>NC_056067.1:51763067-54304059 GCF_016772045.2 Ovis aries | reverse complement strand
AGATTCAGAATGGAGTTGGCGATGAGACCCAGAGAGGTTCAGCAACTTAGCCCAGGGATGCCCATCCAGGGGAAGGACTTATTCAGTGCACCTGGGTGTTCTGTTTGTCTCCGAGTCACCAGATGGACCTGGGGCAGGCCACTTCTGCAGCTCCTCCATGTTCTCATCTGTACAATGGGACTGTAGAGTCAGACACCAGAATTCACCTCCCCCAACATTTTCTAATGAACATTTTCAAACATGGAAAAGCTGAGGAAATAGAACAGCGACACCAAAATACCCCCCATGAGCACATTCAACAATCAGCACGTTCCTCTCCTTGCTGTGTCTCACATCTGTGCCTCTATCCATTCCTCAAATCCATCTCATTTTTTTGATGCATCACACACATCTGTGTATCTCTCCCAAACACACGGTTAACACAACTGTAATGACAAGCCCCTGAGCCAGATAATTAAACCTCAGTTCTCATTTTTTGTGTGTGAATGAGAAACCAGAGAGGTAAGACACCGGACCAAGGTCACACAGCTGGGGATTCATACCTAGCTCCGTCTGTTCCCAGAGTCCAGACTATGAAGACCACCGGGAGGATGAAATGGATACAGGGCATGCAGAAGCTCTTATGGGACAGGGACAAAACAGCATTCAGATGTAAGAAATTCGTACTGGAGAAGATGCACCCAACTTTTCTCAGTGAGCAAATATGCTACATCCCTGTAGCCAACGTGAGCTTGGGTTTCCGGGCCCCTCATCTCGTTTTAGGGCTGTTTTAATTATACTCGGGTAGCAGAAAAGAACAGCTGGAAACCGCCTCGCCCATTCCACCCCACACACGCTCATTTGCACGGAAAAGTCCAGGACATTGGAGAACTAATTTGCCCTCTCCAAGTGGCCAGGATGCCTAGGTCCACTTTTAGTCCACCGGCTTCAAGTCCCGCAGGCTCTCCCAACACTCCAGCCCAGAAGGCTCCCCTCTCCCACCCCCTCACGTTTCAAGTTCTCCACCCCACCCTCTCAACCAGACCCTAATCCCCTTTATCTCTAACTTGCCTATACCTCCTACCCGTCCCACAGCCCAGCTCCTACTCAGCGGGAGCTTGACCAGTCTGGCCTGATTACCATCTCTCTACAGAGAGGCGTGGTTTTCCTTTTTCTTTCTTTACTTTTTTTTTTTTTTAAAAAAAACAAGCGGTTTGTGCCTCTGAAAACCAAAACAACGCCCATCGCGGCTCCTCCCTCGCACCCGCAGCTGCGAAGTTTAAAACTTGGTCAACTTAAGTAGCTTTTTTATCTGGGAGGATGTTTCCACTGGTGTTTTTCGTTCTCAGCTGAGCAGCACGCTTAAGATTTGTGCACTTTTCTGGAGGCGTATAAACGATTCCATAACAAGAAGAAACAAAACAAAAAACCTTGCCCCGAACACCCCTGCGGACCCTTCACGTCTCGGTCAATCCAACGTCAGGGATCCGAATACTAGCCGCCAGGTGGGGAAAAATAGGAGGGCTCGGAGGGCACTGACTCCGGAGCGACCTTCGCCCTCTGACCGCGCCCTTTAAGCGTGCCGCGTACAGCGGGATAGCGCTGCCCTAGCTCCCAGAGACGCTGCCTAGCCGGCAGCGCCAAGACCTCGCGGGGCCGCGAATCAGGCAGATACAAGCCCAGCCCGACTTCGGGTCCTCAGAGCGGCAAGTGCGAGGGGCGGGGCCCAGCCGCCCATTGGCTCGCGCTGGGGGTGGGGTCACGTATTCGTCCCGCCCCTATTCTCCGCCAAGCTAAATAGGTTTCGCGCCGGCCGGGGGAGTTATTCACCGTGGGGCGGGGTCGGGGTTTGTTTACACACTGCTATTGGCTGGATTTGAATCGGCCAGACTGCCGGCTGCGGGGCGGGGCTCCAGAGGGCCCCTGCGGGCGCCTGACAGCTTCAGCCAGGCAGAAGCTGCGCCGGACTCGCCGCTGAAGCTTCGGGACACTGGAGATGGGAGTGCCCTGGGCGGGTGCGGGCAGCGGGGGCCGGCAAGTTTGAGCCTTCCGCTGGCTTCTTGATAAATGCTAACCAAGGGCGTAGGGAGCATTGTTTTTGTTTCCATAAAAATGCATAAGGAAAAACAAACCCGGAAACAACCTAGCTGCCCATGGATAGGGGACTCAAATAAGCTAGGGGACTCAAATAAGCTGTGATCTGGCCCGTAGTGGGCTTCCCAGGTGGCGCTAGTGGTGAAGAACCCGCCCCCCAATGCCAGACGCCTAAGAGGCTCGGGTTCGATCCCTAGGTGGGGAAGATCCCCTGGAGAAGGAAATGGCAACCCACCCAAGTGTTGTCGGCTGGAGAATCCCATGGACAGAGGAGCCTGGTGGGCTACAGTCCATGGGGTTGCAAAGAGTCGGACACTACCGAAGCGACTTAGCACTCACGGAGTGGCCCATAGTGGGACATAAACATAAAATGAGGAAGTAATACATGAACTGACACGAACTGAGCTATGAATTCAGTTAAGGGAAAAAGGCAATAACGGAAGCCGAGTGTATAATTTAAGGTGCGTGAGAAAATATAACCTGTTTGTTAAACACGCAGAATATCTTCGGAAGCAAAAACAAACTCCTAACTGCAGATGTCTGTGGAGAGAAGGAGGTGCGTGGAAGGCAGATCACTTTGGACCTTTGTAAAATTAGCAACTTGTAGCACCTATTCAAAGACATATAGGGTAAACAAAAATATTAAATTCTGAGAACTCTCCCCACGTATCTCATATCTCGAAGCAACTGCCCCTAGGAAAACTCTTGACTAGACTACAGAGGCCATGGACCCCCAATCTGCGCTCCTTGCATCCCACAATGGTATTGGGGAGTGGGAACGCATTAGGAAAGAGCTGCTTCACCTACTCAATGACCAAGAGATACCCGGATCCAATGAAGGGGTTTTTTTAAATTTATTAGTAATCACTGCAGGATTTAACATCCCGACTGGGAGAGAGGGACACCTTCCTGAGAGACGCTAAGTGGAGGATGTGGGGGAGGCCCTCTTAGGAAAGAGAAGTCAAAACTAGGAGAGGCCCCTTTAAGAAAGAAAGCCAGCCTCCTCTGGTAAACGACGCGAGGCTGACGGAACTGACCGGCAGAAGGGAGAGTTGTCCGGATTTTGACGTTTGTTATTACTCTGTTCTCGGCGATCTGGAGGCGAGGATGAGAACGATTTCCTGCAGCTGAGTTTTGACCTGTTATGGATCTTACTTGTAAAGACTTCCTCTGTATAAGTTCGCTAAAGGATTTGTAAAACATTGTTTACATGTCTGGGAAAGTCACCCAGGCCCGTAGTGAAAACATGCCGAGCTTGTAGTTCTAAGGAACGCGCCTATCGGAGCTGGCACTGCCGGCCCAGATACACAGATAAACTCGGTGAATGCCCCAAAGATCCTCGCACCTTCTAACAGCAACCCGTTTTACGAGTGTGGAAACTGAGTCACAGAGAGGTTATATAACTGCCCACGTCTGGCCTCACAGCTATTTGGACCCTGGCAGCTCTGCTCCACAGTTCATACTTGTAACGAATATTTTACACTTGACCCTAAAAACTGCTTTGTCTTTTGATGCATTGTTTTAAAAGCCATAAAAAGCTTAATGCAGATTCTTAATGACGGTGAACCATTTTCTATGCTTTCTGTTGTAAAGGAGTTTTGTGATTTTTTTTTATTATTGAAGTATAGCTGATTTACAATGCATGTAAGTTTCCTGTGTACAGCAAAGTGACTTGATATATATTTTTCTTCTTTTTCAGATTCTGTCCCCTTAAAGATTGTTATAAAATACTGAGTATAGTTCCCTGTACAATGCAGTAGGTCCCTGTTGATTATCTATTTTATATATTGTATTGTGTATATGTTAATCCCAAACTCCTAGTTTATCCTCACCCTCCCCCCCTTTCCCTTTGGTAACCACAAGTTTGTTTTGTCTCTTTCTGTTTTGTCAATACGTTCATTTGTTTGTTTCCTTTTTTATTCCGAGTATAAGTGATATCATATGATGTTGTCTTTGGCTTACTTCACTTAGTATGATCCTCTCTAGGTCCATCCATATTGCTGCAAATAGCGTTATTTTATTATTTTTTATGGTTGAGTAATATTGCGGATTTTTTTGAAATAAAATAATTTCTGATGTTTTTTTTTCCCCCTAAAATTCTATATCAGGGCAAGCTTTTTAATTTAATCTAATGTTTTCTTCCTCAATCTTTTTTATTTTTTAAAGTACCTTTCACGAGGAAACATTTTGCCCTCGGCTGCCCTACTCCTCTCTCACCATTAAATGCTTCCCTAATGATTACCGTGTGCAAGGCACACTTCTAACTCACTGAGTTGTTACAACAACCCTGAGGTCAAAATGTTTAGCGGTCTCACTTCACAGACGAAGAAACCGAGGCACAGAGAAGTTACATAACTTGCCTGAGGTCACACCTCTATCTCCAGAAAAAGAAGAGGAAGACCAGGAATGGGTAGATCATGGCAGGAGACAGAAGAAGGTATGCAAAGTTGCTAAGAGACAGAAAAAATGGGAATTAAGCCTGTGGCTAAGCAGCAAGTTCCCACTGTATAGCACAGGAAATTATTTTCAGTGAAGTGAAGTGAAGTGAAAGTCTTTCAGTCGTGTCCGACTCTTTGTGACCCCATGGACTATACAGTCCAAGGAATTCTCCAGGCCAGAATACTGGAGTGGGTAGCCTTTCCCTTCTCCAGGGGATCTTCCCAATCCAGGGATCGAACCCAGATCTCCTGCATTGCAGGCGGATTCTTTACCAGCCCAGCCACAAGGGAAGCCTAGTTATGTTCAATATCATGTAATAAACCATAAAAAATTTTTTTAAAAAGTTAAAACCAAGGGACTTCCCTGGCAGTCCAGTGGTTAAAACTCTACATTCTCAATGCAGGAGGCACAGGTTCGATTCCCTGGTTGGGGAACTAAGATCCCATATGCCATGGGTGGTGCAGCCAAAAAATGAAGAAATAAAGGGGCGGGGGGAGGTGGGGCCCTTTAACAGAGAGAGAGAGAGAGATAAGCCAGTGAATAGCTTTAGAGAGGTGGTAGGAGCTAAGGTCCAGAGAAGGCAATGCCACTTCACTCCAGTACTCTTGCCTGGAAAATCCCGTGGATGGAGGAGCCTGGAAGGCTGCAGTCCATGGGGTCGCTGAGGGTCAGACGCGACTGAGCGACTTCACTTTCACTTTTCACTTTCATGCATTGGAGAAGGAAATGGCAACCCACTCCAGTGTTCTTGCCTGGAGAATCCCAGGGACGGGGGAGCCTGGTAGGCTGCCATCTATGGGATCGCACAGAGTCGGACACGACTGAAGTGACTTAGCAGTAGCAGCAGGAGCTAAGGTCAGTTTGCAAAAGATAATGACCAAGAAGTACACGAAAAGATACTCAAAAGTTATTAGTCATTGTGTGTATGCTCAGTCATGTCCGACTCTTTGTGGCCCCACGGGCTGTAGCCCGACAGGCTCCTCTGTCCGTGGAATTTTCTAGGCAAGAATACTGGAGTGGGTTGCCATTTCCTACTCCAGGGGATCTTTCCAACTTAGGGATGGAACCCATATCTCCTGCATTGGCAGGCGGGTTCTTTACCGCTGTGTCATCTGGGAAGGTATTAGTCATTAGAGAAATGTAAGTCAAAACCACAATGAGGTGCCCCTTCACCGTCATCAGAAGGGCTATAATCAAAAAAATGGATAATACCAAATGATAGGAAGGATGTAGGGGAATGAGAAGTGGCTAAAATGGGGCCACCAGTATGGATGACAGTTTGCTGTTTCCTCCATCAGCCGCACCTGGAATTACTACAGGGTCATGCCTATGCATATACCCAGAATAGTTGAAAACAGGCGTTCAAACCATAATTTGTACATGAATGTTCCCAGCAGCTGTAGTCACTGCTGTTTTCACAGAGGTGAAAACAACCCAAATGTCCATCAACGGATGAAGGAATCAACCCGATGGGAAATTATTCAGCCCCATGAAAGAGAATGGGTCCACGCTGCAACATGGAACCTTGGAAACAAGGGTGAGTGGAAGAAGCTAGATCTGAAAGATCACATATTGGATGAGCCCAGTTTTATGAACTGTCCAGAAGAGGCAAATCCACAGAGACAGAAAACAGATGAGCAGAGGTCAGGGGATGTGGGGAGAGGGGAATGGTGAGTGACGGCTACATGGGCACAGAGTTTCCTTTTGGGGTGAGGGGGGACTTCCCCGGTAGTCCAATTGTTAAGACTCCATGCTTCCAATGCAGGGGATCTGGGTTTGATCCAGGAACTAGATCCCATGTGTGGCAACTTAAGACCCAACAGAGTCAAAAAAAAAGATAGTGATGATGGTACAACATTGTGAATGTACGTAATGCCACAGAATTATACATTTTAAATGGTGACAGCAATCAATTTCATAATACACAAATTTAAAATTTTCTTTAGATGATGAGAAAGCAGAGGTGTTAAGCACACGTGATTTAAAAAATAATACACATGAGGGGTTCCCTAGTTGCTCAGTGGTTAGAAATCTACCTGACAACACAGGAGACATGGGTTCGATCCCTGATCCGGGAAGATCCTGCATGCCCTGGAGCAGCTAAGCCCCTGAGTCGAAACTATTGAGCCTGTGCTCTGGAACCCCGGAGCCACAACCACTGAGCTCTCGAGCCTAGAGCCCATGCTCAGCAGCAAGAGAAGCCACCCCAATGAGAAACCCGTGCACAACTAGAGAGTAACGTCTGCTCTCCTCAACTAGAGAGAACTCTCGCAGCAATGAAGACTCAGCACAGCCAAAGATAAATAATTTTTTAAAAAAACATAAAAATATTCTGTAATAACATATGCATGCTCAGTGGCTCCAGTCGTGTCCAGCTCTTTGTGACCCCGTGGACCCCACCAGGCTCCTCTGTCCATTGAATTTCCCAGGCAAGAGTACTGGGGTGGGATACCATTTCCTTCTCCAGGGCATCTTCCCAACCCAGGGATCTGGACCCCCATCTCTTATGTCTCCTGATGGGCAGGCAGCTTGTTTACCACTTGCACCACCTGGGAAACCCAACCTAAAGAATCTGAAAAATGGAGGGATATATGTATATGTATAACTGAACCACTTTGCTGTACACCTGAAGTGAACGAAACATTGTAAATCAGCTACATCCCAATATAAAGTAAAAACTAAATTAAAAAATACACATGGCAATGTCCAAAAACAGTTAGGGAGGGACTGGTGGAGAGAAAGGCTGGAGGGAGATCTGGGGAGATGGCAGTGGAGTGAGACCCAGTCAAGGTCCCTGCTCTAAGGTTCCTGAGAGCCTAGGGTGGACCTCGCGGAGATCTCACAGGTCTCTGGAGGATACAGACCCACCCCCAGGGTAGACAGGGCTGGTATGGGGGAAGCCCAGAGCAGGCACTCCACCACGCAGCCTACAGTTCAGGAAGGCTTCCTGGAGGAGGAGAAGGATAAAGAGGGGTCTGACAGAAGAGACTGGATGGGGAGGAGTGTGGGTCTAGAGTAGAAAAGGAGCCTAGAATTTCTTCTTCTTCTTTTTTTTTTAATATTTATTTATTTGGTTGCACCAGGTCTTAGTTGGGACACATGGGATCTAGTTCCCTAACCAGGGATCAAACCCAGGTCCCTGCATTGGGAGCTGGGAGTCTTAGCCACTGGACCACCAGGAAGTCCCAGGAGCCTGGAATTCCTAAAGCACAGATCAACCTTGACACTCCCCTGATGGAAACCCTCCCAGGGATCCTCAGGGCCCTTGGGTGAAAGTCCACACTCCAGAATTACCTGGCCTGCGTTCATTCAGCACACCCTCTCTGAGCAGCTACTGTGAGCCCCGCCCTGCAGCAGTAATGAGGGGATACAGTGGGGAAGAGACAGGCCCCGCCTGCCTTCATGGGACTCAAACCGCCGCGGGGGAGACAGGTGTGAAACAAACCATTTCCCAGCCTGACAGGTGTTAGTCTGATGGCTGCTGTGGGAGTGAACCCAGCCCCCAGGGGGTTCCCCACTTCTATTATTCCCGAGGGGCTATTTCACAGTTTTTACAGAGTATTGCCTCTGTTGTTTGTATCTTAAAGATCTGTTCTCTTATAAACGAGGTTCTCCTGTATAGCACGGGAAAGTATGTGCAATATCCTATGACAAAGCATAATGGAAATGAATGTGGAAAAGAACTTGAAAAAGAATGTCTAGGAGCGTCCCTGGGGGTGTGAAGAGTCCACCTGCCGATCCAGAAGACGCGGGTTTCATCCCTGATCTGGGAGGATCCTGCCTACCTCGGGCGGCTGGGCCCATGTGCCACGACTGTTGAGCCTGTGCTCCAGAGCCAGGGAACCACAATTACTGAAGCCCATAACCAGAGAGAAGCCCCGGCAGCAACCACGACCCAGCACAGCCAAAAATTAAGAAATAAAATTATTTTTTAAAACTCTTACAAAAAGAATGTCTATATACGTATCACTGAATCACTTTCCTGTACAGTAGAAATCAGTATTGCTAAACCAACTCTACTTCAGTAAAATAAATTGTTAAAAATTTGTCCTTTCATTCAAGTCTTTTTTCTTCCTTTGATGGGTTTCCCTGGGGCTACCTTAGGCTCACACCAAGCTACAAAATTCATGAAGTCCAGTTACTTTTTCCCCAACATGCATTACAATAAATCACCTGGAAATCATCCTTAATGCTACTCTGGGAACCTGGTGACCTGCACTCTGAAGATTAAGGGACACCTTCCTGAAGGGAGCCCATTGTAAGCTAAGACTTGCAAGATAAATGGAGTTAGACAAAGGTGGAGGGGAGCAACAGGTGCAAAGGCCCAGAGGTGGCAGAAACAGGGAAAGAAGGCTGGTCAGGCTGCTGGCGTCTTGAGAGCTCAGCTGCATGAGGCTGAGGGACTGAGTGACCTTACACCGGAGGTTTCGAGTTTGATCTCAAAGGTCATACACAGTCATTGATGGGTTTGTTGTCACTGTCATTATTACTTGTAATTGCCAGGCAATTCACATACCATAAAACTCACTTGTTTAAAGTGATCCATTCCAAGGTGTTTTTTTTTAATAAGAACTTTAAAAAATTATTTATTTGTGTTTGGCTGCACCAGGTCTTCGCTACTTCAAGGGTTGTTCTCTTGCAGCCAGCAGGGGTTACCCTCTGGTTGCAGTGCTCAGGCTTATCACTGCAGTAGCTTCTTTATTTCCCGAGCACCGACTCTAGGGCACCGGGCTTCAGTAGTCGAAGCACATGGGCTCCGGGGTGCAGGCTCAGTAACTGTGGCCCAAGGGTTTTGCTGCCCCGAGGTATGTGGGATCTTCCCCGACAAGGGATGGAACCGATGTCTCCTGCTTTGCAAGGCAGATTCTTAACCACTGGACCACCAGGGAAGCCGCTCCATGGCTTATTGTATATTCATTCACAGGCTTGCCCATCACCACTATCTAGTTCCAGAACATTTCCATCATTCCAACAAGAAACCCTGTATCATTAGCAGTTCCTTCCTATCCCCTACCCTCCCCACCAACCCTAAGCAACCACTAATCTGTTTTCTGTCTCTACCAATTTGTCCATTCTGGACCTCTCATATAAATGAAATCCTGCCACATGTGGCCTCTGTGTCTGGCTTCTTTCACTTTGCATAATGTCTCTTTTTATTTTTTAGCTCCGCCTCATGGTTTATGGGGACTTAGTTCCCTGACCAGGGATTGAACCTGGAACCCTGGCAGTCAGAGTGCAGACTCCTAACCACTGGACCACCAGGGGATTCCCAGCATAACGTTTTCAAAGTTCATGTGTGCTATAGCGTGAGTCAGAATTTCATTCCTTTCTATGGCTGAATAATATTCCACTGCAGGGTCTCCCAAGGTAATAGAAATAAAAGCAAAATAAACAAATGGGACCTAATCAAACTCACAAGCTTTTGCACAACAAGGGAAACCATAAGCAAAATAAAAAGACAACCTATGGACTGGGTGGAGAAGGAAACTGCAACCTACTTCAGTATTCTTGCCTGGAAAATCCCATGGACAGAGAAGCCTGGTGCGCTATTACGGTCCATGGGGTCGAAAAAGAGCTGGACATGACTTAGCAACTAAACAACAACAACATGGATTGGGAGAAAATATTTGTAAATGATGCAACTGACAAGGGCTTAATTTCCAAAATATACGAACAGCTCATACAACTTGAAAACAAAAAAAATCAAACCTATCAAAAAATAGACAGAAGACCTACATAGCATTTCTCCAAAGAAGATACGGATGGCCAATAAGCACATGAAAAGATGTTCAACATCGCTAAAAATTATCAGAGAAATGCAAATCAAACCTACATTGAGGTATCATCTCACGCCGGTTAGAATGGCCATCATTAAAAGTCTACAAATAATAAATGCTCGAAAGGGTGTGGAGAAAAAGAAACCCCCTCACATACACACTGTTGGTGGGAATATAAACTGGTGCAGCCACTATGGAGAACAGCATGGAGGTTCTTCAAAAAACTAAAAAAAATCCCACACACGCAGAGAAACTAAAAATAGAGTTCCCTTATGATCCAGCAATCCTACTCCTGGGCCTATATCTGGAAAAAACTCTACTTTGAAAAGATACGTGTACCTCCATGTTCATAGCATCACTACTGACAAGCAACCTAAGTGTCCATCCAGAGATGGATGGATAAAGAAGGTGTGGTACATATATACAGTGAAATAGTGTGTGCATGCTCGGTTGCTCAGTTGTGTCCGACTCTGCAACCCCATGGACTGTAGCCCGCCAGGCTCCTCTGTCCATGGGATTTCCCAGGCAAGAATACTGGAGTGGGTTGCCATTTCCTCCTCCAGAGGATCTTCCTGACCCAGGAATTGAACCCATGTCTTCTGCCTCTCCTGCATCAGCAGGCGGAATCTTTACTGCTGAGCCACCTGGGAAACCCACAGTGGAATAGTACTTAGCTATAAAAAGAATTAAATAATGACATTTGCAGCAAGATAGTTGGACTTACAGATTATTATACTAAGTGGAGTAAGTCAGAGACAAACGGCAAATGACATCACTTATATGTGGAGTGTAAAGTATATGATACAAAGGACCTTATTTACAAAACAGATTCACAGACATAGAAAACAAACTCATCCTTCCCAAAAGGGAAAAGACAGGGAGGGATAAATTAAGAGTTTGGGATTAGCAGATACAAACTACTATATATAAAATAGATAAACAACAAGGGCCTACTGTGTGGCCCAGAGAACTATATTAAATATCGTACAATAAACTATAATGGAAACAATACATATATATATATATATATATATATATACATATATATATATATACATATATATATATGTGCATGCGTGCTAAGTCGCTTCAGTCATAGGGTGACTCTTTGCCACCCTATGGACTGTAGCCCACCAGGCTCCTCTGTCCATGTGATTCTCCCTGAGAGAGTACTAGAGTGGGTTGCCATGCCCTCTTCCAGGGGATCTTCCTGACCCAGGGATCGAATCTGTGTCTCTTATGTCTCCTGCATTGGCAGGCAAGTTCTTTACCACTAGCATCACTTGGGAAGCCTATATATATATATATATATATATATATACACAAATATATAACTAAATCCCTGCTGTATATATGAAACTAACACAACATTGTAAATCAACTTTATTTCAATCAAAAAAAAATTCCACTATTGGCATATACCACCTTTGGTTTAGGACTTCCCTGGTAGCTCAGCCAGTAAAGAATCCACCTGTAATACAGGAGACCCCGGTTTGATTTCTGGGTCAGAAAAATCCGCTGGAGAAGGGATAGGCTACCCACTCCAGTATCCTTGGGCTTCCCTGGTGGCTCAGCCGGTAAAGAAGCCGCCTGCAATGTGGGAGGACTTGGGTTTGATCCCTGGGTCGGGAAGATCTGCTGGAGAAGGGAAAGACTATTTACTCCAGTATTCTGGCCTGGAGAATTCCATGGACTGTATAGTCCATGGAGTCAGAAAGAGTCGGACACGACTGAGCAACTTTCACTTCACCTTTGGTTTATCCATTCATCAATGGACAGATATTTAGGTTGTTTCTGCTTTTCGGCTGCTGTGAATAGTTCTGCTTTGAACCTCGGTGTATAAGGGTTCGTGTGGACATAGATTTTCCTGTCTCTTGGGTATCTACTGGGAGCGCGATGAATGGTTTGTTTTGCTGATAGTTTTTCACCAGATATAAGATCAAACAACGGAAGACAAGCAAGAAGAGTGAAAAGAACTCCTCTTTCCTAGGTCTGTCAATAATATTTTGCCACATGTGTTTAATCTCTTTTCTGAGTATTCGAGAGTCAGTGGCAAACATCCTGTCCCTTGGTCCCTATAAATACTTCAGCATGGAGCTACAGAACAAAGACATTCTCTTCAGAAGCCCCAGGACAGTCATCAACATCAGGAAATGTAACACTGATACAACAGTACGATTGTTTAATCCACAAATTCAGATCTCTCTCCTCACTTCAATAACGCCCTTTAGAGCCATGTTTTCCCCCAGTTCAGGGTCCCATCCTGGATTGTGCAATGGACTGAGTCATGTCACCGAAAAATCTTAGGAAGGAAGGCATCTGATCTGCTTTACCCCTTCTTTGCCTCCCGTTGGCTGACTGGGGAGCAGAGATGGAGGGGTCAGCAGGGAATCTTGAAGACCAGGGAGAAGCTGGCGCTCACAGTCAGAGACAGAAATTCAGGCAACAGATGGATCTCAGTTCAAATCTTTGTCAGTCATTCGGTAACTGTGACCTTGGGCAACTGTGACCCTGAGGCAGTCTGAGCCTCAGTTGTCTCGTGGGGAAAATGGAACTAAGCCCTAGGCTCCCTGGAAGGACCGGTGATGTACCACGCACAGACCCAGCACATCAGGCGGAGTCAGTCCCCCACCCCCCTCCTGTCGCGGCCATTCAGCCCTGTCATCTCCAGGACCAGGGCAACGCAAATGCTGCAGCTCTTCAGACGAGGTTGCTTTTCAGATCCTCACAACAAACACCCATCTAAGCAGATAGCTTTATCACTAATCTATAGAAGTGAGTCATTCTTGGTTTTTTTTGTGGTCACGCTGTATGCAAGATCTTATTTCCCAGACCAGGGATCAAACCTGCGCCCCCTGCAGTGGCAGCAAGGAGTTTTTTAACCACTGGACCACCAGGAAAGTCACAGAAGTGAGCAAGGTGTCATAGAAGACGTGTCTTAGGTCTGTCTAGGTTGATGTAACAGAAGACCATAGACCAGGTAGCTCATAAACAACAGATTTTGTTTTTTTTTCTTATAGTTTTGGAGGCTGGGAAATCCAAGATCAAGGTTCTGGCTGACTCAGTGGCTGGTGAAGTCCTGCTCCCTGGCTCACAAACAGCCACCTTCCTGCCTCATGCCCACGGGGCAAAAGGAGTAAGAGCAGCCTCTGGGGTCTCTTTTCTAAGGGAATTTATTTTATTCATGAGAACCCCCACTGTCATGACTTAATCACTTCCCAAAGGCCCTGTCTCCGTACATCATCACACTGGAGATTAGGTTTCAAGATATAGATCTGTGGGACGAAGGGGGAACATAAACATTCAGTCTACAGCAGAAGGAAACTGAGGCACAGAGAGGTAAAGTCAGTCCCCTCCAGTCACCCAGCTAGTTCACAGCAGAACCAAGATGAATACCCAGACACTGCTGCTCACCGTGCTGCCTGCTAAGTCTCTTTAGTCATGTCCGACCCTTTGTGACCCCGTGGACTACAGTCCACCAAGCTCCTCTGTCCATGGGATTCTCTAGGCAAGAAGACTACAGTGGTTTGCCATGCCCTCCTCCAGGGGATCTTCCCAACCCAGGGATCGAACCTGCATCTGCCGTGACCCTTACTTTGCAGGTGGATTCTTTACCACTGAGCCACGGGGGACACCCAACCACTCACCACCCCCATACATATGGTTGCTGTGAGTCTAAGACAAGAGATAATGGTGACACCTGGACCAGGGTGGAGGCTTCTAGAGACAGGAGGACTGACCCATAGGGAGGCAGAAGGGTGACCGCCTGGGGGGGGTGGGCTACAAAGTGGGAGGGGTGGACTGCTGGAGAAGAAACACTTCCTCACAGGAGATGGAAGAAATAAACAAGAAGCAGGGAAGCAGGAATCAGCTTGATCCTAAAATAAGAAGGGCGTCATCAGTGATAATGGGTGGAGGTGGGGTTGGGGACTTGAGATAAAGCAGCCCTGAAAGAAATCAAAGGGACCCACAGAAAGAAGTGAAGATTGAAATCAGCAAACAGGAGCGTGGGGCATATGAAGCAACTGGACAACGGGAATCAAACTTTCCCTGACCAATGGGAAAAGAAGCAAAAATAGGAAGGGACCACTCTTCTCTGATGCTGGGAAAGACTGAAGGCAAAAGAAGTGGATGGCAGAGGATGAGATGGCATCCTGAGATGAGATGATGAGGTGGCATCACTGACTCAATGAACATGAATTTGAGCAAATTCCAGGAGATAGTGAAAGACAGGGAAGCCTGGTGTGCTGCCATCCATGGGGTCACAAGGAGATGTGAGAGTTGAACCATAAAGAAGGCTGAGCACCGAAGAATTGGTGCTTTCGAACTGTGGTGCTGGAGAAGACTCTTGAGAGACCCTTGGACAGCAAGGGGATCAAACTAGTCAATCCTCAAGGAAATCAACCCTGAATATTCACTGGAAGGACTGATGCTGAAACTCCGATACTTTGGCCACTTGATGCATAGAACTGACTCACTGGAAAAGACCACAATGCTGGGAAAGATTGAGGGCAGGAGAAGAAGGTGACAGAGGATGAGATGATTGGATGGCCTCACTGACTGGACATGAGTTTGAGCAAAGTATAGTGAAGGATGGGAAAGCCTGGCATGCTGCAGTCCATGGGGTCACAAACAGTCAGATATGACTGAGTAATTGAACAAAAACAGCTAACTCTTCTCTACTTTGAGGCTACCCTTCTTCATCCCTCCTGTATCCAGGCCCTTTGTCGTGTGCTTTTGCAGCTCCTCCCATCAAGAGACAGAGTTTTTTTCCCTATCCCCTGAACTGAAACATACAACTTGTTTTCATCAGTAGATTGCAGATTAAGCCTTAAGAAGCTCTGAGTATTTCTCTTCTCTCTCCTTGCTGTGAGAACATGCCTAGGCTAGCTAGCTGGAGGGATGTGAGGGAAAGGTAAAGAAGAAGTGAGTCATCCTAGCTGAAGTCATTTGAAACCAGCCAGCCTCCGGTTAACCTGCCAGAGGATGATGGTGGATTCATGAATGAGCTCAGCCAAGGTCAGTGGAGCCTGGCCCAGATTAGCAGAACTGGGTCCAGATGACCCAGATAACATATAAGAAAACAAAAAAAGTTGTTCTTTTAAGCCACTGAATTTCAAGATGATTTCTTACACAGCTGTAGCTAGCTGATACAGAGGAGAGGCTGAACACTAGGACAAACACGTGGGCATTCTCAATGAATATTCTAGTATTCATCGAAAGACAAAGGAAATCCAAAATTCTCTCTTATCTTTCCTTCAACAATTCCCCTTGAAACTTATTCCAAATCCAGCTCACAGCTTGCTACTAATAATAACAAAACATGCCTTTTCCAGGGATACGATGTCAACATTTTAAGAAGGAAAGAATGACATGGCTAGAGAGTAACAGCTTTGGAACTGAGGCCGTGTATTAGCTGAGAACTACTTTTATCACTGAAGTTAAGAACAATGGCGTGGATTTCAGAGGGACTATGATCTGGTTGAATCTCGAGAAATGAGGTGAGAAGTTCTAGTGGAAATGAGAGAAGAAGCCACCCATATCACCTGTGCAAAGATGGCAAATTATTTTTTTTACATCGTTTCTTCCTTTCTGGACTCCACTCAGAGAAACTGCAAGGACTTAGGTAAGGAAGGGATGGTATTTGTGAGCCTGGATTTTCCTGTTAGGAAAAATGGGTGCCTGGGTGGCTTCAGACATAGAACACATTTGGATTTTAGTTCCTTCATGGAAAAAGCTACACTTTGGAATCCTGGAGCCTTGTGTCTCAAACGGATGTGGGGAGACAGAGCATGGACCCATCTGCCAGGCTGGGCTGGCGCTACTTGTGCTCAGAAAACCCATCTTGTGAAGGCTGGACACTTCTGTTTGAAAGAAAAAAAAAAAAGACAAAAATCCACCCCTAAAGAAGTTTAAGTAGAGGGATCCCCCACCCTCTTTCCTGCTCACCTCAACTCCCCACCCCACAGTCTTAACTCATTCAGTAGATTTTAACGGCAGCTTCTTTTTTTTAAGGAGAATGTCATTACAGTCTTAAAGGATTTCTTCTTTTTTACTGAAGAGTAAGTTGATTCACAATGTTAGTTTCTGCTATACAGCAAAATGGTTCCGTCATTCATACATTCTTTTTATACTGCTTTTTCATTATGAGTTATCTCAAGATACTGAATACCGTTCCCTATGCTATCCCGTAGGACCTGCTGTTTATCCAGTCTGTATACCATAGTTTGCATCTGCTAACCCCAAACTCCCAAGCCTTCCCTTTCCCACTTCCCTCCCCTTGGCAACCACAAGTCTTTCTCCATGTCCATGAGTCTTTTTCTGTTTCATGGACAGGTTCACAAGTTCATTGTGCCCTATTTTAGATTCCACATGAAAGTGATATCACGTGGTATTCGTCTTTGTTTGACTTACTTCGCTTTTTTATATGATGCTCTCTAGATCCATCCATGGTGCTGCAAATGGCATTATTTTGTTCTTTTTTTTATGGCCGAGCTCTTTGTGTGTATTTACCCCATCTCCTTTATCCATTCATTCGTCAGTGGATATTTAGATTGCTTACTCATCTCAGCTATTGTAAGTAGTGCTGCTATGAGCATTAGGGTGCCCTTTTTTAAATTGTGGCTTTCTCCAAATATATGCCCAGGAGAGGTCATAGGGCAATTCTAGCTTCAGTTTTTTGAGGACCCTCCATACTGTCTTCCACCATAGTGGCACTGCAGCTTCTTTCTGAAGTCAGAGAACATGACATTGAGGAGAGCAGGCTCTGGAATGAGGCCTCCAGGTTCATACCCCAGCTCTGCCACCTACTGGCTCTGCGTCTTGAGCAAGTTAGTTAGTCTCCTCTCTGTCCCTCAGGCTCCTCGTGGGTACCGTGGGCACAGCAGCAAACCCTCGCTCACCTGGGGAGTAAATGTGAAGGGTCCAGTACACTGGTGGAAAAAAAGGAAAACGAAAGTCTGTTTAAGTCGTATCCGACTGTTTGCTATCCCATGGACTGTAGCCCGCCAGGCTCCTCTGTCGATGGAATTTGCCAGGTCAGAATACTGGAGTGGGTTGCTATTTCCTTCTCCAGAATCTTCCCGACTCAGGGATAGAACTGGTGTCTCCTGCTTGGCAGGTGGATGCTTTACCACTGAGCCACCAGGGAAGCCCGGGTGCCTTTACATTATTACTAGAAGGTTCTGTTAGGTACTGAAGACCCAGTGACCAAAATCAGCATGGACCCCATCCTCACAGAATGAGCAGAGGAGACACATACTTAGTCATTAGTTACACAGTGAGGGATTTTACTACAATTAAAGTCAGAGTTGTCATTTTTCACCGTCTCCATACCGACCACTTGAGTCCAGGCTGCGGTCATCTGTGACATGGTCAGCTGCTGGGAAACATTTTTCCAGGAGAAGGGCAGAATCAGACACCAGCATCCCTGGGGGAAGGCTGGTAGGAAGCAGGATGCTCACAGGGTCTCAAAGCATCACCTCTCAGGCCGCTGGCGGCAAAGAAGTTGCCTTTACTACAGATTCTTCAGTTTACTAACAGTCACCAGCTAAACACCCTCAGGCAAGAGAGTAGTAGCTAAATCTGTCCGCACCCTTCTTCCCACGAAGAGTGGAGGGGTCCCATTTTCCTTTTAGAAAGGATTGCAGCAGCTGGTGTGGGATGAGATTGTGCAGGAAGAGGGAGAAGGAGGAGGAGAAGAATTTGAAGGAGGAGCAGTAGAAGTAACAGAAGTGGAATGATGAAGGAAGAAAAGAAGGTAAAAAAGAAAAAAGAACAGGATGGAACCCACGGGTTGGGGGACTGGTAATGAATGGGAAGTTGCAGGGGCTTGTGCTCTGGTACTGGGCAATGAAGAGGTTCCCAAATGATGGCTTCAGTCTGCACAGGGAAGTGAGGGACGCGGCCACCAGCTGGATGAGAGGGCTAGGTGGGTGGGAGGCCTGAAAGGGAACAGGTCGAATTGCAATGGGACAGAAAGCCAGCTTGCCAGAGACACAGAGAGAACATCCTGCGCCCCCTTGAGGTCTGTGATTTCTCTGGTTCAGGTTAACCCTGCTGGGCTGGCTGGGCATTTTCCTCCTGCTACGTTGTTCAGCTGGCTTGGAGAAGGCAGATGCCTGGAGTTTGGCCAGGTGCGTACTTCAGAGGATGAGAGGGGCAAGGGCTTCGAGAATGCTCAAAGGAAGTGAATTCAAGGGATGAATGTGAGGACAGGAAAGTGAGGAAGGCAGGAAGGAGAGATGTGAGGCCAGGGTGGACCTCTCACACCTTCTGCAGAGCATCTTGGTTTTGTTTTTTAATATTTATTTGTTTGGGTGTGCCAGGTCTTCGTTTCGGCATGTGGGATCTTCCATCTTCCTTGCAACACGTGGGATCTTTAGTTGCAGTATCCAGTTCCCTGACTAGGGATCAAGCCCGCCGCCGCCCCCCTCCACCCACCCCGTATTGGGAGCAAGGAATCTTAGTCACTGGACCACCAGGGCAGTCCTCGGAAAGCGTCTTTTCCCTTCACTTCACTGGGGCTTGATTTTTCATGGTTTTCCTCCCACTTCTCTGCTTCCTCTTTTTTTCAGCAACTTCACTGATCAACTTCTCCTCAAATGCCTGTACTTTTCTGAGTGCAAATCTAGGCACCCCTTCCCCACCTTGACCCTCCTTTTCTGCCCAGGCTTCCTAAGCATCTTCACACCTTCCAGAGGTTCAGTGACCAGCTAACATTTCTGATCCCAGTATCAGAAGCACTGTTGAGAACTGTTGAAAGGATCAGGTCGGTGGTCTTCATGTAAGTCAGGCAGTGGTGGGAGGTGGAGAGGACCATGGAGGCAGCTTTATCTATCAATGGCCAAGGAAGAACGTGATGAGGACTTGACTTTTTAAAAACATATTTATTTACTGAATATATTTGGCTGCCCTGGGTCTTAGTTGTAGCACGCAGAATCTGTAGTTATGGCATGTCAACTTTTAGCTTCTGCATGTGGGATCTAGTTCCCTGACCGGCGACCAAACCTGGGCCCCCTGCATTGGGAACACAGAGTCTCAGCCACTGGACCACCAGGGACGTCCCAGGATTTGACTTCTGAGATGGGCAGGTTTTCCTACAGTCACAGTAGTGATTCCCACACTTGGCTGCATACTGTGATCACCTAGGGAAGTTTTAAAACCGAACAACGACTGGATAATGGGCTTGTCAATTAATTCATAATCTCCAGGCATGAGATACTGCATTTACCATCATGTTTGGAACTGGCTGTGTAAAATTGGGTCACACCAAGGGGAGAAATTATTGGAAGACGCTGTTTGCCACCCCTAAAAGGTTTATTCTTTGCAATTATGTGTGATCAACCCTGTTAGTCACTCAGTTGTCTGACTGTTTGCAACTCATGGACTGGAGCCCACCAGGCTCCTCTGTCCATGGAATTTTCCAGGCAAGAATACTAGAGTGGGTAGCCATTCCCTCTCCAGGGAATCTTCCTGACCCAGGGATTGAACCTGGGTCTGCTGCATTTCAGGAAGATTCTTTATCATCTGAGCCACCAGGGAAGCCCTTAGGACAACCTTAGGACAGCTGTAATTGTTACTTGGAATATTATTCATAATAATATTGCTAAGGTGAGAATTTGAAGGATGATTGGGAAATCTGAATATGGACTATATATTAGATTAAAATTGCTAAACAAACCAATGTTTTGTGGATTTCTCTTCTAGCCAAGCCTAACCCAGAACCATATATGGAAGGGAATTCTGAGAAATGTGGCTCCAGGTTAGCTAAAGTGTCACAATATGGAGCCACTGCAGGTCCAGAGTGACATTTTTGTAAATGTCCATCCGACTGTGCCTCTCCCTGCAAATAACACTGCAGTGGATTCTAACGATTTCACAGAATACCCAAACTTCTTCCCAGAGTCCATCAGGCTCTGGGTGGACCTCATCTGCTTCTTTAACCTCATCAGTACCCCTGAGTTGCTTACTATGGCCACACTAGTCCTCTCTGACAGTTTCTTTTTTGACTGCATTTTTCAGCATATGGGATCTTGGTTCCCAGACTGGGGATGGAACCAGTGCCCTCTGCAGTGGAAGCACCAAGTCGTAACCACTGGACTGCCAGGGAAGTCCTCTAGGCCTTTTTGAGCTCCTCAGACCTCTACTTGGTATCATGACCTTTGTACCTGACACTCCCTTTGCCTGGAAGTTTTGCTCTAGACCTCTCCTTGACCGTCTGACTCTTAACTTTGAGGTCTCAATTCAAATGCCACCTCTTCCTAGAAGTCTTCCTGGATCATGCTAAGGCAGTGCTTCTCAAAATTCAAGGTGTACATGAATCCCATGGGAATTTTGCTATTAAATTCAAGACCTCCTGCCTTAGGAGGGCTGGGATAGGGCCTGGTCTTCTGCATTTCTAACAAACTGGTGGTGCTGCTGGTCTGGGGACCGTGCTTTGAAAATCCAGCTTCTCAAGCATCCAGATTCTCTCCATCAGATCATTGTGTTCATTTCTTTCACAGCTCTCATCTCCCTTTGTAATTCACTTGTTATTTATTTCTTAATCCATCTCTTCCCTTATTTTGGTACCTCTTTCAAAGCACAGCACCCAAAAGACTGTCAAGGATTGAGAGGAAATAAAAGGAATTACTTGAATTGTTCCAGAGCCCAAAATCTTGCTTCCACAGCTCACCCCCAAATCTAAAAAAAATGTTGAGCTACAAATGCTTAAACATTTTAATATAGTTTAAAAATCAAATACATCTATATTATAAAGAATAAAATGAGTGGGCCCACCATAAGGGAAAAAAATCCATTTCCTCTGCGCTTCCCTCACGGGCCCTTCTCCATCTCAATTCATTTCCCTCACCTCTCAGGAGTAACTACTTTGTTAAATTTGGTGTTTCTCTTTCCTTTGCTTTTAAAAAGCCCAATTCACTTTATTTGTGTCCCTAAACTGTATATTGTGTATTTTGGCCTCTGTTTTGAAACTTCATAAGTAAATGGAAGCACATCTGTATTGTAGTAATTGAAACTGTCACTGCTATAAAATATTCCATTGAATCACTATTCTATACCACAAGTTATTCAGAAGAACATTTTTTCTTTTTCCCAAACTTTTGATTTTGGAGTAATTTTAGATTGAAAAGATTTTTAGATTTACAAAATGTTGGAAAGACATACACCTCCATAGACCCCTCACCCAGATTTCTCTGTCAGCTCTGACGTTACCAGAGTACGTTTGTCAGAAACAGGAAATCAACCCTAATCCACTACTATTAACTGAATTTCAGTTTCTGAGATTTCACTAGCTTTTCTATTAATGTCCTTTTTCTGTTCCAGAAATCATCCAATCCAACTTGATTTTTTGTTTTTTGGTTATTACAGACATTATTGCGTATGACTATTCTTATGTCCATCTCGAATGCGTATGAACAAGAGTTTCTCTACCGTCAATCCCTGAGTTGCTGGGGCATGGGACACAGCACATCTTTAACATTTTTTTGGCTGTGTTGGGTCTTCGTTACTGCATGCGGGTTTTCTGTAGTTGGGGTGAGTGGGGGCTACTCTCTAGCTGCAGTGCGTGGATGTCTCATTGCGGAGCACCAGCTCCCGGTAGAAGGGCTTCAGTAGTTGCAATGCATAGGCTCAGTTGCCCTGCAGCACATGGGAGCTTCCTGGACCAAGAATCACACCTGTGTCCTCTGCATTGCAAGGAGAGATTCTTAACCACTGGAGCACAAGGGAAGCCCTATGTTTTAAATTTTATTCAGTATCTCCAACTTGTTATCCAATGTGACTACCAATTTTACCCATGACCAGTACTGTGCAAGTTCCCCTTGCTGTGCCTGACAGAAAAAAATGTTTAATTTTGCCGAACTGGTGGGTGTGACCTAATATCTGTGGCTTTAATTTGCATTAAAATCTTGCTATTGTTAGGTCATTTTTCCTTTTTTTTTCTCTTGTATGAAATGCCTCCACATACCTTTATTTATTAGGTTGTCACATTAATTTGCAGTCTTTTAATATAATTTCTGAATGCTCTTTTTGGTGTTATGTGTTGCAAGGATCTTCTCTGGCCATAAATTGCTTGGTATTTGTCAAAGGACAGAAAAAATATCACTTTCATTCAGGACCTTAAGGCTTGTTCTTAAAACTCTCATCTACTCATCGACCAGGGTACTCGTTTTCTTCCATCAGGAGGAGAGATCATACTGCTGAAACTCAGTATCTTTTAATGTTTGCTAAGTAAACAGAGAAACCCTCCTAAATTAAAGGCAGATGCTTAATGCCTGTCTTTGCATAACCTACACGGTTCTACATGACCTGCCCCGAGTTTACTCTTTGCGTACATGGTTCAAACCACAGTGGTCTCTGAAGATGGATCCCACATCTTCCTACCTCAGGGCCTTTGCACTTGCTCCTCCCCCGCAGCTAGTTTGTCTGCACCATGCAGCATCCTGGATTTTGGTTCCCGACCAGTGTTTGAACCTGGGCCCCCTGCCAGGGAAGCTCAGAATCTTAACCGCTGGACCTCCAGGGAAGGTGTGTACTCCAGCCCGCGCCACGCCCACTCCGCCCCCGCTCCCCCCGCCCTCCCCCCCCCCCCCACCCCCCCACCGTTCGCCCGCTCTTGTCCATATTTTTATAGCTCCCTTCCTTAGCGCCTTTCAGTTTCTGCTCAGTGTAACTTTGCCAGAGAGGCTTTTACTGACCTGTATAAAATAGCATCTTCTGACACACTGCAGTGTCCTTCCTTACATTAAAAAAAAAACAAAAAACAAAAAAAAAAACCTTTAACTACATTGTATTCTAAATGTCTCTGCCTGCCCCCACTAAAGATACGCCTGCTGTTCGGTACCTAAGCCACACGTTTGGCTATATGGAACCCTTGAAACGTGGCTAGTCTTAATTGAGATGTCCCGTCAATGTAAAATATACGCCAAGATTTTAAAGTCACCCCCAAGGTAAATTATCTTTTAAAACTTTTTGTACCGATTACATGTTGAAATAACATTTAGGGTTAAATTGTATTATTAATTTCCCACTTTTTTCTAACTTTGAAAACTATGGCCACTAGAAAACAGAAAGTTATGTGGCTGGCACTTAGTGCTTGTATTATATTTCTATCAGACGGTGCTTCTCAGGAGCATAAGCCAGAGCAGGGCTGTTTGACTCATACACTGCAGTATATCAGAACAGAAGCTCAATAAATATTTGCTGAATGAAGGAATCCAAAGGTGGAATGTTAGTCCTTTTCCTCTCCTCTCTGTTCTACCTACCCCAGGGATCACATTTTTTAAAACATCAAAACTTTACTATAATTTACATGAAAGTCACCCATGTAAAGTGTACAACACAAGGATTTTTAATAAAGTCATCACGTTGTGCAGTCACCCCCTACAACCTACTTTCAAAATACTTCCATCATCCCAAGCAGATCCTCTTAGAGTTTCGAAACTTAAGTCTCCATCCCCATCCCCACCCCACCGCCCCCCCCACCCCCGGCAACCACGAATCTGATGTCTCTCTAGGTTTTCAGAGCACAATTTCTAAGGAATTAAATCCCTGTCTAAGTCGTTCCAGGGTTCAAAATTCTTGACCGATCATCAACCACCCCAACTCCCAAGCCACTGCTGCTGCCGGTTTCCTCCTCTTTACCGGTCCGGAAACACAGCTCAGCTCAGAGCCCGATCTACAGACGGCTCAGGACTTGGCTTTAAAAAGGCAGAAGAGATCGTGTCCCGCTTCGTGCTTCTCCAGCCCCACGTCTTCCCAACCCCCTGGCAGGAAGAGCTCGGTGGCCCCAAGGGAGCACAGGGGCTGCCTCGAGGACTCCACGACGCTGCGAGGGGCCCTTACTCTCACACCGACGCCCCTCAAACACACACCCTCTGAGGCTGCAGCTTAGAGCGGCCCGCGGGGAGCCAGAGTTCCCCATACTGCGTTCTAACGCCGCTCTCCAGGAACAATGGCAGGCGACGCCCGACTCTCCGCCTCTGTGTGTGGGTCGAGGGGCGCCGGCCCCTCCCCCCGCGGTCTCCTTCCCTGAGCGCCTTCACACTCTCCCGCCTTCAACCGCCCTCCCCCCAAAATGGCGACCAACTGCCTCCTTTCCCGCCTGCCGCAGGTCACCTGACCGCGCCTGGCCACGCCCCGCGTGGCCCCGCCCCCTTGGCGACGGCCGAATAGCCGCCGAGACTGCGCGGCCGGCGGCACGCGCTGGGAGCCCGGGCGGCGCGAGGCGCGCGCGAGGCCGCTCTGGGCGGCGCGAGGCGGCCCGCGGCCACGTACACGGGGCTCTCCAGGGGCGGGCCCGGCTGCGCGTGCGCGCCCGGCTTGCGGGCGGCGCGGGGGCAGACAGGGGGCCGCTGGGATGCCCGAGAGGCGCGAGGCCCGGCGCGCGAGCCCCCGGGGGCGGGTAAAACCCGGTTGCTGCTGCCCCTGCCCCCTCCCCTTCCTTCCTACCCCGCCCTTTCCCGCCCCTTCCTCATTCATCAACCCCTCCCCCTTTTAAACTCTAATTCGTTTTTATGTTTCTTTTTTAGGGGGGCCCAGCTCCCTTTCGAGAGGCGCAGCAGGCGCGGCGAGCGCCCCCTACCCCGCGTCACGCACGCACCTTCTGCACCCCAACAGCTCCGGGCCCCGCTGCATCCCCGCAGCCCCTTCCCCCTTGGAGAAGACTCTCCTCAGAGGCCCCTGGCTCGCTGCACCCCCTTTTCTTTCCTACCCCGCCCCCCAGGCCCCAACTGCCCCCTCGCAGCTCCCCAGCTCGCGCCGCGGGCCCTACCCGACCTCCGCACTTTCTGCATCTCGGCCTTGCATTTGCCCTCCGCTTTTCCAGGCCCTGGTGCTAAAAATCCGCTTTCCTCCCCAAAATCCCCACTTTAGAGGACCCAGATTTGTTTCTATTTAGGATCTTCCAGCAAAACCAAGAAGCCCGCCTAGACGCCTTGAATTCGCCCCTCCCCCTCCTCTTAGGAACTTCCTCTAGCAAAAAAAAATTTTTTTTTTCTCCATTGAGGATCACTTTCCAGCAAAAATTCTTTCTTCCCACCATGAGTCCCCCTGTTTGGAATATCTTTCCACTGATAAACCAACTCAGTCCTTCCGTTTTCTCTCTTGTCTAATATTTTTCTTCCCAACTCTTCCCCAGCCATCCCAACACAAACCCCTTTTCATCACCTGTTCCACCTCAGTTAGGCTTCTCCCAGCAAAGCTCTCCAGGTTCCTTTCCCAGGGGAGGAAAATAAGGAAAGAAAGAAAAAATAACTCCTTGAACATCAAAATCCGTTGTCTTACCTAGATCTCCCCAGTTTAGTATTGCTTTCTTCTTTTTTCCAAAAATTACCAGTTGCCCCCAGTTTCACACCTGTGCCCTTGCTTCTTTGGGGACCCAGCTTCTGACAGCCCCTTCCTTTCCACAACCTGCTTTCAGGGCAGAAGAAGTTGAATAAGGGTCCTGAATTTACTATCCAGCGTTCCAGGAAGAAATAGCCAATGATCTGACTGTCACCGGAACCCCTTTCTCTGTGGGGCCTAAACTGGGCCCCCTGTTCCCTGGGGATTGATTCACTCACTCCTTCTTCTCCTGGTGAGTTTCGTTCCTTTGCACTTGTTGGAGAATGTCTCCGTTTTCAGATGGACTCCTTTTTCTCAGAAGGGTTTCTGATCGGTCCAAGGGTCTCTGTATCACTGGTGAAATCATTAAGGAAGTTGCTGCTTTAGGAGATCAGATAAGGAAAGGGATCAGTTACTGTACATTTTGACTGATCTGGAGGATTGCAGACATTTATTAGATTGATGTAGGTTTCATTATTTACTGCAAAGGAATCTTTTTCTTCTTTAGCTCAGCAATGTAGATGCCTACCAGGGATGGGCAGGTAAAGGTCCAGAGTGTGGTGAAATAAAGATTGTGTTCCCCGTCTAGTGATGCCAGCCGGTGGAAATGGCCAAGTAGAAATGTCACAACAGTGTTGCCAGAAGTTTTTGTTTTTGAGAAGAAACCATAACGCTGTCTTTATGTGAAATCTTTTGATCGATAAATGTTGAGAACCAATTTAACAAGTTTTTAAATTCAGTGTGGGGCCCTTGCGAAACGTGTTTGCTGGCCACCAGTTTGGAATTTGGGGTTTAGGTTAGATACACAGATATATATCTGTTTGGGCCATGCATATGTGCTGGACTTTTTCCCTTCAGAGCAGCAGTTCTCAAAATTTTTTGTCTTCAGAGCCCTTTAGACTTAAAAATTATTGAAGACCCCACCCAGGGTGTTTTTGTACATGTGCACTGTGGTTGGTTTATTGCTAAATTGTGTCTAGCATTTTGTGACCCTATGGACTGCAGCACACCGGGCTTTTGTGTCCTACACTATCTCCCGGAGTTTGCTCAAATGCATGTCCATTGAGTCATTGATGCCATCCAACCATCTCATCTCTGCCACCCCTTTCTTTGCCTTCAATTTTTCCAGCATCACAGTCTTTTCCAATGAGTCGGCTCTTTGCGGCAGGTGGCTGAAGAATTTATATCTGCTGATATTTGCTGTATTAGGAGTTTAATAAATTTTTAAAATATGAATTCATTTAAAAATAGCAATAGTAAACCCAGTATATGTTAACCTAATTGGCACTTTTATTTCAAAAAACAACATTTAGTGAGAAAAGTGGCATTGTTTTCCATTTTTAGAGTCATCTGGTGTCTTATATCTGCTTCTGCATGCAGCCTCTTGAGATAAATCCTCTAAAGTTTCACTGAGTGTAAGAAAAGCAGATAACATGTAAATATTATTATGAAAATAGTTTTGACCTCACAGACTCCCTGAAAGACGCTTGAGGACCCCAAGGGTCCTCTCATTGTCCTCACTGTGAAAATGTTCTAGATTTTAATGATTATCTGGATTTTCTGCTAGGATCAGCTTGTGGAGTGAGAAACTTTGACATCTCTTTTCTTCATTTAGTTAATTCTGTGTGAGAATTCACTCTGGCAAGTGCAGTCATAGCCTTCTGATTCCTCAGTGTCTTTCTCTTTTCCAACAAGTGATCAGTGGAAATGAGTTAACTTTATAGTTAAAATTATATTGGTTACATGGCTAGAGGAAGATTTTTCCTTGATTGTTCACCTTAAGAATGTAAGTGCAAAATATAGGGCAGGAGTCCCAGCATTGAGTGTGGAATCACAGCACAGTGGAATGGTGAAGTGGGCTTTGAAGGGCTTTGGAGTCAGACATCCCGGGGTTGAATCCTAACTTTGATTTGGTACAAGTTACTTAACTTCTCCGCACTTTTATTTACCTCATCCATAAAATAGGGCTAATAATATAGTTTATGCCTCTAGGGTAGCTGTGGGAATTAAGTGATATATACGTGATTGCAGTAGAGCCTGGAACATGATAAATCTTCAGTAAATGTGTGCTACTGTTATTATTATTATAACGCAGATGATTATGGGGGCCAGGCAGGAAGATAAGTGAGGACCACGGGAACTGGAGGCCATCACCCAGTCCAGAGATGGCCATTGCCCCTCGTGTGTGCACGCACAGTCATTCAGTCGTGTCCAACTCTTGCCACCCCATGGACTGTAGCCTGCCAGGCTCCTCTGTGCATGGGATTCTCCAGGCAAGAATAGTGGAGTGGGTTGCCATTTCCTAGTCCAGGGGATCTTCCTGACCCAGGGATCTTCCTGACCCAGGGATCTAACCCATGTCTCTTGTGTCTCCTGCATGGGCAGGTGGATTCTTTACCACTGAGTCACCTGGGAAGCCTCTTGTCCCTCACTCTATCCTATTGTTAACTAGCAGGAAATATCAAATCTAACCATCTTTAAGAGAAGCCAGAAATTCACATATCTAGTTGAGATATTCCAGATGAAACGTAAAAAAAAAATGTTGCTAATCTAATTTTTAAAAACATTGTGTAGGTCGAATAGAATAGGCCTAGAGTTTACAGCAGTGTTTGGTGTGGAAAAATAAAAAAGAATTGGTATAGGTAGGGTAAAAGCTGGAAGTTTCTCCTGTCTTCCAGCTCCCAACAACCTGATGTTACCCAGACATGCTCACTCTCTCCCTGGTGACCCTGATGCAGAGAGAGAAAGAGGAAGTGCCGCTTGGGTGGGGCAGGGGGAGAGAGGGAAAGCCGACACACTAGCAGGTTAGGACTTTTCAAAGGAGGCAAGAGGTGGCACAATGGAATCCTGTCACTCATCAAGGAAAGGGATGCTGAGAGCTCCTTTGATCAGCGTTCTGTGCCTGGCAAGATGCTGTGAGAAGTAATGATACGTGAGGCAGAGTTGGAAGTCATGCTGGAGAAACTGAGATAGAATTAAACTCTAAGGTCTTTTGAGTTAAATGTTAACTGGATTGTCAGACAATTGCTTATCAGAGTTCTGACGAGGGAGAAGTAATCTCTGACTGACTTATGTTGGGAGTATTCTTCAAAGTGGAGGGGCCGTTTCGGTCTGATTTTGAAGGGTTTCATTTGGTAAAGCCGAGTGGAGAGAAAGTGGTCAAGGGAAACTGCACAAGTCAACCATTATAAACTCAAGTGTCTTGGGACACCTGACTGGTCCACTGCCTGGTGGTCCAGTGGCTAAGACTCTGTGTTCCCAGTGCAGGGGGCCCAGGTTCAGCCCCTGGTCAGGGAACTAGATTCCACATGCCGTAACTAGGAGTTCAAAAGATCCTGCCTGCTGCAACTAAGACTCAGCACAGCCAAACATAAATATTTTTTAAAATGCAGATGTCTTGCCAGGCCCTCTTTAGAGGAACCTGGCAGGCAGGTAAATGAGTGGGGTGGGAGGCTGTGAGCGACCAGGGAGTGGAGGGGACTGGCAGACTGGTGAGTGTACTGTGTCTAAAGGCAGCTGTGAGGACTTCCCTGGTGGTGCAGTGGTTAAGACCACACTCCCCCTGCAGGGAGTGTGGGTTCGACCCCTGGTCGGGGAAACTAAAATCTCATATGCTGCACGGCACAGCGAAAAAAAAATAGAAAATAAATAGATAAAGAAATGCAGCTCCAGCCAGTTGTTGCTTTGTAGACTCAGCGTTGACAGAGCATCAGGTATTTTCCCCCAGGTTTTTAGGTAGAAGTTGGAAACATTCTCTTAATGCAGTGTCCCGTGTGACAGCCACTAGCCACTTGCTGCTGCTGCTGCTAAGTCGCTTCAGTCGTGTCCGACTCTGTGTGACCCCATAGATGGCAGCCCACCAGGTTCCCCCGTCCCTGGGATTCTCTAGGCAAGAACACTGGAGTGGGTTGCCATTTCCTTCTCCAATGCATGAAAGTGAAAAGTGAAAGTGAAGTCGCTCAGTCGTGTCCAACTCTTCGTGACCCCATGGACTGCAGCCCACCAGGCTCCTCTGTCCATGGGATTTTCCAGGCAAGAGTACTGGAGTGGGGTGCCATTGCCTTCTCCAGTCACTTGCAGCTAACTTAATTAAAATTAGGTAAATCTGTCAGTTGCACCAGCTACATTTCTAGCTGCTTGTGAGCTACATGTACCCAGGGCTTGTCACTGGACAGTGCAGATTTAGAACGTCGCTACCAGCGCAGACAGTTCTTTCAGACCATGATTATCTGCCCCAAAGAGAAACCTAGGTGACGCAGAGGTAAAGAACCCGCCTGTCAATGCAGGAGACGCAAGTGACACAGGTTCGATCCCTGGGTCAGGAAGATCCCCTGGAGAAGGCAATGGCACCCCACTCCAGTATTCTTGCCTGGAGAATCCCATGCACAGAGGAGCCTGGTCAGGCTACAGTCCACGGGGTCGCGGAGTCAGACAGGACTGAGCACCAGCACATTTCACGTTTCATTTCCACTCTGTCTGAAAGAACGCCGACAGATTTTTCAACCTGATAACTAATTGGAAAATAATGAAATTGACTGTGGACTAAATAAAACATCTTTGTAGACAAGTAGATATTCAGATTGTTCCCTGCCTCCCTGCCAAACAGAGCTGCTGTGGATTTTATTTACCTAGTTAGCTGTGGGTTTATGGCTGCTGTCTGCAGTCTGATAGTGGGTTACTTTCCCCAGAGGTGGTCGTATTTCACAGGAGACTCCCTTTGTCTTTTTACCCCCACCAGTCGTGGAATGATGGGTCTTTTTAAAAGGCAAAACTTAAAATTGCCTTGGATCCCCAGTGTTGTTTTAAATTGTTGTTGTTGTTGTTTTTTTTTAACTAATGAGCAAAGCTTAAGTGATGATAAAGTGTACAAGTTCCTGACGCTTGCAGCTCTTAATGCCCCTGTAGAGCCAAAGTCAGCTTGCAAATTAAATACAAACAAAGCAACCAAACTAGGGTAACTCATATTACAAATGTTAATTTAATGAGAGGGATGCTATTTTGCCAAAACTTAACTGCTTCCTTGAGACAAAGACTTTTGCAGACTACCACACTGGGCCCTTTGGGGTTTAGCACACCCTGTGGTGTCTCAGATCCCCTATCCCTTTTCTCAGTTTCAACAGCAGCAAAACCTCCACTTGTACCATGATGTCTGTTGGCTTTAGTTGAGCCCACAAGCGTTATCATGAGCCAAATCCACCTCTGTCCTCTTCTCATTAGCCTGCAGCAATTAAAGTTGTCCCATTGGGCATTGCTGGTGTTGGTGCAATTATAAACCTACCCTGGGGCATTGAAACCAAATGGTAGTAGTACAGGTGATGAGGGGCTTCCGCAGTGGCACAGTGATAAAGAAGCCGTCTGTCAGTGCAGGAGATGCAGGTTCCATCCCTGGGTTGGGAAGATCCCCTGGAGGAGGAAATGGCAACCCACTCCAGTATTCTTGCCTGGAAAATCCCATGGACAGAGGAGCCTGGCAGGCTTCAGTCCATGGGGTTGCAAAGAGTTGGACATGACTGAGCACACTCTTACACACACCCTAGGTGATAAAGTAGTAATCCAGTAATCCATGTATAAAGATACTCTTCTTTTAGGTTGTTCTCAAAACGAAAGCACAAAATATCAGAACTCTTGGAAAGAGTAGTTGGACGTTTGGGAATGTCTCCAAGGGACAAGACACACTGCCCTACAGGGCCTAGGAGGGAGCTCTCTGCCTAGCAGGTGCTGAAACTTGTTGAATTGAATTATCTGTTGACAGAACAAGAGCAAGTTCAATATTGGTTGAGTGGGGGTTTGCTTTACTCTCTGGAAAAGGATGTAGATATCAAAGCATGGCCTTTGGACTTCTGGCATGCCTGCCCAAGGTTGCAGCCAGACCAGTTTGTTGCATGGAGTGTACCAGTATGTTGGAAGGCAGGTGACTGGGCACTGGGGAAGTCAGATGCAGCCTGTCTCCCGCCCCTCCCACACCCTGCGCCTTTCGTGTTTTCTAGTATAATTGGTGCAGTGCCATCTAGAGTTTAGCTTACAGGGAATCAGTATTGTGTAGCAGGTAAGAACACAAGCTCTAAAGTCCAAACATCTGGGTTTAAGATCTGGTTCAACTCCCAGTTAGGTGTGTGACTTTTGACAAATGAGTTACTTGCTCAGAGTCCCTTTTCCCCTCTGTTAAATGGAGGTGGAAAAAAAAGGAGTCGGGGGAGTAATAATAGAACCGACCTCCGGGATGTTGTGGAGAGTGAATTCGTAAACGTAGAACACTTAGTGTGATGTCTAACAAGGAGAAAACACTTACGATTTGACTTTGTAAGATATTGCTTTCTGTTTCTTTGAAATACTGGTTTATGTTTTGTATTATTTGCTCATTTTTTATTAATGGGAGGTGAAAGCAATGGTTTTTTTTCCTCCTTGTTGTGCTGAGAATACTTTATAGCAGCGCTGCAGAAGCAACTTTGGAACTGGCAGAGAAATCCCCTTTGTCCTGGAATATAAACCTCTGTAATCCACATTCTTTTGTCTGCAATTTAGAATCCCCAAAAGCTCTGAGAACGCTGAGGTGGCTGCAGCCTCATTTGGTGGCCATACCTGAACTCACACGTCGCTCTTCGCTGTCTTTATTTCATTTACTCTGAGTGGTCAGGGAGTAGGGGTGGTAGTTTAGTCACTAAGTCAGATCTGACTCTTGCGACCCCCTGGACTGTAGCCCGCCAGGCTCCTCTGTCCCTGGGATTCTCCAGGCAAGAATACTGGAGTGCATTGTCATTTCCTTCTCCAGGGGATCTTCCCGACCCAGGGATTGAACCCGGGTCTCCTGCATTGCAGGCAGTTTCTTTACCAACTGAGCTACAAGGGAAGCCCGGTGGTGAAGGCGTCGATGAGGAAAGAGTGACGTGGTCACCAGGTGCTCGCCGGGGCCCCCGGGGGTTGCTCACCCTGTGGCGTATGCATTGCTTTACCTTTCTAACCTCCCCCACCCCAGATTCTGAATTCTGAGACTCGCTTGGGCCCCTGAGTTCTGGTGCAGGATTTCTGACCTGCACTGAGCCTTAATTCGAGGGCCCTCAGTAGGCTACTTACACAGACACACAGGTGGACACGTAGTGTGACACTCAGACGCTGAGGGTGCAACCGTTCTGTTACATTGCATCATGAAAAGTTTAAAAACAGACACGGCCTAGGAAACTAGACCCAAACTCCAGCTTTTCTAGGATCCGGTCCATTTGTCATCAGTGAGTCATCAAGTGTTTATTAAATGTCTCACTATGGACAGAATTACTCTTGATAGCTCAGAAAAACCCAAATACCCACCCACAGATGAACGGATGGAGAAAATCCAGACAGTGGAATAGTGTTCATCCATAAATGGGAATAAAGTGATGATTCATGCCCCAGGGGGGATCAAATTAAAAAATGCTCTGCTTAGTGAAAGAAGCCAGGAAGAAAAGGCTGCATATTATTTGATGCCATTTATAGGCAATAGATGCCCTTCTCCATGCTTTGTTGGCATGTGTCCTAATTTTTTTGTTGAAAAACTGGACATTTTGATCATTATAATGTATGTGGTGACTCTGGTAATCAGATCCCCCCATTCCAGGCTTTGCTGATGCCCACTGTGTGTTATAATTGTTTCGTGGCTTTTCTGGGCTATTTTTATAAGGACTGTACTTTTGCTCGTGTGTGGTCAGTGAAGTCTCTCTTCTGTTAGTTGAGAGATTTGACAGAGATTCCCTTCAGTTGTCCAAAGGGAATACAACCAAACAAACCCCACCTCAGGCAGCTCGTAGCCTTTGCAGCTGGGCTCTGGGTGAGAGTTGAGACGGGCCTTTGACGTTCCGCAGGCAGTTCACAACTCTGCTCCCCACGTTAACTTCCTGCTTGCACAGAACCCGGGTCAGCCGGCAGTGACAGCTAGAGCCTTCTCAGGCCTTTGCTGAGCGCTGGCCTGCCCTGGGCATGCAGCCTTCGAGATTCCCTGGAACGTGGAATGTGTGAATGGTTTTGTTTTGTTTTCTTAAATCAGCAGAAGTGCCCGGTTTGCCCACTCCTTGTGTTGTGTAGCTCTGTAGGTTCTGACTGACATGTGATGTCGTGTATCTCCTGTTACAGTCCCCCGGAGAAGGAAATGGCAGCCCACTCCAGTGTTCTTGCCTGGAGAATCCCATGGACGGAGGAGCCTGGTGGGCTACAGTCCCAAAGAGTCAGACTCGACTGAGCAACTTCACTTTCATTTTCACTCTGAAAATCCCTCCCCTGCCTCATCTCTTCTTCCCTCTCTTCTGCCCCTGAACCCTGGCCACCACAGATCATTGTAACGTCTCTTTATAGTTTTGCCTTTTCCAGAATATCATGTAATTGGAATCATAGAATGTACTGTCTTTTCAGACTGGCTTCCTTCACTTAGCGATACGCATTTAAGCTGCTTTCTTCCATGTCTTTTTGTAGCTTACTCGCTCCTGGCTTGTTATTGGTGGATGACATCCCATTATATGACTAACCACAGTGTATCCACTCCCCTGTTGAGAGACACCTTGGTTACTTCCTGTTTGGGGCAGTCATGAATAAAGATGCTCTAAGTTTTTGGCCCATTGGAATGGGTATCTAGGAGTGGGATGGCTGGATCGTATGGTGAGACCATGTTGTATGTTTAGCTTTCTAAGAAACTGCCGGTGCAGAAGGGCTTTCCTGGTGGCTCAGCGGTAAAGAGTCCGCCTGCAGCACAGGAGCCACAGGAGCCGTGGGCTCGATCCCGGGCTCGGGAGGATCCCCTGGAGAAGAGCATGGCAACCCTCTCCGGTGTTCTTGCCTGGAGAATCCCATGGACAGAGGAGCCTGGTGGGCTACAGTCCATGGGGTCACAAAGAGTCAGACGTGACTGCGGTAACTTAGCACACACGCCAGTGCAGGAGTCTTTCGAAGCCCTTTTCCCCCAAAGCATCTTACTCTCCTTTCCTCCCGGTCTCAGTAGTGTCTGCGGTCAGTCTCGGTTGAATATCCTGTGCCCCCGGCTGCAGTGTCTGGTTCCTTGCCTTGAGCGTTGTTGACAGACGCCTTCTCCGTTTCCACTCTTCTCTGAGCGAGTTCTGAGTTAGAACCTTGCATTTCTAGAAGTTTCATTTCTTCCTTTTTAAAAGCACCCCTGCCCCTTGTGTCTTCTTTTCTCTACTGGGTTTTGTTGTCTCTCATCCTGTTGTTAACTAGTTCTTGGAATGCCTCTCTAGACTTGTGCGTTGGGTTTTTTTCTTTTAATTTATTTATTTTTCCCACGAGTGGCTTGACTTCCAGGGCCTCAGCTCTTCCCTGTGAACTCAAGGACCTGTTTCCCCTTCCATCTGTCTGTTACAGCCTCCAGGACAGTGCTCTCTAATAGAAATATAATATGAGCCAGATAATGTAATTCAAAGCAATCTCATAACCATGTTAGGAAATAAAAATAGGTAGGTGAAATTAGTTTTAATATCATATTTAAGCCAGTAGATCCAAAATGCTTTCATCTCAATGTGTAATCAATATGAAAATGAGTTATTTTTGGTACTGAGTCTTCCAAATCCAGTATGTAAATTACACTCACCACAGGTCTCAGTTTGTGGCCACATTTTCAAGTGCTTCATCACCACCTGTCACTCATATTGGAGGATAGCTCCAGGCCCCATATAGGAGACTGACCCACTCATGGACCTTGGACCCACTCGTGGCTTTGGGTTTCTTCATTGTTGCTGGCACCTGGGGTCTTACCTGTCTCTTGAGCCTGGCTCCCTACTAAAAATTGTCTTGTATCTTATGAGTTAATGGTTGGAGAAAGAGATCAGTTCAGTCCACCATGTCGCCAAAACCTTTTTAATTTATTCCTTACAACAGTCTCATGATGGAGATATGCTTATGCTGAATTTAGAGATGAGGCGGCTAGGGCTCATGGTGCTTGAGTGACTGCCCAAGGTCACATGGCTGCTGAGTGGCAGAGAACAGACTCCAGTACGCATCTGTGTGAATTCCAAGTCCACACTCTGTCCACCATGCACGTTGGCTCCTCGTAACTGTGATTCTTCCTCGTTCATTCTCAGGAATTAGATACCATCAAGGCCTGCTGTCTCCTCCCTGACTCTGCACACAGCCCTGCTTGTCTGGAGAGTAGCTCTTGGCTGAGCCCTGGTGGTGGAGAGCCATGGACCAGTACAGCCTGGAGGACGAGGGTGCCCTTCCCTCCGAGAGGCACCTCTCTTCGTATCCTGAGAACCAGGCGCTCACCTGCAGCGACGCCGTCAACCGGGACCTGGGGCCTGGCACACGGGACCTGCTCTACGGTGGCCTGAGAGGTCTGGAGCTGGACCCCAACTTCCCGGCACCCGATGCGTCCAGCGAGCCGCTGGAGGACAACCTGGACACCCTGTCCCTGTACTCAGGGAAGGACAGTGACTCCACGAAGCTGCTGGAGGAGTATGTAGATCCCGAGTCTCAGACTTCCTTACAAGGTGAGGTCATGCCCCCGGGGCCCGGGCCTGGTGGGCTGTGGAGGTCCCTGGAGGTCTAGAGCCGGTGCCTTCTCCCTCCATCTAGACCTGGGGCTGGGCGCCCTCAAGGTGCCCAAAGAGGCGGAGGAAGGAGGCCGGGCCACGTCGGGGAGCGCGCGGAAAGGCAAGCGGCAGCACAGCTCCCCGCAGAACACGCTCCTGGACTGCAGCCTCTGCGGGAAGGTGTTCAGCAGCGCCAGCTCCCTGAGCAAGCACTACCTGACGCACAGCCAGGAGAGGAAGCACGTGTGCAAGATCTGCAGCAAGGCCTTCAAGCGGCAGGACCACCTGTGCGTGGGGGCCGGGCCGGGGCGTCTGCTCGGGGGCTGGGGGCGTGCCTGGGCCTCAGCGCCCCTCCCGTCAGCCCACACCCCGCCCTGCGGAGGCCCCCAGGGGTGTGCAGCCTGTGCTCAGGCGCAGACTGGTCTTGAGCTGCCAGGGTTCCTGGGGCCAGACCCACACGGCCCCAGCCCCCAAATCCACTCCAGAGAGGAGAGTGCTGCTGCGCTTGGCAGACAGGACCCTGGTGGTTTAAAGACACACCCCAGGGGCAGTTTTGTCCTGGAGGGAATTGGGCTAACTCTGTGCAGAAAGATTTGGAGCAGGTGCCTGAAGAGAACAGATCTGTGCTCTGTGAGGGATATGCATCGGGATAAGAGGCTGTGAGAGGCTATGAAATGCTTGGAATGTTCACTCTCCCCCTTTTTTAAAAAAAAATTCTTGATTTTAAAAAGCAAGCCCAGTGTAAGAGCAGAATTACCTTTGTTCTTCATACCTTTGAAATGATAAGGTTCTCTTGCTACTGAGGAAGGAAAGACAGACTTTGAAACAGAAAGACTTGTAAGTGAGAAGGATGATCCGTCACCTTTGGTAGCATGCCCAGGCTTACCAGGAGAGACAGTGGTAAAGAATCCACCTGCCAATGCAAGAGACATAGGCTCAGTCCCTGGGTCAGGAAGATCCCCTGGAGGAGGGAATGGCTACCCACTCCAGCATTCTTGCTGGGAAGAGCCTATGGACAGAGGAGCCTGGCGGGCTGCAGTCCATGGGGTCACAAATGGTCGGACGCGACTGAGTGGCTGAGGAGCACAGCCTGCACAGAGTATCAGTGAATCCCACTTTCATTCTGTCCTCACTGCCTAACCCCCTGCGCCCCGCCAGGGATGGGAAGCAATTTGCTCATGTCACAGGAAGGTAACAGTTAGGGCTAGGAAGTGGGCCTCTTGACCCCTTCTCTGCTGCTTCCGTCAGATGGAAGCTAAGGGTCCACCTTTGGGGGGAGAATTTTTTTATTTATTGTGCCACATTTATAAGAACCATCCAGAGTAGGGCTGCTGGGAACCCAGAGGTTGATTTACCCATTTGCTGATTTCTATAATAAATTAATGTAGATACAAGTGTGACATAAGACATTTGTATTCATTCATATTTGCAGAAATTATAGGCAAATTTGGCTGTTTTCTAGAGAGTCTTTGCTGACTGGGCATCTGTAATTTTTTTCTTTCTGTTTTGCAATGGGGGTCACAGGTGGCTCTCTAGAGGCATCCTATGGGAAGGCAGAAATTCCTTTGTTCAAAGAAGGAGCACGCCCAAGTTAACACTTCCTCGCGTGCATTCTCCGAACTCTGGTTCTCAGGGATGCTAAAAGGGGCTCTTTGAAAAAAAGTGATTCTGTGGGCAAATAACTTGGAGAGACATGGAAAGTTAAACAGGTTCGCTTTATCTACTCTATGGCTTTTCACTTTGCTACTATGACCATCCAAGAAGTAAACAGTGATTTTTCAAAACTCACTTGCCAGCTGAGCCCAAGTCCTCAGGGAGCAACCCTGGAGACTGGTGTTGCTTTGGGGAACTCTGACTTGGCTCCCACGATTTTTTCTCTGATTAGGGGTTTGCTTAAGGGTGAGGGAAAGAGCCCCCATTCCAGATGACTTTGAGTCAGGGGGAGTCTTTCCTCGTGGGGTCTGAGCCCATTTTCTGCCCTGCTGGCCCCTGGGGACGTGCTTGGGTTCCTGTGACGGGCAACCTGCACCAAGACCCCCCATGACCCTGTCCTCGTGTGCTTCCAGGACCGGACACATGCTCACCCACCAGAAGACCAAGCCCTTCGTGTGCATCGAGCAGGGCTGCAGCAAGAGCTACTGCGACTACCGCTCGCTGCGCCGGCACTACGAGGTCCAGCACGGCCTGTGCATCCTCAAGGAGGTGCCCCCGGAGGAGGAGGCCTGTGGGGACTCGCCCCACATGCACGAGGTGGCAGGCCAGCCCGCGCCATCCGGCCTGAGGTCCCCCGGTCCCCTCCTGCCCAACCGAGACCTTCTGCGCTGCCTCGTGAACAGCATCGTCCACCACAAGATCCCTTCCCCGGGGCCGGCTGGGCCTGCGGACAGCGGCGAGGGGAGGAACGTGGCCTGCTCCTGCCCGTCCTCGTCCGGGTCCTCCTGCTGCGGCCCAGCTGGTGCCCTAGGGACCCTGGGCCCTGATGTTCTCGAGGAGCCGAGGCCCCCACGGAAGGAGCCCGCTGCTGACGTGTTCACGGCTATCCACTCAAGGGCGGCGGAGAGCAGCAGCCCCGACCCGGCTGAGCTCGAGCCACTCCAGCTCTCGTCCTCCCTGGAGGGCTGGCCCGAGGGCGCCCCTCTGCCCTCCTGCCTGCCTCTGTTCCGTGGCCAGACAGTCCCCACCACTGGTTCCCAGCCATCAGGCCACAGTTTTCAGTGGCTCCAGAACCTGTCAGGCTGCCCCAAGAGCAAAGGGAACAGTATGTTTGTCGTCCATAAGCCGCCATCCCGGGAGGGCTCTGAGCCTGGCCCTGGGCTCAGCAGCGCCTCCCCAGTGGGGGAGCCCTCGGCTGGCCTGGGGCCTGGCCCAGAGGACGTGCCGCCCTTCCCTCCCGTGCTCCTGAAGGCTCCTGGGGAGGCCTCAGGGGACCCCAGATTTGCCAGTGCCAGCGGGGATGATGACTGCTGGGCTCCCAAGAAGGGCAAGTTTGACTGCGACTCCTTCCGGTGGCCCGGGGACCCGGGCTCGCAGGACCCTGGCTCGAAGCCCAGCAGCCTCTCGTCAGACACCACGCCGCTCTTCCGGCAGCTCTTTCTGAAGTCACAGGAGTCCCTGGTGAGCCACGAGCAGATGCAGGTGTTCCAGATGATCACCAAGTCCCAGCGGATCTTCTCCCATGCCCAGGTGGCCTCCGCTTCCTCCCAGCTCCCCACTCCCGATGGCAAGCAGGGCCCCCTGAAGCCGCTGCAGGGGCCATGGCCACAGCAGCCCCCGTCTCTGACGCCCGCTGTTGACTCTCTCCATGCTGGCCCCGTGAACCCTGAGCCAGAGGGCTCCCCAGCCCGCCGGAGAAAATCCACATCCACTTTCCCTAGGGAGGCCTCACCTGGCAGCATAAGCCGGGATGCAAAGGGCGGGCCAAAAGTGGCTGCCGCTCCACCAGCCCTCACAGCATCGTCCCTGGACCCTCCCGGGAACCCAGACATCTCATCTCTGGCCAAGCAGTTGAGATCCTCAAAAGGGACCTTGGACCTGGATGATATCTTCTCTCCCGGGGGCCTGCGTCAGACCCAGTTAGGAGGGGACGAGCCATCCGGAACCCACCTCCCAGGGAAGCAGGCCCAGGCCGAGAATGGCATGGCCTCCGGGGCCACGAAAGCTGAAAAGGGCCCGGCCTGCCCCCGGGGTGGAGGCTACAGGCTCTTCTCCGGCAACTCCAGAGCGCAGCGCTTTTCAGGCTTCCGGAAGGAGAAGGTGAAAATGGATATGTGCTGTGCGGCTTCCCCGAGCCAGGTGGCCATGGCCTCCTTCTCGTCGGCCGGGCCTCCAGCAGACCCCGCCAGGGACTCCAAGTCCAAACTGACGACATTCAACAGGATCCAGGTACCAGGGCCATCTCACGGACCTAACCATACCGGAGGCAGAGTCTGGTCCTTCCCCATTTCTGGATTTCTGACTTGTCCAGGCACCTTGTTTAACCTCAGCGATTCCTCAGATGCAGTTGTGCAGAGAGGGGGAGGGAGGGTTCCGAGAAGAGATGGCCCCTCCCGTCATCCCCCACCCCGACCCCACCTCACACACGTGAAGCAGGGCTTTCGAGCTGGGAGAGACGCTCGGTGCCGCGTTGCTTCACTGCCCGTTTTCTGTTTGCTTTCTCCCTCCCTCTTGCTTCCTTTTGGATTTGCCTCCTTCGCGTCTTCAGAGGATGTAAAGGTAGAGCTCTTCAGCCCTTGATGTTGCTGTGTGGAATGCCCTGTCTGGTCGTGGGTCACGGGTCACGGGTCTGACTTGGCCCCCCGCTGCTGCCGGTGTGCCGGTCCGCCCTCGTGGAGCGCTCAGGTCCTCCCGCGTGGCCCCCACGAGGTCCCAGAGGAGAGGGCTCGGCCTCACCTCCTGGCGGCGTTCTGAGGTCCAGCATCCTTCCTGTCAGGCCACAGCTATCTCATCCTCTTCTTTTTTTATTATTCTTGACAGCTTTAATATTTACATGCTGTCTCACCATTTTGTTTATTTTTTGAGATTAAGTTTTCAGTTGTATATTTGGTTATTTTATTTTGGCCACGAGGCATGTGGGATGTTAGCTCCCGACCAGGGGTTGCATCCATGCCCCCTGCATTGGAAGTATGCAGTCTTAACCTCTGGACCACTAGCAAGTCCCTGACTCACCATTTAAAAATGTGCCATCTATTGGCTTTTGAGCATGTTTACAAGGCTGTGCACCCTGTATTTCACTGCTCTTTGCCTAAATACTTTGCTCACCCCCGAAAGACACCCCATACCCTTAGCTGTCTGCTGCAGTCTCTCCGTCCCGCCCAGCCCCTGGCAACCAGGAGTCCACCTTCTGTTGCCATGGATTTGCCTGTCTTGGACACTTCCTGTGGTTGGAATCATACACTGTGTGGCCTTTTGTGTCGTTTGCTTCTTCCACTTAGTACGATGTTTTCAGAGTCCATCCGTATTGTAGCGTGGATCAGAGCTTTTCCTTTGTATTGCTCAGTAATCGTCCGTTGCACGCATACACCGTGTGGTGTTTGTCCATTTATCAGCTGATGGGCATCTGGGTTGTGTTCACTTCTTGGCCATTGTGATAGTGCTGCCGTTAACATTTGTTATTGTTTAGACATGTTTTCATTTCTCTTGGGAGGTAACACCAGAATTGCTGGATTATAGGGTAATCCTCTCTGTTTCAGAAACTGCCAGACTTTTCCAAAAGCCGTCTTACCTTCCCACTCAGAGTCTGAGGCCCCCAGCTTCTCACCAACACTTGTTATTGTCCAGCTGTTTCCTTCTAATGCAGCCAACGTAGTGGGTGGGAAGCGATAACCTGATGATGGTGTGATTTGCATTTCCCTGATGGCTAACAGTCTTGAGCACCTTTTTATGTGCTTATTGGCTATTGATACATCCTCTTTGGTTAAGTGTCTACTTTGCCCATTTTTAAGTTGGTTTGTGTTATGACTCTTGAGCTGTGAGAATTCCTTATGTATTACAGATACAAGACCCTTACCAGATACATGATTTGCAACTCTTTTTCTCCCATTCTGTCTTTTCACTTAAAAAAATTTTTTTAGTTTATATTATGGTTGATATACAACACAGTGTTGGTTTCAAGTGTAGAGCAAAGTGATTCAGTCACACATGTGCATATATCCATTACTTTTCAGGTTCTTTCCCGTGTAGGTTATTGCAGGATGCTGAGTAGAGTTCTCTGTGCTGTACAGCAGGTCCTTGTTGGTTACCTGTCTTGTATATAGTCGTGTGTTTCTGTTAATCCCAAACGCCCTCTCCCCACCTTTCCCCTTTGGTAACCATAAGTTTGTTTTTGAAGCCTGTGACTTTTCACTTCTTGATGCTATCCTGTGAAGCACAGAAGGTTTAAGTTTTTTTTTTTAAAGAAGGTTTACATTTTGCTGATTTGTCCTGTCTTTGGTTCTGAGTCACCAAGAGACTGCGGCCTGCTTCAGTGTTGCTAAGAACCACACCTGTGTTTCCACTAAGCACCTCACAGCTTTCACTCCTGCACCTCATTTCTGAGCTGCTGGCTCACGTGCGCTTTCATCTCCAGGGTGGAAATATCTACCGGCTCCCTCACCGGGTGAAGGAGGAGAACGTGGCCGCTGGCTGGTAAGTGCTGGAGCCCCTCCCTGCCCGGCCTGGGGAGCTCAGCACCCCCGGGAGTCCCCTGCTGGCTTTGACCTGGCTTTGACCTACCGCCCAGGGGGCGAGCTGTGGGTGCTGCCCTCCTGAAGGGGCGAGCACCAGGCCGTGGGGGATCGGGGCATCATCTCCATTCCTTCAGTTCGCCTGGAGCTGTCAGGGTATCCGGGCTTGGGGATGGAGCCCCGTTCTCCCTCTCCTGCCTCCTGACACATCTCCCCACAGTCACCAGCACAACAGGGGCCCCACAGACTGGGCAGAGCCAAGGAGCACGTACGTTTGCAAGAACTGCAGCCAGATGTTCTATACAGAGAAGGGGCTGAACAGCCACATGTGTTTTCACAGCGACCAGTGGCCGTCACCTCGAGGGAAGCAGGATCCACAGGTGAAGGGGCGTGAGGCTGCCTTCAGCTCGCCGGAGTTGGGCGGAGGTGGGGGCCTGGCTGGGGGCTGGGAGCCAGGGCGGTGCTCCTCTGGAGGGGCCCTTGCTCCCACCCTGCTCTTTCCCTTAAAGGGCTGTCTCTTTTCTGTGTGCAGGTGTTTGGCATGGAGTTTTGCAAGCCCTCAAGACAGGTGCTGAGGCCAGAAGGGGATGGGCAGAGTCCCCTGGGAGCCAGAAAGTGCCTGGACAACCCAACCACAGCCTCTTTGGGGGTCCCTGTGTCGGTGCCTGTGGCCCCAGCAAACCGTCCCCCAGGGAGCAAGGTGGGTGCTGATCAGTCCACCTCCATCCCGCCACTTTCCACCTGCCAGTGGGAGCTGTGGGAAAAGCCCCAAACTCCTGACTCTGGAAGAGCTTAGTTTCAAATCCATTCATTCACTCACCCTCAGCTGGACTGTCTCTGTGTCTGACCCTGCGCTGGGGACACTGCAGCAACCACAGCAGCCTGTCTCCTGGGGCTCCCGGCCCAGTGGAGTGGAGAGCCCCCATCCCCAGACAGTGACACCCAGAGTGGGCTGGGCTGGGCTGGGCTGGGCTGGGAGGGCAGCCGAGGGAGCTGTGGGAGCCCCAAGGGGGCACCAGAGACAAGCTTGAGCAGGCCAGGGAGGACTTCCTGGAGGAGGGGTTGTTAGAGCTGAGATCTGGAAGACGAGAAGGAGTAAGATAGGGGTGGAGGGGCAGATTACATGGAGGTGAGAGAGCATACTGAGTTGCGCGATCAGTGAGTTTCCAAAATGGTCTGAGGGAGGGCCTTTCCTTGGGGGTGTGGATGCATGAGAAGGCTCCAGCTTCGCACACTGCCCAGCTCAGGGTCTGGGGTCTGGCGCAGGTGTGGTGGCCCTGCCCAGCCTCCTCTGCTGAGGGCTGTGGGCATGGTCAGGCCGGGCATGCGTCTCTGTGGTCACTACCTGTCCCGCTCTCCTGGCGCTCTTGAGGACTGAGCTTGGGGCAGGTGGCCTCAGGTGACCCCTCGGGGTTCTGAAGCCTCTTCTTGTCCAGGGACAGGAGAAGGGCGGGGACGAGAGAAACAGCAAGGAGAACAGCCAGCACCGAAAGCGGAAGAAGCGCCCCCAGCCCAAGGCGCTGTTTGTCCATCCTCCGCCCCCCACGTTCGGGCAGCCAGGCCCGGGGGGGTGTCACCAGAGCCGCCTGCGCTCCCCCGTGTTCCTGGTGGACCGCCTCCTGAAGGGGCTGTTCCAGTGCTCACCCTACACGCCGCCGCCCATGCTCAGCCCCATCCGGGAGGGCTCGGGGCTCTATTTCAACACGCTCTGTTCCACATCCGCTCAGGCCAGCCCGGACAGGCTCATCAGCACCGCGCTCAGTGAGTGAGGCTGATCCCCACCCCCTCCAGCGGTCGCGGCAGGCCAGACCCACCCCTCCGGTAGCATGCGGTCCAGGCCTATGGCCGCATCGGTCTGGTGGTCCCGTTGCTGTTCAGAACTATCCCAGGACCATCTGGGTCCAGCAGCCTTCTAGGTGCTTATAATTTTGTAGGCAGAAAGAAAACAGAGGCCATTTAACCTAGCCACCCTTCTTCTGCCTGGTCTTTTGAGTAATTTTTAAACAGCTTTGCTGCTGCTGCTAAGTCACTTCAGTCGTGTCCAACTCTGTGTGACCCCATAGATGGAAGCCCACCAGGCTCCCCAGTCCCTGGGATTCTCCAGGCAAGAACACTGGAGTGGGTTGCCATTTCCTTCTCCAAGGCATGGAAGTGAAAAGTGAAAGGGAAGCTGCTCAGTCATGTCCGCCTCTTTACTGAGATGTAATTCCCAGATCGCAGGAGCCACCCGTGTAAAGTGCACAGTGTTTGTGAGAATACGCGCCGGGTTGTGCACCCATCACACAGTCTGATCCTAAGCACGTTCATCTCCCCAGGAGATGGGCTGTATCCATGAGCAGTTACACACAGGCCCCACCGCCCCCCAGCTCCTCAGCCCTGGGCACGGCTCACCTACCGGGCTACTTTCTCTCTCTGTGGGTCTGCCTTCTCTAGACGTTTCGTAGAATTGGTGTCCTGTGACGCGTGACCGTCTGTGTCTGGTTTATTCACTTGGAGTAATGTCTGCAGGGTTCACCCCTGTTGTAGTAGGCATCAGGGCTCCATTCTTTTTGTGGATGAATGATACTCCATTGTTTGGACAGGTGACCTTTTATTTATCCACTTGTCAGTTGATGAGCATTTGGGCTGTTTTTGTCCCTTGGCTTTTGCAAAGAGCGCTGGTTAAGAACCCTTAGGCATCAGTTTTTGTTGTACCTAAGTTCTGATTTCTCTTGGGTATATGCCTCAGAGTGGAATTGCTGGTCCATAGGGTAACTGTTTAAGGAACTGCCAGACTGTTTCCCAAACTCATTTGACACTTCCACGAGCTCTGTATGAGAGTTTCTTGTGCTGTTGCGTACCGCAGAATTTCCTTCGTGAAGGCTGAACAGTGGCCCATTGCAGGCACACACCCGCTTCCTGCATGCGTGTAGGTGCCCGTCGGGCACTGTGGTTGTCTGTGGCTACTGTGCATAGGGCTGGAGTGGACATGGGAGTTCAGGTGTCTTTTTGAGATCTTGACTGCAATTCTTTGGGATGAATACCCAGAAGTGGGATTGCTGGGCCACATGGTAGTTCTGCTTTTTGAGATAATTCCATACTGTGTAGTTTTTTTTTCTAATTTTTTATTTTATATTGGAGTATTGTTTTTTTTTTAATTGGAGTATATATTCAGTTCAGTTCAATTCAGTCGCTCAGTCATGTCCGACTCTTTGCCACCCCATGAATTGCAGCACGCCAGCCTTCCCTGTCCATCACCAACTCCTGGAGTTCACTCAGACTCACGTCCATCGAGGCAGTGATGCCATCCAGCCATCTCATCCTCTGTCGTCCCCTTCTTCTCCTGCCCCCAATCCCTCCCAGCATCAGAGTCTTTTCCAATGAGTCAACTCTTCGCATGAGGTGGCCAAAGTATTAGAGTTTCAGCTTCAGCATCATTCCTTCCAAAGAAATCCCAGGGCTGATCTCCTTTAGAATGGACTGGTTGGATCTCCTTGCAGTCCAAGGGACTCTCAAGAGTCTTCTCCAACACCACAGTTCAAAAGCATCAATTCTTTGGCACTCAGTGTTCTTTATAGCCCAACTCTCACATCCACACATGACTACTGGAAAAACCATAGCCTTGACTGGACGGAACTTTGTTGGCAAAATAATGTCTCTGCTTTTGAATATGCCATCTAGGTTGGTCATAACTTTCCTTCCAAGGAGTAAGTGTCTTTTAATTTCATGGCTGCAATCACCATCTGCAGTAATTTTGGTGCCTAAAAAAATAAAGTCTGACACTGTTTCCACTGTTTCCCCATCTATTTCCCATGAAGTGATGGGACCGGATGCCATGATCTTCGTTTCCTGAATGTTGAGCTTTAAGCCAACTTTTTCACTCTCCTCTTTCACTTTCATCAAGAGGCTTTTGAGCTCCTCTTCACTTCTGCCATCAGGGTGCTGTCATCTGCATATCTGAGGCGATTGATATATTGGAGCATAATTATTTACCATGGTGTTTTAGTTTCAGGTGTTCAGCAAAAGTGGTTTGGTTATCCACTTATCTATTCTTTTTCAGATTCTTCTCCCATAGAGAAGCTCATTGAGTATGGTTCTCTGTGCTGTCCAGTTGGTCCTTGGCTTTCTCTGGTTCTGTTCTGTTTGTTGGGCTGCCCTGGGCCTTCCTTGCCGCGTGCGGGCTTTCTCTAGAGGCGCGCGGGGTCTGCTCTGTCGTGGTGGTGTGCAGGCTTCTCACTGCGGTGGCTTCTCTCATTGCGGAGCGCGGCCCTGGGGCGCATGCACTTCAGAAGTTGCAACACGCTGGCTCAGTAGCTGTGGCACACGTGGCACGTGGGATCTTCCCAGATCAGGGGTTGAACCCGTGTCTGCTGCATTGCAAGGTGGATTCTTAACCACTGGGCCACCAGGGAAGTCCAGTAGGTCCTTGTTGATTGTCTATTTTTTATACAGTAGTGCGTCTATACCACGAAATCTTAAGAACCTGCTTTTAGCTGCTCCAGAAAGGCAGTCAGAAAGGGCCTCATGGGTCAGTTGTAGCCAGCCTTTTTGAGGCTCTTCTTTACGTGTTTTCCAGATCCCCTGGATGGCTCTTTCGGCATCTGTGTGGTAAAGGACGACACCAGGATCAGCATTGAACCGTGAGTTGGGACAGACTTAGAACCTGAGGGTCCTTCCAAAATGGGGACGCTCTTACCCTCTGCGCATTCCTGTGTGGCTCTGTCAGCACCTTCATCCCGGGGAAACCAGGTCTAGGAGAGAAGTGCTGGGCTTCTCCGGCTGTCCCCGCAGCATTCTGTCTGTCCAGACATACCATAGTCGGCTCCCTGAGGACAGAAGGCCCAGAGCACGGGGTTCTGGGTAGAACTGCCAGTGGCACAGTGAGACGCGCGTGCAGGGCCGTGGACTGTGGCTAGATGAAGGGGGCCTTGGGTGTAGGAGCAGGCCAGGTATCAGCACACACCTCCCCTGTCCTAGACCCCAGACGGCTGAGGCTGGAAACCTGGCGATGAAATCGGAGGAAGGAATTGAGCCTCCCTCAGGCTGTGTGTGTCTGTCGGGGTAACGGACGCTGTGTGTCTGAAAGACGGCAGAGGGCATCCACAGAGCAGGGCCGTGGCCCGAGAGCAGGGCTCACGGAGCGTCTCTGCCTGACTTCCCACCTTGGTCACGCGCTGTACGTACGTCTCGTGTGTAAGTTTTGTACACCTGTGGGCGTGTCCTCGTTTCAGACACATCAACATAGGAAGCCGGTTTCAGGCTGAAATTCCAGAGCTCCAGGACAGCTCTTTGGCTGGGATTGATGAGCATGTTGCTTCTCTGGTCTGGAAGCCATGGGGAGATGTGATGAGCAACCCGGAAACGCAGGACAGAGGTGGCCGAGACCTTGGGGCCAGGGTCCCGAGGGCCCTCCTCTATCTCCAAAGATTTCTCCTCCCAGTTCACACCCTGACCAAGAAGCAGTGTGCGGGGGTGGGGGGTTGGAGGGTGGACAGAGGCGGCCTTTAGCACAGTACTGCTCCCGCCTGCGGTCCCTGGCCCACGTCCCCTCTCTCCCGGTAGCCGGCAGGCTGCACAGAGCAGGTGCCAGGAGCAGAGTTGAGCCCTTCCTCCAGGTCCCTCCCTTCCCTCAGCCTGCCTTTACTAGAGGGAGGGGATGTCAAGGAGCCTCTCCCACCCTAATGGTGCTCTCAGGGAGGCCTCTTCCCTGGCTCGCCCTGACCCTCTATGTCTCTGCCCCCTCCCCTCCTGGAAACAGTAACAGAGCTTTGCAACGTGGCCTGCTCCAGCGTTATGCCCGGCGGGGGCACTAACCTGGAGCTGGCGCTGCACTGCCTGCACGAAGCCCAGGGCGATGTCCAGGTGAGGCGCAGGCGCGGGGCGGTGTGCAGGTGGGCTGGCTCAGCGTGGCCCTGGGGTGGGCGTGGCTTTAGGGCAGGCTGCCCGGGGTTTCCAAATGAATGAAGGGATGAAGGCGGGCCTCCACCTCCCGTGCCCCCTGTTCCAGGTTGCCCTGGAGACCCTCTTACTCAGAGGACCCCAGAAGCCACGAACTCACCCTCTCGCCAGCTACCGCTACACAGGTGAGTGGAGCACGACTGCTGGCGTGGTGGGGCCTGGCTGAGCCCCCGAGGGCAGTCAGTGTCCACGGCAGAGCGGCGTTGTCTCAGGGTCTCACCTGCCTTCCCAGGAGGGCCTGTCCCCTCTCCGGGGACTCCATGGGCGCCGTTCTCTAGCTGGTTCCTACCTGCTGTCCACTCATTTCCTCCTGGGCTCTGCCTGGCCGGGAAGGGGGTGCCAGGGAGGGCTGGGGGCAGGCACTCCAGCCCCGGAGTCCGCCTGCCCTTGGGCGAGTCACTTAACCAGTGGATGCCTCAGTTGTGGCATCTGTCAAGTGGGGATGGTAGTAGCCCCTACCTGCTAAGGTTTCGTGAGGATTGTAGGAGACCAAGCAAGAAAGGGGCTTAGCAGAGACCCTGGCATCTGATTGGTACCGGGTCGCGGCAGCCTGAAGAAGGAGGGGCCGTGACTGTGGTCCCAGAGGAAGAAATGCCCCCCGGCTGTTTCTTACTAGGTTCAGACATCTGGACCCCCATGGAGAAGAGGCTCTTTAAGAAGGCATTCTGTGCCCACAAGAAGGACTTTAACTTGATACACAAGACGGTAAGCGCACGCGGCAGGCTGGCATAGAGGAGGTTCCCTCACCGAGCCAAGGGGCTAGAGCCGCAGGGCCTGTCGGGAGTGACTCTCCGCTCCTGCTGTGAACGACTGACAACTTTAAAAAGCCATCGCTGAGAACAGCCCCAAACAGTACAGAGAAGAAGCCTGTGTTCAAAACAAAGCCCTCCAGGCCCCAGCCCACTGTCCACTGACTGTAACCTGACAGGCATTTACTGTCCGTGCAGTTTACACACATATGTACACTTTCTCAAAAAATGATGAGAGTGTATATTTGATATCCTGCTGATTATCTTGCTTTTTTAAAAAACTGGTCCACAAAACTGCACATAATCGAAGTGTAAGATTCGATGTTTTGACGTACCTGTCCCCGGTGGCTCAGCAGGTAAAGAACCTGTCTGCCAGTGCAGGAGACACAGGAAAGGCAAGTTCGATTCCTGGGTCGGGAAAATCCCGTGGAGAAGGGAATGGCAGCCACTCCAGAATACTCACCTGAAAAATCCCATGGACAGAGAAGCCTGGCAGGCTACAGTCCATGGGGTCAAAAGCTCCCTCCTGCGCCTTTGTAACCTCTCCTTCCTGCCATCAACTCCTGTCTGCTTCCTGCCACTGTGAGTTAGTTTGCATTTTCTAGAGCTTTATAGAAATGGAGTAATCATGCAGCATGTGCTCTGCTTTGGCTCCTTCCAGTCTGCATGACAGTTTTGCGCTTCATCCACGCTGTCGTGTGCGCCAGTAATTCATCAGTTTGCTGAGGAGTATTCCATTGCGTGTCCCCTTCTCTTTTTCAAAACCTTCATTCCGGGCTGCACGGGGTCTTCCTTGTGTGGGGGTTTTCTCCAGGTGCAGTCTGGGCTTCTCAGAGGGGTTTCTCTCGTTGTAGAGCTAGGGCTGTAGGGTGCGAGGGCTTAGCTGCTCCCCAGCATGTGAAATCTTCCCAGACCAGGGATCAAACCTGTATCCCCTGCATTGGCAGGCAGATTCTTAACTACTGGATCACTAAGGAGGTCCCATCGTGTGTCCTCTTGTGGGCCTCTTCCCTCAGTACTTACTGTAGGGCCCCCCAGCTGTCGCAGAGGCCATGAGGTACCCACTGCATGAGGGTGCTCTGCTTTAATTAGTCCTGATACATAGACACACGGCTCCACATGGTGTCACAGCAAATGCATACCTCCGTGTGCATATCCCTGGAGGGAAGGGTTCCTGGGCCGGCCGTGTTGCTCAGAGTGTGCAGAGCTTAGCTGGTGTGGGCTCTGGTGGTTTCCTCTCTGAGCCCCTCACCCCTTGGAAGGAGTCTGTGATTCTCTGCCCCTTTAGCAAAGGGGCCCGCCAGGCCATAGCAGGAGAGAGTTCAGGAGGGCTTTCAAAAAGTGGCAGCTGGCCCCCGAGGGGGAGGGGCTCTAGGGCATTGAGGCCCCACTCACTACTGCTCCTGAGGCGCTGTCCACAGCCACCTTCTGTCTTCCCCGATCAGATCCAGACAAAGACCGTAGCCCAGTGTGTCGAGTATTACTACATCTGGAAAAAAATGATCAAGTTTGACTGCGGCCGAGCCCCAGGGCCAGAAAAGAGAGTCAGGAGGGAGCCAGATGAAGTAGACAGGGCGGAAGCCAAGGTAGGGGGTCTCGGGGAAGGGGGTCTGGAGTTCAGCCCGATCCGGAGGCCTGGTGCCTATCCATGCTGGGCAGGGGTGGGGGTACTCCCAGCAGGAGGGGCTTTCCATGGGCGATGTTCCCATGGGCTCTGGGTCTGTGCTGGTCCCTTAGCAGGGTGAGGGGGTGGCTCAGCACCCTTTTGTCATCTCTGCCCACCCCTGCAGGTCACTTGCAGTCCTCGGGAGAGACCCAGCCACCGTCCAACCCCCGAACTAAAGATAAAGACCAAGAGTTACAGGAGGGAGTCCATCCTCAACTCCAGCCCGAGCTCTGGCACCAAGCGGAGCCCCGAGGCACCTGGGAGCGTGGAGGGCCAGGGCGCCTTTCCCTGCCGGGAGTGTGAGAGGTACTGAGCTCCCTGGAGGCGCCTGCACCGCCTGCCCTCAGCCCCTCTCCATCCTCTCAGGGTCCCCCCGCCCGCCTCCCCCTGCTCTGATCCCCATGTTCTCTGGTGCCTCTGCAGGGTGTTCGATAAGATCAAGAGTCGAAATGCCCACATGAAGCGGCACCGGCTGCAGGACCACGTGGAGCCCATCGTCAGGGTCAAGTGGCCGGTGAAGCCCTTCCAGCTGAAGGAGGAAGAGGAGGAGGAGGAGGAGCTGGGGGCTGACATCGGGCCCCTGCAGTGGTGATTCAGGGCGGGGTGGCAGCGGGGACAAAGCAGCAAGTCTCCCCGAGGTGCCCCTCTGCCTCCCCAACCCGTCCCTGTTGCCAGGGGCCAGCCCAGCTTGCAGACATGGCGGGCACTGGGTCACGAGCCGGGGACACACGGTCATCTGAACACCGTGAAGGCCCTGACGCTGTATCGGAGGCTCCATTCTCTTAGGTTCATAGTCTCTCCCCTTCTGTCAGTTCGCCTCTTCCTGGAGCAGTGAGGCTTGGGGAGGGAACAGGTTAGGTCTGGGTAACTCTTCAGTCTTAGCCTCCATTTCAGGCTTTGGTTACGTTTATTCAGTAGGCCAAGATGTAGAGAATCAGTGGGAATTACCATCAGATCTCCACCGCACCAAGGCCCCTCGCGGAGGGTCTCTCTGCATTCTAGATTCTGCCCCTAGTCTTGACGTGACTTGTACATTGTTAGGTTTGGTTTTTCTTTTTTTGTACGTGTCGACTTGTAAGTCTTATTAAATTGGGTTCTTAAGCAGCTCTCTTCTGGCTTCCTCGCCTATTGATCCTGTGAAGGCTTGAGTCCCTGCCCCTCCAGGAACCACAGGGATGAGTAAGCTGAGTCCCTGCCAGCATTTATTAAGCACCTGCTGTTGTTAGGCCAGACAGTGCCCAGGCCATACAGTGGGGACATGATGACACGGAGGGACAGGGCCCCTCTCCTCACAGAGCTCACAGTTTAGGAGCGGAAGGTAGCAGTGATAAGTCAGCAAAGAGGCCAGTTTAGATATCGATCGCGGATGTGGCTTTGGCCATAGTAACAGAGTCGGCCTAGGTTTAAGCTCTCAGGACATGTGGTAGTGGTGTGAGCAGCTCTCTTGTGAAGTTCAAGCCTGCCAGCGGTGACCAGCGTTGGCAAGAGCAAGGACCCCCTCCTCCTCCACCAGCACCCCAACCTTCAGAGGACACAGGGCAGACAGCACGTCCCTCCCTGCCTTGCTTCCCTTCTTTAGAGGGAGGAAAGCTTGTGGTGGGGCTTCCCAGGGACATTAGGACATTCTCAGGTGGCGCTAGTGGTAAAGAACCCACCTGCCAGTGCAGAAGACGCAGGAGAGGCGACTTTGATCCTTGAGTTGGGAAGATCCCTGGAGAAGGAAATGGCAACCCATTCCAGTATTCTTACCTGGAAAATCCCATGGACAGAGGAGCCTGGCGGGTCCATGGGGTACAGTCCATGGGGTCACAAAGAGTCAGACATGACTGAAAACACACACACACACAGAAACCCCTTGTAGCAGCGCCTAGCAGAACTCGCCTCATACCCCCTTGGCCAGGACTGTAGCCCATGTTCTTTCTAAACTGATCCCTGGCGGCAGGAAAGGAAATGGCCAGTTATCCTGGACACGGGATCTGTCTCCAGGCCTGCAGAAAAAACAGTTTGCCTCAAGTTCGTTGTCACCCAATCAAAACTGGAATCCTGTTTGCCAAGAAAAGAAGAGGAAGCAGGAATGGCTCCTGTGGAGTCAGACCTTGTGTCCACCCCAGAGTGACACAAAGAAAGGGGCCAAGTCCGAGGGAGTGGCAGGGTGTGGCGGGCGCTGGTGAGTGGATGGGGAGGTGGGGTGCGCAGAGGACACCACGGAGGCTGAGACCTGGCTTCTGGGCCAGAGCGTGAAGCACAGACTGCCCCAGGAAGCGGGGGAGGTGGTTCAGAGCTCCAGCTGCCATGTGGAGGTTGTGGTGGGCAAGTCGGGAAGCCAGAAGGCTCTCGGGTGAGATGATGGCCTGGGCTGGGGTAGCAGTGAAGAGAGCCAGGAACACAGGCATTAAGGATCGGGTTAGAAGCAGACTCAGACTTGGTGACGGGTGACACATCACATGGACAGCTGGTAAGGAAAAGGACGGACCAAGGCTGGCACGACAGGTTTGGGGGTTGAGCAGCTGAGTAGACGCTGTCAACTGAGATGGGGAAGAGGGACCCTTCAGAGGATTGATGGCTTCAGGCATGACTGTCTGCTGCCTTCTGAGGGACTAGCTGGGGAACAGGGTAAAGGGTAGTGTCAGATGGTGGCTCAGATGGTAAAGAATCTGCCCCCAGTTCAGGACACCCAGGTTCAGTCCCTGGATAGGGAAGATCCTCTGGAGTAGGAAATGACAACCCATTCCAGTATTCTTGCCTGGAGAGTTTCACGGACAGAGTCTGGCGGGCTACAGTCCGTGGGATCACAAAGAGTCGGACATGACTGACGAACACGCACACAAGGAGACTTCACAGCTCAGTAAATCTGCAAAGGAGGGGAGGGAGAGCAGAGGAGGAAGCTGAGTTTGAAGCAGCGTGGATACTGCAGTTAAAGGGAAAGGACCCCGGCATCAGGTGATCCAGGATTGACAGCCTGGCTCTCTGTGCCTCTTTGCCACCTTGGGCAAATTTCACCTCCCCTGTTTGGGTCTCAGTTATCTCCTTCTGTAACTGGGAAATGCCCACCCCCAAGTATCTGCGGATGAGAAATTGGAAAGCAGGTATTGGCAGGTGCCTGGTGTGACCTGAGCAGCTGCCACCCATCGAGCGCAGGTGCTGTCGCTGTCCTTGTGTGGGTCCCACCTTCTCAAGTGCGGCCCACTGACTGGAAATGAAAGTGGCTGGCTTCGTGGTCTGGTGGTATGTTAGGTATCTATTGCTGCGTAACAAATTAAGCTGAAACTTAATGGCTTAAAACAAATGGAAACTTATATAGTTGCGCTGCTTAGAGGGGCAGGTAACCCAAACTGCTTGTGGTTATCCAGATTCGGCACCCCCCCCCCCGAAATCTTATCTGTGGTCAGAATGCAGTGGCAACCGCAAGTGGTGGTCCCAAAGAGACTCTGAACTTCAGGAGAGATCTGGGCAAGGTTTCCTGTGTGTCACCTCCCTTCAGCCAAACTCCACCCTCAGAAAAGAGGGTCTTCTCAACCCTGAATTATCTCCATCCTGATCATTTGGGGGTCCTGGAAAAAATGCCCTTCCACAGACTTTCATAATCTGAATCATTGGCAGTAGGGCCCTGGGACTCAAAAATTTTTTAAAGATGCTTTCTTAGTAGAGCAGTTTTTAGATTTACATGAACATTGGGAAAATGCTGCAGAGAATTATCATATACCCCACACCCAATTTCCCCTCTTATTTAAATTTTTATTTATTAATTTACCTTTGGCTGTGCTGGGTCTTCATTGCTGCAACGGCTTTCTTTAGTTGCAATACAAGGGCTTTGTTGCCTCTCAGCATGTGGAATTTTCCCAGACCAGGGATTGAACTCGGGTCCCTTCACTGGCAGGCAGGTTCTTAACCACTGGACCAGCAGAGGAGTCCTCGCTTACATTTATCTGACATTAGTGTATGGCATGTTTGTTACAGTTAATGAGCCAGTATTGCTATATTTTTATTAACTAAAGTCTATTCTTTATTCAGATTTCATTAGTTTTTACCCAAGGTCCCTCTTCTGTGCAAGGATGCTCCCTAGACAGGACACCACATTTAGGTTCCTCTCGGTTGTGACAGCTTCTCAGACTTGCTTTGTTTTGATGACAGTTATGAGGAGTTGTAGTCAGGTATTTTGGAGAGTGTGCCTCAACTAGAGTTAGTCTGATGCTTTTCTCCTGATCAGAGAGTGAGGGAGACAGCAGAGGTGAAGCGCCACTGTCATCACACGTTATTAAGAGTACATAGCATCAGTGTGAGCTGTCACTGTTAACCTCCGTCACCTGGTTGACAACGTTTGTCAGGCTTCTACACTGTAAATGTAGCGCCTCCGCCCCCAACACCGTCCTCTGCAGATGAAAGTCTGTGCACAGTCTACATGAAGGAGTGGAGTCATGTTCCATCTTGAGAATGGAATATCCACATAAATTATTTGGAATTATGCACAGAATATTTGTTTATTCTCCACCATTTATTTTTCAGTCATTTATATCAGCATGAGCTCATGGAGATTTTATAGACTGGGTTATAATCAGGTGCTACTTTGTTGTTCAAATTGTTGCAGCTTTGACTATTGGGAACTCTGAGCTCATGGAGATTTTATAGACTGGGTTATAATCCAGGGCTGCTTGTTGCTCAGATTGTTCCATCTTTGACATTGGGAGCTCTTTCGGTTGGCTCTTGTCTCTTTGATATACCTCATCGTGTGTGTGTGTGTGTGTGTGTGTGTGTGTGTGTGTGTGAGAGAGAGAGAGAGAGAAAGAGAGAGGGAGGGAGGGAGAAGGAGATTCATGGTGTGTGTGGGGGTGTGGGGGTGTGTGTGGGAGGGTGGAGGCAGAGAAACAAAGAGATGGAGGCCAGGAGACTTACCTTCTGGAACTACAAGACCTTCCAGGCTCATCCTGTGCAGTGTCCTAGAACCAGCCTTTTATCCAAGGAGCTCTCGTTCCTTTTGTTGGAGAACAAAGAGTATTAAAAACTAAGATCTGGGCGCTAGATATAATTGAACCTAAATTTTTAACAGTTTCACTAGCTTTTTTTTTTTTTAAATGAAACCAGCGTTAGACAACCTCTGCTCCCCTCTGCATACCTCTAAGACATTGCAGGTTCAGTTCATAAATAAAGCCAGACACATGACTTTCCCTTTGTTTCCCAGTGCATGTAAGTTATGTTTACACTATGTGTGTATGTGTGTCAGTCGCTCAGTTGCATCCGACTCTTTGAGACCCCCATGAACTTTAGCCGGGCAGGCTCCTCTGTCCAAGTAACTCACCAGGAAAGACTACTTCAGTCTATTAAGGGTGCAGCAGCATTATTTTAGAAATGTATAATTTAAAAATATTTTATTGCAAAAAAATGCTAATCATTATCTGAGCCAGTCTTAATAATAACATCAAAGGTCACCAATCACAGGTCATCCTAACAAGAGTAACAAAAAACTTTAAAATATTGTGAGAATTATTAAACGTGGCATTGAGACACTAAATGAGCCAATGCTGTTTGGGAAACCGCACAGCTCTGAGAGAACTGCTTAATGCAGGATTGCCACAAACCTTCAATTTGTTTTTTTTTAAAGTGTATCTTGGAAGGGCAAGAAAGCAAAGCACAATAAAATGAGATATGCAGCCTTCTCTGGTCTTCCCAAACCAATTTCAGCATAGGTCGACAGAGGGCGCAACAAAACGGAGACCGCTTTCCTTCTTACCCACGGACGCCTTTCCAAGTGAAAGAGACCTTCAGGAGGTAATGAGAGGAGGCGGGGACTAAGCTCTGCGCAAAAGAGCTGTCAAACCCAGTCTTCCGGCATGGAGCTATCACGTGACGATTAGGGATCAGCTGACTAGGGTCTAAATTCCGCAGGGAAGTCAGACGGAGCCAAAGGCTGAAGTTGATTGGTGGAGCAGGAACAAGCCCAGGAGGCGGGTCCTTGGCGCTGAGGGCTACGATTGGCTTGTGCGGAATCACGTGGGTTATCAACCAGCGCACCAGGCACCCTAAGACAGATACATGCGCATGCGTTAAAAATTGGATCGCTGATTGGAGGCCGTGAATCACGGGGCGGCGTGCCTCGGCTGGAGAGGGCGTGGTCTGCGGTGCGCACGCCGCGCTACGAGGCCGTTGGTTGGCCAGCTCGAATCACGTGGTTCCTGGCCGCAGGAGGCGCGCGCCGGTGCGACGTCAACGCAGCCCACTAAGCTCCCCCGACCTGTCTCCTGCGACCCGGTCGTATCTGAGTTCTCCGAGGGCAGGGCTCCGGCGGTTTGCTGAGTACTTTTGCGGCCGCTATGGACAACTCCGGGAAGGAGGCGGAGGCGATGGCGCTGCTGGCCGAGGCGGAGCGCAAAGTGAAGAACTCGCAGTCTTTCTTCTCGGGCCTCTTTGGGTAAGAACCGCGCGCAGGGGTCGGCCGGGACCTCGGCTGAGAGGACGGAGGAGTCATGCTCTGGGGCGGCGGTAGAGGCGAAGGGCTCGAGCCTAGAGGACGCGGGGGTTTGCGGGCTTACGGGCATGGTCTGAGGCAGCAGAGGGTACAAGCCATGGCCGGGACGCCGGACTGTGGCACTGACAGCGTGATTCGAGGAAAGACTGTCCGAGACTGTGGCAGGGCCGTGGGCTGAGGACACCCGGGCCGAGGCGAAACCATCTGGAGGCAGGAAGGGGCCCCAGGCTGGAGACGGGCCAAAGGGCCAGGGGAATACGGCCTCAGGCCTTGAAGGGAATGTGGCCTGCGGGGACCGAGGGAGCCTGGAGGGAAGCCAGGCTAGGAAGCCTTTTGGAGCTCAAGGAGAGCCTGTTTGAAAGATCCCAGACGGGAGTCTTGGGCCCTGAGACTGAGGACTTATGCCTGAGGGCGTCCCTTTTCCGAGACCTGGGGTGATGGACTTACGTGAACTCTGGCCCGGGCGTCAGGGCTAAGATGATCCTACGATTGATGGACCCAGTCTGAATTGCGTGAAGTGTCTCAGGTGAATATGGCCCAGGTCACAGGTGACTAGTGTAAAGAGACCTGACTGCCAAGTGAGATCTGAACAGAGGAAGCTCTGGGGTGATGGAGTGAAGGCCGAAGAGGGCTGGGAGGCTGGAAACTAAGTGGGAGTGAAGCTTGGTTTAGGAACTGGTGGGATAAAAATGAAAGATGAGGGAGATAAGAAAACCTAAGGGGCCGGAGGCCTGCTGTGTGATCTTTGAGTAAAGATGGGGCATGCAGTGTGAGCAGAATGAGACTGGCATGCCCAGGTTAGGGCTGAAGGGGGCTGGGAAACAGAATCAACACCTAATGCTTGTGGCAGACATTTCACATGAGTTCATGTTGGCTCATAAGAGTTGTTCTGATGACTGTCGTTTGAGGAATTTTAGTGGCTGAGGAGGATCAAAAGCTCAGGTCAGAAGCCTAGGCTCTGCCATTTCTTGACCTTGGGCAAGCTGTTTAACTTCCCTTATTATGGGGAAGTGGTGTCTCAGAGAAACCTGTCTCAGGCATTTGCCACTAGTATTGAAGTAGGGCACGCGTAAAGGGTGTAGAATTGAGCCTGGGACGTGGTTATCACTCTGAAAGTGTTAGCTACCATCAGTGTCATTTCCGGGAAAGAAACAGGTATGGAGCCTGTTCGGGACTGATGGGGATCAAGGTGGGGGTTTGATGGGCGGGACTGATGGGGATCAAGGTGGGGGTTTGATGGGAGAAGTGGGAGGGGGGCTGTCAGAGCAGGGAGAGGCGATGTGATGAGTAAGGAGTTGAAAGGGGTTGGGGAAGGAATTCGGGCCATGGGGACTTGATAGGGTTAGGGGAAGGGGCTTGAGACCTCCGGTGGAGAGAGAGCCAGGGAGGACTGAGGAACGTTGTGTTGCTCTTGAAACTGGGAGGAGAGCTGCAGGGGAACAGGCGGGTGTGTAGAGAGTTAGGAGGAACTGTGAGGAGGGGCCATGGAACCTGGCAGCAGAGAGGCCAAGGCTGGGGACGGGGTTTGCGGGGGAAGACTGGGGCTTTAGGAGAGACGGTGTTAGGAGGTTGGTAAGAAATGAGGAGGAGGGTTCTTCCCCGGAGAGGAGATGGGAACCGCTCATTGTTACAAGTGGTGGATAATGTTTACTTATCCACCGCAAGAACTTGAGTAACCTGGCTGAGACCTCGCTAGTGTGGAAAAACATCCGGGGCTGATGGACTGTATTGATTAGGTGAGGAATGTTTTCTTTCAGAGGCTGAGAGTAGGGAGAGCGTGTCTGTGTTTCTGCTTCCTTCACAAGGGGAGAAACTCAAGTGCAGTGCTTTGTGGTGGGGCCAAGAGCTTAGTTTTCAGTCAGGTCATGGTTTTACTGGGTGGCTTTTGGTGTCTGGTCCCTGGGGATTAGTGTACTGTTGGGCCATGCTTGGAAGGAGCAGCCAAGTCAGGGCCTGAAACACTTTGTCACCTGGCTGGGAAGGCAAGATGAAGACTTGCTAACACACTAGTAAAGCAGAATTGTCACATGTGATTAAGGGCTGCATTTTATCATTGGTGGGAGGTTCCTGACCTGAGAGGAAGCTGCATGAGCTTAAGGAACTCCTTGGTGAGGAATGAGCTGGGCCCCTGGGAACCCTGGGACATGCCACAGGAGTGGGGACTGGAGAGGGTGTTCCAGGCAATGGGAATTGTCTGAACAGAGGTCTAGGGTGAGGGGAGGTTTGTCCAGAAATGATGGGGAACTGAGATCCAGAGAGACCAGGGCTGGCTCCCTGTGGGGAGAAGCCTCCACCTGGGAGGATGAGCAGGAGTTCCGGGGGTGCTCTCTGGTGGGAGAGCACAGCTCCCAACAGAGGAGGCAGCTTGAGCAAGGCCCAGATGTGTGAAGGCCAGCGTCTGAAGGTTTACTGCAGGGGGTTCTGCGTCAGCCCGTAAAGGTAGAACAGGCAGAAGGGGATGAGACTAAAGAACCAGGCCCCATCCCAGAGGGCTTTTTGAGAAAAGGCTTGGATTTGTGGAGGTGCTGGAGAGCACTGAGGATTTTCGTGGCCTTTTTAGGCTGTTCAGACTGCTGTAACAAAATACCATCAGCTCAGTACCTTATAACCATCAGAAACATATTTCTCACATTTTTGGATGCAAGAAGTTCAAGGTTGTGGTGCTGACAGGTCTGGTTCCTGGCGAGGGCCTGCTGCCTCCCAGACGGCTGTTGTTTCACTGTGTCCTGCTGTCTTTTGTAAGGGCACTAATCCCAGTCACGAGGGCCCCACCCTCATGACCTAGTCACCTCCCAAAGGCCCCACCCACCTCCTCATATCATCACCCTGGAGCTTAGGATTTCCACACACAAGTTTTGGCAGGGGACACAAGAATTCAGTTCACTGGAGGGCCAGTGCTGAAGACCTCCTGTGTAGAAAGGACTCCAGCAGCTAGAGTGGGGGAGAGTGAAGGCAGTGACGGGAATAGTATCTGACAACATTTATTAAGGGCTCACTCTAACTCTGACTCAGGCCTGGGCCCGGCACTTGCTGTGCATCCTCTCGTGTGGTCCTCACAACGCCCTTCTGGAGGTGGATGTGTAGGGGTCAGAGTTGTGGATCCTTGTGCCCAGTCTTCCACTGAGTGGGCATTGGTGTTCATACCCAGGCCTGTCTCATCCCAAAGCCCTCTTGCTGCCATCCAGAGTTTTTCTTTGAGGCTCAGGCCCATTTTTGGGCACTCCGTTTAGGAGGATGCTGGCAAACTAGGCGTCTCAGGGAGTTTCTTTCCCCTGATTTCCCCGTCTTCCCACCCACATGGCAGTTTTCCCCAAATGTCTGAAAGAAAGAAGAGCAGGAGTGTTCACCCCAGAGCCTTCAGCTCCAAGAGCACTTACAGTGGTGCAGGGTTGCAGACGGAGACTGAGACCAGCATGCCGGAGCCTGTCTGCCCGAAAGGCCAGCCCAGGAGGACGTGCCTTGCGGGCAGAAACCGCTTCTGACACTTGGCCTCTGGAGCTGGGGTTGCTTGGCTTCCACGTTTGACAAGCCCCCTTTCCGGGAATGCAGGAGGGAGTGTCAGGGCTCAGCTCATCCCTCCAGCACCCACTTCCCCTTTCAGGAACCTCAGTGATGGCAGCATTCCAGTTTGAAAGGTCTCTGCTCAGATCAAAAGGGCCAGGCAGGGTCGCGTCTGCCTGGGATCCAGGGCAGCCTGGTTGCCTGGGATGTTAAGCCCTTTGCCCTTTGTTGTTTCAGGGCTGCCAGACACTAGCGGGCTTTGGCGCACCAGCAGCCTGGAGGGGAGGCGGTACCAGCCGGCTCTCAGATCCAAGCTGCTTCTGTTCCTTCCTTCCTGCTGCCTTCCCCGCCCTTAGCTCCCAGACAGGGCTCAGGAGATGGGAGAGCAGCCCCAACTTCTGCCCTGGAAGCAGAAAGGTGGTGATTTCCCAAACACAGTGTAAGTGTGGAAAAGGAGAGAGGACAGGGGAAAAAGCAAGACGCGCTTTTCCTTCCTTCCAGCTCCCGGTGCACCCAGACTTCCTTGCTCTGCCCCTTGGAGATTTCAGACAGTGCTTCTGTTCCCCGGGGCTTTCCCCTCCCTGACATCTCCCCCTGACTCCCGCTCCCACATCCAAAATAAAAACTTCCTTCCACTCAGATACCCGTGTGGTTAGCAAGTTTCTTCATGTGTGAAATGAAAGTCGGAGAGATACATATTCTCTCGGGTTGTTGTAAGGAGAGACTGAGGTTATGCATGTAAAGTGCTGCGATCCTGATGGGTGCTTATTAAGTGCTTGCTGCTGTTATTAATATTAACATTAGGTATTGTGTTTAGAAGTTTAGCCTGAAGTCTTGAAGAGCGAGAGATAACAGGGTGCCATGTTGTGTGTCCGGACAGCGGCCAGGAGATCATGGTGGCATGGCTCCTGCTTGAACTGTCCTTGGGCACCAGCAACCCTCAGGAGCCCTGGAGGCTGGCTTCCCTGAGACCTGCCTGACCAGAGACGGGCCAAGGTCTGGGTGGGTGTCCCCCAGGCCCTTGATGCGCCTGGGTCGGGAATGATGGCTTCCAGACCGTTCCCCACCTGTAGAGCACGCAGAACCTCTGATGCTGGTGAGTTGGGCACTGACTCACCGATCCCTGCCAACTGCCAGGATCCCCGACTCAGCATTCGGCGGCTCTTGCCCAGGTTCAGAGTGGAGGCTTTCCTGAAGGGACCCAAGGTTTCCGAGGAACCCGGCCCTTATGTCTTTGCAGTCTGGGGGTTCTGCCTCTCTTGTTGGAGGTGGCCACACAGAGGTATGGATGCTCTTGTTTAGGCTGGGGCTACTAAGAGGCAAGGGCTTCCCTTGTGGCTCAGCTGGTAAAGAATCCACCTGCAGTGCAGGAGACCTGAGTTCGATCCCTCGGTTGGGAAGATCCCCTGGAGAAGGCAAAGGCTACCCACTCCAGTAGTCTTGCCTGGAGAATTCCATGGACTGTATAGTCCATGGGGTCGCCAAGAGCTGGACATGACTGAGTGACTTTCACTTCACTAAGCGGCAAGGCTCTTTCATAAACAGTTTGTGGTTTTTTTTAAGTAAATATTAGTTCTGGTTTCTTCCTTGCTGTGTGGGGTTTTCTCTAGTTGCAGCGAGCAGGGACTACTCGCCTGTTGTAGGGTGCGAGCTGTCAGTGGGTGTGGCTCCTGGGCTCTAGAGCACAGGCTTAATTGTCTTGGCCTGACCCATGGCCGAGTTGCTCTGCGGCATGTGGGATCTTCCTGGACCAGGGTCAAATCCGAATCTCCTGCATTGGCAGGTGGACTGTTTACCACTGAGGCCCCAGGGAAGCCCCAGAAACATCTTTTAAGAACGAGAACCATTGGGCTCTCTGGCTGGGATGAAGGAAACCTGTTGGGGTACAGAGGGGATCAGCGTAAGAACTGCAGGAAGGCACCCGGCCCCTGCCTTTGAGCTCATGGTCAGGAGGGCGCTGGGATGTGCTGGGGGTAGGGTAGGTGGGAGGCCCCGGGCTCTCTGGAAAGTGGGGGAGGGGTGCCCCTTGGCTAAGCTGGGGGTGGGGAGATGAAACCCATGCCAAGATGCAGTAGGAAGTGAACAGTAGGAATCTGCTCTCTCCCCCAGCCTGGTGAGGGTGGCGCTCTCGTTGGCTCAGCACCTGCTGTGTCGTGGGCACTCTCCTGGGTGCCTCCTGTGGGGTTCCTCGTGCCTCCAGCAGGCCTGCAGGGGTGGAGTCTTCTCCCCGCTTCCCGGTGAGGAAGCAGAAGGAAGCAGGGGCTGGGGCACCACAAGCTGGCCCTGGAATCCAGGCCTGCCTGACTGCGCTCCCCAGATTTTCTACCAACCCCAAGCTACTCTAGACTTCCTGCTGCCGCCGGCAGCCCTTGGAGCGTCTCTCTCCTTTCTATAACAGCGTCCAGTTGTGCACATGCTCCGAGCCCCGCTCTGTGCTGTGCACCAGGTATTGCGTCTCTGTCGTCTCTGAGCCTCACAGAGACACCTCCCAGGTCGGGCTCATTGTGTTCATTTTACAGATAAAGAAACTGAGGCACAGGGCTCGCTCGCCCAAGTCACGCAGCTTGCAGAGTGCCCGGGGCTGATTTCAGCCCAGGTCTCTGGGCCCCCAAGTCCATTCTCTCTCTCCCCCTTGCCCAGCCAGGCATTTCAGAGCTGGGCAGTTAGCGGGAGACACTGGCTTTTTCCCTCCCCCTGGGGCCTGTGTAGTCACGGTGGGGCCAGACCCTGCTCTGCGGGATCTTGGCACACTGCAGAGCCAGCGAGGGGCTTAGGGCACATGGGCGGAGATGCTGAGGGATGACCGGAGACTCCGTGGCTCAGGCTCTGGACAGCCCTGTGCAGTCAGCAGTGGGGCAAGGCTGGGACCGCCTGCTGCTCCTTGGCCGGGGGGTGCCTTCTCTGTTGTCTGATGTTTCTTCACCTGCTGCACTGCAAGGAGGGCTCGGGCTCTGGGGCGTGGGGAGGGGATTGACTTAGTGAATCCCTTCCCATTAAAAAGCAGAGATACCACTTTGCTGACAAAGGTTTATATAGTCAAAACTGTTTTCCTAGTAGTCATGTATGGATGTGAGAGTTGGACCACAAGAAGGCCGAAGAATTGATGCTTTTGAACTGTGGTGTTGGAGAAGACTCTTGAGAGTCCCTTGGACAGCAGAGAGATCAAACCAGTCAATCATAAAGGAAATTAACCCTGAATATTCATTGGAAGAACTGATGCTGAAGCCCCAATACTTTGGCCACCTGATGTGAAGAGCTGGCTCCCTGGAAAAGCCCCTGATGCTGGGAAAGACTGAAGGTGGGAGGAGAAGAGGGCAGCAGGATGAGCTGGCTGGATGGCATCACCGATTCAATGGACATGAGTTTGAGCAAGCTCTAGGAGTTGGGGGTAGACAGGAAAGCCTGGCATGCTGCCGTCTGTGGGGTTGCAAAGAGTTGAATATGACTGAGCAACCCCAGCCAACAGCAGCATCCACTCAGGTGAGGGGGACCTGAGCAGTGCTGGCTGTTTAATCAAGAGGCGAGGCCAGAGCAGGTAGGGGCCTTGCCCCCTGCTCTTTCGAAAGACTCTCAGTCATGGAAAGGAGGCCCCTGGATCGCCGAGTGAGCGAGAGGCTCTGGCCTTGGGCCAGCCCCCGAGCTTCTGTGAGCCCCCGCCGCCTCTATCTCCAGGCCCAGACCTGGGGGGGTGACTGTGGGGATCACTGTGCTGTTTCAGGCAGTGCCCAGCTGGCCGCTGTACGGAGTTATGAGGATGGACAGTGGAGAAGGAGGGGAGGGCTGGCCTGACCCCCCGGGCAGCAGCTGAGAATCAAGGTGGGGACCTCCAGGCTGAGGAAAGGACCCAGGGAAGGTGGCTTGGGCACCACAAAAGGACAGGTCTTCCTTGGTGGCTCAGCTGGTAAAGATTCCTTCTGCAATGCGGGAGACCTGGGTTTGATCCCTAGGTTAGGAAGATCCCCTGGAGAAGGGAACGGCTACCCACTGCAGTATTCTGCCCTGGAGAATTCCACGGACTGTATAGTCAGTCCATGGAATCACAGAGTCGGACATGACTGAGCGAGGACTTCAAGTGGGAGTGACTCCATCTGCATTGCCTTCTGAGGACCCCCCGAGACTGCGGGTGGGTGGGTTGTGACGTGTGACATGTTTCTGGGCTCCAGGAAGTGCCCAGGGGACCGAGGAAGGAAGGAGGGAGGCTGAGATGTTGCCCTGCGGACCCCCTGGCCCGGGTCCCACCGGGCCGTCTGTGCATTCCTGGCATGGTTCCCTCCCTCCATATGGCGGTCGCGGAGGCTGGTGGCCATGCCTGGGAGACCTGAGACCGCTTCCTCCGCCTTGGGAGGGGGGAGAAGGCAAAGCTGAGTGGGGGTAATTATAGACCGCCCTGCTCCAGCCAGCCCAAACCGGTTCTGTCTATTCCCGGCGTGGCTCAGAGGAGCCGTGGGATGGGAGGCATGGAGCACAGGCAGCTTGGGGGTTTGTAGGGGGAAAGAGAGCCAGCTGCCACAGGCCCCGCCCCCTGGCTTGTCAGTGACGCAGGACCGGCCAGCTGCTCTGGCAGGTGGGCAGGGGTCCGAAGGAGGCCTGCTTTCCTTCCCTCAGGGAATTGGCGGGTTTTGTCAGGGAGGCCGCCCTTGGATAAGTGACATGAAGTGGCCTGACCTGACTCTTGACAGCCTGGCTCCTCAGGAGAGGAGTCCTATAGTGAGCCACACAGATTTGTCACGAGGGAAGGCAGCTTGGAAAAGCAGAGGAGCTGGGGTCTTCTGCCCCTCCTTTCCTTTCCAGAACCCTCCTTGTTACAGGGCCCGGACCCTTCTCCTGGCTGCCAGCCTGGGGTCCCCCGCCTGCCTCTTCAGCCTTGTGGCCCGCCACTGCCTGCAGCCTAGGCATCCCGGCCCCCTTCTCTTCCTTGACCTGGCTGGGGTTGTTCGTGTCTCAGGGCCTTTGCACATGCCGTGACTTCTGCCTGCCATGCCCTTCCCTCTTCACATGGGTGCTCCTGAGTCATCTTTGAGGACTAAGCTGAAAATCTCAACGGTCACAGAGCCTTTCTCTGACCTGCCCATTCAAGAAGCCCTCACCCCGTCCCCTCTGGCAGGGTCTTGCTGCTGTCCTGTTTACCAAGGTCAGGGCCTTCCCCTTCATGTGCTGCTGTCCCCACAGTGCCTGGCACATCCTCAGCGCAGAGATGTGTGTCCCCCCGGTGAACGAACGGCCTCTCCTCCGGAGTCTGCCAGGGACCCGAGGCAAAACGAACTTCGCCTTCTGTGTCTCCACTTCCACGAGGCTGGCGCTCCAGAGAGCCTCCTGTCATTGCCTAGCCAGGGACCTGGCCAGGGCCCAAGCCCAGAGGAGGCCGGCCCGGAGGCCTGAGCAGATGTTAATCCCTCTGGCTCTCCCACCCCACGGTTAGAATGACTGACCCAGCATGGAGTCGGCCCAGCTCAGCCTGGGATCATAGAATTTCAGCCCAGCAGCCAACAGACTCTGTGTCTGAGTCTGCTCCGTCCCGCTGAGCCGCGGGGAGCCGCCCGGGGCTGACTCTGCTCGTGGCTGATCATCCGGCTTCGAGCCTCGCTGGGGTGGGACAGGCCATTCCTACTCATCCGGGAGCCTGAGGTTTTTCCGAGGACGGTGGGGTCTGGACGGGACTTCACTGCACCCACTGAGAAAGGAAGGATGCCCTCAGGGATCCGTGGGAGGGGGCAGCCCTGAGAGCACGGTCAGGGAATGCACCTGGTTCTTCCAAGAGAACCTTCCAGGGACGGTCCCCCAGGAGACCCTTCTCAAATCTCTTCTGCCCGAAGCTGGTCAAAGTTCATCGCCTTTCCAAGGCCAGAAGTGGGTTCTGAGGAAGTCACTCCACACAGGCCCCAGGCCCCCAGTGTGTTGTGCAGCTGAGGGGGGAAGACAGTGGGACCCAGCAGGGCAAGTGTGGGGGAGCACGTCCTGGGGACCGCATAGGGTGGATGTAGTGTCTGTCCAGCCCCAGAGGGCAGAGGGGAGACATTTCAGCTAAAGAAGACCCTTAGCTGGTGCGACTTGGATCCAGGAGGCCAGGATACCAGTCCCAGCCAGCCTGCCCTGGAGCTGTCGCCTTCTGACATCATCTGACGGGACAGGTCACTGGTGACTGCTTCCCAAGTGGTCAGTCTGGGTCAGCTTCTTTCTTCCCACACTCGCCTGATCGGCTGAGTCATCTGGGGTCATCCCTGCAAATCCTGAGTCCAGGCCCCAGCCCAGGCCTCCTGAGTGGAGCCTCCAGGTAGGGTGGCTCCAGTTTGATTATTGCAGCAGACATCTGACATGAGTCCAAAGTATGGGCGGGCTGGCCCCACTGCACTCGCAAAGATGCTCCCCGCACAGCACCCAGGATCACCCCAGATCACCCCAGACACCCTCGCCATCTGTGGCTGGAGTCAGCAAGGTTCCAGGGTGGGAGAGTGAAGACGATTTTGTGTCGTCTCATCAGAAAATACCCACCTGTTCTCTTCAAAACGCAACACTGCTTGATGTCAAGGAGGAGGGAATGTAAAATCCATTTGTTGGGACTCCTGAGTTACATGGGCGGTGGGCGTTGGGACAGGGATACTCACAGCTCGTGGGCTCAGCCTGGCTGGATTATGGAAGCTGAAACAACAGGAGGACAGGGCGGGGCCTTGCGGGTGAGGTGCTAACAAAGGGCCCCCAGTTCAGGAGAGGTTCGTCTGTGCTGCTTGGAGGTCGGAAAGCTGGGTAAGAGCTGCCCATACAGGGAGCTTTATTTTTTTTTCAAAAATGTACCTCCCCTGAACCTTCCAGGTTACTACTGTTTCACAGTAAGTTGTTTGAAAGTTATTACTTTCCCATTTTATTTATTTACTTATGACCTCGCCACACGGCATGCAGGATCTTAGCTCCCCAACCAGAAACTGAATCCCAGCCACGGCAGCGGAGCACCGAGTCCTGGCCACTGGGCTGCCAGGGAATCCCCATGGTTTTGCCACTTTCAACAGTCTTGTTTTGAGCATCCTTGTACCTTAGTTTCTTGGGATAAATTGCTAGGAGTGTAATCACTCCCGGACCACGGGACCCAGTGCAAACCTTAATACTTAAATACATGCACTTTTTTTGTCTCAAATAGGTAAAATATGTAGATGGTTTCAAAATTCAGACAGTACTAAAAAGGAATATAAGTTTGTCCCCTACACCTGGTACCCAGTTCTACAGACCCGACCTTAGGGAAAAATATGGTTAATGTGTTCTGTGTGTGTTTTTCCAGTAATATGCTGTTTACATGTATATTTCTGGTCTCACTTTTTTGTTTTAACACAAGTGGGAATTTTCAGTGTACTTACTTAAAAACAATATTTCTTTCTGTGTGTGTATTATTACATACCTGCCAAGTAATGAATGGGCGGTGACGTGCTTTTAGGGTTGAGAGGCCTTCACTGAAAAGCTGCAGGGTGCAAGGCACAGGGTTAAGACTGAGGAAGGGACCCAGCATCCACGGCTGGACTCCTCTCCCAGAATGCTTTACAGTCTCATGGGGAAAGGGATTTGCAGAAAGCGCGGGAGCCCCCGAGCCTCTGAGCAGAAAGTGGAGGAGACTGTCGGAGGAGGGGCTTCGGGAGGCGGTCAGGAAGGGTCCCCGCCATGAGGGTGCAGCCCGGCCTGGCCCATGGAGGGCCTGGACAAACTGAGATGGGGTGGGGGCTGTCAGCTCTGTCTCCCTTGAGCCCACGCAGAGGCCCGACCTGCAGCTGGACTCGCAAAGCTGGCTTCACAGGGACGTGGGGGCCACCTTCCAGATAAGATCTTTTTCTTATCTTTTTTTCCTTTCCTTTCTCCCAGAGGCTCATCCAAAATAGAGGAAGCATGCGAAATCTACGCCAGAGCAGCAAACATGTTCAAAATGGCCAAAAACTGGAGTGGTACGTGATCCCTGCTACAACCCCTGCGTGGCTCTGTCTCCTCCTTCCTCTCGGCTCCCTATCCCAAAGGCCTGTCTGAGGGGTCAGCCTTGCAGGCCCTGTTTTCTAACACCATCACTGGCTCTACAGACCCGCTGGCCTGCCGTCTGGTTGTTTTGAGCTGGGTTATTTTATAGCTTGGGTCCCAGGGCCCGGGAGAGCGGACTTAGATGATAAGGATCAATAATAGATTATTGAATTCAGATAGACCTGTGTGGATTGGTGAACTCTTTAAGAGGTTTCTCCTTAAATTCGGAATGTCAGTTTTCCAACAAGGATTGACTGGGCAGCACAGGGATCTATACTCACGGTTTCATAATAGCATATAATGGAAAAGAATCAGAAAAGGCATACATATGTAAGTGAGCCACTTTGCTGTACATCTGAAACTAAGACAGTATTACAAATCACACACACATCTACTTAAAAAATAGAAAAGAATTCCAGGTTTCCCCGGAAGCAGTTCTCTAATTCTTCCATCAGAGTCTGAATTCTGGGCTGAGGGACATTCCGGTGGTCCAGCAATAACATTAACCACGGCTTCATTTACTGAGCACTCCCCTGAGCACCAAGCAGGCGTTGTTTAATTCACCCATCACAGGAGCACCATGAGGGTCAGTACCATCCCCATTTCACAGACTTGAAAACTGAGGCTTGGCCCAGCCCTTTGCCCAGCACACCAACACGAGTGAGTGGCCGAAGTAATTCAGAAGCCAGAACTCTGGCTCTAGAGCCTGAACAGCTCCCTGTGGCTTCCTGACCTTTGGAGTCCCGAGTGACTGGCATTTGTGTCCCAACTCAGACTGGGGCCATGTGACCCTGGGGAAGTTACTGGACTCTCCTCAGAGGGCAGCAGGGAAGGTAACAGTCCTGACCCCACGGGGCCGTGGTGTGGGCTCAGTCCCCACGCAGGGCGGCCAGCCCAGCACGGCGGCAGCTCCACTCCTCACTCGTGGCAGCAGCACCCCTCCCTCTGGAGGGGGAGGGAAAGCCCTTTGAGGACTCCGGTCAGCAGATTGGCAAACTGCAGGAGCGCTGACCGGTCCCCGGCCATCTGTGCGCTCACTCCAGCTGGAGCAGGACGCCCGCACACTCGGACAGCGTCATAAGGGCCTCTGCCCGGAAGAGGGCATCCCAGGCCCCCACGGCTCCAGAGACTCTCAGGCCCGTTGGTGGGCGGAGTAGCCCTTCTGATTCGGCCAGGAAGATTGTGGTCAGACCCTGGCAAGGCTGCAGCATGAGCCGTGTCCCCCGAGGAGAGGCGGGGAGGGGCTCCTTGAGGTCTAAGGGGCCAGAGATCTGTTTGGGAACTACCTGAGGGTCTGGAGGAGAGGTTCGGAAAGCCAGTACTTGAGCCCTTCCGGGCTAGTGTCATAACAAGGCTTCAGACGTCGGCAAGATCGTAACCGGTAAGGACCTGCCGTGCAGCACAGGGAACTCTACACAGCACTCTAATGGTCTGTATGGGAAAAGGATCCAAGAAAAGCGTGTGTGCGTGTGTGTGGTGTGTGTGCGCACTGAAGCTCCGATACTTTGGCCACCTGATGTGAGGAGCCAACTCATTGGAAAAGACCCTGATGCTGGGAAAGATTGTGGGCAGGAGGAGAAGGGGGCGACAGAGAATGAGATGGTTAGGTAGCATCATCAATTCAATGGATGTGAATTTGAACAGACTTCGGGAGATAGTGAAGGACAGGGAAGCTTTGCGTGCTGAAGTCCACGGGGTGGCAAAGAGTCGGACGCAACTGAGCGCCTGAAAAAATAATATGTATGTGTAATATGTATCACTGATCCACTTTGTTGTATACCTGAAACAAACATAACATCACAGCATCGTAAATCAATTATACTCCAATTTAAAAAGAAACTGCAAGATTGGATCAAGAAAATCAAGCAAAGACAGTGCTGAAACCCAGGGAGGAACTTCTGACTTCAGACTACAAAGGAAACCTGGGACGGGGCTACAGAGGCGGGTGTGGAGGCAGTGGGCAAAATGGGCTCTCCTCCTCTGAGAGTATTTTTGGTTTTCTGAAAATCAGAAGAGTTTCTCCTGAGCTTTCAGAGCATACACTGCGCCTGGAGCCAGATTCTGTGTGTATTTTTATGCTCACCCCAAAAACAAAATACCGTTAAAAGATTTCTTTTTCAATCACGTGGATGTTGCTTTACTTCTAAAATTTGTCACCTCTCTCCCTCCCCCAAATAGTCGAACAAAAATCTTAAGCCATTTCTTCCCCCTAATGATACTACCTTCCTGGAAATTCTGCACTCAAGTTTGGAGCACTTAAAAATAGGAAAGAAATCAGAGAGTGAAAACCTGGGTGGCTGAGTTTAGTTTCCTGCTCTAAAGGTAGAGTATAGGGCCGGGCCCTCTTGTCCTCCTCCAAGTCAGGAATTCCATGATTCGGGCTCAGCTGGAGGAAGAGGAAGGGCAGGGGCTTCAGGACGGAGCTGGACGTGGCCATTGGAGCTCCCAGTTAGCACAGGTCCCACCCCTGGAAGAGGAGGGCTCCCTCTGCCTCCCTCGAGTCACATTAGGAGATGGAGACGCGGGAACAGACCTGTGGAAGGTGACAGGGTGGCTGAGTACAGGGCAGCCCGGGCTTCAGGTGTGGTTGCCGCAGCTGCCCTCCACCCGTGGGCATTGTCCCCACGCACTCAAGCTCACAGGGGCTTCCCAGCCGGCTCGGGGGTTAAGAATCCACCTGCCAGTGCAGGAGACGCAGGACACATGGGTTCGATCTCTAGGTCGGGAAGATCCTCCTGGAGAAGGACGTGGCAACCCACTCCAGCATTCTTGCCTGGAGAATCCCATGGACAGAGAAACCCAGTGGGCGACCGTCCATGGGGTGGCAAAGAGTCAGACTGAGGAGCTGAGAACCCATGTACACACTCAAGCTCACGGCGTCCACATCTCCTTTCCCTTTCTAGATGTGAACCTCCTGGGGGCCGGGACTCTGTGAGTTCTCCCCAGGGAAGACTGGAATGTGGACAGAGGAGCTAGGGAGTTAGACCAGAAGGGCTGGGAGCCGTGATGGGAGGTGAAGTCAGACTTGGAAAGGGGAGGTGGTGGGGGTGTGGTGCAGCTGGGTCTTGATTGCCCCTCTCTTCCCCAGCACCCCCACCTGGCCCCAGCCCATGATGCAGTCTGGAATGCTGGTTCCAAGCTCCCGGGGCTGGGGGACAGCTTCCGGGTGGAGGTGGGGGGCACCGCTGGGATCAGGTGGCCTGAGGTCCAGGCCTGCGCCTCGCTTCCCCCAGGTCAGTCTCCTCTCTCGGGCTCACGAGAGCTCAGCCCCCTCCGCAGACGTCATCTGAGTGGCTTCCAGAGCCTGGAGCCCCGCTCTGAGGCAGGGCCCACCCTCTTCTGTTCCAGCTGCCGGAAGCGCCTTCTGCCAGGCGGCCCAGCTGCACCTGCAACTGCAGAGCAAGCACGACGCGGCCACCTGCTTCGTGGACGCCGGCAACGCGTTCAAGAAGGCCGACCCCCAAGGTGAGGGCCCCTGTGGACCCCGAGCACCAGCTGAGCCCCTCCAGAGAAGGCCTCAGGTTTCCGCTGCACCACGCCGGGCGGCACTCGCACTGTAACTCGCGCTGGCTGCCTCCCGCCTGGCGTCCGTCGGCCTCTCTCTGGCTCCCAGCCTCCGCCTCCCCCTCCCGCTCTCTGCCTGCAGCTGGTGGCGCCCCTCCCGGAGCCCGGGAGCATGTGGGAGTGGGAGTTAGATCTCAGGCCCACCGCTTGCCCAGGAGAGAGGAAAATCTGTTCTGCTGTCAGAATTAACACGCGGAGGGGGCGGGAGGGGGTTCTGAGACCAGCCAGGTAGGAGTCTCTGCCAAAAAAGGAGCGGAAATTATTCTGACCTGGCTTCCTTTACCCCCATGGTGGGGGGATCGGAGAGAACCAAGCGGAGATGCGGTTGCCAGAGAGTAAGTTCCTTCAGATGAGAGCGTGTTGGGGACCGAAGCCCAGTTTGGGGCTGACTCACTGTGAGGAAACCATGTTTGCCCCTGCTGGGCTCATTTAAAGTAGATGCACGGCCCAGCGGGTACCAGACTGTTGGATCTGGGGGGCTGGAATCTTAGTTTTTTGTTTTTAATTTTGGGGCCAGACATGGGTTGCTAACTTTTAATTTTAACAAGCAAAAGGCTTTTTTTTTTTTTTAAATGACCATCTATTGTCACTGTCCACTCACAAGAGAATGGGAACTAGGCGAATGTTATATTAAAAAAAAAAAATAGGGAGATGCATCATCTTGGAATAAAGGCTTGTCCTTCCCAAGAGAGGGCAGTTTGCACCAGTGCCCGGGGTTTCTCCAAGGATCTGTGAGCCCCAGTTCGCATGCCAGCTCGGGGGACATTGGTGGCGAATTCGTCATCGCCACCGCGACGTTTTGGTTCCCAGTCGAGGGTTTGGTGTCTGTGAGGGCCAAGTACCTGTTCTCTGTCCCCAGTCTTGCTGGGCCACTCCTCGGTAGCCGGGTGTCTCTCAGATGTTGGCCTCGGTGGTCACATGGTGCGCTCAGCCCGGCTTGAACCGAGGGGAAACCTCATGACCAGGTGTGTCCTGCTTTCTCTGCCCAAAGCTCAGCACACCTGGCTGGTTAGCATTGAGCTGCAGCAGGCCACGTGGTGATGTGGCGATGAGCCAGGGTTCAGGTCACACGGTGATGACCGTAGGTTGGTTTTCAGCTTGAATCACCCCAGAAAGTCTGTGCATCCCTCTCAGAGGGTCCCGCCCCTGCCCCAGTCTGCCGCCTTTCTGGGGAACTGGTCGACCTGGAAATGCTGCCCAGGCACCCGTGACAGACGTTGGGCCACCGCACCCGAGTGACTGGAAGGACCGGTTCCTGGGGTGGAAGCTGAGCCCGGGCTTTCAGCAAGTGCATAGGGCAGATTTGCTGTTTAAACAAGCCCCAGTGCTTCTGGTGGACAGGCCCCAGCAGGTACTAGCATGTGGCATCCTTTCCCAGCTTTTGAGCTGAGGCTTTTCAGCTAACAGCAGGCTCTGCAGCGTGTGTGGGGGGCCCTAGGGCCCAGGTTGGGGTGTGACTCGTGCCTGGCCTCCAGAAGCACGGAGGATGCCTGAGGTGTCTAGTAGGCAGGCGGCAGTGGTTGCATGTGACATTCCCGTCGTGGGGCACAGAGGGCGACTTGGTTTGTCTCAGCGTCAGCCAGCCTGCTTCTCTGCCCTGGCTGCTGAGGCCGGGAGGGGCCAGGTTTGGCACTAGGGGCGGCTCTCAGGGAACCGCCATGGCAGTTCTCTCCATGGCTCAGGGGAGAGCCTCATGGGCAGGGCCGGGGTCGGAGGTTCTTTTCGCTGAGCAGGGGGCGATGTTGAAGGGGCTCCCAGCACCTCTGCGTCATAACTGACCACCCCCCCACTCAAGGAGGGTGGGACTCACTGGTCTCCGAGGCCCATGGGAGCCTGTTCCCCTGTGACCTGGGGCCATCAGCAACGTCTTTTGGGTCTCCACTCCCTGGTCAGGGAAAGTAGAGACCACGTGTGAGCTAAAGCACAGATGGGCCGAGCCCTACACCAGCGTGAGATAAATGTCTGGAAGGGGTGGCCCTGGCCCTGGCCAGGTGGGGGTCTGGCCTGGCCGCTTGCCTTGGGAATCAGAGCCAGAGGGCCCATGTGGATCCCTGCCGGGCTTCCTCACTCAGGCAGCCGGCTCGCTGGGGCCTCGCTGGCCTCACCTGCCTCGGACACCTCCACCTGTGTCAGTGCTTCTGCAGGGGTCCTGGAAGCCCCCCACCCACCCCCGGACAGGCAGCTGAGCCTGTGCCTCAGGCCCGACAGCGGGATTCGGCGCCTGCCTTCGCTCTCCCTCTGGAGTCCGCCCTGAGCGTGGGCCGGGGTGGCCTGCCACCCCCGTGGTGGCTGGGGTGGGGAGGTGCCGCCATAGCTGTCACTGGTCCCCGAGTTGCCCAGCCGGTTCCAGCGGCCGCTGTGAGTAGACTCGGGCCGGGGAGGCCCCTTGGCCACCCGCTGGTGGCCAGGCGCAGGGGTGTGCACGCCACTCGCCCTCTCCTATCTGCTCCCCTCAGCTCTCTGCCGCTCCCTGGTGTCTGCTGTGTAGCAGGCAGGTGGCATCTTCTTTCACCCATTCCGCTGCTTCATGGGGTTCTGCGATTTGCCCCTCTTTTACTAAGAAGTCCCATCTCCCTGAGGCCAGTGCCTTCCCCCGTCTGGGCCTGAGCACCGCCCTCACCCCACCTGCCTCCCGGGCTCCGGGTCTCCGCAGGTGGATGGTGGGGGTCAGGTTGCTGAGGTTTGCCCTGCTTGTCCAGGGCTGTGTGGGGCTGTCCACAGCTGGGGTCCCAGAGACTGGAGATAAGCTGGTTGTAGCCGTGTGTCAGCAGCTTGTCCGCTAGCACGCCAGCTGGGGTGTCAGCTGGCTGCCTGCACTTCCAGAGACAGCTGTCCTAGAGCAAGGGGCCTCAACCCTGTGTGAAGCCACGATGTTGGCTGTGCCTAAGCCATCCTCCCCCACGGCAGGGGCCTTTTGGCCGACAGCACTCAGGCCAGCGCCAGCGGGCCCTGGGCGGCCGCTGTGGTGGTAGCGGTGGGGCGGGGGTTCCTGTCTTGCATGGGAGCTTCCAGCCTCTCTGCGTCCAGGGCTCTGACCTCTCCAGGGGCAGCCTTTGCCCCCTTGGCCTGCGGAGACCAAGCTGTGCACCCCAGCATTCTGGGAGCGGGAGCCCCCAGTCACATCCAGCCCCCCGGGGTGGGGGGCGGGGCAGGGCGCGGTGTGCAGACCTGGTGCGCTGCAGCCCTGCCGCCTGGCTTTTAGCATCCTCACCACTGCGCTGTTAGCTCATCAGTTGTTTCGGGAAATGCTCTGTCACAGAGCGTGTGAGAGTGTGTGTGTGTGAGAGACAGTAACACTGCTTCCTCCGGCTGTATTTGTCTGCGGCGTTCTCTCCTTTTTCTCCTTCTCTCCTGCCCCTTTTTCCTCTTCCCTACTGCCCCAGGCTTCCACCTGTCAGCCTCACGACCTTCACCCTGTGGTGTACATTCTCTGAATCTTTTGGGGGTCCCCCGAGGCCTTGCACCCAACCTCCCAAGCCTCCATCCCCCAGATAGTTCCCCAGCATAGCTCTCAGACACCCTCTTTTGGCCTGTGGGTTGGGGGGTGGGACTTGCGGACTCCCTGAAAGACCAGCCACAGGTCTGAGGCTAAGAGCCCCTGCTGATGCGTCTCCCTGGCAGTGAGACCTTGAGCCCCCCCTGAAACCAGGCACCGGGCCTGGGCCTTCCTGGTGCCATCTCAGCCCGGTGGGCCCTGCTGACGTTGAAGCCCTAGCGGCAGGCCAGGAGCTTTCTCGATGCCCCGGGCTGCATGAACACTCAGCCATGCCCCAGCTCAGAGCCCACCCACCATGGTCTGTCTAGGCTCTCTGTCCTCCTCCCACCTCCCCCAACGCCCTGTCCTCCCGAGATGCATTAAAATGACGTTTAAAAAACATCCACCGAGAGCTCATCTCACTCTGCTAGAAGATGCCTCCCACTCATGCTTCTCTCTCCTCCAAATAACTTGTCAAAAAAAAGAGCACCTTTCTCAAAGTTCCAAATTAACACCGCTTGAGAGGGTACGACAGAGGCGCCCCGGCGCTTCCTCCCGAGCGCCACCCACTATGTGTGTTGTCGACGACACCTGTGGTCTGAGGAGCTGGCAGGCAGCGGTGCTGGGGATACGGCGGAGACCCCACGGCGGGGCCCTCAGGTCACAGCACCCCGCCGCCTCCTGCCACGGTGGAGGCCAGGCAGGGACAGGGCACACGGCTGCTTCAGGGTCCCACCATGGAAGAGTGACGGAAGGACCTGGTTGTCCCTCCAGTGTCAGGCTTGGCTGCGGCTACCCTCTGTCCCACGGTCACTGGGAAGGTGGTGACATTGTGGTGACCCTGGGGCAGAGGGCAGCCGTATGGACAGGGCTCCCCTGAAAGCACGTGCCCAGCAGGTCACAACCAGCAGCATGAATGAGTCAGGCCAAGTTTCCCAGGGCTCGGGGGCCCCCTGCCCGCCGTGCGCACTGAGCCCTCCACGGCGGCCCCGCGCCTCGCTTCTCTCCTCGGCCTCTGCTGAAACGACTTCACCTTCTTGTTCCTCCTCCTCACCGCCCTTGTTCTCTCTCCAGAGGCCATCAACTGCTTGATGCGAGCGATTGAGATCTATACAGACATGGTAAGGGCCGCCGCGTGTCCTGGCTCCCTCCCCTTACCCCACTTGAAGCCTGCCTATTGCCTGCCCCACTTCCCTCCCATCCCCTGGCCCCAGAGCAGGCGAGAGACGAGAGACGGGAGGGGAGGCAGAGGGGGGCAGGGGACTGTCACCGGCGCCGGGCTGGGCTGGCTGTGTCCTCACACAGCTCCGTGCCAGCCTGGCTCCTGGTGGCAGCTCCCAGCACATGAGAGGGGCCCTGCTGGGCTGGGCTGGCTGGGTCCTCACACAGCTCCGTGCCATCCTGGCTCCTAGTGGCAGCTCCCAGCACATAAGAGGGGCGGAGGTCCTGTCTCCAGCCTCCCATAGGCCATCATTGTTCTCACTTGAAGGCATTACCGCTCTTGGGGCCCTCACGTGTCCATGGAGTTTCCCCTTCCCCAGCCTCCCCCGGGCTAGAGTAAGCTCGGCCCCCGCCTGCCCCGGGGAGCGTCCTCTTCGACAGATGAGGCCTGGCTGCTGGTCCGAGCCCGGAGAGCTAGCCTGAGGCGCCAAGCCAGGCCCCATCCACGTCACGTCCAGGAGGGCCGATCGCCCATCCTGCCCTGGCGGGTCCTGCGATGCTGTGAGCGTGTTGCCATCCCTGCCGAGTGCTGCAGGAGACACTGTGCTGGGCGGTTCGGTCTCCGGAGCGGCAGGCACGCTGACCGCCGCTGGGTGGAGGCGGGCAGGAGGTGCTCAGCCACCCTGGGAGCCGGCCGCCTTGGGGAAGGCCCTGGGCGCCTGCGGGGGAAGCTGTAGTGTGGGTGGGGAGAAGGGCCATCTGACCACACGGGAGGGGAGGTCGGGAGGCAGGCTGTCTCTGGGGCAGCGGGGACTCTTGATGTTCGGCCCAGAGTCCAGGGCTGTTCCTCCCGCCTCTCTGGACCAGTCACATGTGCCGCCGGGCCAGGGCCTCTGGCCAGTCCCGGTGCCCGTATTTCCCATGTCGCCCCATCTGCTGTGCCCCCATGGAGGCTGGGTATGGGGGGGCATGCCCACGGCCACCCAGTCAGGGCAGCACTCAGACCCAGGCCTGTCAGGCAAGAGCCTCCCTCGCAAGCCTCGTGCCTCTTGGGACCCTCCTTGGCAGACCCCCCTCCCATGAGTAGCCGAGGGCTGAGAATGCAGTTTCAGGGGGTCGGGGGCCGAGGCGGGGGGCATGTGGTTGAGCTGGGCAGAGCACTCGGGACCCCCTCATCGCTGACGGCCCCTTCTCATGTCTCCCCCAGGGCCGCTTCACCATCGCGGCTAAGCACCACATCTCCATCGCCGAGATCTACGAGACGGAGCTGGTGGACATTGAGAAGGTGGGCGGCAGGGGGCCCAGCCTGGCCAGTGGCGGGGAGGGCTGCTGCTGCCAGTCTCTGGGACCAGTCTGGGGGCCTGGGGCGTGGCAGAGCCGCCGGGCCCTCAGGCGACGAAGGCCGCCTGAGCCCCTCGCCCTCTCCCCCACCCCATGTGCCCCAGGCCATCGCCCACTACGAGCAGTCTGCAGACTACTACAAAGGCGAGGAGTCCAACAGGTACCCGGGTGCCCCCTGCCCGCTCCCGTCCCTGGCGAGGGCCCCGGGCCCCGCCACCACTGACCCCCCGACCCTCTTTGCCCCTCTCAGCTCAGCCAACAAGTGTCTGCTGAAGGTAGCCGGCTATGCGGCGCAGCTGGAGCAGTACCAGAAGGCCATCGACATCTACGAGCAGGTGGGGACAGCAGGGCCTGAGCCCCACTCTCTGGGTCGGGCACTGCACCCCACCCTGCTGGCCGGCGCCCCTTCTCCCCACCTCCCACCCTCCCCCGACTTCTCTGCAGCACCCTCGGTCATCCCCACACCCTCAGCTTGGACTCGGCCTGGCTGAGCACCCTCCACGCATGACCCCGTGTGGTGTCATCGCGCTCTCCCTAGACGAGTCCTTCCCACACTGCTCACCAGGGCCTCCCGGGCAGAGCGAGGCCGACTCCCAAATGGGGAGAGAGCGGAAAGAATCCCGAGGCCTGGGGTGACTGGTAGCAGCTGAGGAGCCTGCAGAGAGGGCAGGAGGGGGCGTCCCCTGGGTACGCATGCTCCCTCCTGGGCGGGGCCCAGCCCCCTGGTGGGCTCAGTCTGGCCGGGAGACAGGCAGGCAGGTGGCCTCGGAGGAGTGCGGGGCGGGCGCTGCCTCTCATGTTCCGCAGCCTGCCGCCCCTCTGCCCACCGGCGTGCCAGCCTCCTGTCAGCCCGACAGCCGGGCCACCGCCCCCATCACCCGCTTGGGTGCCTCTGGGAGCCCACGGACAGCTGGCCTCGGCCCTGGGGCCACACGCCCACTCCCGGCACGCCCCGGTCCTGGGTCTCTCAGACCAGACGCAGACTTTCCCGGGGCTGGTTTCTGGCTTCCTTGCCCTCGAGGTCCTGGGTTCACAGGGCGTCACTGGGCATGGACCTAGTTCCCAGCTGTCCCCCAAGTGCCTGGCAGTGATCCAGCCCTCTGGCTGCCCACTGCCTTGTGCCTGCAGGTGGGGACCAACGCCATGGACAGCCCGCTCCTCAAGTATAGCGCCAAGGACTACTTTTTCAAGGCTGCCCTCTGCCACTTCTGCATCGACATGCTGAACGCCAAGGTGAGCCCAGGCCCCCAGAGTTACATACACACAGAGTTACACACAGGGTGAACAGCAGGCCCCGGGCCCCCCAGAGTTGCCCACACGGGATGACCACCCCTGGAGCATTGTGTCTGTCACTACGCCAAGTCACCTCTCTGCCTCTCAGGGGGCAGGTCCCTCGCTCCCCTCGGGCCCTGGCAGCGCCTTCGGGCAGGAAATGCTTGTTCTCACCGCGTTTCTGTCCTTTGCGTTTCCAACTCCCGGCTTGCTTGGTGCCAGGCGTTTTCTTTTGTGGGCGCGTTCTTGGAGTCCTTACTGTGACCCACGAGGCTGGTACCATGGCCATCCCACTTCACAGAGGAAGACACTGAGGCTGAGACACGGAGTCTCTCGTTCAAGGCCACATGGCTAGGAAATTGCCCCAAGAGTCCAGACCTTTCTGACTGCTGATGTTTGAACCAGAGCCTGCCTCCCTGCCCCACCCGTCCTCAGGGCCTCTCAGCACGAGCCAGGTCAGGGTTCCCTGGGGTCTCCAGCTGCCTGCCCTCACCTACATGGTGTGCCTGAGCCCCACCCTCACTCACTCTGCGGGCCCCTGCTGGGGCAGGTGATAGCTTGGGCTTTGGGGTCAGGCCGGTTCAGATCCCCAACACGTGTCCTGAGCCCTGTGTAGGTCACTGCCATCTCTGGGTCTGTTTCCTACTTGCAGAATGGAGTCACCATCGTTTGACCCTCCTTGGGTCCTCATGAGGGTTAGACATGAGGCGTCAGGCATGGCACGAAGTGTGTGTACCTGCCCCGGGGGGGGGCTGGGTGCAGGGGGAGGCCCTGAGCGCCGGCCTGGGGAAGCCGCCTCCCTCCCCGGGCCCCTGTCCACTGCCTGCCACCCTCCACCACAGCTGTCTGCAGCCAGCCTGGCGCTGATCTCAGCTCTGGGGAGCCTCTCCACCAGGCACAGAGCCCCGTGTCTCTGGAGGCGGGGTGGGCATGCAGACAGCTGACGTAGGGCTGGAGCAGCCCCAGGTCCCTGCCGCTGCCGGGGGATCTTCATCAGCTTGTTCCCTTTTCCCTTCCCTCCGTCCTCGCTGACCCTCAGCTCGCCGTTCAGAAGTACGAGGAGCTGTTCCCCGCGTTCTCTGACTCTCGGGAGTGCAAGCTGATGAAAGTGAGTGTGTGTTGCGGTGGCCTTGAGCCACTCCTCTCCCATGTCGGGGCCTTTGGCTCCAGTTAGCACAGTCATAGATCTGTACAGTGTTTCTCAGGGGGCTTATCCCCCCCAATCTCATCTGCCATCTGGGTCCCCATTTTCTGGATGAGACAAGACTCAAGCGTTGATGGAGCCAGGGCAGAGTGGGAAGGCTGTGGATTCTCACGCGCACACGGGCACCCACGCGTGGGTGCCGCTCCATGTCAGTGACTTTACAAGCTGAGGGCAGGTTGGAGCACAGCCCCTTCCTCCCACTCAGCCTGGGTACCCCTGCCTCTCACCCACGCAGATACTGTGTATGGAGCTCCTCTGGGTCAGGCCGAGGCCTGCCTGGCTCCTGAGCCCAACCCCCTGTTGTTTCGCAGAAGCTGTTAGAAGCCCACGAGGAGCAGAACGTGGACAGCTACACCGAGGCGGTGAGTGGCCGCGGCGCTGGCAGCCCTCGTCAGACGTGGTCCTGTGAATTTCCTCCTTTTTGTCTCTGGCCCTAGCCCCTGGCTGTGGATTCTTTCCTCCCGTCACCCCAGAATCCTCCCAAGTAGCCCCAAGAGGTGCAGGGAGTGGTCTCCCCATCTTAGAGATGAGCTGGGATTCAAACCCGTGTCTGTCTGCTCCTGAAGGCCAAGGTCTCTGCACCCCTCAGAGTCCCCTGGATGAGCATTGCAGGGAGTCTCACAGCGGGCACGCTGGGTGACCCTGGGAGTGCAGGGAGGGAGTCATGTCACGCCCCTTCCCTCGCCTCCCGGAAAGCTGGAGGCAGGTGGCCCTGGGGTGCGGGAGAGGTGGCCATGAGAGGCCCCCTTCCAGCGGCTTCTCTGATAACAATCTCCCCACAGAGATGCTCTCCCTGTCCTTACCTTGTTGTGAGGCATTCTGGAATTGGTAATGCAGCCCGGGTGGATCTGGATCTGTCCAGTGTGACTCTCCCTGGGCGCCCCTCACGAATCATGGACCCCTGAATGATGCCAGGGACCAAGCTCGGCCGGTCCATCTCTCCCCAGACAGCTGGCCGGGGGCGGATGGCAGGAAGCTCCGCAGCAGAGCACAGAAGATGGGAGAGGCGGGGGTTCTCTCTGCCCACCCCCCTCCCACCCGCCCGCAGCGCTCAGAACAGGCCTGTGCCACGTTTCCAGGCCTCAGTTTCCCATCCTTAAAACAAGAAAACTGGACCTTTTGTTTTTCCAGCTGTAAAATCTTTTCCCCCCACCGCGGGAGCACTCATGTGTGAGCCAGTAAAGATGGAAGGGAGAGGCTCTGGCCAGGGTCAGGGCTACGCATCCCCTCGCCCCTGTTCAGGGAGGGGGTGCTGACAGGGCCATCTAGAGGATCCTGAGCAGAGCCTGTTGGGCTGGGAGCGGGGACAGGGTGGGAGGCGAGGCGGGGCTCAGGGCGGCCGCTCACCCCCAGCCCGTCGCCCGGCGTGCAGGTGAAGGAGTACGACTCCATCTCCCGGCTGGACCAGTGGCTCACCACCATGCTGCTGCGCATCAAGAAGACCATCCAGGGTGACGAGGAGGACCTGCGCTAAGCCCCGCGGGCCCCGGCGCCCGTCTCCCCGCCCCGCCCGCTCTCCCCCGGCCAGGCCCTCCAGCGTGATCGCTGTGTGAGCCCAGAGCCGGGGGTCCCGAGACCCGGGCTGCGAGACCTTCCCTCCTCCCACCGAGGACTCTGCAGCATCCCCGCGGGCGCAGCACTGCTTCGGGGGCCCGCTGGCCAGACGGTCACCCTCTGTTCTCGCTGCATCCCTCGCCCCCTGCCCTTTATTTAAGCCCCCAGAGCTGCCCTTCTCCACCCGACACACAGGCTCTCTGGCGCAGGCCTGTTCGCTGTGGGTGCTGCCGGGGGTTGGAGTCGGCATCCGGCCCCTCCTCTCCCAGCCAGCTGAATCGTGGAGCCAGTGTCTCGTGTCTCGTCTCCACCTTCTTCCCTGGCTGAGCTCTGGGCCCACTTAGCCACCGTGATTCGCTCTCACCGCTGGGGAGGGGGTGGCTCCTTTCCCCGGCCCTGCACCGGGAGCCCCCTGCCTCCTGCAGCCCCGGCCTCTCAGGATGGACCCAGCCCTGGAGCTGCGAGGGTTGTCCCCACGCCCACCCCTCCGTTTCCTCCCCACGCTTCCAGGTGTTGGTGGGAAGCCGCAGCTGCCTGAGGAAGGAAATAAAAGACAACACTTGTGCTCAAGTTTCCTCCTCCTCACCTTTCTCCTCCTCGCCCTCAGTCCTGTGTCCCGTCTTCCTGGCCGTCCTGACCAACCCCTCGTCAGCCCTCTTGGGCTCTGGGCACCCTTTGCAGGCAACAAGAGGGCAGGCTTGCCTGGCAGGATGCACTGGGTCAGAGCCTCCCAGAGGGGAGGCCCAGCATGGTGGGTCTGGGGAGGGGCCACGGGCTTGTGGTCTTGAGGCCCGGTCCCTCTGGACCCTGGCTTCTTCAGCTGGGGTGATGGATGGCAGTGCCCCCCTCCAACCCAGAGCTGGCAGGAGGATGTGTGCAACATACAGAGGGGTGGAGGGACTTCCACCCATCGTGGTCCAGTGGTTAGAATCCACTTTTCAACGCAGGGGCCGCTGGTTCAATCCCTGATTGGCGAACAGAGATCACACAGGCTGTGGGGCAGCTAAGCCCAGGAGCTGTAACAAAGATCACGCGTGGCATGACTAAGACCTGATGCAGCCATGTGTTCTGTGAAAACAAGGAGTCGAGGGGTCTTCCCAGGTGGTCCATTGGTTAAGAATTCATGCTTTCATTGCAGAGAACATGGATTCAGTCCCTGGTTGGGGAACTAAGATCCTGTAGTCTATGAGGCATGTAGGTGTGTATGTGAGTCACTCAGTCGCTACCAGGGCCTCTCTGCGACCCCATGGGCTGTAGCCCCCCAGGCTCCTCTGTCCGTGGGATTTCCCAGGCAAAAATACTGGAGTGGGCTGCCATTTCCTTCTTCAGGGGATCTTCCCAACCCAGGGATTGAACCCCAGTCTCCCGTATTGCAGACAGATTCTTTACCACCTGAGCAACCAGGGAAGCCAAGGCCAAAACATAAATGGTGGAGGAGGCACACCAAGTCTCCCAGCCTCACGGCCCACGTCCACGCTTCCCTGGAGGGAAGGCCAGAAGCCCCAGAGGCACTGCTCCATCTGTCAGAGGCAGGGGAGGGAGCGGCCTTGGCAGCACAAGGACGGGGGGTGTGGGGAGGGGAGCGCAAGCAGCAGGAACCCTTTGCCCAGGAAAGGAGGGCAGGGCCCAGCCTCCTCCTCCTCCTGATCCAGCACGTGGACCTCTGTCAGTGGGCAGTCTGGTGTGCGTGTGCTTCCAGCCGGCCCTGGGCCAGGCCAGTCCCCACTGGGGGTGGGGGGACAGCCGGAGGAGGGCCAGTGCCAGAAGGCGGACTCAGTGTCACTGGCATGACATCAGGATGTGAACCGGGGCTGCCTGGGAAACCAGGGCAGGCTCCCCGGAGAGCTGCTCCAGCTTCGAGCCTGGAAGGAGCTCGGGAAAGGTTCAGGCTCACCCTGTGTCGAGAGTGGCCTCTATGTGACACTCTGCCCTGCTCCTCTGTACCCTCCGCTTCTCCCACTGCTGCTGCTGCTAAGTCACTTCAGTCGTGTCCGACTGTGTGACCCCATAGACGGCAGCCCACCAGGCTCCCCCGTCCCTCGGATTCTCCAGGCAAGAACGCTGGAGTGTGTTGCCATTTCCTTCTCCAATGCATGAAAGGGAAGTGTGAAAATGAAGTCGCCCAGTCGTGTCCAACTCTTAGCAACCCCATGGACTGCAGCCTAGCAGGCTCCTCCGTCCATGGGATTTTCCAGGCAAGAGTACTGGAGTGGGGTGCCATTGCCTTCTCCGGCTTCTCCCACAGCTCTAATCAATTGATGATGGCTGCCTCGAGCTCAGTTAAGACTCCTGAGACCTCAGATTGATTACCAATGTCTGCCATGGCACTTGCAGAAGGCTAAGTAGTGGAGTGATTTTCAACCCTGGGTGTGCTTTAAAATCATATTAAAAGTGCTCGAGGGACTTCCTTGGTGCAGTGGTTAACAGTCTGCCTTCCAAAGCAGGAGACACAGCTTAGAACCCTGGTGGGGGAACTAGATCCCACATGCTGCAATTAAGACCTGGCACAGCCAAATAAATTAATTTTTTAAAGCCTGAAGAACACATTCTTTAGAAGTGGAAGAAGATACCCCTCCTTCCATCTAATCCCCGGGTATCTGTTAAGCACCTACTGTGTGCCATGCCCTGGTGCAGTCCCCGGGGTTACAGCATCAACCAACATAGCTAGAGCTGTGTTTGGCACAAACTCCTTTCTTTTCATCACCTTCCAGATCGAATCTGCCTTGGAGAACTCTTCTCATGCTTCTTAGGCAGCAGTGTCCCAGGTGCTTGGCAAAGGGTCTGGTACATAGTTTCGGGATCTCAACATATTTACTAAATGCTCACTTGATGAAAAACCTTGTGGTCCAGGTATTGGCGACTTGACTGTGAACAAAGGAGATCCAGTCACTGCCTTCATGAGGTTTGCAGTCTGCACGTGCACGTGTGTATGTCCTCTTTCTGCCTGGAAGCAGGTGACAGAATATTATTCAAGGTGGCCAGGACAGCTGGCCAATTCATGTCTTCTGGAAATACCATACAGAGTCCCCACACCCTTCATGCTCTTCTAAGGACAAATATGTATATACATGAATCCCAGAAGACATTATCCTTTCTCCAGCACTTACTATCACATCAGTCAAGGAATTTATTCTCCCCCAGCCTCCGTTTCGTTTTCTATAAATTGGGGTAATAAACTTCTTTCCAGGGTTGTTGCAAGAGTTTATTGAGATAAATTCATAAAGGATATCTTGGCACAGAGTAAGTGCTCAATACATGTTGAATAAATGAAGGTAGGGAAACAAGAATAGGGTAGCTGTGAGGATTCAATGAGATCATCAGCCAACATGACTGGCATAAAGTCAGCTTTCAGTAAAGAAAGAAAAAGTGAAATGTTAGTCACTCAGTCCTGTCTGATTCTCTGGGACCCAATGGACTGTAGCCCTCCAGGTTCCTCTGTCCATGGAATTCTCCAGGCAAGAATACTGGAGTGGGTAGCCATTCCTTTCTCCAGGGGATCTTCTTGACCAAGAGGTCAAACCCAGGTCTCTGGCATTGTAGACAAATTCTTTACCATCTGAGCCACCAAGCCTTTTTCAGTAGATAAGGTGAAGGTTATTTGCCAGGACAGATAGCTAGAACTGTTTCCTTGGGGTAAGCAGAATGCATTTCACCACTTTAAAGGTGATGGGAGAGAATCCCCTGGTGGTCCAGTGGTTAGGACTAGCACTTTCACTGCCTAGGGTCTGGTTCAATGCCTGATGGGGGAACTAAGATCCCATAAGCAGCACTATGAGGCAAAAAAAAAAAAAAGTTTTAAGTGATGTGATTAAAATAATAAACTATGGCGCTATCTTGTTTGGGTTCCAACACTGCGGCTTCTAACTGATCTTAGACAAATTACTTTGTGCCTCAATTTCTTGATTGGTCAAACATACTATGTACCTCTGTCTGCTGCTGTTGCTGCTAAGTCACTTCAGTCGTGTCCGACTCTGTGTGACCCCATAGACGGCAGCCCACCAGGCTCCCCCGTCCCTGGGATTCTCCAGGCAAGAACACTGGAGTGGGTTGCCATTTCCTTCTCCAATGCATGAAAGTGAAAAGTGAAGGGAAGTCGCTCAGTCGTGTCCGACTCTTCGCGACCCCATGGACTGCTTAATTTGCAAATCGCAGTCGCCTCGGCCCTGAAAAGGACCAAGCAGGAGCGCGCAAGCGCGTTGAAGCAAAGTCTGGAGGGCAGCCCGGCTGGCGGCCATCTTTGTAAAGGGCAGCGACCGCAGCTTCTTCACGTAATCGGTCTGCGCGCCCCGCGGACGCCCGGCGATCCACGGGTAGAGCGGGCCGCTGTGGGGGCTCTGGGAATGAGTGGTTGAGGGACATGATGGGGGAGGCGGCCATGGCCGCAGGGCCTTGCCCGCTGCGCGAGGACAGCTTCACACGCTTCTCGTCGCAGAGCAATGTGTACGGGCTAGCAGGCGGCGCGGGCGGGCGCGGGGAGCTGCTGGCCGCCACCCTTAAAGGCAAGGTGCTAGGCTTCCGCTACCAAGACCTCCGACAGAAAATCCGGCCCGTGGCCAAGGAGCTGCAGTTCAATTACATTCCCGGTGCGTGGCGCCGTCGGGCTGGGGGCTCGGAATGTAGTGTTCAGAAGGTTTCTGAGGCTCTGTCTTGGGCCAGGTCACCATGATGGGCGAACGGGATCAGGGTGATGGTGATTGAAGGGGGTCAAAGCTGGTAATCTGGAGGCACTGGGGTCAGAAGACAGGGATAAATAGGGGCCTGAAGTAGTTCGGGTTCAGGATGACTCAGAAACCAGGATTACTCCTACCCTGGTGATGGTGAACAGGACCCACTGGGACACAACAGTCATAATTTGTAGTGGCGAGAGATGACTGAGCTGTAGAGGTCAAGGGTCACCGTGGTTGGAAATATTGGGGTCACGGGCCTGCCTGAAATGTGAACTTTGAACTCTCCTCTCCCAGTGGATGCAGAGATTGTCTCCATTGACACCTTCAACAAGTCACCCCCAAAGCGGGGTCTGGTTGTGGGGATCACGTTCATTAAGGTACCCAGAGCCCATCCATCTATCCATTTTCTCCTCCTTACTGAGTCTTCCCCAAATCCCTCTTGCTGCTTCTGCCTTCCCCTGAGGCCAGTCTCCTCTCCCAGGATTCTGGGGACAAGGGCAGCCCCTTCCTTAACATTTACTGTGACTACGAGCCTGGCTCTGAGTACAACCTCGACTCCATTGCTCGTAAGTGTGGCCTGGAGGGAAAGAGGGATGAGGAAAGGGTGGGGGATGCAGTCCCATCCCCGGTACCTAACTGCCTCCGCTCCCCCTGCAGAGAGCTGCCTGAACCTGGAGCTCCAGTTCACTCCTTTCCAACTATGCCACGCAGAGTAAGTAAATCACAGGCTTGATACATTAGGGAGTGTATGTGTGCACGTGTGTGTGTGTGTGTGTGTGTGTGTGTGTGTGTGTGTTGAGAGAGCAGAGGCTGTAGCATACTGAAGACCACAGACCCACCTATAAATAATCAGACTCGTTTTGTTTTTTAGAGCATAATGCATTTAAGGTAGCCATGGACCATACTCAGCTAATGGGCTACCATTTTGCAATCCCTGAACTAGATGGTGTTAGTCACTAAGTCGTGTCCAACTCTTTGCGACCCCATGGACTGTAGCCCTCCGGGCTCCTCTGTTCGTGGAATTCTCCAGACAAGAATACTGGAGTAGGTAGCCATTCTCTTCTCCAGGGCACCTTCCTGACTCAGGGATCGAACCTGCATCTCCTGCATTGCAAGCAGATTCTTTACTATCTGAGCCACCAGGGAACCCCCTGAACTAGATAATTTGAGAGTTAATTGAGTGCTTCATTTCCAGACCTGTAGAACTCTCAAGTTTTGATATTCTAGATTAGGGCATTCCAAGATCCAGAAATGCTTTTTTTTTTCCTTGAGTTATTAGCTCTGAGATTCCAAGATCTGAAAGATCTACAGTTTGATGATTCTGAGATACTGTAATAATAAGGTCCTGGATTGGGGGCAGGAGGAGAAGGGGACGACCGAGGATCAGATGGCTGGATGGCATCACGGACTCGATGGACGTGAGTCTGAGTGAACTCCGGGAGATGGTGATGGACAGGGAGGCCTGGTGTGCTGCGATTCATGGGGTCGCAAAGAGTCGGACACAACTGAGCGACTGAACTGAACTGAACTGAATATTATCATATCTCAAGGAGACAGAATACAGACCATGAAGAGTACTGATGTGCTAGGATCCCAAAGTATAAGAATTCCATTCTGGAACACCAGTGTTCTAGCACAGGAGTTGCCAAACATTTTCTATTTAGTCTGTCTCACAGCCGCTCAGGTTGGCCACTGTAACAAGAAGGCAGCCATGGACACTGTATGAATGAATATGTGTGGCTGTGTTCCAATAAAACTTTATTTACAAAAACAGGGGAGGGACTCCCCTGGTGGTCCCTTGGTTAAGATTGCACTCCCAGGGAGAGGGTGGGATGATTTGGGAGAATGGCATTCTAACATGTATACTATCATGTAAGAATTGAATCGCCAGTCTATGTCTGACGCAGGATACATCATGCTTGGGGCTGGTGCATGGGAATGACCCAGAGAGATGTTATGGGGAGGGAGGTGGGAGGGGGGTTCATGTTTGGGAATGCATGTAAGAATTAAAGATTTTAAAATTAAAAAAAAAAAAAAAAGATTGCACTCCCACAGCCGGGGGCATGGGTTCGATCCCTGGTCAGGGAGCTAGGACGGTGCAAGCCATGTGGCATGGCCAAACAAAACAGTGAGTGAGATTTAGCCTGCAGGTCATAATTGGCCAACCTCAGGTCTATCAGATGAGAGTTTGAGAAACTGAAGTTTCTAACCCACTAATATTCTGGGTTCTATGATCTGGATAGTCTACCAATTCTCAGTCTGAATACCATGATGGCAATTTCCAAAAGTTCTAGTGTCTTGAAGGAGACAGAAAACAGAACTTCTAGAACACTGGGGTTCTAGGGTAAAGAGATACTAGTGTTCTGAGGTTCTGCAGCCCATTCTCAGAGCTCCATGTTCATTCCTGAACCCACATCCAGAATGAAGATTCTAGCAGGCGAGGGCTCTAGAAACAGAAGGTTCTAACATGCTGAGTTTCTGAGATTGGAAAGCTGTACAATCCTGTGATTCTTCAAGGGTCAGTTTCTACAGTCCTGCATCTTCACTGTGGATTCAGTGTCTGAAGCCTAGAAGGACAGGGTTCTCACAAGCAAGAGTTTTTCAAGAGGAGGGTTTTAAAACTGACGAACTCTACTACACTCAAGGTCCACCATACTGGTGTTCTAGAGTTTTTTGCTTTCAGGGTCCAGGTCGGGGATCAACTGGAGACCGTGTTTCTCCTGAGTGGGAATGACCCAGCCATTCATCTGTACAAGGAGGTGAGGCGGAGGAGGCGTGGTGAGCAGAGCCCTGCTGGGGCCACCGTGGACTGGGGTCGGGGGGGTCGGGGGTGGAGGGCGGTGTGTGAAACCAGCCACTGACTCCAAGCGGGTGGCGGGTCTCGGTTCCCCCAGAACGAGGGACTGCATCAGTTTGAAGAACAGCCTGTGGAAAACCTCTTCCCAGAGCTCACAAACCTGACCAGTAGGTAGGCGAGCCCCCGACAGGCCAGCGGGGACCGGGGCAGGCGGGCTCCGAGAAATGTGGGTGGTGGGAATTGAGCCCTAGGGAAATCAAGCCCAGAGGAGGCCCAAGGCTCTTCTAGGGGGAGGGGTGGGGTGGATGCTTGTAGGGAGGCGGAGATAGAGGGTGGGGGCTGGGACCTGGTGACGGCCCGGGGGCCCCTCTGTCCACCTGTCCACCCCCAGCGTCCTGTGGCTTGACGTGCACAACCTGCCCGGCACATCCCGGCGACTCTCAGCTCTGGGCTGTCAGAGCGGTTACGTTCGCGTCGCCCACGTGGACCAGCAGAGTCGAGGTGATGACGGGGCGGGGCTCGGACATGGTTAGGGGCGGGGCCTTGGGGTGGGGCGGGCACTCCGGGCTTGGGGCGGGGCTGGCAGTGCAGGCTGGGGGCGGGTTTGGGCGGGGTTTGGGCGAGGCTTGGGCGAGGCTTGGGCGGGGCCCGGGGCGCTCAGGGCTGGGGGTGGGTCCCGGGACTGGGGCTCGCACTCAGTGCTGAAGGCGGGGCCCTGAGTCCTCGCCCTCCACACAGAGGTCCTGCAGACGTGGACCATCCTTCAGGACGGCCCCATTTCCCGAGTGATCGTGTTCAGCCTTTCGGCCCCCGAGGGTGAGTTCCGGGCGTGGGCTCGGCTCCCCCCACCCGCGTTTGTACCCCTCTCCCTAAACGTCCTGCTCCCATCGTTCCTTCCGTCCTCCTGGGTGCCCCACTCCGGCCCAGGACTTACCCTGCCCCATCTCTCCCCCCACGCTCCTGAATTTCACTCCCAGCTACTTGGCCCGGTGGTGGTCTAACCTTTAACCTGACCTTTTACCCTGGAGTTGAACTTCCGCCTTCCCCTTGGTGTCTCTAACCTTCACCCCTCACTGTGCCACTTCCCCTGACCCCCGTCTCGGGCCTCAGGACTTGTCATTCTGTGTCTTGCTGCCATTCAGACCCAAATTCTTCTCATGGACTCAGCACTGGCCCCGGACTCGAGGTCTCTTCTTTCCCCCCACGTGTTGATCTGTTCCTCTTATTCTGGTCTGTCCTTCTCTCGTGTATTTCTTTTTCTTTCTTTATTTGGCTGCGTTGGGTCTTAGTTGTGGCATGCGGGATCTTTCCTTGCTACGCACAAACCCTCTAGTTGCGGCGCTCGGACTTGACTGCTCTGTGGCGTGTGGGATCTCAGTTCCCCAACTTGCGTCTCTTTTATTGCAAGTCAGATCCTTAACCACAGGGCCACCAGAGAAGTCCTTGGTGTTTCTCTTGGTCTGACCTCTGTGGTCTGTCTTCCATCCCTCCTCCTGTGGTTTACCCCTGATACCCCTACAGTGATCTGAGGACTTTCATATTCTCATCTAACCATGTTCTCATCTAACCTGGTGGTCTAACCTTGAATTTTGTCTTGACTTTGCACCTCAGGGCATGTGGGATCTTAGTTCTTAGTTCCCCAACCAGGGATCAAACCTGCATCCGCTGTACTGGAAGCACAGTCTTAATTCCTGGGCCACCAGGGAAGTCCCCTAACCTTGGGCTTTTTAAACTGTTATCCAACACCTATTCCTCCTCCTGACCTCTGACCTCCATCCTCCTCTCGTGGTCTAACCTCTAACCCTCCACCTGTAACCAACCCATCGTCAAGCCTTTCTGCTGCTGCTGCTAAGTCGCTTCAGTCGTGTCCGACTCTAGGAGTCTAACCTGTGTTCCTCTCAGGTATGGAGGGGTGGGGAGGAGGGACCTGGGACCTGTCCGCTCACACCTCCCCCACCTGTTCCTTCGCCAGAGATGGAGGACAGGCCACAGCAGGAGGAGTACAGCGTGCTGGTGGCCAGCATGTTGGAGCCGGCGGTGGTGTACCGGTGAGGGGCACATGGAGGCGGGCGGGCCCTGTGCCTTTGCACCACGGCCTAACCTGTTCATTCTCCACAGAAAGTAAAGCTTTGGGTGTGGTGGTTCAGGGCTGGGTGGGTAAAGGTGTCCATGTCCCAGGGAGAGAAGCACCGAGTGTTTTAATCTAGAACTTGTAGGAGATGTGCTGAGACCTCGGGGTGGGAACTGAGATGTCCAGCCCCACTGGGATGGGTGTGTGCTAGGTTATTCGGTCCGACTCCTTGTGATCCCCATGGACTGCAGCCTGCTAGGCTCCTCTGTCCATGGGATTCTCCAGGCAACAGAATTGGAATGGGTTGCCATGCCCTCCTTCAGGGGATCTTCCCACCCCAGGGGTCGAACCTGCATCGGCAGGTGGGTTCTTTTGCCTCTGCCACCACCTGGAAAGCTCCTTGGGGTGCAGAACATGTCGCAGATATTTAACCACCGGCTCTGTGTGGGAGAAAGCCCTGGTTTGTAACGTCTGCCCACGTCAGTGCTCTCACCATGGTGGGATTTCGAGTCACTGACACAATGCCAGCACGCTCTCAGGGTTTCTGAAAATGGCCTAGTCAGCTCCTGTGAGCCAGTACAAGCCAGCTGTGCACACCTGGTGGGCCGTGAAGGTGTCCAGTATTGGGTCCAGGCTCCAGAGGACTACGCATGTGTCCAGACTGGAGGCGGCAGGGTCCCCAGAAGGAATGGTGTGGGTTTCTACATGGGACTGAGATGATCCCACCTTCAGGGGACCGTGTGAGTGTCCGGATCGGAGATGCCTTGAGCACCTCTGGGTGGATAGGAGGATGGCCGGCTTGGAGACGAGGGTGTCCAGGCTTCAGCAGGAACAGAGCCTCCAGACCTGACACGTGAGGATCTGGTGCTCGGGGTGGTGGGCACTGCACCTGACCCCAGTCTTCCCGCCGTGTTCTGACCCCCAGCGACCTGCTGAGCCGGGGGCTCGAAGACCAGCTTCTCCTGCCGGGCAGTGACCAGTTTGACAGTGTCCTCTGTGGCCTGGTCACCGACATCGATCTGGACGGGCGGCCGGAAGTACTGGTGGCCACCTATGGACAGGTAGGGCCAAGGGGTGGGACTGTCACAGCCCATGCCCTGTGCCGCTTGCCTTCTCCCGTGGGACCCCAACCCCGCCATGTGACCCCAACCCCTCCATGTGACCTTGAGCCATATGTGACCCTGACCCCCTGTGTGACCTTGACCCCATGTGACCCCATCCCCCTGTGTGACCCTGATCCCCTTGTGACCCCGATGCCCACCGTGTGACCCTGACCACCCCATGTGACCTCAACCCCGTGTGACTCTGATCCCCCTTGTGACTCTGATCCCCCATGTGACTCTGATCCCCCCATGTGACTCTGATCCCCCCATGTGACTCCAGTCCCCCTGTGTGACCCTTTCCCACCCCCATGACCCCACGCCCACCGTGTGACCCTGACCCCCCACCCCTGCAGGAGCTGCTCTGTTACAAGTACTGCGGCCCCGGGCGTGGGCTCCCCGGGGCCCCGTGTGGCTTCCGCTTGCTGTGGCGACGGGGCTTCTCCAGCCCCCTGCTGGCCATGGCGCATGTGGACCTGACCGGGGACGGGCTGCGCGAGCTGGCCGTGGTCTCCCTGAAGGGCGTGCACATCCTGCAGGTAGCCAGGGGCCCTGAGGCGGGACTTCTCACCCGCCTCAGTGAGGGCGTGTCCTCAGGGGAGAGGGAGCTCTGGGGCCTGAGCCCACCTTCAGGCAAGGGGGGCAGTCTTGGCTGCAGGCCTCCTCCTGGGTGTGGAGGGCGGGGTGTGACTCCTGTTGGCCCAGGAGAAGGGGGCTGCGGCCTCATAGCGAGGGGCGAAGGGGGCTTGGCTGCGCCATCTGTCACCCCCGTCCCCCTGGCCTCCCTCAGCCCCCCGCACTTCTGTCCTTCCGTCCCCCCGCTCTGTCTGACTCTGCCCCTTCCCCAGCCTGGATCCGTCTGTGAGCTATTTGCACCCTCCCACTGCCCCCTGACTGACCTCGGCCCTCCCCCTGCAGCCACCCCCTCCTCCTCATGTGTGACCCGCTTCACCCTGCCCGGGAATCTCACTTCCAGCCTGTCTCCGGCTTTCTGCCACAGTCTAACCTCGAGCCCTTCCACTCTGGTCTAACCTCTGAACTTTCCACTGGGGTCATGCCCTTGACCTGCTGCCAAACGGCCAGCCTTCTCCTGAACTTTGACCTCTCACCCTCCCACATCAGCTTCACTGCCCTTATGGTTTAACATCCAACCCATTCCCGAGGTCCAAGGTCCAGCCTACAACCATCCCTTTCTACTTAACCTCCAACAAACATAGACAAGATTTCCCCAGTGGCTCAGCAGGTAAAGAATTCGTCTGCAGCTCAGGAGACCCAGGCTTGATCCCTGGCCTGGGAAGATCCCCTGGAGGAGGAAATGGCTACCCACTCCAGTATCCTTGCCTAAAAATCCCATCGACAGAGGAGCCTGGCAGGCTACAGTCCAGGGGGTTGCAAAGAGTTGGACCCAACTGAGCTACTAAGCACAGTGTAGTATAACCTCTGACCTTCTCCCTGTGGCCTGACACCCACCCTTCAGCTATGAGGTATCTCTGTCTCCTTATCTGCTGTTTGCCTTCCCCCTGCCTCTGGCCTGACTCCAGGCTCCTTCCCCACGTGGTCTCACCTGAGTGCTTGAACTGCCTCCTCTGAAGGTTCTGCTGGGGCCTCTTCCTTCAGCCTAGCCATCAGGGGAATGGTCCAGATTAGATCACATAGAGATAGAGGCCGGGCCCCAGGGAAAAGGCGTGAGGTGCATGGCATGAAGGGTGGGCCCCCGGTAGACCAGGATGAGGAGGGGTCTGAGGCTGGGCCAGAGTGGGAGGGGCTTCCCCTCCACCTCGCTCTCACGCACTAGCATCTCTTGCCGTGCTCTGTCAAGCTGTTGCGCAGTGACCTCCCCACTCTGACCCTCCAGCCCGGGTCTGGCTCCGTCCCTTGTGTGGTGACATATTCCTCTCTTGGCCACTGTGGTCTGCTCCTTCTCGGGCCTGTGGGCCTAACCTTTTCTGCCAGGGTCTCACCTCTGTCCCCGTCTGCCGTGCTCTAACCTCAGCCTCTGTTCAGTGGTCAGTCCTTGCTCCCGTGCACCTCGAGCTCCCCTTCGTCTTGATTCTTCCCCTCCGTCCCAAGTTCTAACCTCAGACCCGCACATCTGGGGCTGGGCTTTGTTCCTCCCGCTAGAAATTCACAGAAGGCCATGGCCCTGAGTCTGTGCTTCACCGCATCACAGAGACCCGTTCCCTCCGCCCACGTGGTGGTCCTCTCTCCAACCTCCGGTTGTGGCTAAGCTTCCAGCTTTGAGGGGTGCGGTGTAACCCTCACCCCTCCAGCTCCATCCCAGCTCTGCCCGCCTCCTTCCTCCTCCTCTTGTTCCCCACAGCACAGCCTGATCCAGGCCTCGGAGCTAGTGCTGACCCGGCTTCGGCGTCAAGTGGAGCAGAGGAGACGTCAGCTACAGAAGCTGGGGGACAGGGTGGGTTCTGGGCCTGCTGAGACCCTGGCTTCCTGAGCACCCACTCGTTGCCCACCCCAGGTCTGCGGTAGTGCCTTGGGGCGCTCACCTTCATGGTGGGGGAAACATCCTGAAGGAGGGGCTGGTCCGCCGAGACCCACCCTCGGAGTGATGGAGCCGTGGATCCTGCTCTGACCCTGCCCCCGCGTGCCCGTAACCCGCACTCCCCTCTCTGTGCCTCAGTGTTCCCATCTGAAAATGGGATGATCTCACCCTCCATGAGAATTGGTCAGTGGCGATGATTTCTATATCCAAAGGAACCAAACTCACTCTCGTCTCCATCGTTTTGTTCGGCAAGCGTTTGGCAAGGGCTCACGATGTGCCAGGCTGAATGTCGGGAGCCGGATTTCCCCGGAAGAACTGAGGGAGGGGACTCTGGGGACTGGGGATCCAAAGTCAGACCCAGGAGTGGGACTGAAGTGGAATCGCAGTGTAGATTTCAGAGAAAAGAAAGGAAGTTAGGCCCTCCGAGGAAGATGGAAGTTCATCCTCCAAAGGAAGACTTCGGGGTTAGATGTTTGCACGTAAGCTCAGGGTAGACCCCAGTGGGAAACTCTGGATCTTGGGTGAGGGCTCAGTGGGATGATAAGGAAATTGAGCCTCAGAGGAAAGGAGGTGGCTGGAAAGGACTGTCGTGGGAGACTTCCCTGGTGGTCCAGTGGCTAAGACTCCGTGCTTCTGATGCAGGGGGAAAGTGAAAGTGAAGTCGCTCAGTCATGTCCGACTCTTTGCGACCCCGTGGACTGTAGCCTACCAGGCTCCTCCGTCCATGGGATTTCCCGGGCAAGAATACTGGAGTGGGATGCCAGTTCCTTCTCCAGGGGATCTTCCCCACCCAGGGATTGAAACCGGGTCTCCCGCATTGTAGGCAGACGCTTTACTGTCTGAGCCACCAGGGAACCCATGTTCAATCCCTGGTCAGGGAACTAGATCTGGCATTCTGTAACTAAAAAGATCTCGTATGCTGCACCTAAGACAGCCCAGCCAAATGAATAAATATTTTAAAAAAGAAAAGACTCATGGGGAAGCCACAAGTTGTAACAGAGGGCCTGCGGTCAGACACCCTGTGAATAATGCTGAGTTGGACACTAGCAATTTACTATGGTTAGACCTCACACCTTCCCTGGTGGCTCAGACAGTAGGAATCTGCCTGCAATGCAGGAGATACAGGTTTGATCCCTGGGTCAGGAAGATTCCCCTGGAGAAGGGAATGGTTGCCCACTCTAGTATTCTTGCCTGGAGAATCCCATGGGCAGAGAAGCCTGGTGGGTTACAGTCCATAGGGTCACGAGAGTTAGACACGACTGAGTGACTAACACTTTCACTACTTTCGTACCTTACACCAGGGGTCAAAGTTAACACCCTACAGAAAGTGATTGAATTTAGGTCCCCACAGGGGAGTGCTGAGACGAGCCCCAGGAAGACAGGACTCGGGCTATACTGTGCTGGAAAGGACTAAAGGTAGTCCTAATTGAAAAGCCCGAGAATAGGAGGGGGCACCTCGCCTGGTGGCCCAGTGGTTAAGAATCTGCCTGCCAGGGGACATGGGTTCGATCCCTGGTCCAGGGACTAAGATGCCACAACTATGCCCACGTACCACAAGCCACGACTACTGAGCTTATGCACTCCAGAGCCCATGCTTGGCAACGAGAGTTTGTGCACCGCAATGAAGACTCAGCATAGCCAAAAACATATAACAAAGAAAAGCCCAGGGGATTAGGGGACCCCATGGCTGTAGGAATTGTCCTTCCTGTGGCCACTTCCATGGCACCAGAGAAGGAATCCAGGCCTCCATCACAGGGACCAGAGGAGGGCAGGGGTGACAGGAGAAATACTGCCAGGAGTAGAACCCTGTCCAGAGGGTTGGGGACCCATTCCCGAGCAGGGGAGGGGAGAGGGGGGTCCAGGTTGGTTGGGGATGGGGCGCTGCTTCCTCCCTGGCAGTTGGGGAGGGGAGGGGAGACTCTTGCTTCCTGGTGGGGAGGGGCAGGCACTACGGTCATTCTGGCCATCTGTCCACCTCCTGCCATGGAAGTCCACACGTCAGTCTGACCATCTGCACCACCAGTGAAGACCAGGCTGTCTACCAGTGCCCTGCAGTGGGTCTTCAGGAGGCTGGAGCCCACCAATTCCTGGCTGCCCCAGACCTCCTCACCTCCCGGAGCCCAAGCCCAAGCGTGGGAAATTGCACGCAGCTGGAGCTGGGTCGTCTCTCTCCCTCCTGGCAGTGAGCCTGAGGGTGTCCAGCCAGGACGGGTGGCGGTGGGCATGGGCCACTGGCCAGAGCAGGGTCTTCCTTCTGCTGCCTGTCTGCAGAGGAGAAATCCTCTATCACCTCCTGTCCTGGGTGGGAGTGGACCCTAAGGTGGGATTGGGGGCTTTTAACTAGTGATGTTGTGGCTTCGTGAAGCCTGTGCATGGGTGTGCACGTGTGCATGTGTGTGTGTCTGTTCTCCATTTCAGGATTTGTGAGTTTGGGTTCCCGGTGCTGCAACTGTGTTCCCGATCCTTTGCAACTCACTTCCTGACTTCTTGCCAGCCCCTGAGTCTGGGACTGTGTGTGGTGTAGCAGTGAAGGGTAGAAACTGAAGGAGCACTTTACCATTTTGTGCCTCAGTTTCCCTATCTGTAGAATGGGACGAGTAGCATTTCCTTCACAGGGTCTTCAGGCGGGTCCGTTATGTCAACACGTGTCAAGCACTTCCTAAACATGTTGTAACAACGTCTGGCACGCGATAAGGGCTGCACTGTTATTATTATTAATGGCTGCCTTTGTGGTTGTTTCTGGCTGGCTCTGTGAGGCTCTGTCTGCAGGCCCGGCATGTGAATTTGGATCTTGACTCTGGCTAAAAACATTTTTGCCCTCCCCCTCCAGTTCTGGGAGCCTGGAACTATTTGTAGCTCTTTCGCCTCTTTGGTCCTTGTATGGATCAGAGACTGTGTTGGTGGGGGGCGGGGGCATCGTGGACGATGCTGCTGAATGACCCCCAGAACCCCGCCCCCCCAGACACACACACACACACACACACACACACACACACACACACACACGCCCTCCGCCGCTGTCCATTGCCTGTGGTGCTGAACGCAGAGGGTGGGTGGGAGGCTTGGGCTGCCTCATCCCCCCCCTTCCCCACCCCTCCTCCCTGTAGGCCCCTCCCCTGCCTCCCGCGCCGGCCTCCCTCTCCCCGCCTCCTCCTCCTCCCCTCTTTCCCCGGCTCCGCCTCCGCCCTCTCGGCTCTCCCCCGGCCCCCCTCCTCCCTCTCCAGCCGCCTCCCCCTCCCCCGTGTCCCTCCCCCCTCCTCCTCGCCTCTCCTCCTTCTATCCCCTCTCCCTCCCCTCCTCCCTAGCTCTCCCTCTCAGTCTCCAGCTCTTCTCCCTCTTCCTCTCACTCTCTCTCCCTCTGTCTCTCTCTATCGGGCGGAGTCGCCCACCACTGCCAATCCAGTGCTGGGGGAACCTGCTCTAGGCTGTAGCCGCAGGTAAGAGACCCCCAGTGAGAGGAGGGAGGGCTGGGGGGAAGGATGAGCTACCCCAGGTGGGTGGAGGGGGGCGTTCGAGGAGCCGCTTTTCCCTGGGCTCCGTTATGGAGAGTAGGGGGCTGCATATCCTGGATTGCGGGTACCAGGGCCCGAACGCGGAGTCGGGGGCCACCACCAGCAGCCAACATCCTCAGCCCCTCCTGCGCTTCGGGGAGCGTGGCGGGCCGGGGAGGGGTGCCTCCTGGGCACTGAGGGGGTGCGAACACCCCCGCCCCGTCTGGGGCAGCCCCCCTCCTCGCGTTCTCCGCCTCCGCCCCCGCCCTCCTGTGTCTGGGTCTCGCCTTTCTGTGCCTCCACACCTCTCAGGGTTCTCGGTCCTGCCGAGTCTGCCTGTCTCTGAGTCCCTGACTCCCTCCGTCTCACTCTCTCCATGCCTGGGTCTGGTCCAGCTTTCTGTGTCAGTCCTGGGTCTCTCTCCCTGCCTTCCTCTTTCGCCATCTCTGTGTGTTTCCCTGGGTCTCTGGTCTCTACGCTCTCAGCCTTCCTCTCTGTCTCTCTCCATCTCCGCATGGGTCTTCCTGTCGCTCCCCTTCCTCTCTCATCTCCATCTCTGTCTCCAGGCACCTGCTCCCTGTTCCTCTCTCTTTCCTCCCCTCTTCCTCTCCCTGGTTAACTCTGCCTCCTACACACCTTTGTCTCCGCCCCTGGCCAGGGGAGACCTGGAGGAAGAAGATCCCCCCCCCCCCCCCCCCCACCACCGCCTCAGAGTGGGCTCGCCCGGGAGGCACGGAGTCCCCCAAACTCCGCTCCCTTCCTCCGCCGAGCTCCCCCACCCCGTCCTCCCAGTTGGCACCCGCCCATCCTTCCCCTGAGCTCAGAGCTCCTCTGCTTGCCCCTGCCTGATTTCTGGCATCCCGAGGCATTCTCGCAGTCTAACCGTGCCCTCTGTAGTGAAGACCGAACTGGTCCTGTCTTCAGTCTGCCCTCCCATTCCTCTTCCTATTGACGGGACCCCGTCCCTCTTGCCGTCTCACTCCTGTACCTCTTTTGCCATCTGTCCATTTCGTGACTCATTCATTCTTTGGACAATTACTGAGCCCCTTTCACTGCTCCAGGCAGAGCAATAATAGGTCCTGGGTCGGGCCAGGCCAGTCCTTCCTGCAGTCTTGCCTCCATCCCTCTCCTAGTGTGCCAGCCCCAGACCTGTCTTCCAGAAGGAGTGGAGCTCAGAAGCTTCTCCGCTGCCCCTTGAGGGCTCTGGAAAGGGCCCTTCTGAGTCTTGAGGTCCCTCTTCTTTCCTGTTGGGAAGGGGGGCCCCAGAGGAGGTGGGAGAGATGAGAGGTGTGGGGCTGAGCCTGTAGCCCACACTGATGGGGTGAGGCCCTCTAGTGAGTGCCCATGAGGGGCTCTGGGTGGGTTAAATCGAGCACAGGTTAGGAGCCCCGGGCCTCTGTCCTGCCCATGACTTGAAGCTTCTCGACTTGACCAAGCTCTTTGCCCCTCCCGGTGTCAGTTTACCAATGGATGTATCACAGCCTGAACACCAAGACTGCGTGTGTCTGTGTGGGATCCCCCAGCGGGGACACCATGTGCAGGGCTAGGGGGGCGGGGGGACCTGGGTCGCTCAGGGGCAGGAAGCGGGAGTGTTTAGAAGGCTGTGTCCCCACCGAGGGGCAGGCAGCAGGCACCCCCTGCCCCTGCCCTGAGCGCTACTTACCGACAAGAGGGGGTCCTACCTGGCCTGCCAGCCTGACCTCCCCACCCTGCTCAAGCTTGCAGTCCCCATCCTGCAGATGAGGTGTCTGAGGCCCCCAGATGGGGGCGAGGCAGAACTAGGGCACTCCCCACTGACCCAGCTGGCCACCGGCCCAGGAGGGTGGGGAGAGACAGCCCCAGGGACAGATGATGCCCGCCATCTGCCCTCCGGAGTCCCACCCTGGCCTCCACCTGATCCTTTTGCCCCTGGATACCCAGCTTAGGTTTCAGGGCAGCTGGGGAAACGAGAAAGGCAGAGGCAGGAGTCTCAAGCAGAAGCAGCCCAGCTGTCCCCAGTGACAGGGCTCCGACCTCTTGGTGGCTCATCACACAAGTGTTTATCCAGTGCTTTCTCTCCCTGACTGCTCTTCTCCTAAGGCTGCAGGGAGAGGAAACCAGGTGTTGCAGGAGAAAAAGCCATTGAACCAGGCTGCTTTGCCCAGCTTCGGGGCAAGGAGGGCGGGTATCAGAACACCCACTGGCTGACCCTGGTTTCCCCTGAGGACCGAGGCAGAAAGGACAGGTGGTTGGATGCGAGGCAGAACTTCCCAGGCCGAGGCCCTTCCCTGAGTGAGGGGGTGAGAGGCTATCGATGAATTCTTGACTCCCAGGTGGCCCTGGGTTCTCCTGAAAGCTAGGGGCTGATGAGGAGGGAGGGAGGAGAGAGAGTGAGTCTTTGCTTTGGATCCTGGTGGGTCTGTAATTATGCCTAAGTCGTTGCTAATTAAGGGGCTGCTAATTAGACGTATCATTAGAGGCCTTGCTGAGGGGGTAATTGTGCGGTGGCCCTTTAAGAATCACCCCTCTACCCCGCCTACACACACACACACACACACACACACACACACACACACACACACACACACACAGACACTCACTCACTCACTCCTTCTCAGGGAAGTTCTGCCAACATTCTGCCTCCCTCCCCCGGCTCTCAGTCGTGAGGATACCAGTGTGCGTTGGGGGCAGGCTGTGGGCTAGACTCTGAGAAGAACTTTCTCAGACAGAAATGGATGTTATGGGAGAAATGAGGCTGGTGGCCAAGAGAGGGGTCAGGGAGCAGGCGGCCCTGAGGACCCCTCCCTTCCTTTCTGAGGCCTGTTTTATAGGCTACTGGGTTACCACAGCAACACAAGTTTGGGGCGGGGGAGTTGGAAGTCAGGACCACTCTTGGAGAGAGACACTGGGAGCCACAGAATGGCTGCTGGGGGTCACTGGACAAGTTACTAAGCCTATCTGAGCCTTGGTCGGCTCATCTGTGAGATGGCTGGGGACTCCCCAAAGTTGGGAGGGTGTCATTCCGAACAGTGTGGTCAGGGAAGGTGACCTCTTAGTGGAGAGCTGAAGGAGGAGAGGGAGAGGATACGCTGGGAAGAGTGTCCCAGGAAGGAGGAACAGCAGGTGCAAAGGCCCTGAGGCAAGAACTTGTCCAAAGAGCAGGGAAGAGGCAGTGTGGCTGAGGCCAAGTGAGGGAGGGAGAGAGGGAGAGAAATGAGACCAGAAAGAGAACGAGGGGACCAGATTGTGCGAGACCTTGGACTTCAGTGTTTGGAGAGAGACTGGAGCCATGGGGGGCGTGTGGTGCTCGTGGTTCTGATCGGATAGAAAGATGTGAAATGATTTTGCATTTATAAAGGACACCTAGACACACAGACATAGCCACTCAAGCCCAGGACCAGAGGCAGGAAGATAAGGACTGACCCCACACCTACACACGGGGCAAAAAACCAACCTGGGGGTCACGATGTCACGGCTTCTAAGGAATCTCCCACTTCCCAGAGGCCCAGGTATCCTGGAGAGAGACACGTGCTAGCATTGCGGGGCAGAATGTGAGTGAGAGGCCCGCCAGCAGCCCCTCCCCAGCCCTACCTGAGACAGGAAGAACAAAGAAGCACCTATACAGTCCAAATCCCAAGCAGGAGCCCTCCGAGCACCAAATTGGGAAGCATAGGAATCACCGAATGAGTTGAGGGTCCCCCCCAGCACCTTGCCTCACCCACAGACTTACTCATTCTGCGTCCTTCCGTGCCTAGCTTCCCCCTTCCGTGATATGTCTGTGAGATGCATCTGCGATGTTGGCTGTATCAGTTGTGCACCGCCTTTTCGGTGCTGTATAACATTCCAGAAGTGTGCCTCTTCTGCCCTGTACCTCTCTTACCAATAGGCATCCAGCTTGTTTCAAGCTTTATTATCAATGAAGCTGCTGTAAACACTTGTGTATGGGTCTTTCGTTGAACCCTTGACTTATTTCCCTGGGTACATTCCTGGGAGTGGAATTGCTGAGTCCTGGGATATGTGATGTCAACTGTAGTTTCTCATAGAGGCTACATGTCCATCAGCAGCGCATGGTGCCTTTATCTTTCTATGTCTTTCTCAGCCTCTGCCTAGCACAGAGAGAGTGTCTCTTTGTGTCCCTGTCTCTGAATCTCTGTCTGTCTCTTCTGGTCTCTCTCCTCCCTCTGTTAGTCCCCAGCTTCTCCCCCATTCTCCGCCTGCAACAAGCTCTGACTCCTGAGCAAGAGGGAGGAGGGGTTTGCTCCCCTCACCCAGACTTCCTCCTCCTCCCCCACAGGACCCTGCCCCCCTCCATGGCTCCCCTGGCCTTGGTGGGGTTTGCACTCCTCCTGGGGACTCCGCCATGCTCAGGGGCGGCCACCCCGACCCCCTCCCTGCCACCTCCCCCAGCCAATGACAGCGATGCCAGCAGTACAGGGGGCTGCCAGGGCTCCAACCGCTGCCAGCCAGGGGTCCTGCTGCCCGTCTGGGAGCCCGATGACCCGTCGCTGGGGGACAAGGCAGCCCGGGCCGTGGTCTACTTTGTGGCCATGGTCTACATGTTCCTGGGTGTGTCCATCATCGCCGACCGCTTCATGGCCTCCATCGAGGTCATCACATCCAAGGAGAAGGAGATCACCATCACCAAGGCCAACGGCGAGACCAGCGTGGGCACCGTCCGCATCTGGAACGAGACAGTGTCCAACCTCACCCTCATGGCCCTCGGCTCCTCAGCCCCAGAGATCCTGCTGTCTGTCATTGAGGTCTGTGGCCACAACTTCCAGGCGGGCGAGCTGGGCCCGGGCACCATCGTGGGCAGCGCTGCCTTCAACATGTTTGTGGTCATTGCCGTGTGCATCTATGTCATCCCGGCCGGCGAGAGCCGCAAGATCAAGCACCTGAGGGTCTTCTTTGTCACCGCCTCTTGGAGCATCTTCGCTTACGTCTGGCTTTATCTCATCCTGGCCGTCTTCTCCCCGGGTGTGGTCCAGGTGAGCAAGGATGCACGGGCATCTCCTGGGCGCATGTGTGTCTGCACAGTCCAGAGGGGTGGCCTCCTGGGCTTGGAGAGTCAATGCCTGTGTTTGCCGAAACGCATGCTCACATCACCCACTCCAGTGTTCTTGCCTGGAGAATCCCAGGGATGGGGGAGCCTGGTGGGCTTCTGTCTGTGGGGTCGCACAGAGTCGGACACGACTGAAGTGACTTAGCATAGCATATGCTCACATCTGAGAGGGCCACCGGGTACGGTTGTCCAGGTCGTGCATTGCACAAAGGCATTGGGCCAGAGAGGGCAAATTGGGGCTGGAGTCTGGTGGGTATTCCCCAAGCCAGGTCTGGATGGCATTGCAAACTCTGGAAAGAGCTCATCCATGCAGAACCAGATGCCATTTTGTAATATGCCCATCTGGAAATGGCATCTTTGAACTCTCTCAAGGGTGCCATGTGTGCTAACAGAGTCCTAGTGATCCGTGTAAGGCATGTGACAGTCTAGTCAGGTATTTGCCAGGTATGGTCACATGTTTTCCTATACTCCCTGCCTTTCGCATAATTTATTTCCACTTTTGCAACTAGACATCCCCCATTTGCATAATTCATTTTACAGTTGCAGAATCCAGCCCTGTGTTTTCTGACAGTGCTAATTGATTTGAGTAACTTGGTGCAATTTGCATAGTTTGCCCATGGACTTTGTATCTGCATAATCTAGCTTTGTGTTTGCCAGACATGCAGTCATGGTTTACATAGTTCAGTCATTATTAATAATTGATTACTGACATTGAGATAATTTATACCACTTCACTGTAATTCATACCCATATCGAGTCCAACCTAGGCATAAACCCAGCCCACTGAAAAGACCACTTTGCATAATTTATTCCAATAGTAGGAAAAAAATTTAGAACCATAGCTGCATAATTTACACCCACATTCACATAATCACTTGCCTCTCATTTATCCAGTGTCTTAACGGGCCTATTGCTTAGTCTCCTTTAAAACGTTCGCCTAATTTATTTCCCACAGCCCCACGATTGCCACCTACATTTGCATAATTTATTCATGGGCCTGGCTTAATTCTCTCACACACATGCATAATTTATTTGAGGCTACCCAGGATTCCTTTATCCAAGTGTATAATCTACTCAGACATATCTGTCAAGTTTTGCCAGCTATAGTTTCTTTCCAGGAAAGATCTAAAGTTAGAGGTATAAATATTCTTTGCAGATGTTATCTAGGCAGGAGGAAGGAAGAAACCACAGTGAGGAAAAGAGGGAGGTGGAGCACCAGAAGACAGGGATGAGGGAGGAAGTGAGACGGTTACTGTGACTGACTCCTGACTGTGGTGCTGAGTTTCCTGGCTGCCAAGGTGAAAAGTACAGACGATGCTTCCCATGGTCTCAGGCACTATTTTAAAAAGGATGCTATCCTGACTCGGGTTGTCCCAAGTGATCCGTGACAAGGATTTACACCAAAACTGTGAAATGGATTTTAGACACTGTGGGGAGGAGGTGGGATCGGGAGGGAGGAGGTTTCTCCTGAGAAGGAGCTGGCTCCATCAAAGGGAAGACAGTGTGAAATGCCGCAGGTCTGGGTGCAGAAGTGGTTCTGGAGGATCCCTTCTGGAGTAACACGGAGACCAGACTTCTGGAATGCTTTCACGAAATAACCAAAAGAATGGGCATGAGATCAAGATGATGCCAGTCCCTCCTAGATGCTTTGAACGGGGGCAGGGAGGAGATGGGTCTGGCTCAGAGTTTTCTCTGGAAGTGCTGTGTGACCTCAGGCAAAGCCCATACCCTCTGGGCCTCGGTTTATACATCTGAACCATAGAAGGGGTTGGACTAGACCGTTGGTTCATCTTCTTTAAACAGTTTTATGTGTTGGCTGCACTGGGCCTTCTTTGCTGTGAGGGTTTTTCTTTTACTGCACAGAAATGGGGGCTCCTCTCTAGTTGGGCTTCTCAATGCAGTGGCCCCCTCTTGTTGCAGAGCACAGTCTCCAGAGCACAGCTTCAACAGCTGTGGTGCATGGGCCTAGTCGCTGCGAGGCGTGTGGGGTCTTCCCGGACCAGGGATCGAACCCATGTCTCCTGCATTGGCAGGCAGATTCTTTACCACAGAGCCATCAGGGAAGCCCTTCTTCTTTACATGAGGTCCTCTTTTTTCATTTCTGATTTTAGCGAGGCTCTCTTTTTCTTCAATCCATTAATTTGACTGCAGCATTCAGGATCTTTAGTCGCAGCATGCGAACTCTTAGTTGTGGTATATGGGCTCTAGTTCCTTGAACTGGAATTGAACCCAGACCCCTCTGCATTGGGAGTGCAGTCTTAGCCCCTGGACCACCAGTGGGTGCCCTCACAGGCAGATATGAATCTATTAGAATCACCTTTTGTTTACCTGCAGGGAAGAAAGCAGATCTCAGGTGTTGGAGATCTCGCTTCTGATTAAGAGAGAATCGCCCACAGCGTAGACACTGGCCAGTTCAATGAGTGCAAGGCAAGAGCTCATTTTACAGCTTGCGTGGAAAATTCAGTTTCTTTTCACAAACCTGCCGGTGGCTTTGTGTGGTTGTACTATTTCCAAGTCCAATTTTTTTCTGAACCAGTAAACACAGCAACAAGGGGCTGTGCAATGAGAGCTTAAAGATATTTTCCCTACCAGGCTCATTTTAAAGATACCTCTGGGGCCATCCGATTTGTAAATGCTCTTTAATCTTCTCTTCCTTATCTTTGATGAGAAAGGTGACATATGCATCTTTACATGAATATTTCAAGGAGAACTGTCAGGTATTGGTGGATGTTTCCTATGTGTACCTTCTGCCAGACCATGGACAGCCTGAGCCGCAGAGTGCAAAGAGCTCAAGATAATAGTAATATAGTGACGGTACTATAAAAGTAGAGACAGTGCATGTGGGCTTAGCCGTGTCTGAGTCTTTGTGGTCCTATGGCTTGTAGCCGGCCAGGCTCTTCTGTCCATGGGACTCTCCAGGCAAGAATACTGGGGTGGGTTGCCATGGCCTCCTCCAGGGGATCTTCCTGAGCTAGGGATCGAACCCGGGTCTCCTGCATTGGCAGGCGGATTCTTTACCACCGAGTCACCTGGGAAGCCCACTAGTAATAACGATCACATTAATTTCACATTTTGTCTATCTTCCACGTATCAGTAACTGACAAGGCTGAGTGCTAGGAGTGCGTGAGCTCATTCAGTCTTGGAACGTCCTCATTTTACTTATAAGAGCCTGGGCATCCCTATTCTAGAACCGGGGTCTAAACTCAGCCTTGCCCTGTCTCTCTGGGGAGGTAGCATGTAAACATGAGAACTTGCTTTATGAGGCTGTCAGACGATGAGCCAAACTTGTGCCTCTTTTAGAGTCAGAGTCCAATCCCTAAGGGCCAAAAAAATCCTACGGAAGGAGAATCTGGCAAAGGCTGTATTCACTGGGAGGGGGGGGGGGAGGAGTTGGAGGCAAGGAAGAGGGCAGACCCTGGGTGATGGGTGGAGTTTGGAGAAGTGGAGGCATCTCGGGTGAGGAGGGGCGGAGGGGCAATGAGGTGGGAGAAAAAGATGGAGAGAGAGACCAGCACTGCCCCTGGACAGGGGCTGGGACCACAGGGTGGGGCGTGTCCCTGACTTGGTGGTGGCTGAGGATGTCTGTGTTCTTTGCACGTGAGCAGCGTGACAAACGGTGGATGGATGGATGGATGCGACCAAGGGAGAGAGAAAAAGGGTGAGGGCAGGAGAGACATAAAGACATAAAGAGAGAAGCCGGGGGTACAGGGAAGAATCTCATAGGAGAGAGAGGTAGGTATCTAAAAAAGATATAAAAGACAACGGAGACAAGGAGACAGGGGCCACCAGAAAGGAAGAAACGGAGGAGGAAAGATAGACAACCAACTGACATAAGGACTTCTCCGGCGGCCCAATGGCTAAGACGCGGAGCGCTGCGGTGCAGGTGGCGTGGGGTTGACCCCTGTCAGGGAACTAGATCGCGCATGCTGAGACTAAGACCGGGTGCAGCCAAATAAAGAAATAAACATTAGTTATAAATAAATAAATACCTTTACAGCTTAAACAAACAAACAAACAACAAGCCAGCTGACATAGAGAATGAGACTGGAGGCAGGGAGAAAAAGAGATAAGGACCAGCCTAGCCAGAAAGATGGGGAAAGGCAGGGAGAAGCAGAGACGAGAGCCAGAGAGAGGGAGAGACACAGATGGAGGGAGAGACAGAGACACAGAGAAACGGGGAGAGGCTGAGATGAAGAGAGGCAGGAGGCAGAGACAGCAGGAAGGCCGGATGGGGAGAGATTCAGAAGAGGAGCTCGGGTGAGGGCAGGGACCCGGCGCTGCGGAGGTTGGCGGCGGGCGGGCCGCGAGCGCGCCCCCTGCCGGCGCGGCGATCCTGACCCGCGCGGCCGCCCGCAGGTGTGGGAGGCGCTGCTGACCCTCGTCTTCTTCCCGGTGTGCGTGGTGTTCGCCTGGATGGCCGACAAGCGGCTGCTCTTCTACAAGTACGTGTACAAGCGCTACCGCACCGACCCGCGCAGCGGCATCATCATCGGCGCCGAGGGCGACCCCCCCAAGAGCATCGAGCTGGACGGCACGTTCGTGGGCGCCGAGGCGCCGGGCGAGGTGGGCGGCCTGGGCCCGGGCCCCGCCGAGGCCCGCGAGCTGGACGCCAGCCGCCGCGAGGTCATCCAGATCCTCAAGGACCTGAAGCAGAAGCACCCGGACAAGGAGCTGGAGCAGCTGGTGGGCATCGCCAACTACTACGCGCTGCTCCACCAGCAGAAGAGCCGCGCCTTCTACCGCATCCAGGCCACGCGGCTGATGACCGGCGCGGGCAACGTGCTGCGGAGACACGCGGTGGACGCCTCGCGCAGGGGCACCCCGGCCGACGGCCCCGGCGAGGACGAGGACGACGGCGCCAGCCGCATCTTCTTCGAGCCCAGCCTCTACCACTGCCTGGAGAACTGCGGCTCCGTGCTGCTGTCGGTCACCTGCCAGGGCGGCGAGGGCAACAGCACCTTCTACGTGGACTACCGCACGGAGGACGGCTCCGCCAAGGCCGGCTCGGACTACGAGTACAGGTGGGTCGCCTGGGGGCGGGTGGGCAGGGAGGGCTGGCGGTCCGCGGGTCACAGGCTCCGCCGTCCAGCAGCCTCCAGGCTCCTCCGTCTCCTGGCTGCGTCTGGCGCCCATCCTTACTTTGCGATGGGCCGACTTGCTGGATCCATTCATTCATTCATTGCTGAGAGTCTACTTTGAACCACGTACTATTCTAGACATTTGGCACAGGCTGCTGGACAAGACGGACAGCGTGGCTGTCCACTGACCACCGTGGGCTGCTGCTCCCGGTCCATGATACATCTGTGCCGTCCTGTGCTTGACGCTGCTCTGCGTTCCTTATTATAGCTCCATACCATGCCACTATTAAAGTAAAAAAATATTTTTTTAATGAGTATTTTTTTGGCTGCACTTGGCCTTTGTTGCTTTTGCAGGCACTTCCTCTAGTTGCAGCTCACAGGAGCTACTCCTGGATGTGGTGTGCGGGATTCTCCTTGTGGTGGCTTCTCTTCTTGTGGAGCACAGGCTCTAGGCGCTCAGGGTTCAGTAGTTGCAGCTCGAAGGCTCAGTGGTTGCGGCACATAGGCTTGGTTGCTCTGGGGCGTGTGGAATCTTCTTGGAGGGATGAAACTCATGTCCCTGGCCTTGGCAGGTGCATTCTTACCCACTGCGCCACCAGGGAAGCCCTAAAAAAGTTTACCAATCACCTACTACATGTGCCAGGGGTATACCTCTGTGAACAAGATGGCTAAGGTCCCTACCTTCAAGTTGCAATAAAGTTATAAACTATGAAACATACAAAACCATCAGGTGATGGCAAGTGCTGTGGGGGAAAACGAAGTGGGGTCAAGAGGAGAGACGGTGTCCTCACTGCCTCTGGGTCTTTGGTTCCACCATAAACCCACCCGCCTTCTGAGCCCTCCTGTGTCTCCCTGCCAGCCCCTCTCCTCACCCCTCTTTGAGCAGAACTGTGACCTTAGCCAGCTATTCCTACTGTGCACCTACTAGGTGCCAGAAGTTTTTTAAAATTTTTGGTTGAAATGTAGACTTACAATATTGTGTTCATTTCCACTGTATAGCAAAGTGACTCAGTTATCCATATATATATTCTTTTTTCATATGCTTTCCATTATGGTTATCACAGGACATTGAATATAGTTCCCTATGCTATACAGTAGGACCTTGTTTTTTATTCATCTGCCATTCAGATTTTTTTAAGGGTTCAACATAGACAAGTAAACAAGGTAATAACTTCTGTGTCCTCATGGGACCACAAAATTCTTTATGTATTTGTGCAATAGATCTGTCTATACCACACTCTTTCAAGAATTATAGGTTTACAGTATGTTTTGTTAACTGATGTGCAAGTCTCCCATGCAGTTCAGTTCAGTTCAGTCACTCAGTCACGTCCAACTCTTTGAGACCCCATGGACTGTAGCACTCCAGGCCCCCCTGTCCATCACCAACCCCCGGAGTTTACTCAAACTCATGTCCATTGAGTCGGTGACGCCATCTAACCATCTCATCCTCTGTTGCCCCCTTCTCCTTCTGCCCTCAATCTTCCCCAGCATCAGGGCCTTTTCAAATAAGTCAGTTCTTCCCATCAGGTGGCCGAAGTATTAGAGCTTCAGCTTCAGCATCAGTCCTTCCAATGAATATTCAGGGTTGATTTCCTTTAGGACTGACTGGTTTGATCTCCTTGCAGTCAAGGGATTCTCAAGAGTCTTCTCCAACACCACAGTTCAAAAGCATCAGTTCTTTGGTGCTCAGATTTCTTTATAGTCCAGCTCTCTCACATCCATACATGACTACTGGAAAAACAATACCTTTGACTAGACAGACCTTTGTTGGCAAAGTAATTTCTCTGCTTTTAATATGCTGTCTAGGTTGGCCATAACTTTTCTTCCAAGGAGCAAGCGTCTTTTAATTTCATGGCTGTAGTCACCATCTGCAGTGATTTTGGAGCCCCCCAAAATAAAGTTTCTCACTGTTTCCATTGTTTCCCCATCTGTTTGCCATAAAGTGATGGGACCAGATGCCATGATCTTAGTTTTCTGAATGTTGAGTTTTAAGACAACTTTTCACTCTCCTCTTCCACTTTCATCAATAGGCTCTTTAGTTCTTCTTCACTTTCTGCCATAAGGGTGGTGTCATCTGCATATCTGAGGTTATTGATATTTCTCCCAGCAATCTTGATTCCAGCTTGTGCTTCATCCAGCCCAGCTCTTGTGGTTTCCTATAATAACAACATGTACCATGTGTCTTTTCTGTGCCAGCAACGAACCTGGGCAATGGAGACCAGCAATAAATGAAAGACGTAGAAATCCCTGCCTGTTCTAACACAGCTGACACTCTCTTAGGAAAGACAGGTCATTAGAAAGTGCACCTTCAGTGTATTAAAATATCAGTGGTGTGAAGAGTAAAGAAAAATACAGCAGGATACAGGAGAGAGCGCTGATGGCTGATCTTCTCATAAGTTTCACTTACTAAGTTGAAACCGAACTGTTCACATCTTTGTTCTGTCATCCTGCAGCATGGGACCCCTTTGGCCACCCATGACCTCCTCCCTCCATCCTTTCCCCTCATCCCACATCTCTAGCCTCCTTCGACTGAAGAGAAGGCATTCACCATGTGAGGGCCTGCAGTCAGCCCGCCTCTTCATCCTTCCACTCCAACCCACACCTCTGGTCCGCACTGCCCTCATCAAAACCCCAAGCCTTTGCAAAAGGAAGTGAGTACAGGTATCACTTGCTGGGATCAGAGGCTGCCTTCTCACCTGCAAATGACCTCGGGAAGGAGATGTTTGAAGTGAAGGAGTAAATGCTGCTCAGTGGTGGAGCCAGAGCTAGCAAGAGTTGACACCTTTCCCTATGTCTCTGCTCTCCCAACCCAGCTGATAGTCACAGGCCTGGCATCACTTATCAAGGCAGGTTAGGTCTAGGGCTGGGAGGGAGGACATGTAAGTTCCAGCCCCAGCTTAGCCCTGCCCCCTGTTCCTGGGGTAAGTTCCTGCCTCAGTCTGGGCAGGTAAGGCTGTCACGTACAGTTGTTGAGGTTGTGCACTGCAAAAGAGCAACATGTCTAAGGAAGTGCTATTCACATAGTGGACACTGTAGAGTTCTGTGTCTATGGCGACAGTTCCAGATTCATGGAAAGAGTGTCTTGAAGAAGGGATACCTTTTTCTAACTTGCCCGCAGGCATCACTAGGCTCGGGTGGTTCTGTGGGGTTTTAGTTTCTCCAAATTAATAATGACCTCTATGACCCCCAAATGGCACAGCTCTTCCAAGATTCTGAGATTTAAGCCTCTATAATCCTAACACACTAAGGGTCAAAGGTTTTAAGATTCCAGGATTCCAAGGTTTTAGTATTCTAATCTGTACCCCAGACCATCTCTGATCTGATGGTTCTAAGATTTTTCATCTTCTCAGATTTTGTGCATCCACAAAATGAGTCCTGGGAACCTAGCCTTCTATGATTCTGATACCTGGTTTCTAAAATCCCCATGTTCTTTTTCTCCCCAGCTTTTTATTTTGAAAAATTTCACACCTGCAGAAGGGCTGCAAATATATAGCCTGGTGAACCCTTATATAACCTCCACACAGATATTCACCAATTGTGCCTATTTTGTCCTGTGGGCATTCACGCTTTTCAATATATAATAATAGATTTTTTGAGGTGCTACTTTACTTTTTAAATTTTTTTGAGTATAGTTGATTTACAGTGTTGTGTTAGTTGTGGCTGTACAGCAAAGTGATTCAGTTATACATATGCATATATCCATTCTCTTTCAGATTCTTTTCCCATGTAAGTGATTACAGAATATTGAGTTCCCTGGGCTATACAGTAGGTCCTTGTTGATTATCTCTTTCATATATAGTAGTGTGTCTACATTGATCCCAAATTCCTAATTTATCCCTCCACCCACCCCCCCACCTTTCTCCTTTGGTAACCATAAATTTGTTTTTGAAAAAAAAAATAATAATGGTGGCACTTTATTAGGGTGAGGTGCAGACAGCATGACCATTCACCCATCAACAGAAGCATGCATCTCCTAAGAATAATGACATACTCCCACATCATCCCAACACAGTGATCACACACAGGACATTTAAGATTGAGTCCGTATTATGACCCAGTCTACAGTCCACGCTTGCATGTCCCCAGTTGCCCTTGTCTAACCCTTTATAGCTGTGTTTTCACTCCCTCCCTCTCTTCCCATCTGATCCAGAAACCACTTGGCATATTTGGTCGTCATGTCTCTCTCGCCTTCTTCAATCTGGATCACTCCCTCGGTCTTTCCGTGACTTTGGTGACGCCAACACTTTGGTCTGAATTTTTCTTTAGGCTGTGCCACATGGCATGTGGGATCTTAGTTCCCCAGCCAGGGATCGAACCCACACCCCCTGCACTGGAAGCATCGAGTCTTAACTATTGGACCGCCAGGGAAGTCCCACTCTGATACTTTGGCAAATGATAGGCCACTTACTCGAACAGTCTTCAGTGTGGCTTTGTCTGATATTTCCTCATGATTAGATTCAGGTGATGCACGTTGGCAGGAATCCAAATGTCCTCAGGGCATCATGCCAGAAGGCACATGATGCCCGTGTGCCCCTTTACGGACAATGTCCAGTTCCCCTGTACTAACTCAGTCCTTATAACACTACCACGAGGAAGACAGGGTTACTAACTCCATTTTACAGATGAGGAAACCGAGGCTCAGAGGGCTGCTAAGTCCTAACTGCCCAAGACCACACAGCTGGCTCAGGCAGCTCGGAGCAGGTTGGCCTGCCTTAGCTACCATGGACAGCGCCCTCTGAGCTGAGGGCTGCAGCCACAGGAAGCTCTTATTGCCTCCATCCAGGTCTTGCCATACAGTTCTACCCCTGCCAGAACCCTGGGGTCTCTCTACCTCCCCCACAGAGGAAGGGAGGGGTAAATGACAGATTTTTGACATTCGTTAACACCCCAGAGTCATTACTGTCCCGCCCAAGTTTCACCCTGATGAATCTCTTGGCCTCATTCCCTCCTCCAGCCCATTATACAGCATCTCGCTTGTGCTTTAGCAGCTTACAAAGCCAACACTCTTTTAAACCTAAGCCAGTTGATGTCCTTCCTCTCCTCGGAGGCCTCCATGGCTCTCCTCTCACTGGAGTAATAGCCAAAGTCTTCACCGTGGCTCACCAAGACCCCATGACATCTCCCCCTGGTCCCTCAGTCATCCCATCTCCCACCCTCTCCCTCTCTGCTCCCTTGGATGCGGCCACACTGGCATTCCTGATCTTCCTCAAGCACTCCTGCCCACTGCTGCCTCAGGACATTTGCACTGGCTGTTCCCTTTACAGGAACAGTCTTCCCCAGATCTCCTCCACGTGGCTCCCTCCCTCAGGCCTCTGCTCAGATGGCACCCCCGCCCCCAGACAAGCTTTCCCTGACCACTTTCACACAGCTCCTTCTCTGCACTCTCTACCCTTGTTCCTTTATTTTCTCCACATAGCATCATCACCACCTGACTTCATATGTTTTATTACTTGTCTCCCGCCCTGGAAGAGAAGCTCCACCAGGGCAGAGATTCTTCCCTGATCTGGTTTTGCTGCTGTTTCCCCAACACTACAAACAGTGCCTGGCACACAGCAGATGCTCACTACCTGTCTCTTGAGTGAATGGACTGTAATTAAGCCCTGAGATGTATAAGTGCCACTGTGATGTGGCTGTGCCATGGGGCTCTTCCAGTGTTCCCAGCACCACTGTTCCCATGTTCCCACGCTGAAAGCATGTGTCGAATGACTGAATGATGTCAAGTTAAAGACCGTGGATTTTCTCCTGGGGATATCTGGGAGCACAGAATGGTTTTTATGGGAAGTATGACAATGTCAGTTGTGGGCCGTATGTCCCTGTTACTCCAAGTATGGTCCATGTTGCAGAATCATTAGGGTCCTTTGGGCGCTAAGTAGAAATACACAGCCTTGAAACCCCGGAGCTACTGAACCACAGTCTGCATTTTCACAAGATGTCCCAGAGAATTCCTGTGGACACTGAGAGTCAAGAAGCATGGCTGTGAAACACTCCAACCTCCCTCTCCACCCTAAGATTTTGCATGTACTGTTCCCTCTGCCGGGAGGTCTCCTCCCCACTAAATCTTCTCCCATGACGCCTGCCTTGATCTCACCTTCATCACCTGTTTAATGCCCCTCCCCTGCCACTACTCCTGATGAGTTCCATGGTGGGAGGGAACCCCTCCATGGTTCTTGTTCTCCCTCTGCATCTCCTGCTCGGGAAAAGCCCGCCTTCATTCACCCTCGGTATTGTTTGTTTCACGTCTGTCCACCATCATACTTGTAAGTTCTTCGCGTGATGCGGCCCCCTCCTCCAGGAAGCCCACCCTGAACCCTCCCCCCACCACCTCCCCGGCCCACAGCCCTGAGAGCGACTTCACCCCTTTCTCTCCCCGCTCCTCCACCGCAGCGAGGGCACGCTGGTGTTCAAGCCGGGCGAGACGCAGAAGGAGCTGCGGATCGGCATCATCGACGACGACATCTTCGAGGAGGACGAGCACTTCTTCGTGCGGCTGCTGAACCTGCGCGTGGGCGACGCGCAGGGCATGTTCGAGCCCGACGGCGGCGGGCGGCCCAAGGGGCGGCTGGTGTCGCCGCTGCTGGCCACCGTCACCATCCTGGACGACGACCACGCGGGCATCTTCTCCTTCCAGGACCGCCTGCTGCACGTGAGCGAGTGCATGGGCACCGTGGACGTGCGCGTCGTGCGCAGCTCGGGCGCGCGCGGCACGGTGCGCCTCCCCTACCGCACGGTGGACGGCACGGCGCGCGGCGGCGGCGTGCACTACGAGGACGCGTGCGGCGAGCTCGAGTTCGGCGACGACGAGACCATGTGAGCGCGCGAGCCCGCCGGCCCCTCGCGGGGGAGACAAGGCGCCCGCGAGCGGGGCGGGGCCAGGCCGGGACGCGGTCCGCACGAGGGCGGGGCCTGGAAGTGGGCGCGGTCGAGAGTTGGCGTGGCCCGAACGCGGGCGAGGCCTCCGAGTGGGAGGATCTCGGAGAGGCGTAGTTTTGGAAAGGGCTTCCCTGGTGGCTCAGATGGTAAAGAATCTGCCCGCAATGCGGGATACCGGGGTTCGATCTCTGAGTTGGGAAGATGCCCTGGAGAAGGGAATGGCAACCCACTCCAGTATTCTTGCCTGGAGAATCCCATGGCGAGAGGAGCCTGGAGGGCTAGAGTTCATGGGGTCGCAAAGAGTCGGACACGACTGAGCGACTAACACACACTCAGTCTTGGAACGGGGTGGAGATTTGATGGAGCCCTGGAAATGGGGAGGCCTGGGGAGGCGGTAGAGCCCAGAAAAGGGGTGGGACGAAGGAGAGAAGGGAGGTGACTGGAGTGAGGAGTGGGGTCAAGATGTTGGCGGGTCCTGCTCGAACTGTGCTGGTTTGGGGAGAAGGGAGTGGGACACCGGGAAGAATGGCCAAATGAGGAGAGAGGAGAGGAATTAGGGTGGGGCCTGGGCAGAGGGACTTGGCGAGCTTAACCGGTGAATGGAGGAGTGTGCCCTGAGGTCCCTTTCGATTCCGTGGAACAGAGAAGGGGCAGGGCCCAAGGATCTAGGTGGGGTTTGAGTGGTGGTTGTTCAGTCGTTGTTCAGTCGCTCAGTCGTGTCCGACTCTGCGACCCCATGGACTGCAGCTTGCCAGGCTTCCTGTCCTTCACTGTCTCCCGGAGTTTGCTCGAGGTCGTGTCCATTGAGTCAATGATGCCATCCAGCCATCTCATCCTCTGTCACCCTCTTCTCCTCCTGCCCTCAATCTTTCCCAGCATCAGGATCTTTTCCAATAAGTTGACTCTTCGCATCAGGTGGCCAGAGTATTGGAGTTTCAGCTTCAGCATCAGTCCTTCCAATGAATATTCAGGACTGATTTCCTTTAGGATTGACTGGTTGGATCTCTTTGCAGTGCAGGAGATTCTCAAGAGTCTTCTGCAACACCACAGTTCAAAAGCATCAGTTCTTCAGCGCTCAGCCTTCTTTATGGTCCAAATCTCACATCCTGTACATGACTATTGGAAAAACCATAGCTTTGACTATATGTCAGCCAAAGTAATGTCTCTGATTTTTAACATGCTGTCTAGCTTTGTCATAGCTTTTCTTCTGAGTAGCAATCGTCTTTTAATTTCATGGCTAGGACGCAAGGCAAAGGCTGAGGACGGCGGAAGAGGGCGTGCGCTAAAAGGAGGTGGGCAGGGGGAAGGAGTGGAGCTCTTGGGTAGGGGGAATGTGGGCGAGGCTTTGGGGAAAGCCAGAGTAGGAATATGGGGGGGGGGCTAGGAAGAGACACGGGAAAGGAGGGCTGGGATGTGGGAGACCGAGTCTCCGGAGAGGAGTTGGCTAAGTGCGTATGTAGACAAACAGAACCAACAGGCGCACCGGGCACATGCAGACACGCAAAGTCACTGACACAGAGTCAGGACTGTTCTCAAGCCCAGACACCCGGCCACCCCCTTGCGCAGATGCCCGAGTCCCCCGGTGCGTGTGCCGGCAGCCTCACATCCCGGCTCCCGCCCGCTCCCTGCCGCCCCCGCGCGCCCGTCTGTCTCCCTCCTCCCGCCGCCCACGCTCACCCCACCGAGCAGAGTCCCCACCGCGCCCCCTCCCTCTCCCCATCCCAGCCTCTGTGGCTCGGCCTCCCAGCGCAGCTGCTCAGTGCTCACCCTGCCTCTTCTCGCTGTGCGTCTCTGCGTCTCTCGCTCTCGGGAGAGTTTGCGTCCATCTCTGGATTTCTGTCTGCAGGATGCAGCTCTCTGACGCGGGTTATATTTCACTCACAGCCTCTCCACACCTTTCCATCTCTCTCTGTTCTGACTTGGGTTGAGGACCCAGAGCACCATTCCAGGCCCCATCGCTCACACCCAAGAGGCAGAGGGCGTGGAGGGAGTTGTCTTTCTGCTCGTCCCAGTGCTACTGGTAGTCTAATCAACTTTTCGCCTGCGGCCGCGGGCTTCCACAGGGCTTCTCCTACCCCCGCCCCCACGGCTTCCCCAGGCTGGGACACCCTCTGCCCTCCGCCACCGCCCAGGCTTCCAGCTGTGGTTTCAGGAGACAGAGAGCAGGAGGCTAATTAGCGTTCAGGGAAACACATCCTTTCTCTGATGGGCAGGCGCTAATTAGAGAGGCTTCGAGAAACAGCCAGGCTGGAGGGCTGACCCCAGGCAGGATCAACACGGAGATGGAAGAGAGACGCCCAGAGATATGGGGTAGAAGGGAGAGATGCAAGAGAGAGAGAGAGGCAACCAGATGGGTGAAAGACAGGGAGACGGGAGAGACCCAGTGAAAGAGAGCCAGCGTCGTGGAGAGTGAGAAAGAGAGAGGGCAGGAGCGAGACAGAAAGATGCAGACCTAGAGACAGGTGCCACGAGAGATGTAAGCTGAGAGGGGGAAAGAGGGATTTCCCCGGTGGTCCAGTGGCTAAGACTCTGCCCTCCCAATGCAGGGGCCACAGGTTCAATCGCTGGTGGGGGAACTAAGATCCCTCCTGTCACCTGGTGAGGCCAGAACAAAGAGGGAAATAGGGATTGGAGACTGCGATGGAAGAAGACTGAAAGGAATAGAAGTGCGGGGAGGTAAAGAGAGACATTCTTCTCTCTGAGAGAAATCCAGGCAGACTCAGGGGAGGAAGACTCCTGCTGATGCTACAGAGAGAGGAGTTCAGGTCAGCACGAGAGAATGGGAGATAGGATGAGAAAGAGACTGGGTGTGAAATCAGAGCCTGTGAGGGATGGGAAAGTGGAGTTTCCAGTAAACAAGGAGGGCGTGAGGATGGCAGAATGTCAGGCTGGGGAGGAAGGCTGTTTCCTTTTTAAAAAATGATCAGTTTTAACTGAACTATAGTTGATTTACAATATTGTGATCATTTCAGATGTACAGCTAAGTGGTTCAGCCATATATATATATATATATATATATATATAAATGTATGTATCGGAGGAGGCAATGGCAACCCACTCCAGTACTCTTGCCTGGAAAATCCCATGGATGGAGGAGCCTGCTAGGCTGCAGTCCATGGGGTCGTGAAGAGTCAGACACGACTGAGCAACTTCACTTTCACTTTTCACTTTCATACACTGGAGAAGGAAATGGCAACCCACTCCAGTGTTCTTGCCTGGAGAATCCCAGGGACGGGGGAGCCTGGTGGGCTGCCGTCTATGGGGCTGCACAGAGTCGGACATGACTGAAGCGACTTAGCAGCAGCAGCAGCATATATATATTCTTTTCCACATTCTTTTCCATTATAGGTTATTACGAGATATTGAATATAGTTCCCTGTGCCATACAGTAAATCCTTGTTGCTTATCTATTTTCTATATAATGGTGTGTATCTGTTAATTCCGTACTCCTAAAGCTGCTTCCTTTGACTTCAGGAAGCCCTACCCTCATCTAGCTCCAGTTCCTCTTGCTGTCTCCTGCCGGTTGGGTTTCTCCTCCTCTTGGGTCCCGTGAGGACACACTTGTCAGAGTGCCAACTGGTGCGCGTTGTCACTGGGTGTCAGGGGACCACGGCATGTCTGCAAGCAAATGAATGTCAGAGGTGTGTGTATCACCTTGTCAGTGTGTCAGTGTGTCAGCAGCTGTCTACGTGTGTCAGAGTCTGTGAGGAGCATGTGTCAGGAGACGACTCCACCTGGCTGCAGTGTTTCAGCACCATGGACAGCTCCCAACCCACTCCTAAGTTGGGCGCGGGGGCCTGCCATTCTTTCAACCAACATAAACTTTTAAATGTCTTGAAACCGAGAGTGGGTGAAGGTGGAGGTGCGCGTATGCCCCCTCGTGACTGTCTTGTGTGTCCATCTTTGGGTGTCACTGTGTCCTGGGCGTTCATGTGTTTAGATATGTCTGCATGGTTGAGACCCTTTTGCTTAGATTGTGTCGAGTTTGGCTGTTCCATTCAGTCTCTCCGACACTGAGAGATGGAGATGGGGAGGGGGGAACACGGAGAGAAAGGCAGAGAACTGGGGAGAGACTGAATAAACAGAGACGCCAGGAGGCATAAAGAGTGAGGTATAAGGAAGGAGACTCTACATGGAATCACAGCAGGGGTCCTACAGGTTGGCATTGTTGCCCAGGCTGTGGTGGGGGTGTTGTGCTAATTGGCATCTGGTTCCGTGCGATTTTGCCGCCGCATGGGGAATGGCTGCAGGGTATGATGGTGTGTGGGTGTGGGCGGTGTGATTGGCTGTGCTTCCTCTGCTAGGTGACTGTGTGGGCTGGGTGTTTGTGTTTCTGGGTTCTGGGGCCAAGCCTTGTGGTTCCTACAGCTGAGATAGCTGCTAGTGGCAGAGCTGTGGGTTATTGTGGGGTTGTGGGTCTTCATACTTGGGGGGGGGCTTGGTGTACCTGAAGGGGATGGATAACTTCTAGCTGTTTCTCCCCTCCCATTCCCTGGTTGCTATGGCAGCCAGGATGCTGGGAAAATCAGTTAGTGCTCAGTTACCCCTGCAAATGAAGACAAGGGGCAGGAAGTTGAGGGTCTTCCAGGCTGAAGAATTTGAGTTAACAGCTGTCTATGGAGGTCACACTATATGCCAGGCACTATTCTGGGCATTGGGGATACAGCAAAGAACATAAATGAACAAAGATTGCTGCCTTGGAGGAACGTGCGTCTTAATCTGAAGAGGCAAATGGCAAACATCAAACAAGATAAACCCATCTGGTGGTGCGGTAGAGGATGATTTGAAACAACAAAGACATGGAGCATGGGAACGGGGCCAGGGGTGCTGGGGTAGGTCCAGGCGTGAATTTCAGTATTAAAGAAGGTGGAGGGAGTGGGTCTCATTGAGAAAGAAGGTAAAGTTTGAACAGGGAACTGGAGGAATTGGGGGAATGAACATGGGGGAACCGTGTTCTCAGTGGAAGGAACAGCCAGTGCAAAGACCCTGAGGCATGAGCAGGCTTGTTATTACGTTCTCAGAACACTGAGGAGGCCAATGTTGCTGGGATGAGTGTGTGAGGGGAGAGGGATGAGAGGCCAGGAAGGGAATGAGGGCCAGATTTCAGGGGGCCTTGTGAGCCATTCTCGAGACTTCAGCTTTTACTCTCTGTGAGATGGGAACCATGTGAATGTTGTTTTCTTTTAGGGGGGTTTTCTTGTTGTTGGGGTTTTTTGTTTGTTTGTTTTTTTGGTGGTGCTGGGTCATCGTTGTTGCACAAAGGCTCAGTTCCCCGTGGCATGTGGAATCCTCCCAGGTCAGGGGCCGAGCCCATGTTCCCTGCATTGGCAGGCAGACTCTTAACCACTGGACCACCAGGGAAGTCTGTGTGAATGTTTTGAGCAGAGGAAGCACCCAGTCTAACTTTGGTTTTATCAGGATCCCTCAGGTTGATACTTATTTTGAGTTTTTTAATTTGTTCTTTTTGTTTTGGCCACACCACACCACGTGTGGGATCTTAGTTCCCAACTAGGGATTGAACCCCTGCCCCTGCATTCGAAGTGCAGAATCTCAACCACTGGACCACGAGGGAGGTCCTCAGGTCAATATCCAATACAAACTCGGCAAAGATACGACTCTTTGGAAAAGACCCTTTTGCTGGAAAGATTGAGGACAAGAGAAGGGGGCGACATTGACTCGATGGACATGAGTTTGAGCAAACTCTGGGAGATGGTGAAGGACAGGGAAGCTGGCATGCTGCAGTCCGTGGGTCGCAGAGTAGGACTCAACTGAGCAACTGGACAATAATAGCAGCTTCTTCAGATGTTTCTGAGCTTGTCTCTGTCAAATAGGGATAAGCAGAGAACCTTCCCCCCAGGGTGGCTGTGAGGATGAAATGAGATTACAGAGCCTGAGATGGAGCGAGTGCCCGAGAAACCAATTGGCTAATGGGAGAGTTATTGGTGAGTCATGGGGAGGGGGCCTTATGCTGGGGATTCTGCCTCTTCCTTCAGGAAAACTCTTCAGGTGAAGATAGTTGATGACGAGGAATATGAGAAAAAGGATAATTTCTTCATCGAGCTGGGCCAGCCACAGTGGCTTAAACGAGGGATTTCAGGTGAGGGGTGAGGGGTGGGCTGTGGGAGAGGTAAGGGGTCCAGGGTTGGGGGAACCTTTGGAGATTCAGTTGTGGCCCCTTCAAGTTCATGGATCTGAGCTTCCCAGAGAAGATCTCACTTTCTCCCTGTCTCTGTCTCTCCCCAGCTCTGCTACTCAACCAAGGTGAGTGGAGTTACTTCTGGGCTTTGGGAGGGGGGTCACTGGAGGGAGGGTCTTGGGGGTGGGTCAGGCCTCAAGCTCCCCTCCAGATCAGGTTTGAGGCAGATTGCAGGTGCAATCAATTTGGTGGGACCAGTGTGAAATTGGGGTGACAGAGGCTTAAAGGCCAAGATCATGTTTTGTTTGTAGTTAAGATGGGGAAGAAAGTCCATCATAGAATCTGATGTGGGTTTGTGGTGGCATCAGAGGGAATCAGGTTTGGGGTCGAATAGAACCGGGTTGGGGTTGGGGTCTTGGATCAGTATTAGGACCGGGTCAAATCCCAGGGACGAGGGAGCCTGGTGGGCTGCCGTCTATGGGGTCGCACAAAGTCGGACAAGACTGAAGCGACTTAGCAGCAGCAGCAAAGCTAAAATTAAAACGGATATTGGCTTCTGAGTTTGTGATGGGATCTGATTAGAACTGGGGCCAGACTGAGGTCAAAGCTAAGTATGGAATTTGAGGTGAGTTTGAAGGATTTGAGGGTAGATCTGAGGCCAAGGTCAGAAATTTGGGGTGAGAGTTGGGACTAGGGTCAGGGGCTTGGAGATAGTGACCGAGTAGTTTTGGAGTTGAGATCAGAATTGAGGTTGGGGGTTAAGATTAGGGATAGGCTGAAGATTGTATTAGTTAGGGTAAGTAATACAAGCTGCTGTAAGAAGTAAGCCCACAAATCCCAATAGCTTAACACAATCAAAGTCACTTCTCACTCAAGCATAGTTTTGAGAATGTTCTTGGTTGGTGGGTGGCTTTCTTTTGAGACCTAGGATTGGGTCAGTGCTGGGCTTGGAGCAAAGGGTCAGTATAATATATGTATATATATATATATATGTGTGTGTGCTATTTAATCTATATAATCAATATAAATCTATTTTATATATCAATATAAATTTATATAGATAGATAATATATTTTCTATTATATATAATTATATAAAACCTCTTCCACAGGGTGGTAATGGTGATGGCAGTGATCATAATAAACTAACATTTTTAATTATTGTGTGCCAGGCATTGTTCTAAGCCCTTCACATGAATTAACTTCTTTAACTCTCATAACCACCTTATGAGATCGGTAGTTATTGTACCCATTTTTTAGATATGAACACTGAGGCACAGTGAGACTAAGGCACTGCCCATGGTCACACAGGCCCTCTACTATATGAACCTCAGAGTCCACCAACCGAACTTCATGGACCAGCGTGTGGGAGCTGGGCCTCTGGTTGGGGAAAGTGGTGGTCAGATGGGAGGTAGGGACAGGCTGAGGAAGCCTTACCAAAGAGGCATCCCAGAGAAGAGCGGTGTTTTCTTTATGGACGGGAAGAGGTAGTGAAGGCATCGCAGGTGCCCTGGAGTCTAATTCCCGCCCCTCACGCTGCAGGGGACGGGGACAGGAAACTGACGGCTGAGGAGGAAGAGGCTCGGAGGATAGCAGAAATGGGCAAGCCGGTTCTCGGGGAAAACTGTCGACTGGAAGTCATCATTGAGGAGTCATATGATTTTAAGGTGATTTTCCGGGGGCCCACTTTTCTGGAGTCTTGCCTGGATCATTTATTTGGGGATAGTCCAAGAGGGCATCAACTATGAGGGTCACAGGGAGGGGCACCCAAGGTCTGAGGGCACCCTCCACGTCCCTCTGTTAGCACCATGGACAGCACACGCCTCCCTTGTCCCTTCTTGCTAGTAGAACCCAGCTATGGAAAGTTGGGGACCCTTGAACATGGGGTGTGAGCCTCCATCCCCAGGACCCCTCATGGAGCTGCCCTAAGGTGGTCATGGACCATGGTCTCTCCCTACCCTCTCATCCCCAGAATACGGTGGATAAACTCATCAAGAAAACGAACTTGGCTTTGGTGATTGGGACTCATTCGTGGAGAGAGCAGTTTTTAGAGGCAATTACGGTGAGCGCAGGTAAGTGGGGAGGGAGGAGAGAGGAAGAAGAGAGGGATGAAGAGACAGAGAGAGACATAAAAAGGAGAAGGGAAGAGGGACAAGGAGAAAAGATCAGAGAGAAGACAAGAGAGACACAGGGAAATGCAAAGAGAAAGACCAAGACACAGAGAGACAAAGGAGAAGGCAGGGAACGAATGCAAATAGGACAGACAGACAAATAGGACAGACAGACACACAGAAAAGTACACAGAATCCCGAGGAAGGACAGAGATGCAGAGACATCTTTCAGATACATGAAAGATGTAGAGAATGAGGAGGCAGAAGGCCAGAGAGAGGCAGAAAGTTGGTGGACACAGGATCAGAGGTGGAGCTCTGTGGGAAGGAGGGGTCCCAGCCTGGGCTTTCTCCTGGCATTCAGGCAATTGGAAGGTGGAAACAGGTTAAATGATGCGGCCTCCGCTACTGGGCCTGGGCTCCTCTGTTACCATGGAGACAGTCACCAGGGCACCCAACTCTCCCACCCCAGTGGTTCTCACCCCTTAGGCCTCAGAAGGCCCACACTGCCCCCCTGTGGCCAGATGTATGATGACATGGATTCACAGGCTATCTTGGAGACCCTTTTTGATAGAGATTGGGGAAACTGAGGCCCAGAGACATAGGAGGGACTGGCCTGAAGTCCCACAGGGAATCGAAAAAGGGCCAGGGTGGAACTCAGTACTTCTGTCCCTTGCAAGCATCAGGTTTTCTTCAGGGAGGCCAACCCTGGTGGAAAATAAACACACACAAGGAACTGTGGTTAGAAAGAAACTGGTTGATGGGATCAGAAGAAGCCAGGTATCAGGGATGGAAAAGTGCCAGGTAGTGGGCCCAGAGACACCAGATTGGAAGCCTAATAGAAGGGAAGGGGCATCCACTCTGGAGCCACATTCTTCTTTCAACATCTATTTCTTTTATATATATGTATCATCCATGCGTTTATTCTATTGTACATTTATTTGCATTAGAATCAATCAGCTTTGAGCACCTAAATAGTACACTTGTTTTTGTCGTTGCTGTTCAATTGCTAAGTCGTGTCCGGCTCTTTGAAACCCCATGGACTGTAGCCTGCCAGGCTCCTCTGTCCATGGGGTTTTCCAGGTAAGAATACTGGAGTGGGTTGCCATTTCCTTCTCCAGGGGATCTGCCCGACTCAGGGACTGAACCCATGTCTCTTAGGTCTCCTGCATCTGCAGGCAGGCTTTTTACTAGCACCACCTGTGAAGGGATTCTCTGACCCCAGTCTGATGTAGGGACATTGCTGGAGACAAAGAAATGCTCATGACAGCTTGGGCCCTGTTCTCACAGAGCTCACTGTCCAGTGGGGGACACAGACCTGTCACAAGAGAATGATGAGCCAGGGTGCACAGGCCTGGGTTGGGGGAGCCCAGACCAGGTGTCTGACCCAGCTTGAAGGTCAAGGAGGGCTTCCTGGAGGAGGAGGCGTCTGATCTGAGTTTTCAGATAGGAATAGGAGTTGGCCAGGAAGAGAGTGCCAGGTGGAGGGAAGTGATGTGTATGGAAATGTCGGAGATTATGGCACATTTGGGGACGGTGATTGGTTTCAGGCATGAAGAAGAGAACTGGGATGAGGTTGGAGGTAGCAGGGTCCAGACCCCAAAGGCCTTAGAGGCCACAGGAGGGGGCTGGGGTGTCATTTTAGATGCAATGGGGAGCCATGGAATGTTTTAAATGAGGGAAGCTTCTGGAGAGAGAGAGCCTATAGAAGGAAGTGGGAGAGGGTGGGAGGGGTTATGAGCTGAGGCTGTCAAAACTGGCAGGAGAGACTTCCCTGGCGGTCCAGTGGTTAAGACTCCGGGCTCCCAATGCAGGGGGCACGGGTTCCATCCCTGGTTGGGGAACTAAGATCCCATATGCAGCACGATCAAATAAATAAGTAAATAAAAAACTGGCAGGAGGTGGGTCAGGCAAGGTTTCAGAGGATGTGGCAAACAGTTTGAGCTTCAAGAACAGTGGGAAGCCAGAACAATGTCTGTAGGGACGTAGTGAACCTAAGAAGGTTCATAAAACTGAAACTGTGGACATGAGATGGTGGTCATGGAGGCCACAGGTCTATAGAAAGCAGGTGATTAGAGGAAATAGTGATAATAATAACAGTAACAATAATCACTATGATGATGATAATGGTGAAGATGGGTTGAGTGCCAGGCAGCTTTGAAGTCCATTTCCTGTGGGAAGTCATTTAATGAGTGTCCCCAGAGTATCCGGGTTGGGGATTGAGCCTTCTGTGCTTTGTTCTGCAAATGGCTTTTGGTTCCCCATGTGAACACAAAGCATTCTGGTTCTTGCTTCCTTAGGGGATGAATCGTGTCCCACCTTGCGCGTAGAGGAGCTTTTGTATTTCCTTTACCTCCCATTCTCGGTGGAATGTTCTTTGCAGGCTGGACTTGGTTTTGAGCATCTCTGAATCCCCCCAGGCACTGGAAAAGGCCTTCAACAGCAATGGCCAGAACAATAGCAATCGCAGTGGAGGTGTGCCAGGTCCCAGGGAGACCGCATCACAGGGCCTGACTCATGCAATCATCACAGCCTTCTCGAGGCAGGTCCAATTATTGCTTCCATTTCTCAAATAGCTATTTGGAGGCTCAGGGAGGTTAAGACACTGATTCAAGATCACACAGCAGATCCAGCAATTGATACCAAAACGTCAGATCCAGAACCACAGCATACTCATAAAGCTCCCTCTAGATGAGAGGTGCTGGAGAAGTAAGCAGAGGCCAGAGCCTGTGGGTCCTGGAGGTGTGGGACTGTGGGCCTGGGTCTGAGAGCAATGGAGAGCTAAGGCAGGATTTGGAACAGGGAAGAGGGAAGCCCCAAGAGATGCAGTGATAGCAGCCCCCTCCTTTCTAAGAGTGTGTCCTTCCTGCTCCAGCCTGAGCCATGTGGTCAGTTAGGGATTCATTCAGTGACAGACAACAGAAAAGCTGACCATAAGTGGCTTAAGCACACTAGTTTATCTCTTACATGGAACAAAAAAAAAAATCTGTAGGAGGCAATAAAAAGTTAGCAGCAGCCTAGCAATGTTCATTAAAGGCCCAGGCTCCTTCTTTATTTCTCTTTCCCATTCTCAGCTGTTGCCCTCATGATCACAAGATGGCTGCTGTACCTCCAGGTCACAAGTCCATATTCCAGGCAGGGAAAGAAAAAAAAAGAAAAAGCAAGGAAGCAGAAAGGAGCAGAGTGCCTGTTGCATTTGCGTTTGCAGTTTTAATTCCCAATTCCGTTTTACTTATTTTAAGCCAAGTGGGTATGTGAGCTGGAAAAGTAGGAAAGGGATGTATGAGGCAAATGCACCAGGCTCTCTCTGTCTTCATGGCCACCAGCTGTCCTCTGCTCCTTGACAGTCCAAGGAGCCAGTGGGTGAGACCATGGCAAGTGGCTTCATCATTTGGTGGCTGGTCTTTTATTCCCTTGCTCTGAGCTGCTGGTCAGGGGTTGCAGTGTTTCTTATCAGTACCCCTCCAGATGTAATTCTTGGCACACTCAAGCGTGTTCATTGCTTCTCATTCATTGCTTTCTGCTTATCTGTTTCGGGTGAGGGTAGGAAAACATTTCATTTGCACTTTCCCATTACACAAATCACTGCAGGTCAAAAGTGGGTTAAATTTGGTCACCATAGGTGACACAAACAACTCTAAGGATGAGGCATCCTTTACAAAACTCAGAAAACACACCCATGATAACAGTACCCCTATCGGGAAAGCTAGAGCTTTCCAAAACCCTCTGTTTATGTCTCTTGGCCAGACTGGGTCACATGGCCCCTGCTGCAAGGGATTCTGGGAACCAAGTGTTTAGCTGAGGACATGACTGCTGCTGGCTGCATGGAATTCTGGGAACGTGAATATTTATATCCAAGGACAGCACTGTTGATAGCCTCAAGGGATTCTGGGGCAGTGACTAATGTTAGCTGGGTACGGGGTTCTCTCTAGGTGCAGAGAATTCTGAGAAAGTGGACACCGTTAGCTGAGCATGTGGCTACCATCAGCTGCGATGAATCAGAGGAAGTGAACACTTCCAGGTGCAGACATGACTGCCAGTGACCATAAAAGCTTCTGGAAAAAGCCATATCTTTAGCTAGGGATCTGGCCACCCCTAGCAGAAGGGATCCTGGGAAACTGGATATTTTTAGCTGGACACGCGGCCTCCTCTAGCTTCAGATGATTCTGGGAAAGTGAATATTTTTACCTGGGCCCAGACAGTCTCCTAGCTGAAAGGGATTCTGGGAAAGTAATTCGTCTGGGAGTGAGACTGTCTGGAAGTCGAACAGAAGGGGGGCTCTGTAGGGGAGGAAGGAGGCACGGGCGTGTGCCCCAGCTGGGTTGTGTGCCCACAGGGGACGAGGAGGAGGAGGAGGACGGGTCCCGGGAGGAGCGGCTGCCATCGTGCTTTGACTACGTCATGCACTTCCTGACGGTGTTCTGGAAGGTTCTGTTTGCCTGCGTGCCCCCCACCGAGTACTGCCATGGCTGGGCCTGCTTCGGTGTCTGCATCCTGGTCATCGGGCTGCTCACCGCCCTCATCGGGGACCTCGCTTCCCACTTCGGCTGCACCGTTGGCCTCAAGGACTCTGTCAACGCTGTTGTCTTCGTGGCCCTGGGCACCTCCATCCCCGGTAACCTCTTGGGAGACCACTTGTTGGGGGAGGGTCTCAGAGAAGCTAGGCAGGTGGAGGAGCCTCGGAGAAAGGCCCTGCAGAAATAAGGTGGTAGAATCACACAGAACCGAGTCTGGTGGGTCCCTTAGAAATAGGAAGCTGGGTATAATGGAATCTAGGCAGGGGGAGCCCATGGATTCAGTTTGTTGTTGTTATTTAGGCACTAAGTTGAGTCTCACTGTTTGTGACCCCATGGACTGTAGCCCACCAGGCTCCTCTGTCTATGGGATTTCCCAGGCAAGAATACTGGAGTGGGTTGCCATTACCTTCTCCAAGGGATCATCCTGGCCCATTGAATCCACATCTCATGCACTGGCAGGTGGATTTTTTTTTTTTTTAACCCCTGAGCCATGTGACGTGAATTCTCCCTGAAAGCAACCAGGTAGATTGTCCCATAGAAGTAAGGTGATAGGAAATGGTAGAAACCAGATGATGGATTTTATCAGAAGAAAGTGGCAGGACACTGAAGAGACGGTGTTGGAAGGGGAGGGGCATAGCAAGAAGGTGGGGACTTCATAGAAACCATGCAGTGAGTTCCACAGAAACAAGATATTAATATTCACCTCCCCTCCCCCTGCCAAGGAACCAGATGGGAGAGTCCATGGACCTCTGTTCCTGGGCATGATCTGAACCAGGCCACCAGGCTTTAACCCCACCAGTTAAAGCCATCAAAGCTTCAACTAAGATAAGGGGCAGAGCAGAAACCAGATATGGGAGGAAATGCCATTGAAAGAAGACTCAGAGATGGCAGCATATATTCTACTGAATCACCATGGCCAGGAATCTCTTCTTTTCCCCAAGTCTGAGGCAGGGTCCCTGAGAAACCAGGCGGCACAGACAGAAATTCTTACAGGAGAGAGAAGACTAAGCTCCGAGCCTGACACTTTTCTTTTCCTCCTCATCAAAGGCATTCACCAGCCAGGTGGTGGCGCTGTAGGCCCAGAAAGCAGGTGATGGGGCCTGCAGAAAGCCACCAAGGTGAACAGTTCTGAGGCCTGCCCTCCACTCTAGAGACCTATGAACTTAGCAAGATACCTAGAAATGGATGGAGGCCAGAGCAGCGAAGCTGTAGGCTCGACAGAAGCCAAGCAGGGAACTGATGGGCAAGAGGTGCCGGGTGGGGCCTGACATTTGTCCAGGCAATGGGGTGACCGGGCCTGTGGAAACAGGCAGGAGGAGGTTCATGGGAAACAGGTAGTGATTCCCATAGAAAGCAGGCAGCGAGTCCCAGAGAAGGTAGGCAGCGGGCCCCATAGAATAGAGTGGTTTCCATAACAATATAGAAGTGTGTCCCACTCGAAGTAGACTGAGTTCTACAGAAGGCAGGCAACAAATCCCACAGAAAGCAGGCAGCAAGCCCCATATAGAGCAAGCAGCAGAGCCCATAGAAATGGAGACTGTGGCCGGGAATAATAGAAAGTAGGCAGGGGACCCCACTGATTCAATGTGTCAACGGAATCCTCGCCCCAAGGCAAATAGTGAGATGTCCCATAGAGGTGGTGGGAAATGGTAAAAACCAGACGATAGATTCCATACAAAGAATGTGGCTGGCCATTGAAGAGACAGGTGATGGGAGAGGGTTTCATAGACTAAGGTGAGGACTTGGCAGAAATCACACAGCAGGTCCCATAGAAGCGCTGAGTTCCAGACAGTGGGTCGTGGATCCAGACATTGCATGCAGACCAGTCCCTTAGAAAGCAGGCAGTGGGTCCCCTAGAGACAGGTGATGAGTTCCAGAGAGCAGGTAGTGTATTCCATCAGATGTAGACACCTGCCATAACAAAGCAGGCAGCCGGGCCTGTGGCCAGCAGGCACAGGTCTAGCAACTGACTGACTTTTCCTGGTGGCTCAGATGGTAAACAATCTGCCCTCAGTGCGGGAGACCCACGTTCAATCCCTGGGTGGAGAAGATCCCCTGGAGAAGGAAATGGCAATCTACTCCAGTTTTCTTACCTGGAGAATCCCACGGGCAAGAGGAGCCTGGCGGGCTACAGTCCATGGAGGTTGCAAAGAGGCAGTCCCACACGACTGAGTGACTAACACTTTCGCTTTGCCTCCTGGGTGGGATCAAGGGCCCAGACCTCCAGAAGGGGAAATCGCCTGGTTTCTACCATTTCCCACCGCGTTAGTTCTATGGGACATCCCATTGGTGGCTTTGGGGGCAAGGATTCATACACATTGAATCCATGGGGCGCTCTGCTGGAGCTCTGACCACGCTGGATCCTCGGGGTCAGCAGGGTGCTGGTGGGCCTATCTGGGAACCAGGTGACTGACCAGTGCTTGCGATGGGGGGAGGGTGTTCCCCGCTGAGCCCCCTCTGACCCTCGGTGTCCCCGCCCCGCAGACACGTTCGCCAGCAAGGTGGCGGCGCTGCAGGACCAGTGCGCCGACGCGTCCATCGGCAACGTGACGGGCTCCAACGCAGTGAACGTGTTCCTGGGCCTGGGCGTGGCCTGGTCGGTGGCCGCAGTGTACTGGGCGGTGCAGGGCCGCCCCTTCGAGGTGCGCACTGGCACGCTGGCCTTCTCCGTCACGCTCTTCACCGTCTTCGCCTTCGTGGGCATCGCCGTGCTGCTCTACCGCCGCCGGCCGCACATCGGCGGCGAGCTGGGCGGCCCGCGGGGCCCCAAGCTCGCCACCACCGCGCTCTTCCTGGGCCTCTGGTTCCTCTACATCCTCTTCGCCAGCCTCGAGGCTTACTGCCACATCCGGGGCTTCTAGGGGCCTCCGCAGGGACTCGGCCTCCAGCCTCGAGACCGCTGCTTCCGTGCTGGGCTGCATCTCCCTGGTCCTCCGGAGACGCAACCTCCTCTCCGGGGACTCGGCCCCCCCGTCCCCCAGGGACGCGATCGCCGCCCCCTGCCCGCCACCGCCCGCACCCCCTCCTCCGTCCCCACTAACAGCCTTCACTCTTCCCCTGCGGAGCCTCCCCAGGTCCTCCTGCAAAGAACAGCTCCTCCAGTTACCTGCAGCTCCTGCCCATCCCCGTTAGTTACTGGCTATGTTCCTGGAGGCCCCTCCCCCGAGAACCCTACCCCATCTGTGACCCTCTCCATCTCTCCCTTGAGACTGCCAGCCTTGCTCTATCCCATAAGTCCCCGGGCCTCAAGAGGAACACCCCCACCTCCTTCCAGGAACCTGTGCCCCAGGACCTCAGAACTTAGCCCTCCCTGAGGGGCCCTTGACGGAGGCCTATCCATCCTAGGATGTCACTGATCTCAGGCCTTCCCCCAACCCTCAGGGAGCTTCGTCGGCCTGGGGGGTAGGGGGACAGGTGGGTGCGTGCATGGGGGAGGGGACACACCTCCCTCCTCCCCCACCTCCGATTTCTCCACTCAGGCCCTTGGGAGGACGCTAATTCTCTAATTCTCGAGGCTTGGAGAAGGGAGGGAAGGGGAGACGTTTGGGGTTTCAGAGCTGGAGGAGGCGCACTTTGGACCTGTCACTTCTCACATTCCAGAGCCCCCACTTGCCTCCACTACCTCTAAGAGCCCAGCCATGCCTTGGAGGGGAGGGGGCCTGTGTGTGTATATAGTGTGTTTGGGGGAGGGGGGATGCGGGAGGGTGCATGACTTGGGGAAAGGGGGGGATGACAGACTTTTCTTTTGAGAGGGCAGCAGACACCCCCAGCCGTGAGAAGCGGCTTTGGGGAGGAGGCCGGGGATCCACGGGAGTATAGCCAATCTCCCCCGACAATCTAGAAGGCTCAATTTGCCCTCAGTGCCAGCCAATTCGGGCAGGACCCTCGAAGAGGAGACCGAGGGTCCCAGAGGACCAATGCTACAAGCCAGCAAATGCTGCCACATCTCTGCCTGATGGGGAGCAGGGGTGGGTGGGAGGGTGGGGGGGGTCGGGGGGTCTGGGCGGGCGTTTTTAACTTTGGAGGCCACCTATCTGTTGGCTGGCCATGTACATATTCTTACGGTTGATGCTTCCTGCCCAAAGGACATACTTGGGGTGTGAGGAGTGCTGTCTACTTCTTGGGGCCCTGAGGATGACCCTGCAACCCCCATAACACCCTGCTTCCCACCGGTTTTTAGCGTCCTATCCTCCTGTTGTGCATCACCCCCAACATTCCAGACCTGTTGCCTACTCCCTTCTGTACACGCAGCTCATCAGCACTAGTCGCTGTCTCTGTGATTTCTGTAAAAGTTGCCATAAAACTGAAATTTTGCCTGGGAAAACGGCCTCCCTGTGGGAGGTTGGAATTCACGACGAGAGAGCTAATGAAGTCTTTAAGATTTGGGCAACTGGAAAATACACGAAGTAACCTGGGTTTTTCCATGTTCCCAGCATCCTCTGCAGGACACGCCCGCTTGCACCAGCCACTCTGAAGGTCCGCCCAGAGCTTCCCTTCTCCACGCCCCCACTTATTACCCTGGAGCTTCACTAGCCACGCCCCCATCCGTCACCCAAGAGCTTCCCTGGCCACGCCCCCACCCATCACTCAAGCGCTTCCCTGGCCCCGGCCCCACCCACCCAGAAACTTTCCATAGCCATGCCCCCATTCCCTCCGCCACAAACTTCTATGTCATCGGGTATCCTGGGAACACAAAAGAGGATCCTGCGTTGCCTGAGGAAGAGAGCTGGGGTTGATGGGTTTCCTAAAGAAATCAGGTAACTTTCTCAGAGAATTTGTGTGTGTGTGTGTGTGTGTGTGTGTGTGTGTGTGTGTGTGTCCTGATAAAGGGCACGGCCTGTTTAAAAGTGTCCAGCCTTGTGAGTTAATGACTGGTTGTCTTGCAAGTGGTTGAATCCTCCAGGCGAGAATGGAGTGTCGACACGTGGGGAGTGGATCTGGGAGGGAGGGACTGGACAGTGTGAAGAATTTCCAGCCCGGAGAGTGAGGGCTTGGAGAGCCAAGTGGGGATGAGTACAAAGGACAGGCTTAGAGGATTCAGGTGAGTTCATGCCGAACGTGAGATGCCTGTGAGACATCTAGAGGGTGAAGAGACATCGGTGGGGACACCTTGAGCTCAGCCCAGGGAGCTGCACTTGAGAGAGATTCAGGATTTGTTGGCAAGGAGGTGTCACCAAGCCACCGGAGGGGGTGGGGCTGCCCTGGGGTCTGGGTAGCAGAAGAAAGCAGTGGCCTTGAGGACCCCTAACATCTAAGGGCCACATGGAAGGTGGGAGACCTGTCGAGGAGAAGAAGCCAGAGAGGTTGATGGGAAGCCAAGTTCCTGGGTGGCGTGGGGCCGTGGCCAGGGAAGCGCTTGGGTGATGCCAAGAGAAGTTTCTAGAATGAGGGCATGGTCAGCAGGACCCAAGGCTGTGAAGAAGTGGAGGAAGATGAGAGCTTAGAGGCTCCCCTTGGGTTTAGATCTTGATGTAAGCAGTTGAGGGGAGAATGTGGGAGCAGAAGTCAGACTGAAGTAGAGTGAGGAGTGGGTAGAAGGTGGGGAAGCTGACTCCGAGCATGTAGATCAGAGTTGGGAGAATCTTGAGAGAGAGTTTCTAGAGGGAGTTATGGGCCTGAGAGGGCTTTTCCTGCAAGGTGGGAAGAGGAGTGGGGCAAGAGGGCACTGAAGGCAAGGGGTCTGAAGCTGGTGAGAACAGTGCCAACAGTGGCGGGCACTAAGGAGGGCCATGATGCTGGCACTGTGCTGGGCTCAGCCTTACGTGGTCTGCCACCAGTCCTGAGTCAATTCCTTCTACTGAGGCAACTGAGGCTCAGAGAGAGGAAGCAACTTGCCCACAGTCCCACAGCGAGGAAGGGCAGAGATGACGTCCAGGGTGCAGAGCAGGAGCAGGACACCTCTAATTCTACCAGACGTGAACCAGGACAGCAGGGACAGAGGCAGGGAAAGGAAAAGGAGTGAGGTCTCTGTTTCAAACAGGGGCGTTTCCGGGGCTTGGGATGTGGACACAAAAGAGCATTACAGATGCCAGTTCACCCAACCAGCAATGCCATGTTCCTCGCCTGGATACAAGGGGTTCCCAGGGGCAGCTTGGGAGCGGTTTGAATTCTTTGTCGTAGGAAATGACAGAGCATAATGCTTCACTGTCTCAGTTCCTTCATCTGGAAAATGGGGATAATAGAATAATAAGATGGGGCTTCCCTGGTGGCTCAGATGGTAAAGAATCTGCACGCAATGGGGCAGACTTGGATTCAGTCCCTGGGTCAGGACGATCTCCTGAAGAAGGGAATGGCTACCCACTCTGGTATTCTCGCCTGGGAAATCCCATGGACAGAGGAGCCTGGCAGGCTACAGCCCATGGGGTCACAGAGTTGGCGATGACTGAGCGACTTTAACAGTTTCACTTTCAATAATAATAGGAACTAACAGTGCCTAATAATAATAAGAACTAATAATAAGAAGTCCCTGTTTCACAGGATTATTGTATTGTATTTAATTGTATGATTATTGTATTAAATATACATATATATATTTTTAGACTAATACCTAACAACAGTAAGAGCTTAGGCAAGAAGGTCAGGGGGCTACAGAAGATGAGATGGTTGGATGGCATCACTGACTCAATGGACATTAAGTCTGAGCAAACTCTGGGAGATAGTAAAGGACAGGGAAGCCTGGTGTGCTGTAGTTCATGGGGTCCCAGAGACTCGGATACGACTTGGTGAGTCAACAACAAAGCAAGAGCTTAGGAGGTGGGAATAGTTATACTTTCCAGTTTATTTGCTCATTTACACACATACACCCCATCCAGGAACAACTAGCCTCAAAAGGACAGAGAAATGCAAGACTTCCATGACCTGCTTTGTCACCTGAGTCCCAGTTCAATCATCAAGCCCAGGGGACAAGAAATAGACAGGGGGAGTATGCCTTCCTCTCCCTGCAGACCCTGGGATTCTTTCATCCTCTTGTCCATTGGGTGCCTGCCTGTGTCTGGCACCGTACATGGGACACTGCAGTAACCAAAATGTCGCTGGGCCCTGTTCTTCCCAGGCTGACAGTGTGGTGGAGGGGACAGATGCCCAACAGGGTGCCAGAGGGACTTGCCAGGGTGCCACAAGAGGGCAAGGACTCTGTAGTAAGACACCGCAGGACGCCCATGTCACCGAACTGGGTGACTTAGGCAAGGGTTAAAAAGGAGATATTAACAAGGCTGTGCACAGTATAGGGAAACAGACAAGGGATGGTGGGCAGTCTGGGGCTAGAAGATAAGATGTTCCCACTCCTATCCTGCCGGGCTGGTTTCTGGAATCTGGAGAGGTGCTCTATGTAAGCCCTCTTAAGTGTAAAATGTTAGTCGCTCAGTCGTGTCCAACTCTGCGACCCCATGGACTGTAGCCCGCCATGTTCCTCTGTCCATGGAATCCTCCAGGCAAGAATACTGGAATGGGTTCCCATTTCCTTCTCCAGGGGATCTTCCCAACCCAGGGATCAAACCTAGGTCTCCCGCATTTGCAGGCAGATTCTTTACCCTTTGAGCCACGAGGGGAGCCCTGTAAGAGCTCCCTTATTCATATTTTTATTAATAGCAATTAGGTATGAGTTTAGATGTGACTAGCAGGGATCCAAAATAGTAGTGGTTTAAGTAAAATTAGAATTTACTTCTCTCTTGTGTAACAGTTACAGCTGGGTCTGCAGCTCTATTTCAGGAAAGTGAACGTGTTAGTCGCTCAGTCCTGTCCGACTCTTTGCAACCCCAGGGACTGTAGCTCCTCTGTCCATGGGATTTCCCAGGCAAGAATACTGGAGTGGGTTGCCATTCCCTTTTTCAGGGGATCTTCCTGACCCAGGGATTGAACCCAGGTTTCCTGCACTGCAGGCGGAGTCTTTCCTGTCTGAGCTGCCAGGGAAGCAGCAAAGCAGCTGCTCTACTAGTCACTCTGACAGAGCTGGTCTATGACCCTCAGCTATGTGGTCCAAGATGGCGCACCTCCGTGACGTCATCATGCCGCCGGAAGGAGGGAGAGGGGAGGAGAGGTCCCGGATCCACCGTCCTCTGCAAGGCTTTGACCCAGGAGTTCCACGTATTGCTTCCTTCGACATGTTAGTGTCCAGGTCTGAACCATCTGGCTTCACTGAGCTGGAAGAGGAGCTAGGGAAAATATCGTTTTAGTTCTGAGTCATCTTGCTAAAAGTCATAGAGGATTTTGAAAGAAAGATGAGAGATTGGATGTTGAGGAGCAATGGACAGTCTCTTCTGCAGAAAGCTTTGCAGAAACTCATAGAGTTGATGCTCTGAAAAGCAATCAGATTCTAGGTATGAAATCACCACTGAAATTAATGCCAAAGAGCCCCAGATTCTTTGTATCGCCCGCTCTTTAAACCTTCTCATTTTGTATTGGGGTATGGCCGATTAACAATGTGATAGCTTCAGGTGAACAGCGAAGGAACTCAGCCATACATATACATGTATCCATTCTCCCCCGAACTCTCCTCCCATCCAGGCTGCCACACAACACTGAGCTGAGTTCCACATGCTATACAGTAGGTCCTTGTTGGTTATGCATTGTAAATATAGCCATGTGTACATGCCCATCCCAAACTCTCTAACTATCCTTTCCCCGATCCTTCCCCCGCTCTGGCACCCATCAGCTTGTTGTCTAAGTCTGTGCATCACCTGTTCCGAGATTAAGGTCTTCATCTGGATCCAGTCCTGATCCTCTAACGTTCCCAGACTCTGAAATGCGCATTTCCTCTGCTTCATCTGTCTTAACAGTTCCCTGAGTCCTTAATCTATTTCATCCAAATAAATCTTCAGCCTAAAACCTCCCCTTAATCCCTCAATTTCCTCACCCACCTTTCTGTGACAGTCCAAGCATCTCATCCTGGGTACGTGTTGTTACCTAACAACCACCCCAAACTTAGCGACTTAAAAATGACAAGTTGTTATCTCTTGTGGTCTTGTGGTTGGCCCCAGTTCACTTAGCCTCTCTGGGTGGACTTGGGTTCTCTCACAATTGTGATCAGCTGTCAGATGAGACTACAGTTATGAGGGCAACCCACTAACTCCTAAGATAACTTCCTCGCGTGGCTGACAGTTGATGCTGACTGTCAGCTGAAAGCTGAGCTGGGGCTGTTGACCGGAGCCGGTGTCTTTCTTGACAATTTCTGTTTCCCTTTCTTTTGTATCTTGTCTGTGCACTGCTGTCTCCCTCCCCACCACGCTGTCTGTTTCTTTCCAGAGGTCTCTGTCTCTCTTTGATGCTGTCTCCTCCATTTCCTTAATTTCCCCTCTGTGTATCTCTGCTTTGCTTTCTCGATTGTGTCTTCATGCCTTCCCTCTTTCTCTCTCTCTTTCCAAGTGTCAGTCTCCCCCCGCCCCCCACCTCCCCCGTGTCTGCGTCTCTCTGTGTGTAACAGTTATCTATGACTGAGCAGCAAACCATTCTGAAACTTGGTGGCTTAAAACAATGATCCTCACAATTCTGTGTGTTGCTGCTGGTGGTGGCTGAGGTCACCGTGTGGCTGCATTCATCTTGGAGCTTGGCTGGGGTTCGAACGTCCAAGGTGCCTTCATCTGTGGCTGGCAGTGGGTACTGTCCGTGGGCTGGGCCACTTCAGCTCTCCCTGGAGCCCCCTTGGCTAAGTGAACTCTTTAGGGCATCGTATCTGGATTCCAAGAGAGCTGCTTTGAAAGCTGTAAGCCCATGTCTGCCATATCCCCTGGGTCAAAGCAAGTCACAGGATTCAAGGGGCGGGGTAATAGACACCACCTCTCAGTGGGTGGAGAGGGTGCCTGGAAGAAGGGGAGGAGTTGTTGGAGACCATCCGTGGTAGGCTGAATGATAGACACCCCCTCCCCCCCACTGCAAGAAGATATCCACGTCCTGATTTCTGGAGACTGTGAAATGTGTTCACTCATGTGACAAAACAGGATTTTTCAGGTGTGATTTCGTTAAGGATCTTGAGATGGGAAGATGATCCGGGATCAGCCTGGATCAGCGTGGATCCTCAGAAGGGGGAGACAGACAGGAGACAGTGCCACGCACAGAGGAGGAGGCTGTGTGGAGATGGGGCAGAGATTTGAAGATGCTGGCCTTGAAGATTGGAGCAATGTGGCCACAAGCGAGGGAATGCTGCAGCCCCCAGAAGCTGGAAGAGGCAAGGAACTGATTGTCCCCTGGAACCTCCAGAGGGGTTGTAGCCCTGCTTGATTTTGGCCCATGGGGACTGATTTTGGACTTTCAGCTTCTGGAACTGTGAGAGAATAAAGCTGTGCTGTTATAAGCCATTGACGTTGGGCTGGTTTGTTACAGCAGCAATTACGCCATGTCTGGAGTTAATTCACCACTGCCACTTGTCTGTGAGCTTCTATAGATCTCTATATCTTGAACTCTTTTTATAAAAATTATGATGAAATACACATCACACGCTTATAATTGAGGCTTCCCTGGTAGCTCAGGTGGTAAAGAATCTGCCAGCAATGCAGGAGACCTGGGTTGGGAAGATCCCCTGGAGGAGGAAATGGCAACCCACTCCAGTATTCTAGCCTGGAGAATCCCACAGACAGAGGAGCCTGGTGGGCTCTCATCCATGGGTTTACAAACAGCTGGAACACGACTCAGTGACTAAATGACAAGAACACTTCACATAAAATGTACTGTTCTAGCCGTTTTCAAGGGCACGTTGTGGAGCCGCCATCACTGTCTAGTTCCAGATCTTTCTCATCACACCCCACCCTCGAGCAAACCCCCATACCCAGCCACTCCCGATTCGCCCCTCCACCCCTGCCCCAGGCAGCCACTAATCTTCCTCCTGTCTCTATGGATTTGCCTATTCTGGATATTTCATGTAAATGGCATCCTGCGATATGTGGGGTTTTGTTTCAATGTTTGAATTTTCTTCGTGTATGCATCTTTGCCTGTGCTGGGTCTTCGTTGCTGCAAGCGGCGGCTACGCTCTAGCTGGGGTGCACGGTCTTCTCACGGCGGTGACTTCTCCTGTCGCAGGACACAGGCTTCAGTAGTTGTGGCACCTGGGCTTACTTGCTCCACGGCTCGTGGGATCTTCCCGCACCGGGGATCGAACCTGCGTCCCCTGCATTAGCAGGCGGACTCTCAGCCACTGAACCTCCAGGGAAGTCTATCACTCAGCATGAGTAACGTTTTCGAGGTCCATCCACGTGGTAGCATGAGAAACTGAACCGACAGGATGCATGGGTAAATAGGTAATAAAAGATTCATTTTAAATCATTGGCTAATGTGATTGTAAAGGCTGAAAAGTCCAAAATCAGTGGAACTCGGGGAAGCACTGAGGTTGCAGCTCAAATCTGAAGACGGTCTGGAAGCAGAATTCCCCTTTGCGTGGGGAACCTCAGTCTGTTTTTCTTTAAGGCATTCAACGGATTGGGTGAGGCCCACCCACATTATGGAGGGTAATCTCCCAACTCTGGGCAGGATAGCTTAGTCGAATGAGCATATACAATTAACCATCATAGCCAAGGGTGGGGATTCCCTTCTCCTTTTACCCCCTTTCTGCTCATCCACCATGTCCCTGGCTGGCCGCTGTCCCAGGCTTGTTTGTAAGGTGATCCCAGGAAATACTGGAGGAGAGACAGGGAAGGAAGGCATTAAAGGGTGTGTTGATGAACGGGTCACCTACTTCCTATGGGCAGTGAGATCCACTGGGGATTCTAGAACCCTCTTTGGGAGCCCAACCTGGAGTAAAGAAGTTGGGGTCTTTATTAACTCCCGGCTGATGAAAGGGAGGGCTGCTTCATTCAGTGGGGAGTCACAGGTGCCAGCGTTGGGGGCTGCTGTTGGGTCAGAGGGGTGTGAATGGGGCTTCCCTCTTCCCCCAGGAAAATGCATGTTAGTTGCTCAGTTGTGTCCGACTCTGTGATCCTATGGACTGTCGCCGGCCAGGTTCCTCTATCCATGGGAGTCTCCAGGCAGGAAAACTGGAGTGGGTTGCCATTCCCTTCTCCAGGAGATCTTCCCAACCCAGGGATCGAACCCGTGTCTCCCGTGCTGCAGGCAGATATTTTACCATCTGAGCCACCATGGAAGTTCCTTAGGCACCAAGGAATGAGGGGGGCACAATTGTGCCCAGGTCTCCTCCCTCCCCTGGCCCCACACCCCAGCTCCCTTCTCAGCACTCGGCTTCTGCAATCCCAGCAACAGGGATGGGCTTGCTCCCAGCATCTCCTCTGTGTCCTCCCATCCCCCTGAGGACTGAAGTCAAACTCTCAGGAGGACTTCCAGACAACTCAAGACTAGGGGGCCGGGGTTGGGGGGCCGGGGAGAAGGCCTCCAGGGGCTTCCAGGGCGCCTGCCAACTAGCTCCTCCCCCCTTGCCCTCTCCCTGCAATTTTCTCTCCCTAAGGTGGAGGGAAGGAAATGTCAAGGATGATGGATTGAAAGGGGGCAGCTGGGGTCAGGAGAGGAGGGACCGCAGGGTGGAGGGGAAGGGGAACACACAAGAGGCAGGGGGGAGGGAGCAGGGAAGGGAGAGGGCTCAGAACAAAACATCATCAGGTGTGGGGAGGGTAACAGAGAAAGACGAGGAGACAGAGAACGAGGAGGAGGAGAGGGAAACCAGAGCCCTAACACGCAGTGCTGAGCACGATGGGAGAGGCTGAGAGAGTCCGGCAGAGACGGCCCCAGGTTGAATGTAATCCTCCGGCCTCTTACCCAGCACACAAAGCCAAAGAGAGGCCACCACTTGGAGATGCACAGGAGAAAACCAGAGATTGAGAGACGGAGAGACCGGACCTGAGCAGGGCAAGGCGGGAAAAGGGAGAAACGGAGAGATACAGACAGAGGGAGTTAGAGAGAAATGGAGGCAGAGAGTTACAGAGAGACCCAGGGGCGGAGACAGACAGAGACAAACAGTCCCCAGGGACCCAGGGTTGGGGCATAGAGGTGGAGACAGGGAGAGAGAAAGAGATGGAGAGACAGAGGTCCCCAGAGACAGAGACGGGGCTGGGGGTGGGGGAGGGGGGACAGAAAAAGAGATGGAAAGTGAAAGAAAGAATGTGTGAGAGAAATGGAGATAGAGACACGCACACAGAGAAAAAGATGCAGAGACAGATGGACAGACGGACAGACAGACACACAGCCAAGCACACAGTGAAAGAGGAAGGGAAGAGGAGGGGGACGAGGATAAAGGAGTGAAGCGGGAGACTCAGAAAGGAGACAGGAGGTAGATTCGGAGAAAAAGGCCAGAGAGATGGGAAGGGGGCTGGGGCGGGGGGAGTCGCGGCCTGTGCCCCTCCCCCTCCCTGGTCAGGCCCGGTCCGCCCCGTGGCCTCTGCCGAGCCATGGCTAATGGTATGATTGCTTGGCGGGGCGGCAGGCAGCGGGTGACAAATGAGCCGCCAGAGTCACCAGCTCTGGTGATGGATGGCCTGGCGGCGGGCAGGAGGGGCGGGCGTGGGCTGGGGCGGGGGGCGCCCATCAAGATAAATGTTTCCTTCTCCTGGAGCCGGGCCAGGCACAGGGGGAGGAACTGGCGAGGAGTCTACGAGAGGCCTGGGCAGCGAGGTGCAGGAAGGCAGAAACTCGGGGACAGGGGTGGGGGCGCAGAGAGGTGCAGAGACAAAGGCCAGAGACACGGGTCCCCAGAGACGACGGAGTGGGGACGGCGGCGGGAGAGAAAGAGACAAGGAGAGATTGGGAGCAGGAGAGAGAGATGGAGACACGGAGAGATTGTCCAGAGAAAGAGAGACAGAGGCAGAAAAGTAGAGCAAGAGACACGTGAGGCAGGTGGCTGGAAAGACAGACACCCAAGACAGACACAGCCACAGGGGGCCCCTGACTCAGGACCCTGTCTTCCCCTACCTCTGAGATACAGACCCTCGGAGAGAGACCAGGAGTGGGGGAGGGGGCAAAGGGGGACACAGCTGATGACAAAAGGGGGAAACTGAGGCAGGGAGCGGGCAGGCTCAAGAGAGAAGATGCGGGAGTGCTGAGCGGCTCCTGGCACGGTTCCTTCCCACCACCCACTGACAGCTTGGATGCCACGCTGGAGGAACTGGGGCTGGGGAGACCTGGGAGGTCCCGCCCCCCAGATCAACAGCGGGGGTCTAAGGCCTGGGATGAGGTTAGGGGTTGAGATCCCTCCTAAGGCTGGTGTTCACGTGGGAGTCTGCGCCTCTGCTGAGATGCACTCACACGCACACACATACAGATGAAGAAACACATCCAGACACACACATCCAGAGAGTGTGTTAGTCGCTTAGTCGTGTCCGACTCTTTGCGGCCCCGTGGACTGTAGCCCACCAGCCTCCTGTGTCCATGGGGATTCTTCAGGCAAGAATACTAGAGCGGGTTGCCATGCCCTCCTCCAAGGGTTCTTCCCCACCCAGGGATTGAACCCAGGTCTCCCTTATTGCAGGCAGATTCTTTTACCATTTGGGCCACGAGGGAAACCCAAACACACATCCAGAGAGAAAGGCATGAGAGCAGGTAAGAGGCTTCCAGATACCTGCACACCGGGGCCCACACAGCACCTCACGGATGCGGACAGCCAGCAGACACTGGCACCCTCCCCTGCCTGGGACTAAGGGTCCAAGGGTCCAGCCAAGAACCATTGAAGGGAGACAGCTCTGCAGAGAGTTGGGCTGGTGTGTGTGTGTGTGTGTGTGTGTGTGTGTGTGTGTGTGTGTGTGTCCGGGTGAGACAGACTAGGGCAGAGGGAGTGAGAGAGCCCGCCTCCCCCCTTGTCCCCCCTCCAGCCTCTGGCCTTTCCCATCAGTTTCTCTCCCAGACATTCCTATTTTCCCCTGCTCTTCTCTTTAATTAAAAAGATTTATGCTCCAGAGTCCAAGCCCCTCCTCCTTGTTTGGGGGCTGAGCTCAGAGCTACGAGAGGAATAACTCTGTCTCTGTCTCTCTGTGCGTCCCTCCCTTCCTCTCTCTCCTCAGTCTCTCCCCCTCCTCTCTCCTCTCTCCGCGACGCTCTGGGACTCGGGCTGACCCCCTTTCCTTCTTTCTCTCTTTCTGCTGCTCTGTTTTCACCTCTCCTTGAGCCACTCAGCCCCTCAAATTGGCCTCACCCAGACCCCCACCCAGTTAAGACACAACTGCTTCCTTCCTTCCATCCACTCCCCCCACCCCCGACCCCCATCACAATCAGATGGGCCATCCTTCTTGTCTTCAGGACCAGCTTGGGCCTGGGGACCTCAGCACCCCCCTCCAGATCCAAAGCAAAGCTGGGGGCCTAGATCCCAGACTCCCCCACCCTAAGCCTCGACTGAGGGCTGTAGAGGGCGGGGAAAGGGGGGCGCACCCAGAAGAGCTTTGCATCTTTAATTAAAAAGTGATTTAAATTAATTTTCTGCTCCAAAACCCCTATCTGGGGGGCGGGGTGCGTGTGGCAGTGATTAAAGGCTCTTCTCTACCCCTCTGCCTTCCTTAAAGGGCCAGTGTCACCGAGGAACAAGGCCTGGGAGAGTTTCAAGGGGAGCATCCATTGGGATGAGGACCCCAGACTCAGTCAAGGCGGCTGGAGTCTGGGTGTCCCGGCACCTTCCAGTTTAACCATTTAGCCATCACTCACTCTCTCGGGCCCCTGTCTCATTCAGCTGACAGGGAAATTGAGGTTTAGAAAAGAAAGAGCTGATATGAGGTGGGTGTGGACCCCAGATCCTTGGAGATGGCCAGGGAGGAAAGCTGATGGTGTGCCGAGGCGGGGGGGGGGGGGGGGGGGGGTGTCAGAGGACAAGAGTCAGGGACACAGAGAAAGACAGGGACAGTCCTCCTGTCTGAGACAGAGGCAAGGGGGTGGGTCGTGTGGATATGAAGCTGAGCCCTGGGTGGATGAGAGGGGCCTTCCTGGGAGGCTGGGGGGCCGGGCCATCACCCTCGCCTTCCCGCTCTGGGAAGTGCTGCTGCTGTCCTGACCTCAGTCCTTCTTGCTGTAACTCCAGCGGTCTCACCCTCTTCCCCGGGGCCTGGGTGGTTTCCTTTAATTTCCACATGACAGGAGGAGGAGGGAGCAGCAGGGTGTGGCAGAGATGGAGCTGTTTATGAGGGTCATAAAAATATCCTTAGAGAGCCCAGCAGGGGTGGGGGTATGGTCTCCAGCCAGCCCTCTCAGCCCCCTTCTCTCTCTCAGACTCCGTCTGCCCACCTCTGCCCCTCCTTTCCCTGGGTCTTCGTCTCCTCCAACTTCTGTCCCCTTCTCTCTGGATCTCTGCCTCATTTCTTTTTTAGAGTTCTTCCTCTGGGGTGATGGTTTCTAGCTGTTGGGGTCAAACATCCTTTTTGGTCATAAGATGAAAACTATGGGCCATCTCCCTGTAAAATCATGTAGGCACCAGGTCCATACTTTGCCAGGAAGACTTGAGGGAGTTCACAGGCCTCCTGATGCCCACTTACACATCCCCTTGAGAATCTGAGGTCACCAGAGGATAAAGACCCTCCTGAAGGGCTTCCCTAGTGGTCCAGGGGTTAAGAATCCGCCTTGCAATGCAGGGGACGCTGGTTCGATCCCTAGTCCGGGAAGATCCCACATGGCAAGGAGCAGCTAAGTCCATGCACCACAGCTCGTGGGCCTGTGCTCTAGAGCCCGTACTCCGCAACCAGAGAAGTCACTGCAGTCAGAAGCCCATGCCCCCCAACTGGAGACTCAGCCCTGCTCCCCGCAACTAGAGAAAGCCTGCATGCAGCAGTGAAGATGCAGCACAGCCAGAAATAAAATGAAAAAAAAAATTAAGGAAAAACACATGTAAGGACTACCCCGGTGGCCTAGTGGCAAAGAATCTGCCTCCCAGCGCAGTTCAGTCCCTGGTCCAGGAAGACTCCACGTGTTGCGGAGCACCTAAGCCACTGAGCCGGCGTGCTGTAAGTACTGGGCCCGCATTCCACAAGAGAAGCCTGCACACCGCAGTGAAGACCCAGCACAGGCAAAAATAAATAAAATTGTAAAATTAACAAACAAAATACATGCCTTTTTTTTTTTTTCCCCAAAGACCCTACTGTAGAAAAAGCCAGTGAGAGAATGAATCCCAAGTCTTGCTCTCCCTCCCCATGCCCCCTCCTGCCCTTGCTGGCCTGGAAAACATTCCTGCCCCAGGCCCTTTGCACCTGCCATCCCTCTGCCTGGCATGATAGGCAGACACCTGCAGAGCTCCCTCCATCCCCTTCTCCAGGTTTCCCCTCAGATGACACCTCCCCTGAGGGCTTGCCTGTCCAGCTTTTGTCATCTCCCTGTCTTTATTCTGCTTCATCTCAGAGCACCTATCACCTCCAAGTGTGATTTTATACTTACGCATTTATTTACCTGACTCTCCTCTCTCCCCCACACCATCCCCAGGAGCATGTGAGGGCCAGGAGGCCAGGAAAGGTTGTTCTTCGCTCCCTGTGACATCTCCAGAACATCACCCAGCACACAGTAGGTGCTCAATAAACTTCTGTTGCAGATACCTTCTTTATTTCACTAGAACACCAGTTTCAAAGGCTGCCTGGGCCCCAGGCTCCTCCGGGAATCCTTTGATCTCCAGCAGATGTGTAACCAGCCACATCTTAACCTTCAGTTTCAGAGATTCCACCACAAACTCCTGAGAACCGCTGAGGGGGATACAGGCTAAGAAACTTGCAAAAGGCAGAGGTCAAAAGTGGGCAGAGGGATAGAGTGAGGTTTCTAGGCACACACACTTAAACACCCCAAACTCACCCAAATTCATACACAGAAACAACACACCCATAACAGGCATGAACCAACCATCGGGCACAAAGACACACACACACACAGATGGCTTCAGGGAAGCACATAAGTGTCCCTGTCTCCCAGAGGTGGGAAGTTGCGGGCTGGGGAGGGGTGGTCTGGAGCAAGAAGGGAAAGTAGAAAAAGGGGTTTGGGGACTTCCAGCCTCTGGTTCTCCTCTGATCTGTCTCACAGTCAGAGACAGACAGACAGACAGGGAGAAAGAGAGAGCAAGGAAACGGTGAGGCGGGAAGGGGGCTGTGGGGAGCCTGGGGGTCTGGAGAGAGGCATAGATATATGGCGAGGGGGCAGAGATGAGAGAGAGAAAAGGAGAGACACAGCGAGAGACAGAGACACAAAGAGAGAGACAGGAAGACAGACTTGAAGATCTAGAGGAAAAGAGTGAAGCAGGGAGATGGAGAGAGAGAGACGGGGAAGGGTGGAAAAGGGGGAGAGAGAGAGACAGACAGACAAGGACCCGGGGCGGCCGGGAGGGGGAGAAGGCGGAGGAGACCCGAGCGCGGCGCGGGGAGAGGGGGCGCCGCGGAGAGAGGGAGGCCGGAGGGGTGGGGACCCGGGCGGAGCAGACGCGCGGAGGCTCCGGTGCAGAAAGCGGCCGCAGCCCCGGGGAGCGCCGAGGGGGAGGGCGGCAGGGCCCCGGACGCCCCCGCCCCGCCCCGCCCGGCCCGCGGCCGAGCCGCCGGCGGACAGCGGGTTAAGCATCTCCGCTGTGGAACTTCCGGATGTGACCACAGAGAGAGGCAGAGACCGGGAGAGGGGGAGAGAGCGAGACGGAGCCGCCAGCATCCCTCCGGCCCGCCAACGCCGGGACCCCGCACCGCGCTGGGAGCCGCCGCGCGCCCCCCCGCCGCCCCCCGCCGCCCGGGCCCGGGCCCCCCGCGCGCCTCTGTCCCCCGCCTCGCGGCCCCCGGGTCTCGGGCTGGTTCCCTCCTCCCAGGACCCGGGGGAGGGGCTGGGGGCCCCGGGGAGGGGGCCTCGGGCGGCCCTCCCTCGCCCGCTCGCCCCTTCCCTCGCCGTGACCCCCGCGGGGGCAGGAGGCTGGGGGTCCATGCTCGGGGCCTCCGCACTGCCGGGCGCCTGCCGCTGACAGCGGTGGGGGTGGGGGGGCCGGGCACCCAGCCTCCTGCCCCACCCCCTGGCGTCGGCCCCGCGGGCCATCTGGGGCCGCTGCCCCCGGCTGCGCCCTCCCCGCCGGCCAGGCCCTGGAGGGACCCGGGAGCTGCCGCCGGCATCAGCCCATGGCCCGGAGGGTAGGTGTGAGGGCGGGCGATCTTGCGCCCCGGTCGGTCGTCGCACCCGCACCCCCCTTCGCATCCTTCCATCGCCTCCCTGGGGAGCTGTGGCCCCCTTCAGCCCCGCGCGCTCGCTCCCTTTCTCCCGTCCCCTCTCCCTGCCCCTCAGTCCCCGCTTCTCTGCCCCGGCCTCCCCCTCCATCCCAGGCCCTTTATCCCACCCCCTTTCTCTTCCTGCCCTCCCCCATCCTTCTCCCACGTCTACTTTTGTTCCAAGTCCTCTCGGAGGGTTAGGGGTGGGGACAGGGCTGGGGAGGTGCGTCTGGCCAGGCAGAGCCAAGGGATTCTCTCTCTCCTGGTCCTGGGGGATGAGAGGTCAGCGAAGAGGTGAGCATGCATCTTTGGAAGTGGAGGTGGGGGGTGGAGGGGACAGGAACACCACAGGATTCCAGGCCGTCCTAAGATGTGCCGCGAGGAGCGGTGGGGGGCTGTTGGATTCAACTTCAGGACTCAGGAGAAGTTAGAAGAGGGCAGAGACACACACTCAGAGCCCTGCGCGATGGCAGGAACGCTGAAACCCACCCCCCCACACACACCCTGTTCAGTCTCTCTGCCTCTTCGAACCTCAGTTTCTCCCTCAAAGGAAAGGGTGGGACCCGGGTGCCTTCAGATTTCCCTGGCTTCCCCGGTGCGTTTGCTTCTGTGATGATAGGAGAGAGAAATCTCAAGCTTGGCTTCTCTTTGGGACGGTCCGCACAAGTGGGTTTGTGTGGTTGTGCTGGGTTATACTTGGTTTCAACAAGTGTGTACCGAATGTGTGCCAGGCACGGTGCTGAATGTCTGATGCCTTCCTCCCTCCCTTCCTTCCTTCATTCCTGAGCCTGGCTTTTGGCTCTGTGTGTGTGTGTGTGTGTGTGTGTGTGTGTGGGTGTGTGTGTGTGTGTGTGTGTGTGTGTGTGGGTTCACATGGGGAGTGGAGTGTGACAAGTTGTTAAGATGCACTCAGACGTGCATACTGGTCTGTGAAATGAAATTGAAGTCGGGGAGATGGTATGCGTACATTTGTGTACAAACAGTGCACTGCTTTGAGAGGCAGTGTCCACGAGCAAAAATCAATCTCTCGCTCCTGCTCCCCTCTCTCCCCTCCTCTGCCTCTCGGTCTCCATCTCTCTCTGCCTGTTCCTCCTGCATCTTCTCTCTGTGTCCCTCTCCCTCTCTGCTCCTCCCTCTGTCTCTGCATCTCTCCTTATCTCTTGTCTCTTTCTCTCTTTTTTTTACCCTCTCCCAACATTTCTCTCTCTGTCTCTCTCCCTCCCTCTAAGCTTTCTCTCTCTCTCTCATTTCCCTCCCAGTCTCTCTCTTCTCTCCCCTTCTCTCTGAATATCTCTCCCCTCCTCACTCTGGGAGAAGCTGACAGTTACCAACTAGCCAATCCCTGAGGCTCCGACCCTCAGATCTGAGACCTGGGTCAGTCTCTCTCCCTTGGACCCTCCTGCCCATGCATCGGGAATCTCTGATGGGACATTTTTCACAGTCCTTGGGTCCGAGTGAAAGCTTGAGGATGGAGCCTTCAGTCCCACCCGGACAGCTCTATGCAGACAGGAGGGCAGGTGGCTGGGCAGGGCGGGGGCATCTCCTGGGTGAGAGGGTAGGGAGGTTTCTTGTTGTGTCGACACCTCCCTGGGGCTTCCCCTCTCACCTCCCCCCCAGTACGATGAGCTGCCCCACTACCCCGGCATCGTGGACAGCACCGCAGCCCTGGCTGGCTTCTCGGAGGCAGTGTCCTCGGCACCGAGAGCCCCCGGGCCCTATGGCCCCCACCGGCCTCCCCAGCCCCCGGGCTTGGACAGTGACGGCCTGAGAAGGGAGAAAGATGAGATCTATGGGTGAGTGGGACAAGGGATGCGCCCCCCGCCACCCCGTTTCCTTGTCTCTCTGGATGTGTTTCTCTCCTTCTACGTCTGTCTCTCCACCTCTTTCCTCTGGGTCTCCTGTCCACCTCCGGGTTGCACCATACCTCCCAGCCCCACCCCACCCCCGCCTACCCCTCATGAACCCTCTCTCCTCCTGCTTCTCCCAGCCACCCGCTCTTCCCGCTGCTAGCCCTGGTCTTTGAGAAATGTGAATTGGCCACGTGTTCTCCCCGTGATGGGGCTGGGACTGGGCTGGGCACACCCCCGGGCGGTGACGTCTGTTCCTCCGATTCCTTCAACGAAGACATTGCAGCCTTTGCCAAGCAGGTGGGCACGCACCATCCACGGTGTCCCAGGAGAGCCAGTGAAGTGGCGGGGGGCGTGGGCAGGAGATGGGATGTGCCCTCCCCTGCCTCTCTCTTTCTCCCAGGTCCGCTCCGAGAGGCCCCTCTTCTCCTCCAACCCAGAGCTGGACAATCTGGTGAGACCTGGGCCCTCCCCAACACCCCCTCCTCCAAGAGAGTCTCCTGTTCCACCCTCCGTAGCCGTGGGGTTGATTGTGGGAGCAGAGAGGAGACCACCTGACCCACATCCTCAAATAGTGATAATTTTTGCCATGTGCAGTGCAGTGTAGCTTAGAGTTTGTGAATAGGGATTCGATGGCCTCAGTTCAAATCTCAACTACACTTACTAGTTCTAAGATCCAGGGCAAGCAGGTCTACCTCCTTGGGCCCTTTTTCCTCATCTGTAAAGTGTAGCTAGTAATAATTTCTATCGTGTAAGGCTATTGTGAGTATGTGCGTGCTAAGTCGCTTCAGTCGTGTCCAACTCTTTGCGACCCTATGGACTGGAGTCTGCCAGGCTCCTCTCTGTCCATGGGATTCTCCAGGCAAGAATACTGGAGTGGGTAGGATTTCCTCCTCCAGGGGATCTTCCTGACCCAGAGATCAAACCCACCTCTCTTTTCATCTCCTGCATTGGCAGGAGGGTTCTTTACCACTAGCGCCACCTGGGAAGCCCCATTCTGGGTATATACTGAGTCAATGCCTGGCATAGATTGGGGACTCATTAAGTTAGCTAGTTCTATCAGTCAGCAGAACAGAGTCCACACCTAAATAAATGAAACCACTTGGCTGCAAAGGAGAGAGGAGAGGAGAGAGAAGGGAGAGAAAGACAAGAGAGGAGAGGAGAAGCAGAGAGGGATAAATACCCCAGCTTGTACCTTCCTTTCTTGGTCCAGCTCCCACCAGGGCTTCCTATTGGCTGAACCCTTTGGCAAAGGACTCTGGGAAATGTAGTTTTCAGGTGAAGGGTGGGACCTAGATCAGAGGCCACGCTGGCAAAGGATGGGGTGTTTTTATTAGAGCTGACCTTAGCTCACGCCTCTTGTGATGAGTCCTCTTCTGCCTCTGGCACCTCTTGCTTCATTTCTTTATTTCTGATCTCAACCTCACACTGCCTTTTCCTTACTCCTGGGCCTCCGTCTCTGTTGTCAATTTCTCTCTGCCTCTGTCGACTGGTTTTTGCTCTTTGTACTCTCTCTCTGTCATCCAATGCACTTCTTCTGTCTCTCTGTCTCTGTTCCTCCTCCTCCTCCTCGCCTTCTTTTTTTCACCTCCGCCTCTTCCTCCTCCTCTCTGTCTCCCTCCCTTCTTCCCTCCCTCTCCCCCCTCCTCTGTTTGTTTTCAGATGATACAGGCCATTCAAGTGCTCCGCTTCCACCTACTGGAGCTGGAGAAGGTAAGTGCTTCTCACTTCCCCGCACAGCCTCCCCTGCCCCCCATCCCTCCCCTCCTCGCCCCCTCCGCCCCTCCTTCAGGCTCTCTCCCTACCAGAGTTGGAGCAGGCAGCCACCCCCACCCCCGCACCCCAGCCCTGGCCCCCGGGTGGCCCCCCCAGTACCCCGGTGCCCCCTCAGGTCCACGACCTGTGCGACAACTTCTGTCACCGCTACATCACCTGCCTCAAGGGGAAGATGCCCATCGACCTGGTCATCGAGGATCGGGACAGCAGCTGCAGAGAGGACCTCGACGACTACCCAGCCTCCTGCCCCAGCCTCCCAGACCAGGTGGGCTCGGCATGGGGCAGCAGGCACTGCCCTGCCGCCAAAGGCATGCCCAGAGAGCCGGGGGTGGGTCGTGCACACCGTGACACAGCCTCAGGCAAGGCACAGCCAGGCACAGCCTGACCATGGGATAGGCGCCGACGGTGCCACAGCTGTGCAGACTGCGGTACAGCTGGACGGGAGCACGCACGTACACCCCAACAGCTGCAGGTACCCCCTGTGAACTGGGCTACACCCACACAGGTTCACACACAGCCACATCTCACAGCCAGTTGATAACATGCATGCACTCTTAAGCACACACAGCCCAGCAGCATAACAGGGCCGTAGATCTCACAGCCTGCCCGAGACACTGCCGTTCTAGAGTGTGTGTGTGTGCGTGCGCGCGGTGCACAGACCCCAGGCACAAAACAGCCACCCACACGGCCCCAGCTCCTGCCATACAAACTCAGCTGCAGTCACACTTAGACCCAGAGCAACCACGGTGCCTGCCCACAGGCACACACGTCACCCCAGTCCCCTAACAGTCGGACTTCAGCTGGCGTGGGCACACACCTTGCCAGTCCGTGACCACGTGGCTCCAGATCCATTCAGTCTCAGATGCCATCAGACGGCAGTTTCATAGACTTGAGCACCCAGGTAATAGTCACACAACAGCCATGCAGAGCCCAAGGAGGCCCACGCCCACAAGGCAGTCAGGCTACCCACACACTCAATTCTACAACACGACACCCGCCCCCAGATACAGGCGCATAGCCGCACCACAACTGCGTAGACTTGAGCACGCGCAGACAGAAGTCACAGGTGAGCCTCTGCCCATGAGTGCGTGTTCTAAGTCGCTTCAGTCGTGTCCGACTCTTTGCGACCCTATGGACTGTAGCCCACCAGGCTCCTCTGTCCATGGGATTCTCCAGGCAAGAATACTGGAGTGTGTAGCCTTTCCCTTCTCCAGGGGCTCTTCTCGACCCAGGGATCAAGCCCACGTCTCTTGTATGTCTCCTGCATTGCCGCTGGAGTCTTTACCAGCTGAGCCACAAGGGAAGCTCAACAACCCATAATACGCACCCTCTCAGTGGCACACCCTGTGCGTGTGCTGACCCGTTGCAGCTCCCTCGGAGGCACAGTCACATTCCATATCTTCACTCAGCCACCAGCACACTCCCGCGGCCATGACACCTCCCTCCACACACACAGAATCATGGAGTCGCCGGGCAGCTCATGCAGGAATCACGATAACCACACACACTCCCGGCCCTTCGAACTAAAGCCACCAGCTTAGAAAACTAAACGTAGCCTTGCCCTCGTCAGATACAGCCACTTGGCCAGTTCCGAGAGTGACACAACCATGCTCAAACACTGCTGCGTGTCTCAGCTTTGCCCAGGTGACAACCATGCCACAGATGCCTCCTCTCCAGGGTCGCCCTTGCCGTGATGGGCAGGGACGTAAGCACGTTTACACTTACATGCCTCACGGCAGACTCGGGACAGCATCGGGCGCACTGATGTGCTGGTGGTAAAGAACCCGCCTGCCCATGCAGGAGATATAAGAGACACTGGTTCGATGCCTGGGTCGGGCACGGCAACCCACACCAGCGTTCTTGCCTGGAGAATCCCATGGACAGACGAGCCTGGTGGACTGCAGTCCATAGAGTCACAAAGAGTCGGACACTACTGAAGCGACTTTACACGCATGCACCCGCAGCATCCGAATGGATCCAGAGCCAGAAGGGGAGGGTGACAGTTCGAACGATGCTCAAAAGCCTCCCAACCTGATGATCCTACCGTCTGCACACAACCCATCCCCAAGGCCCACAGACTCTAAATTCCGCACAGATGTTCCGAGCACAGAGGAAACTTCTCTAAGCCACCAAGTGTTTCAGGCTGAGCCCTGGCAGATGATACATCCACTCTGGGTTATTTGCAGGGCTGGGGGACTGATTACAACGCAGTGAGCAGGGTCTAGGACATTCAGCAGGGGAAAGGCTCACTCTGGGGCTCAACAACTGCCTGTGGCTGTTTCCACCCCCATTTTCGCCCAAGCTGCCTCCCAACAGTTGAACGATAGTCTTGATGCTTTTGATGTATCTATCCGGGTCGGTAGGCCTCCTGGGACACAAAGCTGGGACAGAGGTGAATTCAATGCATCGTCAAATTCCTCAAAACCTGTAGGAGTTTGGATAAAGAAATATGGCTCTGGACTCTCTGATTTGTAATTTGGAGCCCCCCAAATCTCTGAAAACTGAAAGTTGGTGGGGTTTTTTTCCCCGTTCAAGTTTAGTGCAAACTCATTTGGCAGCAAAATCTGACCTGAACTAATGAGAGGCTATTTATAGCCTTTATTTATTCCACTTAGTTAAGTATTCATCCATTTTGCTGCAGAAATGTTAATGAGTTTGATGACGAGGTTATGCCCCATTCCCTGCTGTGGGTGTTAGGAAATACATGGCATGGGCATGGGCACTGGTTTTACTGCTGAAAGATGTGGAAAGTTTAGAGTTTTGCAACAGTGCTGGTTTCCAAGGATTTCAGATAAGGTTCGGGAGATCCGTACAAGCTCATCTTTACTGAACAGTTGCTATGTGCCTTTATGTAAATTAACTCATTGCATACCACTCTGGGAGGGGGTAGGTTGGACGGTTATTGTTTTCCATTTTTCCAGTTGAGGCACAGAGAGGTGCAGTGACTTGCCCAAGGTCACACAGCCAGCAAAGAGACAGAGACAGGCTTCACACTCAAGAGTCCTAGCTCCAGAGCCTGTGGTCTTAGTCACTGTAGTATATTGCATCCCAAGCTTTGACACTGACTTCCAACTCCTACTTTCCAGAATACTACGTGGATTAGAGACCATGAAGACAGCGGGTCTGTACATTTGGGGACCCCAGGTCCATCCAGCGGGGGCCTGGCCTCTCAGAGTGGGGACAACTCCAGTGACCAAGGTAAGAAACTTGAGAAGCAGAGGGGAAAGGCAGGGGTCAGGCTGCGGATTGCAGTTAGGCAGCAGGTGGGACTTCCAGAGGGGCAAGGGTCACTGGGGTGTGGTGTGGTGCCTCAGAGGAGGGTTCTGGGTCCCTCTGGCCCCCCACTTCCCTGTCCACAAGCACAGCATCCCTCTCCCCACTCAGGAGACGGACTGGACACCAGTGTGGCCTCTCCCAGCTCTGGGGGAGAGGATGAGGAGCTGGACCAGGAGCGGCGGCGGAACAAGAAGAGAGGGATCTTCCCCAAGGTGGCCACCAACATCATGAGAGCCTGGTTGTTCCAGCACCTTTCGGTGAGAGTGCTGGGGCCCTGGGCAGGAGATGGGCAAAGAGAGAGACAGGGCAGGATGACTGCCTAGAGACTATGACCTGGAGATGGGAGGCTGAGGCAGGGAGAAATTGAGAGAAACTCTCAAGCAGATGGGAACTGACAAGAGCAAACATCCGTGGATGCCACCTGTGTGCCGGGTGCCACCAAGGACTCCTGACTCGTTCAGTCCTCCTCTCCAACCCACCCATCCATTCACCCACCTGTCAATCATCCACCATCCAGCCAAACATATCCTTCTGAGGGCAGGGATGTTATTAGCTCCATTTTGCAGATGAGGATATCGAGGTCTCACGCCCAAAGTGGGTTCAAATGCCGGCAGTTCGGCCTTAATCACTGCACCCCTCTGCCTCTCAGACAGGGATGGTAAAATACAGACAGGAAGATAGACAAGGGGAGGCTGAAAAGAAGATGGGGATGGGGAGATTTAGGGAGCACTGAATCAGAGCAAGAAAGACACAAGGGGAGATTGAGTCACAGAGGGGGAGAGCCAGCCAGCCAGCCAGACACAAGGAAGGATAGAGACTGGGACAGGGAGAGACATACACAAGGACCTAATGGACTCAGCAAGGGCTGGTGCTGGGCTTTGCCTCCCTTCCCCAGGGTGGTGGAGTCCCACCCAACCCCAGCTCCACCTCCCTAATGAGAGTTGGCCAATTAGCCTCTAATTGCTGGAAGAGGTTGTGGGGTGGCGGGGGGAGAGGTGATGCAAGGGTAATTGCCCAAAGCTTGGCTCTGCCTCCATCCGTTGGGCTCCGGGGAGCATAGAAGCTTAGACATGAAGGCTCTCCCAGCCCTGCCCCCACCTGGGCACGCCAAGCCCTCTGGGGAACCTGGGCAGGCCAGGCCTTGGGGATCAAAGGGCAGGCAGGCAAGCCAGGTAACTCTCGCTGGTGGCTACAGCACCCGTACCCCTCAGAGGAGCAGAAGAAACAGCTGGCGCAGGACACGGGGCTCACCATCCTGCAAGTCAACAACTGGTGAGTTTCACAGGAGGCTTGGGCGGTCCGTGGGCCTGCCCGGGGTGGGAGGCCGGGCGCTGTCCGCGGTGCTGAAGGAGGCCCCGCAGCCCCTCAGAGCCTCTCTTATTCCGGCGGCCCCTGTTATCTGTCCTCTCTAGCCCACTCGCTCTCTGCCTCTCAGTGTTCATTTCGGCCTCTCTTCTACTCACTCTTTGCACCCTCCTCCGTTTCCATGACCCCCTCCCAGGTTCATTAACGCCCGGCGTCGCATCGTGCAACCGATGATCGATCAATCCAACCGCACAGGTACAGAGAGAAGGTGGGGACAGGGGGCCTCGTGTTTCTAGGGGAGTGCTGAAGCCTGGACCAGGTATCCTGGGGCTCAGCCTGCATCCCTCAACAGGGCAGGGTGCGGCTTTCAGCCCAGAGGGCCAGCCCATGGCGGGCTACACCGAAACTCAGTCACACGTGACCGGCAGGCCTCCAGGTAAGGCCCCGCCCCCTTAACTAAGCCGCACCCCAGGGCACCAGGCCCCGCCCCTGAACAAGATGATGCCCCTCCTTCTGGGATTACGGTGTTGAAATGCTTCATTTGCATAAGAGGGGAGTTGGAGATGCAAACACAGGTTTCCTGCTCCGTGTTTTCCTCCCAGAGTTTGCTTCTTCCAGACTTCACCCATCCAGCGGAAAGCTCCATATTCGCTTAAAGGAACAGCACCCTCTTAAACAGGCTTTCCTGGTGGCTCAGCAGTAAAGAATCCACCTGCCAAAGCAGGAGACACGGGTTCGATCGCTGTGTCGGGAAGATCCCCTGGAGAAGGAAATGGCAACCCACTCCAGTATTCTTGCCTGGGAAATCCCACAGACAGAGAAGCTTGGCAGGCTACAGTTCACGGGGTCGCAAGAGTCAGATACAACTTAGCAACTAAACCACCACCAGCCTCTCAAATGATGACTCAGCTTGTCCTGATAGAGGAGTCTCTTCAGGAAAGAAGCGGGAGGGGCATATGGAGGTGTCTGGTGAACACCCACTAATATCCTACTTTTGTCTTCCAGGATCAATGGGGATGAGTTTGAACTTAGAAGGAGAGTGGCATTATCTATAGAGGCTGAAGTCAGGAGAAATGTGAGTGTCCTAGGTCTAGGGACATTGGGTTGGGGGTTATGCTACTCCCAACCCTTTGTGAGACCTTCAGACTCCCGTAGTGAGCCCACCCACAGCAGGGTGCCCAGCCCTGTGCTGGGGACACAGCAGTGACTATGCCACCTCAGCTCTGCCCATGTGCAACTCACAGTCCAGACAGGCCTGCCCCTAGATGGTAATGACCTACAGTAAGCAGGGCTGGAAGGAGGGAACCCAGGAACTGGAAGAGTCCAGAGTGGGCACTGGACCCAGGCTGGGAAGTTCAGGGACAGCTTCCTGGAGGAGGGGACTTTGGAGCTGAGACCAGGAGAATAAGAGGAGTGAAACAGGAAAGGAAGGAATAGTATGTGCAAAGGCTATGAGACAGTCCTTTGGGCCACACGCCTCTTCCCCCCACAACCCCACATAACAAAGGGCTGGGCCAGCCTGAGGTTGGTAAGTCAAATGGGTAAATAAGTTCATACTCAGGGCCCGTAGAAAGGCTGGGAGATGAGAGTGGAGACCCGCGAGGGCTGGCATATGGAGGACTCTGGAAGCTTGAGCCTCGGAAGAGAGATGGACAGGTTTGTTCAGGGCCTGGCGGGTCCATGGGCATCACAGCTCTGCCCTGACCAACCATGGACAGGCAGGCCCTGGTCCCAGGGGACCTCTGGGACAGCAGTGGTGGAGGGAGCATCTCCTCCTGCTGCCCCAGGAAGCTGCCTTTTCTCCTCTCTCTCCACTCTTTTCTCTCTCTCCCCAACCCTTGCCTTTTCCTTTGTCTTTCTGTTTCTCTCACTCTTTCTCTTTCCACATCTCCAGCTCTGATTCTCTGTGTCTCTTCTCTGTCCTGCTCTGTCCGTCCCTCTCGCCTGTCTCTATCGCTTTGTCTTGACTGCCTCCCTGTCTTTTTATTTTTCCTCTCTGTCTCTCTCCCTCTCCCATGTCTGCCCCGATTCTCTGCCTCTGTCTCTCTCTCTGTGTCCCTCTCCCTCTAGGGTTGATGGCACAGAAGGCCGGATCGAGGTCCAGACCCCTTGCTGCCTCCTGACTTGGCTTCTCCTCTCCTCCTCACAGACCCCACCCTCTGGACTGTGACCGCTTCAGGCTCTTACCTGCTTCTGGTTACCACCTGGCCCACCTCCTACGCCGCCCCCCCCAACTCAACGCCTACCTCCCTGGGACCCTGCTGTGACATGAGGGGCCTGAGCGCCCACTCGAGGGTCTCTCACGGACAAAGACAAGGCCTCCCAGCCCTGCACCCCACTGTGCCATCACCTCTGCTCAAAACCCAAGCTGAGATCTCAGGCCTGGGTCTTCAGAAGTTGCCGGCTGGGGACACCCAGGACAGAGAAGGGGTTGGGGGTGGGCTGGGGCCATCAGGGAAGGAAGGTCACCTGGATCTGACATTTGGGGAGGTTCCCTTCATCCTCCCAGCCCGCCACCCTCTTTCCCCTCTCCCCCTACCTCCCTCTTCTGGTGTCTTCTCTTTTTTTTAATGATAAAGTCTTAAAAAGTCACCAATCTGAGTTCGTGGGTCTCTTCCAGGATTCAAATTCTCATAGTGTGAAGCTCATGAGTTGCTAATTATAACAGTAATTGATAGTCTTTCCCCTGCTCTCTCCCCAGGCCCTCCGCGTGTATCAGTCAGCTCTCACCATGTAACAGACCACACCAAAGCTTCATGATTCAAAAGGCCAATTAACTTTTAGCTCATTTTTCTATGGGTTAGTGTCCTAGGCTCCGCTGAGTAGTTCTGGTGGCTTCAACAGGGCTCTCTTGTGTATCTGTGCCCAGTCAGGGGTTAGCAAAGAGGCTCTGCTTGTAGGCAGTGGGGACAACAGGAGTGACTGGGCTGCATGGTGACAGACCAGCAGGCTGTTTGGTTTGTTCAGTTAGAATACAGGCTTGGTTGGACCCTAAGAGAGAACAGAGGGGCCCGTGGCCTCTTGAGGCCCCGGCTCAGATCTGGTCCATCTCCACTATCTTCTCTTGACCCCCAGAAATATGAAGAGCCAGCCCAGATTCAAAGGAAGAAAAATACCGTCCACCCTTTACGGGGGGTGTGTGGGGAGCTGCAAGCTCAAATTGAAAGAGATGTGGATAGAGGGAGGGATGAAGGACTATTGCATCCACCTCCCACGTGGTGGCTCACAGATGGCTTTCTCCACCTGCCGCTTGGGAGACGAACAGCCTGGGAGGCGAGGAGCCTTGCCCATTGAGAGCAGTGCTGACCAGTGTGGGTTCAGACCCCGCCTCTGCGACATAATGGCTCTGGTGCACTGAGCAAGTGGCTTCACCTTGCAGGGTCTCAGTGTCCATATCCGGAGAGTGGGCGTGCAGTTATCTACCTGATAGGATGGCTGTGCTGGTTCATGGAGGTTTCCCAAGGGAAGTGCTCAGAAGGGCACCTGGCAGGTCGTCTATGCTCACCAAGGGCAGAAGCTGTTATTTGTCACTGAAGAGACTCAGTCTGCCCGCTGATGGGCAGACTGAGCCAGCTGGGGCTCTCGGCTTACCAGAGCTGCCTCCCCAGAGAAGACAGACGAGGTGGGCACCACGCTAGCTCTGTTCCTCCCACTCTGTTTCGCTCGCTCTCTATCTTTTTCAGTTTCTGTCTCCCCACCTCTAGCCCCTGCTCTGAGCTCTCTGCCTCCTTTCTTTCTGGGTTTCGATGACCTGTCTCCCTAGGAGGAGGGGCATCTGCCTGCTCACCCACCCCCGGGGGGGTCGAGTACATTCGGAAACGTGCAGAGAGATGTGGAAACACACACACACACACACACACGTGTGCTGGGGAACTCGAGGAGCAGCCACAGATCAGCCACCTACATATCGGTTTTTACACACACACTCACACCACAATGCTCCCACTCACACACACGCAAGTTCATTCACACTTGTGCTCACACACGCCAGTGTTCGCACTCTCCCAGACTCCCAGCATGTCACACCCGCGTGAAGGGTGCCCGCAGGACTGTGGCAGAGGCTGACACACACACAGTCAAGCAGGTGGCTTTGCTGGTGACCCGGGCAAAGTTCCAGAAACAGAGTTGCCCAGAACTCTCCTCGGAAACAGCCAGACAGCAGGGAGGTCACGAATCCAGACTCCAGCCCACCATTTCTGGGTTCAAATCCCCACTCGGATACTTACCAGCCATGCAACACACACTCGGAGGTCTCAGACATGCTTGGAGACATATGGAGACCCTCACAGCCTCCTTCAAGCACCCCCCCACCCCACCCCCACACACATCTCCTAACAAGCTGCACTGTGCAACAGGGAAACTGAGGCTTGGGGTCTCAGGTCTTCTCTGTCCAAGGCTGCGTTAGGCCTGAGATGACTGGTGTGAAGGGGCCATGACTCAGGAGACCCAAATCCTAAGACTGTAAAAGGAGATTTTGTTCATTCGTTCATTCATTTGCTCAGCAGATGTCTGCTGCCCACTCGCTGCCCAGCTCCAGGGAGAGCCACTCGGCCCCGGATGAGGTGGTCATGGGTCAAATGTGCCTCATCCAAACCTGCTTCAGTCGTGTCCGACTCTTTTGCGATGCTATAGACTGTAGTCCTCCAGGCTCCCTGTCCATGGGATTCTCCAGGCAAGAATACTGGAGTGGGTTGCCATGCCCTGCTCCAGGGGATCTTCCTGACCCAGGGATCAAACCTGCATCTCTTATACCTCCTGCATTGGCAGGCGGGTTCTTCCGCTAGCGCCACCTGGGAGCCCCCCTCATCTGAGGATCGGTTGCTATTGACTCTGGGGTCTGATGGTCCTGCGTTTGTTCCCAAGACACCAGTGTAGATTCTAAGATGCTTAGGTCTGGACCTTGTTTGTGGTAAATGACCAACTCTGTCCCCCTTTGGGGCATCTGTCCTAGCTCTTCCCTATGCCTGGGACAGCCTCCTGGCTCACAGGTCACCTCTGTGAAGACACAGGAACAGCCAAAGCAAAGGACCCCCTTCCATTCACCGCTCTCTCACCACCTCCTTCCCTGCCCGCTGTCAGCCCCTCCCTGGAACTCTCCATCACCTATTTGCCCATCTCCTTGGGGGCTTCCCTGGTGGCTCAGGTGGTAAAGAATCTGCTTGCAATGCAGGAGACCTGGGTTCAATCCCTGGGTCAGGAAGATCCCCTGGAGAAGGGAATGGCAACCCACCCCAGTATTCTTGCCTGGAGAATCCCATGGACAGAAGAACCTGGCCAGCTACAGTCTATGGTGTCGCAAAGAGACGGACACGACTGCGTGACTAACACTTCTTGGCTGGAATCTCAGCCCTTCCGGAAGGCAGGAACTTGATTTTCTCTGTCACTGCAGTGACCAGGGGCACCAGACAGCACCTTACACCCAGCAGGTGCCTGGGAAACAGGTGGAGAGCAGAGAAAGCAATTCTGTAGTTCTGAGACTCAGCTGCTTTTCCTCATCCTTCATTCCTCCTTGGCTGCAGGCATATCCTGGGCACTCACCCTCTGCTCATCGGTGAACAAGACAGAGACCGACCCTACCCTGGGGCGAGATCGACATCCTAGTGGGGAAGACCATGATGAACACGTCATTTAGTCTGTTAGAAGTTGATGGTGTCTTAAGAAGCAGAGCAGGGTAGGGATGTGGAGTGCCAACGCTTCTTTCATACATTTATTTACCTGAAACTGCTTGCAAAGCAGGAGATGCGGGTTTGATCCCTGGGTTGGGAAGACCCCTTGGAGAAGGAAATGGCAACCCACTCCAGTATTCTTGCCTGGGAAATCCCATGGATAGAGGACCTGGTGGGCTACAGTTCATGGGGTCACAAAGAATCGGACATGACTGAGCGACTAAAACAACCAAAGACTGTTCTAGAAGCTTTATATCTACCAACCCAGTAAACTCTTACACTAAACCCCAGGAGGAGGTGTGATCACTGACCCAATTTCCCAGATGAGGAAACTGAGGCCCAGAGAGGTGAAATCGCTCACTCGGGGTCACAGAGCTGGAGAGTGGAGGTTGCCATTCTAACCTGCGTAGTCTGGCAGCTCAGAAGCCTGTGCGCTAACCACTTGCTTCACAGCCTCTCATTTAAAAAAAATACTAATTCTAAGAATCCTACCACAAACTGCTTTCTGAGTCAGATATCGTTCTAGTGACTGTGATTAGAGTTTGTCTCTCCCCAAACTTTCGGGGACTGAAATGGGATGGATGAGAGCTAGACAGCAAGGACTTCCAGCGGCTTCCCTGGTGGCTCAGACAGTAAAGACTCTGCCTGCAATGCAGGAGACTTGGGTTTGATCTCTGGGTCGGGAAGATCCCCTGGAGAAGGGAATGGCTACACACTCCAGTAGTATTGCCTGAAGAATCTCATGGACAGAGGAGCCTGGCCCGTAGGATGGCCAAGAGTCTGAGAAGTCGTGTCTGAACACACTCACATACACAGGGGAGGATTAGAGGGAGGGGACAGGGCTGGGCCAAGACCTGAGAGCAACTCCGATAGGAAGCTCTCACATTGGTGTGACCTGGCCTGGCTGGCGAGGGGGCAGCTTGGGAGGTTGGAGAGTGGGGGAGGGGAAGCTCCTCTCTCCCCCTCCCCCACCTTCTCCAGCGCCGACTGGAAATACCTTTCATTTAATCCTTTCTAATTAAACCAATTGAATGTGCCATGGGGGAGAAGAGAAATTGGACGGAAGGTTAATTGTAACTAAAAATACCTCCCCCCACTTCCTGAGGTGAGGAACCAGCTGAACCCTTACTTTCTGGGGCAGCCTGCGCAGCGGGTGGGTGTTGCTGAGTGGGGCGGGCCCAGGGAGGTGGGGACTCTAACGGGTCTGCGGCGTGGCCTGCATGCTGGGTGGTAGTGGGTCCGGGTGGTGTGTGTGTGTGTGTGTCTGTGTGTGTGTGTGTGTGTGTGTGTGCGTGCGTGGCTGCTGGTGTAGTGGCCGCCACCAGGACTGAGTCCGCCGCCGAGCCTGTTCCTGAAAGGGATGTATGTCATTGGCGAAGGGCTGTGTGGTGGCTGTGGCTGTCACGCTGTCCCTCGATATAGGTTGTATGCCTCCGTGTGAGCGTGTGTCCATGACTACGAGCCTCTGGGTGGGACTGTGGGGCACGGTGGGTCTTTGTAACTGGGGACCACCTTGCGTGTGTCCATAGCCTTGGCTGTGTCCCCACCGCAGCTCTTCTCTGCAGACCAGACCTCATGGTGGCCGCCCCTGAACTGGGCAACTTAAACGCAGTGGAGAATCATCGGATCCGGGCGGCTGGGACCAAGACGTGGCACCGAGCAGCCAAAGGCCGGGTGGGCGTGACCACCACGTGATGGGCGTGACCACCGCGTGTGGGCGTGGCCACCACGAGGGACAGCCCGGCAAACGGCGATCAGAAGAGGCCCTGGTAGTTGATTTTGACACTCCTAGGGGAAAATAGATACCCTGTCCACTAAGTTCTTACTTGGTCTGTATGCGTGGGAGAGTTCTGGGTCTAGTGAAAAGTCAAACCCGAATCCTAACACCGGATAATCACGGCTCCTCCATCAATCCCCAGGTCACAGATCCAGGACTCCTCGAATGAGGGGAGACCAGGACCCCTCAATTAAGGACCCCAGTACTCTGACCCAAATTCATAGTTAATCGTTTTACCAGTTTTCCCCAAAGGGACTTAGAGCCTTTGACCAGGGTCACTGTGCACTGGGGGAAAATAAATAATCAGACTTTCAGGGACTTCCAGACACTGCTATCTGAGCTAACGCTGATTTCTGAAGACCTCAAATGTCACCGTGGCCGTCAGTCAGAGGGACCTCGTGGATTTCAGGAGATTAGTTTTTATTCTGCTCAGACGCGTCTCACCGTGGCCCAGGGCATCCCTGAATCCGTCGTGTGATAACTTGCCCGATTCTGGAATGCACAATTGAGGTACACATTCTCAACAGCTGGCAGAATGCCCACCTTGGTGTCTGACTGGGATGGTGGACGAGGCCACGGGGCTACCTGGTATGGCCCATAGCTGTGTCTGGGGATGTGTCTGGGTGGGATCCTGTGGCCAAGCGAGTCTTTATAACTGGGGACCTCCTTGTACACAGCAGTTTCTCTGTGTGTGTGGCTTTGTAGCCTCTTGTGAGTTTCGTGTCCACAGCAGTGTGGGGTCGTCGTGAGCGGACGCGCTAGAACGTAGGACCAGGCAATGAGCTCGGGCTTCCTCCAGAGGGCGCTGGGGCGCCAGAAAGATAGCAGGCTTGTGCCTGCTAGGTCGCTTCAATCGTGTCCGACTCTTTGCGACCCTATGGACTGTAGCCCACCAGGCTCCTCTGTCCATGGGATTCTCCAGGCAAGAATACCAGAGTGGATTGCCATGCCCTTTTCCAGGGGATATCTACGACCCAGGGCTCGAACCCCCGTTTCTTATGTCTCCTGCATTGGCAGGCGTGTTCGTTACCACTAGCGCCACCTGGGTGGCTTTATTGGGCTATAATTCACATACTATAAAATTCACCGATTGAAAGTGTATAATTCAGTGCCTTCGGTGTGTTCACAGAGTTGTGCTTCCCTCACCACAGTCGATTCTAGAACATTTTCATCACTCCCTAAATAAATTCTCAACCCCTTAGCACTCGCTTTGGATTCCCCATCCCAAGGCCCAGGCCCAGTCAACCACCGATCCCTTCTCTGACTCTATGGATTTGCCTGTTCTGGACATTTCTTATTAAGCAAAATATAATAAATGTGAATCTTTTGATTATACATGAAATCATACTACATGAAGTCTTTTGTGTCTCCCTTCTTTCACTCAGCACAGTATTTTCAAGGTTCCTCCGGCTCGTGGCTGATAATATTCCATTGTCTTGGAAGAATGTAGAGCAGAGAAAGGACAGAATTGGGTTTGCACTTTGCCTCTCAGGCTGCCACGTGGAAAAGTGGACTAGGGGGTGTTACGAGTGGAATTCTGTCTCCCAAAGAGATATACTGAAATCCTCACCTGTGAATGTGACCTCGTTTAGAAAGAGAGTCTTAGCAGATGGTCAAGTTCAGATGAGGTCATGGAGGGTGGGCCTTAATCCAACATGACTGTTAATATGTTCCTTATAAAAATGTTGCTTATTAAAAGGGAACATTTGGACACAGACAGACACTCCAGAAGGAAAAGACAGTCACATGAAGACGGAGGACTGGAGTGGTGTAGATACAAGCCAAGGAATGCCAAAGATCGCCAGCAAATCACCAGAAGCTGGGCGAGACAGGGAATGCTTCTCCTGTGGGTTTCAGGACAGGGGAGCCTGGTGGGCTGCCGTCTATGGGGTCGCACAGAGTCGGACACGACTGAAGCGACTCAGCAGCAGCAGCAGCAGCAGGCCAGGGCAGGGACATGGGGAAATAGGGCCAGTCTGTCTTTGCGGTGCACAGCCAGCTCTAGTTGCAGCGTGTGCGATCCAGCTCCCCAATCAGGGACTGAGCCCAGGCCCCCTGTGCTGGGAGTGTGGCGTGCTCACCACTGCACCACCAGGGAAGTCCCAGGGCCAGACTTTTTAGAAGTAAGAGCGCCACCCAATTTCTACATGGCACCTGAAGATAAAGTGCTGAACCCTTGGCTCGTGGCAGGTGGGGAAATGGCAGAACGCACTTGCTCCCAGAGAAGATGGTTGCTTTGGCATTGGGAGTGGGAAAAGGAGGTTGCTGCTACTGCTGCTGCTAAGTCGCTTCAGTCGTGTCTGACTCTGTGCGACCCCATAGACGGCAGCCCACCAGGCTCCCCCATCCCTGGGATTCTCCAGGCAAGAACACTGGAGTGGGTTGCCATTTCCTTCTCCAATGCATGAAAATGAAAAGTGAAAGGGAAGTCGCTCAGTCGTGTCCGACTCTTCGCAACCCCATGGACTGGAGCCTACCAGGCTCCTCCGTCCATGGGATTTTCCAGGCAAGAGTACTGGAGTGGGGTGCCACTGCCTTCTCCGAAAAGGAGGTTAGTCCTGGGAAAAAAGGAGTGAGCCATTGGCTGCTGATTATTATTAAGATGAGGACGACCTAGATGAACACCAAAGACTAACCACTGAGGCCACCACTGACCTTGACCAAAGCAGTTGTGAGTGTGTGTGTGTGTGTGCGCGCGCGCGTGTGTGTGTAGGGGGAACCCTGGGAGAAGAGGACATGTCGTGAGTCTTCTATATGAGCCCAAGGGTTTTACTGGGTGTCATTGTGTGTCCTCTTCATTTAATTCTTCTCTGTAGCTAATCATGAGTATTTCTCCAGGTCATTCTAAATTCTTTCTAAATTAAATTTGCTGGAAGCTGTGCAATATCGCTTTGTTTGGTGTGCCATTCTAATGATTGTAAAAAACCTATTTCCTATTCCACTTCTGGGCTGTTTCTGGTCTCTTTTTCTTCCAATAGCATGATAGCAAACATCTTTGCATATTCTTTTTTTGCGGAAATTCTTTTTTTTAAAGTTTTCTTCATTATATACAATTTAGAAAAGCTGGAAAAAGTAATAAGGGGGGAAAAAAGTCCTCTGGAATGCCACACCCAAGAGGCTTTGAGCATGAGGTTAGTTCAATGAATCCCATTGTGAATGAAGGCAGAGCCCATATGCTTTCTGCACAAAGCATCCAAACATAGACACACTCCGGTTATTACAGGTGCGTCTGACCCCTGGGTTAGTAGACACAGAGGCCTCCCTCCCCCACGACCATGACGATGATTCCTTCTGTCCTATACAGCGCTCTGATGGACCTGCCTTACACTTGCCTCTTCCTTATACTTTTCCCCAAACTCCTGGCCATTTCCTTAGGATACATTCCCAAGATCTTGTACAAGCAGTGGGTCAAAAGTTAAGAGCATTTGTCAGAAGTCTTGAGCACCGATTGCAGAATTTCCTCTCCTTTGAACCATCTGTGCCCAAGCATGCATGCTAAGTCGTTTCAGTCATGTCCAAATCTTTGTGACCCCATGGACTGTAGCCCTCCAGGCTCCTCTGTCCATGGGATTCTCCAGGCAAGAACGCTGGAGTGGGTGGCCATGCCCTCCTCCAGAGATCTTCCCAACCCAGGGATCAAATCAGTGTCTCTTACATCTCCTGCATTGGCAGGTGGGTTCTTTACCACTGGTGACACCTGGGAAGCTCTTTGAACCATCTCTACTTCTCTCCAATTTCCAAGTGAAGTTGCACGCACTTTGGTGTAATTGCAAACACCCAAATAATGCTTACTATGTGCCAGGCCCTGTTCTAAGCATTTTATATAACATATATGGATTCACTTAATCTTTTCAGATGAACTTAATCTTTGAAACAATCCAGCAAGAAAGATATTCTCATTACCCTCCATTTTGCAGATGGAGCAGGTGATGCCCAGAGAGTTTGGGTAACCTGTCCAAGGTTGCACAGCAAGTATGTAGCAAGGCTAGGATTTGAATCTAGATCGTCTGGCTCCTGAGTCCATTTTCTTTTTTTAATATTTATTTTTATTCATTTACTTTGGCTGCACCAAGTATTAGTTGTGGCATGTGGGATCTTTAGTTGTGGTATGCAAACTCATAGTTGTTTGTGGCATGTGGGACCTAGTTCCCTGACCAGGGATCGAACCCAGGGCCCCTGCATTGGGAGCTCTGAGTCTTAGCCACTGGACTCACTAGGTGAGTCCCCTAGTCCATGCTGAGTCCATGATTCTACCCTGAGTGGAGACTTTGCTTTTTCTACAACCAAGGAGAGCTCCAGGGCCAAATTTACTCAGCCATTACTCAACTGATGAGAGTCTTTGTGGCTTTGAATTTTCTGTTATAATGAGGTAGATCCAGGTTTTATGGGGCCTGAGGTTCATACGATTTGGGGTGCCCTATTTTGGAAAAATATAGAACTACCAAAGCATAAGGTGCAGGATCTTGAAAAAGGTCCGAACAAGTAAGGGTCCTGAGGCCTCGGATGGCACCAGCATCACAGTAAACTCCCCTCTAGAGAAACAGCCGAAGCAAGTAGAGGCACAGAAGCACGTCACACGGTCTGCACACGTGTGCAAGTGTTTGCGGTGGAAAGCTTCCTAAAAGCCGAGTTTAGACTTCCCGTCCAGATTCCTAGAGCAGTTGCTGCTGCTGCTGCTAAGCAGCTTCAATCGTGTCCGACTCTGTGCGACCCCACAGACGGCCGCTAACCAGGCTCCTCCGTCCCTGGGATTCTCCAGGCAAGAACACACAGGAGTGGGTTGCCATTTCCCTCTCCAATACATGCATGCATGCTAAGTCACTTCAGTCCTGTCCGACTCTGTGCTACCCCATGGACAGCAGCCCACCAGGCTCCCCCGTCCACGGGGTTCTCCAGGCAAGAACACTGGAGCGGGTTGCCATTTCCTTCTCCAGCCTGGGATATAATACATGCTTAATAAACAGTTGTGGGATATATTTAACAGGACACAGAAAAACGAATTGTACGGAAGATTGGACAAACTGAAGTATGTTAAGACTAATAACTTCTGCTCTTCAACAGACATCGTTAAAATAGAAAGGCAAACCACAAATAAAAAGACATTGGTAGTACAGACTACCAATGCAGATACAATACAGTATTTGTATCCAGACTATCTAAAGAACCTCTGCAAACGAGTAGGGAAAAAAGACAACCCAACAGAAAATAGATCTAACACATAAATGGGTGCTGCACAAAAGAGACGATCCAAATATCCAATAAGCACATGAAAAGATGCCCCCCCCCCCCCGTCATCATTTGTCATCAGGGAACAGAGAAACGCAAATTAAAAACCACGAAGTGGATCTACTGGAACATGCGCACTGTGAGAGGAAGGTAAATGGAGGAACCTCTTTGAAAACTGTTCAGCAGCTTCTTTTAAACAGAAACATACACTCACCTTAAGTGTAGCAATTACCTAAGGCAGCGATTCCGGTCATTAAGTGTTTACCCAAGAGAAATGAAAACAGGTCCACATGAAACCTTACATATGAACATTCATAGCAACTTTATTTCATAAATAGTACCTCCCCGCTGGAAATAACCCAAACATTTACAGAATGAAGAGGCTGTGGCATATTCAGACAATGGAATACCACAAAAAGGACATGCTGTATGACTCCATTTATGTGAAATTCTAGAAAAGAGATGGAGAAGGCGATGGCACCCCACTCCAGTACTCTTGCCTGGAAAATCCCATGGACAGAGGAGCCTGGTAGGCTGCGGTCCATGGGGTCTTGAAGAGTCGGACACGACTGAGCGACTTCCCTTTCACTTTTCACTTTCATGCATTGGAGAAGGAAATGGCAACCCACTCCAGTGTTCTTGCCTGGAGAATCCCAGGGATGGGGGAGCCTGGTGGGCTGCCATCTATGGGGTCACACAGAGTTGGACACGACTGAAGTGAGTTAGCAGCAGCAGTAGCAGCTAGAAAAGAGAAATCTAATAAATGGTGACAGAAAAAAGATCAGCCTGGGGCTGAGGCTGCCGTGAGACACTGACCATAAGAGGCAGGAACCATGGAACTTTCTGGAGTTTAGAAAATGTTCTGTCTTGATTGGAATGGTGGTTACACAGCTGTGTTTGCCAAAATGCACGGACGTTTTATTGTATGTAAACTGGACCTCAATACAGTTAAAAAGAAAATCTCTCTTTCCTGCCTCCCCTCCCCTCCTCTCCCTCCCTCCCCTTTGCAGAGACGACCATTAGTTAAGTTTGCGGTGAACCTGTTTCAGCTGGTGTGTAATGCTATTCAGGTACCTGAGTATATGCAAAGGGCATCCAGGTATGCAGAGGGCGTCCCGGGTGGGTGGCTCGGGGTAAAGAATCTGCCTTCCAGTGTAGGAGACAAAATAAATGTGGGTCCGATGCCTGGGTTGAGAAGATCCCCTGGAGGAAGAAATGGCAACCTGCTCCAGTATTCTTGTTTGGAGAATCCCATGAACAGCAGGGCCTGGCAGGCCATGGGGTCACAAACAGTTGGACATGACTAAGCACGCACGCATGCAGGCACACAAAATGTTTCCATTTTTCAAAAAATGGGATCATCTGACACATGGTTCTGTAACTTGCTCCCTTTCACTTAGTATAATTTGGAGATATTTTTTTGTATCAGTACAAAGCCTGCTTTTGTTTGGCATGTCTGCATAGTGGTCCATTATATTGGGTGGGGTTTATTAATATTTAAGCGGTTTCATATGGAGAGACATTTAAGCTGTTTCCCATCTTTTGCTCCTACAAATAAAGCCGGCATGAATATCCTTGACCGTATGTCATTTTCAGACATATGTGTATCTATAGGATAACTTCCTGGAGGTGGAATCACTAGTCCAAGGGAAGGGGCATTTTTACCAGGTCATTTGATAGGTTCTCGAATGTCCTACCAAACAGGCTGTACTGAATTAATCATTCTTATTTCCCCTAATTGCAAGTGAATCTTAGCATCTTTGTACACTGTTCTGGGCCATTTCTATTTCCTCTTCTGTGTGGACTCAAATCTTTTGACGCTGTCCTTGCTAGGCTCTTTGTCATTTTCTTATTGGTTTGTAGCAGCTCTTTATATATTCTAGACCTTAAGCTTCATCATAGATGTTACAAACACCTCTCCCAGTCTGCTGCTTGTCTTTTGGCTTTGTTTATGATGACTTTACCCCCTCAAAACATTTCTTTTATTGTCTCTATCCCTTTTCTGTTATGGCCCCTGAAAATGACTTCCCAACTCAAGGTACTGAAACTAGAGAAATAGGGATTTCCCTGGTGGTGCAGCGGGTAAGAATCTGCCTGCCAATGCAGGAGACATGCGTTGATCCCTGGTCTGGGAAGATTCCACATGCCGTGGAGAAACTAAACCTGTGGGTCACAACCACTGAGCCTGAGCCCTAGAGTCCGTTCTCTGCAATAAGAGAAGCCGTGGCAATGAGAAGCAGCCGCACTGTGATGGAGAGTAGCCCCCGCTCCTCCTAGAGACTGCACACAGCAAGGAAGACCCGGTTCAACCAAAAATTAAGATAAAATAAATTTTATAAGATTTTAAAATATGTGAAAGAAGGGAGGAAACTCTAAATGCCCAGAGATGGCCGGAAGAGCATCTATCAGAATTGGGTCCCAGCTCCTCAACGGTGATTTCTATGGCCTTCCTTAACAGTTCCAGAAGCTCTTACTATCCATTAGTTCCCCAAAGAAACATGTCTATTCTGATAGGTGGCCCAGACTGACCCGGATTAAGTGCTGGTGAGGCTCTTGGGGAAAAGGGTGCTTTCATCTTCTTTGAGGGGAATTTGTACCACTTCAGTGTAGCAGGATCTCTCAAAATGCAAAGTTGACAGGCATTCATTCACCAACCTTTAAAAATTTGCTCTTGAAGCATGATATACAGAAAAGTGCATGCATCTTTGGCTTGGTGAATTTTCCCAGAAAATGAAACCTACCTGCGCCACCAGCATCCAGCCAGATCAAGAAACAAACCATGAGCGCCCCCTCCAGCAACCTGGTTGGTGCTGCCGCGACCCCCACTAGGTTGCATGGAGCTGTGGTTTAGGCCCTTCTGTTGTAAGAATTGATCACAATTTACTTAACTATTCTTTTGTCGATAGGCATTTGGTGGGGTTCTAGTTACAAATAATGTTATTGCCAACACACAACACACTTGTGCACTTCTGCAGAGTGTGCGTTTACAAGCGGAACTGCTAGGTCATAGAGGACGCGCCCAGGCTCAATTTTAGGAGATTCTTGAATTTTTTCCCCAGTCATTTTACCAATTAACACTCCCACCAGCAACGTATGGGAACTCTGCTTGCGCCACATACTGACTTAGCATTGGGTTTTTTATGTTAGCCGTTCTAATGAGCGTTATTGTGATATTTATTGCAGTTTTAATAGCATTTCCCTGACAGGTAATGATGACAAGTATTTTTTCATGGGCTTATTAACCATGTTTTTCTATTTTGGGGGTTTATATTCAGTATTTGCCACTTATAAAGCAAATTCAAACCTTATTGATTTGAATTTTTTGTATAACATGGTTTCTATATTTATGTAATATGTACAGTTAATTATATGACATATTTGCCATATATATATTTTCTCCAAGTCTACACTTGCCTTTGCATTTTTTGTTATTTTTCTTAGTATCTTTTGTAGGGCAGTTTTCTAATTTGGTTAATTATCATTTTATTACTTGTACTTTTGTTTTTATTATTGATTCTAATTGTTTATTAATTTTATTTTTATATTTATTTAATTATTAAACTTAAGTCCAGGACTTCTGTATCAAAATGAACCTTCTGAGAAAAATAGTTCAGCTGCATTCACTTGACAGAGGAAAACAACGCTGGAGCAGAGAAGTTAAGGGGCTTTATCCAAGGCCACAAGGTATTGAAATCTGTCAAATGCCTTTTCTGTTTTTAATAGGGTGAATCACATTAATTGACTTTCAAATGTTGAATCGACTTTGTTTCACTAGAGTAAATGCCACCTGGCCACGATGTACTACTGTTCTTTATCTGTGGCTGACTGTGAATTGTAACCTTGAGGAAGGGGTTCTGGGTCTGGTTCTGGCATCAGGGCAGTGCTGGCCCAGAAGCGTCCTCTTCCACACTGTGAATGAGCTGCTGTTGAGTGTCATGCCTTCAGTCCCCGTCTGCTGGAGGTCACCAGTGAACCCATCCAAGCCTGTCCTCTGCGTCTCTAACTACGAATTAGATTGCCTTAGTACTAAGTTGGCCAAAAAGTTCATTCGAGTTTTTCCGTAGGCTGCTATGAAAAACCCAAATGAATTTCTTTGCCAACCCAACAGATACACAGCATTGTGCCGTTTATCTGTTTCTTCTTGGGCTCAGGTAGTTCGTGTCTGTTTCCTTCTCGCTGGGTCTCGTTCTTTCCTCCACCCCACGACAGTCTCTGTCTTGACCACATCCACCTGCCTCACCCAGATTTCAAACCTGAGTTGCAGAATTTACTTCCACCGTTGTTTACAGCATTCCCTCTCCCTTCACGTCCGTCGGGGAGACGTGGTCGAGGAGTCCCGAGGGGACGGCTGAGACGGGCCCACGGACAGCACAGCAGAATGGCCCCCGTGCCCAGGCAGCCCGTGGGCCGCAGAGCACTGGCCCCTCCCCACCCAGCTCCTAAAGCCACACACATGAATGGGCCAGGCCGGGGTCTCTGAGTTCGAGGGAAAGCAGAGGCCGTGAGACAGACTCAGAGAGAGCAGTCGTCAGGGGCGATCAGACCCTGGACCTGGAGTCTGAGGTCCCTGTTCAGCCTCAACTCCCGGGATCTACCCCAGGACACATCAGGTGGCCGCTGCAACAGGAGGGATAAGAGTCAGGCCACGGGGAGGACCAGCAGAGACGGTTGTGATTTCTGGATGTGTGTACACACGTGCTCAGTCACATCTATGCGACCCCATGGACCACAGCCTGGCAGCCTCCTCTGTCCATGGGGATTCTCCAGCAAATATACTGGAGTGGGTTGCCATTTCCTTCTCCAGGGGATTTTCCCGACCCAGGGATCCAACCCGCCTCTCCTGCGTCTCTTGCATTGGCAGGCAGGTTCTTTACCACTGCGCCACCTGGGAAGCGCACTTTATGGATGGGCAGGCTTACAGACCCGAGTCCATCTGTGAGAGTTTATTCACGTATTTATGCTCCCTCCACCTCGGGGCTGGGCTCAGACCACAGTTCCGAGCCTAGGCTGGGAGCGAGGGCGGCAGTCTGGCCTTGGCCCTGGTCCGGGATGGGCTGGGTTCACACGTGCTGCCTCCGGTGCCGCAGGATTTCCGTGGGCGTGAACAGAAAGTCCTTCTGGCAGGCCTCGCAGTGGTAGGGCTTCTGCAGGGCAGATGCCTTCTGGGGGGGTTCGGGGGCAGCTTCCTCAGCCCCTAGGGGAGAGGAGAAGGGGGTTGAGGGGGGTGCTCCACCGCGTGCTCTCACCCCCACCCAAATACCAGGAACCTCTGTGGCTCAGGCTCTCTCCTGGCCTCTGGGGAGCTCCAGCTCTGACTCCTCCAGGAAGCCTTCCTTGATTAACACACACACACAGAGGCAAGTCTTTACTCTGTGTCCCCACGGGGTGAGAGACAGAGAAATAACGCAAGTGCAGACATAGACACTGAGAGAGACAGGGCGCGCCCTGGGGTAGGACCGCCTGGCCCCACAGCCATCTCCCCGTGAGCGCCAGTGTGTGGCGTGGGACGCACCACAGGAGACTCTGCCCAGGTCTGCCCACTGCGGCGTCCTCCGGGTGACAACAGGATGGGTGTGGCCGCGGCAGAAACGGCTCTCGGACAACAGAGAAAAAGAGACAGAAGAGCAGAGGCAGAGATCAGAGAGACGGCGGCGGATTCCAGAGAGAGGCAGGCAGAGGTGCGGGAATGAGGTGGCTCCAGGCCCCCGTGTCCCGGGCTCTGGGTCTCAGGGACAAAGCCCATCGTGGCACCAGCCAGGCAGAGGGTTGAGGTCATGGATCCCCGGAGTGTGGCATGAACCCCCAGGTGCACGGAAAGAACCCCAGGCTGAACGGACAGCGGGGTGGACACAGGCGTCTGGGCCCCGCCCCAGCCTCACCTGGGGGGCCGTCCTGCGGGGCCTCGGGGCAGGTGTTCTCATGGGCGATGCGCTCCAGGGGCGTCAGGGGCATGTGCAGGCCGCAGTGCGGGCAGGTCCAGAAAGTGCGGAGACAGTCGCTGTACAGGTCTGCGTCGCTCTGTGACAGCAGGCTGTGTCAGGGCTTGGCTCCCTGCCCCGCTCCCCACCGCCAGCCTGGGACCTTCCCAGAAGCCCTCGGGGCTGCAGGCCCTTTCTGAAACTGCATCCCTGGACTAAGCTGGAATGTGTTTGGGGGTGCTGGGGGGAATCTCTAAAATCCCACTCTCAGGGGCAGGAGGATGAGGGGCCAAGGTACGCATCCATGCTCACCGTGAGGCAGTTGTAGGTAAGGAAGTCAGTGACTGCGTAGCCCCCTTTGGTGGGGTGGGGGGACAGGGCAGAGTTGCCAAAGAGGCCAGGGAGACTGGGGGCAGCCGTGATGGTCTGGGGTCCCACATAGAGGTTCTGGGCTTCCAGCCCTGTGAGCCGCCGGAGGCTGTAGGAAACCTGAGCAGAGAGAGACAGGAGACAGAGCAGACAGACTCTATCAGCAGACAGGAGATAGGCAGACATAATGGGAGGACCTGGATCCAGCTGTGCCTGAAGTCCACCCCTGGACTTTTCAGTTAAGGGGGCCAATTGCTTAAGCCACTCACAGCCTGGTTTCAGATACTCATGACCAAAGGCTTGTCTAGAACGCTCCCTTACCTGCTCTCCCCAGGCCCCTTCCCTCCTCATCCCTTGTGAGAACACATTCAGATCTCAAGTCTGACCCTCAAGTGTGGCCACCTTGCCCCTTCTCTGGCATGTCAGCCCATTCCCCCTTCTCCAGTCCTCTGGGTCCCACTGCATCCACGTGTAGTAGAATCAGAAGCAATTCTCAACCCGCGTACCACATAAAGAAGTGGGGGTTCGGTTTCAAGCATGCTCTGTCCAATTCTTCCCATCTGTCTTCCATGCACCTCACAGCTTCTCTATCATATCTTACACGCCCTTAACTGCTACTAAGGGGTAACCTGTACCCCAGGTGCAGAGAAAGCAATGGGACCGCACTCCAGTACTCTTGCCTGGGAAATCCCATGGACGGAGGAGCCTGCTAGGCTGTAGTCCATGGGGTTGCGAAGAGTCGGACGCGACTGAGCGACTTCACTTTCCCTTTTCACTTTCATGCATTGGAGAAGGAAATGGCAACCCACTCCAGTGTTCTTGCCTAGAGAATCCCAGGGACAGGGGAACCTGGTGGGCTTCTGTCTGGGGTCGCACAGAGTTGGACACAACTGAAGTGACTTAGCAGCAGCAGCACCCCAGATGCAGCAGGTATTAATACACACCTGTTGAATGAGGGCTGCAGGGGTTAAGGCGGTGGCTCCTGGAGTAAATCTTGGGTTCACCCTTAGCAGTTGTGTAACCCTGAGCCTGTCATCAACCTCTCTGGTTTGAAAACCCCCAAATGTGGGCGTCTTGATGAGCTGGAAGCCAGGGCCCTCCAGAGCCTTCATCCCTGTGGCTGACGGCCCCTCCAGCCAAGGGCGCAGGTGCCCAGGAGGCAGGTACCTTGGATGCCGTGAACTGCAGCAGCTCCCTGCTCAGGGCCGCCACCTCCTTGTGGTTGACAGGGGCTTCCTCCTCTTCCTCCTCCCCTTCGTCCTCCAGCCGCCGCCGGGCCTGGTGGGCCAGCTGCCGGTCCAGGGCACTTTCCCAATGGGCCCGGAGCCGCAGGGAAGCCGCCAGGAGCCGGACAGCACTCTCAGTGTCTGCGAGCTGGAGCTCCAGCCAGCCATCGGCCACCAGGCGGGAGCAGTCACCATTGGTGTCCAGGGACCGGCTGAACAGCAGGAGGGACTGGAAGAGAGGGGGCAGCAGACAGGAAGCAGTGGATAGGCATCTCAGAGCGGTGCCTGCCGGACTGGGCTCCTGCCCGCCCCCCATTCACCCAGCCCCATCCTCGGTCCCCGCCACCATCCCCTCCTGTCCTGTGATTGCAGTCACCTCCTCACTGGGCTTGCGGACTCTGCCCCGTGTCAGTCCCTGATCCAGCTCTGCTCAGAACCCTCTGGTGGTGGGGAGGAGGAGATCTGGTCTCACCTGCCTCCTGACCTCACCTCAGCCACTCTCCCCGACCCTGGCTCTGCTCCAGCTGTCCCCTGTTCACACCCTGCCTGTGGTGCCCCAAGGCCTTTGCACTTGCTCTTCCCTCCGCTTAGGTCGCTCTTCCCCCAGAGGTCCCTGCAGCCCTCCCACCTTCAGGCCTTTGCTGACCGCACCTTCTCAGTGAGGCCACCCAGATGGCCTCAGTCCATACCAGGGCCTCTCCCCTCCCCTCCCCACCCCAGTCCCTTGGCCCGGTCCTTTCCGCTCTCTGCTCTGTGAGTCAGAGCTGCACCGTGTCCCCCGAGCCCCTTTGCCCCATGCTTTTCGCTCTCTGCTCTATCAGTAAGAGCTTCACTGTGTCCCCCTCGTCCCTTTGCCCCGTCCTTTCTGCTCCCTGCTGTGAGTCAGAGCTTCACTGTGTCCCCCTCGTCCCTTTGCCCCGTCCTTTCTGCTCCCTGCTCTGTGAGTCAGAGCTGCACTGTGTGCCCCCCGGTCCCTTTGCCCCGTGTGCTGCACCGTGTCGCCCCCACCGTCCCTTTGCCCTTTGCCCCGTCCTTTCCGCTCTCTGCTCCTTCAGTCAGAGCTGCACTGTGTCTATTGCTCCTGCCCGCCCTTCCCAGCTAGATGTGAGCTCCGGGGGGCAGGGACCGGGTCCCGCCTCGCCTCGTGTGTCTTCCCCAAGTGCTGGCACCAGGCAGGCGCTCGGCCAGTAATGAATGGATACCAGGAGGAGGAGCCGGCAGCCAGCCTGAGGGAAGATGCTCTTCCAGGCACTCCCCCCCAACGCCCCCAGGGCTCTTGCCCCAAGGAACATAGCCAGCAGTTAGGCGGGGAGGCTGGCACGGGACCCACCTGTAGAGCGGGGACGCGGACACAGTTCACCAGGTACGGTTTGTTGGTCTCCAGGAGGGAGACGAAGGTGACAAGCTGGTGCTTGCTGCTCATCTTGTCCCTGTCGTCTGAGAGGGTCAAGGGGACAGCTCAGCATCCTCTCCCCCTCTACACACACCTGTCATTCCCCCCAGGGGCGGTCTGTCCCGCCCCCGCTATTCAAGCGAAGTGTTAGTCACTACAGTTCTGTCTGACTCTTTGCGACCCCATGGACTGTTGCCCGCCAGGCTCCTCTGTCTGTGGGATTTCCTAGGCAAGAATACTGGAGTGGGTAGCCATGCCCTTCTCCAGGGGATCTTCCCGACCCAGGGACCAAACCCAGGTCTCCTGCACTGCAGGCAGTTTCTTTACCGTCTGAGCCACCAGGGAAGCCCCATTCAAACACCCACACAAAGAACAGGCATAAGGATAAAATGTCTGTGGCATCTTCTTAAACACTCTGCCAAGCTGAATGTGATTTCAGCTATTCAGTGATATTAAGAATTGTTGCTAATTTTGTTAGGGCTGATGGATGACAGCACTGTGGTGATACAAAATAACAGTCCTTATGAATAGGATTTTTATTATTATTACTAACTGGTAAGATGTCTGGGACCTGCTTTAACATACTCCAGCAAAGACAGGGGAAAAAAATCAAGGGGACAGAATAAACAAGGATGGAAAATGCTGACAGCTGCAGCTGGGTAAGGTCACAGAGGGTTTATCACAGTCTCTCTACTTAAGAGATGGCCGGAACTTTCCAAATGTTTTCAAAAAGGAGAAAAACGGGATTTTCTGGTGGCTCAGGGGTAAACAATCCACCTGCCAAGGCAGGAGACATGGGTTTGATCTCTGATCCACTAAGACCCCACATGTCCGCAGAGCTGCTAAGCCCATGCACCGCAACTACTGAGCCTGTGCTCTGGAGGCTGGGAGCCGCAACGAGAAGCCTGCGCGCCACTAGAGAAAAGCCCGTGCAGCAGCAAAGACCCAGCACAGCCAGAATAAAATAAGCAAGTAAAACCAGTTTTTAAAAAGGAGAAAAACAATGTACAATGAGCCCTCTACATACAAACCTCCAGGCTGCAAACTTTCAAAGATGCGAACATATTATAAACCTATTATAGTATTGCATAACTGACTGTTAGACGGGTCCTAGCTGTGTTAAGACCTATAAACAAATAGGACTTATGAACATGTTCTTGGAACGGAACTTGTTCCTATGCAGGGGACTTACTGTAATAGGAAGAGGATAAATTGACTAGGAATTTACGGAACTTAAAGATTAGAGGGACTTCCCTGGTGGTCCAGTGGCTAAAAGTCTGAGCTCCCAATGCAGGGGCCCCGGGTTCAATCCCTGGTCAGGGAAATGGATCCCACACGGCCCAACTAAGAGTTCGAATGCCTCAACTAAGACCCAGTGCAGTCAAACAAATAAATAAACATTAAAAAAAAAATGTCATGTTGATGTACGGCAGAAACTAACATAACACTGTAAAGCAATTCTCCTTCATAAAGAATAAATGAATTTTTTTACAAAGAAAAAGATGAGCGAGAAAATTTCAAATTCCATCTTTGGTGTTTAAAATCATAAACTTCATCTTGTGGGGTATTTGCCATTTTAACGCAGTGTGTTACTCTCTTTACAAACAAGAGAAGGATGAGTTGTGTTTCAGTGCTCAGACAAAGCACACAACACGGAAGGCGTGAAGCCCCCACCTGACTGCAGGGCCTGCACCTGGGCAAGGGCGCCCCCTGCAGACCGGCCTGGCCTGAGCACAGCCTCAGCAGAGGCCACCTCTCGGCCTGGATCCCACTAGAAGGTAGACGGAACGCAACTGCCTGAACGCGGGCTGGGGGACCACTCGCCCTGAGAAGGACCAAGCCCTGAGGTTCACGGAGCTCCCTTGAGCTCCTCAGGCGCTGCTCTAATGGCGCAAACCTCAAGCCTTGGGACGGGCTCCGGGCAGCCAGCACTGCATGGGGAGGGCGAAGCTCGGCAGAGAGAGGGGTGGACCCCCCAAGGCCACCCAGCCAGGTGTGGCTCCAGGGACCTGCGGGTCCCAGGTCAGCAGCCCCAGAGAAGGCGGAGTGTGGGAGGTGTGAGGGGGTAACCCCCGACGGCAAGCGGCACCCCGAGATCACTGTGCCCCCTCACACCCCTGATGGAGGGCTAACCCCCGATGGCGAGCAGCACCCCGAGATCACTGTGCCCCCTCACACCCCCAACAGAAGGCTTCCCCCACCCCCGCCGGGGCTCCCGGTACCTCGGCTCCCATCGCTGCCCTTGGCCGCTTGCTCCTGCGTGTGCAGCACCTCGGGGCTGTTGGCGAAGACGCAGGTGGGGTGCAGCACGACGCCCTGCTTGGTCTGGGTGTGGAAGATCTGGAGGAGTGGAAGGCGGATGCCAGGGGACAGAGGCTCAGACCTGCTCTTTCCGTTGCCAGCTTCCCTCCTCCTCATCTCAACTCAAAACTCCCTCCTCCAGGAAGCTCTCCCTGATTCCCTCCCATGCTGATCAGGTCCCCCCGTTCCCTCAGCTCCTGGGTCCCCATCCCACTCTGGGTCACTGTCTGGGCATGAGTCTCTCCCCTGCCCCCATCATTAGGCTGCACCCCACAAGGACAGGGCCAGGGCTGCCTCGGTCACTGCTGTAACCCCAGCACAGAGCAGGCACTGGGAAGGGATGACAGATGACAAGACACAGATGGGAAGGAGACACACCTGGTCTGAGTCCTTGCGGCCGCTGTTGAAAGGGTCGGGGACGGCGAGCTGCGGGTAGAGGCCCCGGCCAAGCACTAGCTTGAGCAGGGCCATCTGGTCCCGAGTCAGGGCCTGGGCCGAGCTAGCAGCTGCCTGCAGCTGCTCCAGATTGTGCCGGAGCTTAAACTTCACATCCTGGGTGGAACACAGGGGAAGGTGGGTTCCTGAGGCCCTCCCCACCGCCCAAGGAGTTGGTACTGGAGTCTGGGGATCCCAGGGGTCCGGTAGACACCTGTCCATGGAAACCTACCTCCTGAGATGAGGAGTCCCCCGCTCTGATAAACGCCATCCCCACCGCCCCAGGCCCCAGACCACCCCATGGTGCCCCACCTGGATGTCCACGCTGTCGCTGGCCCCCTGGGAGGCTGAGCCACCCCGGTCCTCATCGCTGGACCAGCCGTCCTGGTTGTCCTGGACTCGCAGCACTTTTCGCTTGCGCCCCGCACCCTCCTCGTGCCGGCGCTTCAGCTGGTAGAGCGCCTGGCGCTCCCGCCGCTGCTGCAGCCGACTATAGCTGTCCCCCGGCTGCGGGGCCCGGGCCCCAGCCAGCAGCCCGTGGTCCTCCAACAGCTCCTGGGGGGGGATGGAGCCCGAGTGAGGGACACAGTCAGGTGCACTCTGGGCCCAGACGCACTTTCCAGTTGGGGGCCTGCAGCTGGCTGGCACGTGACCTCACCCTTAGAACCACCCTTGTGCCCAAATGACAAACGGGGACCCTCCTGGGAACTCCCAGCTGGGACTGAAAGGGGCTACATGAGAACCACTCTCTGGGAATTCCCTGTGGTCCAGTGGTTAGGACTTGGCACTTTCACTGCCAGGGCCCAAGTTCCATCCCTGGTCAGGGAACTAAAGACAACAACTCTTTACATGGTGCTGGGCGTGCGAGTGTTCTAGAAAAGAGAACTGTCTTCATCGCTGGCCAACGGAGCACCCAGGCCGGGGGACAGGAGGGAAGAGGCTGGGCGATCGTTACCGTTCAGGGTCCCCTCTGGGGGCTCAGGTCACACGCCCTCTCCACCCAGCTGTCCCCGGGCTCTGGTTACACGCCCACCTGCCCCTCCAGGCCTGCACCAGCCCCATGAGGTTCCTACACTAAAATGCTTCTCGGAGCGTGGTGCTTTGGCCAGTCGCGGCAGCAGCATCTGGGATCATCTGGAAAGTTGTCACAAATACCGGGGCCTCCCTGGTGGCTCAGTGGTAAAGAACCCGCCTGCCAACGCAGAAGACTCAGGCTCGATCCCTGGTCCGGGAAGGTCACACATGCCTCGGAGCAACTAAGCCTCTGTACCACAACTGCTGAGCCTGCGCTCTAGAGCCCGGGAGCCGCAGTTACTGAGCCCACACACCCTAGAGCCCGTGCTCTGCAGCGAGAGAAGCCACTGCAATCAGAAGGCTGCGCGCCGCAACTCGAGAGCAGCCCCCGCTCACTCCCAACCAGAGCAAAGCCCACGCAGCAGCGAAGACCCTGCACAGTCAAAAGTAAATAAATAAATAAACGCCAAGACCTGCGCCCCACCCAGAACAGCTGAATCAGAACCTCCAGGGCGGGGGGGCGGGCAGTGGGGTGTGGGATCTAGACATCATGGACCCTCCCCGTGATTCCAACACCCCTGAGAGGCCTCCTGCCCATGCCTCCAGAAAGAGCATCCCAGGGACCCTACTGGATTGACCCTGTTTCTCATCGAGCCCCAACCAGTGAGAAGAGGCAGGTTATCTGATGGGACACAGAGAGTGAGAGAAGGAAAAGCACCCCCACTTTCCTTCTGTTTCTCAGCATCTGGGCCCAACGAAGGCTGAACCACCACTCTTTAGAAAAAGTCAGAGACGTTGAGAGATGATGTCAAGCACAACGGGGATGTCTGAACGTGGGGACCCACTAACGCATGGGAGGCCTTGGTGGTAACTGCACACTCCGAGGTCTGCAGCCAAGGGGAATGGCTACCTCAGAGGCTGTTTTATTTTCATTCCGTGGCATGCCACACAACCCGGGGCTAGAATTCCCCAGCACCAGAGCTTTTTTGTGCTCGAAGGGAAAGATGCCTGTGGAATATTAAGGGGAATATTAAGGACACAAACCACCTGCAGAACCACATCTTAATAATAACAATAAAAATTGCAGGGCTTCCCTGGTGGTCCAGTGGTTACAAATCCACCATGCGATGCAGGGGATGGCAGTTCGCTCCCTGGTCCGGGAAGATCCCACATGCTGCAGAGTAACTAGGCCCAGAGCCACAGCTCCTGAGGCCCACCGCCCTAGCGCCTGCGCTCCACAACAAGGGAAGCCGCGGCAGTGAGAGGCCCGGGCACGGCTACCAGAGAGCGGCCCCGCTCGCAGCAGCTAGAGAAAGCCTGCACTCAGCAGTGAAGACCTAGCACAGCCCAAACGAACGAATAAAGCAGATATAAAAAAACTGCAATGTATAACTCATTCAGTCCTCACGGGAATGCTGGAGGCAGGGCTATTTTTTGCTTCCCCATTTGCTGAGGGAGAAGCGGAGGCCCTGAGAGGCCCAGTAACTTGCCCGCGGTTGAACTGCCAGCAAGCGGCGGAGCTCAGACTCAGGGCTGACGTGTCCCGCTCCTGATGGTGCCTCCAACCACCACTACGGAAGCCCACCCGCCCTAGAGCCCGTGCTCCCAGCACGCGGCCTGCGCGGCCACCTCAGCACCCCAGCTCGAGAACGAGGCTCTTTGTGAGGATGTGACTCGTGACGGCAGACCTTGTCCACCCCTCCAGGAAGCCCTCCTGGATTTTCACCCCTGTGCCCTGACCCCACCCCACACCTAGCCATGTGATGGTGGAGGAGGTGGGTGTGGGGAGGGGCTCTGATGATGCTGTCAGAGAAGAAGCGATGCCACGCTATGGAGGGTGTTCACGCATACTCTCCCTCTCCTCCCACACCCATGCCCCAAGTTTGTTCCTGGCTGCCTTCCACAGTGGGGCCGGCCCCCACCCCTCCTCCCAGGCCTCACCTTGAACTGGCGCCGCAGGTTGGCCATCTCGTACAGCCGGTGCTCCTCGATGCCCCGGTGGCGGCACCACTTGCGTGAGTTTCTGCCCCGCTCAGATTTCACCTGAGTGGAGGTCCAGACCCCAGGAGGTCAGGGCCTGACCAGCTGAGGAAAGGGGTGCGGGTGCTGACCCAGCACCCAGACAAGCCACAACACCAGCCGCTGGGAAGATGTGAGGCTGGCGGGAGCCCTCCCTCAACAACACCTGCCCTCCTTCTTTCAGGTCTCAGCCCCAATGCCTCCTCCTACAGGAAGTCCTCCCAGACTACACAGGGTCAGACAGCCCTCTGGGGCTCTCTGAGCCCCCTGGACTCCCCACTGCAGCCCATTCTGGGTGGTCACTGTCCAGGGACGGTCTGCCTCTCTGTGCTGGACTGGGAGTTGCAAGATGGCAGGGCCAGGTAAGTTTAGTCACCACCGGGTCCCTAGCACAGCTCAGGACGGGACCAGGCCTGGTCAGGGAACATGTGTTCAACACACAGACACCCCCTAAGGCATCTGAAAAGCCAGATAGCACTGGCTTTAGTCAGTGCTTAGAGACTCCAGGCTCCCCTCAGCACATGCTCGTCCCATGAAAAGTGGATTTGGGGTTCTCCCCAGACAAGCCCGGTCTGCAGGGGCCTCAGGGGCCCTCCCTGGGGTGGAGGTGGGGCACAAGGCCCTGACTCCGTGAGAATGACGGCCAGGCGGCTGGGCCGGGGGAAGGGTGCTGCCAAGCTCACCTGCACCCAGGTGTTGAAGACGTTGAAGAGCGTGAAGGGGTCACCCTGGTCACTCTCCAGGGGCCGCCGCGCCGCCGCACACTCGGGGTTGCTCTGGGCGCTGCGGGTGAAGGGCGTCTGGACACTGAGGGCGGCGGCGATGGTGAGCACGGGCTCAGCAAGGTGGAACATGGAGCCCAGGATCAGCATCTTTCCTGGGGGTGGACCAGCGCTGAGCCTCCTGGGCGCCCGACGGCATTCCTCACTCCTCGGGGACCCCTGACCCACCCTCCACCTCACCCCCAGAGGGCCTCGGGAGCCAGGGGGACAGAATCACACCCAGAATCAGCTCCCAGTGTGACGGAAGACTGTTTCCACCTGCCCAGAGGTCAGTGACCTGACTCTTCCTCACTGTTCCCCTGCCCACCTTTCCGAAAAGTTCCTGTTACACAGCTAGCCTCGTAAGATAAAGGTGGGCAGAAAAACAAGGCTGTCCAGCTTAGCTCTGTCACCTCGGGCAAGTCCTTCCACCTCTCGGTGCCTCTGTTTCTCCATCTGTGAAACGGGCTAACAGCAGCGTCTACGTGCTGTGAGCATGAACCGTTTCGCCTGGGAAGCACTGGGAGCTTACTGGCACGGAGGAAGACCGGTGATGAGCCACCTGGGCCCAGCATCGCGTCATCTGTGCCTCCCTTCCCGCAGAGCCCGGGGACCGACGGTGCCAGCCTGGCTGAGGCGTGCCTCCCTGGCGAGCTAGTGATGCACTTTCTCTGAGCCTTGGTTTCCTCATCTGTACAACAGGGACGCCTGGAGGGCCTACCCTCACCAGATGAAGATGAAATACGGGCCACGGAGTCTCCCACACTGGCATACAGCAAAGGCTCACAGAACATTCTCTTTCCTCTCAGATCCGACTCTCGCACTAGCCCTGTCCTCTTCTAACACAAACAGAAATAACCACTTCCATGGCTGTGGGTGGCCCTCGGGGTGGGCGGTACCCAGCCTGACGCCCATATTGCTGGTCTAGCGTGTCAAAGGATGGGGACTTTAATGCTGACAAGGGCAGCAAGCTCCCTTGAGCACCACACTTGGGAAATGATGCCCCAGGTGGCAAAGCTCAGCTGGGACTATTCTCTGGGCCGTGGATAGTTAACTGGTAGGTGCAGAATGTCCTGAGTCAGGAAAATTGGGCAAGATGAAGATGAATATGCCTCGGTTAGCAAGCTCCTTGGGAGGGGCTGGGATGACTCAGGGATGAGTAAGAGGAAGAGGCTGGCAGTTTTGACATCCTTATAACCACAGGAAAGCGGGTACCAGGGTGACGCTGGGGCTGGGCTGGGCACAGGGAAGAAGCATCTGTTTTATTTACTGCTGTAACCCTGGTGCTAGAACTGTGTGTGGCACAGAGGACTTGTGAATAAATGGACGGGGCCCAGAGACAGGACACCCTGCCTCCAGGTCACTCAGAGAGTGTGGTCCCATAGCCACTTTCAGGACCCTCAGTGATCACCCCCGGGGGGCGGTGGTCCTTACCAATCACGACGTCCACTGGCAGCTGCGCCAGCAGGGACCCGATGGGGGTGAGGGCCTCTGAGCTGTCCAGCGCCCCCTGGTCCCGGAGGTAGAGGATGGCCGTCTCCAAGCTGGTTGGTGGTGGGGGCTCGATGAACGGGAAGGTTCGGGGGTCCCCCACACTCATGCTCTTCATCTGGAATGACAGTCACACCCCCTCAGGAATGGGCAACACAGGAGCCACTGGGGACACTGGGGGACTCAGGGATCACAAACCTGTGACTCTTCAAAATGCCCAGAGGGAGGGAACATGCGTGTACCTATGGCTGATTCATGCTGGCATATGGCAGAAACCAACACAATACTTTGAAGCAACTATCCTCCAATTAAAAACAAATAAATAAATTTTTAAAATACATCCAATGCCAAGGCTCACTGTACAGAAGTGGACAAGGCGGGCCATTATCTGTCTGTCCTCCAAGCAGTTCTTCTCCCAGACCCTGGCCACAGAGCAAGCACACGATCTAAGCTGGACCATCTGAGGTTTCTCAGCCCCTGGTCACAGCAACTGACAAAGGGATGAGCATGTGACCTGAGCTGGGCCAATCAGAATCCTTCCCTGGGACTTTGCAACCTGGAGCTGAGAGAGAGAGGAGCTCCTGCACCCACTCTGGTTCTGAGGGGCCAGGGTGGAAGCCTCAAGCAGCTAAGGTTATTTTTCCCACTGCCTGGGTATCAGCCAATCCACAGCCGATGGAGAAATCCTTTATTTTTCCTAAGCCCGACCTCCCCCAACATGGACTCACAAATCCATAAAATCCCCTTTTCTGAATACAACAGCTTGAGTCGGGTTTCTTTCGCTTTCAACAAGAGCATCCTGATTAGTTCAGTGGCACAGAGGGACTCGTGGGGAGGAAGAGGTGAAGTCTGTACCCATCACCAGACCTGGCACGGCTCAGGGGAAACAGCACCCCTCTGGAGAGGGGATGAAGGTAAGGCTGGCATGGAGGCTCACGTGACTCTGAGAAAGGACAAAGCTCAGAGCCAGGGGCTCAGCCAAGGTCTCTGGGTGAAGTGACTTCTCCCCTGGCCCTGATCTGGAGGCCACCAGAAGTTCTAGGCCATCCAGCCCTCAAGCCATCCCACCATCCTCCCTGGTTACCAAGCCCTGGTACTGTCTGGCAGACCACTAACACTGGTTAAACGACCTTCAAATTAGGAATTCTGGGTGGGAGGATAAAGCACGGATGATTTTGACTTTTTAGGCACTCCAGTGATTCCAACATGTAACTGGGACTGCAAATCATTGCTCTGATCCAGTCAGGCAATGCCCTCCCTTCCTCCTGGACAATTACAGGTCAATTACAGGTCACAGAGTGGACACATGACCCAGTTCCACCAGCAAGGAAGGATGGGAGACTGGCCAGGGTTCTGAAAAGTTCCCATGGCCTTAAAAAAACAAGACCCACAGGGGCCTCCCTGGTGGCTCAGAGGTAAAGAACCTGCCTGCCAATGCGGGAGACATTGGCTCGATCCCTGGTGCGGGAAGATCCCACCTGCCCCAGAGCAACTAAGCCACGACTACTGAGCCTGTGCTGTAGAGCCGGGGAGCCACAGCTACGGACGCCGAGAGCCCTGCAGCCCTTGCTCTGCAACAAGAGAGGCCACCGCAAGAAGCCCCAGCGCCACAACGAGACAAGCCCATGCTGCAACAAAGACCCAGCGCAGCCAAAACTAGAAATAAAATTACTTAAAAAAAATGAGACCCACAAAGAAGGGCAGTTCATCACTTCTGCTGCCAAATAGGTAAAGGAGGAGGAGGTGCTATCTGTGGCTACCGAAGTGAAGGGGCATGCACGAGGCAGGCTCTGGAGCCTGAGAGCCTCCGAGGAGTCCAGGCTCTGCCCCTGGCCAGCAGTGCCACATGGATCAAGGTATTTTACCTCTCCGTGCATCTTTTCTCTCATCCACAAATTGGAAGAAGCTCACTTACTGCACAGAAGTTGTGTGAGGATCAAAACAGTTATATGTGTCACTTAGAACAGAGCCCAGCACGTGAGAAATACTAGGTAAAATTATTTTCTATCATCGTCATCATCATCATTACTGTTATTAGGAGAGCTGCTGCTAAGCTGAGGTTGGAAAGCTAGCAAAAACCCTGGCGGTTCAGTGGTTAAGACTCTTGAGCTTCCACTGCAGGGGCTGTGCTGTGCTTGGTCGCTCAGCCGTGTCCGACTTTCTGTGAACCCATGGACTGCAGCCCGCAAGGCTCCTCTGTCTGTGGGGATTCTCCAGGCAAGAATACTGGAGTGGGTTGCCATACCCTCCTCCAGGGGATCTTCCCAACCCAGGGATCAAACTCAGGTGTCCCACATTGCAGGTGGATTCCTTACTGTCTCAACCACCAGGGAAGCCCAAAAATACTGGAGTGAGTATCCCTTCTCCAGGGGATCTTCCTGGCCCAGGAATCGAACCAGGGTCTCCTGCGTTGCAAGTGGGTTCTTTACCAGCTGAGCCACCAGGGAAGCCTCCACTGCAAGGGGTACAAGTCCACTCCCTGGTCGGGGAGCTAAGATTCCACATGCCATGAGGCACAGCCCCAAAATAAAAATTACGAATACATACATAAATTAAAAAAAAAAATGGTCCTGTATGACATCACCAATCTATTTAAACAACCAAGGCTGTAACCTCCTTATCTTAAGGGTTCTCATTATGTGAAATTTTGTTCAAGCCAATATTTTCCAAACAGCAGGTTATATGAGTCAGGAACTCCAAGAAGTGGGTCAGAACTGGCACTTTTTCCAAAGGAAATCAAACAAATACAGACTATCGGTGTGCACCACCCTCAGGAAGGGGGCTGGTTCCAGCCACTCCCCGGCCTGGGCACGTGTGAGCCCGCGGCACGTGCCGCCCACTGTCCTTCTGTGCTTCTTCCTGAGCACGGGACTACACTTCCCAGCCTCCCCTGCAGCGAGACATGGCCGTGAGCTCTCACCGGGGTGAGTGCAAGGGAGGCACATCACTTGTGGACCCACCCTCCCCCTCCCAAACCCAAGTCCCACGCTCTGTCCCCCTCACGGGCTGACACAGATGATGAAGGCCCTGGGGAGATGGAGCCACGAGAGGGAAAAGGCCTGGGTTTCTGAAAAAGGGTTTCCCCAGTGGCCCAACTGTAAAGCATCCACCTGTCAATGCAGAAGACGTGGGCTCAATCCCTGGGTTGGGAAGATCCCCTGGAGAAGGAAATGGGAGCCCTCTCCAGTATTCTTGCCTCAAGAATCCCACAGACAGAGGAGCCGGGCGGGCTACAGTTCATAGGGCAGCAGAAGAGTCAGACATGACTTAGTGACTAAACAACACCTGAATAAAAGAACTACCCACCAATCCAAAGGCTAGCATTCTGCTGTGTTGGCGGTTATGTAAGTGGGTCTGTTCATCACAGCAGCCTAATCTAAGCAAAACTAAGTACTGAGATACAAGCCATGACATAAAGCACATTGAGAAACCCCCGTTTTAAAAGCCACTTCCTAAAAAAAGGAAAAAGCCACTTCCTGATGGGTTTTCTGTTTCAGCTGAAAACACTCTGCTTGAGTCACCAGTTTCTTCCCACGACCCTGTGGACTGAGGGGAACAGTTCCCACCCAATGCGGGATCTGACATTTGGAAGGAGTGAGTTCTCCTCTGTGGCTGGGCCCACCCTCCCCTTCCTGGCCCTGAAGCCCTGTCTGACTATCTCCTGGATCCCTCTCTGGCACCAGCGCTCAGGATCCAGTCTCCTCTCCGCACCCCCTGCCTTACCTGAAGCACCAATGCATCCAGGGCGACCCTCCGAATCTCCGGGACAGGGTAGGGGGCGAAGGCGTCATAGTCAGATTCAGCATAGAGGCGGAAGCAGACGCCGGGGCCTGTGCGGCCTGCCCGGCCCTTACGCTGCTCAGCACTGGCCTGACTGATCCAGAACTCCTGAAGCCGCTGCAGTTTGGCCTGTGGGTCGTAGCTCATCTCCTTCACCTTCCCTGGGCGGGCAGCAGGGGAGCAGGAAGCAAAGGGAAGGTGTGTGCAGGACCCACGTGGGCCCTCCACGTGCCTGGCCCTCCACCTCACTTAGGACTGTTCCAGTAACACTATCCCAAGCTTAGTTTGGGCCCCACTCTCCCATCCTGTTAATGTATTCTTCAGTTTCTTCATTCTTGCGTCTTTTCATGTACTTCTTCAAGCCCTTCTTTATTCAGAGATTCAGTCATCCAACAAAGTTTATTAACACCTACTAGGTGCCAGGCTTCCCTGATGGCTCAGATGGTAAAGAATCCACCTGCAATGCAGGAGACCTGGGCTGGGAAGAGCCCCTGGAGGAGGGCATGGCAACCCACTCCAGTATTCTTGCCAGGAGAATCCCCACGGACAGAGGAGCCTGGTGGGCTACGGTCCATGGGGCTGCAAAGGGTCGGACACGACTGAGGTACTAAGCACACAGGCACAGGTGCTGGGCACTGTACCGTGAACTAGGGACACGGCTGTGAGCAGAGCAAAGTCCCTTCACTCACGGGCTGAACAGAACACCAGATTTCATCAACTCAAGACCACGCTTTTTTCACTCAAGCCAGGAGGCGCCCTTACCAGAATCCACCACGAAGCGGATCCCATCAATGGTGACCGAGGTCTCAGCGATGTTGGTGGAGAGGATGCATTTCCGGACTCCAGGGGGGGCCACGTCGAATACCTGGGGGACGGCCAAGAGGTGGCCTTGGGGCCTTGTCTTTGTCCTACCCCACCCAGTTAGTAGTTTGCACAACTAACATGGCACTCACTGACCCCCGTGTCCAGGGGCCTCCTGGATGCCTCCTGGACCTCCCATGGGACCTCACAGTCGTACATCTCAAACAGCCTAAGCACCTTCTACCAAACCCTTTCCTCCCTGGGCCCCCATCTCATGTACTGCATCACTGGGGTCAGAACCTGGGCCATCCTGGGTGTTCATCTCTCCTCACCCATCCAGCCACAGCCGATCCCCTTGAATACCCCCAAACCCACAGCCCCTGCCCTGGTCCATGCCTATCCTTTCCCAGCCAGATCCTGCTCCAGCTTCCTCCCTGGTCTCTGGTCTCACCCTGCCATCCAGCCTTCACATCCAACCGAGGGATCTGCTAAAGCAAACAGAACTGCCCGCCACCTTGCTCAGAACCCTCCCAAGATCCCCCCGTGCCCTCAGGACAAAGTCCAGGCCTACATGGGTCTTCCAGGCCCCTGGTGGTCTGCCCTGTCCACCTCCCTGGTCCCAGGACTCCCCCCTCACAATCTGGACCCAGCCACTCTGCGCGTAGTTTCCCAGCTGCCCTGTCTTTCTCTCACCCCAGGCCCTTTGCACAAGCCCTTCTCATGGACCCAAGAGACAGTCAGGCACAGAGGTTAAGAGTGGCAGTCAGCAACTACAGCCTGTGCGCCAAATCCACCCTGTGACCTGTTTCTGTGGATCAGATTTAATGGAGCACAGCCTCACCTGGTGAGTCTACAGCTGCTTTCTAGCTGTAACAGCAGGGTCGCTGCGACAAAGACCATATGCCCATGAAACCTGAAGGTTCCGCCCTCTCCACAGAAAATCTGCCAACAGCTGGTTCAGAGCGTGGGCTCTGATACCAGATTACCGAGTTCTACAGCCTGGCCCTGCCAATCATGTGACTGCCTGAGTGCCTACGCCTCAGTTTCTGCAGCTGTCGAATGGGGACACAGGACACGGCAGACAGGCTGGCTCAGACACCACCCAGCACAAAACAAGTGCTCTGCACACTTTAGTTGGAACATGCGTTTCCCTGGCCCCCGTCCCAGAATGGGGCTTTCTCAGGTCTCCATCTGCAAAGTCCCTTCCCCCAGGAAGCCTTTCCTGAATCCACCAAGACTCTGCTGTCAGAGTGTCCGAGGCTTTCCTCTACTACTTGTAGAATCGTTGATTACATGCCCATCCAGCCCCCAGCAGACCAACAGCTTGAGGGGAAGCACCCACTGTGTCCCAAAGGGGCCCCCTGGTGCAAGAGAAGCACTAGGAGGTGCTCAAACGTCGTTTTTTCCTTTTCTCTCTTTCTTCTTCTTTTTTTTTACTTTTCGGCTGTGTTTTGTTTGGTTTTTTAACTTTATGGCTGCACCCCACAGCATGTGAGCTCTTAGTTCCCCAGCCAGGGGTGGAACCTGGGTCCCCTGCAGTGGAAGCATGGAGCCTTAACCACAGGACCCGACCACCAGGGAGGTCCCTCAAAGGTTATTTCTTTAATCATTAAACGACATGTGACCTGAAGGGACTCTCCTGGAGGTGATTATGGCAGTCAGCCTCCAGGATGGCCGGGGCAGTCTCACCTCATGGGATTCACAGCCTCACCTGGTACTGTTCCTTTGAACAGGGCAGAGGTGATGGTTTGTGATTTCCACAGCTATGTCATAAAAGATGCTGTGGCTTCTACTTTGGTCTCTTGGGAAGAGCTGGCCACCACACTGTGAGAACTCCCAAGTAGCCCCCTAGAAAGGCCCCCCACCAACAGCCAGCCATGTGAGTGCATGCTCCATCTCAGAAGAGAATCCTCCAGCCCCAGTCAAGCCTTCAGATGACAGCAGCCCCAGCTGACACCTGACCACGACCTCCTGAGAGACCCTGAGCCAGAACCATCTAGCTAAGCTCCTCCGAGATTCCTGACAGACAGAAGCCATGTGAGGCAATGAATGCTACAGGGACCATGCTGCCAGGTCCTGGGGTACTTTGTTAGACCGACAGTGACCCAGAGGCCTGTCCCCCAGCACCCTTCCATTCCAAGCAGGCAGTCTCTTCCCTTTCCCCACACCTGACTCCCAGATTCCCCCATCCAGGCCTTTGCTCAAGCTAATGCCCCCAACCTAGATTGCCTTCCTTCCTCTTCTACTCAAAATTCTCCTGTCTGCCAAAGCCCAGCTCCAGTGCCCCCCACCTCATCAGGAAGCTCGCCCTGACGCATCCTCCCCCAGCTAAACGATGTGAGCGGCCCCTCTCTGCAGCCCACAGCCCGGGGCCGCGGGCTGGCCTCAGTCCTGTCAGCTGCCCCAGCCCCTCCTCCTGGGCTACGCAGCGAGACGCCCCCTGCCCAACTCCGCCCAGCTACACTCCACACCTTGTCCTGGTCGGCCACAGAGAGGGCGCTGTGCAGCGGCAGCACCACCCAGCGCTGGGTGTGGCTGGCATAGGTCTGGGCGGGCTCGAGCACAGCGCTGATCTCCGCCATGCCGCTGAGGAACACCAGGAGGTCGCCTCGCTCCTCAGGTGGGTACTTATTGTCGATGGCCTCCAGCACCCTGAGGAAGGGCCTCGGGTCCAGCTTCTCGGACTTGGACGTGGTCGGCTCGGCCTCCTGCGGCTGGTACACGACCTGCGAGGAGACAGCCCCAGGCAGGAGCAGACCTGGTCACTCCAGGTGACAAGGGGGCAGGAGGGCTACAGGCTGATGGAGAGGACGCAGACCAGCCAGGCAGCAGAAAGAGGACAGACTGTCTCAAATATTCAGCTTGAAGAGGATGTGAGAAAAGGACAAAGTATCAAGGTAACTAGGAGGTTTCCGGGGTGCTGGTAATGTTTCATGCCTTTTAACCTAGATACTGGCTCCATTCAAGTATTTTTAAAAAATTTGTCTTGTGATTAAAAACTAAACATTTTTTTTATTTATTTGGCTGTGCCAGGTCTTAGCTGCAGCACGTGAGATCTAGTTCCCTGACCAGGGATCAAACACGCCTCCCCAGCATTGGGAGCTCGGAGTCTTAGCCACTGGACCGCCAGGAACGTCCCCGTTGAGATATTTAATTTGTGAAAATTAATTGAGCTGTACACTTGCGATACAGAAAAATCTTTTGTAGTTCGAGTATAACTCCAACAATAACAAAATTTTAAGGGGTGGAGTCAGAATTAAAACCCTCACAATCACTTCTCTGAAAGCACCCTCGCTGTTTTTAATGACTACTTAGAAGATTGATGGGCACTGAGATCCAGAAACCACAAAGAACACTGCATTTCCTGCCGCTAGGAGCCTCAGAGCTGTTATCAAGCCTTGGCCCCAAAGAACAAGAGGAAGGAGCGGTTATGAAACCATAAAGGAGAGGACTGCGCGGAGAGGCATCCTGGAAGGGGGTGTGAGGCCCAGCCCACTGCAGACCTCAAGGGAGGGGGCGGCCTCTCCTTTCCCACTGGCCAAGGAGAAGCCGGGGGAAGTGGGGTCCGTTAGTGCCTGCAGGGGCAGACAGGAAGGTAGGGAAGGGCACAGGAGATCTGGAAGGGCAAACAGAAGCTACCCGGCTCGGTGCCACGTCTATCTGTGAGCAGGATTTAAGTCCTGGCCCTGCCAGTTCTGAGGGATGCTGATAAACACCCTGCAGGGCACAACCAAGAATTATCCAGCCCAAAATATCAACTGTGCTGAGTCCTAGAAACCCTGCCCAGTGAGACGGTAAAGCGATGAGAAAGGAGGAGCTTGGGTCCCTGAATGACCACGTGCAACACAACTGCCAATCAACCTGGACCAGCCTGGACCAGCTGGTTCTATTCTGTTAGATAAGAAAAATGTCTGTGTTACTTGTGCCTTTAAATTTTGGGCTCTCCTCTAATAAGAACTTAGCACTCTCGCCAGGACACTGCAAATGCCCAGAAAATAGCAGCTTTAAAGAGAGAGAGAGAGGACTTCCCTGGTGGCACAGTGGATAAAATCTGCCTGCCAATGCAGGGGACATGGGTTCAGTCCCTGGTCTGGGATGATCCCGCGTGCCACGGAGCCACTAAGTCCATGCGCCGAGCTACCGAGTCCGAGCTGCAGAGCCTGTGCTCCGCGACAAGAGAAGCCCCGCAGTGAGAAGCGCATGCAATCCTGCAACAGTGCAGCAGCCAAACAATAAACACAGACAAACTGCGAAAAGAGAGAGAGAGGTCATTAAAGGGACGGGGAACAGAGGAGAGCAGCGACAAGCCCAGCTTGGCGAGGGACCGGGTGGGGGTCTGGGGGTGGGACCGGGTGGGGGTCTGGGGGTGGGGGGGGGCGGCGGGAGGCGTGGGCTGCGCTGACCGTGATGGGGAAGAGCCGGCCCGGCACCTGCACCACGGGGGCGTTGCCGAAGTAGCTGGAGAAGAGCGAGATGTTGATGGTGGCCGACATGAGGACGACCTTGAGGTCGGGCCGCTGGGGCAGCAGGCGCCGGAGGACCCCCAGGAGGAAGTCGTTGTGGAGGTGCCGCTCGTGCACCTCGTCCACGATCAGCACCTGGTACTGGGGCAGGCTGGGCTCCCGCTGCATCTGCCGGAGGAGCAGCCCCACCGTCAGGAACACGATCTTCGTGGCCGCTGAGCGCGTGCTCTCGAAACGGATCTGGTAGCCGACCTGGGGGTGGGGGGTGGGAGGGGGTGGTCAGAGAGGACCCTGGGCCTGTCCCGCAGCCCCTGACCCTCCCCATATCGAAAACCTGAGTAAGTGTCCCACGTTAGAGCCTGGAGACCAACAGGCTTGGGTTCGAATGTCACCTCTGCCACTCAGTGCTGCCGACTTTGGGCAATTCCATCCCGGAGACATACTTTTTCCTTCTAGATGCCCTGAGAATTACATGCGCTAATGCACATAAAGTACTTGGCACGGAGCCTGATGTATGATACTAATTAATTACAATAGTAATGATTGACCTTTCTCCGAGTCCCTTCTATGGACCAGGAACTACTTTAAGTCTTTATGTATCTCAACTCATTTCATCATCACAACTACCACACAACGTAAGCACTATTATTACCCTCATCTCACAGCCAGTCATCCGAAGCAAACAGGCTAAAGAATGTTATGGAGAGGAAACATATCTTAACCCCTGCCTTACATCGCACACACATCGATTTCAGATGTGTTTCTCTCGTCAGGGCACTTAGGCTTAGTTGCCCCATAGCATGTGGGATCTTAGTTCCCCAACCAGGGATAGAACCCAAGTCCCCTGTGTTGGAATGTGGATTCTGAACCACTGCACTGCCAGGGAAGTCTCAATAACAATTTTTAAGTGGTTGAGCCAGGATTAGAACCCTAGACATCATTAGTAAGAAACATCCCCATTCTCTTTTTTCTGACTGCCTAGAGAAAGACTGATAAACATTTAGGCATTTCCAATTTTTTTTACAGTACTAAAGTGGCTACTGTTAGCGCCTTTGTCATCTGGACCATATCCAGGCCAATCTATAAAGACATTTCTAGGAGAAGTATTGCTAGGTAAAAGGGTAGTGTTTTCGTAACTTATCGATACTAACTTATCTCACAAGGTTATGTGAGAAAACCTGGAAGCCAGTTCTGCCCCACTTACCTGTGAGCCGTACTGACTGAGGCTCTCGAAGCCAACGCGCTTGGCCAGCGAGACGCAGGCGATTCGCCGGGGCTGGGTGCAGGCCACGTGGCTGCAGCCGGCGGCCAGCAGGTACTGGGGCACCTGGGTGGACTTGCCGCAGCCCGTGTCCCCCGCCACCACCACCACCTGGTGCTCCTTCAGCGTCTGCAGGATGCGGTGCCCGTACTGGGCAATGGGTAGCGCCGCCCGCTCCCGCTGCAGTTTGGCCAGTCGCCCAAACGCCTGCTTCTGGCAGAAGTCCAGGTAGTGCAACAGGGCTCGGTGGAACTCGGACACTCTCTCCGGGGGCAGGCGCCTGCCCGGCCCCCGAGAGTCCCGAGCGTCCGGGCCGAGGACGGAGAGGTTGATGCGGTCTCGAGGGTCGTAGGCGCGAGGCAGGTTGGCCAGTGCTGGGTGGCTGTGCTTGGGTTGCCTGGCATCTTTCTCCTCCTTCCTGGTGGTCTTGAGATTCTGGAACCTCTGCAAGCGTTCAAAGAAGGCCCAAAACTTCTGACACTCCTCGGAACCCTGCTGGATATAATCCTCATCGCCGAAGAAGGCATCCTCGAAGAGGCGCCGTGTCTCGGGACGGTTCCAGTCCCAGTTCTCTGGGGCCGCTTCAGGACTGGGAGCCCGGGGTCGGTCCCGGGGACCCCTGCCCTCCCTTGTTCTGGGAGGCGGCATGCCGTGGCCAATCCCAGGGCTGTCACAAAACTGGCCTCAGTTCTGAGCCCCTGGACCAAATATTCTCGGACATTCCCCACTTCCTGCAGTGAGAGGCCCGTGCCTGCAAGGCAGCACTTTCTTCTATAAGAGCTGATCTCCTCTTCAGTGGTGCTACAGGGTCGACACAGGTGTTGGCAGAGCAAATGGCCTGCAGCATGGGTCAGGCTAGTGACCCACAGGGCACCTCACGACTCCTGTGGTGACCTCTGGGATGGACACAAGTTCATCCTGGGGCTGCAGGCCCTGGATGTTTGCGGGAAAAAACCAGAAGACAGTCATTTATTAGACACATTTACTGACAGCCTGCTGTTTTGCAAGCACTGGACTAGGGGAAGGGACAGCAATGGGTAAGACCACACTGAGTGCCCACAGGGGGTCCTGCCACCAGACTCTGACAATCCAGAGATGGGGGTAGCAAGAAAGGAAGCCTGGGGGCTGCAGGAGCCTTCCTTGACTATGCTTGGGAGTCAGGGAAGGATCCCCAGGAAGGGGATTTTGGACTTGAAGAAATGTAGGTCACATGGCCAGTCAACAGCAGAACTTGGTCATGAGACACCATAACACGAGAGAGGTGTGGTCCACTGAGTTTCAGGATCCCCGGAAACCCTTTGGAATCCAGTGCTTGATTTTGCAAGTGTTGCCTGGTTTGTTTTTGCCTGCCTGGCACTGTCTGCTTTTTTTCTTTTTGAAAAACAAATGCGCCTTCCTTGGGAGAGTAGCCCTTCTTGGAAATCCACATGGTTTCCACTGCCTATAAGTCTGAGAGCTTCTATTGGTTGGGCAAGTGACAAAGGCCTGGCCAATCATGGTACCCTACTCCTCCTTTAACCAGTGACTGGTCTGAGGAGTAGACACACGACCCAAGGAGAGACAGTCAGGGCCTTTCCCGGGAATTTACACTAGGCTGCTAGGACAGAAAAGCTTATCTACTGTTGGCAAAGCAAGGATGATATAAGCAGGGAGCTGTTTGTAGCAGGTCTTAAATAGTCTTTTCCTAGAAATCTTTCCTACAGAAAAGACTGCATGTAGGCACAAGGAGGCACACACAAGGATGGTCACCAAGCAGCCACAAGGAGAGAAGTGGAAGAGGGACAGGGGAGAAGCTTGGCAACACCATTCAGTGCTTGAGTTCCTTCCAAAAGTCCATTTCACCGTTACACAAGAAAATGTCTTTTTCCTTAAGGCCTGGTTTCTCTTAGCTGCCTAACTCCTAACTAATGAAGCACATCCCCTTGTATATGCTATTTTCTGGAGCGAAGCCCACCATTCAGATTCTTAAAGGAGTTTATGATCTTCAAAGGATCCTAAGGGACTTTGCTGGCAGTCAAGTGGTTGAGCCTCCATGCAGGGAGCACAGGTTCGATTCCTGACCCGGGAACTAAAAATCCCACATGCCATGTAGCATGGCCAAAACAGAAAAAAATTTTAATGAAAAAAAAATTGACAAAAGGGTCCTGAGCCTTCCATGGTAAAAGACTTCACAGTCAGGTAGATCTGAATTTCAGCCTCAGCTTTATAATTTACCAGATATGTGTCCACGTGCAAGTTAACTCCTTTGAGGGTTTCTTCACCTGTAAAATGGGAACAATCCCCATCTCAAAACACTGCGATGTTTATTACCTAGCCTGACACTGAGAAGCTAAGCAGCAACTGACATACAAGCCCAGTGCTTTCTCTCCACGATGACTGACAGAGAAAACAGTGAGAGGAACCGCAGGCATACAACCTGGAAAGAATTTTACACTCAAAAGGCCACAGTTCACCTTGGTTTATTAGCAATGCTTTCTTCTACCCAGCCGTCAGTCTCTAAGGGGCACCACAGAATAGAGTTCAGAGGTTCTATCTCTGCAGTCTCGGAGGGACCCAGACCAACCCTGGGCGTTATCAGAGCCAGGGAAGAGCCAGTTGAAGAACCTGTGGACTGGCAGAGCTGTACCCATAAAAGAGTAACCTTGTGAGGAGTGCCTACCACTTCCTGGTAAACACGTGGGCTGGGCGATGCCATAGCACCTTCAGAGGGAATTCCTGTCTACAAGGGAACAAAAAGGAAAAGGCCTTGAAAGTCTGTTGCCATGCTGGGCCGGTGAGTCTCAGAAAAAGACAGGGACAATGAAATGGAGGGGAGCATTCCTCCCAGGCTGCTAACTGCCTTACGTATGTATGTGGGCCAGAATGGGGGCATCCTTAAAGCTCTCAAGGAGTCTAGTTGTAGGCTATCTTTTGGACTTCCTGGCTTGACTAAGCTTCTCTCTTACTGTGCCTCTGACCATCTCTTGGCCTGTATTTCCTAGGCTCAAGGCTTTTAGAGATTTTTCTCTACTTCCCTCTCTCTCCTCTCTGGCTCTCCATCTTCAGGTCTCGTCTTTTTTTCTGGTCCATCTTGCTCGCCACCCTTAGCTCTCTTCCCTCTCCTTGACTGGTCCCAACTGTTTTCATTGCTCTGATACTCTCCCACCCTGATTCTTTTTTCACTCTGATTTTCTCTCCAACTGTCTTTCTCCATTTGATTCCACTCCTCCTCTTCAGTTTTTCATCTCTCATTTTGTTTGAATTTTTTTTTTTTTTTGGTGACTCTCCGTTTTCTTCTTTCTCCATCACTGACTCTTCATTTCTCCATCTAAAATTTGTCACCTAGTTTGAAGCTCTAATAAGAGCCAACATTTACCTAGGGCTGACACATATCAGGCACTACTCTACATCACTCATATATATTTATATGCTTACGTATACACCATACACGCACATATGTACACTTTTCTCAAAACCCTAGTTTCCACTCTCATCCTTCTACTTTCTTTACATCTCCCAAGTTCACGGTGCGATCACACTTCTCTCATGGACCCTGCGAGCCTCTCTCCATCGGATCCATTAGTCTCTCGCCCTCGATCTCTCCAGTTTTCAGCTTCTCTCCTCTCTCAACCTCCCCGTCTCTCAGTTCCTCAGTTTCTCGAAACTCCTTTTGTGCCTCCATTTCTTTCAACCTCTCTGACCCTCAGTTCTCTTAGCAACGCTCAAGCTCCATCTCCATCTGCTTCTCCCGGCTGCTCGGCTCTCTCCAACACCTTGCCTCATCTCGGGGTCTCCCCGTTCCCGTCAGCCCGCTCCCAAGCTGTCCCCGATCCCGATCGGACTCCAGTCGCCGCCACCACCGCCCCACGCAGCCGCCCCACCCCCCTCACCTCGCTAACCGCCGAGATCGCCTCAACTTCCGGTCCCCAGGACCGCTCACGCGCCCGAAGCCTGTTCTGCGCCTGCGCACGCCATTCCCACGGCCCCGCCCCGCCCCCACGGCGGACAGAGGAACCAATGAGCAGCTGCGAGCGCCCAAGGCTCACTATGCGCCTGCGTACAGAGTGATCAGGCCCCGCCTCGCTTTGGGCGGAGCTTCGGGAGACGCTGCGCCCTCTGGGGGCCAGTGGAGGCGTGACGGTGGAGAATTGGTCTATCCTGCCTCTGAAACAGCTAGTTGTATCCGTGGGTCGCCCGGACGCCGGGATTTAGCCAAAATAAGACGCTGGCCTGAGCCCAGACACTATCAAAACACCCCCCCCGTGATTTAGTTATTATAATTCATATTATTAATGTATTATTAATACATTGATGTGTTCAGTTCCATCCACTCGCTCAGTCGTGTCCTACTCTTTGCGACCCATGGACTGCAGCACGCCAGTCTTCCCTGTCCATCACCAACTCCCAGAGCTTGCTCAAACTCATGTCCATCGAGTCAGTGATGCCAGCCAACCATCTCGTCCTCTGTCGTCCCCTTCTGCCTTCAATCTTTCCCAGCATCAGGGTCTTTACATTGATGTATTATAATTCACAATCATTAATGTAATCTATTCATGTATAATTCACCCTATAACTCATTAATGAATAATACAATTCAACTTCCAAGCTTTCTGTCTTGAAGGTCCTAGGTTCTCCAGAGACAAACACAGGGATTAGATAGTCGGTGAATGTTGAATGAATGACTACTTGCAGGAGAAAAGTGACTCCTCTTTAGTCCTAGATGGGTCAGTCATTGCAGCACTGAGCCTCAGTTTCCCTATTTATAAAACGAAGATAATGCCTACTTTTCAATTGTTGAGGAAAACAAATGCAAAAGTATACATACATAAAGTAGCTAAACTTTTTTCACTATTATACATATAGGCGCTTGATAAATGTTTGTTAAGTAGCTCAGTCGTGTCCAACTCTTTGCGACCCGTGAATTGTAGCCTACCAGGCTCCTCCCTCCATGGGATTCTCTAGGCAAGAATACTGGAATAGGTTGCCATTTCCTTCTCTAGGGGATCTTCCCAACCAAATCTTTCATTTTTTATATCCTTCCCATCATTCTCCTTTTTCCTTTGGATAGCGTCTTGGTTAAGAAGGTACAACTTTCATTTCTAGAATCAGTTATAGGTACTGAGGATACAGAAATGAACATAACAAAGGAGTTTATGTTTTGGTGAGGGAGACAGACACATAGATTAAAATAAATATATAGAATGTCAAGCAGAACTGCATTTTCTATGAAGTAAAACAAAGCAGGGAAGGGACAAGGAATGCTGCTATTTGGTCCAGTGATAGTCAAGAGAAGGTATCTCCCAGAAAGTAACATTTAGGCAAAGAGCTAAAAACAGTGTTGCAAGCCATGGGGATCCCTTGGCCAGAGCATTCAAAGCAGAGGAAGAAACAGAGGCAAAGACTGAGATAACCACATAACTTGGAGGGTTCATGGGTCAGCAAGCAGGCTTGTGTAGTTGGATAAAGGTTGGAAAACAGTAGGGAATGAGGTGGGAGAGAGGAGGAGGATATAAGTGAGGACTTTGGCTTCCAATCTGAGTGAGGTGGAATCCATGGGCAGAGTTCCATGTGACTTAGATTTTAACAGAGTCCTCTGGCTCCCATGTGGGGAACAGCTTACAGGGATTCAAGATAAGAAGAGGGGCCCAAGGGAGAGGCTGCCACAATAGATGGCTGGACCAGGATGATGGTGGAGAAGATTGATGCTTTAAGATCGAATCTGCAAGGATTGGCTAATAAATTGGTCATGGACTGTGAATATGAGAGAAACGGAGGTGGCCCAAGGTTCTTGGCCTGAGTGCCTGGAAATAGAGTTGCCATCAACTGAGATGGAAAAGACGCAGGAGGATGGCTGAAAGAGAAAATCCATACTTCTCTTTTGAGCATATTAAGTTATTTATTCTACAGTGAGTTGGGATGTCAAGGGGTAAGATGTATGTAACTATTGAATCCTTAGGAAGCAATTAGAACATCGAGGGGTCAATTCTTATGTCATTATCAAAAAAAGAAGGGGAAGAAATTGACTAACATCTGCTTAAAATGTACAAAAGAGAAGTACAATTTTTTTAATGAAAATGAGAGAAAGAAAACAACACATATGAAGTTAGGAAGAAAATAACAAACTACCAAGGCTAAGGATTGAGTAGAAAAGGTGAAACTAGTTCTTGGGAAACCTTCTAATTGGAACCCTAAAGAACTTGATACATTCATGCTAAAAATAAACAAAAACCGAAGAAGAAACTTGAGAGCAAAAGGAGGAAGTTACAACGAACCAAAAGCAAGGCTCTTTTTCATGATCAAAGGACTTCTATGGACAGTTGCTCAGAAAGACTCTAAAAGGTTTCATGAAATTGATTCTTTTTAACAAGAAGTAACACTGATGCACTAAGAAAGGAAACCAAATCTCGAAAACTACAAAAGACTATTTACAAATGTACAAAGGACTCTCCTAAATGGCACCTGGCCCCAATGGATTACCAGCAAGATTTCTTCCAACTTTTTGTCCCAGGACAGGATTCACTTGATAAGGCAATTTTGGATCATGCATGAGAATTCTGGTGGTTTAGTCTCTTAAATTATGTCCAACTCTTGTGACCCCATGAACTGCAGCCTGCCAGGCTCCTCTGTCCTCTGTCCATGGGATTTCCCAGGTAAGAATACTGGAGTAGGTTGCCATTTCCTTCTCCATGAGAATGCTGAATAAAATATCAAAAAATAAAATATGTGTTGTTGACCTAAGACGTGTCCCTGTATCAGATTTTTTTTTTTAAGCAAGAAAAAGATCTCCATCATTGGGTAGCTCACAATCTAGTTGGAAGAAAACTCTGTACACAAACGTAGTTTGGCTCTTTTTAAAGTTTGGGAAGGGTGGAGGCAAGACAGAAGTTAAACTAGCCCAGATGTTGTCCTTGGAAATTTTACAGGTTAGCTGGGAACGTTTGTTCCAGAAACTTGGAGAACAGAATGTTCTGTTCCCCAGGGAGGGGACTGAATCAGGGAGACCTCCCTGGAGGGAGTACTATTTGAAGAAGGCATTGAAGGAAATTTTCAGTGATCGAGAGCATGGATACTAGAGTCAGGTAAACATGGGATCCAATCTCAGCTCTATAATTTCCTTGTGTGTGTAATCTTGGGCAAATGACCTCTGGGTTGTTGTAAGAATTACCTTAAAGGAGAAACTGTGTGTAAAGTGCTGTCCTGGAGTTAAGAAGGTATCACTACAATGTGATTTCAAAGAGCTGAACAAGTGATATTCTAGAGCAACCTTGTCCAATAGAACTTCCTGCAATGATGGAAATGTTTTATATCTGCACAGCACATGGCAGGGGCATAACAAATGTTTGTTGAATGAATAAAAACAAATGACAATATCATTAAGCTCCTCGATCCAGCTATGCCTGAAGCCTGTCTTGCAAAATGGGATAGGAGGATAGAAACCGATTTCCCCCTGGCCTACACTTCCATCTCTGAGACCAGGTCGTGGCTAGTCGATTTCTTGCTGACCATACTTTCATCCTCACTCTGTGGCTCCTTCAGGGCCCAGCGACATGCAGCTGGCAGAGACTGGCGGAGTTGAGCCTGCCCAAAATAGAGGAAAAGCACGGGATTGAGGCAGCTGTGAGCAAGGGCCAGGCCCACCACCAAGGGTTCAGCCCGCAGGGCCTGGGCCAGGAGGGTGGAGTGTGGGGCCGCCAAGGTGAGTATCAATCCCAGCGCGTGGTAGGGGGCCCAGCAGACAAAAAACCCCACCACGACGGCCAGGCCCAGTGGCCAGCGGCGTCGGGTAGCACGACACAGGAGGGCACCATGGCAGACGACCACGACCACCAGCGGCGCCAGGAAGCCAAAAATAAACCGGGCGGCCGTCACTGAATTTTCAGCCACAGTCGAGCCACCGTAGTCCACCACACACTCCAGCCGGTGCGGGAAATGCTCCTGATGCAGCCGGCGGTAGATGGCTGAGGGCACAGTGAGCAGCAGGGCCAGCCCCCAGCATGTCCCACAGACTGCCCGCACCCTGCACGCCCGCCCGGCTGCCCCCCACCAGATGGGCCTGAGGGCCAGCAAGCAAAGGTCCATGCTGAGAGTGGCCAGGAGGAGGACGCTGGCATACATGGAGAGCAGGATGACAGAGGGCAGGGTCCGGCAGCCCACTGCCCCGTACAGCCAACGGCCCTTGTGGACGACTGACACCGCCAGGATGGGGAGAGACAAACAGCAGAGCAGGTCTGCTACGGCCAGCTGGAGGAACCAGATGGCACTGACCCTCTGGCGGGCCTCTTTCCAGGTCACCCAGGCCATCATGGCATTGCCCGGCACCCCCACCAGGAAGACGGCGGCATACAGCAGGAGTGGGGTCGAGTGGAGGAGGTCAATGGAGATGCAGGAGCTGTCAGCGCAGTCCACTGGGAGATCCGGAAGGTCGCTGTAATCCCCATACTCGTTGCCAAGAGAAGTGTTCTCCATCCAGGCTGCAGACACCTGGGAAGGCGAGCAATGGTGTGAAAACTCAAGAGACGAAAACTGTCAGGCCCTCGGAATCCTAGTGGATAGGAACCTCAGCCCATTAGCATCTCGGAAACCAGGACAGGACAACGTTAGAACTCCAGTGCAGGGCCTCCCTGGTGGCCCAGTGGTAACGAATCCACCTGCCAATGCAGGAGACACGGGTTCGATCCCTGGTCCGGGAAGATCTCACATGCCACTAATCCCGTGCTCCACAACTACTGAGCCTGTCTGTGCTCTAAAGCCCAGAAGCCACAATTACTGAGCCCGTGATCCGCAACAAGAGAAGCCACTGCAATGAGAAGCTGGGGCTCCGGAACGGAAAAGTAGTCCCTGCTCACAGCAACTAGAGAAAAACCTGCAGAGCAACAAAGACTGAACATAGTCAAAATAAATCAAGCTATAAGAAAAAAAGAACTCCGGCACATTAGAATCTTGGAATTCTAAAATGTTACAGTGTAAGAGCCCCAGCTTATTAACGTCTTGGAATTCTAGAATATTACCATGTTAGAATTCTAACATGCTAAAAATCTTAGAATTCCAAAATACTAAATTCTTAGAATTTAGTAGCTAGCTAGCCATTTATTGCTTGGCATTCTAGACCAGCCCCGTCCAATCGAACTTTCAATGTTGATGGAAATAGTCCATATCTGTGGTCCAATACAGTAACTGCCAGCCACATGTGGCTACCGAGTATTTGAAATGGGAGCCAGGGTAACTGAGAAACTAAACTTTCTATCTTATTTCATTTTCATTGATTTAAATAGCTACACGTGACTGGTGGCTCTAATGAAGCTCCAGAGCATTGACCACTAGCCAGTTAGCAAACTGGAACTCTAGAATCTAAACTATTGGAACTTGAATATTCATTGAGACAAATGTGAAAGTGTTAATCATTCAGTCGTGTCTGACTCAGTGTGATCCCATGGATGGCATGTAGCCCGCCAGGCTCCTCTGTCCGTGGAATTCTCCAGGCAAGAGTACTGGAGTGGGCTGCCGTTCCCTTCTCCAGGGGATCTTCTCAACCCAGGGATCGAACCCAGGTCTCCTGCATTACAAGGAACTTTTAATTCCTTATAGTGGAACTTTAAATGAGGGGTCAAGGAAGGCCTCTCTGAGAAGGTGACATTTGAGCAAAACCAGAAAGGAGGGGATGGAGGGCAGGAGGAGAAGGGGGGGTGGGGGAACAGAGGATGAAATGGTTGGATGACATCATCGACTCAATGGACATGAGTTTGAACAGACTCTGGGAGATAGTGAAGGACAAGAAAGCCTGGTGGGCTGCAGTCCGTGGGGTCGAAAAGAGTCAAACAGGGACTGGACAACAAGAAAGGAGGTGGGGAGGGAGCTGTGCCGTGATCTGGGAGAAGTGAATCCCAGGCAGAGGAAAGAGCCAGTGCAGGTGCCCTAAGGCGGGGACAGGATGGTACACGTTAGAACTCCATCTCCTGTGGAATAGATGGGAGGTAAAAACAGAGGTATCAGTGCCTCTGTAGGCACTGTAAGCTCCTCATCTTTTATTCTGCATGGGACGGGAGCCATGGGAAGGTGCTGAGCAGAGAAATGACATTGTCTACCATAGAATGAGAATCATAACTACTACTACAACCCAGGTCTCCCATGTTGCAGGCAGACTCTTTACCATCTGAGCCATCAGGAAATCCCCTTTCATTATTATCATTATTAAGCCCCATCTAGTGAGTACTTTGTGTTCTGTGCCAGGCATTGCTCCAAGCCCCTTTACATGTTATATCATTTAGTCCTTACAACAACCCTCCAGTTTTCACATCATTGTTAGACCCATTCTGCAGACAAGAAAACTGAGGCCATAGAGAAAGAACTTACCGAAGGCGGCGCAGCTAAGCAAGTAACAGAGCTGAATTTCAAACTGTGTTAGTTAGTCCCACTCTGAAACTCCAGGCCCTAGAACATCATCATCCAAAAGTCTTAGGTTCAGGAGAGTTGGAAGGCCGGACAGCCAGTGACCCTGAGCAGACCTGGCCTCTGTGACTCTGAGTGCACAGTTTCGGCCGGCTCTCTCTCTGGGTTTCCTCATCTGAGAAGCTAGTCATGGAGATGAGCCTACCTCACCAGTTTGGGGAGGCTTTGAAGAGTCAATATCTGTAAAGCTTGTGGCATGGATCAAGGGCTCAGGTAGAAAATAGACTCGTCCGCATGATGTCATAATAACCTGACCCTGAGGCTCTCTGCTGACTCTTTTGGGCTGACTGGCCCTCCACAGGGCATCAGCTGGAGTTGACACAACAGGAAGGGCAGAAGGGAAGTTGGGGCACTCCCCTTCCCCCCCTCCATGCCAAGTAGCTACTAAAAGGGCAAGCCATTGTGTGTGTGCGTGTGTGTGTGTGTGTGTGTGAAGTTTAGCACCTCGCTTCCATATTATTTTCATCTCTAACATGAAGCTATGTGCAGGCTTTAAAAATTCAAACCCTCAGGACTTCCCTGTGTGGTCCAGTGGTTAAGACTCCACACTTCTTCAGCAGGGGGCAAGAGTTCAATCCCTGGTTGGGGAACTAAGATCCCACACATGCTATACAGCGTGGCCCAAAAAAGAAGAAGTATAGAATCTCAGGCCCATCCCCAGACCTACCAAATCGGAATCTGCATTTCAACAGAATAAAAATTCAAGCCCTCACCAGCTGTGTGGCTTTGGGCAAACCACCAAACCTCTCTTTGTTGCAGCTTCCTCGTCTTCAAAAATGAGAACAATAGACTCACCTTCGAGGGTGTTAGGAGAGTTCATCAACTTAATAGGCATGAAGAGCTGAGCGCATCCACCATGAGCGTTGGAAGTGTGTTGGCCGCTTAGCCCCAGATCCACGTGCACCCTCTCCCGACACCCTGAGACTCCACCCTTCCCAGGTCTTCCTGGTTCAAATCTGAGTTTTGCCTGTGTAAGCAACTCAGTCAATGCTATTTCCCTTTTAACACATTAAACAGAAATTCAAACACTCCCTGTGCCATTGCTTAATCTTTTCCATTTAATGCGTCTCAGATTTACTTTCCCCATCTGGACACAAATCAACTCATTTCTTCATAAGGTCAAAATCAATCCCCAGTCTGGGCGTGCCATGCTTATTAACCAGCCACAGACTAAAGGACATTTAAGGAGCATCGTGGATGGTATTATTATCTTCTGATTTTATACACCAAAAAAAATTGTATTTCTATATTTATACCTATGTGTGTGCTTGTGTGCTTAGTCACTCGGTCACGTCCATTTCTTTGCGACCCCATGGACTGCAGCTGCCAGGATCCTCTGTTCATGGCGATTCTCCAGACAAGAATACTGGAGTGGGTTGCCAAGCCCTCCTCCAAGAGATCTTCCCAATCGAGGGATTGAACCCAGGTCTCCTGCATGGCAGGCAGATTCTTTACCCACTGAGCCACCAGGGAAGCCCAAGAACACTGGAGTGGGTAGCCGAACTCTTCTCCAGGGGATCCTCCCAGCCCAGAAATCGAACTGGGGTCTCCTGCATTGCAGGAGGATTTTTTTTACCAAATGAGCTACCTGAGTATGACAATGTTCCTGAGCTCAGGAAGCTCACCCGAGTGTGATAATATTAATATATGGGGATCCTTCAACAGAAGCTTTCTGTGGACCTGCTCAAGTAAATTCCAAGAGTCTGGGATTCTGATGCGATTCCACTGCGATGGTATTAAGACTCCACTCCTGAAATTCTAGTTCTGATTCCCAGATGCTGAAAATATGAGTCTATATAACCAGGACTGGGGAAATGCCCCCCTCCCTTCTTCCCTCCATCCTTACCGTCTCTTGAGGAATGGTCCCCAGTTGGGCCAGATGCCACGGCAGGGGGCAAGATCCAGGCTGACAGCCAAGACCTTCTGAAGTCTCTCCCTCCTGCATCTGGCAGCTAGTGAATTCCTGCGAGCTGGTTCCCAGAGCTCCTAGGGGACTCCGCCAGGCACTGTCACCTCACAGGTCCCAGCCAACGCTCTTAAGCAGGGAAAAACAGGATTGGCCTTTTCCTACTGCCACTAGCGTCTGTCCCGGATTCTTCCCATGACTCACACATCCCAAAATTACTGGGCAGCGGGCAAAGGTGGGTGGGAGCTGACCCTGTGTCCCCAGCACCAATCTCCATGTCACCAGCTTCCTGGAAGCCAGATCTACATGTGGCTTGACCTTTGGGGTCTGGGGGTCTTGGCCTAGACTCGCTGTCCCAGCAGGGCCCTCTGAGGTCTTCCCCACCAAGTCCCCACAGCCCACTACCCCCACCCACTCTCAGACTCCAACTCAGCCCCTCCCCTCCCCTCTGCCCTTTGCAGAGCCTTGAAGACCAGTGTACCTCCCGCCTCCCACGTTCTGAGGGAGACAGCTCAAGGCCACAGCCTCCAGTAAAAGGACAAGGGTGCCCAGCACAGGGCCCAAGGCGTCAGAGGCAGACAAAACACAAACAAGTCCTATCTGCTCTGTGGGCCTCGGTTTTCCCTCTTTAAAATGGGAAGATTTGGGGGACTTCCCTGGTGGTTCAATGGTTAGAATACTGCGCTTTCGCTTCCGAGGCTCGAGGTTCGATCCTGGGTCAGGAGTCTAAGATCCTGCAAGCTGCACAACTAAGCCAAAAGCTTAACAAAAAATAATAATAAATAAAATGGGAAGATTTTGAGCATAGTGGTTCCTAACCTCTCTCCCAGCCTAGCATAGAGTCTGAGAACATGGATTTGAGAGCCAGAGCAATAGGATACATATTCTAGGTTCCCCATTGACAAGCTGCTTGGGCCTCAACCCTTCTGAGCCTCAACTTCCTCATCTGTGAAATGGACATTTTAGCTATGAACATTAAATGGATGAAGAGATTTAAAATATACATGCACATTAGCGCCTGGCACACAGGAGATGCTGTGTACACATTTGTTAAATTAGGAACAATAAAAAGCATATGTTATCAATTCTTAAAAGCTACATTTTAGGAAGAAAGGCTTAGCAAGAGGAAGTGACCCTTATTCCAGACTCAGAATCCTTTATTCAGTGGTTTTGGTGTTTGCGCCACTGTGTGCATGCTTCAGAGGTTGAAGGGATATATTTATACATTTCTTTTGTTGTTGTTTGGAGAAGAAACTCTCGTTGGTAGCGGAAGTTGTTTTGGGGTCAAGAGACAGTAACTCTCAGTGTGAGCGGGGGTGTCTCTGGGCGACCTAGTCTTGGCTGAGCCTGACCTAGACCACTCCCTCTCACCACCTTCGTCCCCCACATCCCACCAGCCCTAAGCTCCCCGTGGGAAAAGTAACATGGGAGAAGTCCCAGAGGGTGGGGGCAGGTATGGGAGAGGATGCTGTCCTTTATGAGCTCAAACCTCCTCTGATCTTGAGGTTACAGAATGTATTTCTCAGATCACTTAAACTGCTTGATCACCGAGTCCCAGGCAACTGTTTCTCGGATTCTAGGAAGCTAAGGTTTGCCACTGTCTCTGGAGCTGGAGGTTCTTATCTGGGGAGCGGGGGGATGCTGTGAATGGAGACAGGGACACAGATGTTATGAAAAGTTGGGGGGTCATTTAGGGAGTGGGGTTCCTTTTATAGACGCCCTTTGAGATGCTGAGTATCAGCCCCTCAACACTGGATACAATGAGAACATCTTAGAAGTCCGATTATTTGGGGCCCCATGGACTGTAGCTTGCCAGGCTCGTCTGCCCATGGAATTTTCCAGGCGCGAATACTGCAGTGGGTTGCCATGCCCTCCTCCAAGGGGATCTTCCTGACCCAAGGTTGGAACCCTCATCTCTTAAGTCCCCTGCGTTGTACGGCGGATTCTTTACCATTAGCACCACCTGGGAAGCCCTCTAGAAGTTTGCTCAATTCACTCATATGAAATTTGTCATTTTTTGTGAGTCATAATAGGTTGAAGTCTGGCAAATCTGTGGCAACGGAAAGCAGATTAGTGATGGCCAGAACCTGAGGGGAAGTGGGGGATGTGAATGGAAAGTTACTGCTTAATGGGTTCTTCCTTTGAGGGTGATGAGAATGTTCTAGACGGACTTCCCTGGTGGTCCAGGGATTTAGACTCCATGCTCCCCATGCAGGGGTCGCGAGTTCAATCCCTGGTCAGGGAACAAGATCCCACATGTTGCACAGTATGGCGCATATATATATATATACGTATATATAAAATATTAAATTTTAAAAATAAGATGTGTTTTTTTTTTAAAGAAAGTGTTCTGGAACTAGTTACATACAATAGTCTGTTATAAATGGTACTAGTTAGAAATAGTCAGAGTTGTACAACATTGTGGAAATAATAAGCTGTTATAACCCCTCACCCCAAAACAGGATGAAATCTGGTAATTTCATAAAGTTCAGCCTAATGGGACTTCTCTAGTGGTTCAGTCGGTAAAGAATCCACCTGTAAAATGCAGGAGGCCAGGGTTCAATCCCCAGGCCCGTTAGATCCCCTGGAGAAGGAAATGGAAACCCTCTGCAGTATTCTTGCCTGGAGAATCCCAGGGACAGAAGAGCCCGGTGGGCTACAGTCCATAGAGTCACAAGAATCAGGCATAACTTGGCGACTAAACCACCACACCAGGGGCTAATAGAATTCCAGAAGCCCAAGAGGGTGAGTGGCCCAGACAGGGAAACCAGTCTCTTTTGAATAATATATATTATTACAAGATATCTGATGCATGAAAAAGAGTGTCTGTAACGTGCAAAGTGAAAAGTACCACAAAACAAGCAGCTGTAAAAATCACCACCCAGCTTAGAATCTGAATTTCTAGCTCAAGAGTAAATTTTTGGTGAGGGAACTGAGAGTAAGTATGCTAGCTTTTGCTGGTCAAGAGGCCATTCATATTCTCTGGCAGAATGAAGGTGGCCACAGACTGCATGGCATGGCTGTGTTCCAATAAAACTTTATTCACAAAAACAAGCAACAGGCAGGATTTGGTCCACAGGCTGGAGCTTGCTGATGGCTGAGCTAGGTCAAAGACTCTGAAGCCTAAACTGTTGAAATCACAGACTCTCAGAACATTGGAATCACAGGCTTCTTGACCCAAGGGATCCTACAATGTTAGCCACACACTATTTGAATCACAGGATTCTAGAATGTCACACCAGAATCTTCGCATGTTAGAAGTACAAACTCCAGCAGTTAGATGTTAAATTTTTGTAGATGATCTGAACATTAATCAAGGAATTATATAGCCCTGAGCTGTCCAATACGGTAGCCACTGGCTGCATGAGACTGCTGAGCATTTTAAATGAGGTGGATCTGAAATGAGAGCTGCTGTGAGTGAAAGCTACATACCAGATTTCAAAGACTTGGTGTGAAGAAAAATCAAGGATGTGAACTCTCTCAATAACTTTTTGTACTAATCATATTTTGAAATGACAGTACTTGAAATATATTTGGTTCAGTAAAATATAACATTCAATTATTTTACCTGATTCGTTTTGCTTCTCTTTGCTTGTCTCTTGCTTGGCTGCTGAAAAAAATCTAAAATTATGTGCGTGGTTCACGTCATATTCCTTTCAGACAACACGAATCTGAAGTAATACCATCCTGGAGGTTGGAGATGGGGTAATTGCGAAGGTCATATGGCCCAGATGCAGAGGATTTGGGAGCTCTGCCCTCCCAGCTTAGCCAAACCCATCATCCACTTCCTTTCCCCACCACTTCCTCTTTGGTACTTGTTGACCCAGCAGATTCCTTGGGCTCCCGATTTTGCAATCGCCTGGCCCATCAATCCACTTCCCTCCTGGGCAGCACTGATCAACACCAGGCCTTAGAAAAGCCACTTGGATCCCACATGTTGGTATCCAAGTTTTTCTAGAAGACCACTGTGAGGCCCAGGTTCTGGGAAGCAACTCCTCTCCAAATCAGGGTGAAGGAAAAGACCCCACTGCCTACAGCTTATTCCCCCAACCTAGGAAAGCCTGAGGGTGGCCAGGAACAGGGATGGAGTGCAGGGATAGGGAGATGGGAGGAAGAAGTCAGGGAGAGCTTCCTGGAGGAGGCTGCACCCTGAAGGAAGGTAGAACAGCAACAGGGGCGGTCTTTTAAAAACAGACCAGGCAGCGAGAGACCAGGCAGGAGAAAAGGCAAGGACCCAAGTGAGAGAGGATGGAGGGCTTGAACCAGGAAAGATGTGGAATGGGAAGAGGGTGGCTTCCAGAGTGGGTCCCAACTGAGGCTTGGGTGACTATATGAACCGTGGGGGCAAGCCCTTGAGTAGGGTATGAGAACGGAAGGGGAAGTTTGGGAGAAGACACTGGGATCATTTTGAGTGAGGTAGGTGTAGAGGCCAGACCCTAAAGAGAGCGAGAGAGCTGGGAAGGTACTGGATGACATCACAAAAGTAAGACACACGTTCAAGAGAACTCTAGAAAGCCAACATTTAAGGGCAGAAGAAGAAAGTCTGTAGAAGAGGCGGAGAAAGATCATGCTGAAAGTGAGAGATTAACCAGCCCACCTGGAACAAGCCAGGGAAGGCCCCAAGTGGCTGGGAGGAAGGCGGAAGGAGGCAAGTGGGCTGTCCAGGTAGAAGGGACCTCTAAGGTCACAAGCATCTTTATGGGGGTACCAGAGCAGAAGGTAGCTGGGGCTCAGTTCCTCCCCCAATGACCTTGCTGCCAGAGAGTCTGTATGGGTACCAACATTTACTATCAAAATGCACGCACAACCTTTTCTGGAAGTCCTGCCAAGCACCCGGCACTCTAGGTGCTCACACAGCATCTTCTAATAAAATCGTCCCCAGGGCAGACACGACAACATGGTAATAGCAGGATTCAGCTGCAGTTCCCATCAGAATCAGATAACATCCATGTCCAGTGCCCCGTGCTGAGGCTGCTCCCTAGACTCAGCCAGCTCTTGCAAAGAGAAAGAAGGAGCTGATATCTACGTGACTGTCGTATTCAGGGGCCACCACCTCTGTGTGGCTCCCTGGGCACTTGAAATATGCCAGTCTGAATGGAGATGTACTGTGAGTGTAACACACACCCAGGATTTTGAAGACTTAGTACCCACTCAACCCCCCCAAAAAAAGTAAATTGGTACAGCCACTATGAAGAACAGTATGGAGGTTTCTTAAAAAAAAAAAAAAGAAAGAAACCTAAAATTAGAATTGCCATATGACCCAGCAATCCTGCTTCCAGGCATATGTCTGGAGAAATCTCTAATTTGAAAAGACACACGCACCCTAATGTTCATGACAGAAGTGTTCACAAAAGTCAAGACATGGAAGTTACCTAAAGGCCCACTGACAGATGAATGGATGAAGAATACGTGGTATATAAATACATACACTGGGATATTACTCAATCATAAACTAAAACGAAATGAAGCCACCTGCAGCAACATGGATGGGCCTAGAGATGACCCTACTAAGTGGAGTAAATCAGGGAGAGAAACACAAGTATCATATGACGGCACTCACGGGTGGAACCAACAAAAGTCACACGAATGAGCTTATTTACAAAGCAAAAGTAGACTCGCAGGCATAGAAAACAGATTTATGGTTACCAGGAAGGAGAGCAGGGCCTGGAGGACAGAGATAAATTAGGAGTCTGGGATTAACACACACACATGTAGTCGTGTCCAAGTCTTTGCCACCCCACGGACTATAGCTCACCAGGCTCTTCTGTCCATGGAGTTTTCCGGGCAGGAATACTGAAGCTGCTTGCCATTTTCCTACTCCAAGGGATCTTTCCAACCCAGGGACCAAACCCACATCTGTGTCTCCTGAATTGGCAGGTAGATTCTTTACCACTGCGCCACGTGGGAAGCTCTTAACATATGAGCCATTGCCTTCTCCAATATGCACACTGCTGCTGCTGCTGCTGCTGCTGCTGCTGCTGCTAAGTCTCTTCAGTCGTGTCTGATTCTGTGCGACCCCATAGACGGCAGCCTGCCAGGCTCCCCCCGTCCCTACTACACATAAACTAGGTAAACATCGAGGGCCTACTATATAACACAGGAAATGACACTCATCATCATGGAATAACCTATAATGGAAAAGAACCTGAAAAAGAATATATGTATATATATATATATGTATAACTGAATCACTTTGCTGTTCACTTTAAGTTAACATAACATTGTAAATTAGCTATACTTCAGTGTAAAAAAGAATGTAAAATGTAAAAGATCTTAGTAATAATTTTTCACGCTGATTACATGCTGAAATAAAAATACTGAGTTAAACAAAATATATTATTAACTATATTATTATTATTATTTATATCATATATATTTTTATATGGCAACATAAATTATTATTACTATATATTTATTATTGTTACTATGATGTATTCATACATATATACATTAATATAGTATTATATGGTTTATGTTATATAATTATATATCATGTAGTTGTAAACATGATTATATAATACATTTACACAGTATGTTTATATTCATATATCATGTGATATGTAATAAATTATTATAATATAATTAATATAGCATTCATATCCTTGTTGTTAGTATAACATAATTGCATTACATCATTGGAGAGCAAGGAGATCAAGCCAGTCTTTCCTAAAGGAAATCAACTTGGAATAGTCATTGGAAGGACTGATGCTGAAGTGGAAGCTCCAATACTTTGGCCACCTGACGCAAAGAGCCAACTCATCGGAATAGACCCAGGAGGAGAAGGGGGAGACAGAGGATGAGATGGTTGGATGGCATCATCGACTCAATGGACATGAGTTTGAGTAACCTCCGGGAGTTGGTGATGGACAGGGAGGCCTGGCGTGCTGCAGTTCATGTGGTTGCAAAGAGTCAGACATGACTTAGCTACTGAACAACAACATTAAATATATTGCTATTGTCTTTTATTTTTATTTATTTTATTATTTTTAAACATTTTCATGTATCTACCGGAAAATTTTATACTTCTGTGGCTCATGTTGCATTTCTGTTGGACAGTGCTGTTTGCTGTCTGCTGTCTGTACACTATTCCTAGCCAATGCAGACACACACACACACAAAACCACTAAGTAGGAATATTTCCAGGTCAGTTATAAACAACACATTTCTACACTTATTCTTTATTTTCATTTTTCAGCTGGTGCATACCAGCGATCTAAAAGTCCACAGGTTACATGCTATATGAGTCCATCGATACAATATTCTCGAAAGTATCAAATGACAGAGATGGAGAGCAGATTTGTGGTTGCCAGGGCCTGGGGACAAAGCTGGGGAGGGCAGAGGGCAGTGGAGGTGGCTAGAAAAGGATGTCACAAGGGATTTGGCAGCTACAAAAACATCCGGCACCTTGGCCATATCCATGTCAACATCTCGGTTGTGATACTGTAATACCATTTTGAAAGATGTTCCTGTTACAGGAAACAGGTCAAAGACAAGCAAAATCACTTTCATATTATCACTTACAACCCAACCTCACGAGACGCTAAACGAGGTCAAAATGAAACGGTTAGTTTTCTTTTTCAGGGCAGACAAAACATCAATTGACAGCCCCGAAGAGCAAATTCCCCTGGGACTCCACCTCCTGGAGGGACCCAATCAGTGTTTCCCAACCCTAGGTATCTTCCGCACTGGTTGCTTTTCTCCATAACCACATCACATCTTTTTACTTAATACTCTCTCTCTCTTTTTTTTTTTAACCTAGTGAAGTAATGTACTAACTTACTGCTTCTCTCTTTTTTTTTTTGCCACATCACACAGCATGTGGGATGTTAGTTCCCTGACCCGGATGGAACCCACACCCCCTGCAGTGAAAACATGGAGTCTTAACCACAAGACCATCAGGGAAGGCCCTTACTGTTTCTCTTTAAACCAACTCACTCTCCAAAGCTGAGATTGGTCCACGAATTTAAAAAATTTTTTTAAATTTATTTATTTTGTTATTTATGGCTGTGCTGGGTCTTCCCTGCTGCGTGGACTTTCTCCAGGTGCGGGGAGCAGGGGCTACTCTCTATTTATGGTGTGGAGGCTTCTCTTGTTGTGGAGCACGGGCTCTCCAGCTCAATAGTTGTGGCACGTGGGCTTAGATGTCCCAAGGCTCGTGGGATCTCTGTGCCCTCCGCCCCCGACCAGGAATCAAACTCCTGTCCCCTGCACAGGCAGGCAGATTCTTTACCACTGAGCCACCAGTGAGGCCCAGTCCGGGGATTTTTACTTTGTCCTAAACAAGAACAACTTTTGAGATTCCAGTTTTATATACATAGATTTTTTTTTTTTTTGGTCAACTCTCCATAAAATAAATACAGAACTCTTTTTTCATTGTTGTTCAAAGTTGGAGTGTTTCTGTTTGTTTTGCTCTCTGATATCTTCACACGCTCTGCACAGGAACGTCTTATTCTATGGGAGGGTTCCAAGTATGTTGGTTGCTGTTTGTTTTCCAAAGTCCTTGAATGGAAAGATTGGGGCGGGGAAGGGTCCTGGAAGAACTTATCAACCTTGGAAAATGAAGAACGGTAAGATGGGTTCGCCTAGAAGAAGCAGGACTAGTCCAGGAAAGATGGAAGGAAAAGGTGGCGAATTCGTTCAACCAACACCGCCCACCTTGTCCCGGGCTGAGTTTCAAAAAGCAAAGTGAATGGACCGGAAGTTTGGCAGAGCCCCGGAAAGCTGGCGCTCAGAGAGGCCTCCCCTTACACCGCCTGGCTCTTCAGGGCCGGGGTGTCCACCGTGGAGAGCGTCTGGGACTTGCTCTCCCTGCGTACCGACTCTTCAGTCAACACGCCGCGGACCCTGGCGGGGAGGGTCTTCAGGAACCGGGCGTGAAAGCCCTGGGCGGCGAACACATAAATGATGGGGTTAATGCAGCAGTTGATATAAGCTAGGGAGACGCACAGGGCGTCTAGACTGGACACGAGTTTGAAGCTGTCCCATTGCGGCTGGAAAAAGGCCAGCATCATCCCCGTCACCTGGTAGGGCAGCCAGAAGACAAAGAAGCTGGTCACCACGGCCACCACCACCTTGAGCGTCTTGGCGGAGCGCGTGGCAGTGCGGCTCCATGCCCGAAGCAGGAGGAAGGTGTAACAGATTGCAAGCGTGACCAGCGGCCCCAGGAAGCCCACAGCCAGCCGGACGATGGCCACGGCCTTCTCCGCATATTCATGGCCCCTACCGTATGCGACGACACACATCGTCTTGGGCGGGTAGTGCTCTACGTAGACCTGACGGAACACAAAGGAAGGTATGGTCAGCAGCAGAGCCAAGCTCCAGGCCACGGTGCAGGCCAGCCAGGCCACACGGGCCCCTCGGTAGTTCTGGCACCAGACGGGATTGAACACCAGCAGGAAGCGGTCGGCGCTGATGGTGGCCAGGAGTAAGATGCTGGCGTACATGTTGAGAAGGATGAGAGAGGGCAGGATTCGACAGGCAGCGTCACCAAAGGACCAGTGGTTCTGCTGGATAATGGATGTAAACAAGATGGGCAGTGCCAGGCAGGAGAGGAAGTCGGCCACCGCTAGGTTGAGAAACCAGATGGCGTTGACGGTCCGCTTGACCTCGGACCCTGTCACCCAGACCACCATGGCATTGCCAGGCACCCCGATCAGGAAGACGGCAGCGAAGATCACCAGGGCAATCACATCTGGGGCTCGCAGTCTGTGGGTGTAGGGAGAGTCATCCACCCGGTCGTCGGGGTTCGAGGTCCATTTGTCATAATCAGAGTAATCAGGAGTGCTGACAGCCATGGAGTCCTGGGTGGAATCAGAGAGGCGGGGAGAGTGTGAGTGGCAGGTAGCAAGGAGCTTGCCCATCAGAGCCACTGAAAGCCCATCACGCCATTTCTTTAAGCCTCAGGTGTCTCCCGGGGAAACAGGGATGCTGAGGGCTGACAGCCAGCTGGGGTGTGTCACACCCCTGATTCAAATGTTGACCACCGGACTTCCCTGGTGATCCCGTGGTTAAGAATCCGCCTGCCAAAGCAGAGGACGTGGGTTTGATCCCTGGTCCAGGAAGATCTCACGTGCCACGGAGCAGCTTAGCCCGAGAGCCACAGCTACTGAAGCTTGTGTGCTCTAGAGCCCCCGCTCCGCAGTAAGAGAAGCCACGGCAGTGAGAAGCCTGCCCACCGCAATTAAGAGAGTAGCCCCTGCTCGCCCCAATTAGAGAAAACCCATAGGCAGCAGTGAAGACCCAGCACCGCCAAAAATAAATAAGCAATTTTAAACATACTTCGAGGAGAATGAACTAATAATCACATGCAGATAATTCCAAGATTGATAGCCCAAATCTTGAACTATTACTTAAATTTTTTTTTTTTTAATTTTTACTGGCTCAGAGGTTAAAGCATCTGCCTGGAATGCAGGAGACCTGGGTTTGATCCCTGGGTCAGGAAGATTCCCTGGAGAAGGAAATGGCAACCCACTCCAGTACTCTTGCCTGGAGAATCCCATGGAGGGAGGAGCCTGCTAGGCTGCAGTCCATGGGATCACAAAAAGTCAGACACGATTGAGTGACTTCACTTTCACTATATAGTTGATTTACAATGTGTTAATTTCAGGTGTACAGCAGTGAAGATACATAATATCTTAGGGCAATATTTTAAAGAATCAAAATTAATGCCTCTCCAAAAAAATTCCACGCTGGAAAAAAATAAAGGCAATCTGCTGCAGTCGTTTGTTTGGTTTATGACCCTGCCTTGTTACGCGAGAGGGATCTTCAGATGAGCCCACAGTTTTCATTCCCAGCTGGGGGTGGTTTGCAGGTTGACACTGTCATGCAAACATATCAAGCAATGCAGGATTTTAAGTATAGTCAAGAGTTGGACCATAGAAAAGGCTGAATGCCGAAGAACTGATGCTTTCAAACTATGGTGCTGGAGAAGACTTGAGAGTCCTTGGACAGCAAGGAGATCAAACCAGTCAGGCCTAAAGGAAATCAACCCTGAATGTTCATTGGAAGAACCGATGCTGAAGCTGAAGCTCTATACTTTGGCCACCTGTTGTGAAGAGCTGGCTCATTGGAAAAGACCCTGATGCTGGGAAGGATTGAGGGCAGAAGGAGAAGGGGGCAACAGAGGATGAGATGGTTGGATGGCATCACCGACTCAATGGACATGAGTTTGAGCAACTCCAGGAGACAGTGAAGGAGAGGGAAGCCTGGCATGCTCCAGTCCATGGGGTCAGACAGGACTTAGCAACTGAACAACAACAAGTCAGAAGAACTGGGGCTCCTTGGAGAAAAGTTGGTTCCTGTCCTGGGACAGAAAATATCCAAGATGAGGCCAGAACATCTCACACTAGAAAGTAAGAAAAAGTTTAAGTAACAACAGGGACATATCAAAAGCACTTCCCCGATGGTCCAGTGGTTGAGATTCGACCTTCCAAGGCAGTTGGTGCAGGGCCGATCCCTGCTCAGGGAATTAAGATCCCACAAGTCACATGGTGTGGCAAAAAAAAGAAAAGAGAGAGCCTGAAAGAGCCCACACTAGCCAGAAAGTGAAAGTGAAAGTCACTCAGTCATGTCCGCCTCTATATAGTCCATGGAATTCTCCAGGCCAGAATACTGGAGTGGGTAGCCTTTCCCTTCTCCAGGGGATCTTCCCAATCCAGGGGTCGAACCCAGGTCTCCCGCATTGCAGGCACATTCTTTACCAACTGAGCTATGAGGTAGCAAGGAGCTTGCCCGTCAGAGCCACTCAAAGCCACACTAGCCAGAAGACAGGACAATTTGAGTATTTAATAATAATGATAATAACTGATGGAGTAAAATGTATATCAATAATAAAGATCTATGAGTTCATAATGATAATAAAATCAAGTAAGTCAGTGGTCACATTTTTATTCTGAAAAGGGAATGAATCAAGCACTTATCCTGCCGTTTCTGTACAGAGTATTATTACAGAGAAATAGAGAGTCATTGTGGGAGGTCCTTCTTTAGAGAAGACTCTAAAAATAATTCCTGCAGAAGGAAGGATAGACTGAAGGAAATATGGATCTGGATGATGAACAAAAACATCTCATAAAACCATCATGTAAAAAACAGGCAGGAACCTTGCAATGACTCGGTGCTGGCACCGCAGACCCTCCCATCAACCTCAGCACTCGGAGAAGAGAGACGAGTGGATATCTGCTCGGATGTGACGCGGTAAAACGACGATACAGCACCAGGGCTCCCCTCGCAGTTCATTCAGTAAAGAATCTGCCTGCTATATGGCAGACTCGGGTTCGATCCCTGGGTCAGGAAGATCCCATGGAGAAGGAAATGGCAATGCACTCCAGTATTCTTGCCTGGGAAATCCCATGGACAGAGGAGCCTGGTGGGCTACAGCCCATGGTGTTGCAAGAGTCAGACACGACTTAGCAACTAAACCACCACCATCCATGGAGTAATTTTTGCAAAAAAAAAAAACAAAACAATGTGACTCTAATCAAGGTCTTAGCTCTAAAACTACCAGTTTACAGGAAAAGCAGTTGAGAGAGGAATATGATAAATAACACCACAGGGACAAAACCAGCCCAATCAAGAGCTCAGGAAACTCTGCAAGACAAATGGTATTGTTTCTCTCGCAAATAAATGGCATTTTTAAAATAGGAAGAGGAAAAAAAATGGAATTGAAAGTGTCGTGGATTAGAAGAGATTTATAGATAACTAATAAGGACCTACTGTCGAGCACAGGGAACGCTGGAATCAACTATTTATTGTTGTTTGGTTGCTAAGTCGTATTGGACTCCTTTGCAACCCCACGGACTGTAGCCCGCCAGGTTCCTCCGTCCCTGGAGTTCTCCAGGCAAGATTACTGGAGTGGTAAGGTGATAATTCCAGCTGGGGACAAAGCCGATGTGAGGGTTAAGAGTGTCTCATTTAGTAACGACATCAGCGTCTCCTTGTGAAGTTGCAGCCTGTGTAATAATGCACATGTTAAAAGGGTGCATTAGTCAGTATTGAAGAAGGGTCCTGTAAAGTCATCCAGACTTGCTATGAACGCCATTTGAAGCCACTGGGTAGACAGTGGCTCCGCCCTAAACCACATTTTAGCAATTGTATTTTTTTCCTGATTATATTTTTAATGTCCTTCGCTGTTTATGTTGATGAGTTTTTTATGTACTTTTGGTGATGTTTCAGTTTTATGTACTCTTGTGACATCAGAAAAGTACCGCTGGTTGTTTGCAGCCTTATTGTGTAATCAGCCTACCACAGGCTTCCATATATAACAAAGTAATTAATATTGTGCAAGCGCAAAACACTTCTGTTGTGAAAGCAGTGTTTGGAAAATGAGAAATTATTTTAAACGGTTACAAAACAGTGGTCAGTTCCATAATCCCCACTTTCCGCCCTTAAATGTTTGCTTTATCAGAGAAAGGGTCCCTTATTTGTCATTGCAAGATTCTTAGAAAACGTGTTTAATCCTCTTAAATACAACCAGTACTAAAAAGTCTGTATTATTTTGGTCTGTTGGGTACAGAGTACAAGTTGCAGTCACAGGATGGAGAGGACGTTTCCCACTGTCTCTCTTAAGCTGTACAATTTTTTTTTTCTCCAGTGTTTTGTTTTATATAGGTTTTGAATTCCTTTAACTTTTGTCAGAGAAGGCAATGGCACCCCACTCCAGTACTCTGGCCTGGAAAATCCCATGGATGGAGGAGACTGGTGGGCTGCAGTCCATGGGGTCGCAAAGAGTCGGACACCAATGAGTGACTTCCCTTTCACTTTTCACTTTCTTGGATTGGAGAAGGAAATGGCAACCCACTCCAGTGCTCTTGCCTGGAGAATCCCAGGGGTGGGGGAGCCTGGTGGGCTGCCGTCTATGGGGTCGCGCAGAGTCGGACACGACTGAAGTGACTTAGCAGCAGCAGCAGCAGCAGCAACTTTTACTGTGTCTACTAAATACTGCACGTGTGCTGTTCTGATTGTTTGCTCCAGTTGACTACCAATAAAAGACCTGTTAATCACATACAGAAAAAAAGAATACTGGAGTGGGTTGCCATTTCCTCCTTCTGGGGATCTTCCCGACCCAGCAATCGAACCCACATCTCTTGTGTCTCCTGCTTTGGCCTGTGGATTCTTTACCACTGGGCCACCTGGGAAGCCCACTGTACTATAGGAAAAATGTTCAAAGGAGAGAGAGATTTAGGACATAGATATACCAAAGATAATACGGAGACCAAGGCTGGATCCTGATTGGAATAGTCGTATGGAAAATAAGATATTTTGGAGACATCTGGGAGATTTTAAAATAGACTGGATATCCAACAATAGTAAGGAACCATTGCTTATTCTATTGAGGGTGATAGGATATTGTATTTATGTTTTCAAAAAGTGGTAGAAGACAGTTTCTGATAGAGATTTCACATAGCAGGTGAAATAGGATGTTTTGGGTTTGCTTTAAAAATTCCAGGAAAAAAAAAAAAAAAAGAAGAAGAGGAGGGAAGGAGGGAGGACCAAGGATGACTAAGAATGACAAAGTGTTGATAACTGTGGGAGCTGGGTCATGAGTACATTGGACATTCACAACTTCGTTCTCTCTGCTTTCGTGTGTTTGATATTTTCCATAATAAAATAAAGAACTTTCTTGCCAGGAAGTGTCATATCCCCCTCCAAAGAGAGAAAGAGCAGCAGGTGAATGAGAAACAGTCTTGGACACAAAACAATAACCCGGAGGCACTAGACACAGGCAGAAGAAAAATCCCCATGCAGGACGGGGAGCGATGGCGCTAAGGCAGCCAGTGTTTACTGAGCATCTGCTATGTTTAAGTACAGCATTAGCTCTTTCAGTCCTGACCACAACCCTACAAGTAGGTCCTATGAATATGCCCATTTTATTGACAAGGAGACACAGGCACCGGAAGATGAAGTAGCCTGTCCCAGTCATGGAGATGGGAATTCAACTTTCTTTAGATTGGTATGCAAACCCAGAGAGGTTGCCGTTGGGCAGTTCCAGAGGTTGGAAGGGGGCCTCCAAGGACACCCAACGGGCAAACTCTGTGGCCCCTGGAGCCCATCCCTGAAGGTGATTTTGTCACCAGCCCGGGGAAAGGAGGCAGAGAAAAACAGAGATCATTGTTACAGAAATATTCAGAGCTGGATTTTTAGGGTACTTGAATCTGCAGGCTGAGGTTTTGACCCACTAAGCACCCAGCTCATAGATTAAATAAGATGAAAAATCTTCAAGAACCTGGCAGAGTGCCCGGTACACAGTAGGGAGATAAGAAATGGCAATGCTCTTGTTTCCCATTGATCTTACAATTATTGGAGAGCTCAGATCTTTCTCTGAACCACTTTTTAATTTCTAGTTCCTTTATGTTTCCTTAAGGTCAACCAGGTCAGCCAGGCTGATGCTCCAGCATATGTGCTGGTATGGCCATTAGCGGAGATCAAATTATCCAAAGGGGAAAGGTCAGTTCATCCGAAGAGTGGATGAACTGGGCATGGTATATCCGTGTAGTGGAATATTATCCAGCCATAAAAAGGGATGAAATATTGACATAAGCTACAATGTGGATGAAGCCTGTAAACATGCTGAGTGAAAGAAGTCAGATCATACTATATGATTCCATTTATAGAAAATGTCTAAACTGCAAATCCATAGAGATGGGAGATGTGCTTGTAACAGCCTCGAGCTAGGGGAGCAGGAGCAGGGAGGGATTGCTTAGTGGGCACAGGGTTTCTTTTGAGGGTGATGACTAGTTTCTGGAAATAGATGAAGTGTTGGAGACAGAGCTTCCCCGGTGGCTCCGTGGTAAAGAATCTTCCTGCAAGGCAGGAGACTTGAGTTCAACCCCTGGGTCAGGAAGATCCCCTAGAGGAGGGCATAGCAACCCACTCCCGTATTCCTGCCTGGAGAATGCTATGCTCAGAGGAGTCTGGTGGGCTATGGTCCATAGGGTCACAAAGAGTTGGACATGACTGAAGCAACCTAGCACGCACGCGGTGATGGGGCAGCACGGAACATACTTAGTGCCGCTGAATGGTGCACTTCAAAATGACGAAGTCTAAATTTTGTGGCATTTTGGTTGATTAAAATTAAAATGCCAGTGTCCTAAAGATAAGGAAGGGCCAAAGGACTGTTCCAGATGAGTCGGGACTAAAAGACCAGGACACCCACATGTGGTGTGACATCCTGGACCGCAGCCCGGAGCAGGAAAGACAAATTCACTCTGAAGGCCATTATTCGGACCACGGAGCAACTTTTAACCTGATCTATGGACTAGATCACAGTATCACATCAAATGCTAACTTCCCTGATGGTGATCACTGTACTCGTGTAAATGAATGTCTTTGTGTTTGAGAAGGAGACCCTGAGATATGTAGGAGCAAAAGATGCCTGCAACTTCCTCTCAACTGGTTCAGAAAAAAAAGAAAAGGTGGTAGATGATAGATTAATAAACAGAAGGGACGGATAGATAGAGCAAACCTGAAGAATCTGTGTCCAGAGAGTATGGAAGTTCCCTGTATTATTCTTATAATTTTTTCTGTAAGTGTGAAGACGTTTCCAAAAAGTTAAAATGGTTGCTTTATTTCCACTGATAAAGAGACTCTGCCCTGAGTCACCCCCAGCACGCTGACCTCCCTTTTTCTACTCTGGGACCCCCAAGCTCAGATCACTAAAGGGTCAAATCTGGGCATGGCAAGAGGCCCCAGATCCTGCCCAGGGGGACCCTGCACTGTGGTTAAATGGTTTAAGTGTCCACCTCGGACATGATAACATGCAGCTAACTTCGATCTCTGCTCGTTTCACAAGCTCTGGACTATGCTGCAGAATAATCCAGGCCCCAGAAGGGGGACGCCTCCCCACCCCCTGCTCCCACGCTCGCCGTTACCCCTCACATCAGATGACAAAGATCCTCGCCTGGGATGAGCTCACGCAGCCCTTCCCTCTCACTGACTGCACAGGGGCAGGAAAAAGATGCTGATTCTAACGCTCTGCGGTTTTTAGGATCCTCCTGATGTAAATGGCTTGTAAAGTTTAGTCACGGCTGTATCTCTATAAAGAAGGGAAACAGCTGAAGCGTCCAGGCAAGAGGCGACTGGCTCAATAGTGATGACACTTTCAGGCAAAACAATTCTATGCAACCAGCAAAAGAATGAGGAAGTTTACCTAAGGGTGGGTGTGGAAAGAACTCCAAGATCTAGGGTGAAACAGGACAAGTAAGAACAGTATGTGAAGCAACACTACCTGCCAAAGAGAGTCATTCTTCCTCCCTGCTTCCCTCTCTCCTCCCAACCCCCTCTCCCCTCCTCACCACTTCCCCTCTGTCGATTTCTCTCTCCTAAGTGTCTGCACAGACTAGCTCCAGAAGCAGGCAGAGGAAGTCTGGAAGAGTGGTTGCCCCAGGGGAAGGGAAGTAGGAGGTTGGTATACTTTCTGGGGGGAGAGGGGGTGGGGTTGGTCCCTGCTAAGAGGCCTGTGGGATCCTAGTTCCCCGACCAGGCATCGAACCTGCTTTGGAAGCCCAGAATCTTAACCACTGGACTGCCAGGGAAGCCCCTCACCATATATGCTTTTCTTCTTCTGGTATGTAAGCCACATCAGTGAATATACCACCCATTCCGCTCTCCCCAGAAATGGATATTATACAGCCTCTACTAAAGAATTTGTGGTTCTACCATTCTAGAAGGGGCTTCCCAGGTGGCTCAGCAGTAAAGAATCCACCTGCCAAGCTGGAGTTGCACGTTTGCTCCGAGGGTCAGAAAGATCCCCTGGAGAAGGAAATGGCAACCCACTCCAGTATTCTTGCCTGGGGCATCCCACGGACTAGAGGAGCCTGGGGGGCTACAGTCCACAGGGTCTCAAAGAATGGGACACGACTTGGCACCCGAGCACACGCAAGTGCCATTCTAGGAGTCTAGGAAAGAGGCTAAGCATATTTCTTCATCTCATAAACGTTACCAGACTAGAGATCGGCTCCTGACATACCTGGCACCTGTCCTTGGAGAGGTTATGGTCTCCTGCGAGAGGGAAATTTATCACCAGGGATGGGAACAGAGTGTGTTCTACAGAGAATCCAGCCTGCTGGGGGATCAGCAGAAGGGTGTTGGAAAAATCAAGCCACAACCCCGCGCGATCCACTCCAGTATCCTTGCCTGGGAAATCCTATGGACTGAGGAGCCTGGAGGGCTACAGTCCATGGGGTCGCAAAAAAAGTCGGACATGACTTAGCCACTAAGCAACAACAAAGAACAAAGTAGAAATGGAAAAAAAAAAAAAAATCACTGCAACATGGTCCAAATGAAATTTCTGCACTGATGGGAATGTCCCAGAGGTGTGCCATCCAGGATGGTAGCCGCCAGTCACCTCTGGCTGTGGAGTTTGTGACATGCGGCAGATGTGTCTGGGAACTGAACTTGTACTTTGCTGTCATTTTAATTAAGTTTCACCAGCCCCATGTGGCTGGTGGCTTCGTCTCAGACTCCAGCGGTCTGGGGCTCCTAAGCGATTCCTAAGTGCTTCCTAGGTGTTAGTTTGTTAATTCTCTAACCACAGTGTTTACGGTACAACAAGCCCAAAGGCGGGTACTCTTTTTTTCCTAAGATCAAAGGCTCGTTTTTAAGAGCCCTTGCCTACTGTGTGGAGAAAGGGCCAGATCAGAAGCTGAGAAGGAGAGGTGATTGGAATTGCCCAGCTGTGGTGAGGGATGATGGTGGTTTGCACTAGGGTGGTGAGTGTGAGGACTCATGAATGGATCAGAGGAGGCGAGGGCTAAGGAGAAGATGCTTAGGAGAAAAGCAATCAGAATCACCAAGTTCTAAGTCCTTTTCCTGTATCAGCTCTTCTTTTTTTGCCACTGCAATACCCACTTTGCAGATGAGAAAACTGAGGCTACAGACAGCTTAAGAGACCTTTCCAGGTCCTCACTGTTAGCAAGTGACAGAGGTAGGAGAGACCTTCAGAGAGTCCAACCCTAGAACCTTCTCTGAGAGGTTACCAGGCCTCAGGCGTGGTGGGAGTGAGGGGACCCCATGCCTTCAAGGCAAAGGGTCACACGGTAACAGGGAGGATGTCACACACCAGAAGGTGAAAGAACACCAGCGAGGCTGGCAGGTAGCCAGGATGAGGTTGGAGGAGCCACAGATGTCATGTTAAAGGAGATGTGTTTTATCCTGGGGTCATGGGGAGCCGCAGATGGTCTTTGAGTCACAGAGGGACTAGATGAGCGTTCTTGTTCAGAAAGCTTCCTCTGGCTGCTGTGGGGAGGTGAGATTAGAGGCAAGAGGACCAGAGAGGAGGCTGGGGCTGGGACTCAGGCCAGCAAAGACGGGAGCGATCCCCAGAGGAGGAAGAAAAGTAGGAGCGTTAAGAGGGGCCACACGCCCCTTCCCTCCCTTGCAGGGCTTCCGTCTTGCCATCTTCAGGGCAGGGAACGTCCTGCCAACTGTCCCCTTCTTTATGGCGGAAATAATAGACTCAGAGATGCTGTCAGGCCTAGGAAATACACAGAAGGCACGGGCTGCTTTTTTTTCTGGAACATCCCTCTCCCCATTTCTACGTGGACACAATGTCTTTAAACAGTCCACCCACAGAACCACATAAAACCACTAAGGCATCCTCAGAAACTGGGATACAAGGATGGGGGTGAGCATCTCGACTCATCCTCTTGAATCTGCACAGTCTTTGAGACTCAACATCCCTGAGCACGAAGAAACACAGGCATTTGCATTTTAAAAACGATGTGAAAAAGACAAGCCTCCGGATCCTTTCAGGATGCGAGGAACTACCTTTCAGGCTGGCAAAAAGCAAAAATAGTTCCATCTGAACATGCAGATGGGTGTCTAGACAAGTAAATACTCTCCTGCTCTGAAGATGAGGAATATAAATTGGTACAGGTTTTGGCAATATCTGTTAAAATAAAAATTGTCTGTGTCTTAGATTCAGCATTTGCAGTTCTGAAAACCCAGACATGAATCCAAAGATATAATTCTGGTGTTTCAGGGTTTGCGTTTTTTTTTTTTTTTTTTTTGGCTGCCCAGCCTGTAGGATCTTATCTCCCTGACCAGCGATCGGACCCAGACCCCTGACAGTGAAAGTGCTGAATCTTAATCACTGGACCACCAGGGAATTTTCTAATTACAAACAGCTAAATTTCCACTGATAAGCAATGGAAACTCTCACTGGCATATCCCACAGCTGATGAAAAGATAAAGGGAATTTCCCTGAAACACACCAGGATATACCAGTATGTTTCTCACAGATTAAGCTGACGTTTGTAAACGTCAAGTGCCTAGCACAGTGCCTGGCATGCAGGTGGAGGTTGTCAATAATATTATAAGTTATTCACGTAAGAAAAAAAGCGAGAGGTAGGATATCGTGTAAAAAAGACTTCTCTTTGTAGGGTAGAAAGGATAGACACATCACAGGCATTGAGAGCCAGCTGTATGCCAGCCACTGCTGAAAGCGCTTCCCATGTATTATCTCACTGAACTCTCTCCATGACCCTGTGATACAGACTATCCCCATCTTAGTGACAAGGAGAAGGAGGCTCAGACAGACGAGTCTCTTCAGCTCCTACACAAGATAGGCAGGATTTGAACCTAGTTTCGGTATGATCTCCATGTCAAAATATTCCTTACTCTCTACACTGTCATGGACTGTTTCCAGAAGTGTTAGCCACAAACTGTTGCCCTGATTCCACCCTCCTACGTTTCTGGTTACAAGAAACCAGAGCTACGAGGAATCTGAGTCTCTGGGCAGGGATGGTCCTTTCACTGAGTACCCTTTAAGGATTTGGGACTTTTTTTTTTTTTTAATTATTAGTATTCAGAAAGAAAAAGCTCTAGTCCATCTTTTAATTAAAAAAAAAATTCTGACATTACAGAGCTAAAGTGAAATGTATTAATATTCCACTCCTATATTTCCATGACAAAAAAAAAATCTCATGAGCCAAAAAAACACAGGGATTAGCTTATAAAACTAAATATGGATCTCAGCATCAACTGAGCAGAGAAAGGAATTAAAACATTTCAATTTTAGAAAATCATGGGTGAATAATAAAATGTGTAGAAACAAAATTTTCAAACTATTTTGGGATTATTTAACAGAGAGGAAAAGTCAAAGCTAATCACGGGCCCTATAACCCCTTGACAGTCTTACTTCTTAGCTGCTTCCCAGCCCCTGAGGGGGAGAGGAAGGTGAGGAGAGAAGGGGAGAGGTCAAGGACTGGGAGGAGGAGGAAGGAAAAAGGGAGCAGATGGTGCCAAGAAGGGAGAGCACACACATAGGGGGTGTCTGCCCCCCGTTCCCCTCTAGACTCACCATCTTCAGGTCTCTCCCAGATTCTCCTCTGATCAAAGGCTCCCAAGGGCTGTGGCTTGCAAGCCCCAAGGGAGGGTGCAGATAACCAGAGAGGAAATGACCCGTCTTACCCCTCTGGGGTTCTCATTGGTCTGGGGCTTGGGGTTTCTTCCGCAAGGCACACACCCAGTGAACCCTGAACACCTCCTCCAGCCGCTCCATGGAAGGGGCCAGGAGGAAGTTCCAGGTCCCAGGAGGAAGGAAGCCAGACGTTAGAGACTCCCACCTTGTCGAGACCTGGCCCCTCTCCCTGCCTTGAGTTCCCCATTTGAGAGGCTGTCTCTTTCCTTCTGGAGAAGGAAATGGCAATCCACTCCAGTACTATTGCTTGGAGAATCCCATGGACAGAGGAGCGTGGTGGGCTGCTGTCCGTGGGGTTGCAAAGAGTCGGACACGACTGAGCGACTTCACACACACACACTCACTCTTTCCTTCTATGGCCCCAGGTAGCCCTGAAAAAGCTCAGGGGTTCAGTTGGCTTCAACCTGGGAACTGGGAATTGATTGTGAGCCCCAGCCTCCCAACTGGGTTCCATTGAGACCCAGAGAGGAAAAGCAAGTCTGTGAAGATGGCCCAGTACTTGAGGACTATTCAGTCTTCCCGTCTGCTGCTGCTGCTGCTAAGTCGCTTCAGTCGTGTCCGACTCTGTGTGACTCCATAGATGGCAGCCCACCAGGCTCCCCCGTCCCTGGGATTCTCCAGGCAAGAACATTGGAGTGGGTTGCCATTTCCTTCTCCAATGCATGAAAGTGAAAAGTGAAAGTGAAGTCACTGAGTTGTGTCCAACTCTCAGCGACCCCAGGGACTGCAGCCCACCAGGCTCCTCCATCCATGGGATTTTCCAGGCAAGAGCCATCACCATCTTTTCCAGTCCCTTTCTGGGTTATTGCTGAAACATGCTGGAGTCTGGGGTGGGGAAGAAACTATGTTATTAGTTTCTCATTGCTGCTGGAATAAATGGCCATAAACTGAGTGACTTAAAACAATAGAAATGTATCCTCTTACAGTTCTAGAGGCCAGAAGTCAACAGGGCTATATTCCCTCTGTAGGTTCCAGAGGAGAGTGTGTTCCTGCCTCTTCCGTTTCCACTGACTGGCAGCACTCCTTGACTTGTGGCCACATGGTTCCAATACCTGCCTCTAAGGACAGAGACATCGCCTTCCCTCCAACTGCGCGTCACAAGTCTCCCTCCGCCTCCCTGGTATAAGCACCCTTGTGATTACATTTAAGAACCCTCTAGGGGACATCCTTGGAGGTGCAGTGGATAAGAATCTGCCTGCCAATGCAGGGGGCACGGGTTTGATCCCCGGCCGGGGAAGACTCCACATGCTGTGGAGTGACTAGGTCTGAGAGCCGCAACTCCTGAACCTGCACGGTGCAATGACTGAAGTCCAGGCGCCTACAGCCTGCGCTCCGCAACAAGAGAAGCCGCCACAATGAGAAACCTGAGTCCCACAACGAAGAGTAGCCTCCCCTTACTGCAACTAGAGAAAGCCCACACAAAGCAACGGAGACCCGTGTGTGCAGCTCAGTCACTCAGCCGTGTCCCACTCGTTACGACTCCACGGACTGTAGCCCGCCAGGCTCCTCTGCCCACGAGATTCACCAAGCAAGGATACTGGAGTAGGTTGCCATTTCCTCCTCCAGAGGATCTTCCCGACCCAGGGATCAAACTTGAGTCTCCTGCATCATCTCCTGCACTGGCAGGTGGATTCTTTACCACTGAGCCACCTGCAAAGACCCAGTGCAGCCCCCCAAAAAGAACCCCCTAAATAATCCAGGATAACCTTCCATGTCAAGATCATTAGTTTACCTGCCACGTCCCTTTTCCCACATGAAGTCACCCTGCAGGTTTCAGTCATTAGGAGGCGAACATCCCTGGGAACGATTTTTCGGCCTATAGCAGTGGAGCATGACTGGAGCGTGAGTGTAGAAACAGGTTCATTTTTCCCACGCTCATCTGCAACGCTCCAATAGATCACCCACATCCTTCCTCCCCAAATAGTATTCTTCTGCAGCAAACTTCAATTTGTGCAGATCTAGCTTTCTTTTCATAGCAGAGATGATCCATGTACACATTTGAACAATCCAGAAATGTACTCCCCCCCTTCCCCCCTCCCCACAATAAAGTGTTGAAAAATCCCCTCACCTTCACCCTTCTGAAACTCCTTTAGCAATTTGGAATGTACTCTCCTAGACTTTTACAAATGTGATGCTTGTGTTTGGGAATGGACACGTGAGTGCACGATGTTTGGGCAAAGTTTGGTTCCACTAGATGAAGCCACGTGTTGTGGACTTGACTCAGCAAGGATTTTAAGGTCTTTGCAGAGGGGATTCTTTGCTGATAGGAATGCATGGTTGTTATACCAACTCTGACCTTAAGAGGGCGCGCGAGCGGGAGGAGAGTCAGAAGGCCAGGCCATACCCTCTTGATATATTAAGATTTTTAGACCGCAGTTGGGCATTGCTAAAGGAAATCAGTCCTGAATATTGAATATTCATTGGAAGGACTGATGCTGAAGCTGAAGTTCCAGTACTTTGGCCACCTGATGCGAAGAACTGACTCATTGGAAAAGACCTTGATGCTGGGAAAGATTGAAGGCAGGAGGAGAAGGGGACGACAGAGGATGAGATGGTTGGATGGCATCACTGACTCCACGGACATGAGTCTGAGCAAGCTCTGGGAGTTGGTGATAGACAGGGAAGCCTGGCGTGCTGCAATCCATAGGGTCGCAAAGAGTCAGACACAACTGAGGAACTGAACTGAACTGGGCATTGCCTTAAAATCACAGGTTCTTAACATTTTCTATGTCCTGGACCCTTGGAGAAGTTATTAACTGCTTCTCAGAATAATTCTTACAACTTTTTGAAAGTGAAAGTGTTAGTCACTCAGTCGTGTCAAACTCTTTGTGACCCCATGGACTGTAAACAGCCAGGCTCCTCTGTCCATGGAATTCTCCAAGCAAGAAGACTGGAGTGGGTTGCCATTCCCTTCTCCAGCGGCTCTTCCCAACCCAGGGATCGAACCCAGGTGTACTGCAGGCAGATTCTTTACCGTCTGAGCCACTTTATGGTGGTGCGAATTCAAATGTAACAAGAAGTGGCCAGGATAGTATAAAAGCAATAAGGAAATGTGTAATAGGTCACCTGATGTAAGCCGCCGTCCTCGTTCCCATTTCATCAACTGTTCCGATAACGTGCTTTGATCACTTTTTTCAGAACGATGTTTTTGTGAATGCGCTGAAGCACCTCATGTTGTTTTAATAGTGCCATAAGTCCATTGTTAGTTTGAAGCGTCCCTGTTGGTGGAACTTCAGGTGATTTCCAATCTTTTTGTCCATATCACAGGGAGCACCCTAGCACATGCATTCTGGTGCCTGTGTAGGAGGATTTATTGCAGACCACTCTCTAAAAATGGAATCGCAGGGCAGAGAGGGCACGCTTCGCTGTCAGCCCGTGCAACCTTGATGCTGGTGTCCCCTCGTTCTGCTCCTCAAGACCCAGACCCAGGCTGTTCAACACAGCAGCCACCAGCCATATTCAACTACTGAGTTATAGAAACGTGGTGAGTCCAAACTGAGATGTGCTCTGAGTATAAAACACACCAAGACTTATTGGAAAAAAAAAAAAAGATTGTAGAATACCTCAACAATTTTTTATTGTATTATATGTTCAAATAATAATCATGGAAAAATTGGAAAAATCGTGTTACGCGAAATGCACTATTCTTTATTTATTTCTTTGGCTGCTCCAGGTCTTAGTTGCAGCACGTGGGATCTTTTGTTGCAGCATACGGGATCTAGTTCCCCAACCAGGAATCGAAACCAGGCCCCCCGCTGCCTTGGGAGTACAGAGTCATACTCCCTACCACCAGGGAAGTCCTGCAAAGTGTATTGTTAATTACAGCTGATGCCTGAACAAAGCAGGGGTGATGGGGCCCTGGCCTGACTGAAAATCCTAGTGCTGCTCCCTCTGCCTCAGAAACAAAGGAATCAATGAATGACTCACTCAAGGGCAGGAAGCAGAAACAGTTTGGATAGAATCAGGACTCAAACCTTAGTTCTTTGGATTCCATAGATTGTGATCTCCAATTGAGCACAAACTTTTCCCCACACTTAATTTACAAATCTGTAAAATGAAAATATAGGTACTATATTAAAAAGAAACTATTTCAGTAAAAAAAAATTTTTAAGTAGGTGCTGTGTGCTTGGTCGTTCAGTCATCTCCGACTCTTTGTGACCCCAGGGACTGCAGCCCGCCAGGCTCCTCTGGCCGTGGGGATTCTCCAGGCAAGAATACTGGAGTGGATTGCCATGCCCTCCTCCAGGGGATCTTCCCAACCCAGGGTTCAAACCCAGGTCTCCTGCATTGTGCAGGCGGATCCTTTACCGTCTCAACTACAAATTGGCACTTGCCAAGAGCATTTGCCATCTGCCTCTGCAGAGACGGAACCCTGTGCTGCTGAGCTGTTGACCCTCCACACGCCCTGAGGGCAATTCAGGGTGGAGAGTGAGGCACTCTGCCCTCCAGGGAAACTGGTGGAACAGGTCCTTAGATAGTTAGATATTTTCAGGAACTGATTTCATGATCCCAACTCCTCATCTCTAAAAAAGCACTAAATCCCTTCATCATGTCATCAGCTCCTCCTGACTTGCAGAAAACCTCTTGTAGAGTAAGTGCTTGATTGCACTGAACTCTCCCTTCACCAAAATCTTATATATTGACCTTTCCCCACTGCCTCTTTGGAGCAGTCTCTCAGAGCTACCTGAGGTGCTATCTCCCAGGCTGCAGCCCTCATGCATGCGTGCTAAGTCACTTCAGTCGTGTCTGACTCTTTTCGACCCCATGGAGTTTAGCCCACCAGGCTCCTCTGTCCATGCGAGTTCTCCAGGCAAGAATACTGGAGTGGGTTGCCATGCCCTCCTCCAGATCTTCATGACCCAGGGATCAAACTCACATCGCTAATGTCTCCTGCATTGGCAGGCAGATTCTTTACCACTAGCGCCACCTGGGAAGTCCTCATTTTGCCCCCAAATAAAATTTAACTCGCAACTCTCACATTGTGCGTTAAGAGGATTAAAATCTACACAATGGAAAGACAAGAGCAGAAAGAATGTTATGACCAAGTGGCATACAGACTCATAGGGTTTTGTGACCCCAAGTCTCTAGGGCCGTGCAGAGCTGATCCCATCTGTAGGGGCAGGGCTGAGCAGATGGCCGAAGCCACCACACCCCAAGGGCAGCCGTGGCCAGCCACCAGCCTGCCAGGGGCCACAGGAAGCCCAGAGCTGGTCAGATGTCAGCAATCTACGCAGAGGCTCTCAACTGCGGGCACCGTGGCTTCCAAGGCAGGATGTGGTGGACCTATTGTTTGCAGCCACGCTTTCCAGGAAACAAACTCACTCAGAAGGACAATGCAAATGAGGGAGTGCAGTTGATTACACTGGAGGGCCCAAGGCAGAGTCTCCTCTTAGCCAAGGACCCTGACCAGTTTTTGTGAAAACCCTAAGTGTACATGCTCAAACCCACTTCCCCAAATTCCTTGAAACTAGTCTGGGCAAGGTAAAAGAGAGATCTGATCAAAGTTAACCCATGATTCATGTGTCATAAGCCTAGGTAGTTAAACAGCAGATATTTATCAATAGGCCTATGGTCATGCCCCGATAAACATAATGGAATTTGTTTAGAGATAATTAGCGTATGAGTCGGACACGACTGAAGTGACTTAGCAGCAGCAGCAGCATATTGTTTTAGGTTACGGAGAGTCCTGAGGCTCTTTCATTCGGGAGGTCTGGTTTCCCATTGGTCTGTCATTTCTATAGACACCAGGCACAAAGTTCAGAGTCCACTGGGAGGCTGACCACGCATGTAGCCTGATGTTTGCAGCCTGGCCTAAGGTGGAGTCCAGCTCTGTCTGTTTCTTCCTTCACTATAGGCAGCAATGCTTGGGTCCATACAGTCTTCTGACCCTGGCCAGACTGGTTCACCAGAACTTTCAACACTGTGCAAACTGAGACCCAGGAGGTGGCAATAAACCCCAGGGGCAGGGCTGGGAGGAGGGTGCCTCAAAGAGAGGGCCTCTCAAAGGCCGGCAGAAAACACCACCACCAGCAAGAATAGCCAAAGCTCCCTAAGCCACTGCCTGGTGATCATGCTGTTCCTAGCATCTCACAATAACAGAAACAGTGAAGAAGTGCTGAGACTTCCCTGTGGCCCAGTGGTTAAGACTCCACAGTTCCACTGCAGGGGCATGGGTTCGATTCCCGGTCAGGGGAATTAATCCCACCTGCTGCATGGGATGGCCAAAATAAATAAATACAATTTATAAAATGACAAAAAAAGATAAGGAGTGCTAACCCTGATGGAATTCAGAATGGGAGCTATTATTATTACTACTCTGAAAATTCTAGAAGTTTCTAATTCTAAAATTGTTGAAGTGTATGAAGAGCAAAAGCATCTCTGACTTTAAAACTTACCAGTTCTTTTTTTTTTCTTTCTTTTTTTTCTTTGAATCTCAGTTCCCTGGCCAGGAATTGAACCCAGGCCCACAGCAGTGAAAGTGCCGAGTCTTAACCGCTAGACTGCCAGGGAATTCCCATAAAATGTCAGTTCTAAGATTCTGTTATTCTGAGCTCCAAAACCACTGCAGATGGTGATTGCAGCCATGAAATTAAAAGACGCTTACTCCTTGGAAGGAAAGTTATGATCAACCTAGACAGCATATTCGGAGAAAGCGATGGCACCCCACTCCAGTACTCTTGCCTGGAAAATCCCGTGGACGGAGGAGCCTGGTAGGCTCCATGGGGTTGCTAAGAGTCGGACACGACTGAGCGACTTCACTTTCACTTTTCACTTTCATGCATTGGAGAAGGAAATGGCAACCCACTCCAGTGTTCTTGCCTGGAGAATCCCAGGGACAGGGGGAGCCTGGTGGGCTGCCGTCTCTTGGGGTCGCACAGAGTTGGACATGACTGAAGTGACTTAGCAGCAGCAGACAGCATATTAAAAAGCAGAGACATTATTTTGTCGATAAAGGTCTGTCTAGTTAAGGCTATGGTTTTTCTGGTAGTCATGTATTGATGCGAGAGGTGGACTATAAAGAAAGCTGAGTGCTGAAGAATTGATGCTGTTAAACTGTGGTGTTGGGAAAGACTCTTGAGAGTCCCTTGGACTGCAAGGAGATCCAACCAGTCCATCCTAAAGGACATCAGTCCTGAGTGTTCATTGAAAGGACTGATGTTGAAGTTGAAACTCCAATACTTTGGCCACCTGATGCGAAGAGCTGACTCATTTGAAAAGACCCTGATGCTGGGAAAGATTGAGGGCAAGAGGAGAAGGGGACAACAGAGGATAAAATGGTTAGATGGCATCGCCGGCTCAATGGACATGGGTTTGGGTGGACTCCAGGAGCTGGTGATGGACAGGAAAGCCTGGCATGCTGCGGTTCCCGGGGTCGCAAAGAGTCGGACATGACTGAGCGACTGAACTGACTGAACTGAAAGATTCTGTCATTTTTTAAAATTTCTATTAATTTATCTTTCACTTACAGACAAATGATTTCCTCTCATTTGAGGGAGCAAGTCTATGGATCTTTATTTATTTATTTTTTTCTGCTGCAGTTACATAACTTGTGGGATCTCAATTTGGAGACCAGGGATTGAACCTGAGCCCTCATCAGTGAAAGCACAGAATCCTAAGCACTGGACCGCCAGGAAATCCCCAGTCTATGAGTCTTAACAAAGGCATTGAGTCATGTAGCCTTTACCACAAACAAGACACATTGCCTTCCAAAATCCCCTTGGGGCTTCCTCTCTGTCAACACCACTGCCACCTGTAACCCCTGGCAACCACCGATCTATTCTCCATCACCAAAGTTCTGTCGTTTCCAGAATGTCCTATAAATGGAACCAAACAGTACGCAGGCTTCTGAATGTCAGTTCTTTCCTGTAGCATAAGATGTTTAAAATTCACGCATGTCGTGGCATGGACCACAGGTTCCTTTTAATAGCTGAGGAGTTTTTCATCGTCTGGGTGTTTCACAGTTTGTGTATCCATTTATCAGTGGAAGGATGAGCTGTTTCCCGTTTGGAACAATCACTTTAAAAGCTGCTGCAAATATTCTCCACAGGGTGTTCTGTGATCCTGTGTTGTTTTTGGTTTTGGTCACTCAGTTGTGTCCGACTCTTTGTGACCCCATGGACTGTACCCCACCAGGCTCCTCTCTCCATGGGATTTTTCCAGTCAAGAAAACTGGAGTCGGTTTCCATTTCCTTCTCCAGGGATCTTCCCGACCCAGGGATCTTCCCGACCCAGGGATCTTCCCGACCCAGGGATCTTCCCGACCCAGGGATTGAATCCACATCTCTTGCACCTGCTGCACTGGTAGGTGGATTCGTTCCCACTGAGCCACCTGAGTGAGATTCCCGTGTTGCAGACAGGCTAATGGAGGCTCAGAGAAGCTTCAGGGTAGGTCCCTAGGAGTGGGATTTCTGGGTCATATGGTGAGTGCGTGTTTAATTTCTTAAGAAATTGACCATATGAGGGAATTCCCTGACAGTCCAGTGGCTAAGACTCCATGCTTCCAGTGCAAGGGGATCGGGTTCAATCCCTTTTCAAAGATTTCACTTTTTAAAAAGAGCTGGGTTCAGGGGAAACCAGATAAAATAGGTCAGGTGGGGTGACATGGTACCTCCTTAGGTTATCCATCTTTAAGTCCGTCTTTAAGCCCCTCACTGATCAAGGGGCAACCACAAACCCCAGCATCAGCATCTCCTGGTTTTGTAAGAAATGTGAATCTCAGACCCCGCCCCTGTGCTATTAAATGAGAACCTGCATTTTAACAAGAGATCCAGGTGGTTCCTGGGCACCTTAAGGGCTAAGAGGTGCTGGCCCAGAGCATGCCTGGGAGAAACTGATCAAGTGTGCCGTCCAGCCCTCACTGTGCAGATGCTGCCCTCCTGTGGAGCTGCTCTCAGCCTTCTCCCTTTCATCCTGAGTGTGTGTTCCTGCTCAGTCGTGTCTGATTCTTTGCGACCCAGTGGACTGCAGTCCAGCAGGTTCCTCTGTCCGTGGAATATTCCAGGCAAGAATACTGGAGTGGGGTGCCATTTCCTACTCCAGGGGATCTTCCTGACCCAGGGCTTGAAGCCATGTCTCTTACGTCTTCTGCATTGGCAGGCAGGTTCTTTACCAACTGCACCACCTGGGAAGCCCTCTCCTTTTCAGAGTCTATCTGTATTGGGCTGTGGGTACATATGTTTGCAATCTGCTGAAAATCTGAAATGAAGGCAGAGATGTGTTCTTGGAAATGAGTAGTATATATATTACTCTCTAATTTTTAACTGTTTAATATGCTCTGCCAAGAAGAAGACAAAGTCTGAAAACACACACACAGATACACACAGAAGAAGAATGAAGATAGACAAGATCTGGAGAGAAGTGGAGTTTCGCTTGAGTTTCCCCAAGAGTAGACTCCAAGAATATGACTTGGGAGACAAGACCTTTTAGAACTAACACCCAAAAAAAACGTCCTTTTCATTATAGGAGACTGGAATGCAAAAGTAGGAAGTCAGGAAACACCTGGAGTAACAGGCAAATTTGGCCTTGGAGTACAGAATGAAGCTGGGCAAAGGCTAATAGAGTTTTTCCAAGAGAATGCACTGGTCATAGCAAACACCCTCTTCCAACAACACAAGAGAAGACTCTACACATGGACATCACCAGATGATCAACACCAAAATCAGATTGATTAAATTCTTTGCAGCCAAAGATGGAGAAGCTCTATACAATCAGCAAAAACAAGACGCAGAGCTGACTGTGGCTCAGATCATGAACTCCTTATTGCCAAATTCAGACTTAAATTGAAAAAAGTGGGGAAAACCACTAGACCATTCAGGTATGACCTAAATCAAATCCCTTATGATTATACAGTGGAAGTGAGAAATAGATTTAAGGGACTAGATCTGATAGAGTGCCTGATGAACTATGGATGGAGGTTCATGACATTGTACAGGAGACAGGGATCAAAACCATCCCCATGGAAAAGAAATGCAAAAAGGCAAAATGGCTGTCTGAGGAGGGCTTACTAATAGCTCAGAAAAGAAGAGAAGCAAAAAGCAAAGGAGAAAAGGAAAGATAAAAGCATCTGAATGCAGAGTTCCAAAGAATACCAAGAAGAGATAAGAAAGCCTTCTTCAGCAATCAATGCAAAGAAATAGAGGAAAACAACAGAATGGGAAAGACTAGAGATCTCTTCAAGAAAATTAGAGATATCAAGGGAACATTTCATGCAAAGATCGGCTCGATAAAGGACAGAAATGGCATGGACCCAACAGAAGCAGAAGATATTAAGAAGAGGTGGCAAGAATACACAGAAGAACTGTACAAAAAAGATCTTCAGGACTCAGATAATCATGATGATGTGATCACTCACCTAGAGCCAGACATCCTGGAATGTGAAGTCAAGTGGGCCTTAGAAAGCATCACTATAAACAAAGCTAGTGGAGGTGATGGAATTCCAGTTGAGCTATTTCAAATCCTGAAAGATGATGCTGTGAAAGTGCCACATTTAATATGCCAGCAAATTTGGAAAACTCGGCATTGGCCACAGGACTGGAAAAGGTCAGTTTTCATTCCAATCCCAAGGAAAGGCAACGCCAAAGAATGCTCAAACTACCACACAATTGTAATCATCTCACATGCTAGTAAAGTAATGCTCAAAATTCTCCAAGTCAGGCTTCAGCAATACGTGAACCGTGAAATTCCAGATGTTCAAGCTGGTTTTACAAAAGGCAGAGGAACCAGAGATCAAATCGCCAACATCCCGTGGCTCATGGAAAAAACAAGAGAGTTCCAGAAAAACATCTATTTCTGCTTTATTGACTATGCCAAAGCCTTTGACTGTGTGGATCACTATAAACTGTGGAAAATGCTGAAAGAGATGGGAATACCAGCCCACCTGACCTGCCTCTTGAGAAATCTGTATGCAGGTCAGGAAGCAACAGTTAGAACTGGACATGGAACAACAGACTGGTTCCAAATAGGAAAAGGTGTATGTCAAGGCTGTATATTGTCACTTGCTGATTTAACTTATATGCAGAGTACATCATGAGAAACTCTGGGCTGGATGAAGCACAAGCTGGAATCAAGATTGCCGGGAGAAATATCAATCACCTCAGATATGCAGATGACACCACCCTTATGGCAGAAAGTGAAGAGGACTCAAAAGCCTCTTGATGAAAGTGAAAGAAGAGAGTGAAAAAGTTGGCTTAAAGCTCAACATTCAGAAAACGAAGATCATGGCATCTGGTCCCATCACTTCATGGGAAATAGATGAGGAAACAGTGGAAACAGTGTCAGACTTTATTTGGGGGGGCTCCAAAATCACTGCAGATGGTGATTGCAGCCATGAAATTAAAAGACGCTTACTCCTTGGAAGGAAAGTTATGACCAACCTAGATAGCATATTCAAAAGCAGAGATATTACTTTGCCAACAAAGGTCCATCTAGTTAGGGCTATGGTTTTTCAGTGGTCAGGTATGGATGTGAGAGTTGGACTGTGAAGAAAGCTGAGTGCCGAAGAATTGATGCTTTTGAACTGTGATGTTGGAGAAGACTCTTGAGAGTCCCTTGGACTGCAAGGAGATCCAACCAGTCCATTCTGAAGGAGATCAGTCCTGGGTGTTCATTGGAAGGACTGATATTGAAGCTGAAGCTCCAGTACTTTGGCCACCTCATGCGAAGAGTTGACTCACTGGAAAAGACCCTGATTCTGGGAAGGATTGGGGGCAGGAGGAGAAGGGGACAACAGAGGATGAGATGGCTGGATGGCATCACCAACTCGATGGGCATGAGTTTGGGTGAACTCCGGGAGTTGGTGATGAACAGGGAGGCCTGGCGTGCTGCGATTCATGGAGTCACAAAGAGTCGGACACGACTGTGTGACTGAACTGAACTGAACTATTTAGGAGGTAACTTTGGGAGTGGAGGTCCCAAGGAGTGGAGTAGAGGACTGGAGACGTGGAGAACTGAGGCAGAGAAGGGAGAAGAGCCAATCAAGGGTGAGCTAGGACTTCCCGGGTGGAGCAGTGGATGGGAATCTGCCTGCTAATGCAGGGGACACGGGTTCGATCCCTGGTCTGGAAGATTCCACATGCTGTGGAACAACTAAGCCCATGTGTCTAGAGCCTGTGTCCACAACAGTGAAAAAAGGAAAAAGCCACCACAACGAGAAGCCTGTGTACTGCAAGGAAAAGTGGCCCCGGCTTGCCACAACCAAAGAAAATCCGGGCTCAGCAAGAAAGACCCAGCATAGCCAAAAAATAAAAATAAAAGAGTAAGCTAATCTGTGGGGTGCAGCCGTAGGCAATTGGGCTCAATCCTGTTGGGACTCTGAGGAACCAGGTAGAACGCGCCTCGGGATGTTGCTACTGAAGGATGGAGAGGCTGGGGCATTAATGCAGTCACTCTCATCGCCTTTGGGTACAGGTCGCCCCAGGAGACGTTAAATTCTTCCTCTGGAACTTAACAAGAAAACTGAGTGGTGCCAGAGAAAAAGTCGCTCGGAAGGACAGGGGTGCTGAGTGACACGGGTGCTGAGGCGACAAGCTGTCCGTGTGCTGGAAACTGTCAGCTCCAGCTGCAAGTGGGTCAAAGGGGGATGGGGAGGGACACCCACAGTTCCAGGACACACGAATGATCCTTGACGATTTATTTTTATCAGAAGAGTAGGTCTCCTCTGTGGCCAGAAGTGATCATTTCCCTTCTCCTCGTAACTTTTTTTTATGAATGAAAAGCAGTTTCTCTCCTTCACCTCTCCATCAATGCTCAGAGAAAAATAACGTGAAACGATCAGCTTTAAGGAGCACTGAATTGTTCCCTTTTCTGAAGTGTAAAATTACCAGCATGCCCAGGAGGCTCAAAGAGCTCAGTCAGGCTTGAAAGAAACCATGCCAAATGAAGTGAAGCTAATAAGGCATGTGAAACAAGTATAATAAATATCCTTAGAGACATACGGCAGGGTATCGGAAATCTGAAGAAGCCTTATGAAGTAGAGCCTAACTGGTAATAAGGGATATAAACAATATAATTACTGAAATAAAGAACTCAATAGGTGTGTTAAATGGCAGAACACATCCAACTAGAGAATAAATGAGTGAGCTGGAAATACTCTCCCAAAAGGCATCTGTAAAGGACAGAGAGAAACCCTCGAAGAAACAAAACTCAAGACGTGCAGAAGATATATGTTAAAAACTCTCACTTCTAGCATATAGAATCTCTCTGAGGAAGAGAAAAGGGAGATAGGGTAACGCTATGTGAAACAAATAAACTAAAAAGAGAAAAAAAGAAAAACAGAGCAAAATAGTAAGAATTTTACAGCTAATATTATTGTTATAGACAATACCTAAGAATCTGAACCAAGAACTCAAGGCACCATACTTCATACTGAAATATTTATCGTACAGCGAGCCAGATAAGTGTGGCGGAGAAGAGGAAGGGAATAAGAAAATCGAACAAATATTTGTGGAATTTTTCAATACCAAAGAGCTAGAGGGACTTCCCTGGTGGTCCAGTGGTTATAAATCCTCCTTCCAGTGCAGAGGATGTGGGTTCCATCCTCGGTTGGGGAACTATGATCCCACACACCACAGGGTGACTAAGACCATGGGCCACCACAAAAGAGCTCATATGTCACAACTAAGGCCTGACACTCCCCAAAATAAATACTTTTCTCAAGTTTCTAAAAAATATACCAGAGAACTAGAGAAAAATCACAGAAGTCTCGAGCAAGGTGCGGGGGGGGGGGGTGGTGGTGGAGATTCTTTATTAAAGGATAAAAATCAGATTGTCACCTGCAATGTTGTGATTTATAAGAAATATATCTATTTAATCATTCGGATGACTAAAATGTATTTCTCAGGTGTATTTGGTCTTTGCTCATAGTTCCTAGCTCACAGTTCCCAAAACCCTTGGAATTTCTTGAGTCCTGAGAGCAAGGAGCATCTTGTTTAAATACTTGATCTCCTACCCTCATTTTCTTTCTTTTTTTAACTATTTATTGTTTATTTAATTAACTTGTTTGGTCACAATGACTCAGTTGCAGCATTCGGCATGCTACCTCTTTGGTTGTACGTGTGGAATCTAGTTCCCTGACCAGGGGTCAGACCCAGGGCCCCTGCATTGGGAGTGCTCTGTCTTAGCCACGGGACCACCAGGGAAGTCCCCTGTCCTCGGTTTCTGAAAATGCTTCAGAGCCTTAAAGGTGAAATGGGTGTCTTATTATTCATAACAAGCTGCTTTCCATCACAACTGAGATTCTGTTAATGAAGGTGATTTCTGCAAAGCACCTAAGGATAGGGGTTAGTTGCCAGGGGAACCAACCGTGACTGGGGGTTGAAACCTTTAGCCTGGCCCTTGATTTCCAGGGAGGAGAGAGGTTGAAACGATCACCAATGGTTGATGAGTTAATCAATCATGTCTATGTAGTGAAGCCTCTGTGTGTGTGTGTGTGCTAAGTCGCTTCAGTCGTGTCTGACTCGCAACCCCGTGGACCGTAGCCTGCCAGGCTCCTCTGTCCATGGGATTCTCCAGGTAAGAATACTGGAGTGGGTTGTCATGCCCCCCTCCAGGGGATCTTCCCAACCCAGGGATCAAACAAGGCTCTCTCGTATCTCCTGCACTGCAGGCAGATTCTTCGCTGCTGAGCCATCAGGGAAGCCCAATGAAGCTTCTATAAAATACCAAAATGAAAAAGAGGGCGTTCAGAAAGCTTCTGGGTTGGTGAACACAGGAGATGCTGGGATAGCGGGGTGCCCTGTCATGGAAGCTCCACTCCCTTCCCTCCCTCTTCGCCTGTTCCTTGCCCCATGCATCTCTTCTTTCTGGCTGTCCCTCAGTTATATCCTTTTATCATAAACTGTTGATCTAGTAAGTAAAATGTTTCTCTGAGTTCTGTGAGCTGCTCTAGTAAATTAATTAAACCCAAGGAAGAGAATCCTGGGAACCTCTGGTTTATGCCCAGTTGATCAGAAGCTCAGGTAACAACCTAGATTTGTGACTGGTGTCTGAAGTCCACGGAGAAGGTCGTAAGAACCTCCATCTGCAGCTGGGTGATCAGAGGCACAGGCTTGCAACTGATACCTGAAGTGGGGGAGCTTCCCCGGCAGTCCAATGTGCTTCCAGTGCAGGGAGTGAGGGTTCGATCGCCGGTCACTGAGATAAGATCCCACATCCTGCGGCATGATGCAGCCAAAAAATATAAAATAAAATAAATGAAGTGGGGGAGGTGGGAGAAGGTGGGAGTGAATTCTTGTAGGACTCAGCTCTCAACCCTATCTCCCTGTAGATAGTGTCAGAATTGAGGTGAATTCTCAGACACCCAGCTGATGTTCTGAGAACTGTTTGTTGGAAGTGTAGGAAATCTCTCCTCCACACTGGAAGTGAGTCTCAGAACACCAAAAAGAGCATCTAACTTCCCACAGCAAATCTAGATGCAAAGAGATAAAGAAGTGACATCCTCCACGCAATGCTAAACTGCCGTCTCAGTGTAGAATGGTACAAGCAGATGAATGGTCATTTACCTGGAAGGTCATATTTGATAATTCAGAAAGCTTGCCTCCCATAGACACTTTTTGAAAGAACTTGAAACAAACAAGAGCAGAAATTAATTCAGGAGGAAATGACAAGTTGTTGGACATAAGGTGAATTTTTTTAAAAGGTAATTATCAGAAAAATAAATGTTTATCCATATAAAATGTGTTAGTTGCTCAGTTGTGCCCAACCCTTTGCGACCCCCTGGACTGTAGCCCACCAGGCTCCTCTGTCCATGGGATTCTTCAGGCAAGAATACTGGAGTGGGCAGCCATTCCCTTCTGCAGGGGATCTTCCTGACCCAGGGATCAAACCCGAGTCTCCCACATTGCAGGCAGATTCTTCACCATCCGAGCCGCTCAGAAAAAGAAATGCTTGTCCATGTAAATTTACATATAAAACTCAAGATGATATACAAATGGAAGTTGCATGATGTGGGTGGACAGTGTGGAGGAGAAGATGGAAGGATGCTTAGATTTTGTCTTGTTTGGGGGGGAAACATAGATACTGATGTGATTATACAGTCCGCAAAATTCTCCAGACCAGAATACTGGAGTGGGTAGCCTTTCCCTTCTCCAGGGGATCTTCCCAACCCAGGGATCAAACCCAGGTCTCCCGCACTGCAGGCGGATTCTTTACCAGCTGAGCCACCAGGGAAGTCCAAGATTACTGGAGTGGGTAGCCTATCCCTTCTCCAGAGGATCTTCCCAACCCAGGAATCAAACTGGGGTTTCCAGCATTGCAGGAGGATTCTTTACCAGCTGAGCTACCAGGGAAGCCCGATGATTCAAACACTAACAAAAAAAAAATTAGAATTCAGTATTGCCTCTCAATAAGGGGAATCACTAACGGATGATATTAAAACTTTCAGAGACTTCCCTGGCAGCCCAGTCATTAAGACTCTGAGCTTCCATTGCAGGGGGCGAGAGGTTGATCCCTGACATCACATGCCACACAATGCAGCCAAGAACTTTTTAAAAATAAAGTGAATTTTTAAAAAAATTTTCAAAGCAGTAGCAGGAATATAACTGATATACTCAGTGGAAACATGAGAGTAAAAAAAAAAAAAAATCAGAGAGCCTGGTGTGGACACAAAAGCGAGAATACACACGTGGGACTGCATCAAACCAAAAAGCTTCTGCACAACAAAGGAAACTATCTTGACAAAGTTAAAATGCAACGTCCCGAATGGGAGGAGACATCTGCAAACCTCATATCTGATAAGCGGTTAGCATCCAAAATACATAAAGAAATCACACCGCTCAATAGCAAAAGAGCAAATGATTTTTTTTAACTTTTTTATTTTGTGTTGCGGTATAGCCGATTAACAGACAATGCTGTGATAATTTCAGGTGAACAGCAAAGGGCCTCAGCCATGCAGGTACACGTATCCATTCTCCCCCAAACTCCTCTCCCATCCAGGCTGCCGCATAACGCTGCTGAGTTCCACGTGTTCTGCAGTAGGTCCTTGTTGGTGATCCATCTTACATACACCAGTGAGGGGGCTTCCCTGGTGGCACAGTGGTAAAGAATCCCTCAGCCAGTGCAGGAGACACAGGTTCAATCCCTGATACAGGAAGATGCCACATGCCTCGGAGCCACTAAGCCCGTGCGCCGCAACTATCAGGCCTGTGCTCTAGAGCCCGGGAGCCGAAACATACTAAGTCCACACACCCTAGAGCCCGCGCTCCACCACAGGAGGAGCCGGGGCAAGAAGGCCACGAATCGCACCTAGAGAGCAGCCCCTGCTCGCCGCAACTAGAGAAAACCCCACGCAGCAATGGAGACCCAGCACAGCCAAAAAGAGTACATATTTTAAAAAATAATACAGAAGTATACCAGTGAGTGCATGTCCATCCCAAACTCTCTACCTATCCCTTCCTCCATCCTTTCCCCTCCCCACCACCGGCAACTATAAGCTCGTTCTCAAAGTCTGCTTCTGTTTTGTTAAGTAAGTTAATTCAAACAGTCTAATTTTTAAATGGGCAGACAATCTGAACAGACGTTTTCCCAGAGAAGACATAACAGATGGCCAACAGGGCCAAGAGAATATGCTCAACTTGACTCATTATCAGGGAAATGCAAAGCAAAACCAGAGCGAGATATGCGCTCACAGGGTCATATCTGGAAAGTGCTCATCACAGGAAAACAGGTCATAACTATGTATCGCGATAGATGTCAGCTAGGTTTATTACGGCGATCATTTCACAATATATACAAATGTTGACTCGTACTGTGCCCCTGAAACTAATATAATGTTATGTCATTTATATATCAATATTTTTAAAGAACTCAGAATTCACAGAGGTCTTTGGAGTCAGATGAATAAACTTTGATACATGATTCTACGGGGGCTTCCCTGGTAGCTCAGTGGTAAAGAATCACCTGTCTTTGCAGGAGATGCCAGTTTGATCCCTGGGTTGGGAAGATCCCTTGGAGAAGGAAATGGCAACCCACTCCAGTATTCTTGCCTGGAGAATCCCATGAACAGAGGAGCCTGGCGGGGTCACAAAGAGTCGGACACGACTCAGTGACTAAACAACAACGAATATGACTCTAGACAGGCTTCTGACTCCCCGGAAGCCCTAGTCCTCATTCGTAAAGTGAGAGGAAGAACATTTACCGCCTAGAGTTATTGCCAGAAGGTCATGGTCAAATGGGAGAAGGCAATGGCACCCCACTCCAGTACTTTTGCCTGGAAAATCCCATGGATGGAGGAGCCTGGTGGGCTACAGTCCATGGGGTCGCTAAGAGTCGGACACGACTGAAGCGACTTAGCAGCAGCAGCAGCAGCATGGTCAAATAGAAAAGTTGTTTTAATGACTGTAGGGTGACCGTGGCAATTGGCTAAAAGCTGAGGATTTGAAACTGAAGTAAGATATTTAATTAGTCTCTTGGTAAATACAGTAAGCGTATAATAATACAGTTACAAGACACTATTTTTTTTGCAGCTTTATTGCAGTATAATTGAGGTCCCATAAACAGCATATATTTACAATGAAATATGCATGGGAAACCATCACCACGATCGATTTAACGAACATTTCCATGGTCCCTAGAAGCTCCTTTGTGGCCTTTTGTAGGCTATCCCTCACTCCCTCCACCCTCATTTTCAGGAAACCATTGATCTGCTTCCTGTCACTAGAGATTCAGTTCAGCTCAGCTCAGTCCCTCAGTGGTGTCACTATAGATTAGTTTGCCTCTTCTAGAATTTCATATTGGTGGAGCATACAGTATGTGGATGAATTTCTTTTGACCTGCTTCTATCACTCAGTATAATGTTCTGGGGGCGTTCATCATGTCATTGCAAGTACCAGGAGTTTATACCGTCGTTCTTTCTAGCTTTCCGTGGTAGTGTGGTAGACAGAATAATGGTCCCTGGGTTCTTCATGCCTACGTGACTGAGCGCCAGTGAAAATCCTGGACCCAGGGGCTCAGGGGAGCATCTCTGGCTGGCAATACTCTGTGCAGGTCATCACATGATATGCCTGAAAGAAAGAAGCACCGACCTACGACTCCACTGGGGGAGACCCCTGGGGGAGCTTGTGTCTGCTCTCTCCTGGACTCTATCCCCTGCACCTTTCACCTTTGCGGATTTTAATCTCTCGCTTTTCGTGGCAATATACCATAAAGGTGATTATGACAGCCTTTCAGACTTCGGTGAGTCTCCGAACCTGACAGTCGTCTTGGGGACCCCCAACACACGTGTCTAGACGTGTCTCAGTTTATACCTCTCAGAATGCCAGGGACTTCATTTCGGTTTGGTCTCAGTCTCCATCTCTATTTCCATTTCCCAAACCCATCTCCCAGGTCTTTCCACGTTTCATTTTTTCTCTCTCTCCCTCTTCTCCATTTCCTCACAACATCCGCTCTTTCTGTTGATCTGACGGCCAGAATTACAGCCACCTCTTCTCTCTTGATGTAAACCACACACTGATTATTTTTTTTAATATTCATTTCTTCATTTGGTCCTGCAGCATGTGGAATCTTAGACTAAGGATCAAACGCGCGTCCCCTGCATTGGAAGTGTGGAGTCCACACCAATGGACTGCCAGGGAAGCCCCTTACTTTGATTCTTTTTATAATAATACAACAAAGTGGGGATTTTAGAACATCAGAAAACAGAGTAGATAACAAGAAACACTCTTCCCTGGCTCCCTATTAAACTCAGTGCCAAGCATCCCTAGGCGTTGCCCTTCATGCTCCCGTCGTCTGCCAGCGAGCGGACTCTTCAATCGTCCACAGCCCCAAGCCCCAGGGTTCCTAGGTGGTGGGGACCGACAACGAAGAGATTTCTCATGGTCTGCATGTTTTCCCTCTCCTGTCCTGAAAGAGGACAGGATGGCAGAGGATTAAAACATTCCAAGACCTTTATTGTTGCAGCAAGAGAAGAAATGAAGAGCCCATAGCGTATCAGTTAACTGCGGCCATTGCTACAGACTGAATATTTGTGTCCCCCACCTCAAAATTCCTATGAGGAAACCTAATCTCACGTGTGATAGAACCAGGAGGTAGGGCCTTTGGGGTGACTAAGTCACGAGGAATTCCTCAGGAATGGGATTGCTGTTTAGTCGCTCAGTTGTGTTTGACTCTTTTGTGACCCCACTGACTCCTCTGTCCACCAGTCTCCTCTGTCCGTGGGATTTCCCAGGCAAGAATACGGGGGTGGTTGCCATTTCCCTTCCGAGTCTCCTGCCTTTCGGGCTGATTCTTTACCACTGAGCCGCCAGGAAAGCCTGATGAATGGGGCTGGTGCCTTTATAAAGGAGATCCCAGAGAGCTCTCTGTCTCTACCTGCCATATGAGGACACAGTGAGAACACAGGTGTCCACAAACCAGGACGTGGCCCCTCATCAGACTCGGAATCTGTTGGCACCTTGATCCTAGACTTGCCGGCCTCAGGAGCTATGAGAAATATTGTTTAAGCTACCCAGTCTATGATCATTTGTTACAGGAGCCCAAACAGACCCCAACAGCTGTGTAACAAATATCCCCAAATAATAATGGTTGAAAACAATAACTATTATGGGGTGGGTTTTTTTGGCTGCTCTGCATGCAAGAGGGATCTTAGTTCAGTTCCCCAGTCAGGAATTGAACTCATGCCCCTTGCAGTGGAATTACAGTCTTAACCACTGGAGCCACCAGGTAAGCCTTGATAACTATTTTTGTTGCTTACAAGTCCATGGGTCAGCTGGATGGCTTTTTGTCTTGAGTGAGCTCATCCTTGCATCTGCAGTCAACTGAGGGCTGGGTGGGCAGCTCTGTTCTGGTAGCTGAATGGGTGCTTGTGGTCTATCCAGTGCAGGCGCTCATCCTCCAGTAGGTTGTGGGGATGCTCAGTCACTTCAGCTGTGTCTGACTCTTTGCAACCCCACGGACTGTAGCCCGCCAGGCTCCTCTGTCCATGGGATTCTCCAGGCAAGAATACTGGAGTGGGTTGCCATACCCTGCTCCAGGGGATCATCCCAACCCAGGGATGGAACCCAAATCTCTTATTCCCCCCCGCACTGGCAGGTGGGTTCCTTACAAACTCTAGCGCCACATGGGAAGCCCTCCTACAGCAGGTTGTGAGTGAGTGAAAGTCGTTCAGTCGAGTCCGGTTCTTTGTGACCCTACGGACTATAGCGCAACAGGCTTAGCTGAGTCTTATTCCCACGGCAGTGACAACTTTCCAGGGAAGCAAACAGAAGGCACGAAGACTCTCAGGACGTAGACTCCGAGCTGACGAAGCATCACGCCTGCCATATTCTACTGGTCAAGGTCAGCTCAGGTTCAAGGAGAGGGGAATCTGACCCTACCCTTGAAAGGAGGACCTGCAGACTCACAATGCAAAAGGCTTAAGTGAGGGGATTTTTGGCCACTTTTTACTTGTGACACTAACGGACGATGATTCTATTCTTTTACAAAAATATATAAATGAAGCCTGGCATGCTGCAGTCCACGGGATCGCAAAAAGTGGGACACGACTGAGCAACTGAACAACAATAAAGATAAAACAGGCCCAACTACTAGTCAAAAAGTGTGCCTTTCACAGGAGGATCTGCAGAGGGTGTGACTGGTATTTCAGAGCAAGAAACAACCCATTGCAACAGTCATTAAAGATGATCTCAAACATTCCAGCCCTCCGGGGCACACCTTCTAAGCCTTCTAGACGCGTGTAGGGTTCCACACTTCTGCCTATTGGAGGTCTGGCAGGGCCATGTGGCTTTCCCTGCCCAATGAAACGTGAGAAGAAGGAATAAAGAATCTGCCTGCTGATGCAGGAAATGCAGAGGATGCAGGTTCAGTCCCCGGGTGGGGAAGATCTCCTGGAGGAGGAAATGGCAACCCTGAAGAGTTCCAGGATTCTTGCCTGAAGAACCCCATGGAGATAGGAGCCTGGTGGGCTACAGTCTGTGCGGTCACAAAGAGGCGGACAACGCTGAGCGTGCATTGGCACGCACACGCCTGACCATCTTTTGAATTTCCCTTTGGCCCGTCACATGTTGGCTGGGCCAGCACTCATCTGAAGGTTCGACTGACTGGAGGTCGCAGGGAGCTTGCTCACCCAGCTGGCAGTCAATTCTGTCTGTCAAGTGGGAGCACAGCAGGGATTTTTAACCAGAGTGTCTGCATGTGGGCTCTCCATATGGTTTGAGCTAAGAAGCAAAATGAACAGTGAAATGAAACCGTTCAGAGTCAGATGGCCTGGGTTTTCATCCTCCCACCCACCCACCACCCCAACACACACACTTACTTCTCTGCAAATTGCTATTTAACCCCTCTGAGGCACAATATTAATGCTAATGCCGTTCATATCATCCCTAGTGGATGCTCATATTTTGGTTCTCAATTTCAAGTTTCAGCACAATATGCAGGTCCTTTCCAGACCCCTACTGTCCCCCATGTGGCCTAGGCTGGGCCATGACCACCTGTGGCAGATTAAATTGGGGCTCCCCAGGTGGTGCTCCTGGTAAAGAACCTGCAGGAGACGTAAGAGATAAGGGTTCGGTCCCCGGATGGGGATGGTCCCTTGGAGGAGGGCAAGGCGACCCACTCCAGTATTCTTGCCTAGAAAATCCCATGGACAGAGGAGACTGTCGGGCCCACAGTCCGTGGGGAGCAAAGAGCTGGACTCAACTGAAGCAACTTAGCACACAGCAGATTAGGTTCCTCTTTGGAAACCTTCACTCCATCCACCTCATCACCTCGGAAGGAACTTACTTCTGCCACTCTATACTGGGCTTGGCCGTGTGACTTGTTTGGCCAACAGCATGATGGTACACAGAACACAGAGGCTTGCTGTGTACCTGTATAGCTAAGCTCACACTTCTGCCATCACAGTAAGAGGAACATTCCTGAAACAGACCGCGAGTGCCAAGCACTGGTGTACCGGCAAAGGCCAGCCAAGATCAGCCCATCCACAAACACCTGGGGCAGCCCAGTCAAGATCAGCAAGGCAGGCAGTCACCTCCAGCCCCAGATGACCTCAGATGCAAAGGAGAGCCCAGCCAAGATCAGCAGAGCCTGCAGCCACAATCAGCTGACTCTCAGCGTGAGCTCAATACATGTTCGTATCAAAATGAATCAGGACACTACGGTCCTCCCCGCCGTGTCCTCCACCTGCCTTTTGTCCGTGGAAAAACTTTAGCCAAAGAATCAGTTTAATCAGAGAAGTGAGAAAATGCAGAAGCAGAAGGAAACAGCCCCACGAGACTAAATAATAATAGTTGGGTCATTAAGCATTGTCAAGGACCTTTCTCCTCAAGGGCTATGGATAATATTCTGAGCCATATCCTGTGAGTTGTCTGGTAGATACTGAAACCCCCACCAGGTGGAAGAAGTTAACTACACGATGACCAGACTGTAGCCCTGAGACAAGCTGCCACAATTCTGAGAATTCACCTCAAGGAGATGGGAACCGGACCTGAAGGCTAACTGCACTTAGGATGACGCTAAGCAGGCCATCGATGACCCATTTCAAGGTGACTGTCAGAGCTGATTGTGCTGTTTCTCTGTGGAGCCCCCTCCCTCTGTCTATGAATGCTCTTACCCACCGAATGTCAGTGGAGGGGGACAAGCAGTCTCCCCTCCTCCCCACCCCAGATTGCTGGCATCCAAAATAAAGCAAACGTTCCTATCCACCAACCTTGCCTCTTTGTTGGCTTCTGAATGGCAAGCAGCCAGACCCCATTCACTTTCAGTTACATGCAATGTATGTGTACATCAATACACAGGTTTTGGTTGTTACCCAACTATAGTTAATTACTCAATTACTACTAAATAGTTTTTTTAATATATTTGATATACTGTTGTTTTAGTCACTAAGTCGTATCTGACTCTTTGTGACCCCATAGACTGTAGCCTACCAGGCTCCTCTGTCCATGAGATTTCCCAAGTAAGAATACTGGAGCGGGTAGCCATTTCGTTCTCCAGGGGATCTTCCTGACCCAGGGGTCGAACCCAAGTCTCCTGCTTTGCAGGCAGATTCTTTACCGCTGAGCCAGAGGAGAAGCCTATCTGATGTGTTACCAGACTTATATATCCACAGACTTATCATCATTACATAGCTACAGTGTGACCTCATGACCTCCTTATTATTTTTATTTTATTTATGATCCATGGACCACATAGCAAGATGGCACTGGCAAAATCGTAATTAATTACCCAGACCAGATGGTAAATGTGGATGACAAGGAAGGCTAACGGCGGTTTTGCAACCACAGAAGTTTCAGGGTCGTGTGGTTAGGGGTTAACAGGCTGGAAAAGCCCACGCTCAGGATTTCCCATGACTTGACTGGACTTCACCCAGATTTTTCCAGAGGCCAGATGACTTGTGATATTGCGACAGATCAAATGCAGAAGCGGCTCTGAAAATCCAGTTGTTTTCTCTTGAGCCGGACATTACACAGTCTCAAAAATGTATAGTCATGTCACTCTTCTCATTAATTTTTTTATTTTAGAAAATACAACATTTCTCATTTAAAGTGTTATGTCAAAATCCGGCTTCTGAATGTCTATCAACAGACAAATCGGTAAATAAAATGTGGTATCTGTGAATGTGGCATCAATGACATATAACTCAATCTTGAAAAGGAAGGAAAGCCTGAGACACCTACAACATGAATAAACTTTGAAAACATGATGCTAAGTGAAAGGAGACAGATACGAAAGAACAAATGTTGCATGATTTCCTATACATTAGATAGCAGAAGAGGCAAATTCTCAGAGACCTGGAGTAGAATAGAAGTGACCTGGGATTGGGAAGACGAGGAATTATTGTTTGATGGGTACAGAATTTTAATTTGGGAAGATAAAAAGATCTGGAAATGAATAGTAGTGATGGTTGCACAACAGTGTGAGTTTACTTGAAGCCTCTGAACTTATATACTTTAAAAATGTACCATTTAAAAATAAATAAATAAATAAAAATGTACCATTTTAACCATTTATACCACCTTTCCTGGTGGCTCAGCAGTAAAGAATCCACCTGCAATGCGGGAGACGTGGGTTCCCTCCCTGGGTGGGGAAGATCCCCTGGAGAAAGAAATTGCAACCCACTCCAGTATTCTTGCCTGGAGAATCCCATGGACAGAGGAGCCTGGTGAGTAACAACAGTCTGTGGGGTCCCAAGAGTCAGACAGGACTTAGCAACTAAACAACAACAAAGTTTTTGTGTATCTCTTACCACAATAAAATCAATGCAGAAATCCAATGGACTTACCATGGTTATTTTTAAATGAATTACTAAATTTTGTAACTTCTCAATCTTAATACTTAACTTATTATTGATAGATGTAACACATATACAAAAAAGAAAAAAAAAACTCCTCGGTCCTCAAGAATTTTTAAGGGTGTAAGATGAATCCTGAGACCAACAAGTGTGAGAACTGCTGTTCCACGTACAACTGAGGCGAGCCTGAGCTAGCTGCCCCTGGCACTTCTCTGCAAGAATCTGCAAACTCCCAGAAATTAAAGTTTCTTCTGGCGCAAGTAGACACGCCCTCTGGTGGAAGTATAAGGTATTGCTTGGCAACGCAAAATTTCTGAGTCATTTGTAGAGTTGGCTGAAATTCTAAAAGGGAGGCAGAGATGGTCTCATGAAATGAGGACTTTATTTCAGCATTTTAATTTTAAACTCTGAACTATGTCTCCTCTCCTGCACATTCACACACACACACAAACACACACACACATATTCATTCAGAAACCCACAGTCACATTCACGCACACAAAATTACACACAGACATAAGCAGATGTTCACAGTCACACAGACACACAGACAAGATCAAACGTACTCATTTACACACAATCTCTCACACAGACCCCCATATATACACACAGAAATACTATCACACACACAAAGGACACAGCTTCACACACAGACACACTTATATAGTCATACACACAGACACACTTTCACATGCACACACACACACTAAAAATATCGCATCGTTAATAAAGGGGACCAAGTAAATGAACATCATCCTCTATTTTTAAAAAAAGATTGTAATGGAAAATGAGTTTCTTCCCAAAGCCATTAAATAAATGTTGAACAAATAATTAAGATGAATCTAGGTTTGGCAGCGCGCCCAATTAGAGGCCCACAATCCCTTAGCTGAAGTCCTTGGGGACAGACGCATTTCAGAACTCAGAAATGTTCTAATTTTAGAAAGGCAATTCTGAGCGAATGCCGTATATTATGTAACACTCCCAGGGGCTTGAAGCCGACCCCTCTCCATCAAACATGTTAATATATTTGCAGCAAAACGTGTGAACATTCACGCCAACGGAGATAAATAAAGACTGTTAAGAATGCATATTAGCTGGTTTGCCACCATGTGAGTCTGGGCCAAAATAACCCCCAGAAGAAGAAAAAAATTTTTTTACTTTTTTTGGTTTTTAGGGATTTTTGAAATTCGGAATTTCAAATAAGGAATAGCGGATTCTATCCGCAGGCCCTTCACACATCATTTACGTATACTCTCGTGAATCTTCGACTTCAACTTGGACGTGAGGGAAGACGCCAGGAGCCTGGGGGACAGCGGCTCTTTAGCGCCCCTTCCTGGCAGCCCCAGTCCTTGCAGTTTGGCTGAGGAGTTGGCCTGTCTACCGGCTTGGGCCAGATACCGCGGTAGGTCCTGATTGGTCTAAATCTTCAGCGTAATCCCGCCTTCACTTAACAGTGAGTGGCTCAGGGACCCACATTTTAACCGATAGGGACAGGTCGTTGGCACAAGCATCGGCTCTGGGGTTGTCATGTGACCCAAGCTGATCCAATCAGATTGAAGGAAAGCCCTTTGCATCCTAGGAAGCACCTGGCCTCCCTTATCTCTGAAGGACGATAATGAGGAGCTCTTAGGTACCTGGATCTGTGGGCACCAGGTGAAGCCGCTTGGGGATGAGGCCAGAAAGAACCGGGAACAGTTTAGATCCTTGTGGTGGCCATTGAATGGCGCTGAGCAGCTCTCCCTTTGAGATTCTGCTGCTGACAGCACAGCCGTCTGACAGCGCTAGTGGTGCCAAGACATGCCTCCCTTGGGATCACACCGTGGGTACTTACACCAGTCCATTGCAGCCCCATCCAGGAGTCTTCTGATGGGCAATTCTTGCTCAAGGACAGCTCCATAGACACATAAACCCCACGGCACCCAGAGAGGTACAGCCAGAGGCTCCCCTGACCCATTCCCTCCTTTTTTAAAAAAAAAAAAAATTTATTTATTTGGCTGCATCGGGCCTTAGTTGCGGCAGGTGGGATCTTCAGGATCTTTACTTGCGGCATGCAGTCTCCTAAGAGATCGAGTTCCCCGCCAGGAATCGAACCCAGGAACCCTGCATTGGGAGTGCAGAGTCTTAGCCACTGGACCATCCGGGAAGCCCCTCCCTCTGTCCTTTCACAACTGTCAGACTGATGGGTCATGGTTGCATACATTGTAACTGTACTTCATATACTGAATTGCACAGTTCAGACTGGTGAAAATAGGAACTTTTATACCATATGTATTTCATACGCACACATTTTGACCACCCACTCCTCCTTTCCTCTCCATCACCACCCTTGTCTAGCCACCGTCGTCCCTCATCTCACTCACCGCAGTGATCTCCTTTCTGGGCTCCCATTGCACCCCCACCCCCTACATTTCATTCCCCACGTGGCAGTAAGAGGGTCCCGTTAAGAGGATCTCTTAACAGAGGTTAAGCCTCCACCTCACTAAAAGCCAAACTCCTCACCCCGGCCCATGGGGTTCTGTACAAACTACCTCCATTCTCTTTTCTCCCACTAGCCCCTCATTCACTCTGCTCTGCCCACACTGACATCGTTGCCGTTCCTTGGACAAACCGAGCACCTCCAGCCTCAGGGCCTTTGCACTTGCTCTTCGGGATCCCTAGACCACTATTCCCCCAAGACCTGCAGGTCCTGCCCTCACTTCTCTGAGGCTTCTAGCCAGTAACCAGCAACTTCATCACTCCCTATCCCCTGATTAGTTTTCTCCTTTGTGTTTATTATTACCTGACATAACACATATGTAAGTTATTCATCTCTATTTCTTGTCTGTCTCCCCACCGATACACTGGCTCCACTGAGTATAAATGTCTTCCTGTTTTGTTTGCTGTTTCCCCAATGCTTAAAATAGAGCCTGGCACATGGTAAATGCTGCATAAATATTTGTTAAATGAGAGATTAAAAGATAGGGACCAAAACAGAGCCTGAGAGGAACAGGAAGAGAGAAGAGAGACCAAACAGGGAGGGGGCGGGGAGGAGACAGGGGAATGAGGGAAGCTGAATTAGGGGAGAGATGAGAAGGAGGGTTGGGTCGAGGTGTTTAGGAGAGGGGACTTCCCTGCTGATCCAGTGGTTAAGACGCCACATTTCCAATGGGGGGCGGGGGGGAGGGTGCATTCCATTCCTGGTCAGAGAAGATCCCACATGCCATGTGGCGCAGCCAAAAGTTAAAAAAAAAAAAAAAAGATGGAGGAGAAAAGTGAGGAAGGGAGAAGAAATAGCTGAAGCCAGAGCATCAGAGCGGAGAGAATGAGTCAGAACAGAGTGAGGGATAGAAACAGAGTCATGGAGAGACATGAGAGAGAGACAGAGACACACAAACGTTGAGAGACAGACAAATACAGACAGAAAGAGAAAGAGGATAGAGAAGGTGGTGAGGGAGACACAGAGAAAGAGAGCAGGAAAACAGGCTGGGAGAAGAGTGGTGAGAATCAGAGAGGGGAGCCAGTGGGAACAAGGATAGTCCCTCCCTCTCACTCACCATTGGCTGGTGTCCAGAGCTCTGGACTGACTGGCAATCCTTTGGGATCCAAGCTGTGGCTTTTAAAGCCCCAGGGACAGAGGAGGGTGGCGAGTGAGAACATATCATGGTACTCTAAAGGCTTCAGATCACCAGCTTCTTCAATCCTCAGCAAAACTTTATGAGATAAATACTATGATCATCTTCATTCTAGGACCAGAGGGGTTGGGTTAGCTGCCCAAAGTCACACAGCTAGTGAGAGGAAGAGCTGGGATTTGAACCTGGGTATGTTGGCCCCAAGATCAGTGCTCCTAACCACCGTCTACACTAACTGGAAAGGGGTGCCGGCTTCCTGAATTCCATTCATCCTGGAGACACCCTCTGGGAAGTGGTGCTGGAGGGGTAGAAGGAGCGGAGATAAACAGATGAACAGTCCTAGTTGGGTACAGATGGACAGCTGTCCCAGTCTGAGAGGCTCCACTTCACCACCCTAAGGAAGTCTCCAGTTCAAGGGAGGTGGTCAGACAGGAAATCACTTCCTGCTTGTTCCTATACCCTGCCCAGAGCTAGACCTTAGTCGTCTGGGTAGGAAAACGGACTCAGCCACCTCTAACTTTTTAGCAGAACTCAGGTTGCTCTGCCTTGGTTTGCAGGCAACACTGCAGACCAGAGAGGCAGTACTAAGCTTCAAAGGCAGCTGGGTGTTTTGATAGTTTCCTGTGATTTCCAGAGGGGTCCTACCACCACCCCTGTCCACGCTCATCTCTCAGCTCCCAGGAATGTGAACTCATGCTCTTTCAGCGGTATCCTGACTTCTCCAGATGATTTAGCTTCCGTTCCGGACACTGTAGTCATACAAATCACAATCCCCAGAAACCCAGTTCTCGCTGAGATCACCCCATCTCTTGTCTTGTCGCCTGTGCTATTACCGGAGGCCAGCCCTTGTCTCCCCTCCAGAGGCACTTGTCCTCTGCAAGCATGCAAAAACCTGCTTAGTCCTTCATACCGTCTGACCTTCAACTACCTTGTTGCGGATAAGCGTCTTCTCACCCCAACCCAGAAAATACACGATGGCGATGGAAGAAGAAAATGACACCACCACTATCCCCGCCCAGGGAAGGGGAAAACGCACACAGCCCACCCAGAGTGAGAGGCAATGCCCTGATGCCAGGAAGGGCTTGCCCTCACAATCTTGAGAGGGGAGGCCCCTCTGCAGACAACACGACAAACACAACACGAGGCAGCTGGGGCTGGACTTTATTGCAGGTGGATAGATGCACACGGAGGGAGAGGGTCAGGCTGAGGGCTCCGTGCACAGAATCCTACGGAGGGAGGAGCAGGAGGCAGTGATCAGTATGGGGTCTGCCTGGTGGAGGACCCGGCCTGAGGGCGGAGGAGCTGCGAGGATCGAGGACCAGACCCGGCTCCCCTTCGCCCCCCATTCTTCAGGATGACAGCTCCGCAAACGCTAGTCATGAAGAGGGAGCCAGACACCAATTCGAAACCGGCGCATCCGCGGCGAGAGCGCCGGGCTCTCGAAGGCTGGCGGTCCATCTTGGGTGAAAAGGAAGGTTACCCAGGTCCTCGGCCCCCCGCGGCCTCCTGCGTCTTCCCCAGCGTCTGGCGGCTCGGGCGGCGGCGGCGGCTGGGGTCGCTGTAGCGGCGGCGGCGGCTGCGCGGCAGCTCGAGCTGGGGTCTCGGCCCGCCAGGGGCTCCCAGGAGGCAAGAGACCGAGGCGGCGGCGGGCGCCGGTGCAGGCAACGCACCCGCGCGGGCTCCGCACGGAGAGGACTGCGCGCTGGGCGGCGGGCCGGCTGGGGCTGCAGGGGGCCGCGTGGGAACCCAAATGAGACCGTAGTAGACAGCGAGCAACACGGCAGCCAACGAGACGCAGAGAAAGTAGGCGCAGACCGGGGCTAGGCGCAGCCAACGGCCCCGCGGGCCCTCGCTCAGCCCTGCGCCACCCGGGCTCTCGCCGCCGCCGCCGCCCACGCAGCTCGTGCCCCGCATCCCCGCAGCCCACTCGGCCGGGAGCCACAGCCCGCACAGGGCCCGCCCCCCCTCCGGGGGACCGCCTCCGCGCTTAACCCTCCCGGTCCAACCCCGCCCCCGCCAGCGTGGCCACGCCCCCGCGTGGGCGGGCCTCCTGCGGGCTCTAACTCTCCCCCGCCCAACCACGCCCCCGCCAGCGTGGGCACGCCCCCGAGCGGGCGGGCCTCTTCCGCGCTCCAGGCCCGCCCCCTCCTCAGCCTCCGGCCAAACACTAGCAAGCCAAGGCTTAACTACAGCATTCTGACCCCGCCCCAAGCATGCAATACCTTGCTTTTTCTCAAATGTTGGTCTCGGCCCAGCCGACTCCTACGAGGCTTCGGCGTTATGCCCGCCCCGGAGCTTACCTCCGCTCTTTTCTCTCCTCTTCCCCGCGCCCTACCCATCCCCTTTCGGAACTCAGACTTCTCCCGGCATCTAGCTTCGCCGCTCCCTTGCCAAGCTCCAAGTCCTGCCTCAGTTGTAATTTGCCTTTAGCCAAGTTAAACGCTACTCCAGCATTCGATTCCACTGTCTTCTCCCCCTACCCTCATCTATCTTCAATCCAGATTCCGCCTCTTTTCTCCTCCTCCACTCCACTAGTTTGAGCACCCCATTCTAAACCAAGCTCTCTGCTGCTGGCTGCGCCCCACACCAGCGTTAGGGATTCCCATCTAAATCTGCGCTGTGGTTCTACCTCACGTCCTAACACCTTTCCTTGTTTTAAACTCAATTAGAATGCGGGCCCCAAACATCCTAACCACGCCCCTCGTTGGACGCGCCTCTTCCTCCATATTTTGTCTTCAGATCTAAATTCAGACTCCGAAGCTCCAGCTCCGCCCCATAACCCAGTCACGCCCCCTCCCCATCTCCTCCCCCACCACCCTCAATTTCTCCCTCTCTAAAGCCATGGGGTCCAAAGTGGGCTCCGGGGAAGACAGAGCACAGCTCGGAGATCCAGACTAAGCCCCTCCTGCCGCCCCCTCCCCATCAAGGCGGGGAAGCGTCAGTCCCCTCCCAGCAGCGTCTTCAGGAATTCGGGGAGGCCTGTGGGAGGGGGGAGGGAAGACGTATCAGGGGGGTGGAGGAAGAAAGAGCCCCTTCCTCCCGCCTCTGCCGCCATGGACAAGCCCGCCAAGCACAGCAACCCAGCCTGCCCCCGCCAGAAATACAGTTCAAAGGTTAGCGGAAGCACTGCGTTTAATAGGGACCAGTTCTGCGGCCGGGGAAATCAGGTCCTTCAAGAGTCACTGGTTATTAAGCCATGCCCCAGATGTAAGCTCCTGGAGGCGGAAAACGGCCCGGGAACTGGCACCTACACCCCCATGGCCTCCAAAAGTGGGTAACTCGGAGGTGTCTCAGCCACCCTGGTGCCACAGCGCCCCCTATTTGTGAGACTGGACTATTGCCCTGGCCCCACCCGGTTCACTATCCCTGGCTCCTCCCCCCGCCCTTACATTTAACCCTCTCCTGGCTGGAGTGGCGGAAGCTGAGGGTAGAGGAGCGAGGCGGCGGAAGGTTAGTGCAGAGCGCAGAGGCCGCAGTCGGCGGAGGCCGCAGTCGGCGGGCGCGGTCAGCGGGCGGCCCCTGGTGGCGAAGCGGCCGCCACCACTTTGCAGAAACGCACCCTCTGGAAGTCGGCGATCTCTGCCGTCTCTTGGCCCTCGGGGTCCGCCTCTGCGAAGAGAAGAGGCGGTCACCTGAGGGCAACAGTAACCCCGCCCCCCACCGCCGGCCCCCGGACACCCTAGCCCCGCCCCTCCGCCCCACCAAGCCTGGCTGCCGCCCACCCTGTAAGCGATTTACGAGTCTCAGGCTCCTTTAATCCTCGGAGAGGATCTACGCAGACACACACCCCCGCAACAGATCCCTGTTTACAATCGAATACATAATCTGACAGAGCGAGATGGCAGTCACGTGACCCAAAGACAAAGCGCTTCGGGTACCCCGACCTCAGCCGCCATCCTAAACTCTGTCCTCTCTCATCCCAGCCTCACCCCCGCGGACATAAGCCAACCTCTAGCAAGCCTGCCCTACAGGATCTACCTCCACTTCCCTTGCCCACCTTCTGAGTCCTAACCAGACCTTCCCTGGCTATGCCCCCAAGGCCTAACCCCTACTCCTTGGGAAGGTCGGAGGTCCACAACCCGGCTTCCGCCTGGTGGAGGTGGAGACTGGGTTCTGCCTGTTGCTCCAGGTCCGCTAGACTCCACAATTTTTACCCCAGTGTGTTCTGTACTTCTATTCTAATTGACCCCATTTACTAATTTACACCTCAAAACTAACCACGCCCACAGCTAGATCCATTACTCCTCCCCAGTTCTTTATTTTTGACCGACTAGTATTTCAAATCCTGCTCTGAGCTCGTATCAATTTAACCCACCCCCTTGTTTCTAGATTACTTTGCAGAACCCCTGGGGTAGCCCTCTACCTCCTAATACCACCCTGGCTCCACCCCCTCACCCCCAAACACTCAATTCCTAGTGGCTCGGCCTCCGAGAAGTCCTCCCTATAGCTCCACCCCCTTGACCCTGGATTCGTTCCCACCCAGCAGCCTAACCCCTCCCCCCTTACCCTGTCCCCGAGCCAGCAGCTACCCCACACCCATAATGGAGACGCACCCACTCCATTCTACTGCCCCCAAACTCTCCTCCCCTCAACCCAAGAGGAATCAGAAGGAAAGCCACCTCCACCACCCCAGCCACTCCCCCAACCTGGAGCTGCCTCAGACCCCTCCTCTTCAGCTTTCTGGGTTCCTGGGGCGCTGGGCCCACTCTCCAAGGAGGCAGGGGCTGGCTGGTCACCTCCTGGGGAAGGGGGAGGCCCAGTCAAGCCCATTCCCCTCCAAATACCGCGCCCCCCTCCACCCAACCAAGATAGAAGGCTCTGGGGTAGTGAGAGGGGGTTTAAGGACACACGTGGGAAGTGTCATTTGAGGAAGTGATCTCTTTATTGGGGAGGGCGCTCTGAATGGCTCAGGGCAGGGCAAGATCTGGGGGTGGGCCTTCTAGAGACAGGCATAGACTGTCCCCCCTAGCCACCAGGGCACACGGGGTCCCAGGGTCCTGAGGGTCCCCCATGCACCCCTCAAGCACACACACAAGCAGCCAGCTTCATGCATTTTCAAACGGCCAGGCCTCACCCGGAGAGACAGCATCTGCCGGGTGGGCGGTCCGGGGAGAATTCAGCTCCATCTCTTCACCCCAGTCGGACACAGGGTGGTGGCCCCCGGGGGGCGAGAAGGGGCTGGAAGGTGTGGCAGGGGCCTGGGGGAGCGGCAGGGGCTCTTCCGGCCTGGCGGGCTCTTTGTCACTGTGTTCCCTGGTGGGGCTCCCGCTGGGGCCCCCACTGGGCTCAGCCTCCTGGTGTTGGTGATGGCCGGCTGGTTCTTCTTCCTCATCATCAGCCTCCTCTTCTTCCTCGATCTCCTCCTCCTCATCATCCTCACTCACGTCTTCCCACTCCTCATCCTCCCCGTCCTCCCCCTCATCCTCGCCCTCCTCGCCCTCATCCTCAGGAGGCCGATGGGCAGCGGCCAGGGTCTCAGGCAGCTGTGAGGAACACAAGGCAGGTCAGGGAGAGGCTGCAGGCCCCAGGCACCCCCACACCGTGCTGCCTGCCGGGAGCTGACAGCCCGCCCTACCTGCACGGGCGCTTCCTTGGGGAGAGCAGGTTGCGGGGGCTCGGGAGCTGCGGACACGGCCTCCTTCGTCTCCCAGCGGTCATCGTGGTCACTGGAGGGGACAGAGGAAAGGAATAAAACCAAGATGAACAGGAGGAAGGGGCCTCCCACCCCAGGCTCGACCCCAGACACAGAGCTACAAAATTCAACAGGTGGAGAGAGCAGGTCTTTGGGATTTCCAGACGAGGAGCCGGCAGGCTAGAGCACCGAGGAGGAAACAGGGTGTGTGTCCCAGGTGTCAGAGGTGACCAGGCAGAGAGGGGCCAGTGGGCAGAAGAGACAGGTGGGAGGGCAGGAGGGGACAGATGAGGGTAACGTGACAGCCAGGCCCCGACGCCCCTGAAACCAAGTGCCTGACCCACAGGGAGACAAGCGCCCGAGAGACAGACAGGGCCAAGAAGGACAGAAATATCCCCAACCCACAAGCCAGAGAACCACCAGGGGTAGCGCCACACAGTCCCGCTGGGGTTGTGCATGTGCAAGGCAAAGGGGCCCCCACCTGTAGGCACGGGGCACTGCCTTAGGCTGGGGTCGGCTGCTCTTCTTCTTTCTGCGGCTGACCTCAGTTTTGTGCTGGGACAGGAACTCCCTGAAAGTGGGGGGCTTGGGGGGCCGGGCCCAAGCCTGGTCATCTGCAATAAAACCCAGGGGAAGCCGGGGGTAGAGAGCACGGTATAAGCTATCCCCACCCCACCCTGCCCCAACCCCCCAAGCCTAGCCAGCTGCCTCACCCTACCCAAGAACTCCCACTCACCATAGCGGTGGGATGGTTCCAGGGCCACGGCTGGGCCATCCTTGAACCTTGGGAAAAAGAAAAGGGTGAGCAGGCAGCTGGTCACACAGGGAGAACAGGTAGGGCGGAAGAGTCATCGGGGGAGGCGGGGGCCACGGTTAGAAATCAAGATCACAGACCGCAAGGTCATCAACCCAGATGGGGGAGCGTGTCACTGATTAAAGCTCAGGATCAGGTGAAAGACAAAAGGCACGTGTGACGTGGTGTACCAAACAGAGAAAAATGATCAGTATTTGACAGCAATTCCCCACCTCAATAAGAATGTGCAAGTTCAACATCCCCAGCTTCCTGTCCAGCCTCAGCTCCATCACTCTCTCTCACCTCCCGAGCTTAGCAAGTTCTCCTACCACAGAGGTCCTGCCTCATGACCTTTGCACATGCTGCTCCTGGGGCTCACTTCCTCCGATCTCTCCGGGGCCCGCTCCGTTACCTCCTTCAGGCCTCAGCTTAAGAGGCCTTCCTAACCTTTCCAATCACGTATTATTACATACATTGTGTTGCATGCTAAGTTGCTTCGGTCATGTCCAACTCTCTGCAACCCCATGGACTGCAGCCCACCAGGCTCCACTGTCCATGGGATTCTCCAGGCAAGAATAGTGGAGTGGGTTGCCATGCCCTCCTCCAGGGGGTCTTCCTGACCCAGGGATTTAATCCTCATCTCTTATGTCTCCTGCATTGGCAGGTGGGTTCTTTATCACTACCGCCACCTGGGAAGCCCAATTACATACATTATCTAGGTCTAAAACAGTAGCCTCAAATGTGACATTAGCTCTATTCACTGCACAATTTGCTCTATTCGATGCAAACGTGAGACTTGCTGCAGGCTGCTGTGGGGACGTAAGAGGACTTTCTCAGTCTTAAGCCCAAGAACATCTCCACAAAAGCTCACCTGCCTCCCCCTCAGAAACATCAGCTACGGATATCTGTGCAAAATGTTTCTCACGCTGGCAAAGGCTTAGCTCACAATCCAAAAATAAATGCTCCGACCTCCAGGCACACAGACAAGATCCTCTTTCTTTAGCCAGCACTGTGGCAAAGGATAGAGGATGATGTAAAAATGACAGCTGTCCATCTTAAGATTGCCATTCAGCAGGTCTTCCAGAATCTTCTCCACCTTTGCTATGGCAGTTAGCCCTCCTGTGGATGATGCCTTCGCTTTAAGTTTGACTAATGGGATGTTTCCTGGGACCCGAAAGGCGACAGAGTCAGACCTGAGAAGAATAATGCCACGGGGATAAGGTGCTTGGGTAGGTGGGGGACATGGTTAGAGGGATGAAGGGAGGATGCCAAGGGGTCATTGCTATAATTCTTCAGGCCCTCCCTGCATGAGAACTCACATCCGCACCCTTGGCTGTAGAATCACTGCAGTACTATTGAGTTGACAGAGTGGAATTTCCTGCCACAGCAAGGTGGGGTCTGCTGGCTAACAGAAGGGGAAGTGTCTCACTCTCCCTCCTGCACATCTGCCAGTACCGTGGCCAGCGCTTCCCCCAGCAGCCCCTTCCCTCAGCACAAACCCCAGAATGTGCACGTGCAGGGCGGAAGTGAGCTCAACCCCAGCTGGACCCACAGCTTCCAGTCCAGCCTGAATCGGCCCAACTTAGAAGACCAGTGAGCACAGGAGAAAGAAATGTTTCGGGACTTCCCTGGCGGTCCAGTGGTTAAGAATCCACCTTCCAGGACAGAGGATTTGGGCTCAGTCCCTGGTCGGGCAAGCTAAGACCCTACAGGCCTTGGAGCAACTAAGCCTGCTTGCCACAAGAGCTGAGCCCAGGCACCCTGGAGCCTGCAGGTCGCAACGAAGAGCCTGCACATCATAACTAAGTCCCGACGCAGCCAATACATAAATAAATAAATGGTTGCAAAAAACTGCATGGCTGACTCCTTCTGCTGTTCGCCTGAAACTATCACAACATCTGTTGTCACACTGACTATGCCCTAACACAAAATGCTTTAGGTGTTTAAAAAAGGAAAAAGAAATGCTTTTCTGTGCCCTGAGACTTGGCGATGCTTACGCAGTGTTACCTAGCTCGTGCTAACTGATACACAGGATGAGAAACCCCAGACAGGCCAAGGAGCCAGAGGTCAGGGCCAAGGTCGAGGAGCCCCACCGGCGCGGACAGGGCAGAGACTCACATGCCATCCGTCTTCTCGGCGTCCCACTCCCGCCGCCACTGGCCAGTGGGCTTGCGGTGCCTCTGCAGCCGCTCCTGGTCGATCTTCTCCCGCTCTTGCTTCCAGCGCAGGTACTCGGACCGCTCTCGGCCCGTCATGGAGAGCGTCATATCCCCGGCGCCGCCCAGGCCGGCCCGGCGGCCCTGCCCCAAGCAGATGGGTAGTCAGGGCTCCGCCCACCACTCTCGCCCCGCACCCCTTCCCTGAGGCCTTCTAAGCTCCTGGGTAGAGCCCGTGGCTCAAGGTCACAGGAAAAGGTGGTGACAGGGTGGAGATCAAAGCCGTATCTGCTCACGTGGCACCTTAGAGAAGCCACGCCAGATCCTTCTCTATTCTCCGTGTCCTCACCTGGCTGGGCTAGAACCTTCTTCCCAACATTCAGCATTATCTGACATCTTACTACATGGCCACTGATTTAGCCCCAGCACCCTAGACAGTGCCTGGCCCCCAGCCGGTACCCAGTAAACATCACTAACGTTAGTAAGGAGGAAAATCACACCAAAACAGATCATAAAACTACAAAAAGAAAGGAGTATGGCTCTGGGCAACCATCAACTGGAGGGAAGCCTGAGCGCAGGGCTGCAGCCTCTTCCTGCTCTGCGCCCCGCATTCAACATACATCCCTCCCCATGGAACCCAGAGACCGGCTGCTGGGCGGCAGTCGTGGCCCAGCCGCCCGCACCCACCTGCCGCTCCTGCTCGAGGCCATGGCGCACCCGCTCGAAGTCAGGGCCCCCCCAGTTGCGCCCGTGCCGGCGGCTGCCTTCCCGGCGGTCCCGCTCAGGCTCCTCCAGGGGCCCACTGCGTCGCCGGGGGTCGTCCAGGAAGTTCCGCACCGGGTTGGGCTCCAGCACGCCTTCCTGCGGGCATGCGGAGTTGGTCGGGGGTTGGGGTGTTGGAGCGCTCCCCTACCCGGCAGCTCCACCCCACCGCCAGGGGGCGCCCGTGGCACTGACCCGCTGGTTGCGCTCGTACTCTGCAATCTTCTCCATCTCCTCGTTCATCTTCTCGATGTTCTGCTTCCGCCGCTCCTCCCACTCCTTGTTGGGGGGAGGAGGGGAGGATAGAGAGAGAGACACACACAGGGCGTCAGAAAGAACCACTCAACCTGAGCGTTCGTCACCATCTGAGGCTCTCTCCTTAGACCTGTTATGCAAGGAGCCCCTGGCTGGCACCTGGCCACTGGCTCTCTGCACGTCCTGTCAACAGTTAACCAGTAAGCGGGGCTCCAGGTGCCTAGACTTTTGCTGCAAATACAGTGTATGCTGAACACCCACCTTCCTTCTACGGTCTGGAATTTGGATGTGTACGAGGCAGAGGGGACCTATGTGACCAGCCTCAGATAAGAAGCCTGGGTACTAGCTCCCTAATGAGTCCCCAGTAGATGAACTTTGACATATGTTGTCAATGAAGAACAATTAAGTGCACCTGTGTGTCTCTGGGCTTCCCTGGTAGCTCATCGGTGAAGAATCTGCCTGCCAATGCAGGAGACACAGGTTTGATCCCTGGGTGGGGAAGATCCCCTGGAGTAGGAAATGGCAACCCACTCCAGTATTCTTGCCTGGAAAATCCCATGGACAGAGGAGCCTGGCGGGCTACAGCCCACGGGGTCGCAGAGTCAGACACAACTTAGTGATTAAACAACAATTTGTGTCTCCACTGGACGCAGACTCTTGGAAGCTAGCACCTGGTATCCTCCAGACTCTGGCTCGTGGGCCATTTTGCTTTCTATTCTTTCCCTGTAATAAATTTCAGTTGTTAATCCTTCTGGCAAAATGCTGAGCCTGGCAGAAGGGTTGGGGACCCCTCAACGGCTGCCACAGTAACAACTTGACAAATGGCCAGGTGACCCCCACTATCCATTCTCCTCCCTTTCTTAGGTAACAATTCCCCCCACCCTGGGTGGTAACAGAATTTTAGATGAGCATGTGCCCAAGATGCTGGGAACACTTGCATTTCCAAGACTCAGCATACAAGAGAGAAATAAACTTGCATTTGATTAATGCCATGGCACTTTGGGGTCTTTCTAAACATCCTTAAGCAACATACATTGAGCACTTAATCTGAGGGTTTCTATGCCTCATGTCACACGATGCTTATGAAAACCTTTAAACCTGATTTTCATTCCTACTTAAGAACGAGAACTGGAATCTCCTAGAGGGGAAGTGAGCTGCCCAAGGACAGGGAACTCATAGAAGTTGTCCCCTAAGCCACCACTCTGCTAATCTGCGTGGTGGGGTGCGGAGAGCAGGTACAGTAAGAACCTCACTCCTCCCTACCAACTAATTCAGGGAATGACACAGAGAGAGCATGTGCGCACACACACACGAATGAGGAAAGCACACGTGCTGGACAGAACCCACCAGATACCATCAAAAAGAGACAAAGGGAAGGGAAGGCAGATGACCAAGCACACAGCAGAGCGCAAAACGGGAGACAGAAAGAGACAGGGAGAGTACCCACAGCGCTGGTCTAGGGGAGAGAAGAAGAAAGGGAAAGAGATGAAAAAGAGCCGGAGCGAGGGTCCAAAAAAGAAAACAGAGACAGTAAACGACGGATGAAGGAGAAAGCCCCTTTGAGGGCAGAACAGAAAGAGCAACAGGACAACACTGAGCCTCCCCAACAGACTTCAGGCAGACGTCAGCCCCCTCGGCTCCTACCTTGGATTTGCGGTCGGCAATCGAGGCATCGCCACCTCCAGAGAGATGAGGGGACCCCCTGCCCCGACCCCTCCGGCCGCGGCCCCCAGCGCCTCCCCGAGGCTGCTCCCCGGGACTGTCTTCCCAGCTGCGGGATGTCCGGCCCATGCCTGCCCGGCCTCCGTGCTGAGGGGGCGTCCGGCCTCCCTTGCTGACCCCTGGAGGCCGAGGGGTCCCTGGAGACCTCCGGGAAGGACCCAGGTTCTTCTCCTGGAAAGGGGGGAAGGGGGCAAGGTCACTGGGGCAGGGAGACCAGGACACCGCAGGCCCAGAGGGCGGCTGCCAGGGTCGAGGCCTGGGGCAGCAGGGAAGGCTCTTAGGTCTCACAACCCCACCCACCCACCCGTCCTCGCAAGGCCCACCCTGGCATGGAGCTCACCACTGCCACATTCTCCTTCTCCACCGAGCGGCCCTTCCGGGGACCTGTCACTGCTACTCCCTCCAGTTCAGCTTTCTTCCGATCCTCCTCAATCTCCTGGGAGATCAGAGAGAGCGGCTATCAGGGGTCCTGTGTACCGGCCAGATGCCCACAGTCCCCTGAATATCCCCAAGTCGGCCCCAGCGCAGACCTCTGTCTGGAGCTCTAGACAAGAAACCCAGTCACTTCTTCCCTCTAAGTGCACCAGGTGGTTCCCCTGCTCAGACCCTCTAAGCCAGAGTCAAAGGCTCCCCCACAGCCAATGGGGCTCCACAGGGTGTGGTCTTGTTACCATCCCATCCTCATCTCCCACTCTCTCCTCTCGCTCACTGTGACCCTCTCACTGTGCCTGGAACATACCAGGTTCAAACCTGCCTCAGAGCCTTTGCACCTGCTGTTCCCTTTGCCAGAAATGCCCCTTCTCCATAGATTCTCCAGTCCCCCACCTCCTGCAGGCCTCTGCTCAAAGGTTCCCTTCTCAGGAAGGCCTTCCCTGACCAGCTCGCCTGCCATTCTCCACACACCACCCTGCCCTCCCTCTGCCTCTTTCACAACAGGACATTATGTCTATTTTGCTTCTTATCTGGTTCCTCCCCATAACAGAATCTACTCTGGGTCAGGGATATCTGTCTGTTTTGTTCACTGATATATACCCCAAGCCTGGAACACTGCCTGGCACACAACAGAGGCTCAACATCCCTTTTTTTTTTTTTTAAATGAATGAATGCATGAAGAATGAATAAATGAAGCCTATTCCTCCTCCTATCTCAGGGACAGCCCCAACACCTACTCTGGCACCTGTGACAGGGACCTGGGCCTCATCCTGGATCCTATCCTCACCTCCCACCACCGCCCATCAGTCACTGAGTCCCTCCCAACAGCCCTGTCCCAGGCCAGGCACCTCCTCTCCCTATGGCCCCCCACCCCTCGCCCCCTGCGAAGTCCCCGCCCCAGTTTCCTGTCTCCAGTGTCCTCTCCTCCCATCTTCCACCACACAGCAACCAAAGGAGTCGTCCTACAAACCTATTCTGACCTGGCCCCACTTCCACTCAAAGCCCTCGATGGCTCCCCAGTGTCCTTAGGGAAAAGTCCAAACTGTTAGCCTTATGGCCTGCATGGCCGGGCCCCAGCGAGTCTCTGCAGGTCAATATCCTCCATCTGACCCTCCAACTTTAAGCTCCAAGTTTCTGCAAAAACTGTCCCCTCTGTGCGGAGTGTTCTGCTCTCCTTTTCAGCTAGCTGGGACTTCCCTGCTGGTCTAGTGGTTAGGACCCCCTGCTCCGCTTCCATGGGCCTGGGTTCAGTTCCTAGTCAGGAAACTAAGACCCCCACAAGACATGCGGTGCAGCAAAAAAAAAAAAAAGACCAGCTAACATCTACTTACCTTTCGAGTCTCAGAATCCCCTCCTCCAGGAAGTCCTCCTTAATATCCCCCAGGCTGGGTGAAGAGCCCCACCTGGGCTCTCACAGAACCCTGAGCTCCTCCATCCCAGGCTGGCCCACTCGCTCATCACTGACTGAAGCCATGGCTGGGCCCCTACTGGCCTGTGAGCCCTGGAAAGGCAGGCCCGGGGTCCCCTCCATCACTGCTGCCGCCACAGTGCCACTGAGCAATGGGCCCTGATGAATACTTGTGAACGAACAAACCAATGATGGAATGAAAGGAGGAATCCCAGGCTAAGGCCCTCGGCTTTTACCCTGACAGTGATGAGGAGTCATGAAAAGGTTTTAAGGAAGGAGAGGTGAGGGAAACTCACTGCGGGGAGGAGAGGGGATGGGGTCTCCCAGGGCGGGGCTAGGGCACCTGGTAGCGCCGAATGAGGGCCTCATTCTTCCGCCGAAGAGCCTCGATCCTCTTGTCCAGCTCAGCATCCTTCTCCTCCTTCGATTTCAGATCCAGTGCGGCTGACTGAGAGGGGCGGACAGATAAGAGGCTGGAAACCTCTACCTGCCCCAGGGTCTGCGGGCCGAGAACCTCTCCTCCCAAGCCCCCTGCCCCAAAGCTCAGATCTCAAAGACCCCACTTTTCTTCTCACCATTCCACTGGCAGAGTGGGGCCTGGGTCCCAGCAAACCTCCCCTGCAGAATCTGGACACAGCACTGGGGGCTCCTGAGGGCAGAGGGAACAGAAGCACTAAGGCCAATGGCTCCACTCAATCTGTCTCTTCTTGTTCCAGACTGGGGGCTCCTCAAAGGCGCACACACATCCCTTCACTCCAAGGGACACACACACACACACACACACCCCCCACACACACACACACACACCCTGGTTTTGGACCCATCCATTCCTCTGTAAACAATGTAGTCACACACACCCTGGGAAAGTTCTGGGCCCGCCCCACCACTTAGGGAAACACCCCACACTGCTCCCTTCAAAATGAAAATCCTAGTTCAGTCTCCACACCCCTGTGCTGGGAGTTTAAAACACAGGCCTCTACCCCAAGACAGCTTTAGGATGAGCCTCTCCCACGACCTGCGCAAGAAAGTCCGACTCCCCCTGCTCAACCTGGTGCTGCTTACATCCCGTTTAATAATCTACACCTAACACTTCCCCAGAATTTCAGCGACGTCTTATAACCCTACACTCAAAAAATAGTCCGAGCCCCATTCCTATTCGTCGCCCCTACCCTCAGGGATTTAAAGCCCCGCCCCCTGCACCCCAACAAAGATTCCTCCAACAGACCCAGGCTTCCCAGGTCAGGTTTGGCCTCCTGGGTGAACAGCCTCCCCGCCCAGGCGCAGACAAAACCGCCCCGCCCTCACGCGGCTTTCTAGGGAAAGGCTCCAGTCTCCACCCGGTCCGGAACGCCACAGCCCCGCCCCGAAGAGAGGCAAACTTTCCGGCCCCGCCTTTCCCGCCAAACCTCTGACCCCGCCCACATGCGCGTCACTAACCCCACCCCCTTCCGGCGTCCGACGGCCCCGGCCAACTTCCTGGCCCCGCCCACAGGAGCCCAAGGCAGCAGCCTAAACCCGCCCCCTCCTCCTCGCCTTCTGGCACCGGTCCCGCCCCCGGCTCACCAGCCAACACTTTGGCCCCGCCTCCGATTTGCTAAGCCCAGCCTCTGGTCACGCCCCTGGCTCCGCCCCCGCCCCGCCCGTCAGTGTCTGGCCCCGTACCTAGAGCCCCGAAATTCTGGCTCAGCGGCCCGATTCCTGCGAAACTTTTTGGCTCCGCCCTACCGGCGCCTGGCCCCGCCCCGACCCTCAGGTCAGCCCCTGGCCCCGCCCCTGACTTCCTGGACCCACTTCCAGAGCACGCGAAACTTTCCGGCCCCGCCCCTAGTCCTCAGGGTAATATTTGGCCCCGCCCCCAGCCCCAGCATAACTTTTTTCGGGCCCTCCCCAGCTGCCCACCAAAGCTCCGGATGCCTCCGGAGCCCGGCCCACCCAGGCCCTGCCCCGCCGACGGCCCGCCCCCTCAGCACCCTTCTAGCTTCCCATGTGGGCGTCCAGTCCCCGCCCCCCGCGGAGTACTCTGACCCCGCCCCCGCGGGCGACGGGCTACCCCGCCAGCGCCGGCGCCCGCTCCCCCCACGTGGGGCGTCAGGCCCCGCCCTCTCCGGGCGCGCTCCCGGCCCCCTCCCCCGGTCACCTGTCCCGGAGACCCCGCGGCGTCCGCGACTCCGGCTCCGTCGGCCTCCGCGTCTACAGCTCCCGGGCCACGCGCGTCACTTCCGGCCTGCACCACGTGAAGAAGGGAACTAAAGCGGGTTACTTCCGGCCTTGCAGGCCTGTTTCCGGGAGCCTTAAAGGCGCGGCGCTCCTCCCCGCCAACACCCCCTCCTCCCAACCCCCCACGCCGGGTGGAGGCGGGAGTCGGTTGAGCCGGCGCACGGAGTGTTCTGCAAGCTTGTTCTACTGTCTTCTACCTGAATGACCTCCTTCCAGGGAAAGAAAACACCACCCTCTCTCTGGTCTCTATTTGCGTCTCCTCTTTCCTGGTTCCTACAAGTAGGTGCCGGGCGCTGGACTGACTCTTGGAAGCCTGACCTGCCAGCTTGTGCTGGGAGGTGGGCGGGGGTCCCCCACCCTCCTGCCAGTGAAACTTTATAGTTAGTTGTAGGAGCTCACAGTTTTCAATGGAAAGAATCTCTTCTTCCTCTGAATCAGCATTGAGTGCCAGCTCTGTACTGGGGGGATAGGGAAGTGGGGGTTAAGGTGATGAACAAGGCAGACCCCATCCCTGGCCTCTTGAGGGAAGGCACAAGTACATGTGAAACGACAGAAAACAGAACTGTGGGGATGTCTTGTGAGAGAGATGAGGCTAGACTGAGAGGGGGTGGCTGTCCAGGCAGGGGACAGCCTGTGCAAAGGCCCTGTGGTGAGTGAACCGGTGCTTCTAGGGAACTGGAAGATGCTCAGAGGAGGACCTACTGGGTTTTGCTACAGAGTCAAGAGGGTTACATACATTAAACAAAGCTTAGACATAATTTACCTATTGTTACAAGTGACGATAAATGCTATGGAACACCCTTACAGGAGGTGATGACAGTTGTAAGTGAGCAGACCAGATTTCCTGAGATTGCTGATGAATTTAGTTTGTGGTCTAAAACATGGGAAGGGAAAATACCTGGCAATCCACTGCCCCTATATGGTTATCATTAACAGCCTTTCAGAGGCCTTCTCTACACATACAATTTAATTCTCTTAAAATCCCCCAAGAATTCCCTGGTGGGCCAGTGGGTAGGGCTGGGTGCTTTCACAGATGGGGCCCACGTTCAATCTCTGATCAGAAACTAAGATCCCACAAGCCTCGAGGCACAGCCACAGAAATAAATAGATAAGTAAAAATTTTTCAAATGCCTACCAAAATCACTGCATCACCGGCTTCAGTCGTGTATTCAGTTTCGCCTCTTTGAGGTCTTCCTTGAAACCACTCGTTTGAAAATTTCGAAACCTCCCATGCTTTTCTCTTTCAGTTTTATGTCTCCATATTACTGTTTACCCCCTAAACTACCGTGTTTCACTTTATTCTCTTGCTGTTCGGCCTCTAAGTCATGTCCAACTCTGCAACTCCGTGGACTGCAGCACTCCAGGCTTCCCTGTCCTTCACTGTCTCCTGGAGTTTGCTGAAACATATCTGTTGAATCACTGATGCCATCCAACCATCTCATCCTCTGTCACCTTCTTCTACTTCTGCCTGCAATCTTTCCCAGCATCAGGGTTTTTTTTTTCCAGTGAGTCAGTTCCTTGCATCAGGTGGCCAAAGAGTTGGAGCTTCAGCTTCAGCATCAATCCTTCCAGTGAATACTGAAGGTTGATTGCCTGTAGGATTGACTGTTTACTGACTTTTTCTCAACTATATTGTCTGTGTTCTGTCTGCAGTACCGAGTCTCTCTCAAAACCTATTTGTTTAATGAATGAGTGATTTTTTTTGGCAGGGGGTTGGAATTTAGGTCCCCGACCAGGAACTGAACCCTACCCTTGGCAGTGAGATCGAGGAGTCCTCACCGCTAGACCACCAGGGAAGTCCCTGACTGAATCTTGGCTAGTACTATTATTTTCTTCCTTGTTTGTGAAACAAAACGTATGCCCTGAAATTCTATACCTTGAAGTTAGCCCGTGGATGGTTGACTAGCTTTTAAACTGCCACGTGAAATTCTGTCCTACAGATGAGCCATAATTTAGTCCAACTGGTCTCGTGGATGTTCGAGTTGTTTCTAACTGGGGAGGTTGCCAGCGATGCAGCATTGAATTTCTATAGGCGCATGGCTTGATGACTGCATGATCTGTGATCTTGTTCACAAAAGGGCTCCTAATGTCATGATTAAGGCTGTTGACTCTGAAGCCAGAAGATCTGGCTTTGAATCCTGGCTCTGTCATTTACCAACTGTGTGATCTTGGGCAACACGCATAGGAAACTTCTCTGGCCTTCATCTTCTCCATCTGTAAACGGAGATCATAACACCATCCTACTGTTTGTTGCACAGAATTCAATGGATTCATGAATTAATAGACACCCAGTGCTTGGCCTGAAATATTGTAAGTTCTCAATAAATGGAAACCATTCTTCTGTCTTCTAGGAAAGCAGATTGCTGAATCACAGGTTAATTCCCATTTTTATTTTCCAGGGGAAAAAAAGAATGAAGAGAGGTGGACCCAGGGTATGTAGAACCTGAAGTTTATACCAGTTGGAAACCCTCCTGAAAAAAAGAGTGGGAAATGCCCTGGTGGTCCAGCAGTTAGGGCTTGGCGCTTTCACTGCTGGGGGCAGGGTTCAATCCCTGGTCAGTGAATTAAGATCCCACAGCCTTTAAAAAAATGTACAAGACTGCAAGAGCACCTCCGAGGGTGTTGGGCAAAGCTGTGGAAATAGGGGGACCCAGAGGGTTGCACTTCCTCCGTTTCACAGGAAAGCCACTTCTGATGGTGGCTGCTCAGGAAAGACCTAGTGCTCACTTCCACTTTTCCAGGCAGGACAGTGGTGCAGGTCCCCTGGCAGCCTCACGGACAGGGGTATTCTCCGTCTTTGATCTTTGCCAATATCACAGCCAAAGAGTCTGTCTCAGTGTAGTTTGAGTGGCCACTCTCTGATTAAAAAGTGAGACTTCAGGCTTCCTTGGTGGCTCCGTGATAACGAACCCACCTGCCAGTGCCAGACACACAGGTTGGATCCCTGATCCCAGAAGATCCCACATGCCGCCGAGCAACTAAGCCCGTGAACCACAGCTACTGAAGCCCACGCGCCCTACAGCCCGTGCTCCGCAATAAGAGCAGCCACTGCGATGAGAAGCCCGCGCGCCGCAAGTAGAGAGTAGCCCCTGCGCGCTGCGACTGAAGCAAAGCCCACGCAGCGATGAGGTCCCAGCCCAGCCAAAAATTAATTATTTTTAAAAAGGGAAACTGAGCACTTTTGGTATGTCTACTGGGGATGAGAAGGTGAGAGAGCAGAGTGAGCCAGACCTCAAGAATCCCTCCTTGAGACACTCAGCATCTTCACCAGAACTCTGGGCAGTGAAGGGAATTCCTTATCATCTCCACTTTACAAAGGAGAGCACAGAGGCCCAGTAAGGAGGTCCGCAGAGCTGCCAGTGCCTGGGTTCCTGCCTGGAGCAAAGCCGCAGGTTTAGGCCCCACGTGGTCTTGATCCCTTTGCCCCACCCAGCCAGTCAAAGAGGTGAGCATTCTCACTCCCATTTTATATTTTTATTAAATAAATTTTTATTTAATTTTATTTGTTTTGACTGCACTGTGGGGGGTTGTGGTATCTGAGCTCCATAGCCAGGGATCGACCCCACACCCCCTGGTATAGAAGCTCAGAGTCTTAACCACTGAACCATTAGAGACGTCTCTATTTTTTTTTCTTTTAATTTTTAATTGAAGTATAGTTGATTTACAATGTTGTTTTAGTTTCAGGTGAGCAAATTGATTCAGTTGGGTATATATGTTGATATAAAGTGGGTGTCCCTGGTGGCTCAGATTGGTAAAGAATCCACCTACAATGCAGGAGACCCAAGTTCGATCCCTGGGTCAGGAAGATTCCTTGGAGAAGGAAATGGCAACCCACTCCAATAGTCTAGCCTGGAGAATCCCATGAACACAGGAGCCTGGTGGGCTACAGTCCATGGGGTCGCACAGAGGTGGACAGGACTAAAGCGACCTGGCATAGGTACTCATACATATGTGTCCTTTTTTTGGATTCTTTTCCATTATAGGTTATTACAGGACACTGACTACAGTTCCCTGTGCTCTACAGTAGGCCCTTGTTTATCGCTTCTATATGGAGAGGTATGTTCACGCACATGTTAGACATGAAGACTCAGCTGATGGTGCTGGCCCCCAGTCATCCAGCTGATCAGCAGCCGACCTGGAATTTGAACCTGGGGCTGCCTGACCCCAGAGAGACAGTGAGGAGAACAAGTGATATCTTGGCTCTGAGATCAGGTTGTCTAGGTTCAAATCCCTGCTCTGCCACCTGAGCTGTGGGACCACAAGGAAGTCACTTAACTTGTCTGAGCCCTAGGGTCCTCATCCGTAGAAGGACAAGTACAGTGCCCGCCCCAGTGGGCTACCAGCCGGGGCTGCTGCAGGCTGAATAGTGGTAGGAGTTTAGTTGCTAAGTCGTGTCCAACCGTTTGTGACCCCATGGACTGTGACCTGCCAGGCTCCTCTGTCCATGGGCTTTCCCAGGCAAGAATACTGGAGTGGGTTGCCGTTTCCTCTTCCAAGTGTCTTCTGCACTGCCGGCGGATTCTTTACCACTGAGCCACCAAGGACCTCGTAGGCTAAATAGTGGTTTCCAAAGATACCCGCCTTCTGATCCCTGGAGCCTGAGAACGTTATGTTATGTGGCAAAAGGGACTTTGCTGATACGATCAAGTCAAGAAACCTGAGATGGAGAGAGAACCCTGCACCATCCACCATCGGGGTGGATCCAGTGCCAATCACAAGCGTCCTTAGAAGAAGGAAGCAGGACCTTCCCTGGTGGTCCCGTGGCTCACCCTCCATGCTTCCAGTGCAGGAGGCCCAGGTTCAATCCTTGGTCAGGGAACTAGACCCCCACATATGCCACAGGGGGAGACCAAGAAATTAAAATAATTAATTACATTTTTCAAATAAAAGAGGGGGAAGCAGAGGGAGATTTGACAAGGAAGAAGGCCACGTGCCGTTAAAGCAAGATGCTCCACTGTTCATATTGAAGAGGGAGGAAGGAACCAGAAGTCAGAGAATGCACAGACCACAGCTGGAACAGAAACTGGAAACGGTTAGTGAGCCGATTCTCCCCTCAAGCCTTGCAAGGGGTGTGGTCCTGCTGACGCTTTGATTTTGGTCCAGTGAAATCGACTTTGCATCTCTGACTCCCAGAATGGTAAGAGAATACACGTGTTGTTTGATAGCAGCAAGAGGCACTCCACACGATGACCAGGAACTTCCCTGGCGGTCCAGTGGCTAAGCCTCCTTAATGTCAATGCCGGAGGCAGGGATTTGATCCCTGGTCAGGGAACTAGATCCCACATGCCACAGCTAAGAGTTCACGTGCCACAGCTAAAGATCCCACATGCTGCATCAAAGATCGAAGATCCCACGTGCCGCAACAAAGACCCAGCGCAGCTAAGTAAATTAAAAAACAAAAAACAAAAAAAACAAAAAACTGTCCCCAGAACACATTAAGTGCATTTCACTGCCACTATTATATTTCTTTTGGGCGTCCCTGGTGACTCAGTTGGTAAAGATTCTGCCTGCAACGCGGGAGACCCGGGTTCGATTATATTTCTGTTACGTGTAATACCACTGACCACATAACAGGCCAGCTGATCATCTATGAACATGTCACAAATGTTTGCTAACATTGATTAAAAGGATACTCTTTTCATCTGCGTCATAGTCCTAAAAGGTGGGTGCCTTCTTTACACCCATTTTACAGAAAGAGAAGACACTCAGTGAGGCTTCTCCATCTACGGTATCACAGCTGCTGAGCGGCTGGGTTGGTGTCGGATAACAAATGACCTCAAACAGCATGACTCAAAATAGCAGACATACATTCTTTCGCAGTTCGGGCGGCCAGAGGTCTGAAATCAAGGTCTCAGTAGAGATGCTTCCTTCTGGAAGCCCTGCTTCTGTCCCAGCTTCTGGAGGCCGCTGGCAAGTCTTCCCCTTGGGATACAGACCCATCACTCCAGTCTCCACCTCGGCCTTCACCAGGCCTTCCTTTCTGGATTTCTCTCTATCTTCTCCTTGTCTGTCTCTTATAAGGACACCTGTCATTAGATTCAGGCCCCACCCTAATCCTGAATGATCTCAGCTTGAGTTCCTAACTTTCACTACATCCAGAAAGACCCTTATTCCCAGTAGGTTCACATTTTTTTAAATGTACTTTTTTTTTCTTTTTTTTTTTTTTGCTTCACTGGGTCTCTGTTGCTGTGTGCGGGCTTTTCTCTAGTTGAGCGGGGGCTACTCTCTAGCTGCCGTGCACAGGCTTCTCATCGTGGTGGCTTTTCTTATAGAGCACACGCTCTAGGCGCTCAGGCTTCAGTAGTTGTGGCGCACGGGATTAGTTCCTCTGTCGTGTGGGATCTTCCTGGACCAGGGATCGAACCTGCGTCCCCTGCGTTGGCAGATGGATTCTCATACACTGCGCCACCAGGGAAGTCCAATAAGGTCACGTTTTGAGGTTCCAAGTGGACCTATCTCGGAGACCACAATCCAGTCACTGCAATGGCGGGGTCAGAATTTGAACCCAGTCCCCAGGCCGGCCAGCCTACACATGGCCCATCCTCCATAGAGTCCCTCAGGCGTAAAGAGGAGACTTGAGGGTGCCCAGCCCTCTGCTGACCTCTCAGGCCGCCTCTTTCCCTTTCTGCCATCCTCACCCTCCACGGTCTCACCTCCCGTTTCTCAACAGGGACGATTTTGCCCCTCAGGTGACATTTAACAACATCTGGAGACATTTTTGGTTATCACAACTAAAACCCCACACTGTGACCTTGTTTGGAATACAGGGGCCTTGCCAGTGTGGTTAGAGCAAGGAGGTGGAGCCCAGATCATCTTGGATTAGGGAAGATTAAGGAAAGGGTCCCCCTAGCATCTATTGGGTTGAGGCCAAGAACCTGCAGAACATCCTCCAATGAACAGAACAGCCCCCACAACAAAGACTTATCCAGCCCAGAAAGTCAATAGAACCGACACTGAGAAACCCTCCTCTAGCCATACAGAACAATATTTTTAGCTCCTTGAAAATAATATGCTCTCCCTTATCTGGGCCTTGGAAATAAGCCATTCCTCTTGCTTGGAACACCCTCCACAGCCTCTTCCACTGGTTAAGTCTTCTTCATCCTTCAGAGCTCAGCTCAGATGTCACCTCCTCCAGGAAGCCCTCCTTTGGGACTTCCCTCGTGGTCCAGTGGCTAAGACTCCACACTTCCAGTGCAAGGGTCCTGGGTTTGATTCCTGGTCAGGGAACTAGATCCTGCATGCCACAACTAAGATGGAAGATCCCATGTGCCCCAACTCAGACTCAGTGCAGCCAAATAAATAAGTCATTTACAAAAAAGGGAAGCAAGGAAGCCCTCCTTGGCAGGGTCAGCCTTGAGGAGCACCTGACCTAGACTGCGGTCAAGCAGGACAACCCACGCCAGTGTTCTTGTCTGGAGAATCCCATGGACAGGGGAGCCTGGTGGGCTAGAGCCCATGGGGTCATAAGAGTTGGACACAGTTGAAGAGGCTGAGCACGCATGCACCGCGTACAGGTGTGCCCCAAAAGGTGTGCCACGAATCACAATGTTCATAGCAGCTTTTACATAATAGGCCCTCTTGCAGGCTGATTTGTATCACCCCAAAATGTATATCTTGAAGTCTTAACCCCCACCTCAGGACCCCAGTGTGTGACCTCACTGAGACAGATTACATATCTCTCATAGTTAAGTGAATATGAGATCATTAGAATGTACCCTAGTCTAGGATGACTGGTATTCTTATAACAAAAGCAGATTAGGGGAACTTCACAGCTATCTAGCGGTTAAGACTCGGCACGTCCAATGCAGGGAGCGTGGGTTCAATACCTGGTAGGGGATCTAAGATCCCACATGCCCTGCGCTGAGGCCAAAAAATGAATGAGAAGAGGTTAAGACACATAGAAGACCACTGGAACCCACAGAGAGAAAGTGGCCCTCTACCAACCGACGAGAGAGGCCTCAGAAGAAACCACCCCAACCGAGACCTTGATCTCAGACATCCGGATGTCTGAGAACTCTGAAAAAATGAGTATCTGTTGTTTAGGCCATCCAGTCTGTGCTACTTTCTTATGGCGGCCCTAACCCATAGACTAACCCAACCCCAAACCGGAAGCAACTCAAATGCCTGCAGCGAAGTGGATGGTCACACTGCGGTGTTTTCCTACCAAGGAATACTACACAAAAACGAGGGCGGGGACATCCCCGGTGGTCCAGTGGTTAAGGCTCTGCGCTTCCAATGCAGGGCTTGTGAGTTTGATCCCTGGCCAGTGAACTAAGATCCCACGTGCCAGGGACGCGCAGCCAAAAAGGAAACAGAAAACAAACGGCCTCCGATGATGCACAGCAACATGATGAATGGGACACACGTGAAGCCGAGGGACAAGAGCCAGACAGACACGAAGGGGCGCATACTGCATGGTGCCGTTTGTCTGAAGTTCTGGAAGAGGCAACACTGATCTCCGCTGTTAGCATTCAGGATAATGGTTACCCCGGGGGAACAGTGACTAGAGGGCGTCTGAGGGAAGCTCCTAGGGGTAATGTCTGTATCTTGCATCCCCCATCTCGGACCCTGGGCAGGGTATACGTATTACATGGAGTTTCACGTGTGGGATTTGCGAGCCTTACAAAATTATGGAAGTTATGCCTCAGTTGAAGCAACGTTTTAAAGCATTTAAAAGGAAAATTTGAAAGTTCAAAAAATAATCGTAAACAATACTTCGTGTTTAACGTGAAATGGAGTTACGTCCTAGTATTAATTAGTACGCAGGCAATAACAGAGGGCCTGAACGTCTGCAGAAAATTGGGACAGCCGGGCAGGGTACTTCCGCGGTGCGAGTTTCCCACTCGCCACCAGGGGGCGGTGTGGCGCACTCTCCGCCGCTTTCCACCCCAGACGCATTCATTCAACAGTCCTTGAACCTGCTTTGCGGAGGAGCCTTGATCAGTTTGTTTGTTTTTTTTTTTTTTCAATCTGTGAAATGGAAAGTCGAAAGTACAGTTATGTCCCTGCCGCCATGGAGGTGACTTTCAACTAAAGAAAACACACTGTAACTAGCTAAACAAATGACTATGTAAAAGGAGAACTGTGGAGCAAAATAAGGCAGAGTGAGGGGACAAAGATGGTCCTGGAAGGCTTCTCGGAGAAGGCGACATTTCAGTAGAGATCAGAGTGAAACGCTGGGGCAAGCCAGGTGACTAGAGCCGTGTCCCGGATGAAGAGAGGGAATATGGTGGCTCCATTCCTTGTTGTAAGATAGAAAGGGAGGCTGAGGCAGGCACATCCTGGCCCAGTAAGAGGCACTGGGAGGCATATTCCCTGACACAAGCTGCGCAGGCAGAGGTACGGACAAGACAAGCTCCTATGAGCCTGGGGAAGCAAGGAGGCAATCAGGGAGTCCTGCCTGGAGGAGTCCTCGCAAGACTCAAACCTTGTGTTGTGGTCCCTGAAAAGAATTTTCAGACAGGAGGCAGAACAAAAGAAGAAGAAATTATCAGAGTGGGAGACACTGTTAGAACAGCCGGCCAGCTCAAGGGAGCGGGACAAGGAATCTGGGTCATTTGCCTGTTTTTATAACCAGGGAACAAAAGAATGGGCCAGACAGCTTGCGAGTCCTTTGCTGATTGGATGAGGTATGTATACTTTCCTTCTATGGGGAAGAAGGACAGGACAGATACCTTTAGACAAAAAAGGACAAGCCATGCTGCCCAGGAGGGCTCAGATATTCTGCACCAGCTGCAACCTGGAGGGAAAGGCAGGAAGGGTCTGCTGCCTTCGGTCCCCATGTTGTGAGGCCCTTTGGGCTTATCTTGCTCTTTTGCCCTCTGAGCACCACACCTTGTAGGCCCTCTGAGGTGACTGACTGAATATTTGTTTTATCAGGATTGTTTTAAGATCGTGTCTCTGTAGCCCCAGGCCTTAAAGAGAGTGTGTGTGCCTGCTAAGTCGCTTCAGCCGTGTCTGACTCTTTGTGACCCTGTGAACCATAGCTCTCGAGGCTCCTCTGTCCGTGGGATTCTCCAGGCAAGAATACTGGAGTGCATTGCCATGCCCTCCTCCAGGGGATCTTCCCAACCCAGGACTCAAACCCACATCTCTTATGCATTGGCAGGTGGGTTCTTTACCACTAGCGCCACCTGGGAAGCCCCAAAAGGAGTCTGTACTAACATTTAAGCCTTTCTTACCGCTGAGTTTTGTTGTTGTTGTTGGGGGTTTTTGTTTGTCTTGTTGTGGTGCATGAGGAATCTTAGTTCTCAGACCAGAGATCGAACCCAAGTCATCAACCCTGCATTGATGCACTGGAAGCATGGCATTCCCATGCATTGATCATTGGACCCACCAGTGAAGTCTCTCTGTGGTGCTCTTTTGTTCCTCAGCAATTCATTCCCAGGAGAAGGCAATGGCGCCCCACTCCAGTACTCTTGCCTGGAAAATCCCATGGATGGAGGAGCCTGGAAGGCTGCAGTCCGTGGGGTCGCTGAGGGTCAGACACGACTGAGCGACTTCACTTTCACGCATTGGAGAAGGGAATGGAAACCCACTTCAGTGTTCTTGCCTGGAGAATCCCAGGGATGGTGGAGCCTGGTGGGCTGCCGTCTATGGGGTCGCACAGAGTCGGACACAACTGAAGCGACTTAGCAGCAGCAGCAGCAGCAGCAATTCATTCCCAAGTCCTGGTAAAAAATGGTACTCTTGCAATCTCCATTTTATAAAGCAGGATACCAAAACCCGGAGTCCTTGTGAGCTGTTTAAGGTCACACATCCAGCTGGGATTTGAACCCAAAGCGATCCTTCTGATTTCCAGAGCCCACACTAACACCTCTATAATAAGTTTTTGTAATTATTAGTTGTGCTTAGACAAGATACTTAATCTTTCTTGCCTCGGTTTCCGCTTATGTAAAATGGTGCTAATGATGGGAGGCTGTGAGGATTAAATAAGATTATACAGTTAAAGTGCTGAGAACGGTTCCAGACACACACTCTATGTGTAGGCTATTATTGTTATTATCCATCAAATCCACACACAGCTACTGAGCAAATCATGTAGATTCCACTTTCAAAGTAAAATCTCAATAAATCCAGAATACTACACTAGCCCCCTCCACCTCTGGCTTCTCAGGATGGTCAGAAGGGTTTAACCAGGACGGGTGCGTAAAGCGGTGAGTTGTCACAGAATTTGGCAGTAGGTGCACAGAATGTGGGAATCGCCATTATTACGATTATTATTATCATCATCCTGGCCTTTTTATCCTTCCAGCTGCTCAGGACAAAACCCTCTAAATTCCTCTTTCCCACACATCCACACCCAATGCCTCGGCCAATCCCATCGGCTCCATGTTCAGCCTGACTCCACAGTACCCACTCGGGTGCAGTCTCCACCATCCCAACCTGTGCTGTTACAATCGCATCCTCCCGGGGCTCTCGGCTCGCTCCGCCCACAACCCGACAATCTGTTTCCCACTTGGCCGCCAGGGGGCGCCTTAAGAACGAAGTCAGCTCACCTCCCCGTCTCTGCTGGGAACTCTCCAGTGGCTGCCACCTGACGCCGAGGAAAAAGTAAAGTCCTCAGCACGATCTAATCTTGTATGGACTTCACCCTCTCTCTTTCCTCACGCCCTTCCAGCCCCACAGCGCTCCTGTCTCCTCTGGACATGTCCACTCTTGCCTTAGGACCTTTGTACCTGCCTTTCCCTCTGTAGGGGCACCTCCTTTGGGCTCTTCCTCCAGTATCACTTTCTCTGGAAGATCTTTCCTGCTCACCGTGGTGATTAAGACCACTCTCAACACTCTCGGTCCACCTTCCCTGCTTCTTTTATCTACTTTGAGACTCATTTTGTATTGTTAATTTTATTATCCATTGCCTATCTCCTCCAAACTAGAGTATCAGCCCCAGGAAGGCAGAGATTTTTGTCTGTTTTCTTCACTTCTGTGTCCCCAGCGCCTGTAACAGTGCTTGGCATAGACCTTCCAACGTAGGGGGTGGGTTCTGTCCCTGGTCGGGGAGCCAGGAGCCCACATGCCTGGCAGCCAAGAGTCAAGACATAAAACAGAAGCAATACTGTAGCAAATTCAATAAAGACTTTAAAAATGATCCACATCAAAAAAAAAATCTTAAAAACGAAAAGAAGAAGAAATGACCGCAGACATCTGGGTGATTACTAGCATTCCCTTCTCACATGTGAACCTCTAAAGGGCTCTATTCATCAGATATGTAACCTCAGGCGGCTGACCTCAAGGCTCTGACCTCAGTTTCCCAGTTGTAAATGGGATAGAAAATTGCCTCTGTCTCATGGGGTTGCTGTGAGGATGAAATGGATTCCTATTTGCCGCACTCGCACTCGTGAGCTGGTGACATCGTGAACTGCAAAGGTTGGGTTTTTACGCCGGAGCCTGCGCTTCCTCCTTTCGCCGCTCGGAGGCAGCAGGCGCCCAGCGGATTCACCGGCTCGGCCCGCGCGGGATGAGGAACGGGGGCAACTCCGGCGGAGGAAGCTGATGAAATCCAAGCCAACTTGCAGTGAGCTCATCCCGCCCGGGCGCCTCCGGAAGCCACGGGGCCTCCGGGGCTCCGGCTGGCCCGAGCGATAAAACTCCAGTGCTGAACCAGGGAGGGAAGTCCTTCCTGAAGTCTGCCCTGCGTGGGGCCTGCTGGCTGAAGCCTGGGTTTGCGGGGAGGGGCGAGGGTGAAGTAGCGAATGGTCGGTCCCCCGGCTGCCTCCGCAGAATGAAAAGTGAATTCTGAGCTTGACTGTGGGAGTGAGAGAGAAAGGGGACGGGGAAGGGAGGGAGGCAGAGCCAAGACGTGGGAAGACGCAAAGATGGGGAGACTGAGGCAGAGGAGGGGGAGACAGAGAGAGCCAGAGAAAGTCTTAGGAGGGACAGAGACAGGAAGAGAGAGTTGGGGAGAGAGAGAGATCAAGGAGAGACAGAGGTGGGAGGCGGGAGACAGAGACAAAAAGAGAAAGAGACAAACGAGGACACACACTTAGGGAGAAACAAGCGGGGACGACAGAGGCGGAGAGAGTCCTAGCGAGTGGCCGAGATGGGGAAGGAGAGGGAGATGGAGTCAGGGCTGCAGAGATCGAGGTGAGTTTGGGGAGCGGCGGGGTGAGGGCGATCCGGGAGGGGCACTCGGGGTTAGGGTCGCCTGTAGGGGCGAGCCCTGCGGGATATAGGCGGGGCCCCTCCCTACCCCCTCATCCCCACTGTGGCGGCGGCGGCGGCGGCGGCCGAGTTACGAGTTACCAAGTTACCGCAGGATTCGGAAGCTTCTCACTGGCGAGGCCGCAGCCAATCAGAGAGCAGCGTCGCTGTTCTCGGGCAGGAGGCCTGGAGATGCACCTTCCCCCGACACCCAGCGAAGCACGCGGCCACACAATCACAGTGGCTCACACACTTACCCTGTCCCAGGGACACGCAGCATCGCCTGCCCCCCATACGCACACGATCGCAGCGACACACATCGTGTCGTACACACGCGGCCCCAGGAACACGCAGAGACACACAGCATCGCAGACGCACAAAATCTCAGGGACACAGTCGCAGTTCCGGGACACACAGCACTGCCGAGACCCACAATCACCATGACACACAACATTACCCTAACACACAACCACACTGAAACCCAGTGTTGCCCAGACCCATGCATTCTGCATGTCTTAGACCCTAGAACACACAATATAAGTGGCACACACAATGCCAGTGGTCATGGCACACACATTATCGCAGTGATACACACAATCACAACAATGACTCATTCAATCACAGTGACACAAGACTGCACAGACACACAACCTTATTAACAAAGGCACAGTCTCATGGACACACATCACACTGACAAACACAATCACAACAACACACATAATCAGAAGGACACACAGCACTGCACTGATGTACATACACTCAGTAACACAGTCCCACAGACTCACAACATTTCCAATACAATGACAAGAGTATCCTGCTATACACAGCGTTGTCCAAACACACATTAGCAGTGACAGGCACGCACATTTTCCCCTTGACACGCAGCAAAGCACTCAGGCACACACTATCACAGTGACACACAACGTACCACACAAAATCTCACAATTCCACTGAGGCACAGAGTGGCCTAGATAATCCCAAGAATGTGAAGTTTTGTGCACACACACTTACAACGATGATGGTACACACACACAATTCCAGGATCACACAGCATTGCAGACACAATCATAGTGATGCAACCACACAGTTGCACCGTTGCATACAACCACAGCATGTCCACAAACATTTCTGCTAATGCACAACAGCACTCCAATGCGTATCCAATCCCGCTGTCACAAACACAACCACAGCGACATACATCACCTCATCTATGCACACCAGGAAGTTGCACAAAACAGCACATGAACACAAACACATAGATACACCATCACACTCACACACAGCATGCCCAAATATCATACAAATAGCACACTGACACACAATGACAGAGTCAGAGCCACCCCGTGGGACAAATGCCATCACACAACATCATCCCTGTGACACACACCATCAGCTGATACAGGACAGTACACTGACACAGTCCCACACCGCAACTTTACACAAACACAGCTCAGATAAGTCAACCCCTGGACACGCAGCACAGTAGCCCAGCAGACTGACAGGGAACTCTCCAGGACACAAACCACGCAGTCACACAAACACACAGTCTCACACACGCACTCATCCCTGCCCTTGCCCCAATAGGATGTGTGTGATGTGGGATGCTTGGGGGGGAGGGGAAATGCTAAGTGGGCTTGTGTATGTATGTGTGCTTGTGTGCGTGTGTGTGTGCGTGTGTGTGTGTGTGTGTGTGTGTGCTTATGCCTCCCTCTCCTGGCCCTTCCCCTGGGGCGGGGCCGTGCGGCAGCCGCTGTTACCGGGTAAACTTCCCCGCCCCCCCCAGCGCGGCCATTAGTCACCCCCCTCCCAGGATGATGTCATCGCCTCATTCTGGAGGCTGAGTAATCCTCGACTCCACCCCCCCACACCCCAGGTACCAGGGTAGGGGCGGGCCGCACCTGGACTCCACCCGCGTCTGGAGCTGGGGGCTTGGCTGCCTGGGTCTCCTGGGGGTGAGGACTGAGGAATCTGAGCCTCTCTGGAGTAGCCTGGGCGCTCACATCAGGGTCCCTTGGGGCTGCAGGCTCGCGGTCCCGGATCCCTGGTGGCCAACTAAGAGCACTGGGAGCCAGGATCTACCAGACCTAGGGTCCTGGGCATCCCAGGGCCCCAGGACTTGGAAGGGACCCCCTGCACACTGTGAGGGGCTGGGTCACCTCGCCAGGTGACTGGAGGAGGGGAGGCTCTGTGACACTTGGGGCTTCACTCCTGGGTTCCCGGCATGTGCGTGGTGGGGGGAGGGGGGAGGTTGAGTGCCAGGGAGCAGAGGGCGTGGCTGTGGGGTCAGATGCCTGCGACCTGGTAGATCAACAAGCTAGACCCTGGGGAAAATGACTCGGAGGGGAGGCGAGCTCGCTCGCAGCCTACCCCTTGGGGCTGGGTAGGTGGTAGTCTGGATGAACTGGACACCTGAGGGTCTAGTAACTGGTGTATCTGTGGGGTCTCCCAGAATCAGTATGGTGAGGCGCCAGGATGCCCACGGACTCTGAGACATCTCGTTGCCTGAGGGCCCAAAGACCAGAGTCTCTGCTTCCTGTGGGGGTGGGGAGCTCAGTTCTAACTTTCTCAGAAGCCGACCTGCCTGGGTTCCCTCTGGGGGCAGCCTGAATGCTTCTTTCCAGGGACTGGGAAACTAGCATCCCTTGGTGGGGGGTTCATATGCTCGTTGTCACAAGACAGGGCATGCCTGAGTCCTTTGAGGAGAAGGGGAGACCCCTATTTTTATGGGATCTTTTTCTGGGAGAGATTCCCCAGCCCCTGTGTTTTTTTAAAGTCAAGATGCCTAAATCCTGTTTGGGGAGGGTCTGAGGTGGGGGTGGGGGCATGTGCAGACAACCAGCTCCTATCTTTGCGGAGTCAGGATGCCCAGGTCTCCCTCTGAGAAGGGGAGGCTTGCTAGCTGTTTCCACAAGGCCGACTCCAGCGTGCCGTCCTGGGGAGGGACGGGATGCGCGGCCCCTATTTCCAGCCCATCCTAAGTGCCCATCCTCGTCAGGGAGTGCGAGTTACGGTGAGGGCCGGGGGGGTGGGGGGGGGGGGGGGGGGGGGGGGGGGGGGGGGCGGCAGTGCCCAGCCCAGGCCTCACCCCAGCCTGCCGCAGGCTTGCAGGCAGTGAGCCCGGCAGCTCCCCGGGGCCCGCCTCCCCGCCCCCCGCGCCGAGGGCTCCCCAAGATCCGGGCGGGCGGGCAGGCGCGGCGGCGGCCAATGAGCGCGCTCGCCGTCTCCGGGAGCCGGGCCGGCTCTGCCCGCCTGGCATTGGGCACGCGGTGGGCAGCGGCGGGCGGGGCCTGGGGGGTCCTCGCGCCTGGTTGGGCCAGGCTTGTTGCTGGGTAACGGGGCGGCGAGTTTCCCCTGGCAACGGCGGCGGGTACCGCTCACTGGCTGGCCGGGAAGGAGGGGGGGCGCGGGCGCGGGCAGGCCCCGCAGACCCCAGCAACAGCGCGCGGCCCCCGCCCCGCCGGGGAGCGGTAACCTTCACACGCGCCGGCCGCTCGGACCCTGCGGACACCGGCGCCCCCGCCCAGCCCCCACCCGGCTCCAGTCCAGCCCCGGGGCCTGAGAGGCCGGCCGCACCGAGGGGACCCGGGAGGCCCCCCTCCCCACCGCGGAAAGCCAGGACTCACAGCCTGCTCTGAAAAGTTAAGTCCTTTCCAACTCCCTCTCCGGTGCTGAGAAATCTACTTCCCTGGAACGGCATTCAAGATACCGGGGCAGGTTGCGGGTCCTCAGTAAACTAGCTGGGACGTTGTTTTTCTTCACCCAGCACTTCGCATGGAGCCCAGCACTGCCCTATACGATACTGTCCTACCTGCGTTACAAATCGGAATTCACTGATTAATCTTCACATTGAAGTTGGGGTCCTATGGCGATCGTCTTTGTACACGTGGGGAAACTGAGGCGCAGAAGGAGGAAGCTACTTCCTCAAGGTCATCGTTTGAACCTAGGCAGCCTGGCTCCAAAATCTGGATGGTGTATATCTTCACTGTGTTGACTGTCCCTTTGAGAGGCATTAATAGTCCAAATGAGGGACCTCCCGGGTGGCTCGGTGGCTGACTCTGCACTCCCAAGGCAGGAGGCCCAGGTTCTATCCCTGGTCTGGTCGGGGTGCTAGGTCTCACATGCTACAACTAAAGACCCAGTGCAGCCAAATAAAGAAAATATTCAAAATGAGAAACTGTGCCAGCCAGTGAAACACACTAATGGCTGGCCCACAGGCCGGACTTGAAACCCCTGCCCCAACCTGAGGGTCTTAGCTGGAAGACCTTCTCTGGATTCTCAGAGAATCAATAGCTCCCCCACACAGAGAAATGATGTGTGAAGGACCCATTAGAGCCCAGTGCTTTATTTTTACTGACCTTCTTACTCAGAAGAATCCTCTGACTAGGGACCTGTGCTGTCCCAACTCACAGGTGAGGAAATTAATCGAGGAACAGAGATGGGACCACTTGCCCAGAGTCACACAGCCCGAAGGTGGCAGAGCTGGGGATTCTAGGTCAGGCCATCAAGTCCACAGAGCATCAGCTCCTTGGTGAAATTCTGTGCATTCTTGGGGGAGAGGGGAATGGGCCTCAGTTATGGAGGTTCTGGTGACTTTCTTTTAGCCAGTGGTTCTCAACCTGGAGTGATTTTTGCCTCCCCCAGGTGATTCCTGTGTGACACTAGCGGTAAAGAACCTGCCTGCCAGTGAAGCAGATGTAAGAGATGAGGGTTCAGTCCCTGGGTCGGGAAGATCCGCTGGAGGAGGGCATGGCAACCCACTTCAGTATTCATGCCTGGAGAATCCCATGGACAGAAGAGCCTGATGGGCTACAGTCCAAACGGTCTCAAAGAATCAGACACGACTGAAGCAACTTAGCATGCATGTGGGTGATATTAAGCAGTGTTTGCAGACATTTTTTTAATTTTGGCAGACATTTTTGATTGTCACAAAGGGAGGGGCTGCTACTGGCCTCCAGGGGATAGAGGTCAGGGTGAATGCTAAATATCCTACAAAGCACCAGACAGTCCCCACAACAAAGACTCATCCGACCTCACATGTCAGTAGAGAGGAGATGAACAGACTGCTCTAGGGACTTCGCTGGCGGTCCAGTGGTTAGGACTGCGCCTCCACTGCAGGGGCATGGGTTCCATCCCTGGTCTGGGAACTAAGATCCTGCATGCCTGCCGCTGGGCCAAAAAGCAAAACTTTGCTCTCTGCCAAGCCTGACCTCCCCCACCCTCAGCCAACCCATCCCTGACCCCTCTTATTTTCTCTCCACCTGGTCTCTTTCTGACTCCCTCCACTCCCCTGGTCTGAGTCTTCCTGTCTCTGTATCTCTTTTTGCCCCTGTTGCTCGTCCTCTGTCAAAGGTATTGGTGACCTCTCAGAGCTTCAGAACCCTCTGTCCCCTCTCCAGGGGAGCAGAGGCCAGAGGCAGGGTTGGAGGGAATGGTTCTTCAGAAAATTAGAGGAGGGAGTCCCTGGGTCCCTCAGGAGACCTGCTGGGGTGGTGGTGGCGGGGAAATTTAGTCTGGAAGGTGGAGGTTGGGGCTTATCCCTCTTTGGGCTCCTAGGATGCAGGTCTCAAAAAGGCAGCCCTTCAGCCAGTCATAATTTTTTTTTTTTTTTGCCCATATAGGGTTTTTAAATTTTATTTACTTTTTTATTTGTGGCTGTGCTGGGTCTTTGTTGCTGTACAGACTTTCTCCAGTTACGGTGAGCAGGAGGAGCTACTAGTTTCCGTGCTCAGGCTTCTCATTATAGTGGCTTCTCTTGTTGCCCAGCACAGGCTCGATGCGCATGAGCTTCAGCAATTGCAGCTCCAAGGCTCTAGGGTACAAGCTCAGTAGTTGTGGCGCACAGGCTTAGCTTAGTTGCCCCGCAGCATGTGGGATCTTCCCAGACCAGGAATTGAACCAGTGTCCCCTGCATTGCAAGACAGATTCTTAACCACTGGACCGCCAGGCAAGCCCACTCATATACTTTCCAATTTTGACTTTGTAGGCCTCCAGAAGACACATACTTTTTCCACTTAGCCACAGTCCCCACCATGCCCTGTTGTCTTACACTGGACTCATTTCTCTCATTTATTTCATGATGGTCTTGAGTTTGAGATCCCTGGTCCGGTGAGTGAGAGGATACCAGAATTTGGAACAGGATCTGATTGTGGAAAGGGTCCTGACTGGTGCCGCTGCATGTGGCCTGGTAGATTCTTGGCCTTCTCCTCTCCCACCCTTACTCACCAAGCCAGTTCCTTCACCCTCATTTTCTTCTCAGAAGAACATTCCAGTACATCTGACTTCCTGGTGTCCAGCCCAAGACGAGGCAGCTTTAGGGCACTGGCCAGTGGATAAGAAGTCCAGGCTGGTCCATGAGCCTTTCTCCTGATTCATCACTGCCAGGCCCAGAGCAAACATTGACAATAATTAGTTATGCTAGTGATAGAGTGTGTGTGCACACGTGCTAAGTCACTTCAGTCGTGTCTGATTCTTTGTGAACCCGTGGACCATAGCCTGCCAGGTTCTTCCCTCCATAAGATTCTCCAGGCAGGAACACTGGAATGGGTTGCCATGACCTCCTCCAGGGGACCTTCCCAACCCAGGGATCAAACCCATGTCTCTTACATCACCTACATTGGCAGGTGGATTCTTTACCACTAGCATCACCTGGAAACCTCCCTGGAGTTAACATTTATTAGGCACTTATGCCTGTGAGCATATACACATGCACACACATATGAGACACTGTACTCACTGACTTCCACGCGTGATCTCATTTAATACATGTCTAAAGCAGCATTTCTAAAATGCCTTTAAATTCGATCTATAGGCAGCAATACATCCATTTTCTTTGTGGTTTGGTATGTAACCGCTATAATCAAATTTTCACAAAAACAATATTTTCCTTTGACTTCAACATTTTTTAAATGATATCATTTTGTTTTGTTTTGAGTCTGGTCAAAAGCCACTAAAGTTGCAAGCAGAAGGGATTGACTATAAAGGGGCACAAGGGGGGATTTCCCTGGTGGTCCAGTGGCTAAGACTCCGTGCTCCCAATGCAGGGGACCTGGATTCCACCCTTGGTCAGGGAACTAGATCCCAGATGTGGCAACTAAGAGTTTGCCTGCAGCAACCCACATGCCACAACAAAGGGCACACATGCCACAATCAAAGATCCTGTGTGCCGCAACTAAGACCTTACACAGCCAAATAAATACATAAATAAAATACCAAAAAATGAAAAAGGGGGGAGCACAAGAGAAGTCTTGCGGAGGGCAACAGGCAGGGTCCAAATCTGGATGTGGTGATGAACAACAGTGTCCATCTGTCCCAACTCCCCAAACTATACACGTAAAAAGAGTAAAAGTTATGGTATGTAAATACATCTCAGTGAACTCAGAATAAGATCCACACCAGTGATTTCACAATGCATGGGGCATGACCCACAGTTTGGAAGGGGAATTCCCCGATGATGTGGTTCAGTGGTTAGGACTACACTGTTTTCACTGCCAAGGACCCGGGTCTAATCCCGGGTCAGGAAACTAAGATCCCGCAAGCCGGGTGGCACAGCCAAAATAAATAAAAATAAATAAATAAATTGAAAAAAAAAAGAAACCCATTGGAAGAAAGGAAGGAAAGGTCAATGAATGAATGATTGAATGAACGAAGGAAAGGAAGCGGAGAGGGAGGGTGAACTGGTCCCCAGTATTTGAAGGAGGGAGATCACACATGAGACCTGCATTCTCTGCTCTTGGGAAGTCGAAGCATCTGGCCAAACTTGAGAACCTGGACAACCCCCTGAGAACCTTCCTCTGCTGGGCACTCAGAGGCCACTTGCCCTCTGATGACACCGTACGGTTTGGGGGGTGATGCAAAAGGAATGGAGGGTGCAGAGGAGACAGAGCCCCAGAGCCTTTAGACACCACCTCGCGTCACCACATCAGAGTGGGGGAAGGAGTGACGAAGGGAGACTGAGAAAGGAAAGGGAACTGAAAGGCAGAAAACCCCGGGTGAGAGCCACTGCAGAGGTTGCCCGGGCATGTCCCGTGCCAGCTGCCCAGGGCTTTCTTCTCCCCCTGGGTCCCCCACCAGATTCGCGGTGAGTGCGGACAGGTGCACATGCTTCCGGAGCGTGTCCCAGCAGTGGGCCAGTTAGGAACCTGTCACAGGTGTGACTTTGTGACTGTCTGTTGGGGGAGTCTGTCTTTTTATGTCTGACTTGATCTGTGTCCGGGAGAGTCAATTTCTGGCAGTTTTCATGTGTCAGCTATGAGTTGCTGGGGGTGTGTTTGTGTGTAAGCTGCTGGAGGTGTGTCCCTGTAGTGGTTCTACACACTGCAGATCAAGTGTGTCCAGGTGTCCCAGTGACAGGTGTCGTGTGTGTGTGTGTGTGTGTCCTGCTCTGCCTATCAGGAAGTTTCTGTGTACCGACAAGACAAGCTCTTAGTGGGTGTCTGTGTGGGTCCTCCACTGTGTGTGTTGTGGGTACCTAAACAGAGCTTGTGAACATGATTGCTTTGTGAGCCTAGGTGTGCTCAGCAGTGCGGGTGTTTGTGCAACTTCTGTGTCTGTGACACTGCGTCCCAGTGAGACTGTTAGGAAGTCACGTTACGTATGTATTTGTGCCTGAATGGGTGAGTGCCTCGTCAGTGCGTGAGTTTGTGCGTCCACGCCCCTGTCCAGGGAGTGTATCTGGCGTGTCTGCGAGTGGGCTTGGCCCCGTCGCCCTGACAGCACGTGACTTTATGTGCCCTGGGGCGCCAGGCGGTCAGCCTGCATACACGTCTCAGGGTGTGTGTCTGTGGGTCCCAGTCAGTGTGTCAGTGTGTCAGTGTGTGTGTGTCCAGCTGTCCCGCCCGTCTGGACGGCCGATCGGCGCGCCTCCGCCCCCAGGCCCAAGCCTTGCCCCGCCCCCGGCTTCAGGGAAACCCCCCGCGCCGAGGTAGGGGGCGCGGCGCGCGCCTGCAAGTCCCGACTTGTCCGCGGCGGCCGGGCGGGCGGGCCCGGCCGTGGCGTCACTCGGGGGCGGGGCGTGGGACCCGCCAGGCGGGGGCGGGGCGGGGCGGGGCGGCCGCCGAGCGGGCCCGGGATCCGCCGGGCGGGCTGAGACGCGGCGCGAGCCACATGCGAGCGGGCGCCTAGCGGCGGCGGCAGCAACAACGACAGTAGCAGCAGCAGCAGCAGCAGCAGCAGCAGCAGCAGCAGCGACCAGGACGCGAACGCGCCTGCGGTTCCAGGAGCAGCTGCGGCAGGAACAGCAACAGCAACAGCCACTGCAGTTAGAGCGGCAGCAGCCGCAGCGAGCGGCGCTCGGCGGGCGCGCCCTCCTGAAGGAAGCCGCCCGCCCCCCATCACCATCCCCTCCGGCGTGTTCATGCCCCCGGGGTGAGTGTGCGCACCCCGAGTCCCCTCCAGCCGCGATTAGCCAGGCCCGGTGGGCTCCCTGGAGGAGGTGGCAGGAGTGCACTCGGCGAGACAGTGCGGGGGCAGGGCGCGCTTCGTCCCCACACCGGGGTCCCCTCTCTCCCTGCCCTCCCCACCCTCCTCGAGGCTGGAGTCCCAGGGCGGGAGGCATTGAGGGTCCAAGAGCGCAGGTGCCTCCGCGGTCCGGCGGGTTTGTTTACAAACAATGGGGTGCCGGCTCGGCAGCGCCCCCTGGCGGCCAGTGCGGGCCCGGGGAAGTAAGTCGCCCCGGACTGCCCCGGCCCTTGCAGTCCCGGAGGGGCGGGGGGTGGGGGTGGGGGGGATGGCGTGGAGGGGCGGCCACACCCCGGGCGCGCGCCCGCTGGGGGCGGCGACAGGGGGCGGCTCGCGGGCCGTGGAGTCTGCGGCTCCTGCGGGCGGGGGCTGCGCCCCAGCAACAGCCGGTTATTGGCCCCGCGCTCGCCTGGCGGGCGGGGCGGGCGCACGTGGCGGCGGCGGCGTGGGGGGTGGGGGGACCGTGACAGCGCAGGGGGCGTCTGGGCCCGCCGTGGGAGCGCGCGTGTGCGGGGTGGTGGATCTGCAGGTGTCTCGCCTGGGTGTGTGCGCGTGTCTGGCTCCGAGTTTGTGCTGGGGTCTGCAGGGAGTGGTTGTGCCAGTCCCGGGCGTGCTGGGGCTGTGGCCCCGGCGGGGTGTGCGGCGCCTTCCCCCTGTGTGTGTGAAGGGGTTCTCTCCGTGCGTGCTGCCGCGCCTGAGGGGTGGGCGCTCTGTTGTTGTGTGGTGTACTTGTGTGTGCTCTGAGAGTTGTCTGTGTGTGCTGTTTGGGGGTGAGTCTCTGGCTCCCGGTTGCCTGCTTGCGCTATAGTGTGTGTGCGCGTTGCCTGAGTGAGCTGTTTGTGTGTTTACGTGTGCGTCTTGCCCGATGGGCTGTGTTTGCGAGCGCTTGTGTGTCTTGTCTGTGTGGACTGTGTCTGTGTCTATCTCCAGGGCATCTGGCTCAGCTCAGCGTTTACGGATGTCTCTTTTCTGTCCAGGTGTGTGTGTGAGTTCTGCGTCGTGTGTGTGTGTGTGTGTGTGTGTGTGGTGGGGGGTTGTCTCAGTCTGTGTTTGGCTTGTGTGTCTGGCATCCGCGTCTGGGAATTGAGGAGCTAGGCTCTGTGGGGTCTGAGTAGAACAGTCAGTAGATGCTGCTGGCAGCCTCTTGTACAGGGATGTGTCTGAGCCCGTGTGTGTGTGTGTGTGTGTGTGTGTGTGTGTGAGAGAGAGAGAGAGAGTGTGTGTGTGTGTTGAGTCTGAGGGGCTTGTCTCTGTGATCGGCTGGCTCATGTGTGTCATGTGGGCTGCGTGTGTGTAGTGTTTATGTCAGTCACGTGAGACCAGTGTTTTCTGAGGGTGCTTTAGGTGTGCGCCCTGCCAGGCCAGTGTGGGATTAGCTGTAGTATGTGTGTGCGTGTGTGTCCAGGGCTGACAGTTGGTAATGGTGTTTGGAGGTTCGGGGAGGAGGGTGGGCTGATGTCTGCTGTTGCGTTTCCGTGTTGTTGCTGGCATGTGGCAGTTCATCCAGATCTGATGACATGTGTGCCTGCTTTACATGTGTCCGGGATCTGAGAGTTGGTGACAAGTGGGTGTGTTGCAGTTGTACGGGTCCCTGTGTGTCCACGGAGGTCTGTTTTGTGTTGATATGTGTGTGAGTCCTGAGGGGTGTAGGTCTTATCTATTGCGGGTGCATTACGGGGAGGGGCACGTGTGCCTGAGAAGGGACAGTGCCCTAGCTGGTGTGTTTCTGTCTGTGCTTGTGACGGCCGCATTGTGAGTCTCTGTGGCTCTGTGGGCATATTAACAGCGGGTCAGTGGGTGACATCCTGACAATTTTGTGTATCTGTGTTTTTGAGATGAAGGGGCTGGGGTGTACCAGCCAGCATGCAGTGTGTGGATAGCTATTCCGTGGTCTGTGTGTGTGTGTGTGTCCTGGGACCTTCTCAGTGTTTTGGGGTACAAATAGGCCTGGTGGGAGGTCAGGCGGGCCAGTCCTGCGTGAGCCCTGTGTGCGTTGTATACCCTCCACATACACCCCTCTTGGTCCTGTGTGAGTCCTGGTGTTTGTTGTGGGAACAATCGCAGTGCCTGGCTGCCCTCTGTGTGTGTATGTGTGTGTGTGTGTGTGCGCGCGCGCGCCCATCACTGTGTTCCAAAGTTAACCCTGCCAGCCCAGGCCCTTTGTGAGTCCCAGGTTGGGAGAGTGTGTGTTGGAGGGCTCTCAGCCCTTATACACACACTGCTGACAGGCCCACAAGTCTGGGAGCTGCGTGAGCCCCTGTCCTTGCTGTGAGAACTGTCCTGTGCCTCCTTGTCCTTGGTCCCTTCTATGTGCCGGTCACCATGTTGTCCCTGGTCCCTCCTGTGTGCTGGTCACCATGTTTGGGGTTGGCTGGGCCTGGGGTCAGCCCGGGGAGGGGCTGTGTGAGGGGCCATCAGGCCCCTCCATCACAGCTGTGTGTCATGGACCCTCGTGGGCTGCCCCAGCCCGCCGTGCGGGCAGAAGTGGGGTACCCTGTGTACCCTGCATGGGGTGGGTACCTCGTGGGGCTCCCCCTGCACTGCCCCGCTGCTGAGCGTGCCCATCTACCCTGTCCTGCAGGCCCCAGGGAGCGCCATGGCCCGAGCACGCCAGGAGGGCAGCTCCCCGGAGCCCGTAGAGGGCCTGGCCCGCGACGGCCCGCGCCCCTTCCCGCTCGGCCGCCTGGTGCCCTCGGCGGTGTCCTGTGGCCTCTGCGAACCCGGCCTGCCTGCTGCCCCCGCTGCCCCCGCCCTGCTGCCCGCCGCCTACCTCTGCGCCCCCACCGCCCCGCCCGCCGTCACTGCCGCCCTGGGGGCCCCCCGCTGGCCTGGGGGTCCCCGCAGCCGGCCCCGAGGCCCGCGACCCGACGGTGAGTGCCTGCCCCGCACCCGAGATGCCGGGAGCTGGGAAAAGAGAGACCCCGAGGAACCCGGGAAAGGGGAGCGAGTCGGGGGAGGTGGCGAGCCGGCCGGGCCACGGGGAGGGTGTGGCTAGTGTGGTCTTTGTGTTGCAAGAAGCAGGAAGACGGAGTGGGAGGCTGGGGGGTGGGGGGGGAGGCCGACTGGGAAGTCCCTCCTGGAATCGGACTGCAGTCCGCGAGCTGCAGCCCAAGGCCTTTTCCGGGCCCGGGGCAACAGCTGTTTTCCAGCCCCCCACCCTCCCCAGGTCTGGGTCCCCGGGAGCCCCTTGAGGACTGCAGCTGGAAAGAGTGTGGGCAGAGGGGACTGTCACTTCAGGACTTCGGGGAGGGGTCGAGGGTGGCCTGGTGCCTTTATCTGCATCTCTTTGGCCAGGGCCCGCCCTCTCTGCAGTCACAGAGGAGGAAGGAGGGGGAGGGGCCATTGTCTGGGGGAAAGGGTAGGGGGGGGCGGGTCTTGGGGAGGGAAGGGTTAAAGGTCCCCTGCCTGCTGGGCTGTTAACTCCGTGATGCCCGGCCGGCCCGCTCGGTGGCAAGGGAGAGGTTTTCTCCGCGTCCTTTCCCACCTGTCCCCGGAACCTGGAGAGGTCAGGAGAGGGCAGAATTCCCTGGCCAGCGGAGGCTGGAGGAGACCCGGTTACTAGACCAGAATGACAGGCATGGAAACTGAGGCCCTGAGGTTAGTTCTCAGGGATCCCTTAGGCCAGGACCCGGCGTGACAGAGGGAGGAAGAGTCGTCAGAGGAACTCAGAAAGTGCGTGGGGACGTCCCGCATCCTAGCCTCCAGGCTCACAGGGGGCCACAGGCCGGCCTTCTGGGTTTCCAGGCCTTTGCCACATCCGGGGGTGTGGCCTCACTGTGGTTGGACACTAGAGGCCAGGAGACCCGAGGCTTGTGACTCGGGGTGTAGTCAGTCACCGTATCCCTGTGTGACCTTGGGCCCTATTCCTAGGGGGAGCCTCAGTTTCCCTGTCGGTTGAGTAGAGCAGTCAAAATTTGGCAATCGTTTTGGAAGGAGCCTGGCCGGCCATGGTCCATGGGGTCGCAAAAAGAGTCGGACACGACTGAGCGACCTAAACATCAACAAACAACTTCGGTAGGATAAGAGGAAGCACTTCCAGACTAACACGGGGAGTGGGGTGGTAGCTGGCTGCTAGACAGGTGAGCCCAGGAAGGCCTCCCCAGCACTTTTTTTCTCCCCCGGGAAGTAGGAGCTAAGAAATCTAGCTCTTAAGAGGGCATAGTGGCATCGCTCGAGATGAGGTGGGGAGCCGAAGAGAAGTCAGGCGACGGGAAAAGGGAGAAGCAAGTCCTAGCCAGCCGGCCCTCCTCCGGGCCACTGAAGGGCCTTAGAGGGGTGGTGGGTGTGACCCCAGCCCCGGCTTTTCCCAGGTCCTCAGCCTTCACTCTCGCCCGCGGAGCAGCACCTGGAATCGCCAGTGCCCAGCGCCCCGGGGGCCCTGGCGGGCGGACCCACCCAAGCGGCCCCGGGAGTCCGGGGGGAGGAGGAGCAGTGGGCCCGAGAGATCGGGGCCCAGCTGCGGCGGATGGCGGACGACCTCAACGCGCTATACGAGCGGCGGGTGAGTGCTGGGGGAGGGGTAGACGGCAGGTGGGACTTCCCGCCGGGGAGGGGGCTGCGGCGGCCCAGCCAGATGTGCGGCAGCTGCTGCCCTGCGAGGCGGGGTCGCGCCGGGGACAGGCAGCTGGGAGGGGCGGCGTGGTCGCCGAGCCGCCGCCGTAGGACCCGCGCTGTAGCAGGCACGGCCCGGCTTGACGGCCGGGGCCGGAGCGTCCGCGAGCGCCGCTGCGCGCCCGGGGCCCGCGGCCGTGGGGACTGAGGGCGGCGCTCGGTGGAGCGGCTCATATATCCCGGGCTATTTATAGCCGATGAGTCAGCAGCGGCGGCGCGGCCGCGCCCGCCCCTCCCACCCACCCGCGCGGCGGCGGCGGCGGCGGCGGCGGCGGCGGCGGCCGCGCGCCACCCAGCTTCCCGGGGGGCTGGGGGCGGGGCCTGGAGCTCCGCCCCTCCGGAGACCCCGCCCCCGGGGCCCTCAGCCAGGCCTCTCATCACTACGAGATACTTGAAGCCTAAGGCGGTGGAACGGAGAATAACAGACACGGGGCGCCCACCACCCAGCTCTGTCCAACCTGAACATTACAGCCATACTGCTTGCTTATTCGAGGGAAAAAAACAAAAACCGGATGTTGCGAAGCCCCTTGACCCTCTTCCCCTCCCCGCTTTCAAAGGAAGCCTCACAGATTGGCTTGTCCCATTGGTCTGCAGGTGTTGATTCTTTTACAACACATTCACCAGGCCACAAACAATACTTGGGATTGCGAGGCGTTTCAGACTTAAACGTGATCTGGTGTGTTCTCAGAGCTGCTCCCACCCCCTCAGTGGTTTGCTTGAGATACAGCCACGGACAAGGGAGCTCCAGTTCATTCATTTTCACTGCCACATAGCATAGCATTCTGTCGGATCACCATGTAGTATTGTCTTCATTTTCTCATTGGTGGGTATTTAGGATATTCCAGAAGTGTCTCAAATTTTTAAATGTAATTTAATTCTATTGTTCTTTTAGCTCTCCCCAAAAATGCGTATCTCCAGGCACACACGTCTCCACAGTAGATACCTGGGTGGTCTTCCGGCCCCTAGCCTTGATAAATAATAGTTGGCTTGCTCAGCAAGGTGACTGTGCCAAGTGGCATTCCACAGTGGGATGGTGGCATTTCTGCCAATCTCATGTGCCCCCTTGGTCACCTTCTCCTGGCTGGAAAATTCGGTGGGAACTGAGGCAGAGACAGATATGGTACCAGGCAGCCCACCCCCAGGCACCCATTAAGATCATTAGCATGGTTGATCTGACCTTCTTGTTCACATCTGTAAAATGGGTTTCTTCTTCCCATCTGGTGGGGATGAGATTAGTTCTTTGGCACAGGACCTAGGCCTGCACTCAGCACAGAGTGGAGAGAACGGTAGCTCTCCATAAGTATTGAGTATTGTTGATTTTAATTGAAGGGCCACCTTTTCTTGTATCTAGCTTCCTTCGTTCCCGCTTTTCTAGCATTGTGGAACTGTGACAGTCCCAGAGGCTGCCCCCAGCCTTCATCCTGCCACTCAGGAAGGGGCTGGGGGTTTGCTTGGCCCAAACGTTTCTGTACAGCTTCAGCACTGAATAGTTCCCAGTTCTTGCACAGAGTATTCTAGAATCGCTGAGACAGGGGGGCTCTATGCTCCCTTCTGTGTGTCTCATCAGCTTTCAATGGGAGGGCAGGTGGGCTGCGGTCCAGCCTACCCCTCAAGCCCAGGTGACTTTGGTCGGGTGACTGTCTTCATCTGGAGACCAGTGACTAGGAGATCAGAGCTGATACCCACGGGCCCTATGCTGAGGGCCTCGTCCACATCCTGTCCCTCCTAGTCTCTTCCAGGCCAGATGACCCAATGAATGATAATAACAGTACCGCCCTGAGCAGGTTGGTGGAGGGTCTGTGCCTCCCGCCTCACTGCCCTTCAGCCTGACCCCCTTGTGCGCCCCACCCGTCCATCTCTAGCCCGTCTAACTTCCTGTCTGCTCCCTTTCCCCAGAGACAAGAGGAGCGGCAACGACACCGCCCCTCGCCCTGGAGGGTCCTGTACAATCTCATCTTGGGACTCCTGCCCTTCCCCGGGGGCCGCGGAGCCCCCGAGGTGGAGCCCAATTAGGTGCCTGTACCCGCCCGGTGGATGTCGGGGACCCGGGGGGGCAGGACCCTCCCAACTCCTGACGCCCTGGCCAGCGCGGGGGACTCTTTCTGCACCATGTAGCATACTGGACTACAGCCCTGCCCGACCCAGGGGTGGGCCAGGGCAGCCACTCCCGACCCAGCCCCGGCCTAGCCCCGGGGAGCACTGATGGAGACGTGGACTCCTGGGCCCCTGGCTGAGGGGCCAGGGGAGAGAGGGCTGACGGACTTGGCGTCTGAAGGCGGCGGGGACCGAGGGGGCAGGGCCTGAGCTGCCCCCCTCTGCCGCCCACCACCATCTCAGGAAAGGCTGCTGGTGCTGGCTGCCCATTCCAGCTGCAGCGGTGACACTGGGGGGCGGGGGTCTCTCCCCCCGGTGCTCCTTCACTTTGGGCCTGACCTCAGGCCCCTGGTGCTTCCCCCCCTCCTCCCAGGGAGGGGGCCCATGAAGAGCAAATGAGCCAAACGTGACCACTAGCCTCCTGGAGCCAGAGAGTGGGGTGCGTCCTGACGGGTGCCCCGGCCCAGCGCCCAGCCATCTTCCCTGAGCCAGCCGGCAGGTGGTGGGCATGCCCGCCTCACCTTCATCTGGGGGTGGCCAGGAGGGGCCCAGACTGTGAATCCTGTGCTCTGCCCGCGACCACCCCCCGCTCCCCCCCCATCAATCCCATTGCATAGGTTTAGAGAGAGCACGTGTGACCACTGGCATTCATTTGGGGGGTGGGATATTTTGGCGGAAGCCGCCCCAGCCTTAGTCCCCAGGGCGAAGCGCTGGGGGAAGACGGGGAGTCAGGGAGGGGGGAAATCTCAGAAGAGGGAGGAGTCTGGGAGTGGGGAGGGATGGCCCAGCCTGTAAAATACTGTATATGCGCTGCTGTAGATACCGGAATGAATTTTCTGTACATGTTTGGTTAATTTTTTTTGTACATGATTTTTGTATGTTTCCTTTTCAATAAAATCAGATTGGAACAGTGGATACTCTTGTCAGCTGTCCTTCCCCGCAGTGGGGCCTGGGCCCAGCCTGTGACCCTCGTCTGGGAGGAGGTGGCCAGGCGTTGCCTGGAGCACCCTGGGGTGTCTGTCGCTCTGGTTAAAAGATGGCTCTGAGCCATTGTGGGAGCCCAACCTTCATGCACCCCTCCTGGGCTCCCACTAAAAGCTAAGCCCTGCAAAAACAGGGCTGTTGGGAGACTTTCTCACTTTATTCTTTTTGGAGAAAACATCTGGGGGCTCAAGATTCACAGAATGAGTGAATGACCTTTAACTTACTCAGAAGTCCCACCATGAAGAGTCCCAGGGAACGTGTCAGTCCTGAAATAGACCTGGTGGGCACTGGCAGGCGGGTTCTTCACTACTAGTGCCACTTGGGAAGCCCAAACATCCTCTAACCTAGCGTTAAAACCCTGTGTTGAATTAATACAAGAAGGGGAGGGATTTCCCTGGTGGGCCAGTGGTTAGGATGCCTCACTTCCACTGCAGGGGGCCCGAGTTCCATTTCTGGTCAGGGGAACTAAGATCCCAAGAGCAAAGTGGTATGGCCGCCCCCCAAAAAGGAAAATATAAGAAGGGGCGCTTCTACTGCTATCTTCTGGAAAACAGGGTAATGGGTCAAAGGTTTCTCCTGTGGCATCTTCCACAGAGGACTGGCCCAGACAGGCTCAGACCCCAGCCTTGCTCCTTCCCCTGGGTATCCTAGTAAAGGGGCAGTTCAGAGAAAATGGTGTTTTTTTGGTGGGGTGTGTGTGGTGCACGTGGACCTTTGTTTCCTCACCAGGGATCGAATGTGCACCTGCTGCAGTGGAAGAGCAGCGTCCTAACCACTGGACCACCAGTGCATTCCCCAAAAGTGGCTCTTCTCAAAGGGCAGGCTGAGGGAAATGGAAACGCAAACCATCATTTTGGACAAGAATTTGGCAAAAGCTTGTCAAGCTGAGGATGTACCGGCCTGTGGCAATAAGTGCCTTCCGGGGTGTCTCCTTCACAAGAGGATGTTCAGGGCTTTCCTGGTGTGTCAGTAAGGAACCCACCTGCTAGCGCAGGAGACGCGGCTTCGATCCCCTGATCTGGGAGGATCTCACATGCCACCGAGCAACTAAGCCCATGCGCCTCAACTACTAAGCCCGTGCTCTGGAGCTCACGTGCCACAGCAATTGAAGCCCCGCACACCCTAGAGCCCATGCTCCACAAGAGAAGCCCAAGCACCGCAACTAGGAAGGTGCCCCCATTCTCCACAAATAGAAAAGAGCCTGTGCAGCAACGAAGACCCAGCGCAGCCAGAAATAAAAAGGGGACGTGCACAGGTGTCCAAGTGTTGGCAAGACACAAAGCCACCATCTAAGTAGCAAGAGCTGTCAGTTTGAAGGGTAAATCAAGTCTGCTGTCACACAATAGAACACACAGCAGTGAACTGGAATGAACTTGAAATTTATCACGATGAATAAATAGCAAATAATGGTGAGCAGAAACAGCAAGCAGCGAAACGATGGTGGGTGGGTACTGGATATTCATCTTGTGCCTCTCTGTATTTCCTTCATGCTTACATACACACAGGGGGCCCAAGGCCCTAAGGTGTTTTTTTTTTTTTTTTTTGCGGGGCGGGGGGAGGGCCTGTTGGATGTATCACAAGTCTTGTGGGATCCTAGTTCCCCAACCAGGCAGGGATTGAACCCAGGCCCAGCGGGAGCTGGGAGTCCTGACTGCTGGACGCCCAGGGAAGTCCCCTCATTGAGCTATTGACCTGTTTGTATTAGGTCGTTTTCCTATTTTCTCTCCATCAGGTTTTTGTGTTTCCTCTCTCCTGCCTTCTCTTGGATTATCTGAATACTTTCTAAGGATTCTTTTAAATGTATCTTTAGGTGTATCAGCATTTCTGAGTATTGCTCTCGGGATCACAAACAAATCCTTACCTATCCGTTATCTATGGACTGTCACGTCACTTGCAGCGCAGGGGCTCTGCCCATACACAGCCCCGCTCGTCCTCTTCTCCCCATCATTTCATGCTGTAGTTGTCATGCGGAGCATATCAACACCCCTTACAAATGCCTGCAAGTATGAGCTTTTTAAAAAATATGTATTTACTCGGCTGTGCCAGGTCTTAGCTGCGGCTTGCAGAATTTATTTTTCTGACTAGGGCTCAAACCCAGGCCCCCCTGCAGGGAAGTCCTTAGACATGTACATTTTGCTTTGAACAGTCAGAAATAAAAGGGAAAAAAATTTTTCTCTATTTACCCCAGACTTGGGTGGGTGAGGCTGTTGCCTTATCTGTGATATGGGTACAACAGTATCTACCCCCATGGTTGCTGTGAGGATTCAAGTCTAATTATTTTGAAAGGTATCAAGTGGGTCGTGTGAGGACTTCAGCTGTTATTACACTCTTTGCCAACTAAAACATAAACTTACATTTCCCCACCTGTACAGGGACAAGAAAGGGACACCTCAACAGATGGGACATTTATACTTATCAGTAAAATGCAAGAAACTGAAAAAAAAAAGGGGTCTGCAGTGCAAAGGGAAATCATGGAAAGTAAGGCTGTGATGGGGCCAAAGTTTACGATTTTTGGCTGCGCTGGGTCTTCGTTGCTGTGCGCCGGCTTCCTCCAGTTGCGGCTCAGGAGCTCTAGAATTCGGGCTCAGCAGTTGTGGCGCTCCAGCATAGCTGCTCCGTGGCATGTAGGGTCTTCCTGGACCAGGGATCGAATCCAGGTCGCCTGCATTGGCAGGTGGATTCTTAAGGGAGGCTTTTTTGAGTAGCACCTGTTCACTAGAATGTTCAACCACTGAGAACCTAAGTTTGGTTATTAAGCACACCAGAGACAAGAGAAGTGGGGTATGGAGTGGAGAGGCCCGGCAGAACCATTTGCTAACTTCAGCACCTCCCCCACCAAACATACGTTACATTCACAGACAGGGTCCCTCTTCTCAAGTGGGCTGCGTTATGTCCCGAGGTGTTTGAACCCACAGGATAATCATCATGGACTTCCTGGAGACTTAGGGAAATCCATTCTTAAGATAACACAAACTTGTAATATGGAAAAATATGAAATCTGAAAGCAAGGAGAATTAAGCCTTTTTCTTGTCCAGGGCTGGAAGTTTCCAGCACCACCCTCCAGATTCCCAAGGGGTCATTTCGGGGTCACTCAGTCTCTGCCATTACAGGTGGAAAAGTTTGAAAAGTTGCAGAGAAGATTCTAAGACAGTTTTGTTTTTAACCCATCCAGACCCATCTGCTCCCCCTTGTGACCAAGGCCCCACATTGCAAAATAAAGGGTGTAATTAGCTCAGATTTTCCAAGACCCTGTGAGATTTTTCCAAGGATCCCCTGATTCAACACTACCAGGGCCCAGAAAAGGGCTGCTCCAGAAACAAAGCCTAGCCTCACCTCAGGCAGGGGCAGAGAGAACCAGGAAGGGGGGAGAATTGAGTCCCTCCTCCCAGAGGAGATCCGTGCTTTTCTTTTCTCACTGACATCAACAGGGCTGAAATAGAGAAGCTGATTTATTCATTCTAACCAGCCAATTTAAATATGGGGAGAAAGCCAACTGTGGGTGAGGAACGCATTCCAGGTGGAACGCACGCTCGGGTCGCTGAGTCAAGATACATCTGGCACTCCAGCAACCACTCTGACCCGTCCAGCTGTGGGACTTGGGGCATTTTACTTCGGTCTCACTTAACTGCTATGAGATCATTGCTCACTTTTACTCCTTTCCCACTATTATTACATTACAACTGCTGTTACTGCGAACAGCCACTACTTAACGGAATTATTAGACAACAACACTCAAGCTTCTAGGTGCTTTAGAATATGAGCATGCCAACTTTTGCTGCACTGCTCAGAAAAACAGTGGCAGGAATGGTGACAGAGGGAAGGGCCTTGGTGTTGTGTTCAAGCATCCAGGGATACATCTTCAGGTTTAAACAGTTCATTGTTCCCTGTCAGAGGAAGAAGTTTCTCATGTGGAAGAAAAACAAATCTTAAAGCAAATAACTTTATTTCTATCATTCCTTTTTGAAGAACCAAAGAAATATAGAAAATATAAAAAACACACAAACAGCTGCGATTCAGGGGGGTAACAAGAAGGACCAACACACAGCCCTGCAGCGCAGCAGCCTGCACCCGTGAGGGGCTCTGCAGGAAGACAGGCCGGCTCCCCAGTCCCACCTCAAAGCCAAAGAGTCAGGCTTCCCAGGGGTGGGGCCCAGGAATCTGCCTTTTCAAACAAGCTTTCCCATTAATATTCCACTGGCAAGGCCTCACCCTAATACCCAAGAGAATTTGGTAATACTTCCTCTCTTTCAAAATCCCGGCTGGAACTCAACTAATCCTAAACTAAAACTCAAGAACAGCACACCAGATGGCACCTGTTGTTTCTCAGAGCTTCACCCATTGGTGGAGATACACTCCACCCGCCATGTTTTTGGCTCTCTTAAGGGCACCTGTCTACACTTGGAACAGTGATTCTGCTGTGTGGTTTCAAGGCCCCGGGCGTTATTCCCCACCTGATGTCACGCTCTTTGCTGTGTGACATCAGGTGGGGACCGAGGACAAGAAGGTGGCGAGAGGCTCCTAGGCAACCAAGTGTGCTGGTTCCTAGCTGGAGACTTCCAGGAACTGGCCGCGCAGGCGAGCTGGGAGGCCTGGGGTGGGAAGGAGACTGTCAGGACCCAGGCCCTTGCGCAGCAGTGCTGCACAGCCTCGCGGCTTGCAGGAAATGGTTGGTACTGGTTCAGTGGCTTGGTTTTTCCCTCGCCTGGAGAAGCCTTCATAGGGGAGGGGAGGGGATCGATCGCACAAGGGCGCTGTGCAGTCAGCATCTCCGGGGCCGCGGAATCTCGCGTTCAGTTGGGGCCCAGGCACTCCACAATCCCGTTCCCCTTCATGCCATCGAAGAAGAAGAAGTTGTTGTGAGGGGGGTCCCTCTGAGACAGGGCCTGCGGAGGGAAACAAGAAGAAGGTTCAGCTCAAGTGCTTAAAAGGAAATACGAGGGAGAAAAGAGAACAGACCCCTGAACCGAGATCTTTTCAAAGCAACATGGAGAGTGGTTCTCCAAAGACGCTGACTTTACTCCCCTGGGGCTATCTGGCCACGTCAGGGAACAGTTCTAACTGTGACTGTCCTGTCCCTGCACTCTGTCCCCTACCAGCTGTGTGCCCTTGAGCCGACCATTTAGCCTCTCAGACCTTTACGTTCCCCACGTAAAATGAAAACAACAACTGTTTTATCCTGGGGATTAAGAGACATGCTTTACCTCCAATATCTAAAACAATGCTTAACTTGGAGAAGCACCACTGGCAAATGGGCGTACTAATTACTGATGAATATTCCATGGAGAAAGGCAGTGAATGGTCATTCTGACCCATCTGAGAGCACAGCCTCTGTCACCAGGGGAAACACACCGACACTCCCAGGGGAAGGCAGTGCTGCTGGCCCTCCACAGGACACACCAGGGTGGGCAACCAGAGGGCCTGGGAGATGCTAGTTGGCCATGGAAATGGTCATCATTTCGTGAGTGATAGTCCCTGGGATTACATGCTGGACCACGAGTGACCTGTGTGGACCGGGGAAAGGTCCAGAGGTGACAGTGAGACTTCTAAGACATTCTCAACCCAAGAAGGGTCACTGTTTAAAGAGGAGGACATCACCCACACAAACTGCAACCTGCCAAGGTGCCCGGGAGCTCTGTGCAGTCACTCCTCAGGCAGGCCCGCCTTTACAAAGTTGGCCCCTGAACCTCTCCTCCTTGAACTGAGCACCAATCCCAGTCCTCATCTGTAAAACAGAGACGATTATACCTATTCCAAGTGCTTATTCCAGAACGAACTGTTCTTCTGGAGAGGAGGTGTTGACCTGGTGTCAGAGGGTGGCTTCTCTGAGCTTGCATATAAAAACCCAAACAAATGGCCTCAGCCTATCAGGGTTCCTGGTGAGTATGAAACGCGATCCAGCTTGTAACATGCCGGCCACAGAGTAGATTCTCAATAAATGGGAGCTGCTACTGCTTGAACAGGAGGTCCTTTCCCAATATCTGAGGCCCCCAGGCACTCAGCCAGGTGGAAGGGTACACAGGTGGATCCCAGATGCAAGAAGCCATGTTCCAGGAGATGACACAACACATTTTCACACGGAGCCTCGTGAGGCTGCTGCTGTCAACTCTAGCGCTGTAGGCGGGGAGTCTGCCCACCAACGGTGAGAGAGAAAGAAGAATGATTAGACTCAAGGCAGGAGGATGAGACAGAGGACGGGGCTAGAATGTGTGGTGTCTGGAAAGATACAAGGAAGGAGGGAAACAGATGATGCCAAGGGCACAGACTTGTACGTCTGCCCCCATCTCCCGATGTTTACGTTTTACCGTGGTCAGAGGGCCCCACCAGGGAGAGAGCGGAGGTCTGCCGCCCTCAGATGGCAGGCCTTTAACGCCAGCTGGCTGAAGCTGAACTGGTGTTAAGTGAGGGGGAGGGGCAGGGACAAGACAGCAGGGCACGGGGTGAACATGGGGCCAGAGGTAACGTGCTTCCCGAAGGGGGAGGGGAGATTCCAAACACGCCAGCAGGCAGGAATGCAGAGCGCTCTGGCTATGGGACAACCAGGAACAAGATGTGGGCCACAGCTGTCCCCGGTAGCAGGAGGGAGGGGCGCCCCTGCACACAGCGGGCGAAGACCACCCGCCCAGCCCACCACCTCTATCCCACGCAAGAAAGTCAGGGAGCAGCGTCTCCGCGGGATGCGTGGAGGTGAGGATGAGGGCACCCGGGACCTGCTGACGAGTGCTGAAGAGCACGGGCCCAGAAGCCGGACGCCATGAGCTTGAATCCCGGCTTTACCGCTGCTCTGCATCTCAGGGCAGGGATCGCAGCGGTTCCTACCTCACGCGCTGTTGTGAGGATCGAATGAGTCTATCATGTCGAGAACAAGGTCTCCAAGCAGTGGGTGTAGAATGGGCTTTCAACAAATTACCTAGCGACTTCCCTGATGGTCTAGTGGTGGGGAGTCGACCTGCCAATGCACGGAACACGCGTTCGATCCCAGGTCTGGGAAGATTCCACGCACAGAGGAACAATTAAGCCCATGCACCCCAACTACGGAACCCACATGTCCTCGAGAAGCCACCGCAGTGAGCAGTCTGTGCCCCATAACTGGAGAGTAGCCCCCACTCTCTGCAACCAGAGAAAGCCCTCCGGCAGCAACAAGGACCCAGCATAGTCAAAAAAAGAAAAAAAGTCCTAGAGAAAACTACGTTTAAAAGAAACAAGTGCTATCTATGCTCTCATCATTGTACGGCACATATTAGGCTCCCACTCTGCCCTTGCTGTCCCATCACTGTTCTCGCTCCTGCCAAGGCCCTCCACAGGCAGTCTCAGGGTCCTTCTCAACAGTCCTCCCGCAGCCACTAGCGACTCCCCAGACCGGGGGCCTGAGCTGAGCCTTCCGACCAGCCCGGGCAGGCAGGAGCAGGAGTGCGACCGCACGCGGCAGCGCGTGCCTCTCCTCTCCTCTCCTCTCCTCCTACTGCCTAAGCCACAGAGTCAGAGTTAGAGGAAGACTCTGACCCAGAGAACGGTCAGGGGAGAAAAGAGAGAGAGAGGGAAAAAAGCCTTAACAAGATGGTGGGGCCATCAAACTGAGTCAACTGTTTTTGAAGCAAGTTTGCAGAAACCAAGACAAAGCAGGGGAAGCTGGTCCATATGTGCACAAGGCGAAGTAATCACTTTAGGAAAATACCAAAGTCCCCCAAGAAAGGAACACATACTGCGGGGTATGCTACAGTTCTGAAAACCCAAATGTTCCAGAAGAGACTTCAAAGTGCCGTGCTAGGTACTAAATACATGACCCTGTGTGAAAGCTCCCCCAGGGCACCCTGGACAGAGCCTGTGGGCTCCGGGCTCCTCTGGTGCTGACTCCCGCCTGCTCTACACTCGCCCACAGTGTGTGAAGCCATGAGAGGGAACTCTGACGCCATGGCATGAGTGGAGGGACACTGTGGAGCAGACGGGAGCTGTACAGGCTGTGGAGGCCCTTCTTTGGGCCTCGGCATCCATCCCTTAAGTGTGAATCAGGACAGTGCCCACTTCACAGAGCTGTGAGAAGCAGAATCTGTGGCAAATGTCACAACACCAGACAGCTGGTTGGTACAGTTAGAGGATGGCAGACAGCACCCCGTGGGCGCTGTGTCCAGTTCTGGGCTTATCAGCACGAAGTGGGCATTCCCAAGGTCATTTGCTGAAGGCCCATGTGAATGGGCTGGAGAGAAGGGGATGAAGTGGAAAAAGGGAGGGAGAAAGGGAACAGGGAGGTCAGGAGGCAAGGATGAGTGGGGTCTGAGAAACCAGGCAGCTCTCTATGACAGCTCTGGGCTCTCTCTGTCGGCACGTTCCAGGTCCTAATGCGGAAGGCCGATGGTGTTCCATGCCACAGGGACTTTTTACCTTCACGATTTCCTGGGCCAGGATCCCTCCAACCACTGCACACACGGGGGCCATCTCAGAGAAGCAGTACCTAAAAGAGAAGACATGTGAAACGGAGCTCTGAGCAACAGGAAGGCTGGTGTGGACATCTGGGAGAGGTCAGTGGTAGGTTTGCCTGAATGAAAACATCTCCCACCAGGAGAAGTCAATTCAGAAAGCAATGCTAATACTGGTATCTAGGTGTGAAAAGTAAATCTGATCGAGGTTAGTAGGTGGCGAGAAAGACATCTGAACCTTGGCAGGCAAGAACTGTTTCACAACTTTTTTTTTGAAGTTAAAGGATAAGACTATATCTGTGCATCCTAAAAATAAAGCCCTACAAATACCAGATGTTTCGGTGCCCCGGTCACATTCTCGCAATTCTCTTTTGTCCCACAATGGGCAGTGGGTTCGATATGCTAGTCCCAGACAAATGTCAGGAGCAGGCCTGTGTTAACACGCAGACAGCTTGGGAAAGTCGGGGTCTGAAATTAAAGCACGGGAGCAGAGAAAAGTCTTCACTACCCACACAGATACCAACCCTTCTGGGCCAGGAGGGGGAACCTAGAGGACAAATATTGTCACCTGCCCCTCCCAATCATCCATCCCAGACAGTGAAGCGCTGTCTCCCACCACCTCCCTCCAGGAAGCCTGCTTCGCCAGCTCCCACCCCTGAACACAAAGGGGTTTCTGAAATGAGCAGGTTGCGGTGCAGGCGAGTTAAATGGAAAGCTTCTCTCTGGAGCCCTACCACGAGGAGAACACTTCCAATCTTCTTGCTTTGGTGCACACCCTTCCAGACATTTTTTAAAGGGTGCATATCTAAACATATATAACTGAAAACCCAGGTCACAGCAACTACTATTCACTGTGCCCCATAACCTATGGATGGATATTGAAGCTGTTGGACTCTGTGATCATACACCTTGGTAGAGCTGTCTAAACAGTTCCTTATGGCAAATTCCTAAATATAGAACTGCTGAGTCCTGATGCCCTCCAGAAAGGCTCGACCCATTCAACTCCCACCAACTGGGATTGGGGGGTGACCATCTCCTCACCCCCTGGCTGGGACCAGCACCCCCATCTGTTAATCTATGGAGGCAACTTTTCCTCTTGTATACCAAGGTCCTCTGAGGAACTATAAAACCTAACAGAGAAAACGATAGCCAGGAGAAACGAGTCGCCATAATTCTACTTCTCAAAGATAGTCAATTTTTTCCTTAAAAAAAATTCTCCTTTATTGTATGTGATCCCACTATACAAATTTAATGTTCTACTTTTTTTTTTCTTAAAAGTATATAATCTTAAAAAAAGTATCATCTCAACAAAATGCCAGTAAATCAAAACAGCAACATACACATGATCACTTCAACAGACACAGAAAAAGCATGGGACAAAACGCAGCACCCTTTCTTGATAAACACACTCAACATTTGGGAACAGAAGGAAATTTCTTCAAACTGATAAAGGACATCTAAAAAAACCCACAGCTAATATCACACTTAACGGCAGAACACCGAAATATCAGGAACAAAACAAGGATGTCTGCTATCACCACCTCTATTCAACACTGTCCTGGAGGTTCCAGCCAGGGCATTTAAGGAAGGCAGGAAAGAGACACAAGGGGCATCCAGACCGGAAAGAAAGAAGTGATATGTCTTCACAGATGACACGATCTGGTATACAGACGGTACTAAGGAAACCACAGAGAAATTATCTGAACTACTGAATTATTTGAATCAAGGCTGCAGAATACAAGATTAACATACACACAAAAAAAACAATCTATTTCTATACATCAGCAATGAACACCCATCAAGATGAAATGAAGAATTCCATCTACAATAGCATCCAAAAGAATATTTAGGAATAAATTTAACAACAGATGTGTAAGACTTACTCTCTGAAGACTATTGTTGAAAGAAATAAAAGACTTAAATAAATGGAAAGATATTCCCATGTTCATGGATCAGAAAACTTAACTTTAAGACAGCAATACTCTCCAAATTAATCTATACATTTGACATAATTCCTCTCAAAAATTCCAGCTAACCTTTTTTGTAGAAATGGGAAAATCCCCCCTAAAATTCTGCATGAGACCCAGAATAGTTAAAATAATCTTGGAAAAGAAGAGCTAAAGTTGGAGAACCCACATGTCCCAATTTCAAACTTCCTACTACAAAGCTCCAGCAATCAAGACAGTATAATACGGCACAGGACAAAGTCAGTGACCCCCACCCCCCGACCCTTCTTGTTCATGGAATGAGTAATTTTAATTTTCTTTTAAAATTATTTTAAAAACAAAAAAGTTTTGACCACACTGCCCAGCATGTGGGATCCTCTGTTTCCTGACCAGGCACTGAACCTGCACGCCTAGAAGTGGTGAAGTGCAGAATCTTAACCACTGTACCACCAGGGAAGTCCCTATTTTAAAAAATTTTTATACAATTTTAAAGGTCATTTTCCATTTATAGTTAATAAAAATATTGGCTAAATTCCCTGTGTTACACAGTGCATCCTTGAGCCTATGTTATATCCCATCCTCTGTGCCTCCCACTTCCCCTCATTTTCATCTTTGGATTCATTCCATACTATCTGTTTTTTTCCATAATATGTCTATTATCTCTGAAACTTAAGGACCAGTAAGTTCACCAAAGGACATATACTACATTCCAATTCCACTTAAACAAGATGCCCACAACGGTCAAATTCATCGAGAAAGAAAGAGGCTGCGAGGGGCTGGGGACACACAATGGGAAGTCAGTGTTCAACGGGGACAGAGGTTCACTTTGGGATGAGGACAAAGTTCTGGAGACGGGTACCAGTGACAGGCGACAACAGTGTGAATGGACTTAACGCCACTGATCTGTCCATTTAAGGATGGCTAAAATGGTGTAATTCATGATGTGTGCATTTTACCATAATGCAAAAATTTAACAACACAAGTTATATTACACATATACATTATGAATGTTTTGTCATAGATGTTTATAAAACAGGGAAAAACTACAAATAAGTACCCAGCAAGCAGGTAATGGTTAAATAAAAACCATACAGTTAAAAAAAAAAACAAAAAAAACCATCCAGTAGACAATGAAACATCAAGCAGTCCAGTGAGGTCTCGGATCTTTACTTGTGACACAAACAGATCCATGGGATGCTGGAAAAGGAAGGCTGTCGCATGAAAGTGTGATCATTTTGGTATTTAAAAAGAGAAGACACATGAGTAGATACACATACAGATGTCTGACAGGCTAAACCCCCAAATTAAACCCCAAGCCAGCAGTGGTGACTTCTCACTGGGAGGGGCTATGGGAGATCCTTTTCTTCCCTTTTCTATTTTTTGGCAATGGGCATCTGTTGCCTTCATAATCAGAAAAGCAACTGAGCCCTCTGAAGAGAATAAATAACCTAACATGAAGGAGGGGACAAGCAGATCATAGACAGATGAGGGAAACGGAGACTTGGGCATAGCTTTCCCTCCTCAAGTGAGCGCACCCTGCTCGGAGCTGGCGGTGGGCAATTTGTGCAGGCGGCTCAGCTGCCACACGGCAGCTCGATTCCCCGCCGCATCCCCAGCGCATCTCTCCCAGCCTGATCTGCACTGGCCATGGCCGGCCATCGAGAGGCCATCAAACACCTCTCACTTAAAGGGCAATAGACAGGGAGCACCTGAGCACGGGAGGGCATAGACATGAGGCACAGACACGGGAGAGCTGTTTCTGCAAAGAGGACTGGGAGGGTGGGGGGAATACAATACTCTGTGGAGAGGAAACCAGCCAGCAGTGAGACAGGCTGTTAGCAGCAAGGCTGTGGCTCTCTCCTTCTGGGAAGTGGGGGCTCTGCCACTGGCTGGCGATGTCCAGGCAGGCCATTCATCACTCTCAACGCCCAAATTGGTCACTCGGCTGCATGCTCACGGCCTGGCACTGGCACTGGGTGTGCTCACTGGCCCGGCTGGGACTGTTGAAGCTGGACACCTGTGGGAACCTGTTCTCTGTGGGCCGTCCCCTGGGACAGGGACCCCCATCCCAGGCGGTGGTGCCATTAGCCCCTGAACTCCCTCCCGGTGCCAGCTTACAAGAGCGCCTGGTATCCAGGTGCCTCTTTCTGGCTGAGGGCTCAGCAGGCAATTCAAAGCCCCACTGCTGGTCTTAAATTGGCTGAGGCTTGTCAGTGTCTAAGTGAGGTCCCCAGACATGAGTGCACAAGGAAAAGACTAGGGAAGGATGGGACCACCATTCACTTTCTTGCTGAATAGGAACCAAGGTACTAGGCTGTCCCTAGGGATCAGTGGTGTGGGGAAAATCTTGGTCAGCTACTTACTAAAACCTTGGACATGTGACTGTATCTTTCCAAGCCTCAGTTAACTCAGGGGGAAATAATACACCCTTCGAGGACCACTGTAACAACCATATGGCTGCACTGGTAAAGCACTGAAAGCCTGCACTACACCACGCTTCCATTATTAGCTGTGTAACCTCAGGCTAGTGACCGGACTTCTCTGAGCTCTAACTCAGCTTCCCCTCTCCTATAAAATGGGATCTTGTCAAGAGAGGGCACATACACAAAGCAGCTACCACAGTGCCTGGTACTGTAATAGCTGCTCAGTAGATTCTAGCCATCATTATTGCTGCTACAAGCGAGCACAGCAAGGCAGCTTACGGAGTCCCTCAAAGATGCGGAGAGAGAGTGGAAGTAATCAGATGATCCCAAAACTGTCTGGGAAGGATTCCTGACTTGTCTCCCTTTGGACTTCACCAATCAAACCCAAAACCTGACTGTGTATAAGAACAAAGGACTGGTCCCTGAGGCTGAACGTATCGCAGTGCCCAGGGGTGAAGATGCTGGGAACAAGGATGCCATATCCATCTTTCATATACTAACAGAGGGGTGGAAGGCCATGGGGTGGCGGTGGGGGTGGGGGTGTGTCTATGTGTGTGTGTCTGTGTATGTCTGTGTGTGTGTGTTTCTGTGTGTGTGTCTGTGTGTGTGTGTTCAAATTAAGGCAAATACTAAACACATTTATCAATCTAAACTCAACTGTGATAGTCAGACCAACCTGACAAAGTCTTCAGGAAGCAGATCAGGATCGACACCCAGGGCATCAAGCACATCGTTTCGTATCTGGAGCAACAACTCAGAATCTTCTCCAAAGGTATCAGAACTAGGATCTCTTCCTTTATCTGTGCGAAACTTCAGGAGCACTGGGAAAGGAAGAAGGCAGGTTAAAAAAGCAAGTCTTTTCACAACTGAAAAGAAAATATTTGAAAATGATGTGATCAAAAAGGTCTTAATTTCCAAAACATATAAAAACTTCATAGAACTCAAATGGGCAAAAGACCTGAATGAACATCTCTCCAAAGAAGACATACATGCGGCTGACAGGCTCATGAAAAGATGCTCAATGTCACTAACCAACAGAGAAATGCACATCAAAACTACAAAGAGGTAGGTACCACCTCACACTGGTCAGAATGGCCCTCAATTTTTTAAAAAGATTGCAAATAACAAATGCTGGAGAGGCTACAGAGAAAAGGGAACCCTCCTACATTGTTGGTGGGAATGTAAATTGGTGCAGCCACTATGGCAAACAGTACAGAGGTTCCTCAAAAAAAAAAAAAAAGTTGCTATATGATCCAGCAATCCACTCCTGGGCATATATCTAGACAAAACTACAATTCAAAAAGACAGATGCATCCCTATATTCAAAGCAGCACTATTCACAATAAGCAAGACATGGAAACAACCTAAATGTCCATCGACAGATGAACGGATAAAGACTATGTGGTGTGTATACACAATGGAGTATTGATTCAGCCACAAAATAGAATGAAATAAAGCCACTGGCAGCAACAGGGATGGACCTAGAGATGACCATACCAAGTGAAGTAAGTCAAAAAGAGAAAGACAAAAACCACATATCACTTATATGTGGAACCTAAAATATGACACAAACAAACTTATCTATGAAACAGTAACAGACCCCCAGTCCCAGAGAACAGACTTGTGGTCGCTAAAGGGGAAGGATGGATTGAGAGTTTGGGATTAGCAGATGTAAGTTACTATATATAGAACGGAATAACAACAAGATCCTAAGGTATAGCCCAGGGAACTATATTCAATAACCTGTGATAAAGCACAGTGGAAAAGAATGTCTGTAAATGTGAATCAACTTTGCTGTAGAGCAGAAATTAACACAACACTAAATCAACAGTACTTCAACACTTTTTTTCATAATAAATACTTATAAATGTTGATAATAAAACAATTTTTTTCATTCTACAGGAAGTACATTAATTAAAATGTGGGCCAAGTGAAAGGTTAACACTTTTCATTTATTCAACAAACATAGTCAGAAAGGTAATCAAATAATAACAAAAATGGCTAAAATCCCTGTGACGCGAGCCACGGCAGCACAGCAGAGCCTGACAGCCTCTGCAGGGTGCTGGTAAGCGAAGCTTCCCCGCGTCAGCATCATGAGTAAAGTCTGTGTGGGTTTGGGAAGAAAAGTCCGGGAAGCTTTCAGCACAGGGAAAAGGCCCTGTTCTGACTCGGGAGAGACGTCAGGTGGAGGAGGCATGCATTCTAGGCAAAAGTTCAAAGGATGAACTGCTTCCAGCCAGAGAGGCCAGCCAAGGGCTCCGACGCATCAGACAGGCGGATCGTTACAAACAAACCCTCCCGTACTTAACACAACTGCTACGTCAACCTCCAGAAAGGGATGTTTCATTTTGGATGTGAACTAGAGGAAGCATTCAGATGACGGCAGCAAATGAGAGCTACCGTGGAACGAACCCTGAACAAGGCTTGAACTTGTAAACCAAATGAAAAGACATAGGCATGAACAGAAGACAGATCAAAACACAAGCCCCTTCCACTGCCTCATCCAGATGTCACTGCAGGCAGGCTGGAGGGACTCTTGTCCCCACCGTGCTCTCCAAGGCAGGCGGAGCCTCCTCTCCAGGCAGTGCTCCTCCCACAGCACACGGGCTGTTTTGGAGCAAAGGGAGAGACAGTAGATCCTGGGGGGCCCTTCACACTCACAGTTCACCAAGTGCTTCCACTTAAGTCTCATCAGTGTTTGCTGACTGAAAAAGTGACCTCATCCCCCAAATCATACTCCCTCCCTCAGTACAAGGAGCTCTCCTCTAAAAGGTAAAGGTGAAAGGGCAATTGTCGTGGGGCTCTTTAAAAATGCAAATGTTTGGATCTAGCCCCAGACTAGGAACTAGGGAATCATCGACCTTCTCTTTGTTTTCTTCAGACTCACACACAGTTTTGGTGATGAGCAGCCCAGTGGAGAACAGCTCTCCAAGAAGTAGTAAGAATTCATTCATTCGCCAGCACGAGTGAGCACGGCTGACCTCGGTGTGCCTGGTGGACCTAGGTGCCAGAGTCCAATGGTGAGCAAGGTCTCTGCAGCCTGAAGGTGATGGGGGAGGATGGGGAATTAGAGGCCAGGACAGACAGCTTCATTGCAGCCTGAGAGAAATTCATAAATAGTTATACAGAGTTCTCAGAAGACCCCAGACAGCGGAGGTCTGGGTTAAAGAAGATGCAAACTGCTGCTGGGCTATGCTTTTCTCAGTGCCAGTATCAGAGAAAGACTGCTAGTCACGCGCCCTGGACAGGGGTCTGCACATCAGAGAGCTTGTCCTCTTTTTCTTTAGAAGGTTCCAGAACACTTGCTTCGGATACTGTTTGCTGTCCGGGAATGTTAGTCTTCTCTCTCTTCCAAGAATACAGCTTCTACAACCCTTGATTCGGCCCGACCATTTGGCAGCCAACTCAAAGCCAATGTCCATCTGGATGCTGGCTAACACAGACGTGCCATTACCTGAGCTCAACTTCCACCTCTGCGGATGTGTCGCTGGGATTCTGATCTGGACTAAACAAGTGCCTTCAGGCAAGCAAGTGGGTACAGGGTGGAGGAAAGGCTGTGGAAGTGGCGAGGAATCGCTGAGACTGGGCCTCTTTTCCAACAAGATCCTGTGAAGACAAACGAACCCGGAAATCTCCAGTCTAGTCAAGAGGACACTCTAAGTGGATGGTATCAAATGTCAGCCCTCCTCCTGTCCATCACTCTGAAGAAGACAGACCCAGAGTGTGCGTCAGTGTTGCCTGAGCAGATGCTTGTAACGCACAGTCCAAGGGCCAGGGACAAGCAGGTGAGAAACGAGTGAGGCTGCGGGACTGCAGCTGGGGGCCCACCTCAGCTGCTTCCTGTACAGTCCTCTTGTGTGTCACTGGGGCAGAAGCACGAACTGTCAGAAGGGACACCAGAGAGGCTCATTTTTTAAGCCCCCGCCACAAAACTTTTCATCTTCTGGTCACGAAACACAGCTCTTGAAGCAAACTCAAACTATTGTAATAACTCCAAAACAAACAGTGCCTACTCCACACCAGGCACCTTTCTAAACCTTCTACGTCCACAATAACCGAGGGAGGGAGAGAGGGAGGTCCTGATACGCCTCCCCCCTTCAGAGGTGAAGAAACTGAAGTTCAGAGACTGAACAGTTTTTTCCTTGGGACTGCCAATGAGGAGTGGCACAGAACAGCCAATGATGGCACTCAGAATCTCTGCTTCTTAACCCTAACTGGACCCAGCAGAAACCCAGGACCATGAGGAATGCAGCCCCAGGACCCCAAGTGGTCTGGCTCTTTGCCCCCCACCTTAAGAGGACTCCCGTTCGACCACATTTTGGTGAGATGCATTTTCCAGACGGGCCCTGCCCTCTCTCAACTGGTCATTAATTTTAAGTTCCTAGTCCTGTGGGTGAGAAGAGGAGGCAGGGGCCATATGAGCCCTGGCCCATCCATCTTCGGAGGGTAAGACCAGTTTCATCTCGGAAAGAAATAAGACAGCGCTCAGAGGACGCCAGCAGCTGGCCCCGCTGTTTCTCTGGGCCCCTTGCCTGTTCCTGGTGCGGGCCGCCTGGACGTAGGCCGGCAGCCTGGCACCGTCTAGAGGCCTCACTGACCACATCTGAAGTTCGTGCAGGGCCTCCGGGACAGGGGCCAGTCACTCCAGCCACTTATTTGCAGCAAAGCAAACAGAGGCTGTATTCTGTACTCTTTTTTTTTTTTTCCTTTAATGTCAGCACTCCAGTGAGCAGGGCTGGAGGGGGCGGGAAGAAGCCCAATGTTCTAGACGGGCAGCAGCCTCAGAACTGACCCGAGCCCCTGACGGGTTCTTGCTTATTAAAGTCTCCTCTTTGTTCTGTCATCTGCCCTCCCAAATGGCCAGACACACACACATCACTGTTGACTCTGCATTTCTGGAGAGCACCCCCCCGCCAGTTTCCAGATTATGAAACTATTCCGTGAAGATCAAATACTGTTAGGGATGCCAAAAGATGACTCATTGAAACATATCAAAACACTGCACAAAATCAGAGTTCCAAACTTGATTAACTTCCTCTGAACCTTTTAATTAACTCAGGCTGCTGAAGTCTGGGGGTAGGGGGTGACATTCACCGCTACTGAGGACAGACTGGGGTCTCTGCTAGAGTTCAGGACTTGCCCATGCAACGGAGAAGACAACTTTGAAAGGGAGAAACCAAGCACCTTTTCCTGGATTAGAAGAAAAACTGTATATGTGGATAAACTACTACTTTTGCAAAGAGAAATTAACCCAAATTCAAATTTAATCTGAATCAGACTACTATATTAGTGTTATAACAGGAATCCAGGAAGCAATATTATTAATTATTCTATTTCTTTCTGAAAACTTTCATTGCATTTAAATGGCACAACTGTATTTAGCATAATCACTAAGGCCATTCAAAAACTCCTTAATTTTTGTAGGAAAAAAAATGAAGTCAATGTTGCAAACTAGCTCCAACTCAATTGCTGTTCCCCAAAAGAATTCATCTAAAGGAAAAAAGCCAAACCTCTATAAAACTGCCTGGCTGGTGCCTAGAACTGCTCTGTACCAGACACCCCTGCCTCACCTCTCCGGTGCTCCTCAACATTCTCCCCTAACTGGCTCGCTCAAGAGACTCATTATCTCTGGGAATGGTCTGGAAATTGGATCCACTCCTGGGTGACATACATCTCCAAGAAAATGAAACAGCGAGTTATCCTCTTAGCCAGCAGCCCATCTTCTAAGGCAAGACACCAGGTCTCCTGTTTAGTCAACTGTTCATTCAATAAATACTCTGTGCCGGGGCCTGAGCGCAGCAAAGAGCAAAATGCACGCTCTGCCATCCCGAGCATCTTGTGAGGTGACACGCACAGCGACACATGGCGACAAAGGCGGGGGCGAGAGACAGCGGGGGCAAGAGACGGCGCTGAGTGGGTGCAACGGGGTGGAAGAGGTGGTCCCCCGAGCAGCCAGACAGCCCCTTCCCACCAGACACAACCACCATATTTTGGCGGGTCCTCCAGGCCCGAACGCTGACCCTGGCAACCTCCTGCCCTTGGGACTTGCCCGTGCTGCTCATTAGGGGCCACTGTGCCCTCTCTGGGCAGAGCCCTTCCCCAGGCCCGGGCAGCCTGGAACCAACAGACAGCTTTGACCCCTATTCTCAATCAGTGTAACGCTGGACCCTGACAACATCCCTGAGCCTCCTCCATAAAATGGGAATCGTCACAGCACTGAAATCATACAGTTTAAGGATGAACAGAATGAACACAGGCCAGGCACCATGGCCGGCGCCAGGAGAGCGTCAGGTCCATGGTGCTATTCCAGAACTGTCCGACCTCCATAAACCCCACTCACATGGCCCTCAGAGAGGCTGACGCACTGGCCTAAGCTCTGACTCCTCACGTGACTGAGACCACCACCAACTCAACAGTGAGCTCAGGGGGCGACCGTGCCTTGGCTCTGAATCGTGCATACTCTGGTAACTCTCCGCACCTTGCTCTTGGCCTTCATGGTCTCAATCACAACTTGAGACTCCATAGTCAAAGTGTCGGCTCACCTGTACGAGGACGGACCCGTCTCCTCACCAGCCTCTGGTGCTCTGCGGGGCAGAGACGCATCTGTCTTGTTCACCATTACCTACTGAGTGCCCAGCTTGCGGCGGGCTCCCACAGCACACACTGAGGAAGTGTCGGTGCTTGGAGAAGGAAGGAAAGGAGTCACAGGGCAGGGAGAAGGCTCACAAAAAGGTGACACAGGCCCTCACAGATCTAACCAGCCTGCTCCTGTGCTGACTGAACTGAATGGAGACCTCAAGATCCCCAGGATGGTTCAGTTTCTTACCAAGGAATGTTCAGCCAGAGAAAAAATGAAAAAAAAAAAAAAAAAAAAAAAAAGACACAGAGCATACCACATCTGCCTCAAGAGGGAAACAAGATAGAAGCCTGCTTTTCAAGGCCACATTTGAGGGCCAAAGGTGCAGAACAGCCAGCCCATGGGCGTGAAGCTCAAAGGAGGGAAGGGGCTGGGCTGGGGGAGGCAGAGAGGCATGGTCTCCGGGAACCCCCATGAGGCCTGCTGGCTTTCAGCCTCTCTCACCTTTCAAGGCATCTGGTGGCATCTGGCCATCTGTTCGGCTCAGCTCCACCCCACTACCCACTTTATTTACCTCTCAGTTTTCCTCTTTAACCCGGAAACTTTAAAGTATGTGCCTGCATATATTCCTTCCTTCATTTTCTCGTCCACAAACACTTCCTGAGCACCTGCACACCACTTCCACCCCGTATGCTGAGCTGCACTGGGACCCAAAAGGCGGAGATCACAGTCCACAGAGGGCACGCACATTAAGCCCCTGTCACCACGGCCGCCCGGGCCTTTGACCTCTTTCTCCAGAGAACTTCACCTCCAGATTGGCCTGTCCTGAAGACTTTTTCTGAAACACCCCTGCTGAGCACCAGGTCCTGGCCATCCTTTCATCTGGCCAATGAAAGCTAGTCTCTGACCACATCCCATCTCAGTTCAGCAGAGAGAGAAAGAAAGCTGTCTCTGGTTATTTACAGCTCACTGTCTTCTGAAGAAAACCTGAGGCAGCTGGATGAAAGTTGTTGATGGGAGAAAGGGGAGTCCTGCTTCTCAGAAATGACCTGCTGGGTTTTGCCTACCAAATGAAAGACCCACATTACTCAACCTGAGCACGCAGCGGAGGGACTGGCTCACCCAGCCATGCAAAGGTGTGGTATTGAGGGGCTTTACAAAAGGTCAGGCCCTGTGGCCAGTGATTATGTGCAAACAGTTGCCGCCAAGTTATTTATGCCACAATCTGGAAACAATCTCACATCCAATAATAGGATGATTACATAAACATGATTGGAGTAGGAAATGGCAACCCACTCTAGTATTCTTGCCTGGAGAATCCCACGGTCAGAGGAGCCTGGTGGGCTACGGCCCATAGGATCACAAAGAGTTGGACACAACTGAGTGACTAAGCACACACAGAAAAAATGACAAGTTGACAGAATGGAGTATTATTCAGCTATCAAAATTATGTTTAAGCAGTTTTTTTAGTCACATGTTTGTTTCCTTAACATTTAGGTTTTTAAAATGGGGGCATTTAATAGCCTATATTCAGAATGAGCTCTTCTACATAAAACAGAATGAGGTGGGTACAACTGTGATCATTCTCATATCCGAGGTGGGAAACTAAGGCTTGGGCTTATGATAGATTCCAAAGTCACTACACCTCTAACCTCTATGTTGTACTGCCTCCCTGGAAGCAGAGAGAAGAGAGAATACAGACTGGTTTAAAAAAAAGAAAAGAAAAAAGAAAATCACTTCAAATGAACTTAGTTTCCCATCCCAGAATCCATCAGTTTAGAATAATGCAAACCACCCATTCAGACTCCATCTGAAATATTCTATTTCTCCTTAAAAAACAAACAAAAGAAAAAAAACAATTATTATTTTAAAACAAAAATCATAAACAATTTTTCCCCCCAGCTGTGCTGTATAGCATGTGGGGTCCTAGTTTCCCAACCAGGGATCAAACCCGTGACCCCTGAAGTGGAAGCATGAGTCCCAATTACCAGGGAAGTCCCCTATTTCTTGTCTTAAAAAAAAAAAAAAAAACCCACAACAGTCTAATGATTCCTGAGCTTGACTCTCATCTTTACAATGGAGCAGTCTGAGAAGTCTGTAACTTACAAAAAGAAGGGGACATAAACACTCTGAAATGCTGAGGCAGGTTATATAGAGGCCAAGTGTGGAGTGCCCTGGCCCCCGAGTGCTTGGCCCCATCTCCCAGTGTGGCCAGCCACACCCTCGGCTCACAGAGCTGTTCTGACAGAACTCTCTCCCATTCACACTCCCCTGCCTGGTCACAAGCAGCAGGGAGACAGGGGCTTTTCTCCAGCCCAGCACTTGAGTGGCACATGACCTTGACTCTGGGCATCTGCTGCTCTCCACCAACCGCTCTTGCCCAGGGAAGATGGCACAGGACATTCCCGTGACTGTTGTCTGACAGTCAGGGAAGAGATGTGAGGCTTTCAACCAGAATCGCAGCTGGGCTGGGGCCCGAGAGCAGCTCAAACACAGGCTAACACGGGGGTGGGGGAGACATGGGCCTGCAGAGAAGACAAGGCAGGTTGCTGACAATGTTGCCCATTATTTCATTCTGGCCTTGGTGGGCCTCAGTTTCCCATCTGCAAAAGTGGAACAAGAAAACGTCACGGGTTCTTGTGATGTTCAGACTTTAAAAAATGGACATAATGCCATGAGTATTAATTAGTAAGGTGAATAGCTGAAGTCTGACTGAGTACTTTGAGGGACGTGGTATTTATTGGGGGATGCTTAAACACTTACTAGGTTTGGTGACCCTGGACAAACGACTTAAGCTTCTTTCAGACTCTATTTCTGTCTGTGAAAATGAGATGATCATAGTAAGATCTGCTCTCATGACAGTGCCCTGTTGGTTAACCAACAAGGACTTACTGTATAGCACAGGCAGCTTTACTCAATATTCTGTAAGAATCCCTATCAGTAAAGAATCTGAAAAAGAATGAATACATGTATATGTATAGCTGAGTCACTTGGTTGTACACCTGGAACACAACATTGTAAATTGATTATATGCCAATAAAAATTAAAACGTAAAAAAAATTATGAACGCACAAGCTGTGCCTGGCCTGCATTTGTTAATCCCTGTGACCCCCGGTGGCAGACTCCGGGTAATGCGCCTCTTTTTCAGGTTGAGGAACAGAGCACAAGCCTAACCAGAGCTGGCTCTCCAGCAAGTCTCTACCCACGGATGGCAGTGAAGCCCAGGACTGCACTCACGGCTCACCTCTGCCCTCCCCCTCACCTCTCCGCTCTGTGTGGCACTGCCTTCTTCCTTTCTGAATGACTGTGGTCTGCGTTTTGTACCACTGATAAGACAAGTGGCACCAGAAAAAAAAAACCAAACAACAAAAAAAAGAAACACAACAAAACCCACCGCTTCTTTCTTCTTCCCTCCCTACAAATTATTTTTAAACATCTGTGGTTATGACAGCAGCAAATCAGCAAGCACTCAGCGGCTGCCCCGTTATCGGAACCCATTTCCCTGTGGCCGTCTCTTCCTCAGCAGTTCTTGTCATCGCTGGACACCAGAACACCCGTGGGGGAACGCCGGGCCCAGCAAGTGGCGACGGCTGGTGTGCAAAGGTTACAGGTTTTAAAATAAGAAGTTCCTCCTGCAGAGAACTGATCACCCAATCAAGCAGAGGTCTAGAGACAAAGTCAGTTAAAAATCATAAAAACAGGCAGGCTGGGAGTGTGGCGGGGGCAGGGAGAGCTGAGCAAGGAGGAGTCAAGGAAACTAAGTTTTCTAACCATAAAAAAGTTAAAACTGTCCATTATTAAGAAACCTTGCCAAAGAATCTCTGCAGTGATGAGGAAGAATGAAGCACAAAATACTAGAAAGTTCTGGAAGAATACACATGAAATGGCAGTTTCCTCTGAGACATCCGACTATTTTACTCAGAAGGTTAACATTAAAAGAAGAAGACAGGACGATTTCTAAAGCTCTCCTACACATGATCTTTGGGAGCAGGTTATCAACATCTCCCCCATTCCTATATGAGAAAATAGAGGCCATAAGGTGAAGGGGCTTGCTCGAGGCCAAGAACTATATGACAGTAGAACCAAAATGCCTGTCCTCCAAATCCCAATCTGGAGACATCAAGGTTCTAGGGGTGGCACAAAGCAGACAGAAACTCCAAATCTGCTGGGCTGGACTTATGAACCAAGAACAATCGGCCACCTTAGAAAAGATTCTAATCCCACCACGGCAGGCCCAAGGTCTGATCCACCAGCTCCAGGAACCCCACTTCACTGTGTATTTCCCCTAAACAAGAATATTCTCATAGAACCGCAAAAGTTATCAAAACTGAAAATTAACATCGATCGAGTATTACTACCTACTCAACAGATCTTTTTGAAATTTTACTGACTGTCTCACTGATGTCTTTGAAAGCAAATGCAAAAAAAAAAAACAACTTCTGCTCTCAGATCCAGTCTGGGAAGTCCGTGTTCCATTTAGCTACCCTGTCTCTTCATCCTTCTCTAATCTGAAATGGAGTTCCTGGGTCTTTAACGACACTGTTGAAGAGTACAGGCCATTTATTTTACAGAATCTTCTCAGTCCAAGTGCGTCTGATGCTTCCTCATAATTGGGCCGGGAACCAGAGGCCAGTCCAGCAGCGCGGAGCTCCTTATTATTCCATCTCCCACCTGCTCAGTGGGCCCAAGCGGGCGCGTGAGACCTACTGTCCTATTCCTGGAATGTTAACTGTGATCTCTTGGTGGAGGGACAACCTGCCAGCGTTCTCTAGTATCTCTCTAATAAATCAAAAAGTATCTTGGGAAGACATCTATGCTGCTTCACAGCCTACTTTCCTATTCGTTTTAGCATCCATCAATGATCCTTAAAACAATACTACCAGTATGATGGCCAAACACAGATTTCTTTTAATCTTCCTCATTCTTGATGTATTTATTATTTTCTGTTTTTTAAAAAAACAAAACAACTTTCCCCTCTCCCTCATTTATTTATTTATTCAATTATCAGCATAGGTTCATGAGTTATTTTATTCTATGGGTTGTAATCAACTACGATCATGATTTATCTGATCCTCAAATTCTCCCAGATTTGATCAGCAGGCGCCCCTTCAAACTGACTCCTGTGACCTTCACGCAGACACGACTGTCATTCTCTGTACACGTCCTCACATTCGGGTAGAGCAGGATGTTCCAAGCACACCTGTAAATTTCCTACCCCAGGCCCAGAACCAGCCCTTTCTCCAAGGAGTCCTGGTTCTCTGCATGTTAACAACCATGAAGTCTGTTCATGGCTATTAGTTAGAGCTGGGAAACACATATGTATAAATGTGAACACATGGGGACTTTCCTGGTGGTCCAGTGGCTAAGATTCCGTGCTCCCAATGTAAGGGACCCACCGGCCTGGATGGTCAGGGAACTAGATCTCTGGTCAGGGAACTAGATCGCACCGGCCATGACTAAAATGATCTTGCATGCCACAACTAAGATCTGGAGCAGCTAAATAAATGTTTTTAAAAATAATAAAAAATGTAAATAGATGGACACACATGCATCTATTTCTATACCTACGTATAAAAAAAACCATGAGTTCATCCAGATGACTCCAATTCCAATTGAAGTAGAGAGGGTTTCCCAGGTGGCTCAATGGTAAAAAAAATCCTCCTGACAATTCATGGGACATGGGTTCGATCCCTTGGTTGGGAAGACCCCTTGAGACAGAAATTAAAACCCACTCTAGTATTCTTGCCCGAAAAATGTCATGGACAGAGGAGCCTGATGGGCTACAGTCCATGGGGTCACAAAGAGTCAGACACGACTGAGCGACTAAAACAACAAGGGCAACTAACAAACTCCCCTTTCTGGCAATAAAAAAATACGAGTCTCATTATCCATAATATATTTGCCTATTTGCTCCATCTAGGGCTTCCCTGGTGGCTCAGATGGTATCCTAGAATAAAGAGTAAATAAGTTTCAGAATTTCTAACCTACACCACTGTAAAAAACAAACCTAACTCAAGTTCAATATTTGTTTACAGCTATTTTTTTAGTCTGAGGGTCTATAGACAAAACAGTGCATTCAAGAGCCACATGGGGTTATCTTCTTAGCCCTGCCTCAGTCATGTCCTCGTCTGAAATACAGCATTTAACACGTCTTAAAATAAAACTGCAGATGAGTGAACCAAGGCTCTGACACAGGACGGGGCTCCCCGTCTCCTCGGGCAATGGCTTCCCTCTAGTTGACTGGTCCTTTAGAAACCTGGGAGGTGTGCAACAACGCAGATGCCAGCCACTCTGAGCTGTTCTGATTCAGTAAGTCTGAGTAGAACCAAGGAACCTGTATTTCAAATGTTCCCTGAGGGAGTCTGATATCCTCTTGGGAAACCACTGGCTGTAAGAACAGAAACCTAAAAAAGCAAGGCCCTGATCTCATGTCTGGCTGGCTCGCACCAAGCTCCAGCCTCGCGGGGCCACGGTCTCCACCCTGCTGGCCGCCTGCAGGCGCTGCTTCTCTGGCCCACAATACTCTCACCTCCCTCTACCACCTGGCAAATACCTATTCTTCAAAATCCAGCTCAGATGTCTCCTCCTCTCTGAAGCCTTCCCAATTCCCCAAAGACAACCAGACCCCAAGTTCCCTGAGCTCTCAGAACAGTTTGCTTTCGATTGTCGAATAATTCACACATATTGAAAAACAGACCAGCACAACACGACAGCTTTGTCAATAGCCCTCTGTTACAGCTTCCCTCACAAGCAGGATTATCTCTGCCTGTCTTTTCCATTGGCAAGGAGGCTTCTTCTTCCCGTGACGATCTCCAGGCACGAGATCTGGAGCATGGCAGGTGCTCCAAAAATGGTCTTAAGATTATTTTCAGCATTAATTCTGTGGTTCAAAGACAGCCTAAGTACTTTTCCATGACTCGTCAGAACAGACTGAGAAAAGTCAGGATTGCCAAAGATTCTCTGCTCAGTAATTCACATCTCAAGATGAAGTCCATGTCTTCCTGGTCTGGGCTAAACCTGCGTGTTATTGTTCATGCTGGTAAGTGAATGCTGTTTCCATACGAGACTCAATTATTTTTAGCACTCCTGTTATGATAAACTCACAGTAACCTCAAAAAGAACAAATCAAAGTCAACTTTTTGCCACAGGAAACCAGCTCACACTTAATGTTTTGCAACATGCCATGGGAGAATAATAAAAAGATGAGACCTTTTGCTCACAGATGGTGAGGCTGACTCTCGAGATAGTGGAAAATGCAGCAGGAAGTGTGCAGTCTGGCCACTATCTTATGAAGTAAACTGGAAAAACACTCACACCCCAACAAAGCAAACACATGCACACGGACAGCAGGGCAACTGTTTCACAGGGGCTGGATGGTGAATGGGGTGAGGACCGTCTACATGTGTGGGGCAGGCCAGAGCTGGGTGACACTGGTATCAAAAGCCTGATGGGTGCCCAGGGGAGTAGGCAGGCAAGAGAAGCCTGTGGGGACACCAGAGGGAGGGGGGAAGAAATGACCAGACAGGCAAACTAGTCACTCACGTATAAACTATTTGTTGGGCACCTACTAAGTGTTCCATTTGGGTTCTCTGCAAGGTATCCTCATGTATGTATCACAGTCAAGTTCTCTGACCTTGCACTCTGACCTCACTAGGAATTCCTAAGGCATCATCAGGTGTATCAGTCACATTCCTAGAAAGGCTCTTGGGAACAAATTCCAAGGACTGAGAAAAGCTGAAAACAACTTACATTTGGTAAGACTAGTCACAAAAGACCAGAGAAACACATTTTGCAGCCAACAAGACAAATGAGGTCATTCTATGTATGCTCCAAGATCTCTTCCGAAGCACTTAAGGCCATCAAGTAAAAGAAAGCAAGTCGCTTAACACTTACAAGCTGAATTCTGGCAGAAGTCTAAGCTGCCGGCCAGACTCCCCTAGGGAAAGAGATCATAAGAGCCTCTGCCCTCCACTTCCAGAAGCTCAGTCCAGTCCTTAATCAAGGAGTTAATCACATGTGAAAAGCCCCCAGAAAGCTAACCAGACCCTGATGCTCACTGCTGGAACACTCCTAAGAGTTCCAGTTGCAGCATATCTGGAAAGACACAGGGCACAGGATGACCCATGAGGGCGAAACAAAACAAAACATCAGGAACATGCATGGGACAGCACGCAAGAAGTCAGGACGCGTCACCTGCTGCAAAGAGAAAAGCGAAGGCTGTGCTGGGTATCTGGAAAACTCAGCAAGAGCACTGTGCGTGTGTGCATGTGTGTGTGCGGCGCAGGGTGGGCGCAGACGTGCACGGTGTGTGTGTGTGTGTGTGCGTGTGGCGCAGGGTGGGCGCGGGCGTGCGGGTGTGTGTGCTTATGTGTGTGTGGCGCGGGGTGGGTGCGGATGTGTGGTGTGTGAATGTGTGTGCGGTGCGGGGTGGGCGAGGACGTGCGGGTGTGTGTGGGTGTGTGTCTCACGGCATGGGCACGGACGTGCGTGGTGTGTGTGTGCGCACGTGGCGCGGACGTGCAGGTGTGTGTGTGTGTGGCGTGGGGTGGGGTGCGGATGTGTGGGGTGTGGGGGGGGCGGCGCGGGGTGGGCGCAGACGTGTGTGGTGTGTGTGCGTGTGGCGTGGGGTGGACGCGGATGTGCATGGTTTTAGACCTGGGTTTTAGGCCTGATATTGCCACTGGTGTGCTCTATAGCCAGGAGGAGGAGTCACTTCCCTTCTAGGTCTTCTTATAAGCTCGTAAGTGGACTAATTAGAATTGAGAAGTGGGCTCATCTGTATGCCCAGAGAGGACTGCAGGCAGTGCTGTCGAGAGGATTCTGAGGCTCTGAGAGAAGTGGCTGGTCAACGAGGAGGCTTTCTTAGCCACGTCTGCCACAGGGGTTGAGGGAAGAGTGGGAAGCACACAGCTGCCAGCCTTGACCAGATGGTATGACATGTGGAGTCGCCTCCTTTTTTAAAATTCCCTATTACAAAACTATGGACATTTCCCTCATGGCTGAGATGGTAAAGAATCTGCCTGCAATGCAGGAGACCTGGGCTAGATCCCTGGGTTGGGATGATCCCCTGGAGAAGGAAATGGCAATCCATTCCGGTATTCTTGCCTGGAGAATCCCATGGACAGAGGAGCCTGGCAGGCTACAGTCCATGGGTTCGCAGAGTCAGACATGACTCAACGACTCACACACATACATGTTACAAAACTATACACACGGACTTCCCTGGTGGTCCAGTGGTTAAGAATCTGCCTGCCGATGCAGGGTACCTGGGTTTGATTCCTGGTCTGGGAAGATTCTACATGCCGCAGAGCAACCAAGTCTGTGAGCCACAACTACTGAGCCCTCATTCTAGAGTCCATGCTCTGCAACAAAAAACACCACCACAAAAAAAAACCCACGCACCACAACTAGAGAGTAGCCCCCATTCTCTGCAACTAGAGAAAGCAAAAACGCAGCAACGAAGACCAAATGCAGCCAAAAAGAAAAAAAAAAAAACTACACATAAAAATGGTTAAGGTGATCAACTTTATGGTACATGTTTTTATCATAATAAAGAAACTAACTATCATTATTAGTTATGAACATAGTCTTAATCTCCAAATGCAAAGCTTTGAAACTAAAAAGAGAATTAGTTACCATTTAGAAGAGGGAAGTAAACACATGAAACAGGCAAAAAAACTAAAGCCCGACAGGATTGCTGCTATGATAATACCTACTCAAGTATGGAATTAAGGGTAAACTGAGTCAACCCTAACACCGTACTATACACCAGCAAGTACCTCCAGCCTCCAAGCACACAGCTAGATTAGACAGGTCTCTAGGACTTGCTCTGGGCTAAGCCTCTTGCATGGGTATCATCCAAGCCTCACAAAAGCCCTCTGAGGCCAGCACTGTCAACACCCCCATGGTCAGAGGGGAATCTGAGGGAGCCTCTAGGAATTGAAGTCTGTGGCTCAACCTCATCCACTTGGGAAAAAAAAATGACAGAGCCAGGACTGGAAGGCAGGTCTGTTTTGATTGCAAAGCAGCAGTTCTGAATAACCGTGTACCACTGCCTGCCATGTCCCTCATAATATAAAGCTCCTGCTTCTTCCTCAAGTCCTGTTGATTCCCCAGCCCCTTGTAACTTCTGATGGTGATGGTCAGCAGAGTCTTTTGGGATGAATTATACACCCTCCCCCATCCGGTCTCCAGGGCACGAGTCCTGCCTCCCCATCTCAGTGACAGGCTCCTGAGGATAGGGAGGACCACGGGCCTGTGTCTTTACCAGTCTACCCCTTATGTGTACAGAGGGGTGTACAGCAGAATCTTCATGTGCGTGCGGCGAGGATCCAACAAGCTAACACTCACAGGGCACTGAGAGTGGAGCACGGATGCTCTTATTACCTGGTGCCTCATAAGGTATTTAATCCATTAGATTTCAAAGACCCGGCTGCTCAGGTCCCGCCTCTCTTACACCTGCATCTGGTGTCCTCTTGGGCTTCCCAGGTGACGTGAGTGGTGAAGAACACAGCTGCCAATGCAGGAGAGATGTAAGAGATGCAGGTTCGATCCCCGGGTTGGGAAGATCCCTGGAGGAGGGCATGGCAGCCCACTCCAGTCTCCTGCCTGGAGACTCCCACGGACAGAGGAGCCTGGCGGCTGCAGTCCACAGGATCACAGAGTCGGACATGACTGAGAGGCTTTCACTTGGTGTCCTCTTAAGGCAAACACGAGCCTGTCTGGGTCTCTGCCTCCTCACCCCCAGAAACCAAACTGGGGATAATTCCTACCTTGTCCATCTCACCAGGGAGATGTGATGAGGAGATGGACAAGAAAGTACTCTGGAAACTGCAAAAGGGTTGTAGATCAGGGTCTCTCAACTGCAACACTGCTGACTCTGGGGGCCAGAGCACTCTGTCCTAGGGGCTGTCTTAAGATATGAAGCAACATTAACTCTCTCCCAACCCCAACCCCAGTCAGAACAACCAAAAATGTCTCCAGACACTTACTTGCCTTGAGGGCAAGACTGCCCCTGGCTGAGAATCCCCAGGTTATGGTAAACTCAAATACTAGCTGACTCCCCTTATAAGTGGCAGTTAGAAACACCGAGGCTATGCCCAAACCTCTGCAAATTAACAGCTGTTTACAGAGGGGTGTCTATGTCCCAGCATTGAGGAGGGAGAGTTGAGAAGCACATCCCCAAAAGTACAAAACTGTCAAGGTGATTCTTTTTCTTCGGGCTTTTCTGGTATTTTCTGTAACAGATATGGATTATTTTTATGCTAACAAACCCATGTGATCTACATACTTGCTCACCTTGAGAACAAGAGGAACCTCAATTTTTCTGTGCCTTAGCTCTCTTGTCTGTGAACTAAGGGATAACACATCAACTCCCACTGGCTCTTGCTAGTAAGCACTCAATGTTCATGATTACTGTTTTAAAAATAAAATTAAAAAATTAAAGTACAGGGACTTTCCTGGAGTCCAGTGGTTAAGACTCTGTGCTCCCAATGCAGAGGGCAAGGGTGCGATCCCTGGTCAGGGAACCAAGATCCCACATTCCGTGGGTATTTTAAAAAATAATAATAATAAAGTGTTAAGCACAAGACCACTGAGATGGCAAACCAACACCCATCTAAGGCCCTCTGAACATTGGCAGTGATGGTGAGAGATGGGAGAAAATCTCTCAGGAGAGGAACGCTGGTTTTGAGCAGGAAGAACTCTGAAGAGGGAAAAGTGGTGATGACAGGAGCTTGATTTATAACACTGTTATCTTGGGCTCAATTTCAGAAAGCAGTTCATTTCAACACATAATTTAAAATAAGCAGAAATCGTAAAGAAACTAGAGCTCAATGATGGGCCTCCTCTCTGTTCACTCTGTTGTCCTAAGTGACCACTTAGAACCAACTAAGGGGAAACTTGGCTCAGGACAACCTCAAGGAACCTTCTGGGCTATGCAGCCTCATGTGCAGAAATGAGAGCACAAAGCGCACGCCAAGCACCTGCTTTCAGGGCTCACCTTGAAGGAGGAAGTAATCCGGAGTCGTGCGCTTCAGAGCTGCCTTTGCTTTATCACTGCTCCAGTCCACTTCCAGCGCCTCTTTGACGGAGCAGAAGACCACCTTCTGTTTTAAAAAAAAAAAAAAAAGACAAGACTGTTTAGGGATAAAATAGTGAAAGTCGCTCAGTCGTGTCCAACTCTTTGTGACACCATGGACAATACAGTCCATGGAATTCTCCAGGCCAGAATACAGGAGTGGGTAGCCGTTCCCTTCTCCAGGGGATCTTCCCAACCCAGGGATCGAACCCAGGTCTCCAGCATGGTGGATTCTTTACCAACTGAGCCACAAGGGAAGCCCAAGGATAAAATACATCGACTTCAAATCACCAGGCCGTAACTCATCACCATTACTAGGTTTCCTTGTTCACTAAGAAGCTGCTGCTGCTAAGTCGCTTCAGTCATGTCCGACTGTGCAACCCCATAGATGGCAGCCCACCAGGCTCCCCCGTCCCTGGGATTCTCCAGGCAAGAACACTGGAGTGGGTTGCCATTTCCTTCTCCAATGCAGGGATGTAAAAAGTGAAAGTGAAGTCACTCAGTCGTGTCCGACTCTTGGCGACCCCACTGACTGCAGCATACCAGGCTCCTCCGTCCATGGGATTTTCCAGGCAAGAGTACTGGAGTGGGGTGCCATTGCCTTCTCCGAAAAGAAGCTGAGGCCCACTCAAATCCAATAAACACTTCCTGAGCACTTACTGTGAGCTCCCCTGGGCACTGGGGTCACAGAGATCAATGCTATGGACTCCCTGAACTGCAGGAAGACAGAGCAAAGCTCTGTCCATTCTGACTCTGGAGGTATTTACGCCATGGAAATTCCTTCACAAGTGACCAATAAAATGTGTCTAAAGATACTCAATGAAATATTCTCTGTGTTAGTAAACAGACACAAACAACAATACCCATGAATAACAGCATTCCTTCTCCCTACAGCAGGAAGAAATACAGTTGAAACCTAGTAACCTACATCAAATTTTCTTTTAAAAATGCCATGAGAGATATATGTTAAAATACAAACAACTAATTATGAATAAGAAAATAGTTTTCTTTCCCTTTCCTAAACAATGAAGTCCAAAAGCCATTTTCTGGGACTGAAGGACAGGGAAAGAACGTGTGTGTGGAGAGCTGGTGGCTGGACTGGAGGGGGCAGGGCAGGGCAAGGAGGGCATCCTCAGAGGGCAGCAGCAGGAGCCCGATCACATCCAAGGACTTGATGCGACAAGAAAAGACACTGAGAATCTGGGCAGCAAGGCTTCACTGTCAGAGAAGAAGAGAGTCAGAACTGGGGAAACAGAGAGAATTAGAATGAAGCCTGTGGTTGAGAGTTACTGCCGTGAGCTCATTTTCCATATATACAGACAGATAAAGAAATAAATGTAAACGCAAGTGTATGTGTACACATACAAATATTTACCTGCTGTGTACACTGAGAAAGTCTAAAAGCAATGATACTCTAGCAGCAACAAGCACATCTAAAACACAGAGTCTGGTTTCTAATCACCACTAAAAGACGCATTTCTCCTTGGAGAAATGACTGACTGCAAAGCTGCAACATGAGAGGAGCCTGAAACAGGAAAAGTGCCCCAAAGAATGATGGGACATGTCGAGGTAACAATTCAGCTTAAAGAAACTTCCACTGGTCAAATCTGGACCAATCTGAGGATAAAAGTAAAGAATAATAGATAGTACTTTTAAGTAAACTATAATCCTTTAGATCTAAAATTAGCTAATGAGCAAAGTTTTTTAAGGAATGAAGTATTTATATATTTTCAAAATACTTCTCCACAAAATACCTATTAGTCACACAGGGATAAAAAAAAATTGTTTTCAAAGGACTAATATGGAAAGTAACCTTACTCAAATGATCAAAATTAACACAACCAGTAAAGCAGCACATGGAAACCACGCACCAGACCACAGGACGCAATGAGAAGCATCCATGTGGTGGTATTTTTCCCAAAGATGTGTAGCAAGAGTCTAATTACAAGGAACATCAGAGGAACCCAAACTAAGAGACATTTTACAAAATAACTGGCTTGCAACCTTTAGATGTCATGAAAATCTAGTTGCATCCCATTCTGACCCGGATCCTTTTGCTGTTAGGACATGACTGGAATAACCAGCAAACCCTAAACAGGGTCTGAGGATTTAGATGGCAGTGACTTATCCAGATATTTTTCCTGACTGTGATGGCTGGTTTCTGATCACGGAGAATACCTTATTTGAGAAAATACAGACTAAAATATGTGGGAGTAAGGCAGTGGCACCTTATCCTCATCTAGTTGTCAGCTACTTCTACCAAGTTTAAGCTAGTACATGTGTGTGTGCAAGTGTATAAACCTTCAGACTTACAGAGGTGTGTGTCTTCCTTTCTTCCCTCTACCGACTCCCCCCCACCCCCACAGCAAAAAGAAAAATAAAACAGAAGGAAGACAACAATGGCGCAATTTACAGGCTAAGGGAGCCAAGACCCATTAGCTGCCAGGCAGTTCCCACAGCTGCAGATCAAAATGGACCTGAAAGGTGAAAACACAAACTGCTGGTGAAAATGAAAAACAGCCATGGTGTGTAAAGTGGCTTTCCGCCTCCCCATGATCACTCCTCTGGGGTTTGGGCCCACTGTAAGAGCTGGGATACAGGATGGTTGTACTGCCCTCAAACCTTTTGGTCAATGGGTCTGTCTGACCTTAGAAGCTAAGTCATGCAGTAAACCAGAGGGACATTTAGTGCTTGATATAGACTTGCCAGCCCCTTCTTAACAAGTCTTACCACACAGATCAAGCCATCAGCAGTACGACCTGGAGATGCCATCACAATAAGGAAACGTCTTACCAGGTTTCAAAACCCACCAAGACTTTCATTCAAAATTTTTGTAGTTTGCCTGGCTAAGTAAGACCAATGCTAAGAATCCACTGATTTGTTAAGCCATTATATGAAGAATAAGGGGGAAAAAAGTTGGTTCTAGAATCAGTCTGAGACAGGCCTGCCTCTAATGCTCTCAGGGCCTGAGGGTAAGAGTACAAATGAAAACCCATATATCATGTCTACATATTCAGTTATAAATCACACTAATAAGCTATTAAGTAAAGTATATTGTATTCTCCAGCCTTGACAAATAAACCTCCTTCATAACCACCTAGAAAACTAGGTTCAAATTTGGAATTCTCACACTCTGTGGGAGTCCTGTGCCACAGGGGCACCCTGGGAAGGTCGCCCCCGTCTCATTCTGGCTCACCCACAACGTAAGGAGCTTTGAACCTGATTTTGCACAAGGTTTTGCCCATCCTTCCCTACCAAAACATCCAATCCTCAGGCCGAGGCATTCAGACGCTGTGGTAAGGTCCACACTCCAGAGGCAGACAGGGAAGCAGCCTAGAAAGTGAGCCTGAGGCTATCTGGCCAGGAGATTCCAGGGGTCCAGGTACCCAGAATGGGGTTCAGAACTGGGGGCAAGGCTATGGGACCCAGGCAGATGTACCTTCCTGATCTCATGGGATCCTTACCCTGTGAGGGGAATGGCTGGAGGAAGGCCGGAGTGGGACCTTCTAGAGCACCACGGCCAAGGGTAGAGGCCCTCTGCCCTTCCCAACTTTAGGGCAGATTTAGTCCCAGTTCTGCCACTAGTCTTTGACTGTGGACCAGTGACTTCACCTCTCTTGGGTCTGTGGCAGACAACTTTTGGAGAAGTTTCCTGGGATCTAAGGAGGAGGCCCCTGTGGCCTTGGCTTTAATGTGTACCAACCCACCAGCACAGGTGACAGAGTCTGAGATGGTCCCACGACCCAAGCCAGGCCCACCAGATTCCTTAATCAAGAATATGAAAGCTGGAAATAGAGACACATTCATGGCAGAACTCTCAAGAGAGAGGCCAGATTCCTGTTGCCTCCAGGGCCTCCCAGCTGCCCTGGTTTTTCCTCTTCTCAGATCACAGGAATAAAACTCCATGCTTCTTGGGCTACTGAAGTCTGCCTCCAATTAATGCCCCCTTTTTTGGTTCAAAGTATCCAAATTCTACTATTGTGGCTCATAACAAAAATAAAACTTAACCAAGCTGCCTAATCTGTAGTAGAATAGATGCAAAAGGCGGTGCCTGCCTTACCCACCTCACTGGCGTCGAGTTTATAAAGAGAAAAGGCTGCCTGACACCGCTTTCAGGGAGTAAAGAGCCTTCAGATGAAGCAGCCACAAAGCCTGCCAGGTAGCAGCCGCTACCATTCCCCCAAACGAAGTAACCCCTCCTGTTTCACCATGCCCTCAGCTCACGAATCCCTGTCTGGTAGGCCTCACCCACTCCCCTCCACTGTCCATTTTCCTTCCTGATCATTCTGGGCCTTGAGGATTTCAATCTGAGAGTCTAGTTAAGACTAATAACAAGCCTTCTTACACTGGGTAGCAGCTTCCTGATGCAGAGACCACAGTGAAAGGCACAGCACTGAATGGAGCAGAATTTTCAACAAATACCCAGGAGCTGATAAGACCCACCTGCCTTTCATTTGCCAAAAAGCCCAACAATAAATATAAAAGATGAATTCTCCACACAGTCTATCAGCTATCAAATTATGGGGTTGTGCTGAGCCATTTAGATAGTGGGAGACTGCAATAACCTCTATGCAATAGGAAACTGGCTCAACAGATCACGGCAAGGCAAAGCGAGGAAGACCTACCAGACAGCCACTTAAAAATCATGTTCTCCAATTGTATGCCAACTATAGCTCAATAAATAAAATAGAGTAGAACAGAAGCATGCTCTCCAAAGGAGACACAAAGATTTGAGGAGTGCTTATGAAAACACACAGAGTGAAAAAAGGAAAGACAACACACACACACACACACACACACATATATATATATATGCCACATACATTAGGTCATTATGTATGTCTTGCATATATTTACATATATCAACTAGCACTCCAATTTATTATGCACATGCATAAAAAGAATAGTGACATTACTGGGTAGCAAGATTCACATTTTCTCAGTTTGTTCTATATTTTCCACATTGGAACTTGTGAAACCATTTTGTTTTCTGTGGGTTTTTTTTTTGGCTGTGCCGCATAGCATGTGGGATCTTAGTTCCCCAACCAGGGATCAAATCCATGCCTCCTGCAATGGAAGCATGGACTCTTAACCACTGGACCACTGGGGAAGTACCCTATTTTATTTTTTAAAATCAGGCTGAACATCTATAAGAAGTGATAAAGATCTGGATGTAAAGCAGCATGTAAATCAGAACTGAAACAACTTTTAAACTACAGATTTCGAGGTCTAATTTCCACACCTACTTATCAGAGACTATAGTTTTCAAAAGCATTTTAACAACTGACAACCACAACCCGAGACAGTTTTCACACTCGGCAGAGTGGCAAAAGAGCCCCAAGTTACCAAATGTTACTGTTACATGCTGCTGGGTTGGAATGTAAATAGAGAAAATGCCTTAAGACTTCCTTTTTTAGAGGCTGGTGAAGCTGAAGGTGTGCACACTCTAATTCTCCTGTGCCCTAGAGAAATCACACACCCACCCAAAGAGATCATCTAGGCACGCACGTGACACTGACTGCAACACAATTTGTAACGGCAAAAACTTACATAGCTAAATGCCTATTAACAGGAGAATAAATAGTAATGTTTTCACACAACAAATACTCTGTGGTCAAAACAAATAAACAAAAAACCCACCGATAAAACTGTCTTGCAATGACTGTTGTCCAGGAGAACTTGCAATGATGACAAGAACACTCTGTATATGGGTGCTTTGCAATATGGATGCCACAGGCCGTGTGTGGTTACTGAGCATGTGAAATGTGGCTAGTGAGACTGCAGAACTGAATTTTTAAATTAAATTTTATTAATTCTAATTTGAATGGCCACACGTGGCTGGTGGCTACCGTAATGGACAGCAAAGCTCCAGACCTACACACAAACACAGATGGCCTCACAAAGCTGCTCTTAAAAAGCATGTGGAATGGAGGAGGAAATGGCAACCCACTCCAGTATTCTTGCCTGGAGAATCCCGTGGACAGGGGAACCTGGCAGACTACAGTCCATGGGGTCTCAAAGAGCTGGACATGACTTAGCAACTACACAGATATAGGAGAGACAGAAGTGTGATGGGACAAATTATGTGTATGGGATTAAGAGATGAAAAACTCCTATTTATAAAACCGCAGCAAGTTTATATTGTATCAGATAAAGAATTACAGCCATTATTGTATAATAACATTTGGTAGAGTATAACATGTAAAATACTGAATCACTGTGCTGTATACCTGAAACTAGTATAATATTGTAAATCTACTGCAATTAAAAATAAAAAATTTAAAAAATAAAAGGTGAATTTCCCACGGAGAATTGTTAAGATTGTATTTTCTGGATGGTACAAGCCACCAGACATTTAATAAAGGGAGTATCTATGAACAACAACAACAAAAAAGCATGTGAAACCAATTTTTAAGAAATTAAAAAGCACGCCAAACAATTCTGTATTGCTTGGAAACATAGTCGAGCAGGAAGAAGAAATGCATGGGAATGAGAAACATGACTGAGGACAGCGGTTACTCATGTGGGCGAGGGGCATCCAAGTGGCCGCAACCACCCAATAGTGTTTTCTGCTTTAAACGGGGTGGTGGTTTCGTGGTGGTTTCGCTCTACATTCTTAATTCCTACCCTACAACATCACCTAGTAAGCGTTATTCCATTGTTGGGATTACAAACACATGATGAAACACCATGCCAAGCCGGCCTACACCCACTCTCTGGATACCTTAGTAAACCCTCACCAATGTGCCAGCAGACCTGAGGAGACAGAGAAAGAACACGCAGATCGGTACAAGCGTCCTGGAGACCTTCCGCTTATTAAGGTGGACAGTGTTTGCTTGAGCGTTGTGTTTTATGACTTGCACTGATGTCACATGATTTTTGTGTCTCAAATATCACACACACACACTGTGCTGTGATGCTGGCAGGGACTTCTATTCCTCATCCATAGAACCGAGAAACTTCTCTCCGATGAGACAAGGCACCAGCAGCACCCGCTCCAAAACTCTTCTACCTGGGAAACCTGCCATCAACTTCCCATCAAATCCTCTGCAATGTACACCCTGCCCCCTCCCTGCCTGCCCCCAACCACAAACATACCAAGTCACTCTGAGAGGGAGTTTTGAACCTCTCTGGCCTGCAGGTTCTGGTCCAGGCAACAACTCAATAACAGACTTCTACACATTCTTCACCAAGAACCTCGTCTTCTTTAAAAGTCTGTTCTCAGCTCAGTTCAAATAACCTCAACTATGAGAACTAACATACTACAACACTAATCAATTTATTCAATCACAAAGAAAGTTAAATCCTTCCTAACTGATGAACAAATCCTTTTTACAACAACAATAATCTCCCAAGTTGGGTCATCTTATGCTTCCTGTACACTGAACACACGTCCTGAACACGCACGTGTGGGCCCTGCACTAGGAACACAGCTGGGAACCAAACTCCCCAGCCCAGGTCGAATGGAGTTTGCGTGAACGAGGGAGGCACTGCCAAGTCATCTGAGGGGCAACGGGTGCTGCCATCAACGTGCCAAAGGAGAGGTGGAGCCACTAGCCAGCCACCAGGAATGTGGCTGTAAAGATGGGGCTGAGAGGAGGATGCGAGTTGTCAACAAATAAATGGCTCAGAAAGGAGAAATCAAAGCAATGAATCACTCTTCAACTGTGGAATTTCACAACTAATTCATGAAAAAGGGACTTCCAGGGCCAAAATTAGTCACCCACTACTTCAGAAGGGGTAAAATTAAGTCTATTTCTTAGCATGTCAGAAGCAAATCTTTATGTTTAATCTTTAAAAAGCTATCACAGAGAGTATCCACCCCCAAGAATCTACCCACTCCTGTCCGGCAGCCCCCTAACAATAAAGAAACACGGGCAGCAACATGGGAGCACACTGGCGGTCATTCATCCTGAAAGTTTTCAGAAGTGACCCTGATTTTCACATACTTCAGCCTGGCATCCTCACCCAACTTCAAGTCATCCTGGAAACTCCAAGGGGCAGCGCCTTGTGGTGATAAAGCGCCCCTGCACCCTCGGCCACCGCCCGTGTTCTCCCCTCCCTGTGTCAGCCCCTCAGTCATGTCTGACTCATTGTGACCCCATGGACTGTAGCCGCCAGGCTCCTCTGTCTATGGGAGTCTCCAGGCAAGAATACTGGAGTGAGTTGCCATTCCCTTCTCCAGGGGGTCTTCTTGACCCAGGAATCGAACTCAGGTCTCCTGCAGTGTAGGCAGATTCTTTACCATCTGAGCCACCAGGGAAGCCCACCCAGTCCTTCCTCTGACACAGCTGTGTGATCTCAGGCAGGTCCCTTAACTTCTCCGGGCTTCAGGGTCTGCTGTAAATGGAGATAAGACAACTAACGTACTTCCCTGCACCCGATGCAGTGCCTTGTACACAGTAGGCATTTTGCAACTCACAGATACAGAAAGAACTGGCTGTTTGGAGCCAGGAAGTCAGAGTCGTTCTGTCTCAACATCTGAGCTTTTTCTTGACCCTGTTTCCTGTGACTGGCTGCTGATCCTGGCTTGGGTGCTTGCAAGACTGTTCTTCACATTTCAACTCTAACAACTCTTCCTCAGGGAAACCTTTCCAGACACTTCCTCATCATAAAACCGCTGCCATCTCCTTTACGTGCTGTATATGGTACCCACTTCATGCCTGTGCCCAAGACCTGTTTCTGGGGAAATCTCTCTGATGACTCCTCCTGGGCACCAAAGGAAGCACACAGTGTCCTGAGCACCAGTCTCTGGGCTGGGCATCTGCCCGCCACTGTAGTTCTCACCTTCGCACAGGTGCTAGAAAGGCCTGGCCAAGCATCTTCCTAGACGGTGTGAAAACCACAGCTCTGTTTTTCCTCTTTGTTTTTTAACGTTTCTAATTTCGGAGCACAATGTGTACCTTCAAGCACAAGTGGGTGTACAACATAGGGTTGAACCTAAGGAAAGGGGGGAGGGGAAGGGAACCCTCACCAGAAGCCTTTCACAGGAAACAGGAAGTGGCTGCTTCCCCACCCCCATCCTGCAAGGCTGAGAGCATAGCCCAACTAGTTGAAAGGGCAGAATCTAAACCCAGGGATTTTTGAATTGGAGGAAAACTTCGGAACTGTGGAGCAGTCACTGCCAAAATGGAGACGGCACATTCTCGCAAGGTGGCCGAGCCCCGGCCTGGCCCCAGCCTTCTGCAGCTCCCGGGGCAGCCACACAAAGACAAGGTTTGGAATCCCGGAGATTGTCATGAGGAATGCCCTGCATGCCTCACGACCTTCACGGCTCAGGGCTGGAATCCAAGCCTGAATTGTCCCCGTGAAACAGCTGACTAACAATGTCAGCTGGGGAATATTTTGATACCTTCAAATTGGGCCCTGTGGAGGAAGAGGCTACACAAAGAGCTGTGTGCCTGAAGAGCCCGCAGAATGGTACGCAGAGGCCACCCAGGGTCTGCCAGGCTGCCCACATTCTCCTCATAGCTCGCTAAAGTGGCTCCCCAGAAGTCTGACTCCCAGGAAACTTCGCCAGCTGCCTCAGGGCTCTAACTGGCTAGGGCTCTCTCTATTTGAACGTGAAAGGCCCGCCTCAATCAGAGAAGGCCCTTAAGCCATAAAACCCTTCACACCAAGGCCAAGTGTCACACTTGTAAGAGGGTGTGATTTAATACCAGTATTAAATATATATATAATATATATATATATATAAAATATATATACACACCTGAGAACACTTGTCAATATCAAGACCTTTCTTCTTAAAAGGTTATTTGGTGGGGAAAAAACAAAAACTTTATTTTAAAAAAGCAATAAGCAATTCAAGTTTAAACTGTCTCCCTGCCCATTAAGGAGCCTACTAAATTGTCTACCAATTTGAAAGCAAAAAAATCTGTACAAGAGTAATGGCTTGTGCTCAACAACAGTCTTCTTTATGCTACTCCATACACCAAAGGTTCAAACTGCTGGCCCACAGAGCAGGTAAGTGAGGAGGCACACGTTCTCTTTAGTCTCTACACGGTGCAAGGGAACAGCGTGCAAAAAGGCTGCTGGCATTAACAAGTCTGAGACAGAGCATATGAAAAAAATCTACATTTCTCACTCTCTTGAAAAATCACATCTGGGCATCACTAGGTTCACATTTTCTCCAGAAAAACATCTACTTCTTCTTCATTGACTACACTAAACCCTTTGATTGTGTAGATCACAACGAACTGTGGAAAATTCTTAAAGAGATGGCAATACCAGGCCACCTTACCTGACCCTGAGAGAAGCAACAACTAGAACCAGACATGGAACAACAGACTGGCTCCAAATTGGGAAAGGAGTACGTCAAGGCTGTATATTGTCACCCTGCTTATTTAGCTGATACGCAGAGTACACCATGTGAAATACCAGGCTGGATGACTCACAAGCTGGAATCAAGATTGCCAGGAGAAATATGAACAACCTCAGTTATGTAGATGATACCACTCTAATGGCAGAAAGCGAAGAGGAACTAAACAGCCTCTTGAGACTGAAAGAGGAGAGTGACAAAGCTGGCTTAAAACTCAACATTCAATGAACTAGATCATGGCATCTGGTCCCATCACTTCACGGCAAATAGATGGGGAAAAAGCAGCAACAGTGACAGATTTTCATTTCTCGGGCTCCAAAATCACTGCAGACAATGATGGCAGCCATGAAATTAAAAGATGCTTGCTCCTTGGAAGAAAAGTTATGACCAACCCAGACAGCATATTAAAAATCAGAGACATCACTTTGTCTACAAACGTCCATATAGCCAAAGCTACGGTTTCTCCAACAGTCATGTAGAGTTTGACTACAGAGAAGGTTGAGCACTAAAGAACTGATGCTTTCAAACTGTGGTGTTAGAGAAGACTCTTGAGAGTCGCTTGGACTGCAAGATCAAACCAGTCAATCCTAAAGGAAATCAACCCTGAGCATTCACTGGAAGGACTGATGCTGAAGCTCCAATAATTTGGCCACCTGATGTGAAGAGCTGACTCACTGGAAAAGACCCTGATGCTGAGAAAGATTGAGGGCAGGAGAAGAGGGCCACAGAGGATGAGATGGTTGAATGCCATCACCAACTCAATGGACATGAGCCTGGGAAAACTCTGAGAGATAGTGAAGGACAGGGAAGCCTGGTATGCTGCAGTCCATGTGGTCGCAAAGACTCAGACATGACTTAGCTACTGAACACGCAACCTCATGGTAACAGCTAGCTGGCACTAAGCATATCTGCCCCCCTTTAAAGGGGATAAGCGCTGGTCCACTCTGTCCAGACTCCTCCCTTCAGGACTACATGTTTCCTTTCCTGGTTATGGCCTGGAGCCTACAGGATCCTAGGGCTTTTTGACTTAACACTCCCCACCTCACCATCCATTCTTGCCTGGGAAATCCTGTGGACAGAGGAGCCTGGCAGGCTACACAGTCCATGGGGTTACAAAAGAGTCAGATATGACTTAGCAACTAAAACAAGTATGAATTTGCAACTAAAACAACAACAACAACACAATCACACAGTTGCTTTACAATGTTGTATGTCTACTGTACAGCAAAGTGAATCAGCTACATCAACATACCTTCTTGACCATGGTTGTCTCAGATGAATCAAGCTTGGCTCTCTTGGTATCAGGTCCATCTTCTACTCCTTGACTAACTTTGGCAACTTTGGTTTTCTCCCTAGAGGATGAGAAGTGGGAGAATCGAGTTTTACTCTGTGAATTATGCCATGAGAACAAAAAGAGGATCACCAGCTCACTGCATGGAATGGATGGTGGTTAAGAGCAACATCTCACACTGATCTGGTCTCAAATCCCAGCCCAGGTGCTAAGACTACCTGATGTGGCATCTACCTACTATGTGGGAATAATAACCACTGCAGGATTATTAAGAGAAATAACCAATTGTTAGCAGACTGCCAAGCACATAGTATGTTCTCAAGAAATGCTGTAAACATTCCCTGAATTCATTTCCTCCCATCTACCATGGGGAGCTCACCTTCAAATAATCTGGCCTTCTTTTCTCTACAGTGACTTCTTTATCCATTTAGAACATGCTCAAAGACTAGATTTTCTTAAAGCCATCACACATTAGAGTTATAAGAGATTCTGAACATGTCTATCCTTCCCCCATCTCGACTTCACAGGCAAGAAACCTGCAGACTGAAGAGAGTTCAGGGGCTCCCCTGAAAAGTTCAATGCAAGAAAACAGTTCCTGTCTTGACTCCTGGTGGGGGCTTCACTACCACAAAGGGTCTCTTCTCTCTCTCTCTCTCATCGGCATGGCGGTGGTCAAAAGTCACAGCCCCCAAACCAACTCTTGTCATCTTACAAGAATGGTATCATCACCATCTTTCATCTAGAAGCTGTAAGTTCAAAATATGGTAGGTCTCATCATGTGAGACTTACCAGGATCTGCAACCTCAAGGTGCAAGAAGAGGAGGTCTGTTTGTACCACCAGAGCTGCCTCTGGACCCTGGAGATGTTCCAAGGTAGACTCTGGCTGAGACTGCCTCCAGAGTTGCCCATCTAACTAACTAGTACTCAGTTTATTAGCTCTCAAACCTAAACACACACAAGCCCAAGCTGGAGAACAAATGTATACAATCTAGTCAAGTTGTCCCTAAACAGAAAGCAAAGCCCAGACTGATCAGACACCCAAGTGGTGTGCTTTGATCACCTTAGAAATGCCTTTCTCATGTTCTAGAGCAACTGTTTCCAACCTTTTTGGCACAGTGGGGGGTCGGGGTGGGGGCGCCAACAGTCCAGTGGAAGACAATCTTTCCATGGTCAGGGCGGGGGATGGTTCAAGTGGTAATACAAGTGATGGGGAGCAGGAGGTGAAGCTCCGCCCACCTCCTGCTGCACAGCCTGGTTCCTAACAGGTCAAAGACTGGTACCAGTTGGGGGTCTGGGAGTTGGGGAACCCCTGCTCTAGAGGAGACCATCAACTTGGAAGGCAGGAGCCACATCTCCTACAATTCTGAACACACAATCTACGTAGTCAATAAGCTATTAACTGATTTCCCAAAGTTCTAAGTACTAGAGTAAAATACTTTCCTTAAACAGGTCATTTCCTGTTGCTGTTGTGTTGTTCAATCGCTAAGTCATGCCCAACTCTTCAATCTCATGGACTGCAGCACACCAGGCTTCCCTGTCCTTCACTATCTCCCAGAGTTTGCTCAAATTCATGTCCACTGAGTCGGTGATGCTATCTAACCATTTCAGTCATTTCTTACCCGTGAATAAAAGTACATTTTAAAATGCTATGTTCTCTCCTCCTTTCCCTGAACTTACTCTACAAATTCATGCTCTCCAAGATTGGCAAACGTGTATCCATGGTAGCCAAAAACATCTCCTGTAAAGAACTTGATGCTATTTTTGTGACAGATCTGGTCAACTTTCACTATGACGTCCCTGGAGCAGCAAGTCAGACATACCTGCAGAAGAAAAGAAAAGTGGCTGCATGTGAGTTAGGCAGACCATGACTCACCGCCCAGAAGTCTAAATAAACCTTAATGAACAGTCTCTCTGGGCATGTCTAAAGCCAGTTTCAAACTGGTACAACTGGTTCCTTGGATCCTCAGGTTAGAAGACAAAAGAACAGTTGCAGGTCTCAGTGTGCAGAAAATGTAAATCATTGAGACTGTCATTCCACCTTCTGTGACCAAACTGCAACACGTCGAGCTAGTAAGTAACAGGCACTCAATGAATTTGTTTCCCCTAAACCATGAATATACATAAACCACATTTCACAGTTTTCATGAAAAGACAGTAATATAACTCAGAGTAAGTTATTTCTAAATCATTAAACCTATTAAAGTCTGATTAAGCTACAGCAAGAAACAAAACCAGTTTTTTAAAATTTACCCAAAGATCATGTTTAAATACAAGGGCATTATCCCCCCCTTCTTCTGACTGATGTGTGATGATAAAGAAGGTAAACAAGTCCCATTAAGATTATTTTTCCACAGTTTTCGATGTGAAACTTAATCTGAATTTAAGGACAAAAGAAAAGGTTATAGCCCAAGTGACCTCCCATTCAGAGTTAAGACAATGAGCTGGTGATTCACTCAGGGGAATCATCAATGTTGCTCTGAGGCCTCCAGGTCGTGTTCCAGTAAGTTGAGGTATTGGAAATGGCTAAGTTTTACTGCACAGGACACCATCTTTTCAGGAAAAGTTTTGTGATCAGGAGCAGGAAGACAACTTCTAAATCGCACATGTTTTCTTCTGAACAGAGAAAGTTGGAGAAGAAATTACCAAAGGATGTTTTCATTTGATAACCTCTTTGCAGCTGTCTGGGAGCCTGAACACTGACATATCGTCATAGAGAAATGTGTCTCCACTGCCATTCAAAGGCTGCCAGCCACCCAGGGAGAAATCAAATCTAAAAGACAAGACAGGTGCAGCTGAACATGCAAACTGAACAGAGCTCTGCAGTCAAGAGTGAGTGTGAAAACCTATGAGGACCAGTCAAACATGGCTCAAACAAGTCACGCTTACCCTGTGAACATGCCTTATATTAATACAAGCCACAACCCCTTGTTTCAGTTCTAACAAAGCTTTAGTGGCTAAAAGTTCAAGGACACCTACAGTAAACCAAATGTGGTTGCTATGGATAAAGAAATGAAGGATGGCTTATGTCCAAATGGAAAATGTTCCAGTATCTGGACTTACAAAACAGAGTGAAAAAAATCTTAAAGGGACAAAATGCACAGATGAACCATCCTTTGAAGCCCACATTTGAATACATGCACATATGAGATACAATGGTGTGCAAACCAAACTCAAATCCTAACCTATCATGTAATAGGTCTTTCATTGAAAAACCAAGCAGATCATCTCTGACTATTACATGGTTATCCAACATTTACTAAGCTTTTCCAGGGTGGAGGGAACCATGTCTGAAAGGTCGTATAGACACTGAAGCAGAATTTCACTTATCCTTTCACCTCTGCAGAGATTTGGCAGTGAAATCAAGTGAGGTCGGATATGCTTCATTTGGCTTATGACTGCAGTGATTCTGTCTAGTTGTCCATGGCAACATGGTCAAAGCGGCTATGTGGAGGAGAGAGATATAGACAGACCAAGATCAGGTGTGCTCTTTTAAAAGACAAAACACAGACTGGAGTTTGATATTTCTAACAAAAAAATGACTCTGCTACAGAAATTAATCACCAACTTGTTAAGTTTTCGGAAGAAAACATTTGCAGTGAAATGTATTAAAGCTGTGTGTGAAGAGTCTGGAAGGAAGACAAAACACCAATGATGAAAGCTGGTCTTGGGGGAAGTATGCCGAAAGAAGAAACCATAAGGCAGCAACTCACAAGCAGCTAAAGCAGATTCAACAGCCTGGGTCTGCCTAACCCACACACTCAGCAAACTAAGGCCAAACACTAATGAGGCATATACGCACTAAGGTAATATAAGACTTCACCCAACTAGGGCAACAGCTTGGGTTGCCCAAAAACCTGGTTCGGGTTTCTCCTTAAGATAGTACAGAAAAACCCAAACCAACTTTTTGGCCCACCCAATACTAAAAGCGAAGAACAGAACAGCCTACAAACTATATTGGGAAAAAGCTCAGATTTGGGAGTCTAACACCCCAGGGGACCTAATATACATACAACTAGTGCTTAATTCCTACAGCAGATTTTACATTCTCTATGAAACTTACAGCATCAAATTGGGTGAAAAATGACTCGGGTTTCTTTTCTATATTCTCAGTGTCCACCTTCACATCCACCATGGGGTTGAGATTCTGTGCTCGCTCCAAAGAGGCTTCAGCCCTGTTTCGGCCAACAGACCCAGTACGGATCAGGAACTGGGCTCCGGGGTCTTCTGGAGATACCTGGGAATGAATTTTTTTTTTTTTGAATATTTTAATTTGGCAGAAAATAACAAATGAATGTTTCCATTTTATTTTTTTAATTCTTTAATGAATTTGTTACAGTTACAGTGTAGCTTGTTTTATGTTTTGGTTTTTTGGCTAACAGCATGTGAGATCTTAGCTTCTGGACCAAGGATTGAACTCACTGCATTGGAAAGCAAAGTCATAACTACTGGACCGCCAGGGATGTTCCCCTGAACTTTGCCATTTTAAAGAGTAACTAAAATATCTAGCATCTCATTGTATTACAACTGTTTCTATAGGAATTTGTCCAATGCAGATTCCCTATACTCTCTCCTCCTGAGGCTTGAAAACAGACATTTAACTTTTTTTCTTTTTTAAACTGGGCATGATGGTTAAAGAGCACCCCCTTGTGTTATAATGAAAATTCACTCTAAACAAAAAAGTCCATGCTTTCTTAATTTTTAACTGCCAACAAAATGACATAATCATGAGTGCTAAGAATTGACCAAAAATACCTACCATGTGCCCAACTTGAAGCATTCATAGAAAGACATAAGTAGCTTAAAAGATGCAGTCCCTGCCTACAAGTAGTTTCAAATCAAACCAATGCAAAAATCAGACACAATTAAGAATGCTGGAAACAAACTCTTAAATTCAATTAAAACTCAGAAAGGAGGCGAGATGAGCAGAGGCTGGAGCAGAAGGACAATTTCACTCGGAAGGCTGGACATCACCAGAAGAGAGCCTCAAAGACAGATAATATAATCCCCTGATAGCCACAAGCAGGATTAGATTCCACTGTTCAAAATGCATTTCTTCACACATCAAACATCTAATTTAATCATTCATCTCCATGACCTCACCACCTCCACCAAGACTGGGCTCAGTAGAGGAAACCCTGCTCTCCTGCCAACTATGCACAGCGTACATGTCCCTACAGTCTTTCCTCCAAGCATACGGGGCTGGTCCTCCTCCCACTTCAGGCCAGCCGTCTAACAGTCCCCGTGACCCATCCTGGGATCTCACAACACAGAGAGATTGTACATCATGGCGGTTTCTGGAGTAATTAAGGTTGGATTCAAATCTGTGATTCAAATCCTGGCTCAAGGACTTAAATGTGTGCTTTTGAGCAAATATGAAGAAATCCCATGTAAAATGGGGCTTCTCTGGTGGCTCAGAGGTTAAAGCGTCTGCCTCCAATGCAGGAGACCCAGGTTCGATCCCCAGGTTGGGAAGATCCCCTGGAGAAGGAAATGGTAACCCACTCCAATATTCTTGCCTGGAGAATGGATGGAGAAGGCTGAAAATGACGACTTTACTAGAAGCAATGCACTTACTCAACACTCTGCCTGGCTTACCTGGGTCATCTGGGCCTTACTCCTTGGCCTCTCAGCTCCTAGCTCTCCTTCCCCCTCACCAGACACGCCAGTCTCTATATGGGCCCTCTTCAGTGCAGCTGTCTTCAGGATTCCATTCAGAATCACTCATATTTTCACTCTATGTAGCTCCATAAACCAACTCCATACCTTTCAGTATCTACCAAAGTCTACTGTTGTTTCTCAAATTGCTTCTACTGATACAGACTTCCCAATCCATTTGAGTCTTATGTTAAACTGTCCATTGGATATTTCCTGCTGTAGATCCCAGGGGCCAATCATATGTGACTCCTACATTTGTTGTCTTTGTTGATGAGCCCACCAGTCAGCCACCCATTCAGTCACCAGAGCCAGAAACCTGGTCTATGCATCTTCATTTCCTTGATAGCAGCCACCAGGTGATGAGACTAAGCAGGTGGGCTCTGCCAGGAGTCGGGGCCTGGGTTCTGGTGCTCCCACTAACTACTGTGACCTTGGGTGGGCCATGCTTCACATCCTTTCCTTCTGTTTTCTTATGTGTAAAATAGGGATGATAATCCCTGCATCTGAGAGTTGTTTCTGAGGACTAAATGACACACTACACCTACCGCTCTAAGCATAGCGTCCAGCACCTCCAGTCCACGGCAGCAGCTGTGGTTACTCCTTGCTTCCTCATACGGAATCCACCCGATCCTACCACCTAAGCACCTCTCACTTCTGCGTGCTTCTCGCCATCTGTCATCACTGCCATTCCTCAGACTCTTTCCAACTCTCCCTGAACTACTAAGGCAGCCTTCTAAGTAGTCTTCTGTCCCATGCCTTGTGCCATCCACAGTCTACACGGTATCAGTGATCTACACAAGGCCCAAAGCTCAGGGGCCCCTCGCCCATCTGAAACTCTCCAATGACTCCGCACCACCGAGAGAAGTAAGGAAAGGCTTACAGTGGAGTTTACCAGCAGGCCCTTCGTGACTTGGCCCTCACCTGCAGTCTGCACCCTCACCCCCATCCCTTAGGCTTCACGCTCTACAAATACCAAACCGCTTGTTATTTTTGATTTCTACCATGCTGCGCTAATGTCCCCTGCCTAAAACACAGCCCCTCCAACCTTGAAAAATCTCTACTTGTTTTTTAAGACTGAGTTTAACACTCTGGGAAGCCTTTCACGTCTCCCTGACAAAACCTGAGTCAGGGAGCCTTCTCTGGTTTCTGGAAAAAACTGAGAATGAGAAACAAATCCTGTGCATCCCTCCCTTCCCCCCACCTCCCTGCACCACATGGCATGTGGGACCTTAGTTCCCCAACCAGGCATGGAACCTGCACCCAGAGTCTTAACCACCAGACCACCAGGGAAGTCGCTCTTGTGGATTTTTCTATTGCCCATACCTAGACTACTCCAAGGTAGCCACAGGTGTTCCTGGATGCATGCTGATGTAACTGAAATGAAGAACTCTAAGGGGCGGGAATGAATATCTTCATTTTATAGATGTATAAACTAAGTCTCTGGGAAGTGAATGCCCTTGCCCAGCTTCAGAAGGTGGGACTTGAGCCCAAGTCTGCATAATTCCAAAGCTTTTGCATCATGCAGCACTGTCTCCCTGGGATGTCTGCAGTAAGGGACAAAAGCTCAAGCAAACTGTAAAAGGCGGAACTACTGAGGAGTGCTCGTGCGCTACGCAATTTATGAGTGGGCATCAGGCTGGGTGAGCTGACTGGGATCAGGTCACATGAAGGCAGTGCTTCTCAGCCCTCCCTAACTTTAGACTCACCTGGGAAACTTACTCTTAAATAACTACCTGAATATTCTACAGCACAGATGGGACTGAGAACCATGTGTTAGGCTTTTGAAAACCAGTCAGAGGAGCTAGGCCTTGCAGCGGAAGCCAAGCTGAAAGCACCACCAGTGCTCGCACTGCAGAGGTAAGGGGTGGCTCCGACACTGAGCAGCGTTCGTCCCCAGGCTGAGGCGCTGGCAGAAGCAGGCCACGCGCCCTCAGCGATCTCTCCTGGTTCCCCATGCTCAGATTACACAACCAAATGAAGACGCTATCGTCCCACTGCTGTTTTGTTTTTCCACACCACACCAAGGACCTCCAAGGTTTGGAGCCATCCCTCCCTGAGTCTCCTCTCTTACCCTTCTCTTGCTGTTGAGTTGCTCAGTTGTGTCCAACTCTCTGCGACCCCAGGGGACTGCAGCACACCAGGCTTCCCTGTCCTTCGCTATTACCCTCTCTACCCAAGACAAATTCTTCTTCTGGGTGAGGTGTTCCTGCCACTAGGGGGCACTGCGGTGCCAATCACCCTTCAAGGGAGATGGTAACTCCACTTTACAGACAAGCAAGCTCAGTGAGGGGACGGAGCCTCTACTGGCGGACCTCGGGTGGAGGTGAATCCAAATCTGGCCTTGGCACTGTCAGTCTCCATGGCTACAGTGTCATTAACGCCAGCCCTCCTCTCTCACAGCCCTGAAGGGGCAAGCAGGAACACACACAATCTCCATGTGTTTATACTGGGGTGGAGACTGTGAAGGACAGTGATGTGGGGACAGCACATCTCACCTGCTCATGATCCAGCATGGTCAGTCCTTTCACTCCAGCCAGGATGAGATTCTTGGCGATTTCAGCCCCAAGTCCCTTCATGCCGACAAGAAGCACCTGGGAGGCCCGCAGCCTACAAGGCAGACATTGTTAACAGGATGAGAGAGAACAGTGGAAGTACCTCCAATCACTGAAGAACAAAACAAGACAAAAAGAAGTAACCTTGGTTTTCATTGAATGCACTTAAGCACCAAGACCTCAGATCTTGGAAAAGAAACAGGCTCCACTCTATCCTACAAAGAACAACTCATTCAACAACTGTTTATGGAGCACCTACAATGCCAGGCATCCCTCTAAGGTGTGGAAATACAGCAGTGAAGAAACAGACACAATCCTTGCCCTCTCAGAGCTTGTATTTTCTAGAGACAGACAAAGAGAGACACATAACATGTCCAAAAGTGACGAAAATCAAGCGTGATGTGGATCAGTGACGGACGATGCTACTTTTGTCAGCCTGATCGTGAAGGCCATTCCACAGAGGTGCTGAGCAAAAATTAAAATGAAATGAAGGACAAGCACACAGGTAGTATTTTGGAGAAGAACGTGCCAGGTAGAGAAAACAGCCAAGTGCGAAAGCCCTGAAGCAGAGGGCTGCGTGGCAAGTTCCAGGAACAGGAAGGCAGAGAGAGCAGCTGAAGAGCAGAGAGCAAAGGGAAGAATGACAGATGAGGCTGCAGAGAGAACCAGGGGCCACATCATGAAGGCTCTTACAAAGGCACCGTCAGGACGCTGGACTTTAAACAAGATGGAAGGTCATGGAGTGGGCACGGGGGGTTAGAAGAGTGTCACAGTTGAGAGAGGACGATGGCTTGGACTAGTGGGACAGCAGAGAGGAGGGGCACTATTTAAGCCATCATACACAAAGTGGCATGAAAGAGGGTGCATCTGGGAAGTGTTTATATCTAAGTCTGTAGGGTGACAGAAGAGGAAGCTTAAAAAGAAAGTAATCAGAGGCTGGGCTATACCCCAGGAAGTCTGGACTTAACTCTGAGATCAGCAGAAAGCAGCAGAGGTCCACAATCCCTTATGAGAAATTCCTGAATCAAAAGTGTTTCAGAATCAGAATTTTTCCAATTGGAAACAGGAAATAAAGAATTTGCATCATGAAAAACCCCATCAGGGTCTTACAGGTCTTAGCACCTTGTAATCAAACCCATTAATATTTCTGCAGCAAATCTATGATTATTCACACTGACAAGGATGAGTAAGAACTAAGAACAGTCACACATAAATTCAGAGTCTGCTGGCCAATGAGTCTGCTCCTAATTCAGGAAATGAGTCCATTCTCATATAGTACCACTATAGGGAGAACATGCAGAAACTCTTTTCCGAAAATCGTTCTAAGAATTATGGACATTTGCATGTCATCAGGCTAGAAATCTTGAATGGGAATGAGGGCTGATAAAATCAAGTCCTGCACTGATTCTTGATGCTAGCAGATTTGGGATTTCCTTCAGTGGTATAATCAAAGGGTAAAATCAGGAGGAGGGAAAGAACACTGACAGTATTTCCCTCAGAGGCATATATCTGGTTCCCAGCTTGTTCACTATTGTTTTTCTACACTGCCCTGCCACTGCCAACCACACCCTAGCAGAGAGGAGCCTTTCATGCGACAATTCCACTTAACCAGAGTAATTGGGCAAAGGACTTATGACATACAAGCAAGATAAGTAACAGAGATGCTAGCAATGAGGGGGGTCTCTTATTACAGGTTGACAGCATCACACCAGCAGGGGGGAGGAGGAAAGAGACATTCCAATCCCTCCAGAAACAGCACAGATAATAAACAAGCAATGTTTCCAAAGAGGATATCGTGCACAGATCAAACTTTTAACCTCAGACAGGCTGAGCAGCTATGCATTAAGCTGTACCTTCCAGGTCTCTGCTGTCACTGTTCTTCATCTCCCTTCACCTGGCCCCGACACTGCTGCACCTGGAATTCCAGGTTTCATGGTCCCTCTTAGTCTGAATGATGGTCTTTTCTAGTTTGGCTGCTCCATTACCCCAAGGATATAGCTAGACTGGCCCCGCTTGCTTCTGAGAAATCGATGCCTCCAAACCCACTAATTTCTCAGGCTCTGTTCTCCTTGCCATTCCTTTGGCAACAGGCAAGACCCAGCACTAATGCCCTTCAGGGGTGAAGACTTGGGTTTGAATTCTGGCTCTGCCACTTCCTAACTGGTGACCCAAGCAAACTGAGCCATCTCTCTGAACCTCATTCCATTCATCTGTAAAATGGAGATACCCATCCTAACTTTAGTCATTTAATCTCCTCTAAGACCTGGTCAAATGTGTGCAAAACCACCTAATGTAGGCCCACCCACCAGATGCTGAATAAAAGTTACCTGAACATCTCTTCAATCTCCACTGCCTTAATTACAAAAGGGCTCAGTGATCGATTTGATTCTGATTAAAAAAAAAAAAAATCTGACAGAGAAACAAAATTTAAGCTGACGTTTAAATCCATTCAGTCGTGGCTCTCTCCCATTTCCGCCACCTTATCTTCCACTACTACCAGCTTCCTCCCAACACACCTTCAGTTCCCCACCTGCAGACATTAAATTGCAGCGCTGTACACGGCTGACACGCACACCCTGTCTTCCTCCCTCGGCCTCGCCTAGCCTTTCCTCCAGACTTCAAACCCGGACTCAGACACCATTTCCTCAAGAAGTCCTTATCACAACCAACTCAGAGTGTCCTCTCTGAAGTCTTCAAGCGCCTGCTCCATATAAACACCTCTGACAGAAATCCCATGGAGCCCACGGCCTCCCCAGGATCCCTCCATCCTACAGAGCTCCACGGACTCTAACTGCTCAGGAGGTTTTTTCATTCAACTGCCAACAACACCGAATATTACGGTATGTTTTTAATCCTTAACCATTCTAGGGCCCTGAGAGGACTGCTTATTTCTGGCTCAATTAATAGTACCTGGCACACAGTCAGCACTTAAGAACGTCAGCTCTCATTACTCACTCTAAGGCAGCAATTGCCTTCTGGGAATCAAGCCTACAGAAATACTCAGGTGGGCCAAAACCAGGCACACTGATGTTCGCGGCAGCATGGGCCACCACTCCACGGCCACCACCCTACCCTGGCCTCTGTTTCTCACCTGTAAAACCGCAACACCCTGATACCCGGCCTCCCTGCTCCCATCCCTGCCCCCTACAAGCCACTGTCCCCATCTCAGGAAGAGAGAGCTCTGATACCAGATCATGCCACTCTCCTGCTGAGTCCCTTCAATGGTGCCCAGGCAAGCTTGGTACTGTCAGCCCTGCCACCTCATCCAACTCTCGCCCTTGGTAATCGCCTACAGCTCGGCTGGCCGTCCCTGATCCTAGAAAGCGCCGCCACGTCGGCTCCCGCTGCTGGATTCTGGCATTAGCTGTTCTCTCTGCTTCTTCCCCTACCTCATCACATGACCTGTTCTTCAGGGCTCAGCTCAACTGTTTCCATCTTGAGAGAGGTCCACACTGGCCACCTCACCCAAAATAGGTCCACATCTGGAGTTATGCTATTTGTTCATGTGTCCACTGCTCATTCCTCCATTAGCGTGTAAGCAAGCTTCAGAAACCACACAATCTCTAGTGTCTGTGATTGTGCTTGGAAATATATTACAGTGTTAATCCAGTAGCTGTTACAGATACAGCAAAAGAAATCCCAGTAGAATTACATAAACCTGGTAGATAGCAAAATAGCGCAAAACATAAATAAATAAATAAACAAACAACAACAACAAAGAATAGTTAACACTCAGTGAACACTCACACTACCTGCCAACCTGTTCTAAACTCCTCACGAGTATTATGTCATTTAACCCTCATGAGGATCTCATGAGCTGTCACCTTGCTATCCCTATTCTGGAGCTGAGAAAACAGGGACTAAGAAGTGAACTAGCTTACACAGTGGTTACACCGCTAAAAGTAACTGAAAGAACTAGCTAGTAGAGAAGGGCAACAAGGTAGAGTGAGTGAGACGGTGGGCTCAGAGGCCACCTTGAAAGCAGGACTCCATCTTGGGCTGGACTGTGGACTTTGAGCTACATGCCCAGTATCTGTGGAAACGACATTCCAACTGGAAAACCAGACCCCCGGGATGGAAGAGCCCCAGGGCTTGTACATAGACTCTCCTTCTCCTAAAAGAATACCCTAATTATCTGCGTAACCAAATAGAATCACAAATTCTATTATGCTTATTGGGTTATGACCATAGACCTATTGATAATTGTCCACTGTTACCTACCTAGGCTTAAGGCATATGAATCACGGGTTAACTTTGATTGTATCTTTCCCTTTGTTCAGACTAGTTTCAGGGAATTTGGGGAGGTGGCTTTGGGCACGTACACTTAGGGTATATAAGGTTTTCACTAAAACTGGTCGAGGTCCTTGGCTAAGAGGAGACTCTGCCTTGGGCCCACCGGTGTAATAAACTCCACTCCACTATCTGCACTGTTCTTCTGAATGAGTTTGTTTCCCTGAACGCGAGGCTACAACATTATTAGTCTCATTTTACAGATAAAGAAAGCTGAGAGTGTCAGATAAAATTATGCAGCCCCGCCCTCACCACATCCATGCCCTTAATTCCTGGGATCCATGAATAAATTACATCATGACAAAAGGAATTTTGCTGATGTGATCAAATTAAGCATTTGGGGGGGAAGGGCAGGGGTAATTATCCTGGATTTTCCAGGTGGGTCCAAATAATCACAAGGGTCCTTTAGAGAGGGAGACAGAAGGGTCAGAGGTGGCAAGGTGATGACAAAAGCAAAGGCTTTGCTCAGAGAAGAGAGGCTTGAAGATGCTTTGGAGATGAAGGAAGGGGCCACAAGTCAAGGAATGCATGTGGCTTCTAGACATTAGAAAAATCAAGCAAACAAATTCTTCCCAGAGCCTCCAGAGAGCACAGCCCTGCCTTGACTTTCATTTAGCCCAGGGAAACCAATTCGAAACTTCTGACCTCCAGAATTTGGGCTGTTGTAGGCCACTAAATTTGTGGTAATCGTTATAGCTGCCAAAAGGAAACTGACCCATTGAGGCACGGAGTTCTTAGGGAGCTTGCTGAAGATAAAACAGCTACCCAACAGGCATTATTCCGTCTGCCACCCTCAGCTTCCTTTATCTGTAAAATGAGACTAATAATGCTACCAGCCTTGCAAAAGTTAATATATGTAAGTTGCTTAGAACAGTGCTTGGCATTCAAAACTGTGTTTTTTGGGTGGTTTTTTTGGCCATGCCACAGTGAGGCACGTGGGATCTTAGCAAAGCAGATACCAACTTGCACAATACTACTCCAGAGTCTGCTCCTAAAGTTACATGCCTCTCAGGACTTCCCTGGCGGTCCAGTAAGGCTCCACACCTCCAAAACAGCAGATGCGGGTTCAATTCCTGGTCTGAGGGCTAAGATTCCATATGACTCGGGGCCAAAAAACCAACACATAAAAGAGCAACAGTATTGTAAGAAATTCAATAAAGACTTTAAAAACGGTCCACATAAGAAAATCTTTGGAAAAAATAAAGAAATTTATATGCCTCTCTACAGCAAATAAAGGTAAAGTCACATTATGACATATTGTGTACAGTCCATCAGTAACAATGACAGTAATTACCACCCACAGAGGGCCCACAGGGTGCCAGGCACCGAGCGAGGTGTGTACATACAGTGCCTCACTGAAACCTTGATTATGGCTCACCACTGTTCTCTCTCAGAAAGCACACACACTCTACATGTTCCATATAGTTTCTCTCCCTAAAAGGCAAGGTGGCTCCACGGGCCCCAGCATGGGCCATTATGTTTCCATAGGAAAGGGTTCATGCTTGCCTTGAGAAAGGAAAAATACAGGTTCAGCAAAGATGTCCAAGCTCTCACAGCTAACGGGTGCCCAGCACTGGGGATCCAAATTCAATTTTAACCAGGATCTGTGCTTTTCTTTCCCTCTCTCATCTTCTCCCCCATGCTGCCTTGCATGTTGTTGTTCAGTCGTGTCTGACTCTTTGCGACCTCATGGGCTGCAGCACACCAGGCTTCCCTGTCCTCCACCACCTCCCGGAGCTTGTTCACACTCGTGTCCACTGAGTCGGTGATGCCACCCAACCAACTGGTCCTCTGTCACCCTCCTCTCCTTCTGCCTTTAATCCTTCCCAGCATCAGGGTCTTTTCCAATGAAGATAAAGTAGGTTCTAAATAAGTATTTGTGGATTCACTCCCCTCTAACTTCTGCCGTAGAAATACCTTTTAAATTTCTGGAAAGGAAGGACCCAATCTTTATATCACAATCTGAATTCACAAAACATACTGCAAAGTAAGTCAAGCCAATGAACTTCACTCACGATTAAAAATTCTGAAGACTACTAAATCCACATTCAAACCACGTTTGTTGAGAGTCTAATGCAAAAATCTTGCATAGGACTATTTCTAGTAGGGCAAACACAAAGTCCCCAAGGACAGGCATATCTGAGGAACAGAGGGGTTCAAAGACAGATAGCTTGAATGGAGCAAGCCAGGGAGATGCAGGCAGGGACAGGCAGGCAGGGCAAGAAGGGCACCAGATTTAAAATATCTGAGCACTCAGAAAATCACTGGGAAGGCCTTCAGAAGGAATGTTTGCTTTTCATTTAAATCAGTTTGGCTACTAAGTGGAGGATGGATTATAAGGAGTCAAGAGTGGAACGGGGAGACCAAGGAACTGTAGAGGTGATCTGAGATGATGAGTATAATGAAAAAAGGCAGGTGAGATAAACCTTGAAGCAGAGCCCTGAGGACTTCCCAGTAGACTGGACGAAGACAGAAAGGACAGAGATGAATAAAGAGTTCCTAGGTTTCTGGTCAGTGCAACCAGATAAATGATGGGACCACTTGGCAGATTTGACCATTTCCTGCTTCTAAAAATACTTCTTTTTCAATTAACAGTACAGTTGTTGTGGTTTAATTGCTAAGTCATATACAACTCTTTGTGACCCCATGCCAGGCTCCTCTGTCCATGGGACTTCCCAGGCAAGAATACTGGAGTGGGCTGCCATGCCCTCCTCCAGGGGACCTTCCCGACCCAGCGCTAGAACACAAGTCTCCTGCATTGGCAGGTGGATTCTTACTGCTGAGACACCAGGGAAGACCCACAGTACAGTACTTGTCATTTAAATCTATGATCCTGCTCAATCCAACTGCCTATTCATTATACTCAAATGTCTTGTCAGAATCCAAGATACAACTTAAGGCTGTTCCCCACCTCAATCTGCTTGGGCAAACCTGCTCCTCCCACAGTCTAGCTTGTCCTTCTGCAGTTTCCTGGCAGCCCACTGACACCTGCTGTATCTTATTTATCACAACCCATTTCCTATTTAGTTCCTTGTCTTTTGTTGCTGTAATTTATATTTGTCAAATAATGGTAGTTAGAATTCATTGAATGCTTTCTGTGCATGGACCCTATTCGTGCTTCATCTCATTTCTCAATTAAAAAAATTTTTTTTTTTTTTTTTTTTGCTGCACTGTACAGCATGTAGGATCTTAGTTCCCCAACCAGGGACTGAACCCAGATCCTTTGCAGTGAAAGCCAGGAGTCCTAAGCACTGGCCCGCCAGGGAAGTCCCATCTTTCTCAAAAATCTTATAATGTAGATTCTGTTATTTTCATTTGATAAGTGAGAAAACTGAAACACAGAGAAGTTAAGAAATGTATCCAAGGTTAGATAACTAAGAAGTTCTGGATTCAAACTCAACTATTAATCACTAGAAAATGGATCCTTATATGAAACCACCAGGACTGGCTTCCAGTACAGGCTCAGTCACTTTCATGACAACTAGGTGCCCATGGAACCAACTCAAGTGCTGTCTCAACAGCAGCTATGTAGGATGATGACTGTTTCAAAACAGCGAAGTTTTTGGGAGTCCCAATCCTGTAAGGTTAAAACTTCAACGCTGAGTCCTTAAAGATTTAGTCACACTCACCCCTCCTTTGTGCACATGTGGGACCTAAGGCCAAGGAACTGTGTGACGCACCCAAGGCCAGAGAGCCAGCGAGCACAGCCGGGAATTGAACCCAGGTTTCTGGACTTCCCAGGTCTTTGCCGCCTACCACCATTCCATCCACTCAACAAAGCACTGGGAATTTCACAGCGACAGGTCAAAACCCACATCTCAATTATCGGACATTTCAAACCACCTACCCTCACAGAGCTTATCTTCTACTTCTCTCTTCCCAGGCACCTTCCTCCCTCACTCTGAGACGGGGATAAATGGGCCTCTGGTGCGAAACGCAGTGCAAAAACTACTGAAGCACATGGTCTGAGAACGACCAGGGCTGCCAGCTTCAACGCTCTCCTTTATGTTACTTTAATTGAAAGAATGAGCTCCTCCAGGGTGGCAAATGAGCTATCATGGAAACCGGCAGGGAACCTGAAGTTACCAGCTTAGATAGAAGTCCCACTTCTATTTACTTGGTGTGTGACCTTGGGAGAGCTGGCTCCCTTCCCTAAACCTCAACCACAACATGGGCTGGGCACACACCAAGAGCTGCAAACTCACATGCTTAGGGCCGGGCAGTTCCATCAGTGATTGAAGCAGAGCTGATGGAGACCATGGCCACATAAGCTCTCTGTAAGACAAGCAGCCTCCACTTTGATCCAACCGATGTAGGGATGTCTGACCTTACTGTTTGTCTGACCTTAACTACTTTTCGAAAGACAGAAATCAGAAACTGCGACATCCCCATATGCGGGGAGCATGGGGAGTAGTTGGGAGACAGAGACATTTTCCCAACTTCTCATTAAAAAATTCCAACATACAGAAAAATAGAAAGGAGAGTTAATATTTTACCCTGCTGGCTCTACCCATGTGCTAACAAGGCAGCCCTTCACACCTTTAGCTTGCAGCTCCAAAAATATGATGTTTTCCTTCATAACCACACTACTATCACATCTAGAAAATAATTCCCCAAATTGTCTAACAGGACTGAACACTCAAATTTCCCCTATTGTCTAAAAGATATTTTTTTAGAGAAGTTTTCTTTTTGAACCAGGATCCAATTAGGATCACACCTTGCATTTGGCTCCACCACTGTACTCTCTTAATTGAGAACAGTCCCACTGCTTGCTTTTTCCATGACACTGACTTCTGGAAGAGAACCAGGGCAGCTGTCTTGTAAAATGTTCCACATGCTGGACATCTCATCATTACCTCAATAGTGTCCTTTAACCTGTTCCCCTGTTCTCTAAAAACATGATTAGGGTAAAATATGTTTGGTAGGAAAACATCAAAGATGATGCATTAAGGTTCTTATATCACCACATCAGAAAATACATTATTAAATATTTCTAAGTAAGGTTGATTTTATTCTTTCCATGCTCAAATTGTTCCAAATTTGGCCAATTCTTTTAGAATTTTTAATGCTGGCAACTAACTAATTTCAAAAAAATTAAAACACTGTATGAGAGATACACCCGTTTTTAACCTCCAGACTGTATGAGTTCCCCTGAAGGCCATTTTTATTATGATTTCTCTCCCTGACAACTCTCTGACAACCCTGGTCCAACATGACAGAGTCAGAGGCAAACCTGTAGCCAGAATGCAGTTATCGACTCCCAGGCTGCTTTCTATTGCACGAAGTTACTCCAGTGTCTGAAGCTCTCCTATCCCACCTGGAGTTCCCTTAGAGACGAATCAGTTTGCTTTGTGGTGCTTCCTTTGTTTCTGAACAGAGGAAGAAACCACTGCCTTCCTTCTCCAAAGAGCTGCTATGAGACTTGAGAGCATTTTATCAACTCTGTGAGACTGTCTACAAATCTATAGCTCTCAAATGATAGGTAACCCCTTCCTTCCCCCAGGACCCTCAGCCAACCCTTTTCAGGTTCTCCACTGAGCTCAGTACATTTCCATTTCCTCAGAATAACTCCAACCTCCCAAGAATTCCTTACCCTGACTCTGATCTGCTCCTTAGGTCTTCTCTCCCTCAAGAGCCCCCATCCATCCTTTATTGCTCCTCAGATAAATCATTGGTTCCTAAGCCTCTGACAGCTCCCTCACTAATTCTAGTTTAATCCTCACCGACACTATACCACTTCAAATAAGACCGACCTGCTGTTCCCAAACCCTTGGATCAATCCTTCCAGAACACCCAGGATTCGTGTCCCAATTCTTTAGGACCTCCTAACACTTCAATCCTTCAATCAGGTGAACCTAAGTTCAATCCACCCCACCTATGTCTTCAAGCCCATTCTCATTATTTATCAATCGTCTACTTCAGGTGCGTCCAACCCTCAGACCGACGCTTACTAATACTCATGATGTACCTTCCTCCACAATCACAGAAGATTCCAGAATGAGCCTGAAGTAACCCCCACCTCACCCCCAACACACACACTCTCACCAAAAAAATTCTACAAGCTCTCACTTCTTAAACTAAATTCTTGTGACCTGCCTGCCTCCCCAATCCTTCAATCAAGTAATTCTCCACTTTGTACACCCTCACATCACATAATCACTCCCCATTACCCAGACCTCATTACTGAACTCAATCACTCTTACATTGCTACTTATATGTCTAGTAGTAAACAGTTAAAACCTAAGTCCAAAAGCAAACTCCCAATTCTTCCCACCACACCTCCAGTTTCCCCACCTCGCTCAGTAAAGGCACTTCCATCTTTCCACTTGCTTAGGCCCAAAACCTTGGAGGCATGCTTGACTTCTGTGTTTCACATCCCATACATTGAATCCTTCAGCAAAGCCTGTCCACTCTACCTTCAAATTGTAAGAATCTATATTTGACCCCTTCTCTAGAGTTCCCTGGTGGCTCAGAGGTTAAAGCATCTGCCTGCAATGTGGGAGACCTGGGTTCGATCCCTGGGTCGGGAAGATCCCCTGGAGAAGGAAATGGCAACCCACTCCAGTATTCTTGCCTGGAGAATCCCATGGACGGAAGAGCCTGGTGGGCTACCATCCACGGGGTGGCAAAGAATTGGACACGACTGAGCAACTTCACTTCACTAGAGTTCCAAGTGGTCACTACTTCCGTCTCAAGGGGATTACCACAGCTACCTCCTAACCAGAATCCTTCTTCCCACTTCTGCACACTTGAACAGAGAAGACTGACCCTTTTCGAACACAAAGCAGATCGTGTTACTTCTCTGCTCAAAACTCTCCAACAGGTTCCTCAGCACTTAGTATTAAAAAGCTTCCCCGGATTTGGTTCCAGCCACTTCTGTTGCTCTATTTTGCCAAGCATGCCCTGGCCTCCAGGATTTTGCTGTTCTCTGAGGGTGGAAGGTCCTTCGAGATGACCACACAGCTCTTTGCCTCCTTCCTTGCATACAGAACCGAGGCTCAGTGTTACCTCTCAGGTAACTCCCCTGGCCACCCTATCAAAGCAGCTCTCCCACTAACTCAACACTGTAAAGCAACTATACTCCAGTAAAACGAAAAAAAAAAAAACAAACAAACAGGATTTCCCTGGTGGCTCGGTGGTGAAGAACCCGTCTACCAACAAAGGATTCGATCCCTGATCCAGGGAAGATTCTACTGCCACCGAGCAACTAAGCCTGTGCACCACAACTAAGCCCTAGCTCTAGAGCCCAGGAGACACAACTACTAAAGTCTCAGAACCCTAGAGCCCCCGCTCTGCACCAAGAAAAGTCCCCACAATGAATGAGAAGCCCACAGAGCAAGGAAGACCCAGCACAGCCAAAAATAAATAAAATTTTAAAACAGCTCTTCCACCTCACCATCCTTTGTTGATCCTCTTTTCCTGCTTTATTTTTTCTCCCTGACTCTTGCATTGCCCAATATTTTGCTATTTCTTTAGGTTTACTGCCTTCCCCACAAGAATGTAGTCTCCATCGTTCACTGACACCCGCTCAGTGCCTACAACGGTGTCTGCGGTAGGTGCTCAATAAATATCTGATCAAATCCATCGCCTCTTTCAAAGATTTCATCCCCTCAGAAAATTACTTGCCCAAGACGAAGGTATGCCCAATCCCGTCCTCTCTGGAGGCATCCCCAGATCTACACATAAGAAGCCTCTTCGGGTACCTCCAGCGCCCCGAGACCTTCCGAGCCTCTCGGGATGCCCACTTGAAATAAAGTACTACAAAATTCCTCAAAAAAAAAAAAAAAAAGGAAAAGAAAAGAAAAAAGCCATCATTCTCTCAGACTGGCCCACCACTTAGAGGCCACAAGAATGAACGCAAGTTCGCATCCGTTTGGCTCGCCAGTCTCCCCGAGCGGCCAGCCAAGACGAGGTTTCTGCTACCTATGAATGAATCAACTATGCCCCCCGCCCCCACTTCACCGTTTCCAGGCATTCCTCCCCTCTCCTATTCCCTAAGCCCGCAACCCCGATCCAAATCCCACCATCACTCCCTTCGGGCGTCGAGTCCCTGAACCTCCCCTTCGAGAGGCCGCCAACCCCTCGGAACGACCCTCCCACCACCTGGGACGTCCCTGCTTCCCAAAGCTTCTGAGGAAGCAGACCAAATCTACCCCCTCCAGTCCTCTCAGGAGGGCGCCCACGCCTGACACGATTCCCGCCTCCTCTTTTCAAATTAAACCGTCGGGTTCCCCGAAGGCCGCCAACGCCTCAGGCCAGACGCCCCCCGCCAGATCCTCAACCCTCCCCCCTCAACAAGCCGCACCAGCCCTGACCGTTTCTGGGCCTCCAATCCCCAAAGACGGATCTGCCGGTCATACTGCGCCGCCTCCTCCTCGCTGATACCGCCGCCCGCCTCCTCCTTCTCCACCATGGCGCCGGCTCTAGCTGCCTGAGCTCCGGTCCCGCTCCCGGCAACCGCCAGCCGGCCCCACACGCCGCCAACCGCCGCCGGCCGCGCGCCCGGGAGGCGTCTGCGCCTGCGCCACGGACTGCGCCTGCGCAGTACCTCCTCCAGCGCCCCACCCCCACCCCGCCCCGGAGTCAAAACCACGTGGACCTCCTTAGCCTCCAAGGCGGGCGGGACACAGCCAGTCACGTGACGGAGTCTGTGGCCAATCCTGGCCAAAAGTCCCCGCGGCTTCTAGCCCCACGGGACTACCCAGGTGGTCGTTTGTAAAGGAAAGGAAAGCGAAGTTGCTCAATCGTGTCCGACTCTGCGACCCCATGGACCGTAGCAATCCTGTCCCTAGGATTTTACAGGCAACGGTACAGCAGTAGGATGCCATTTACCTTCGCCAGCGGATCTTCCCTACCCAGGGATCGAACCCGGGTCTCCCATATTGCAGGCAGACGCTTTACCGTCTGCGCCACCAGGGAAGCCAGGTTGTCGTTTGCTGCTGCTACTGCTGCTAAGTCGCTTCAGTCTTGTCCGACTCTGCGCGACCCCATAGACGGCAGCCCACCAGGCTTCCCCGTCCCTGGGATTCTCCAGGCAAGAACACTGGAGTGGGTTGCCATTTCCTTCTCCAATGCGTAAAAGTGAAAAGTAAAAGTGAAGTCGCTTAGTCGTGTCCGACTCTTAGCGATCCCATGGACTGCAGCCCTCCAGGCTCCCCCGTCCATGGGATTTTCCAGGCAAGAGTACTGGAGTGGGGTGCCATTGCCTTCTCCGAGGTGGTCGTTTATATGGCTGTAAATCCAGCAAATATAATTAAATCTGCTAAATCCTGGCAGCGCGGGCGTTGTGAAATAGAGTGGTGAGTAAAATAGACTAAGCCCTGCCCTCATGGAGCTTGCATTACACTGAAGAGAGCCCAAAGGGGGGGAAGGGGGAGGGGAAGTCAGGCAGTAAATGTTTTGGAGAAAAGTAAAACAGGATATGAGACTAGAGGGTGACAGGAGTGGCCAGAGGAGGTCTCTCAGAAAAGGTGACATTGAGCAGAGAGCTGAAGGAGCTGCAATAACAAGCTATGTAGATGGAGTATTTCTTGGGGTGGTGAGGCCAGCAGGTGCACAAGCCCTGAAGCTGGCACATGTGACATTTGAGGAGCTATGGAGAGGGGGGGAGAAGGCGATGGCCCCCCATTCCAGTACTCTTGCCTGGAGAATCCCATGGATGGAGGAGCCTGGTGGGCTGCAGTCCATGGGGTCGCTGAGGGTCGGACACGACTGAGCAACTTCGCTTTCACTTTTCACTTTCATGCATTGGAGAAGGAAATGGCAACCCACTCCAGTGTTCTTGCCTGGAGAATCCCAGGGACGGGGAAGCCTGGTGGGCTGCTGTCTATGGGTCACACAGAGTCGGACACGAGTGAAGTGGCTTGGCAGCAGCAGCAGCAGCATGGAGAGGGGAGGGCAGATGGAGCAGAGTGAGAGGGTGGCAAATGGCACGAGATTAAATCATAAAATGAAGCAGGTGGGAAATCACTAGGACCTTTTTTCGTTGTTTAGTCACCAAGTTGTGGGGCTTCCCTCCAAGCTCAGTCGGTAAAGAATCTGCCTGCAATGCAGGAGACCAGGGTTCGATTCCTGGGTTGGGAAGATCCCCTGGAAAAGGAAATGGCAGCCCACTCCAGTATTCTTGCCTAGAGAATTCCATGGACAGAGAAGCCTGGTAGGTTACAGTCCATGGGGTTGCAAGAGTGGGACACGACTGAGCAACTAAACCACTACCACCGCTAAGTTGTGCGTGGCTCTTTGCAACCCCAAGGAATGTAACCTACTAGTCTCCTCTGTCGGTGGAATTTTCCAGTCAAGAATTCTGAAGTGGGTTGCCATTTCCTTCTCCAGGGGATCTTCCCAACCCAAGGATTGAACCTATGTCTCATGCATTGGCAGGCGGATTCTTTAGCATTTAGCCACCTGGAAAGCCCCATGTAGGACCTTATAGGCTAGTAATAGCTAATGTGTACTTAGGAAGATCGCCTTTTTATTGCTCATTCTACAAATATTGATTAATAAGTTGTCAACCACCAATCTTTGTGCTAGGGATAGAACAGTGAAAAAGAAAAAACAGTATCTGCCCTCTCATGGAGCTTAAATGGGCTTTACATGGATTATTTCTCTAACCCTTGGAAGAGTAGATACATTCTTTAATATTCCCATTTCTTAGCTGAAGAGTGTGAGATCCAGCAAAGTTAAGTATTAGTGGCCCAAACAAAGTATTAATATCTTAGGAGTAGTGAAGCTAGGATTCAAACCCAGACCCACATGCTTCCTCAGAAAGTTACACTTCTGGTGGTACATTAAGCTCTTACTATGTTCTCTGACCTCGGAGAAGGCAATGGCAACCCACTCCAGTACTCTTGCCTGGAAAATCCCATGGACGGAGGAGCCTGGTAGGCTGCAGTCCATGGGGTCGTGAAGAGTTGGAGATCACTGAACGACTTCACTTTCACTTTTCACTTTAATGCATTGGAGAAGGAAATGGCAGCCCACTCCAGTGTTCTTGCCTGGAGAATCCCAGGGACGGGGGAGCCTGGTGGGCTGCTGTCTATGGGGTCACACAGAGTCGGACACGACTGAAGCGACTTAGCAGCAGCAGCAGCATGTTCTCTGACCTAGTGCTAAAGAAACTGCCTGCCAATCCAGGAGACATAGGAGACGTGGGATCAATCCCTGGGTCGGGAAAATCCCTTGGAGGAGGGCATGGCAACCCACTCCAGTATTATTGCCTGGAGAATCCTATGGACAGAGGAGCCTGGGGCTACTGTCCACTGGGTCTCAAAGAGTCAGACAACTGAAGCAGCCTAGCACACAGTCACATGCACACACGTGTTCTATGACCTTGCCCAGTGAGGTACATTCTCTATGAACCTCAGAGATAGATATTTCTTCCCCTTTTGCAATATGACTCTGGGATTCAGAAAAGGGTAGCAATACCTACTGTTGGTTGTGGTTATGGAACAAATTTTATAAACGTTTAAGGACTTCCAACAACAGTAGATATTTGTTATCTCTTAGAGTTTCTGTGAATCAGGAATTCAGGAGCAGTTTGGAGGAGTAGTTCTGGCTCAAGGTTTTTCATAGGGACGAAGTCAGATGGCAGCTGGGGCTACAACTTTCTGATGGCTTGGGGTGGGGGGAGATCTCCTTCCAAAATGACTCACTCATGTGGCTGGCAAGTTGATGTTGGCTGATGGCTGGGGACCTCAATTCCTCTCCCCCTGGGACTATCCACCAGCCTGCTAGAGTGTCTTCATGACATGCTGACTGGCATACCCCAGAGCAAGTGATCCTCAGAGCCACTTTGAAAGCCACGCGCTCTCACCAGTATGCTATTGGCCACGTACTGGCCAGCTCGGTTCATTGTGGGAGGGGGTTATACAAGGGTGTGAATACTAGAGGGCAAACATCATTTGGGGACCATCCTGGAGGCAAGTTACTCCACTGACTACACATCTTTCCCTGTGAAAATAGAGTGAACAAAGGAAACACCTGCCCTGTCTTGTGCTGACACTCTAGTAGGGAGGACAGACAGTACTTCATCAAAGGCATTCACTAATGCAACTACTCAACAACTATTTACCAAATTCCAACTATGTATTCAACTTTGGGCCAGGCCCTGGGGATACAATCATGATAAACTTGGACACACTCCAGGGAGCTCCAGTGGTTAGGATTCTGCGATTGCTGTCTGGGGAACTACGATCCCACAAGCCTTGTGGTATGGCAAAAAAAAAATTAAAAATGTAGGGCTTCCCTGGTGGCTCAGTTGTAAAGAATCCACCTGCCAATGCAGGGGACACGGGTTCGAGCCTTGATCTGGGAAGATCCCATATGCGTTGGAGCAACTAAGCCCGGTCACCACAACTACTAAGCCTGTGCTCTAGCGCCTGCGAGCTGCAACTGCTGAAGCCTCGCACCCTAGAGCTGGTGCTCTGCCACAAGGGAAGCTGCTGCAGTGAGAAGCCCACTCACTGTAGCTACAGAGTGACCCCAGCTCACTGCGACTAGAGAATAACCCTCACAGGAACAAAGACCCAGCATGGCCAAAAACAATTAAATGTATTTTTTAACTAAAAAAGTAAAAGAAATAGAACTTTGAGAAAGAGAAAAGAAAAGGGAGATATGACAGTATCTGACTTAATGTAGGAGTCAGGAAAAGATATTTTGAGAGTGTAAACTTTCAGCTGAGATTTGCAGTCAATAAAGACTGAAACTACCAAACCAGAGGAAGAACCCCAAGCTGAGAGCATGGGTTCCCCTGTCAAGACCCAGAGTCTGAGTTAATTCTCTTTGTCTGACTCCCTGAGAGTCTCTCCTTGGCCCTTACCGCTGCCTCTCCCTCCCAGACTTTCTGTGGGAGGGGTAAAACATGTCCGCAAATCTTTTGATATTCTTCATTTGTATTGGGAGGGAGGGAAGGAATCTAGATCTCCTGTCCTTGAATCTGTGCTCTATGGCTGCTTGATTAATCATATATGATAGAAGTGAATGCTAGGCCAGTGTTTGAGTCCAGCCCCTAAGAAATGGGCAACCTCCCTTCGAAAAAGCGAAACTTTGTATTGTCATAGGACCCAGCATTTCCATTTGCAGAGACTCGAACAGATATTTGTATGCCAATCTTTATGACAACAATTATTCACGAAAGCCAAATGTGAAACAACCCAATCCATCCATCAAGTGATGAGTGGATTAAAAAAAAAATGTGGTAAAACAATACAATGAAAAAATAGTCACCCATAAAAAGGATGAAGCACTGATACAGGCTTGGATGAACCTTGAGAATATTATGCTAAGTGAAAGAACTCAGATACAAAAGGTGACGAAAGAAGAATTCGGCAGTGGTGATGGCTGTGTGACACTTAACGTACTTAATTCCATTGAATTGTACATTTGAAAATGATTTAAAATAAAAAATGGGTAAAATTTTTTTAATTAATAATGTAATATACCCAAAAAGACTGAATTGTACACTTAAAAAAAAAATTTATGTATTTGGCTGCGTCAAGTCTTAGCTGTGGCATTGGGGATCTATTTCCCTGACCAGGGATTGAACTCTGGCCTCTTGCATTGGGAGTGCAGAATCTTAGCCATTGGACCACCAGGGAAGTCCCTGAATTGTACACTTCCAATGAGTGAATTGCATAGTGTGTGAATATCTCAGTGAAGCTGTTTTTAAAAAAGGAAGTGGTCAACTTCCACTATGTGTTTCTTGGGACGCTTGTTCTTAACCCCAGCTTCCACGCTAGTAGAAGCCAAAACAGCCTACGGAGAAGTCTTACATGGAAAGAGACCAAAGCTTCTGACCCTCGGCCAGGCCAACAGCTCCAGCCAACATCCAGCACCATCTTTCTGGCCATGTGAGTGCGCCATCTTGAAAGGAGATTTGATCCTCTGGCAGAAAATCACCCCAGAGGGAGCAGAGAGAAGCTATTCTTGCCAAGCTCTGCCCAAAGTACTGAGCTGTAAGTAAAATAAATGTTTACTGTGAATTCCCTGGCTGTCCAGTGGTTAAGACTCGGCAGCTTGCAGTGCCGGGTCATGAGTTCAGTTCCTGGTCCAGGAACTAAGAACCAGAAAGCCCTTTGGCACAAGTTTGCTGACACTTGTTACAGAGCATTAGAAAACCTGAATATTCTCCCCACCCAATTCTCTCCCTTCTTACCCTCTCCCTTATTGCCCAACCCCAGCTTCCTTTCTCTTTCTAACTCTAGTTCTCCTTCTCTGCTGAAAGTGATATAAAAATAAATAGAAACTTTGACCAGTGCTGTCAAGGGAAAGAAGGAGCTACAATAGTGTCTGATTTAGTGTAGGAGTCAGGAAAGAGTATTCTGAGAATGTGAACTCACTCTCCATCTTTCTGAATTTAGTCTCTCTGATGGGTTCATTCATTTACATTTCCCTGGGGACATCTTCAATGCCTGCTTCCCTGGTGGCTCAGATGGTAAAGAATCTACCTGCACTGTTGGAGACCCAGGTTTGATCGCTGGGTGGGGAAGATGCCCTGGAGAAGGGCATGGCAACCCACTCCAGTATTCTTGCCTGGAGAATCCCATGAACAGAGGAGCCTGGAGGGCTACGGTCCATGGGGTTGCAAAGAGTCGGACACGACTGAGGGGCTAACACTAAGCCACTAACTCCTCAATGCCCAGCCCCATGCTAGGCAATAGATAACCTGCAGGGGGAGTGTTTTGTACTGTAGGCTTAGGGAACATTTCTTAAAGGAAGTGATAACCAAGTAAACAGGAGACAAAGGAAGAGAAGTCAGGAGACTGAGCCACGGTGACCCCAGGGGACAAAGCATCAATCAAGAGGCAAAATGATGATTTGTTTTGTTTTTAACTGACGTATAATTGACATACAACATTGGATTAAAGTGTGTACTTTTTTTTTTAGAGCCTGGAAATCTATTTGTAAATTGTAATATGTGATCATTGCGTGTGCTTAGTCGCCAGTACAGGGATTGAACCCAGGAGAGCTCCGCATTGCAGGCGGAGACTCTTTAAGACTGAGTATATTCCATTGTGAGCATATACCACATTTTGCTTATCCATTCATCCATCAATAGACATTTGGTTTGTTTCTACCATTTCAACTATAGTAAATAATGCAGCTGTGAACAGTGGCGTACAAATATCTCTTTGTGACACAGTTTTCATTTCTCTTGGGTAGATACCCATGGGGCAATTTGCTTTTTAGCAACACCTCATCAGAACAGCTGCCCAAACTGTGACAGCGTAACTCAAAGGGGGAGGAGATCGGTTATTCAATACATCAGGCTCCTGGGTTTAAGGATTACATAATTACCTCCACCCAGGTGACTGCTCACCATTCACCAAGGCAGTGGTTCTCAATCCCACCTGTACATTAGGATTGTCTGGAGAGCTTTTTAGTGAAGACGTGCCCAAAGCCTACCTTCAGAGACGGCTTAATTGGTTCGGGGTGGAGCTGAGACCTTGGGATTTTTACCAAATGCTCCCCAGATGATTCTAAAAGGCAGTCAGTGTGGAGAACTGTGGAACAAAGGTCTGTGTCTTGTTTCATTCTAGTCTGAATTCTTTTCCTCCTCTTCCTGTTAGAACCATGTGACTCTTAGGGGTATTTAAAAGACATGGAGGGGAGGTATGTGTATGGCTGAGTCCCTTCACTGTTCACCCAAAGCTATCACAACATTGTTAATCGGCCATACCCCAATACAAAATAAAATTTTTTTAAACTTAAAAAAAAAATAGATAAAAGACATGGGGAAGGGGTGGAATTCCCTGGCCGTCCAGTGGTTAGGACTCTGCACTTCCACTGCAGAGGGGCACACATTCAATCTCTGGCCAAGGAAGATCCCACATGCCTGGTGGTTCAGCCATAAATAAATAAAAGACAACAGATGGAGAGACAGATTAGGAGTTTGGGGTTAACACATACATGCTACTGAATATAAACTAGATAACCAACAAGGACTCCCTGTATAGTACAGGGAACTATACTCAACACCTTGTAATAATCTGTAGAAGAAAAGACTTTGAAGAGTATGTATGACTGAATCACTTTGCTGTACACCTGATACTAACACAACATCGTTAGCCAACTATGCTTCAATTTTTAAAAAATGACATTGGATTAAGCTCTGGGTATCTCTCATGGCAGAGAAGACAATGGCACCCCACTCCAGTACTCTTGCCTGGAAAATCCCATGGACGGAGGAGCCTGGTAGGCTGCAGTCCATGGGGTCACTAAGGGTCGGACACGACTGAGCGACTTCACTTTCACTTTTCACTTTCATGCATTGGAGAAGGAAATGGCAACCCACTCCAGTGTTCTTGCCTGGAGAATTCCAGGGACGGGGGAGCCTGGTGGGCTGCCATCTATGAGGTCTCACAGAGTCGGACACGACTGAAGTGACTTGGCATCTCTCATGGGTCTGTACAGCTTTTAATCACGCTTTCTAAGCCATTCTGTAGACACAGTTTCTGCTGTTTAGAGTAGAAACTATGAAAGTCAAAGGATAAGTGGAGTCTTGAAAACAAATACATTTTAATAAAAGTATACTATAATAAGCATAGGCTTCCCAGGTGGCACAGTGGTAAAGAATCCTATCCTGTTTCTAAATAAGCTCACATTCATAGGTAGTAGGGATTGAGATTTGAACATACCTTCTTGGAGACGCGATTTGACCCGTAACACTTTGTACAGATGTAAATTCATCAGTCTGTATAATGTAATGTATGTACTGTATTATATTATGTGCATGCATGCGCACCTGCTCAATCGTGTCTGACTCTTTGTGACTCCATGGACTGTAGCCCACCAGGCTTCTCTGTCCATGGGGTTCTCCAGGCAGGAATACTGGAATGGGTTGCCATTTCCTTCTTCAGGAGATCTTCCCCACCCAGAGGTCAAACCTGAGACTCTTGTGTCTCCAGCACTGGCAGACAGATTCTTTACCACAGGGTATGTGTTAATCCCAAACTCCTAATTTAGCCCTCCTCTCCATTCCCTTTTGGTAACCATAAATTTGTTTTCTATGTGTGCATCTCTTTTTGTTTTGTAAATTAGTTCGTTTGTATCACTTTTCACATACACATAAACTACTTATTTCACACTCTTTTCCCTTATTGGTTATTACAAAATGATGAGCACAGGTCTTCTGCTATATGGTAAATCCTTGTTGGTTATCTGGCTATGAGATTATAATTGTTTAATTTGGATGATATATATATGACTTTCACTTTATTCTTCCCTCTATTTTTGTGTATCTTTGAATTTTTCCAAAATAAAACTGTGTTTTTTTTCTTTTTTTGAACCTTGTTTTTTAAGCTCTAAATTCAAAGCTATTGCACTCGGCTGTGTTACTATTTTCCAATCAAAGGGGAAAATATCAATGACAGGATCAAATAACCTCTGTGGGGAAAATGCCAAAGACAGGATCAAACAACCTCTGCTCAGTAAAGATGTTTAGAAGTCATGGAATGACTGGGCAGCAAAGGGCTATATCAAGTATCTTTTGGATAAGCCTTTGGAAATAAACACTTTTGCTGAGTTGCCTTGTGTTATTCAAGTGAACAAAGAATCTGTCTGCAATGCGGGAGACCTGGGTTCTATCCCTGGGTAGGGAAGATCCCCTGGAGGAGGGCACGGCAACCCATTCCAATATTCTTGCCTGGAGAATCCCCATGGACAGAGGAGCCTGGAGGGCTACAGTCCATGGGGTCGCAAAGAGTAAAACATGACTGACTAAACACACACACACACATGGATCATAGGAAAATAAAGGAATCAAACTCTTTTTTTAAATTTATGGATTTTTGGTGGCACTATGTCTTCATTGCTCCATGCAGACTTTCTCCATTTGAGGTGAGCAAGATCTCTTATCCTCTGTACCACCAGGAAATTCTAAGTGAAACTTTTTTGAGTTGCAAAAACAGACTCGGAACTTTGAACGATTTGTTAATATATTGATCTTGAAATTGACCTTAAAGATCCAGGGCATGTACTTATTTGCATTATGTCCTGAGTGAAATTATACTCATGTGAAATTCACATAACATAAAATATTTTGGACTGCCAAGGAATACCCCAAATTAACCATTTTAAAGAGACTAATTTGGTGGAGGAGGGATAAATTGAAGGTTTGGGACTGAACATATATACACCACTATATTCAAAATAGAAAATCAACAAAGATCTATTATGTAGCTCAAGGAATTCTGCTTAATACTTGTAATAACCTAATTGGAAAAAGAATTTGAAAAAAATTTTAAAATGTATACGTATAACTGAATCACTTTGTTGTATATCTGAAACCAACACAACGTTGTAAGTCAGCTATAGTTTAATCTAAAATACAAATTAAAAAAATAAATAAAGTGACCAATTCAGTGACATTTAGTGCAGCCACCACTGGCAACCACCACTTCTATTGAGTTCCAAAACACTTCTCTTATTCCAAAAGTGTTGGTATGCGTTTATCTCCAAGAGTCTACCATGACTTTTCTATGTACAAAATTCCTAAAGAGCTGGAAAAGTTCAGCATGACAGCTTAATATAACAGAATAAACAGTTTTTCCCATTATTCACAAACTAATGTGGCAGAACATTCTATCATCCCCACCTCTACCTTCTAGATCTGGTAACAGCCCTCTCATTATTGTGATGCCTCAAAAGTCCACGAAAATTTCCAAAACGTCCCCAAGGGAGCAATATTGTCCCCTTGAGAATTGACAAGCAAAAATAATTTCCCTCCATAATTTCCAAAATGTCCTCTAGGGGGCGACATCATCTCCTTCAGTTCAGTTCAGTCACTCAGTCGTGTAGGACTCTTGCGAACCCATGGACTGCAGCCAGGCTTCCCTGTCCATCACCAACTCCCCGAGTTTACTCAAAGTCATGTCCATCACGTCCCATCTCATTCTCTGTTGTCCCCTTCTCCTCCCGTCTTCAACCTTTCCAAGCATCAGGGTCTTTTCCAATGAGTCGGTTCTTCGCATCAGGTGACCAAAATATTGGAGTTTCAGCTTCATCATCAGTCCTTCCAATGAATATTCAGGACTGATTTCCTTTAAGATTGACTGATTTGATCTCTTTGCAGTCCAAGGGACTCTCAAGAGTCTTCTCCAACACCACAATTCAAAAGCATCAATTCTTTGGCACGCAGCTTTCTTTTTAGTCCAACCCTCACATCCATACCAGAGAAGGCGATGGCACCCCACTCCAGTACTCTTGCTTGGAAAATCCCATGGACAGAGGAGCCTGGTAGGCTGCGGTCCATGGAGTCGCGAAGAGTCGGACACGACTGGGAAACTTCACTTTCACTTTTCACTTTCATGCATTGGAGAAGGAAATGGCAACCCACTCCAGTGTTCTTGCCTGGAGAATCCCAGGGACGGGGGAGCCTGGTGGGCTGCCGTCTATGGGGTCACACAGAGTCGGACATGACTGAAGTGACTTAGCAGTAGCAGCACATCCATACATGACTACTGGAAAAACCATGGTTTTGACTAGATGGACCTTTGTTGGACCTATTTCTGCTTTTTAATATGCTATCTCGGTTGATCATTGCTGTTCTTCCAAGGAGCAAGTGTCTTTTAATTTCATTAAAAGATGGCTGCAGTCACAATCTGCAGTGATTTTGGAGCCTAAGAAAATGAAGTCTGTTACTGTTTCCACTGTTTCCCCATCTATTTGCCATGAAATGATGGCACCAGATGCCATGATCTTAGTTTTCTGAATGTTGAGTTTTAAGCCAGCCTTTTCAGTCTTGTTGTTCACTTTCATCAACAGGCTCTTTAATTCTTCTTCACTTTCTGCCATAAGGGCATACAGGCCCCTCTCTGCCCGGGGGCAGAGAGGCAGGCTTGGACAGCTAGAGCTGGAAGGCAAGGGGCTGCTACAATCTCAGCCCCAGAGAAGACATCATCTCCTTAAGAACTAGTTAGACACGGGTTCACTTCATAAACTGAACTTCTTTACCTCCAACCTTCCCAATAAATCCAAGATCGGATTAGCAAAAAAGAATGTGGGAATAATGATTGGGTTGGTAGTCAGTAGGATCCAATACACCATAATGTCTCTCTTTGACCAATGGTCTCCTTTCTTCCCCAGGGTTTCCAGAAGTTGAAGCTGGCACTGCATCCAGACTCTGTGATGTCTCCTCTCTAAAGGACTGCTCACCGGTGGCACAAAGAACCCACCCTAAAGCCATCCCAGGAATTAGAAAAATCACATCCTTTTCCAGAATTATGATTTTCCAAGAATACCTGGTGGCTCATTCAGTAATGAATCCACTTGCAATGCAGAAGACCCAGTTCAAGCCCTGGGTCAGGAAGATGCCCTGGAGAAGGAAATGGCAACCCACTCCAGTATTCTTGCCTGGGAAACCCATGGACAGAGGAGCCTGGTGGGCTACAGTCCACAGGGTTGCAAAGAATCGGATACAACTGAGCAACTAAACCACCAACACCAAATGGACAGTGAAACAGGTGCCATGGATTCATTGATTATAGATTTATGCACATTATAGAAGGTTCTGTCTCAGAAAAATATGGGCACCTGCCAGGTCAAAGATGTTTTGGAGTTTCAGAAGAAGAGATATGTTGGAATGGACTTTTTTTTTTTTTATCCCAAAACAAAGGGAAAGTTGCTAAAACTTGTATTTCCTCCCACCCCTACTACCAGAAAGCCAAAATGTTTGGGGGGCCCTCTAGGAGTTTTAGCAGCAATTTGTATCATGATTGGAAGACATCACCAAAGGACATCCTAGGGCTTCTGGGCCCTATGCAAGAGGAGGTTCTCTAGATGCTCCAAGATATAGTGTGTTGTTCAGTTGTTCAGTCATGTCTGACTCTTTGCGACCCCATGGACTGCGGCACACCACGCTTCCCTTCCTTCACTGTCCCCTGGAGTTTGCTCAAACTCATGTCCGTTGAGTTGGTGATGCCATAAGGGAGTGGGAAATTTCCCTCTTCACCCTTCTTGAATTCTTGTGGCTAGATTCGTAATAAAATTGAAATAAGGCAGATTAACAGGAGAAAAAGAACTGAAATCTAAGAAGTGGGCAAAACAGGCAGTAGACAAAACTTGTCTCTTTTAGTGGGTTTCCCTGGTGGCTTAGTGGTAAAGAATCCGCCTGCCAATGCAGGAGACACAGGTTGGAGCCCTGATCTGGGAGGATCCCATGTGCCATAGAGCAACTAAGCCCATGGACCCCAACTATTGAGCTGGTGCTCTAGAGCCTGGGAGCTGCAACTGCTGAGCAGGTGCACCCTAGAGCCTGTGCTCCACAAGAGAAGTTATAGCAAGGAGAAGCCTGCACACTACATCAAAAGAAGCCTCCACTCGCTGAAACTTGGGAGAAGCCAAAGCAACAACAAAGACCCAGCACAGTCAAAAATAAATTTTTTTTGTAAAAAACATATTTCTTGTAGGAAAAAAGATACAATAATTTGGTGAGAAATTGACAAGATAAACTTAGATTTGAGTGCTTTCTTAGTAAGGAATTTAAACAAAGTTTGGTTTCAGGTAGTAAGTTAGAAAAAAAGGTGTTTATACATATATTTTTATAACTGTTATTATTATTTTAATTTTGGCCACACCATTTTAAGATTTTTTTTAATGTGGACCATTTTTAAAGTCTTTATTGAATTTGTTACAATATTGCTTCTATTTTTGGTTTTGTTTTTTAGCTCTGACACCTGTGCGATCTTTGGTCCCTGACCAGGGATCAATCCCGCATTACCTACTTACTATCCCCAATCTCCTTTGTGCCTTTATATGTACTTGCGGGATATATACTTTGGGGGTTGTCAATAAAAAAAAAATGAGTTGCTCAATCTAGGAAAGAAATGGAAAATTTTATTTGAGTCAAATGGAGGATTATAACCTCAGAAAGTTCTGAGACTCTTCCACCTGTTAGAGGCCAAAGCACAGTTATTTAGGTTTTTGAGACAGAAGACTGTACATTTAATAATGTAGAAAGTTTGCACAATTCAAATCTGGGGTACAGAGTGGTGGGTCACGTGGTCCCTTACAAAATCAAGATGTTATCTTTTAAGGAGTTGTCTTGTTGATGCTGAGAGAATATTTCTCTTTACGGTTGAGCAGGTCTTTCTTTGGACTGGGGGAGGTCTGGTCGACTTCTAATGCAGATACACAAAGCACAGTACAGGGGAGAGAAAAGAAATAGGTTTAAATTTTTCTGATCTTGCCATAAAACATGAATTTTAACTCACGGGTTAGAATTGCTGTATTTTGGTGTAGGAGTACGTTCCTACACCAAATCAACTAGCCTGTATTTGATAACTGCCGGGCTAGTTTTTAAAGTGCCTCGAGGGGAACACCTGTGTTTCTACTCTACTAGAAACAGGCTTCTTTGTCCTCTACTATCTCCTGGAGTTTGCTCAAACTCAAGTCCATTGAGTTGGTGATGCTATTTAACCATCTCATCCTTTGCCATGCTCTTCCAAACCCCATAGGCTAGGGATTTTTAGGAAGGTGTTGCTACGTAGGAGTGTGTGTGTTTGTGTGTGTATGTACTCAGTCGCTAAGTTGTGTCTGACTCTTTGCAACCCCATGGACTGTAGCCCACCATGCTCCTCTGTCCATAGGATTTTTCCAGGCAAGAATACTGGAGTGGGTTGCCCTTTACTACTCTAGGGGATCTTCCCTACCTGGGGATGGAAACCGAGTCTCCTGCATTGGTAGGTGAATTCTTTACCACTGAGCCACTTGGGAAGCCCCACTATGTAGGTATAATTGGTTAAATCATTGGCCATTGGTGATTAAGCTAATCTCCAGCTCCTCTTCCTTCTAGGGATTGGGAAATGAAAGTGAAAGTGAAGTCGCTCAGTCGTGTCCGACTCTTTGCGACCCGGTGGACTATAGCCTATCAGGCTCCTCCGTCCATGGGATTTTCCAGGCAAGAGTGCTGGAGTGGATTGCCATTTCCTTCTCCAGGGGATCTTCCAGACCCAGGGATCGAACCCAGGTCTCCTGCATTGCAGGCAGACGCTTTACCGTCTAAGCCACCAGGGAAGCCACCAGGGACTGGGGAAGGGGAGTAAAAAGTGCAATCTCCTGATTGGTTCCCCTGATGACTAGCTTGGAGGCTTTCCAAAAGTCACTTCATTAACATAAACTAAGGTGTGGTTAAAAGGGGCTTGTATGAACCTTTATCTATAGCTCTTATCACTTTGGACATTCCTAGGGTTTTAGGAGCTCAGTGCAAGGTACTAGGACAAAAACCACACATGCTTTTTTTTTATATAAATCGCAATATAGATTGGTTAGACAATTCATAGTCCTACCGGCAGCCAAGGCTCCCCCGTCCCTGGGATTCTCCAGGCAAGAACACTGGAGTGGGTTGCCATTTCCTTCTCCAATGCATGAAAGATCTCACATGGTGCAGAGAAATCCTGCAAGCCACAACTAAAACCTCAAACAGACAAATATTTTTAAAAAATACTTTGAAAAATATAAAGCACTGTGTTAATTAACTGCAAGCTATTTTCCACAGTGCAGTACCACTAAGGATACTATATCCATAATGGTCTAGAAAACTATTTGTGACTCTATGGAATGCAAATATAATCTAATGCCTTATATAATGCAACACACTGTTTATAGAATGCAATACACTATAAGAATAAGAATCTAAACAGTTTCAAACTACTAGAGATTGCAAATTACCCTCCTGAAGATCTTGTGGCCCATACCTGGTTTGCGATATTTTCAATTTTTATAGTAAGATTAATATAGCAGGCGATCTGACAGCCTCTGCCTCCAGATTTTCTCTTAATGCCACAAGGCTTTTCTCTGTTCTTGGAATCTAACTGGTCCTTGCTTTGTCAGATTCTGAAAGAATCTATTTCCTCTGCCTGGAATTCTCTCTTCTCGTCTCAGCTCAAACAACCTTGTCTGCCAATACAATAAGAGTCTTCATTTACTCTTTAACTTCCAGTTTCTTTCCCCTGTGGCATTATCGGTTTCTAAGCTCTATTAAGAAGAACCTATGTTCCATTCGGCCATCACAGGACTTTGACCTGTACAAGGTGCTCATAAAAGCATCCAACGAAGCTCCTCTTATAAATAGCACTGAACAGAATTTCTTCAGGGGAGCAATGGAATGACAGCTATGATTAAAAATTTGGTATGCTCCCTACGGCTAATCCTATAACCATGAGCCAATTAGCTAGATACTGAGGTTCAGTCTACATCCATCAAATGGGCATAATGGTAGCTCCCCTTATAAGAGTTGTGATAGTCAAAAGATTTTACGTTTTTATACTGTTCGAACCCGGCCAGCGTTCCCAAGTCTACCTTTTGAGATCTTCTACCTACTAAGCTCCCAAAGAATTACTAAGACCCGCCCTCCCGCACCGCCCAAGAATAACATTAGCGACAGAGGTCTCTAATGACGTCATCTCCGGGCCTGTTCAGCTTCATCCTCCGGAAACCTACAACTGCAGGCACTCGATCTCCAGCTTTCGGTTATTATTTTCTCTCTGTATCCCGAATTCCTTCTCTCCCATTCTCCCACCTAAGGCTTTCGACTCTTCCCGCCTCCCTTAAACCTAGCAATTTTAGGTTCTTCTCGCTTGCTCTCGGGCGAATTCCTCAAAGTCTTTACTCTCGTCATTAATCGCTTCACCAGCCCCACACTTCAGCTCTTTCGGTCTATAAACCTTATTACCGCCGCCGGGCGTCACTCGGCTCTTTCCGCCTCCTGCCACTCACCCACGACACAGCCTTCGGTTCTTTCCGGATCACCTCAGTTTCTTATTATTTCCCATTCCCGATTCGCTTCGGCTATTTCCGGCACCGAGGGGCTTCCCTTTCTTTCCCTAGCCCCACCCCATCGACAACTTCGGCTCTTCCCGCCTCTCGCGAAGTTCAGCTCAGCTCCTTCCGGCTTTTTCCGCCTTGCCTCGGCCTTACTCTCTCCCTTCGGCTCTTTCCGCCGCTCATCGGAAGAGCTGTCTCTGCCTCTCTGCTACACGTGACACGGCCTCCGCCTCCCAGTTCCCCCTCCCACCTCGCCTTTCCTCCCGCCTTAGCCTCCTGGCTCGTCCAGGCCGGGCCGCCATTTTGTGTGAATTTCTGACAGCGGCGGGGGCCGGGCAGCTGGGGCACCTAGGCGGGCTGACAGACAGACAGTCGGCCCGTCTCCGCGGCCCGTTTCCTCTCTTTGAAACCCCCCCTTTTTTTTTTAACCGCCCTCGCTCGCTCTCCTCTTCTCCCCTTTCCCCTCGCTTGCTCCATCGCGCGCGGCCCGCGCTAATTACACCGAACCACCCACCAGTGTCCGTGTCCCCCGGGTCTCCCACCCCCGGGCCCGCGGGGGTGCGTGTGTGTGTGTGTGTCGGGGGCGCCTCTCGCCCCGATGAGGGCCCTGCGCCCGTGAGCGAGTGACCCCGCGGCGGGCTGCGGAGTAAGCAGGCGGCGAGCGGCCCCCGGAGGCCTAGGCCGCGCGGCCTACGCGGAGGTCGGCGCAGAGGTGATTCCGAAATTGAAAAAATATATACCCATTCCGATCAGGAGCCCTCAAGAGCTGAAGTGTGCCCCTCCCGCTACGCCCAAGCAGTCCTTTTTCGTGCATTAACATCCCCTCCCCCCCCAAAGGAACTATGGAGGCTGCGCCCGGGACCCCCCCGCCGCCGCCATCAGAGTCGCCGCCGCCGCCATCGCCACCACCGCCATCAACGCCTTCGCCTCCTCTGTGTCCCCCCGACGCCTGCCTGGCTACCCCGCACCTCCTCCACCGCCTCCCGCTCCCTGACGACAGGTCAGGCCCCCGGCCCGGCTGGGGCGGCGTCCCCGGGGGGAGGTAGAGGAGGAGGAGGAGGAGGAGGAAGGGGGGCGGCGGCCATGTTGGGCCGGGCCGCGGAGGAGGAGGAGGAGGAGGAGGAGAAGAAGGAAGGGCGGGGTCGGTGGGTGTCTCTCGCTCGCTCGCTCTTTCTCGCTTGCTTTCTCTCCTGGCCTCATGCGTTTCCCCCCCCTCGCGGCGCTCGCCCGCTCTCCCTCGCTCTCGCTCTGTCTTTTTTGGGCGCCATGCTGAGGGGAAGGTGAGGAGGCGCCCCCCGGACCCCCTGCGCCCGCCCTGGGGAGGGGGCGCCGGGGGGGGGGGCTTCGGAAGCCCACGGGGGTCCTGGCTGCCCCTGCGCCCGGAGCTGGCAGCCACGGGCCCGCCTGCCTGTCGCCTGGCTTCGGGGAAGGGAATGGGGGAGGGGCTCCCGGACCCTTTGGGGGGATCTGGAGCCAGAGCCCCGCTCTTAGGGAGTTGGCGGGGTCTCCCAGCCCCCGGCAGTATCCTTTCTCCTGGGGGAGGTGTGCCCTGCCCTACTTGGAGAGGTACCCTAGCTTTCGTGGGAGACAGAAAGTGGGGGTTCGTTCATTTCTTTCTCCATCCTAATGGGGGGGTCCTTTCGGTTGGGGCTCTTTTACACTTTTTGGCGGGAGTTGTTGCCTAGCTATTCCCTAGGGGGGCAAACATTGCGGGGGGTTGTGATCCCTTGCTCCTTTGGAAGCCCCTGCCTCATTTTGGGGCGAAGACCCTTCCCCAAGCTATTTTTTAAGGGAAGGGTCCTGCTTTTCGTAGGTAGGTGATGGCGTTTATTGGCTCGCGGGGTTGGGGGGTAAGCTGTTGAGGTTTGGTTTCCTTGCCTGGGAGAGGAGAGGAAGTTGGTCCCCTCTTTCTCGTGGGGTTCCCTCCCTTTTCGGGCTATCATGGGGCGCCATCCCTTCCGGGAGGGAAAAAAAACGAGGTTTCCTTGTGCTTTGCCAAGTGGTGAAAGGGAGCGCCCCCCTCCCCTGTATTAAGTGCGAAATGGGCTCGCCCCATGCCCTTTTCTGGAGGGTGATAAAGGGGCCAGCCCGGCGCGTTTCAGCGCGAGGTTGGGGCCCCATTTCCCCTGCGCCAGCAGAAGGTTGGGGTGCGGGGTTCGCCCACTCTTCCCTGGTAGGGCAGGGGAAGAGATGGCTAGAGAGTGGATTTGGAAATGATAGCAGGGTTTCAGCCGGCTGGAGAGAGTCTTGCAGGGAGTGGGGGTGGGGAGAGGAAGAGGGCGCTGGACAGATGGCTGCCTGGTCGCAGCCCGGGGCTGGGGAGTCGCAGAGGACCCTCCCTTAGACTGGGGTCTTAGCTAGGGCTTCCCCCGCCAGGCACCACGGCCCCTTCTCCCCACTCCCACCTCCCCTTTTCCCTTTCTCCTTCACAGACCATACTTTGCCTTTTAAAAGAAATGCCACCCACATTCAGAGACACAAGTGCAGCAGTTTGGTGAGCTTTTTACAAATTTTTTTTTGTTTTGTTCTGTTTTGTTCTAATTAAATGTATCGTCCTGGGAATCGCAGCCCATCGCAGCCTGACTCCAGTTCAAGGAAATAAACAGATTAGCAAAGGTCTGTTCGCTAAGCCCACGTCGGGCTTCCGGGCCCCCTCTTGGGGGCAGGTGCTTTACTCAAAGGTGCTTACACGCTTTATTCGACCTCTAAGGAGTTCTCTTATGTCAGAAGTGTATGTCTTACAATGGGTTGGGCTGGTAAGTAGCCTCTTTTATTGAGTAATTCAATTATCTCCCTCTTTTTGTCCCTTTCCTGCCTGCCTTCCTCCTCGCCTTTAGACCAAAGTGATGCTTGAGTGAGTGAATTTATATGTTCAAATCAGGATTCTAACCCTGTTGAGCCCTTTTAGACTTGCACATCCTTTCGATGTTTAGTTTTTTTTAATTTGATGTACACAGTTTTCCCAAAAAAAAAAAAAAAAAAGGTGCATTACTGTAACATGTCAAAAACCTACCTAAGAGGCCCATATGTTTCCAAGCCCTTGATCTCCCTCTTGCCATTTCAGTCCATTGCTTTGTCTCCAGCCTTCATCTTTGAAGAAAGTGGATACTTCACATCCGTTTGTAGGAGACAAAGTTACTGAATTTGGTTTATGATATTTGTGTTCAAGTTAATGTTCTTCCTCCCCTTTTCCCAGCCGACCCAAAAGATTGTGGTTCAAGTAGACCCTATTTTCTCATATCTTTATGGTGACGGACGTTTAAATTAAGCAAGTCATTTGTAAAGTACTGTTTAAGCACCAAAATCTGTAAAGTGTGTCAAGCCTCAGTCTCCTCTCCCCATCTCCACTGTTCCTTTGTTCGAAAGCACATGCCTGACCGTGAAAAGTTGATGCAAACGTGTTACACGCCCAGCCATGGTGGAGAGAACACTTCCTCCAGCCCCCAGTCCCCTCTCTCCTACATGTACAAGGAAAAAGCAACAGAAATGACTTGCATAACCAAACACTCCTTCTGATATGTTTTACAAGCATAAGTTCTGTTAAAAGACAAAACACGGTGAAGTTCCAGTTTCCCTCTTGCCCACTTTTGGTCCCTGACATACTGCTCTGTTAGAGAAAACTTTTTAACACACAGCCCTCTTCCCCTCCCAAAGATCCTGTTTCCTTTTTTCCGTTCTTAGGAGAAAATAAGTTCACTGACATTTAGATGAGGAAACACGTAAAGTGCAGTTCAGTGGGCCACTTATTTTGTTCTTTCTCTCGATATGTTCACAACTTAAGTGCCGTGAGGATCTTAGGTATGTAAAAGCCTTTGTGGGAGGAAGAAATGTCCACACAGTCCAGTATTCCTGCAAAAAAAAGTCTGAAGCACAAACTGAACACACTTTCTAGTGCATAGGGTCAGCTGAAAATTAGCATTCATTTGAAGTTTCCCATTTGTCAAATTCCTCCTCCAGGAGTCAAGAGCAGAAACTGGATGCTAATAGATGACCTTACCAAGTGTCAAGGGCTACTCAAGTGTAGAAGGATGCTTTTTTAAAAACTTTACTTTTAAAATGAAATGTGAAGGAAATTGGATTTCTTTTTTAAGTGAATTTTTTTATCGGTCATTAATGTTAAACTATCTCCTCAAACACTGTGAAATGCTCAGGCACATCAACACAAGGGTTTGTTGTTTTTTCCTTCTCAAAGAAGTCCTATCAAATCCAAGAAGCCCCAGTCATGTCAAACTGTATCTCAGTAGTCTTCGTTTTTGAAATGTCACAGTACTACCTTTTCCCCCCAAACTGATGTACCAGTGTTCAAATTAATGGATGTTGCAAAAAGAAAAAAAAAAAAGGGTGTCACTCAGAATCTCTGATTTAACAGTAGCTCTTACACACTTGTAATCTTTAAAATTTTTATATTCTCTTGGGGAGAGGTTTAATCTGAAAGCAAATAAAAAATCTCCCAGTAGAAACAAAAATCATCTGTGACCATGGAAACATGGTTATTCTGGTCATAAACTCCTTTATTTTTTTTAACTCCTCTCAAATTTGCTCTTCAAAAGAAAAAAAAAAATGTGATTCCCCAAAAGGGCTTTCTAATTCACCTTCTGCAACTGTCTCCCAGATAAGGTTTCAATTTGCTCTGAAGGTTTACATTTTTGAGTCTCAGACAAGCCAGAATTTTTTAAAGTAGAGCTAGCTGTTTTAGAAAACCACCACTCTGACTTATCGTCAGCCAGGAAGGCTGATCCCAAGGGGACCTTGTTTTGCACCTGTAGAAATGAAGGCTTTCTCAGCTGTTGACTGGCAAGTTAGAGATGGATGTTGATTGAGTTTGGATGTTCCCGGTCGGGTTGAATGTGGAGAGTTTCCCGTCAGGCTTGTTGAATAAGGCCTCCACCTCCACTCCTTTTTCTTTGATCTTTTCCCTTCCCTGATGGGAGAAAATTGAGTGTCCCAGGGTTGCCTTACTTGTTCACTTATGTTACGTTTTTGTGGTTGTCAGGTCCCTAGAACATCCCATCGTGTAGGCCGGATCCAGTTACAGTAAATAGCCTCTGTGGTGAAAATTGCTAATGAAACTATTACCAAGCCTTTGTGGGTAGCTTCAGGTCAAACCATATTCCAGAGAACCTAATTTTGGTCCCTGTGGACCATATCTTCTAGGACCAGAGCAGCTGATTGTAACCCAGCTTAAGCCGTTAGAAGAAAATAATTCAGCACAAACAGTGAAGTGGCTGTGCTGAGCACAGTGCTCACCTGTACCTTGGTAACGTTAACTACTGACATAATAGGAAGGGAAAAGGAAAAAAAAGGATGATTTCTGAGATTTCTGGCAGTTGGTATTTAATAAGCTGATTGAAAGACATGTAGGAGCAGTCTGCTCACTGGTGGAGGGACTCCTGTTACATGGCTTGAGGTCCGTTTCAGAGACAAAACCCGGTGAAAAGTGGAAAAGGCTTGGCTGTTTGGGTGGCATATAAGGTTAATTTGGGTAAGTTAAGGTGAAACTGGAAGTTGGGTATCATGGATTTGACCTTCCAAATTTATGGGCCAAGTCTTTGCTGTAGACCTTTTACTTTTGTTAGTTCATGAAGATGGCAGTGTTGAAGACATTGTGCAAAGCTTTTTATCTTGCTTTAGTAACAGTATGAGGTTACAAGGGCAGTTTCTTAAATACATTTCTGACTCTGAATCAGTTGATGAGCAGGAGGAAGACACACCACTTTAGGGCTGGCGTAGCTGTAGTTAGGTCCCATGTTGGAATCGTTTTCAGTAGTATGTCGGCTCTCTGCTCAGAGCATAGTTTGCGTCTGCTGTCCAAATTGCTCCAGGTTGAGGATCTTTCTCTTGTTTTTGTTACTTCTCATCTGTGTGAACTGGTGACTCAGCTCGCTATTTGTAAGGCAAGTGGTGACATCTTCTGAACATTGGAGGTGGCGACAGGATGTGAAGGAACAGCGTGGGTTTGGAGATGGATAAGCTTGTGTGCAGTGTGCAGTGGGCACTGAGGATAATGCCTTCCCCTCAGGGGCATTGTGGTCAGATGGGCATATGTAGGACACCCACACAATGCCTAGCATTCAGAGAATCTTGGCTTCTTTATCTTCCTGCTGTCCCTGCTAGAGAAGAACTCCAAATAGAATATGCAGTCTGGTGTGTAAACAGAAGTAAGAGTAGCATCTGTGTCTTTGAAGGAAGTCAATTTCTCACCTCTTAGATTTCTTTATGGTCAGCTCATAAAAATTGCAAGGAGCCCATTAGGGTTGCACCCGAGTGGGAGCAATCTTAAAAAGCATTTCTTACTTGCTCAGTGTCATTATTATAAGATGCTAAAACAGACATGGGCTTCTCTGGTGGCTTAGACAGTAAAGAATCTGCCTGCTATGCAGGAGACCTAGGTTTGATCCCTGGGTCAGGAAGATCCCCTGGAGAAGGGAATGGCTGCCCACTGCAGTATTCTTGAATTGAGTTCATACTGGCTTCTTCCCCTATTCATCTTTTGCAGTTCAGGTCTGAGTTAAGGCTAACAACTTTGGCCAGCCTCCTGAGAGCAAGGGATTGAGAGAGCTCTGGCAGTTCACCCACTGCTAACTAGTCACATCCCCCTAAGCAAGTCCTTCCCCCTCACCAGAGTCTCTGAGAAAAATAAACAAGGCCCGCCCCAGCTCCAAGGTTCTCCCACCCTGTGGTGATTTGGCCAAGCCAGTTCAGGTTCTATTCATTTAGCAGCCAGGCTTGTCCCGTGCTTTTCTTGGAGCAGAGAACAGTGTTCACTCGCAGTGTTCAAGGAGCCCGTCTCTCCTCGGGACTTTATTTAGAGTTGGGCAAAGGTTGCCACTGCCTTTTTAGCAGAGCTCATGTTACCTTCTTGTGTCTGCCCTGCCTTCTGTGGCTTCTGGCCACGGTGAACCGGTTGCTGCGACTGCAGCTTCTGGTACTGGCTGCAGAGTAGATGCCTTGGAAATAAATGGTAAGGTTGTGCTAAATGGCTAGATCCCAGGCAGAGCCATTAGAGAAACCTTGGCTCGGTGGCTAGCTAAATTTCAAGCTGGATCCTTTGTCCCTGTCGAGGGGTCCCAGAAACCCCAGACTCCGGAGCCAGGAAGCTCTGTGGAGCCTGGATGCTGCCTGCTCCCTCCACGCCAGGCTGGCCCTGTTCTGGTGGAGACGGTGGGAAGTGGTGGGTGGCGGTGGCCGTGGGAGTCAGGCAGTCTGATTATACCTCATGAATTGCTCAACTCTTAAGGCAGTCTCCTGGCCTTCCTAAAGGTATGCGGATACCTATTGGGCATTGTTATATGAAGGTCAAAGGTTACCTGCCCCTGCCGGCTGAGTGCCTCTCCTGCGTTAGCTCACTTCAGCCTTACGCTGAGAAACTGAAACACAGGTGAAGTTGGCTTTTTGAAGGTCAGAGAGCAGTTGGGTGTGGACGCAGTTAGAACCTGGGCAGCCTGTACCCAGACCTGAGCTCTGTGCCCAGAGGCCAACCTGGATCTAGTACAGTATTTTTCAAACTGCAGCAGGCAGGCTTTAGTGGAATATGAAGTTTATTTATTGATTTGCCTCCTGTGTTTGGGGGAAAATAAAATGAAAGAGGATAGAAAAAGCAGAGTACTGCGAAGATTAAATGTGGTTTTGTGGAAGTTTGTATGTTGAGTTTTATTGAAGCATTCCTTTATCTCAGTGGTGGCTGCTTTTGCACTAAACAGTGGAGTAATTGGGAGATAGACTGACCTGCAAAGCCTAAAGCATTTACTCCTTTGCTCTGTAAGAAAAAGTTTGCTGGCCTCTGCACTGGTTGTGGGCCTGGTGCCTGGAGGGCTTGCACATCAGCCACCATTGCTTATTTTTGTTGTGGGGGTGGGGAGTGGGAGGGAACTCTAAAGTTGTTGAGGGAGGAGTCCTCTGTACTCCTGCCCCTCTATGACTTGCTGAGGGTTCCATCATTGCTGTGTTCCATACCCCGGCTTTTGAACCTTTTGAAGCAAAGGGGTTTTCATTCATTAGGAGTAACCGGAGCCCTCTTGAAGTCCAGCGTGAACGCGGATGGCAGCTAACCCATCCCTGCTGTGGCCCGACCCAAGGGAGCCTGGGCCCAGGCGCAAGTGTCATTTGGCTGAATGTCCACTGCAGGTGGCTTGGATTATTGCCCTCTGCATTTTCCTAACAGACACTAGGGCTTAGGTTTCCTTGGGATTCCAGGCTCTGCCGTCGCTCAGGGCACCAGAGCAGTCCCCGGAAGCACAGCCTTTTTGCAGCCGTGGCGGGGCCCTGGCTGCAGCCCCGAGGTGACTGACCGGGAGCTGCTTTCAACTGCTGGGTTGATGTAGCAGTCACTTAGGGGCTCCTGTCCTTTACCCTCTGGCCTGTCAGGAAGCCCTCAGCAAACACCTTGGTGAGTGAGTTTGCAGTCAGAGGTCACCCCTCAGTGACCTGCTGATTACAGAGTTTTAAGTGATCCAGGTTGCTCCCTGGGAAATAGTCCAATGACTGACTGTGCTGATGAAATTGACAGTGGGCATGGATGGCTGAGATGGATGCCTATTTGTGTGGACTGAATCCCAAGCACCCACCCCATCTATACCTGGCCCTGTTCTGAGCCCTTGGAAACCCAGGGATGACTATCAGTCTCTTCTCTGCCCTTCCAGAGCCCACAGTTGAGCAGAAGTTAACAAATAATTGTAAACAGATAATTGTGTATATGAACAAGAAATCTGGGCATCCAAGGCCAGATCTCTTGTAAGAGGAAAATATTAATATGTTGTCTTGGCTAAATGGACTCAAATTGATTCCTCTGAAAAAAAATTATCAACGAGAAGTCTTAGTTCACAGGTATTGTGATTCAGCTTTCCTTTCTGGAATAACAGGAATCGGCTCTCTTTGGGTGAGAGCCAGCATCTTTCCAGCTTTAAGCAATCCAAAGCGTGGTTGTCCTGAGAAGGTAGCTAGAAAGAGAAGCATATTTCAGAGGTTCATCTGACAGGAAAAACTTGAATCAGAGAGATGCTTTTATCAAGAAGACTGTTTTCAGAGCAAGTGGGAGTAGGAGAATAGCTATTCAAGCCAAGAAAAGGATACTTTTGACTCAGATCTTTCCAGGAGGCTGGGTTTTTACTTGGTCAGCTTGTTTTCAGCTCTACAGCAATGTTCTGCTTCAGAGGCTTGTGGGTGCCACACACTTGGGGTGAAGCAGTCCTTCTAGAGGACTTTGGATTGTTCTTTCCTTGGATTAATACTGCTTTCTGTCCCTGTTGGGAGAAGTCCTGTTTTTTGCTAAGATTCCTTGGACCTTTCTGAGTACCTCTTATTCCCTAAACTATCCAGATTCTTTGGGTCATATTTTGGAATGTCCCAGTTCCGTTTGTTTGACGTGGGGATGGCCTGGGGAGATGGGCTTATAGTGTCTTTTCCTGTTGATAGATTTACTCCTGAGCCTGTATTTTGGGCCAGGTTGATGCTAAATCCTTGATTTACATGGTGTCGGGGGATTTTTCCCAGGAGGATGTATTACTATGTCCATCTCAGAGGTTCCTTTACTGCCTTTGCTTTACAGTTGAAACAGGGCAGAGTGTTGAAGGAGCTTGTCTGGTGTCTTAGGGCCTCCCTTTGGCATTTTTTGCAGTACTGTTTGATTTGATCTATTTTCTGCACCTATGTGTTATTTTTTTCCAACTCAAGTTTAAACTTCAGGGTGGCAGTTGTTTGGTTAGTTGGTCTGTATAGTAAATTACTCTCTTTTGGATAATTTCTAATTGTTTCAAGGGCTGAGTTTAAGAGCTGGCCATGGAGTCAGAAAGTCCTGAACTCGGATTCCCGTTCTGCTGCTTCCTGCTGTGACCCTGTGGGCGTATTTCTTCCCATCTCTGAGCCTCAGTTTACTTGTCTGTAAAATGGGGATACTGAGTCACTACTGCATATGTTTGTTCATGGGTTTGTTCGTGAGTTTCGGTGACAGATTGCAGAGCTCAGCAGTGTGGTACCTGGCTTGGAAATCACTGCTGCAGGATGTTAGTCATGAATAGTTCCTATGGCTCTTGGACTTTATGAGGCCCTGGGGTGCCCAGGGAGGTTTTTCAGTTGGGGAAACCACCGCTGAGAGGTGAGGGCTGGTGGAGGCCTTCCCTTGAACTCTTTGCTGGGAGGAAAGAACGTCTTGAGGACCTTGATGAGCTCTGTTCACTTTACTGAGAGATTGTCCTCACCCAGGGCATCTTTTTTAATCTGTTCATGTTTTCTTAGGGACATTTTCTAACCTACCAGTATTTAAGAGACAAGGAAATAATATCATGGACTGCTGTGTACCCGTCACCAGTTTTAACAATTCTAAACATCATTTTGCCAGTTTTGGTTCATCTCACTACCTCCTCTGTCCCCCTTGAGTATTTTGAAGCACATCCCAGGTCTCATCTCATTTCACCCATACATTCTTCAGTATGAATCTTTAACTTAATTTTTTTTTTTTTAACATAACTACAAAACTTTAACCATGCCTAACAAAATTAACAGTAATTATGTAGTATCTCAGATACCCAATCTGGACTCAGAGTTCTCCAGTTTCCCCCATGTTGACTTGTTGGTGTGTTTCTGGCAGGGTCCTGGCACTGGGCAGGCTGTCTCACTTCTGTTGAAGTGAGGGGTTCAGGGTATGGCTCTGGTTTCTCATCTCCCAGGGCTGGTTGGTGCTTGCTGCTTGGGTGGGGTCTATGATGTGGCCCTGTTGCCATGGAAATGCTATGACATCACAGAGCCAGTTATGACCACTCCTGAGAATGTAGAGGGACAGGCAAACACAGTGCTTATTTGCTCCTGGTTTGTGGTTGATGAACCTAGGTAGTAAGGACACTGAAAAACACGTGCAAGACCCAGAGGCTTATTTCAAGAGTTTCCAGCCTCTGAAAATCCCTCAGTGAGGTTCCCCTCCCTGTGGCTGCTTCACCATGGCCTAAATTGAGGGAAGGTCTCCAGGGGCCTTCCTCAGGCAGGTGCCCTGAGTCAGTTTTGTAAAGGAAGAAGTTTCCATGCCTTTGCTCTTAGTAACCGACTGTCCCCCCGGGTCAGACTTGGGGATCCCGGACGTCTGCATTTAGGCCTGTCGTTAAACATTTGAAGAGGCGGAGCCTCCTTGTAATTTTTGTAATTTTGTCCCTAGTTAATGGGTCATTCAGAGCCTACCCAGGCAATTTGTTGAGAGTTTGGGCAGTTAATGATCATGACCCTGACCTTCACATTAACCTAGCCGCCTCTTGTCAAGGGCTCTCATGATCTTCAGGTAACAGCCACTGCTCCCATGGGTTTTCATCTTTTTTGTTCTGTGTCCATCTCTCCCCTCTCTCTCTCATAAATGAGGTCGAAGCATAAACCCAGGTCCCTCTCAGCTTCCATCCAGCTCTCTCATCTAGAGGTTGTCCATGTTGCCAAACCTCATCTCTGTCAGGGACCTTGGTTCCCTTTTCCCTGGACTCAGCGCTCCCTGGGCCTCTTCCCTCCTGGTCCTCCACTTGGTTACTTTGTTGGACCCCCTGGATGAGAGCTGAGGAAGGGGAGGTGTTGACCTGTCAGTGTCATCGTCAGAGGATGGCGCATGCATAGACCGACCAAAAAGAAAGCAGGAGCTTGCTGGCCAGCGGTTAGCAGCGGTCCCTGAGGGGAGTCGGCTGTAGCTTCTCCATGGAGAAAGTGCTTTCCCATAAGGATTGGCAGCTGTTGAGGATAGTCCACATGGTCGTGCTCCTGCTCCAGTGGTTCTTAATACCAGTAGTTACTATGTGTCTAGTACTTACTCTTTGCCTGCCCCCTAGGGACATCAGGGGTTTCATCCATGTTATCTCATTTAACCCTCACAACCCCTTGAGGGGGGTGCTACACTTACTCCATTCTGCAGATGAGAAAACCAAGGCTCAGATTCCATACCAGAGCACACGCTAGGGAAGACTCAGAGCTGGCCGAGTTACTTGATCTGCAGAAGGAAGCGGGATGCTCCCTCTGTAGACTGGGGGAGGTGAGGCCAGCTTCCTTTGAAGCATGACGTTTCTTTACTGTTTTTGCCAAGCCCATGATGTGTGGTGAACCTGTGGAGTTGGCCTGGTAGGCATTCCTTAGAATGGGCACCCAGATCTCTTCTTTGACCCAAAAAGAGGAAATGGCCATCACCAGCTCTGCAAGGGGAAACTTAAGTGCCCTGGATGCTCAGTCCAAGAGGCACCAGGCAGAATTGACCCTATGCGGGGATTTGGCCTTTTTCCCCCCGGGTGCCCATCTCAAGTTGGTCTCCTAGCATGGTTGATTTCTGGTCCCCAGTGGCTCTGGCGGGCTGGCCATGGTGCAGCCATCCCAGCGTGTTGCCAGCCCAGGCCCTGGAAATCAAGCGTCCGCTGCCCAGGCCAGTGCTTCAGGCTTTCTCCTGTGTGCTTGTCTCAAGAGGGTTTGGCACGTCTAGATTGAAATGATTAGCGCAGTGGGGCTTCCCCCACTCTGCTTGGGGGATTATGTCACAGTCTATTAAGCATGCTCCCTCGGTATTTAATGCCACTCTGACACGGATTTTGCTGGCAGTCTGTTAAGTGGCACCACTTAAACCCCGTTGCTGTTTTGTGGAGGCAGCCCTTGTGCATGTCAGTGTCAGTGGCCCACAGAATTTCTGCCTCCATCCCAGTTGGTTTGATTTCCGCCCCCCATCCCTTTTTTTCCTTCTGGTATAGAAGAAAATAGTCCCTGTATTCATCCAGGACATTTAGCTGGGAATCTCAGTGTTACCCAGGGGTACCCCCTCAGGTGACCAGAGATGAGCCCAGTCCTCGGAAAAGCTGGAGAGCACAACGTGGCCAGAGAGTAGAGAGAAAGAGCAGTGGGCAGTCAGGTGTCTGCATTCATTCCCACACCTCCTCTAGTATCCTGTTCCCCCTTCAGAAATCACCAGGAAAATTTTTTTAATGTTATTTATTTTGCATCAGCTCCCAGGGAACAGAGTTTCAGGTATTCACTCCCCAGTTTGTAAAAAGCTGTAGATCTACCTGGGGCTGTTAGTAGAGATGATACAGAGAAGCTGTCTTTGGCTAAAGGAAGTCTTGGTAGAGTGATTTAAATGCTGAAATTCCCTGCCTTGGATAAAGCCTGTGGAATGAAAAGGCATTCTCGTGGAATCTCTCTTGAGGATGGTTGAAGCTCTTGGAGTTGCTGGGATGGTCTTTGCCCCCCTGGGCGAGTGTGAGGTGTGTGTGTGACTGCAGGACGCAGGTGGAGGTCTCAGCTGACCCTGGGCAGGACGTGGCGCCTGGGCGTCCTTGTCCATGAGCGTGGGGGTGGAGGAGTGTCTGCAGGGGCCAGCCCCTCCAGCTCAGCTCCCCTGCCCTGTGGACTCGGCTTCTTGTCATTTGTACCTTTTCCTTCAAGGGCCGTGCAGAACTGGGTGTGCTCAGAGACCCAGCACAGAGAAGAGGCTCAGTGTGCACGGCTTCGGAGGCGGCGGCCAGTGAGCTGCTCCCCCTTCCCTTTCTATCCTCACCAATCAAGGAAGGAATGGGGAGCTAAGAACCAGTTTCTGAGTTTTTCCATGTCACTCCGTCTGTCCGGCCTCAACACGCTCTTTCACCTGCCATCCCTTTAAGCTCCTTTGGTTTGAAAACAAGAGGGTTGACGGTATCCCACCGTTCCTTCCACTCTGACAGGCCTTTCCTGGCTCCAGGAGGGCCTTTTGCTCTTTGCGACCTTTGACTTCTCATCCAGGCTTCTGGGCCCCCAGACAGCTCCCTGTCTTCCCAGGTTCCCTCCCTCCCTGCCCTGCGGTTCTGGGTGCTTTTAACTTTTCCCTTTCCGGACTAAAGTATGGAGAGTGGTGCTTCTGTTTTCCTTTTAGCTTTTCTTCACAGGGCACCAACCCCACCCTCTCCAGTCGGTCTGTGGGCCTTCCCTAGTCCTGAAGCGTCTGTCTGTCTAGTCTTGTCTGTCCCTGTTTTTTTCTCCTGAGGTTTGGTGACCTGGCCCGCCCAGCCAAGTTCTCAGCAGGGACAAGTTTGCTCTCTCCGTGTCCTGCAGGACTCCAGGTCTCGGCGGGAAGTTTGCCATGCCCCTGAATAACAGCTTCTCCCTCAGCTCAGAGCTCGCCAGAACCAGTTTCCCCAGTCAGGTGGCCCCTTTACTGTGGGTGAGGCCGTTCCAGCAGAGTTGCCTCTTCCCAGGAGAGCTTTGCTCCCATGGAGCAACTCTCGTGTGGGCCACACCCAAGCCAGGAGGTGCCTCACTTGTCAGGAATGCGGCCTTCTCCAGCCTTGACTCTTCCTGCGCGGCTGGCCCAGGACCGCCGGGCGGGTTCCGGGGTCACCTCGCTGTATTGTTTCCCTTGAAACATCAGTAGGAGTTTTTTGGTTCTGCATCCTCTGCCGACGGAGTAACCGTTGGCCTGGACCCTTGGGTTTTAAGCCGCCCCAACTCCTTTGAATTGAGAGTGAGAATTAATGGGAGGGTCCCCTTGATGGGTGGTGAGGCGGGCAGCATGGAGGTGCCCAAAGGAAGCCTTGTGTGTGAAAAGGCCCTGGAGGATCCTCAGAGAGGTCAGCCGTTGTTTCTCCACAAAGCCCCTTAGAACCTTTGAGGCTCCAAGGGCTGAGCCCCCCCGATGAGCTTGTTCCCACACTGAGCTGGTCCCTTCTGAACAGCAGGGGCCTTTTCTGCCGAGATTAGTTCCTTTGGGGGTTAGCCTTTTAGGTCCTGGGCCTGTCATGTTACTCTTTTTTATCTTTTCATTCTCTCTGCGGGTCTTAGTTAATGGAGTTTTTTGTGCTCACACACATACTTGGCAATCGTCATGCATGATGAACTTCGAGAGATTTGGACTTTTTTTTACACTTGTTTATTTTTTTAAACCAACTTCTGCATTTGTGAGAACTGTGTCTGTGGGTTTGGCTCCAAAAACTGAATTCTTTTTCCAGCTGCTCTTTTTCTTAACCTGATTTATCCCTTCACTCCCCACCCCACCCCACCCTACCCCATAGATATTTAGATGTTTAGAATGTCCTGCCAGCAGCATCTGTCCCATGTGGAGGGTTGTTTCTTAAAGTGCTGGAGATCGGGGTGACATGTAGGGGATTTGACAGTCAGGAAGTCGTAGGACAGGGAGCCGGGGGGTGCTGTGGATAAGGCGACCCAGGTGGAAACAAGGGGCCAGCGGCAGGCGGGGGGAGCCCTTCTGTGGGCACTGCTGCCCCTGTCATGCGGGGACCCCAGGGAGGGGTCTGGGGCCCTTCCCCCGTCCACCTCTGGCCCAGAGCCGTGAAGCCGACAGGGCAGGGCAGGCCTGAGATCCGGGGACCTGAGCCTGTTCTCCACGGGCCCCCCGTCCTCCACCTCAGCAGACAGTAGAGAACAGCGTCGGGGCAGGGGCTACAGCGTGGAGCGGGGATCAGGCCTCACGCCCTCAGTCCTGGGCCCTTCTGGCCCACAGTCCCACGGGCCCCCCTCAGAACCTGCGCTCACTCAGCCATGGGGTTGGTTTGCAGGGAAGATGGTGAGTTGGAAGAGGGCGAACTGGAAGATGACGGGGCCGAGGAGACGCAGGACACCTCCGGGGGCCCCGAGAGGAGCCGGAAGGAGAAGGGGGAGAAGCACCACAGCGACTCGGACGAGGAGAAGTCTCACCGGAGGCTGAAGCGGAAGCGCAAGAAAGAGCGGGAGAAGGAGAAGAGGAGGGCCAAGAAGAGGAGGAAATCCAAGCATAAAGTAGGTCCCAGAGGGCGCGCTGGGCCTGCTGGCGCCCTGCCCGGTCTAGTGCCCCAGGGCCCGAGCTCAGCTCATCAGGCCAGAGGGCACTCTTAATCAGGCTGGTTTTCCTTTCCCCAAACTGTTTAAAGACCTTTTCTGAAGAGTGGTAGCTCATGCTCCATTGCTGCTAGATGCCCCTAGGTGAGGCCTTCCACGCGCAGCCTGGCTGGCACCCTGCTGTGGCCGGCACGTGGCTTGCCCGCCGCAGGATCCCTAACCTTCTGCTCTGTCCCTGCAGCGTCACGCTTCCTCCAGCGATGACTTCTCGGACTTCTCCGATGACTCGGACTTCAGCCCCAGCGAGAAGGGGCACCGCAAATACCGAGAGTATAGCCCGCCCTACGCGCCGGTGAGTGCCTACTGCCCCGGGCCCGAGCTGGGGTCATGAAATCACCGGCATTTCCTGAGCACCGGCACTGTGCTGGGCACTCTTGCATGGCCCTGTACATGGGTTTTAATTCCGCAGGATTAGGTGTTGGTTTTATCCCCCGCTTTATAGGTGAGGACACTGAGACTTCAAGCACTTCAGCCAGGCTGAGGCTCCTGGGGCAGGAGCCGAGTTGAGCCCAGTCTGTGCTTCTCTGGGCCACCTCCGCGGTGGCCTTGGCAGGACTTATCGTGTCTGTCCCCTGTCCCTGAGAAAGATGTTGATTTGTCTCCGTCAGAGCTGACTTTAACACTCTTCTGAAATGACCTTTTGTAGAAAATGGGCAAGAGAGTGAAATGGTTATGGGAATAAATCACCTCAGATGTTGTGGGGTCTGAGGTTATATAGCACTGAGCTTAAGCATAAATTTAAATTATTTGCCCAGTTTGTGTGTTGTTTTCCCCTGGCAAAACCAGTAAGCGATGAATTAGCATGGATATTTAAGGTTTTCATTGAAAAAAATTTTTTTAAGTTCTTAAAAGTATCCGGTGTTCAGCATCACCCATCGTGGCAGATATTGTAGATACTCGAACTGATGTTAATCTAAACTTGAGGGTAGCAGGGAATGCAGGGAACACCCCAAGCTTGATTGGGAACTAGGGGTTAAGGCATTTTAAGATCCACTATTAGAGCCATTTTAGTTTTTAAAATTTTGCTGAATACAGTTAATTTATTAACTGTATTAATTAATGTGTTAATTTCTGCTGTACAGCAGACTGACTCAGTTATACACGTGTATATGTTCTTTTCGTATTCTTTTCCATTAGGGTTTGTCACAGGATGCTGAATATAGTTTCCTCTGTTATACAGTAGGACCTTGTTGTTCTTAGAGCGGTTTTAGGTTTAGAGAAAATTGAGGAGATAGGCCAGTCCCCTCCCCACCCCACCCCACCCCATTCCCCTGTTTTTTTTTTTTTTACCATCTGTATTTATGTTAAGCTAAGTATTAGTTCACACTAATGTCTCCTGCTGTAATCATCATTCCCCTGTTTTTAATGTCTTAGATTAGTGTGGTCCATTTGTTGTAATTGTTTAGCCACCATTGGTATATCCTATTATGTATTCACCATATACTCTCATATAAAGTAGTTTGAATTCCCTTAAAGTCCTCTCTGCAGGCCCCTCACACTCACCAGTCTTTTTACTGTTGCTGTAGTTTTGCCAGTTCCAGAAAGTCATGTAATTGGACTCGTATATAGCTTTTCCAGATTGACTTCTTTCCCTCCACAGGATGTCTTTATGGTCCTTCCATGTCTTTTCATTGTTGGATACTCCACTGGAGTTGGATACTCCATTTGAATGTACCACAGTTTGTTTACCTGTATTACCTACTGAAGGACATCTTGGTGGCCTCCATTTGTGCTATATTTTTAGACTTCATCCAGTATCTGTTGGAACTAGCAGAGTTGGAAAGCATCATTTTAAGTGGTTTTCTAGCCTGGGCTCCAAAAGTCAAAGTGAAAGTCACTCAGCTGTGTTTGACTCTTTGTGACCGCATGGACTGTAGCCTGCCAGGCTCCTCTGTCCATGGAATTCTCCAGGCAAGAAGACTGGAGTGGTTGCCATTACCTTCTCCAGGGGATCTTCCCAACCCAGGGATCGAATCCAGGTCTCCTGCATTGCTGGCAGATTCTTTACCAACTCAGCTACCAGGGAAGCCACTGGTTTGGGTCCCAAGTAGTCATTAATTGAATTCCAAGGCCCCAGGAGATTTTTGACTAGAGAGCATCCATCTTGCTTGGCAACCCCCCTCCCCAAATGAGATTATTCTAGATTCCTGGGAAATACACCCTTCTTTTCCCACTCCGTTCTTCAGGGGTCACGGGGCCTCTGTTTCTCAGTAGTCTTTACAACTGTGGCTCTTTCTGAAGAACAGAGACACCTGGGCCCACAGCCCCGCTCTTATTCAGGTGGGAGCCAGGACCCAGCGTGGCTCAGGGCTAGCCTCTCACCCCAGGGCCAGCAGAGACACTCAGACAGACGTGCCAGTTTGGGGGACAGCGGGGCTCTTGGCAGTCCGAACTGGAGGCCCCTGGGCTCACTGTCCTCTCCCCGTCAGTCCCACCAGCAGTACCCTCCGTCCCACACCACGCCCCTGCCCAAGAAGTCCTACTCCAAGATGGACAGCAAAGGCTACGGCATGTACGACGACTATGAGAACGAGCAGTATGGGGAGTACGAGGGGGAGGAGGAGGAGGACATGGGCAAGGACGACTACGACGACTTCACCAAAGAGCTCAACCAGTACCGGCGCGCCAAGGAGGGCAGCAGCCGGGGCCGAGGTGAGGCCTGCCGCTCCCCTGGCCTGCTGGACTGGGCCCCGCGCCGCACAGCCTCAGGTCCAGGACCAGAGGGGGGACTGTCGTTCAGTGCTGAGATGAGCACGGCGGGGCTGGGCGGGGCGCTGCCTGCGAGCACCAGAGACCGGGGCTCCGCCACCAGAGTAGAGGGTCTGTGCTGAGGCTGCGGCTGGGAGGGAGCCAGGCCGGCATTTTCTAGTGGTCACATTAAAAACAAAAGAAAACATGAAATAATTTTAACAACACGTTTTATGATGCTTACACATTCTAAATCTTATTTCAACATGTAGTCAAGGCAAGGAGAGGGCTCTTGTGGCTCAGGTTGCTTTTGAAGGGGGGCCTCCCCTCCCAGGGATCGAACTCAGGCCTGGCAGTGAAAGTGCTGAGTGCTAACCAACTACTGGACCCCTGGGGAATCCTCTGAAGCGTTGTACTTTAAACTCATTTCCTGGTCAGTTCTGAAGAGATAGACAACTTTTCACACAGCTTGGGAGGGTCACTGACGGCTGATGCCTGCCTCCGTCACCTGACAAGGTGTGACTGCAGCCCACGGGACTGCCACACCTCTGAACCTTGAACCTGTGGCAATTAGGAGGATGGGGCAGGGCCGCGCACCAGAGACCCAGCCTGACCTCTCAGAACCATCTGCCAGTCATATTTCCCAGCCCCAGAGGGCTTCCAGAATTTTCCAGCTCAGCAGTTCTTAGCGCTGCTTGTTTCAGTGGCTGGTCATTCAGCAGTCTTTCTTGTACTTCTTTGTAGATAGGCCCCGCTCTTTGGGGAGACGCTGAACTGTCCTGTCCAACAGAAATACAATGCAAGCCACTGTCTAATTACAAATTTTCTAGTGGTCACGTTGAAAACAAAAGAAAACATGAAATAATTTTAACAACACATTTTATGATGCTTACACATTCTAAATCTTATTTCAACATGTAATCAAAGTAGATGTGATTTTTAAATAAATATATATTACCTCTCGATCTCTTTGAACTAAGTCTTTGAAATCCACTGTGCACTTTATACACACAGCATTTTCTTTTTTTCTTTCATTTAAAACCGCAAACATTTATTGAAAATCACTTCATGCCGGAGAGGGCAGTAGGTCTTCTGGTGTCAAAGCCTCTTAGTTTGGTCAGCCCCGTGTTGGGTGCTGGGTGGCCCATGTGCCTGGTGCCCTCGTGTGGGAAAGTGCAGCAGTCAGGGTCTTGTGGGGAGCATGCAGCAGCTGTGTGTCCATGGTGCTGAGCCAGCCCTGTCCAGAGGCCCAGGGACTGTGTCAGCCCAGAGCATCTGGGAAGGCTTCTTGGAGGAGGAGGTGATTGACCTCTGGCGGCTGGGGGTTGACTTCTCCCTTGCTCACTGTCTCATCACCATGCAGGCAGCCGGGGCCGAGGCAGGGGCTACCGGGGCCGAGGCAGCCGTGGAGGGTCTCGAGGCCGAGGCATGGGCAGGGGCAGCCGAGGCAGAGGCAGAGGCTCCGTGGGAGGAGACCACCCGGAGGACGAAGAGGACTTCTACGAGGAGGAGATGGACGTAAGGCTTTCTCCAGCTCGGGGGCAGGGGGAGCGTGGCTGGTGGGCATAGGCTCTGTTGGAGGTGGTCCCTGAGGCTGCTGGGAAGAAGGCATCAGATGGCAGGTTTACGAATGTTCCTTTGTTGTTTGAATAGAGAGAACCTTCCTGAGATTCAGAATTGAAAAAGTTCCCAGGGCTGAGCTGTCGAACATCTTCAGCTGCTCCTTTCTCTTGGCGCCTCCGTTCCTCATCCCTGAAGAAAGGGTTCCCCAGGGTGCTTTTGAAGCCTTTGTAGTCGTCTGTTTACTCACCCCCTACACACACACAGGAGAGCTGCCACACTCGTGTTCTGTCCCTGCCTGAAGCCTGGCCACGCTGCTTGTTCCAGCTGCACCGCTGTCCCCTGGGAGCTGGGAGTGACAGGGGCTGGGAGCCCTGAGCGTACAGAGCTCAGGGAAAGGACCAGGACCCAGACACTGCCCAGGCTGGGGCGGGTGAAGAGGGGCGCAGGCAGGAGTCCTGGGCCACTCACTGGCCACCTCTGTCTGGTGGTGTCCCAAGCGTACAAAAAGGCGGAAAGAGGCTGCGTGTATAGTTCAGGACGTGGTTCACTGTTCCCCAAATGACACGCGCCTGCTTTCCTCCTCCTGGGGCTCCAGTATGGGGAGAGTGAGGAGCCGATGGGAGATGAGGACTACGACGACTACTCCAAGGAGCTGAGCCAGTACCGCCGGTCCAAGGACGGCCGAGGGCGAGGTGGGCCGGCGCTCCGAGGGCAAGGCGGCGGGGAGGGCGGGGGCTCCCCTGGCAGCTGCGGGGCTCAGGTCCTGGGCAGAGGCTGCGGATGGACGCCATCTCTCTCTTCTGCAGGGTTAAGTCGAGGCCGAGGCCGGGGTTCCCGAGGTCGAGGGAAAGGGATGGGCCGGGGACGCGGTCGAGGAGGCAGCCGAGGTGGGATGAACAAGGGCGGGATGAACGACGACGAAGACTTCTACGACGACGACATGGGCGTAAGTCGGTCCTCCGTCCCCTCGTGATGCTCTTACTCAAGGCTCCTCCTCGAAAATTTTTTTCTTTAAATGAGTTGTCTTCTGAGGCTGATCCCATCCCCTTGCTCCCATCAGCCGTTCCAGCGGGGAGCCTCTCAGCACTAATCAGCTCTCCTGGGTGATGTTCTTCAGGGGAGACCCTCTGTTTTTAAAGCCACATCTTTGTAGCACCTGCAGTCATCTGCTCTCTGAGTTCTTCAGGAAGGCGCCGCCTCAGAGCGGATGCGTTCCTGCTGGTGTGTGGCATGCGTGTTCTCAGCTCCGAGCAGTGGGGCTCTAAGCCACCCACCTGGGCCCCGGATGGAACTGGCTGGTCGGTGCCCTGTCAGCCCTGCCAGTCAGCCCCTCTCACCCTCACGGTCCACTCCACCTGGCCTGCACAGACCCTCCCCGCCCTTCCTTTTAATTCTCCTTTCCGTTCCCACTCTGTGTTCCCAACAGGATGGTGGCGGGAGCTACCGGAGGAGTGACCACGACAAGCCCCACCAGCAGTCCGACAAGAAAGGCAAAGTCATCTGCAAATACTTCGTGGAGGGGCGGTGCACATGGGTAAGGGCAGTCCCGGGGCCAGGGTGCCTGGAGCCGGGACACACGGGCCTCGCGGTCTCCTTTCTTTCTGGAGGCCACACTCTCTGGGGCAGTGTTTGGGTGGGCTTGGAGTGGTTGAAAAATGCATCAGGGGCCTGGAAATGATTGAAGAGCCAGGACGAGATTGGTGACATACCTGTGTTATTTTGGTTGGGGGGATTTTTTAGCCAAAATTTTCACCCAATCCACGGAGCCTCAGATGTTCTGTTGGACCTGTCGCTAATGCAAAGGTGTGACGTAGCCTGGTCGAGTTAGTGAACTTTAATGTTGGAGAGGGAGTCATCAAGGCCGAAGAGGTGGGAGTGGGAAGGGATCAGGCCCGCCTCGACCTTCACAGCAGAGTGTTATGCCAAGAGACATGCCAGTGAGCTCAGGGTCCTGAAGGAAACAAGTACAATCCAGTGTTAGTTCAGCCACAGATTCAGATTCAGTCAGTGGGCAGATATTGGCCAACATGTTCCCAGGGAATACTGTACCTATGTATCTGTGTCAGGGAAAAATGTTACTATGTTTCAAGCAAAGGTTGGCACATCACCCGTGCATACATAGTTTTCCTTGTTCAGAGTTACAATTCATGCCATTTTAGAAACTTGAAATACATACAAACAAAAATAAATAGCTATTAGGAAGAGAAAGAGGGCCCAGGTATTCAAGTTTCTTTCTTCTGTTCACCTGGATATTGTTGTTTGGATTGTACAGTTTGCAAATAGCCGAAAGCTCAGTTCCACTGGCTGAAACCCATAGACGTTTGTCTCTCAGAACAGAGTGTGGGAATTCCCGGGCTGTCCAATCCTAACAGGACTCGGTGCTTCCACTGCAGCAGGCACGGGTTCGATGCCTGGTTGGGGAACTGAGATCCTGTGTGCCATGTCAAATGACCAAAAAATAAAAAGATCAGAGTCTGGGAGTGGGCACTACAGGGCAGGTACAGTGATGAATAACACCATGGGAGACCCAGGTTCCTTCCTAGTTCTTCTGCTGGCATCTTCAAGCATGTGGCTTTCGTCCTCATGGTTGCTTAGTGGTTGCTGTGCCGTCACATCTAGGGCTGAGAGGAAGAAAACTGGGAAGGAATTGTTGGGGAAAAAAATGCCTTGGCAGCATTGTCTTCCCTGGGACTTTATGTACATCTCATTGGGCAGAACTGCATAGGAAGCTGGGAAATAGAGTAATTTTAACCCCAGCTTGGGGTTCTGTTAGGAAGAAGGAAGAGTGAAACTGAACACTGGCTGTTATGCAGAAAGCAGTACGTGGGTAAGAGGGGGGGAGGCAGGAGGAGGGGTTAGAAGCAGTGGAGGCAGCAGAGTGGCGGGGGTGGGGTAGCTGAGGACAAGGGGGAGGGGGCACGGGCAGGAGAAAGGGGCACAGGCTTTGGCAGAAGTTTCAGGCTGGTGGGAAACTGCATTATGGGTCAGAATAAATGCCAGGGGCTGTGTGGAGGGGACTGTTCATTTTTGTCATCGGTCCCTCTGTGCTTCCCCAGTGACAGAGTAGTACTTCCTTGGTGAACAGCTTACCTTTGACTGGTTCTCTTCCAGGGAGACCACTGTAATTTTAGCCACGACATCGAGCTACCAAAGAAGCGAGAACTGTGCAAGTTTTACATCACTGGGTTTTGTGCCCGAGCCGAGAACTGCCCCTACATGCATGATATCCTTTGGTGCCCGCCTTCGAGCGCATGGAGGGTGTAGACCTTTTCTCCTTACTGGTGTTAACAGCTGGCCTTCACCGCACTCCATTTGTGCACCGAGGAGGTGCCGAGAGCCCTCTGCCCGTCTCCATCTCTTTCAGCCGTCACCTTTGCCCTGCGACAGGTCTGCTCTTGCCATTCTGCAGATGAGTAAACTGAGGCACGCATGTTATGTGTTCCCCATACATACACAGTTGACCCCTGAGCGGCGTGGGTTTGAACTCTGCAGGTCCACTCATGTGGGTTGTTTTTGGTAGTAAATACCACAGTACTGCAGGATCTGCAGTTGGTTGTATCTTAAGACACAAAAATCTGAGTATAATTTATATATAATCTATCCTCCGTATTCTTGGTACAGATGGAAAACCGAGGGTGTGGAGGACAGATTATAAATTATACTCCTGTATTTGACTGGGCAGAGGGTTAGTGCCCCAACCCCCATGTCATTCAAGGATCAAGTATATTCTCGAGACCGTGCCATTGCCCGCTGTCTTTCTGAGACTTTTCCAAATGGCTGAGTATCCGTGGGCAGATCATTGAACTTTTACCCTCTTCCTGTTGAGTGAGGATCTGAGGACAGGGCCTCAAGGCCTGTGTGGTGGAGCAGGCTGCACTCCAGACAGGCATCTCTTCTTGGCTCAGTTGCCAACCTGCTGTGCACAGCTGAACCAGTCACTGTACCTCTCTGGGCTTCAGTCTCCTCCTCTCTGAAACAGAGGGGCTTGGTTTCTCTCCTGGGGTGAGTTTCATGAGGTGAGGCATTCGCCTTAACTTGCGGTGTACGTGATTTCCCGTGTAAGCTGTACCACACGACTGGAAACTGTATCAACGGTGATGACTGCATGTTCTCTCACGACCCCCTGACCGAGGAGACCCGAGAGCTCTTGGACAAGGTAATGCCCGGGCTGACAGGGACTGGGACGGCCAGGGGCTTGGCCTCCGTGCGGGACCAAGATGCCAGCTGCGTTGACCTGGAGCTGGGTCGAGTTCAGGAGGGAGTAGGGACCATATGCTCTGTAGGGAGGATGGGGACGGTCACATGTGTGTTTTCTCTCTGCCTGGGGCGGTGTTCACTGGAGAGCGGCTCCCTGAAAGGAATTTGGCCTGGTGTGTCTCCAAACACACCTCGTGATTTCCTAGCTGGCCTTCTGAGAGCCCAGGGAGCATGGAGAGGAAGTGAGGCTTCGGATGGCTTCTGTTTTGATGGAAAAGTCAAATGTTTTTTTCCAAGTCTTTTATGTAGTAGAAAAGGTACAGGGCGTTGGGAGTTCTGAGGGTGGGGGCCCCCTCCACTGAGGTATCAGGGCTTCCTTACCAGCCAGAGGACGTCTGAAACTCATTCTCATGTCCTTTGTTCTCCCTGGGGAATCAGACTGAGGACTTTGGGGCCCCGGTCCCTGTTCTTGGTTTCCTAACATCTGTCATGGGGCGGGGGGGGCCTCCCTGGTGGCTCAGCTGGTAAAGAATCTGCCTGCCATGTGGGAGACCTGGGTTCCATCCCTGGGTTGGGAAGATCCCCTGGAGAAGGAAACAGCTACCCACTCCAGTATTCTGGCCTGGAGAATCCCATGGACCGTAGGTTGCAAAGAGTAGAATGGACTTTCACTTCACTTCGTCATTGGGTGAATGGGTGTGAGTAGGGTGATTGGGTGTGAGAGAATGTGTTCTCCCAGGTGAAGGCTTTCCCACCTTCTGTCTGGTTCCCAGAAGGTTTGGGGCTATTTTTTGATAATGGGAAGAATCAGTGCCTTAGCCAGCTTCCAAGAATCCACCCAGTGGTGGCTTCACTGTTTAGATGGGGCCCGGGGCTCCCTGAGGGGTTGAGGGGAAGCCCTGAACAGGCAGAGCAAGAGGACGTCCACTCGTCCCTGGGAGAGCATCAGGGAGAAAGTCCTCATCTCCGGCACTCCTTTTGGCCTGTGAGCCTAGGAATAGGGTTTTGTAACTGGTAGCTGTCTAGAACCTGTGAGTCATTCTCAGGGTAAGGAGTGGAAAAAGTAATGTGGCTTCATTTCTCATTTGAAGAGCTGAGTCATCTCTGACTGAGGGCTGCCCCCTCCTGGAGGTTTAGAGTTTGCGCTCTAGACCAGTGCTGCCCAAGAAGAACACAGCAGAGCTACCTGCAAATTTCTCTAGTAGCCATGTTAGAAAAAAGTAAGAAGTAACAGATGAGATTAATGTTACTAATGTATTTCATTTAATCCAGTATATTCATGTCCAGAGTACCATTTCAGCAAGGAATAAATATATGAAAAAAAATCGTGATATTTTGTATTTTTTTTTAATATATACCAAGTCTAAGGAATCTGGTGCTTGTTTTCTACTTATAGCCCCATTTCAAGCACCTGGTAGCCACACGTGACCAGTGACCACCATATTGGACAGCACGGCTCAAGACACTCTAATGAAAAACCAGAGCAAATCATGGTGGCACATTTCCATTTCTGGCCATAAACATTCTGAGAGCATCGGTATCATGCCCTATCTCAAGTCAGGTCTCAGTAGGTTGAAAGTGAGTGTTGACACCACAACTGGAGAGTAGTCCCCACTTACCACAACTAGAGAAAGCCCCATGCAGCAGTGACCACCCAGTGCAGCCAAAACAGATAAATATTTTTTAAAAAAACGAGTGTTGAACCTGGAAAAACCATTCCAGAATCGAATTTGGGTGGTCAGAAAGTAAAACTTCAACCTTCACAACGGGCCCAGAGTAATAACCCCGATAAAGGCAGGAGGCCAGCCGTCTCCTCCTCGCCTGGACAGAGTTGCAGCCTGGCCCCCAGGGGTGGGACCTGAGGCTCCTGGGCCACCCTTGGGGCCCGGCTGTGGTGCCACTGAGGATGGGGCCTTCACCTCGCTCTCCTCTGTGTTCTCTCTCCCTCCCTTTTCTGCAGCCTTGTTTTCTTAGATCTCAGGGACATTTCTGTCTGTCCAGATACATCAGCGTCCAGCTGTCCACTCCAGGTTTGAGACATGATGCCTGGGGCTGTTGGTGATGGCTCTGTGAGAGTGAGCGGCAAGAATTCTTCCATCTGAGATCCCTTGATTAGCATATTTTGCCCCATTTATTAGTTGCTCTCCTTTGTTCTTGAGCCGCTTGAAAGTAAGTGGGACACACTACAGTTCTTTACCATTAAATCTCTCAGTTATTGATTTATACATACACTTTCACAGTCAGGTTTGTCAAGGTATAGTTTACTCTTGCCTGGAAAATCCCATGGACGGAGGAGCCTATTTGGCTGCAGTCCATGGGGTCGCTAAGAGTCGGGCACGACTGAGCGACTTCACTTTTGCATTGGAGAAGGAAATGGCAACCCACTCCAGTGTTCTTGCCTGGAGAATCCCAGGGACGGGAGCCTGGTGGGCTACCGTCTATGGGGTCGCACAGAGTTGGACACGACTCAAGCGACTTAAGCAGCAGCAGCAGTTTGTATCCAGTTAAAAAAAAAAAACAACTCTTTGAGTTTTGACAGATACAGAGAGTCATGTAACCACCTCACAATCTAGCTAGAGAAAAGTCACTTTCACCCTCAAGACTCACCCTTTTGTAGTCAGCACCTCTCCTATTTCTAGCCCCTGGTAACTGCTGATCCGTTTTCTGTCCCCATAGTTTTGGCTTTCCAAGGAAGTCATATGAATAGATGATATGGGATGTAGCTTCTACCTGTGTGTATGATTTTGAATCTGGCTTCTCATCCATGTTGTTGCAAGTATTGGTGCTTCATCACTACTGTTCATCACTATTAGTTCCTGAGTACCACCCCACTCTATGGATGATGTGAGACACTGTGTTATCTAGTCACCAGTTGAACGTTTGATTTGTTTCTAGTTTGGGGCAGACGCTTAGAATTTTTAACAGACAGACACGAGCTTATTTGGCCTGATGAAGCTTGCCCCACACGTCTGTGTGTCTGCCGGTGTGGCAGTCCTTTTCCGCTGACAGCACACCTCTGAACTTTGGGAACCCGAGGATCATTCAGAATCCGTTCTGGGGGTGGGGGTGGGTTGTGGTGCCCAGGCAGGGCCTGGTGGTCTGGTGTGAGGGCCTGTTTGTTGCACAGAGGCCCGGGAGTCTGTAGGACTAGATGTACCGAGGGACAGCCTGGATGGTTTGGGTTCAGGGTTTCACGGGGAGGGACAGCATCTCTTATGTGTCAGTGTCCGGGCCTCTGATGTGGTTCAGCGCCTGCCCTCAGCAGCACTCGGGACCCAGGGCGGGTGGTGGGGACAGGGGTGAGCGCAAGCGGCTGGCTGTGTCCCTAGCTGGAGTCCAGCAGGGTGTTGTGGGGTCTGCACGAGGGGTGAGGGGGGGAAGTCCTGTAATGGGAGCCACAGCGAGGTAAGACTCCCTCCCCAGCACAGGGTGGGCACAGAAGCCCCAGCTGCAGAGCGCAGTGGGAAAGCTAAAGGAACGTGGCCCCAGGAGGTGAGCATGGGAAAGGGGGCCCATCATGCTGGGGATCAGCCGTACCTTCAGGAAGCTGTCCTGGGGGCCAGCACTGCGGTTCATTTAGTCGTTGAGTCCACGGTGTGGCCTGAGTGCTGAGTACCGCGGTCCAGGCCGGGGGCAGCACTGAAAAAATCTCCATGGCCTCGGTCCCCAGCAGAGTTCCTGCTGAGTGCTGGTGTTCTGTGCTGAGTGGTGAGGAGACATGTGGCCCCAGTCTTGGGGGTGAAGGGAGTATGGCACATTCAGTGGCTGGCAGTGGTACCCCTCCCCGGGTGGGGAGGAAGCTCTCATCAAGTTTGTACCTGTTTAATGAAGTGTAACCTTGATAGGTTTTGCCCACACCTGAGGGCACTCAGTTGCCCCTGTGAGGATCTAGCAGTGCAGGGCCCAATGGCTCTGCAACCACAGGCGGCCCTGCCTGAGTGGGGAGGAGGCTGGGGCTGGGTCCTTCAGAGATGCTGGGGCCCAGGCTGGAGGCCCCATTTGCACGTTGGCCTTCCAAGAGACGCAGGCAGATCCGCGGTGTCAACTTCTGTACAGGATCTCAATCCGTGGGATGTTCCACTTGAATCCAGACTTTTGAAACTGTCCCTCTGCCCTGTAATAGGCCTTAGGTGGAGCCTGGGGGTCTTGCCTTTGTGGAATTGGTAATCATCGGGCCAGGAATAAAGAGATACAACTAAATGTAAAATCTAAACAAAGCTTGGGTAATGCTTTGGAGGGAGCTGATGGTGTTCCCATAGTGAATACAGGAGACCAGGCCTGTCACTCTGAACTGACCTTTTAATAAGAGACCTCAGCAATTGGGGGGCATGGAGCCATACATGGAGGGGAAAATGAATGCGCAGACAGAGGCCTGGTCCAGTGAGGGCCTGGTTGCGGGGAGGAATGCTTAGCTGTCGGCGGGACTGAAACACAGGGTTGGGTGCTTAGGCTGGAGGAGTCCGCGCACTGCGAAGCCCTCCGCAGATACCAGCCCTGCTATCAGGCCCTGCGGGTCCTCATAAGTGCTGGCGGTTTGATTGCAAGTGCGGTGAGGCACTTAAAATCCAAACAGAACCATGAGCTATTAGCTGTAAAATAGATAACACAGCTGCACCGTGGGTGAACCTGGAAAACTTCACGATGCTCAGTGGAAGAAGCCAGCCACAAAAGGCCACATATTATAGGGCTTTGTCTATAGGAAATGTCCAGAACAGGCAAATCCGTAGACAGACAGGAGGTGGGTGGTTGCCAGGGGCTGGGGGAGGGAAAGTGGGGCGTGGGCCCTTGATGGGAGCGATGACTTCATGGGGGAGTGGCCTCTTGATGGGCGTGGCATCTTCTGAGAAGGGAGTGGGGAGTGGCCGCTTGACAGGCGTGGCGTCTTCTGGGGTAGTGGCCGCTTGGTTGGCCTGGCATCTTCTAAGGGGAGAGAGGTGAGTGGCCTCTTGACAACATGGCGTCTTATGTGGGCGTGGCCTCTTGATGGGCGTGGCATGTGAGGGGAGTGGCCGCTTGACGGGCGTGGCGTTTTTTCTGAGGTGACAGAATTAGATAATTGTGGCGATTGTACAACACTTGAGAATGTACTTGATGTCTGAATTGTCTACCTGGAAATGGTGAAAGAGTGCGTGGTATGTTGCATATATTTTGCGGCAGAATAAGAAGGGCTGCCCTGTCAGCTGGTCACTGGGAGTGGATCCATAGGTGGTACGGGGGCGATGACTTATGTTCCCGAGAGCTTTCGTGGTCGGTGGCATTACGCTGTAAGGGTCTCGGGGGCTGAAGCACGTTGCTTGGAGAATTCAGGTCTCAGCCCTGGAGGGCTGCATTACCACCTGCCCCTCCCTGTCGTGACTCGCACGGCTTTGTCCTTCTCGCCCGCAGATGCTGGCGGACGATGCGGAGGCGGGCGCCGAGGATGAGAAGGAGGTGGAGGAGCTGAAGAAGCAGGGCATCAACCCCCTGCCCAAGCCACCCCCGGGCGTGGGCCTCCTGCCCACCCCACCCCGCCCGCCCGGCCCACCGGCCCCCACATCTCCGAATGGCCGGCCCATGCAGGGCGGCCCCCCGCCCCCACCCCCGCCCCCGCCTCCGCCCCCCGGACCCCCTCAGATGCCCCTGCCAACGCACGAGCCGCTGTCCCCGCAGCAGCTGCAGCAGCAGCAGGACATGTACAATAAGAAGATCCCCTCCTTGTTTGAGATCGTGGTGCGGCCCACAGGGCAGCTGGCTGAGAAGCTGGGCGTGAGGTGAGTTCCCCGCTGGCCAGCATGTGGCATCTTTGGAGCCTTCAGAGCCTGTTCGGAGCCCTCCTCAGGCTGCAGCTCCCCCCATCCTCTGCAGCCCCTCTCACAGGCACCATTGTCTCCTTCCAGGTTCCCTGGACCCGGAGGACCCCCTGGGCCAATGGGCCCTGGGCCCAACATGGGACCCCCAGGGCCGATGGGGGGCCCGATGCATCCTGACATGCACCCCGACATGCACCCAGATATGCACCCCGACATGCACCCCGACATGCACCCAGATATGCCGATGGGCCCCGGCATGAACCCTGGCCCACCCATGGGCCCCGGCGGCCCTCCCATGATGCCCTACGGTCCCGGAGACTCCCCGCACTCTGGAATGATGCCCCCCATCCCACCAGCCCAGAACTTCTATGAGAACTTCTACCAGCAGCAGGAGGGCATGGAGATGGAGCCGGGGCTCATTGGGGACGCAGGTATGCGGGGCTCAGGGTGAGGGCTGGCTGGGGCCTGCACAGTGGAATGTAATCAGGAAGATTGGGGTTTCCTTCCTTGGTCTTAGTCTTTGAAAACATAAATCCAGCTCCATCTCTGTTCCATAAGTGGCTGAACCTTTTCAGTGATGTAGGATTCACCACCCTGTTGAGTCTGGGCGGGGTGTTAGCATCACTATAACTCACTTAGTTTCTTGTAAGTTTGCTGGGTGTGTGTGGACTGGGAATGTGGGAAGTTAGGGGGTGGATGCCGAATGGTGTGAACTTTATGGCTGAGGTGCTCTCCGCCAGTGGCCTGCTTCTGGGTTGTTCTTGGCTTGGAGCTTCCTTGCGACTGTGCTCGTTCTATCCTCACACTGACCATCTTCCTTCCTCCTTTCCTTCCTTTCTTGGCTAAAATGAGAACACGTGTTGTTAACAACCTGAAGGTCCAGCTGTCAGGGTGCTTGGATGACAGTGCTGCTTCATAGGAGACGGTGTGTAGCCTTCAGGAGGATGGGAGGCATCCAGGGGGCCAGGCTTGCTTCCAGGCCTGGGGGCAGAGCAGGCCTGGACTTCGTTTCAGTTTAGAGAAGCAGACAGGAAACACGTCAGTAAGCGTGCCGCTCAGGTTGGCATCGGTCGTTGCTGGAAGTGAAGCGGGGCAGTGTCTGGGGTAACGGGTGGAGGCGGGCTGGGAGTGGCTCTGCTCTGGTGCGACACTGCCTGTCCGAGGCCTAAGTGAAAAGCAAATGGGAGAGGGATGTGAAGCGGGAGGAAGGCTTGGCTTCGGGGGAGCTGCGGCAGGTAGAGGTTCCAGCCAGTCACCTTGTTGGTGGACTCCCCAGGTGTTCGTGTGGCTTGGGACAGGAGAACAGGGGAAGGAAGCCCCAGACTCTGTGGGCTATGGTGAGGTGTGCTCAGCGGAAGAAGGTTGGGGATAGCAGAGGAACACGGGGGCCATGGATGCTCGTAGAAGGATGAGGGAAGCAGAGGAATGATGGGCCCACGGGTGCTCATAGCAGCTGGAGGGGAATTTGGGAAGCTTGCAGGCTGCCCTGGAGTCACCCTGGGCAGAGGTGAGGTGAAGGGCACCCAGGGTGACTGGGAGCCAGCAGGGTTGGGTGTGGAGGCACCATGGAGCCAAGGGGTCAAGGCGGCAGGGTCACGCGCGGATGCCTGTTGGGGGCAGAGTCGTTGGGCAGGTGCCCACGCTGTCCCTGGGGCGGGAGATGCTGCATAGAGCCAGGCTGGGAGGAGGGAGGGCAGCACTTGCGCTTTGGCTGCCGAAAGCACGAGGTGCCCATTTAACACCACGTGGAGTCGACATCGGGTATCAGGGAGCTGACCAGGCTGGAGGTCGGGGTAGAGTTTTCGCTGGTGTCTAGATAGTGTGCGGAGACATAAAAACAGGTGTGTGGGGCAGGGCGCCAGGACAGTGACACGCTCTCACATGAGAAAAGCAGGTGACCCTGACCGGAGGGGTCTCCTCCCCCTTTAAACAGTGGATGTGAGATGCATGAAGGTCCAGGTGGGGAAGCAAAAAGTCTGTCTAGCTGGTGATGGTATCTCTGGAGTAATTGGCTCAAATGCCCATATTGTGAAATCTACCCTTTTAGTGCTATTCAGTTGCCTTTAATAATATTCAGTGTTGTAAAACCATCAGATGCAGGGGGCCTGGGTGGGACTGTTGTTTAAGGAGTGAGGCTGTGGCCCAGAGCAGCCTGGCCCACCGAGTTCCCATGTTCTGAAGTTCAGAGGCTGGAAGAAAGTGGCTTTTCACGTTTTGCTTTATATGATTATGTAGGAAGTATTTATCTTTCTAAAAAAATTTAAGCGTTTGACTCCTGGAAGTTTAAATTACGGACTCGCTTTCTTGGTAGAGCTGGCTGCATTTCAGCTGCTCAGTAGGGGCACTGCACGCAAGGTGCAGATCGGGGCTATTTCATCATTGCAGAATGGCCTGTGGGCAGTGCTCACTGGACTCTGTCTCCAACACACACACACACACACAGTCTCTAGGCGCTTCGTCACAGACCTCCACATGCTGTTCCCCTCATCCTTGGCTGGATCTATCCTTAGCATTTGTGAAGGGAGGCAGCTAGTGCCGGACGCTGCCCATCCTTCAGGAGAGATGGCAAGCCCTGCCGCCTGGTGCTTCCTAGATGCTGTGTTGGAGAAACACCCCCACCCACCCCGTCCTGTTAAACGTAGCAGCTGCCCAGAAACATTTGTGGAAGGAGAAGGATTTGCCCGGCAGCCTCTGGGTGGACTTGTAGCCATAGCAACGTTTTGGTGTATTTTCTTCTTTTCTTTATGGGTCTTTGTTTACTGGGATTGAACTCATATTATGAGCTTACTGTGAGATTGAGTGTTTTTCTTTCTTTATTTAAAGAGACTATAAGATTAATGCCCATCCAAAGTATTTAAAACAGATGGGAAATGGGTGGAGTAAAAAAGTGAACGATGCCTCAACCCCCTCCCCCAATCTCATTCCCCCCACTCTCATTCCCAGAGGGCCTGTTCTCTGTCTGTCTTTTCAAAGCCTTTTCTTTGCGTTTTATAAACATTCGTACGCCGTTCCATCCTGTTCTCACCTCATGAGCATTTGCCCATGTCACTAAACCTCACCGTGAATCCCATTCTCAGTGGCTGTGTCCTAGTTGGGACCTCCCCCTCCCCTTTTGGCTGCTCCGTCCCCTATTGCTAGGGCCCCTCCCGGGAAGGGTAGGAGGGCGTAGGCTGTGCATTCTCACCCATCGCCATCAGGGGTGGTTTTCCAGCTGATGACACGGGTGGGTCGGAGTTGGTGCCGTACGGCCCTTCCCGACATGAACGCTGGTTCTTCCCTGCCACAGAGGACTACGGGCACTACGAAGAGCTGCCGGGGGAGCCTGGGGAGCACCTCTTCCCCGAGCACCCTCTGGAGCCAGACAGCTTCTCTGAGGGAGGGCCCCCAGGCCGGCCGAAGCCGGGCGCCGGTGTCCCCGACTTCCTGCCCTCGGCTCAGAGGGCCCTGTACCTGAGGATCCAGCAGAAGCAGCAGGAGGAGGAGAGAGCGAGGAGGCTGGCTGAGAGCAGCAAGCAGGACCGGGAGAATGAGGAAGGCATGTGTCCTCCCCCGGGGCAGGGCTCTCCCCGATGGGCGTGGGCCATGGCCACCCTGCGGGGAGCGGTGGGGCGTGCCTAGGTCCGGGGTCTGCGTCAGACAGGAGCCTGTGGCCAGGAGGACCCCTGCGGAGAAGGGCGAGACCCTGGTCCCGTGGAGGAGGGCAGTGGACTGGTCCCTGGAGGAGACCGCACCCTCGTGGAGGAGGCTGGAGGGAGATGCCCAGCCCCTGCTCCCCAGACCGTGTCCTTGGGAAGCCCAGAGATGAAAGCCAGTCACTGACACAGACCACTAACAGTCCCCGCCTCAGCTGCCGAGTCTTGTGGGGCCGAGTGGTGCCCTGGTGGCATCCGCCCTGGGGGGAACGGGGCAGACAGAGAAGGCATCTAGAGCCTGCAGCCAGGAGCCGGGGAGCAAGTGGGGCAGTGAGAGCAGGGGACAGTCCCCTCCCTGAGGTCTCCGACTGCACCTGCCGAGGAGGTTGGACATGGGCCAGCTGCGTCTGCTCACCTGGCCCCGCCTCTTACCAGCTGGTGACTGCCTGCCCTGGGGCGTGGGAGCACTGTGAGGGGTCTGGGAGGCACAGGTCTGGGAGCCCAAGCTCAGTGAGAGCCCAGGCAGTGACTGCTGCTCACGGGCACTCGGAGTAGGGTCTGCCGTGGGAGGGGTCTGAGTCTGCCCAGGTGAGAAGGCAGTGCTGGAGCCCAGCCTGGCTTTGTCCCCGATCTCGGTGCTGTGTCGGTGCCTCTGTTTTCTCATCTGTCAAATGGGCATGGTGACAGCGCTGTATCCTGGGTAGTTGTGGCAAATAAGGCAAAGTCCTTAGCTCGGTGCCGGTACACAGGGAAGGGTCCATCCGCGACAGCCAGAGACCTGCCAGGCTCCGTGCTTGGCCTGCCTGAGCTCCCTGGCTCTTCGTGCCATTCTGTGGTTGGGGGGAGGGTGAGCAGCAGGTGTTTTAAGCGAGAGAAATAGAGGTTCTGAGAGATAAGAGGTGGGGAGCAGGCTACCGTGGGATCCAAGAGGGCTGGTGGCCGGTGTGGTGACCACTCACCGGCTCCCTGCGCCTGTCTGCTCGCTCGCAGGTGACACTGGGAACTGGTACTCAAGCGATGAGGATGAAGGTGGGAGCAGTGTCACCTCCATCCTGAAGACGCTGAGGCAGCAGACGTCTAGCCGGCCCCAGGCTTCTGTTGGAGAGCTGAGCGGCAGTGGGCTGGGGGACCCCCGCCTCCAGAAGGGACACCCCACGGGAGGCCGACTGGCTGACCCCCGCCTCAGCCGGGACCCCAGGCTCTCCCGCCATGCCGAGGCTTCCAGCGGGTCAGGCCCAGGTGACACCGGACCCTCTGACCCGCGACTGGCTCGCTCCCTGCCCATCTCCAAGCCCGACGGCGGCTTGCATTCCAGCCCTGCCTGTCCCGGGGGCTCCAAGGGGTCTGGGCCACCCCCGGCGGAAGAAGAGGAAGGGGAACGAGCCCTGCGGGAGAAGGCTGTCAACATTCCCCTGGAGCCGCTCCCTGGGCACCCACTGCGGGACCCGCGGTCACAGCTGCAGCAGTTCAGCCACATCAAGAAGGACGTGACCCTGAGTCGGCCCAGCTTCGCCCGCACTGTGCTCTGGAGCCCCGAGGACCTGATCCCGCTGCCCCTGCCCAAGCAGGAGGCGGCGCCCCCCGTGCCCGCCGCCCTGCAGTCCCTGCCGGCGCTGGATCCCAGGCTGCACCGCGCCGCTGCCTCAGGGCCCCCCAACCCCCGGCAGCGTGCGGGCAACTCTGCAGATGCCGGCGCGGCCGGCTCCAGCCTGCCTGACTTTGAGCTCCTCTCGCGCATCCTCAAGACTGTCAACGTGACTGGCCCCTTGGCCACCCCTGGCTCCGGCGACAAGCCCAGTGACCCCCGAGTGCGGAAGACGCCCACCGACCCCCGGCTGCAGAAACCCACAGACTCCACCACTGCCTCCTCCCGGGCGGCCAAACCCGGCCCTGGCGAGGTGCCCTCTCCAGCTGCCAGCCCCAGTGGGGAGTCCTCCCCGCCGGCCACCGCCCCCTACGACCCCCGCGTGCTGGCAGCTGGCGGCCTAGGCCAGGGCGGCGGGGCCAGCCAGAGCAGCGTGCTGAGCGGCATCAGCCTCTACGACCCCAGGACTCCCAACACGGGGGGCAAAGCCGCAGAGCCGGCCGCCGACGCGGGCACCCCGCCCAAGGGCCCTGAGGGCAACGGCAGGAGCTCTGCTGCCGCCAAGGCTAAGGAGCCCCCGTTTGTCCGCAAGTCCGCCCTGGAACAGCCTGAGTCCGGGAAGCCCGGGGCCGACGGGGCCACGGCCACGGACAGATACAACAGTTACAACCGGCCCCGGCCCAAGGCTGCCGCGGCCCCTGCTGCCGCCGTGGGCGCCCCGTCAGCAGAGGGCAGCCTGCCCCAGCCCGGCGTGCACAACCTGCCTGTGCCCACCCTCTTCGGGACCGTGAAACCGGCACCCAAGACGGGCTCCGGAAGCCCATTTGCTGGCAACAGCCCAGCCCAAGAGGGTGAGCAGGACGCTGGGTCCCTGAAAGATGTGTTTAAAGGCTTCGACCCCACCGCCTCCCCTTTCTGCCAGTAGTGTTAAGCCGGAGTCCAGCACTCCCCGCACCCTACCCTTCCCAGGGCAATATTTAAGGGCAGAGACCAGAGTTGGGGCTTGGGGGGAGGGGGGAGGGGGTTTGGGTGTTCTTTCTTTTCTTTCTTCCTATTGTTTTCTTTTTTCCTCTCTCTCTCTCTCTCTTTTTTTAAGTAGTATCTTCTTTAAAACATATGAATTGTATATAACCATCTTTAACTTCTGGTCAGTGCTGCGGGGCTGCTAGGTGCCCGCCGACAAAACCTCCACGTGCACGTGAGCAGTTGCGAGTCCCCTGGGCCTCAGCCCAGCTGGCACTCCGCCTGGCCTGGCCAGGCCCGATTTTCAGGGACTCCCTTAAAGGCTGGGGCCCCAGTCTGGCGGCTGGGGGTCTGGTGGGTTTTCTGGGCAAAGCGGGGCCCCTCCTCCTCCTCCCACCCCACCCCACCCCCTAGGACGAAGGGAGCAGCAGGCGTCAAGAAGGCACGAAGTGTTGCATGAGCAAGAAGAGCTGGAGCCGAGACGGTGGGCAGGCCCCGCGGGGAAGCAGTCTCGGCATTTCTGCGTCTCCTCTGCAGCATGCAGGCCATGATGACCCGCTTCAGGGGCCAGTGGACGAGAGGAAGTATCAAGAAAGAAGAGCCTTGGGAAGCTGCCTGGGCCAGGAGAAACAGTCCTTTCCCACTGCTGTCTCGTCTGGATTCACCCGCAGGGCCCCCTGCCCCCACCCCGCCCCCCTCCGTCCAGAGTTCACCCGTGAACCCGCGCCCACCAGCCTGCGGCAGAAGACTCCGGGGTGAGAGATGGACCTGGAGTCAGCAGGGCTGGTGCGGGGCGACGGCCCCGCAGACTGCGTGCTTTCTGTCAGTATTAGCCTGTCCTGTTGTGGCCATGCCTTTCTCCCCGCGTGCTGGGCTCTGTCCTGGGCCCTGGAAGGCAGAGCATGTGCCGGTGTGCCGGCCCTGGCCCCTCTGGGGACAGCTCAAGGATCCGTGCGTGGCCGTGCCACCACGCTCCCGACGGAGGGAGCCGGGGTGGTGGTCAGCAAAGCATCACCCTCTCTCCACACCCCCTCACAGCGTACCTTCAGGGCCCGTGGTTTTGGTGTGTTTGATTTTCTTCCAAACCAAAGGGGGCATGGGTTCAGAGGCACGTGCGGTGTTGGCTTTATGGCCACGTCCAGGCAGGGGCCCTGAGGACATGGTGGGAAGCTGGCCAGGGCCTGGAGGGTGGCGCGCTGTGAGCAGGGCAAGGACCCCACAGCCCGCATCCTGCTCTCCTCATCCATCCGGCTGAGCCGGGAAGGGAGCCGAAAGGTCTGCCCTGGGCTCCGCAGCTCCCCCAGGACCCTGGCTGGGCTCCCGTCCTGTCCACGGAGCCCAGAAGAGGCCCATGCCGTGACCTCGGGAACTGGACATGGTCTGTGCCCGCACCTGCCTGCTCTCTCCTGCCTCGCTCCTCATCCTGCCATCTCGGCCCCCTCACTTAAGGGCCCTGACTCTTCCTGCTAATAATGAGGAAGCCTGGTGTCCCAGCCAGCCAGAGGGTTACCCCTCCCACCTCCCTGGGGTGGGAGGTTAAAGAAGGTCCCACACCCCCTCCCCCAGAAAAGGAATAGTCCTAGAGTTTGGTGCCAGAAGCAAGGGCGGGGGAGGCACCCCCACACGGTCAGTGCGCCATGATCAGGGTGGTTTGGTTTGTCTTTGTGTCTTTTTCTGTTTTTTTTTTTTTTTTTTAAACAATCATTAATGAGATTTTTCTTCAGCCACCAGTGTTGGCCTCGAAGCAGAGGGCTGCAGCCCCTGGTTTGTAATATAAGAAAGAATACGCAGTGTGGCTGTGGTTGGGTGTTGGGTTGTTTGTTTTTTTTTTTCCCTCCTTTGAGAATTTTATTTTGTAGAAGCAAAATGAAATACTTTTTTAAAACTGAAATCTGTGGATGAATTAGAAGCTGGAACCCTCCTCTTGGAATATTCAGCCTAAGAACCTCATGGGACTATGAATTCACCCAAAATTTTCATTTGCCATCAGGCCGAGCTTTTAAAGAAAAAAATAAATTGTTCTCTAACCAGGATTGTAACAAAAGTGTAAATACTATTTCAGAGTTGAAAGTTGACGGTGCAAATATGTATATAACGTACTGTATTTTTACAATGATCGTCGCATGACTATTCCTCCCCCTTTTTGTACTCCATATCTGTCTTCCAGAAACACCACCTGTCCTTTCTCCTGTGGTCTCTTAATCCAATAATTGTATTACTGCCATTAAAGGATGCAGTTATTTTAAAAAAAAACACAACTAATCTACGGATCTTGTCTCTGTGTGCTGACCCCAGCACCCCTTGCCCCAGAAATGACAAGGGGGTGGGGGGCGCAGCCTTGAAACCAGAGTCTGTCCTCAGCGGCCTGTCAGTCCCCGGGTGGCGGTCGCAGTGACGCTGTGGGGATGGCACCTTCAGACAGCCTCCACCTCCCCCAGCTCCAGCTCCAGCTCTGGACACCGGCAACCCACGCGGATCACAGAAGAGGCCAGGGATGACCTCAGGACCGTGGGGCTGGCATAAACGGGCCCTAACTGCTGTAGATGGAACGTTTGTGTTGCCTCAAAATTCCTGGGTGGAAATCTGTTCACCCAAGACAATGGGGTTTGGAGGTGGGGCCTTTGGGAGGTCAGGAGGATGAAGCCTTTGTGAAGGGGATTAGTGCCATTTTAAAGGAAACCCCACAGAGTATCCTCACCCCTTCCATTGTGTGAAGGTGTGGCGTGAAGATAGCCATCCGGCAAGAGGGTCTTTGCCCAACACTGAGTCTGCTGCCACTTGACCTTGGACTTCCAGCCTCCACAACTGTGGATTTTAGTGGACTCAGAGACTCCCCTCTTGCTAACCTGGGGTCTGCCCTGAGAAAGCCATGCTCTGCGAGGGAGAGACCGGAGCAGGACTTAGCCTGGAGGGTAGCCACGTCTTCTCGGAACTTAAATTTGGTTTCTGTGCTTTGATGGGCCTCTCTTAGTTTTCCATGACTGCCATATAAATTATACAAGCCAAGTGGTTTAAATCAGAAACTTGGTGAAAGAAAAAAACAAAACAGGAACTTGATACCTTACAGTTCTAGGAGTCAGAAGTGTGAGATGAGTCTCACTCAGCTAAAATCAAACTGTCTTGGGGCTTCCTGGTGGCTCAGTGGTAAAGACTCTGCTTGTCAACCCAGGAGATACCGGTTCAATCCCCAATCCAGGAAAATCCCACATGCCAAGGAGCAGCTAAACCTGTGCACCACAAATTACTGAGACTGCTCTAGAGCCCAGGAGTTGCAACTGCTGAAGTCCAAGCGCCCTAGAGCCCCAGAACCTGTGCGCCACCACGAGAAGGGCCCCTGCAATGAGAAGCCTGTGCACTGAAACGAGAGAGAAGTCCCTGCTCGCTGCAGCTAGAGACAAGCCTCTACAACAATGAAGAGCCAGCACAGCCCGAAGTAAATAAATCTGGGGTCCAGTATTTGGAGTGTTTCTCATTCATCCACGTTGAGTATGGCCGATTTCACCTGTAACTCAGGACTCCCCCTCAGCTACCTTCGACAGGCAGGAACCCATCATCCCAGGTAAGAGGGCTGGTAGGGCGGGTCCAGGCTTGGTAAAGTCCAGGTGAACTCTGAATTCACCCACGTTCAGCCCCTCTTCCACACTGCCGGTCTGGGACGCAGCACCCCTTGTGATGGCAAGACAGCTAGAGGGTCTTCCAGCCTTTACCTCCTCATGCAGCCAAGCACAGAAGCAGAAAAGAACCTTCCCATGTATCAGCCAGGTTCAGAATTGAGGAGCATGACGAAGCTGTATGCTGATTGTCACCTCGCTTATTTAAGTTACATGCAGAGCACATCATGCGGAATGAAGGGCAGGATGAATCGCAAGCTGGACTCAAGATTTGCAGAGGTGTCAACAGCCTCAGAAGGCAGATCTTAACCACTCTCATGGCAGACAGCAAAGGAACTAAAGAGCCTCCTGATGAGTGAAAGAGGAGAAGTGAAAAAGCTGGCTGGAAACTCAACAAAAAGCAAAGATCGTGGCATCCAGTCCCATCACTTCATGGCTAATAGATGGGGAAAAAGTGGAAACAGTGACAGATGTTATTTTCTTGGGCTCCAAAATCACTACAGATGGTGACTGCAGCCATGAAATTAAAAGACACTCACTCCTTGGAAAGAAAGCTATGGCCAACCTAGACAGTGTATTAAAAAGCAGAGACATCACTTTGCTGACAAAGGTCCATCTAGTCAAACCTATGGTTTTTCCAGTAGTTGTGTATGGCTGTGAGAGTTGGACCATAAAGAAGGCTGTGCGCTGAAGAATTGATGCTTTCCAATTGTGATGCTAAAGGAGACTCTTGAGTGTCCCTTGGACTGCAAGGTAATCAAACCAGTCAATCCTAAAGGAAATCAACCCAGAGTATTCAATGGAAGGACTGATGCTGAAGCGGAAGTTCCAGTATTTTGGCCACCTAATTTGAAGACTTGACTCATTGGAAAAGACCCTGATGCTGGGAAGGGTTGAGGGCAGGAGGTGAGGGGGGCGTCAGAGGATGAGATAGTTGGATGGCATCATCGAATCACTGGACATGACTTTGAGCAAACTCCAGGTGAAGGAGCAGGAAGTGTGATGTGCTGCAGTCCATGGGGTCACAAAGAGTTGGACACGACTTACCGAGTGAGCAACAAGGGGCAAAGAACTGCTTGCCAGAAGTCCCTCAGGCTTCCTCTCAGTCACTTTGGCAGGCTCAGATTGTGTGCTCCTCCCTACCTTGGTCCACAGCAAGAGGGCAACAGAGGTCTCACGTCTGGTTCTTACGCGTCAAAGATCCAGCATCCTTGGCCAAGCACGTGGCTACTCGGAAGGTGAACATGCTCGTGGGGCTCGTGCAGGGGGAAGGTGGTGCAGGAGTTGGAAGCCGCAGTGGTGATACAGGCATCATTCAAGTGTTAGGGCATGGGCCTTCTCCGGACCAGATCTTGTGGTCGGCACCAGGCTCTAACAGGCTGGAGTGAAGTCTGCAAAGAGAAGGCAGATGGCACCTGGGGCTTGGGAGGTTGGCAGGCCCTGGAGAGCCTTGAAGGCTGTGTTCCAGATACAGGCAGAGAAGAGCTTGTATTCAAGTTGCTGTTTAGTTGCTCAGTTGTGTCCAACATTTTGCGACCCCATGGACCGCAGCCCACCAGGCTCCTCTGCCCATGGGATTTCCCAGGCAAGAATACTGGAGTGGGTAGCTGTTCCCTTCTCCAGGAGATCTTTCCAACCCAGAGATCAAACCCAGGTCCCCTGCATTGCAGGCAGATTCTTTACTGCTGAGCCACTGGGTAATGACTCCCAGGTCTCAGTGGCTCATCCACAGGTCAGCAGGGGGCTCTGCCCGTCACAGCCACCCAGGGACCCGCATTGGCTGAAGCGCCAGCCCTGGAACAACTTGGCAATGGTGGGGGAGGTGGAGAAGAGCCCACCAGCTCTTAAGTGCTTCTTCCCCACAGTCAAGGACTGCAGTTCTGCTGTTTCCTTAGCTAAGCAAGTCCGGAAGCCAGCCTCACTTCAAGGGCATCAGTCAGTTCAGTTCAGTTGCTCTGTCGTGTCCGACTCTTTGTGACCCCATGGACTGCAGCACACCAGGCTCCCCTGTACATCACCAACTCCCGGAGCTTGCTCAAACTCATATCCATCCTGTCAGTGATGCCATCTAACCATCTCATCCTCTGCTGTCCCCTTCTCCTCCTGTTTTCAATCTTTCCCAGCATCAGGGTCTTTCAGATGAGTTAGTTCTTCGCATCAAGTGGCCAAAGTATTGGAGTTTCAGCTTCAGCATCAGTCCTTCCAATGAGTATTCAGGACTGATTTTCTTTAGGATTGACTGGTTGGCTCTCCTTGCAGTCCAAGGGACACTCAAGAGTCTTCTCCAATACCACAGTTCAAAAGCATCAATTCTTTGGTGCTCAGTTTTCTTTGTGGTCCAACTCTCATATCCATACATGACTAGTGGAAAAACCATAGCTTTGACTAGACGGACCTTTGTCGGCAAAGTAATATCTCTGCTTTTTAATATGCTATCTATGTTGGTCATAGCTTTTCTTCCAAGGAGCAAGTGTCTTTTAATTTCATGGCTGCAGTCACCATCTGCAGTGATTTTTGGAGCCCCCAAAAAATAAAGTCTGACACTGTTTCCACTGTTTCCCCATCTACTGTGATGGGACCATAATCTTAGTTTTCTGAATGTTGAGTTTTAAGCCAGCTTTTTCAAGGCCATCACGAGATGCGTTTCCACTGTGTGTCTAGGAGATGGCGAGTTGGAAATACTTGGAGACCCAGCCTCCTGTTTTCCACTTCAGCCCCAGCCCTCCAGCCCCAGTGCTCCCAGGCATCCCTCATTGTTTGCAGGTGCCGTGCCATGGGCTTCATCGCCAACTGATGAGGTATGGTGGCCTGGATCCCTCACTGCAGGGAGCGCCATTGTCTTAAGATCTGTGGTGACTGCTCCAGCCAGTGAGTGAGCTGACAGGGGCAGAGGGTATTGTAAGAAATGCCGCGGGAAGAAAGAGCCACCCCTATGGACCGTTGATCAGGGCCTTTTATTGGGTGGTCACTCTCGGGCAGAACTCCCGGGGGCGGGTGAGCAAGGAAGCAAAGGGGGGGTCTGCGAACCCAAAGTGGGGTCTGCGAAGCAAAGGGAGTCTGCGAGGTATGAGGGGTGGGGAAGGGTTTTATAGCCCGGGCCGGGCTCCCATATAAGGAAGGAAACGCGGGCTTCGCGGTGATTGGTGTCCAAGGGCTCCATGTCGGCTTCTGATTGGACGGTGAGGGCTCCGTGTTGGCTCCTGATTGGACGGCTTGGTTGTCGGCCCGCCTCCGGGGCTTGTCTGCGGCTCTCTGTCGGGACATGTCCCGACATGCCCGGGCATGCCCAGGCATGCCTCAACACGCCCGACCTTGCCCTGACCTTTCAGGTAGGACCCAGGGATGAGGGTTGGTTGGGCAGAGAGAGGGAGAAAACTGGCATCTCATCTAAAGACCGTAATCCTATTGGATCAGGGCCCCACTTTATGACTTTATTGAACCTTAATTACTTCCTTAAAAGAGCCTCAGCAAATCAATTTTTGGAAGACAATTCAGTTCATAGCACCCACTGTATCCCTTCTAGTATATCTCCAGTAGCGCAGTGAAAGGCAAAAACTTTCACATTCTTTATTTCTTCTGGTGGGTACTCTGTTTCTCTCAAGATACGTCAACTTTAGGTACTTCTTGTCAACTTCCTGCTCCCTTCCCTCCCCCTTACTTTCAGGCTGCTCTTCGAATTTTAAATACCATGACATCTCATTCTCCGAGTCTTATTCTCTCAACCAGCTCTGCCCCATAGAATGTTCCACAGTGACGAAAATGCTCTTTCTCCATGTCGTCCAACATGGCAGCCACTGGGCACACGTGGCCACTGCGCACTGAAACTGTGGCCAGTAAAACTGGGGCGCTAAATTTTCTTTTTTGGTTAATATAAGTTAAGTTTGGGGCTTCCCCGGTGGCTCAGTGGTAAAGAATCCACCTGCATGCAGTGCAGGAGACTGGAGTTCCGTCCCTGAGTCAGGAAGATCACCTGGAGAAGGACATGGCAACCCACTCCAGTATTCTTGCCTGGAGAATTCTGTGGACAGAGGAGCCTGGCAGGCTGCAGTCTGTGGGGGTCACAAAAAGTCGGACACGACTGAGTGACAAACACACACGCACACACGCACACACACACGCACACACACACACACATTCCATGCTAACCCCTCACTTTATATGGAAAGAAAACCAGACAGGAAGCTAACTCACCTGGGGTCACCACCAGTCTTAGAACAGACAGCCAAAATCGTTTTAAGACCTCACACCGTATCATGTGTACTAAAACAATAACCGCTAACACACATACACACACACATACACACACAGCATGTGAGACAGTGCTGGCTCTGCTGGGTGGCTTTGCACGCACTGAAAATTTTTCACAGCTCCATGAAGTCGGTCTTATTATGTTCCCATTTCACAGATAAGGAAACTGAGGCCCAGGAAAACTAAGCAACTTGTCCTAGATCGATAGCTACTGCTGCTGCTGCTGCTCAGTTGCTTCAGTTGTGTCCGACTCTGTGCGACCCCATAGACAGCAGCCCACCAGGCTCCGCCGTCCCTGGGATTCTCCAGGCAAGAACACTGGAGTAGGTTGCCATTTCCTTCTCCAATGCATGAAAGTGAAAAGAGAAAGTAAAGTCGCTCAGTCGTGTCTAACCCTCAGTGACCTCATGGACTGCAGCCTACCAGGCTCCCCCATCCATGGAATTTTCCAGGCAAGAGTACTGGAGTGGGAGATCGATAGCTACTGAGTGGCAAAGTCAGGCTCCAAATACAGACAGTCTGGCTCCAGAGTCATCTTGGGGAGAGAGCAGCTCCAAGGAAGAGACGCCAGGGTCATCGGAGAAATCCAGAGCAATGCTCTTCCTTTCCTCTTGATCAGTATCTGATCAGGAAAACTGAAACCACTCCAGGCATTTAAGCTAGAGGAAATATAATTAGGGAATTGGACACCAAGAGGCTGGAAAGGCTGGAGGGTAAAAGAGGCATAATCGGGTTACCACTGATTAGTAGCTGCAGGAAGCTGCTAGAATTCCTAGGGTCGGCGTGACAAGAAAATGATGGGGTAGGGAGTTCCCTGGCGGTCAAGTGGTTGGGACTCCATGCTCTCACTGCAGAGGGCCTGGGTTCAATCCCTGATCAAGGATCTAAGATCCTGTACTGTGGTGTCACCTAGAGACTGCAACTGCTCTGTTGCCGAAGTAGGAACCAGGCTGGACTCCTGAAGTCTCAGCTTGGCAGCCCTCCCTCAGGGCACTGCCAAAGGCAAGGGGGAAAAAACTTCTGTGTGTGTGTGTGCGCCAAGTCACTTCAGTCATGTCCGTCTCTGTGTGACCCCATGGACTATAGCCCACCAGGCTCCTCTGTCCATGGAATTCTCCAGGCAAAAATACTGGAGTGGATTGTCCCATTACCTCCTCCAGTTTTTATTTTTTTTACTGCCTTTCAACTGCCAGAAACTAACAGGAAATCAGCTGGCGAAGGAGACAGAGAAATAGTTTGCAGCTTCTGGCCCAAGATGTAGAGAGGAAACATAGAAGCAAGCGTGGGTCTAAGACACACCGACTGTCTTCTTCATGTCCTGGGGCTGTCCTTGAGGGCTGCTGTGAAGCCTTCTGCTGTGTGGGCTGTCACTCTTGGAGGGGACCCAGCCCTCACTTTGCTTTGTCCTCAGAATCACAACCCAACTATCGAGGAGGCTCAGCAGTGAAGAGGAGATGGGACGAGCTGGTAGAGGAGAGGGGGAGATGACTCCTTCCCCCTAAGCCCTGCTTAACCCTCCCTTTCTTCCTGGCATGTCCCAGGAATTATCAGAGCGGGCTCTGCCTCTTCCCTGGAAGGAACTCTACTTCACTCTTCCTGACACAGCTCACTTTATCCAGTCTTCTGTCTGTGCTTCTCATACACCTCATGGAGACCTGATGTGTCTTCATGAAGGGCCTTGTTAAGACAAATAGCCAGTGCTCCATGCCAGTGGGCATCTAAGTGCCAAAAGCACAGACCATATCCCGTGGGAGATGAGCCCCAGGCCTGGAGAGGGAGTGAGTGGATGCATGGGTGCCCCGGAAAGACACAGCTCTCTGGTCTCCTGCCAGGTGTACAGGACATAGGATTGCCTTGTACGGTTGTACAGGTCTCTCACTGAACAAGGACATCACAACTAAAGGGGGGTCATTTACATGGAAATCATAGGTTTGTAAACTAATGACAGTTTTCTAGCAAGTGGCAGAAAAGGTCTCTTGTTCTAACCAAATTAATGTAGCAGGACAGTTTCTCAGGTGAGTGGAGATCCCCCCAGTGTCTCAGTGGTAAAGAATCCCCCTTCCAATGCAAGAGACACAGGTGACTTGAGTTCAATCCCTGAGTTGGGAATATCCCTGGAGAAGGAAATGGCAACCCACTCCAGTATTCTTGCCTGGACAATCCCATGGACAGAGGAGCCTGGTGGGCTACAGTCCAAGGGGTTGCAAGGAGTCGGACATGACTGAACAACTGAGCGTGAGCATGGACACAGTAAAGGAGAGTCTTGATCCTTGGTGGGCTGGAGGCCAAGGAAGTGGGAGGGAAAGGAAGGGACTGTGTGAGGGAACCCCCAAGAATCCCAGAGGAAGACACAAAGGTGGAGGGAGGGGCAGTTTGGTGGCATAGACGTGAGGTCAGAAAAGGGAGTTGCTTTCAGCAGAAAGATGGATGTACAGCTCAGTGGGGTCCGAGGGGCAGGGAGAACAGAGGTCCCATCCAGAGCTTTCAAACCCCTCCATCTCGTCTCCTCACCATCTCTTACTCCAACAGCTGCTTCACCAGAAGTGGACGGAAGGTCAGTGTCCACCCAGGGGTATCCGGGTTCAGAGAGGCATAGGACACTGAAGCTGTAGGGAACGGAAGAGCTCTGGGGACGCTGGGAAGGGCCCCAGCTGCTCCTGTGGCTTGGCCTGCCCAGACAGTTCTGCTTTCAGGGTGACATTTGTTGGGAAACAGGTGAAGGTCCTCAACAGGCACAAACTTCCGGTTAGAAGATGAATGTGTTCTGGGGGCCTAATGCATGGTGAGTCTGGGTAACAGCACTGTATGGTACACTTGAAGATGGCTAAGACGGTAGATTTTTTTTTTAATATCTACTTATTTGGCTGCACCAGGTCTTAGTTGGGGCACACAGCATCTTTGATTTTTGTTGTGGCATGAGGGATCTTTAGTTTCGGCATGTGGGATCTAGTTCCCTGACCAGGGATTGAACCCGGGCCCTTCTGCATTGGGAGTGAGGAATCTTAGCCACTGCACCCCCAGGGAAGTCCCAGGACAGTAGATCTTAAATGGTCTCACCACACGTTAAAAGAAACAATGGTACCCATGTGAAGTGAAGGAGCTGTTAGCTAACCTTATAATGAGGTGCTCACTTCTCAATATATATTACATATCGAATCATCACTTTGTGCATCTTAAACACAAACTTATATGCTAATTGTATCTCAATAAAGCTGGGGAAAAGAAACCCAAATGACACTTCTGTCCTTCTACTCAGCCACCCCAGCTTACAAAAGCAATCTTCATGGTAAAATCTTTTGAAAAATCCCCCCAAAATGGGAAGAAGAAAATAAGTATCATCCAGAATCTCATAGGGGCTTTCCTGGCAGTTCAGTGGTTAAGACACTGCACTTCTACTGCAGGGGCCACGGGGTTTGATGCCTGGTTGGGGAGCTAAGATCCTCCGTGGCCAAAAGATAGAGGAAAAAAATTACCCAGAATCTCATAAACCAAATTATTCAGATTGTCACAGGGAGACCTGATCCTTCATATAGAAAACCCTCGCAACCCACCACCTCCTCTTCTCTGGGTTCGTCTCTTCACTTTCTGGAATACATCCTTGAAGTTATTTTTACAAGGAAGAGAATACCTAGGTGTGGGAGGATATAATGTGGAGAGGTGCCGTTTAGTCAAGAAAAATACTATATACCAGCAGTAACCAGTCAGGAAATTAACAGAAAAATCAGATAAGCTTCCCAAGAGCAATTAAAAAACCAGGAAGTAGGCAAATGAAGAATGCCAGAGACCTTTATGGAGATGTCAAATAAAAACAGCCCTGGACTGAGATAACTTTATTCAAAAAGCCCGCTTGCAGTAGGAGAATGCTCTCAGCTCAGAAATATGCAAGCTTCTCAGAATCAACCAGAAAAAGTCTTTGCTTGTCTAGGGTAAGAGGGGTTCCCCATAAAGGGGAAGTTGATTAGTTGAGGAAAAGTAACCACCGTGGTTGGCAAAACACTCAGGAAGTGTGTCTTCTCCAGGTCAGCGGTTCTCAGGAGAAGCTGACAAGGAGGCCCATCCCACTTTTCAGTTCCCAGGAGGTGAGGGAAACTATTTGAGGGCCAGTGGGGAGAAGAGAAGCCAGACTTAAGCTTGCTCAGAGCAAAGCAGAGGGTGAGGGATGAGCCGTGAACACCTGGTTGGACAAAATATTGAAATCTTGTTCAAGGATGACCTGAATAAATGGCTGATCTAAGGGCTTCACAATATGCCATTGCAATCCGCCTCCACGTTCTGATATGGCCTGCCAGCAAAGTTGATTCTTTATCTCTTGCTTATCTCTTTGGTTCATTGAATTCACTATTGTGTCCAGAGATGGTGGAACAGTCTCTGACGTCTAATCAATTCTTGATACAAATATATTCTTTTAAAACAAATTTTAGGACTTCCCTGGTAGCTCGGGGGTAAAGAATCCACCTGCCAATGCAGGGGACATGGGTTTGATCCCACATGCTGCGGAGCAAGTAAGACCAGAAGCCACAACTGTTGGGCCTGTGCTCTAGAGCCTGGGGGCTACAACTACTGAGCCCACATGCCCGAAGTTTGTGCTCTGCAACAAGAGAAGCCACCACAACGAGAAGCTTGAGCACCACAACTCAAGGAAAAGCCTGAGGAGCATCAAAGACCCAGCACAGCCAAAAATAAATTCAATTATTTATTTTTTTTAATTTAAAGAGAATTCCCGGTAGTCCATTGGTTAGGACTCTGCTGAGGAGGGCCTGGGTTCAATCCCTGGTTCAGGAACTAAATTCCTAAAGCCAAGTGGTGCAGCAAAATATATATATATATAATATATATATATATAATATATATATATTTAAATGGAGCTATAATTGACATAGAATACTGTATGAGATTGTGTTGTAACTATGATAATTTGATACACAATGATCTGTACATACAATTACACATTGCAGTATGATTACTACCACTATCTTGGAGCACCTCCATCGCATTATGTAATTATCATTTCTCTTCTTGTGGTGAATAAAAATATTAATATATTCACTGTAAAAGGCCACCAGTGCCTGGTCCCACCCTCCAGTCCACAGGTCCTGGTGGCGCGGCTCCTGAGTGGGGCTGAAGCATTAATGCTTGTCTTAACAAAGTTCCTGGATGATTCGTATTAGAACCACCGATCTAATCACAAGTGCAGAGGCCACTGGCCAGCTCTGTCTCTTTAAAAAGGATTTGTTTTCTCTGCTCTGACCCTTTCTGGTATTTAATTTCTCCCCCTCTCTCAATCTGCCTAAACCATCTCACCAGCCAAGAATGTGAGTAATGTGTTTCAAATATTTTCAGTTCCCATTTAAGCCCATTTAATGCTTGTTCACTGCCAGCAGGCAGACTATCTTTTAGACTATCAGCCTATTTGAACTCCCTCCCCTAGTTTAACCCCCAATCTGCCTCTCCCTCCATAAAATCCAAGCTCTTCCCAGTGGGAGATGAAGGAGCAGAGGGCAAGAGGGGCCTGGCCCAGCAGGTCTTGTAGTCATGGTTTTGGTAGGGGGGGCAATGGAAAGCTGTGGAAGATCTTCCCCCTCATGGGAGGGTTTAAGCTGGGAGAGACATCACTAGATGCTCATTTAAAACATCTGGGGAACTCCCAGGTGGCCTAGTGGTTAAGACTCCCTGCTTCCAATGCAACACACTCAAGTTCAGTCTCTGATTGGGGAACTAAGATCCCACATGTGTGATGAGGGGGAAAAAAAAAGAGGAATCCTACAGAAGTGACTTAACTGGGTGGTTTGGGCTTAGGGTCTCCCACAACCTTGGGCTGGGGCCGGGATCACCCAAAGATTTGATGGGGGAGGGAGGGTTCACTTCCAATTAAGTTCACTCCTGTGGCTGGCATGCTGTTGCTGGATGTTTGCAGGGAGCCTCAGTTCCTCTCCACGTGAGCCTCTCCACAAGGCTGCTTGAGTATCCTCGAAATGTAGTAGCTGGTTTCCCACAGAAAAGGTGATTCAAGAGAACAAGGTGGAAGTCATAAAGGACCTAAAATATCCAGTCTTGGAAGTCACACTGTCACTTCCACAGCATTCAACTGGTCATACAGACCAGTCCTGATTCGATGTGCGGAGTGACTATATACAAAATGTGAAGATCATTTAAATTTACTTGGCTGCAAGAGGTCCTAATTGTGGCATATGGGATCTCATTCCCTGACCAGGGATCGAGCCTGCGTCCCCTGCATTGCAGCGCGGATTCTTAACCGCTAGATCCCCACGGAGGTTCTGTGTGTTTATTTTCATTAGATGCACGTTGTAACCTGCATCTTATAACGTATTCAAAATAAATAATATTTTTAAATTAAAAAAGTTATGCCGTGGGAAAATATTCAGTGCCACTGGTCAGTGTTATTGACTGTTACATGAAAAAAATTAAGTTGTCAAACGGCAATCTTTTACACCCGTCTAGAAAAAAGACGGTATAGGAATACAACAAAATATTACCAGTAACCGCTCATTGGTGGGATCAGTGATGAACTTTACTTTCTCCTTTGGAGTCTTCGAGATTTTGCAAACGTTCTACATTAAGTACCACGAGTTTTGATTTTTTTGGTCGTTAACATTGTTATTAGTAAAAACTACAAGTCCCGACAGACATTGCGCCTCCAACTTCTGAAGACAGGCCTTCCCCCGATGCAATGAACGCTGGGATTCGCAGTCCATCCCCGAAGCAAGGTGGGACGCACAATACCGGCACAGATGACAGAGGAGGGATCACCACCATTTCGACCAGTGGACAGTGCGCACTGGTCCTGAGTGGCGCACGGATAACCAATAGGTAAGCGGCTAAGCCTGAGTGACGTGTACTTCAGCCTACGGGCGGCCCATGGGGCGGGGCGGGCCTCGGCGGCCGTAGTGCGAACCATGGGAGGCGGCTGGTGGTGGGCTCGAGCCGCCCGCCTTGCCCGACTCCGCTTCCGGGGGGCGCTGCTGCCGCCTCCGCGGCCCCGGAGCGGGGGCGCCCGAGGGTCCTTTGCCCCTGGCCACGGCCCTCGCGCTGGGGCTTCGCCGCCGCCTGTGTCCGAGCTGGACCGCGCAGACGCCTGGCTCCTCCGGAAGGCTCATGAGACAGGTCTGGGGCTGGAGCTGGGGTCAGCCTGGATGGGAGACGGGGTTCCGCCTAGCCAACCTGCACGCGCGCACGAGTGGAGGATGGGGGTGGGATTTCTGCTGGAAACTGGGCCCGAGCTTAGAAGGGAGAAGGGCTTCCGTGTAAGCGCAGGGAGGTGGCTGGCCGTAGGAGCGCAGTCTGCGCGCACAGAAGGGCTTGCGGATGGGACGGTGGGTCTGGTTTGTGGGGTGCAGTAGGAATTGGAGAGGTTGGTCGGGCCAGGACAGGGAGCCTTATCCAGCTGCGCTGTCTAGATGGGAGAGGCTTCCAAAGAGGGCTTTGGGCGGGGGAATTGAATGCAAGAGGGGGCCTGGTTGGAGGGGCCAGTTCAGGTTAGGGGACCACTCTGCATAAGGCGGGAGCGTAGAGCCCCACAGAAAAGGAGGGAAGTTCCGGATTGGAAGAGGGAACAACCAATAGAAGAAAACCTTTAGACTGATTGGAGGGCGTGGTGCCTGGTTGTAGGGGGCGGGGCTTCACGTGGGCATTGGCGGTCCTGATTGGAGAGGAGGTCTTCTAGGTACAGGATGGGATAGGGGTGGGGGGATTGTAACCCGACCAGTCCTGGCTAGTGACACACCAGGGACTTGAATGGATGTGAATGACATCGAGGAGGAGCATACCCACTAGCAGTGAGGTTTCAGAAAGCTGAAGGGGAGGCTGGAGAGAGGCCTGGGAAGTAGGGGGGTAACAATTTGTTGGGGGATCTGAGAAAAAAGTGGGGCGGGGCGAGCCCATGGGGATACACGTGTGGCAACGACGCTGGCCCAGATGACCTCTTGGGATCTTTCTGTTCTCAGATTTGTTGTTCAGTCTCTCAATCATGTCTGACTCTTTGCGACCCCATGGGACTGCTAGCTGGCCAGGCTTCCCTGTCCTTCACCGTCTCCCCAAGCTTGCTCAAACTCATGTCCTTTGAGTCAGTGATACCATCCAACCATCTCATCCTCTGTCACCCCCTTCTCCTCCTGCCCTCAATGTTTCCCAGCATCAGATCCTCAGATATAGGTTCTGCAATTTTGATCCTAAATCCTCCTCAACTCATGTCTTGCATCTTTGGTGTTGCAAAGTTTGGGGTGGGGAGGGACTCGGAGATGGAGTCGTGAGAGGGTTTTGGGCAGATAGACTTTGGTAGGTGGGCCGCCCGGACAACGTGGGGATTTAGGGCTGCACAGGGTGGTCGGATGAAGAGGCACCCCTTGGTTGGACTATCCAGGCTAGGGGGTTGGGGACAGGGTTTGGGCTGACGCTGACTTTTCTGCCCTGCCGCCACCCCCAGCCTTCCTCTCGTGGTTCCGCAATGGCCTCCTGGCATCGGGCATCGGGGTCATCTCCTTCATGCAGAGTGACATGGGCCGGGAGGCCGCCTATGGTGAGTGTAGACTCCCCGCACCCCGCAAGTTAGACTGTGTCCTGCCCCACCCAGTCACCCGCCGTAGTAAATGAACCCCTCCTGCTTCCCCCACCAGAAGCGCCTCCTTCATTTGTGAGTGTCCTCCTTCTCCCCAACTCATCGCTACGTCATGGGCACTGGACCCACCAGATGGGGTGGCTCAGGGCAGGGCTGTGGGTCCGTGCCCTTTCCAATCTGACTTCTCAGCAAAGATGCGGGTCCCTGTCTCAGCCCCTCATGCTGCCCCCACTCCCATCTTATCTTTGCTCTCAGACAGGCCTCCCCCCTCCAAACCCTAGCCACCCCCTCTGATTCCCTCTCATGTCCCCAACCTTGGCTCTGTACCGTCCCTCACCCTGCCCTTGAGTGTGCCCCATTCCCTTTCTAACGCCACCTCTGGCCCCCAACCCACCTGGGTCCCCAGGATTGGGCTCCCTGACCCCGTCCCCCTCTCTGTTCCACAGGCTTCTTCCTGCTAGGCGGTCTATGCGTGGTGTGGGGCGGCGCCTCCTACGTGGTGGGCCTGGCGGCGCTGCGGGGGCCCATGCAGCTCTCGGTGGGGGGCGCGGCCGCGGGCGTGGGGGCCGTGCTGGCCGCCGGCCTGCTCTGGGCTTGTGCCGTCGGCCTCTATATGGGCCAGCTGGAGCTGGACGTAGAACTGGTACCCGAGGATGACGGAACCGCAGCGGCCGATGGGCCTGATGAGGCGGGCCGGCCTCCACCCGAGTGAGCCACAGGGAACCGGCCGGGCGCTGGCCAGCCTGGCCCGGAGGACCGGGACATTAAAACCTGACCCTTCCTGCGCTCCAGATTCCGAGTGGTGGTTTCTTTGGCAGGGATGCTGAGCCAAGGGGGAGGGGCGGGGCGGGTGGGGACACGTGGAGATAATTAAGGAGGAAGGAGAGAAGAGGAGCTCCATGGCCACAGTGTGGGAGCAGGTGTTTAATTCACGGGGGCCGAGAGCCCTGCCCCCTGTCCCCTTGGGGTCCCCACCCGTCCTCCCGGTCCAGCCACGTGGAGGGCTGTCCCAGTCCTCAGTCCCCCTTCCGCTGCACCCTGGTGCCCAGGGCCCCCGGGTAGGGCAGGCCCAGGGCAGGATAGAAGGCCTCCGGGAGGGCGGGGCCTGGGCCCAGCCTCTGCAGGTGTGGGTACGCCAGGCCCAGCTCGGCAGGGCCGTAGCGGATGGTGCCCGGCGTGCACAGGCCCCGCAGGACTGGGGGTAGGAAGCCAGTGTGCAGGAGGGAAGGCGGGGGGTCCCCAGGAGGCGCCAGGCCCCAAGGCCCCACCAAGTCCTGCTTCAGGGCCCCCGCCCGGATAACGGATGTGAACTCGGGCCTCGTTGGGGCCAGGTGGCCCGACGGCTCCTCGTCCTCACTGTCCTCTGGGTCTTCTGTCTCCCCGGGGGTGGGCTCCACTTTGATGGGTTTGCCCCTGGGCTGGGGGGCCTCGTCCTCCTCCGGGGGGGCGGCCCGCTTTCCTTCCACTGGAGGCTCTGGCTCTGCAAGAGGAAGATTCGGAAGGATGCCGTCCTACTCATCCCCAGCCCTCAGCCTTCCCATCTGTAGAATGGGGCCACGCTCCATGGTCCAGACCCGTGGGTCTCCGCTGGGGCAGTTTAGTCTAGAGGCATTTTTGGTTGTCCCAACTGGGGAGGAGGATGCACCTGGATCCGAGGGGTTGGATGTCAGGGATGCTGCTAAGTACCGTACAGCGGGGCAGGCTGGCCCCCACCACAAAGTGTGACCAGGCCCCAGAGGCCCCGGTCTGGACCCAGGCCATCCAACAGGCCCTCCCATGAGGATGAACGTGCTCCATATCTGCACTGGCCACCTAAGGCTACTGAGCTCTTCAAATGTGGGGAGTACAACTAAGGAAATGGAACTGAAACTATTTGTGATGATTTTGTGCCACACTGCGTGGCCTGTGGGGTTCACCAAGCGGGTATTACACCTAGGCCCGAGAGTCCTAACTCCTGGAACTCCAGGGAACTCCTGGAATTTGAACAGTACTTTTACTGTCAATAGCCTCCACACTGGACAGCACAGGTTCCAGAGGCCACTCAGGGCCTCCCAGGGGCTGGGCTGGGAGGTGGGGCTCACCTGTGGGCTCTGGCTCTGGGCTGGACGCGTCCTCATGGGCCACACTGGCTGGAAGCTGGAAGGCGTCCAGAGGTGTCTCCTCCCCCTCGGCTTGGCTGGGACAAGACATGAAATTGGGAGCTAGGGGCCCAGGCCACCCGGCCTCTGGGGAAGAGAGCCTTCCTCCTGCCCACAAGTCTTTTGAGTAGAGACTTCCCCTTCCCCTCTGAGAGCAGGCACCTACCCCCACTGCAGTGACTGGGGACTCCCCCCGACCCGAGGCACTTAGGCCTCATCATTGGACCCCAGATTCCAAGTTGGTGTCTAGACCAGCTTGGCCCTGTTTCCTGAGGCCAAACCTCTGCAGCCAGTGGAAGCCTGGATGTCACCCTAGGTATCCCCTTGGGCACCGCATGCTCATCTGACCTCAGCATCCTCCTTCCAAACCTGCTGCTCCTCCCAGAGACCCAGGCCCAGGCCCTGCAAAGCCAGAGATGGCCTGGTGGCCACCACCCCCCTCCACCCGTGCTGCCTGGCATCTCCCTGTCCCTAGGCTCCCAGCCTGTCTTGTCCTACAGACAGACCTCCATCTTCATGGCAGGCAGAGGGTCCTTTCACAAAGCCGATTTGACCGTGACTGCCTCCAGCTCTAAACCCTTTCCCAGCTCCCTAGTGCCCCACCACCATCCTCAGCTTTGTTTCTAGGGACTCTACTCCAGCCCAGAGCACTTGCTCCCTTTGGTTCCTCAGCTGGGTCAGCCGGGACTCTGGGCCTTATCTGCGCTCGGCCCGGAATGTCCTCCCCACCTCTAGTTTCTTTCCATCAGTTGTTCTGGCCCTCTCCTGGATATTGCCTGCCATGGCCCCCCAGTGTCCCAGAATCCACCTAGGCCTGAGGCTACTTGGCATCTCTGTTTCTCCCTAGAAGAGACCATCACTTCCTCTCTGCCTCCTGCAACCAAGGTCTCTTCTCCTCCAGGCCTTCACTCTCGCTGGACTCCATTCCCCTTCATGTTTTTACTGTCTCACCCCCTAGACTTGTCTAGCAACCCTCCCTGAGAGCTCCCACCCAAAGGTGGGAAGAGCTGGCAGAATCTTCTGGAAGGAGTTCTGAGCTCATAGGGAGAGGGGGCAGGCAACCCTCACCTGAGCACATAGCTGACCCAGAGCACGTGGCGCTCTCCAGGGCTCTTCCCACTCACAGCCACAGTGGCCACGGACTGCAGCCACACGAAGCCCCCGGCGCGCTGCAGCCAACGGTAGTAACCGGTCATCACCTGGCCCTTGTCCAGCACTGGGCCCAGCCCAGGGACCAGGAGAGACCGGAAGGGATGGGGTGGGGTGGGATGGACAGAGAGAGAGACAGGTGGACAGGGAGACAGGGGCAGAGAGGGGGCGGGTGACGGGGAAACAGGAAGGGTGAGATGGTGGGGAAAAGAGAAAGGCAGAGCACAGAGAGGGGACAGAGAGAACCCAAGTCAGAAAGACTGAGAGGGAATCTGGCATCGAGGCCCCTGGAGTTTGAAGGCTGGGTCAGAGAGACCCCAGTCCCTGCAAATCCCATCCCCCGCCCAATTCCTGAGACTTTGCTCAGGGACGACTCCCTTGCTGCTCGTCCTGTGATGAGCTGGCAGCAGGAGAGACCATGGTCAGCCTCAAAGAAGGACTTCCAGGGAGCAGGGCGGCGGGGTGCTCAGGTCTAGGGTGAGGGGTTCTCACGGTCCAGGTGGCTTTGGCGGATCCTGGTTGCATCCTGTCCATGGACAAACTGGTAGCAGCTGCGGCCCACTAGCTCTGAGGGCCCCAGATCCATGTGGTCGCTGACCCTGAGGGCAGGGACCAACAGAGAGCTGGGGAGAAGGGGTCCGTGACCATGCGATGGGGTGAAGGGGGCAGGGTTGGTTCCGGAGTCACTCAGCGCCCCAACCCTGGCTCTGCAGTGCTCCAGGCTTAGTTTTTTCCCCCTTAAAATGGGCGGGAAAATATTTAAAATAATAGTGTCCCTGTCTAGGGTGGCTATGGGCATTCGAGCAGATGGCATTCCTGGGTGTGGGTTGGCCCCGGGCACGCCAGAGGCCCCTGAATTGTGGAAACGATTTCGCTATTGATAATTTCCCTCTCACTGCCTGGTGCGGGAAACAAAGTGGATGAGAGACCAATGGATGAGAGACCAGTGAGGCAGAAAGAAATAGGATCAAGAACAGCTGAGCTCTGCAGGAGGGTTCCGCAAAGGGAGGACTTGGCCCGGGAACAGAACACGGCCCCGCCTCCACTCCACAAGCCCCGCCCCAAGGCCCCACTTCGTCCCTGTAGGCCCCGCCCCACCCCCGCAGGCCCCGCCTTCACCCCCCTTCTAGGCGGTCCTCCGCCGCTTTCTCGCTTCCCGCGTCTCTCCAGGGCCGCAGCCTCCTGACCCCTGGCCTCTCTGACTCCCCGCCCACCTCCCTCTCCCGTGCGCTCCCATCGGCCCACCTCTGACCCCAACCTCGGTACCTGCTCTCACAAGCAAGGATGGTGAGACCCAGGCTGAGTCGGAAGACGATCATGTGTCCGTGCAGCGGCAGCTCAGCCAGTGGAGCTGGCGGCAACGTGTGGCCGAGGGCCACGAGGCCCAGGGCGCGGGCCCGAAGGCGGCCGGTCACGTGGATGACCTGTGTCGGAGGCGGGGTCAAGGCGGGGCCCATGGGGCGCCGGGACCACAACCTGGCCACAGAGCCTGGCTCTGACCGTTGTCCCCAGGCCCTGGGGCCCCGGGAAATAGCTGGCAGGAACACGGGATGGGGTAGGGGACGCGGGAGACAGACGCTGGGCGCGGAGTGCTCACACCCACCTTGTACCCCGAAGCCTTGACATGCAGCCCCCTCTTGGTGAGGGTGGATTTCATGCGGATGAAGAAGGAGCGCTCCTGGACCCGGGAGGACGGGGATATCTCGGCGGGGCTACCCTCTGGGGCGGAGCGTGAAGGAAGGTTATGGGGTCCGGAAGCGGACACACACAGGCCACCCCCGCCCTCTGCAGACAGAGGGTCATGACCACAATCACTGTGACACTGTATCCGTGTACTAAGCTCCCCTCCTCACCGGCAGCCAGCCCCCTCTTTCTAAAGCTCGGATCTGACCCTATACCTCTGCTCTGAGCCTGCCATGGCTCCCTAGTACCCTTGGGAGAAAGCCCAGCTCCTCACCATGGCCTAAGACCGGCAAGCACTGCCTTCTAATGACATCATCTCTAGCCACAACCTCCAGGTTTCAGTTCAGACATCTTCGCCTCCAGGAAGTCCTCCCTGACCCCCAGGCTGGGTCAGCTGCCCCTCTGGGGTCTCTCCTACCCCAGCCCTGCCCACTCTGGGTCATCACTGCCTGGGGACCGTTCAGTCTCCTCCACTGGACTGTGAGCCTCGGGAGGGTGGGGCTGGGGCTCTAGCCACTGCTGTGTCTCCAGCCCTACCCAACAAAGGGCTAAGCACAGAGTGGGGTTCCGGCTATCGGAACAAATAAGCCTCACAAATACAGATTATTCCATAGACCCCCGTGAAGCAGTCTTATAAATAGGCTCACACCCAGATAACCCTGTCTGGGCCTCAAACTCAGGTGTAAATATAATCACGCTTGCCAACAGTCCCACACGAGTCACAAACATCTCCCAAGTTTGCAAGCACTGCTAATAGTTCACATGAATCTCCTTTAAAGCAAATGCCACACAAGAGAAGCCTATTCACGAGAAAGACAACCTCAGTCCCCCAATATCTCAGAGCTAAAGGAAACTTGCAGGGTAGTCTCCAACACCCTTCCCTCCCCAACATGGAGTGGAATCTTCCACTGGAGAGAAGGGTTAGAAGCACAGACTCTGCAGTCAGACAAACCTGGGCCAGAGTCCAGCTCAACCACTTACATCTGTGTGACCTGGGACACTTAACTCAACCTCTCTGCGCCCCAGGTTCCTCCTTTGTAACATGGAGATCATCAGTTTCTGCTTCATGAGTTTGTGGTTGGGATTTAATAAAATTATGTCCTTAAGGGCAAGGCACGTGTAAATGCCCAATAAGCACGCATTGTAAATAATAATTACAACCCACAGGCACCCCCCTCCACTCTGCAGTCAGAGGGGGTCTTCGTAAAGCTCCAATCTTGGGGATTCAGGCATGCTTAGGGAGCTTAGGTAATTTTAGGGAGCCACGTCTCACTGCTTCAATTTAGACTCTGACTCATTCTATTAAAACTTGCTTTGCACAACTCTTAACAAGAGTGTTTTTGTTTAAAGAAGACATATTTGGAGACGTACCCAGTGTCCCTCAGCCCTCTTTTTTTGGGGGCCCTGGGAATTACCGATCTCAGGCGTATCCGCAAGCGAAGAGGAAGATGAGGAGGAGGAGGAAGAGGAGGGGACGGAAGGCGGGGTGGGGGGTCCGGGGGTCGGGGCCCGCAGCCCCAGTTGCTCCAGCACCTCGGAGTGGTCCCCAGGATGGATGTAGTCGAAGACGCTGCTGCCCGTCAGCTCCACCTGCCGGCGAAGGCGGGGAGTGCAGGGGACCGGTGAGGAGAGCGCCGTCGCTAGCCCGCCTGACAAGCAGGTGTCTCATGCCAGTCTTGTGTTTTCATTAGAAAAATAAAAATTACTTAAACTTTTTAAAAGGAGAACATAAGCTTAGGCTCTTCCCGTGCCCTCTCACTTCAAACCCAGAGATTATTACGGATTTTCTGCCCCTACCTCCGCTATGAAGAAGCTGGGGGGAACGGACTTCCCCGGTTGTCCAGTAGCTGAGACTGCGCGCCCAGTGCGGGGCACCCAGGTTCATTCCCCGGTCAGGGAACTAGATCCCACGTGCCACAGATAAGACCCAGTGCAACCAAATAAAAGAAGCTGGGGGAGGGGTTTGGAACGGGGGTGTCGTAGCCTCTGTTTACCCAGTTCCTGCTTACTCACTCTCATCCCCATACAGCAAACAACTGCGCCCTGAAATGACTCACAGGCTGTCCCAGCAGGAATGGAAATCAGAACACAAGCAGTGGAATGGCTTTCAAACTCTTTAAAGTGTTAGAACCTTTAAATTAGATTTTTACATTCAGTTCAACCCTCAGATTTCTCGCAGCAGTCCCCTCATCTCCACACAGTCCCAGAGCCAGCAGCCACCATCTCCCTGTGTGTTCCTCCCAAGAGTCCTCCCTGGTTTTCTTCCCTTCAGTCCTCACACACATACCCCTCCATAAAGTACTGCTCGGACCATGGCCCTCCTCTGCTCAGAAACCTCCCATGCTCCCACTGCCCCTGGGTTTGGGGGTCACATGCTTCCCTCTGTTCTTATTAAGCTCCCCCACACAAGCTTCCAGCCTTCCCTCCACTCGTATCCTTTCCTTCTGCTTGTCCATATTCCCCGTTCAAGGTCTTCCTCTTCCAGGAATCTCCCTCCAACAACTCACTGGAGAGCTGCTCACAAATGTCAAAAACCAATGCACTGAATTTTCTAAATTTGCCATTTGTCAAAATCTCTGTAAAAATGCTAAAAGTTGGCAACAATGCATTGATTGGATTGGCAAGACCTAAGATGCCGAAAGGAGCCAGGACTCCAGGGATAGGGACTTTGGACTTCTCTTTGCCCTCCTTTCCCTCTCAGACACCAGCTTCAGGAGCTGGAGCAGAAACAGTGGGTTGAAATCAAGGCAAAATGCAAACCAGTCAACTAAGATGCCACCCCAAATCCTCCAAGCTGGCAAAACCCGAGTCCTCCCAATACGAATGGCTGGAATCCTTTACAAGTGTTAAGAATAAGGCTTCCCTTGTGGCTCAGTGGTAAAGAATCTGCCTGCCAATGCAAGAGACTCAGGTTCGATCCCCGGTCCAAGAAGATCCTACATGCTGCAAAGCAGGTAAGCCTGTGCGCCACAACCTGTACTATTCGCCAGAGGTTCACCACAACTATTGAGCCTAGGCTCTACATCCTGAGGATCACAGCTACTGAGCTCCACACGCCCTAGACCCTCTGCTCCACAACAAGGGAAGCAACCGCCATGAAGCCCTTGCAGCCCCGCTCCCCACAACTAGGGGGAAGCCCAGACATGAAGACCCAGCACGGCCAAAAATATATCAGTAAATAAAGTTATGTGTTAAAAGTGTTAAGAAGAAACACGTTTTGGTAAATATCAGTGCAAAGGGTGACCACTCACAGGCAAACTTAGCTTTCTGCTGATTTGCTTTCTTCAAATCAACCTACTACTTTAAAAACTCTCCTCTGCATTTGGTGTCATGTTGGGTCCCAAGGAACACACTTTGGGACCCTAGGAGCCCATCCTTTTTTTTTTTTTCATGCTGCTTTGGTGAGGCCAGGAGAGAGGAGGGCGGGCAAGGGAGATGGCAGCTGAGCTGGGCCAGGCAGCCTGCTGCGGGCCCCTTACCTGTGAGAGACCCAGATAAATGGAGACTGTCTCTGAGATGTAGAGGAACTTCCCTTCCTGGTTCAAGGCAAACACGAAGCCATCCAGGGACTAGAGTGGGGAGAGAGAGGGGGGGCGTGGGGAGAGGAGGAGAGGGCATCTACAAGAGGTTCTAAAATCTGGATCTCTGCTTGCGATGGGTTAATCAGGGGTAAAGAGTTTCAGCGGCCCTAGGGAGGAGGAGGAAGAAAGGGGAGCCCCAGCAGCCTGCCTCCCAGTTCTGGGCTGCCGGCACACACCCCCCCCCCCCCCCCCCCCCCCCACCCCCGCTCCTCCCGGGCCGGGGCTGAGGCTGGAGAGGAGAGTGCCTTTCTCCCAAGTCAGCCACCAGGTGGCAGCAAGGAGCAGCAGGCGGGGAAGGGGCCTCACCTGCAGGATGTGTCCACCCAGGTGCTGCTCAAAGACTTCGGAGACCAGCGCCACGGGACCCCTGCGGCCTGGGGCTGGGGGGAGAGTGAGGGGTAAGGCTAGAGCCTGCTGGTTTGACCCCTGACCTCTGGGAAGACCCCCCCCAGGAAAGCAGGCTACATATCTCCCTCTCTCGTCCCCAGTCTTGAGGCACTGGGGAGCCTTGTCAGGGAGAGACCCAGGGTGTGAGGAGGGGCAGACTGAGACACACAGAGACAGAGAGATACCAGGAGATACAGAAAGGGATTCATTCACCCATTCACCCCTTCAGTCCTCCAGCAAACGCCCTGAGCATCTGCCCTTCACTGGGCAGTGCTAGAGACAGAGTGGGAGGTGACCAGGACACCCACCCCTGCCCTCGCAGGATACCCAAGTCAGGGCAGATTTCAATGAGCAAGAAACTAACAAATACAGACTATCATTCGTGACCACTGCTAGGGAGAACTGAATAGGTGGCATGAAATAAAGAAAAATGGGGTAGGGCCTGTTGAAGGAGGGGCCTTTGAGCTCAGACCTGAAGGATGAGAATGCAGCAGAAAGGAACCAGAAAAAAAAGACAGAGAGATAGGGACATAGAGAGACCCTGAGAGACAAAGATACAAATAGATGGACAGAGATACAAAGGAATAGAGAAAGAGATGAGGACTTTACAGCTCAACAACAAAAGGATGAGGAGTCCAGTTAAAAAATGGGCCAAATCAGGAAACTCAAACAGGGGCTCTGTATCAACCTAGAGGGGTGGGATGGGAAGGGAGATGGGAGGGAGGTTCAAAAGGGAGGGGATATATGTACATCGATGGCTGATTCATGTTGAGGTTTGACAGAAAACAACAAAATTCTGTAAAGCAATTATCCTTTAATAATAAAAATAAATTTTAAAAAACGGGCCAAAGAGGAATTCCCTGGTAGTCTAGTGGTTTGGACTCAGCGCTTTCACTGCTGAGGGTCTGGGTTCGATGCCTGGTCAAGGAACTAAGATCCTTCAAGCTGCACAGCACAGCCAAAATAAAAATCGGGTAAAGGATTTGAATAGACAGTCATCCAAAGACGGTACACAAACGGCCGATAAGCGCTTGAAAAGATGTTCAGCATCATTAGTCATTAGCAAAATGCAAATGAAAACCACAATGAGAGATCATTTCACACCCACTAGGATGGCTAGAATTTAAAAAAAGAAAAAGAAAAGAAGTGTTGGCAAGGATGTGGAGAAATCAGAAGCCCTGTGTGTTGCTGGTGGGAATGGGAAACGATTCAGCCACTCTGGAAAAGTAGCTGGGCGATTCCTCAATAAGTTAAATATAGAATTACTATTTGTTGTTTAGCTAGCTGCTCAGTCATTTCAGTCTTTTGCGACCCCGGACTGTAGACCTCCAGGCTCCTCTGTCCATGGGATTTCCCAGGCAAGAATATTGGAGTGGGTTGCCCTTTTCTTCCCCAAAGAATGACCATATAACCCAGCGATTGCACTCCTAGGTACATATCCCAAAGAACGGAAAACAGGTGCTCTAACAAATACTTGGATGTGCATGTTCATAGCAGCATTATTCCTAATAGCCAAAAGGTGGAAACAGCGCAAATGTCTACTAACTGCTGAATGAATAAGTAAAACGTGCTAAATTCATACAGTGGAATGTCATTCGGCCATAAAAACAAATGGAGTCCCTATCCATGCTGAGCAGAAAGCAACTTTGAGAACAATTACGCTAAGTGAAAGCAACCGAACACAGGAGGCTACATAGTGTAGGATTCCATTTATATGAAACATCCAGAACAGGCAAATCCAGGGACAAGAAGCAGATTGGTGGTCGCCAGGGGCTGGAGGGAGGGGCAGGAGAAGCTGGGAGAGACTGTGAACCGTACAGGGCTTTAGCAGAGTGACGAGCATGAACCAGATAGATGCGCGGCTGCACACTTTAAAATGGTGAATGTCATGTTACATACATTTTACCCCAATAAAATTTTTAAAAAGAGAGATAGAGCAATATATAGATACAGAAATTGAGACAGAGATAGACAAAGACAGAGAGACGTGATGAGATGGAAGGACAGGGACCTCCCCTGAGGTCCGGTGGATAGGACTGCCCATGTCCAATGCAGGCAGCATGGGTTCGATCCTTGGTTGGGGAGCTAGGATCCTGCAGCACCACCACCAGCACAGAACATTTTAAAAATAAAAATAAAGAGACGGAGGGACGGAGGGAAAGAAATGCACAGAGAGACATACAGGGAAAGTGGCAGAAGATACAGATGGTGAAGGAGACGGAGGGAGAGACACAGGCCGTCCATCCCCGCAACAGTCAAGAGCAGAGGACTCCAGACATCCAGGCCAGACCTTGCAGAGAATGACTCCCCAAGGGGCCTGTGCCCAGATTGGGGAGTCAGTGACCTCGAGGGTCTCCAAGCACCCGGCTCCTGCTGGCCTGAGGATCCAGGTCTGGTGTCAGTCACTGTCCTCCCCAGGGACCAGCGCTTTCACTTCTCTGTGCCTCCTCTGTTAAATGGGTTTGCTAAGAGGACTGGCTGATCCGTTAGGGAATGTTGAGCATTCATTCCGCCTAGGGAACAGAGAGGGCCTACCAGGGGCGGGCACGCAGCAGGTGCTCCCGAAACAACCTCGGATCAGTATTAATAGCCTGATTACTATTGTGATTTCCAGACCATCAAAACACCAGGCGGCGGAACGCCACCCCCCCTCCCATCAGGACGCAACCCCCAAGCTCCACCCCAGCTTGGCCACGCCTCCTCCCTCCAGGAGCGACCCCCGACACCCTCAGGCTGTTCACACCCTTTCTCCACCCCCCACCCGCCCCTGGAGTTCCAGGGACATTAGCTGAGGGGTGGTGGTGGTGATGGAGACCCCTCCCCCGAGATGCAGCAGGAACCAGCCGGGTGACAGGCGGGAACAATGCCGGCTGCTAATTGTCGCAATTTTCCCCTGTCATTTTTGCTAATTCCTTCATTTTCCCTCTCACAGGATCAGCCCAGGTCAGACTGAACGGCTGCAATTAACAGCGTTAATGGGCACGTCGGGATGGGGGTGCGTGTAGCGGGGAGGGCTCAGCCACTCGCTCTTCCCCTATCCTGTCCCCTGGGTCTCTCCCCATCCCTGACTGAAGGGTCTTTGAGGGGTCTTATGGCTCCTAGCCCCACCCCGCCCCAAGTCCACCGACTCCCCGCTTCCTCCTTCTCCCCGCCCCCCTTCTCTCCCAGAAATACCTCAACCCCTATCCCTCTCAGATCTGCTCCTTGTTCACGTCCAAACCTCAGCCATCATTCACTCAACAAACATTTGCTGCGTTTCCTATCAAGTCAGCCTCCCCTGGAATAAAACTGCCCCAGTTGTCATCTTCCCTCCAAACCGGAGGGGGCGCTGAGGGGCCGAGGGGAGAAGCTAAGGCCTCACCCAGGGGTCCTGCCCCCACAGTCCATCCTCAACTGCCCTGGGGGCTTTGCTGTCCCAGACTAGTGGGGATGAAGGGGTGGGACTTCAGGAACTTATAGCAGTCTGGGAGAAGGAGCCCCCCTGCCTTCACCAGAGTGCCTTGCTCCCTGGAAGCAAGCCTGAGGGGCTGGAGCAGGTGCATTCCTGCCTGCGCTTTCCCTGGCTGCACCTGTGAAATGGGTCTAGGGTTGGAGCTGGGTGGGTTCACGCATGCACTTGGCACAGCCAGCTGCTGCTGCAGCTCACTCCATCGCATCCCACTCCTCTTGACCTCATGGACTGCAGTCTGCCAGGCTCCTCTGTCCATGGGATCTTCCCAGAAAGAATACTGGAGTGTGTTGCCATTTGCTTCTTCAAGGGATTTCCCCAATCCAGGGATCGAACCCATGTCTCCTGTGTCTCCTGCATTGGCAGGCGGATTCTTTACCGCTGAGCCACTTTGGAAGCCCATACAGTAGGTGAGTCTGGGTTATTCTTCTAGGCATTTCTACGGATAAGCTCCACGGCAGGCACCTTCTGGGGGGTACCTTGCTGTCCACCTTGACGCTCTCTTTCCTCACACCCGCACCCCTGTTCTGTAAGTCCCAAGGCTGGATGGTCACTGCATCTCCTGGATCCACCACCTCTCATCCCACCGCCCCCACCCTGGCCTAGCTGCCGCATGTCCAGCTGGATCACCTCACTTGCCTGCTTACTGGGCTCCCTGCTTCTACCCTCACGTCCATCCCCTCTGTGGCTCCCATCTCACTCGGAGTAGCCGCAAAAGTCCTCACCATGGCCCAAGAGGCCCTGCAGGAGCTGGCCCCGACCCGCTGACCACTGCCCCTCCATTTACTCCTCCCTTCCTCTCTGGAGCTCCTGACCTCACTGCTGTGGCCTGCACCCACCAAACTGCTTGCTGCCTGCCTCAGGGCCGTGGCACTTGCTGTTCCCTCTGCCTGGAACACTCTTCTTCTGGCTTTCCTCAGAGCTCGCTCCCTCACCTCCTCCCAGTCTCAGCTCAAAGGTCACTTCCTTAGAGAGGTCACGCCTGATATGTGCATCCCCCCAACACCTAGTTCTAACTGCTCCGTCACTCAGTCACGTCTGACTCTTTGTGACCCCATGGACTGTAGCCCACTAGGCTCCTCTGTCCCCTGGATTTCCAGGCAAGAATAGTTGAAGTGGGCTGCCATTTCCTCCTCCAGGGAATCTTCCCAACCCAGGGACTGAACCCACGTCTCTTGTGTCTCCTGTACTGGCAGGTGGATTCTCCACCGCTGCACCACATGGGAAGCCCCCACCCAGTTCCATAGCCGCCCAGCAAATATTTAGTGATCCCTCACTGTGTGCAGGGTCTGTTCTAGGCTCAGCAAACAAGGTGTTGTAGGGGAGAAACACAATAAACAAGAGAAGGGACTTCCCTGATGTCCAGGAACTAAGACTCCAGCTCCCAATGCAGGGGGCCTGGGTTCCATCCCTGGTCAAGGAACTAGATCCCACATGCTGCAACTAAAAACTGGCACAGCCAACTAAATTAATAAATATTTTTAAAAATTAAATAAACAATAAGTACTATGGAAAGGAAAAAGACAGGAAAGGGAGAAAGGGAGACAAGACGTGCCGGGAGCAGGGGGTTGTTATTTTTATTTGGCTTCACCGGGTCTTAGCTGTGACATGTGAACTTTTTGTTGCAGCATGTGGGATCTAGTTCCCTGACCAGGGATTGAACCCAGGCCCCCTGCAACAGGAGTGCAGACTCTTAGCCACTGGACCACTAAAGAAGTCCCTTTTATTTTTAATAGTGTGGTTGGGAAAAGCCTGACTGAAAAGCCCACATTCAAAGGGAATGAGGGTTCCTGGTGGAAGCATAGCAGGTGCAAAGGCCCTGGGGTGGGAGCAGGCTTCTCTGAACAGCAAGGCAGCCAACGTGGGGCAAGGGCTTGAACTCATTAGAGAGGTAGAAAGGTGACATTAGGGAGGTAGAGGGCAGGGGACCAGGTTTGCAGCCCACCTCCCAGGGCAGGAACTTTTTTCCTGTTCTCTGTGATGTCCCCAGTCCCTAGAACACTGCCTGGCACAGTTGAATCAATAACAATGAATGACTGATAGATCAAAGCTGCCTTCTCTTCAGACTTAGAGCCCCTAGGCTAGACTTCAACATTCGTGATCCCATTTTACAGATGGTAGTGTGAGGCCCAGAGAGAGGCCAAGCCCAGCAACCCAGAACCCATCCCTGGAGACCCACACATATGCCAAGTATGGTGATAGAGAAGGTGGGCGTCAGAGCCAGGCTACTTGAGTCTGAATCTCATCTGAGTCCCTTGTTGGCTGTGTGACCTTGGGCAAAGAGCATCACCTCTCTGGGTCTCAGTTTTCCAGTTCTATAAAACAGGGATCAAAACACTGCCTCCCTCTGAAGATTTCTGAGAGAATTAAGCAAGTGAATTTGGATCCAGTGCTCAACCCAGTGTCTGCGGCATATATTATTACTAGTGTTTTTGAGAAGAACATGGGAGTCCCCCCTCCTTTAGAGAGCCTACATTGTGCTTTTCTCTGATGGCAACTAAGGCACTGGCCTCAGCTTCCCCATCTGAACTGTTGAGGCAGGTTCTTGGTCTCTTGCTGAAGACCCCGGGAGAACAGATGCCTCCATTTCTTAATTTTGGGGGGAATCCACGCAGCTCCTCCCCAGCACACTGCCCTGACCCGCCTTCCCACCTACAGGCAAGGGGGTTGCTAAGGTCGGTGGTCTGCCCCCTCGAATGACCCATCCCGGCAAGCGGGGAGGGGGGAGTCTGGCCGCCGGCGGGGCTCTCAGCATCCCCCCGCACGCTTTCTCTCCCCGGGGCTTGGGGACAATAGACAAGATGTTTATCCCCCGCCGGCGCACATGTTGTTCGCGGTAATGACAGTAATCAGCGGCGCTAATGCCGCATTCTCTCCGCGCCAGTCAATTCGCCTAATTACCGCCTGGGAAGCCGGATTATTTAAATTTAAATGGTGATTTATTGCGAACTTAATCAATGCTATTTTCTCTCCCCCCCCTCCCCCCGAGACCAGGGCAGGAGGGGAATTGGAGCCCCTCCAACCCCACCCTAAGGACAATCCATCTTGGGGAGGGGGTGGGGGGGCGCAGTTGCCTAGGGTCCCCTGTCCCTGTTACCTGAGACCTCTGAAGAACACGATTCGCACACTTCTAGTAATAAGAGTAAAGCAATAAAACATAAATAGAAGTAACAACAATAACGTAACACTTCTGTGTAATGAAGTCTGAATAATAATGAAAGTAGATATCTATCTATATATATCTGATTTTTACATGTTCTATATTTTAACATATTATAGACTGTATTTCGTTATCATGTCTTGGGGAGTAGGATGTCAGCCTGTCCAGGGCAGACACTTTTATTCAGTTTGTTTCCGGCTGGGTCCAGAGGGCTCAGAACAGTAGCAGGCACACAGCAGACGCTCGATAAACCTGCAGGTACCCGTTGATAAAGGCTTCCCTGGTGGCTCAGCGGTAAAAAATAAAATCCTCCTGCCAATGTAGGAGACGCGGTTCGATCTCCGGGTCGGGAATATCCCCTGGAGAAGGAAATGGCAACCCACTCCAGTATTCTTGCCTGGAGAAATTCAGTGGACAGAGGGAGCCTGGTGGGCTACAGCCATGGGGTCGCAAAGAGTCAGACGCGACTGAACGACTAAACAACCATTGATAACAGTAATCGCTACACATTGGCTGTTTACTCTGAACCAGGTGTGTTTAGGGTCTTTATTACCTGGTAGACCTTTTTCTCTTCTCAGCCCTGGGAGGGGAGGGGCTTCATCATGATTTCCACTTCACAAATGAGGCACAGAGAGGTGAGGCGACCTGCCCGGGGATCACAATGCTGGGGAATGGCCAAGCGAGGACAGGGACCTCTGTCTTACTGAAGCTCGCCATCTTACCTGCCATGTTATCCCGTCCCCCTCCCGCATCCCAGGCTGGGAATTCAGACGCCAGAGTCCTTGTGTTTCCTTTGGGGTCCCTCCGATCTGAGTGCGGGGTGTTTCTTGCTCATTAGCGGATGGGAGGCCCGGGCTGGGTCCTCTCTGTCCTGCTCATGCAGCTGCGGGTCTCCTTTGTGAAAATCATGAATCATTTCCTCTAATAAAAATAATAGCCCTTACTAGTGGCATGACCGCTGGTACGGCCAGGGCAGAATTCATGAAACCGTCCCTACCTGGTGAGCCCATTTTACAGATGAATAAACTGAGGCCTGGACAGCAGAAGCCGTCTGATAGCAACACCCAAAAGGTCTGACTCCAAATTCTGTACTCCCTTCCTTTCGGGTGGAGGAGACTGGCCACAGCTAGCTCACAGCTCAGACCCGGGGTGCCCTGCCCTGCGCGAGCGCGCCAGGACCCCGCCCCCGCGCATGCGCACTCACCTAGGCCCGCCGGCGGCACCGAAGACCGCAGCCCCCAGGGCGGCGCCCCGAGCGCGGCAAAGCGGCGCAGGCGGAGGTAGGTGACGCTGAGGCGCACGATGGACGCCTTGTCCAGCTGGCTGGAGATGGCTCCGGGCAGAGGGAGTAGCTTGGCCAGCTCGAAGAACTCCAGGTTCTCCTTTCCGCGCCGCGAGCGCGCAGCGTTACGGGACTTCTCCTTGCGCTGCGCCTGCAGGCTGGGCGGGCGGCGCGGAGGGAGCGTCAGCGGGGGCCGGGGACTCCGGGTTCGGGGGCGGGGGCCTCGGGAACGGGGGGAACGGGACGTTGGAAGTGGGTTCAGGACTCTGGAGGTCGGGACAGAGCCTGAGAGTGACTTCTCTGCCCAGCCGTGGGGCAGGACTTGGGGGTGTAAAGGCTGAGGGGGAGGAGGAAGGAGAGGGGAGCGGTAAGAATGTTGGGTAGGAGTCCCGAAAAAGGGGGCTAGGAACCGAACGCCCAGTGTGCGGTGAGTTGCGGAACCTCGGTAGAGCAACTCCGGGTAAGAAAGTCTAGCCCGAGGGGCGGGGCGGAAGGTGAGTGTGAATTCTCTTCGGATCCCGCCTTGGGGCGGGGCCACGGCCCGAGGGGCGGGGCGAAGGTGAATGTGAATCCTCGTCGGATCCCGCCTTGGGGCGGGGCCACGGCCCGAGGGGCAGGGCTTTGCTCACCAGGGTCCCGGCGGGGCCTTGACCACGAACCCCGGCAGAAAGTCCCAAGGGACGCTGCCGCCGCGACCTCCCCCGCCACCGCTGGGGTAGGGGGCCGCCATCTCCGTGGGGACCCGCTCAGGCGGGCTCAGAGCGGCCTGTGGGACTCGAGAGCCGCGTCTCCTGCAGCGGGAAGGAGCGGGAGGCAACGCTCAGCGCCCGAGGGGGCGCGTGGGACACCTGGTAGGCAAACCAAGGTCCGCGGGGTTGGGTGCAGGGTCCCGGCGAGGAGCTGCCGCGGGAGGTGGCCTCAGTTTCTCCTACCCGGAGGCCAGGTTACACAGCCCGCAGCTCTCACCGTGCCGGGCTCCGGGCGAAGCTCACTCAGGGTGAGGACGTGCCCCGCCGCCGCCTCCCCCGCGCCGCCCGCCAGCGCGCCCGCCTCACGCCCGCGCCGGGCCGGCTCCCGCATACCAATAGGCGCACGCGGCGCGCATACGGATCCGACCGGCCCGCGCGCTGCGTGCCAAGCATGCCCAAAGCCGGGCGGGGGGCGGGCGCCTCGCCGGGGCCCAGGCAAGACCGGCTCCAGCCCCCAGAGCCCTCTACCCCGGGGACCTGCTCCCACCACAAGCCCATCCCGGGAGTCTGGTTTTTGCATCTGCGGTACGCCTATTTCCCAGGCTCGGTTAAAGAGACAGGGGCGGGGGGGAGGCAGAAACTAGGGACCCCACCCAATGCTTTTCCCAGGGACCACCCCTCAAACCCTGGGGGTGATGCCACGTGTCTGGGCCGCCAAATCTCCGCAACCACAACTTCCTCCCTGAAGACCCCCGATGCAGCGGCCAGCTCCTCAGCCCCAGGTAGCCCTCAGGATGGATCCAGAATTCTGAGCCCAGGTGTCCTGGTATTCAGATTCCCCAGAACCGGAAACATGTTCAATTAGGTCTTCATTCCTCCAGGGCTAGGCATTCAGGGTCCAGCCCCGCTCCCCACATCCACGCCGCCCCCAAGCCTTCCCAGCCAGGTCCCCCGATGCCCTAGATCTTGGCGTTCAGATCCCCCAGGCCCCTAATTCTCCAAGACTCAACCTCCGTGCGCCCCTACTCTCAGCCCCGGGAGACAGGCGTTCCGCTGCCCTAGCCCCCAGGACACTGGAGTCCCGGTCCCCTTCACCTCCAGGACTCAGGAGTTCCCTGTCCTCTCATACCTGCCCCCTGGCGTCCCCTACCTGCAAGACCCACCGCCTCGTTATCTGACCGCGAGGGCAGTCTCCGGGCGCGGCGTGGGGCCGGCCGGGCGGCGCAGAGGAGCGGCCCCATAGACCCCGGGGCGGGCCAGGCTCGGCGGGGCGCGCGGGCTGTGTCGCTAGGTTCTCCGCGCCCGCCGAGGCCTCGCAGACTTGGATGCGTGGAGACAGCGCCGGCGGGCTGGGGCGGGGCCTGCTGGAGCCCCGCCCACGGAGCCTCCTCCCTTCGGTCCTGCCGCGCGTCAGCCACTCTGATCTTTTCCGCGGTTGTTGTTCAGTGGCTCCGTCGTGTCCGACTGTTTGCGACCCCATGGACCGCAGCACGCCAGGCCTCCCTGTCCCTCACCATCTCCCGGAGTTTGCTCAAACTCATGTCCATTGAGTCGATGAGGCCATCCAACCGTCTGGTCTTCTCTCTTCCTCTTCTGCCTTCAATCTTTGCCAGCATCAATCAGGGTCTTTTCCAATGAGTCGGCTCTTCGCATCAGGTGGCCAAAGTATTGGAGCTTCAGCCTCAGCCTCAGTCCCTCCAATGAATATTCAGGTAGGGGGTTCCAAGCAAGGGAGTCCTGGGCTGCTCAGATGTCTGAGCCCCCTTAGCCCACCAGAACGGGAACCTCGAAGTCGGCTTCCCCACCCCAAGAGGGGAACACCGGAGTCCAGGCTCTATCTCTATATACCCCACTGGAAGGAACTATCACCCCATGTTCCCTAAGAATACTCAGCACCCAGCAGCTCCTCAAGACAAGGAAGGCACCCTGCGCCCGCTCCTGTAGGGGTGGAGACCCAGACGTCAGCGTCCCCTCTAGGGGAGCAAATCCAGGCGTTAGAGACCCTTTACCAGGAGAGAACTTAAGAATGTCAGCGAGGCCATCTGGACAAGAAGGGGACCTTGGGCTCAACAACCCCCCCCCCCGCCCGCGCCCCCCCAACCCCACCCCCCACCCCCCACCTTATAAGACCAGGATTTGACATCTAGACTTCCCAGGGACTGGGACACAGGTGTCCAAGGAACTTCAGAGATCAGGATCCTGGGGTCTTAGTTCCACCACTACTCCTGCGGGAACCCTAACTTTGGAGCTTCCCATTAGACCATAAATGGGAACTAAGGGATTATAGTACCTCCCATAGAGATCTGGAGACCCAGGTGATCCAGCCAGTTCTTTTCCACTCTGGTAGAAAATACAAAATCTCTCCCTCCCAAGCCCCTTCAGCAGCCTGGCATGGGGGTTTCCAGGTGCTTAAGTGCTGCTAGGGGGCTTCCCAGGTGACTCAGTGGTAAAGAACCCACCTGCCAATGCAGGAGACATGACACCCGGGTTCAGTCCCGGGGTTTGGAAGATCCTCTGGAGGAGAGTATGGCAACCCACTCCAGTATTCTTGCCTGGAGGATCCCATGGACAGAGGAGCCTGGCAGGCTACAGTCCATGCGGTTGAGAAGAGTGGGACCAGCTGAACATGTGAGCATGAAGTACTCCTAGGAGACCGCAGTGCAACTGATGAAGGTGGGCTGGAAGTCTTAGGGGAGGCGGGTGGGCAGGGCTGGCAGAGAGCTAGGGTCTTCCTCAGGTTGGACAGAGGAACCAAGGCACACATCTCTGCACCCTCATGTACACGGGCTGATAGGAACACTCTTTTTTTAAAAAAAAATTATTTTTAATATTCATTTAAAGAAGGCTGAGCACCAAAGAGTTGATGCTTTTGAACTGTGGTGCTAGAGAAGACTCTTGAGAGTCCTTTGGACTGCAAGGGGATCAAACTAGTCAATCCTAAAGGAGATCAACTTTGAATAAGGTTGATCAATCTTGAATATTCATTGCAAGAACTGATGCTGAAGCTCCAATACTTTGGCCACCTGATGCAAAGAGCCAACTCATTGGCAAAGACGCTGATGCTGGGAAAGATTGAAGGCAGGAGGAGAAGGGGACAACAGAGGATGAGATGGTTGGGTGGCATCATCAGCTCAAGGGACATGAATCTGGGCAAACTCCGAGAGATGGTGAAGGACCGGGAAGCCTGGCATGCTGCAGTCCTTGGGGTTGCAAAGAGTCAGATACGACTGAGTGCCTGGACAACAATACAAAATTCATTTATTTAGTTTATTTTTGTCTGTGCTGGGTCTTCATTGCTGCACGCAGGCTTTCTCTAGCTGTGCTGAGCAGGGCCTGCTCGCTCTCCCGCTGCAGTGCACAGGCTTCTTGCGGTGGGTGGCTTCCCTTGTTGTGGAGCACAGGCTCTAGAGCACAGCCTCAGTAGTTGTGGGGCACAGGGTTAGCTGCTCCAAGATATGTGGGAGGCGCTATAATCCCTTAGTGCTCATTTATGGGCTAGTGGGAAACTGATGTTGGGGTTCCCATTGGAGCAGTGGTGGAGCTAAGACACCAGGATCCTGGTCACTGAAGTTCCTTGGATACCTGTACCCCAGTCCTTGGGAGGTCCGTAGGTTCAATCAGGACAACCACACTGAACAATTTGAGAGCTAATCTTTTATGTGTGACGTGGGCACTCGTTCCTGAGACCATCTCAGGGGGTCTATGAGGTCACATTTTCATACCGAGACATTTTCTGCCTTTCCACTTCCTTCTCCATGAGCATCCAGTGATGGGGGAGGTTTCAGAGGCTCCCTGGCCTGTGATATCACAGCAGACCCCAGGCATAAGCAGCAGGAGTGTCCAGCTGTTTTCTGTGAGGCTGGACTTTAAGGAGCTTTGCAAAAGTGTAAAATAATGACACTCCTTTCACTAAAATTTTTCTTAAAATAGGTTATTTATATAAGCCTGTAATGCATTTATTATTGCTATTTAAAAATGCCTTCCGAATCCTTTTCAAGAATTTCCAGTTTTATTCTGATATGACTTATGAAACAGAAATAAAAGCTCTTTGGTCTTCCCTAAAAATGTAAGTGAAGTGAAGTCACTCATTGGTGTCCGACTCTTTGCAACCCCATGGACTGTAGCCTACCAGGCTTCTCAGTCCATGGGATATTCCAGGTAAGAGTACTGGAGTGGGTTGCCATTTCCTTCTCCAACAATGTAAAGAGAACAAAAAGTCTGAAAACTGCCGAGTTAAGCCACTTAAAGCTGAGAATGTGTTACTGTGTCACTTCAGTCCTTTCTGACTCTTTGCAACCCTATGGACTGTAGCCCACCAAGTTCCTCTGTCCATGGGATCCTCCAGGCAAGAATACTGGAGCGGGTTGCCATGCCCTCCTCCAGGGGATCTTCCCGACCCAGGGATTGAACCCACGTCTCTTATGTCTCCTGCATTGGTAGGTGGGTTCTTTACCACTAGCATCGCCTGGGAAGCCTCAAAACTGAGAATAGAGCCAGGCATTAAATCTGCAAGATATACATGCCCATCCAAAGACACATTTACCCTCATGTGCCCTTGACTCCACTCACAGAGTGACTGATAAACACAACCATTTGGGGTCTCAGTTTTCCCATCTGTGAAATGGGTGGGCTGTTCTGTGATGTCCATGCCCTTTGGCAGCTCTGGTCATAGAGCTGGGAAGAAATAGGATCGCTTCTGGGGCAGAGTATATGCATCAGGTGGGACCCTGTGGGGAAGAGCTGGGACCCTCTAACCGGGAACCGAGATAGCTTTCATAAAAGAATTTTTTTTTAAGCAGTCAGGGGTCAGAGGGTTTTCTGTGAATCTCCCAGGGTTTATTTTATTTCATTTAAAAAGTATTTATATTTATTTAACTGAATGCAGTCCTAGTTGCTGCAAGCAGGATCTTCATGGCCATGCGTGGGCATGGAGTGCAGGCATGTGGGATCTTAGTTCCCTGACCAGGGATCAAACCCGTGTCCCCTACATTGCAAGGCGAATTCTTAACCACTGTACCACCAAGGAAGTCCCTGAAAGGACTCTTGACAAAGGTTTGGGGAACATCTAGGACAGCTGTGCCACCCCCAGGGCAGGCAAAGCACTGAGCCATTACCACCCGGGGCCTGTTAGAGAATCTAGAGACAGTGGCAGTTGAGGCCCTCTTGGTCTCATCCCTGACACGTCTTGCCCTAGCTTCTCAGTCTCTCAGCCACATTCAGCTCTCCTTGGCCTTCCTCAGCTTAGGAGATGTTTCTCACCAAAACATGGAGACCTCTCTTGGGGTGGAAGAGATGGGAAAGAATAGTATGTGTCCTTGAGAGGTGGTGAGGTCCCTGTAATCAGGGGAAATCAAGGAGAGGGGCGAGGACCCGTGTGCCACAACTACTGAAGCCCGCATGCCTACAGCCCATGCTCAACAAGAGACGCTATTGCGATGACAAGCCCACGCACCACAATGAAGAGTAGCCCCCGCTCACCACAGGTAAGAAAGCTCACTGCAGCAACGAAGATCCAGTGCAGTCAAAAAACTAATAATAAATAAGTAAATCTTAAAAAAAAAAAGGAGAGGCGCACGGATTTTGGTAGGCTGTAAGAGCACGGGTGTGTGCGTGTTTGTGTGTTTGGAGGGTTCCAGTGACTTCTTAATCTCACTCTTCTCTACTAAGAGAGCAGAGTTTTAGGAAGGGGACTCAATGGGCTCATTGTAATTCTGACGTGACTTGTGTGACCTTGAGCAGTTTCCTTCACCTCTCTGTGTCTCACTCCCCTCATCTGTAAGATGGGGAGAATATAACAATACTCCCCAAATAAATGAACTTCTCCCCCACATCCACAGGCTTCCCCCATTTCACCTTTGTGAAAGAAATAAGTACTAGAGGGAGTACAGAAATAACCTATTTTTTAAAAGTCTGAACACAGGCACAATAAACAATCTATTACTTAGGGATGTGAGCCTGGGTGATGCGAGAATGATGAATAATAGGTAATAAATCAAGAGAATGGTTAACCTGAGATTTAGGAGAGAGGTTGAGTCTGGGGGTGAAGGAGGAAGATGCTGTGGGCTGGAGGGCGGGGGCCAAGGGGCTGCAGCAGAAGTCTCATTGTGGCTGGTGAGTACCCAGGTGACCATTTAATTATCGTTATTGCATAAACTTGGCAGGTTGCTTTGTGTAGTCTTTTGCTTGTATGATCTCGTTCATAATATCAAATGATAGGAAATGGGGAAGGGAGGTGTTGTGGGTTGAACTGTGCTCCCCAATCCCCACCCCCGCACAAAGGCAAATGACTCTGCAGTAGTAAAGATACTGTAAACAATGTTAAAAGATTAGTGCCAGGGTGGACAAAAAATTAAGAGACAATGGATTGACATACATCATAAATAAAGAGCTCCTACCAATCAATAAGAAAAAGGCAGATGACCCATTACAGAGAACTCAATGGGGAAAATGGTCCAGATGTACAAAGGCAAATCACAGAAGAAATGTGTCTGACACATAAACACATGGGAAAGTGCTCAACTGTCATGATAATCAAGAAATTGAAATTAAAAAGGCAACAAGCTGTCCTTTGCCTGTAGACAGACTTGAAAACACAGTAGTGGTGGTGGGACTTCCCTGATCATCCGGTGGTTAGGACTCAGCCCTTCAAAGGTAGGGGCCCCAGGTTCAATCCCTGGTAAGGGTACTATGATCCCACGTGCCCTGCACCACACAGCCAGAATATTAAAAAGCAAAGCAAAACTAAAAAAAAAACAACAAAACACTGTAGATCTCCAGATTTAGTGAAAGTGTGAGGAAATGGGTCCTTATAAAAAAACGGCAACGTGGTCAAGGGAGATTTAGTTTGCATCTTACAGATTTAAGAATTATTGAATTTTAAACCGTGTTTGCTTTCAATGAGAATATTATATAAATAAAATTGATGCAATTCTTCAGTCCTAAAAATTTTATGACTTCTCCCTGTGTGCCAGGGGCTGGGAGACATCAGTGAACAAAGCAAACAAGGTCCTTACGTGTGTATGTGGGGGGCAAGCAAGGAAACAAGTACATGAAAAAGATGATTTCTGCTCATACTGAGCTGTGAAAGAGAGAAAAGAGCGAGGCAAGAGAAATAAAACTACCGGAGAGTGGTTATGATGGCAGGAAGCCCTCTCAGGGGAAGTGACATTTGCTGGGAAACCTGAGGGATGAGATGAATCTACGGGAAAAGGCAGGAGGACTGGCAAGCGCAAAGGCCCTGAGGTGGGATGGAGGAGCTAGGGAGGAAAAGAGCCTCAGCGTGTCTGGCAGGGAGTGGGCGGGGCCAGCTGCAGTGGGCGGGGCCTTGCGGGGAGGAGTTTGGCTTCCACGGGCTTAGAGGGTGTTAGGTTGGGGAGGGGCCTGATCTGATTCGTATATTTTTATTTTTAGCGGCACCACAGGGCACGTACCCCCCACCAGGAATCGAAACCACGCTCCCTTCCATGGAAGCGTTGGGGAGTCTCAGCCACTGGACCACCAAGGGAAGTGTTGAAAGTGAAAGTGTTATAGTCAGTCAGTTGTGTCCGACTCTTTGTGAGCCCACGGACTGTAGCCCACCAGGCTCCTCTGTCCATGGGATTCTCCAGACAAGGATACTGGAGTGGGTTGCCATTTCTGTCTCCGGGGGATCTTCGCGACCCAGGGGTCAAACCCAGGTCTCCTGCATTGCAGAGAGATTCTTCACCATCTGAGCCACCGGGACGTCCCTCTAATTCCTATTTCTGAAATTTGGACCGCTGGCTGGAGAAGGAATTTAAGGCGTGAAAGCAGAAGCCTGGAGCCCAGCTGAGGAGGCGACTGGAAAAGTCAGAGAGATAAAAGAAAAAAAAAGGAAAGGAAAGTCAGAGATGAGGTGATGGTGGTCCAACCAGGGCGTGGGGGGAAGTGGTGGGATTCTGGGGATATTTCAAAGGCCGAGCTGAGGGATTGGCTGGCGACCAGATGTGAGGGTGACAGAGAGGGAGGAGGAGTCCGGAAATGCAGCGGTTTTGGCACCACGGCCTGGAGGATGGAGCTGTCCTTGAACCAGATGAGGCAGAAATGGCTGAGGGAGCAGGTGCTGGGTCTAAACTCCCGGGGGGAGGGAGGGGATTTGTCCAAGATGTGGGCGAAACCCTGCCCTTGAGACCTCCTGGGACAGACCTGTGACTCGTGGAGTCGCTAACATACCCCGGGCGTTCACTTCCTGGGAAGTCCTTATACATGTCTAATCTTCATCTTTTCTGCTTTCACTTCTGCACTTCACAAACTTATAGTAGGAGTCCCTGGACCAGGCCCTGTTCAAGGCCAGGGTTCCAATAGTCAGGTTCTCAAGGAGCTGATTCCTCTGACCACCAGGGGGTACTAGTGGGGTACCGCACCCCCAAAGAATGTATTCCTTGAACAGACAGTTTTGTACTGAGTTCTGAGAGTAAGACTCTTCATTTAAAGCACATGCAGTGAATGATGAAGGGTCATTGGGAGACCTGGGCAGACCAACCTGGCCCCAGAGTTGTCCTGTTTTTGGTTTTGAGCCAGCTAGCCAGCAAACATGTTTTGAGCACCTCCTGTGTGCCAGAAGCTCCAAGGATCTAGGGAAGGGAAGGGAAGGGAAGGGAAGAAACGGGCAGAGATTCTTGTCACTGGAGCTCACATGCAGGTGGGATGTCACAATAGATTAAACAAGAAAATATCCACATCAGATGGAGCTAAATGCTGGAGAGAAATAAGGCAAGGGGATGTGCTACACGAGTAGTTTTAGGTAGCCTAGTGTGTGTTAGCTACTCAGTCGTGTCCGATTCTTTTCGATTCTATGGATTGTAGCCTGCCAGGTTCCTCTGTCCATAGAATTCTCCAGGCAAGAATACTGCAGTGGGTAGCCATTCCCTTCTGCAGGGGATCTTCCTGACCCAAGGATCGAACCTGGTTCTCTTGCACTGCAGTCAGATTCTTTACCCTCTGAGCTACCAGGGAAGCCCCAGGTAGCCTAGTAGACTACTGACAATTAATGGGAAGAATAAAGGAAGTGGGGAGGACTTCCCTGGTGGTCCACTGGCTAAGACTCCGGGCTCCCAATGCAGGGGGCCGGGGTTTGATCCCACATGCCGCAATGAAAGGTCCCACATGCCACAACAAAGATCGAAGGTCCCGAGCGCCACAGCTAAGACCTGCTGTCATCAAAGAAATTTTTAAAAATTTTCTTTTTAAAGTGGGGAATGAAAACACCACCCACCAACTGGATAAATGACCCCACATTAAGTGTCACCCGGCCTGACACTTGGGTGTTCTGGTTGCCTCCCATCTTCCAGCCCCGTCTTGTCCCCTTCAAGCCACCCAAGATGTCAGGGAAAGACTCTAGCCTCCAGAGGACATCCAGGCCTGACTGTCACCTGTTGGTAGGTGCCAAAAGAAGACAGCAAGCCTCCGGGAACAGATGCTCGTTACAGCACAGCTCACAGCGGGAGGGTCAGCATCACTGGGCTGGTTCCCTGACCCCCCAAGTGACACCGGGTGAGACCATGGGCCCAGGTGGAGAACTAAATGAGTGGCAAGCAGCAAACTAGCTGGTGTGCCCCCTGAGGGGGCGGCCAGAGCCGGGGATGGTGAGCCTGTGGTCCTGCCCACCAAGGAGGGAGGTGTGGGCATGCTCATGGAGGTGGGCTGACTGCTCTTCCTGTCCAGGGGCTGCTCCTGCCAGAGACAAAGGGACTCTCTCCCCACAACTGACCCTGCAGAGGGGGACTCAGCAAGAAGCCGAGCATCGGCTGCGGAGGCAGCAGGGGAAGGTGGGGCAATGACAGGACACGGTTGCAATCATTATTTTTGGCTGCACCAGGCAACATGTGGGACCTTAGTTCCCCGACTAGGGATCGAACCCCTGCCCCCCGCCCTGCAGTAGAAACGTGGAGTCTTAACCACTGAACTGCCAGGGAAGTCCCTGAAATTATTCCACATGCTTGCTCCTTGCTGTGCCTGACTTCCCCATCGCCCACTTGGCTAACTTAATTCCAGCCCCAGGCTGCCCTTCAGGTTCATAGCATAATACCAATGACCGCAATGATAATAATAGGATCATGGGGAGGAGTTGTAGGGGGTTGAATATTGCCCCTTCTCCGACCCCAAGAGATATATGTCTGTGTCCTAACCCTGGGACTTCTGAATGTGACCTTATTTGGTGAAAGAGTCTTTGCAGGTGTAATTAAGGGCTCTGAGATGAGATCATCCTGGATTATCTGGACAGGCCCTAACCCCAGTGACAAGTGTCTTTATAAGAGACAGGGAGGAGGGAATCCCCTGGTGGTCCAGTGGTTGGGACTCCCTTGCTTTTCGTGGCCGAGGGTTGGCTCGGGTTCGATTCCTGGTTCAGGAACTAAGATCCTGAAAGCCGCCATGCAGCCAAAAAAACAAAACACAGCAGAAGAGGTGATGCACAGGAAAAATACAAGTACATAGGGAGAAAGAAGAGGAGGCCCCGTGAAAACAGAGGCCGAGACTAGACGGATGCCAAGGAACATCTGAACGCTGGAAAACAGCTCTTCTCTAGAGCCTTCAGAGGAGCAGGGCCCTGCTGACACCCTGATTTGGGGCTTCCAGCCAGTAGAACCATGAAGGAATAAATTTCTGTTGCCAGCCCGTCTGCGGCCATTTGTTACAGCAGCCACAAAAAGAGCCATGGGCTTTGGGGTTCAAATCCTGGCTCCCACTTACTAGCTTGTGCTGTTGGACATCCCTTTCATGCCTCAGTCTCCTCATCTGGAACGTGGGGACAATGATAATACCTGCTTCATAGAATTTTCATGTGAAAATTGAGTTGGTACATGAAAGATTATTTTAAAAGGGCATGATACTTTGTAAGTATCCAAAAATGGTTAGCTTTTTTTTTTTTTTTTTCTACACCACAGAGCTTGCAGGATCTTAGTTCCCCGGTCAGGGATTGAACCCTGGTCCCCTGAAGTGAAAGCAGGGAATCCTAATCACTGCACCATCAGGGAAGTCCCTGTGAGCTCTATTAGTTGCTTTGTCTTGCTGACATATATGGCAACTGCGTGCTCTTTAATCCTCACCGTGGAGGCAGCGCTCCTGTGAGCGGTATCTCTGGAATCCCCAGCTGCTTCTCCCACTTCCTCAGCTCCTGCAAATCGGACCCAGAGGCTCCTCCAGTGACCTCAGGACAAACTTGGAGCTTATCAGCTCACCCCATGAGACTGTGTGGCCTGGCCCCCTGAGTGAATAAATGGAGGGATGGTTGGGTGAAATGCCAGGAAGAGTAGCTCACCCCTGATTCTCAGCCTGCTCCCGAGACACCTCCAGCCCCGTTCTCAGTTCAGTTCAGTCGGTCGTGTCTCACCCTCCTTTGAATAACGTCACCCCCTGGGCTTCCAACACGTCCCAGGCCAGACCACGGCTGGGCAGGGCGGCGCTCTGCTGACCCCTGGTGGCTGCAAGGAGTAACACGCCGCCTTCCCACTTCCGGGCGGTTGGCTTGGAGCTGCTGCTGCTACTGCTGCTAAGTCACTTCAGTCGTGTCCGACTCTGTGAGACCCCATAGACGGCAGCCCACCAGGCTCCCCTGTCCCTGGGATTCTCCAGGCAAGAACACTGGAGTGGGTTGCCATTTCCTTCTCCAATGCATGAAAGTGAAGTCGCTCAGTCGTGTCCGACCTCAGCGACCCCATGGACTGCAGCCTTCCCGGCTCCTCCGTCCATGGGATTTTCCAGGCAAGAGTACTGGAGTGGGGTGCCATTGGCTTGGAGCTAGCGAGCGCCTAGTACACGCTCCGTGCTGGCTGCAGCTTCTGGAACCGACGCTGACTAGATAGACTTTGTGTCAGCCCTGGAGTCCTCTCACCTCCTGGGGCAATCTTGAGCAGACTGCGCCATCTTGTTGCCCTGACTCTTAAGATGTTCGGAGCTCTTCTTTCCACTTTCCCTGTCCTAGGTTTTTTCTCATCCACCATCACTTTTCTCCCCGTTCCAGGCTGTCTTATCGATTTCTCCTTTTGACTCAGGCTTCACAGCACTGTTACTGAATCTGTTTCTTTTTGCCTTAAGAAAGGGTTTTATTTTTGGCCGCACTGCCTGTGGAACTTTCCCAACCAGGGATTGAACCTATGCCTCCTGCATTAGAAGGGCAGAATCTTAACCACTGGACTACCAGGGAAGTCCTATTTATTTATTTATTTATTTATTTTTACTTAAAATTTTGGTCAGCATGTATTTTGGGAGGCTGACTTTGATTTTTTAAAACATGAATTGAAATAATTTTTTATCTTGATCTCTGATCCCTTGTCCCTTTAGGTTTTGTTTCTGAGGCAAATGCCTGACTCACCTCATCCCGGTTTGATATCACGTTCCCAGGGAGGTCTTCTCAACCATCCCAAATAACAGCTCTGCTCCCCCAAATTCACATCCTCCTTAATGTCTTATCTGTGCCCGACATTAAGGCATACGTTCATTTCTTGGAATGTTTTCTGTCTGTTCCACTAGGGGTCAGATCCCAGCTTTGTCCCTGAGGGACTGGCACAGAGTAAACGCTCAGGGAATGTGTGTTAAACGGGTGAATACAACGTAAAGGAGTAACAGACAGAAAAACGCTGTTGAAGAGAATGCTTTTTTCTTTGAAAGCAAAGGAGTTCATCTTGGTTTGGGTGGGGGAGGGGTGACTTTCCCAAGGAAGAGTCCCGGGAACTGAAATCTAAAGGTTACGGAGGGAGTTAGCAAGGAAGGGTGGACAGAGTGTCTGGAGGGAATAGCACCCGTGGTAGGCAGGCCCCTGAGGAGTCAGAAGGCTGGACTGCAGGCTGCAAGGTGAGCCTCCTTGGGAGGTTGGCAAGGGCCCTCCCTGGACCTGCTGAAGAGTTGTCTTTGGACGGTGCTGGGGAGCCCCAGAAGGTGTCAAGAGAGGGGTGGCAGGGACAGATGCGTTTTGAAAGCTCGCTCTGGCTGCCACAGAGAGATGGAAGGGAAGGGGTGAAACTGGAGGCTGGGAGACCAGGGAGGAGGTCAAGGAGGGGGCTGGTGAGATTCAATCAGGATGGTGGCAGGAAATGAGGAGGCAAGTGGTAGGGTGAGAGCCATGCAGAAGGTGAAACAGAACTTGGGGCGCTTGATGGGAGAGAGTAATTCCCTGTGGAGGTCTCCAGGGTCTCTGGCTTGTGAGGGGAGCGGGGGTGGGGATGAACAGGTTTGGAGAAAGGGATTGGGAGTCTGGCTGTGGTTATGCACAGCAGAGTCAGCGAGCAGAGTGTCACAGGCAGGTGGGCAGGAATGTGGTTCTCAGAGCAGAGGTTTGCACTGGAGTTGGCTGAGCACCAAAGAATTGATGGTCTAGAACTGTGGTGTTGGAGAAGACTCTCGAGAGTCCCCTGGACTGCAAGATCAAACCAGTCCATCCTAAAGGAAATCAGTCCTGAATATTCATTGGAAGGAATATTCCAATATTCCAAAGCTGAAGCTCCAATACTTTGGCCACCTGATGCAAAGAGTCAACTCATAGGAAAAGACCCTGATGCTGGGAAAGACTGAAGGCAGAAGGGGATGACAGAGGGTGAGATGGTTGGATGGCAACACCGACTCGATGGACATGAGTTTGAGCAAGCTCCGGGAGATGGTGAAGGACAGGGGGGCCTAGTGTGTTGCAGTCCATGGGGTCGCAGAGTTGGATACGACGGAACGACTGATCACCACCACGTGGGAGAGGCTGGCTTAAAGAGACCAAGGGCAAGGCGTCCCAGGTGGCACCAGTGGTAAAGAACCTGCCTGCCAATGCAGGAGACATGGGTTCTGTCCCTTGGTTTGGAACATACTGTGGAGGAGGAAATGGCAACCCACTCCGGTATTCTTGCCTGAAAAATCCCATGGACAGAGAGGCTGGTGGGCTACATACAGTCCATCGGGTCACAGAGTCAGTCATGACTGAGTGCGCATAAGCATAAGCAAGGGCAAGGTTGAAACTGACCACTGAGTTCTGCAGATGGAAGTCCTGTTATGTTCAAGGCACCTGCTTGATGCTGAGACATATGGGGAAGCCACAGGCCCTGCCCCCCAAAGCTCTCCACTTTGGGTGGATGATGGCTGAGAGGTGTTAACTATGCAAGTACGTGGCACTTGAACATCAAAAACCAGAGACAAAGACGGGCTTACGATGTCAGTGCGCATACTGAGTGCCAACTGTATACTGTAGAAACTTTTTTTAAAAAGCAAATTCTGGGACCATGCTTCCACTGCAGGGGACACAGGATTGATCCTGGCGGGGGAGCTAAAATCTCGCCTGCCGTCTGGCGTGGCCAAAAAAATAAAGAACAAATGTTGAAGACTTTCTGGGAGTCACATAAATCGCCATAGCAGGTCAGTAGTCGTTGGGTCCATCAATGGGTGAAAGGGCCTGGGAATAATTTCCAGAGGAAGACTGGCTTTGAAGGACGGGTGAGGATGTGATGGGCTGTGCTGAGATTTGGGGGCGTGAGGAAGAGAAGGCATTTCAGGCAGAGGAAACAGTGCAAGCAAAACCTTGCAGGTCGGAAGCAACCAAGTGCTTTGGGAGAATGCGAATGACTCAGACAGAAGCTGGAGTCTGACTGGAGGACGGGGAGAGGGCGGGCTGGGGCCAGAGGGGGCGCCCCTGGCTGGCCTGCGCTCAGGGGCCTGCTGGCTCCTGCTGACTGGCAGCCTGGGGCCAGAGCGCTGGGGCAGGAGGTGTGATCCAGGACTGTGCCTGCCTCAGGCAGGGGAGGGGAGAGGCATCTCTCAGGGTGACTAGTCCTCACTACTGCCGTAGGTAAAGCAAAGCTGGGTCTTCAGGGGGAACTTCTTGGTTTAAAGACTGAGGGCCGGGAGCCACTTAGAGTGTGGGAGTGTCCGTCGGAGGCCAGGGGAGCCAGAATTAGTACCTGGGCCAGAATGGACGTGGTGGCTGAAGGTGGCACCTGGGAGGTGACTGAGGGGGCCATGGAGGGGAGAGCATGGGGCAGAGCGTGCCTGAGTGGCTGAGGCATCTCTGAGGCACTGTCCTGAGGTTCACTTCCCTGGGTCCCATCCCAGAGCCACCAGCGTGGCCTCAGCTCAGACGACCGGGAAGGGCATCAGCTGCAGGTGCTGGTGTGTGACCTGCTGGGTGCCCCCGTGACCACAAGACTCTGTGGGTAGTGAGTGCTTGGCCTGATGACCTAGAATAAACTGCGGGAGCAACCAGCGGCAAGACGACCTGGGGAAGACAGATCCCTGAGCTCGCAGATCCCTCAAGCTGTGCCCAGGTCTTTATGATCCCACGGACTGGGGCCCACCAGGCTCCTCCGTCCATGGATTCTCCAGGCAAGAATACTAGAGTAGGCTGCCATTCCCTCCTCCAGGGAATCTTCACGACTCAGGGAAGGCGAGCTCTTTACCACTGTGCCACGCGGGAAGCCTGGATCACTCTGCTGGAAAGGCAAGGCAAGGAGGCCAGGGCTGGCGGGGGTTCTCGGCAGCAGTCCTGGGGGTGGAGGGGGAAGGTGCGGGCAGCTCCCACGGGCCTCAGCTCTGCTGTTAAGCCTTCTCCCTGGGGCGCTGGGGGAACCCTCTTGCCTGTGGTCCAGAGGCCCCCACGCTCCTCCTTATGGGCCGAGGCTGCAGCCAGCGCCCCCACGGGGCCTGCCCGGTGGGTGGGCGCCCAGGGGCCGGGGAGGGGCCGCCTTCATCTCTCTCTCAGGTTTGGTTTTTTACAAGATTGATTTATTAACTATGATACATATCACGTAAGGCCTTTTCAGTTTTGTACACCATTCCCACTGAGACAAGTACAATACTTTGTAGCAAATACATGATTTTAAAAAACAAAGCCAGACGGAGAACACCTCAGTCAGAGATGCTGAGCCTCTGTTGACGGCTGACCATGCACTAATCAGGTTGGAGCCTCAAAAAACCCACGATGTGTTAAAAAAAAAAAAGTCTGCAAATTAAGCAAACATTCCTAACGCCAACTAGAGGATGTCCTGGTTAAAGCCCCTAAAATACAAAGAAATAACTGTTATACTTTCTTTACATACAGTTCTCCACTTTTGCTGCGAAACAGAATTTTGGGCACACAGCCAGACTACTAACACATTTCAATACCATTAATGTTCCCCTCCCCACCCTCAGGAAACTCAAAATATTTGTTAATCCAACATATATAAAGATCATTTAACATGTGAAAATACAAGTACCAGAAAAATAAGCTGGCAGCAGCACTATTCCAAATTTTCAAACAAGTTTTATTCCCATACAATTCAGACTTTTTTTAAAAATGTACACAGGGAACATGATTCTTCTTAATGCAAACAATAATTTACGCCCTGTCTCGACTACACTGAGGTGTAACATCACTGCTGCTGGAGCTGGCCGAGGCGGGCTCTTGGGCAGGAGGCGCGGGCAGTCACCCCGGAGCCTCGAGGAGTCTGCAGTCAACAGCCGGTGGAAAGACGGTTCCGGGAGGAGCTGACAGGACATTGGTGCAGGCCCCTCCTGGCCCCAGGCCTTCTGCCATAGGATCACCAGATGTGACCTAGGTTTCCAGCACACACGACTCAGTCGTCCTTTCACCTAAGCATGAATGCGCGGCTTGAACCTGCCAAGCAACAGGAGGGCAAGACCTCTGTCCACCGTCTGCGGGAACTGGAGGCCCTGGGGGTGAGCGCCGCGGCTGTCCCCAGCGGCTAGCCCAAGTCCCTGGAGCCTCCTCCTCCTGGGAAGGCAGCCACTGGCCGAGCAGAACAGAGCCGCCACCTGAGACAGCCCCCAAGCAGTGTGGATCTCCTTGTAGGAGGGGACGGGGGAGGGTGAGAGTGGAGAGCAGCTCGGATCACAAGTGCTGCAGGGAACTGGCTGGGCCTCCCGGCCTGGGGGCAGGCAGCCCGCCAGGGCCGCCCCTCCCCAGGAAACTGAGGCACGGGGACGAGTGGAGGCGAGCTCTCCAGCCCCTTCTGGCCAGCGTGCTGCTCCGAGGTCACCCTCTGCCCACCCTGACCAAGATACAGCCGGCCAGAAGAACCGCACCTGCAGCACACGTTCAGCCTGGAGGAAAGCCGGGGAAAGCACTTTAGCATTCCTCCTCGAAAGGGCAAGTGCTGGGAAGAACTCGACCGAATGCAGGGACCAGTGCACTGTGATAACCACGTGCAACACAGCCAAGGACTGAGGCGAGCTCGCAAGCCACGGCCCTACCCGTGGACCACTTCCTTCCGTGAAGCCTCCCTCCAGAGCCAGCCTGACACTCAGCCAGGGCTGTCTACTTCTGGCCTTGGGGTCTGCACCTTCGGGGATCTGGACGGGGAAGAGCTTCCGGGCGCCCCACTATTTCATAAGCCCCGCGTCTCCACTGCAAGGCTTTCCCAGTTTGGCCAAGGCTAGTAACATCCTCGCCGCCCTCAACTCCTAGAGTTGTGGTGCCACTCGCATGAGAATGACCTGCGGAAGAACTTTCTAGAGCTTAGCACACTAGATACATGGGTGGGGTGGGCAGAGTTCCAGTTAAGGTCGGCCTGCCCCCGCACACACCCACTCTCCTTCATGGGTCCCCCTCTGAGTGTCCATTTGGTCCAAATACCAACACACTCTGCCCCCTAACTAGCACTGCTGATGGTGGGAATGCCAACTCGGAACGATCGAGAAATGTCCTCCAAGCCCAAGCCAGCCTGAGAAGCAGAAAATGAGAAGAATTAGCAAAGGAAATAGAGAGGAACCCCTGGAACTTCCTGTCCAACTGTGGCTCTCTAGGGAACGAGCCACTAGTCCCCACCTGCGGTTAAAGCCCTGGCAGGATTCCGGGTGCAGGCCCAGGGACCCCTGCAGCTGTCGGGCTGGCTAGCAGGGGGCGCTGTGGGACCAGCAGCGACCCTGTGGAGCCGCGGAAGCCTGGTCTCCGCTACTCCCACAAGGGTTAAGGGTGCAAAGCACAGGTTCCCACCCTTACTGTGCCCTTTCTTCTTCCAGAAAAGTCACCTACCACTTAGAGAACTGCGGTCTCAGGGAGGGGGTGGCGTGGGAAGGCAGGACAGTTGGGGGCTTGTGAAGTTCCTGGTGCAGAGCCCAGGTTGCAGGTGGCAGTGTGGTCCAGGGTGCCAACAGAGGTGGGAGGAGAGCAAGCTTCTGCTTTAGCTGACACGTGGGACAGTGTTCCCAGGCCACTCTCCAGGCTTCCTTTCCACCCCCACCCAATACCTTGACGGGCTGCCTGGGAATAAGCGAGCATGACCTAGAAAAGGGCTGATTAGTCAATGGAGTCACGTGCACACCTGCCTGGGACTCAGCACTGGGGCAGCTGCAGGGCTTGAGAAGCAGGAGTCTGCCGACCTCAAGTCAAAACTAAGCACTGTTCCCCTCCAGCCAAGCCCCAGCTGAGAAAGCATCAGACACACACCTGCCAGGAGGGAAGATCTGGCATCTGACAGTAAGACGCTCATGTACCTTAGGTTTTCTGACTTGTGTCCTTAAGGAGGCGGTGAAGCGTGCAGGGGACATGTAGTTTTTCCAAGCACCTTATTTTGCTGTACAAGAACTAGAGACAGTGCGACATCCAGCTTATCCAGAGGAAGAGTCGGTGAGCACAGGGCCTGGCCCGCCCTCCAACAGCCAGTGGGAAGCGTCTGGGGCCGGGGTGGCCGAGACTGTTCTGAGGCGTCTCTCACTTTGTCAGGCGGCCTCGAACATACCACAGGTGCTGCTTCTTAAAGTGCAAAGAGACCCCCGGAGGACTGTGTGGCAGGTGGGCCTCCACCCCACGCCCCCACGCCCAGGGTACCTTAGTGGCTTCTCCACTGCGGAGGCATGGCCCAGCCACGGGATGGGGGCAGCCGTATCTGTAGCAGCCTTAGCAGGGTCGCTGTTTGGGGGTGGGGTGGGGCAAAGGGGGGCACGATGAGGAAGCTTCTCCCAGAGGCCAGTGGAAAGGCCAGGAAGGGCGGGGAAGCCCATGGAGAATGCTGACAGGCAGGCACGCCGCCCCGTCCTGACTGACCGCCTCTGTACCGGCAGCTCCTCTGGGCACTGATGGCTGGGGAGCAGGAAGGCCGGCCCTGCACGCACCGGCAACCGTCATACCCTCGGAGTCCCCTGACACAGCCCACTTCCCATGGACAGCCCTGCTGGCCCAGGAGGAAAATGATTCTACTTCAACACCAAACACACGGAACCAATCCCCACGTGCCTGCGGGCACCTCCCGCCGCCCCACTCCCTCCCTGCGCATGAGGGGCAGTGTCCCCGCAGCACCACAGCACTCCAAGGCAGACAGGTGCTGGGCGGGCCCCCAGCTCTGCCAAGGGGCTCGAGCCATACACCTGGGGCGGGGGAGGGGGATCTAGTGACAGGACCTAAGTGGGACCCCAACAGGCTCTCAGGCTGCCACCCCTGGGCACCCCGGTCTTGCTGTCACAAAGACGGGTTGCCCTCCACTTGCGTGCCTCTTGGCAGAGGTGGGGAGAGAGCTTCATCTTGAGGTCTGTAGTTTTCTTCCTGTAGTTTTTCTTCCTTTTTAAGAATTATTGGGGGAGGGATGTCTCCATTTTTCTTCCAGTGTTCCTTTGTTTTAAAGAGAATGGATCCCCAAAGCCTGTGAAGTGGGGCAGGGTGCATGGGGGTGGATGCACCCACGCTCCCTGGTCCAGGAGGAGCTGGCCTCCTCTGTCCTGACCTGCTGGGCCAACGCCCTCAGATGGGACTGTACCTTAGGGTGGCAGAGCTGGCCTACATGTTCCCAAGGAGGCTGCCGGGCAGGCTGCACCCGCCAAGGGTGGGGAGTGCCGGGCGCAGCAGAGGGACGTGTCCTCGTGAGGGGCTGCTGGCCCTGCCCTGGGGCAGTCGGACCTCAGGATCTCCTCCTCCCGGCCGACGCCAGGCTCTGCCCAGCGGGCGGCGGCCCTGAGGCTGGTGTGCACAGATGGCGGGGAGGGGTCCAGGGAGCAGTGAGGGTGTGGAGGGCCCCTGCCTGCCTCGTTCAGTCCGCAAAAGGGTCCATGCCACAGAGCAGGGCTCCTGCCATGGCCTGCGGCCAACCCCAGGTCTGTAGTGCTGGGCTCAGGGCAGCGGCCGGCCCAGCCTGCGCCTTCTGTTGGCAGCTGCTAGTGCTGCGGGCTGGAGAAGGCGAGAGGAGAGGGGACCCTCCCCGCCCCACCCCAGCAGGCCTGGTTCTGTTCAAGGCCCAGTGCCACCCTGTCAAGAGAGAAGACCTTGTCTCCTTCAGCCCGAGGCCTCGGGGGCTCACAGCGTGTGTTCGGCTTGAAGTTGGGAGGGGAGCAGCGGCTGCATTGGGGACTGGGGGGTGGGCGGAGGCGACTGGGGCGGCGACGGCTGACTTGTGACGGGCGTGGAGGTGAGGAAGGGCACGGTGGAGGCCAGGGCAGAGGGGGAGCTGGGCGTGGCACCAGGGGGCTCGCTGATGGGCCGGTTGTGGAAGAAGAAGGGGCACTGCTGGATGAAGAGCTCGATGATTGTCTGGTAGGTGCGCGTGGCCGTGAGGGCGTCCATGGTGCTGAAGTCTGGCCTCATCAGGGTGGGCCAGAAGCAGATGGACAGGTTCTCGCTGGTCATGAGGTTCACCTTGTTGTTGTGGCTGACTCTGCGGGCGACACCAGGCTTGAGGTCAGAGCTCCAGCCCCCTGTGCTCACAGTCACGGTCCCCCCGGCTGCTCTCCTGCCCCCACCGCCGCCCTGCAAGCTGAGAACCGAAGAGGCCCGAGCCCCCTGGGCCTGTCCTCTGAGGCCCCCGAAGTGGGGGGCACTGCTCTGGCTGTGCAGAAAGGCAGCGTGTGTGTCCCACAGCAGCGCTCACGGAACACCACTCTGTCGGGAGAGGAACAGGTCTGGCTGGAAAGCAACCCTACTGCGTGGGAGTAACGGCGGGCAGGGCTGCAGCTCCCTGCACGGGTTTCCCTGGCTCCCGTTCGCTCTTTCCCACAGGACGCCTGTCTGGGTGCAGCACGTGGTCACAGGCGTCAGGGAGCATGGGTCCTGGAGAGCGAGCTTCTTCGGTGGGGCTGGGGGCCGAGCAGGCCTCTCTCAGACGGAAGCAGGACAGAGCCTGAGGACGAGGAGCCGGCACCCGACGAGCTGAGGACAGAGCCCCGCTCAGCTTCCTCCCGCAGCCCACTGGCCCTAACTGGAGGGTTTCCAAGGAGGGGAAGACAAACAGCAAGCCCTGCAACATACCTGTTCAGGTGAGAGATGACGTATTTGAAGACTTCATGGTTCTCTTTTGGAAACTTCTTGAGTACCTCCTTAAGGGCGTGTAACTTCTGCTCCCGGTCATTGATTTCTGAGGAAAGAGAAAACCAAGATCAAGGCTGGTGGGCCTGGGGCTCAGATTAGCTACTGGTCCTGGGCAGTGGGGGGAAGGGCCGTGCTGCCTGCTCTGAAGGCAGCCCAACCCTATCCTCGCCCCACAAGCCGTGCCCCGGGCAGGCACACCTGGCAGTGGTGTGGGGCCAGGGCCAGGTCCACCTCCGTGCCCCAGGCCCCTGCTCCTGAAGAGGGGCACTGTACACCCAGAGCTTCCTGGCCCCCACCATCCAGAGACTGTTCCATGAAGGGTACCATTCTTTGCTCATCTGGTTGCCCCTGGAGACGGGCATCCCGATGCATAGCGCCTGCTGCCTCCTGAGCAGACGGGTGGGCGCCACCGCCTACCCGCGCCAACAGTCTCGGGAGGGGGGGATCACGAGACCAAGGCTCTGTCCTTTCCCTAGAGTCAGGGACCCTCCGCGCATCTGCCCTTTGGAAGAGCTGGTGGAAACGGTAGGGAATTCTTACAGAGTTCATCAAAAGGACTACGTGTCCCCTAGTGTCCTGAGACAGGGAAAAGCTAGCCCAAATGAAACGCTTCATTCAAGCCAGGCCTGCTTCGGCCAAGTCCTCACAATCGTAGGAGGCTTGGATCACCTCACTTCCAGGATAAGGAATCTGAGGCTCAGGGAGGTGGCAGCAATCAGGCTTTTGGTCTGGGAATCAGACCCTGCCCAAATGGCTGCGAGTCTGGGTGGGGACCACTGTGCTTCCTGGGGTCCTGGCAGCCCCTTCTTGAGTGGACCTGGCCTGCCCTGGAGGTGAGAGTTGGCCTGGGCTAGCAAGACGAGAATGGTCTGGGGCCGACCGGGTTGAGATCTGAGTACGGCCACTTGTCGGAGCTGAGGCTTATCTCTAGGACCCCAGGGCTTGTGAAGATCACAGGAGGACCGCGTGAAGAGATGGTGCAGGTGGGTGGGGGGACAAGGCGTTCATTAACAAATACAGTGGCGCCTAACTGCTTTAGGGCACAGGCTCCTGTGGGTGGATGAACACTCCGGATCCTCTTCCACAGATAAACCGTGTACAGGTCTGCCTACATCCCTGGAGCTTCCCAGACTCTCCAAACCCATGTGTTCTTCAGGAAGCCTGTGGCCTCCTAGTTAAGGACTCCAGTGGAAAGTGACATGCCCCAGAGGGTCACTGTTTAGGCAAGTGGGTATGAGGAGCCTCAAACTAGACTGAGAAGGACAGATGGAACATCAATGGTGGCGGGAGCAGTGGGAGGAAGGGTCATGCGGTCTGGGTCCTGTCTGTGACACCAGCCAGCTGTGAGGCTTCGGGGACATGACTCTGAGTGGCCGTCTCGTCTCTAAGAGGCTCAGGACAGCGCCGCCTTCACTTGGCGACACCACACCCTGAAATGCAGCACTCACAGCCAGACGCACACTCAGCACCTGGGAGCAAGGCTGAGACTCAGGGACCAGGGGGAGAGGAGGCTGCAAAGACGGCCAGGACAGCCACCGGCAGCAGGAAACCGGCAAACGTTCAGACTTGAGAGTGCGGCTTGATGAAACAGTGCTTTGGTGACCTAGACCCACAGGAACTATGTGCTGCCATCATCAGCGTCATTTCTCTGAACCCAAGATTTGTTTTAAGGGCTCAACGTCAGGGGCACACTTTTTTTTTGTTTGGCCTTGAGTTTCAAAACCCTTCACTGTTAAGTTTCAATAAAAAGGAAAGAAGTAAACTGCTCAGGGTAGGAGCGGGGCTGGGAGGATGAAGAACTGTCCCGGAGAACACGAGAAGCACGCGTGCGTGGCGCAGAGTCTCACTTCATGAACCGACTGTGCCCTCTTCCAGATGCGAGCTTGGCACGGGCCTCTCCTAGGTGCCTGCACGACAAACACACAGCTGTGTTTGTTTTAATCAAGCATTTGAGCAGCAGCACCTTCATGTAAGAGCCCGGCCTCACCCGTCCTTCCGGCTGGAAGCAGGAAATGGGGCTGATAATGTCACTGCCTGCCCAGGATGTTCCCTCTCCTTCCTAACCACTGGGCAACAGGACAGCCGCCCCTTCTCTCTCTTCCTCACAGGGGTGGGGGAAGTGGAGATTACAACACCTGCTCGGATGGAAATTCGAGGACCACCCTCAGGCATGCCAGCCTCCCTCCACCTCCTGGCACAGTGCCTCAGCAGGACCCGGATGGCCATGCACCCTGGGAGCGTGGAGGGAGACAGACCGTCTTGCTCTCCCTGCTGGCTGCGCGGGGCAGGTGCTCTGAGAGCTGGGGAGCACCGAGACCCTGGCAGGAGACAGGGAGGACGGCAAGGGGAGCAATGAGGGGCTTCCCAGTGCAGGGCCAGGCCCTGTGTCTGCCCTGCGGAACATGGCCCCCTCAAGGACGGCCTTCTGACCTGTCCTGACTTGCTTCCCGCGTGCAAGCAAAGCCCAGCAGTGCCGGGGACCCACCGTGGGCTCCACCTGGCAGTCTTTTCACGGCAGCCCCAACACCAGCAGCACGTCGCCCGAGGGCCAGAATGTCAGCGGGGCAACGTTTCACGGGTGCCCTCTGGGCAGCCCCAGCCGAGCAGAGGTGGCGCCGGTGTGCCCCCCCTGAGAAAGCCCACTCAGGAGGTGGCAGCCAGGCCACGGGGCTAGTGATGGGGAGGGGGGCACCCAGTTCCGTCTCCAAGTTCAGCATCCCTGCTCTGATCAGCTGCCTGCCCCTAGGCTCGGAGCCCTCACCAACCTCAACAATCCTCTTCCAGAGGGGTGAGGGGCTCTGCAGGGCTTCCGCCTCCTCAGCTAACACATCGTAGTTCTGAAATTAGGTGTCTATCAACTGAGACGGCATCAGGAGAGGCGTTCTGCGGTCAGCTGAATCAAGACAAAGTCTGGACAGAGACCAGGCAATGTGGAACCCAGGCCCCAATAACTCAGGAGGAAGAGGAGGGCAGAGCCAGGGGCCGCACCCTTCGAGGTATACAGATAAACCTAGGCTCCAATGAATAAGAATAGTAGGTCCAAGGTCGCACGAACTGGCGTCGGGGGCCCAATCCCAGACACTGTTGGCGCCCTGGCCGTGTCACCCCACTGCCACCTCTGGCTGCCAGCCAGGCTCCCAGCTGGAATCTCAGCTCAGTCCTCAAGGGAAACCCCCGATGGACTCTGGCCACCCAGCACATCCACACCATCAAGAAGGCAAACCACCGGCTTGAGCCCCACCCCATGACACACGCGGGCACCCCCGGCACCAAACCACTCTGAGGCCGAACCCTCACTCTGCTGGGCCCAGAATGGAAGCGTCAGGGTGCCCTTCTCTGGAGGTGTGACCCTGCCTGTCCAGTAACCTGTCCAACGGTCTCTGACCCATCAGACGAGGCAGGGCCTGCACACGTGTCTGCCTGCTGCCGCCTGCCCCTGCCCCACACGGGGCCTGGCGTACACTAGGGGTGAGAGCGCCCCAGGCTCGCAAGCTGCTGTCTGGACAGGCGAGCAGAAACAGGGCCCTGGCATCAGCACGATCCCAAGGCAGCACCTGAGCACTGGCCGGCGAGCAGCCAGGCTGACCCGTCCAGCGGCCACGCAAGGCAGGCGTTTATGCACCTCCAGCCCTCAGGTGGAAACAGTGAGATGACATGCCAGCATCCGGAGCCCTCTGGGGTCATATATCTTGACCCTCCCCCCTTTTTTTCTTGGTGGACTCTTAGTTCCCTGAACAGGGATCACACCTGGGCCCCTGGCAGAGAAGGCATGGAGTCCTAACCACTGGCTGCTAGAGAGCCCTTGTCCCTTGGACAGTCGCTGAAGAATACTGGTCTCCATAGACTATAATGTACACACAGAACTCATAAGCAGTTATGCTGGATAATGAGGCCCGGAGGCCAAGAACCCTTAAGCTCAGAGCCTCTTGGCCTGAGACAGAGTCAGCACGAGGGTCTCTGCCAGCACAGAAGACACAGAGGACACGGGGCGTGGGGACTGGTTGGACCAGAGGGATTCCAGACACGGGACAGGGGTGTCGGAGTGGTCGTGAGACGAAAAGGAGAGACTGTGGGGCAGGAATAAATGATACTGTTTCTTGAAGGCTGGGCTGAACTGTGAAGGCGAGATAGACGGAGGATTCAAGGCTCCTCTAGCTGCCTCCTGAACGCTCGGTCCTCTCTGAAGCCACGCTCAGCGGCCATCTCTTCTACTATGACCCAGCTCCTTCCTCCTTCCTCTCTGCGCTTTCTGCCCTTCCAACTTGGCTCGCTTCTCGCCGTCGGGCAGAGAGCTTAAATGAGCACTGGGGAGGCAGGAAAAACGTCTTGGCACAGAAGGTCACACCCGGCTTGCCACTCCCTGGCAGCGCGGGCTGTGGCTGCCAGTCACTTCTCAATCTCCCACATGGCATCCTGTATGTGGCAGGAAGATAGCTGGTGAATAATTACAAAAGTCTTGCATTTGTAGCCACAATTTCAGCGATATTCACACTGCTATGAAATTGTGGAGTGCACAAAGCAATTTGATGGTGACCTTGATATTTGCTGTGATAGGATCTGAAACCATCTCCAGCCCTGAATGCACCCGGACACGACAGCGCTCAGGTAGGAAGTGGAAAGAGCTGGTCAAGTTGATGTTGCCATGGAAACCCAGCCAGGCTGAGCTGAGCTACTCTGGGGGCTGAGAATCTTTGTTCCCTCATGTCCCTCACCACCAACTCTAGCACTGCCCGGTTGGTGTTACGCTCTTATACACACAGCCCCACTGCTCACTCAGCTCGGGCTGTGAGGTGCCATGTCAGTGAGAGACGCTCCTCTCTGCCAGGTTCAAGATAACCGAGCTCCAGCTGACGAGCGGGGCACAGGAAGCACACAATGGGAAGAGGAAGCGGAAAATCTCCACCCTCTTCCAGGCTGCAGGAGCGGCAAGCAGCTCCCTTCCGCAGAGTGGATGCCGGCGGAAGCTGCTGGAGGAAGGCAGCTGACTCCCCATCAGTGACACCTTCCTCTCCTGCCCCCTGCGACCCTCTAAAAACAAAAAGATGCCATGTCAGCAATTCCCGCACAAACAATGGAATTCTTTCTGCGGGGTGCTAGGATGTCACGAGCCTCTAGATGGCGCCAAGTCAAGACAAACGCTGCTGGCAACCTCCAGGCTCCCGGCAAGCTGGGTGCTGGCCCACACCTCTTCCTACCTGCGGCCCAAGGAGGCTTGGCTGAGGGGCAAAGAAAGCTGGCTCTGGACATAGGCCTCCCATGCGTCTCACATCTGAGCCAGCCTGGAGCCTGCTAGAGAAGTGAGTGCTGGGAGGACCTCCATCTCTGGAAGGCAGGACCAAGGCAGAAGCTGGCACTTGTCCCCACGCCCTAACTCATCTGGGAGATCCAGCCCCTGTCCTGAGCAGGCAGATCGGTGAGCAGGCCAGGAGACACCATGACTGTTCTGCCAGGGCGTCTGCCCCATCCCTGTGGGCCTGGGTAAGATGATGGCTGTGAAGCATTTCAAGCAGCTAAGAATGGTGTGCATAAACTACGAAGGGACTGTGGAAACAAACATCATGGGAAAGGCAGATCAGAGCACAGCGACTCTGGGGCCCTCAGCCCTGACAGCAGTCAGATTCTGACGGGGACCCCTCCCACAGCTCAGGGCTGGGCTTCCATCAGCACCTGTATTTCCCAAAGCCGCCAAGAGTCTACAACCCATGACTTGAAGTCCTGCAAATCTGTGGCCTCCCCTCAGTTTTTGTCCACACCATCAGCTTTGTGAGTAGACCGTGTGTGCTTAGAGCTCCGTCTTTGGAGTTGGACAGTGGCAGGGTAAGACTAGGGTCCTGGGGTCTGAGGGACACAGCTCCCTCTTGCGGCTGCACAGCAGCAGCTGCCTCTGGCTAAAAAAGTCTGGACTGTCAGTCTGTGAAAAAACTCTGAGAGGTCAGGCCCCCTGCAGCACTACATGAAGTCCAGGGACGGATGCCCAACGGCAGGGTTCCCACCGTGGGAGAGGCCCCAGGGAGAGGCAGGCCAGGACAGAAGGGAGTCCTTGGAGCGGGCAGGACCACGAAAGCCGAGGCGCTCCTCTGCAGCTGCCCCCGCCCCTCCAGAGGCTCTCTGGCCCAGACCACGCGTGCACTTCCTTTCAGGAGAGCTGGGAGGAGACAGAGTCAGGAGGGAGAGGCCAGCACAGCCTTCCACCGAACAGGTCCGTGACTCAGCCGCGCCTCCAGGCCTCTCCGAGTATCTTTTCATAAATGCAAGCAGGGATGGCAACCTAGAACACTCAGGGCCAGGAAGGTTCCACTGTGAACAAGCAAAGGAGCGAGGCTCTGCCCCAAGTCTGGCATAAAAACCAGGCTCTCAACCACGGAGCTTTGGGGCAGCCTGCAATTTTCCTGACAGAACGAAGCCCCTCTGGTCGACAAGGCCGGGGTCTAATCTGTGAGCCCCTCTGGTGTCATCTTGCTAGTTCTCTTTCCTGTGTCCTTCAGTCTCAGCTCCAAGAGCCAGAGCGTCAGCTCTGAGGGCAGGACCTGTTCTCGTGTTGCTGCACCAGCCCCCACCCCCGGCCCCGCCATTTGCCCAGCAGAGTCAGCCTGGGGCGCCACCAGGGGCCCACGAGCCAGGCGGGCTGCCAGTACTCACTGTGGGCCTCCACCAGGTCGATCTGCATATTGTATGGGACCAGGGGGTCTGGCAGTTCTGAGAAAAAGCTCTTCATGGCCCCCGCCACGGTGTTCACCGTGAAGTCCTTCTCTGCCAAATCCAGGTTGTGATCTGAAAGGAAGTTGGGAGAGTGAGGCCAGGCCAAGCGAGGCTGTGCCAAAGCAAGGAACACTTGGCGCTGCGAACAAGCAAGAGAAACTTGCAGAACCAGGGGTGCTGCTGGGGGCTGGCCTGGAGCCTGGGCAGGGACTCAGGGTCATCACAGACTGGACAGAAGGTGGCACCCCTGGGTGCTAAAAAAAAAAAAAAAAGTTCTGAGACTCACAGACACGCTGACATGCATCCTGCCCAGATCAGCCTCTGAGCAGAGGAGCTGCGCCTCCATTCTGCGGCCGAAGCCCCCTCGTCTGCCCTGGACATGCTGCTGCCTTTCCTCACACCCCCACTCGGAGAGACAGGAGGAGGCTTCCCCCTAAGGCTGTGTCACTTTTCCTGGAAGGTTACAGAAATGGCGCCAGCAACTCTGACTGCTGTCTCCACCCTGCTCCTTGTGGTGGTCAGGCAACCAGACTCACTTTCCTCTTGCTGGTCCCATCTAGCTTATGATACCACCAACTTCTGCCTCTAATTTTTCTTTCCATACTTTACTGCATTTCTGATTTATAACAGATCATCTACTGATAGATCTCAACTGTTTCCGCTTGGGAGTATACCCTGGGTTGCAGATCCTGGCATATACATAAGTGTCTAACCTACCGTGGCTCTGCCCGCATCCTGACCTTGTGCTTCCGATCCTTCAAGACTCACAAGTTTCCCTTCATGCTGCCAGCTAGTGGAGACTGTGGAGCTGGGTGCTGGGGGTTAGGGGCAGTGTCTGCTCCCACCACGCACTGGGTAGTGGCTTGGGCCTGCAGGCTTGCACAGGCCGCCTGGTTGGCTCTCCCGAGGCCCAGTCACATGCTAAGCCGGACCCCACTTTGACCTTCTGCTCACCTTCCTTTCTGGCCAGTGGCATCTGTCAAGTTTTACTCTTTGGCTCCTTTGCGTCTGACACTGGTGGTGTGACCTCTCACCCCAGTGCGTTCAGCCCTAACTGAACTGGCTTAGGGTGGAACGGATGTGGCCATGTGGCCCTCGGCCTCTCAGATCTGACCTAGCTTAGGAGGCAGAGCGTTAAGCTTGCGGAGCCCCGGGCCCCAGGCCCAGCACATCATAAGATGCTCCCCCGTGCTTTGTTTCTCTCCTGCAGGACTCTGTGAGGAGGGCAGTTATGGTGGAGAGGCGCTGCCAACACAGGACTGTCATCTCAACCCAACCTTGAGTCATGTGCCCGCCATGACCTCTGCATGGCCCAGCCTGAGGGAAGTGAGGCCTGGGTCTCAGCGAATGAGGCCCGTGCTAGGGGCTGCAATGGTGCCTCTGGATGGTGGAGAGGGGAGCAGCCTGGCTGAAGCAGGTTTGCGGGGCAGATGCTTCTGTTTACTGACAGGAGCCAAACACTCTCTCCTCCTCAGCCACCCATCCAGCACCCTTGGCTCTGGGGCTGTGTGGCAGGAGCACCCCAGGGGGCTCCACCGGCAGTGGTGTCTGCCTTGAGTGGCTGTGGCCTTACCTTGGTCAAACTGTCTCTGCAGACTCTCCATCTCTGACTTGTTCCCGCTGACCCGGTAGATGCCTTCAGTGCTCAGCCCTGGGGAGAGACAGGTGTGAGCCTTAGGAGCAGGAAGTGGAGAGCAGAGCAGGAGGGAGACAGGTTTGAGGGGAGAAGCAGGGGGTCCACAAGGCCCCCTGGGGCGAGGGCACTCGTCTTGCCTCGGTGCCTCAGCCCACTCCTGCCCATTTCCTTTCTCACTTCGAAGTTTACAAATATTTGTTTTTTGTAAAAACTAAAATAATATAGAAACACATCAGACAAAGGTAACATCTGTCCACATTTTGATATATACCTTGTAATTTTAATTTTAATAAAAGAGAGAATACTATGTTTTAACCCACCCTTTTCACTTACAAACTATATTGTGAACCTAACCATTAAATATTCTTGTATAACATAATTTTAAAGATAACACAGTATACAACAACTTAAAAATCATCTACTGTTAATCCTTTAGGTTTTTCCTGAAGTCCAGTGTGTATTTCTTACTTTGTGAATTTTCTATTCATGTTTTTGATCATTTTCAAATGGAGTGGTTCTCCTCATTTTGCACTTAATATTAAGGAACTATGTTAATGTTATATAGCTTTACATTTCCCTTTCATTATCTGTCTTCTAACTTTGTGTACTGAATTTTCTTTGACGTACATAATTCAAAAATGTTAGGTTTTCAAGACCAATCTGCTTCTTTATGTCTTCATTTCTTTTTATGGTTAGAGTGGGTTTTCCTTTTCCTTCTGGAACTTACTTGGTGTACAGTGTTAGGTAAGAGAAAAAAAAAAAGACCAGTAAAATTCAACTACGTAACAATGTGGGAAGCGATAAAGTTCCAAGGGAGACTGGCCTCGCTCCACCCCTCTGCAGGAAGCGCTGTGCCCCTTGCAGTGGACGCCAGGCGCTGCTGGTCAGCTTGGCTCTCCCTCTCTCCAGGAAGGAAAGTCCACTCTGCACCCCCGAGACCGTGGTCTAAAGGACAACGGTCAAACCAGCCTGGGGTCCTGGCTGGAGCTCATGGTTTCGAGCGACCCTGACGAGCTGGCGGGGCACTGTGGAAGCGCCCTAGAGCCAGGGCTGCACGCCAGCAGGCAGCGCAGAGCGGACCCGGCCTCGCAGTCATCGCCGTAACTGACGCCGCCGGAGAGGCACCCGCTGGGCGAGACGAAAGCAGTCAGTCAGTTTCTGGGGCCCTAGACTGGCGGCAGGTGAACTCTGAAGATCATCGAAACAAAAGCCATCATTCCTTGGCCTAAAAGCTGTTAACTGCACATGGGCCCTTTCACCCCAAAGACAAGGGCATTAACGGACCGGCCTCAAGGACACCCTACCGTGCAACGACTTGCCACCAAGAAGCCCCATCACTGCACGCCTCCCTCTGGGAGGCGACATTTCCGCGTGGTCGCCATGCTGTGCACCGGCTACATGCTCCCCGCAGCCACCACTCATTTAATGATGGCGCCATCGAATCCTCAGCCCTTTATCGTGGGAGCCACTGGATGAAGAGAGAACACAGATGAGGGAAGCGGGGTTCGGAAAGGGGAAGTCCTTGGCCTAAACTGCACAGCTGCAAAGAGGCTGCAGCATGGTCTCAGTCCAGGGCCCCCACACTATTCAGAAGGGGCTTGCCGTTTAACCCCCGTCAGGCTGGCGTCCAGACCACAGCCGCCTCTGCCCCCACCCCCGGAGAAACACCACATCTCTGTGAAGTCCACAGGCCCTCAGTATTCTGGGCAGCTTTTGAGATGGCCCATGCCCTCCAGAAGTCAGAGGTCAGCATGGCCCCTGCTCACCATCCACAGTTAGTAATTCTACAGTAATTCTCTTTCCTTGGTGACTTTTCTACACTATTCTCAGATACTTACACTCTCTACCTATTGCACATCTCAGGTAACACACATCACACGCTTCAACATGAAATCACCCACATTCTGACAAGCCCTGGGCATGCGTCAACAGATCCGAATCTCGCCCTCTAGGTTGGCAAGAATCACTATACTTTTCCCTTTATCTGAATATCAGCCCCTCTCGAACACAAAGAAAACAACAGTACAAACACAGGAGCCTCAGAAGTCCTCATGGACATGTCCACAGTGCCTGCGCCCCAGCGTGGACAGTGCCTGCGCCCCAGCGTGGAGAGGGGCTCTCTGAACGGCAGCGACAAGATCCTGACAGCCTCAGTGCACTTACAATCTCTGGCAGCCTCCACACAGGAATCCTCGGCACTGTCTCCTAATGGCCACCTGCCCGGTATCACAGGGCTGAAAACACACATCAAATGAGCTATCTGGAGACCATCCGAAAGCGCAAGGCCAGCCCCTCAGCACCAGCTCATCACCACCTCAGTATCTCCTGTAATCTGGATGCACGCTTCTGTTACGAAACCCCACTTTAAAACAGCAATTCTGCCACCGACCTATACAACACGGCATAATTGAGGAAAGGTATCATTTGCTTGGCCAGAACAGTTGTTCACAGCTATTCATTAGACATCAATAAAATAAAAACAGAAACCTTAGGGCAGGCGGCCAACTGCCAGTGAAACAGAGGGCAAGCGACACGGGTGAGAACCTGGAGGCTGGGCACAGTGAGGCAGCTCGCCGAGGACCCCAAGGCCAGAGCAGGAGAAGGGCTAGGGCCTGGAGCAGACCCCCACACGGAGATGCTGGGTCCCGAGCAGCGTACACCCAGAAACGCTCCAGGGCTGGCTCTGCCAGCAGAGAGCAGTGCCTCCTTGTCACAGGCCTGGTCCACGGCCAGAGGTACAACTGAGAAAGCTTCAGCCGTAAGCTCTGAGGCATCTCTATATACCAGGCATCTCCAAAGACCCAGTATCTCGGGAACAGGCCCTGCTTCTTTCTTCTTCTTTTTAAACTGAGCTCCACTGGTTTCTTTGGGAATCTTTTAATCTTGTGTGAATAAAACAAGAGGAAGTTCGGAACCGCCAAGGTTGCTGTCTTCAAAAATCTAACAATTTCTATGAAGAACAGTTTTGTTCTAATGACTCTAGAGAACAGAGCTACGACCAGAATGGGAACGACAGGAAGGCAACAGTCTCTCAGTGCACAGTCTTAGCTACAGCTGTCACTCATTATGAAGGGCCAGAGCTTCGGAACTCCCTCATCGGACAGCCATCTGTTTGGGATGCTACTTTTCTTTTTAGAAAGATTAATACCTGACCAACCATTTACTCAGTGCTTACTACATGTGAGGCACATGATGCTGAGTCCTTCCCATGCGCTTCTACATGGGTTCTCACCACATCCCCTTCAGAGAGATCACTACTAACCTCATTTTACAGATGGCAATGCAGAGGCTAAGAGGTAACGTAATACTTGCAAGGTCAGAGAGCCAGAGAATTACCGTCTGAAGCCCACCTGCTTCCGGAGCCTGAGTTCTTTTACCATGGAGTTTAAAATCACGCACTTTCAAACTGGAGCATGCAGCAGAATCAGGGCTTGCTATAATCTGGATTACAAGGCTGCTGCACCTCCAGGGGTTTCGGATTCTGTTGGTTGGGGGCAGGACCCAAGAATCTGCACTGCTGACATGTTCCCAGGTGATGCTGCTGCTGCTGGCCAGGGACTCGTGCTCAGAGGACCCCTGTTGCTCTAGAAGACGGGACAGGTCTCCAAGTTCCCCCGACTCTTAAAAAATTCTATGATTCAAGAATATTTGGTGGGGGGGAGAACAAGGAAAAATAAATACCAGAGACTAGGAATGAAGCATTTCCAAAAAGTATTAAAATTAGCGCCTTTTATTCGTAAGCAAGGTTTTTACACATTTAAACTATGGCCACGTGTGAGTTTTCAAAAGAATGTTAAAAAAGTAAAGAGAAAAACAGCAAAGAGGCCTTATTTTTCTCTTTCAGCATTTACTGAGCACCCAGTCTGGCAGGTGAGATCCTTCACAGAGCTGCAAGCTGTGGTCCTCCTCACCGACAAAAGGCTAGTTCTGCTCAGTAGCTCAGTCGTGTCCAGCTCTTTGTGACCCTGTGGACTGCTGCACGCCAGGCTTCCCTGTCCATCACCAACTCCTGGATCCTACACAAACTCATGTCCGAGTCAGTGATGCCACACAACCTTCTAGAGGACGCACCAGCGGCAGCCATGAGGCGTTCCCCACAGGCTAAGACCTGGCCTCTTTTACTCCTTACCGCCCCGTCCCGGTGGCTGAGGTGCCTGCGGCATGTGGCACGCTAGGAGCTCCAGCAGAGTGGACAAGGGACTCGCAAGAGCTTGGAGATGGCGGGGAGACTCCACCTTCTGCTCTGGTATGTGTCCCGTTTTCTGAAATGGGCAAACAACTCTTCATTCCAAGTACTTCTGCTCAGCACCGGCACTCTGGGCCTCCAGTCTTGCCACACTCCCCCCAGCCAGGCTTTCAGCCCTGCTCACACACCCCAGGACTCAGTTCCTCCTGAATTTCCTTTCTAGCAACAAATCAATACTTCCTCCAAGACAAACTCTAACTTGTTTATTTTTCACTTTCTATATTTAGAAATAAAACTCAGCACTTTAGTACTTAAAAAAAAAAAAATTAATCGGTGTTGCCAATGCTCTAAAATACCCCACAGCAGACAGGCTTTAACTACTAGAGGACAAGTCGACTTTTAAGGAAATGCGGCCAATAGACCATTCTCCTTTTCTTTCACGTGTCCAAGAGGTAAGCCTTGGGCAGGCTAAGTTTCAAGGCCAGAGGGCTGCTGAGAGCTCAGGGAGAGAAAGGAACCCCTCTCGAGCATCAAGTCCAAACTGTCTTGAAGAGGGCTGACCTCTCGAACCAGAGTAAGGAGCCCCCACTCTGGGTCAACTGCCAACAGCATCTCTACAGCCCATCTCCTTTTGAGGCCCCCACTGCAGCACCCCCTCCACGATGGAGGGTGAAAGGGCTGGGGTGAGGCTGAGCATCTAGGCTGGAAGCCACTTACTAGCGGTGAGACCCTGGGTGTCTATGCTTCCATTGCCTTCTCTGCACCGCACAGGTGAGTGTAATGAAGTCTTGGCACAGGGCTAAGGGAGGAGCTATGGTCCTAACGACCTAAGTGGAAAAGCAAGCTGGCAAGTGGAGGACACCTGAGTTGTGCCATCGGGGGGATCCTGGATGCCGACTCTTAACTTCTGCTCCCCTGAGTCTATGATGGATTAACTTCACCTTCGGAGACTACTGCAAGGAATAAATAAGATAACTTATGGAAAGCCCACTGTATAACGCCTGCCTTTTTTTTTTTTCTTTACCTTTTAACAAGCTGCAACAGCAGCACCTGTCTGTAGGCATTGCCTGCTCTAAGGACCCAGTCAAAACAGGCCAGTCGGCAGACAGTAATAAAACATGCACTGGCTTCATTTTTACTTCAAGTATTTTTCCTTTAAATATTTAAATAGAATTTTTGTAATAGCACAAAGTTACACGCAGTTTCACTATATAATTGTTTTTTTTAGTAGAGAAATTAAGATTTTTAGTTGAAGTTTCGATATCTAGTACTTTTTATTGATCATCTATTTTATATGCAGTGGTTGCACACGTCAGTCCCGATCTCCCAGTTCACCCCAGTCTGTTCCCCGTGGTGTCCATGCCCCTGTTCTTTACATCCGTGTCTCTGTTTCCACTGTGCAAATAGGTTCATCCGTACCATTTTTCTAGACTCAATATACACATAAATACACGATATTTGGTTTTGTCTTTCTGGTTTACTTCATTCTGTGTAACAGTCTCTACGCATGTGATCTCAGTTTTGATCCTGGCTCTCTCATAGCTGCTGGGCGACTGGGAAAAACCGTTCGACCTCTCTCAGCCTCGGGTTCCTCATCAAAAATGGGGCTGTTTACGAATGACTATGCTTCATGGCAAATAGATGGGGAAACAGTGGAAACAGTGTCAGACTTTATTTTTGGGGGCTCCAAAATCACTGCAGATGGTGACTGCAGCCATGAAATTAAAAGACGCTTACTTCTTGGAAGAAAAGTTATGACCAACCTAGATAGCATATTGAAAAGCAGAGACATTACTTTGGCAACAAATGTCCGTCTAGTCAAGGCTGTGGTTTTTCCAGTGGTCATGTATGGATGTGAGAGTTGGACTGTGAAGACAGCTGAGCGCCGAAGAATTGATGCTTTTGAACTGTGGTGTTGGAGAAGACTCTTGAGAATCCCCTGGACTGCAAGGAGATCCAACCAGTCCATTCTAAAGGAGACCAGTCCTGGGTGTTCATTGGAAGGACTGATGCTAAAGCTGAAACTCCAGTACTTTGGCCACCTCATGCGAAGAGTTGACTCATTGGAAAAGACTCTGATGCTGGGAGGGATTGGTGGCAGGAGGAGAAGGGGACGACAGAGGATCAGATGGCTGGATGGCATCACGGACTCGATGGACGTAAGTCTGAGTGAACTCCGGGAGATGGTGATGGACAGGGAGGCCTGGTGTGCTGCGATTCATGGGGTCGCAGAGTTGGACACGACTGAGCGGCTGAACTGAACCGAACTGAGATGTTGTGCATACTCAGATTACAGGTATGAAGAGCAAGTAATACAAATGGCTGGCACACTGAAATAATGATGATGATAATAAAACAGTAACAGTTAACTTTTGCTGAGGGCTTACTATGTGCCAGGCTCTTTCTTCAGCTCTTCACTAGAATCATCACAGTGAATCCACCCAGTAATTCTCTGAGGTAAATAGTATTATTTTTATCCCCAGTTTACAGAGAGCAGATAGCAGCTCAGAGAGGCCAAGTCCAAGGCCAGAGAGCTGGGTGTGCAGTGGGCGTCAGCTCTGCGCTGGCTCCCTCTCGCCTGACTGTGCGTTTAAATGCTGGGCTCCTCCCTTCCATGTTAACTCCCTATTCCCTTACCCTTTAAATATCACGTGTTGGCTTCACCCTGTAAATGCCGGGTTCATTCCTGTTCCTCCCTTGTTCACTCAGGCGCATTCATCTCCTCCCTCACACCCCTCAGCGTTCTCATCTGTCAGCCGGAGGAGCAGGGAGAGCCAGGGAAGAGACGCTGCCTCTCTCTAACCGACGGCAGCCAGTGGACAGAGTCGGCGCTCTCTTCCTTCTGAAGTTCTACTGCTGATCACAGTGAGGCAGCCCCGCGAGGTCCCCTGCCGCCTTCCTGTTTCGGATGTGCCCGGAATGCTTTTCTGGCTCTTCTGTTCCTTCGACACTAAGGTCACTCTGGCCCCTCCAGTGCCTCTTTGTTAGCTGTCTTCCCTGGGTAATTCCCTCGTCAATCAAGATCTGTTTCTGGCAATGCCACCCCTCCTTTCTCCCCCTGACAGAATGCCTCCAGCCCTCTACTGTGACAGCCTGACCGGGCGTTAGCCCCACAGCCGGGCACTGCGGCGCTATTAATTTCCAGCGCCACTGTATGTACACGCAGCCGCGTCATAAATCTCGAGGCTGAGGAAGAAGGGAGAGAAGAGACCTGGAGGGGAAAGATGAAAATATCACACCAGGTCTGGGGCATCATATGGCTCTAGCCTCTGGCTGATCCTCTGTAAGCTGTCCGGGCACTTACTGTCAGTCACTGTGAGGGAGGGCTTCTGCGCCCTGCTCTGAGCCCGCCAAGGGGCTCGGTCCCTGACTTTCAAGAAGACGCATACCCCAAAAGATGTGTTTTAGAAAACCACCGTGACGAAGTCAGCCTTAGGCCAGCCCAGAGTGGATGCTGCTGGTTCTGGGTAGCCTAGGATGGAGGGGGAGAGGAGTGTGACCTAGAACTGAGGGGAGCAGAGTGGACTCTGCAAGGCAGCCGCTGGTATTCAAAGCCAGGAGCAGCTGGGAGCCCCAGCACACTCGAGCCCAGTGGCGTGGAGGACGGCAGCGTGACTCGGAGGCGAGGCAGTGCCGCCCCAGTGCGGAGCTGGGGCTGCGGGTGGGGCGGGGGTCCTCACTGACCGAACCCCAAGCCACCAACAAAGAAACAGTTGTGCTAACAAACAGGTACATACAACCCACCACCACCTCCACCTCCATGCCAACAGTGCCAGCTCCCCCTCCACAGCGGGGCCCCCGGCAGATTCCTCGTGAGCGTTACCGAGGGCACAGGTGAGCTTCTTTCGGGTTCCTGATTCTCACCAAGTCATGAAAGGTTCAAAGATGGCACCCATCACAGCCCAGCGGCCCTCCTTTCCTGGCCTCTTTCCTCACTAAGAAAGGACACTTCACAGGTTAGAAGCCTATATGTAGCACTGGCAGAGAATCTGATCGGGATCCCGCCAGCCTACAGTCCTCGCACTCTGTGTCTAGGATACAACACAAAGCTGTCCACACGTGGCCTGGGGGGCCCGCACCACACCTGACTCTGCTGCCCCCACCCAACGCCCATCACACTGGCCTTTCCAGGCCTCCTAGTGTGACCCCCCCCCCGCAACTGCCTTGGAGACTGCCTTGCTTCTGCCTCCACTTTTTGGACTGGCTAAACCCTGCTCCCTCAGAGGTCTGCCCTGACCCCAAGACTAAGTCAGTTAGGAGAATAAGACTGCTTGTATCTATGCAACACACACACTGGGCCAGGCCATGCCCAGCATTTCACTCACGCGGTCTCTGCGACCCTCACAGTGGCCCTGTGAGCTGCACCCTACCGTCCCGCCCGCTCCCATCCGGCTCAGAGCCCAGGGCCAACCACCGCAGCTACTGCCGCACACTTCCCCTCTACAGCACTGGGCTCAACCTGAAGGTCACTCGGCAGCTGCGTGGCGGCTGAATGGCGGCCCCCTGAGGAGAGAGGGGGCATGTGCTTCAGTTACCCTTCTATGCTCCTGGACTTGGCACAGTAACTCGTGCCTGGAGAAGGCATTCGGTAACTATCCAAAGGAGGGAAGGAGGGAAGGAGGGAAACCTGCCTGATAATAAAAGCGCAGTTTCTCTGGCTGAAGAGAGGGAGGAATGGACTAAAGTTGTTTGCTCTCGACCAGCCCCATGCTTCAAGGCATCCTGGCCAGGCCCTCCTTGCTCATAGAATACAGGAAAGAGAAACTCTGAGGCCTGGCCAGCACGGAGAAGTGCGGCACAAACCAGGACGCCCAGCTCCTGCCTTCCCTTGTGGACTGGTTCTCCCCTCTGCCACTCCCTAGAGAAGCTGAGGGGACCGAGTGAATTCCTGTGCTCTCCAGTGTAAGCCACCGGCTGTTCTAGGTGTGGTCTCCCCATCTGGGTGGCTCACTTTTACAGATCAGGTCAGTGGCATGGCTTTGGCTGAGACCCCCACAACAGGGCTGCGCATCCTCCTGGAAGCTAAACAGAAGCCCCCCGCCCCCCGCCACGCACACGCCCCGTGCCACGCACACCCATGCACCACTAGGGGAGCAGGGGGAGAGAGGTAGCGAGTGCTGCTCCCAGGGCCGCCCTCGGCACGGCCTGCTGGCACACACGCCTCGACTCGTCCCGCCGCCTCCTGGTGAGGGCAGAGGGGCCTGGCCACCGAGGTGCACCGCTGAGTGGAGGGAAAGGGCGGTGGGAACAGCCAGGCAAGGCAGGCCTGCTGGAACTGTCTCGGGGAGCTGGGCTTCCACCCAGATCATTTCTGTCTTGGATGGAAGGGCAGGACTAACTCTGTGAAACAGGCTTTGCTTCTCTTTGACTGCCTGGCTCCCCAGGCAGCTTGCCAGGGCACGCTGTTCCGATCAGGGCACTGGGTCCCGAGGAAATCCGCGAGCACTGCCGAGTCACAGCCACGTGAACTCTGCTTATCTGGAAGAGCCCAAAGTGGAGCTGACTGCCTGCCTTTATGGCGAGGAGGCATTTTTGGAATGCAAATGACTTGTGTTTAACTTTAAGCAAGGAGAAACCAGGAGGGTGGTGAGACACGGGCACATGGGGAACAGTCATGGCGAAAGCTTCGTCTTAGAACTATCTGGATAATGAGAAAGCATAACCAACAAACCTGGAGTTATTGGGGCAGGGGCGGGGTTGAGGAACACAGAACCCCCATAAAATCACAGCACATGCAACCACATACCTCATATTTTAGCACTTTATCATCAATTCAAAGCAGCATAAATATGGCAATTACTCACATAAAGCCTGTTGGTGTGTTCAAGCTGTAACTGCACCTATTAAACTGTTATAGTGATAGATGGGAGGATCTCTGCTGATATTAGCAGCCTTTTCTGCAAGGCAGAATTACAGAGATCCAGGCTGACTGCAGCGAAACAACTAGATTTAACAGCTCTAGACCCGCCAATTCTCTTCCACGAGAGCTGGAGAAAGTGTCTATGATAAATATGAAGGGAAATACGGAGGCTTTTTTAGGGCAGCTGTTTCCCAAGTGGGAAGAACTTGGTAAAACGTGAATCTGTCGGTCTGATGCTGTAAAGCTCACAGCTTTGCCCGCCCGAGCACAGACGGGCTGGAACATGGGTCCTTTCCACTGACGGCTCTAGGTGGCCTCTGCCCAGAGGCCTCCAGGGTTTCTGTTTCCTCTCTTCTGTGCGATGATCACTGTCCTCTAAGTCATGGGAGGAAAGCTGAGAGCGTAAGGTGCCCCAGGGAGACAGAGCAGAGTGCTCCCCACCCTGGTGAGAGGCGCTGGCCCGGGGCTGGGCTCCCCCTCCTGCTCCTTCCCAGCCTGAGGCCACTGGCCAGGCCAGCCCTCAGCGTCCACAGAGGGCAGAGGAAACCCCCTGGCAAGGTCTTAAACGCAGGAACCCTGTGGGGAGCCGAGGGCAGGGGCAGTGTGGCATAAAACGAAATGCAGCTTCCCTGGCGGCACAGTGGCTAAGAACCTGCCTGCCAGTGCAGGGGGCAGCTCAACTCCTGGTCCTGGAAGGCCCCACACGCTGCGGAGCAACTAAGCCCGAGCACCTAGAGCCTGCGCTCCACAACCGAGCGCTGCACAAAGAGCAGCCCTGCGCCGCGGCTGCAGAGAGCAGGGCAGAGAGCAGCAGGGGCCTGCGCAGCCCGAGGAGCCACGGGAGGCGCCTGCTCGGCCTCGTCCCCGGCTCCTGACACAGAGCTCCTAAAACCCTTGGAATTTCCTCTTCTGCGTCTTCTGCTATCCATAACAAGCCCCTTGTTACCTGAAACCTGAGTTTATAATAATGAGGTGACTTTTGAGGGGGGAACCTATATGGCTTCAGGATGGGGGCTAGTCACCAGAAAGACCAAACCTTGCTTATAAGAGTTAGAACTTTCAGCCCCACGCCCCACCTCCAGCAGGGTACAGGGGCTGGAGATTGAACTCAGTCACCAAAGGTCAATAAGGAATCAGTCATGCCTATGTAATGGAACCTCTACGTAAACCCCAAGCAGGGTTTGGAGAGCTTCCAGGCTGGTGAACACACCGAGGTGCTGGGTGGGTGGCATGCCCACGCACAACTCTCAAGGAAGCAATCTGCATCTTCATCTCACAGCCGCGGAAACGGAGACTCGGAGAAGTGAAGGAAGGCGCTCAGGGTCACACCTGCCCCGCGGCCCACAGGTGCCGCTTTGGCCCCTCTCTGTGCGAGGCTCTGTGCCAAAGGCCAGGGCTAAATAAAGACCATTTCCCAATTAGATCAAGCAACCTGGGAGTTCCCCAGCAGCTGTAGGAAACCGGCTCCAGTGAGAGTCTGGCCTTCAGTCCTGCTGTGTCCTGTCGGGGCGGCACTGTAAGGTGCTCTGAGTTGGCTACAAAGCTGAAGACAGATGTCCAGCACTTATCTCGAGCACTCAGCAGCCATTTTCTGCTTACTGTTTGGTGGGGTTTTGGAGGCAGCTCCAGCAAAGCCCAGGTGGTGTCTTCTGAGGGACTGTGCACCACCAGGCAAGTGTTCCCTGACACGGGTGTCTGGGCCTAGCGGGGACAGATGAATGCTACGCCATCTCCCTGAGGAGACGGGCAAATCCGGGGGAGTTATTAAACTCCAGCACCCAGGAGGGTTGTCTATATTCAATCCATAATATGGAGGTGAGACGCTGAAAACGTGATCACTCACCTAAAACCAGACATCCTGGAATGTGAAGTCAAGTGGGCCTTAGGAAGCATCACTATGAATAAACTAGTGGAGGTGATAAAATTCCAACTGAGCTATTTCAAATTCTAAAAGATGATGCTGTGAAAGTGCCGCACTCAATATGCCAGCAAACTTGGAAAACTCAGCAGTGGCCACAGGACTGGAAAAGTTCAGTGTTCACTCCAATCTCAAGGAAAAGCAATGCCAAAGAATGCTCAAGCTACCTCACAACTGCACTCATCTCACACACTAGCAAAGTGATGCTCAAAATTCTCCAAGCCAGGCTTCAACAGTACATGAACTGTGAACTTCCAGATGTTGAAGCTGAATTTAGAAAAGGCAGAGGAACCAGAGATCAAATTGCCAACATCCGCTGGATCATCAAAAAAGCAAGAGAGTTCCAGAGAAGCATCTACTTCTGCTCTATTTACTACGCCAAAGCCTTTGACTGTGTGGATCACAGCAAACTGTGGAAAATTCTTAAACAGATGGGAATACCAGAACACCTTACCTGCCTCTTAAGAAATCTGTATGCAGGTCAAGAAGCAACAGTTAGAACTGGACATGGAACAACAGACTGGTTCCAAATCAGGAAAAGAGTATGTCGAGGCTATATATTGTCACCCTGCTTATTTAACTTATATACAGAGTACCTCATGAGAAATGCTGGGATGGATGAAGCACAAGCTGGAATCTAGATTGCTGGGAGAAATATCAATAACCTCAGATATGCAGATGACACCACTTACAGCAGAAAGTGAAGAGGAACTAAAAAGCCTCTTGATGAAAATTGAAAGAGGAGAGTGAAAAAGTTGGCTTAAAACTCAGCATTCAGAAAACTAAGATCACGACATCTGGTCCCATCACTTGATGACAAACAGATGGGGAAACAGTGGAAAGAGTGACAGACTTTATTTTGGGGGGCTCCAAAATCACTGCAGATGGTGACTGCAGCCATGAAATTAAAAGACGCTTGCTCCTTGGAAGAAAAGTTATGACCAACCTAGACAGCATATTAAAAAGCAGAGACATTACTTTGCCAACAAAGGTCCATACAGTCAAAACTATGGTTTTTCCAGTAGTCATGTATGGATGTGAGAGTTGGACTATAGAGAAAGCTGAGTGCAGAAGAACTGATGCTTTTGAACTGTGGTGTTGGAAAAGACTCTTGAGAGTCCCTTGGACTGCAAAGAGATCCAACCAGTCCATCCTAAAGGAAATCAGTCCTGAATATTCTTTGGAAGGACTGATGCTGAAGCTGAAACTCCAATACTTTGGTCACCTGATGCGAACAACTGACTCATTTGAAAAGACCCTGATGCAGGGAAAGACTGAAGGTGGGAGAAGGGGAAGACAGAGGATGATATGGTTGGATGACAACACCGACTCAATGGACATGAGTTTGAGTAAGCTCTGGGAGTTGGTGATCGACAGGGAGGCCTGGCATGCTGCAGTCAAAGGGATCGCAAAGAGTGGGACATGACTGAGTAAGTGAACTGAACTGAATATACTATAGCTGCTACCGTAGGTATTCCACTGGGCTGCACCAGAGCCTTTAACCTTTTGGGAGGAGGAGACTCCTCTCACTTTGATCACTTGATGAAGACTGTAGCTTATGGTCCAGCCCCACTGCACACGCACGCACACATGTACAATCTCTACACTGAATTTCAGGGGTTTACAGACCTCCAAGAAATGTATCTATAGTCTCCAGGTTATGCACCTCTAAGTAAAAATAAATCTGCAGTCCTTCAGGTCATAGATTCCAGGGGTTTGAAAATCTGCTCTCCCCCAAGCTCCCTGCTCCAACTGTCCCTCAGACAACAAACGCTTAAGCAAACTCCAAAGATGGCTCCTGTGGCAGCAGCACCCTGCAGCTGCTGTAGGGTGAAATTTGTGCGTTTTGTTTCACCTGGGCAAAGAAAAAGAGCAGTGAAAAAAGCGCAAGTGTAGACAGACTCACCAGTGAGAAATCTTTAAGGATCAAGCCTCAAGAATTCATCCTGTATCCAGCGATTATTTCGTTATCTCCCCTAATCTATCACAGGACAGAAGATATCACTTATTCCTTCAGTAAACACCAGGGGCCTACAGGATGTCAGGTGCTATGCCAGGTGACGGCAAAGAAGAGACAGTCTCTGCTCTTGAGGTCCTCAGTGGAGAGCTGTGAAAACGATGTGATCTGGTCTTGATCACTTCAGTGCTGCTCATCCCTGAAGTCCTAACAAGTCTACTTCCCCGCCCTCTAATCTCAGCGTTGCAGGAAGGAAAGTGACAAGGACGACGCAGAGTGGTGACCGCAGGCTGCGCTGGCGGCAGAGAGCCGACCGGCTCTGCCAGCAGCCACACCTCCCTCACCGGGGGCAGCTGCAAGGGCGGGCATTCAGGGCAGGAGTCCTGAAAATGGAGGTAACCTCAGAAGCCTAACCTAACCCAACCCAAGAGGACTTGTAGCAAAGAGATCTAACAATGGCGTGAGCACATCTTTTTCAGAGGGCAAGGAGGGAAAATGGATTGCTTTCTTTGAGGCTGACAATACCCCACAGACAATTCATTCAGCTGTTAGTTAGGACAGGAAGGTCAAGCTCTCTGTCCTGTCTTTACATCCTTGAAGGGAAGTCTTCCCTAACCATCTGCCTGTTGCTGCTCAGATTAGCCTGGATGTAAACGTTCACTTAGTCATGGAGCCTCCAAGGCTGTCTCCGCCCTTGCTCCAGGTGGTTGAACACCACCTCCCTGAGTGCATCTGGGAGAAGAGACATCATAAGGGAATGAGGAGTCTTTGTCAGAGCAGGTCTCTTCTCTAAGGACCTCTGAATTCAGACAGACTGCAGGGGACTGAAAAATTTTAAGCACCAAATCCCCTGGGATAAAACATCTATCCATTTAGCCTCCATTTATTACCATCAGCATTATTATTATAACAGCTTTTTTGGGGGAGCGGGACATGCCACACAGCTTGCAGGGTCTTAAGTTTCCTGACCAGGGACTTGGTCACGGCAGGGAAAGCACTGAGTCCTGAGCACTGGGCCACCAGGGAATTTCCTGCAATAAGCTTTACTGAAATACAATTCACACACCACATAATTCACCCACTGAAAGTATACAATTCAATGATTGTAAATTTTACAGAACTGTGTAACCATCACCCACAATCACTTTTAGAACACTTTCATCAATCCCAAAAGAAACTTCCGACTCTCCCGCCTGCACACCGCTGGCAACTACTGTCTACTTCCTGTCTCTGCACATCTGTCTACTCTGGACGTTTCATGTAAACGGGATCCTAAATTATTTGGTCTTTCGTGACTGACTTCTTTCACTCAGTACACTGTTTTCAAAGGTCATCCTGTTGTAATATGCATAGGTACATCATTCTTTTTTTATGGTGGAATAACATTCCATTGTATGGACAAACCATAGCTTGTTTACCCACTCAGCTGCTGGGCATCTGGGCTGTTACCACTCTCTTTGCCGATAATGAATAAAGCTGTGTCTCCATGTTATTATGGTTATTACTATTCTGGCCACACTTGGGCGGCACGCGGGATCCCAGTTCCCAGACCAGAGACTGAACCCAGGCCTCCTGCGTTGGGAGCATGGAGTCTTAACTGCTGGACTGCTAGGCAAGTCCCTTATTCTGGAACTCTAAATTCTAAAGTCATTTACGCACACGTCTCCCAGCTCAGGAAAGGTGCCCCTGAATCTTCACGGCGAGCTGCGCCCCGGGGACACCGTGTCTCCACCAGCCCTGGCTGCTGGCTCTCCTTCCCCTGCTCTGCCGGCGCACACCTCCCTTCCTTCGGAGCCCCTCTGTTGCAACATCCCACCTGAAAAGTTTCACAGGTTCCTGGACTGTTAGCAATACACCCTCTACCCTTCACACTAAGAACGCAGGGAAACTAGTTCCCACTGAGAGGCTGCAACTGTGCTCAAGACCTTACTATTTTATGCATCTTTTTACTTCTCCCTTTCTTTAGACACAATCCCACGTTTCCACTGAATGGCACTTTTGAGGAAAGAGGTCTTCTGAATGTCTCGACACTGTTCATGCATTCAGAATCACTTATGAGAGCCCTGTGTCCTTGGTTTGGAGAATACAATGATGAAGACCCAGTCCATTGCCTCAAGGAACTTAGGCTCTATTGAGGCCGGAGGACAGTTAGGGCCCCGCGTGGACATGCTCACAGAGCACTGCAGAGCACGGGGTGGTGGGCACTGGCCCAGAGGACAGGCCAGAGAAGGACTCCAGAGGGGACTCCTGGGAGCCACCAGCAAGCAAAGGCACTGAGGGTGAGAAACAGCTCACCAGCTGAAGGCTGCTCCAACCTGTGCGGCTGAAGGTCATCACTGGGGATGGAAATGGCAAGAGGTGAGGCTAGACGCCAGATTCTGCTGGCAGTGGTATTCGATTTTACCCTGCAGGTAACGGAGAGCCACTGAAGAGCTTTAGACAAGGGAGGTGGCGTGATCGTGCCCATTTTAGGGAGATATTCACAGCAGTGTGGGTAAAGGGCTGAGCGGATCTGAGACCAGAAGGAGAAAGCCCAGTTACCAAGAGGCTGTGGTCATGAACCAGGACGAGAATGAGGCTAGCAGCAGCAGCAGCGGCCAGATTCGAGACCACTTAAGTGGGAACAACAACAGGATCGACTGACTGGGCTGAGTGATGTGGGGAGGTTACAAGGGAACGACCTCTGGGAGCTTCCGCAAATTCTCTCAGAGAAAAACCTCTGAACCCTGCCTTCCCACTGATGAGACAAGGGCTAATAAACCTTCTCAGGGGCATCAAAATATTTCTTCCCAATAAAATTTTAAAGCACCTTACGGGTGAAGGACCCAGAAGTCCTAGTGGCCTGCCCTCTGGTTTCCACACAGAAGCACACCCTTAGAATCCTAGGGAACCAGGACAGCGCGTCTGAAATCCCCCGGCCAATCATGAACGCTGAGCCTGATGTTCAAAGATGCTAGGCAACACAGCTATGTGGCCAACAGCACCTTTCCCCTCTACACCTGAATCTCCTTCAGGCCACCTTCCCTACCCACAAGGTTCTTTCCCATCCTTTCTTTGTTACAGAATCCAACTTTCTTTCAGGCCAAGCCCCCAGCCCTGACACTAACAAGCCAGCTCAAGGGATTTTCTTCTAATCCTGACTCCACCTAAAGCTTAAGCATCACAGACTTAAGGCAAACTCATACCTTGAACATGAGTTCGATCCCTGGGTTGGGAAGATCCCCTGGAGAAGGAAACGGCAACCCACTCTGGTACTCTTGCCTGGAAAATTTCATGGACTGAGGAGCCCAGTAGGCTACAGTCCATGGGGTCGCAAAGAGTCAGACATGACTTAGCGACTTCACTTTCACACCTTAAACTATTAATTTCCTTTTCCATGTAGCTGTTTTCAATGGGACTTGGCCTCAGGCTCAGGATCTCCTCAGCACTGAAATTACTCCTTAGGCCCAGATACTTACAGGCTGACAAACTGATTTGTTACACTCAAACCACCTCATCAACCTTAGAAAGTGAAGACAAACAAATACAAAGACTAACTATGAGTAAAATGAAGAGAAAAAATACAGAGATATCATGATCTTAGATTCAAAGCGCGTTTACTAAACAAAGATGTTCAACTGCATATCAAACATAAACCAAATTAAAATCTCAACGGAATAGCTAAATACACCAAAGAAAAATAATTCAACAAATCACTTAAGACACTTTGCCAAAAGAAAAAAAAGTAGCAAAACTAACTTTAAAAGATCCAATTGAAAAATACCACATAGAGGCTGGTTGGAAGGCTGCCCTGTAGACCCTGGTGGTTGTCAGGCAGGCAGAAGCAGCCAGGCACCGGGGCTGGAGAAAAATGGAAGCTTTGCCGCCAACTACTTCCTTTACTGAGACCCCTGTGAGGGCAACATCAACTGTCTTATGATCTCTGAACCTGCAGCACCTATGGGGGACCTGGCACATAAAAAGCCTTTTCATTTTTAGGACAGTATGAGGCTACAGAACATTCTGGTAAAGAGCTGAAAATGATGAATTCTACCAGTTATTAGAACGCATGATAAAATAAGAATTTAGGACACACAATTCTGGTATAAAAACAAGAAAGTGAAATCTGTAAAAACAAAACAAAAACTTAGAAAAGAACCAATTTTTAGGATTTCACGGTAATTATCACAAGATACAGGGGAAGGATTAAAAGTTGGTACTACGATAACTGAATAAAAACTTAGATCAATGCTTCAGATTTGAACAGGCTACCAGACTTACCAGGACTATGCATTTCTGCAAAAAGTTTGTGAGTCTTTTAAAGTCTCACCTTGGGCTCATGTTGCTTATGCCTGCCTATTCATTCCTTTCAAAGAATTCACATATTGAATAAATACGGGAAAATCTTCTTCCACTAAACTCCAACAAGCCACATCAACTCTTGTGCTGAATGGAAACTGCCCTGACAGTCATATATTACCCTAAATCCAGAGGGTCAGTTAAGTCAGACAGAACTTGAAAATAATTTTGGCACACTTTTTCAACAAAGATTGACTAACGGTGCAAAGGAAGACAAAGAAAGATGCCAGCCTCGCAAGTTCGCGAAATAAATTAGCAGTTGAATCTTCTATTTATAGTAATCTCATCTCTGATGACATGACACACAGCAGTATCTGGGCAACAGCGTATCAGAGCAACAAATCACTATTTGAAATCACACTACCTCAGCGACAGTACACTAAATTCCATGTGCAGTGGGGACAGAAAAATCACCAACACCGTCATATCCTTTCAGAAGGCAACAATCTAGGAAGACAAGGTAAAGATGTGAAAAGCGTAATCAAATTGAAGACAATACAAGATAATAAGCCATAAGGCAGATCTGAGGACAGTGACTGCAGCCATGAAATTAACAGACACCTACTCCTTGGAAGGAAAGCTATGACCAACCTAGACAGTATATTAAAAAGCAGAGACATTACTTTGCTGCCAAAGGTCCATACAGTCAAAGCTATGGTTTTTTCAGTAGTCATGTATGGATGTGAGAGAAAGCTGAGTGCAGAAGAATTGATGCTTTTGAACTGTGGTGTTGGAGAAGACTCTCGGGAGTCCCTTGGAATGCAAGGAGAGTAAACCAGTCAACCCTAAAGGAGATCAACCCTAAATATTCGTTGGAAGGACTGACACTGAAGCTCCAATCCTTTGGCCTTACAGGCTGATGCGAAGAGCCAACTCACTGGAAAAGACCCTGACGCCAGGAAAGATTGAAGGCAGGAGGAAAAGGGGATGACAGAGGATGAGATGGTTGGATGGCATCACCAACTGAATGGACATGAGTTTGATCAAACTCTGGGAGATGGTGAAGGACAGGGAAGCCTGGCGTGCTGCAGTCCATGGGGTCACAAAGAGCCAGACACGATCGAGCCAGTGAGTAACAACAAATAAGGCGCAGCACGGCGCCTGCTAAGCAGGGCACACAGACAGCGTCGGTAGAGAAGCCCAGAGGAGGGAGAGGGAGGCCAACAGGAGTCAGGGTGACCAGTCAGTGAGAAGGCGTGAGCCAAGCCTCTTCTCTGGTAGGTGACAGACTGATCTGCTGAGGCCAGAGTGGAGGAGGGCAGAGGGCGAAGGCAAGCAAAAGGGGTGAAAGCAATGAGGTGGGCTAGGGGCCTGGAGTGAGGTCCCACATGGGAATTTTCTACTGAGAGTGCCCACTTACAGAAGGGCCCCTGTGGTTCAAAATCAGGACTTTTCAATTTGGTGTCCCTTCAGTTTCATACCCAGAATGTCTTCCCCCAGCTCTGTATCTGCCAGTGCTCTTTAGACTAGATCAGGAACTGTCTTTCACACTTCCTCCATGTGTCACAGATGTTTACGATTTAAGAGGCGGCCAGTCTGGACTTCGCTAAAGTTTGTACAAATCTCTTGGTATTGTCAGGACATGGACTAGACCATGATAAGGCTGTCTTTCGTTAACAGGGCTGTGAAATTTGGCCACTATCTCTAACTCATGATCGAACGGGACATCCGACACAGATGTACTGCTAGCACTAGCAAAGTCGGCAGGTGTGCTCATGCCAGCAAACGCTCAGAATCCATCTTGATCTCCGATCAATTTCTTGACCACAAGGAAAATTTCTGACCACAGGAAATGCTTGAATAACCAGCTATGGTTTGACTCACAGAAGGTTTCCAGATACAATCTCCATAGCAAAATAAAGGACTCCTGGATGCTGAAAATCACCTACCTTGGGAGTCACACAGCATGCAAACGATTCCTTGGAACCCACCACTCTCCTAAAGCAGGCCAGGAAGGATAATACGGAAATCTGTTTCCTTTTCACTCTGAACAAACAATTTTACTGAAAAAGATACAACTATCTGAAATAGGGAGTGTCCTGAAAGCAACCAACAATCAGCAGTGGAAAGGACAGATTAGGATACAATGAGAAGTCTCAAGAAAAAGAAATGAGAGGCCGGCGGGAATGACAGAGAACTGCAGACCTTCTGAGCTTACTGACTGGGTGTGTGAGGCCTGTGCTGGGGTTTTCCCAAACAAAGCGATGTAAGCTATAAGACCAGAAACTCCCATTTGACACCTCAGCTGGCTCTCAGACACACCATTATTCTTCAAGGGCCTGGAGGTGAGAGACGCTGTCACACATTCACAGCCTTCCTGAGTGCCAACAGCATCACTAGTCCAATCTTGGCAAGACAGGCTGAGGCTCAGCTTCCAGGGAGAAGCTCTCAGGAAGCCTCAGCTGCGTCTGGCAGGAGGGGCAGGAAACTCTTCAACTCTTGAGGTCTTAGTTAATAAAAACCAAAGAGTTGGGCCAGATGCCTAAAAAACCCGAACACTCTCATTTATACATTAAAACTCTCATCATACACATTTGTAAATTTATAAAGAAGTGTACAATGATGAACGTAAATGATAGAATGATTAAAAAAAAATCATCTTGTTCAGCTCTCTACAGTGTTGGTCAAGTTCATGGACGTGTGGAACAGCATCCAGACCAAGACGCAGAGCATTTCCAGTCTTCCAGAAGCCCCTTGTCGTCTCTATTCCTCACCAAGGATAACCACTGTGCTGCCTTACGAGAGCGTGGGGAAGTTTCTCCTGCTTGTCTCCTTTATATAAACAGAATCATATAGTATATGCGTTCTTTTGTCTCTGGCTGCTTCTGTTCCTTGTGTTCGTGAAATTCACCAATATGGAGGAGAGTTGAACAAGATGATTTTTAAGGCATCTTGCAATTCTAATGTATTGCCATTTTAAAGACACCGTGCTGCCCTTACACATCGAACGGTATTTTGGCAATATCCATCGAAACATAAAACATCCACTTAGCAGACGTTTTATTAAGTGTATTTCTCCTTCAGATGTATTTGTACACCCGTATGTGTCTGAATACACCTGCCTATAGACAGACATCCACTGCAGTGCTGTTTATAATAAAAGACTAGAAACAATGTCCCTCAACGGCAAATAAATTATGACACGTCCAGGCCAAGAAATCCTATGCAGTCAAAGGGAGGAGGGGGAGGAAGCAGAAGCGGAAGAGGAAAAAGAAGTCATAGCAGTAATTCATACTCACCAACACGGGAAGATGTGCCCAATGTATTCTTCAGGTGGAAAAGCAGTGAGTTGCACAACAGCACACTTCGTGCTGCTGCAGCTGTGTGTGAACGCAGCGTGCATGTGATGTGTGGGAAGTGTGTGTGTGTGTGTGCGCGCGCGCACAAAACAACTCTGCAAGAGAACCTCTCAGACTCCCAACAGCAGGTAACTACGAGGAGTGAGAGGCAACTTTACTTTTCCACTTCAAACAGTGTCTATAGTTTATTTTTTTTTAAGTAATATACACATGTTGTTTAACTTCTTTTCATACAATATAGCAATTACATATAGAAGTAAATAGATAAAAAGCCCTATTTTTCAGCACTACCCCTACTGAAAATCTCTCTCCTCATCCAGAGCTGTCTGGGAGGAACTCCTGAAACCTTTGCTATTTTCAAACAGTTTCACATCACGTCACAAGCATATACACATAGGTTCACTCTACCTGATCATGAGATCATACCACACGCTCTATTTTGCAACTTGCTTTTCCCACCTTACAATCAATCTTGGACACACAACCCCATACTGGTTAGATAAACCTTATCTTTTTAACATCGGCCTAGAGCTCCCCTGTACAGATGTGCTGTTCTATTAACAGACACCCTTGTACACGTCTTTTGAGGACACACGCAACCACTTCCATAGGACAAATTCCCAGAAGGGCCCATGACTGGGATTGAGAAAGTAAGTTCTAAAATTTTAACAGATGGTACCAAATTATCTTTTTAAAAGGTTATGACTATTATATTCCCACCAACAGTACACAAGTACACCAAATTCTAAACATTCTGCCTTTGATTATATTTTTGAACAAGCAGTACCTATCTTACAATAGGAACAACAAGTGCCATAATAAAAAGGAATAGAAACCTTTAGGTTTAGGAGCTAGCAAAAAAAGTCTTAAGTTTAACCTGTTTTAAAAGCTGGTCTCCCACCTGCCAGATTTACTTAGAAGGCCAAAGAAAGCACCTGACTTGCTGCTACGCATATATCCCCACCCACAAAGAAGGCTGGCCCTGGACATTATGACCAGAAGCCATCAGGCCGCCACACTTGCTGGCTGCCGAGGTCCATGTGACAATCAGACAAGAGAAGTACTGTTTGTGTTGCCATGAAAATTGTGTTTCTCTGCCCTGTCAAGACTTCCTTTTAAAATGACTTGGGTTTTGGCTCCCTGCTTTTAGGAAATGCCAATTGTTGTTAAGGGCTAGGATTTCAAAGCACAGACAACCAGGGCTGTTATGCTAGTTATAGGAAGGTAGGCACATTTTTAAGTCAGCAAGGCCATCGTCATATACAGGCTGGTCTAACAAGCCTTCCATTTAAAAGTTGAGGATACTCGGGTCTTAAGATATAAATAATGAAGATTAAGAGCTTGAATTCTGGAATTAGATAGATCTACATTTGAGCTGAATCTGCTACTTGTAAGTTTAAGCTACTTTTAGGCAAATGACTTAATTTTTCTCAATACTAGCTCATCATTGCAATAGGAAACTAATAGCCTCTGCCTCATAAGAGTGCGTGGGGATTAAGTAAGATCATGCAGAAGAGAAAAGAGCTGAGAACTTTTTTCCTCTGTAAAACCACTCAGGAAGTTCTCTGCAGAGCTGGGCACAGACATTCCGATCCACTGGGATGCTAAAAGAAAAATGCACAAACACCAGGAATTCTGAACGGAATACTTGCCAACTCTGCTGAAACGACGGACAGGCAGCCGTGGCCGTCCTGTGTGCTTCTCCAGCGTCCCACTCTCCTTTCCTGGGAACAAGGAAGAGTCAGCTCCTTTGCTCTACTGTGGCTGGGGAAGGCCACGTGACCAGTTCTGACCAATGACTCCTGAGTGTAAGTGAGGTGAGGCTGAAATATTTAATTGCTAGAATGAATTTCCCCCAAAATTTCTTTCCCTTTGCACCTAGCATCATTCAAGAGGGTGCCTGCTCCATCGGCTGGGTCCTTGAGTGATGACAACGCAAAGCACAGGAGCCAGAAAAACCATTATGAATGGGGGGGGGGGGGAATCTTTGCTCTTTTAAGGCACTGAGATTTTAATCTGGCCACATCTGAATGATATACTATGGCCAGCGGGAAAGAAAAATTCAGCTAAAGAAATGACAGTAATAATTAAGGTTGGGGTGAAAAATAAAATCTATTCTCTAGAAAGGATCTTTCTTTATGTAGATTAAAGAATGAAAACCTGTGAAATTCTCCACTGACCTAAGGAAGCCACAGGGTCTGTGCAGCTCTTATCCACAGACTCACAAAGAGCTTCCTGTTCCTGTGACGGACTGCATTTACTCCCGCCCTACACACTGTCAGATCATACGGGAGGCGCATCCTTCTTACGTTTCTCGGCAGAGTGACACAGACACACACAGACACACAGACACAGACACACAGACACACAGACACACAACTGAGGACAGAGACCTAACCGAAATGCTAATAAAATCAGAGGGAGACAGAAACGAGCAATGGAGAGATGGCAGGAGAGGGTCTAAATACATCCCTCTCTCTAAACCCTCAAGCTCTCTAAACCTTCAAACTCTCTAAACCTTGAACAAGATCAGATTACCTTTAAGTGACACAGAAGCAGCCACTTCCTTACCAGTGCTAGTGGAAGTTCTCATCAGTGAGCAAAAACTAAGGACTGTAAAAAAAATGAGTTTTTCAGAATGCTAAATTTACTAAAGTTAAAAGACTGTACTTGGTTTTCAAATGGCAGAATAGAGACTTGACCCCTTTCTCCACTAAAGAACCACACAAAAGCAACCAGACGAATGAGAAACAGAAATAGCACGTCTTTGACAAAACTAGAGACTCTGTGACCCCAAACCCCAACACACGAGTTAAGAACCATCAAATGCTGTGAAGGTCAAACAAGGCTGTGGGAAAGCGATGAGAGAGGACGCTTGTTACAGATGTCGGACAAAGTGGGCAAGTCCTCTTGTAAAAAGTAAACGCTTCTTTCTAAGGCGGGCAAGACCAGCAAGCCATTGTTTCTAATAGTGGGAACTGGCTCAGGGATTGGTGACTGAGGCTTCCTCAGACCCAGTCCAGCATGAAGAATCACACACACAAGTCAAATCTACAGGAAGCAGTCTGTCAAGGGGGTAGGGTGACAAGAGTGAGATTGCCTGGGGCATTACAACTGCCATTTCCAGATGTCTGAAGGCAAGAAAGGCTGGTAGAATATTCAAGAAAACCCCCTGCTAGGCTAGTCCCTTCCCAAAAGAATTTTCTACAGATTGCTAGACTGGAAGGAATCACCCCATTCAAGGATGGAGGACAATTTTATAAAATGATCTAGCATGTACTGAGCTGTGCATTTCAAAAACGGTTGATGGTAAACTCTGTTCTGCACATTTTAATCACAATTTTAAAAAAAGGAACCAGCACAAGACTACTAGCAAAAATCAAACAAAACAAGAAAGCCCACAAGAAAAACCAACTGCAAAGAACATTCATCCAAAAATGCTGTCATCAGTAAATAAAAACATATTCCCATGAAATAAAAGACAAAGGAACAATGCAATCTCCTCTGTGAAACAATGTGTAAAGCAGAGATATACTTAGAAAAGATATGAGACAACAAAAAGTAGATAAAACATTTAAGGACAGAGCTAGGGAAGTAGGAGAGAAAAATAAACCTTTTTCCATTACAGAAACCAAAAACACATGGAAAAGAAAGGACACTGCTGAAAAACCGGGAAGGGATGCGTAGAACAGAAGTCAGGACGACTTCAATCTACAGATTAAAGTGGCTCACTCTTCCAGGAAAAACTGACTTAATTCAATTAACAAGATATGTCCCGGTAAACTTATTAAACTTTAAAAAGAGAGAGTGAAGAAAGGCAGTCTTCAAGGCACTGAGGCGAAACACAGGCAGGCTTCAGACTGCTCTGCTGCAGAGCCCACACTAGAAGATAGCAAAGCATGCCTAGAAAGGCCTCGAGAAGAGAAAGGCTAACCCAATCTTATACACAGCAAGACTGCCATTTAAATATAAAGACAATAAACATCTCTCAATGTTCAAGAGGAAAAACAAATCTCTACAGAATAACCGCATTTATGCACACTGATGTAAAAACTAGCAATCAGCAGCACATTTAAAAATAATACTCTATAACCAAGGCATCTGTTTTTACTCACACTTCTGACACCAAACGTGTGTGGGTCTTTTCCTCATACCGACTAATTCTCCAGCTCTGCGGAGACCAGCTGGATGTCCAAAACAACTGGGTTCTGACACAAACTGCCCTGGAGTCAGGGCAGATCCCAAGGTTAAGGGTTCAGTTCCATAGGACTGGCCCCCACTTTGGGCACCGGTCACAAGTCCCAGGCCTCCTGTACTTCTGGCTGACAGACTGCAAGTCAGGAGTTCCCATGACCCCCTTTTCAGGTTTGATAACTTGCCAAAACAGCTGGCAAACTCAAGAGCACATTTTTGCTTAATAATATTGCTGGTTTATAATGAAGGATACAAGGTGTCCCAGGTGGCACCAATGGTAAAGAACTCGCCTGCCAATGCGGGAGGCGTAAGGGGTGCCAGCTTGACCCCCGGATCGGGAAGGTCCCTGGAGCAAGACACGGCAACCCACTCCAGTATTCCTGCTTAGAGAATCCCATGGTCAGAGGAACCTGGTGGGCTATCGTCCGGGTGGCACAGAGCTGGACACCACTGAAGTGACAGCGTGTAAGGACGTGAGGGAAATGACTCAGGAACAGGCAAGTGGACAAGACGCACAAGGCAACGGGTGGGGAGAGAGGCATGGAGCCTCTATGCCCTCTCTGAGCACCTGACACCTCAACCAGAAAGCTCTTTGAACTTCATCGTTTAGGGGTTTCTGTAGAGGCTTCATGACATAGGTGTGACGGCTTAAGGCACTGGCGCTGGTGAGTGAGCTCCGCCTCCAGCCACCTGCCTCTCCACAGAGGTTGGCGGGGGTGGTGGGGCTAAACTGTCCAACCTTCTAATCGTGCCTTGGTCTTTCTGGTGACCAGTCCCATCCTGAAGCTCTCTAGGGGCCCTAAGTCACCAGTCATTTCATTAGCCGATAAAAGGCACTCACCTGAGATCCTGTGAGTCAGAACCTGGAAACAAAGACCAAAGAATCTATTTCCCAGTACACCAAGTATGACTCATTCTAGGACTGCTGGAGTGGGTCAACAATAGAAAATTATTAATATATTCCTGCTGCTACTGCTGCTGCTAATTCGTTTCAATCGTGTCCGACTCTGTGCAACCCCACAGATGGCAGCCCACCAGGCTCCCCCATCCCTGGGGAAGAACACTGGAGTGGGTTGCCATTTCCTTCTCCAATGCATGAAAGTGAAAAGTGAAAGTAAAGATGCTCAGTTGTGTCCGACTCTTAGTGACCCATGGACTGAAGCCCACCAGGCTCCCCCATCCATGGGACTTTCCAGGCAAAGGTACTAGAGTGGGGTGCCACTGCCTTCTCCAATATATTCCTAAATAGATCAAAAGTGAAAAATGACTGCATCTTTATAAAAACTAAAAATAAACAAAAACTCTTAGTGAAAAAGGATGGATGGTAAGTTTTTAAAAATGAAAAAAAAAAAAAAGAAAAGATTATTTCATCCCAAGGCAACAAGGAACAAGGCAAGAATATCCACTATTACTAACTGGCATTATGTGATATTGTCTTGGAGGTACTATTGGCCAATATAATTAGTTCAAAGGGGGGTAAAATCAGAGGAATAAACATGAGGAAAAGAAGTCAAATAATAATTATTTACAAGTGCTATTACTTATTTACCTAAAAAAAAAAACAAACCCCAAGAAGTTTTATATCTTGACTGTGGTGAGCATTGCAAAACTATACACATTTCGTCAAAATTCATTGGGTGTAAACTTAAAATTGGTGAGTTTTATTATATGTAAATTATATCTCAATAAACCCAAATGAATCACTTGAAACACCATTAAGAGCAATAAAATATTCAGTAAGGAGTCTGAATACACCGTTAATATGCAGAAATCAAAAGTCTTTATCTAAATAAACACACATATTAGTCCCTTTTTATACATATGCTCCCCCACAAGAAAAGCCAAGAGTTACATGAAGTTTAAAATACTACCGAGAGACAAAAAAAAACCCATAACATCATAAAGATGTCAACAGTTAATGTATGATTTAATATGATCCCAGCAGGATTACAAAAGGCTTATTTTAAAAATTAAACAGATTCTAAAGTTCATACAGAAAATTAAACAAGCAAAAAAAGCCGAGATAGTTCCAAAGTGCCTACCTAGAAAACTCAGACACTAAAACAGTATAGCTCTGGGACAAAATGGATGGCTAGCTAGCTAGCTAGATCAGAGAGATGAGAGGGTTCAAACAGATACTCCAATACTAGAATTCGGTAGTGTGTACGTAACATATACAAGTGGCTTTCAAATCAGTAGAAGACAGAAGATGCAGTAAATAATGCTGTCACATCTGAAATAATGCTGCAGCCTCCACAAAACACATTTCAGATAAAACCATAAAACAGTAGGGAAAAGCTAGGGTAGACTGAAGCCAGAAGGAACAATAAAAAAGCTGGCTGGCAACCCTCTGTCATCCCCAGCACTAGCCCACCAACTCAGAGTCTGGGCGCTGCAGCAGCAGCAGCCACAACTGAACCGACCGCCTCTTAGCAGACACGACTGAGCGACCGGACTGAACTGGACTGGTACAAGCTGTCAGCCCAACGCTGCGGTGCGTCTGCGCCCTACCTTTTGGGAAGGCACAGCTGCCAATCATCTCTAACTTTTATGGCATTACCAGATGGTCCACCTCACACGGCTGCTGTAGAGATGAGATGAGATCTCATCATGGCTGATGAGATGAGATACGGCACCCAGCACATGCCTATTCAAGAGGAACAGAAGGTCTTACTGCTACCTTTCAAATTGCGACCAACATCCCCCAAGGCAAGGATAGCTGCGAAGTTTCATCATTTAAAAACATTTCTGTGTCTCTTCTTTGCTCTTCCATCACACCACGCAGCACAGGTAAGGCAGACACTACCTCCATCCTGCACCGGAGAAATGAAGGATCAGAGAGACGAGAGGACTCCAGCCCTGGCTCTGGGGGCTCGTGGTCTTGAATGTGGGCGTATCCCTCCCCCGTTCTCATTTCCTAACTCATGTTCTGTTCACTGTCTTCTGGGTTGCTGAAGATGCTCACCAAACACCCTCACGGCCTGAATGAGTGAGCAACAGATCCGGAACTTGAGTCAGATGTTCTGATGCCTGCCATCTGTCACCTTGTCATCATACCAAAATGGTCACCACACCCAACTTCACAAATCTGAAGTAACTGAGAAAGCCTACTTGGATGAATAAAACACCTAAGCTACAAATTTAATCTGGAGAAGGAAATGGCAACCCACTCCAGTATTCTTGCCTGGAGAATCCCATGGACGGAGGAGCCTGGTGGGCTACAGTCCACGGGGTCGCAAAGAGTCGGACACGACTGAGCGACTTCACTTACTTACTTACAAATTTAGTAGTTTAAATCAGACTTTGGGGTGGGGTCGGGGGGGAGATGAAGGACGGTACTATCTGAACAGCAGTATTAGAAGGCCTGTTTCCAAAACAAGCAAAAGTCACCTGTGATTAGCATGTTGAGAGCTATTAGAAAGTACTTCTCAAATGCTCAGATATAGTTGGTCAAATCTAAGAAAATGTTTGAATATATCAAAATAAGTGTTTTCATCAGCGCCTGCATTTAACAGATGAGGCAACTAGGGCTGAGCCTGAGGAAGTAACCCGCCCCAGATCACAGATCCAGTGAGGCGGCAGGACTAAGCCTGGCATCCAAACAGGCAGACTCCAGGAGGCTGTTCTTAACCACTCTGCTGTGTTCTCTCTCCTGTTAAACGAGGATTATAACTGGGTGGCAGCATTAAGGCTCATTTTTACTTTCTTCTTTAGATCCTTTGAGGATAAAATTATGACAGTAATAAAGCAATTTCCATTTTGTAAAAAAGACAACCGTTTTTTCCCTAAATGGTTTAAGGGGTTCCCCGATAATCTTGCTTATATTATTTAAATGTTGTGTCAGTCCTTCCCTTCAAAGATCACTCTAAAGATAGGGCTTCCTTACCCCAAACATAGGAAATATGAAATAGTGATGTTCAGATTAGGAAGATATCGTCAGCCTTACATAACTGCCGCCAAGAAGGCTGTTGAAAGGCTAGCTGTGTGCAGGCCAAGGACAACTCTTCACAGTGAGGATGGAGGGAAATGATGCTGATAAAGAGCTTAGGACTGGGCCTCATTAATTACCCTCATCCCAACTGCCATCACAACAGCCACTACCACATGCCTTCCCTCGGCCCATTTTCACGTCTGCCACACGAGGCCACCTTACCACTAACACCCACACTTTCTGTACTGCCCCACAATCCTTCCCCCAGTAGCTGTTACCACACAGATGGGGGCAGCTTAGAACCGAGGGGCTTCTTAGAACCCCAAATCCTTATATCCAATTCAGATTGGCTGTTTTCACCTTGTTTTTCGTCACGTAGTCTCAGACATTAAAACAACCACAACAACTACATAACCTAGATTTTTCAGAGCTCAGAAGATCTCTGAGTTTACTCAGATTCGGGGGTCCTTCGCCCCCTTCATGGGTGATGAAGGAACACACGCTTTTCACAGAAAGCCCAGGGTAGGAAGTGAAATACCTCATTACAGATTAAGTTTCCACAAAAACACTCTCTGGCTGCCACAACCCAAATGCCAGCTCCTGACAACCGCAAAAGAAGAAAGAGTTTTTTGTTGTGGCTTTTGAAACACAAAACAGGAACACTGTAGGTGCAGTTATCAGAAGCTACACACTAGAAATGTCTCGTTTCAAACAAACTGCAGCTCACCTGAAAAGATAAACTGTGTGAGTTTGTTTTTAAACTGCTGGGAGGCCACCGAATTTAAATAGACAAGGGAGTCCAGCCAAGAGGGAAAGAATGCAAACTGGGGTGAAATCACAAGGCCTTGTACCATCTCTGTTTGAAAAAGTGGATTCAATTGTCTGATACCCAAGTAATCTTACATTTCAAACAAATAAACCACCTGAGCACCTGATTCACCACAAAAGAGTGAACTGATCTTTTCAGACCAGGATTCTCAAGCGATACTCTTCCACGTCTTCTTCTACCAGCCTCAGGCCTCCTGGCTTTCTGTTGCCTCAGTTCCCACTCCTACTGACCCAATTGCTCTGTTCTGGTCAAGTGAACACGAAGACCCCTGGCTGCGGTCTCTGGAGAGCTAGGCCCCAGGGGAGGCGTAAGTGGAGAAAGCCGGCCCTCAGGAGCCTCAGGGGTGTAATATCTGAGGCAACCACCCTGCCCTCTCTACTCTTCTGCTCAAGCTGCCAGACAAAACGTCACGGCCTGGGCAGTCCAAGACCCAGGCGCTGGCCACTCTGGTTTCTGGCGAGAGATCTCTCAAGTCTCCTCTTGTAAGGACACTAATCCTCTTAGACCAGGGCCCCACCCATATGACTTCAATTAACCTCAATAGAGGGAAAACCAGCCACAGAGGCATGTCTAGAGAGGGAAGGTTACGAAAAGTGGGGATCTGCCATGTGGGAGGGGAAACAACATATGAGGCAGCAGGAACAGTGATGAGGGGAGACCTCGGGGCATGAAATGGCAAAGGGGGAAGAGAGATGAGGCTGGAATGGCTGCCAGGACCGGCAAGTGACCCATCTGCTCACCATTTCTGGCATTTTTCCACTTCTGGCCTTAATCCAGCCCCCTCCCCCCAACATGCTGAATTACATACACACCTCCAGCCTTTCAGGTCTAGAGGTTTAGGTGAACCCATTAGCATTATGAGAGACTGGGCACATATGTAGAGAAAGGAAGCCCCGCACGGAGGAAGATTTGCAGAAAGGCAGCTAGATCAACTGCAACTGTTTAAGATCAAGTGCTTTCAAGTCTTCAAGGGTCAGAACTGTTCTCCACACAGTACCCAAGGTTGTTTCATTAAACAAAGGCCAATTACTGTCCCTTCACTTAAAATCCTCCAATGGCTTCTTACCTCACTCAGAATCAAAGCCAAGGTCCTTAACCAGGAACGCTTCGGCCTCAGGAATTTTACACTTGATGCTGTCTGGAAGGTTCTTCCTGGGTAACTGCATGTCTCTCTTCCTCACTGACTTCAGGCTCTCATCACAAGGCTCTCTCACCCAGCCCCCCATCTAAAGTTTTAACACTCACCCCGGACACTTCGCATACCACTCTCCTGCTTCATTTTTCTCCTCTCAAGCACTAATCATGAAGATTCTTTATACTCTGTTTGTCACTGTCTCCTCCACCAGAACGCACTGCATGCCGCACGAGGGCAAGGGTCTCGTATCGTTTGTCCAATGCTGTACCATCAGCATCTTCCGCAGCACATGGCACACAGTACAGGCGGTGCTCGGGATCAGTGTGCTGAATGAATGAGAAAGGACAGGATCCTCACGCACTCCAGTCCTCTGGCACTCTGGAACCAGGCAGAGCAATAAATGTACAGAGTTATCTAACGAGTGAGGTAATACAGAGCTGAAGACGGCTCTGCAGAAAAAAAGATCCCCAAGGACACGTAACAAACGTCCTGATTGTAAGGGGTGAACACCTACAGAGGGATCAAAAACCAATCCAAGAAATGACTTCAGTCAAGCAAGAAGTCACTACTGAAAATTTCTCCACAAAATGACAAGGTCTCCCCTTTTCTGAGTGTTTAGGATGTGCCAGACCAAGTACCTTATACACATGATCTCATTCAGTCCTTATAACCCTAATAAGGTGGGTATTCTCATTAGCTGCATTTGACAGAGGAAGCACAGACCTCAGAGATGTGAAGCAGTTTAACTAAGAAATGCAGCCGAGCTGGGCTTGAGAACCAGGTATGACCAGTTCCAAAGTCCATGCTTGACCCGCCTGGCTCGCAAGCCCTTTGAAACTCAGAAAGTGAGTCAAGGGGCTGCTCTTCCTGGAGGGAGAGGCCTGGGCTGGACCTGGAAGTGAGGTACCTCTGCAGGGGGGAGGGGAACAAAGCCCAGTGAAGGAGAGGGTTTGGCAAGCTGAGAGGCCCAGTGGGAGCGAAGACACACTGTGGCGTCAGAACTAAGAGCAGGAGCGACAAAAGCTATCTGACCACTTACAACCTGCCAGGTACTATTGTAAGGGTTTTTTTTAACATACTGAATGCCCTCAGTGATTCAAAGTAGTACCATTGTCCTCATCTTACAGTCAAGGAAACTGAGTCACAGAGAGGTTAACACTAGTTCACAAGAAGCAAAACAGAGATTTGGATCCAGGCAGCCTGGCTCCAGGTTCATACTGTACAGATTAGGCAGTAGCGAAAAAAAAGGGGGGGAAAGGTCATCAAAGCACATGCGCCACGAATGTGCCCACGCGCACCGTCCCCACAGGCACACAGCGAAGCTCTCCCATGGCTTCGCCACGGCCCGCCCCCAGTTACTAATAACAGCTGCAATCTGTCCTCTCCCCGTCTCCACCCCCTGCCTTCATCTGCCCTGATGCGCTTGTTGCCAGGCTGTTTCCCAAAGGCCCCTGATCTAATGGCAAGCGTTTCTCCCCAAAGATGCTCCCCTCAATTAGTGGTGAAATTTAAATCTGCCATGCAGACAGCACTCTGCTCATTTACCCAGGCAAACAAGCTCAATAAGGAGGAAGGTCACAGCTCTAAGTATTTGTCAAAGAGCATTTTACAGAGGCCTTCCATTTGCACAGAGGAGCCATGGACCACCTCTGACCTGCGAACAAAGCAGACAAGCTGATCTCCAGCCCCGGCTGCAGGGCTCCACGCTCACCCCTGGAGACTCTGGGGGAAGAGCCTCGCTTTCAGACTCTGCCTCACCCTTCCTCCCCTCACAAACTGCCCTCGGGGTTGAACCTTTCATTGCAGAGTCTCACTGGAAGGTGTCAACAGGAACACCTACTTATCTGCACCACAAATGGCTAAAACTGAATCTGCGCAATGCCCCATGATGGCCTGTCAAGTAAAACCCACGGGATTATCAGGATCTGTGCTAACCACAGTCTCAGCTCAGAACCACAAGGAGAGCCCCAGCAGAGAGCTACACCACAAGGTACTGGAAGAATTCAAGATTCGTCCAGCCAGGCACACTCTGCAATAGGAATGATCTAGCTGCTAAAACAATGTATGACACAGCTGTGTGTACCCACAGCCACTTCTGCCAGAACTACCCCCTACCCCTCAAAAGATGGGAAACACAAAGCCATAAATAGGTAGCAGAGATCCCCTTACTGCTTTAGCTCTCAGCCTCACTGACTTATTGCCTCTTCAAGAACGGATATGTGCTTCAAGACAGCTTCTAAACCAACGTGTTCAACACACTAAAAATCATGATTAAAAACGCCCTCACCCCTCGGTATACAATCGCAGTACATGAGTGTACATACATGCACCAAATTTCAGAGACAAGAGTGTTCACAGCAGCACTATTCATAACAGCCCCAACTGGCAAGTGCCCAAATATCCATGAAGAACAGAATGAATAAATCAGTAGTGGGCGAGTCACATGATGGAACAATATACAGCAATAAGAATGAGTGAGTCACGCAGTCATGAGTGAGTTTACAGATCCACCCACAGATAAATCGCAGACATAATGCTGAGTCAAAGAAGCGAGGCCACAGCGATGCATTTGGGATGAGGCCATCAGTGAAGTATAAAAGCAGGCAGAACTGCTCTGTAACTGCCAGAAGCCAGGGCAGTGGTGACCGTGCTAAGTTTGGGAGGGAGTTGGTCATCTTCGGTACTGGGTACTGGTTATACAGGTGTATGCAGTCAGTGGTTATTCACTGAGCTGTACTCAGCACGAGGGCCCTTTTCTTAATGGATACTATAGTGTGCTGTTCCTTGCTGTTCAGCTGCTAAGCTGTATCCAACTCTTTGCAACCCCGTGGACTGCGGTATGCCAGGCTTCCCTGTCCTTCACTATCTCCTCGAGTTTGCTCAAGCTCCTGTCCATTGAGTCAGTGATATATACTTTAATGGAAAGTTTTAAAAAAACTGCTTACGGGGAATTCCCTGGTGGTTCAGTGATTAGGACTCTGTGCTGCTACTGCAGACGGCATGGGTTCAATCCCTGGTTGGGGAAGTAAGATCCCACAAGTCTACGTGGCTAGTAAATAAATAAACAAACAACTAAATAAAAACACGATTCTGCCACCTCCTCCTTTCCCATTAAAAAAAATTTACAAATTAAAAACAAAAAATTAAACAACCACAACTGCCTATAGCCGCTGTCCAACCTCATCCATTACTGTTTTGGGGAGTGTACTGTGGGGCCCTCCACAACCACAGGAGCTCAGTAACAGGAGCCACAAAACGATGGCCAGCACAGACTGAATACTGCACACCAGGCACTATGCTAAGAACATTACACACACAAGTTCATTTCCTTCTAAAAAATTCCCCTTCAAAGAGCTATTATTTTTATTCCCAACTTGAAGGAACAGGAACGAGGCTTAGACAGCTTAAGGTCAGCTACTGCTTGGGAAAGTCAGGACACCAGAGGTGACTCAAAAGCTCACGGACTTAACCCTTGGCTACCTGAATGGGAAAGGGGTTCACATTATAAGCACAGAAACTGCACTGTGCCCCCATTTTTCTTTTTCATGACACTGACCTTTTTATTGAGTCCAGGCCAACTGTCTTGTAAACTGTATCACACTCAGATTCTGTCTGATTATTTCCTCACGTTAAGATTCAGACTAAGTGCTTCTGGCAAGGAGGCACACAATGTTAGGATGAACTGCTTCTGGGGTGCCAGTCCTGATTACTTTTTGATTAAGTGGTAACCCCCCACATCTCTCCATTTAAAGGTATATTTTTCCTTTACAATTAGTAATGCATTGGTTGCTATTTTGAGACCATGCAAACATCAAGTTCCCTCTGCACTTTTTCTCAGTGACTAACCATTGAGGCATAATTTACATATAATAAACAGTACACATTAGAAGTGTACAGCTTAAGGGACTTGCCTGGTGGTAGAGTGCTAAGAGTCTGCCTTCTGATGCGGGGGACACGGGTTCGATCCCCGGTTGGGGAACTAAGACTCCACGTGTGGTAGGGCAACTAGATCCGCACTACAACTAGAGAGCCCGTGTGCTGCAGGAAGCGCCACAGCCAGGACCGCACGCAGCCAAAGGCACACGATCTCGTGATCCTGGAATTCATACACGCGAGTAAAATCGGCATCACAGACCATCACCCCAGAAGGTCTCCCATGGCCCTTTGCAATCAATCGTTCTTGTCACCCCCAGCTCCCAGGCAACCGCTGATCCGCCTCCTGTCACTACAGATTAGTGTGCACTTTCCAGAGCCGTCTAGAAATGGAACCATAATTCGCAGTCTTTTGGTCTGGCTTCCATCCCTCTCAGCATCTAATGATCCTGAGGCCTGACAGTGTAGCCGGTGTAGCAGTAACTCATCCCTTTTGGCTTCCGAGTAGTACTCCAAGGGGTGGTGGTTTGTTTATTCACCTGAACAGCAGAGGTGAGGGTTCTGACTGCTCCCTATCGTCACCTGGTCCTGTCAGTTGTGTTATTCTCCAGTGACTTTAAAATCCAATCACGTTCCTTGCTTGAATTAATTATTCATTCGTGTAATTATGCCTATCTCCTCCACCCCTGGATATCATGAGGCCAACTTTAGTTCAACACAGTGCCTAGCATTAATGAATATAGTAATGGATTAATCCAATAAATATCTGCTGACTAAAGGGAATCTGCCATCCTCCACCACCACAAGATGGTAAGCTAAATATTTTTAAACCTATTAATGAATTATCAGGACATTTCTGTCTTTCTACAACCACTTGGGACTCTATCTGGATTTTTCTACTCCATCAGAAATGAAATGTCAAGCTTGACTATCAAGGAGTGCCCCTGGAAGTCAGATAGGAAAAAAACCTCTTGTATTACACAGCCTGTTTTGTACAGGAACTGAAACCCCAACACAGGGTAGTGTGGTTCAATGCCAGACCCTCCCACAAAGAGCTTTTGAAAATAAATGTGAATTTCAGGGGCAATGCTGTGCCCAGGCAGTGCTACCTTGAAAGGCAGAGTGCTGGAGCTCTTACCAGATTTGGAGGTAGGACTCCTCCCAGAGAGCAGGGGAAGAGAATACAAATGCTGCCGCCTTCTCTCCAGCCAAGCTAACCCTGCACTTTATTGACACTGAGGTCCTCCCTGCAATGATAAAAGACCATGCTGACCCCTGACTGCACCTCCCGAGAGTCACCTTCCCTCATGTGGGTTCTTACAGCAAGAAAACAATCTTGAGTGAGATGAGATCACGGATGCCAAGTGCCCAGTACAGCACCTGGAACACGGCAAGCACTCAACGAATAAATGTGTCAGGGATAGAAGACGGGGAGAGTTAACATGATGTCAGGCCATCTTTGGCATTATTATTCTACACAGCTGCAGGCCTCCTTGACTACATGGAGTTTCTCACTCCATACAGACCAACAGAAATTAACCATACCAGGGCCTACCAGTTATTTACACGGTACAGTCTGAATACATTATAATTCAAGATGCAAAGAGGGAGGGGCCTTGTGTCCAAATGAAGCTGCTTCTCCCTCGGAACAATTCTTCTCAGCTGCCTGTGGCACCCGCTGCAGGCGCTGTGGACTGCTCACCTCTCAGTAAGCAAAGTGATGAGGAAAAGGACTGCTGGATGCCAAGGAAGTCTGCCACTGCGACCCTGTCCCCTCCTCCCACTGCCCAAAGAAAAAGATTAGAAGTCACAGAGAGAGCAAGAAGATTTGACCTTACACACCATTCAAAGAACTCATTCCTAGAGAATGCTATTTTTAGTGAAATGGCCCACACACGAGGCTGAGGGCCTGGGGAGCCCGTGCCGCAGAGCACGGACGAGCAGGCCCGGGGCTCTCAGTCTGCAGTGCGTTAGCCCCTCCGGGACGGGGAGGGGCGACCCCTTCTGCAGTGCATTAGCCCTTCCGGGACGGGGAGGGGTGACCCCTGGAAGCTCCCTTGGGGAGCGAGCATCTGTGTCACGGGGCTGTTTCTCCCAACTTGGGGAAGGGAGCCTTGACTCAAAACTGGCCCAGAGACTCGGGATTTAAAGCCTCAGTTTTGTGAGGTGTAAAGACAGCATCCTTATCCTCAGAAACTAGTCTCAGGATGGTGAACAGGCTCTCCAAGTGAGTCCTCCCCCCAACTCCAGGGAGATAAACTGTCTAGAAGTGAATATTCCCACTCCCTGCCCGGCACAGAGACGTGAGGTCAGCTGGGCCGAGGCGCCCTTGCACTGAGAAGTCACACTGCTGTGGAAGGGAAGCAGGGACCCCACGGCCCCGACCAATTTCTCACATGGGTGAAAACTGGAAGAAAAAGTTCCCTACCAAAAAAAAAAAAAAAAAAGGCCAGTCCGACCCACAGCCAGTGCCTCCGCCCACTTCTGGGCGGACCCCAGAAAGGCTGCAGGAGGAGGTGCCTTTCCCAGCCCGCTATGCGACCAGAGCTGGGAGACGGAGAGCCTAACATCCCACGAGCACGGGGAGCGCAAGGGCTGGCCCTGGGCTGGGCTGGGCTAAAGTGCAGGTTGATCTGAACACTTTTCTACCCGCTGGCCCTTTCTTGAACACATTCCAATTTTAGAAAATATGGAACAAGGATAAATGAACTGGTCAGAAAGCTCAGGGAAAAAACCAGGTGCAAACCAGAGCCAATCTCCACCCACAACGTGACAAGCTGACCTAAGGATACGGAGGAGGCGCTCCAACAGAGCCCTGGGAACTCGGGGCAGCGCACCTGGAGGCGAGAAGGCAGCAGCCCTTTCTTCCTGGTTCGCATCCAGCAAGAGCAGACAAACTGCTCACACAGTGTGGGATCGCGGTCCAGCAGTCCCAGGAAGACGGGACTGGCTGCAAAGCTCCTCTCCCCATTTTCCCAGGGACCCCCGTGTGCCCAACTCTTGCCACCCTTTCTCAGGTCAAAGGTTAAAACACAGTCAGCTTGGAGATTAAATCTTAAAAGATGATGCACAAGAAACATAGTGTTTAAAACAAAAAACAAGCTGTCGAACAGCAATGTGACCTCATGTTTTTAAACATTTTTGGGGACAGCATTAGCAGAAAATATAATCCAACTATTAATGCAGATTACTTCTGGAGAGCTGGGATTATAAGGGACTTTCTGTTACATACCTACACAGTACCTGTTTATAATAATTAATTATTTTATAGTGAACAAGTGTATTGCTCTCATACTTTTTTTTTTTGGCCGTGCTGCACAGCTTGCAGGATCTTAGTTCCCTGACCAGGGAATGAACCCAAGCCCCCTGCCTTGGACCCCAAAAAAATACTGTTAAGGTGACAGGATGGCTGAAGTGGTCCCCACTCACAACGTTCACACCAGTTCCTCTACTGCAAGGCTCTGCCTGGGCTCCCACTGTGACACTGGCTGTGAAGCAGCAAGCGAGTAGCCACAGAGACTCTGGGGTACGGAAGGCCTCCCTGTGGCTGGCGGAACGCCAGCTCCCAGGCACTGCCCCTCAAAGTCACCATGCAGTGTTTTATTTGCCTGGATGAGCACAGTGCCGAGACGCAGGAGATGGACACAGAAACGGGACACAGTGACGTCTGACTCTGAACCGCACGGACCAGCCTGACAAACAAGCTTCATCTGGAATACATCTGAATCGGCTGCAAGTGACTGCCCGGACTACCATGTAGAAATGGGGTCGTGTGGTAACAATGTCTACCATGAGTAAGGCGGGGTGGGGGGGTGGTCAGGTGGCAGCGCAGACTTCCCCCAAGAAAGTGCAAGTTCAAGACTTACAGACATGGCTGCCAGGGGGAGGGATGGAGGAAGGGACAGCAGGGAGTATGGGATGGACATTCACTCAGGGACAGCAGGGAGTATGGGATGGACATTCACTCAGGGCTGAATTTAAACTGGACAACCACCAAGGACTACTGCGCAGCACAGGGAGCTCTGCTCGGTGTTATACGGCAGCCTGGAGCAGCACAGGGGGCTCTGCTCGGTGTTATACGGCAGCCTGGAGCAGCACAGGGAGCTCTGCTCGGTGTTATACGGCAGCCTGGAGCAGCACAGGGAGCTCTGCTCGGTGTTATACGGCAGCCTGGAGCAGCACAGGGAGCTCTGCTCGGTGTTATACGGCAGCCTGGAGGGCGAGGGCTTGCGGGAGAATGGGTGCGCGTGTTATGTACGGCTGAGTCCCCTTGCTGTCCGGCTGAAACTATCACAACACTGGTAATTAGCTATACTCTAATATAAAACAAAAAGTTTAAAGAGGAAGCATAAGTTCAGTATAAATCAGTCCAGGCTAGGGAAAAAACCTGATCCATAATTTATTCATTCTCCAAAATGTAAGCGAGTCCCTGCGCCCACTTCACAGCTGTGCTCTGTCCAGGGAGGGAGTAGGTGGCACTGCTGCCCGCCACCGTGTCTGCGGCCTGGCCTTCAGCTCACGCAGGAGCCACGTGACGATGAGGCGGTGGCCCGGGTGTCAGAAGCGGGCCAAGGACACTGGAGAGGCACAGATAGCGCATCGCAGAAGGGGGCAGTCCACAGGACAACTGTCTAGACTCTTCACAAAGAGTCAGCATTAAAAGAAGGAAGGCAGAGAGAACCGTTCTCAACCGGAAGGGACTAAGGAGGCAATTGCTAATTGCACTGTGAATACTGATAGGATTCTAGCACAAAAAATTCAGCTAAGAGGCAGTTTTAAGTCAACTGAGTACATCTGAGTCAACACAGACAGCATTAGAAATGCTCTTGAATTAATGTTAATATTCTTAAAGAAGTCTGAGCGCCAAAGAATTGATGCTTTTGAACTGTGGTGTTGGAGAACACTCTTGAGTCCCTTGGATTGCAAGGAGATCAAACCAGTCAATCCTAAAGAAAATCAATCCTGAATATTCATTGGAAGGACTAACGCTGAAGCTCCAATACTCTGGCCACCTGACATGAAGAGCTCATTCATTGGAAAAGACCCTGATGCTGGGAAAGACTGAACACAGGAAGAGAAGGGGGCGACAGAGGATGAGATGGTTGGATGGCATCACCGACTCGATGGACATGAGTTTGAGCAAGCTCTGGGAGTTGGTGACGGATGGGGAAGCCTGGCGTGCTGCAGTCCATGGGGTCACAGAGTCAGACACAACTAACTGAACAATTCTTAAAATTGATAATGTTACTGAAGTTATGGGGGGAAAAGTTCTTAAGCTTAGGGATATATCCTGAGATTTTCTGGGAGTAAAGTGACATGGTATCTGCACCTCACTTTCAAATGGCTTAACAACAATACAAATTGCGGGGAGAAAAGGTTAAAGGGGCAAAATGGTAACCACTGGTGAATACTGGGAGATTACTGTACTATTCTTTCCGTGGATTTTATCATTTTCAAATTTAAAAGTCAGGGAGGAAAGAGAAGAGTCATAACTCGGTAAAGCTGACCAGCAACAGGAAGACCAAACACACTCCGGGTGAAGCTGAGCATGACGAGCAGCCCACACGGAGCACTTCCTCGGGCCAGGCGCCACACGCACTGCCCGACGCACAAGGCCCCCTGAGCCCCAGCAGCCAGGGGGCCAGTCCCGCCATCACCTTCAGTTCACAGATGAGCGGGCGGCAGAGCGGAGATCTGAACGCGGTCTAACTGCAAATCTGAAGCGATGTCTCACTCTTCCCAAATGCCTCTCCCAGCAGGAGAAAATGCTACAGGGGCCGGACAACAGAGGAACGGCTGAACTATCGGTGATACAGCCATGTAACGGAACACTGTACAGCAGTTAAAAGTCGTATTTTCACAGGGTGCTTAACGACAGGGGAACATGCTCACAAAACAATGTGTGGTTTAAACAACAATGGATCTCAAACAATGGTCCTTTGATACAACTCTTAGTTACTGAGGTCTTTTTTCTGCAGGGACACAGGAGGAAGCTGGTAACCTCAGAGCTCTTCAGCGTCATCTGGGTTATGCTGCACAGTTCTGGAGAACTATACTACCACATAATCCGAGTGATGTCAAATCAAACACCTATCACAGGCACAGGGGACCCCCTGCTAGCTCAGCTGCCAACAAGTCCGCCTGCAGTGCGGAGACCCCGGTTCGATCCCTGGGTCGGGAAGATTCCCTGGTGAAGGGAGAGGCCACCCACTCCAGCGTTCTTGGGCTTCCCTGGTAGCTGAGACGGTAAAGGATCCGCCTGCGATGTGGGAGACCTGGGTTTGATCCCTGGGTTGAGACGATCCCCTGGAGAGGGGCACGGCAACCCACTCCAACATTCTTGCCTGGAGAATCGCCATGGACAGAGGAGTCTGGAGAGCTCCAGTCCAAGGGTCACAGAGAGTCAGAGACGACTGAGTGACTAAGCACACACACAGGCAGGGAAATGAGACTATAAGGTGACCCATCAGAACACCCACAGTGGTTCCCATTAAGTGGAAGATCAATGAATCTTTAAATTCTTTTTCACAGTTTCTGCCTTCTGTTGAATTTTTACAACAAACACGCTTAGATTTTAGGAAGCCGAAAACAAGTTCTTTTAGGAAACTGAGTACTCAAGGACATCTGCTTCCAGCGCACATTAAGCTCACAGATACCACATCTAAAATTTTTCTTGAAATTCTATAAAAATAGAAATTAATGCCAATGAAGGGAAGCATGTGACTACAATTTGTGACTAGAATTTAAGGGGAGAAGGTAAGAAAGAAGAAAACAATGGAATTACGGTATTCTAGGTTGAAAACCAATCACTCCACCAACTAGCGGACATTGTGTGCTGGGCTCTCAGAGTCCAGAGGACAGAGAATCCTGTTCTCAGGACTGAAACGTGCTGAGCAAAGCTGCCAGGGAGGTTACACTCCAGGGGCTCCTGGGGGTGGAAGAGTCTTGAAGAATGAGGACAAGTTCCAGAGGCAAGGAGGGATGTGGGACACATTTCAAACCACACAGAGGACATAAGCAGGGCAGAGAAATTCTGCCCTGGTCACACCCTTCTAATACACTGTGTATTCTTGTAAAACAATTTTTAAATTAATGCCTGCAGTCATATAAAGCAAAGAAGGGGGAGGGAGGGAGCGAAAGAGGAAAGGACTGAGGGAAGAAGGCAGGCAGACAACCACGGCAGGACTGTGTGCAGGAGGGAGGAGTCGGCATCTGGGAGGCAATGAGGAAGCAAGAGGTTTGCAGGAGAGGGACTATCACAGAACTGGGATGGACCGAGGAGGAGCGTGATGGTGGAGCAGGAGAAACGAAGTGGAGGAGACAGAGCCAAGCGATGACGGAGGGGAGAGACATACTTGGGAACTGATGCAATGAGTCAGAGAGGACGCTCAAGTTCCAAGCTCTGGGGTGTCAGGGTGAGCAATGGGGCATCTAATGGAACTTTAAGAGAAGCAGAGGCTCAGTGGGGGCTGCTGGTGACCTGGGGGCAGGGCTGAAGAGGTCACGCCTGAAGAGATCACGCCTGAAAGGACTCTCGGGTGAGAAACAGTATTGAGAAGTGCTGGATGGAAAAAAAGCTAAGCCCAGTCTAAGAGTCGGGAGAACCAGGATGGGAACGATAGATTGAGCCCACTGAGGTGCTAAGCTAGGGGGCGCTCCCCTAGCGGATGACTTCAAGCATTTGTTGCTACCACAGGCGAGCCAGTCCAGTAGCCCAGTCCTAGGAGGCTCCCCTGGAATCCTAACCAATAAATAAAGAAGGAATTAGAGCGATCGTTGTCTCAGGGAAGAAGCATCAATGGATGCTAAAATTATGTGTGTGTGTTAGTCGCTCAGTCATGTCTGACTCTTTGCAACCCCATGGACTGTAGAGGACCCCACGCTTCTCTGTCCATGGGATTCTCCAGGCGAGAATATTGGAGTGGGTTGCCATGCCCTCCTCCAGGGGATCTTCCCGACTCAGGGACTGAACCCGGGTCTCCTGCATTGGCAGGAGGATTCTTTACTGTCTGAGCCACCAAGAAAGGTGAAAACAGTAGGAGAAAACAGGTATTTACACAGTCTCAAAGCATCTCCCTACAAAGTACTTATTCAGGTAACTGGAGAAAGAGTAGCTTTACAGTAAAGAAGCTCAGCAGACACCACCACCTTAATCAAGGGATCAACGAGAAGATCTCCAGTGACGGGACACACTGACAACACACGCCACTTGGTATGATGCTCTGAGGACACAGCCTCGCTTCCCTGACGTTTCTTCCAAAAGGGCAACCATGAGCCTAATCGTAAGGAAACATAAAAAAAAACCCAAGTTGAGGAAGCTCCAAATGACTAATCTGTGCTTTTAAAAATCATCGAGACCATGAAAAACAGACCAACGGAACTGTTCAAGATTAAAGGAGACTGAAGAGACCCCATGACTGAATGCACCGTGTGGCCTGAGATCAGCTTCTGCACCAAAAAAGGCTCTGCCTTTTGCTATTACAGGATGTCGATGTGGCAACTAATGAAATGAATAGGTTAGTACTGGGTATTAACGTCATAATTTTGATAACTGCATGGTGGTTACATAAAGAGAATGCTTTCAGGGAACATCCACTGAAGTGTTTAGAAGTAAAGGTGTATCATGTCTGTGGCTTTCAACCATTTCAGAAAAAAGACACACAGACAATGCAGGGCAGGGACCCATGAGACAGGCAATGTGGTAACATGTTACCGTTTAAGGAACCTGGAATTGCAACTTTTAAATTTCTTATGGCTTACATTTTGGTAACTTTCTTATAAATCTGAAATTACTTCAAAATAAAGTTAGGGAACAACCCCTCTAAATGATACAAACTATCTCTCTCAAGTGTTGGGTCAACAAGGAGAGGCTTGAATTACCCAAACTTGCTTCCTGCACACTTCCTCCCTGCCCAAGGCAGAGGTGCAGGAAGAAGCTGATATAAAACCAAGGTCAAGAAAGTGGACCCTGACAAAAGGTTCTGGGTACAGGACAAAACTGCAGATCTGTCATAATTATGCGAAGTCAATCCTGGGGTGACCGAGGAAACCCTGGTAACAACTCAAAGTCTACGGAGCACGTAATTTGAAATCCAGTTCCCCTGATTTGGCACAACCTGAGTAAATATTAACACCATCACTCAGCTTAATATGCTACTGAAATTATCAGCAGGCTGTCCATACCACACAATACTTAATATCATTACAGGTAATACCAAAATTAGAAAGAACACAGAGAGAGATTATAATCTCTACCTTGGTTTCAAATTAGTACAAACCTATAATATTCTTGAGCTCAACTCCTAAAGCTCGAGAATCCACATAACCATGTGCCCACTATACTTCCTCCTCAAAGCTCATCAGCTTTCACAGTATCCAGGAGAAAATCAAGGGACACAAGGAAGCTCCAGGGATTACAAAAGAAATGCCAAGGATGGGAGCTCCCTGGAGGTCCAATGGTTAGGGCTCTGTGCTTTCACTGCCGGGGACTGAATTCAATCCCTGGTCGGGGAACTAAGATCTCATAAGTCATGGGACATGGCCAAAAAGGAAAAAAAAGTGTGTGGGGGGCGGAAGGGAGAAACGACAAGGAGACACGTTACATTAGAGGAGCTCTAAACGAACAAAATACGTTTTTTTAAAACAGGTAGAACTTTATCACTTCAAGAGCAACACAGAAAATTTTAAGACACTCAGCATTTGGGATAACACCAAGGTGTTAATGGAATTGGAAATGTAGCTGCTTGATAAGATGGTATCTAAGGATTCATTTTCTTACTGCAGGAAAAAAACTATCAATATATGAATCTCAGGCACCTGACTGATGGCCAACTACACATTTCTTCTGTTCAACCAAAATGTGTTACTATTTGTGTCCAGAACAGCGTCGAGGTCACTGATAAATGAGCTTCTTTCCCTGCTGAGAGACCTAGAGGGACAGACAGGCCGCACGCTAGACAGGGGGCTGGGGGCGCGGGTATTCTAACCAGCTTCAGCTGCGGTCCTGACGGCACGGCTGCTCTCCTCCCGTGCACCCAAAGGCCTCGCAACTACACAAAGACGGAGGAGCCCCAAGTCCAACAGCTGTTGGGATTACTCAGCACCTTCTCGGAAAGCATCTCACGGAAACGAGACAGGATTCCAGAATCTCCAGATGGCTTACCCTCTAGCAAGCAGCCCGCAGACAGTGGAAACGGCCGCTTCTCTGAGGTGACATTTACCTGTGGCTTCAATGTACTCGATGCATCGCTCGATGAACACGGGAATCGGCTTCTCCGGAGTCACCACGGTCGTCAAGGGCACCCCGAAATAGTTACTCTCCCAGGCTGCCTTTGCGATCGACGGCCGGGGCTTGGGCTTTGGTTTCTGTCCAGGAAAGAGGGAAAAAAAACAGGAAAACAAAGTGAGTCTCAACACACACGTCAGACATCAGTAAGGCTTCCAGAGGGGAACTCACAGTGGCATGGAAACTTAGAAAAGAGACTTCAAGCGGGATAAAGAGACTCACCTACTCATCTCATTCCTCCAAGTATCACATAAGACGCTGGCAAGTTGCCAAGTAGTCACACCTTGAGTGTGAAACTGCATTATCAGAACAAAGGTGTTTACAAGAAACAGGCCATGTTTATTTAACAACAATGAGAGGACTGGCCAACATCCTTTATCAGGCATGCAATGGAGTAAACAGGAAATATTCCAAACATTCCACACAGATAATAGATACTATACACTCAAAAGATAGCTAAAATCTTTTTAAAAGATTAAAAAGTGGAATTGAAAACTAGTAATTTCCTCCTTCCAGACAAGAGAGCACACGTTCTGCTGCAAATTCCCAGGAAGAACTCGCTCTCATCTATCATTCTGGGGTTAATTCCCAATGGCTTCTGCACTGGGAGAGGGTGAAACCAACTAATCAGACAAGACAAATAAGATGATCCTTCGTTCCTTCCTAGAAGTCACCTCGCTCAAGCAGTAGGAGTAGGAGAAGCAGCAACAGCTACTGGAGAGCTTACTACGTACCAAGGAAGTTCCAGATACCGTTTCTATTCAACCTTGCGGCGTTCCACTTAACCAAGGAAAATGTCTCACAGGACCTAGCAAGTAAGCGACAGTGCGAGGATTCAGACTCAGGAGGGTCTGTCTCCAAAGTCCATGCTCATAAACATTACTGAGATATTTCGCTCCAAAATTATTCAAATCTTTTATTTTGAAGATTACACGAGGAAAAAAAAAATGCTCTAGACCAATGCTAAGTTTTCTAAAGCTACAGAAATATACCTGAAATTTTGGCCTGTTGTTAAAGTACCTACTGAAGAGGAGGATAACCAAATAGGATCAAGGTAAAGGTACCCAGGTATATCTCTAGCAATTCAGTTTTATTAACAAATTTATGACACCAGAAGGGCAGGTTTATTTACCAATATGTCCAACTTTTAAAAGTACTTAGGGATCTTTGGATAAAGTCCACTAAAAGGGACAGCTAACTAGCTTAAATAGGTCGGTATCAATCATTCCCTTTCCTCATCCTGCTCATCCTCATTCCTTTTCGTATCCCCTTTACATGGGAATAAATCACTTCCTATTTAGTCTGAGATTCGCTGAGGACTTCCTCTGCAAACATGTGGCAAAAAAAAAAAAAACAAAAAACAAAAACAGGTGAGAATAAAATGCACTCAAAAGAACAAGGCTACTCTGGGTTGCTGGCTGATACTATCTCATATGACAGACCAAAGGCCAAGCGGTCCAACCCGCATACATCTCGCCAACTGATCTGGAGAACGGTAATGCCATGTGAATGGGTCCAAGGGTCCCAGAGAAGAACCTGCTCTCCACACAGCCTACCCATCCCTGTCGCTGCAAGACGCCCATTCCCGGTGAAACCACTGCCACAGTCTCTCAGCTTGTGGGGCGTGGCTGCTGCTAGCTCCCCGTTCAGACTGCCTGAGGCAAACAGGCCCTGACTTCACACTTTTTATCAAAGAAGTATGGAAAAGAAAGTGACTTACAATTTATCTTCACATGAAATAACTTAACCAACCTGGCCTCTCTCCAGCATCTTCTACTTACATGAAGTACAACATAACATAAAGGATTTAAGCTTCCAAATCTAACAGAATTTGGGTTTGACTCCCAGGTGACAGGTTCTATGTGGTCAAGCTGCTTAGCACCCCGGGGACAGTACCCTCCTCACAAGGCGGTCCTGAGGGTGAAGTGATATGATGTACTGGAAGTGGCTCGGTGCCCAGAGGACACAGTCGCCCAAGAGTGTGAGCTGTTACTAAAAGAGGAGGACTGAGCGTTTTCCATCATTACACACAGCAGCAACCGGACAACAATGAGTCAACTGAGGCTCTCTCTTAAGGCCGCAGCATTTAAACGATAAGCTGCAGGGTCTGAACACACAAGGAAGACCATCTGGATTTAAGTGGCATTCTTTTGGCCAACCCCAATCCGGCAGAATCTGCCAGTCGAAACTACCACAACAATACCATTGTTCTTCAGTAAAACCTTGAGGCTTCCAAATAAACTGCTGTTATGGAATGGAAAAAAAAACTTCAAGAGAGCTGCCAGGAAGCTATTTCTAATCACTATAACGCCTCTGACCACAGTTCTAGTAAACAGACAGTAAACCTTAATGTCATACTTCCTCCACCCTCTCAATACTCGAGCTGATGAAGTGTGTTCTAACAGTTTAAGTTAGCTAGAAAGTTTAACTTCCATCACCTGAACTAAGTACCGGATTCTGTTTTAAATTCTTTATATGTATATTTCATTCCAGATTCACAATAGATCTGTGGGTACGGGTGTTTAAAACTCTATTTCACAGATGAAGAAGCTGAATCCCAGAAAAATTCAGTTACTTGCCCCAGTCAGTTCTGGCTACAAAACCTGCACTCGTAACCACTACGGTTCGTTACCTTCCCCTGAGAGTCCTTGGGATGCAGCGAACACACGGGTGACCAAATAAGTGACTGAGGGCACACTGACAACCTGAACTTCTAAAGGAAATGAAGTCTCACATAAAATGCACCAGGGATGTTTAAGCTGCTCAAAGAAAGAATGGGGCATGATGACAGCTATTTCAAACAGCTACCAGGGCTATTTCATGGAAAGAGAGCAGATTATCTTGTACAGTCATGTTGGGAGAGATGAGACAAAGACAAAGAGGCAATTTTGGCCAGAGAAGTTTAAAGAACAAACAACCCCTCCGCCCCAGCTTTAAAAAGGAAAGACTGCTCTGTTAATGTTCAGAGCAGAGGCTGCAACCGACAGGCAACACTCATTGTCAAGGAGACCCTGCCGTCAGATGGAAGGCTAAATTAGAGAGCTGCTCTTACCCTCTCACCTCAGAGTCTAATAAGATCTAATCAAGCTCAGCACTCCAAATTACAAATGGAACGTGAGCTCTGGCAACAGCATCAGCTCCCCTTGTTGAATGACCCGATGTTCACTCTCATTCTCTCTAAGATTTAAACAAACTCTGCTTTACAGAACGCCAAAATATTCCCTTGAAATAACTGAAGGCTCTCTAGGGTGTCACAAAATCAGGCAGGGATTCTTGCGCAACTAATTCCAAACCTTCTGAGGAAGGAAATCAAGACTGCGGTACAGGCCAAGAGTCGGGCAGGACTGTTGCTATGACAGGCAACACCGCAGGCATGAAGGGTTACTGGGCACATGTCGAGATGGAAATGCCATTCTTCTGAGTGGTCTGCCAGATGTCTCAGTCCCAGGTCAGACATGTGTCGCTCATCAGGGCGTCGGCAGAGTGCTCTCAGCAGCAGGTCCTCGGAGAGAAGAAAATAACACCATCCCAACAGCTATCTTCCTCTGGGCTCGCTCATTAGTGGGCTGGACTGAAAAGCAGCCAGCTAGAGGAAACCAAGCCCTGAGAATAAGCTACACATCTGCGTGTCTAAGTTTAGAGTCGGACTGGGTGCAAAATGGGAAAATAAGAGGCATTTATCAGGAGTGGCCGTGTGCTGGACACGCTGTGTTAGGCGCTCTGCACTTATCTGAAAGCTCACACACACCCTTCAAGGTAAGGGTTATTAACCCCTTTCTACAGATATGAAATCAGGGGCTCAGAGAGATTCACACTCAGCACTGAGAGAGCCAGGGTTCAGAGGCCAGTGACCTACGAACGTCAAAGCCTCCTGTCCTCTCTCCTTTGTGACCTACCTCCATGATGAAACGCCACTGACAAAAACGAGGGACTGGGTCAGCTCAAAACCTCTTCACTTTGTCCTACAGATAGGCATTTTTCGAATAAATAACATGGTCCATTGTTCTTCATTTCACAGTTTCCTTAAAAACCTGTGAAGTTGTTTGTTGTTGTTGTTTTTTTAAGGAAAAAACTTTTTTCCTTAAAAGAAGTTTCCTTAATGCCTGACTCTTAGGCCTGATACTAACCAAGTAGCAAAGAAAGAAAGAAACCAACAGTTTATGCCAGTGTTGCAGCGCGGAGAAATAGTGGTTGGAATCTGCCCCTGGCCTCTCGGCCCTCCCGAAACAAGAGTGTAAAGGGGAAACTCCTGCTTATGGGACAGTAAGCCCAACCCACAGCTCCTCCAAGCTCACAGGGCAAGAAGATTAGAATGCCCGCCAAACAGCAAGGAAAAGCCAAGAGAAGGTGCCCTTCCACCCATCTGTAAGATGACTGGGTTCTAGAGCCACATGCGCAGCTGACACATGAATAAAAACCGTTTCCAATGAAGCACAAGGCCAATGTTTCTTCACAGTTTTTCAAGTTTAGCTGAGATGAGGACCCTCTCTGTGGGCAGAGTATTTTTCTTCTTCCGACATGGTGCTGCTCTTCCTAGGATGTGAGGGACTGAGGCTCAGAGCGTCTTGTTCATACTGACAGTGCTGCACCACAGACTCCGCTTCAAGAAACACGTGAGGGAACCAACTCCCCGTGTCAGCCTGTGTGCACTGCACAGGCAACAGGCGTCCACACACACACAGGACCGGCTTCCTAACGGGCTAAGTTCCTAGCACACAGGAATCTACACAATCTTCCTTTTTTCAAAGAAACTCATTTATTTTCTTTCCAGCTGTGCTGGGCCTTCGTTGCTGCCTGTGGGGTTCTCTGGCTGCGGGGCGCAGGGGCAGCCCTTCGCTGCAGGGCACGAGCTCCTCTCACTGTAGCGGCCTCTCGAACCGCAGAGCACGGGCTCTAGGGCTCAGGCTAAGCAGCTGCTCCGCACGAGTTTAGCTGCTCCGCAGCACGTGGCATCTTCCCGGACGAGGGATCAGGCCCGTGTCTCCTGCACTGGCAAGCAGATTCTCATCCACTGCACCACCAGGGAAGCCCCTACCTTTCCTTTTCAATGAATTATACCCAAAGTCACATAACAGACTAGCAGCAGAGCTAACATTAAGACCAAAGTCCTCTCTCACCCTCGATGAATTTATAATCTACTTGCATCAGAGAAGATGTGTATCTACAGCAAGCAAAGGTGGTCTAGACACCAGATAAATACCAACTGAATCACAAAGGAAAACCAGTCTCCCACTGCTTCAATGGGAGTTCAACCACCATTACTGGATAAAGAATATTCTATCTTCCACGGAAACAGCAGGAAGCTGTGTAGTGATCTGAAACTGTCAACTTCAAATATTCTCTCCCGGTCTCCATAAATACCCTTATCCATGTCAAATTACTTATCTAGATTTTAAGGTCAGAAAATATGGTCACTGGAGTTGTAACACCTAACACAACCTTCTAAATGCTTGGTAACCTACCTAAGAAAGTAAGTAAAAAACAGAATCCAGCCTGTGTCTTTCATTTTTGAGGAGGAATGTCATATACAGAACATAGTCTGGAATTGGGACAGTGTCCTCTGAATGGAGCAATTCTCCCCTCGAGAGCGAAAGTGATACAATAAGCGAAGCCCGAGAGGGTCACCCATATGGTTTGCCAAGCTGTACAGTGGCCCACCCTGAACAGACTGCAAAGTGGGCGAAATCTTAGAAAAACCTAGAGATGCTGTAAACTACATTACCCCAGGTTTTCCCAAAGTGTTCTCTTGCATTCCATATCCAATATTACAGCTTTCTGACTGGTGATGATTCTTGCATATTTCCAACACAACTTCCAAACGACCTTTTCAATTAAGTTATTCGTTCATGCCCCAGATGTATTCTCGGCTGGCTGCTGCTCCCGCTTCTGGCTCTGAAAAAAATCTAAGCCCAAGTTTAACAGAAAACCCAAGGATGGAATTGTTCTTACTGGCAAACCCTATTATGAAAGCACAAATGCTAAGCCTTGCCTCCTTCAAACCTGGAGCACTTCATTTAGGGATGAACCACCGAGCAGCCCAAAGTCTCCCAGCAGCCCCAAGCCTCGCAAGATGGGGAAGGAAAGAAAGGCACATCACCCCTCAAAGGCCCCAGATAAACTTAGAGACCATAGCTTTTTGCTCCACGTGGGCGTGAATCTGGGTCAATCCCTGCTGAATGGCCGATGCGACAGGAGGCTAAGCAGAGAGGAGGGTCCACTAGTTTCAGGAAATGTTCATAAACATTCTTGCCGATTCGCCACTCACTGAGTCTAGACTTCTCAGAGTTGTGGGGCTCGGATTTTACCTGCTAGCCTCCTCTCAAATACTGGATAAAAAGTATTCAGAAGGCCTTTCTCTATGGAAGTAGAGGTGATTCCCTGACTCGAGCTGAAACAACCTGAGTTTCTACAAAGATGTGTCAGTGTCACTAGGCAGTAGAGAAGAACAAGTTGACTCAGTGAAGACGAGAGCAATTTTCTGTTCTGTGGAAAATAGATTTAGGTTGCCTATTGTCACTTTTCTTTTTGAAGAACAGGTGTGCTAAGCTAAAGCAGACAGTTAAAGATAGCCTATTTTTGTCACCAAAAACAAACTACAGCAGTTCTTTGGGCTTAAAATAAACTGAGAACCGAGTGACACCAGTTCAAAACAATTTCTCCAAGTTCCAGTTGCTATTTCAGCGTCTCCATGCCTTTTTTGTCCTCTATTCAAGCAGACACTGAGGCTAGAAACAAACCATCACGCTGTTCTTAGGGGCAGTGTGGGGAAATAGATGTTTCTAGATAATAACCAGAGTCCTTTGTCTGAAATGAACAAGCTGACTGGGTTGACTGAGTGCTCCAAGTGTGTGCCTGGCTATTGAATATTACCATCTTACTGGACTCTAAAAACCCACAGAAAACAGAAGCCAGAAGACTGGGGTTCCCAAATCTCAACTCCTCCGCTTAGTAACCATACTAACTTGGGGGCACTAAATGAGCCTCAGCGTTCTCATCTCTAACACCTGGATTTAAAAAAAAATCACTTCCTTAAGACTGGTAAGAGAAACAGATGGTGAAACAATGGATGTGAGAATGCCTGGCACTGGGCCTGGCACACAGGAGGTGCCCAGCGAATGCAGGGAAGCACATGCAGAGCCTGCCACAGGCCCACAGCCTCTGCTGTTCTGCCTGGTTCTCTCTCACTCTGCGCATGCCACGTTTTCTCAGCTCCAAGTTCCACACCTTTTTCTCAAAACTTTTACCCCAAGAAGCCTCCATGTTCACTGACTTTTGCCTGCTACTGCTGCTACTACGTCGCTTCAGTCGGGTCCAACTCTGCATGACCCCAGAGACGGCAGCCCACCAGGATCCCCCGTCCCTGGGATTCTCCAGGCAAGAACACTGGAGTGGGTTGCCATTTCCTTCTCCAGTGCATGAAAAGTGAAAAGTGAAAGCGAAGTCGCTCAGTCGTGTCTGACTCTTCGCGACCCCGTAGACTGCAGCCCACCAGGCTCCTCCGCCCATGGGATTTTCCAGGCAGGAGCACTGGAGTGGGGTGCCATCGCCTTCTCCAGACTTTTGCCTGCTGTACTCCTTAAATCTCAGTCTCAGGACTCCCAGGGTGGTTAAGAATCTGCCTACCAGTGCAGGGGACACAGGTTTGATCCCCAGTCCGGGAAGATTCCACATGCCTCGGAGCCACCACACCTGTGCAACACAGCTGCGGGGCGCACGTACCTGGAGCCCGTGCTCCCCAACCAGAGAAGCCACCACCACGAGAGGCCCACGCACTGCAATGAAGAGCGGCCCCTCTTGCTGCAACCAGAAAAAGCCCTGCGTGTGCCAACCAAGACCCAGTACAGCCAAAGATAAATTATGAAGAAAAAATAAGTCTCAGCTTTATGTATCGTTTCCTCAGGGAGCTTTCCTGGATAGCTTGCCCTAGCTGAGGGTAAAGTTTCTTGCTATACGATTCCTTAGCACCCTGTCCCTTCACTCTGGCCACATCCAAAGTGCATGTAAATACACGGATAAAAATCCATCTTTCTCTGTTATGGTAAGCTAAACGAACACAAACACAACTACCACACGTATGATACTCAGCACAACGCCAGGCATACAAGTGCTCAGGGAACGCCCATGCATGGAGTCGAATGCTTCTTTCCTAAAAGAATGAATGGACATGTGCTTTGGAGCAAGCGTGCATGCGTGCTAAGTCGCTTCAGTCGTGTCCAGCTGTTTGCGACCCTGTGGACTACAGCCCGTCAGGCCCCTCAGAGAATCCCATGGGATTCTCCAGGCAAGAATACTGGAGTGGGTTGCTATGCCCTTCTCCAGGGGACCTTCCTGACCCAGGGGTCAAATCTGCATCGCTTATGTTTCATGCATTGGCAGGCGGGGTTTTTTTTTTTTTTCACCACTAGCGGCATCTGGGAGGCCCTTGGAGCAAGAGCATTTCTTTTCAAAGAAAAAATTCTTTCAGGAATCAGAAAATCCAAGGTCCAGTCGGCATCCCAATACCATTTTTAAGATCAAGGTATTCATCTGGCCTTAGAGAGCTCAGAGTAGGGCCAGCCTCTTCTGAAGCACACACTGGGAGTCTTTCCCGGGTAGGTTACAAAGAGCTCGTATTTCACACCATTCAGCCTGTCAAAATGCAACATCCCTCCCGGTCGAGGGAGCAGTCCAATTCCCCAGCTGGTTTTTATTCACACTAGAAACTTTAACTCCGTTCTAGGCCTCACAAAATGAGAGCTGTGTCCACACAAAGCCACAACAACCAGCCAATTCACTGAATCCGATGAAATAAGCCAATTCACCGGGGGGGACACAAACTGTCAAACTGGTTACTTGGTGCCTTATAGACCAAACAATGCGTGATTGAATTGGTTTGCTTTTCAATAGGTGTCTTGTCATGTGGTAGCTAGAGTGACTGAAAGATTTTCTTTATGATTCTGTTTTGTCTATTTTTTTTTAAACACAAAATAAGAGCACACCAGACAGAAGGGTAAATAGCCAATAATGTCTTCTCTTTAAATCCGTGGTCAAGTACACTGAATTCAGCAATTTGAGCTTGCCCAAACAGTACATTTGTGGACCAAGGCACCCTAGCCTGTTTTTTGGCTTTAAAATAAGACCCCGCTGCTCCTGGTCTCCTCTTTGCAAACGCACGGTGCTGGGGGACAGAGACCATGTGCAACGACAATCCCTACGGACAAAGCGTCCATTCATGGGCCCCACCGAAGTGCAATCGTAGATTTTCAGTTTCATTCAGCTGAGTGCGGAAGGCTCCCGCTATGAGGGTGGGTTGCTAAATGGTTCAGCTGGGAAAAGGACCTGGAATGAGAGTGAGCTTCACAGTCTGCACTTTCATTATTAGAAACGAAAGCCATTCCCTGAACTCCAACTCCAGTTTTACAGTAAAGAGCTAATCCAGCATATCAGCCAAGGGCACTGAGCAGTTTTTCTTTCTCCACATGACACAGGTGCCCAGAGCATAGCTTTTTTGGCTGTCGTTAGGCTTGTTGCTAAGGTAAGGGCTAAGAAAGCAGCTAAGTGACATACAGGGTTAAAACTTACAGAAAAGGGAGGGACAGTGTTGGGTCCCTAAAGCTCTCAGCAAGACCAGACCAGTGTTCTCCTGTCCTTGAATTCAACATGCTTATTTTCACCGTTAAGTCTTTCCTTTCCTCACAGCACTTCTTCAGTTCTACTCATTCTTCAAGGTCAAGTTAAATAATAACAGCAACGAATGCTCATCCGGCACGCAGTAGGCTGTGTTTTACACGCACAGTCTCATTCCACTGCTCGCACCCTACGAGAAAAGTGCTACTGCTTGGCTCCTCTTGCTGGAGGGACGTGGAAGGTGAGTCACATCCCCAAAGGCCCAGCCGGGACGAGGAGGAACTGGTGGAACTGGCATCTGATGGAGGGCCCCCGCCTCCCAGAGCCCGAGCTCCCCATCACCGCACACTGCATGGCCTTAACCAGCCGCAGCACAGGATGCCTGCTCCCCTCGCCCTCCAAGGCAGGCCACCTATTTTCAGAAGCTGCGCGCGTCTCGCTGCCTCCCCGGGTGCTGCAGCGTGGGCGAGAGCGACCTGTGCCATTTCCCCAGTGGTGTCTGGCGTGCGGGAGGGACTACGTGCGCTGTTCCCCATTACCACCTGGCTCTCCCCTCACTTCAAAAGAAGGCTGTACTGCTCAGAGACAGTCAGAGACCAGGCTCCCCCGTGTAGGGGGTTTGGCCCTCTCGGCCCCATGGGATCTTGCTTTTCCAGTAGAACAAGTGTCAGTCTGATTCCTTAATGGCAGCAGATTTTAATAGAAGGTTTGTGCCAATCAGGAACAGAATCAAGACTCCGCTTCTCTCTGCATTAGGATGACAAAGCTGCGAGGCTCCTTTTAAGGCACCATTTTCCAAGGCAGGAAAAGACATTTTCACCTTTTACTCACTCTTTCCAAAGGATACTCCTAAATGACTTCTGGCACGCTACTGCTCTGGGGCCAGAGGTAATCGTTTCTGTTTGACTTGAAGAGGTGGGGCCCAGATAACCAGGAGGGACGGGAAGCTGGTCACTCCTTGCACGCTGACCCAGCAACCCAATATGAGGCAGTTCTAGGTGAGGAGATGCGCGTGACCAGCACGGAGGAGGCTATCTCAGAGGTCTCTGTAGCCAGCGGTTCTCTGCAGAACCTACTCTTTAGAGCACAGCTTGTTTCGGGATGCATTTTACAAGCATTATTTTCAACAGTATTATAAATGTGGCTAGAAGTCAGAAAAACAGTTCCGATCCACAGTATGGTACTATACCAACTTCCTCATTCCCAGGTGTGCAAACAGCCCCCCAATTAGAAGACTGCCAGCATTTCGCTAAGCTGTGCTGGCAACAGTCTTCCCCGGGAGGAGGAGAGGAAAGTCACAGCGTTCAAAATGTTTGGATTCCAGGATCATCACACAGGAGAGCTCCGGGGAAACACTGGCAGGCTGCTCAGGCTACTTTCTGTCTTCTGAAATAACAACTGCTTTCCACTGGCCTGCCCACTACCAGCTTTTAGAGAACAAAAAACTGATGGCAGATGAAGGTTGGCAAAAGTAAAAGCAAAGCATGGGGAGAGCACACAGAAGAATGTCCACGTTATTTATCAACTTTCAGCGCAGAACGGGAGGGGAACAGAACGCACAACGCTACTGCCCTGGCCCTCTGACGCTCAACAGGCCAGAGGGCTCTGGAAGCTCTGGCCAGGGCGACAGAGGAGCAGGCTGTGCGCTCTCCGGGAACAGGCAGGGTGTGGACAGGCTTTCCCTGTGAGGGCCACGGCACCACGCTCCTCCGTCTCCAAGGGCCCTCTCAGCCAATATGAGCTGCAGAACTGGCCACCAGACAGCATTCTACATCAGAACTGTCAGCTCTCAAAACAGCCTGGACTCAAGAGCCCTCTGGTTTGGTCTATCTTGCAATGATGAAAGTTTGGGACAACCTTTCTTCCAAAGCTCCCTGAAACACTTTCAGATACGTGACTTTGTTCTCTGCCATTTCACAGCAGGGAGAGGAGCAAAAGCTTTCAATGAAGAGATACCATCCTGTACACCAGCGGTCCCCAACCTTTTTGGCACCAGGGACTGATTTTGTGTAAGATAATTTTTCCACGGACTGGGAAGGAGGTGGAGATGGTTTCCAGATGATTCACGCACATTACCGTTAGGGTGCACTTTATTTCTAATCCAATGTCGCCGCAGATCTGACGGGAGGTACCAGCTGGCAGCCTGGACACTGGGACCCCTGCATACACAGTGCTGGCGGAGGGCCTGTGTGTAAGAGTTCTGTTGTGGTGTCTCACTGACATGCCTCCTCTGAGAAATAAAGGCTGTTTCCCCTACTCTAACTGGAGGGACAAATAAAGTTGGGAAATGTCAAGCCCACGAGGACAGAGCGCACCGCCCTCTACACTGCACTTCCGCCTGCCGCTGCGCTGGGGGCTGTTTCCTCTGCATCCGGCAGCAGGTCAACCTTTCCCCCTTTCCGCCCCACCTGTGGTCCCTGAATCAAATCTGCAAGTAGTAGCAACTCACTTGAAGAGCTGGAGGGCACTTTGATTTTACAAACATGAGACAGGTTTATAACCTGCAGAGGCAAGATTATTTTTCATTTATGTAACTGAAGACCTTTCAATGATTTACATGCACAAATAAAATAATCATCCAATTTTTCCCTACCTAAAATGCAGCAACCTTTACAGATCATCAAGGGGGAAAAGGAGTATTTAAGAGATGCATGGATGAAATGTTCCTTCCTCAGTCAAAGACTAAGGACCGTGATGCTGGATTCCGGTGTTTCAGTGAAGAAAGGCCGGTTGTCACCGGCTTGGCTGCTTGTCCGGATACTGACAAGTTCTACGTGATCTGCCCATTTCAGTAATTACCTAACTACTGTTTTGGACAGACTTCTCAGGTTCTCTCTCCAAAAAGTCCTTACCACTTGAGAGCTACCAGTAGTAGCTTTCCGAGACACTCTTTACTTACTTTTTTCCAACTTTTTATTTTGTATTGGGACATAGCCAGTTAGCAACGCTGCGATACTTTCAGGTGAACGAGGAAGAAACTCAGCCGCATATACACATGCACCCATTCTTCCCCAAACTCCCCTTCCATCCAGGACGCCACGCAACCTTAAGCAGAGTTCCACGCGCTGCACCGGAATCCTTGTTAGTGATCCGTGTTAAACAGAGCTGTGTGCATGTGTAGATCCCAAGCTCCCTAAATACCCCTTCTATTCTCCAACCGTGAGCTCCTTCCCTGCATCTGTCTCTGTTTCGTAAGTTCATTCGTATCATTTCAACACTGCTTACTTTTTAAGGCAAGTCAAGGAGGAAACACACACAGAGCGGTTTTTAACCAGGCTAAGCTGTCCTTGAAAATCTTTTGTCATCATCAATGAACTCTCCCCAAGACACTGTGCAAGTCACTCCAAGAGCTCTAAAGTCATGTCTTACCTTAGTGTTTCTTCTTAGACTGCGAAGAATATTCCTCCTCCTCGGGTCTTCGTCGGTCTCATATGGAATGACGGCGTTGTCTCCTTTATAACCCTGGGATGCCTGATCCTCCTCTTTCTTTCGGATGGGCCCAAGCTCGTCATCACTCCCCACGCTGAAGCTGGTTCGGTAACTGGCAAACCTCCCCAGCCGGCTGCATCTCGTCCTGTACAGCACTGGCTTGCTCACGATGGATACCTTGCGGCCCCGCTCCAAGGAGCTGGTGTCCATCTCGCTGTCGGAACCATTCCCACTGCCGTTGGACTGGGCTTTGTTGATGTTCCGAATGGTGATGATCTTGCCCTGTGTGCTGTCATGGGGCACCGAGTATATGTTTTCTTCTTCGTTCCTTGGCTTGACCACAGCGTCCATCGGTTCAGCATAATCAGAAGGATCGAACCCATCTGGAGGTAGCCAGGTGCTCGACGAGACGGACTTCCTCTGTCCATCTCTATGGCCCTGGTCTAGGTAAGACAGATCCCCCTTGGTGATTTCAAAATGGACAGGAGGCTTTGGTTTGACTGGCGGAGGTACCTTGTTGTTCAGTTTACTCTCAAAGTTGCTCATGATGAAGGACAGCCCATCATTTCCCTCCAGTTCCATAGAGAGCTTGGAATGGTCTTTGGACAGAGGCGGCAGCGGTGTGTCTTCTCGAAACACGCTGTACGACGGGGTCTCGATGTCCTCCTCTGAGTCCTGCAGGTTGGAGTTGCAGAGTGGGGAGCCTGCCCGGGGGGAGTTAAACACCTCTTCGGTGGTGCTGCAGGCCTCAGCAGCATTGTCGTACATATGCGTAGCCTCAATGATGTTCTTTTTGTCCACCACATCTTTAAAAAAGGGGTGGAAGATCTCAAGTTTATGCTGGGGTTGGCTACAGGGGATACTCGTGAACCTCCCGTCAATTTCTTGAGCTATCTCCTCCCCCTCGGTCAGCTGCTCCCGACTTAAGTCATTATCCAGGACATCTACAGCGCCGTCAGTGAGTGCAACCAGCTGAATGGGGATAATATCCTGCACTTCACAGAGAAAGGCACGTAACATAGCCAAGGAGGCCTTACGTTTGGCTGAGTAAAAAACAATGTACCCATGGACCAATCGGCTTTTTCGGATGCTAAATGAGGAATGGTATGAAAGGATAGACAGTTCGATGCGCTTCTTGTGTAGTCCGATTGGGAGTTCAAGTAAAACAGAGTTGTTGCTTCCACAGTGGGAAGACTTACAGGTCTGGGACTGAAGGACGGGAAAGAGTATGTCGTCTGCACTAAAAGGATCCCCACACATCAGACACATGACAATCCGCAGGTCGACGTCAGCCAGGTCTTTGATGCTAGCGGTGGAACTGACCAGGTTTAAGTTACGCTTGGAGTCCAGGAGACCTTTCAAAACCTGACTGATCTGCTTCTCGTTGATGTTGCGCCCATAACCGATGCCAGCGGAAGCAGGGTCGAGAAAGACACACTGAAGTTTGCTAGCAATCTGCTGACCCTGCTGTATTAAGCTGTGCAGGGTCTCTCCACTGGTGTCTCCTCTTTTGTTAACTAAAATTAAAGTCAGGGGGAGATGGGCTAAGTGATTATCTCGCCGGCCAAGTGTGGACTCTCTGCTCTTCTCTATACTCTCTACCACGTACGACAGAGACTCCTTTGAATTGTAAAGGCAGAGACAACCGTGGGGCTGAAACGTTGGTGTCTGGAAAGAGTTCACGGGAAGCCTAACGTTCCCTTCTATTGGCCTTAGGGAGAGCTCATACATTTTCCCGTCTATTACATACTTGTCATCATTTGTACAAAGAGCTCGAATCTCATTGGCCAACTCCCGGGCAAGGCCGTCCTTGCCCAAGATCACCAAGTTGATTCTATCAATGTTGGGGTCAGAGAGTGAATTCTTTTGATTCCGGTCAGATGGTCGGATAAACCGAGAACTAACCAAGTGCTCAATCTTAGCGTCCACGCAGGCGGGGCAGCTAGGACACGTCTCCTTGGTTGGGTGGTACACGAAATGAATGTGCTTCAGAATAAGGGCATCCCGCTCTGCTTGGAGCTTCTGCAACGCTTTAAACCGCTGTTCCTCCCCAAGCACATCCTGGATGACACCCATCTTCTCCTTGCTGGGCTTAGCATCCAGCTCCAGCTCATAAAACAACTCTGAATATTCCAGCAGCAGCTCCTGAAACTCTTCCTTCGCTTTGTCTATAATCTGCTTTTGGTGTTTGCCATAAATATCCATGTACACAGATTCCTCTAGCCACTGGTAGAAATCTTCGTTCATAATAAAACTGCGGGCCTCTTCCCAAGGCTTGCCTGGAGTGATGAAAGGAGAGGTCTCCAGGTTTTCTTTAAATGCCCTTCTCATCTCAGCTCGTTTCCTCTCGTTCCGTAGCTTCTCTAAGTGGGCCTCGTACAGCTGCTCTGCGGGGACGGTGTCCATTAAGTCGAAGGGAATCCGCTCATTCTCCATGTTGTCAATGTGGCTGGTGGCATCCCACGGTGTCTCCTCAAGCACAACAAACCACTTCAAGAATTCTGGCTTGGTCTCCAGCAGCTTTTTGGCTTTTATGCAGCTTAGGTGGTCTATTTCATCTAGGTTGGGGATAAGAGCTTCAAAAGCTAAGGGCAGGGCTGCCAGGTAGAGCTTCCTCCTGCGCTCAATGTGCTCATGCTTGAGGCGATGGATGTGCTGGAGAAACAGCTTCTTGGCTTTCTGAGTCCCTTCCAGGTAGACGTAGTCCTGGTACTCGGGAGAGGCCTGCATCTTTCGGCTGACACTCAACCAGTTCTCGTTGTGGTTTTTCACAATGCGACTCACCAGCCACTCATATTTGTCTTTTGCTGTAGCTATCTGTTGGCTCTGCTGCTTGAGAGCTTCAAAGTATGGAATGATTTTTGTCTTTCCCCGACTCTTGTCAATGAGTTGCACTAAGGTGCTGAAAGCTAAGTCCACATTTACATTGGATCTTGCTGAGGTTTCCACAACCTGGAGGTTCTTTTTGCTTAAGGCAAAAGTATGCGCATCTCTAATGTACCGCTCAACACCCTCATCACACTTTGTCAGGACAACCACTATGGGCTTTTTTGTTTTTGCGAGCTGATTGTAGAGATTAGAGACGAACTTGAGCTGGTCATCAAAGTTCCTATTCATGCCCCTGCTAACATCAATACCAAGAAGAAAACCGTCAATCAGCAGCTTTCCGTCTGGCATTTGCTTCTGCTCAAAGTCCTGCTCCAGCCCCAGCTGGTCAGTGCAAAAGTACATGAGTTTTTCAGCTGATGCAAGCTTGGTTGCAGCGGCTCTCTTGATATACGGCTGCAGGGTCGTGCTCCGATGAGGTTGAAAAGTCTGATCATCAATGAATTCGGTCTGCTCCACAACATGCATCTTACATTCCACACAATCCTCCAGGGAACGGCTGACTTCTCCCCAGTAGAGAAAGTGGTCATTATTGACCACTCGCCCACCAAAGTCACTGGTGCTAAGGACAGAGGTATGGTCCAAATGAAACTCGTCTGCGCTCGGGCGCACGAAGCGGTTGCACAAACAAGACTTCCCAATGCCGCACTGGCCCTTCTCCTTCTCCGTCCCAGACAATCCCACCACGCTGATGTTGTAGGTGGGGATGCGGACATCTTGCTTTCTTGCCATCATCATCGTCGACACATCCTGCCACAATCCGCCACTTCCAAGATCAGATTAGTGTTTTCCCGTGGACCCAAAGGCTTCCCCACATTATCAGTGGGGGCTGGCTGCCCACGAAGCAAAACTGTCAGATCTCATAGTGTTTGTATACCAGTACGAGGTCAGTTTTTGCCACTTCTCATCACCGAATAGCCAACATTTCTTCCTAGATGGAGGGAGAGAAAAAAAGAAAACCAATCAGTATTATAATTTTGAACCCAATTTTAATCACCAAACGAGCAAAATCCAATTTTGTTCTTCAACAAATAAATAATTATAGTAAACATCAAGTATACCAGGCCTTAAGCTAGGGAAAGCCATAAGAGCAAGTAAAGTAAGACTGACATCTGTGTGCCTTCGAGAGGTACGGTACCACCTACTGGAGGAGGACGCCCCAGGAAGCGGCGTGCTGAGGACTAAACAAGGCCTGCGCGCTCCGCGGAGGCACAGCTGACGCCGGGCTAGGGCAGGAGTGGCACCGTGTGAGCCTGGAACAGCGTGTTGTAAGAGAGGGAAGAAGTGCTTGAAAGGCTGACAGGGTACCTCACGGGGACGCAGGAACCGGTCTGAAGGGGTACCAACTGGTCAGATCTGGGACACTCTGCACACCAAAATGATCAAGTACAAACATGAATTACAACCCAGTGCAAAAAACAGGAGCCTGGGCTCACACTACTGCATCAGACAATCACCACTCAACGCTAATCTGGGGGGAAATTTTGATTACGAGCAGGATTTTGTACCGAAGTGAGGTTTCTCCTGACAGACCACTTAATAGACGCAAAGGGAAGAAGAAAAACAAATGCTCATTATACAGTGGAGATACTGGACAACACTCCAAGTAATGAAAACGACCACCATCCAAGAGGCCTCCAGATGTGACGCCCCTGGAGGTCACGCCATCCCAGCACAGTGTGATGGCCTGGAGTGCCTTACACCTCAGCCTAACCACCGGGAAACGCCAGACAGACACAAAATGACCAAGGTTCCATTTAGGTGATGGGCAGGGGGGGTCCTGTTTAAAAAAAAAAAAAAATTCAGTGTCACACTAGACAAAGAATGGCTTTGTAAAGAAATATTCCAGACAACAGGAGGCTACAGAGACACTGTAAGTAGGTGCGATTATCAGATCCTAGACTGAATTCTGTATGGGGTGGGGGTAGAGGGGCTGGAGGAGGAAGGCTACATGGCACATCATTAGATCAATTAATGACACTATACTATGACTGGAATTAGATTAAAAGTATTTTATCAGAGTCAATTTATCAAGTTTATAACTATCACATGAGAGAAGAGCCCTTTTCTTAGGAAATGCACACTTAAGTATTAAGAGGGAAAAGACCATAATGGACATGACTGGTTCAAAAAAAATTACATCTATATATTGAGAAAGAATAATGCAAATGAAGTAAAATATTAACAATAGGTGCACCTGGGTAAAATGCACAGGATATTCCTTTGTACTGTTTTCATTTTTAAAAGTTTGTAATTATCTCCAAATAAAAAGCTTTTTAAAAAAACAAAGCTGTGTGTGTGGGGGGGGGGGGCAGAGTGTGAATATAGGGCTTGTCTCCCTGACAAGAACATTAACTGTGAGGATAGAGCCTGTCACCCCACCTGCTCACTTCTGTGTCTTGAGGCTATGATGCCATGTTTGACACAAATATTTACTAAAGGAATGAATTAATAAATGACTCTTAGAGCATATTAAAGAGTCCCTAAACTCAGCCTTTTAGATTTAGGAAAGCCTTGCTGTAGGAAGTTCCACCTCAGGTGAGATGTAGAGGGGATGAGATGTGCAAAGACTCCTCTCTCCCCAGAAAAGGGCGCAGCCCATGGGAGAATCAACCGAAACAGAGCATGTCGGGGGAGACAGGTGAGATGCATTAGCAGGTAAGCAGGGACCCGATGAAGCCACTTTCAAAGAGCTCCGATTCTTCCCCAAAGGCTACAGGGAGCCACAGAGTGTGGCTGAGAAGTGGCACCTTAAAGGACCTGAAGTCTGAATAGTTGAAGTAATGAAAGGTTACGCTAATGTCTTGCCAAGTCTTCAGCAACCTTCCAGCTGAGATCAGGAAGCCGCGTGATCTCTGACCACCTGCACATGAATGGGCTCCGGCTGCTACAGTTTACACCGCACCGCCGTCCACTCACACAGGTAATGCGACTGTACCTGCCAAACCTGTAGCCAAAGAAACAGGCTCCTGACACATTCCCAAAGAGAATATCTTAAAATAAACAGAGCAATTTTCTTTTGAATCTCATTTATGCTTGGTAGGAACCCAGCATTTCTACAACCTTAATATACTTCTGTGAACCTGTCTCACAAGAAATGCCACAGGAAGTCAGACTACCTACCACATGTTACTCTGACTGACACAAGGGGGTAACAAATGGGAGAGCAGGGGGTGACAAATGGGAGAGCAGCTGGCCCCTGTGATGACAACTTTGAAAGGTCAAAGACCTTTCCCAAACATCCATGTCTTCCTTTGATAAACCAGAAAGTCAAGCCCTCTACTGGAGACAAAATGTTGCTAGATGGCATGTAAAAACTGACCATTTTCAAAAAAGAAATCTCAGAGCCTGCAAGCAACAGCCTCCAGATAACCTAATGGCCTGCTCCTATAAAAGCTAAGCTCCAGACTTCAGCAGGAGCAAGCACAGTATCTTTGGGAAAGAGAAAAACCCAGTCTCCCCACCCTCCACTTCCCTAGGTGATTGTTACCTAAGTAAAATTATAAGATGCTTATGAATATCTAACGCATATTTACATACATCTCTGAAATACCTGAAAAGGAAAGATTTGTACAAAATCAAACTGCTTTTTGCACATTACTCGGTACCACACATAATGAGGAGACTCAGGTTCAACAGAGCCTCAGGTAGGAATGCTGACGGAAGTTTAAAGAAGTCAAGGGTGCTCCCCTACCAGAGCCTTTCTCTATAATCCCTCACAGGGTCTGGCAGGACTCAAGGTCACCCACTTGACCAGTCTTGAAATGCAACTTGGCGACACAGGTCCAACTTCAAGCAAATGCTACATGCAGCTGGCCGATCATCCCACTTACCCTCTGGAAAGTGGGCTGAATGATCACAGGAAAACAAAACCACAACCTGCTTGTAAACCTCAAGAAATAAAGACAGTGGCTCAATTCTGAACTAGATTAAAAACTATAGTTCATTCAACGCCCTGTCACTTAACAATTTTTTAATGGCAGGATTTCTGTTTAGCCCATTCAAGTCAAAGTTTCAGTTATCTGAATGATGCTAAAGAAAATAAAACACTCTAAACTCTCAAGAATGTAGCAACTGCTATTCTGCTATCCCAGAATACTGCTGGCTAAACTAAAAAAGCTGTAAGAAATGAGAATTAGCCGGCATAGGAGTGGTTAATTTTTGGACATCTGGTAACTTTCCACTTGTTAGAAACCTAATAGTTTCCCTGGTCCAAGTATACTCTTCTTACACGTCTGTCTTTGATGTCTGGATAATACAGTTTTACTAGTTCCTCAATTGGACTGAATTACATGGTAAACAAAGACTGTTATAAATCTAAAAACATCTCAACACTTGGTTTAAAGGAAATAACCTTAAGTGCCTGGTCACAAACACGTTCAACTTTTCTAAGAGGTGGGTAAAAAGAATTAGCTGAGTCACTAAATTTAATGATCTGAAGGCCACAAAGAAAGAGAAAGTAGAAGACAGGGTATGCTCAAGACTTCACAATGTCTTCAGAGTTTAAATCTGGGAACCAGTGTTCTTTGTGGGCAACTAAGCTACTCAAACAGCACAATCTGAACATTCATTCTAATAATTTGCCAATACTAATCCTTTCAAAACTGAAGAGTTAATGGCAGAGGAAGAAAAAAAATATTCCTTTAAACAGTAACTCCTCCTATCTTTAAGCTTTACTGGGATACTTGTACTGAAAAAATAAAAACACAGAACCTAACATTTAGCTTCACATAGGTCAACTACTTCAGAAAGGAAAACACTCCAAAAGTATTCTCAATTCTCTGTCACAAATATATGCTGACCTAAAACATAATGCCAACTTCTGAGAACTCTTTTAGAACCTGTCACCAAGCTTCTGGCGTTGTTTATATGACTTGTTTAACCAAGACACTAGCTCCCCAAAGAGCATCTCAACTGGAAGGTAAGAGGAGGGTGTTCTCGTTTTTAACACCTCTACAAAACACCCAGGGCAAGAAGTGGTAACATTCCCGAGACAGTACCTATTTCACAGGACACAGAAATGCCAGTGACCCAGCACTGCCACGACTGCCCAAGTTCACGCTGTCAACAGCTCTGTCGGTGTGCGCATCACCCTCCAATCCCCGACCCCACACTCCCTACCCCCACCCAAGAGGAAGCGTTTCTCGCTCTGCGATCTGGAATGCCCTGTAAAACACAGGTGTGCCTCCACTAGTCATAACCAGAACTGCGCTCTCTGCTTATGAAAAGAACAGAGGCATTTCGTTTTAAACAACCATATACTGAACACCACCAAAACTAATAATACAACACTGTATAATAATTACACGTTATACAATAATATAAGGAAATAATTTCATAGTGAGCCACTAGCAAAGTGGCTTGTTACCAGAAGTTTTCTTAGTTCCAACAGGAGAAAGGATTGGAAATACACACTGTAATCTAACAGAAAGCAGAGCATTTTCTAAATGTCCTCAATACCTCATACTTCTCACCACGTTAAATTTCTGAATGGATTTTCAAAGCTATGAATTACCATCAGCAGCTGGTTAAAATGTCTGTATTAAGGAGATACATGGTAAAACTCATTGTTCCACAGAGGGGAGACGGAGAACAAAAAGAGGGGACCTAACCAGGAAGCATTTTCCCCGTAAGAGAAATTCCTCAAGGAGAATTTTCCAGAGGAATTTACTTTCCAATCAGGCCAGAAAGGATGTGCTATAAAAGCTCCAATAACAAGAAAGCACTACTCTCTTGTTCACTGAGCCACTGAATTGAAACAAAACAGTCTTAAAAAACCCAGTGTTTCTATTTTCATATTATTAAGTGTTGAAGTAAAATGTTTTAGTTGGGTTTTTCTTTACAAAAAGAAATGAAGGGTCTACGGTTCTTGTTTATTCAATTCATTCATCTGTGAAATCCAGGTAAATTTACAGAACCTTAAAGCTAGTGATGTGCACAAATAATGTATCAGAGTATTTAACTATAAACAGGAATTATCATCCTATGAACCTGACGACAAAATACAGACCACCAGAGTGAATCTTCGTTTCCTCTGTGTGATTTCTGTCAAAACCCGAAGTAATGCCCTTTTCTTTACTGCAGAAGTGTCTTTTGAAATGACTACATCAAACTCAGTAAGCACAACAGTCTTTAAGGCTGAATAAAAGAAAGGTAGGCGACTTGATGGCCCCTGTTACACAGCAGCTAAATTCTCTCCTTCCTTCATAATATTTCAGAGACCTGAACCATTTTTTTTTTTTAATTACTCTAGCCTCTAGTTCTTAGAATTGAGAACCTGTCTACCAACCAAATCAAATACATACTTGCCTCTAAGACAATGTGATGAAAGAAAGCAGAAATGGGACTGCACTTGCTGGTGGGAATCTAATCATCCATTTTAAACTTAAAAAATAACTAGACCACAGACAGTAAATGGCACAGACCACTTCCGCGGCTCCAGAGAAAGAAGAGATCGTTCAGATCTGGGGTAGACTGGGAATGGTGTCAGAGCAGAAGTAAAATCGGAACTGGCAGAGAAGAGACTGGCAGGGCTGGGAGAGATGGCCCAGGCGTTCTAAAGCCGTGAAGGGCGTGAGTGATGGTGACCAAAGTGGACAGACTGTCCGGCACAGAGTTCTCCAGGCATGGGAGGTAGGAAAGGGCAGCAGGGCTCACACAACGGACAGACTGTATTTCACCTGTGAGCCTCCAACAGGAAAATAATCCTTTATTCCACTAGTGTGAGTTATTGTTGGTAACACTGCTACCTCAACGCTGCACCCAACAAGTCCACACAGTCTAAGGAACTGATCATCTTATCAATACATGAAAGAAAACATCATTTGAATTTGGCAGTTATATTTCTATCATTCAGGCCAATGAAAATTAAAATAGTATGATGGGGAAGGGGCAGAAAGCCAGATTTACAAAGGAAGCAGAGAGCACACATTAGCCCACAACAGTTCAGTGGTGCTCCCACTCGACGGTGCTCCACAGGCCTCCTGGTTAGTGAAGGGGGAGGGTTTCCTCACGGCTACCACAACCCATCTACCCCCAGGGCTCCGGGTACAGGGAATCATCTGCGTTTTTGGAAAGACTAACTAAGTTAAGTGTTTCAACAGTCTGGTCTTGAAGCACGTAATCTCATGCAACAGATGGGCTATTCTTGGACACGGGGTAGGCATGTGCACTCAGCTCTTCCTATGCCCCACGCAGACGCACGGACAGCACTCTCCAGAGAGCGCAATACGGAAAACACAAAGGGACCGAAAACAATTTTCAAGGACTGATGATTCAGATGTCTGTTTTGAAAATAATCTGGCCCAAAGTTAATTTTTTAAAAGAACAGTGATGAAAGATTCTGTGACATTACATATATAATTTTTTACCAATGTCCCTTAATGCTCCTCTTGACTCATTTCCATCCCCCACAAACCCTGGTAAAGATACCTCCACGTTCCAGGGTAGAAAAACACAGCTATGCTATCTTACCATCAGAGCCGGCCCACACAGAATAAAGCAAATAGCACATTTTCCACCATGACACAGTTCTCATGCAGAACTCTACAAGCCCGTCCCCAAAGAAACAAAATTTCTAAGCCAAGTAATTCACAGGATGAAATCAAATTCCTCTGATGAATGAAGGGAGTTGGTTTCAGCAAAAGCACTTCCTTAAACTTTATCCTCAGCAGCTTTCTCTCAGGTAATTCTGGAGTTCTGATCAGGCTCTGATCAAAGCCACTATAAACAAAGACAAAACCAAAGGCTGAGAAACCCTTTTCTCTGATGCAGCACAGTTTCTCCCAGTTACCTACACTAACAACAGCAACAACACACAGCTTCTAATAACCTGCAAAACCACTGCATGCCAGAGGAAACGCGACACCAAGACCAAATGGACACTGAGACCACTCGGACCCGCCCTGGTGTCACCGCCTATCTGCCGCTAACAGAGCGAGCTGAGACTCTTACCAAACCAAGACACAAAACTACAGCCATGCCTTACCTTTGAATTCCCTGATATTCAGGCCAATTTTACATTTAGATTTTGAAACGGTAAAACTATAAATTTATCTCAGCAGTTGCTTCTGAGCACTTCTGATCTATTTAGTTAAAAAAAAAACAAAACTCAGCAGTTAAAAAAAAAGTTTTTTGAAGGAACATTCTCCATAAAAACTTATCTGAATATACAAGAGTGGAGGCACCGTCCAGCCAAATCTGTCTTGCTGAGGGAGAAACAGGCATTTCTTCAATTGGGGAAAATAGGTCGAATTATCCAAGTCCAACAGTAAGCCTCACTATTCAGTACCCCTGGTGGCAGTTTAAGATGACAGGAGGGTTTCAACCCATTATTTCTAATTATTCCTCACTACTTATTTGCATGCCTCTATAAACTGCCAGTCCTAGAACAGACCACTGCTAGTAATGTTATGCACATGTATAAACTTTTTAAATAAGAACAGTTGGTTTTATTATTGTTATTTATTTTTATCTTCTGTACTGAAGATAAGAACAATGGTCATACAGAAACAGAAAAGAACTTCTAAATCCACTAAATTTTAGTAGAAAACAATCAGAATTCACAGGTTAAAAAAACTTATTTAGGACTCACACTAACAAAACCAGTATTTATATTTCTCCTTCCCATTTTCTAGAAGCTTCAGTTACTTATATACTTGCCTTGTTTCCAAACACAGTTAAAAGCAGAGGTCTGAGAGAAATGGAAAATGAACAGTTATAAGACAGAACATGGGAAGGAGCCTGGAATTGGCACAAAAATCATGCCTTAGGCTTAAATTCATCATTTTTGAAAATCTTCTAAATTGAGGTGTTTATCCCAATCTTCTAGAGGTGATGGACTTATGAATCAATATAATACAAAATGACTTTTTTAATGGAAAAATGTTACATGTAGGCACTATTAACAAACAAGCATTATGAAAAACATTATTTCTTATTTGAATATTTATCACCTCATTATCTGAGGCTAGGAAAGGAGGTGCAAGAGAAGGACAGGAACGGAGCTTTATGTCCTGGCCTGGGTTGGTTACATGGGTAGCGCATTCACTGCATAACTGTTCAAACTGCACGTGCTTTATATAGTTTTCTTTACAGTTTTTTTTACAAAAGGATATAGTTTGGAGAAATGAAGAAACACAGGTTTACTGAGCTAGCAAGTCGAGCTGGAATCTGAACCTGGCCCTCTCTCCACCACCGGGATGCATCTTCCCCCTTCTATACTAGGCCTCTCCTGGGGTCCTGTCAAACAGATGACTCTAATCCTCACGCATCAATGAGAAGAAGGGTTGAGGAGCAGTGCCCTGGAGGGCCCCAGATGCAACTGGCAGTTCTTCAGGGCCACGGAGAAGGCTGAACAGGTGGAACATCAGACCTCCCAGCATTTAAGCAGAGCAGCTCAATTTGATCTACTTCATATGCTAAGATTCCACATAAAAAGAAAAAAATTTTTCAACTTCTATAGTTGTTTATCTAAAAAAAAGGCTCAAAACTTTTTTAAAGCTCAAAACACTTCATGGTTCAAAAACCCATCTAATGATCAGACATTTGGTGGCCTAATTTCCAAGATTCTACCAAAGAAACAAGGGTCAAAAAGAGTCTCTTGCCTGTCCCCAAAGGCTCCTTTTGTGGAACTCATTCAGGAAGCCTGGGCAAAGGAGTGGCTACTGACACACAGAGAAAGGAAGTAACGAGGCTAGCGAGGGGTGCAGCCTCATCTGACAGGCCCAGCTCTGCCACCTCCCCACCCCTAAATCCCGACGCCCAGGCCCGTCTCCCCACTCTGCCACACTGTCCTGGTCACAGAACTGGAACGGAGAGCACAGGCATGGATGGCGGGAGAGGTGGGGGCAAACCTGCGTGGCAGGCCCTGTCACAATAAGGACAGTCTGGACTTCACCCTCTACGGAAGCCCCAGGATTCTGAGCAAGAATGGCACAGTCAGTGCAGGCTGAAAGAGGGAATTCTGAAAGCAATCTTTGTATTCTCTGCCTCCCTCCATCTCTCTCTCTCTGCTATTCTACCCTCACTCACCCTACTGGGTAAATGCTTTCCGTGTAAAGGCCACTTCAAACCTGGTCGTAATAAGCACCATGAAAAACAACTGCTTATGATGGAATTGCTGACACAGTGGCAGTGTAAGACGCCCCTTTGAAAAGCCTTGTCAGGGCCCAGTCTTTGTAATTTAGTGGTGGCTCACAGGAAGTGCCTGAGAGCCAGATTCTTTCTGACTGTGTTCAAGGCCATAATTTCCTTCCCATACTTAAGCCGATGACCCTGTGGTCTCACTGTCAAGGAAGCTGGCCAAGGGGAAAGGGCAGATAAATAAGAAGCAAAATCTGAAGAAAACTGGCCAAAAAAAATTCCTAAGATTCTTCTTGAGATTAACGACTAAGAGTTCGTCTAGATGAACTGATCTGCGGACAGCTGGCAGCCGGCTCCTTCAGGTAACAGATGCGGAAGCTGAAGAAAAGGGAAGCCACCAAGGCTGCGGTCAGCCCAGCTCCAGGCGAGGCCTCCCTGACCTCACCCCCAGCCCAGGGCTGTTTCTACACACCGCTCTCTGCCAGGGGCGGGTTAATCAAATCCTAGAATCAAGATGATCAGGAAGGGGACAAAAAGGAGTGTCCTCTAGTCAGCACCGCTTATCGCAGCTACAATCTCTGTCCGTCAGTCACCGTAGCTGTATTCTCATAAGCTTCTGCTGGACGTTCCATACGGCACCTATTACTTCAAGATAAACGTCAAACTCTAAAAGTAACATGTCCTGTTGGGGAGTTCAGAAATAACTAAGAAAACACTGTGGTCATATGAGAATTTAATTAACGGCGTTTTCTATAAAATGCTAGCTTCATGAGTTTCCCTTAGATAACACACCAGAATAGTACCTAGTTCCTCCTTATCAACCACCATTCCTTGAAAGCCCTTGGCCAGTAACTTTCATGAAAGCCAATGAGTCATCTCTAACCAGTGCTTCGGCCTTTGGACTTCAGAAGGGAAACAGGTCCAGCCTACTCTTCCACGATGGCTGTCCTACCTACAAGAGGAAATCACCTGACCTCATGGATTTGGCTGCTACTCAGAAAACCATGTCCCTGAGTTCAAATTATCAAAACTATACTCACATTAGGTGACACTACACCCTTCCCAGTTGCCTGCGCACACAAGGCTCACATTGCTCCATCGCACCGTAAACCTGCTGAGCGCCCTGCTCCTTGACTTCACCTCCCACTCCCCAGGTTACAGGTGGCCCTGGGAACACAGCACAGCTACTTTCTCTAGAAAAGTCTTAAAATCAACGTACCACAAATAGCTACTGATTTTTAACTCACACCTGAAAAAACAAAATAGAAAAATATAGCAACGTTTTACAATCCTACCAGTAGACTTACTTTAACTACCTACAGCACCAGCTATGTTTAAACGAAAACGTTTATGACACGGCTATGTGACTACTGCAATCAGCAGAAGGAAGAGAGGGTGTGGTGATGAGCAGATGCGACTCAGCTCAGCCCCTTCACTTTCAGCATCCAGTGGGCTTTCTCCCCAAATCCTCAGACCACTCACTCGCTCCTGCAATCCAACTGTTATTTCGACTTTCTGCTCAGAAAACCCACCATTAAAAGAGCCCATCAAAGGCTTAATTTTGTTGTCCACAACAGGATGACCCCTTCTGGCTACCAACTTCCCTAAAGAGCACAGGAATCAGTAGATAAACTTATACACAACTTGTTTAGACCAAAATGCTCTGCCAAATACACCAACCGGTCAGTTCTCCTCATTAAGGACCATCCTGAGCTAAACTTGGATGAAGCAATGATACACACTTTCTGAGTCCTTTTTGTCCAGTGAAGAATCTTACACAAAAGTATGGTGGGACTTCTCTTGCTGTTGTCTCTTTTTTTGGGGGGGAGGGGGCGGTGCTAGGGGTGGGAAGGGGGTTGTAATAACTTAGTCCTTGAATTTATATATTCCTCCACTGTCTTATTTAAAACATAAGAGCAGACCATTTCAAAGATGATGATTCAAATCTATGTATCATGGTTTGTCAAGTCTTATAGTAACATGAGTTAAAAAAAAATTTTTTTTAAGCTACTGAATGCCATTTTCCATAGTATTAACAAAAGTTCAACTCAACCAGCTGAATCATGAGAGCTAACAGTCTAGTCAGAAGCAATCAAAAGGCAATCGAGCTTTAAAGGTATATGTTCCACATTCCACACAGTCAAGGCTGTAGTGAGCTGATGGCCTGGACAGGGCTAGGATGTGTTCAATATACCCTTCTCACACCCCTTCTGATTCCTCCTCCAAAGCCCATATTTCTACAGGCGCAAACCTCACTCTATACGCTAATACAGTAAGGCCAGTGTTGTCTGGAGTCACAAAGTTTTGTATGTGCTTGCTTCTAATTAAAGATCATTCAATTTTAAGAACTTAATAAAAAGGCCATAAACCTTTATCATTCCACAAGAATGCCAGGAATGCTAAGTACCTAAATAATACTCTTCCAAAGTGACCTTTATAAAGAGCTGCCTCTCCTACTTTGCCAACTACCGTGTCAGGAGGCAGAAACATTCCTACCTATCATGGGCTACTCAACTCCATTCTAAACAGCAGAGGCAAGTGAAAAGGCCTTCTTCCAGTAACCAAAGAAACTCAAATTCCTACAGCGAGAAGTACTAGTACACACAGTCTTTAAAGCGGCAAAATCAAAGTTTAGAAAACCACTTACCATGCCTGCAAGTGATTCAGAAGAATTCTGAGAAAGGTGATACCAACATTTTAGAGGTAGAACACTTGGAGAGTAGCCAAGAGGCCTGGACTTTCTCCCCAACTAGGTCATTAAATCTCACAGAAGGAAGGGGAGGCGCACACAGATACAAACTAGTTAAATGGCATCTCACAACCAAGCTATCCTGACAGCTTTCGTCTGTCAGCAGGCTCACTGGACAACGACGTTCTTCAAGGAGACAGGCAGGCCTCTCGGGGCAAATGATAACCTGAGTGCATGCAACCATAATCAGACCGATATTGATCAACCCCTACCCTTGGAACAGACACTCAATTCAACAGCTGAGAAAGAAAACACCCGCTGGCAGGGAAGCTAGATCCCCACGGCCTCAAATGCCCTTCCCAGTCTACTGCTCTGTGCGACCCCGTACTCTGCAGAGGGGCAGATTACCTTTTTAAGAGTACAGATCTGTCCCTGCTGACCTCCTGCTTACAACCCCTCAGAACGTCCCTCCGCCCTTCTAATGAAACCCCAAAGTCTTACCCAGCCCTGTGGGATCTCATCCCTGCCATTCTAGTTCTTTCTCACTAGGCTCTAACTACTGTGGCCTTTATTTAGTTCCCGAGATGCCCCTATTCACTTCTTCAACCACTCAACAAAAAAGATACTGAGCCCTGTCCAGGTCTGATGCATGAGACAGGGCGCTCAGGGCTGGTGCACTGGGATGACCCTGAGGGATGGGATGGGGAGGGAGGTGGGAGGGGGGTTCAGGATGGGGAACACATGTACACCCATGGCTGATTCATGCGAATGTATGGCAAAAACCACCACAATATTGTAAAAGTAGTTAGCCTCCAATTAAAATAAATAAATAAATAAATAAATACTGTGGCTTTGTCAATCACCTACTGTTGCGCCAGGCACTACACTAGGCACTAGGGATACAGCAATGAACAAAAGAGCCGAAGATCCTTGCCCTCATGGAGTTCATATTCCAACAAAGGGGAAAAAAATCACAGAACAAAAAAGTGAGGGAGTTAACAAGGTGGGAGGCTGAGAGGAGAGTGTTCTAGGCAGAGTGAACAGGAAATGCAAAGGCTCTAAGGCTGAGCAATATTTTCCCTTTAAAGTGTGTGTTAAAATTGTTAACTCCAAGAAGAGGGCGACAAGTGTCCTATCCATCCCACTCCTCATTCAATTTCAGCACCACATATAGCAGAGGGCTCAATAATTACTGGCTAAACGGGATAAGTGAATTCCTGTCTAAAGAAAAGGCCAAAAAGCTGTCCCCAAGTAATGAAAGTGTCCCCTCAAGTTATCCAGGCCCCTGCAGAGGTTACACAGGTTTCAGACTTACTAATATAGCTTTTGGTCATGACTAATGAAGTGCCACTTTGACAGAGATCCATACAACTTATGAAGACCCTTACTCACTAAAGGATCATCCCAGGGAGGGAAAAGCATATCAAGTAGAGAACAGAGGCCTTCAATGATTGCGAAGCAATCAACACCATCAATTTATGTGGAAAAACTGAGACGATCAGAATTCATTTTTTTACTCCCATGGCTGTCCCCAGGCCCCTGACAGATACACCAGTTGAAAGTTTACCTACCTTGGACTGCGTTTTCCTCTCCAACAGCACTACTGTGGCCTTAGCTGCGTCCTTTTCATCACAAAGCTTGGAACTATCCCGTGGGCTTCCTCAATGGTCTCTCCAAGGCCAAATCACTGCTCCGTGTTAATTTTAAGACAATCCTGTCACAGTACTTCCTCCCCAACTTGACTCTAACCTACCTTTCCAACCTCGTTTCCGACTCTCCTTCACTAAGAATTTCAAGCTCCGGAGAAACTATTCCCTGAACGTGTCATGTGCATTCCTGCTTTCCCACCTCTACCCAGGCCATGCCCGTCAGCTGGAATGCCATTCCACTTCTCCACCCGTCTGAATGTTATCAGTTTATTAAAATAATGCCTTCTCCGCTCAGGGCCCCGTGACAAATTCATCATGCCCAAGCAGTGCATCCCTACTCACTGGCCACACCTGGCACTTCCTATACTGTTCTCTGCATCATCAGAACTGAAAGCCTGCAAAATACATCTCCCAGACTCCTTTGCTAGCTAGCTTCCAGGTGAGATTCTGCTGGAGGCTGGATTGCAGGAAGAGGGGTGCAACACTGTTTTTCCTGCTTCTGGCATACCTGCAGCAGCTGCCAGCAACCGTGGAGGACGCAGGCAACTACACACACCATGGGCCCGCAGCACTGGTGGAGCACAGCCCTCTGGGCTCCCGCTGAACTGTGGCAACGTGGCAACGTGGCTCCCAGCGCATCTGTGAGCGCAGACGCCTGGACTTCAGCCCAAAGGCAGCTTTCTGATTTCTGGCTAGAACTCCCGGCGCCCTTGTGCTCCTCCACACATACCATACCTCGTTTTGCTCCTTCAGCCCTCCTACCACCTCTATAACATATCCCTTGCATTTTTTTTTTAATTCAAAAAAAAATTTTTTATTGGCAGATAGCTGCTTTACGATGTTGTGTTAGTTTCAACCGCTCAGCAAAGTGAAATGTATGCATTCGCTATACATATATCCCCTCTTTTTTGGATTTCCTTCCTATTTAGGTCACCACAGAGAACTGAGAACCACAGAATTTCCCATGCTACACAATAGGCTCTCATTAATTATCTATTTTATACATAGTATCAATAGTGTATATATGTCAATTCCAATCTTCCGATTCCTTCCACCCCCTCCTTTCCCCCTTGGTATCCAAACGTTTGTCTGTCTCTATTTCTGCACAAATCTCTTGCATTTAAATCCCTCTCTCCTTGAAGTATCTAGAGTGGTTTCCGCTTGGACCACCAATTATTGTCCACCGGATTGGACAATAGCTGATACAACAGAAGATAATGAGGAAATAAAAATAGTAATAGCAGCTAAACAAAAATGAAAATATAAAACAGCACAAGATGAAGACCACCATTTCTTTTAATTTCATACAATGAAATCCTAGAAAATGTGTCCTAAAGTGTATTACACAACATCATTTTTGAGTTCTCAAGATTAAAATGCTAGTTTACTTTGGTGTATATTTATGGTGTAGTTTAGCTGTGCCTTTTTTTTTTTTTTTTAAAGGAAGTCAGTATTGCTTCTCTCTTTGACTCATTGAGTTTCTAGGGAATAGAATTATTCTATGTGTTTGCTTCTGTTTTCCCAGAACCTCGCACACAGGAGGTACTTCTTAGGTATCTGGTGTCTAAAACTGATGTCTGTTATGTAGCGCTGGAATTCAGAAATTGGGGATGAAGGCCAAGCAAACAGTCAGCCTAGTTCTAAGAAGCAACTTGAATACAAATCTCATCTGAAGCACTCAAGAAAGGATTCCAAAGCTCTTTCAAGTCCTGAAACGCAGCCACTAAGGAGGGGAGGTAGAGGAATTCAATTGGCAGACGAGGCAGGATTTTTCACCTCTTCCTTGCTGAAGCCACCCCTGAACTTGTATTTGTGATGAGGGTCTCTATTTTTTTTTGTTGTTAAACATCTATCCTGAAAATACCTTTCTTAGAAAGAAGAACTGAATCAATCTAGAACAGATGCAAATCTCTGGCTCCTGAAAGTGTGTGGGTTTCCAACCTGCTCAGAGATCACTTAAACATCTCTAAGTCTTCTCTTAAATTCAAATTCAAGTATTATTTTAAACCTAGATAAGGGCAGGCATAAGAAGGGCTGCAGAGTATAAACTTTTTAAAAGGCTAAAGAAAAACCCAGTAACTCCAGCGATTAACGATTATGAAAACCACACCTATGGCGCTTCATCACATCATCTGGGGACCCAGATTTCCATTAACAACAACAACAAAAAGTTCCATGAAATGGAAACCTTAGAGAAGATATAACCTCCAACCAGAGCACAAAGAAGCTTGAGTCTCACTGATTTCCAGGCTGACTGATGAAACTGGGCCATCAGCTGTTGCCATTTTCATACTTCATTTGCCAATATGCCTCACAGATAAATGCTTGAGCACTCTTAGCTAGGCCATTACTGCTTCTAACAACCTTGCCACAGGAAACCATGCTGCACAACCCAAGAGAGGCATTTCCAAGTGTCAGGCACAACAGATTCAGAGACTGCAAAATGACAAAGGCTGGTAAGATGGGATTTGCTGAATGTTTCATAGATAATCAACTCTCAACAAACTGGAATAAACAAAAATATATCTAGCACGTACCATAAGAACCGCACCTTTCTCTGATAAATAAGCCAGCACTTTTCAAGGAAGGGCTTCAAGTACATCCCTTATTTAACATTTACTGAAGGTCTTCTTGGGGCCAGATGAGAAATGAGAGGCCTGTCAGAGCAGGAGTTCCATGCCAACGTAAAGCCTTCCCACTGCACAGTAAGTAAATGACCAAACAGAAGATGCCCTAGAGCTGGCTTCAAACACACACACGCACGCGCGCACACACACACGCCTATGCTAGCTGTTTTCCCATTTAGTCATCTCTTTTATGTAAGTAATAATAGCAAATATTCATGAGTCAGGCATGGTACCAAATAAAAAATATGCATATGTGATTTCATTTCATTTTTCACAATAACCCAAGTCAGGTATTATTATAATCCTCATTTTACAGATAAGAAAAACCCGGCTCTGAGAGGTCAAGTGACTCATTCTAGATCACCCAAGCTTCATGTGGCCCTAGCTGCCTGCTTCTGAAACTTAAGTCCATGGTTTACCCCCAGCGCTGCCCTCAGCAAAGACAGAATGAACAAAACCAGTGGTGCAGCATGCGTTTTCTGGAGAAAACAGACTCGCCCTGTAATCCATGGCCTCTTTCAGCAGAGCTCTCCATGGTAAGGGGGGCAGTCACTTATTTACCTAGAGGTAAAACTTTAATAATATACTCCCCATAAAAATGTGTGTGTGCCTTAAGCTGCTCAAAGTACTATTACATATCTTGTCTTAAAGCTCTTCAAACCCAGCTGGGAAGGGAAGGTAGGTCAGGATTCAATATGCTGTCTCCTCAAAGGGCACACAGATGTCACCCAAGACACAGCAGAAATAGTGTCTCCTTTGGTTTTAACCACAAAGACCATTTCCAAAATGAAATTTGATGGGAAATGTTGTCTTTGAAACTTAAGTAATTTGCAATTAAGAATTACTATGACTTCAGTCAACTGAGCATTAAATTGTGAAAAAACACAAACTTGCACCTTTCTTTGGTTCTCAAACCAGCGAAGGGAGAAGATGCTTTAAGCTTCTGCCCTTAAATTTAACCTCATTTTTTCCCTCAACCCACTGTAAAAATTCAATTCTACTCATACAGAAAATACACCTGAAAAGTCGCCAAAAAAAGTAATATTGTGACTCCACTATTACAGAAATACTCTTTCAAGACTCTGGAAAAAGTATCTCTTACTGATCAGAGAGCAGTGTTCATATGGATCCTGAGGGGTTCGGCCCCAAATAGAGACAATCATCAAATTAAATTCTATGGAAAGAAAGTCAGTCTCAAATTTAAAGAAATTAAAATACCTGTACTAAAAACCAGTGGGTAGGTAAAAATTCATCTTTTACCTCAATCCCAAGACTCACAGAACAGCAGAGTAGGCCTAACACAGGAGGCAGCGGGAAGGGAGCGAAGCCTCTGCTTCTACCGAAATGAGAACACCAGAATACAGTGTGAACAAAGTCAGTTCCATTTACAGTTTCAAGGAAAAAAGAATAAAAATAATTCAAAGAAGGAATCAGAAGTGACACTTTATTCATCAATCAAAGCTACCTTAGAAATTTCACAGCACTGCTTAACACTCAAGAACTCTAACCTCAAGGTAGGAGTCTCACCTTACCAGGTCAGTTTTGACAAAACTCACCACATCTAAAAGGAAGCGTGACTTTATGCATGAGCTTCCGAGTTATGGAGAAAATAATTTCCCTTGAAACCCACAGGCAGTGGATTGCGTCCTAATTGCATCACTTGCTCTTTGTTGAAGGGTTCTGGGGACAAGGGAGGTGTGTTTTAAAATTTTCATCCTAATCACAAAATGGAAGCAGAATAACTGTAGCCCCCATTTATGGTCCAAAAAAGCCCCAAATCAGTAAAGAAGTTTGGTTTTCCCCAACACGCAGCCTTCACCAGCATGAAATTGCATTTAAGAATTTAAGAGACAGCCAAAAACATTCATAAATAAATGTACTCCTCAGAGTTGGGGGAAGATGGTATTACAAATCTGTACCTCAATCCTGTTAAGGGATTCACTTATAATGGAAAGAATTAAGTGTCTGAATCTACTTAAACCCTGGGATCATTAGTTCATACTCCTACTGGTGCAAAAAGCTTCTACCAATCTTCCTATGCTAATGTGCTTACAATATGGCATGAAAACCTCACTGGGGATTGGCTAATGCAAAAATGCTGCCAATGACCTTCATACACATTTTAAACATTTTTAATCTGTGTAAGTTATAGCTCAAAGATGGGGGGAGGAGGTGGAGGGTACTCAAAATAAATAAGAGCACTTTATATACTCTTCAAAGCACTTTCTCATTTAATCCTCACAACAATCCCAAGCAGGGGCTGGTGCCCCATTCTCCAGATCACAGAGTTTAAAGGCTGATGAAGGACTAGCCTAGCCAATATCCCCTCCTGGAATAGAAGCAGGGGTCTTGCCTGGTTGTTCCCTATGATACTCTCACAGCACCTGGTACACAGCAGATGCTCATCAATATCATCGCTATTACATACTCAGAAAGTCCAACCCACCTTCCAGGGAAGGTAACCCCAGTATAAAAATACCACCTGGCCAAGTCTATAATGCTGGCTACTAGTTCCGCACACTCCTGCTTCCTAATTCAGGGTAGCCAGACTGTCACTGAGACTATAAAAAGGTTCCCCAAACTCTCTCCCAGAACTCAGAACTCACACTGGCGTCTGATCATTTTTTTTGTTTGTTTTCAATCATTTTAACCTATGGGCTTCCCTGGTGGCTCAGATGGTAAAGAATCTGCAGGAGACCCGGGTTTGATCCGTGTCGGGAAGATCCCCTGGAGAAGGAAATGGCAACCCAGTCCAGTATTTTTGCCTGGAGAATCCCATGGACAGAGGAGCCTATCACGCTACAGTCCGTGGGGGTCACAGACTTAGTTCCATCTTAGGCATCATTCTTCACTTTAGTTCCACACCCTTTTATTAAGTGCCTAACTCTACGCAAAGAACAGTGCCTCTGATGGACAAAAGATGAATGAGTGAGTGCTTTTAAGGGATTTAGAAGTTGATGACAATTAAGAAAGGCAGCGTCAGAAAGAGGCTCTGAAGCACAGAGAACTGGACCAGCGAATTATAGGAGAACGGAAAGTCTAGACAGAGGGACCAGCATGAGATAAAACTTTAAAGCACGTTCAGAAGAAAACAAGTGATCCAGTCTGATCGGAAGTTAGAGTACCGGGAGAGGAGGCTGAGCGACAACCTAGAGTCAGTCTGGGGAATATGCGGGCAAGAGGCTGGCATTTAATTCCTCAGGGGGTTCCTTACTACTCCCTGACACCTCTCTTCCCTCCCTACTTGTCCCACTTCCTCCCAGCCTAAAAAATCAAAAAGAGCAGCACATAAAAGCTTTTGCATATTCACTACGTAGCCTCATGACATTCTTTTTATGTGGAGAAGTTCTCTCTCAGTTCTTACTTTAATGGATAATTTCAGATCAAGGGTACTGACTGTGACTTAGGTCAATTAACTAATTCTCAATCACTTGACAGTTAAGGATCTCTTTGACAATCTGATGAAAACATGGACCCTCTCTCAGAAAACTGCATTTAACACACAAAAATTCAGGAACCCAAATCCAGAACCTTTCCCTACTAAAAATAATGGAATAAACAAGACCAACCAAAAAAAAAAAAAAAAAAAACCAGACATCACCACTGTTTCTAATACTGACCAGGAGTACCCAGTTCTCCCTATTCACACATGCAGAATCTTTCTTTCGAACGACATAGTAATTATCCTTACTGACTAAATAAAATGAGAGAATTTCTCCAGTTTTACAATGCCCATCAGCCAACAATATACCTTCCACTTATTGGGCCCAGATACATGACAGGTCCTCTGTAAAACAGTTGATATGCAGTATATAATAAAAAATCCTATATAATAGTTATATTTCTGTATACACATGAGGAAACAGAAGCTCAGAGGGGTCAACTGACCTGATTCAAGGCTACTTAACTGAAAAATGGCAAAGTTAGGGTTAAAACTCTGGCATTTTGACTTCCAAAGTCCATCTATATTGCCTCCCAGCAAAAAGGACCTTGTCACCATATTGATTACAGGGAGCAACCAGAAGACACTGCCATCTCCAGGTAAGTAAACAGTCCAGTCCAAGGTTCCAGTCCAGCGTTACACACCCTGCGGCTGGCCAATAAGCACCTGCTGAGTGACTAAGGGCGATGAGAGCCCTGTGCACAGAAGGGGGAAATGGTGGCAAAAGTCTTTAAGAGTGCCACATGAATGTGTGTGTTGCCATGTGGACCTCAGTCACTGTTGTATTTCCAACTGGGCCTCTTCGGCTTGTCAGTGACCCTATGTACCTCAGCTACGTTACAGCCTCTCATGCAAACGTTTGCAAAATACCAGTGAGGTAATGAAATAAATCAACAGTGAAATCTCAATGAAACAAAGTCAAGATAACCTTTCCCGCATGTCCTATTCTACCCTGCACATCTTCCAAGACTGCGGCCGTGACACTATGAGAGTTGCTCCCAGGAGACTACCAGCTCCCATTTCAGAGCACTGACACTGTACATCACCGAACGCCCAGTCATTTTCATCTTCACATGACCACTGCTCAGCTACTCAGAGCCGGGAAAGCGGTGCTCATATTTCAAATACAAAGCCATTTTTACTAAACCATGAGAGAACAGATGAAGGCTTAAGAGCCATAAGCCAAGTTTCCAAAAAGAAAATTTACACACGCCTCCCTTAGATGTTCAACAGTTGACTCCTCCAAATAACTCTCAGGGAAAAACAAAATGCAGTGCTCCAGCTAAAATGGTCAAACAAAAGAGAGACAAAATGAGGTCACGGGTCTCTGTTACTCTAGACCAGTGAGGGTTCTAATCTTTTTTGGGTCATGGAGTCCTCTGAGAACTAAATGAAAGCTACAGATCCTCTCTTCACAGAAAATAAACAGAACCAAATTCAGCACATACTCTTGACATTATCATGGACACTCCCCCATTTCAATCACTTAAGGGTCCATAGACCCTTGAGTTCATAACTTTTCCTTAGAATCTGCATGTCTAATCCCTGTTGTGCTAGAAAAGTGAAGTTGCTCAGTCGTGTCCGACTCTTTGCGACCCCATGCACTGTAGCCTACCAGATTCCTCCATCCAAGGGATTTTCCAGGCAAGAGTACTGGAGTGGGGTGCCATTTCCTTCTCCAGGGGATCTTCCCCACCCAGGGATCGAACCCAGGTCTCCAGAATTGCACGCAGACGCTTGACCATCTGAGCCCCCACGGAAGCCCCCAGGGAAGTTGTGCCAGAGGCAACCCCAACTCATCAGCCTTTCTGTCCATCAGAGGTCACACCAACATAAGGGAACTGAAGACAGAGGCACCCGCTTACCCTGGCACTGTCTCACTGCCCACCACGACCAAGGGCCCCTGCTCATCTCACCACCTGAGTCTTGTTACTGCGCCACAGCAATAAACTGTGAGATAAGCATGCTTATTCTCCTCCAAATAGAATGCAAAAAACTCAAGAACAGGGTCCATATCTGACAGTCTTAATTATCTAGATAATGGTTTACTTAAAGAACAGATTTAAAATAACCTACACATTATTTCTTATTGTAAAGTGAGATATAAATTAATGTAGTACAGGAAAAGATAACACGGTACATAACTAGCAGATTTTAAAACAAAATATTCTCCTAAATTGGACTCCTGGGAGCTTGAAATAAAAGACTAAGTTTGTTAAAAAAGGACTTTCTCATCTCCATAGTCCTAATTTCTCTTTCTGGCAGGTATCTAGCCATCTATGGTATACATGCCGGTATACATGCCAGCATACATCCAGCTACAGCCACCATTCCCTAAGGGAGCAAGGGAAACTGCCTCACTGAAGAGGTCTGAGGGGATGTGAGCAGGTGTCTTGCTTCTCATTGTAAAGATATTTATTCAAGAAATATTTCCCGAACATCAGTGATGCCTATATTCCTGGGTCATACCAGCCCCTGTCTTTTTAAGGTGTTTAAAATGTAGCTGGATAAAGGGAAAAAAAAAAGAGGCAATTAGAATACAGAATGCTAAGTACCACGTTAGGAATAAACTCAGGCAAGAGGCTGACCACTGCAGGTCAGGGGCAGCTTTCTGAGGAAAATAAGGCAGACCTAAAGAATTAACAGGAATTAGTTAAGTGGGTTGTTTTGGGTTTTTTTTTGTTTTTAGGAGTTGTTTTTATTATTTTATTTTTGGTTGGGTTGGGGGTAGCAGGAAAACATACCATAAGAGAGAAAACAGTACATAAAGAGTCAGAAGCAAGGGTCTCTGGGAGAGCTGCAGGCATCCAACGTGGCTGCAACACGGAGTTTAAGGAGGGAAGTGGGGAGACAAGCAGAGCTCCCAGAGGGCCCTTATATAATCTAAATTTATACAGACCCCACCCCCTTAATGAAGTCACAGCCCTAAATGCTCAAGCTCTTCCGGGCTTCTTAAAAAAAAACAACTTAGTCTGGAATAATTTTAGAAAAACTTCAGATATTAGAGTTCTCATATGCCCTCGCCCAGCTTCCCCTAACGTTAATATAACCAAGGTACACGTGTCAAAACAAAGAAATCATCTTTGGTACAAAAACATTAAACTGCAGACTTTATTTGCATTTCAGTTTTCCATTAATTCTCCTTTCTGTTCCAGGATTCAATGCCATATTCCATTAACTCAAAGACTTTTATAAAATTCCTTCCTTTACTTCTGAGCACCACAGTTCGCCATTTTTCATTACTCGTTTTTATCTATGCCTTGCTATGCCAGAACATCACCAGCCCACTTAGAATGTAAATACAACATCATTTCAGAAGAGAAGTTCTCAAAAACAAATCATTTAGAGAAAACTATTAGGGAATCAAAGAAATGTAATAAAAAACTAAATCAGTGACAGCTTTACACGGGCAAGAAGCACATTCCATCCTCCCCTTTACAAAAAGAACCTGGCCTGCGGTGCTGCTCCCACTATGAAAGACAGGAGAAATTCTAGCAGACCCACCTCTGCTTCTCTAGCCTTGCTACCAAGTCATGGACCCTTTAACCTTTCTCTCTAAAGAGCCCAACCACCCCAAGGAGTCAAGCCAGAACACCTAAACATCCAATTTATCCTTAAAACAAAATGCCAGCAAAATCATGTAGAAAGTGGAAGTGGAAAGATGACTGATGATTTATCCTCTTAGACTTTCACTAAGGACCTGAATCACAGAATTCTGAGGACAGAATTCCATTATATCACAACAATCTTCATAAAGCTACCTGACCAATATTAGTCATATTTCTATTAAACTTATGACCCAATCTATTACATTTATTCTAAGCCTCCATCTCCTAAAATTCCTAAACCTAAAACAACCCTGATTAATGTCAATTACTAGAAGTAAGGATCAATCCTGTGCAAAAATCATTGAAATGTCAATGAAAACTGGCAATTTTTTATACAACTAAAACACAATTTGTAAAAATGGCTATCCCTAGGAAGTAGAATTTAAGGAATATTTTAACTTCCCTTGTGTATTTCAGCCACTGAGGGCTATTGATCAAACGTTCGTCAAATTTTGTGTCAGAATTAAAAGTAGAAAAAGAAAAACCTCTCCCTTGTGGAGGATACTGTCTACATCTGCACTCCCTGATACTTTTTCTATTTAAAGTTTAATCAAAATTAAGTAAAATTAACAATTCAGTTTCTTGGTCCCCCTAGTTACATGTCAAGTAGAAACATGCGGCTAGGAGCTGTCGTAAAGGACAAAGCTGGCTAGACAGGGCTGATCTAAAAGAAGACCTGATGCTAATTCAGATCCTGGAAGCAGAGGAAGGATCGGGGAAAGGTTTCTGGGGAGACAGGCATCTGACATGGTTATTAAAGTGAGCATTCCAGGCTGGCTGATGACACACAACACATGCCGCTGGCCCTCCCCTTAAGCATCATGCAATATCAGAATTTCCAGGGCTATTCCCCCAAAACCAAAAGCAAAGTGTTTCAAGACGGCATTACCGAAAGAATTGAGTAATAACAAGCTTTGGCTGTAGTTTGCTAAGATAAGCTTTGATGAAAAAACTGGATTATAAAGTCCAGTTAGGACCTCACTAAAAAGGAGTGGGAAACGGAAGTGGAATTAACTGCTAGATCATTCTGGAAATCTTTAACAGGTAAGTTAAACTAGGGATCAAGGGGACAAACAAAAGAATGCACTATGCTCATCCAAATACCCTTCAGTGGGAAAAACATTTCCCAATAATCAAGGTCAACAATTAAGGTGAAATTGCAGAGACAGAGAAAACAGCACACACACAAAACCAGTCTGGTAAAACTGAAGTGCAACTGGGCACTTTTTAAAGGCAGGTGTTTTCCTACTCTCTTTTCTCCGAATCTACCTACATTACCTAAACACAAGATGCCTCAGTTTCCTCATCTGTAAAACGGGCCAAGGATATTACCAGCACCTATTTCTGAGCGTTGTTAGGTGGATTCCTTGAGTTAACACACATAAAATGCATAAGACAGTGCTTAGAATACACAAGACTAAGGAAGTACTGGCTATTATTAGTGCAGGAGTCTCCGAGGAGCTAGTTTCACTTGGTGAAGGGTAAAAGGATTTCCCCAGGAGTGAGCTCACAGGGGAAAGGGATGTTGCACTAACTGTCATGTGGGGAGGGGGCTTTTGAAAAGTCCAATCTGTCCCAAGCTGAGTGAGCTACACAGTCATCTTCCAACCGTGTCCTATGGGCCATCAGAATACACAAAGCCACAGGGGACTGCCGCCAGAACTTCAGCAAGCTTTAGGATCTAGCCACACATCCCCGACATCAGGACTCAGGGTATCAAAATGGTTTTCAAAAATCCATCTTGGCTTACCAGCAACTACTGAAACCTGTGTGCCCTAGAGACCGTGCTGCACAACGAGAGAAGCAACCGTAATGAGAAGCCCCCCACTCATCGAACTAGAGAAAAGCCCGCGCAGCAACAGCAACAAAGACCCAACACAGCCAAAAATAGAAATTTCTTAAAAAAGGAAGAGGTAGGAGACGGGAATTCCCTGGCGGTCTAGTGTTTAAGACTCAGCGCTTTCACTGCGGTGACCTGGGTTCAATCACTGGTCAGGGAACTAAGATCTCACAAGCCATTCAGCCAAAAGAGAAGAACTTTTCTACTTCTAGGAATTTCACCTCCAGGAATAATCTCACTTGTGCAAATTATTTTCAAGTTTCCCCTACGGCACTGATTGCAAGAGCAAAGAACTGGAAACAAATCCAATGTCCATCACTAGGAGATTAGCTGATTAGTGTATCTGTATGCTGGAATACCATGAAGCTGTTGAAAAAGAACAAGGAAGCTTCCTTTGTGTTAACACTGACCATCTCCCAAAATATTAAGTGAAAAAAAGGAAGACGCAGAACAGTAATCACAGTATGCTTTTATTGGAATGCATGTATCATTTCTATTTGCTTGTTTACGTGCGCAAAAAGCAACTCTGGAAGGGAAAAGAAAACCCTGGTAGAAAACTGATGTCTCCAAAGAGAACAACTGTATGGCTGGGCTGGGGGCGGCGCAGGGATAAGGAAACAACAGGGGTGTTCTGCGACTGCTGACTCAGAACTGCACAAACACATCACTACACGAAACAAGGGATGTGTCTAACGTCACCAGCAAAGTGCTAATGGAACAGAGCTGAGGAAAACCCCTGGAAGAAAGGCCTCAGAATAGTGGACACCTGAGAGGATGTGGAAGGGTGAACAGGAAATTCACCAACTGGAGGAAAGGTAAAGAACTCTCAAGAGGAACCAGCTTCACCAAAAACAGAGGCAGAGAAAGAACAGGAGACCAGGAGTGACCAGGCTGGGAAGGCAGGATGGCCAAACCGTAGAGGAATACACAAGACCACACCAGTGATCTGGACTTACTTAACAGTCAGGTTCTGCTTAGCGTCTCCAGAGGCTTGCTGAGAATAAACGAGAGAGGGAAGAATGGAGAGACAGACACCCCTGCAGACGTTTCTGCCATCGAGCCTGACACCCTACTTCTTGGAATTCCCAGTGGCACAAAGCACAGGGGATTTCGCTTACCTGGCTTAATACTTAACCAACCATTTGAGAGTGACAGTCTCTATCAACTCAACACTTACCATATGCCACACGTTTTTCATAAGTTCCCCTGGCTTCTTACAACCCTGTGAGATAGCAATTGGTATCTTTATTTTACACGAGAAAAAGAAGGCTCAGAGAAGTCAAAGAGCTTATTTAAGGTGACAATAAATGGACGAACTAGGACAGGAATCTACCTAATGCCTGTCTACATACAACTGGTGCTGGCCTGTGGCAGTTTTCCCAGTCTATGTAAAACTGAGAATTAGAAACATACACCTGTGTGTCTGTATAAAGCTGCCAACTTCCTTGAGAAAGGCTATCTTTTGGGCAATCTTGGTGGTCCAGGGGATAGAGGTCCATGCTTCCACTGCAGGCAGACCAGGGTTTGATCCCTGGTCGGGGAACTAAGATCCTGCAAGCCAGAAGTGTGCCTCCCGCCAAAAAAGGAAAATGGCACTCTTTTACTCTGACAGTGGACCCTTTTCTTTTAACAAAATATAGTGAGTAGCTCCCCCCTGCCCGTTTTTAAAACGTCCTCCTTGGCAAAACTAAAAATTGGTAAATTAACACTTTTTCTGCCTCACCACCATATTGTCAACTGACCTGTAAAAGTCAAGACCACGGCACAAATAATGACATTACAAAGCGTTTACTGTGGCCAGGCACTGTTTCATTTGCACAGTGAACCTGTGAGCAGACACTGCTCCCCCTTCTTACGGACGAGGTGCCCGAAGGCAACAATGTCAGGGGGTCAGAGCTGCCAGGAGGCAGGACTGGGGTGCAGCCGCCGTCACGCGTCACCACGGGAGGAGCAGCTGCGGCTTCAGTCCTAATGCTGCTCTGTGGCCTGTGACCTACAGCATGGAGATGGGTGAGACCCTGGGAAGACCCCAAAACTGGCTGCTGCGGTCGCAATTACAAGATGCCCATCGACAGCACTGCTGCTCCACGGATCCAAAAACATCTCCAGGCTCTCGTTGAGGCACTCGAACATGCTGGCTTACCTAAGCAGCTTCATTAATCACACTGCTCCTTTTCATCCTCCCAGAAAACTGAAAGGCTGTCCAATGTGACAGAATTTCCACATCCACTGCTGGCATTTAGCACTCAAAAAAAAAAAAAAAAATCTGAACACAAAAAGTCTCTGCAGCAGGCAGAATAGTACTGAGGCCCATTTTACACATAAGAACGCGAGATAAATGACGTCCAAGGTCAAAAGCTGGTAAGAAGCAAAATGAAAAGAAAGGGTTCTTTACGTCACTAGAGGAAACCCAAGAGTCTAAGGACTGAAAGACTTCAGAGGCTTTAGTTTTCCTGGTTTCTCTCAAAAGTCCTATCTTTAATTCAACAAATACCGTGCTCCTATTGATGTGTTTGTTCTAGGATAAAAGCGATGGGTTCACAGGATAAATGAGAGAACAAAAGGAAAAGTCCTGTGGCGCTTCCGAGCTGTTTTCCAATTTCTTCCTGATACCTAACCATCAACCCCCCCACTACAAACGCACATCAGGTCTTCAGTGCTCTCCCTGGTGAAACAAAGAACAGCCAGTGAAAATATAGGTTCAGTATAGTTCAGTTCAGTCGCTCAATCGTGTCCGACTCTGCAACCCCATGAATCGCAGGACGCCAGGCCTCCCTGTCCATCACCAACTCCCGGAGTTCACTCAGACTCACGTCCATCGAGTCGGTGATGCCAGCCAGCCATTTCATCCTCTGTCGTCCCCTTCTCCTGCCCTCAATCCCTCCCAGCATCGGGGTCTTTTCCAGTAAGTCAACTCTTCGCATGAGGTGTCCAAAGTATTGAGAGTTTCAGCTTCAGCATCAGTCCTTCCAATGAACACCCAGGACTGATCTCCTTTAGGATGGGCTGGTTGGATCCCCTTGCAGTCCAAGGGACTCTCAAGAGTCTTTTCCAACACCACAGTTCAAATGCATCAATTCTTCGGCGCTCAGCTTTCTTCACAGTCCAACTCTCACATCCATACATGACCACAGGAAAAACCATAGCCTTGACTAGATGGACCTTTGTTGGCAAAGTAATCTCTCTGCTTTTCAATATGCTATCTAGGTTGGTCATAACTTTTCTTCCAAGGAGTAAGTATCTTTTAATTTCATGGCTGCCATCACTATCTGCAGTGATTTTGGAGCCCCCAAAAATAAAGCCTGACACTGTTTCCCCATCTATTTCCCATGAAGTGACGGGACCAGATGCCATGATCTTAGTTTTCTGAATGTTGAGCTTTAAGCCAACTTTTTCATTCTCCTCTTTCACTTTCATCAAGAGGCTTTTGAGTTCCTCTTCACTTTCTGCCATAAGGGTGGTGTCTTGTGTGCAAATGTCTTGTTGGTAACAACAATACAAAGAAGGTGAGAATTTAAATTTCCAAATTATTCCCTATTCAAAACAAAACATGAACTTAGATCACTTTCTTTCTCATAATAAGATGACATCTACCTTCCTGGTCAATGCATTCTTGTGTTTGAATGTTCAGTCACACTTAATTCCTCAAGATCAAAAAAAAAAAAAAAAAAATTAGGCCACTGGTCTTCTACATTTTTTACTTTCTGGTACAGAAACAGGGTGTTCCTTGTGTTACCTATAAGGGAAAAACTGCTTTTGTTTTATAAACGGTGTGTCAACTCTCAGAGAGAAGACTTGTTCTGTACAACTGGTACTCTACATGGTATAAATCCAACGGGGAGGATAAAGGAAAACTACTTGTCTCCCTACACCTCTACCCGCTGGAGCTACAAAGAATTAGTATGTTCCCTCTTCTTTTCCTCTTCTGCTTTACAGTCCTTAATTTAATAGTACAATTAATCAAATGTGAAATAATTTAACTCTTAAAGATTTTTGGCCCATAAAGAGGAGGACATAACTAGCTCCATGTCCATTTCTGATTGTGACCGAGAAAATGGCTCCTTTAAAACAAGCATGGCTGAGGGCAGGGGGATATCATGCTGAAGAGAACAGCGCCTCCCTGGTGGCTCAGATGGTAGAGTCTGCCTGCAGTGCGGGAGACCTGGATTAGATCCTTGGGTTAAGAAGATCCCCTGGAGGAGGAAATGGCAACCCACTCCAGGATTCTTACCTGGGGAATTCCATGGACAGAGGAACCTGGCAGGCTATAGTTCATGGGGTTGCAAAGAGGTGGACACGACTGAGTGACTAGCGTATAGCTATCAGTAAGGAAGTAAGACTTTTATTCTTCTCATCTCTGGGATGAAATCAGTTCTGTAAAGTATATGGCACACCAGAGAAAGTGCTAGAATGTAAGGGCTCCAAGCAAAAGCTCTGAACCAGACTGCTGACCTGTCAGCCTGGTGGCCTTAAGTGCCCTTAGGAGCCTCAGTCCCCGCACTGTTCTACCACCTACCTCAGGGCAGAGGATTATGGTGAGGAGGACATGAGGGAACACACAGGAACCTCCTGGCACTCAGGAAGCAACTGTTGCTACTGCGTGGTAATGCTGCTATGCATGCATGCCTGCTAAGTTGCTTCAGTCGTGTCCAACTCTTTGTGACCCTATGGACCGTAGCCCGCCAGGCTCCTCTGTTCACAGGATTTCCCAGGCAAGAATACTGGAGTGGGTTGCCATTTCCTCCTCCAGGGGATCTTCCTGACCCGGGGATCAAACCCGCATCTCTCGCATTGGCAGGTGGGTTCTTCAACACTAGTGCACCCAGGAAGGCTATACTGCTATCATTAACTCAATTACTGCTCTAAGATGTGTATCTGCCTTTACCCTCAAAGGTACTAAACTCCAACAGATCCCATGATTACTAAGTTCCTGCTTTTCAGCTCAATTTTTCTTTCATGTTTTCAAGAAAAACCAAATATAATACAAACACATTGCAAAAAATATTTTTAATTTTTTTCTCTGAATCAAAAATAGCAAATCATTTTAGAAAAGTTGGGAAAACTCAGAAAAAAATCAATCACTCAAATTTCTGCAACACAGAGACAAATACTAATAGCACGCAGGCAGGCTTCTTCCACTTTTTCCCATATATGTTTTAAAATAACTGGAATCATGCTGTTTATAGTTCTATATCCTGCTTTTCTCTCATACTTAACTTCATTTTGCGTGTACTTTCCCATGTCAAGAATTCTCCAAAAGCATCCTTTTTTATGACTCCAGACTTTTCCATAAAGTGACCATTCCCATAAAGTTAAAACATTTAGATTGTTTCTTTTTTCCCCCAATAGGCATCACTATAATTAACATATTCATATCAAATTTTGGTCCTCATCTCCAGTTCTTGGTCAATACAGATACCTATAACCAGACCAAGGATTGTATCTCTTGCCAAACTGTTTTCCAGAAAGTTTGCCCCAGTCTGCCTGTCTGCCAGTCCCATCGTGAAGGCAGAGCAGTGACCATACCTATTTTCTTTTAATTCCAAGTAAACAGAGACCCCAAAAATCTGCAATTATAACACACATAGAAGAGATCTGTAAGTACAAGATGCTTCTGACACTTCTAATTTGTATGAGATCACTAGTAACCCATTCATCATCAGGTATGTGACTGTGAACAAACTTGTACAAGTTAAAAATATGATCCCACACATTCACATTTGTATATTAAAGTCCTGAGAAGTACCTTATAGATAGAGACTCTCAAATAGTTTTCAATTTATTAAGAACTGTGTGGGAGAAAATAAAATTAAAAAAGAAGAACTGAATAGGGGAAAAGAAAATCTGTGAAAAAGAAAATTATGCCTCAGCATATGAAAAAGGGGTCTGTACAACATGTATGGAGTGGAATGCCATTTCCTCCTCCAGGGGATCTTCCAGACCCAGGAATCGAACCCGGGTCTCCCGCATTGCAGGCAGACGAGTTACAGTCTGAGCCACCAGGGAAGCCCACAACATGTATGTAAGAAAATATATCTTCCTTGTATACACGTCAAATTATAACCACTTTAGCTAAAGTGGCCATTTTTAAGCCTTGTGGCTACTAACACCAGGCATATGCCAACAGCCCACTCCCGCAGCAGTTAAGAGGCCCTTTTCCTCATCTATCAAAGGTTTTATCTGCATTCTTCAACTGACTGCCCAAAGTGGAATAAATTCCCTATATGTCAGTAGCATTAAAGTATTTAATGATATCAGTCCATTAAAAATAGTATTACAAGAGAGGCACCCATCAGTCTTCCACCAACAAACTTAATAAGCATTTTTGAAAACTAAAGACCTAGTGATACTTTAAATGACCAAGCATTTAGGTACACTATTCCCAGTGAAACAATTCCCTTGAAGTGAAAGCCACTCCGGCTGAAGATGCTGATTTCAAGAATCTAATAATCTTGTATTAATGCAGTGCTGACTTTCATTTGTACACAATCAATTTGGTACTGAACAAAGAATCCTTTTTAATTGCCCGTGGCAATTAACAGTACTCATTTTCCTTTATCTTACTCTTAAGTAGAGCAGGCTGAAATAGAGAAGCCTTGGTTTTGACCTTTCTATCTCTAAATGGAGACAGGAAGAAGTACCATGCAACAATAGTATTTTACACTTCAGGGGGCTATTAGCTGTAGCTGGGAAACATTCTTGCACCTCAACATTGTTTAAGAACTTTTTGAATTGGAATTTAAAAAAATATATATTATAGGGAGCTCCATACAACTAAGTCAAGGGGCAAAGCATATTTTCATATATACATTTCTAGCTGCACAGACAGTTTTCTCAGAATAAAATCTCTCAATTAGGAGCTATTCAGACACTTTTCTATTTGCCAAAGAAAAAACGGATTTAAGGCCACTCCATAACCAAACATTTCTACCTTATTTCTGTTAGATAAATTTACTTATAGTTTTGCTACCTCAGGTGTGAATCCAGGTCAGAAATAAAATGCTCAACTTCTTCAATACTGACTACAAAGATAAGCTGGTACTTGTGGCTGGGATTCCTTTTAAAATATTGGGATATGGAACCTGATGCTGCTCAGTCTCTGAATATGAGAATCTTTCAGATTACTATGGGACCGCCTCCGGAACAGCTAGAAATTAGTAAGAATAGTCTATTCAACATTTACTTCCCTCACCCCACCCCATATTACATATATAGTTAATTGTTTATAACTGACTACAATTCCTCAAGGAATTGAACTACAGCTTATTCTTATAGCCCAGAGAGGCAAGACAGTCTAATAAAGTAAAGACAGATTTTAGAGTCAGACAGATATGGATTCGTAACATGAGCTTACCATAAATTAGATCATATATTAGTTGCGTAGCCCTGGTCAAGACATTTATGATATGTGTGCATGTGTGTGGCTGTGTGTGTGTGTGTGTGTGTATAGGGATTAAGTGCTGAGCAGGAGGGCATGTCAAAAACGTCGGGGAGATGTGTATACTAACCGTAACGGCCACTTTTAGGCTTGAAACTCTTTAAGCGGCAGGCATGCCCCCCAAAAAGAAAAAAGTCTTTGGCAGCAGCATGGCTTCAGTCAGCAGTAGTGAGGGCACAGGTATTTAGGTAAGACTGGAAATGATGGAAACCAACTAGTATAATCCCTTCATTTTCCTCATGAAAAAACTGCAGCCCAGAAGTGAAATGACTTGGCCACAGTCACACAGCTGGTAAGCGGCAGAGCCAGGGCTAGGACCCAGGTTTCTTCATGATCAGTTCAACATTCTTTACCATAGGAAGCTGTCTTTCAATTATTCAAGTTTGATTACCAAGCACAAGTATTACAATGGTGACCAGCAAGAGAACAGTTTCCAAAAAAGAATGCAGACACTAAGGAAGCAGAAACAGTCTGAAGCACCTACAGATGCACAATGCACCTCACAACTGCTGCAAATTTCACAAAACGACAACGTGTCCATCCCAACAAAGGAAGATAAAGCACACAGGCAAGGCTGCCTACTTTTGACTAAAACAAATATCACTTTCCTGTGAGGATGCTTCACGGCTGGTTCTCTGCTAGTACATCAAGTTAATGGTGTCTCTGAACATCAGCAAAGCAAAGCAATGAAGATGAGCCTGACAGATGCCCAATACTATTTTCAAGAACTCCTCATAGACCAAGTCTGATAAAGCATTCTATCAAAAATTAAAAAGAAATAAATTTGGGAGAAGATGAACATGAAAGATTTGTTTGCATTTCTTAATACCAGCAATTCAAGTGCTATTCAAACCACTGCTATTTGAGAGCCTAGGTCAACAATGACTCAGCTTGAAAATTTTCATACTGTTTTTTAGGAGGTATATGGTTTCAGTTATGTAGTTAATACAATCTGGATGCTCCTTTCTCCCCAAATTATAAACTACCTTCATGCGAATGGCTGAAAAAGAGGCAAGTGTTTATTTTATATTTGAAAAAACATACAACAGGGGACTTCCCTGGTGGTCCAATGGCTAAGGCTCCAAGCTCTGAATGCAGGGGGCCAGAGGTTCAATTCCTGGTCAGGGAACTAGATCCCACACGTCGTGACTGAGACCCAATGCACCCAAATAAATAAACAAACAAAAACAAATAAATATTAAAAAAAAAAAAAAAGAAGAAGAAAAAGCATACAACAGAGATAACGCAATTCATTTTACGGTATCCCCTGGGGAAAGAGCCCCCTGCCCCACCACTGCCTGGCCCATTCTGGGTCACAGGATTTGATGGGGGCAGGACGGGGTTGGGGGTGGGGGGGTTAAGAGTAGTACCAAGAGGACAATCCCAGGTGTCCTGTCGTCTGTGATCCAGAACAAGAATCTACAATTAGAGCTGGTTGGCACACAAGACTTCAGGCTGGGAATGAGAAGCCCAGAGAGGTAAAGCACTTTGTCCAAGAGTCCATCTAACAGGTTGGAGCCTAGACCAGGTCTCCTACCTGTATGTCTGATACTCTTTCAGCTACGACAGGAAGCCTTGTCATCATGCCCCTTGCAAGCTTTCCATTTCCCCAATATAACTGAGGAGGCTAGACTAGGCACTGATCTTCAAACTGCTGTTTCAAAGCCAAGGGTTTCTGCTGGTCACTTCCCTCTTCAAACAGAGACTCTCCAAGGTTATTTCATATAGTGTGGAAAAGCAATTTTAAGTGACTGAACTGGAAGGTCAATGAACTGTCACAGAGACTGGGTATATTAACACACTGTTTACACTGTCAGTGGGTGAATGACAATAGTCAGAGCACATTACCACCAAAAGGCCCTACAGGAGGCCCAGCACCTCTCAGAACAGCACAGCAGATGGAGGAGGGGAAAGCAGGCAAGACTAGAGGGAGATGACCAGGCTCACCTTTTCGATCTCCAACTGCACTGGCCCAGTGCATTTCCTCCTTATATACAGACTGACCACACCTGTGAGGCTGTAGGTCACAGTCACCTATACAACCCTCACACTCCCCAGACTGTCCTTTGTCAACAAGTCACCATCAGGTCCATGGATATGCACACAGACAACTCCTTCCATGCGTCTAGGATCAAGAAAAATGATTGTTTTTGTGTGTGTGGCCACAGGCCTTATAGCCTATGAAATCTTAGTTCCCCAACCAGGGGTCTGCACCCCTCTGCAGTGGAAGTGTGGAATCCCAACCCCTGGGCTGCCAGGGAATCCCAGGAATGACTATTTTATCATCCTTTTATTGTCCTAAATCTTTGGCCTTCATCATGGCAAGAAAAAAGGGGCAACAGATAAGGGAGGGCGGACATAGCCAAAAATTAAGGCTAGTATAAAAAAATGAAGACAATCCTAATCAGGCCAGTAATAACAAAGATTTTCTAAGCAGGGCAAGAGCCCTTGAAGACACATTACTAGGTTGAAAACAGTCACCTACTGCCTGCCCCCACTCCACACCCCACCCCCAACTGGCACATTAAATGTTCCAGAAGGCCAAGGCTATCACCTCAGATTTCTGCAGCACCCAATTCCATCATGAAAACAAATGCTGATACAGGGGTTGGAGCCTCTGTCACCATCAGAGAAATCTGACAATCTCTGGAACATCAGTTCCCAGTCTCAGAAGAAAAACAGCTCTTTGTTCTTCTGTCTCCTCTCCTCCTATTATGTAAACTTAGGCTCTGGGCACGCAGAAACTTCCTATGCTGCCAGTGAAGTGAAAACCTGGAACACAAATTTAAGCAGTATTGCATACACAGTTGTTTTTATTCTTAATCAGCTGTCACTTGCACATTAAGAATAAAAACCAAAACAACTATTTATACCAACATAGGCAACATAAAAACTCAAATAAATTCAGAGAATTCATCAGAATTCTTTTCCTCAAACGAACAGAAATGAACAAAAATGAACCAAAACCTTCAAGTCAATAATGGTGAAAACAAATGTCAAAGATAATTTACCAGATTCTGCTTGTCACAAAATTTAAAGTCCTGAGAACTTAGGCAAAAGGAGCCATAAGGATCTACTATTCATTCCCTCTCACTGTCTCATATACAAATGCCCTAATGTTTGATGAGTCAGTGGTCTAATTCTGTAGATGACAACGAATGGTTTTTATTTCACATGTATTCATACAGAACTATTTCTAAATTTAAGCGGTGAAGTAAACAAAGTTTGATCATAGCTCAGTTAAGAAAGTCCTTCCAGTAAATGCTCCTTCACAGCTGGATGGCTGCTTTAATATGCAATTGCCCTAGGGCACAGGGGGGAAAAAAAATCAGGCTTCTGATCTACTTAAGAAATAAAATAAATGAACCTAGAACATGCAAAAGGTTCCCTCTTCCAAATTAAGGAAGGAGAATGCTTGGATGGTTTTCTGTGAAACCACCTCTTCCTCTGAATGAATTTCCTATATTCCACCTCCGACAGAAGATCACTGGAGAAAACAGCTCAGGGAAAGGCAGCAAGGTACATTTTTCAGGTAATAAACCAAAAATCCAATCATATCAGCCCGTCCCTGGCACTCATTTCTCTACCAAATCACGGCGGTCAAAAGGCCTGGGAGTGTCAGGGCCCATCCACATACTCCTGGTTCACCAATGAGTTCCCTCCTTCTCCCAAGCATGCAGCTACATAGAGGAATTCAGCTTCTGCAGCTGGAAGCGCCTGCAATACCAGAGGGCAGAAATCTGAGTGACACTTGGCACTCTCTGTTTCAACAAACAACCGCAAAGAGCTTTCCAAAGCCAGGCCCTCACCATTTTGAAGACCAGGAAGCTGAATCCTTCCTGGGGCAGAGGTGAAAAAGAAACAAGCCCACCTTCCTTCAACCCTTCCCAAAGGTCACAGAGCAAACCAGAGGCCATCAAGGAAGCCAAGCAAGACTGGCAGCTTCTGCAGACCCAGAACAGTAATCACCAAGTGTGGCCATAACCTCTGTGGGGCTGGGGAGAAGTTGAGAACTGGCATTTCTCCAGCTAAAGGCGAAATAAAAATAGGACTTGTCAGCTGGAAAACACAAACAAACAAAAAAACACACTAAGTTCTCCTAAAAGATGCTGGCTTGGAGGTGAAAGGGGGAGAGGGTACAACTGCCTCTTTATGATAGCTGAGAAGAGGAGGGAGGCAAAGTGAGAGAGAGAAGACTGACCTGTGAGCAGCTGCATTCTCCTTTTCCAAAGGACACAAAACTGCAAAGCCTCAGGACTCAAAGGGGCGGGGAAGCAAAATGGGAGTGGGAAAGAAAAGCGGGGCAATGGAAAGAGAACTACCTCCACCATCACTTCGCTTGGTCAAAGTGGGGGAAATAGGGGCGACACTCCCCGACTCGAGAGAGCACTTGTTAATCAACCAACCCCAGCTATTTACCCAGATCTCACAGGATCCCTGGAGATAAAACCCTCAGAGTCAGAGTGCTGAGCGAATCTGTAGTCTAAATGTGAACATAAGCATCCTAGGCCCAACCCAGTCCCTTCCTCCCCAAAGCTGTGAGATGGAGACTACAGAAAGGCATACCTGAAGAGGTGAAGTAACCCGGTGGGGAACAGGCAGGTCAAGAGAGGAGCTGGGAGAAGCAAATCTGATAGGAACTACAAGGGAAGAGAAGCAGTCTAGCAAGATACAACAGGAAAGAAAAGATGAGGGAGAAACCCAGGCAATGAAGACCAGAACTGCGAGAGGGATCACAAAAGGGACGGAGATTCTAGTCAAGAACTGAGACAGCTTCAAGAGGAAGCTGGGCTGAGGGGAGTGACAGGTAGGAAGGCTTGGGGAAACATCTCTATACTGAGCAGACCCAGAGGAAGGAGACTCAAAAAACCAGGTAAGAGGCAGGGTAAAAGGGGGAGGACCCATTCAAGAAAGGAGAGAGTGGAGATTGAGGGCTGAATCAAAATGGGGTGGGGGGAGAAGATCAGGGGGAAAACTTAGAATTGAGAGGCAACAGAGAGGCGAGGCAGTCACAAGATGACCAGACTTAAAGGGGACCACTTCAAGAGGAGACAGCAGTAGGAAAATTAAAATGGGTCCAAAACATAGGTGGACAACTGTGGACAGCTCCCAAAGGGGCAGAGCTGGGAGGAAAACATTAGAGGGGATGGGGTGGAATTGAACAAGTGCCAAGAGCAGGTGTAAAAAGGATCTGGGGCAGGTCTGGGATGCAGAATGGGAAGGGAAGGGAGGTGATGGATCAGAGAGAAATTCCCAGTCTTTCAGTAAGGGCCCAAATAGAGAGGACATGCCTTGGAGAAACAGGCTGCAAGCAGGTCTTCAGCAAAGAAGAAATAAAGGGGAGACAGGGCAAAGGAAGCGGGAACAAATGAATGCAACGGCTCCAAAGAGGGCCAATAAGGAGGTGGGGGAGAGAAGAAACCTCAACCGAGGACTGCAGGGCGTCAGGCTGCGGCGAGGCTGAGTTAGGGAGAAAGGTCAGAGAACTGAACGGCAGGAACGAGAGAGCTGCAGGGTCGGAGAAGGGGGTGGAGGCTGCTTCAAGGAAAGCCAAGTCAGAAAGCAAGCAGGCTGGAGGGCACCGCAAGATCTTAGACTGGACGAGGGGCAGAGTGGGGAGGCAAAAGGGTCTGGAAGAGAGGCAAGGATCTGAATGGCAAAAAATGGAGTAAGATCGGAGGGGAGGAGGCGAGCATGGCGCGTTGGAGTCCAAGAGGGGGCAGGGGACTGCATCGAGATCGGCAGGGGTCAGAGTCCAGGGGTATCCCATGGGGAGCGGGGCCGGGAGGAGGCGGCAGGTTTTGTCAGTGGGCAGTAGGGCCCAAGAGGGACGTGGAATTAAGCCCAAGGAGAAGACCTGGGGGCAGTAGTGCCAAGATGAACAGGGTCTCGGATGAATCACCGAGGAGGTGGAACCGCAGGTCCTAGACGGACAGCTCCTGGGGGTGCAGCAGCGGAGGGGAACAGGACATAGGGGACGGACCCAGGGTGCTGAGAGCGGGATCGGAGGAGGCAGAAGGGTCACGAATCTGAACGTGGGGGTCCAGAATTCAGGGATGCGGGAGGGTCCCAAGAGCACTGCAGAGTCTAGGGGTGGGGGGGGGGGGCGAAAGGCATTACTGAGGGGCGGAAGAGAGAAGGCGGAGGCGCAGAATTGGGAGCAGAGTGGCTGGAGTCGGGGGGTGGGGGGAAGCCGAGGCAGACACGGAGATCTCAATGGATTGGAGGGTGGGGGCAGACGCGGCGACAGCAGGGCTGCGGCGGGCAGGGGCAAGTCCGAAGGGCAGGCGGGCCCCGGCTGGCCGGGCCGCAGCGCGAGGCGGCGGGGCCGACGGAGCCCGGGGGCTGGGGGGCCGCTCCCTCCCCTCCCCCTCCGGCTCCTCCATTGTTCGCGGGCTCCGGGCCCCGCCGTCCCCGCCTCCCCCTGGACCCCGCAGTGGGGCGGCGCCCGGCCTCGCCGCCCGGGCCCGCGAGCTCGCGCACTCACCAGCTGGGCGCCCTCAGCGCCGCCCTGGCCTTCGGGATCCCGGCAGCGGCGACGGCGGCCCCGGCGCCATGTTCTGCTGCTCCTCGTCCAGCGGCGGCTGAGGCGGCGGCGGCGGCGGCGGCGGCTCCGGCGGCGGGGGGCCGGGCGGACCCTCCCTCGCGGGCTCCCTCCTCCGCCTCCTCCACCTCCTCCCGCCGCTCCGCGGCTCTCCCTCGGGGCGGGGGGGCGGGGAGGGGAAGGGGGGAGGGGCGGGAACCAGGGGGAGGGCGGACCAGCCTCTCTCGCTCGCTCCCTCCCTCCCTCGCAATGGCGGCGGCGGCGCCTCCTTCCTGCGGCCGCCGCTCCCGCGCGCGCTCCCCCTCTCTACTGCGCGTGCGTGGCGCGGGGACCGTTGCAGGGGGATAACGGCCCCTGAAGCGCGCGCCGCGAGGGGATAACCGGCGCGTGGCGGGGAGAAGCGAGAGCGCGTGCGCGCCCGAGGGACTCACTGCCACCGCAGCGGCCGCGTCCAGGGAACCGGCGCGGAGGGCGCAGTGCGCGTGCGCTCTCTTCCCCCCCGCACCCCCCCCCCCCGCAACACACACACACAAAATGCCGCTACTGCGGTGGCTGCAGCGCCAGACAGAGCGCGAGACCCGCGACTGAGCAGAGGACTGGAGTGGACAAGAGCGCGTGCGCGGGTAGGACTGCCAGCCGCTGCGGCTACTCGCGCGAGGCGGAGGGAGTGGTCCTCGAGAGGCGCGCGCACCCTTGCGCGCACCAGAAGCAACCAAAACCCTTCTCGCGCCGGCTCTTGGAGAAAGCGGGAGGGGAGAGGCATGGCCCGGCTTTGGGGGCGGGGGCGAAGGGCGCGATCCCGCTCGCGCGGGACCTGACCAGCCAATAAGAGGCAAGGGGAGGTGGGTTTGCCGCGCGAGCGCAGCCCCCGGGATAACGGAGGAGGAGAGAAGGAGCGACGTAACGTGGGGCGGTGAGGCGGGGCTGAGGAGGAGGGAGTGCACCCAGTGGGGAGCTGATTGGGGGACACGGGGAGGCGTGGCCCTCCCCAGCCCAATAGGAGCCTCGAAATTCGTCGTTCCGGAAGAAGGGGCGGGGCTGCGAAGCGCGTGCTCTTTTCCCTGGCAGCGAAGAAAATTTGCAGGCAACGCGCGCATTATTACAAGTTGCTTTGGGTTCCGTGATCCCCAAATCTCGGGAGACGGGAGAGGGCCTGGTCCCGCATACATCCCTGGCCTCCAAGTCAACATTGTGCCAATGACTGCAAATCAAATGTCAGTTTGGGCGCCCAGAGGGGAAATAGTAGTGATGGGAAGGGGCACCGCTGTAACCCCTGAGTTCCTTCCTCTGAACTGAAGAGGGGTTCCTCTGGGAGCCCTCCGGAAGTACGGATCGTGGAAGATGAGTGTTCTGGGAACCCAGTCAATATTTAAGGAATGCATGAAGAAAAGCTATGTTTCTTATTGCATTTTTCGTTTCTTTGCTCAGTCTCTTCATCTTAAAAGTAGAATGACAATCTTATCTCTTAGTAAGATTTGTTGGGAGAATTGAATGAATTCTACTTGTGCTGAAAATCATGCCTTGCTCTATAAACATTGATAAAATTACATGCGGTCAAATTTTGTTTTTCGGTGGGGTGTTTTTTTTTTGGAGGTCATTGCTTTTTAAAAATTGAAGTATAGTTAATTTACAATGTTGTGCTAGATGCGCTCAAATTTTAAAGCATCTCACTAAATAAAGATTTTCTGATTAGTGGAAGTTTGTTTTCTAGCATTGTGGGCGAAACAAATCCAGTGCCTGGGCCAGATTTTCTCTACATGTCACTGCAAGCCCTGATTTGTAAGCGATTTTGAAATCTATTACTTGAGAAAACCAGAAAAACCTGGGGAGAAGGGACATCGGATTCCCCTACCTCAAATTAATATGTGTTTATAACTCCAATGCAGTGTTCTAGGTCCTTTGAATATTGGGAAATTTTTGAACTGGCAGCACCTAGAGAAGAGAGAAGCCTGGGCTCACTCTGGATCCAGATGCCCCTCCTCCCTTCTTTTGGAGCCTATCAACTCTGCCTTATTCAAGTCTTGCTTGAGGTCACTTCCTCTGGGTGGCCTCCCAGATTTGACCTGACCCCTCATACTTTATAAAAATGGGCACTTTATGCAGGCAACATTCTAAAGCACTTCAAACATTAACTCACTTAATCCTCACACTTTACAAGTAGTTTGGGGTTGTTATTATTCTACTAAACTAAGGCACAGAGAGGTTACACAGCTAGTGAGTGGCAAATGTGAGATTTAAACTCAGACAACAGGGGTCAGATAGTCACACACTTTGTTCTTTTTCATAGCACTCCATCAGGGGTTGAAGTTCTGTATTGGCATCACCATATTATGTGGGAACCCTCTGAAACCAGGAACTCTGGCTAGATTCTCAGTCTGAAAGATGACCCACACTAAATACTTGCTTATGAATAAATGAATGAATCCAGTGGTGAACAAAGGGAGTGATGGCCGGCACTGAGGGCATGGTAGCCAAGACACAATCCTTGTTTTATAACTAACTCTAATCCTCTTTCAGATACTAGTTCAGATGTCCCCTCTTCCAAGACGCCCTCCCACAGACTGTTTCCAAATTGGGAAAGGAGTAGTCAAGGTTGTATATTGTCACCGTGCTTATTTAACTTATATGCAGACTACATCATGCAGAATGCTGCCTGGATGAAGCACAAGTTGGAATTAGGATTGGCAGGAGAAATATCAATAACCTCAGATATTCAGATGATACCACCCTTATGACAGAAAGCGAAGAGGAACTGAAGAGTCTCTTGATGAAAGTGAAAGAGGAGAGTGGAAAAAGCTGGCTTGAAACTCAACATTCAAATAACTAAGATCATGGCATCAGGTCACATCACTTCATGGCAAATAGATGGGGAAACACTGGAAGAGAGAGACTTTATTTTCTCGGGCTATGAAATCACCGCCGACAGTGACTGCAGCCATGAAATTAAAAGACGCTTGCTCCTTGGAAGAAAAGCTATGACAAACCTGGACAGCATATTAAAAAGCAGAGACATTGGAGAAGGAAATGGCAACTCACTCCAGTAGTCTTGGCTGGAGAATCCCTTGGACAGAGGAGCCTGGTGGGCTACAGTCCATGGGGTCCCAGAGTCAGACACAACTGAATGACTGATACATACACAAAGTTGAGGAGATGCTTGATGGTGCAAGGGTACACTTTATCTACTCTCCCATCTCCTGCAAGAAGCAGGATGAGGCAGGCAGCACCTGGGAGGCAGGATGGCTCGCCCCCTCCCCCATCCCTCCTGGAAGTCTTGGGGCCTCAGTGCCTGCAACAACTGGCCTTGGGCAAATGAAAGACTAAGTTGTTTACTGGAAAAAAAAAAAAAAAAAGCAGAGATATTACTTTGCCAAGAAAGGTCTATGTAGTCAAAGCTATGGTTTTTCCAGTAGTCATGTATGGATGTGAGAGTTGGACCATAAAGAAAGCTGAGCACCAAAGAATGATGCTTTTGAACTGTGGTGTTGGAGAAGTCTCTTGAGAGTCCCTTGGACTGCAAGGAGATCAAACCAGTTAATCCTAGAGGAAATCAGTCTTGAATATTCATTGGAAGGACCGATGCTGAAGCTGAAGCTTCAATACTTTGGCCACCTGATGTGAAGAACTGACTCATTACAAAAGTCCCTGATGCTGGGAAAGATTGAAGGCAGGAGGAGAAGGGGATGACAGAGGATGAGATGGTTGGATGGCATCATCTACTCGATGGACATGAGTTTGAGCAAGCTCTAGGAGTTGGTGATGGACAGGGCAAACCCATGTGCTGTAGTCCATGGGGTCGCAAAGAGTCAGACACCACTGAGCCACTGAACTAGGCTTGCACAGCACCTTTGGGTCCTCCAACCAAGCCCTGACCACCTTGGGTTTCCAATATACTGATAGGTGTTTCCCACCAGACTGTGAGCCCCACGAGGACAGGACTCAATTGAGGCTGTCTCAATTGATGCTAATGTTCCTAGCACCTGTCCAGGCACAAGGCAGGGGCTCAGGCAGTGTTTCTGTGGATGAAGGAAGAGAACCATCAAGGAGGGCCTTCCCAGCTCTGCATTTCTTTCCAGTGCACAAGAGAGCGGGTGTTAGCTAAGCAAGCCAACCACCGGAAGCGGGTTTCCCTGGGGGCAGTCGCCTCCCGCGCACCCAGCTAACCTCCACTGCAGGATAAACAGATAAGCGAGAAAACATTTAGCTGACAGAGGTGCCGACTGTCAACGCAGGCCGTTGTCAAGTTGTCAAAATTTACCCAGCATGGCTCTAGAGGCCCAAATAGCTGGGATTGGATTCACTAATCGTGGAGCTGGAGTAGGTCAGAAGAGGGACCCGAGAATCTAGATCCGCATTCAAGAGATGCACAGATAGAAAAGTCTGCAAAAGAGTTTTGCGCAGAGTGTAAATGCTAGGGCATATTCTCTCCATTCCTCCGAGTCTGAAAGAATCAAAGGGTGGGGACCAGGTCTCAGATTGACCAAAGAGTCAGTGAGCTCACAGCGCCGCCTACAAACCGAACTGGGGAAGCTGCAGCTAGCGGATGCTTCTAGGGATGTCCGAGAAGGGTGAACTCTTCTGCCATTGGCCGGAAGAGCAGCCAATAACGAGGAAGGAACAGGAAGCGGGGATGCAGGGATTCACTGCAAAATCCCAGCATGGTGGGTACAAGATAAACGTCTGATGGAAAGATCGATGATGAACATCCCAATTTCTATCAGCTTTACAATGGAGGGAATTCCCTGGCGCTCTCAATCCCTGATAAGGGAACTAAGATCCCACAAGCCGTTCCGCTGGACCAAGAAAATAAAATAAATTTTTAAAACTTAAAAAATAAAATTAAAAAGAGACAGATCCTGGACTTTCCTGTCAGTCCAGTGGTTAAGATTCCACGTTTCCACTACAGGGGGCGCCGCTTCGATCTCTGGTCAGAGAACTAAGATACCACATGCCACACAGCGTGGCCAAAAAATAGAAAGAAAAGATTGATCCTATTTTTTTCTTATTAAAAGTCTTTCTCTTTTAATTAATCAATTTATTTTAGTCCTGAGGCATGGCATGTTCCAGACCAGCGCACCCTGCAGGGAAAGTCTTGATAGATACTATGTTTTAAAATGGAAATATAACACACATGGAACAACAGACTGGTTCCAAATAAGAAAGGGAGTACATCAAGGCTGTATATTGTCACCTTGCTTATTTAACTTATATGCAGAGTACATCATGAGAAACGCTGGGCTGGATGAAGCACAAGCTGGAATCAAGATTGCCAGGAGAAATATCAATCACCTCAGATATGCAGATGACACCACCCTTATGGCAGAAAGTGAAGAAGAACTAAAGAGCCTCTTGATGAAAGTGAAAATGGAGAGTGAAAAAGTTGGCTTAAAGCTCAACATTCAGAAAACGAAGATCATGGCATCCGGTCCCATCACTTCATGGGAAATAGATGGGAAAACAGTGGAAACAGTGGCTGACTTTATTTTTCTGGGCTCCAAAATCACTGCAGATGGTGACTGCAGCCATGAAATTAAAAGACGCATACTCTTTGAAAGGAAAGTTATGACCAACCTGCTGCTGCTGCTGCTGCTAAGTTGCTTCAGTCGTGTCCGACTCTGTGCGACCCCATAGACGGCAGCCCACCAGGCTTCCCCATCCCTGGGATTCTCCAGGCAAGAACACTGGAGTGGATTGCCATTTCCTTCTCCAATATGACCAACCTAGACAGCATATTAAAAAGCAGAGACATTACTTTGTCAACAAAGGTCCGTCTAGTCAAGACTATGGTTTTTCCAGTGGTCATGTATGGATGTGAGAGTTGGACTATAAAGAAAGCTGAGCGCAGCAGAAGAATTGATGCTTTTGAACTGTGGTGTTGGAGAAGACTCTTGAGAGTCCCTTGGACTGCAAGGAGATCCAACCAGTCCATCCTAAAGGAGATCAGTCCTGGGTGTTCATTGGAAGGAATGATGTTGAAGCTAAAACTCCAGTGCTTTGGCCACATGATACGAAGAGCTGACTCATTTGAAAAGACCCCGATGTTGGGAAAGATTGAGGGCAGGAGGAGAAGGGGACAACAAAGGATGAGATGGTTGGATGGCATTACCAACTCAATGGACATGGGTTTGGGTGGACTCTGGGAGTTGGTGATGGACAGGGAGTCTTGGCATGCTGTGGTTCATGGGGTGGCAGAGTTGGACACGACTGAGCAACTGAACTGATAACACGCATACTAAGAAGAACACAAATCACAAGTGTACAGTTCAATGAATATTCCAAAAGAACACGCCCCTGTAACCAGCACCGAGGTTAAAAAAAAAAAAAGAATATGACCAATCTCTGAGAAGACCTCCCTCCATGTCCCTCTCCAGTCATTGATTTCTATGCCTTTTTTAGTTTTGCCTGTTTTAATATTTTACTTAAAGTGAATTAAGTTACCTCTTTTGATCAACATAGCTCGTTGGATTTACCCATATTATTTTAAATAAATGGAGATTGTTCATTCTTGGTGCTGTGTACTATTCCACAGAACGAAGGCTCCAGTATGTATTTGCTTCCCCGGTAGCTCAGCTAGTAAAGAATCCACCTGTCCATGCAGGAGACACAAGAGACACGGATTCAAACCCTGGGTCAGGAAGATCTCCTGGAGAAGGAAATGGCAACCTACTCCAGTATTCTCGACTGGAAAATTCCATGAGCAGAGGTGCCTGGTAGGCCATACAGTCCATGGGGTCGCAGAGTCAGACATGACTGAGCGCAAGCACATGTGCGTGAACACGCACCCCCCCACACACACACACACAAAATGTACTTACTCATTCTACTGTTGGTGAGTAGTTCCCACTTTTTGGCTATTATGAATAGTGCATGTCTTTTGGTAAATATGTGCACTCATTCCTGCTAGGTACGTGCTGAAGAGTGGAATTGCTAGTCATAAGGTGTACGTGAGTACTCTAACCAGTTTCCCAAAGTGGATGCTATTTATATTCCTAGAGACATTTAGAAAAATTTCAGCTGCTCCATGTTTCCCCAAACACTTGATACTGTCCAATCTTTTTAACGTTGGCCATTCTAATGGCTGTGTAGTGGTGTCGTTGTGATCTTAATTTGTCTTTCCCCAGTGATTAATGAGGTTGAACATCATTTCCTATATACATGAACCATCTGAATAGCAGCTTTTGTGAACTGCTATTCAAATCTTTGCCCATTTTACTGTTGCTGTATACTTTTAATTATTTTTAATACCTAATAATACATGAATTTCTCATCCTTGAAAAAAGTACTCCAGCTAAGATGGAAGCTCCTTGGGCAACCCAACCCCATCCTCTTGCCTCTCCCAAAATGTGTTGTCTTCTAGACTTCTCTATATATTTGCCTGAATGCGAGTATTTTGTTGTGACCGCATATGCACTGGTTGACTCCCCCCCATCAACGTGCATTCTGTCTCTTTCCAGTTTCTCTCTATGGCAAGCACGTTGTAATGGGATCAAAAGGAGAGGATCCTTCTCGGTTCTAAAGAGGAAGGGCTGGGACTGGCCCTTTCTGTCTATAGCTATAGAAAATAGATAGGGACTTCCCAGTGGTTAAGACTGCATGCTTCCACCGCAGGGGGTGCAGGTTCAACCCTTGGTTGGGGAACTAAGATGTCAGATGCTGTGAGGTGCAGAAGAAAAAAAAGATTAAAAGAGTATAGATATATATTCTAGACAGATTTCTGTCTATATTTACAGAATACATAGATATATTGTTAGATGCCTGTTATATATAGTAATATATACACATATATATTGTTATGTGCTTGTGCTTAGTCACTCAGTTGTGTTCGGCTCTTTGCAACTCCATGGACTGTAGCCCCCAGGCCCCTCTGTCCATGGGATTTTCCAGGCAAGAATACTGGAGCAGGTTACCATTTCCTTCTCCACGGGAATCATCCTGACCCAGGGATCGAACCCAAGTCTCCAGTGTCTTCTGCATTGCAGGTGGGTTCTTTACCAACTGAGCCATGAGGGAAGCCCCCATATGTTGTTATATATGTATAAATGTATACGTATGTATACATACAGATATATGTATACATATATATGCACACACATACACACATATTATATACATATAGACAGACTCACACTCCAAACCACCCAAGCCATGAGATTCTTGAGAGCAGAGACAAAGTCTGTTCCCTCCCTGCACACTCACCTGGCTTTGGCCCTAACACCCCATCTGGGCCAGGTGCTTCTACTTGAAACGATTGTGGTAGCTGGGCCTCCAAGACGGCCCCTACTGATTCTCACTGGTATTCGGGTCCCCTTTTACATTGGATAGGGCAGTTCCGTGTACTGATAAGATATTGTGGAAATCACAGGGTGTGACTTTGAGGCCAGGTCATAAAAAATAGGGCAGCTATTGACCTGTCCCTTCTTGGCTCATTCACTCTGGGGGAAAACCACTGTCACGTGAGGACACTCATGTGTCCTAATGGAGAGGGCCACCTGGCGAGGAACTGAAGCCTCCTGCCAACAGCCAGCATCAATCAGCCAACGCTGTTAGGGAGCCCCTGGGAGGGAGATGCTTCAGTGCCAGTCGAGTCTTCAAATGACTGCAAACCCCGCTGACGTCGTGACTGCAACCTTGGGAGAGACACCGCCCGGAATCACCTAGGTAAGCAGCTTCCAAATTCCCAATCCACGGAAGATAAGAAATATCTATCGTTGTTTGCTCAGCAATTGTTTGTTTGTTTGCATATGTCATTCAAGTCTATCGCATATTGTCATGTAAATCTATATGCGTAAGTCTACTGCATATGTCTATTTCCTCTGCTAGACCATGAATGCTGTTGGGCTGGGGACGGTGTCTGTTTTCTTTTCTTTTCCTTTTTTTATTATGGCAATTTCCAAGCATAAAGTTTGAAAGCTGTACGCAGTTCAGTTCAGTTAAGTCGCTAAGTCGTGTCCAACTCTTTGTGACCCCATGAATTGCAGCACGCCAGGCCTCCCTGTCCATCACCAACTCCCAGAGTCCACCCAAACCCATGTCCATTGTGTTGGTGATGCCATCCAACCATCTCATCCTCTGTCGTCCCCTTTTCCTCCTGCCCTCAATCTTTCCCAGCATCAGGGTCTTTTCAAATGAGTCAGCTCTTCGCATCATGTGGCCAAAGTATTGGAGTTTTAGCTTCAACATCAGTCCCTCCAATGAACACCCAGGACTGATCTCCTTTAGGGTGGACTGGTTGGATCTCCTTGCAGTCCAAGGGACTCTCAAGAGTCTTCTCCAACACCACAGTTCAAAAGCATCAATTCTTCTGCGCTCAGCTTTCTTTATAGTCCAACTCTCACATCCATACATGACTACTGGAAAAACCATAGTCTTGACTAGACGGACCTTTGCTGGCAAAGTAATGTCTCTGCTTTTTAATATGCTGTCTAGGTTGGTCATAAGTTTCCTTCCAAGGCGCTTTACACAGTGTATACCCATATACTCAGCGTCTAGAGTCTATAATTTTGGTTATTTTTCACCTCTCTATTCTTTAATCTCTCTATCCACTAACCTGACTTCTTTTTCTGATGTATTTAAAGGTTAATTGCAGGGACTTTCCTGGCAGTCCAGTGATTAAGAATCGGCGCTTGCACTGTGGGGGTCTATGGTTCCAATTCCTGGTCTGAGAACTAAGACCCTCATGCTGTGCAGCACAGCCAAAATACAAAAAACAAAACAGCATGCATATCATCAACTACGGTTCAATATTTTTGACTTTTTTTGTTCAGTTAAAAAATTCTGGGGTGGGGTCGCAGTCCAGGGAAACCCCTTAGGTAAATTTTATGTAATATGAAATGCACAAATCCTGTGTATTGTTTGTTGATTTTTGGTGTGTATCTACATCTATGTAACTAAAACCTCTTTCAAGATACAGCATATTACTATGCCAAATCCAGCATAACCCGTGCCTCCTAGCCCCCTGTCCAAAGAGATAATCACTGCTCCTGTTTTTACATCATAGATCAATTTTACCAACTTTGGTCTTCATGGTCATTCAAACAAATTACATACTAACTACTCATTCCTGTAAAACTTCTTTTACTTAGCCTTAAGGGTGTCTGTTTCCTTGATTCCTATTCATTCATTCAGGAAACTTGTCAAACACCAGACTTGTGCCAGGCACTTAGCTGAGTGCTAGAGAACAGGGCTGGACCAAGGGGAGGCAAGCCAGCTGCTCACTTTCAGGCCCTTGCAAGGGTCAACATCTAAGAGTGAGTGCCTTTTAAATTTTTGTACCTTGGGCACATTGCTTACTTTATCCTGGTCCCAACCCTGTAGATGATAGAGGAGTGCAAGAACTGAAAATGATCTCTTACCTCTTTTTGCCCCTACAGTTATTCAACACCTATGTGTTAGTTCTTCTGCGAATACCACACTTTTAATTTACATCCAGGATATGTTTTGTTTTTATTATGGCAAGTCTGCCCTCAGTAGCAATACCTTTATTGAGTGCTTACTATGTGCCACCGTGTTCTAGTAAGGGGTCCCCAACAGCTGGGCCGTGTAAGAAGACAGGTGTACCTGTGAATAGGAAGCAAGAAGACCCCTATTACATGATATAAACAGTGAACATTCATGATTTTAACTCACGTTTATTGAGCGCTTACCATGTGTTGAGCACTATGCTAAGTACTTGGGAAACTGGCCGAAGCTTTAAAGCCACCCCAGTGAGGTGACCCCTTGACCACTTCTCTTTAACAGATGAAGAAATTGAGTTAAGAGGTGAAACTGCTCGCCCAAAGTCACAGAGCTAGGGAATGCGACGGCAGGATTTGCACACAGTTCTGACTTCCAAATTGATGCTATTAAACCACTGTCTGTCTCCCAGAGAAACACTCAACACATTTTAAACAGAGCACTAGGTAAGCACGGAAACATAATTACATTTCCCAACGCTGTTTTATTTAAAACAGTTATTCCCAGCATGTCCTTCTCGCCTAGGCTGGGAGGTGGAGGGAGGGCTGACGGAACTACTTTTCCCAGGATGCAACTCTCGTCTCGCTGGCTGTCAGGCATGTCGGAAACTGTAGTCCTCTGAGGAGATAATAACCCGTGGCTCCCAACATGCATTTGGAGCCTGAACCTTGGCGTAGGAAAAGCCCAGTCGCGCGGCATGCTGGGAAGCGCGACCGGCTCTTTTCCCGGGTTGCCTCCCCGACGAGCGAGCCTATTTTTTTTTCAGGACTACAATTCCCAGTGGGCTGTGCGCGAGAGGGCGGGCGAGTTCTTCTGCCGGAAGTCCGCTTCTACGCTTGGGTCCCCCAACAGCTGCCGGAGCCGGAGCCACACAGAAGCCGCGGGACCGGGGCCACTGGGGTCCGGACGGGGGTCGCCATGGTAACGAGGGCGCGCCTACGCTGGGGACGGGCGAAGGGTGGGTCCACGTGCAGGTACTCCAGGCTCGGTGGGATACTGACAAGCCGCCCCTGCAGCGGTGCGATGGTCTGGGCCGGGCGCGGGCTCTCGGGATTGGGGCCGATCAAAGGCCGGCGAAGGAGGCAACTGGGGGTGGTTCTGGGCGCGAGTGTGTACTGGGGTTCTCGAGGCTAGGGGGGAGCTTTTGAAGACCAGGTGCCAGGGGAGAGGCCTGTACGGGAGGGAGATATTCGAGATGGTTGGAGGGTTTTGAAACTGGGAGGCTACTCATGAGGCAGGATCTCAGAAGCTGGGAGAAGGAACTGGAGGTGGGGAGGGGGCGTCCCAAGCGGAGGGCTTTCCGGGAGTGCGTCAGAAGAGCTGGAGAAAAATGGGAGACGTTGAGATAGGAGAGAGGGGGTCTCTAGGGGCAGGAAGCCGATGTTGCAGGCGGAGAGAGGGTGTTGGAACTGGGTGGGATACTGCTGGTGAGAGAGTCTCAAGGATAAGAGACTGGACCCTGGAGACAGGAAGTACTGTAGGGAATGGGGCTTTAGAGTTAGGAAAAGTGTGCTGTAAGAGGGAAGAAGGCTTGGAGTAGGCAGTGAATACTACACATGAATGGGGAGCAATGGAACAGGTCTCTGCAAGAGGAGGGTTCTCACAGGGTAGGGAGTAAGCATGGAAGTGAGAGGTGGAGAGGGGGTTTGGGGAACAAGGACTGGGCATTGGAGCTGGCGCCAATCCCCAGGGATGGGGCACCCTGACAGAGAGCCCTGAAACTGGGAAAGCAGGAGTCAAAGCAACTCCGGGGGGGCCGGGGGAACTTGGAGGTAGAGAAGGCTGGCGGGGGGCCGGGGGGGAGGTGGGCACTGAGAGGGGACATCAGAGGGGCGAGGATACAGAAAGGATGGGACTTCTCAGTGTGGATTCCCTGGGATGGAGAGACTCTGGTTGGAAGGAGAAACAGGAAGAAGTGTATGAGGGAGTTCAGGACTCAGAGACAGAGCTCTCCCTTAGTTCTATAGCCTTGCTCCCATCTCTCCTCCGATCTCCTCCATCTATCTCTGGCTCTGGCCCCCAGGCTGCGGCTGCCTGGTGTGAGTCCCACCCCCACCCCATGCCCTTTGCCTGCCTGCCAGGACCCCTGCCTTGCTAGGAAGTGGTTTTCCCTGGCTCAGCAGAAGGGGTTCTTGGAAGGAGAGTGTAATATCCTGTTCCCGTCCAGCTCAGATGAGTTGCGGGAGGAGGGATGGAGTGTGTGGAGAATGAGGCTTACGAAAGAGAGCAACCCCTCATGACCCGGTGGAGGCTTCCACAAGTCAGGATAAGGAGATTCAGAGCAAAGCCTTTGGATTCCCAGCTCTGCTTTCTGGCTGTGAGACTTCCATTCTCTGAGCCTCGATTTCTTCATCTATAAAATGGACATGAGCACACCCATCTCCAACAGAACTGGGCTCAAAGACAGACTTCCTAGCTGCATGCACTTGGCCCATGATTTTCTTAAAGTCAAATAACAATGAATTATATCGCTAAGAACTAATATTTGTATAATGCTTAGTATGTGCTGGTCACTGTTTTATCCCTGCTGTGTTCATGAACTCGTGCAACAGTCTCATGAGGGAGGTGCTCTCATTATACCCATTGTGCAGACAGTGAAACTGAGGTCCAGAGAGGTGAAGTAACTTGCCTACAGACTCACAGCCAACAGTGCCAGGATTCATATGGGCTCTAGAGTCTGTGTTTTTAGCCACTTGGTCAAATGCATCAGTCATAATAGTTAATTTTATTGAACACTCAGTATATAAATGGGACTATACAAAACACTTCTGAGATCAACTTGTTCGGTGTTCACAGTAGCCCTGTGACAGTTGAGCTGGCGTTTCAAAATCTTAAAAACACCTCAGGTCTCCTAGGCATCACTGATGATAATTGCAGCTGACACCTGGCTTGCCTGTTAGTGCCAGCCACTGACTAAATTTATAAACTTATTTAACCTTCAAAACACCCTGACAAGGTGAGTCTTCTAAGGAAAACTTGTTTCACCGTGGGGAAACTGAGGCGTAGAAGGGCGGATCTTTTGTCCAAGGTCAGGGAGACAAGACTTGGTGGAGCTTGGGACTCAGCGCCCTAGAAATGACTGCAGAGTTGGCCAGTGGATGAGAGATCACTCCACGGGGTGTTGGAGGGACCTGGGACCAGAGCAGGTGGCCAGGTCAGCCTGGCTGGGCTCAGGGGAGTGGCGGAGACCCTTGGAAGGCAGGCAGCCGGGACACATGGACCCTATCTTCCCCATGGGGCAGGGTGGGGCTGTTGGGCAGGGCCGCCCTGCACTGGCTCGCCCACCCCACCTCTCTCCCTGCCTCCTCCTCTTGCCATCCCCAGATCCGCTTCATTCTCATCCAGAACCGAGCAGGCAAGACGCGCCTGGCCAAGTGGTACATGCAGTTCGATGATGACGAGAAACAGAAGCTGATCGAGGAGGTGCATGCTGTGGTCACTGTCCGAGACGCCAAACACACCAACTTTGTGGAGGTGACAGCTACCCCCACCCCTGCCAGTGCCTCCCACACTCCCCCGCTTTGTTCTGATGCCCCCCTTCCCAGCCTCAGATGGCGATAACCTCTCAGACTCTCCTTCCTCCCTGCCATTCATTTATTCAACTTGCCTGCCATCCTCTTCCTTTGAGGAGAGTGGGTTACTTTTCAGGGTGAACATTTTCCGACATACAGGTTAGTACAATGAGACATCAACTGAAAATTCCCCCAGATTTCATCAGTATTAAGAGTTTGCATTTTTGTTCTTTTTTTCTCTCTTCTTTTTTTTTTTTTTTGGCCAAATAACCTTTTTTTTTTTTTTTCCCTGATGCCTTTTAAAAACTTACTACAAAAATGCTCAAACACATAAGCGTAGAGAATGGTGTACCGAACCATCCCTGGCGGTCGTGTTTTCAGTTCAGTTAGAGCGATCATGGGGGAATCCCCTGGCAGTCTGGAGGGTAGGATTGCGTGCTGTCACTCCCAAAGGTGCAGATTCAGTCCCTGGTTGAGGAACTAAGATTGCATAAGCCATGTATTGCAGTCACAAAAAGGTATAGAGATAATGACATTTCATCTCTAAATATTTCAGGGTACATCTCAGAAAAAAAAGACACTGCCTTCCATGACCACAGTATCATCAGGCCTGATAAAAGGAGTCATACTTCCTTACTAATAGTACTCTAAACCTGATCAATATCTAAATTTCCCCCGGATGATCAGAGGGCTTCCCAGGTGACCCTAGTGGTAAAGAACCCACCTGCCAATGCAGGGGACATAAGAGATGCAAGTTCGATCCCTAGGTCAGGAAGATCCCCTGGAGGAGGGCATGGCAACCCATTGCAGCATTCTTGCCTGAAGAATCCCACAGACTGAGGAGCCTGGCAGGCTACAGTCCAGGGGGTCACAAAGAGTCAAACATGACTAAAGCAACTTAGCATAGCACAGATCATCAAAACTGATTGTCCAAAGCCAGTCAAGGATCTTGGCATTGGTTTTGGTCTCTTTATTAAGATGCTTCTAGCTTTAATTCCCACGGTATTAGCCTTTCAAGAGACCAGGTTGATTGTCCTGTGTGTGTGTATGCGCGCTTAGTCGTGTCTGACTCTCTGTGACCCCGTTGACTGTGGCCCGCCAGGCTCCTCTATCCATGTGGAGTTCAAGAGATACTTATTGGTGGCTCACTATGTGCCGAGTACTGTTCTAGGCACTGGTGATACAGCAGGAAATGAAACAGACCCAGCCCCTTCCCTCGGAGAGCTGACCGCTGACGTTTTTAGTTTTAGTCGATGGGAGGTTGTTATTATAATGAAGATATAGTGTATCAGGAATGATAGATGCCAGGGAGAAAAAGGAAGCAGCTGTGGGGGATGGAATGGCTAGGATGTATACAGTGGGGGGTGGGGAGTGGATCGTGGGTTTAAATGGTTTGATCAGGAAGTCTTCGTTTAACAGGGGACGTTTGAACCCAGACCTGAAGGAATGGAGAAGTGGAAGGAGATGATATCTGACAATAAGTGCAAAGGCCCCTGAGGCAGCAGGGCGTACAAGGGCATTCCTGGAATAGCAAGAAAGCCAGTGTACCTGAGGTGGAGTAAGCCAGGGAGGAAGGTGGGAGCAGATGAGATTGAAGATATAACAGAAGTAGGAGGTTCAGGGCCTTGTGACCTGTCATGAGGACTTGGGCCTTTACTCTGAGCAAGGAAGGAGCCACAGGAGGCTTTTGAGCTGAGGAGGGAGGTAGGCTAGCTTAGGCTTTAGGGATCCCTCTCTAAGGGGCAGGAGCAGAAGCAGAGGACTGCTCAGGAGGTGACCACTGCAGCCCAGGTGAGAGATGCTCGTGACTTTCACAGTCATGGAAACAGTGAGGGTGGCGAGAAGCATTTTGAAAGGAGAGCCAACTGAAGGGCCAAAGATTGGAGGAGGTATGGGAAAGAGAATGGAGCCACCAGTAGGGGGCGCTGTCATTTTCCCAGATGGGCTGATTTAGCAAAGAACAGGTGGAGGGGAAGATCAGCAGTGGAGTGTCCATTCCCAGCCCAGTGGAGACGTGGGGGGCGGGATGATGAAGGGAGGGGAGCCGGAGCATAAGGGATGTCGGCTCTCCCGGGGCACCATGCTGCCAGCGCAGGGCCGGCCCCACACTGAGTGCTGGAAATGACAGCAGCTGAGGGACCGGGAGTGGGCAGGGAGGCGGATTAGGAGGACCCAGAAAGGTTTGATGCCAGGTGAGAACGTCACAAGGGGGCCGGACCATCTTAGATTGCTCCCGACCCAGGCCCACTCCAGACTGGAGCCCTGTGCAGGGCATCACTGGTGACACAGCGGTGACAGGAAGGAGCCAGGCAGGAGATAGCAGGAGAGAAAAGAGCACTGTTGAGGGTCAGAGCCTGCCAAGGCCACACCAGCTGTGACGGCCGGTGGGTAACTTCTCCAGCTCAAGTCTTCCTGCCTTCGTGGGTTCTTGTCTCGAATCCGCCCCTCCAGAGCAGGGGCCTTCAATCATTTGATCGTGAACCTTTTTTTTTTTTTTTTTTAAGTAGAGTTAACATCCTGATATATTCTAATCCATGGATTATGTGCAGGAGCTACTGTAATAATATTGGGCTTCCTTGGTGACTCAGCGGTAAAGAATCTGCCTGCCAATGCAGGAGATGGGGGTTCGATGGGCAGAGAAGATCCCGCCCAGCAGGAAAAGGAAAGGAAATGGCAACCTGCTCCAGTATTCTTGCCTGGGAAATCCCATGGACAAAGGAGCCCGGCGGGCTGTAGTCTCTGGGGTCTCAAAAGAATTGGACACAACTTAGGGACTAAAGGACTAAACAACACCTCAATATGCTGCTGCTGCTAAGTCGCTTCAGTCGTGTCCGACTCTGTGTGCCCCCATAGACGGCAGCCCACCAGGCTCCCCCGTCCCCGGGATTCTCCAGGCAAGAACACTGGAGTGGGTTGCCATTGCCTTCTCCAATGCATGAAAGAGAAAAGTGAAAGGGAAGTCACTCAGTAGTGTCCGACTCTTCGTGGCCCCATGGACTGCAGCCCACCAGGCTCCTCAGTCCATGGGATTTTCCAGGCAAGAGTACTGGAGTGGGGTGCCATTGCCTTCTCCGCAAAGGTATCAGTTCAGTCAGTTCAGTTCAGTCGTTTCAGTCGTGTCCGACTCTGCGACCCCATGAATCACAGCACACCAGGCCTCCCTGTCCATCACCAAGTCCCGGAGTTCACTCAAACTCAAACGTCCATCGAGTCGGTGATGCCATCCAGCCATCTCATCCTCTATTGTCCCCTTCTCTTCCTGCCCCCAATCTCTCCCAGCATCAGAGTCTTTTCCAATGAGTCAACTCTTCACATGAGGTGGCCAAAGTATTGCAGTTTCAGCTTTAGCATCAGTCCTTCCAATGAACACCCAGGACTGATCTCCTTCAGAATGGACTGGTTGGATCTCCTTGCAGTCCAAGGGACTCTCAGGAGTCTTCTCCAACACCACAGTTCCAAAGCATCAATTCTTTGGCACTCAGCTTTCTTCACAGTCCAACTCTTACATCCATACATGACCACTGGAAAAACCACAGCCTTGACTAGACGGACCTTTGTTGCCAAAGTAATGTCTCTGCTTTTGAATATGCTATCTAGGTTGGTCATAACTTTCCTTCCAGGGAGTAAGTGTCTTTTAGTTTCATGGCTGCAGTCACCATCTGCAGTGATTTTGGAGACCCCAAAAATAAAGTCTAACACTGTTTCCGCTGTTTCCCCATCTATTTCTCATGAAGTGATGGGACCGGATGCCATGATCTTCGTTTTCTGAATGTTGAGCTTTAAGCCAACTTTTTCACTCTCCTCTTTCACTTTCATCAAGAGGCTCTTTAGTTCTTCTTCACTTTCTGCCACAATGGTGGTGTCATCTGCATATCTGAGGTTATTGATATTTCTCCCAGCAATCTTGATTCCAGCTTGTGCCTCTTCCAGCCCAGCGTTTCTCATGATGTACTCTGCATATAAGTTAAATAAGCAGGGTGACAATACAGCCTTGACGTACTCCTTTTCCTATTTGGAACCAGTCTGTTGTTCCATGTCCAGTTCTAACTGTTGCTTCCTGACCTGCATGTAGGTTTCTCAAGAGGCAGGTCAGGTGGTCTGGTATTCCCGTCTCCTTCAGAATTTTCCACAGTTTATTGTGATCCACCCAGTCAAAGGCTTTGGCATAGTCAATAATGCAGAAATAGATGTTTTTCTGGAACTCTCTTGCTTTTTCGATGATCCAGCAGATGTTGGCAATTTGATCTCTGGTTCCTCTGCCTTTTCCAAAACCAGCTTGAACATCTGGAAGTTCACGGTTCGTGTATTGCTGAAGCCTGGTTTGGAGAATTTTGAGCATTACTTTACTAGCGTATGAGATGAGTGCAATTGTGCGGTAGTTTGAGCATTCTTTGGCATTGCCTTTCTTTGGGATTGGAATGAAAACTGACCTTTTCCAGTCCTGTGGCCACTGCTGAGTTTTCCAAATTTGCTGGCATATTGAGTGCAGCGCTTTCACAGCATCATCTTCCAGGACTTGAAATAGCTCAACTGGAATTCCATCACCTCCACTACCTTTGTTCGTAGTGATGCTTTCTAAGCCCCACTTGACTTCACATTCCAGGATGTCTGGCTCTAGGTGAGTGATCGCACCATCATGATTATCTTGGTGGTGAAGATCAAAAGTATAGGCATTCACAAAGATAAGCTGGGAGGGGGGAAATCAAGAAAAATCAGGGGCTTGAGTTGGCTCTTGCAGTTGCCAGCAGATGGCGCCACACACACACGCTGGACTGGACTTTTCAGCTGCTTTGCCCGCCGGGACATCATGGATCTCTGTCTATGGCTTTATCTACTTACACACGGTATAAAATTAGAGTCTGCATCCCTGGCTCATGAATATTTATTCCTGGGTTGTATTTATGCGTTATGGTAGGAATATTTATCTTACGGTTCAGTTAAGGGCAGGGCTAGGATTGTCTTGGTTACAGGAGGCGGTGAGCCTGTACTGCTCAGCACAAATCCTGCCACACAGCATGTGCTCAGGCAGTGTTTGTGGAAGAATTTGCTAGCTTAGTTCCAGGCTGAGGAGTTCGACTCCTTCCAGAGGCAACAGCGGGTCACGGAAAGGGGGAGATGGATACCCTGGAGCACCCCCACCTCTTGACTCTGGGCTTTTGCCCGGTACTATTCCCTCTGCCTAAAGCACTCCTGCCTGATCACTCCTGCTCATCCTCCAGATCTCAGTGCAGATGCCCCCTCTTCCAGGAAGCCCTCCTGGACTCCCAGGGTGGGTCAGCCTCTTGTCCCCTCTGAGCACCCACAGCCCCTCGCTGCCCACTCAGGGGGTAACTAAGGATCATGCTCCATTGGACTGTGAGCCCGAGGCAGGGAGAGCCAGGCCACCCCTCTGTCCCCAGCGCAGAGTCAGACAACAGAGCAGGGCCTCTGGGACCAAGTGTGGAACGCAGGACTGCACATGTTGGTGCCATCCTGCCCAGTATGTGTGGTCCTGGGCACGCCCTGTCACTGACCTCCCGCCTCTCTGCCCCGCAGTTCCGGAACTTCAAGATCATTTACCGACGCTATGCCGGCCTCTACTTCTGCATCTGCGTGGACGTCAACGACAACAACCTGGCCTACCTGGAGGCCATCCACAACTTTGTGGAGGTGCATGGGCTGGGGGCAGGTGGGCGGCGGGCGCTGCCCGGATCCCGTCTGTTAGGGTGCGGGGCCCTCAGCCTGGGGGAGGGGACACTGTCTTTCTCTGCCCACATTGGTGTTTCCTCCGGTGTCTGTTCCCTTCACTTTCCCTCTGCCTTGTTTCTTTATTTACTTATTTATTTTGCCTGCACTGGGCCTTAGTCGCAGTGCTTGGGATCCTCGATCTTCATTGCAGCATGCAGGATCCCTAGTTGTGGTGTGTGGCTTCTGATTCCCTGACCAGGGATCGAACCCGGGCCCCCTGCCTTGGGAGCATGGCATCTTAGCCACTGGACCAGGGAAGTCCCCTCTGCCTCATTTTTGTGCCACCTCTTTCTGATGCCTCTGCGTGTGGGTGTGTATGTGTGTGTGTGTGTGTGTCCTTGCTCATCTTGCAGCACCTCTGTCTTCTCCTAGGTCTTAAATGAATATTTCCATAACGTCTGTGAACTGGACCTGGTGTTCAACTTCTATAAGGTGGGCTCCTGGGGAAGATGAGGAGGAGGGAGCCAGAGGAGGGGGTCAGTAGGGGGCCAGAAGCCCGCAGCCACCCTGGTGCCTCCGCTGGGGTCTGTTTGCTGGTTCTTGGGCATCAGAACTCCCCAGCTCCCCGGGGGTCCCCCCCACTGCTCACCCCAGGGTCTCCCCATGCCCTCCCTTCCCTCAGGTTTACACGGTCGTGGATGAGATGTTCCTGGCCGGCGAGATCCGTGAGACCAGCCAGACGAAGGTGCTCAAACAGTTGCTGATGTTGCAGTCCCTGGAGTGAGGGCGGCCGTGCCCTCCTGCCCCAGTCCCTCCCCGGACTAGCCTGCTCGCTTCCCCTTTCTGGCCCGGGGTCCGCCCCAGCGGCCCCCTCCCTCAGCTGGCCAGGAGGAAGGCACCCAGCTGGGTCTGGGCGGAGGGGAGGAGGCCACATCCCACGGCCTCGGGGCCCCAGCTGTGGGCGGAGGCTGCCTCGAGTGTACCGTGTAACCGTGCCGTCCTCGTGTGATGCCGTGAGCGTGCGCGTGGAGCCCCCAATAAACCTGTGGTCCCCGCCTGGCCTTGTGTCCTTGCGCCTCTGCCTGTCCTGCCTGGGAACCGCGGGCAGCTCCAGGGGCCCTGCCGTTGGTACGTCAGGTAGTCAGTCAACAAGCACACCTCGGGCTGAGTGAGGGAGCGGGGTGGGGGGAGCGGGGTTCATACCTGCTGCTGCCCGCAGACGGCCCCGGGGGACTGGGAAGGGTGACAGATTTAGACACTGAGCTCTCGCTCCTAAAATAATGACACTCAGAGCCAACGCCGACATCGCTCAGGCCGTTCTAAGCCGTGACGTGCCTTTGTTAACCCTCAAAAGAGGATGCGGAAGGGATGGTTAGAGGGGCTCACTCAACTCAGACGATCACAGAGCGAGTCTGCAGCTGAACCAGGTTTTTTTCTTTTTTAAAAAAATTCTACTTGTTTATTTTATTTTTGGCTATGCTGGGTCTTCGTGGCTACGCAGGGACTTGCAGCAAGTGGGGGGCACCGGCTTCTCACCGCAGTGGCTTCTCTCGCCATGAGGCTCAGGCTCAGTCCTCATGACAGCGTTAGTTGCCCCACAGCACGTGGCATCTTCCCAGACCAGGGATCGAATTTGTGTCCCCTGCATTGGCAGGTGGATTCTTAACCACTAGACCACCAGGGACGTCCTGAACCAGGATGGTTTTGAGCCCAGGCAGGCGGCTGCAGAATCCTGGTTCTCAGAAACGAGGCCTGAGGTGCAGGCTCCGGGTCCGTGTTCAGTGGCTCCCAGCCGCGGCCGGCCCTCAGGCCTTCACTGTGTGGGGCTGTCCCGGGCGTGGCCGGCCTGCCCGCCCCCGGCTGCCAGGTGCCAGCAGCAAGTGGCCCTCAGCCCTTCTGGCAACAGGAGGCACTCCTGCGCATTTTGTTTGCTTTTGGCCACCTCGCTCAGCTTGCAGGATCCTAGTTCCCCGACCAGGAATTAAACCCGGGCTCATGACAGTGAAAGTGCCAAGTCCTAACCACCGGATCACCAGGGAACTCCCCCGCACCTGTTTCTAGTGCCCTCTGGAGCAGCTGTGCCCCCTCCCCCCATGCCCATTGAGAACAGAGTGGTGGCCGCCAGCTGCAGCCATGGCCGCCAGCCTTGGTAGAGCTGAGAACGGCAGGCTTGCGGCACCCACTCCTACTACTGTGACCCAGCCTCATGTCATTGTCCCACCTGCAGGGGGCAGGCATGTCCCAGCTCAGTCACAAGCACGCTGTACACGCTGCACGCTGTACTCTTGCCTCTGTTTCTTCACCTGGCAAGTGGGTCGACTATAGTTTTTACTCTCATGGAGTGTCCCTGAAGAGTAAATGAATTAATGCTGGGTAGTACCTAGCATCGGTCGGCACGCATTCACTGCACAGACGTTAAGTGCCTTCTGTGTGCACAGCCCTATGAGAGACAAGACGTCTATAAACGTGGATGGTGAACACATAACCATCCTCATTTCACTTGGGACACTGAGGCTTGGGGAGGTGAATTCTTTTTATAGATAAATTGTTCCAGCAGTGTATTTGTTTCCTGTTGCTGCTGTAATGCTATCACGAGCTGAGTGGCTTAAACCAACAGGACTCTGATCACTCGTGAGGTGTGAGAGCATGGGTGGGGGGCAGCCAGCTGTGGCTTGGATCTGCAGCTGGGTGATACAGGGTGGGAGATGAGGTCATTTCCAAGAGCCACAACGGAAGACCCAGCACAGCCTAAATAAGTGAATAATAAAATTAAAAATATTTTCCAGAACATTTCATCACCCCAAAAGAAACCTGTACCCTTAGCTATCACCCCTCAATCCCTCCATCCCCTCCTCCCCCCGCCCCAGCCCTGAGTCAACCTGCTGCTGCTGCTGCTGCTGCTAAGTCGATTCAGTCGTGTCCGACTCTGTGACCCCATACACGGCAGCCCACCAGGCTCCCCCGTCCCTGGGATTCTCAAGTCAAGAACCCTGGAGTGGGTTGCCATTTCCTTCTCCAATACATGAAAGTGAAAAGTGAAAGTGAAGTTGCTCAGTCATGTCTGACTCTTCGCGACCTCATGGACTGCAGCACCCTGGAATCAGAGAAAAAAGCGTGCTCAGGAAGAGTATTCACACGTTAAATGCTGTTGAGGTCACCACAGCTCTATGAGAATGGCTCATTAAATATACCAAGTGCAAAGGAACTTACCTGGTGGTGTGGTGGTTAAGACTCCAAGCTCCCAATGCAGGGGGCTCAGATTCGATCCCTGGTCAGGAAACTAGATCCCACACGCCGCAATTGAAGTGTTTGCATGCTGTAACGAAGACCTGGCATAGTTAAATAAAAAATAGATACTTAAAAAGAATGCAGAGTGTGCCAGGCAAGCTTGCAGAGCAACCAGAACTCTTGTACATTGCTGCTTGGAATGGAAAACAGGGCGGGTTCTCTGGAAGGATCTGGCATGTTCTTATAAAGTTAAACATTACATTTACTTTATGACTCAGCAATCTCCTAATTGTTTGCCCAAGGGAAATAAAAACTGATGTACAAAATTTCTACATGAACCCAAGTTAAATGAAGATGTAGATTCATGCAGAAACTTGTCCGTGAATGTTCATAGCAGCATTCGGTTCAGTTCAGTCGCTTAGTCGTGTCCGACTCTTCGTGACCCCATGAATCGCAGCATGCCAGGCCTCCCTGTCCATCACCAACTCCCGGAGTTCACTCAGACTCACATCCATCGAGTCAGTGATGCCACCCAGCCATCTGATCCTCTGTCGTCCCCTTCTCCTCCTGCCCCCAATCCCTCCCAGCATCAGAGTCTTTTCCAATGAGTCAACTCTTCGCATGAGGTGGCCAAAGTACTGGAGTTTCAGCTTCAGCATCATTCCCTCCAAAGAAATCCCAGGGCTGATCTCCTTCAGAATGAACTGGTTGGATCTCCTTGTAGCCCAAGGGACTCTCAAGAGTCTTCTCCAACACCACAGTTCAAAAGCATCAATTCTTCGGTGCTCAGCTTTCTTCACAGTCCAACTCTCACATCCATATATGACCACAGGAAAAACCATAGCCTTGACTAGACGCATATTTGTTGCCAAAGTAACGTCTCTGCTTTTGAATATGCTATCTAGGTTGGTCATAACTTTCCTTCCAAGGAGTAAGCGTCTTTTAATTTCATGGCTGCAGTCACCATCTGCAGTGATTTTGGAGCCCCAAAAAGTAAAGTCTGACACTGTTTCCACTGTTTCCCCATCTATTTGCCATGAAGTGATGGGACCAGATGCCATGATCTTCGTTTTCTGAATGTTGAACTTTAAGCCAACTTTTTCACTCTCCTCTTTCATTTTCATCAAGAGGCTTTTGAGTTCCTCTTCACTTTCTGCTATAAGGGTGGTGTCATCTGCATATCTGAGGTTATTGATATTTCTCCCGGCAATCTTGATTCCAGCTTGTGCTTCTTCCAGCCCAGCGTTTCTCATGATGTACTCTGCATATAAGTTAAATAAGCAGGGTGACAATACAGCCTTGACGTACTCCTTTTCCTATTTAGAACCAGTCTGTTGTTCCATGCCCAGTTCTAACTGTTGCTTCCTGACCTGCATGTAGGTTTCTCAAGAGGCAGGTCAGGTGGTCTGGTATTCCTGTCTCTTTCAGAATTTTCCACAGCTTATTGTGATCCACCCAGTCAAAGGCTTTGGCACAGTCAATAAAGCGGAAATAGATGTTTTTCTGGAAGTCTCTTGCTTTTTCGATGATTCAGCAGATGTTGGCAATTTGATCTCTGGTTCCCCTGCCTTTTCTAAAACCAGCTTGAACATCTGGAAGTTCACGGTTCACGTATTGCTGAAGCCTGCAGCATTACTCGCCTTAGCCAAAAGATGGAGACGAACCAGAGACTTGTCAACCGATGAAGGGATAAATAAGATATTCTGTGTCTACCTGGATGATTATTAACTGTGTAAAAAGAATGAAACATTGATACGTACTGCACGATGGATGAACTCTAAAAATGTATGATGACTGAGAGAAGACAGTGGTAGACCACATATTACACGATTCTGTATCATAGGAAATTTCCAGAATAGGCCATGTTTTGTTTTGAAACTCCTGTGTGTGTTTATTTATTTATTTTTGGCTGCACTGGCTCTTCGTAGCTGTGTGAGGGTTTTTCCAGGTGCAGGGAGCAAGGGCCGCTCTCTAGTTGTGGTGGAGGGGCTTCCCGTTGCAATGGCTTCTCTTGTGGCGGAGCACAGGCTCTCGAGAGAGGGCTCGGCAGTTGTGGCTCACGGGCTTCGTTGCCCTGTGTCATGTGGGATCTTCCCCGACTAGGGGTCAAACCTGTATCCCCTGCAATGGCAGGTGGATTTTCATCCACTCGACCACCCGGGAAGCCCTAGGCCAATCCATGTAGACAAGAGTAGATTAATGATTGAGAATGGTTGAGGTATTGGTATTTGGGGGTTGATAGCTAGAAGGTGCTGGAGAAGGCGATGGCACTCTAGTACTCTTGCCTGGAAAATCCCATGGACGGAGGAGCCTGGTAGGCTGCAGTCCATGGGATGGCAAAGAGTCGGACACCACTAAATGATTTCACTTTCACTTTTCACTTTCATGCATTGGAGAAGGAAATGGCAACCCACTCCAGTACTCTTGCCTGGAAAATCCAGTGGACAGAGGAGCCTGGTAGGCTGCAGTCCACGGGGTCGCTAAGAGTCGGACATGACTGAGCTACTTCACTTTCACTTTTCGCTTTCCTGCATTGGAGAAGGAAATGGCAACCCACTCCAGTGTTCTTGCCTGGAGAATCCCAGGGACGGGGGAGCCTGGTGGGCTGCTGTCTATGGGGTCACACAGAGTCGGACACGACTGAAGTGACTTAGCAGCAGTAGCAGCAAGTGAAAGAAGCCAGGCACAGAGGCTCTTTGTTGCCATGTGGAAATGTGGGCCTAGTGTGGCTGTATCTGCTTTTTCAAGGGACATTGACAGTCTAGAGGATTTTGTGTTTCGTTTCTTTGTTTTGTTTTTTGGGGGTGGGAGGCCATGCCACTTGGCGGGTGGGATCTTAGTTCCCCGACCAGGGATCGAACCTGTGCCCCTGCATTGGCACTGTGGAGTCTTAACCACCAGACTGCCAAGAAGTCCCTAGAGGTGTTTGTTTTTTTTTAATTAAAAAAATTTAAACTGAAGTATAATTGATTTATGACAACCTAGAGTTGTTTTTTTTTAATTTGAATGTGAAGTCCTCTCTGTTTTACTGTTTGCTTAAAAAAAATTTTTTTTTAATACACTAGGTCAAAGAAAACACGTCCAGCGGTCAGACTGGTCAGAGCCACGTGTTTGCAGTCCCTGGTGCGAGTGGACTGAAGCAACCATGGGCTTTTGAGGAAGTCTAGTGTTTAACGAAAACAAAGAGGAACTTGAGAAAAGTCAGGAAAGCAAGCTGATGAAATGTGATTGGCCTGCTCTTGACCCCCATAGGTTCCAACGTTTTTAAAGACATCCTCCTATAATGTTCAGAACAAGGCTACCCAGTAGATGCCGGCGTTATCACTGCTGCTGCCAGGAAGAGCTTCTCTATGCAGATAAGGAAATTCTGGTTCCCTGAGGGAAGACCGCTTGCCCAAAGACACACAGTGAGATGAGATTGGAATGCTGGAGGCAGGATGCTTCTGTTCTTTTTAAGGGGACAGATGTTCGTGAGGGATCCCCCAAAAGGTAAGAAATGAAGTAGGAAACAATTTAGGAGATGCAGTGAGAATGTAATTCCGCTCAGTAGCCACCCCACCCCTCGCCAAAAAAAAAAAAACTTTCCATGCTTGTGAAACTGATTATCAAGTTTACGTAGTGTTGCGGGTTGGATTGTGTCCCCCCTTCAAAACATAAGTCCTCCCCACCAACACTTCAGAATATAACTTTATTTTTAGATTTTGGGGGTTCTGGTTTCTTTTCTCTTGTTTTTTTTTTTTTTTTTCCCAACTGAGGAGAAGGGGACAACAGAGGATGAGATGATTGGATGGCATCACCGACAGAATGGACATGAGTTTGAGCAAATTCTGGGAGATAGTGAAGGACAGGGAAGCCTGGGGTGCTGCAGTCCATAGGGTCTCAAAGATTTGGACACAACTGAGCGACTGAAGAACCACGACAGTGGCATGTAGGGTCTTTGTTACCCAACCGGAGATGGCACCCACGCCCTCTTGCAGTAGAAGAAGAATTCTTAACCACTGGACCACCAGGGAAGTCCTGGACATCAGGTCTTTACAGAGGTGATTAAGTTAAGATGAGGCCATTAGGGTGGGCCCTAATTCAATAGGACAGGTATCCTTTAAGAAGGGAAGATTTGGGGAGTTCCCTAGCAGTCCAGTGGTTAGGACTCAGCGATTTCACTGCTGTGACCCGGTTCAGGCAACTAAGATCCTGCAAGCGCTGTATCCAGCCCCCCCCCCCAAAAAGAAGGGGAGACAGGCTGAGAGGAAAGATGAAGTGAAGAGACGCAGGGGAAAGATGGCCATATACAAGCCAAGGAGAAAGGCTTGAAACAGATTCTCCCTTCCAGCCCTCGTTATTATTACTATTATTATTATTTTTGCCACATTGCACAGTTTGTTGAAATTCCCCAGCCAGGGATCACATTAGGCATCCCTGTCCATCACCAGCTCCCAGAGCTTGCTCATGTCCATAGTGTGGTGATGCCATCCAACCATCTCATTCTCTGTCGACCTCTTCTTTTCCTGCCCTCAATCTTTCCCAGCATCAGGGTCTTTTCCAATGAGTCAGTTCTTCACATCAGGTGGCCAAAGTGCCCCCTGCAGTGGAAGTGTGGAGTCTCAACCACTGGACCACCAGAGACATCCGATCCTGCCACATCTTGACCTTGAACGTCTAACCTCCAGAACCATGAGTCAACACATTTCTGTTGTGTAAGCTCCCAGTTTGTGGGACTTCCCTCAAGCAGCCCTAGGTAACGATTTCATGTTGGGAAACAGAGAGACAAGAAAAGGCAAAAGGATCTTGAGGAGGAATACAAGAGGGCTGGCCTCAGCAGTCATCCAGATAAGTTTTATTCAACCTTACCAACTAAGGGAACATGATATTTACATAAGATTAGACGAGCAGATTAACCAAAAAGTACAGAGAGCCCAGAAACAGACCCACGAATCCGGGGATATTGGATACAAAAAAGAGGTTGTCTTGCAGGTCATGGGGCAGGGTGTGTCTTCATACGCAAAAGTCATCCCCAGTAGGCTGCGAGACAAAATGCTTAGAGGAAAACATGGGAGAATAGTTTTATGACCCTGAGGTTAAGAAGGATTCTGCATTTAGACTAGTTGTAATTATGGGACTTCCCAGACAATCCAGCAGTTAGGGCTCTGTGCTTCGCCTGGAGGGGCATGGGTTCCAAACCCAGTCAGGGAACTAATATTCCACATGCCATGTGGTCCAAAAAATTGTAATTGGTTCCGTTTTTAAAGAATGCTTTCCTATATTTCAAGATTTATGCCTCCTCAACCTTGATTCCCCCAACTACCTTGTTCCCTTCCTTGGAGTCAACTGGTATAACTAATTACTTGTTATCTTGCTGATATACCTTATGCCTGGAGAAGCAATATAAACCCCCCCACCCCCACACACACACCCACCCCTCTCCCTCTCACTTTTTTTTTTTGACCCTCCCGCCCCTCCGCTCTCCCTCTCTCTTAATGCAAACAATGGCTTGTTGATCACACAGTTTCTTCACCTTGGAGACGATTCCCAAGGAGTATGTGAAAATCCTCTGTTACTCCTTTTTATGGCAGTGTGTGAGGTAGAGAAAGATTTCTTAGGATACAAAAAGTACTAACCATTGACTTTACATTAAAAGTAAAATCTCTGGGCATCAAAAGATCCCATCAACAAAACGGAAAGATGAACTGCAAGTTGTGAGAAGATGTTTGGGACACATGTGACTGACAAAGGGTGTTATATCCACAGTATATAAAGAGCTCCTACAAATCAATGAGAAAAATGCAAATAAGGACGTCCCTGATGCTCCAGAGGTTACGATGCTGCCTGGCAATGCAAGGAACACTGCTTCAATCCCAGACCTGGGAAGATCCCACATGCCTGGGAGCAACTAAGACTGTGCATCACAGCTACTGAGCCGGCGCTCTAGAGTCAGAAAACCTAGCCCATAGGCTGCAACGACTGAAGCCCGAGTGCCTAGAACCTGGGAACTGCAACAAGAGAAGCCACACCAATGAGAAGCCTGTGCTCTGCAACTAAAGAGTAGCCCCAGCTCCCTGCAACTAGAGAAAGGCCGTGCGCAGCAATGAAGACCCGCCACAGCCAAAAATCAATCAATCAATCTTTTAAACAGTAAATTATTATAAAAGAAAAGAGAAAAAGACAAAGAGAGGTTTCCCTGAAGGGGTCCAGTGCTTCCAGTGCTGGGGATGTGGGTTTGATCCCGGGTCAGGGAACTAAGATCCCACTTGCTGTGGCTGCTGCTGCTGCTGCTGCTGCTGTTAAGTCGCTTCAGTCGTGTCTGACTCTGTGAGGCCCCATAGACGGCAGCCCACCAGGCTCCACCGTCCCCAGGATTCTCCAGGCAAGAACACTGGAGTGGGTTGCCATTTCCTTCTCCAATGCATGAAAGTGAAAGGTGAAAGTGAAGTCACTGAGTCATGTCCAACTCTCAGCGACCCCATGGACTGCACCCCATCAGTCTCCTCCATTCATGGGATTTTCTAGGCAAGAGTACTGGAGTGGGAGAGTGGTCAAAAAACAAGAAAGCGGAAGAGGAAAATGTGCAAAAGAAGGAGGAGAAAACAGTTTCAGGAGTCCTGAAAGAGAGGGATGGGGGCAGGTCATGTGCCTGGGGCGGGAGACTGAATCGCTGTCTCTAGCTACACACACACACACACACACACACACACACACACACACACACACACGCACGTGCACACACGCACACACACACACGAAACAGCTGCAGTGTGGGCTATTAGTAGTAGCTATCAGTGGCCTGAGTGAAGACAGGCCTGGCAGAAAGAAGAAGGAGTCTCAGTAACCTGGCTGAGAGTGAATTCAAGGTGGAGATGGGAGAGCTTATTTCTCTGTGGCCCAGGGAAGGGAGAGGCTGGCCCAGCCCAGAGGGAGAGGGTTAGGGTGGAAAATTGGCTCTGTGCCTGACACCTGCCCGAGGAGTCTTGTCGAGGTTGGGTCAGCCTTGCCTTGCCTTCCCTGTGATGCAATCCAACACTTGGCTGACAACATCCTCTTAAACTGACTTAGTACAGGTCAGGCATGTTCCCAGGTGTGGCTGTGTGCTAGGCGCTTTGAGTACCCTATTTCCTTCCGCAACATACAAACTACCATCCTTCCAGCTGCTCTGGCTGGAGGGACTTTGAAGGGATTCATGCCCCTTCTCTGCTTCTCACAGCCCACATCTTAGCAAGCAGGAGATCCCGTTGGGTTGAACTTCAGTGTGTGTCCAAAGTCTGACTGCCACACTACACGCTGGTCCAGCTGCCAGCATCTCCCACCCAGACTGCTGCATTCCCTTCCTCACTTGTTTCTGCCCTTGCCGCCAACAGAAAGGTCCTTCCTTGCCTGCTAGCTGAATCCTTTTACAGGAAGTGAATGATGTCACTTCCCTCTTCAAATTCCTCCTGTGGCTTCTGCCTCACTCAGCTGGACCCACGAGGCCCCCATCCCATTTCTAAGCTCATTTCCCTCCTTCTCCCCCTTGCTTTTTCTATCCCAGACACTGGCCTCTTTGCTCTGCTCTGACCTTACCAGGCCCAGTCCTGCCTCAGGACCTTTGCACTTGCTGTTTCTCTGCCTGGGACCCCTTCTTCCCCAGACTTCCGTGTGGCTCATTTCCTCACCTCCTTCAGGTCTCTGCTCAGACATCACCTCCTCAGTTGGGCCTTCCTGACCTCACCAAAGAAAATAGCTATCTTTTTCTTCCTCCATGGTATCACCATTTATCTCAGAACCTATTTTATTTCTTGTTTCTTCCTAGTACATTTATTATTAATACCACTTAACATAACAGATAGATAGATAAACAGGTCATCACTAGAGCGTCAATTCCATAGTGCAAGGATAGTTTTTTTCAGGTCTTAGTTGTAGCATGCAGAATGTTTTCAGCTGGGGCATATGGGATCTAATTCCTTGACCAGGGATCAAACCTGGGTCCCCTCTATTGAGAGCATGGAGTCTTGGCCACTAGACCACCAAGGAAGCCCCAGGATAGGTATCTTGTTCATTGCTCTACTCCAAGCCTAGATATTCAGTAACTATGTTTAATAGATGCTCAATAAATAGTATGTAAATGAATAAACAGACCGCTGTAAAAAGTGGGTACCCTATGTCATTTTGCTGATGAGAAGACTGAAGGTGAAGTCATCCACCCATGAACTTCCCACTTGTTGAGTTATTGTGGCAGGTCAGCCCTGGACATTCAGGCTCTCAAAGGAAGTCAGGATTGCCTCCGTGGCAGGTGAGGGGCCCCAGGTTCAGAGACATGAAGTCATGTAGCTGGAGGCACACAGCCAGGAAGTTCCGAGAGGGAAGGAGGTCTGTCTGCAGCCAGGGCCATCCTCTCACTTTTATAGGCTGGAGAGTCTCTGTGCCAAAGCCTCTATCAAAAGATCAAGCACCCTCGGGACTCCCCCCAATGGTTCAGTGATTTAGACTTTGCGCTTCCCATGCTGGGGGCGTGGGTTCAATCCCTGGTAGGGAAACAAAGATCCCATGTGCTGCATGGTGTGGCCATAATATAACAAAATAAAATAAAACAGAATCACACAGCAGGACTTCCCTAGTGGTCCAGCGGTTAAGAATCTGCCTGACAGTGCAGGGGACGTGGGTTTGATCCCTGGTCCGAGAAGATGCCACATGCTGAGCAGCCACTAAGATCACACTCCCCAGCTACTGAGACTCCCCAGCTACTGAAGCCCGAATGCTCTAGCGCCTGTACTTCACAACAAGAGAAGCCACCACAACGAACAGCCCTCACACCGCAACCAGAGAAAGCCCTCGCGGCAACAACAATCCAGTGCAGCCAAAAATAAAATTAAATGCATAAGTAAAATTTTATAAAAGAATCACACAGCTCAAAAAATAAAGGAAAAAAAAAAGATCAAGTGTCCTCATGTCACCACCTATTGTTTTGAGTATTTGCTTTTCATCATCAAGTCTTTGGCTCACCCTGGGCCCTCTCTGTGCCATCCAGTACCCACCCCTGTGTTTATTTTTGAAGCAAATCCCAGAAGCGATATCATTTATGGCACATTCCTTGATATCCAGGCTACCTTAGAATTCCCAAATCTTCCAACACAAGAATCCTGAAATGACAGACCGATCAGCCTCCAGACGTGATACCATGAGCTCCTCTCTGCTGACTGACTTTGTGGAACTGAGGAGAGCTGTGACTAACACTGAGGCCACTGAAGCCAGATGGCCCAGGTTCAAAGCCAGCTTCCCCACTCACTGGCTTCAGCAGCCCTGGGGACCGAGCCTCAGTTTTCTCAGCTGTCAAGTGGGGGCACGATAATAACAGTCCTACTACACAGGGCTGTTGCAGGGGGTTAAAGGAGTGAATATGTATCAATACTTAGAACCGGCACTTTGGTCAAATATTTGTCTTTGAAGCTTCAAATCCTTGAGCTATAAAACTCCCAGCAATCATCCAAAACAAACACCACAGCACAATTTCCTGTGACTAAACCAGTATTTTGGTACATGTTTTGAAAAACACCAAAATGCTATTTAGTTTGGAAAAAAAAAAAAAAAAACTAGATACTTGGCATCCAACTTCTTTGCTTCCCCACCAAAGAGTCAAGCCCGATCCATCAGTTGATGAATGGATAAACAAAATGTAGTGGACCCATACAATGCAGTAGTTAGTATTCAGCCTTGAAAAAAGGATGAAGTTCCGGTCTGTTCTACCATATTGAAAAAGTAACTCTAGGTGAAGGACGCCGTGGGTTTCCCTGGTGGCTCAGTGGTAAAGGATCTGCCTGGAAACGGAGGAGACACGGGTTCGACCCTTGGTCCAGGAAGATCGCACATACCACCGAGCAGCTAAGCCCATGCGCCACGACTGTTGAGCCTGTGCTCTAGACCCAGCAGCTGCGCTACTGAGCACGTGCGCCCACAACTCCGGAAGCCCACTCGCCCTAGAGCCTGAGCACCACAACTAGAGGGTTGCGCCCCACTCTCCGCAACTAGAGAAAAGCCTTTGCGGCAACAAAGACCCAGCACAGCCAAAAAATTAAAAATAAATACAATTCGTAAAAAAGAAGCCATACACAAAGACCATATAGCACACAGCCTGTGATTCCTTTCTTTCTTTTTTCTTTTTTTTTTTGGCGGCTGGGCCTTGTGTCTTGCAGGATCTTATTTCCCCCAATTAGGGATTGAACCCTCAGCCTCGGCAGTCAAAGTGCAGGCTCCTAACCACTGGACCCCAGGGAATTCCCCATGACTCCATTTACACGAAATCTCCACTGTAGGCGAATCGATAGAGACAGGAATTTGATTGATTGGTGGTTACTAAGGGCTGAGAAGGATGGAGGGAAAGGGACTTGCTGGCCAAGCAGTGTGAGGTTTCTTTGGCGGGTAAAGAAATGTTCTAAAATGGATTGTGGTGATGATTGTGTAACTCTGTGAGTATAATAAAAATCATTCAACTCTACACTTGAAAAGAATCCCCCAATGATATAGGCTACGTGATATAGGCCACGTATATAACATTCTTGACGTCACAAAAGTCTAGAAATGGAGAACAGATCAGTGGTTCCCCAGGGGTTAAGGAGAATGAGTGGGTGGAGGCGGGAAACCTCTGTTTCGACCATATTAGTGTCAGCATCCGGGATGTCTTACTGAACAGCCAGTCCTCATTGTCTGCGGATTTCCTATTTGTGAAAGCAAATGCAGAGAAACCCTAAAATTAGTAGGATTGCGAGGTCACTTCCAGGCATGCACAGAGTGGCCCAAGAAATTGAGTCGCGCGCATTCCGAGGCGTGGTCAAAGGAGGCGAGCCTCACTCTGCCCGCTCGGTTCAGCTCTCAGACTGTAAACAAGGGTCCCTTTCACTGTCTGTTTGGTGCCACGTTTTTCACATTTTCCTGCTTTTTGTTGGTGATGTTGCTGTTTAAAATGGTTCCCAAACCCTAGGGCTGAAGTGTTGCACAGTGTTCCCTTACGAGCCAGAAAGCCGTGATGTGCCTTGCGGAGAAAATGCAAAAGAGTTTTAGAATATATTTGCTCTATAAGCTTCCTTTAGGCGCCACTGTAGTGCTGTTGGTCTGAGCTCGATGTGAGCAAATCAACAGTGTACATTACAGAAAGTATCTTTAAACAGGAAGGCGCATAAAACTTATATATTGACAGGTTCAGGAAGTGTCACCAGAAATTTCTGGGGAACCTAACCCCATGTTCCCCAGAATTCAGTGTTTGTGGTCACACTATAGAACATAACTGCCTTCAGTAAGGGGCTTCTCTGATGGCTCATTGGGTAAAGAGTGCGCCTGCATTACAGGAGACATCGAAGACATGGGTTCCATCCCTGGGTGGGGGATATCCTCTGGAGAGGAAATGGCAACCCACTCCAGTATTCTTGCCTGAAAAATCCCATGGACAGCGGAGCCTGGTAGGCGATAGTCGTGTCTAAAGGGTCATGAAGTATCAGACATGACTGAGCACCGGGCTTCAGTAAGGAGAATCAGCTGGTATGTAGTTTTATAAAATGGGGGAAAACTGGGTAAAAGGCACACAAGGATCTTTTGGTATTATTGCTTCAAACTGCATGGGAATTTACAATTATCTCAAAAGAAAAAGTTTAATTTAAAAAAGAGAGAGAATGCAATGCTTGTTCCCTCTGATGAGCCAGGGAAAGTGACCTTTATTAGTAAGATACTTGGAAGATCTTTGAGAGTAAGGTATGTGGTCAGAAAGCTTTCTTACTGAGTGAACTCAGTTCCTCTGAAACTATGAAATAGTCTGTAACTCTCTGGGTGGTGAATGTCTGATTACCAAGAAAAACCAAAGCCCAAAATACTGCTATTTTGGTGATTTAAAATATCATGCTATGGTTCGTCACTGGTGATCCAGTAGTTAAGACACTGCGCTTCCACTGTAGGGGGTGTGGATTTATTCCTTGCAGGGGAACTAAGATCCCACATGCTGTGCAGCTGGGCTCCCCCAAAAAGCATGCTAGCCTGTAATACTGAAAACAGCTTTTGTAATCACTACATCACATACATACAAACATACCCTGGTTGACTTTGGAGATTTATCTATCTTTTCACTGAGCGCTTCCTGTGTGTCTACCCTGTGCTAGGCAATGATGGGGACCCAGCAGTGACCAAGATATTCCCAGTCCTGCCTTCATGCGACCAACAATCCAGTGGTGGAAATAAACCCTTCCCAGACTGGGCAGGACTGGGAGAGGGAAGCTCGGGTCCACTGAGGGATCCTAGGGTGGGTATAGCATCTAAGGTGGAAGGAAAAATCAAAGAGGGCTTCCTGGTGGACGGGGGGCATTTGAGCCACACTCAGTTCAGTTCAGTTCAGTTGCTCAGTCGTATCCGACTCCTTGAGACCCCATGAATCGCAACTCCCTGTCCATCACCAACTCCCGGAGTTCACTCACACTCACGTCCATCGAGTTGGTGATGCCATCCAGCCATCTCATCCTCTGTCGTCCCCTTTCCTCCTGCCCTCAATCCCTCCCAGCATCAGAGTCTCTTCCAATGAGTCAGCTCTTCACATGAGTTGGCCAAAGTACTGGACTTTCAGCTTTAGCATCATTCCTTCTAAAGAACACCCGGGGCTGATCTCCTTTAGAACGGACTGGTTGGATCTCCTTGCAGTCCATGGGACTCTCAAGAGTCTTCTCCAACACCACAGTTCAAAAGCATCAATTCTTTGGCGCTCAGCTTTCTTCACAGTCCAACTCTCACATCCATACATGACCTCTGGAAAAACCATAGCCTTGACTAGATGGACCTTTGTTGGCAAAGTAATGTCTCTGCGTTTCAATATGCTATCTAGGTTGGTCATAGCTTTCCTTCCAAGGAGTAAGTGTCTTTTAATTACATGGCTGCAGTCACCATCTGCAGTGATTTTGGAGTCCAAAAAAACAAAGTCTGACACTGTTTCCACTGCTTCCCCATCTATTTCCCATGAAGTGATGGGACCAGATGCCATGATCTTAGTTGAGCCATACTGCTGCTACTGCTAAGTCACTTCAGTCGTGTCCGACTCTGTGTGACCCCATAGACTGCAGCCCACCAGGCTCCCCCGTCCCTGGGATTCTCTAGGCAAGAACACTGGAGTGGGTTGCCATTTCCTTCTCCAATGCATGAAAGTGAAAAGTGAAAGTGAAGTCGCTCAGTCAGGTCCAACTCTTAGTGACCCCATGGACTGCAGCCTACCAGGCTCCTACTAGCAAGGATTAAAAAAAAAAGACCAACCCAAAGGAAGCAGGGTAAGGAAGGAGTTTTAGGAGTGGGTTGCAAATGTGCAAAGGCCGGGAAGAAAAAGGCACGTGGCGTATGGGACTTCCCTAGTGGTCCAGTGGTAAAGACACTGTGCTCTGAATGCAAAGGGTCCGAATTTGATCCCTAGTCAGGGAACTAGAACCTGCCTACCAAAAGAAAGATCCTGAGTGCTTCAACTAAGACTCTGCACAGCTGGGAAGAAAAAAAAAGGCACATGGCATAATCTGGGGGAAATGACTGTATTTCTTTGTGACTGCAACATTATGAAAATAATAATAGCAAAAACTTTAAAAAGCACCTACTAACTTCCAAGCTTGGTTCTAAGTACTTTGCATGAGCTAACTCATTCATGCCTCACCATCACACTATGAGGAGGGCCAGATTTATAGCTGCAAGAACAGAGGCACAGGGAAGGGTAAGTGATTCCACCAAGGTCATATCACTGGTGAGCAGCAAATCTGGGAATCAGTTGCAGGCCATCTGACTGACTCTGGCCTTTAACTCTGATGTTGTGTTTTAGCAAGTGCAAAAGGCAGGGGGAGAAGGGGGCCAAAGGAGTAAACAAGGAGAAGTGGAGTCAGAGGCCATGATGCGTGCGTTCGTGCTAAGTTGCAGTAGCTTCAGCGTGTGGGCTCAGTAGTTGCGGCACAGGGGCTCAGCTGCCCTGCAGCATGGGCAGGATTCCTGGACCAGGGATTGAACGTGTGTCCCCTGCACTGGCAGGCAGGTTCCGACCACTGGACCGCTAGGGCAGTCCACAGTGTTTATTACCTTGCACGTTTTCTGGGTGTAAGGAATCCAGAAGCAACAGAGCCAGGCATCTGTGGCTTCGGGTTCCTGAAGAGCTTGTGGTCATGCTGTTTGCTAGATCTCAGTCCCTCGAAGACTCAAGTGGGGCTGGAGATTGGCAGGAGACCTCATTGGCTGTTGGCTGGACCTGTGGGCTTCTCCTGAGAGTCCTTATGACTTGTGTTAAATTAATTAACAAGGAAGACTTTAGACTAGGGCGGCTCAAATACCTTAAGCAGCCTATGTATGTGAACCCAAACATAAGCCCATAAATGCCTCAAGGTAACGTCAACTGAAGAAAAACACACAATATAAAGATTGTGACTTAGGTTTTATTTGGGGGCCTTGCTGAATGAAGACTAAGCCCAAGAGACAGCGTCTCAGAGAGCTCTGAGGAACTGCTCTGAAGAGGTAAGGAAAGAGCCAGAATATATAAGAATTTTTGCTAGAAAAAGAAAACCTAACATGTACCCAAAAGATTACTGCTAGTGACAAAAACCAGACATGCCAAGTTAATGATTTTATTGCTTTTCTAACTATGGGAAGATGCAAGAGTTTGGGATCATTGATATTCCTTAGATGCGAATCTTAACTATCTAGGGCCAATATTTTGTTTTTCTCCATCCTGAATTCCCCTCAGGGCTCCTGGGGGTGGCGACAGTGGTTGATGGCTTGATGGTAGGCAACATTCATTATTTATTGAAATGGCAGGCAATATCTTTTGCCAGAAGTAAGAATCAAACTACAAGGACAACCAATCACAACCAATGAATCTTTCCCAAATAAAGCAAATGCTTAAGCTACAGCCAATCAAATAATTTTCTTGCTTTGTTTCTGGATCTTCTCCACAGAAGTCTTTCCCGAGCTCCTGACAGTGTAGTGCTCCTCAGTTCAGCTCAGTTCAGCCTCTCAGTCATGTCCGACTCTGCGACCCCATGAACCGCAGCACGCCAGGCCTCCCCGTCCATCACCAACTCCTGGAGTTCACTCAGACTCACGTCCATCGAGTCAGTGATGCCATTCAGCCATCTCATCCTCTGTCGTCCCCTTCTCCTCCTGCCCCTAATCCCTCCCAGCATCAAAGTCTTTTCCAAAGAGTCAACTCTTCACATGAGGTGGCCAAAGTACTGGAGTTTCAGCTTTAGCATCATTCCTTCCAAAGAAATCCCAGGGCTGATCTCCTTCAGAATGGACTAGTTGGATCTCCTTGCAGTCCATGGGGCTCTCAGGAGTCTTCTCCAACACCACATTTCAAAAGCATCAGTTCTTCAGCGCTCAGCTTTCTTCACAGTCCAACTCTCACATCCATACATGACCACTGGAAAAACCATAGCCTTGACTAGACGGACCTTTGTTGGCAAAAGTAATGTCTCTGCTTTTGAATATGCTGTCTATGTTGGTCATAGCTTTCCTTCCAAGGAGTAAGCGTCTTTTAATTTCATGGCTGCAGTCACCATCTGCAGTGATTTTGGAGCCCCCCAAAATAAAGTCTGACACTGTTTCCCATCTATTTCCCATGTAGTGATGGGACCAGATGCCATGAACTCAGTTTTCTGAATGTTGAGCTTTAAGCCAACTTTTTCACTCTCCTCTTTCACTTTCATCAACTGCTTCCAATTTGGTACTGCCTGCTTGGAATTAATTTTTGCTTGATTAAGCTGTTAAAAAAATTTATATGCCTCAGTTTATCTCTTAACACACGGTAGCTGGATTCCTCCAGGGCAGGTGATGAGAGAGGACCCAATATGGAAACGGCAATCTTTTTATAATCCAATCCAGGAGGTGACATGCCTTTGGTTGTGCTATATTCTATTCATGGCAAGTTGAGTTACTAAATTCAACTCTCACTCAAAGAGAGGGCAATTGAGCTCCTTGACTTGAAGGGAGGATATTATGCTATAATAAGACATGTATTTGATCTTTGTCCCTGATTCTGGCACAGAGACCCTAAATCCCTTGGAATTTCCTGAGCAATAGAAGTGTCTTTTATTATCCATAAGGAGCCCCTTTGATCATCCCTGAGTTTATGCTAATGAGGTAACATCATGAGTCACCTCATAGTCTACAGTGACAGATGTATAACCTTGAATATGTGGCTTTTCTGTCACAAACATTCACTAACTGTAGCAGTTTATTCACTTCAGGGATGTGTTGATATCCTCGCATAATGCTCCTCTGAAATGTTTTGTTTTCCTCATTGCAAGTTAGTCCTCATTTCCATAAAAACTCATTTTAAAATTATTTGTTTAGGGCTTTCCTGGTGGCTCAAACAGTAAAGAATCTGTCTGCAAAGCAGGAGATCCGGGTTCCATCCCTGGGTCTGGAAGATCCCCTGGAGAAGGGCATGGCAACCCACTCCAGTATTCTTACATGGGAAATCCCATGGCCAGAGGAGACTGGCGGGCTACAGTCCATGGCATCACAAAGAGCTGGACACGACTTAGGGATTAAACAACAACAACAACCTATTTATTTATCTTTATTTTGGCTGTGCTGGGCCTTCACTGCTGCGTGGGTTTTCCTCTAGTTGTGGAGAGCAGGGGCTACCCTCCAGCGGAGGTGAGCAGGCTTCTCACTGTGGTGGCCTCTCTTGTTGTGGAGCACAGACTGTAGGGCACGCAGGCATCAGTAGCTGGGGCTCCTGGCTTCTAGAGCACAGGCTCAATAGTTGTGGTGCCCGGGCTTAGTTGCTTCTTGAAACATGGGATCCTTCTCAGATCAGGGGTCGAACCCGTGTCTCCTACATTGGCAGGTGGCTTCTTTACCACTGAGCCAGCAGGGAAACCCCCTAAAAACTTGAACAACAAGATCTGATGAGCTTCCGGATTGGCAAACACACCTGCGTGCTTGGAAATGGCATATTCCAGTCTGCAGGGCCACAAGCACCTATGCTTGGGACCGTTCGGGACCTCGCCCTGTTCATCTCTTCACCTGGTTGTTCTTCTGTATCCTTTATAATATTCTTTATAATAAACTGGTGAAAAGTGAAAGAGTTAGTCGCTCAGCTGTGTCCGACTCTTTGCAACCCCATGGACTTTAGTCCGCCAGGCTCCTCTGTCCGTGAGATTTCCCAGGCAAGAATACTGGAATGGGTTGCCATTCTCTTCTCCGGGGATCTTCCCGACCCAGAGATGGAACCTGGGTCTCCTGCACTGCAGGCAGATTCTTTACCATCTGAACCACCAAACTGGCCCGTGCAAGTTAACGTTTCCCCGAGCTTCACGGGTCGTGCTAACAAATGATCCAGCAGAGGAAGGGGCTGATTTATAGCTGTTCGGTCAGAAGCACCAATGACCACCTGGGCTTGTGACTGGGTGGTCTAGTGGGACTGTGGCCTTAACCTGTGGGATTAGAGGTTATCTCCAAGTGAATGAAGTACCTGTCTACCTAGCACCTCTCTAGAAAACCTTCAGGTGGTCAGAATTGAGCTGGATTTGTGGTGGTGGTTGGTTTACTGAGTCGTGTCCAACTCTTTCGACACCATGGACTTCAGTCCTCCAGGCTCCTCTGTCCATGGGATTTTCCAGGCAAGAATACTGGAGTGGGTTGCCACGCCCTCCTCCAGGGGATCTTTCCTACCCAGGGATCGAACGCAGGTCTCCTGCATTGCAGGCAGATTCTTTACCGTCTGTGCCACCAGAGAAGTTAAATTTTTAGGACACTGTATAAAAGGATGAGAAAGAAAGAGGGGAAGGCCTGGAAGCTCTTCAGTCCAAAGAGAGAGGCAGACCCAGGATGCGGTGACTTGGGAGGGGTTATATATATAATAAATATTACTTAAGTAGAAGTATAGTATATAGAAATACAAAAACATGCTGTATGTAGGATTATTATGATAATAACATTATGTATATATGAATATATTTAGAAATGTTCTACATATGGAAATATTTATATAGGAATATTATATAGAGAAACATATGAGGGATATAATGTATTAATATAAATATATTTATGAATGGTATGTGGGAATAGCATATATATAAGCAAGTATAACAGAGAAGGCAAAGGCACCCCACTCCAGTACTCTTGCCTGGAAAATCCCATGGATGGAGGAGCCTGGAAGGCTGCAGTCCATGGGGTCGCTGAGGGTCAGACACGACTGAGCGACTTCACTTTCATGCATTGGAGAAGGAAATGGCAACCCACTCCAGTGTTCTTGCCTGAACAATCCCAGGGACAGGGAAGCCTGGTGGGCTGCTGTCTATGGGGTCGCACAGAGTCGGACACGACTGAAGCGACTTAGCAGTAGCAGTAAGCAAGTATAAATATTATATTTAAGAATATTTTATGTACCATTACCTTATATACAGCTATAAGAATATACATGGGGAGAAAAAGAATATACATGGTAAAATGATATATTAGGAAAACTTTTATTAATAGGCACAAATACTATATATATTTACTATTATATGTAAAAAGACGTGTATTACACATAAATACTACATATAGAAACATATATAGGAGTATTATATATATATATATAGGAAGATTAGAGTTATTTAGGAATATAATACATGAAAATATGAATACATATTCATATATAAGTCTTCCCAGGTGGCTCAGCAGTAAAGAATCCATCAGACAGTCCTAGAGAGGCAGGAGAGTCGGGTTTGATCCTTGGGCTGGGAAAATCCTCTGGAGTGGGAAATGGCAACCCATCCCAGTATTCTTGCCTGGAAGAACTCTTGAGAGTCCCTTGGACTGCGAGGAGATCCAACCAGTCCATTCTGAAGGAGATCAGCCCTGGGTGTTCTTTGGAGGGACTGATGCTAAAGCTGAAACTCCAGTACTTTGGCCACCTCATGCGAAGAGTTGACTCATTGGAAAAGACTCTGATGCTGGGAGGGATTGGGGGCAGGAGGAGAAGGGGACGACAGAGGATGAGATGGCTGGATGGCATCACCAACTTGATGGACGTGAGTTTGAGCAAACTCCGGGAGTTGGTGATGGACAGGGAGGCCTGGTGTCCTGCAATTCACGGGGTCGCAAAGAGTTGGACATGACTGAGCGACTGAACTGAACTGAAGGGAAGGGAAGCCTGGTGTACTGCAGTCCATTGGATTGTGAAGAGTCGGACACGACTTAATAAACAACAACAACAAGTGATTGATTTACAATATTCCGTTAGTTTCAAGTGTACAGCAAAGTGACTCAGATATACATATAGATTTTTTTCAGATTCTTTTCCTTTACAGGTTATTAAAGATATTGAACATAGTTTTCCCTGTGCTACTCAGTAAATTCTTGTTATCTATTGTATATCAAGTAGTGTGTATCTGTTAATCCCAAACTCCTAATTTTCTCCTTTGGTAACCAACATTTAGTTTTCTATGTGAGTCTTTATTTGTTTCATAAATAAGTTCCTTTGTATTATTTTTTAGATTCCATGCGGAAGTGATATATTTGTCTTTCTCTGACTCACTTCGCTTAGTATGATAATCTCTCAGTCCATCCATGTTGCTGCAAATGGCATTATTCACTCTTTTTTATGGCTGAGTAGTATTCCATGCTATACACACACATGTATTTCTATATATACCACATTTTCTTTATCCATTCATCTGCTTATATGTCCTGACTATTGTAAACAGTGCTGCTATAAACACTGGTGTGCGTGTAACTTTTCAAACTCGAGTTTTCATTTCTCCAGATATGTGCCCAGGAACGGGATTACTGGATCAAGTGGTAACTATTTTTAAAACCTCCATACTGTTTTCCATAGTGGCTGCATCTGTTTACATTTCTACCGACAGTATAGGAAGATTTGCTTTTCTCCACACCCTGTCCAGCATAAAATGGTAAAATTTTATTTTATGTATTTTAAACAACAATTAAAAATATATATATTTACAGGTACTGGAGGAGCCAGCGACCTAGGGATCTAAGAGTTGCTGGACGACATGAGCGCCCCCTAGAGGTTCATGGTCCTGAAGTAAGAGTAGAGCCACTGAGATGCTTACAGGGACAGCCCACCATAGGGGGAGAGTTGCTGGGTGTGTCGGGGCGGGGGGGGGGGGGGGGTGGTCTTCTCCTTGAGACTGATTAGTCAGAGGGACCAAAGGTTGAGGGCGATCGAGAGAATTTGCAATGACCAGCCACAGGCTCTACGCTGGGTGAGGGCAGAGTAGTCATCAAGGGAACGGAGGCAGCTGAAAAGGATCAGATTAATGGAATGGAAGTCCTGGGGAAGTTGAAGGAATTTCGGAGTTGGGTAGGGCTTTCCTGGTGGCTCAGTGGGTAAAGAATCTGCCCGCCAATGAAGGAGACTCAGGTTCAATCCCTGGGTTGGGAAGATCCTCTGGAGAAGGAAATGGCAATCCACTCCAATATTCTTGCCTGGGGAAATCTGATGGACAGAGGAGCCTGGCGGGCTACAGACCATGGGATTGCAAAAGAGTTGGCTGCAACTCAATGACTAAAACGATAACAACAGATGAGTAAGCAGGAAAGTTTCACGTGGCGGGGCCGGGGAAGGATGTTTGAAGCTGAGACTGTGGAGGGAGCAAACTGCAGTGCTTGGTTGTAACAAGTTGTCTTCTCTGATCTGAAGAGGGAGGGAGGAGCTGAGAGAGAGTGGAAGGCAAGATCTCTGGGGGAGAAGAGGTCAAGGCACTGAAGAGCAAGTGTGCTGATAACAGTCATCTCTGGGCATTTGGAAAAGCCCAAGAATTAGGACGGGAAAGAGTGAGAGAAGCTAGAGGACTGAGGGCCAGACAGGTTGGGGTCCACCATTGGTTGCAACCAGCCAACAGCAGGTGGTAGAGTGACTGCTGAGCTTCAAAATGGAAGGTGAACAGTGGTGTCGGAGAAGACTCTTGAGAGTCTCTTGGACAGCAAGGCGATACAACCAGTCCATCCTGAAGGAGATCAGTCCTGGGTGTTCATCGGAAGGACTGATGTTGAAGCTGAAACTCCAATCTTTGGCCACCTGATGCAAAGAGCTGACTCATTGGAAAAGACCCTGATGCTGGGAAAGATTGAGGGCAGGAGAAGGGGACGACAGAGGATGAGATGGTTGGATGACATCACTGACTCAATGGACGTGAGTTTAAGTAAACTCTGGGAGTTGGTGATGGACTGGGAGGCATGGTGTGCAGTCCATGGGTCACAAAGAGTCGGACACAACTGAGCGACTGAACTGAACTGAACTGAAAGCTGCTATTTTTATCCCCTATCACTCTAATTCCACCCAAAGGGCATCTGGCTGGAACAGACCTCGCTGTCCTGAGGATGCAGGGTTGCCATGGTGACAATGTCTCCGTCCCTTTGGGCCAGAGGATGAGATCTGGCTCCCAACTCCAAGGAAACAGCCAGGCTCATATCCTGGAGAATGTTATTATCTGGAAGACCTTTACTTGCCTGGGATTCCTTCTTTTACCAGCCTTACTTCTTCCTCTAAGAAGCCTTCCAGAATTCTTCCAAATCTCCCTTCCCCACCTCATCCCCTCCCCATGCAATCTGGTTTCTACCTTGGATCTACTGCATGAATTTTTGGATCCTAGTTCTCCCACTAGCCATCGAACCTGGGCCCTAGAAGAGAAATTTCTGGGCCCTATAACCACTGAATCACCAAGGAATTCCCAATAAAAATTTGTTTTCAATGTGTCTTTCCGGGACTTCCTTGGCAGCCCAGTGTTTAAGACTGCTTCCAATGCAGAGATACATGGATTTGGGGTTACAGGCTTGATCCCTGGTCAAGGAACTGAGGTCCAGCATGCCAGATTGGGGATCCAGGCTCCCACATGCCTTGCCACCAACAAAACAAAACAAAATAAAAGTGATATCGTAACAAATTCAATAAAGACTTTTAATATTGTCCACATAAAAAAAAGTTCTTAAAAAAAAAGAAAAACATTTTGCCCTTGACCTAACAACCCTACTGCTGAGAAAGCATGCCATAGAAATCAAACGTCCAGGAGGTAAGGGCTTATATGCTGGGTGCTCACTACAGGATGTGAGAGTTGCACCATAAAGAAGGCTGAGCACCAAAGAATTGATGCTTTCAAACTGTGGTACTGGAGAAGACTCTTGAGAGTCCCTTGGACATCAAGGACAAATCAGTCCATCCAAAAGGAAATCAACCCTGAATATTCTTTGAAAGGACTGATGCGGAAGCTGAGGCTCCAATACTCTGGCCACCTGATGCAAAAAGCTGACTCATTGGAAAAGACCCTGATGTTGGGAAAGATTGAGGGCAGGAGGAGAAGGGGATGACAGAGGATGAGATGGTTGGATGGCATCACCTACTCAATGGACATGAATTTGAGCAAATTCCGGGAGACAGTGAAGGGCAGGGAAGCCTGGCGTGCTGCAGTCCCTGGGGTCACAAAGAATCAGCCAAGACTGGTTGGCTAATAGACAACAGCCCAGTAGTTAGAAGCTGAGAATCAAAGATATTCTGGGGGTGAATAAACGATAGTCTCCTCACTCTGTGAAATCTTTCAAAAAATTTTTATTTATTATTTATTTTTATTTATCTTCATTGTTGCCTGTGGGCTTTCTCTAGTTGCAGCAAGCGAGGGCTATTCTTTCTTGTGTTGCGGTGCATCGGTTTCTCATTGCAGTGGCTTCTCTTGTTGCGGAGTGTGGGCCGGGTAACTGGCTCCCAGGCTCCAGAACACAGGTTTCGGTAGATGTGATGCAGGGCCTTAGTTGCTCCGTGGCACGCGGTATCTTCCGAGGCCAGGAGCTCAACCTGTGTCCCCTGCATTAGCAGGCGGATTCTTAACCACTGAACAACTAGGGAGGTCCACTCTGTGAATTCTTATGCAATCATTCCAAAGAACCCATTCTGGTGGACTTGGTCCAGTGGTCCACCAGTTGTTTAAAAACCATGATCTTCAGTTTAGTTCAGTCGCTCAGTCGTGTCCGACTCTTTGCGACCCCATGAATCACAGCACACCAGGCCTCCCTGTCCATCACCAACTCCCGGAGTTCACTCAAACTCACGTCCATCGAGTCAGTGATACCATTCAGCCATCTCATCCTCTGTCGTCCCGTTTTCCTCCTGCCCCCAATCCCTCCCAGCATCAGAGTCTTTTCCAATCAGTCAACTCTTCGCATGAGTATGGCCAAAGTACAGGAGTTTCAGCTTTAGCATCATTCCTTCCAAAGAAATCCCAGGGCTGATCTCCTTCAGAATGGACTGGTTGGATCTCCTTGCAAGGGACTCTCAGGAGTCTTCTCCAACACTACAGTTCAAAAGCATCAATTCTTCGGCGCTCAGTTTTCTTCACAGTCCAACTCTCGCATCCATACATGACCACTGGAAAAACCACAGTCTTGACTAGACGGACCTTTGTTGGCCAAGTAATGTCTCTACATTTGAATATGCTATCTAGGTTGGTCATAACTTTTCTTCCAAGGAGTAAGTGTCTTTTAATTTCATGGCTGCAGTCACCATCCTTCACTATCTCCTGGAGTTTACTCAGATTCATGTCCATTGAGTCAGTGATGCTAAGTAACCATCTCATCCTCTGCCGCTCCCTTCTCCTTTTGCTTTCAATCTTTCTCAGCATCAGGGTCTTTTCCGATGAGTTGGCTCTTTGCATCAGGTGGCCAAAGTATTGGAGCTGGAGCTTCAGCTTCAGCATCAGTCCTTCTAATGAATATTCAGGATTGATTTCCTTTAGGATTGACTGGTTTGATCTCCTTGCTGTCCAAGGGACTCTCAAGAGTCTTCTTCAGCACCACAGTTCAAAAGCATCAATTCTTTGGTGCTCAGCTTTCTTTATAGTCCAACTCTTATATCCGTACATGACTACTGGGAAAACCAGCTGAGCTGTTTTTAAATCCTAAAAGATGATGCTGTTAAAGCACTGCACTCAATATGTCAGCAAGTCTGGAAAACTCAGCAGTGGCCACAGACTGGAAAAGGCCAGGTTTCATTCCAATCCCAAAGAAGGGTAGTGCCAAATAATGTTTGAACTGCTGAACAAGTGCATTCATTTTGCATGCTAGTAAGTTTATGCACAAAATCAATCATACTTCAGTTTTTTTTTTAATTACCATTTTAGCATGTACAATTTGGTATCATTAAGCATGTTCATAATGTAATGCTACCATCACCACTATCCATTTCCACAGCTTTTTCATCGTCCCCAGCAGATACCCTGCACCCATTAGGTAATAACTCCCCACTCGCTCCTCCTAGCTCCTGATAACCTTTACTCTCCTTTCTCTGTGAATGTACCTATTCTAGGTACTCCGTGTACGTGAACCAGTACAATATTTGTCCTTTTGTGTCTGGCTTATTCCATTTAGCAAAAGATTTTCAAGGTTCCTCTGTGTTGTAACATGTGTCAGAATTTCACTTCAGTTTTTTTTCCATTGAGGTATTTTATCTGTATGTTTTGTTATATCTCTAGAAAAAAGAATCTGAGGACTGTCCCTCCTGTTTATTTCTGTCTCGCTTCCTCTAGGTCCCCGATGCCAGTTGTGGTCGTCAGAACAATGAAGCTAAACTAACGGGACGGGCTTGTGAGGTTCACAACAATTCACTGTGCTCTGTGATCATCAGTGTTTTCAAATTTGCCAGTGTAATCATGCTTCATCATCACTATTAAAAGCTGGAAAATGACTTTGGAACATCGCCTAACAAGAACTTGGCATCTGCCTCTCATTTTGGCCTTGTTGATGCTCTTGAGAACTTCATCCTGGTCATTCATGCCAGCATAATGGTGGCACATAAAGATGGCAGCTTAATAATATTCCATTGTGTAGACATACTGTGTTTCTGTTCATCCTTTCATTTTTTTATGTCAGTTGGTTTGCTTCCTAGACTTTAAATTTTTTTTTAATTGATTGATTGATTTTATTTTTTGGTGCACTGTGTCTTTGTTGCTGTGCTCAGGCTTTCTCTAGTGGCAGCAGGCAGGGGCTACTCTCTAGCTGCGGTGTACGGGCTTCTCATTGCGGTGGCCTCTCTCATTGCGGAACACGAGCCCTAGGGACCACAGTCTTCGGCAGTTGCGGCTCCTGGGCTCCAGAGCACAGTCTCAGTAGCTGTGGCGCATGGGTTTAGTTGCTCCGAAGCGTGTGGGATCCTCCTGGAACCAGGGATTGAACCCTTGTCTCTTGCACTGGCAGGCAGATTCTTTACCCCTGAGCCCCCAGGGAAGCCCCCTTCCCACAGGCCTTTTGAGTCTTCTGAATTTGGCACCCCGACCAGATCTTATCCATTTAAATTAATAAATGACAATATTTTAAAAATTAGCCCAGCTCCTGGCATGAAATGAGTCAGCAACTGGAAGCTATGTGTTTATGGCCATGGGGAAACAAATGGGCCCCTTGGCTGGCTCCACGTGCTCCCTCCTCCTCAACCCCCCATCCTCCATTCTAGAACACTCCTGCCTGGGAAGCTGCATCTCCTCTGAGCCTCCCCCACGCCGGCCCAGCCCAAGGCCAGCTCTAGTGATGTTTGATCTGACCACTTCAGAGCCTTCATCTTGGGCCTGCAGCCCATCAGAGGTGGCTAGAACTGGGAATCCTCCCCACACGGGCCTTTGAGGATAAGATGAAAGAGGCTAGGGCTCCTCCCCACAGGATCCTTTGAGGATGGGATGAAAGGGGCTGGGCTGGGTCAGGAAGAGGCGTAAGCAGAAGAGAGGCCAGGAGGCAGAGAAGGCAGGCCTTCCTGGTGATGACGAGGGCATTTAATGACACCTGCTGTGTACTCAGGCTTGTGCTAGGTAGTGCTGGAGACACAGTTGTGACTGGCTCTGACTTCACAGGACAGAGAGGGAGACAGGTCTGTGACCAGGGAACTACAACCTAGAGTGAACAGGATTAGGGTGAGGGAGCCTGATGCAGTCAAGGAGGGCTTCCTGGAGGAGGGGACACCCAGCTCCTTGCAGAATCTCTGACATCCCTCATGTAAACCTACCTTTCCGGCTGCCTCTGATGACACTTTCCCTCAGTCCCTTGAATCTAGCCACACTGGCCTTCTTTCTGATTTCACAACTCTCTGAGCTCATTCTCATCCTCTGAGCCATCGCACTTGCTGTTCCCTCCTCCTGATTCTCTCTTCCCAGTTCTTCACCAGGTGAACTCCTTCTCCTCATTCAGACTGCAGACCACTTAGTTCTTTTAAAGAATTCTCTTGTTTCTAGTTCCTACTGACTCCTTTGTTTCCTGCCCTTCCCAGCTAGGATGTGGCCTCTCCTTAGTGCTTGCTCCCTGACCCCTGGCAGGGCGCCTGACAAACCCGTGATGCTTGGTAAATCTCTGTGACGTGAAGGAAGGAAGCTAAGACCTCCAGGCTAAACCAGGGTCCAGGGAAGAGGCAGGGGAAAGGAGTTCCAGGCAGAGGGAACAGAAGGGACAAAGGCACGGGGCATTCGGAGAGGCAGTTGGTGTTTCAGAGGCGCTGGGGAGGTGGTGTGTGGCTGGAGGGAGGCTCCAGATGAGGGAAGCAGGGAAGCGGGCGGAGGAGGCGGGGAGAGGAGCAGGGAGTGGGAGGAGAGAGGAGGAGGTCGGAGGTCGGAGGATGAGTGGGAAGGCAGGGGGAGAGCAAAAGAGAGGAGCTTTTATCCACTGACGCTGGCCGGCTGGGGAAAGTGGACTCTTACAGGGATCTTTTTATGTAGAGGCGGAGCTGCCTTTTTTTGGGAGACCCGCCTGTCTGGCTTGCAAAAACCCCAGGCTTGAGGGACAGGCCTGGCCTCCCAGAGCCTTCTAAGGGCTTCGTGGAGAACATTCCACAGCCGGCCCTTCTGGAACACCCCATGAAGGCTTGGCAGCCGCATCCCACCCCCGCTCCCGGGTCACTGCCCTGGCCTCCTGGCTCAGGCTCGCTCTCCTCAGTGTCCCAGCTCCCCACAGCAGCCTGTGGCAGTACTTTTAATAGAACACTTGAAAAAAATATTAATAGGTAATTAAAGGCACATGGCACAGATTTCCAAAGGTACGCAAGGGATACAGCGAAACCTTTCTCGTCTCCGTTCCCCCGGAGCGCTTCCTGCGAGGCCGGCAGTCTCTTGGATTTTCTCCCAGAGACTGTCTGTCATATGTAAGTACAGCTAGGGGAATATTATTCAGGTTATTTACACCATTCTGCAGCTTATTTAAAACAAATTTTTTAATTCATTTTTTAAAAACTGACCTAGAGTTGATTTACAGTGTTGTGTCAGTTTCTGGTACACAACAAAGTGATTTAGACATATATGTGTGTGTCTATTTTCAGATTGTTTTTCATTTTAGGTTATTGTTGCTGTTATTGTTCGGTTGCCAAGTCATGTCTGACTCTGCACGACCCCATGGACTGCAGCACGCCAGGCTTTCCTGTCCTTCACCATCTCCCAGAGTTTGCCCAGGCTATAGGTTATTAGAAGAGATTGAACAGAGTTTCCTGTGCTATATACAATAGGTCCTTATTTATCTATTGTATATATGATAGCTTATACCTGTTAATCCCAAACTCCTAATTCATCCCTCCCTCCTTTCCCCTTTGGTAACCATACATCCGTTTTCTGTGTCTGATTCTGTTTTTTAAATAAGTTAATCTTTTTTGGCCACAGTGAGGCTTGTGGGATCTTAGTTCCCCGAGCAGGGATCTGACCAAGGCCTGAGCAGTGAAACTACCGAGTCCTGCCCACTGGTTGTTATTGTTGTTGTTCAGTTGCTAACTCGTGTCTACTGGACCACAGGGAATTCCCCATCTGTTGGATTATTTTTTAGACTCCACATATAAGTGATATCATACGATATTTTTCTGTCTCTGTCTGACTTCACTTCGTATGATAATCTCTAGATCCATCCACGTTGCCGCAGATGGCATTAGTTCATTCGTTTCTTATGGCTGAGTAGTATTCTATTCTATGCATCACATCTTCTTTACCCATTCATTTGTTGATGGATACTTAGGTGGCTTCCATGTCTTGGCCATCGTAAATAGTCTATGCTTCATTTTTTTACCTAAGTGTATACTCATTTATTCAATAAATATTTATTGAGCACCCTATATGCCAGGCACTCTTCTAGGCACTGGAGTTAAAGCCGAGAAGAAAACAGACAGAACCCCCTGCCTTCAAGGAGCTAATATTCTAGTGGGGGAGACAGACAGTCAACGAATCAAATGGCAAGTACTTTTTTTTTGGGGCTGCAGGGTCATGTGGGGTCTTAGCCCTGCATGTGTGATCTTAATTTCCAGACCAGGGATAGAAGCCACGCCCCCTTCATTGGAAGAGTGGAGTCTTAACCATCGGATCACCACGGAAGCCCTGGCAGGTCTTAATACATTTTAACATTACATAGTAGGTTGGATGGCACAGTCAGTGCTGTTGCTAAAATATAAGGCAAGCAAAGAAGGTGAAGTGTTGAGGAGGCTGGAAGGTTTCTACTTTTGTAACAGGGTGGTCAGAAAAGGCCTCGATAAAGGTAGCATTTGAGTAAAGGCCTGAAGGAGGTGAGGAAGTGAGTCATGTGGGTTATGTGAGTGGGAGAGGGGTAATAGCAAGTGCAAAGGCCCTGAGGTAGGTGTGAGCCGGAAGTGTTCCAGACCTATCCTGGAAAGGAGAAGTAAGGGGGAGGGCATGTGTATATGTGGGGGGTGAGATGCAGTCCTGCAGAGCCTTGTCCGTAAACTGGCTTTGCTGTTTCATCTTGAACCTGTTCCATGGTGTGTGGGTGCCAACTCGTAACAGTTTGTGAGGGCTGATTGCTAAACTTCCAGAATTGTGCAAGCCTGTCATTAAGGATAGCTTTTACTAAAACTTAAATTATAAAAATTTACAACTCAGTAAGTTTGTACACTGCCTGGGAAATCCACTGGACAGAGGAGAAAGGCGGGCTACAGTCCATGTGGCGGCAAAGAGTCAAACATGACCTAACGACTAAACAACTCAAAAAATTCTATTATGTGCAACGATAAGTAGGCACAATTTATTGCTTCTTAACTGTTATCCTAAAGGAAATCAATCCTGAATATTTATTGGAAGGACTGATGCTGAAGCTGAAGCTCCAGTACTTTGGCCACCTGATGCAAAGAGCCGACTCATTAGAAAAGACCCTGATGCCGAGAAAGATTGAAGGCAGGAGGAGAAGGGGATGACAGGACGAGATGGTGGGATGGCATCACCGACTCAATGGACGTGAGTTTGAGCAAGCTCCGGGAGATGGTGAAGGACAGGGAAGCCTGGCATGGTTCTGACTATGGGGTCACAAAGAGTTGGACACAACTGAGCAACTGAACAACATCAGCTGTTATACTACATCTTACGGCTATCTTTGCTCTAAAGGTTATGAAAATCTCACATCATGGTGAGCTATTGAGGAGATCTTCCAAGTTCTGCCTTCAATGAGGCCACGTTGGTAGCTTACAATCAGCTGTGATGGAAGTATTAACACTTCCGTGCATGCTTATGTACTAAGTCACTTCAGTCGTGTCTGACTCTGCAACCCAATGGACTGTAGCCTGCCAGGCTCTTCTGTCCATGGGGATTCTCTGGGCAAGAAAAATGGAGTGGGTTGCCATGCCCTCCTCCAGGGGATCTTCCCGACCCAAGGATCAAACCCACGTCTCTTATGTCTCCTGCCTTGGCAGACAGGTTCTTTACCACTAGTGCCACAGACACTGGCAAACGCTACATGTCAGGACTGTTTCTTCCCCCAGAGACCTGGCAGTTAAACATTTACCAGCCCACCAACCTAATGCATAGAGATGTGGCTCATTCTTTTGTAAAGCTGCATAGTACTCCAACGCACACATGGGCCATGGCGTGGTTTCCTGCCACCTTCCTGACAGTTGACTAACATCCAGTCTCTTACGCACACAGTGTTGATTTCCTATGTGCGTGCGTATAACTATAGAATCGACTCTTTGAGGAACTGCTGTGTCAGAGGCCATGGGACCTTCTAATGTGAATGCCTCTTGCCTAATACATCTCCATGGAGGCTGTACCAATATCCACAGCCTCCAGCAAATGGGTCAGAGTGCAGAGGCTTCTTCTAAGGACGCAGATTTGATTGTGTCACTCTGCTGTTTAAATCCTTAGATGACTTCTGCTGCTCCCAGGACAAAGCCTTCGGGTTTTTCCCAAGGTCTAGGCCGCTCATCATCAAGCCTTGTCCTTTTCTTTCTGCAAGTGGAGGGTGGCACCATGACCCCACTGTGACCCCTCGTAAATTCCACATTGCAGTCACCTTAATCATCTGCTGTTTGTCCCCCGAAATGGGCCATGTTCCCACCCACTCTTGTTTGTTCATGCCTGTCCCTTCCCTGGGAATTACTTCCCAGCATCTTAATCACCTGGGTAACTCCCACTCCATCGGTTCTGTCCCTTTAAAAAAAAAATCATTTATTTTAGTTTTGGCCACGCTTCACGGCATGCAAAATCTTATTTCCCCAACCAGGGATTGAACTTATGCCCCATGCAGTGGAAGCTCAAAGTCCTAACCACTGGACCGCCAAGGAAGTCCCAATTATGTCCCTTCTTGTTTCAAGAGGCTGAAAACCCCAGGGTAACTGTCATCTGCAAAGTCGGGAATTGATCAAGAAATCATCGTGTCAACTGGTTCCAGGCGTTCCGATGATTCCACGAAGCCAGTCTTGGCCTGTCAGTTCTGTTCTCTTCAACATCGGGACCCTTTGGCACCCCTGCCTTCAGAAAGGTGGCTCAGCAGGTAGAGAATCCACTTGCAATGAGGGAGATGCAGGAAGTGTGGATTCGATCTCTGGGTCAGGAAGATCCCCTGGAAGAGGATATGGCAGCCCACTCCAGTATTCTTGCCTGGGGAATCCCATGAACAGGCCTGGCGGGCTACAGTCCACAGGGTTGCAGAAGAGTCGGACACAACTGAACTGAATGAGCATGCACGCATGCCCACCTTTAGAAAACTCCCTCATGGTCAGAGGAGGCAAAGAGTTAGAGATGGAAAAGAAGGTTCTAGGCAGAGAAAACAGCCCAGAACCGGTGTTTGTAAACCCAGATCCTGACTGGGCGTGGTGGATAATCTGATAGGTTCATAACATCCTGCAGAGTGAACTCCAAGGAGAAGATGAATTCTTGCCTCCATGCTAAATTCTTCAACTGAGGGGACTTCCCTGGTGATCTAGGGGCTAAGACTTCACATCCAGTGCAGGGGGCCTGGGCTCAACCCCTCATCAGGGAGCTAGATCTCGAATGCTGCAACTAAAGATCCCAGGTGCCTGTGTGTGTGTTCAGTCGCTTCAGGCGTGTCTGACTCTTCACCACCCTATGAACTGGAGCCCGCCGAGCTCCTGTGTCCATGGGGATTCTCCAGGCAGGAATACTGGAGTGGGTTGCCAAGCCCTCCTCCAGCGGATCTTCCCAACCCAGGGATCGAACCCCAGTCTCTTACATCTCCTGCGTTGTCAGGCGGGTTCTTCACCACTAGCGTCACCTGGGAAGCCTCCACTGAGACCCAGCACAGCCAAATAAAGAAATAAATATATGTTTTGAGAAAAATAAATAAATTCTTCAACTGAGAGGCAGGGTAGGAAGAGCTGCTTGGGTTCTGGAGGTAGAAAACCTGGGTTCAAATCCTGGGGTGATGAAAAATATTCAGAACCAGGTAGGGGCGATGGTTACACAGCACTGGGATTATGCTCAAGGCCACTGAACCGGGCTCTTGAAAATGGTTGACAGAGTCACTGCCACGTTATGTATCTTTTACCACAGTATAAAAGTAATGAGGCTGACGATGCAAAAAAAAAAAAAAAAAAAAGAATAAAAACACAAAGAGGAAAAAAAGCCTGACTCTACCACTTACCAACATACGATTTCTCTGTTGTTCAGTCGCTCAGTCGTGTCCAGCTCTTTTTGACTCCATAAACTGGAGCACACCATACTTCTCTGTACTCTTGTTTATTGGACTATAAAATGAAGACAATAATAGGACCCCACCCACCACACCTGCTTATTTAGAGCCTCAGGTAGATTAACACATGTACAGTCTTTGGGGTAGTACCTGGGATCTAGTTAAATATTCAGTAAATATTAGTTTTTATGGTTATATCAAAACATTGGGTGGACGGCCCTGTGAAATAGGCCAGATGCAAGAGCTTACTGCTTTAGCTTGTTCGGGCTGCTGCTCCAACAAAAAGCACGGATGGGGTGGCTTGTGAGCAACACAGATGCACTTCTCAGGACTTCCCTGGCAGTCCAGCGGTTAGGACTCTGCTCTTTCAATGCAAGGGGCGTGCGTTTGAACTCCCTTAGTTCCTGGCAAGGTCCAGGAACCAAGATCCCACAAGCTGAGCGGCGTGGCCAAGAAAATTTATTTTTTAAAAATGTATTTCTCACAGTTCTGGAGGCTGCAAGCCCACGATTAGGGTAAATGGTTGGCTGAGGGTGCTCTTCTGGGTTGTAGACTTCTCACTGTATCCTCCTCACATGGGCAGAAGGGGTGAGGCGTTTCTCTGGAGCCTCTATTATAAGGGCGATAATCCGAACCTTAGGGCACCACCCTCATGAGCTACTGATCTCCCAAATGCCCTACCTCCTAACATCGTCATCTCATTTTTTTTCTTTACATGCATATACTTTTTTAGCTTCTTTTCCCTTATGGGTTATTACAAGATACTGAGTATAGTAGGCCCTTGTTGGTTATCTATTTTATGTATATGTGTGTGTGTGAGTGTGTGTGTGTGTGTGTGAGTGTGAGTGTGCATGCGTGCACGCCGTGGTTTCCCTCATATACAGGTGGCGTCAGTGGTAATGAATCTGCCTGCGATGCAGGAGATGCAGGTTTGATTCCTGGGTTGGGAAGATCCCCTGGAGGAAGGCATGGCAACCCACTCCACTATTCTTGCCTGGAGGATCCCATGGACATTAGGAGCCTGATGGGCTACAGAGGTCCATGGGGTTTGCAGAGCTGGACACAACAACTGACTGAGCATGCAGGCATACGTATGTTAATTACAAACTCCTAATTTATTCTCCCCCCCTTCCTCTTTGGTAACCATCGGTTTTGTTTTTTTTTTTTCCTATGTCTGTGGGTCTATCTCTGTCTTGTATATAAGTTCATTTGTATTATTTTTTAAGATTCCACAGGTAAGTGAAACCATATGATCTTTGTCTTTATCTGACTTCACTTAGTACAATAATTTCTAGGTCCATCCATGTTGCTGCAAATGACATGATTTTATTCTTTTTTTTTATCTCTGAGTAATATTTCTTGTATAAATACACCACATCTTCTTTATCCATTCTTCTGTTGATGGACATTTAGGTGGCTTCCATGTCTTGGCTGTTGTGAACAGGGCTGCAAGGTAGATTTCACCATATGAAATTGGGCGGGGGGAGGGGATGCAAATACTCAGACTATCACAGTCACGTATTGTAGGATTCCATTTGTCTGAAAACATCCAGAATACACAAATCCTTAGAGACAGAAAGTAGACGAGCGGTTGCCAGGAGCCGGTGGGAGGGGATGCAGAGTGACTGCTGGGTGGGCGTGGGGTTTCCTTTGGGAAGGCGATGAGAATGATTTGAAACTACCTAGAGGTGATGGCTGTGCAGTATTGTGAAGTTTACTAAATGCCGCAGTGTATAACACTTTAAAATGGTTGGTTTTTATGTGAATTTTACCTCAAATTTTTTTTCCATTAGTACTTTGGGGAAAAAAAAAAAAAAGGATGTAATGTATCTTGATGTCCTTCTCAGGCTGCGAAGCCTTGAGACTTCATTGTCCTGGATGGATTGGGCCCTTCTCTCTTCCAGGGACTGATAAACCACTCCAGCTGACTCGGCTTACAACTCATCCCCTGCAATAATTAGCTGTGGGTCTTTGGAACTCAGCTTCCTTGTCTGTACCAAGAGGGACTTGGACCCATTGGTTTCTCTTTTTTTTCGGCCATGCTGTGAGGCTTTCAAGGGCTTCCTAGGTGGCTCAGTGATAAAGAGTCCCCCTGCCAGTGCAGGAGACGCTGGTCTGATCCCTGGGTTGGGAAGATCCCCTGGAGAAGGAAATGGCAACTGACGCCAGTATTTTGGCCTGGAAAATCTCATGGACTGAGGAACCTGGCAGGCTACGGTCCACAGGGTTGCAAAGAGTCAGACATGACTGAGGGACTGAGCATCATGCATGCATACATGTGAGGCTTGCAGGAGCTTAGTTCCCCAACCAGGGATTGAACCTGGGCTATGGCAGTGAAAGAGCTGAATCCTAACCACTGGACCTTCAGGGAATTCCCCAGACCCACTGGTTTCCAACGTGTCCTCAGATTTCACAGGCCCAGGCATTACTTGAGCCCAATGCCAAAGCTGAAGCTCCAATCCTTCGGCCACCTGATGCGAAGAGCCAACTCACTGGAAAAGACCTTGATGCTGGGAAGGACTGAGGGCTGGAAGAAGAGGGGGGCAACAGAGGATGAGATGGTTGGATGGCATCACCGACTCAATGGATGTGAGTTTGAGCAAACTCCGGGTGATGATGAGAGACAGGGAAGCCTGGTGTGCTACACTTTGTGGGGTTGCAAAGAGTCAGACATGACTTAGCGACTGAACAACAGCAACAATAAGGTGGTACCCCCTTCACCCTACCCTTCCCCTCTAAATGCAGACTCTCTTCCAGCTCTAGCAGGATTTTGCACAGGGCCTGGGAATCAGCATTCACACACACCCCCCATATTGGATTGCAGACTCTAACACTTCTTGAAGTCAGCCCACTTGCTCCTCACTCTTCTCAGAAAGGGAGACCTGGGCTCTTTGGACTTTTCTCCCGGGATCCAGCTGGCTGCACACAGTGACAGGAGGGACCGGGCACTCCAGGTCTCTAGCCCCAGGCAGTCAGAGGTGACCATTGTCTGCAGACTCACAATGTCCTGGTCCTTCGGGCTGGCCGCCTTCAGAGATGGTGCCCACACGGTCACAGGAACAAACTGTGTGGTTATCCGCCCTCAGAACTGGTTCCTGACAGGGCCTCATCCTTACCAGCCCCAGGGCAGCCCAGCGTACCCTCGGCCTCCCCCCATCTGTGGCTTGGCTTGCCTCTGACCGGGGCTCTCTAAAGAGGAAAGCTAATAATCGCAGTAATAAAAGCCTCTCCAACATACTGCCTCTTAATACATCGTCCAGACCCTTGCGAAGGACTTTGGTCACGCCATTTGATCATTTCTTGTTTTTTGGTTTTGTGTTTTGTTGTGCTCTGCTGGATGTGGGATCTTAACTCCCTGGCCAGGGACTGAATTCGTACCCCCTCCAGGGGCAGCACAGTCTTAACCACTGGACCGCCAGGGAAGTGTCCTCTCACATGGTTTTGTTCCGTTCTCTTACACCACTGGGGTGGAAACTCTACTCATCCTGTCTTAGACCAGAGGATCTGAGGCTCGGAGGTGGAATCCTTTGTCCAAGGTCAGCTAAGGGGTGGGCAGGCACATCTCTCTGGCCCTGCCCCCTCTGCCTTTGACCACTTGATGTTGTCGGTCAGTCGTGATGTTGAGTCTGACTCTTCATGACCACATGACTGCAGCACGCCGGGCTTCCTTGTCTTCACTGTCCCCCAGAGTTTGCTCAGACCCGTGTCCACTGGGTCGATGATGCCACGCAACCGTCTTGTCCTCTGCCGTCCCCTTCTCTTCCTGCCCTCAGTCTTTCCCAGCATCAGGGTCTTTTTCAATGACTCCATCATCTTAGCCTATCTCCCTGGAAGCATCAAATATCTTTCTCTGCAGGTCACCTGAGCTCCTGGACACCTGTGGGTTCCCAGGGCAGGGCCTGGAGTGGTGGCAGGGTCGACTTCCTTGGAAAACAGCTCCTACAGCCTTGGCTGATCTGGGCAAAGGGCACTGTCCGACTTTCCCCGCTCTGAGCCTCAAGAAGCCTGAGTTACATGTTGTACCACAAGCCGCAGGGGCCGGACAGCCTACAGCCGGAGGAGGTGGGGCAGAGCAACCCAGACAAGCCAGCTTTTAAATAAATAACTAGAGAGGTAGGAAGGGAAGGTCTGGGCCCGTCTCCAGTACCCCCAAGTGCAGCTTCCCAGCCAGGCCAGAAAGCATGAAGTCCCAATGATTCTTGGCCCTGATAGACCCAAGGGTTCTGCTTCCTCGTTTCCTTCCTATTTCTTAAAGACTCAACCCACACTCCCAGAGTCCCTACTGTGTGCCTGGCCCCACGCAAGGCGATGCCTGGGGGGATTCAGCAGTGGTTGAGAAGGTCCCCACCCGAGTCCAAGGGAGGGCACAGACTCAACCCCCGAGAGTGACCACCCAGAGTGGGCAGGGCTGGATGAGGATGTCCAAGGTGCTGGTGGAGACGAGAGGGACACCTGAGCTGGCCTCAGGGTCATGGAGACTCCGGGGATGCCTGAGGGGAAATCTGAAGATCTTAGTGACTTGAAGGGAAAAGCATGTGAGAAAAAGAGGTGAGGAAATAGGTCTAAAAATTTGAGGCGGGAGATCACGCAGGGCTCCTTCGGCCACTGTTTTCTAAGCTGTTTTGAATTAGAGACACCACAAAGTGTTTATTTTGCATGTAACACAGTATGTGTATGAACAAGCACGCACACACACAAATAAATTCAAATTTCACGAAACAGTAATGACTTGTACAATATGTTCTACTTGACCTTTTTTCACTTTTTTAATCGGAGTATAATTCCTTTACAATGTGGTATTAGCTTCTGCTGTGCAACGAAGTGAATCAGCTATACGTATGCGTGTATCCTCTCCCTCTCGAACCTCCCTCCCACACCCCTCCTCTATTTGACATTTTGAAAAATTAACTGCTTGGAACCCACTACTTTATTTCATGCCCTATTAATAGGTTAACACTGGGGTTTGAAAATATAGATGTCCAGGCTGTGCTTAGAACACTTGGACTCCAATCAAAGGAGGGGAATTCTAGAATCAGCAGGTGTGATGTCTTAGGTCAGCTCAAGGATTCTCCCATCCTCCTACCCCTCTGGGCACATGGTGGGATTGTTCTTACCTCCCTTTGGAAGATAGCCTTGAAGCCCAGGAATCTGCATTTTAACAGACAACAGGAGCTGTGAGACTTGGGAAATTTAAGAAACAGTGACATAGTGATAAACTCCGAGAGGACAGGGCAGAGTCTGCCTTAGCCATTGCACAGGCCCCAGAAGGACCCAGCGCAGAGCTGGGTGCTTAGATAACATGTGTTCAAGCAATGATTTTAACTTCAGTCTTTTTATTTCTGTCTACGTGGTCTAAGGTTTCCCTGGTGGCTCAGCGGTAAAGAATCTGCCTTCATTGCAGGAGCCACAGGAGATGTGGGTCCAATCCCTGGACCAGGAAGATCCCCTAGAGGAGGGCATGGCAACCCACTCCAGTATTCTTGCCTGGGGAATCCCATGGATAGAGGGTTGCAGAGTCGGACATGACTGATAGCGCTCACTTCTCCAGCTTCAGTTCTCAGTGATTCCCCTCTTCCACTCTGGCCGGATGGAACTCTTGGTTTCATAAATTTCCCGTCTCCAGGTCTTTGCCCTTGCTGCGTCCTCTGCCTGTTCCCGTTTCCTCCTCTCTTCACTGTCTGGCTCTGACATCCTTCCAAATGCAGCTCAAATGTCCGCTCTTGCAGGAAGCCTTCCCTGACTCCATTTCCTAAGCTGGGTTTCCCCTCTGAGCTCCTCCATTCCAGCCCTACTCACTCTGGGTCATCACTGTCTGTCTATCCCACTGGATTCTGAACCCCAGGAGAATAGGAACTAGGCTTGTCTCAGCCACTGATGGGTCCCTAGTGCCACCTAGCACAGGGCACCCAGTTCAGTTCAGTTCAGTCACTCAGTCATGTCCGACTCTGCGACCCCATGAATCGCAGCACGCCAGGCCTCCCTGTCCATCACCAACTCCCGGAGTTTACTCAAACTCACGTTCATCAAGTCCGTGATGCCATCCAGCCATCTCATCCTCTGTCATCCCCTTTTCCTCCCGCCCCCAATCCCTCCCAGCATCAGAGTCTTTTCCAATGAGTCAACTCTTCGCATGAGGTGGCCAAAGTACTGGACTTTCAGCTTTGGCATCATTCCTTCCAAAGAACACCCAGGGCTGATCTCCTTTAGAATGGACTGGTTGAATCTCCTTGTAGTCCAAGGGATTCTCAAGAGTCTTCTCCAACACCACAGTTCAAAAGCATCAATTCTTTGGCGCTCAGCTTTCTTCACAGTCCAACTCTCACATCCATACACGACCACTGGAAAAACTACAGCCTTGATTAGACGGACCTTTGTTGGCAAGGTAATGTTTCTGCTTTTCAATATGCTATCTAAGTTGGTCATAACTTTTCTTCCAAGGAGTAAGTGTCTTTTAATTTCATGGCTGCAATCACCATCTGCAGTGATTTTGAAGCCCCCCAAAATAAAGTCTAATGCTGTTTCCACTGTTTCCCCATCTATCTGCCATGAAGTGATGGGACCAGATGCCATGATCTTCGTTTTCTGAATGTTGAGCTTTAAGCCAACTTTTTCACTCTCCTCTTTCATTTTCATCAAGAGGCTTTTGAGTTCCTCTTCACTTTCTGCCATAAGGGTGGTGTCATCTGCATATCTGAGGTTATTGATATTTCTCCTGGCAATCTTGAAAAGGTCTGATTTCTCCCGGCAATCAGAAAAGGTCCAGTGAATGCATGAATGCCAATCTGAAGCAGGAGGAGAGGCCTGATCACAGGCTTGATGGAGAAGGCTGAAGCCCTGGAGTTTACTCAGTCCCTCCCGAGGTCAGACACCTAGTCCTCTCAGGGAGGATGATGTTCAGAACTATGCCCATTTCACAGGCAACAAACTGAGACCAAAAAGGGCCTTCTTGTTCTCATCCCAGCCTTCTCCTGGGCCCTCTCACCTCCTTCCCAGAGTCTTTTCTTTTTTCCTAATGATGAAATCTGAATCTGGGTAGGAGGTTTGGCTGAATAGCAAGAAAGCTGGCCGAGACCAGTTGTCTGTTTTTCTCTCCAAGCCTGAGGAGGACAAGGGGTGGGACATTCCTGGCCAATCCTGAACCAAATCCTCAAACCCTGCCCTCATGGCTGGGACCCACTCTGTACTTCCTGAAAGTTCTGGGATTCCAGGATCCCTTGAGTTCTGGAGCCTTCTCCCTTCCTCTCCTCCCTGTCTGGCACCCCTGTAGGTGGCCAGTGACTAGACCAAGCCTGGCCCACGCTCCTGTTGCCCAGCTGGCCTGGGTTGCTTCTCCATTGCCAGGGGCTCTGATTACCAGGAAGGCTGCCAGCAGCTTGCTGGCCCCCAGCCTGGCCACCTGGTGCTGGGTCCCATCTGGGACCTCTCAGGCTCTTTTGCTCAGTGGTTCCTGGGCCTTGAACATTCCTGGGCAGAAGCACCAGTGAGTCTGCAGGAACTCACAGAGAGCTTTTTTTTTACTTTCACCCTTAGGTACAATGTCGATATCAAAAAGTCATCGGAGCTTAAAATACCATGAGGCTATGATTTGCCAGACACCAAGCCAAGCATTTTACACACATGATCTTGGTTCACCCTCCACGACCTTGGAGGCAGATGCTACCCTTTAAGTCCATTTCACAGTCATGCAAACTAAGGCTGGAGGACTGAGTGACTTGCTGGAGGTCATTCAGCTGCTAAGCCATGAGACAAGAAGATGACTGTTGCATGGTGCGGTGCGGTACTACAAAGCGACAGACTTCCTTCCTGTCAGTTCCCGTTCTGAGAAGTTTCTGTGAATTCTTGCAGAGACAGTCAGTGCAGAGGAAACTTAGTTTAATTTATTGAATTCATTTTATATATTTTATTTATTTTAAATAAATTTTTATTTTAGTTATTTATTTTAACTTTATTTAATTACTTATCAAAAGGGTTGAATGCCCCAACCGAAAGGCAAAGACTGGCTGAATGGATACAAAAACAAGACCCCTATATATATTGTCTACATATTTCATTTTTATAAAGATTTTAATTAATTTATTTATTAAAATTTTTGTTATATGTTTCAAATTTATTTTTATTTAATTTTTTACATCACTGGGAGGCATGTGGGATCTTAGTTCCCATCTACCTAACAGGACTGAACTCGAGCCCCCTGCAGTGGAAGCACAGATTCTTAACCACTGCACCACCAAGGAAGTCCCTATATACATATTATTATATGTATACATATATATTTTTTGTTATATAGATTGCTTTTTTCCCCACAGACGGTAGGGTGCCCTGTCTTATATACTCCTCCTGCATCTGGCCTTTATTTCCTTAGCAGTATTTCTTGACCACCTGATTTGGTACTGAAACCTGCCCTCCACCCAGAGCCCCATCTGCCTCATTCTATCTGGTGCCTCTCAGTGGGTCAGGAGGGCTTCCCAAGTGGCACTAGTATAAAGAATCTGCCTGCCAGAGCCAGAGACCTGGGTTCCATCCCTGGGTTGGGAAGATCCCCTGGAGGAGGGCATGGCAACCCACCCCAGCATTCTTGCCTGAAGAATCCCATGGACTGAGGAGCCTGGCAGGCTACAGTCCATGCGGTCGCAAAGAGTTGGACATGACTTAGTGACTAAACAATAACAACAACAAAACGTTTCGTTCAGTGGATATGGTTTGTTGAATGATTGAAGGAATGAATTACTGAATAGACAGATGCTTGGCTAAAGAGCCTGGACTTTGTCCTGAGAGAAGTCACTGGGGTGACTAGATTAGATCTGTGCTTTTGAACATTCTAGGCTCTTCTCATGTACTTGTCCCTTCACTCTTTCCCTGGATTTGGTCCAACCCCTCCCTATCCCAACTGGGATGCCTCCTCTTCCAGGCAGCCCTCCTTGACCCCTAGTCTGGGTCAAGCATTCCATCTGGGCTCCTTCAACCCAGCTCTGCTCGCTCTGTGTTGTCACAATTGGAGGATGTGTCTGTCACCCTCTCTGAATGTGATTCTCCAGAGGATAGAGTTAGGACTATCTTGGTCATTCCTGGATCCCTGGCACCACCTATCATAGGACCCAAAGCTGTGATCAGAATAAATGATGGTCCCTGGAGGGAAATAGCTCTGCTTGGGATGGGGACCAACTGTAGGATAGCTGAGGTGTCGGATAAAGGTTGAGGACACCTGAGTTCAAATCTCCTGCCCAGGTAGGGGTGGGGCCACAACAAACCTCATTACCCTGTCTGCTTCCAAGTCACTAAAATGGGATTGATCTCAAAGATTAGTGAAGATCTGAAAACCTTTGATAGCATCCACACAAGGGCAGAAACCCCTCCTGCTGCCTTAGAGGTTTGGACCGGGTTCGATCCCTGCTCAGGGAACTAGATCCCACGTGCCGAAACCAAAGATTCTGCATGTTGCGACTCAAAGATCCTGCTTGCCGTAATGAAAAGTTTCCACAGGTCACAGTGAAGATCAAAAATTCCATGTGCGGAAGCTAAGACCCAGGGCAGCCAAATAAGTTAATTAAATAAATATTTAAAAAAGAGAGATTTCTTCCCAGATTGTCCCAGTGGGCTCCTTGTCATTCAGATTTCATGGCAAATGTCACCTCCTCAGAGTGGGCCATCCTGTACTGTTCTCTCTGTATCTGCTGGGCAATGAACGATTTCTCTCTCTCCAGCTCTTATTCCCACCTGGCAACCCAAGTTCATCTCCTCATCTCCCCTTGCTAGAATGCTAGTGAGGAGTTTGGTATGAGTTATTATTTTTAAATTTTATTTAAAAAGTTTTTATTAAAGAATGGTTGATTTACAATGCTGTGCTAGTTTCTGATCTGTAACAGTGATTCAGATATATATGTATATGATTCAGATATATGTGTATATGATTCAGATGTGTATATATATATATAGTTTTCTTTTCTGTTAGAGGTTATTGTAAGATATTGAGGGAATTCCCTGGTTGTCCAATGGTTAGGACTCTTGTTTCACTGCCAGGGCCCGGATTCAACCTCTGGCTGGGGAACTAAGATCTTGCAAGCCACATGGCATGCCCCGCCCCCACCCCCCCAAAAAAAGATAATGAATATATTTCCTGGGCTTTATTTTTACTTCTTTTCCTTACTGTGAAATCCCCAGCCCCTTGAACGGCACTTGGCCCCTAGTAATGGCCCAAGGAGTATTTGTAGAATGAACAGAGTGCTGAGGAGTTGTTCCCTCGTGTTTTGCATCAGGGGTCTCTGTGTACAGCATCAAATTTACACTCACAGTGACTCTAGGACAAATGTGGAAACTGATGCTTGGCTGATAAGTGGTGGAGCCAGGATTCAAACCAGTCTGTGTGGCTTTAGGGCCCACGCTCTGTGTCTAGCAGAGTGCCAAGCATGCGGGAGTTTAAAGTGAGTGTCGTATGAATACAACTTTAGACTCGGAGGGTGGGGTGAGAGACGGGGGCCTTCTGAAGTAGGAGGCGTGGAATCTGGAAGAATTTGGGAGGGAGAGCATCCAAGAGACCCAGGAAGGAGGTCTATATGGCCACTTGTGCCTGGGTGGTGGGCTCTTTAGGTTCTGGGCAAATTCTCTGCTCGGTTTGGCCCCTTCAGTTCCTGCCAGATGTCATCATAAGCTCTCAAAGTTCCTGTCCAGGCAGGTCGAGGGCTAGGGCTGGCTGAGACCAAGTGACCAGGAGGAATAATTCACCACCAGGGGCCAACACCATCTGGAGCTGGTTGGGGACTCCCAAGGTCATGTTCTTCAATAATAATGACAATAACAACAATAGGGTCTTCCTTGGTGGTCCAGTGGCTAAGACTGCATTCTCAATGCAAGGGGCCCAGGTTCAAGTCCTGGTCAGGGAACTAGGATCCCACATGCCACAAGGAAGATCAAAGATCCCGTATGCCACAACTAAGACCTGGTACAGCCAAATAAATAACATAAATATTAAAATATTTTAATAAAATAATAATATTTATTTATTTATTGCTTCTGGGAAGAAAAGCTATGACAAATGTAGACAGTGTATTGAAAAGCAGAGACATTACTTTGCCAACAAAGTGATGGCAAACAGTCAAAGTTATGGTTTTTCCAGTAGTCATGTATAGATGTGAGAGTTGGACCATAAAGAAGGCCGAGTGCCAAAGAATTGATGATTTCAAACTGTGGTGCTGGAGAAGACTCCTGAAAGTCTTTGGACAACAAGGAGATCAAAGTGGTCAACCCTAAAGGAAATCAACCCTGAATATTCACTGGAAGGACTGATACTGAAGCTGAAGCCCCAATACTCTGGCCGTCTGATGCAAAGAGCCAACTGATTGGAAAAGACCCTGATGCTGGGACAGATTGAGGACAGAAGAAGGGAGTGATGGCATCACCAACTCAATGGACATGAGTTTGAGCCAACTCCAGGAGATAATGAGGGGCAGGGAAGCCTGGCATGCTGCAGTCCATGAGGTTGCAAAGAGTTGGACATGAGTGAGTGGCTGAACAGCAACAACAAATATTTTAGAAAGATAGTGACAACAATAAGAGTAGTCATAGTTAACTTTATTAGGGGTTAACCTGTACTCCATCTAAATACTTTGCATCTAGGGTCTCATTTGATCTTTAGTACCCAAGGAGGTCTGGGCTACTATTATTCTCCCCATTTTACAGACTTATAAGTGAAAACAGGCTTATAGAGGTGGTGACTTGCCTAAGGCCCCACAGTTGCTTCAGAAGGAAGCCTCTGAGATGATCACTATCAATAGTCTTTACAAGTGTGAACACCTGATATGTTATCAGAGAACAGTCCAGGTGGGAAAGAAGTAGGATTTCAACATGGCCAGGAGAAATAGGAGATCACAACTGATTCCCTTTAAGGGTAGGGTCTTGAGAGGCAGGTTTGCAACTCCCAGCTCCCTTCAGGTGCGGCTTCAAGGTGAGTGACTTCCTCTGGCCATAAGGCCCAGTTTTGCCCATCTGGAGAATGGGTATATTAGTGGACCCAACCTCACCAAGCAGTTTTGGAGATTCCGGTGAAATCAGGCATACGCATTTGTCAAAAACCAGCAGGCGTCACTAATGGTTTGTGCATTTTGTGAAAAAGGACTGTGTACAGGGAATTCACTGGTGGTCTAGTGGTTATGATTCAGCACTTTCATTGCCCAAAATGTGGGTTCAAGCCCTAGTCAGGGAACTAAGATCCCACAAGCCAGTCAGTATGGCCCCAAAATAAAAAAATAAATAAAGAGGATTGCATACAAATATTGAACTGTGATTAATAAATGCATCCTTAATTGTTTGGAAAGGGCGCTGATATTTGCAACTTACTTTGACATGTATCCAAAGAAGGTGAATGGGTAGATGGCTAGAGAAAGATAAATGTATAGAGATTGTATATAGAAGTATGGTGAAATAACTCTAGACTCTAGGTCTGGGCTATTTGGGTGTTCACTGTAAAATCCTCTAAACTTTTTTGTATCTTGAAAATGTTCATAATAAAAAGAGGAAAATATTTGGTGAAAGTAAAAGCCTTAAACTGAATTACCATTTAAAATAGATAACTGCAAATTACCTACCTGGGGGAAGTGGATTACAATCTTCAGTTCAGTTCAGTCGCTCAGTTGTGTCCGACTCTTTGTGACCCCATGAATCTCAGCATGCCAGGCCTCCCTGTCCATCATCAGCTTCCGGAGTTCACCCAAACTCATGCGCATCGAGTCGGTGATGCCATCCAGCCATCTCATTCTCTGTCGTCCCCTTCTCCTCCTGCCCCCAATCCCTCCCAGCATCAAGGTCTTTTCTAATGAGTCAACTCTTCGCCTGAGGTGGCCAAAATATTGGAATTTCAGCCTCAGCATCAGTCCCTCCAATGAACACCCAGGACCGGTCTCCTTTAAGATGGACTGGTTGGATCTCCTTGCAGTCCTAGGGACTCCCAAGAGTCTTCTCTAGCACCACCGTTCAAACGCATCGATTCTGCCATTAATCGACACGTGTGGGGCTCTGAACTGAGAACCTTTATTCTGAAAATTATTAACATCATTCAATCACTCCATTTTATTTAAATCTTAACCAATCACGTGAGGGATCTGTATTTTACTTCGACATCGAGGAATTGGCAACGAGGGAAAAAAAAAAAAACGGAATTTAGGGCGGTAGGAGCTAAACAGATTTACACGATAAGCCCCCCGCGGATTACCTGGCACTTTCTAGATGATTTGGCTCCAGGGACTTTTGTGGTTTAGAGCCCCCAATCCTAGCCTTTCTAGGAGGAAAAACAAACCTCCTTCCAACGCCCAGCCCCTGCGGACCCTCCACACCCCACCCGGACCCTGCCCCTGCCCCTGCCCCTAAATACAAACTGTTACTTTGCCTTCCCTCGGGGTGCCTTGGGCCCACCCACCCCGGCCCTAAGTCCCGCCCACCCCGGCCCTAAGTCCCGCCCTATAAGCGCGAGAGCCAATCGCCAGCGGTGCGCTCCTCTCCGGCTCTCTCAGGCCTCGCCCCAGGATTCTTAGTCCCGCCAGCTTCCGCCAAAGCCACTCAGAGCCACGCGGCGCGCTCGGGAGGTTTGGTATAGGCTAGCAGCTGTTTACTCCCGGGGTCTCGGGCCACCGCCTTCGGCATCCCGGGGCTCGAATCTCCCCTCTTGGACCCAAGAACCTGGCTCCCTTCTTCCCGGAGCTCCGTCTTCTGGCCCCCAGACTCAGACTCCCCAGCCCTCTGTTTCCAGGACCCCGCCAGTCGCCAGGTTCCCGCCTCCCGGATCCAGGCGTCCCGGATCTGAGCCACCAGGACCTAGCCTCTTGAAGACCGCCGCCCCCCGGACGTCTTCAACCCTTCCGGAGCCGAGGACCCCAGGGTCCCACTTCGAGAAACTCCCGTATTCCTAACCCCTACGGTCAAGAACGCCAGCGCTCCCACCTCCCAGCTTTCAGCGCCGGGCACAGACTGAGAACAGAGGAACCCCAGCGCCCAGCCAAGGGACTCTCAAACATTTCAGCTTCTAAGAGCCAAGGAACTTGAGCGCTGTGAACTCACAACTGCAAAGAATTCTTGAAAGTTCTGGCCTCCGGACTCTGTTAAAGTTTTAAGGAACGTCAGCGTCCTGAGAAGGAACCCCAAGCGCTCCCAGCTTGCAGGCGCTAAGGAACCCCAGGGGCGTTCATCATGGTGGCCGATCCGCCTAAGGGAGACCCCAAAGGGTACGCGGCGGCGGAACCCACCGCCAACGGTGTCTCGACGTTGGTCCCCATAGAGGACGTAGGCTCGGTAAAAGGCGGCCGTTGCTGTTCCAGGGATCAGGTGCGTCGCTGCCTTCGCGCCAACCTGCTGGTGCTGCTGACGGTGGTGGCCGTGGTGGCCGGCGTGGCACTGGGCCTGGGGGTCTCGGGAGCCGGCGGCGCGCTCGCCCTGGGCCCCGCGCGCCTAGAAGCCTTCTCCTTTCCGGGAGAGCTGCTGCTCCGCCTGTTAAAGATGATCATCTTACCGCTGGTGGTGTGCAGCCTGATCGGCGGCGCCGCCAGCCTGGATCCGAGCGCGCTCGGCCGCCTGGGCGCCTGGGCGCTGCTCTTTTTCCTTGTCACCACACTGCTAGCGTCGGCGCTCGGCGTGGGCTTGGCGCTCGCGCTGCAGCCGGGCGCCGCCTTCGCCGCCATCAACACCTCGGTCGCGGCCATGGGCCCGGTGGAAGAGGCCCCCACCAAGGAGGTGCTCGATTCGTTCCTGGATCTTGTGAGGTCAGAGCCCGCCCTATCTGGTGGAGGGGTGGGGGATAGGGGTGCTTCAGCTTGGTGGGAAGGAGAGTCGCCACGTGGATGGAAGAGGGGTTGGGGTCCTGGGGTGGGGGGCCGGGACATCTCCAGGGCCTCAGGAAAACGGGGTGGGATAGTTGGGGGGGCTCTGGGGAGGGTCAGGATAAGGAGGGTGAGGACGCACTCCTGGAGGTTTCTAAATATGAGGGCTTGAGTACATAAAGGGGACCCCACAGGACAGTGATAGGCATGAAAGTCTTAGCAGTGATGCTTGGCAGCCGGGGTGGTGGGGAGGATGTGTTGATTGGGGGGCCTAGGAGGGTCTCTGCTGTTAAAGGGGAGGATGCTGAGGGGATATTGGAAGGGAATCTTTGGGTGTTGGAGGGCCCCAGGATGAGATTTCTGGATAAAGATTTAAGTCCCTTGTCTGGATAAAAGTTTGGGGAGCTCTGCATCAGGGAGCCCTGAAGGACTTGAGATTGGAGGGGACCCTCCCCCAACCAGGCCCTCTTCCCATGTGGTTCCCCCACCATGTGTCACCCAGACAAAGCCAGGTCCTTTTCTGAGCCTCTCTTCCACGCTTAGTTCATCTGTGCTGGACCATGCATGCTGCCACCTGTGCAGCCTTACCATCCCATTTCCTGTTCTGTCTGGCCCCGGCTGCCCTCCGCTGGCACTAGGCTGCCCAGAGAGGGGGCAGATTCTTTTCCTTCGGGCTTTTGCTCCCTGCTCCTCAAGAATAGCTCTTCTCCCTTTTAAGGAGGGCAGACGGGCTGGGTCCACACGGCCTTGCCTCTGAGGGCTGCTGATTCAGTATCTCCAGGTTGGTTGGGGACTTCCCGGAAGTGGCAGAAGGAAATGACGAGTCACGGAACAGTGTTCCCCCCTGGCCTCTTGGCATCAACGCAGGCTGATATTGGGGGAAGGCTGGGTGTCCAGAAGTTAACGTGGGTGGGCACCTCCTGGCTCAGACAGATAGCTGCATCCTGACCCAGCCCTGGCTGGCCTGGCTGAATACAGGCTGACCTGCAGACAGACAGCCACCTGAAGGCTGTTTTTATGTGTACAAGCTTTGCTCTTGTGCCAGATCCACGTAACGCACTTGGCCAGTCACTCGACAACTGACCTGGAACATCTCAGAACCACCCAGCTTTATAAGCAGCTGACACACAGCTGGACACAGGCACACAGACACGCGGCTGTGCCATCTTACTGACACGTGGGCTTATACCGTCACACCCACTGGGTACTCCCACCTTTTTAGCACAAACAGCCACTCACTGATGCTGCCGATCACACCAACATGTGAAACACTGCCTAAACACAGCTCATAGACACTCACGCACACCTTCAGGGTCACACATCTCTAGACACTAACCCGTGCCACCACCACCCCCCCACACCAGCTCGTACCCATGGCTTTGGTGAGAGGGAGGATCTGAGGTTACCAAGTGGTTGGGACTGTGAAAGCAACCAGCAGGGCTCAAATCCCAGCTCTGCCAGTCCCGCAAGTTTCTTCACCTGTCAGTGCCTCAGTTTACTTTCTTGTCAAATGGGGGATGAAATGAGTTGATTTATATACACCACTTAGTCCAGTGCCCATAGTTGCCTTGGCTGTTATTTTTGTCTTAACCTGAGAGACAGGGGGCCACTGTCTGACTCCCTCACACACTCCATGGGGTTTAATGCATGCCACTGTACCCTTAATCACGCTCAGACACCCTCACACAAGAGTGGCCGCATAAACAAAGATGCCTTCAGGACAGCACAGCCAATCCTTGTCACTTTCTCTCCAACATACCCAGATCTTCCCCACACCCTGCAACCTACCAGGCAGCCCCCAGGGCCAGCCCTTCCTCAGGCTTGAAGGAGGAAGTGGCTGATGCAAGATGTCCTGGGTATTGAGGCTGCTACAGGGGTGGAGCCCAGGTCCTGTAACCCTGCCCCAGCCAGCATGGGAAGCTGGCATTCCTCAGTCTTAATCAACACTCCCTTGGGGCTAGAACACTAGTCTCCTGGGGCCCCAGGAGTCCAGCTCAGACTCCCCACACCCTGGAAAAATGTGCAGGGCCAGGTCCATTTCTGCCTAGCTGAGGCATGGTTGGGGACCACGTCTGGATACAAATGGGGCCGCAAAGGTTCCCTTCACTCCAAGAAGCCAACCCAGTAACCCTGATACCCCCTGATCTCCTGCCTTGTCTAATACTCCCTCCGCCCCCCCAACCCTGCCCATGTTTCTTTCTGCAGAAATATCTTCCCCTCCAACCTGGTGTCTGCAGCCTTCCGCTCAGTGAGTCTTTGGGGGTGTCCCTAGCGGTTGGGAGGGTGGGCAGGGAGGGAGATAGGCAGTCTCAGCCACCGGATGCCTGACTTGGGGTGGCACCTGGAAAAACACAGATGTCTACCTATTTATAGCCATAGTGCAGGGCTCCCAGATGACCTATGAATGAAACCCATCCATGTCTCTCATGAGAATATGGGTTCTGAGCCCTGTCTGGGTTCTAATTCTAGCTGGGTGACCCTGAGCAAGGGCCTTTACCTCTCTGTGAGCCTCACAATGTCCACCTCTGGAAATTGGGGATATGAATGGTCCTACTGCAGTGGGGTTGATGGTGGGATGGAACAAAATCAGTATAAGGGGTGCCTATGGGGGGCTTTGAGTATTAACAGAGCCAGGGTCGGATGGGGGAGCCTCGATGACAACTGACAATGACAACTGATCCTGACTCTTCCCAACCCCTCCTGCAGTACACTACCTCCTATAAGGAGATATTGTTCAACGGCAGCCCGGTGAAGGTAAGAGGTGGGAAGGGTTGGGGTGGGTGGGGGGCTGCACCTTGGCCCATTGCTGTGGACTTTTTCACTTTGTTCTTCCCCTGTCTTGTCTGCCCTCAGGATCTTCTAGCATTTGGGGTGCAGTCTGTTTTAAATTCTCTGAAGCCCCTCCCCAATTTCCATCTTTTCTGACTTTCTGGAATCTCCCTTTTGCCCTTCTTCCTCCTTACAGCCATGCTCTGATCTGGGTTGTTATTCTCACCCCCACCCCCCTTCAGCCTGGCTTTCCAAAGTGTGAACCTGACCTCTCCTCTCTTCCACCTAAAGCCCTCTCATGCTCCTGAGTACCCTCGGAAGAAAGCCCAGGCTCCTCGCCATAGTCCATGGGGCTCTGTGAAGCCCCACCCCTGCACATCCACCCACCCAGCCCCATCTTGTGACACTGCCCAGCCCATTCTACTCCAGCTTCTTTCTCTTCTTTGAATGCCTGAATTAGAGTCATTTCTAGGTTGTTGCATACTGTTACCACTCTAGAACCTTCTACCTCTTCCCCGCTCTACCTTGTTCACCCCAGTCTCCAAGTCTTAGCCCTCTCCTTCAGGAAGTCCTCCTGATCCCTCTCCTCTGAATTTGGCAGCACTGCTTTCCTCAGTTCCCCTACTCCCTTGGGTTCTCCCTTGCCCTCTCTGGGTGGTCCCTGGACCTGGACTATGAGCCTTTGGAGGAAGGGGCCTGGGGAATGATCTTGTCTCTGCTGGGTCCCAGCAGTGCTCAGGACCGGCCCCCAGTCCCTGTGCAGGTTGACTGAATGGCCCCTCCTGACGCCATCTGTTCTTGCCCAAAGGTGCCCACCGGGGGCGAGGTTGAGGGCATGAACATCCTGGGCCTGGTGGTGTTTGCCATCATCTTTGGCGTCGCCCTGCGGAAGTTGGGGCCCGAGGGAGAGCTGCTCATTCGCTTCTTCAACTCCTTCAATGATGCCACCATGGTGCTGGTGTCCTGGATCATGTGGTAAGTGATGGGAGTGGGGACCTCTGTCCCTTCAAACCAGATCATCTAGTCTCACACTGACTGTTCCCTGGCTGTGTGGCTTTGGACAAGTGACTTACTCTCTCTGTGCCTCAGTTTTCTTATCTGTAAGACGACAGTGCTGTATTCCATGAGAGCTAAGACTGATCCCAGAACCTTCTTGATCCTACTGCTAAGTTGCTTCAGTCGTGTCCAACTCTTTGCAACCCTTTGGACTGCAGCCCACTAGGCTCCTCTGTCCATGGGATTCTCCAGGCAAGAATACTGGAGTGGATTCCCATGCCCTCCTCCAGGGGATCTTCCCAAGCCAGGGATTGAACCTGAGTCTCTTATGTTTCCTGCATTGGCAGGCAGGTTCTTTACCACTAGCACGACCTGGCACTGAAAGGTGACAAAAAGACAGCCGGGCTGTGGCCACGGCCTGGCTAACGCATCTCAGTTTTCTGGATTTCAGTGTCATCAAATGTTTGCCTTTGGGTCAATGATTGAGAATAGTGCCTGCTTTATAGGGTTATCATGAAGATGAAACGAGTGACTGGGGCGTAAGTAAAGCACTTAGAAAGTGTTGTAAATATCTCTCACTTACTGAGCATTCACTTAATGTCAGCTACGATTATTATTAATATGTATGAGCTTCTGTTAAATGGCCTCGGATAATGAGGGAAAACAACACATGCTGAGGCTTTCGGCTTCACCCTTGCCACCTCCCTCTGCCGTGTCTCCACATGGTGTCACGTTGATTCTAGCCCCCATCCTAGATCAGAAGGTCGGACATCAAGAGGTGGGGGACTTCCCTGGCGGTCCAGTGGTTGACTCTGTGCTTCCAATGCAGGCTGGTGAGGGTTCAGTCCCTGGTTGGGGAACAAGAATCCCACATGTCATGCAGCATGGCCAAAAAAAGAAATCAGGAGGTGGGTTAGGGCTGCTGCGTTTTTACCAAATCTCCCTCCCTGACCTTGATTCCAGTGTAGCTGACATCTACAAAGCTGCTGTTGGAACTAATAGAAAAAGTTTGTTGTTTAGTTGCTCAGTCGTGTCGGACTCCTTGCAACCCCATGGACTGGAGCCTGCCAGGCAACTCTGTCCATGGGATTTTTCCAAGCAAGAATACTGGAGTGGGTTGCCATTTCCTACTCCAGGGGATCTTCCTGACCCAGGGATGGAATCTGTGTTTCCTGCACTGGCAAGCCGGTTTTTTTTTTCTTTCTTCTTTTTTTTTTTTTAACCACCAAGCCACCTGGGAAACCCAGTAGAAAACACTTGGTGGTTGGGTCAGAGTAGGCTCTGCAGCTGGATAGCCTAGATCCCATCCTGGTGCTGCCACTTCCCAGCTCTGTGCCCTATGACATGTTATTTATCTTGCCATGCCTCAGTTTGCCCATGTGGAAAATGGAATTGATAGTGCTAGGCATGAATGAGTTAATATGTGTAAAGTTCTTGGGTCAGTGCCTGACCCATAGCGTGCCTACAGTAAATGAGCTTAGCTAGTATTTGTCAAGTAATGGTATAATTTCTGGGCACATCCCAGTGGCTAAAGTTCAGGCATTTGGCCAAACCGTGGTACACGGGTGGCTGGGAAATGGTGCTTTTCTTCTGTTACTAAAGAGGAGAAAGGGGGCACCTCCCTAGTGGTCCAGTGGTTAAGACTCCACGCTTCCAATGCAGGAGGCCTAGGTTCTGTCCCTGGTCAGGGAACTAGGTCCGCATGCTGCAACTAACTCTCAGCACAGCCAAATAAATGTTTTTTTTAAAAAAAAGTAGAGGAAAAAGGGTTTGAAAACAAGTAGCTATAGTGATCAGACAGTCAAGGTGATGATGGGAGCCCTCCTGGCAGGGAGGCACGAGCAACCCCTGGGATCTTCACTCCAGGAGTTAGAATAAATCCCTGCTGAAGTCTAGTTGTTGTTTAGTTGCCAAGTTGTGTCGGAGTCTTGAGACCCCCCATGAACTGTAGCCCTTCAGGCTCCTCTGTCCCATGGCATTTCCCAGGCAAGAATATTGGAGTGGGTTGCTATATCCCCCTCCAGGGGATCTTCCCAACCCAGGGATCGAACCTGCATTGGCAGGCAACTTCTTTACCACTGAGCCACCAGGGAAGCCTAGCTGAAGTCTATAGACTTCACTTATTGGGCACAGAAAGCTTTCAACTCATTTCAACTGGCATCTCATTTAATCTTCCCATAGTTCTTGGGAAGTTGGTAGCACTATGGGTCCCTGTTTTATAGACCGATTTGATTTTGCTTAATGCAATGATAGCTGCAAGAGTCTCAAAATAAAAGCTCCCTCCTGGGGTTGTGGTGAAGATTCCATCCTCTTCAAGGGCTCAGCACATCATAAATGCTTCATACCTGGGAGCTGTCATTAAGACATGAGTCACAATCCTTATTTTTCATGGAGAGATAGTATATTGGTTTAAGTCATGTCAGCTGCTGTAACAAACCCCAGAAAATGTAAATGGTATGCATGGTGGGTGTTTCCTTCCTGGTCATGTGTTAAGTGCAGATCTGGTGGGTGAATCTACTCCAGGTGGTGATGGAACCATCCAGACTTCTTTTACATCCCAGCAGCACCATGTTCAAGGGGAGAGAGTGGCAGATGACAGGGGAGGTGTCCAAACATCAGCCCACAATGCAGTGGGCACTTCCTGACTTTGAGGAAGGCTGAGATGTGCCCAGCACAGTGCCTGGCACTGGGTGAGCGCATGATTAGAGGTGGCAATGTCTTTTGGGTACTTAGGTACGCCCCTGTGGGCATCTTGTTCCTGGTGGCCGGCAAGATCGTGGAGATGGAGGACGTGGGGCTGCTCTTTGCCAGTCTCGGCAAATACATCCTGTGCTGCCTGCTGGGCCACGCCATCCACGGGCTCCTGATACTGCCCCTCATCTACTTCCTCTTCGCCCGCAAGAACCCCTACCGCTTCCTGTGGGGAATCATGACGCCGCTGGCCACTGCCTTTGGGACCTCCTCCAGGTATGACCTTGGGGTGGACCAGGACAGGATTTTTAAGAGTAGGGGATCTGGAGTGGGCATCTGATGTCTAAAAAGCCCTGGAAGTTTGTTTGTGGGACATGGGATCTGGGCACAGAGGCCATACTTCGGTATGTTTCTCATAAGGTCCTGGAAAACCCCTCTTCTTAAGAAACTGCTGTCTTGGAGATTTATTGCTCCCTTTCGGAGAAGCTCTCCCCGCCCCCAGGCCTGCCCTTGAGGGACTCTAGGACCCTGGATCCAACCTCTCTAAATCTCCTTCCACCCCTCCTGGGTAGTTTGTCCATCTGCTGGCCCTGTCCCCTCGGAACCCAACCCTCCCTACAGCAGCTTAGTCGAGGTCTGTTATAGGAAGGGGTGTGAGTCAGCGAGCACTCAGAATTTAGGTAGGAGTCTTTATGTGTATTTGGCAAGTAGTGGTCGGTACTCTCCCTCGGGGTCCTGGACTCTATATTTTGGAGTGTTTTCACTCTATGGGATCCCTAGTGCCTTCTCTCTCTGGGAAGAGAAGGGCATGGAGGGCTGGGGAGGGCTGGGGGTGTGGGAAGCAGGGGGTCTAAGCCGGTGAGCCGAGCTTTTGCCCCAGGGGAGGCACTGTGGGCGGGGCCTGACCCAGGGTGGTCAGGGGCGTGGCTTGGGCAGTGGGCGGGTCCCGACTGGCCTGGCCTAGGGAGCAAACGCTGACTCTGATCTGTGGTCCCTCGCAGCTCCGCCACGCTGCCGCTGATGATGAAGTGTGTGGAGGAGAAGAATGGAGTGGCCAGACACATCAGCCGCTTCATTCTGCCCATCGGTGCCACGGTCAACATGGACGGTGCCGCGCTCTTCCAGTGTGTGGCTGCAGTGTTCATTGCACAGCTCAACCACCGGTCCTTGGACTTCGTGAAGATTATCACCATCCTGTGAGTGTGGGGTGGCTGCGGCGGGGACCCCCGACCACCTGACCCCTCCCTTGACAACGGAGAAAACCTGGGCAGAGCAGCCACCCCCCACCCCCACCCCCGCAGCTTCTCCCACTACCCAGGGACCTCCTTGTGACCTCCCTTCTCCTCCCCCAGGGTCACGGCCACAGCATCCAGTGTGGGTGCGGCGGGCATCCCATCTGGAGCGGTGCTCACTCTGGCCATCATCCTCGAGGCGGTCAACCTGCCGGTTCACGACATCTCCTTGATCTTAGCCGTGGACTGGCTAGTGTGAGTGTGGGTTTGGGATTTCAGGGTTTGCTCAGGGGTACTCCTGGGGAAGGGAATGAGCAAGAGGGTCATTGATAGCCTCTGAGCAGAAGAGGAGAGGAAGGAAGGAATTCTAGAAGAAAGGGGAAAGGATCTAGAGTATTCCAGTCAGAGGGAAGGAAGGGATCTTTGGGGTTCCAAAGTAGTTAATAGAGCAGACTCTTCAATCAGGCTCCCAGATCAGCTGTTGCTGGCTATTATGACCTTGGACATAAGATGTGTAAGATTATTACACATAATATTACACACGGAAACTTTATCACACATAAAAACTTAATCTCCTTGTGTCTCAGTTTCTCCATCTGTAAATGAGAATAGTTTCTCCTGAAGGATTAGATAACGTAATACAAGCAGCTTTCTTAGAACGGTAAGTAGTAAGTGCTACACCACTGTTAGCTATCATGATGAAGCTTTAGAACCTAAAAGATTAGAAGACAGTTTAGTTTCAAAACTTAGAGAGTTACCATGTATCTTAGCAATACCACCCCTAAGTTTAAACCCAAGAGAATTGAAAACATGGCCACAAAAACTTGTACATAACTGTTCATGGCAGCACCATTCATAAGAGCAAACAGGGGAAACAAACCAAATACTGATCAGTTGATAAATGGATAAGCAAAGTGTCCTATGTCCATACGATGGAATGTTACCCAGCAATACAATGGAATGAAGCAGTGAGAAAAACATACGTAACATATGACCCTTGAAAATATTATGCTAAGTGAAAGAAACCAGACACAAAGGACCACATTGTATATGATTCCATTTATATGAACTGTTCAGAAGAAGCAGATGTATAGACAAAGTAGATTAGTGGTTGCCTAGGGCTGCAGTGTGGGAGGAAATGGGAAATACTTGCTTAATGGATACAAGGGTTTCTTTCTGCTGTGATGAAAATAATCTGGAATTAAATAGTGGTGATTGCCTAACTCTGAAAAAAATCTAAAACCCACTGAGTTGTATGCTTTTAAAGCATGAATTTTATGATATCTGAATTAGATCTCAATTTTTTTTAATAGCATACACACCCACACAAAATGTATAAGAAGAGGAAGGAAGAAGATCCTTAGGGTTCTAGGGAGTTCAGGGGGCCTGAGGGAGAATGTAGTATTTCAGAAGGAGAAAGAGGCATTGAGGGGTCTTCTGGGGCCCCCAGGAAAGGGAGGGGTGACTTTTTGAGGTTCCAGAAGGAATGAATCTTGTGTTTTACTGGAAGGAGGATTGCTGGGGATCCAGGGAGAATGGAGGAGATCTTTGAGGTTCTAAAGCAGAGAACTGCATGATGGGGCCCTTGGGATTATGAAGATTTCGGGGGAGGGGAGTGGGGCTAGGGCCTGACCTCTCCCCTCCCACTCACTTCCCTGTCACTGATCCCCCTTCAGGGACCGGTCCTGTACCATCCTCAACGTGGAAGGTGACGCCTTTGGGGCAGGACTCCTCCAGAGTTACCTGGATCGCACAGAGAAAAGCAACTCCGTGCCGGAGCTAATCCAGGTGAAGAGTGAAATGCCCCTGGCCGCGCTGCCGGTCCCCAGCGAGGAGGGGAACCCTCTCCTCAAAGGCTGCCCGGGACCTGCTGGGGATGCTGACACCTGTGAGAAGGAATCAGTCATGTGAAATCCTGTAGAGACCTTCCCTGCGCCATGGGGTTGCTCTGGACATTGGAATCACGGGGGATGGATGAACGGACAAACAAGGCCTTTTGGAGGGCCCTGACCACACACTCGGGAGCCATGGGCCTCAGCTTCCCTCCCTGACGTCAGATCCGGGAGGCCTCGCTGCTGGGGTGTATGCTGCTTGAGTGTGAATGAGTGTGTGTGTGTGTGTGTGTGTGTGTGTGTGTGTGTGTGTGTGTGTGTGAGTGTGTGACTGTTTCCAAGTCTACCCAGGCCCCACCTAAGGCTAGGAAACCATAGAAGATGGAGAGGGAACGTGGCCTCTACACCCCGTCCTGGCAGCCTGCCTGGCCTTCCTGTCTCAGGGCACAGGGCATCATGGGAAGTTCTGCTCTCTGAGAGCAAGGATGTTCTGACAGGTTGCTGGCTCTTTTGCTGGTTATTTTGGTGGCTGTGGCTGCGTGTGTGTGTGTGTTCTGTGACCTCTCCACGGTACATCCCACCCTGTCCCCAGGCCCTCTGTCTCCTCCACAATAGCAAACACTCCTTGGGGAAACTGAAGGGAGACTGCTAACACATTGCTGTTACTCTGAGGAGGTTTATAATAAAACTGTCCGGTCTATCTCATCAGATGTTTGTAAAAATTTGACTAAAAATGCTAGCTGTGCAGAAAACAACAGAAAATACAAATAGGGCTTCATTGAAATGAAATATCTGCTTATCGAAAAACACCATTGGAAACCCCCATGAGATACCACTTCACTTGGCATGGCAGTGATCAAAAACAATACCAAGTGCCAATTGGGATGTGGAAGTGGATAGAGCCCGTGTTGCTGCTGGTGGGAATGCAAAATGGTCTAGTCATTTTGGAAAATCACTGGGTGATTATGAAAATGGGATGTTTTAATGTCAAAGCATATATTAAAATATCTACTTAACCAGGGAGCTTGTGAGTCTCAGTCCTGGGAATGTACCCAAGAGAAAGGAAAGTTCCTATTCACTCAAAAACTGGTACACAGATGTTTAGAGTTGCTCTCCGTAATTGCCAAAACTTAGAAACATCAACTGGATTACTGGGTACAATCATCATTTGATGGAAGGCTCCTGAGCAAAAACAAAAACAAAAAAATATGTATATATATATACACTCAATGCGATGCATCTCACAGATAACATTTTGAGTGAATGGAACCGAAAATAGTAAGTGCCTTATAATTCCATTTATATGAAAGTCTACATGCTAAGTTGCTTCAATCATGCCCGACTCTGTGTGACCCTATGGACTACAGCCCACCAGGCATTTCTGTCCATAAGATTCTCCAGGCAAGAATACTGGAGTGGATTCCCATGCCCTCCTCCAGGGATTTTCTTGAGGGATCGAACCTGAAGTGGGTTCTTTACCACTAGCGCCGCCTGAGAAGTCCCATGAAAGTCTAGAGCAAGCTAAAGTGGTCTATAATGAGAGAGCTCAGAACAGTGGTGACTGACTCCTGGGTCAGGAAGATCCACTGGAGAGGGGATAGGCTACCCACTCCAGTGTTCTTGGGCTTCCCTTGTGGCTCAACTGGTAAAGAATCTGCCTGCAATGCAGGAGACCAGGGTCTGATCCCTGGGTTGGGAAGATCCCCTGGAAAAGGGAAAGGCTACCCACTCCAGCATTCTGGCCTGGAGAATTGCATGGACTGCGGCCCACAGAGTAGGGCATGACCAAAGAGCAGGACGTGGCTGAGTGACTTTCACATGAAGATCTATCCATTTGGAGAGGGCAGAAAGGAACTTTCTTTTTAAACAAGCTGTAGGGCATATGCCATCTTAGTTCCCAACCAGCAGTTGAAATTGTGCCCCCTGCCTTGGAAGCGCATTCTTAACCACTGGACCACCAGGAAAGTTGAGGGCAACTTTCTATGACAGGAAATGTGTATCCTGATATGACTGATGTTTACACAGATGTAAACAGTTTGAAAAACATTAACTGGTACACAATACGTGGGTATTATCTCTCCTAGGTATGTTATCTTTTAGTTAAAAGTTTTGTACCACCAGTGGTAAATTCCTTTCCCACTGTAACCACCTCCAGAGTAATGCAGTTTCCTCTTGGTATCTTTTTTTTTTAAAGTCTTTGCTGAATTTGTCACAATACTGCCTCTGTTTTGGTTTTTTGGCCCCCGAGGCATGTGGGATCTTATCTCCCCAACCAGGGATGGAACCCACATCCCCTGCATTGGAAGGCAAAGTCTTAACCACTGGACTGCCAGGGAAGTCCCTACCTCTTGATATCTTAAGTCTCATTACCCTAAAACAATGGCTTGCTCTTTTTTAAAAAAAATCCCAATTTGCTGTTTGAATCAAAAACTTGCTGTGTAACTGTTGGCAGTCCTGTTTGAATCCCTGATGTGGAAGATAGCAATCAAGACTCACCTGTTCTAACAGGATCCTGTCTTGTGCATTGTTGAAGCATATTACTCATGATTGATATTCTCTTCCCCTCCCTGGGTTTCTATGTAGACTGCAGGTGCCTGGAGGCACCACCAATATGGATCCAATTATAAATGTTATCTTGTAACTTTGACCTTTCTGGGGAGCTATTTAGTTACATCTGATCATTGCTGTGTGACCCAGAAAAAAGATTCGTATCTGATTCTGTACAAAACTGTATTGTGCACAAACATAGCCACTAATGAGTCCATTGAGTTGAAAAATTAATTGTTTTCCATGTTTTCTATTATGCCAGAATCCTTAGTGGGTAGTTATAGAAGTGTTTGATAAGAGTGTTGAATGATATTTAGGGAAATCATTTGGGGTTTTTGGGTGGAGAAAGAGGTGTCTTATTCTCCTCAACTGAAACAGTTATTCTCCAATTTTCTATTTTGTGCTTTTGGGGGAATGGATTGGATTTGGGTGATGAGGGATGGCTGTTTAAACACCTATACATGTAATAAACTGCATATACAATCTATGGAGAAATTACATGTACATAGAAAGAATATGTAGTGGCCAAATTCTGCTTTCTGGAGGGGGTCAACATTATTGAGTGTAACTTACGTACAATAAACTGCATCAATCAAAGCACACAATGGGAGGAGGTTTGGTTTTTACCTTGAGAATTGTGGGATCTTAGTTCCCTGACCAAGGATCGAACCCGTGCTCCATGCAGTGGAAGCTCAGGGTCCTAACCTCAGGACCACCAGGGGAGTTGAAGGATTAGTTTTGACAGATACTTACACTCGTGAAAAACCACCACCACAAAACACAGTATTCCCACTGCCTCCCCAGATTTCCTCATGCTTCTTTGCAGTTATTTCCTTCCTTCACCCCGGGTCCAACCACCACTAATCTGCTTATGATCCTGAAGGATTTCCTTTTGTCTCTTTTAGAATTTCACAGTGGCAGAATTGTACAGCATGGAGCTTTTTGCATCAGCTCCTTTGAGTCAGCATAATGCTTTAGAAATGTAGTGATGTTTTCATACATATCAGTAGTTCATCCCTCCCCCTGTCCACCTTATTTCATGTGTTCAAGGACATTGCATCGTTTCCAGTTGGGAGTTGCCGGGCATAAAAGTGCATTTGTAAACATGTCTTTGTGTGCCATTCGCTTTTCAGACCAAATATTCTGTGATGTCCAGTAGTGATACTACAAAAGAGATGCTACTTAGTAAACGCATTGGCCTGTCTGACAGCCACTGAGACGTTTCCTCCCACCGTGCCTAGTGTTAACCCTGGGCTGCTGGGTCAGGGGGAGATCTAGGGAAGGGGTCCCCAGAGAGAGCCAGGATAATAGGGGATTCTTGGTGGTCCAGCAGTCGGGGCTCTGCACTTCCACTGCGGGAGGCATGGGTCCCATCCCTGGTCTGGGAAATAAGATCCCCCATGCTGCGCAGGGACACAGAAACTAAAGTAAACAAAAGGGGCTCTTGGCAGGGACCATTTACCAATGAATTAATAACCTGCAAGTTAATTCTTTTGTGTTTAAACCACAGGCAGGGCCACACCAGTGCTTGTGCTGACTTGCATGTCAGCTCTAGGAAAGACTTCTTGGTTCTCCTCAAATGAGGTTCATAGGTAATATAACCCACGCACACCTGATATTAAAAATGATTCCAAAAAGCAGCAAGGTCCTGCTATGCAACACAGAGAACTAGATTCAGTATCCTACAATAAGCCACAACAGAAATGAATGTGTGTGTGTGTGTGTGTGTGTGTGTGTGTACAACTGCATGACTTTGCTGCAGAGCAGTGATTAACACGACATTGTAAATCAACTATATTTGGATCAGAAATAAAAATTTAAAAAGCAAATCCTTTCACACACACAAAATAATCCCATATTGCCCAAACTGAAAGAAAAAGGAGAAATAAAAGAATAGGAATTTGGGACTTTCCTGGTGGTCAAATGGTTAAGAATCCACCTTCCAATCCAGGGGAAATGGGTTTGATCCCTGATTGTGGAACTAAGATCCCACATTGCAGTAGGCCACCCTCTTTCCCTGGTGGCTTAGATGGTAAAGAATCTGCTTGCAATGCAGGAGACAAGGGTTCGATCCCTGGGTGAGGAAGATCCCCTGGAGAACGGAATGGCTACCTTAGCTTCTTGCCTGGAGAATTCCATGGACACAGAAGCCTGGCAGGCTACAGTCCTGCCAGGGGTTGCGAAGAGTCCGACACGACTAACTCTAGGCCAGCCCACAATTACTAAGCCCGAGAGCTCTAGAGCCCAGGCTCCACAATAAGAGAGGCCTGTGTATCACAAGGAAGACCCAGTGCAGCCAAAATAGCAAATAAATAACAACTTAAAAAAAACGATAAAAATTTATAATGTGTATTTCAATATGCAGATATGTGGGCCACCTCCCCAGAATCTGAGAGAAACCAAACATTTACACCTGTAAAGTAGGCAGCTCCCTGGTTGGCTATAAACACGCAATGTAGGTGTCGAGTTACTGAGAACCAGGTGGAACATGATTTTTTGATATTGTTGACAATCCCTGGCCAAGCTTTGAACAAAACCTGATACTTCCCTCATCTTTCATGGTAGTTGCACTTCCTGGAAAATTCAGAACTAGTGAAAGCCATCCTAAAAGGACTTTGTGTTTGCCCAAGGATAGTCTAGTTCTGGGCTTGGATTATTCTTAACAAGGTTTTTCCAAGTAGGTCTAAAATTTCGTTCATTTGTGCTAATGTGGATGGGCTGGTTGTTGAACTATTGAAAAAGCTTCTGTTCTGGCTGGTGAACAGTATAAGAGTAATTGAGAAAGCAGTAAAATTCAAAAAAACAAATTGCAACAAACTTATTAGTTCAAGTTAGTTGTTGTGATGGGTTTTCTGCCATTCCATTACTTAGCTGAATATAAAGATATTGAACAGATATTTTAAGGGCTAGAAAAGTCTCAAATGTAATTGCTGTTAGTTCAGGAACTGCAAACAGAGAATTCAAAAAAAAAAAAAAAAACAAAACACCAACACACTAAGTTTGAGTCTAAGAGAAATTCTTTATCTACTGAGATCTCAAGTTTCTAATGATTCTCATTTAATGGAAAGTTGCTAGAAGCATTTGATGTGGTTCCTTTCTCAAACCACAGCTAAGAAAAGGTTGTTTTAAATATATATATGTACATATATTTTATGTATATATGCATATACAGCTGTGTCAATCAAGAAGTCACACTAACAATTTCTAAATGAAACAAAACCATTACAATAATTTAAGTGATTTGAGCTTCAAGTTACGTCCTTAGCAACAAGAAGTATGGATATATAGATAATTTTGATCATTTTGAGAATTAAAAAATATTTTTAAAATGTGATGCATATATTGATTTATATTTTTATATTACCATACCAGTTGCAAAATATTTTGAGTATCACCAGTCCTTCATGAATGCCTGATGGGACATCTTGAAACAGTATGTGACAAGGGTCCCTGCTTCGTTGTGTGCAGGTGCCCTGCATATAAGACATTTCCCTGGACTGTGCAGAGAGCCAAGAACACTGTCCAACCGCATCGATAACCTGAATCATCCCCATAAGTTTCCAGAATGTTCCCTGGGAACCCAACAGACTGCCAGCAGTTGGCAGGTTCGAAACAGTGGTTAGAAACAGAGGCTGCATTATAAGAAGTCAGGCTTGGGATGTCTGAGCCTCTGGAGATTGGGCCGAAGTGGCATTTAGCTTCTCTTGCCGGTGAAGCCTTCTCCTCCAAGGGCTTCACACTTCTGCAAGATCACCAATCCCTCCACCCGTTCAGAGAAGCAGTGACTTGCCTAAGGTCACAAAGAAAGACAAGAGCCACACTTGGTCCTGACTCACAGATCCCTTTACTCCTGCGGGTTGAGGATCACCGTTACCTAATTCTCGGGTGCATACTGAGGTGCAGGGAAGCAGAGTCCCTCGTGGCCCAAGTTCATAGTAGGAGGACGCAGCAGTCCTTGGATTTGAACCCAGGCCTCTCCCTTTTCAGAGCCTGCGCTCTCAAAGCCAAGTGCACATACCCAAGGGGTGTGCAGGACATGTCACTGGGATAAGGCTGGTCAACAAAGCCCTCTCTTTATTTTTTTATTTAAAAATGGAATAATTTGAGCTGTATTACTAATACACAGAATGCTAGTATGCCTGGATATAATTTATCAATAAATACACATATTGGAGGTACACGGCCAAACAGGATTTCCTCTGAGGCGCCCGATCACCAGAGGAAGGCTGCCACCGCATCACCTGCTAAGTGGTTTGGCTTCCCCAAGCCCCCACCTTGGGGTACCACATCTGCAAAGACGATGTGGGCAACGGCAGTGAAGTCTCCAGACTCACAGCCTGGGTTCGAGTCCCCGACTCTGACACTTCCCAAGCTGTCTGACCTTGGACAAGTGACTTTATCAGTTTTCTCCTCTGTAAAATGAAAATAATAGCAGCTCTCACCTCAGACGGTGGAGGTGAGGGGTAAGTCAGTTACTCCGTGTGAAATGCTGAGAACGAAGCCTGATATACAGTAAGTGCTCAGTAAATGTGAGCTATGAGGACTGTTCACCCTGCCTTGCGAGTGGGCGAACAGGCGCAGAGAGCTGAAATAACGAGGTAACAGTTCAGTGGCCTGGGGCTAGGATCCAGAACCATATCTGCATCTCTGAGCTCTGAGCCTGCTTCCTTCTCTGCAAGATGGGGTGAATAGCAGCATGCACCCCCCAAGGGCTCGCCCAGGAGGGAAGGAGGTCATTTTCTGGAAAAAAAAAAAAAAAAAAGGTGGTGGTGGTGTGCGGGTTTGTTATCCTGTCCAGCCAGGCGCAAGAGACCAGAGAGATAGAAGCCAAAGGCTCGAAAGACGTGAAAGCCAGTGGAACACAGGTCCTGGGCTTACAGTCGCTTTGGCTCCAAGGTAGGACAAGGGGGCCCTCTAGTGGCGAAAGCAACCCAACAGCCAAGCGTCCTGGCCTCTGCGCTGGACTCCAAGGGTTTTCGAGGAATACCGAAGGAAACTCGAGGCACAGAAAAATTGCAACAAGACAGTCTGACCCCATAACCTACACGCATATTCTCCTTCTCTTTCCAAAACTCTGTCCCAGCCCCGGAGCCCCGGTTCTGGAACTCTTGGGTAGGGCACATCCTTGACATCCGTGGCTGGGCGGTTTCACATCCCTGTCCCGCCAACCAAACGCCAGCTGCACCAAGCAGAGGACAGCGCCCTGTGCCCGAATGTTCTCCGGACGCCAGGAGCAGGCGCGGCAGCTTCAACTACTTCCCCCCAAACTCAGGAGTGCCGGGTTGGGATATTCGGGGTTCTCGATGACCCCGGGGCCGAACTTGAGCTCCAGGAAGCGGCGGTAGTTGTTAGGCGCCTGCGCCATGAAGCCGGCAAAGGGCAGGGGCACGAGAGGTTGCAGGAAGTGTTCGGGGAACTCGACATCCTGCCGGTGGTCCAGCCATGTGTCCTTGGTCATGACCCCGTTCCGGGGGTAGAAGGGCCACAGGTCCACGTGCAGGTGGTTGCTCTCGCTGTACTGCACGCGGAAGAAGTCGCCCTCCACCGCCTTCTCCCACACGAAGCCGCGCTCGTCTACCACCGAGCCTGCCTCAGCACCCCGCAGCTGCTCGCAGTTGCCCACGTCCTCCAGGTAGATGCCCAGGTCCACGTCGTAGTCCCATGGGATGATGTCCCCGTGGCGGGCGGCCCCCAGCAATGAGCCGCCCTCTAGCCAGTAGCGCACGCCGGCTGCCTCTAGCACGCCCACCACATAACGGGCCGTCTCGCGCAGTGCGCGCAGGCAGCACGGGGGCGTCCAGCGCTCCTCGTACAGGTAGGCCGGCGTGTCACCCACCACCGTCCCGAAGCAGCGCGGGGTCTCCTTGTTGCAGCCGAACCACTCGAGCCGCCCGCCCTCCCAGCTTACCAGGCGGATGCCCAAAGCCCGCAGCAGCGCCGCCCGCCGTGCGCGCCCCTCGCGCTCTGCCTTCCAGCGCGCGTGGGCCGTGGCCAGCGGAGGCTGGCGCGCCGCGCCGAAGGGCATGTCCAACATTTGCACCGTCCAGCCGCGGAGGGCGGTCTGCAGGAAGAGGCCGGTGCCCACGGGCCGGGCCAGGGGCGCCGAGAGATTGAAGAGGTCGCGGGCGCGCAGGAGCACCACGGCGTCCCCGTCCAGGGCGTCGCAGCGCGGTGCGGAGGGTGCTGGGCCGTAGCGGGCGGTCCACTCCCGCAGGCTGACGTTCAGGGCCAGGCACCGGGCCGGGTTGGTTGAAGCGACGGGAGCGGCCACCAGGCGTGCGCCGCCCGCTCGGAGCACCTCAACCATGCGCTCCAGCTGGCCTGGTGCTTCGGCCCTCGCGCCGTCGGGCACCAGGGCCACGTACTCGGTGGCCACATAGGTCTCCGGGCGCGAGGCTGCGGCGGGTCGGTCCAGGGCGGGCTGGAGCAGCGCCAGGCGAACGTTGGGAATGCGCGGCAGGGCCAGGGGCGGGTAGGGGAGCGCGTCGGCCACCACCACCATCGGCTGGGCGGGCTCTTGCTGCAGGAAAGAGTCCACCAGCTCGGGTATCGCGTTGTCAAAGGCCTCGAACTCACGCACCAAGATGGTGACACGGGGGCCGGAGGCGGATCCACGGCGGGAACCCCTGGTCCGGGAGCTCCTGGGCTGGTGATGCAGCCATGAGACGTAGAACAGGACCAGAAGGTTGAGGGTGATGGCGGCTGCCAGGGCAGCCTGGCAGCGGGTGAGCCGCATGGGGCTGAAGTCAGGCCCTAGCTGGGCTTCCGGGGTATCCTGGGGTGGGGGCAGTGATAAAAGGGGAGACTGGAACTGGTTGTCAGAAACTCCCCCACCCATCCTCAGTCTTGTCTTCCTCTCCCAGCCCTTTCTTTATTTTTCAGTTCTGACTTTTCCTCCTACAGGAAGCCCTCCCTGATCCCAGGCTGAGTCATGCAACCCCCTCTGGTCTCCTTCAGCCTCCTCCAGGTTCTCTGACTCTAGGTTACCACTCTAATTCATTACGAGTAGGGACCAAACTGTGTGAGGGGGGTCCAGAGCCTGTCTTGGTCACTGTTGGGTCCCCACGGCCACCCAGCCCAGAGCCAGGGACACACTAGATGCTCAGGAAGTTTTTATCGAATGAACCACCTTCCCGTCTTCCTTGTTCAATCCCACCCTTTTATTCATTGTCAGCTTCTTCAGTTTCGGGTTCAGTTACAAATGCCCAGACCCCTTCATTCCCTGCTCTTACCGGAGATCTTTCCTTCCTTTCCCTCCCACACTGTGGCCCTGGGGTCAGAGCTGTGGCCATCCAGTCCCTCTCCCCTGCCGTCTCCTTCTCACTTCCTCAAATCCTGTGCCATCTGGCCATCTCTTTCCTGATGATCAGCCAGATGGTTTTGCAAGAAAAGCTAGAAGTTTTAAGTCAGAAATTCCAATTTGTAATGTTGGCCACTAATTAATTTTCTTTTTTAATGGAATGGGTCAAACTCACAGAAACAGGAAGTAGATGGTGGTTGCCAGGGACCATGGGGGAAGGAGAAAGGGGGAATTGTTAAGTTAATGGGAATGGAATTCCAGTTTTGCAAGACGAAATTTCTGAAGATTGCCTCCCCAATAGTATGAATATACATAACTCTACTAAACTATACACTTGAAAACTGTTAAGATGACAAATCTTGCTATGTGTCTTTTGTCACAATTAAAAAATCATTTTTTAAAAAGTAGAGTACATGCATGCTAAATCGCTTTAGTCGTGTCCAACTCTTTGTGACCCTATGGACTGTAGGCTGCCATGCTCCTCTGTCCATGGGATTTTCCAGGCAAGAATATTGGAGTGGTTTGCCATTTGCTTCTCCAGGGAAACTTCCCGACCCAGGGATTGAAACTGCGTCTCTTATGTCTCCTGCATTTGGCAGGCAGGTTCTTTACCACTACAGCCACCTGGGAAGCCGCTCTCCCCACCCCCAAAAAAGTAGAGTGGGCTGCATCAAAGGAAAGGCTGCGCTCCATAGCGCACCGTCTACGGTCTGTTCACTGATCACATTTCTAGGCAACCCCCAGGTGGCGCTGTCTCCCTATCCTCATCACAACTTGAAGCTTGGGCGGGTTTCCAGCATAAAAGGAGTAACTAACTCGCCCCATTTTGAGCAGATACTCAAGAAACAGTTTTCCGACGAAGGATCATCTTAGGTTCAATCCTTCCCAGAAAGGGAGACGTTAGAGACCCAGCTAATCTTCCTCCCTCCTGAGTACTTCTGACCCCTCCTCTTCATTCCCCCAGCTCCTGCTTCAGTCCAGGTTCACCGAGATGCCCACTCAGCCTCCTCCTGGTCTCCTGACCAAGTCCCTTCCTCATGGTAGCCACAGGGGTCTGCAGAGAGCACACCCTGACCTCTCCTCCTCTTGCTCGGAATCTGCCATGGCTCCCTAGTGCTCTGGGGAGAAAGTCTAAGTTTCTCACAATGTCCCACAAGGTGTGACCTGCCTGCCCAGCCCTGTCTCCTGCCACACTTCCTTGAATTCTGAGCTTAAGCCATCTTGGGCTTTGCTTCTGACAGGTCTTATTCACCCCTACCACACACGATTTTTAAATTTTTTCTGGCCATGCTGCCCTGCTTGTGGGAGCTTAGCTCCCTGACCAGGGATTGAACCCAGGCTCACAGCCGTAAAAGCTCAGAGCCCTAACCACTAGACCGCCAGGGAATTCCCAAACAGGCTTATTTCTAAGCCTTTGCATATCCTGTTCCTCCTGCCTGGAAGAGTCTCTCTTGAACACCTTCTCCCCATGCCTCTCTTCCTCTGGAGAACTCCTGCTTATGTTCAGGCTTCAGCTCAGATGCCCCCCTCCTCCAGGAAGCCCTCCCTGAACCACCAGCTGAGTGAGAAATTCCCTCTAGGCTCCCAGAGCCCTTGGGCTGCCCGTTCTGGTTTGCCACTGTCTGGGAATGGGTCTGTCTGCCCTGACTAGACTGTGAGCCCCAAGAGGACAGAGCCAGGGCTGTCTCGATCACCGCTGTGTTCCTTGCATGCAGCTGGACGCCGAAAATGTATCTGGGGAAAAGATGACCGGGGGCATGGTTTCTGTGTGTCTGTGTAGCCCACTCAGGTCCCCAGGGCTGCACTGGGGCCATGTACCTGGGGCCCTGCCCTGGTCTCCCTGTCTCCTCTCTTTCATCCACCAGGAACCCTCCCATCCCCTTCAGCCATCCAGGCCTGCTTGTCCTTCTCTGATCCAATTCAGATGATGCTTAAGAATCTGCGTTGCACTTTCAGAGTGACTTGCTATTCTTCAGGACCTTGGAATTGCCTTCTGGACCTTCCATGAGCCCCTCCTTCCTTTCACCCTTCAGCATCTATTTGTGGAACTCTACAACACAGAGGGCACTGTCCTAGGCACTGGGTACCCAGCCGTGGAGACGTAAGAGACAGATAAGACTCCTAAGCTTGGACAACGCACATTACAGTAGGGGAGGAAACTTTAAACCACAGAATGTTCGGGGTCTTAAAGACCTGAGAGTTTCAGCACTCAGGTACACAGAAGCACAGAACAGACCCTCAGGTGGTTCCAGAATCGTCTACCAATTCTAAAGAGACCATCCTGGGACTTCCCTGGTGGTCCAGTGGTTAAGACTCTGCGCTTCCAATGCGGGTTCAATCTCTGGTCAGGGAACTGAGAATTGCACATGCTGCCGTGTGGCCAAAAAGTAAAACTGAAAAATTGAGGATTGCCTGGCTTCACTTACAAAAAAATAGAGACCATCCTGCTGCTTCACCCTTGTCCTCTATGGTCTGGGTCCCCCTCGGAGCCCAGAGGGATCCTGTTCGACCTTGAATTAGATCCTGCCTGCATCTGCTCTCAAACCTTCTGTGGCTGGAGACTTGCTCAAATGGAGGGCCAGAATCTTCACTGGGACCCACAAGGCCCCACATGATCCCTGCCCTCTCCTACTCAGCTGCAGCTTGTTCCCTCTGACTGGACGCTCTCCCGGCCCGGCAGCAGCTGGATGCCCCCCACCCTGCCCCGCCAGCCATCAGATCTTGGCCCCTTCCTTTGGCAACCCTACTTACAGCGCCTCACCCTAGCACCCCCATACTTCCTATGTCTTTCTTCCTCTCCCAGTTGTTCTTATGTAGATGTGACTTATCTTGTGTCTTGCTTTGTCTATTCTGTTTCATGTTGTATACCTGGAACATGGCTCAGTACCCTGCCCACTCCAGGTGCTCAATAAATTTGCGTGGAAAGAATGACTGATTCCTCTTATTCAAATGGGGAACATGAGCCCCATAGAGAGGAAGGCCAGAGGGAGCAGAATCCAGGTCTCCATCCCCTGGCCCTGACTCTCACTAGGCACTGTCTGGCTGACTCTGGGCCAGGAGGCACCCAATAGAACACAGGACAGGAGCTGGTTTCTCAGAGACCAGTGGTGTGAGAGCCAAATGAGGAGGCGATGGGACCGTGAAGAAAGAAGACTCATCTTGTTCCATGACAAGGTCAGTCTTGGCTTCCCCAACTGTAAGGACTCAAAAACACTGGGGCCAAGGGGATGAAACGAGGCTTCTGAAAGATCATAACAGGATCATAATAATATCAAAAATTCTAGCCACTCATGATGTGCCAGACTGTATTCTAAGCATTTTACCAGTATCAACTTATTTAATCTTCACATTTGATCACATTAAAAGATGAGGAAACTGAGGCACAGAAAAGTGAGGTCACTTGCTCCAGGTCACACAGCGGGGAAGTGGCAAACCCAGGATTGGATTGGGAAGCTGGGTTCAGAGTTGTGATTTTAGCCAATAAACTTAGCTGTCTCTTTTGGGTCCACAAAGATAGTCCAATTCAGCCCATCTTCAGTGAGACAACCCTCTTTTCCCAGTCCTCACCTAACAGGTGCTTTCAAAGCTGAATATGGCCCGTTAATTAATTAACTCGTCACTCAACAAACAGGTATTTATTGAGTGTCCTCTGTGTTCTGGAGACCCTGGATGAACCAGACAGTGGTTGGGCACATCCTTCCAGAGGTTGCAAGACAGACAAAATCCCTGCAAACAACTTACAGATAGAGCAGGAAAACAAAAGGGGGCTGTGAGAGAGAAAAAGTGGTCAGGTGAGGAGAGGACTGTTAAGCTGAGACTGTCCTACCATTGCCCACGAAACAGTGTAAGGGGATCTATGCTCACTTCAGGCCAGGCTTCACCTGGCTGCAGCTCTAGAATGGTAATGTAATGGATAAAGAAAACATCTGACATGTGGAGAAACCTTTGGGGACAAGGGCAGTTTTCCCGTGATTGCTGGTAACACTGAGAGATTTCTTACCTTTTAGGTTGCAGGATAAGGGAGCTTCAGGGGAGCAGTTCCAGCCCAGCTCAGCTGCATCGCTGAGGAAGGAGAAACCAGGAGACCCTCAATCAGTCAATTTCACACAATAGAACACAATTTCATCTCACCTACAAAAGTGAGATGGGAAGGATGTCATAGCAATGTATAACCACCTCTTCTTTCATAAATGTGTCCAGAAAGGTAAGACTAGAAGTGACAGAAGGTATTACCATGACAACCCCTTCCCTAGATCCACTCCATCCTGAGAGACAATCTTAAAATGTCCTTTACCTTGGTGGGTCTTAGGGTCACTGGAAGGGGGACTGCCCCCATTACCATAGTAACCAGGACTTGGCTTTGCTTGTTTCTCACCTCTCTGGGGATGGTCCAGGCCTTGTAACCATAGCAACTACTTCTCAGCAGAGCATCTCCTCTAAATAAAAACACCTGGTTGGTTTGGTCCACAGACCTCCCACGATGGGAAAGGGGAGATGGTTACCATGGTAATGCCAACTGTGTGGCTGGGGGGAGGGGCTGGGAAAGAGCTGCTTCCCTTAGCACTGTCCTTGGGGCTGGGGTCCTTTCTCCCTGAGGGCTGGGTGAGGTTGCCATAGTAACCGATGTGGGTAGGGGCATAAGGACCACCAGAGACTTGGGTTACCTTAGCAACCTCTTCCTGGTGCAGGGCCAGGAGAGAGTTGGAGCTCCATAACCACAAAGGTGGAAGGGAGAGGAGGCTAAGGGTGTTCCAGATTGGGAGGAGTTACCATGACAACCGACCTGGGCCAGAAATCAGGATGGGGCCATTGCTGAAACCACCCCTGGTGGTCGTTCTTTCCCTCAAAGAGTGACAGTGATTGTGGAGGAGAGTGCTATTTGGGTCTGGAGAGGGCTAGAGTCTTTCTTTGGGATGAAACGGGAGGAGGGGGGTAGAAAGCGGTCCCCCCCCCCAAGTACCGCGTTTCCCATGGGCGACCCTCGCGCGGAGCCTGGGTCGCGTTTGCCCTCCTCCGGGCGCGCGCCCCCTTTCCGCCCCGCGCCCCCTCCCACGCGCGCGCCTTCGGGGTCGACCCGGGTGGGCGAGGCGCGCGCCCGACTTCGTTCCCGTCACCCGCCCCCCCGGCCCCCGCCGAGCGCGCGCGCGAGGGCTGGCGCGGCCGCGCAGGCGCGCGAGGCACAGCGGGCGCGCGGGCCGGCCCCGGGGCCTCCATGATGGAGGAGCGAGCGGCCGCCGCCGTCGCCGCCGCCGCCTCCTCCTGCCGCCCGCTGGGCTCCGGCGCGGGCCCCGGCCCGACGGGGGCGGCCCTGGTCTCCGCCCCCGCCCCGGGGCCCGGCCCGGCTGCCAAGGGAGGCGGCGGCGGCGGAGGCAGCCCGGGTCCCGCAGCGGGACCGGAGCCCCTGAGCCTGCCCGGGATCCTACACTTTATCCAGCACGAGTGGGCGCGCTTCGAAGCGGAGAAGGCCCGCTGGGAGGCCGAGCGCGCCGAGCTGCAGGTGAGCACCGCCCCGGGACCCCCGGCCCCCGCCCGCCCGGCCCGGCCCAGCCTCACCCGCCGCCGCCGCCGCCGCCATCTTGGAGCAATGGCCGCCGGGACGGCCGGGGGGGCGGGCGGGGACGGCGACCGGCCGGGAGCCGGAGTGAGGGGCCGGCCGAGGGGCGGCCGGCGGCGGGAGGGCGGCCCGCGCGGTCGCCGGGAGGAGGCGGCGCGGGGCCCCCGGGCCTGCTGGAAGTGGGAGCGAGCCGGCCGGCGGAAAGGTTCCTGGGAGAGGGGCCGCGGAGCCCCGAGGCGCCCCGGGAGAGCTCCGCGAAGCGTTGGGAGGGGATGAGGGGTCTTGTGTACGAGTGAGCCGGCAGCTCCCAGGGTGCCGCACGAGGGACTCCCCATTCCGCCCCCGACCAGGTGCGCGCCGGAGGCGGAGCCCGATGGACCCCGGGCGGGGGAGAGGGGGCGTCGGGGGTGACTGCGATCAGCCGGGGGCGAGAGCGGGGCGGGGAGCCCGCGTGAGTCGAGAGAGGAAGTCAGGGAGCCCGGGACGCGTGTGTGTTTCGGAGCGTTTGGACTGGAGGGACTGAATGACGGTGGTGTTGAGGACTCCAAGGATGCGGAGCAAGGTCTCCGGGCGCGAGGTGGGGGGCGTGAAGGTGTGTGTCCTCTCCTCTGAGGAGGAAACTTTGGGGAGCCCTGGCAGGCCTGGCTTCCGCGTGCAGGGGAGGGGTCCCAGGGTTGGAAGCACGGATGGAGCCAGGACGTGAGCCAGGAGCCTGTGTTGGAAGAGAACGGAGAGCCGAAACTCTTTGGGGATGTGGGGGCCCCCGCCGTGAGATGGGAGGTGAGGTGTGTGGGATGTCAGATGGAGAACCCCCGAACTGGAGTATGGGAGGGTCAAACTTGGCCAGCTGTGGAGAGGGGCGGTAGGATGGAGACAGTGAAGAGGAATCGGGGAACCTGGGGCATGGCAAGGGGAGCCTTTTTGGAGAGCAGGAAGACAGCCAGAGGAAACATTTCAGAAGGATCCTGGGGTGGGAGGTGTTTGTGGAAGTTTCTGGGAAAAGATCCTATGGTTTGTGGAGTAGATTCAGGGAGGAAGGTGTCCTGAGATGTTTGGAAGAGGCTGAGGAGCTGGGCTGGGTTTTGTGACCTTGAGAACTGTGGGTCGATTAGCAGAGTGTCCTGAGGAGCCTGGGTATCCCAGTGGCGAGGATTTGGAGGGTTGGGGCATTGTTAGCAAAGTCAGTATCTCCTTCTAGCATCTGGTCTTTCCTCTTTTCAGTTGCTGTTTCGTATCTGGTTGAGGTGGGGACCCAAGTAAATAACCAGATTAGAATTTTCTCCCTAGGATGATTAAAGAGAGCATCCCACACTTCTCCCACCCTGAAAGGGATCTTCACTGTGTGGTGGCTGAGGCTTGGGGTTAGAGTGGGAGAGAAAGCCTTACCTAAGTACCCCTTGCTATGATATCCCATCTGTACGTCTTATTAGATCTTCTCAATACCCCCATTGTGAAGACAGGGCCAAGGACGTTGCCCTTATTTAGCAATTATAATAGCAGCTGCTGTTTATTGAGTTTGTATTATGGGTGAGACACTGTGTTAGACACAGCAGATACATGGTATCACTTAGTCCTTGCAACATTCTGGGAGGGTGAGGGATGTTATTCCCCTTCCCTTCCTTTTCAAAAATAAAAGAGGAAGTGGAGACTTTGAGAAGGTCAGTCGTATATCAAGGATCATAGCCTGTGGGTGGCAGGGGTGGTCTGTGGACTTTCAAGCCCATACCTGTCTGACGCCCAGGACAGATGACAGGCTTGTTTCAGGGAAGCTCAGTGACCTTCCCAGGGTCATCCAGGCGGCCATAGGAGACGAGGGTACCCTGCAGCACCCACCACGCCGCTGCCTCACCTTTGAGACCAGCAAGAGGAACGATGCGTCCAGGCTCCAGCGTCGTTTACTTTGTACCCCTTTGTTGTTATCGTTCTGTTACATTAGTAAATTTCAAGGATCTCAGAAGTGCCTGTGTGTGTAGATGTACACACACCAAGTGAGTGAGAAGGGAAAGAGCCACTCCCCGAAACCCTATTATTGCTATAAAAGTAATTCAGCTCTGTGTGTGTAATATATGAAATCCTATTCAGTTCAGTTCAGTCGCTCAGTCGTGTCTGACTCTTTGTGACCCCATGGACTGCAGCACGCCAGGCTTCCCTGCCCATCACCAGCTCCCGGAGTTTACTCAGACTCATGTCCCTCAAGTCGGTGATGCCATCCAGCCATCTCGTCCTCTGTCGTTGTCCCCTTCTCCTCCCGCCTTTTACATGCTATTACATGCATCATTTTGTGACTTATTTTCACCTACTTATATATCTTTGCGTTTTTTTCATATGAGCACACAGAGCGCTTATTATTTTTGGGAACTGCACCCCGCCGGTGTCTGCACCACAGCTCATTTAGTTTGTGTCCCCTTAATGGATTTTTTGGTAGTTTCCACTTTTTGCCCATTGGAAGTGGCCGCAGGGACTGTCCTCGTATTCCCTCCTGAGTGAGTGTACAGCAGAATAAACAGGTGGGGTGGTAGAACAGACGTGTTTATAAACTGGTGATTGGTTCTGCCAAGTTGTCCCACATGTACACTCCCCGCAGCAGCACCTCTTTTTATACACTTTTACTTGAGCACTTATCACTTAGAGAGGTGTGACTTCTCCCGCGAGAACCTTCAAGGCCGGGACTGCGTCAGATTTTCCCCATAAACCCCGAATACCTCTTCTCCAAATAGCTTCTTTGTGCAGCTGCTCCTGGCACCAGACAGTCAGTGTGGGGGAATGGCAGAAAAGACAACTTCTTGGGAGGTCCTGCCAGGAGGCGCCTGGAAGATGGGAGCAGGAAGCTGGCATCATGGGGGATTCAGAGAAGGTGGTGGTGAGGTTTCTGCCCTTCAGAAACTTCCAGGCTAACGGAGAAGGCTGGTTTGCGCAGGAGGTTACAGAGGTTCACACGCAGTTGAGGTTTCAGTGGTGTGGCTGTGGCACTTCTGCAAAGGGCAGTGAGCTTTTTTGAGGACAAGAGGAACCTTGAGGGGTGGGGGTGGGGTCTGACTGGACATTCAGGGATGAGCAGAGGCAGCGAGTACACTGCTGCAGGTGGAGAAGATGGGGAGCTGGTCCCTGCCCCCTGCGCCCCCCCCCCCCACCCCCGCCAGCCTCACAAGGAGCTTGGAGGGATCCACAGGGACTCAACCCTGCCAGAGCCTGGGGAGGAGGGAGTGGAGTGCAGGAGACACAGGGCCAGATGGTACTGAAGGGACCGGGAGGGGTGGGACAGAAAGCTTGGGATGGGGAGAGTCAGCAAGGGCTCGCGGGAGGACTGAGATAGCCAGGTTCCTCCTGTGCCGCCTGGATGGGGAGGGAACAGCCGGAGGAGAGGCGGCCGCCCTGTCTCAGTGGCAGTGGGTGGAGGTGCTGGTTGGGTAGAGAACTTCCAGATCCCAGCCTTGCCTGCTGGCCCACCGCGGCCCGGCAGGTCAGGGAGCCACAGCCATGTGGCTGTGACCTCAGGTGTGCGCAGGGTGGGAGGGCCAGGCCCCCAGCGCTTCCCCTCTCTGTGGCATTCCACCAGCTCAGGACCCTTCACCCACGTGTTTCTGGTTCTCCTTCTCCTTTCTTTGCTGGAGGAACTGGGGAGGGGACCACAGAGCAGAGTGATGTTCTTCCGTCATCACTGGATGGGCGCTCAGGGAGCAAGGGGGGCCGTGGGGGGCGAGCAGGTGTGAGGTCTGGGCGTGACTCTGACCCTGCTTCTCCCCCTCCACTTTCTTCCCCCACAGGTGAGGGCCACCTCCTTAGTACCCTAAACCCACTCCTCACCCCCCCTGCCTGATCCTGGTTTGAGCCCCTGTCATTTCTCCCTGGGATCTGCCTCCTTCTGTGACTGGTTTCTAGGCCTTTGGCTTGGCCCTCTCCCTGCCCCAAATTTGAGCAAGTTTGATGATATATCTGCTGAAAAAGCCCTTCCATAGCTTCCCCTGTGCTCCTAAGGTGAATTTCAAACTTGTTTGCATGATCTGTGATTCTTTGTAAGGCTGACAAGCTTCTCTGACTTCCCTCACTAACCCTTTTACGCATTCTCAGATGGAGCCATGCTGGCCTTTTTAGAGTTTGCCGCTCTCTACCAGCTGCGCGCTCCGCCCCTGGCCCCCTGCTAACCAAGCTCAGGTCTCAGCTGAACTGTCACTTCTTCACCTAGGTGTCCCTCCTCCCCAGTCTCCTCTGCTCCCTCCTGGGGTCCGAGTCGAGTCGTGTGTTAGCTGTGGCTGCTCGTGCCGGCCCATGCCCTGGACTGAGGGCTCTGTGGGAGCAGGAGGTGCTTATCTTCTCTGTTACTCCGCCAGCCCCGCACCCTGAGCCTGTCCCATCACGGGCGGGTCACCAGTGTCCAGTGGGGAGCGCCTGTGGGCTCAGCAGGCGGGGCAGGCACCTGGCAGCAGAAACTTGTGGATGGAAGCCCAGAGGGGCGAGGGCGCAGGGAGACGGGAACCCGGGGCATGTGTTTGGTGATCAGCCTCGTCTTCTCCACCACTCCCCTCACCTTCTAAAACTCCAGACAGCATTGATTTGGGTGGCTGAGAAGATCCACAAAGGACATAAATTCAGACTCTGAAGATGTTGATCACATGTATGTCTGCCTGTCTGGCCTTGGATTTTTAAGTACATATGTGTTGATTTAAAGTGTAGGGAAAAGAAGTATTGGGAGGAGTCCCTTTCTTTCAGTGGACAGGTGAGGTTTATTTTCCGTAGCACACCTGCGACAGGTATTTATTTGTTCACTGCTGGTCCCACACCCTCCTCTAAAATATGAACTTCATCTTGTTCAGTTCTGTGTCCAGGATTGTATCTGATACATAGTAAGCATTTGTGGAGGGAATGAAAGATACTTTTGTTGTGCGTTAATATATGCAAAGGAAGGAAGTCTATCCTTGCAATTATACTTATGGGGTAAACTCCTTAGAAGTGGAACTGCTAAGACAAAAGGAGTGTGTATTTGACATGTTTGTGGATATGGCCAGATTGCCCGCTGGAGGGGTTTGTGAACTTGTGGCCCGCTGGCAGTGTCTGAGTGTGCCTTTTCCTCTGGCCCTGCGCTCAGGCCCATGCTCAGCAGTGCTCAGCCCACATGTGATTCTCTGCTGACCTGAGGGAGAGACCTGGTCCCTGGAGCAGGAGGCCGGTGATGGGAGGAATTTGGGCACAGGACCGTGTGGGGCACAAATGCCCAGGGCAGGGAGGTCAGGGCTCCTCAAGCCCCAGGCCGAGGAGGAAGCATGTTCATGGGTATCTGAGAGGCCACTGACCGCGGACAGTCCTGGAGCAAGGCTTTGGGAATGTTCACCGCCTGGCAAAGGTGTCTAGGGGCTCCTGAGGGAGCTGCGGAAGTTCTTCAGCAAGCGCGTGATGTGTGAGGGTTGGCTCCAGGATGACGCAGCTGCCGGGGGGGGCAGGAGGCCTGTCAGCCACGGACACCTCTGCTCGGTGGTCTCAGGTCTCAGGGATCTTAGCTTCTGTGAAGAACTGGGCCCCGGGACTTTTCTGGTGGTCCAGTGGTTTAGAATCTGCCTTCCAAAGCAGAGGATGCGAGTTTGATTGCTGGTCAGGGAACTGGGATTCTACATGCAGCAAGGCAGCTAAGCCCACAAGAGAAGCCTGTGGACCACAAGGAAAGATCTCGCATGCCTGCATGCCAGAACTGAGACCCAGTGCAGCCAAATAGTTAAGTACTTTGAGAGAATAAAAATAACAAGAGGTGGGAGCTGGCATTTGTTAGCCCTTCGTCTGTGCTAGGCTTTGAACTGAGAACAACCTAACACGTGAGGGGCAGGCACTCTGAGGGGCACTCTCAGGAGCCCCATTTTCTGGAAGGGGAAGGGGAGGTTCAGAGAGGGCTGGTTCAGACAGGGAAGGGGAAGGGGAGGTTCAGAGAGGGCTGGTTCAGACAGGGAAGGGGAAGGGGAGGTTCAGAGAGGGCCTAAGATTGTGCCTCGCGGAAGTGGCCGAGCCAGGCCTGAAGCTCGGGCGGTCCCAGCCTGGGTCAGAGGAGCACTTGAGGGGAAGCCAGGGGGGAGCACGGCACTCAGGGCTGTGGCACTGGGCTTCCGGAACATGGTCGGGGGCCAGGAGCCTGCCTCGAAGGCCATTGGTGTCTCCAAAAGGCCTGTTGACAGGCCAGAGCAGATGGGGACAGACCGGGCCAGCAGATGGTGTGAAGTGGCTGGCAGGGGCCTGGGGTCATGTCTCTGACACGTCTGCCTTCCTCTGGGCCGACTCCCCCAGGACGGTTGGTCCCCACCGTGGAGGTCAGGCGGCGAAGCTGTTGCATTGCAGCGGGAGCCGAGCTGAGCCACCCACTCCGGTCCCTAGACTCCAGAAGCAGCTTCCCACACCCCCCAGAGACAGAAGCTCTGCTTGAACAGTGCCATGCCACCTCCCCCAGCCACCTCGGGGACGGCACCTGCCTGGGGGTGGGGGAGGAGGCGCCCAGGGCTCTTAATACCTACCGCCCCCACCTTCTCCCCAAAGGTGGGGGCCCAGGGAGCCCCAAGCTGTTCCCATTTAGTCTCTCTTCAGTCGTTTCATCGCGGGTGACAGGGAAACAGATCCAGCCGCCCTCTCATTGCTCCGCTGAACCCTGGCTCAGGGTCTCCACGTTTGAAGAACTGGCTGCTGTGTGTCCCGGGGGTGGAGGTGCTGGAGCTGCCTGCCCCGAGCGAGCACGGGACACAGGTCGGTGAGCCTGAGCCCTGCTATTCCCCGCCCTCTTCTGTCCGCCCGCAGGCTCAGGTGGCCTTCCTCCAGGGAGAGAGGAAGGGGCAGGAGAATCTCAAGACGGACCTGGTGCGGCGGATCAAGATGCTGGAATACGCGCTGAAGCAGGAGAGGTGAGCCCTGCCATGCCCCGGCTGCCTGCCTTCAGGGGTCGAGCCCCTGGGAGCATCCTCTCCTCCATCACTCAGTACCACATGGTCCAGGAGAGGGGGTCAGAGCAGGCCCTCGTGGGTGGGGTTCAGGGCAGACCGCGAGCAACGGCTTCATCATGGTGGCGGCCCACCACGTGGCAGACGCCACACAGTCCTCGTCTCATCCCTCCCTTCCAGGGGCCTGATGGGTGCAGGTGAGGCTTTTGGAGGGAGAGGACTTCTTCGAGGACTCTAGAGCTGGGACGGCAGGCTGGTGTGCCCGGCTCCCAGCATCGGGCTCGCTGCGGTGCCATCTGTGCTGCCGCCTCCGCCACGGCTGCTTCCCAGTCGGGCAGGGCGGAGGGCGGAGGAAAGCGAGAACCCAGGCTCTGGGATTCTGGAGGCGAGGGCTGGCCCTGTCGACGCTTCGGTGCCTCTCATTCGTTCATCATTTGACCTTTCAGGGCCAAATACCATAAATTGAAATTCGGGACAGACCTGAACCAGGGGGAGAAGAAGCCAGAACTGTCGGAACCAGGTACCCACGCCAGCCTGATCCTTCCCGCATGCCCGCCCCCTGCAAACCTAGCGTGACAGAGCAGAGATGGACCCCCAAGCCTCAAATGCTCCACGGAGAGCAGCTTGGCCAGGACCGAGAGTGGTCGGGTCTCATTCTTGGTGCCCAAGAATGGGGGGGCAGGGGGCAGGGAAGGCCTGGGAATCCTGCCCGCTGTCCCTCTGTCTGTCTGAGGCAGACAGACACACGAGGCCCCTGGGAGTCAGAGCTCCTAGAAAGAGGCATCAGTCCACCCTCGGGGCAGTAGGGAGGGTATCCAGGAGCGCGGAGACATGGAAGAGAGTGGTGTGCTCACAAGGTGAGGCTGACGGTGGCCGTGGTTCTTCATGTCGGATGCCGACCAGAGCGCCTTCCCCAAGGACAGGGGTCTGTGTTGACCGATACAGTCCAGGCACCTAGCCGGCCACATAATAGATGCCCAATAAATATTTGATGAGGAAAGTAAACAGGCTGCCTCATTCAGTCCTCACAGCAGTCCCAAGAGGTGGGTGCTGTGATTGTTAACTTCGTTTCTCAGGTGAGGAAACTGAAGCTCAGAGGGTAAACCGACCTGCTCAGGCCACATAGCTGGGAAGCGGCCGAGGCGGGCCAGTCGTCTGCCCGTTTGTTCAGAGCCCAGCCCGTTTCCTGTGTGGGGAAACAGCAGAACAGGGTCTGAAGACAGTCCGGGGACGGTCTGGGGAGTGACCCAAAGAGAGCAGAGAGGAGGAGGGCAGGGGCAGGGGGACTCCAGGCCCTCCCGGCACGTGATTCCGCAGTGACCAACTTGGGTTTGAGGGTGAGGACAGGGCCCGTGGAGGAGGTGGTGGGCGCCTGGGTGGTGCCCTCGAGACAGCCCACCTCCTTTCTCTCCATCCTGCAGTCTCCAATGGCCCCGTGGAGTCGGTCACCCTGGAGAACAGCCCGCTGGTGTGGAAGGAGGGGCGGCAGCTTCTCCGACAGTGAGTGCACGCTGGGCCAGGGCGGAGGCTGGGCCGGGGAGATAAGCCCGGGGACGCCACAGTCCTTCCTGTCCCCACTGGGGACTGAGAGCTCTCAGGATCCCTGCTGGCCACAGCTGAGAGGGCCCTTCACTCTGTGGGGGCGGAGCGCAGGAAGACTCCTGGCAGGAGGCAGCCCTGGGGGACCCCCACACTTGGAAAGCAATCCCACATGCCCTTTATTCCCCCCGAGGGTGTAATGTTAAAATTTTTTTGCTTTTCATTAGAGAGATATGTGTGTTTTAGAAAACTTGGGAAACAGGAAAACACAGAAAAGAACAAAAATCACCCGTAATTCCACCACCCAGGGAATTTCATGCCCCTGTAAACATTTTGACACACAGGCTTTCTCTTCTGTATATATGTATTTGTGTGTGTGTGTCTGTAGCAGGGGTTCCCCCTTTGCATTGTTTCATAAGGCATTGCTTTTAAGTGTTGAACGTTTTTCCGCGTAAATTAGTTATGTTGCATCATTTCAAGACCCACGTGATCGTCTGTTATGTGGATAATCATAACTTCCTGTGGCCAGTCTCTTCTTGTGTATTTTGTTGAAGGCATTTTTTTAATAGACAGTGTGACAAACACCAGGAAGTTATTTGTCCGTATCGTTGATTTCCTTATGCGAAACGTCAGAGAGGGTAGTCGCAGTTGGTAGCTTAAAGGGCGTGCAGGCAGTGATGACAGCAGGATTGTCCCAGCCAACGCCTGCCAAGTACCTGTTATGTGCCCAGCACTGGGCTGAACGCCCGGCACACAAGGATTCCTCACGGAAATCCCCGGGCAGTGTAACTGCTAGTGTTCCCCTCATTTTCACAGGTGAAAGAAACGAGGTGAAGAGAGGGCATCTGTGCAGAAGGTCCCAGCTAATAAGTGGAGGGTCTGACGTGTGATCTTAGGAACCCGTCCCCCAAGCCCAGCTCCTTCCACCCCACCTCCCCTGCCTCCCCCGCCTCTCCCTGGTGGTGGGGGCAGGGGAGCCTCAAGACAGGCACGCACGTGCCCAAGATGGTGTGTCTGTTGTTGCCCAAGGGGCAAGGTCACAGTCAACAGAAAAGGCTCTGCGGGCGCCCCTGAGGACCAGCCAGGGATTCCTGTCTCCAGTGATTTGAAGCCACAGATACCCATAGTTGAGTTTTTTCCGTTTTTTTAGCCCTTAGGCCAGTCTCAGCTGGCTTCAGATTTTGTAATCCTGGGGGTAATAAATGCTCGTGTGTAGAGTAAATGACAGAAGTTCCTACTGACATCCCTAATCTTACTCCGCAGAGGAGATCACTGCTCTGAAGTTCAGTGCGTTTCTTTCTAGGCCTGGTGCGGGGCATGATGCAAATGCGTGTTTGTGTGTGGTCTATCCTTAGAGGCACATGCTTTTTTTTCCTACAACCACTTGAATTGTAAGGAATTTAACTTACAATTTCCATTGTGCTATTTATTTAGCAGGCCCTCTCCTCTTTGGGCTTCCCAGGTGGCTCAGTGGTAAAGAATCTGCCTGCAATGCAGGAGCCATTAAGAGACATGGGTTCGATCCCTGGGTCGGGAAGATCCCCTGGAGAAGGGACGGCACCCTGCTTCAGTATTCTTGGACAGAGGAGCCTGGTGGGCTACGGTCTGTGGGCTTACAAGGGATCGGACGCAACTGAGCACGCAGTGAGCACTTGGCACTCTGCCGCGTTTATCCTGTGCCTACTGTCCCACCAGCAGTCTACTTCCGCAATCCTCATCAGCAGACATGTGGGTCGGCCCCTGCCTTTAGGCCCCCCAAATGTACATTGTCTCCGCGAGCATCTGCGACAGCACGATGCCCACGTAGAAAGGCTTCCACTGGGAGTAGTCTCGAAGGGGAAGCAGCAGGGTCGGGAACGCTTATGTGAGATTACTGTGTGTTGCCTTCAGCTGCTTCTCCAAAAGGGCTGGCCCAGCTTGCATCTGCCCCTGCGGTATAGAAAGGAGCCATGTGGTGCCTGACCCACCCCAGTTCCGCCTCCCCCACCGACCTGTCCTCGTTCTGCCTCCCGCAGGTACCTGGAAGAGGTCGGCTACACCGACACAATCCTGGACATGCGGTCCAAGCGAGTGCGCGCCCTCCTGGGCCGCTCGTTAGAGCTCAACGGGGCCCCCGAGCCCAGCGAAGGGGGCCCTAGGGCCCCGCCGGCCCCCGGGGGGCTCAGCGGCGGGGAGTCACTGCTGGTGAAACAGATTGAGGAGCAGATCAAGAGGTGAGTCCTGGGGTCTGGAGGGTGTCTCCCCACCCCCCCCCCCATGAGGCCGGTCCATGTTCTGGGGTCGCATCCTTCCTGGAGTGTATCGTGGGTTCCTCTGCTCCAGAACCCTCTGTCCATCCCTTACGGGATGTGCAGGCTCTGTCCTGGGTCCCCCTGGGTGGCCCTCCCCTCGCGTCACCTCCGTGCTGATGCACTCCACAGTTCCCCTCCGGTCCGGCCCTGCCTGAAGCTCCGGCCTGCACGCTCCCCATTAAATGCCAAGTCCCTGCTGAAGGCAGCCCTGGGCCCACGCCAGGACCTGGGGAGCGTAGCACGACATGTGGTCACTGTTCCCCGGGGAGCTTTCCAGTGTTCATTCTCTCATCAGTAGCTGTTGTTTGTCAGAAAATAACTAAATTGCTGATGACAATGAGGAGGTCTATGAAAGGCAGTGAGAAAGCGATGGGAGGGGGCTTCCCTGTAGTCCAGTGGTTAAGACTTTCCCAGGTCGAGAGTTAAGATCCCACCCACATGCCTCGCAGCCAAAAGCCCAAACATAAAACAGACACGATAGTATAACAGAGTCAGTAAAGACTTTTAAAACGATCTACATCAAAAAAGAAAAAAAAAAAAACCTCAATTTAAGCAAAAAAGAGAGATGGGAGAAGCAGTACTGCTTAGGACAGGATGACGTTTGGGCAGAGAACTGCATGGAGTGGAGGCCGAGCCAGCCGAGTAGCTGGGAGGGGAGTGTTCTTGGTAAAGGATCCAGGACAGGAGAGGGCTGGCATGCCCAGGAGCAGGCAGAGGCCGGCGTGGTGGCAGCGCTGCCAGCATGTGGTGCCGCGGTCTGTGGTAAGGCTGAAATCTCAAGAGTCCGATCACAGCGGGCCTCACGGGCCACGATGAGGTGCTTGGAGACAGGCTTGTGGTTTCGAGCCAGGGTGTGACATCATCTGATAGGCTTGGTCTTCTTCGAGATGGAGAGGCTAACCGAGGGCCAGGCTGGGAGCAGGGAGGGCCGATCAGAGACTCCTGGAGACATCCAGGCCAGAGACAGTGGACGTCAGCAGTGGAGGGGTGAGGCCAGTCCGCTTCTCAGCAGGTTTTCAGCAGGAGCTGACGATAACGAAAGGACTGGCTGTGGGGATAGAGGCAAAGAAACTGGGGTGACTGGAGGGTGGGGTCTGAGCAGCTGGGAGCAGTGCTGACCTGGGTGGGGGGCTTCAAGGGGGCCATTCAGGTTGAGTGGAGTGTGAGGTGTCTGTGTGAGCCCCCGTGGCGAAGGTAGGGGCAGCACTTGACTCGTAAATGTATCAGCAGTTGACCAGCACGCAGGTGGGCTTGAAAACTATGAGGCTGGGCAGTCATTGAGGCAGAGGGTGTGGAGATGGCGCCAAGTAAGGAGCCTGTTTCATGTGTGGAGGCCCCCAGAGGGGCAGGGAGGCTGGGAAGTGAGGTCTGGGGGCTGGACTGGCACCCCAGGGGTGGGAGGTCTCTACCAAGTGGCACCCGTCTCGCCCAGGCAGCTGACAAGAACGCTTAGAGTATCAGCCCAGCGGCAGCCTCCTTTTGGGAGGCCGTTCGCTTTAATCTGAACTTCGAATTCTGCCCTCCTTTCTGCCCTGGAGTCACGTTTGGTGGCAGATGACTGCTTGTCATCCCAAGGGAGCCACTCAACAGCAGGCCTGGAGGTGGATGGGCAGCGCTGTCTGGCGGTGGAGAGGGTGCAGGCTGTGAGGGGCCTGAGCAGTCACGGGGTGACCGGTTCCGCTGCCCTGCCACCGGGGGTGTCCCTGGCATGCTCTGCCCACTGTGCGCGGGGTTCGGCTGTGGTGACGGGGGCTGCGGAGTCAGCAGCGGTCTCGCGACCAGCTCTCTGTCTGACTGGGCGCACGTGGGGGTGTGTGGTCAGGGTACCGGGCTGATCTGGAACTGCTCTGGGGAGGCCAGAGCTCAGTGAGGGGTCCCGCCGGGGTGCACCCAGCCAGGGCGGGGCTACGAGCCCCCTGCAGGGTCAGAGTCGAGGCTCCCCTGGGCTCAGGCTCCGCCCCCAGCCTCCGCGCGCTCCCGGCTGAGCTTTGTCGCCCGGCAGGACTGACCCCTCCCCCTCTCCCCTACCCCGTCCTGGGCAGGAACGCGGCCGGCAAGGACGGCAGAGAGCGCTTGGGTGGCTCGGTGCTGGAGCAGATCCCTTTCCTGCAGCACTGCGAGGACGATGACAGTGACGAGGACGACGAGCTGGACGGCGCGCAGCACAGGAAGCAGCGTGTGAAGGTGAGCGCGCCACCCCGCCCAGGAGGAGCCCCGTAGCAGAGGGCCTCCAGGGGCCTGCTTGGCTCCTCTGAGGGCTGCTCCATCCCTTCCCCACGTCCCTGGCTCCTGCCAGCCATGCTGTGGCCTCTGGTTCCTTTTGAGGCACCTCGATCGTTTTCGTCAGGGCAACCCCTTCTCCAGCTGTACCCCCGTCATTCTCTCCACATTCCCTCCTTGGGCTCTGACGTTTCCAAGAGTCCTTTCCTGAATCTCCAGACCAGGCCAGCCCCGAGACGCCCTCTCATGGCGCGTTCTCCTTCCTGCCAGCCAGACCACAGTGGGACTTGGAAATGTTCTGACGCGCCCCCGGCTCTGTCTCCTGCAATAGACTGTGAGCTCCCCGAGCCAGGGGCTGTGTGGGTCTTTTCTCTTCCCTCCCCAGCACCCTTAGAAGATGTGGCCGAGCCCCCAGCTTAGCCTGGAGTCAGGTTGGGGGGCTCTGGGGGCACTTTGTAGGATGCGAATGTCTAGTCTGCTGGTGGTGGCAGGACCCAGGCCCAGGAACGCTGCTCACAGGGTAGAGTCCAGGTCTTCTCAGCTTGGCCTGGAGGTCGGGCTCCCACCACGTTTCAACCTTGCTCCTGAACTGCCGGAGCCCAGTACTCCTGCCGTCCTGACGGCGCTGTCCTCAGGTGGGCCTGGTCTCGCCTGTCAGTGTAGGCCTTGTGGGCCAGGCTCTGTGCTGGCAGCAAGGACATGGAGACCCCAAGGCCTGGTCCCTGCAGGGAGGAGCTTGTGGCCAGCAGTGGGCTTATAGGTAGTCACAGGCAGGTACACACACCCATGAGGGGCGCCTGTGGGAGAGGAGACAGCTTCGGGGACTTTCCTTGAGCAGCTCTTCCCACCTGAACTCCAGCCCTCCCTCCTTAGACTCGCCTCAGACACCCCCTCCTCCAAGAAGCCTTCTCTGACTCGCCCCTGTGGGCTGCCCCATCCTGACCGGGACCACCCTAGGTCCTCCCTGTCTGGTGTCAGGCCTGTCCTGGCCTCCACTCTGTATCCCGGGCCGCCACCATGGCTCAGCGCAGGGGCCCACGCAGGTCAGGCGCTCACTGACCACACTGAGGGGAATGGAGCGCCCGGAGCCGGAGCCCTGGCCCTGGGGGTCCAGGAAGAGCAGGGTGTCTCCGAGTCCAGAGCGCCTGGTCCCTCCTGCCCCCTGGTGGATTTCCACTCCTTTCTCAGGCCTCCCTCAGCCCTCTCTGGGAAACCTCCCCTCTCCCCTGCGCTCCTGCTAGGAATGTTCTCCTGCTCCCCACGGCTCTCCCGCACACCCTGCCGGGCGGCTCCCTGTGCAGGGTCTCATGCTTCCCCAGGCCTCTGTCTCCACCAGCTGACCTTCAGTGGCCAGGCCGAGATTCGTGAGTGCCCCCCAGAGTGGCCACTGGCCTGGTTCTGTAACCGGGGGCATGTGATTCTCTCTGTCATGGTTTCAGCCTCAGAGGCTGGGAGTCTGTTTCTGAGTTGTTGAGGAATTTATTAAAATGAGTCCTGGGAGTTCTCTGGCAGTCCAGTGGTTAGGACTCGGCGCTTTCACTGCTGCAGCCCAGGTTCAGTCCCAGCTCAGGGAACTGCAGTCCCATAAGCCACCACATGGCAGGGCCAAAGATAAATGAGTAAGTAAATAAAATCTGTATGTTTGAAAAATAAATGAGTTCACACTGGGTAGACACGTGGCACTGATGGTCCCAGGCGGTGAGAGAGAAGCGAGGCCCCTTTCAGGGCCTGAGCCCTACCGTCCTCTCTCTGGGCAGGCCAGGTCTTCTCCCAGAAAGGAAGGCAAAGGCAGTCACATCCCACCCCCCTCCTCCCACACAGGCCAGAGGCTGGCCGCTCAAGATGCCCTAGTGCAGCCACCTCCATGTCCATACCCTTGAGACCCAGCTTGGGGTGCTGAGCCTCTGGGATGGAGTCACCGGCACCCCGGAGGAATTCACAGCCTGACTGAACCTGGGTCCAGGCTGGGGACACTGAGGAGGGGGAAGGCTTCCTGGAAGAGGTGGTGTTTGAGTCCACTGGGCCCGGAGTCCCAGTGCTGAGGGCGGGCTGAGTCCTAAGCCAGCACTGAAAGCAGAACTCAGATACCCAAACGGTCTTTGAAAACTCTGAACTTCTCTTTACGCGACCTAAGTGCAGTCTGTGAAGTGCCAAGCGCACAGCTCCCTCCCAGATGGCACTTGACGTGAAACAGTGACGCGTAGGAGATGGGAGGCTGAAGGATTACGTGCGAGGTGTCACTTCATGAGGCTGCGTCTCAAAGGTGTCTGGTGGGGAAATGCAGGCGTGACGCTGCCCCTCAGTTCACAGGCCTGGGATGGGGTCCAAGCTCATGGACTGAGGAAAACGAGGGTTTGGTTCTCAACCCTGGTTACAACCGACTGTGGGAAAACTCAGCAGACTCTGTTTACTCGCCCAGTGTTCTGTTTCTCAGAAAGGAAGAACTGGGGTATTTTCTTATTCTAAAAGTAGCTCCTGCTTGTTATATAAGAAAATAAAAATGCAGCCAGTATAGGAAGTTATCAGGAAGATTTGGAGACCCCCAGGTAACCTCACACCCCAAAGCTTGTCTTTGATGTATGTGGAATGGCTTGGACCTGGGGCAAGGGGCTTCACTCTGCTCAGCCTCAGTTTCCTTAATCTGTAATATGGGGATAGTAATTAGAAGGCTGATAACTGTTCGTGGGGTTGTGAAATCATATGTGCGAAGCTGATGAGTTCACTGAGTAACTCCGAGAGGCCGGCACTGTGGTAAGTGTTCATCATCGTTACTGTTGTAGCCGTGGATCTGATTTCACTTTATAGTGTCTCCTTCCACGCCCATTCACCCAAATATAGCTTCCCTTGCCCCCGAAACAGGTTGTCATATTATCTGACTTTTTTTCATGAGAAGTGTACTGGGCTGGGAGGCAGGGCACAGGGGAGCAGGACCAGCCTGAGCGAAAGGAGGGCCCTGTGTAGGGGTCCCTGCGGGCAGCAGTGAAAGGGGTCTCCAGAGCCAGGCTGGGGGCTGGCACCCCCCAAGGGCTTCCAGTAGGGAGAGCATGGCGGCAGGCTGTGGGACTGGGGGCCGCAGGCAGGAACGCTGGTTTCCCTGCTCTGGGCGAGCAAGTGGGCTGGGGCCCTGAGTGCTCTGCTGGTCTCCGCGCCCCAGCTGCCATCCAAGGCCCTGGCCCCTGAGACGGAGGATGAAGACGAGGAGGACGACTCGGAGGACGCTATCAGCGAGTTTGACTTCCTGGGCTCGGGAGAGGACGGGGAGGGCCCGCCTGACCCGCGGCGGTGTGCTACAGAGGGCGCCCACCACGAACTGGGTGAGCTGGGGCGTCTGCCGGCCTTCCTCGCCGCGGGCACCACCACTGCCTGCAGCCTGCAGCTGCTTCCTGCCCCAGGGTCCCCACCGGCGGATGTGCTTCCTGAGAGGAGAGTGGCCCCGCAGAGCCAGCAGCCAGGCCCTCTCCCTTTCCCTGGAAAATCTCAGGGGGTCACAGGCAGGCCCAGCTCTTCCTGAGGCAGGGCCTCCAGCCCTCCCACCCCCCAGGGATGGGAAGGGGAGAGGGGACAGGATGCAGACCCAGCACGGGGGAGGCAGGGGGGCAGCGCTTCCTGTCCTGTGACTCTGAGCTCTGAGGCCCCCGGGGTCACGTAGGATGGCGGGGGACTGAGGCCATGGAGGGTCCCCTCTCCGTCTGTCTCCTCCGCCTGTCCCCCACCCCCACTCGGAGCCCAGGGCTCTCCAGCCACCCCCACAGTGGCAGGAGAGCACCCTCCCCACGTGGCTGAGTGGCTGGTCAGTGACGCCTGCCTGCCTGCGCCCTGTGCCTGCAGAAAGCCGGCGGGTCAAACTCCAGGGGATTTTGGCTGACCTTCGGGATGTGGATGGGCTGCCCCCAAAAGTGACTGGCCCGCCTCCCGGCACCCCCCAGCCCCGGCCCCACGAAGGTAAGCGGCCTCTGCACCCTGGCCCAGTCCTGAGGGGCCCACGGCAGAGGGAGGCTGCAGAAGCTAAGCCCCGGGCTTCTGTGTCCTCAGGGTCGAGGCCCAGCCTCTGGTCTGCAGCCTCCTTGTCCCAAAAGTTCGTCTGTCTATCTCTGTCTCCCTCTCTTTTTGTCTGTCCTGCCCTGTCTGTCTGTCTGGCTCTCCCTGTTTCTTTCTTTCCAGCTGTGATTCTTGATCTTGTCCTCTCCCTGCCTCTCTGTCTCCCTTCTCACCTCTCTCTGCCTCTCTCTGTCTCTCTCTCTCTCCCCCGGCCCCTCTCTGCCCCCTCCCTCCCCTCCCCCTACCAGGTTCCTTTGGCTTCTCCTCAGACGTTTTCATCATGGACACTATCGGGGGCGGGGAGGTGAGCCTGGGGGACTTGGCAGATCTCACCGTCACCAACGACAACGACCTCAGCTGTGATGTAAGTCCTTGGGGTGCCCCACCCCTCGCGGGCCCCCCCAGGCCTCCGGTGCAGCGCTGGGACTGGCTGAGCTTTGGCCAGTTGCCCGCCTGCACCCAGCCCCTCGCACAGCAGGACGGTGTGAGATCATTCGCCAGCTCAGCCTGTGTCACAGGGGTGCCGATGCAGACAGGCGCTGGGACTTGACGGGGTCACTGAGGTGCCTGGCCTGGCAGGCTCTGGGGCCTGGGTTTCAGTCACGCTGCCAGGCTGCTCCTCTCAGCGACGCTCCCTCCCACCCCAGGCTTCCATGCACCTCAAATCCAGGACCCACCATGGGCACGAAGCAGGGGCAAAGGGGCGCTGAGTCCAAATACAGCATCAGAGGTGGCAGGTGCCTTTGGGCTAGGGCAGAGCGGGTTGGAGTCTGTACAGGAGGCGGGGATTGTGGACGGGAAGGTGACCTCCAGCCACAAAACAACACAAACAAAATCAGGCTGATCTGGTGTGAGTGGAGGCCGGTGGGGCAGTGGGGCTGGAGTGCAGGGAGGCCTCAGGGCCAGTGTCCCGAGCCTGAGGTCTGTGGCCAGGCCGCTGGCTCCCCGGGCATCTCTGAAGCAGGTGCGTGTGAGCTTGTTCCTATGGTAGGACACTTACCGCAGCTTCCAGCGAGGCTCCATGTGGTTTATGATTTCAGCCAGGTTAGGCACGCTGGGGGTGAGGGGGCGGTTGGGAGAGTTTGAGCAGGAAGATGCAGGGTTCTTCTGCTCCCCCAAAATGAAATGAAGACACCCCCGCCCCAGAGCTACATACGCGTGTTGGGGTAGACCCTCTAGTCCAGAACAACTGTGGCAGAAGTGATGACCTCAAGGGACAGAGCCTAGAGGTAGGGGTCTGTCGGGGTGCACCCCGTCTTAGGGCAGGGCACTGATGCTTGCCTGACAGTCTGCTCGTCTCCTTTCCCCAGGGGCCCTCCCTGGGTCCCCTACCTCGAGAGTGACACCACGATCCATCAGGCCCTTGGTGGTGTCTCGGGAACTCTCCCCCAGAGGCCTGTGGACTCTGCTCCCCAGTCTCTCCCCGCCGGGTGTGCTGGTCCCCGTCTGCACTCCCTGCGTCAGGTCTGCCTCACCACTCCCTGGGAGACTTTCCTGGGGATCTCTTCGCGCCTCTCTCTGCAGCCACTCTCCTCTTGTCCAGCCCAGCGCCCCCGCCATGGAGCAGCCAGAACAACCTGGGCCATTCCCCTGCTCTAAACGCTCCCGAGGGCGCGCCCCCCCCACCCCCCCGCCCCGTCCCTGAGAAGGAGCAGCAGGTTCCAGAGTGTGGGCCAGCCCTCCAGGCCTCTTCCCCTGCCGCTCTCCCTCACTTGCTGCGTCCCTGGCCTCCTCGCAGCTCAAGATCCGCCTTTGCTCCCTCTGCCTCAGGGACTTTGCACGTTTGGTTTCCGCCCTCTTCCCCTTCATTTACCTAGTCACACGTCAGTTCCCCAGGAAAGCCTTACTGACCCGCACAGATGGGGACGGGTTGCCCGGTGCCTCCTCTCAGTGCATCTGAAATTCAGAGCACTGCTTGTTAATCGTCTCTGTGATGGAGGCCATCTCTGACCATCTCCCCCACACTCCCCCTGAACGGGGATACCCCAGGGCTCGGGCTCACCATTGCCTCCTCAGAAGCTAGCACGGGCCCTGCACACTGCAGGAACTCACAGAGCGAGTGAGGGGGCACTGCGGGCGGCCGAGAAGGAAGCGGCCCGGCCGGCCCGGGCCAGAGGCTCGCGTGTGCCGCATGCCACTTCATGTAAGGCTGGGTGTGGGGACCGCCGGCTGGGATGGGCAGACCCTGAGGCAGCTCCCCCACCCCAGCTGTCTGACAGCAAAGACGCCTTCAAGAAGACCTGGAACCCCAAGTTCACCCTCCGCTCTCACTACGATGGCATCCGCTCCCTGGCTTTCCACCACAGCCAGTCAGCTTTGCTCACCGCTTCTGAGGACGGCACGCTCAAGCTCTGGAACCTGCAGAAGGCAGTCACGGCCAAGAAGTGAGGGCAGCAGCCCCGGGGTGGAGGGCTGGGTGGGGGAGTCTTGGCATGGGGGTGCAGGGTGACCCTGGCTCTTCTGCCTGCCCGCAGGAATGCTGCACTAGACGTGGAGCCCATCCACGCCTTCCGGGCTCACAGGTAGGGAAGCACCCCTGCCCCCGTGGCAGCCTGCCCCTGGCCTGCTCACTGCCATCCTGGGGGCCAGGGCAGACGGCAGGGCAGCCAAAGGCTCCAGGTCCCCGTGGCCCTCTGCACACACTCCACCCGCTCCTGGCGCCCTGCAGACCTCCAGTGCCCTGCAGCCAGTTCTCGGCACAGCCTTTAGAGGAGTGGAGGGAGGCTGGGGGCGGGCAGCTGGCCTGGGTGGCCCAACCAGAGGTCCAGATGCCGGGTTCCTTTTCAGCAGCCTTGAAACACACTAGCGGTCTTGTTGAGGGGAGGAGGCGAGCCCGGAGTGTCTGGTCGCCCCCTTCAGCCCACCTCGGTATCTTTTAGGGGCCCCGTGTTGGCCGTGGCCATGGGCAGCCACAGTGAATACTGTTACAGTGGTGGGGCAGACGCCCGCATCCACAGCTGGAAGATTCCAGACCTCAACATGGACCCCTACGACGGTTACGGTGAGGACAGCTCCCTCCCGTCTTCCTTTCCCCAACCCACCTGCCTCCGGGGGCCTCTTGGTTCCTTAGCACCCAGGCTTCGCACTTCGAGAACTCGGGAAGGTACACCAAGGGCTCCCGCTCTGGTGAAGCCAGGACCCAGGTGATTGAGCACGTGACCGAGGGTCAGATGAACGAGGCAGCGAGGGGGCGGTGGGTGAGCGGTGCACAGAGCAGCTCACTGGGCTGGAGCTTTGGGCAAAGCCAGGTGAAGGCGTGGTGGGCCCTGGCAGCACCCCACGGTCTCCGCCTGCATCTGCGTGGAGGAGCGGAGCCGGCAGGGCTGGGGAGGTGGAGACGCTGGCTGGGCCGGGCTACAGGGTTTACTGTTAAGTGGAGAAGTGAGCAGACCGTCCCCTTGGTTCAGTGTCCGTGTCCCTGCCCTCTGACACCTCTTTTGATAATGCTTTTGATCACATTTGGCTCCATGCCGCAGCATGTCGGGGCAGAGTTTGGGGATCTGTGTCTCCTCTCAGGATCGTCTCACCCTGTCAAAGATCAGGGGTCAGCCCCAGGCAGTGTCTGCTGTTCACCAGGCAGGCTGTCACACATTGGGTGTCAGCAGGGCCCAGCCAGAGCACCCCACATGGACCCAAGTGACCAGGGAGGTCATGGTGGGAATGACCTCAGAGCTTTGGAGGAGAGAATGGGCAAGAAAAGACTGCGGGGACAGAGGGTGGGGCTGACTCCAGGGGCCAGGCTGCAGAAGTCTTGGCCCTTATCCCCTTAACTGAGTCCTAAAAGTTATGTTCCGTGCAGGGCTTTGTGGTAGGCGCTGTCACGGGCCTGGGGGAATGGCAGGGAGCCAGATCATCCCTACCTCTGGAGTTTCCACTTTGGGGGCATTGAAAGCCTGAAACCTTCACAGAACAGCCGGCCCATGGTCGGAGCCTGAGCAGCTCTGAGGGCACAAGGATGGGGCGGGGGGAGGGTGACTCGGCAGAGTGGGGCTGCTGGGCTGTCCGAGCTGGAGCTGGACAGAGGCCCTGACGCAGCCCTCTCCCCACTCTGGCGGGTCCAGACCCAAGCGTGTTGAGCCACGTCCTGGAGGGCCACGGGGACGCGGTGTGGGGCCTGGCCTTCAGCCCTGCCTCCCAGCGCCTGGCCTCCTGCTCTGCCGACGGCTCTGTCCGCATCTGGGACCCCAGCAGCAGCAGCCCGACCTGCCTCTGCACCTTCTCCACAGCCAGCGGTGAGGGGCGGGGCGGGGGGCTGTGACACCCTGGGGGTGGAGGCCCCAGGGGAGGTCGACTTCTGACTGGGGCCCAGGCTTCCCGCCACAGGGCAGGAGCAGGGCTGTTGGCAGCCTTCTGTCTCCTCTGCCTTCAGATCACGGGACCCCCACCTCAGTGGCCTTCACCAGCACCGAGCCTGCCCACATCGTGGCCTCCTTCCGTTCTGGCGACACTGTTCTGTATGACCTCGAGGCTGGCAGTGCCCTCCTCACGCTGGACTCTCGGGGGAACAGTGGTAAGGGGGTGCCCAGGGCCAGGGGCTGAGGCCTGAATGCCTCCAGGGCCCCAGTTTCTCCTGGGGCTTTGGTGACCTGTTGCCCAGTCAGTGGACAGTGGCTGCCCTGCCCTCTGCAGGGCTCCGAGCAGGATGGAGATCAAGTCCCAGTCACTGTGCCCTTACGGACATCTCCGGAGGGCTGGGAGAGAGACATCCCAGGGGCTCCCCTGTGGACCGCTCAGTGGAGCAGAAGCACTGCCTTCACGGTTGCCATCCCTCCTGCTCGCCCAGGGGCCATGCAGCGTCCACGGCACAGATGGAGAAACCCTGGGCCCTGGAGGGAGCAGCTGGGGCGCCCAGCCCCGCTTGGCATCTCGGCAGAGGACAGGGATGGGATGGCCGTTTCTCCTCTTGTCTTTGTTCCTCCTGGTCTCCCTGATTCCGCCCCCCCTTGACTTCTGCTTTCTCTCCTGTTCAGGCCCAACCCAGATCAACCAGGTGGTGAGTCACCCCAGCCAGCCCCTCACCATCACCGCCCATGACGACAGAGGCATCCGTTTTCTGGACAACCGCACAGGTGAGGCCCGGCCTCCCCAGCCCCCGCTCACCTGTGCGGTTGGGGGGCGGGGTCAGCCCAGCTCAGAGCGGGAGATTGGTCAGTCCACCTTGGAGCCTCAGTGTCCCCGCTAGCCCCTACACCTTTCCAGGCTGAGCACAGAGTGGAAAAGTAACTTGCTGCCCACCCTGTCTCCCTGCAGGGAAATCGGTGCACTCCATGGTCGCCCACCTGGATGCGGTCACCTGCCTCGCCGTGGACCCCAATGGTGTCTTCTTGATGTCAGGAAGTAAGTCGGGGGCCTCCTGGCCCCTCAGGAGTGAGGGCACGTGCCCTTCCTAGCAGGAGCGGGAGAGGCATGCTTGGGGGCTCCCTGAGGCTGGGGCGCTGGTGGGAGTGCTGTCTGAGCAGGGCTCAGGAGCCCCTCTGTGGCAGGTTAGAGTGGTCACGGGGGTGGGGATACCGGAGCCACGGTAGGCGCGCTCCCACACGGCCCTGTTGCATTTGAATGAGGTTGGTACTGGAGCCCCCACTGTGCACATGTGGAAACTGGGCCTAGAGAAGTCACTTCACTTGGTCACAGCCCAGCGGGTTGCAGGAATTGACGTTCAGGCCTGTCTGACTCTCAGTCCCCGCAAGACAGGGGACTCTTAGCAGTGGGGCACCTGCCATTTGTGGATAAAGACACCAAGCCCCAGTGACTGCTCCTCGATGGCGTGGCTGGGACTCGGGCGGATGGAGAAGGGGCTGAAACTCCCCAGGGGGATGAAGAGGAGGCACTGGCCTGACAGGATGGCCCAGGGCGGTTCAGCTGTCTCCAGGGAGGCCGGGTTCAGGAGGCAGGTCTGGGCGGGGAGCTGGGGGAGCTGGGGGACCCGGAGCTGCTGAGCGACAGCCCCTCCTGCTCCTGCACCCGCACAGGCCACGACTGCTCGCTGCGTCTGTGGAGCCTGGACAACAAGACGTGTGTCCAGGAGATCACGGCCCACCGCAAGAAGCATGAGGAGGCCATCCACGCAGTCGCCTGCCACCCCAGCAAGGCCCTCATTGCCAGCGCAGGCGCCGACGCCCTGGCCAAGGTCTTCGTATGATGCCCACCTGGCCCTCCAGCCCAGGCCGCCACGCTGGCTGGGGGGTGGGGCCGGGCAGTGGGACTGAGGTGAGGGGATGGAGGGAGGGAGGCTGGGTTGGGAGGGCAGAAGCCCCGGGCACCCTCACTCCCGCCTGGCATTTCTGGAGGGTGCCAAATCCCGACACCCTAGCTGGGATGCCCTGCAAGAATTGCCAGGGTGGCCCCCCAGCATTCAGAGGAAGGGCCGGAACTGCCTGACCTCTGGCACCCTGGAGACTGTGGTCCAGCCTCCCCTCTCCTGTCTCCCGCAGGTGACCCCGGCCTCGGTCTGGAGGCCCCGAGGCCCAGCCGCCTCCTGCCTGCCTTGGGGCCTGGTGGTGCTATCGGCCCTCTTCCCCAGGAGGCCCTTCCCACGGCCTCCCACCGGGTGTGGCCTCCTTCAGGAATCGCCCTCCAGCATGGTCTCGGAATTTTCCCTCTACCCTGGCACCCACTCCGGGTCTCTGAGCTTCCTTCTCGGGAGCCGCACATCCAGGCCTGGGTGTCCTTGAGGCTCAACTTTTCCAAGACGCCAGAAGGTGCCGGGTTCTCTTTTGGAACCCCTGACCGCTCCTCTCCACCTCCCTGGCCCCGGATGGGAGCTGAGCGGGAGGCGCCCCAAGCCCCTGCTCTGGGTCTGCTGGGGCCCTGGAGCCAGCTACAGGCCGAGATCGTCCTCCCTGCGGGGGCCTCCCATCTCCTTACCAGCGTGCCCAGTAATCCCCCTCCCCTCAGGTCCCTCAGCACAGCTTTCCAGACACTACCCAGGGCCGCCAGGGCCAGTAACTGCCTGGGGAGCAGGTGATGCCCTCGGGGGAGTGCCCGACCCTTACCTCCCCCAACACTCCTCCAAGGGCAGCCCCCCAAACCCCCATGGGGTCACCCATGGGGGGAGAGATAGCCTTCTCTTGCCCCTCCGCAGGGCATGGAGGGTGGAGTGGGGTCCCCTGGGCCCCCCATAACTCCCTGTATATCTGTATAAATAAATGGGATTTTAATGGAGCCCCCCCCCCCATGTTGTAATCACTGTGTGATAGTCTGTCCGTCTCCGCTCCTGACCCTTCACTCTCTTCCTCTATTTATTTCACTCTGTTTTGGGTTCCACCCTGTGCCCCCAGGCCCCCCTCCCAGGTTCCTGTTTATAAGCCCCATTCCCTCCGCCCTGACTTGTACGTGAAACTTGTCTCAATAAACCCTTTGGAGTAAGACGGGTGGCAGTGGTGACTGTCAAGGGGACTGGGGACTTTCGGGGAGGAGTCACCGGCTCCGCCAGGGGTGGGTGGAGCTTGGAGAGAGGAGATAGGATGGGTTGGGGTTTTGTGGTAGGGTTGTGGGGGCAGAGCTTGGGCGGGTGTGGGTGGAGGGACGGAAGTGGGGGCACAGGACCGAATCTCCCCGTGCCCCTCCTTTGGGTCCCTAAGCACTCCCTCCCCAGGGGCTCAAGCAGCAGCCTGGGGGGCAGAGCCCTGACTGGCCGATGATAGACGAGACAGTTCAGCTCAAGATTCTCCCCTGCCCACCCCAGCATGGCAGCAAAAAGCTGGTCGCGAAGTCAGCGTGCTGACCCAGAGTACCGAACACCCCCCCTTCCCTCCCTGCCTGCATGGGGTGTTAGGGCCTGCCAAGGGCCTGGGGCCTGCCCGCTCAGAACACCTCCACCGTGCTGGGATTCCTCTTCCCTCTTGAGGTGGCCACATCTCAGTGGCTGGCTGTTCCCTCAGCGGGAGCGAGACCCTGTGCTTAAGCTCTTCAGGTGCCATTGCGCCGGGTTCACACAACCTCAGAGAGTGAGGACAGATCATGACGCGTGTTGCAGAGGATGAGAGATGGAGTCCGGGGCTTGAGTCAGCCCCGCAGGTTGTTCAGGGCCCAGCAGGTCATCAGAGTTTGTATCCAGTCCCTGGGGACCCCCTCTGCTTGCTCAGGTCCTTGGGCCAATCCCGGCACCTCTCTAGACCTCAGCATCCCCAGGAAAGAGCCGGACAGTAATGCCCACCTCCTGGCTTATCAAGGGCTGCACCCCAATGCCCAGAACAGGGCCTGCCTCCTGTCAGGGCCCCGTGAACACTTGAGGAAGGATGAAACCCTGAGAAGTACACACTCCTGTTAGGACTTCACAGTGGCAGTTGCCTGCCCATCTGGACAGAGGGTGCAGGTGGGCAGAGGGCCATCAGGTGAAGCTGACAGGAGCCCAGCTTCGGGCGCCACGTGCCCTCATTCTCCCCCCCCCCCCCCCCCCCCCACCCTCTCATCCCTCTAGGCTCTGTGCTGCTTCCCCAGGTGGTGGTTTAGGTTTTCACCCCAGCCTCAGACTTCCTTCCCCAGCCCCAGCCAGCCTCCGGATGTGGTGGCAAATTCGCTACTGTACCGACCTCAGCTGCCCCCAACAGCCCTCCTAGGAGCAGCAGGGGGCTCGTCTTGAGGTCCTCATCCCCCACCCAGCCCTGCTGGTTGGGAGGCCATCTCAACCTGGGTGCCTCTGGGGCTCAGCCAGGCCTTGGCCTCTCGATGCAGCCCATGGGCGGCAGCTACCCGCTGGATGATCTTGGACAAGTCACTCTGTCTCTCTGAGGGTTCAGCTTCCTGTATGTAAACTAAATGGTAGCCACCCTTATTATTAGCTGGGGAGGAGAAATCAAGTCCAAATGGCTCCTGAAGGGGTGTTTTATGACAGGCCTGGCACATTCTAGGGCCTCAATTCATACTTGCTGAATGACTGAGCAAACCCACCCACAGCACCTGAGTGTCTGAGGTGCGCATGCCTTTATCTCAGCACATTAGAGTCACAGCCAGCAGGACTGAGCTTCTGCTGTGTTCTAGGCACACTTACACCGTCTCATTAATCCCCACAAAGACCCTCGGGGGTCAGTCCAATTGTCCCATCTGAGAGATAAGAGAAACAGGCTCACAGCGGAGAAGTCACCAACCTAAAGTTCCCCAGAGATAGACACGTGCACACTCCCCCAGGAGAACAATGTGCTTTCCGTCTGTGTGGTGGTGAGGCTGTGTGGTCCTCCCTGGTCGCTATGGTTCTTCCAGGCTCCCCTAGGCTTTTATTTGGCTCTTCACCCTTCTAAAGACTGGGGCAGAGTGGGAAGCTGACTACAGGAGGAAGGAAGCTACGCCCCTTCTGCACCGGCCCTGCGCCTGACCCTACCGGCACCGGCTGCACCAGCCCTGACACTCCAGTCTGTTCGTGGCACTTTGGCCACGGTCGTTGGAGCAAGACCTGAGGCAAGGATCTCTGTCCATCTGGAGGCCTCGGTCTTCCCACCTGTGGAATGGGCTAGGGTGTGTCGCGAGGGAGGACGGGGTGACGCTCTGGGAAGAGGCAGGCTCATTCCGGAGAGCGGACCGGACCTGACACCGTCTCCCACCCTTTCCCCTGCGGTGGGCGCCGGATGCAGGCCAGGCGAGATGGCTCCCTTCCTTAAAGGGCCAGACACCTCCTCAGCCCCGGCCTCGCGACCCGTGGTGGGGCTGAGGGTGACTTGCTCCTCCCTCACCAGCTGAGGGAAAAGTCAACTTTCCAGACAAGGGTTTGTTGGTGAGAGGAATCAGTCTATCCTCCCAGTCCTGCATCTCCCATCCTAGGTCCCCAGGCCTGAGCGGGGGAGGTGTTATCCCCAACTTGGAGGCGCGCTCAGCCCGCCCTCCTCTTCCGCCCCCAGGCTCTCATCAGGTTCCACCCTCTCTGACGTCACCAAGACCGGTGCCGATTGGTCAACTGAACTGTCACTCTGAACACTTCCTCCTGGGCCGCCGCTGCGGAGTTAAACTTTGGAGGGGGAAAAAGAGCCACCGGCTCCCTGCGCTGGGCGACTTTCCCATCCTTCCCACCCCCCGCCACCCCACTGCCGATGGTAACACCGCCTTCCCCGCGGGCCCCGACTGAGTTTTTCTCCAACTTCCGAGACCCGTGAGATTCCCTCCTTAGCACCCCGGCCCTCGGGATCCATCTGCCCATCCCCCGGGAACCCTCTGCCCATCCCCGGGCCCGCCATCGGATCCCTGGGATCCATTCGATCCCCGACTCAGAGGCTCCTGCTCTCCACCCTCAAGGTCTGGTGAATCCTCTGGCCCCCTTCTTAAATGGATCCTCTTCCTAGAGCCACTGACTTCTTGACTCCACCTGCTCCCTTTCCAATCCCCTCTCTCTCCACGAATCCTTTGGATCCTGGGCTCTTCTGATCGCTGTGACCCGGACCTACTAGCTTTCCTTCTTTGATTTCTTGGTATCTCCCAATCGCTGGCCCCCCTCCCCCAAAGCACTAGATTTCTCCTTTCTGATCATCTGTGATCCTTTAATTCCCCGGATGGGTGTCTGATCCACTGGATTCCTTTTCTCTAACTTCCCAGGGTCCCACCATCCTCGAGTTCTCTCAACCTGCCAGTCAGGGTTCTCTTCTTGGATCCCTGGGATCCCCGCTTATAAGATCCCTGGGATACTGTGACCCGAGCCTCCCTGCTCAGGCTTCTCCAGCCGGATCCCGGGGTGGGCGCCGGGCGGCGGACCCCGGGCCTCGCCCTATGGCCGCCGCCCCCTCGCATCCCGCCGGGCTCCCGGGCTCTCCCGGGCCGGGGTCACCTTCGCCTTCCGGCGGTTTGGAACTGCAGTCGCCGCCACCGCTGCTGCCCCAGGTCCCGGCCCCGGGCTCGGGGGTCTCCTTCCACATCCAGATCGGGCTGACCCGCGAGTTCGTGCTGTTGCCCGCCGCCTCTGAGCTGGCCCACGTGAAGCAGCTGGCTTGCTCCATCGTTGACCAGAAGGTGAGCACACAGGTTTCCCACCCCCCCCCCACCCCCACCCCAGCTTTAGGAGATGTCTGGGAGGTGGGGGGGGGGGGGCGCTGGCAGAGGTGGTTTCGAACCCAGTATAAGGAAGAGGGAGAGAAGTGGACTAAGCCTTGGGCTGCTGAGGGTGCAGCATTGGCCCCCCAGCTGCCTCCTCACCCACTACCCCTTTGAGAGAGGCCTGGTCCGAGGTGGGGTGGCCCAGAGGCCTCCCCGAATTGCATGTCCCTGCATGTTGTTGTTTGCTGCAGACAGCAGGGAGGAAGGGAGGGGCCGGCCAGGTGTAGGCGCCGAGAAGGAGCAGGCGGGAGCCCCAGATGTGGGAGACCTCCCTGCCGGGGCCCACCCCAGCCTCCGACTTGGTGGAAACAGGAGAAATTGAAGCCGGGCCGGCCTGGGCGATCGGGTGACATGTGTGGGTGTGGGTGTGGGTGCACACCGGACTAACTGCCAGGGGCAAGTGAGGTCTCAGAGACCAATTTCTGCCCTCCCCCAGGCCGGAGGTGTGTGTGGAGGGGCAGGCACGCCTCTTCAGGATCCCCAGAGGTTCTGAGGTCTCTGTCCCCGCTCCTGATCAGTGTCCCCACCCTTCAGCTCTGAGGCTGGCCTGTCAACACGAGCCTTCCCCACTCCACCCCACTCTTTGCTTTGGACATCACAGTCACTGGGGTTGAGGCCTGGAGAATCTCGTCAAGGGGAAGATCATGTGGGACACAGTGCTTGAATTCTAGAATGCTGAAAGTTAGAATAGTGGGCTACTCTACTGCTGGAATTTTTGACTTTAAAAATGTTAGAGTTCTACACTGTTGGAATATGCAACTGCTAGGTGACCGACTCCTCTGGTTCAAACATTAGACCCTGAGGTGGTTGAAATACTAAAACACTAAAATGTTGGAATATTCGATTCCCATGTTGTTAGAATCCTAGAGCATTAAAATGTTAAAATTTTGGTACCCTGGGTTGTCGAAATCTTTCAGACTAAGATATTCAAATATTAGAATCTTAGTTTGGCAGATCCCTACAACATTAAAACATTAGGCTACTGCTAATCTAGGTAGTTAAAAGTCTAAACCTTATAATAATTTGTTGGAATCTAGAAATGAATCCTATCATAGGAGCATGCTGGAATCCCCAAATAGTCAAATTCTAGAATCTTCTTAGACTCCTGGGAATGGATTCTCTGGGCTTCAGAGAAAGCACGAGGAACCTGGCCAACTCTCCCATTTTACATACAAAGAAACTTAGAGAAAGACCCCCGGGGGCAGTCAGGACTGAGTCCTGGCACCTGGGGACCCTCTCCCAGCAGCAAGAACAGATTAGTTTCCTTTTGCCACCAACCCCTCTTCCCCTCAACCAGCTCCCACACCCAACTCAGCCTGCTCCTTGGGGAAATAGGCTGGGGGGAGATCAGTTGTTCCCTGGGTAAGATTCTTTATCTGCTCAAGTCCTCAGCCCACCCCCTCAGGCCTCACCCCAGTTTTCTTTTCTGCCCCCTGTCCAGGTGTAGTAGGGCCTCTTTCCTTCCTTCCAGCGGCTCCACCTGGGTGGTTTCACTTTCTGTTCTACAGGTTTCATTTCCTGCCCCCCTCTCCCTAAGCTGGGGACCGGGGCACCTGGGTCCTTGGGGCTTTGGGTGGGGGCACCCTGCCTATCTTCCAACTCCTTGGAGCCCTAGACTTTCTGCACCCCCTCACCCCACCCTCCAACCAGGAGTCTTAAATCTCCTCCTTCCAGATTGCCCAGCCCCAGTGCTGGGCGTGGAGCCAGGTAACAGGGACAATAGATTCAGGAAGGAAACTGGTGGTTGGGGGACAAGGAGGGGGGAGGCGGGGGGTGCTGCGGGAGCAGGAGGTGGTGTGGAGATAAGGGAAGGGGTGCTCACTCAGCCGTGCCCCTCTCACTTCCAGAAGATTTTAGGTCTCTAAGATCCCAGAGCCAATCTCCCTCCCCAACTCTGGCAGGCAGCTCTCGCCCACTACACCTGGGTCTCTGGCACCCTGCCCGGCTCGGCTCGAGCTGGGTTTGGGAGGGTACTGGCAGGAAGCAAGGGGCTGCGGGGTCTCTTGAGTTTCCGGGGGAAACAGACCGCCCTGCCCTGGGAAGGTTCCAGACCGCTGCTCTGAGCTTTTCCGTCACCACGTCCCTCTCCCGCCCCCTCAGTTCCCCGAATGTGGCTTCTACGGCCTTTACGACAAGATCCTGCTCTTCAAACATGACCCCACGTCGGCCAACCTCCTGCAGTTGGTGCGCTCTGTCGGAGACATCCAGGAGGGCGACCTGGTGGAGGTGGTATTGTCGGGTGAGAGGCCGAGGCCCGCCTAGGGGCGGAGCCTCGAGCGGGGGGGGGGGGGGGCGGCGGGACATCGGTAGAAGGCGGGGCGGGGTAGGCCCAGAAACTCAATTCTTCAGTTCTAAGCACTGGCAGCAAATCAGTAGCCCCGCGGGAGCTCTTAAAAACTCCCGCTTCGCGGAATGGGTAGATGTGGTCCCTGCACACTGTGGAATTCGCCCCGCACTGAACGTAAATGAGCCAGAGCAACCCGGATGGATCTCACACACCTTGCTTAAGGGACAAAAGCTAAGCTAGGCATTGAATCATGCCATTTACGAAGCACAAAGACATTTACGCTATTTTGGCAGAAGCCAGGAGAGTGGGTGCCTCTGAGGAAGCTGCGGTGGGCGAGGGGGTGGGGGGCGGGTCACAGTGGTTGAAACTTCCATTTATCCATCAGGACGCTGGTGACACGGCGTAAACAGTTTGACGGTTCATGGAGCTATGTGTTTCTGATTTGACCCTTTCTAGACCTACGCGTCACCTTGATATAAAGTTCAAAATGTTTTGCTGTCTGTGTCTCCTCTCGATGACATGCTTAATTCAGTCAGATTCTGCAGCAGGAGATGAAACCCCGGGCACCTGGATTTTCAGCCAGAATCTAGCCCACCCACTGGCCATTCCCATTTGATAGATGCGCAAGCTCTCAGCACTTAGAGGAATCTTTAGCCCTTGGTTCTTTCAGAAAGGCTGAGGTGGATGGGAAGCACCTTCCTTACTCAGGCTGTGTGTCCCCCCCTGCCCCCACCTCCACCCCCCGCCCTGAGTGCTGCAATGCTCAGTAAAATTTGCTGGATGGATGGATGACAATTAGAAGTTTGGATTTACCTCCCTCCTGGAGTCTCACAACCCTTGGATGTTTATCTGCATCCTGGTCTCCCCCCAGACCCTAGTCTTGTTCATGTAGCTGTCTTCTTGATGCTTTCACCGGGTGCCTCCAGGCATCTCAGATATAGCCTGTCCAAGACAGAAATCTTGATTTTGCCTTCTTTTTTTTGTTGCACCGCTGGGCATATGGGATCTTAGTTCCCCCACCAAGGATTGGACCCATGCCTTCTGCAGTGGAAGCGCAGTGTCTCAACCACTGGACCACCAGGGAAGTCCCCTGCCCTTCTAACCCTTCCTTTCCCACAATCTTCTCCAGCTTGGTGAAGGATATCACCATTCACACAGGTGCTCATGCCCCAAACCTTGGGTCATCCCTGACTCTTCTTTTTCTCGTACCCCTTTACTTGGTCCATCATCAGACCTACTGATTTCACCCTTAATTTACATCCTGAAGCTATTTCTTATTCTCTCCATGGATCCAAGCCGCCATCACTTCCTGCCTAGATTATTGCAGTAACACCTAAGTCAACTCATGACATTCCACTGTTGAGAATCCTCCCATGGCCCCCCAGTACCCTTGGAAGAAAAAAATGCAAACTCCTCCTCAATGTGGTCTCAAGGCTGTGCATGACCCGGCCCGTGGCAATTCCGTGAATTCATCTCTTAACACTGTCCTTCTTTCTTTCTTCCAACCATCTTGTCTGCCTTCTGTCCCTTGAAGAAGCCAAGCTCCCTCCCACCTCAGGGCCTTTGCCCTTGCTGTTTTGTTTTTGGTTTTGGCTTTTGGTGTTTTGTTTTTTTTTTAACATTTCTTTACTTATTTTGCTGCGCCAGGTCTTTTTTTTGGCTTGTGGGATCTAGTTCCCTGGACTAGATCAAACCTGGGCCTCCTGCATTGGGAATGCAGAATCTTAGCCACTGAATCACCAGGAAGTCCCTATTCTTTGTGTGTGTGTGTGTGTGTGTGTTTCTTGTCTCTTTCCTAAAAGAATGCTCTCTGAGAGTGGGGCAAAAAATCTCCCTTGTTCAGAGCTTTATCCTGAGTGTGTAAACAGTGCTTGGCACATAGAACCCAGTCCCCTTTCAGTTGCATAATATAAGAAAGGTAACTTAATGATAGACAAAAATTGGGGTGGGGGTAGGGAGCCCAACAAGATTTAGTCCAAAAACAAAACTTTAAAAACAATAGCTAACATATTATTGAGCATTTTCTCTGTGTCAGGCACTGTTTTAACAGGTTTCCAGGACTTCCCTGGCAGTCCAGTTGTTAGGTCTCCAAGCTCACTGCCAAGGGCCCAGGTTTAATCCCTGGTCTGGGAAGTAAAATCCCACCAGCAATGTGGTAAGGCGCAAAACAAAACAAAACAAAAAAATAAAGCTTTCCATATATTCATTTAACTCATAAAAAAGAACTGTAAGCAGATAGTATTAAGATACTGGGCACAGAGACATCCCTGGTAGTCCAGTGGCTAAGACTCTGTGCTCGCAATGCAGGAGGCCCGGGTTCGATCTCTGGTTGAGGAACTAGATCCCACATCCCACAGCTAAGATCCAGTGCAGCCAAATAAATACTTAAAAGAAAGAAAAAAGATACTGAGCCTGTTCTGTGCTAGATTCCTTCGTGGCCCAGACTCTGACCTTTTTCAGGCCTATATCCTCATGTCATCTCCTCAAGAAAGCCTTCCCTGACTACCTATTTTATTTTGGCCGTGCAGCACAGCTTTCGAGGATCTCAGTTCCCCAGCCAGGGACTGATCCCCAGCCCCAGGCAGTGAAAGCACCAAGTCCTAACCACTGGACCGCCAGGGACTTCCCCTGACCACCTATTTAAAATGGTACCTCTTGCATCTTCCCTATCTAACCTCTTTGCTTAATTTTTCTCCCAAGCATTTACTGACTTCTCACTTAGTGTATATTTTATTGCTTAAAAATTTCAGAAGCAGTATGTATAGTGGCTCAGGAAGATCCCCTGGAGAAGGGAATGGCAACCCACTCTAGTATTCTTGCCTGGAGAATCCCACAGACAGAGGATCCTGGCGGGCTATGGTCCATGGGCTCGCAAAGAGTTAGACGCAACTAGCAACTGACACTCTAAAGTACAGGGTTAAAAGCATGAACTCTAGAGCCACCCTGGCCTGGATCTGAATCTGAGTTCTGCACCTTGCTAACTGACCTTGGGCAGATTGCTTCACCTATCTGCGCTGTAGTCTTTTCATCTAGAAAATAGGGATAATCATGTACCTCAGTGGGCTCTTGATAAGGGTAAATTTGTTAATATTATAAAGTACTCAGCACAGTGTGGCTCGGTGGCTCAGTGGTAGAGAACCCACCTGCCAACGCAGGAGACACAGGTGTGATCCCTGGACCAGAAAGATCCCCTGGAGAAGGAAATGGCAGCCCACCCTAGTATTCTTGCCTGGGAAATCCCATGGCGGGCTACAGACTCCACAAAAGACTCTAACACAACTTAACAGCTAAACAGCGACAGCAACTCAGCATAGCGCCTGGCACAGAGTAACTGCTAGATTGAGAGACTGTTAAATGAGAGTATTTCTCTTCCTCATTTTGTTTGTCAGTCTCCCTTACTAGAGGCCAGGCAGAGGTTTTGTCTGTGTTGTTCTCTGTAGTGTCCCCAGCCCCTGGAACAATATCCAGTAATTAATTTGTTGAATTTCCATTTTACGGATGGGAAAAGTGAGAAACATAGGTATTTTTCTTTTGTTTTGTCTTTCTCTTTCTCTCTCTTTTTTTTACACTTCCCAGATCAAGTAGATCAGAAACTCTGAGGGTGGGACCCAAGCATTTGTATTTTCTTTTAGTTAAACATTTTAAAATTGTGATGAAATATACATAAGATAAAACTGCCATCTTAACCATTTTAAAAGTCCAGTGTTTAGCAGTGTTCATCGCACTCACATTGTTATGCAATCAACCTCCAAAACTGCTTTCAGATTGCAAAACTGGAACTCTGTACCCATGAAACAACTCCCCATTCCCCCTCCCCTCAGCTCCTGGCATAGGTACATAGGTGTTCTGGCCAGTGGTGGAGCTGGGATTTGAACCCAGGTCGAATGTAGGATGCGAGTAAATGATTGAAAGAGAGATCAAACCTTGCAGCCGGGAGGACTGTTGAGAAACCTGGGAACGCGGAGGCTGAAATGGCCACCGCTGGTCGCGGCTCAACCATGCGCCCCTCCCTGCTGCCTGCAGCTTCGGCCACTTTTGAGGACTTCCAGATCCGCCCGCATGCCCTCACCGTGCATTCGTACCGAGCGCCTGCCTTCTGCGACCATTGCGGAGAAATGCTCTTCGGCCTAGTTCGCCAGGGCCTCAAGTGTGATGGTGAGAGACCGAGGGGCTGGAGGCGGGGCCAAGAGGAAGGGCGTGGGCGCGAGGGCGGGGCCGAGGTGGAGCTCAGGACCTGGAGGCGGGGCCTAAGAGGGGGAGCTCGGAAGGCGAGGTGAGCGCCCAGAGGCAGGGCTTGGGAGAGGAACTGGAGGTGGGGCAGGAGGCGGGGCCTGGGTTGGGGGCGGGATCTGGGTGGGACTCGGTTTGGGGGTGGAGGGTGGGGACTGGGAGGTGGAGCTCCGAGGGAGACGTAAGAGAGAGGAGTTGGGGTAGAAAAGGGGTGATGGAGAAGAGAGCGGAACCCGTACCAGTCAGGCACCAACGGGAGAAACAGAACCTGTGGGGAGCACATATTAAGGGATTTGGGCGGAAGGAATTGGCTTCCAGGATTGTGGCCGCTGGCAACTCTGAAATCCACGGGGTGGGTCGTCAGGAAGGGCAAGCTGGAGCCCTGGCAAGAGCTGAAACGTCTTTCCACCTGGGAAATCTCAGGTTGCTCTTTAAACCTTTCAACTGACTGAAACAGGCCCACCCAGATTAACTAGGATGATTTCCCTCCCTTAAAGTCAGCTGATTGTGGACTTGAATCACATCGCCAAATACTTGCATGAATGCTAAGTCGCTTCAGTCATGTCCGACTCTGCAACCCCATGGACCGTAGCCCGCCAGGCTCCTCTATCCATGGGATTCTCCAGGCAAGAATACTGAAGTGGGTTGCCATGCCCTCCTCCAAGGGATCTTCCTGACTCAGGAATCAAACCCATGTCTCCTGCGGCTCCTGCATTGCAGGCAGATTGTTTACCACTAAGCCACCAGGGAAGCCCAGGCTACAGTCTATGGGGTTGCAAAGAGTTGCACATGACTGAAGCTACTGAGCAGCAATGGCAGCCCTAAATATGCTTGTGGAGGACTTCCCTGGTGGGCCAGTGGTTAAGACTCCACTCTTCCACTGCAGGGGACACAGATTCGACCCCTGGTTGGGGAAATAAGATCCTGCATGCCGCATGGCCAAAAAACAACAACAAAAAGCAAAGCATAATTAAATACACTTGTGGCATTATTTAAGGGCTCTAGAGATAATAGCTGTATTAGGCCCACAAAAGCCAATTTAGTGCATTCAAAGCTGCTATCAATATTGCCATCGTCCACACATCGTATCCGACTCTTGATGTCTTGGTTTGCATAACCTTCATCACGGTGTGTTCCTGGTGTCATTAAGTTCTAATGGCCATTCTCCAAGTGGACTTCATTGGCCTGGCATCACAGATGATGGTCCAAGTACACATGGTTCCAAAAGAGGCCCAAATGTCTGTCCTTAATGCTAGTGACAACCTTCCTACAGGAGATTGACTCCACTTCGGTATTCGTGCTAGGAGTCAAAGATGAGTTTCTGAAATTCTGTGAAGCATGTGAGTGATTAAAGACAAATTGAGACATGGTTCCTGTGTGCGATTTGCCATCCTGGAACTCCTAGCAGTGCCAACAGCGGTCCTGAGGCTTGCATTTGCAGTTGTGACACTTTGCATTCGAGACTGTCTAGGAGGAGGAATTGCTGAGCAGGAAAGTCTGTAGCAGGCAGGCTGCCAGAAGACAGGTTTCATGAGATGTTTCAAAAGAAGTTTCCAAAGGATGGAGGAACATTTTCTTTCCTTTTTTTTTTTTTTTTTTTTTAGTATTTCTTTATCTGTTTGGCTGCGCTGGATTTTAGTTGCAGCATTCCAGCTGTTAGTTGGAGCATGTGGTATCTATTTCCCTGACCAGGAATCAAACCCAGGCCCCTTGCATTGGAAAGCATGGAGTCTTAGGCAAGGGAGTCCCTGAAGGAAGATTCTTTGCTCCAGAGGGCAGTCCTGGAGTCATCTGGAATTATCAGAGATGTATGGAGAAGCATTCAGGAAGTCCAGTAGGAAATGACAAGCTGAGCCTGACTCTATCATGGTCAAGGATTAAAAATAGAAAAGAAAGAACAAAGTCACACTTCCACCTGATATGATACAACCATCCAGAGTGGGACTGAAAATGTGCTCTTTCTCCAGAAGGCAATGCCCTCATGTGACAGTCCCTTTTCTCCTTTGATATCCTGTAACTTAGATATTGGGACTCTCCAGTTTTCTCAGTGGCAAAGAATCCGCCTGCCAATGAAGGAGACGAGGGTTCAATCCCTGGGTCGGGTAGATCCCCTGGAGAAGGAAATGACAACCCACTCCAGAATTCTTGCCTTGGAAAATCCCAGGTACAGAGGAGCCTGGTAGGCTACAGTCCATGGGGTGGCAAAAGAGTCAGACACGACTTAGCAACTGAACAACAACTTACTATCATGATATAAGTGAGGTGAAGTCGCTTAGTCGTGTCCAACTCTTTGCGACCCTATGGACTGTAGCCTACCAGGCTCCTCCGTCCATGGGATTTTCCAGGCAAGAATACTGGAGTGGGTTGCCATTGCCTTCTCCAGGGGATCTTTCCCACCCAGGGATCGAACCCAGGTATCCCGCATTGTAGGCAGACGCTTTACCGTCTGAGCTACCAGGAAAGCCCATGATATAAAGCTAGTTATTATTAATATGTTATAGGATAACGGGGTAGAAGAGGGAAGAAGAAAATATTTGGTATCCGCATGTATTCATAACAAAGTAAGGAAGAAATAGTCATAACTGTGAAGTCCTCGGGGCTGCAACTAGCCACGTGGCTTTGGCTTCCTTGTCTTCCTTCTCCACTGCCTGGTCCATGTTTCCCTCGCCCTCAGCCAACACCTCACCTGCCCAGGGTGGTGGCCCAAACCTTTCTTTCTCTCTTTTCTGGCTGCCCTACGCATCTTGGAGCTTATTTTCCCAACCAGGGATTGCACGGCATCCTCAACTGCGAAAACGCAGAGTCCTAACCACAGGACTGCCAGGGAATTCCCCAGACCTTTATTCCTGCAGTCTCTCAGCCCTTAGCAGTTCTGCCTGAATTGGGTTTTGTAGTTTTCCGTTGAAGTTAATTACACTAGGAAGAGGTATCTCAAGGGATCTGCTCTATTCCAGAGCTTCAGAAAAGGAGGAGGAGGGGGTGAGCGGAGCTTTAGAGCCCGGACCCGGTAGAGGCTATGAATCTGACCGTCTGGCGCCCTCCACAGGCTGCGGACTGAATTACCACAAGCGCTGCGCCTTCAGCATCCCCAACAACTGCAGCGGGGCACGCAAGCGACGCCTGTCGTCCACATCTCTGGCCAGCAGCCACTCGGTGCGCCTGGGCACCTCTGAGTCCCTGCTCAGCATGCCTGATGAGCTGGTGAGCGGCTGGGGGAATGGAGAGGGTGAGTGGCTGGAAGGTGAGGGGGCTCCGGTGTGGGGACGGCTCACTAGAGTGTCCCCTCCACTCTTGACGTCTGATAGAGCCGTAGTACCACCGAGCTCATCCCTCGCCGCCCTCCCTCGTCCTCCTCTTCATCTTCGGCCTCGTCCTACACCGGTCGCCCCATCGAGCTGGATAAGATGCTGCTGTCCAAGGTCAAGGTGCCACACACCTTCCTCATCCACAGCTACACACGGCCCACCGTCTGTCAGGCTTGCAAGAAACTCCTCAAGGGCCTCTTTCGCCAGGGCCTGCAGTGCAAAGGTCAGCAAGGGCCCCCGGGGTGGAGGTGGGGACAGAGTCAGAATCCACCCCCACCCACACACACACTCTAAGAGGCTTAGGATCTCAGCTGGGCTTGTGGCTGGAAACAAGAACCTCTGGCCTGTTCTTAAGAAGCGCAGGGTCTCAGAGGGGAGTGCCCTGAATCCTGGTGTTCTAGAACCTTTGGAATTCTGGAATCCTAGAACCTCAGTCCTTAGAAACTTGTAATCCTAGCACCTGTGAAATCTAGATTCATATGACTCTCAGCATGGAATTCTAAAACTGTAGAACTTGAGAATTCTCAAATCAGAGAATTGTAGAAACATGTTTCAAGACTTCTGGATCACAGGGTTCAACAGAATGAATCACAGAACCTTAGACTCAAAAATATTAAAACTCTCAAATTATAGATTCTCAGATGTCCATTGTTTTCATACCTTATTCAAGACTCCCCAGTATATTTAATTGCATTGAGCCAACTACAGCTGCATGCAACAAATTCTGGTAAATTCTCTTTTCATATCTATTCTATGACAAATATTTTCTATATCCTTGTTATGGTTTCTTAGATACACCCATCATTTAAAAGTGGGCATTTAATTTCCAAATACATGGGATTTTTAAAGCAAAAAGAAAAGATGCTCAGAATGTTACAACTTTAAAACCATAGGAAGCGAGAATCATAGAAACCTAGAAACAACACATTTGAGTTTGAGAAGTTTAGAACCATATAGCCTTGGAGGCATCCTAGAAATCTAGGATCCCAGAACTTTGAATGACCAAATTCTGGAATACCAGAAGTCTAGACCCGTAAAAAGTTAGAGCCATCCAATTCTAGGATTCATCAGAACAAGCAAATTCTAGAACCTTAGGTGTTTGGAGCTAAAGAACCATAGAAACATTAAGTTCTAGGTTAATGGGTGTACAGAATCCTAAGAATTTTGACACTCTTAGATTCTAGAGGGTTAGAAGTCTAGAATCATAGAAGTGTATCACCAAATTTAGACTCCTTGAGTCCTAGGACTGTAAAGCTATGAACACTTCATCTGGCCCTCTTCCATTTAATTGAGCCACTCCATAGTTGAGGACTTTGTCTCAAAGGCAGGATGACCAGAGTAGGATCAGTTAGCTTTCCTGCTCCACAAAGCGAGAACAGACTCTTTGAGCCTGGGGGCTAGGGGTCAAGGGTCAACCCTTACAGGTGACCTCTCCTCTCCCCCTCCCACTCATCTCCACATTTCTTGTCCTCCTACCACCAGATTGCAAGTTCAACTGTCACAAACGCTGCGCCACCCGTGTCCCTAACGACTGTCTGGGGGAGGCACTCATCAATGGAGGTAAGAAGCTAGGGGTGCTGAGTGAAAGGGCGACAAGACTGGGTGGAGGCCCCTCTGATTTCCCTGTCCCCCCAGATGTGCCCATGGAGGAGGCCACTGATTTCAGCGAGGCTGACAAGAGCTCCCTCACGGATGAGCCAGATGACTCTGGTTTCATCCCTGGCTCCCACTCGGAAAATGCTCTCCATGCCAGCGAGGAGGAGGAAGGCGAGGGGGGCAAATCTGAGAGGTACCCAGGGCCCCATCCAGCGAAGGCCCTTCCCCATCCCTACCGTGGGTTGACTTCACCCTGTACTTTTCTATTTCCCGGTTTCCTGAGACCTGTTGCAGGAGTAGCAAGCAACCTCGTGTGGTGGACGCAGGGAGAATGAGGGGAAAAGGATGGGACGTGAAACCAGGGAGGGGGTGGGGTATTCAGATCACAGTGGTCACCCCGAGTTTCCTCCTAGTGCCACCGGCTCTGGCTGCCTGGAACCTCAGAATCCCTTTCTCCCAGGTCTTTCCTATCATTAACAGAGTGATAGGCTATCAGAGCTGGACCTTGAAGCACTTAAGAAGAGAGGGCTATTGGGAGAGGCAGCCTATTTCACAGATGAGGAAATTGAGTCTCAGAGAGGCAAAGAGATGTGGCCACAGTCAGTCCAGTCCAGGTTCTCACACAGGGATCAAGAGATTGTTGGCTCTGGAGTTGCACAGTCACTTAATTTTTCTCTGCCTTCATTTCCGCACTGTAACAATAGCATGATGTGCACAGCGGCACAGAGGCTGAGCCGCTTGCTCCGTGTCACACAACTGGCTCCACGATCAGTGGGTTCAGAACTAATTACCGCTTACTGGGGGCCCACGATGTGCCAAACACTCTGTTAAGCTCCTAAGAAGGGCTTCACTTCTCACAACAACCCCTTTGGGTGGAGAAACTGAGGCACGAAGAGATTAGTACTTGCCAGGTAGCCTGACTTTGGAAACCAGCCTCTTAATGTGGGTCTCTCAAGAGTCGCCTTCCTCTTTATGGTAAATCTGGAAACACAGGCAAAAAAGTGCTGGCGAAATGGCCCCAGCTACCCAGAGATTGACTCCCACTTCCCCACCCCTCCCCCTGCTGTAGCCCCAGGCACTGTGGTTATTTTCTGCTTGTAACTCCTTCTCTCTCCGACTCTCAGCTCCCTGGGGTACATCCCCCTAATGAGGGTGGTGCAGTCAGTGCGACACACAACGCGGAAATCCAGCACGACGCTTCGAGAAGGCTGGGTGGTTCATTACAGCAACAGGGATACACTGGTGAGTAGGGGCGGGGAGCCAGGTAGGTGGGGCTGGAGTTGGAGGAGGTGGGGTTTGAGGGGGCGTGGCTGGTTGGGGCTTGGAATGGGTGGAGTCATGCTGGAGGCAGAGCTAGAAGTGGGTGGCTCTAGGGGTTTGGGGGCGGGGCGGGATTTGGGGGCGGGACTAAGGCAAGGTCAGGGGTGAGGCGGGGCTAGAATTTGGCTGGGGTTCGAGTCAGAGTAGCCGTAGTATGGGGGGGCGGATGACCTCACCCTCTCAAGCGCCTCTCCCGACAGAGGAAGCGGCATTATTGGCGCCTGGACTGCAAGTGCATCACGCTCTTCCAGAACAACACGACCAACAGATACTACAAGGTGGGCCTTCTGGCTCCCAGGTCCCCCAGCGCTCTCCTCTTTGTCCGCTGTATTCTCCCTTCCTCTCTCAGTTGCTTCAGCCAAATGCCTGCGAATCACACCCTCTGCCCACCCCCTGCTTGCATGCTCCATTCCCATCAGCAAGTGTCTCCCACGTGGACGCCGTGCCCTCAGTTTGGTTTTTGGCTCCATCATGTTTCAGCTGGGGGATGCAGGCAAGTTACTCCACCTCTCTGCACCCTGCGCCTCTCACCTGTAAAGGGCGTCCAAGAATAGTCCTTGCCTCAGGGCTGTGCCGGAATTCAAAGAGATATCTTCGTGGAGCAATTAGTTTAGGACCAGGCGTATGTTAAGCTCCATTAAACTCCCAGTAATTTCAAGTGTGTTATCATTATTACTTTATAGTTAATTTATTGAATTCTTTCTTTGTATTTATTCATCAGTGCCTCCCATGCCAGTCCCGGGTTCCAGCGAGTCTCCTCCCCGGTCCTTGCTTCTGCCCTCGCCCTCACTGTCTTTTTCCACAGAGCAGTCAGAGGAGTCCTTTAAAGCCATTACAACCTCCCGGTGGCTCCCACTGCCCTTGGAATAAAACCCAGACACCTCACTGTTTACCTGCTCTGGAGCATCCTCCTAACCCGTCCCATGGCTGCTTTCTTCTCATCCTTCCCGTCTTCCTCAAGCCATGTTATCTAAAACACCATCCCCGTTGCAACATCTCCATCTCCTGGTTTGTTTGGTTTGGCCATGCGGCATGTGGGATCATCCCTGACCAGGGATCGAACCTGTGCCCTCTGCATTGGGAGCTCGGAGTCCTAACCACTGGACCCCCAGTAAAGTCCTGGCTCCTGCCTTTATTGGTTTCATAAGTTTCTCTTTCTCATTCTTTCCTTCTTTTCTTCCTCCCTTCTTTTGTCTTTTAACACTTGCCAAAGCATATTCTTCCTCTCCATAGACCCTCCACCTTCTCTCCTTCTCTGCCTCCCTCCTTGTCTCCTCTGTCCCATCCTCTCTCATTCACCTTCCATACACAGCTAGAGAGAAATGCTCCCTGCCTTGCACTAAACCCTTCCATGGTTCCTCAGGGCCCTGGAGACAAAGCCCAGGCTCCTGCCTGTGGCCCATTAGGCCCTGCAGAGCTGGCCCTAGCCTGATCTCCCTTTTTTATTCATCAAACCCGGCATACTTACTTTGTGCCAGGCACCATCCATGTAATGGGGATATGGCATGTCCCTTGAACACAAGCCTTTTCTGCCTCAGGACCTTTTCACATGCTTTCGCCCCAACATTCCTCCACCAGCTGGCCTCTTCTTACTTTCTGATCTCTGCTTCAATGTAAATTCCGCCAGGAGGCCTTTCTTGACCACTCCATGCAAACCAGGCTCTTCGCCACCAAACCTGGATTCTGTGTGCTCATCTGAGTAAGTAGAGAGCGCCAGGGTCTGCCTGGAGCCCTCACGCATACTCTCTCTGTCCTGCCAGGAAATTCCACTGTCCGAAATCCTCACTGTGGAGCCAGCCCAGAACTTCAGCCTCGTGCCACCAGGCACCAACCCACACTGCTTTGAGATTGTCACTGCCAATGCCACCTACTTTGTGGGAGAAACCCCTGGTGGGGCCCCAGGAGGGCCTAGTGGGCAGGGGGCCGAGACTGCCCGGGGCTGGGAAACAGCAATCCGCCAGGCCCTGATGCCTGTCATCCTCCAGGATGCACCCAGCGCCCCAGGCCACACACCCCACAGTAAGTCCCCACTCCAGGTCCCTGGGAAGGGGGGTCTCGGAGGGCTTAGGTGGGGCTCTGGAGAAGGGAAGAGCTAGGGAGTGGCAGAGTGGAGAATGTGGCTTCTGGTCTCAGCAGAAATCAGTCTAAATCATTAAGTCCCAGACCTCGCATGTCACTTCCCCTTTCTGAGTCTTGTCCCGGGGCGAGTAAAGACTCCTTCAGGTTGTGAGTTCAGACTTTTTAATTAATGCTCCTTTGTGCCTGGCCTGTGCCAGACAGTGCTGTGGGCCCAGCTGTGACCAAAACAGCCTAGGACCTGCTTTTCTGGGACTCAGTCCCAGAAGGAAGGCAGACTTGTCCCCAGACACTGATGACTCACAGTAGGCAGGGTTGCGACAGGGGAGCAAGAGGGCTGTGGGAGCTCAGAGTGGGGTGACTAACCCAGGCTGAGTGTCCAGGAGGGCTTCCTGGAGGAGGCAACATCCAGGCTAAGACCTGGAAGTCGAGGAGGGGTGAAACAAAGAGAAAGGAAATGGAAAGGAAATCATTTCAGGCGGAGGCAAAGGATGATCAGAGTCCTGGTTTACTATGTTATGGAGCTCATAGTCCAGGGTAACTGACAGATGTTCATCAGATCTTCCTGGGAGAATGACAAGTAGGATGTAGAACATGTGCCAGAGGAATCCGGTGTGGTCCCAGGGTGACATGTGAGCTGAGACTGGGAGACGAGGAGGATTTAACCAAGTCCAGAGTGAGGGGAAGAGCATTCCTGGCAGAGGGAAGAGCAAGTGCCAAGGACTGGAGATAGGAGAGACTGTGATGTATGGGAGGCCTGGCGAGGAAGCCTGAGTGTCAGGAACACACAACAGCAAGGGAGAGGATGAAGTCAAAGGGACTTTGAAGGCAGAGGGACCAGACACTTCCCGTTAGGCTATTTAAGGGACTTGGCCTTCCCCCTCAGGACACTGGGGAGCCATAGCAGAATTTTTTTTGATTAAAAAAATATTTATTTATTTGACTGTGCCAGGTCTTAGTTGCAGCACACAAGAGCTTTAGCTGGGGCATGGGAACTCTTAGTTGCAGCCTGTGGGATCTAGTTCCCTGACCAGGGATTGAACCCAGCCCGCTGCATTGGGAGTGTGGAGTCTTAGCTACTGGACCACCAGAGAAGTCCCCATGGCAGGGTTTTGCACAGGGGAAGGACAGAGTTAGGCTTATGCTTTGGCAAGATCCCTCTGGCTCCCCTATGGAGGGGGAATAGGAGAGATGGAGACAGGACAGGGAGACCAGGCAGGAGGCTAAGGGGCAAGGACTGAATATGCCTCAGGGAGGGGACACATGTTCAAATGGCAGAAGGGTCAGGACTTTGGAAATGTCTGGCCCTGGTTGGGTTGGAGGTGGTGCAAATTCAGGAGAAGAAGCCTGAGTCAGTTTCCTACTGAGCCCCAGTTTCCTCCTCAGTAAAATGGGATCATCACGCCTCCCTTGGTGCTGAGGTCACAGAATGAAATGCTCGGTGAACTGCTTCATGACAACATATTTTGAGCTCCTCTCATTTCCTCCTCTCACTGGCCCTAGGAGGGGGGTCCTTTTCTTATTCCTGTTCTCCGGGATGAGAAAACTGAGGTTCTTAGTGAATGAGTCTAGTCTAACTACTGGCCCCAGAGGGTGGAGTTATGGGTGATCTTGAGCCTGGGGTCTCCTCAAGTCCACCTTCCCCCTCTCCCCAGGACAGGCTTCTCTGAGCATCTCTGTGTCCAACAGCCAGATTCAAGAGAATGTGGTAAGACCCCACCCACACCCAAGGATGTGCCCGTCCCCCGCCCCCAAACCACTTCCCAGCTCTCCCACCCTCCCAGCTTCCTTGACCACCCGCCATCTCATGTGCTCCTCTGACTCTCCCTACCCCCACCCTGCAGGACATCGCCACTGTCTACCAGATCTTCCCAGATGAGGTCCTCGGCTCCGGCCAGTTTGGGGTGGTCTACGGCGGTAAGGATGTTTCAAGAGCCGACCTAGAAAGGCGTCTTGGGGGTTTCTGGGCCCCAGATTTAAAAAATTATTTATTTATTTGGCTTCCCTGGGTTATGGCACACAGGATCTTCGATCTTCACTGTGGCATGTGGGATCTAGTTCCCTGACCAGGAATTGAACCCGGGCCCCTGCACTGGGAGCTCAGAGTCTTAGCCACTGGACCACCAGGGAAGTCCTCAGACCTCCCCTTCTGATTGGCCACATGCTCATCTCCTTTTCTAGTTGATTAGGAAAGCTGGATCCTGGGGGCAGATGGTTGCAGGCTCATGTTTTCTCACTCGGAAAGGCCAGTGACTTTCTCCCGTTATTAATAGGGAAGGTAAACTCTGCCCTGATTGGCCACAGAGCTAGATGCTGGATTCTGATTGGTTACAAATCTAGTTTCTTCTGTTACAGCGCCTCAGAGCTCTGACTTTACCTTCCTTCATTCTACCCTTATTCCTAGGGGCCCCCACCCTTGACATCACTCCTGGGGGCCCCTCAGAGGCCCCTTGGTGGCCTTTCATCCACTTCTGCCCAACTCTAGCTGTGTGTCTCTAGTGGGGTCTTCCTCTTGCCAGGACTGGAAGGTCTTGCTCCTCTCATCCCCCGCCTCCCCTACCCTCTGTCCAGGGAAGCACCGGAAAACAGGCCGGGATGTGGCAGTAAAGGTCATCGACAAACTGCGTTTCCCCACCAAGCAGGAGAGCCAGCTCCGGAACGAAGTGGCCATTCTGCAGGTGAGCCCTGGAGTCTGTGTTCCCGCTCTGCCCCCATCCCTACCCTGCAAGGACTTTCCCTTCCCACTTTCTCCAGTCTGGGGGTGGTCAGGGCAGGCTTCCTAGAGGAGGCGGTATGCATGTTGAGACTGAAGGGGTGGCGCACGTATTCTGAGCAGAGGGACCAGCCTGGGCAAAGGTCTAGAGTTGAGAGGGAACACAAAGTCTTCGAGGAACTTGAAGGGGTTCAGGGTTACTAGGTGGTTTATGTGAAGCAAGGTGGTGGTAGGCAGTGAGGCTAGGGAACAGGGTGGGGTCCCAGCCTATGGGCTTTCTCCTGAGAGTACTAGGGAGCCATGGAAAGATTTTGAGCAAAGAGGGAGACAGAGTCAGATGTGTGAATTTAGAAAGATCCCACTGGCTGCTATTGGAGGGGAGGCGGAAGGTTTGTGGGGCTGGTGCCTAGGGCCCTGGGAGGAGGCTGGGTGGGGACCTGCGTGAACAGATGGGGTTCAGCTAGGCAAGGGTTGGGGAAGAGCCAGGAGGGCGGGGATTTAAAAGATACAGATGTGCAAAGCTTCTTCCCATTTCTTCAGGCTCCCTTCCCTCTTGCTCCCTCAACCTTGGGCCTTCACCACAATTTCATGATATAAAGATCCTTCTGGACACCTGGTGGTGTGGGAGGGGTGGTCCTCTCTGGGGCTCTGGACACCCTTTCCCCTCCCCCACTGCCACCCCCGGGGGGAACGGCCCTCCAGGGATATCCTCTTATTTGTTGTCCACCCGCTCCTGTGGCTTGTCCTCTGGGGTCCCAAGCTCATGGGCGACCTGGATCCTAACCCCCACCCCTCCTCCCCACCCCACCTCACCCACCCCAGAGCCTGCGGCACCCAGGGATTGTCAATCTGGAATGTATGTTCGAGACCCCGGAGAAGGTGTTCGTGGTGATGGAGAAGCTGCACGGGGACATGCTGGAGATGATCCTCTCCAGCGAGAAGGGCCGGCTGCCTGAGCGCCTCACCAAGTTCCTCATCACCCAGGTGCGCACGCCCCGCCCACCGCCCCACCCACCGCCCGCCTCCCCAGCCTGGCTCCCCACCTCTCCTGCAAGACGCACCTGTGCTGTGTGCCCTGAAGGGCAGGCAGACATTGGGTGAGAATCATAATCGCAGATAAGAGAAAATGTAGTAATAATGATCAGAAAAAGTATTAGAATGATACTTTAAAAATTATAATATGATAGAACAGTAGAATAACAGTAATAGAGTAATAACTACAGATACATAATAAGTTGAAAATAATAGAGCGGTTATAATAATATTATAGAAAATAACTACAATTTTTTTTCTTTTATTATTTTATATAATGAGTCAGGCTCGCTGGGCCTGACTTCACGAAGAAAAAGGGAAGGAGAGAGAAGCCTTTCTCTGGGGAGCTCATTCATTCATTTATTAAATGGTTCAGCAAACACAAACACTGTCTGGCCCCATGTTGGGCAGTGTGAGGACACAGCAGTGACCTCGATAGCCCTGGGTCTGCACAGTGATCACCCAGAGTGGGTAGGGCTGAGATGGGGGTGCTGATAATGAGAATGATAAACAATGTGGTCACTAATCTTTATTGAGCCCTTACTGTATGCCAGCCACTGTTTTAGTTCATGTAATCTTCCTAGCAACCCATGTGGTAGTGGTTATTACTACTCCCATTTTACTGTGGCTCAGAGACTTTAAGTAACTCACCCAGGGTCACACAGCTGGTGGCATTTAAACATGGAGGCATGCTGTTACTGAGTAAAGTCAAACAGTGTCTTAGTCGCTCAGTCATGTCTGACTCTTTGCAACCCCATGGACTGTAGCCCGCCAGGCTCCCCTGTCCATGGAATTCTCCAGGCAAGAATACTGGAGTGGGTTGCCATTCCCTTCTCCAAAAGTCAAACTGATTTGTGTTATTTGTCTGTGTGTGTACATACATACATTTAAATTGATTTCACATCACATATAACACTGTTGTTCTGCTTCTTACTTTCTTTACTTTAATAGTGCTTCTGAAAGACCGTTCTATTTCAGTATGTAGTTAGCAGAACTGTCTCTTTTTCTTAATTGTATCCCATGACAATATCACTAAATTCTCCAGTTGCTGAGCATGTAGTTGGTTTCACTATCCCACTCCTGCAAACAACAGCCTGTGAACATTTGTCTACAAACATTGACAGGCTCTGGTGGGAGGATTTCAATAGAACATGTTTCAAACAGTAGACTCCCGAGCCTAAGGAAATGTGCTTAAAATTTTTTTGAAAGGTGTTGCCCAGTTATTCTCTAAAACCTCTTTCAATCTTTATTCTCACCAACAGAGCTTGAGGGTGTCTATTTTCTCAGTCCTTACTCTGGATAATATATTCACCAGTCCTTTTATTTCCCCCCAAGCCACATGGCTTGAGGGATTTTAGTTCCCGACCAGGGGTTGAACGTGGGCCACAGCAGTGAAAGTGCTGAGTCCTAGCCACTGGACTGCCAGGACATTCCTGATACAATCGCTAGTCTTAAAGGTGGAAAAATAATACTTCATATGGCTTCACTTGGTGGTTTAAAAATTACAAGTGAGGTTGAGCATATTTTCACACGTTTATTGACCTGTGCTTTATGTGCTCTTTGGCCATTTTTTTCAGTTGTATTCTTATTGAATTGTAAAGAGCTCTTTGTGTATGAAGGACCCTGGATCTTTGTTGCTTGTGTTGTTTCCATCTTTTATCCCAGTATTTCTTTTCCTCTTCATTTTGTTTGTGGTGTTTACTTTCATTTTGGGGGTTTCACAGCCTTCTTGGAAAGATCTTCCCACCTGGCTGGCCCCATACTTGATTCTGGGACATGTTCTCTGTTAGTTGAAAAGTCTGTGCTGGCTTCCTTTCTCCAGGCCCAGCACCCTTGCTCTCCCAAGCTGTCTGCCTTTGTCAGTCTGGCTTGTGGGGTGGAGATAGAAACTCACTGAGGGAGGCCCATCTGGACTTCAGGTGGGGAGAGAAAACTGCCTGCCTTCAGCAACTGAGGCCGTTTCTCTTTCATTCTGGTCTTTCATCTTGTTCTCTCTTTTTGTCTGTGCTCTCTCTCTCTCTCTCTCTGCAGATTTTTGCTTTTTGCCTCTTGCCTGCCCCACCCCAAGTCCTAGGCTAGGCCCTATACCTCATGAACTTATAAACTTCACAACCATCTTTGAGGTAGGTATTACTATAATCTCCATTTTACAGATGAGGAAACTGAGGTTGAGGGATTTCCTAGGTCTCGCCCAAGGTCATACAGGTATAAGGTCACACTGCCAGGTAGCAGTCTGGCCAAGGTTTGAACCTGGGTCTGTCCAGTTTCCCATCTACCCTCTTTGTTCACCATATTTACTAGGGGTTGGGAAAATCAGTACACTGAAGCTCTGTAGGAGAGGATGTCCATATATAGCTTTGGACCTCCAGGCTCTCTGTCTGTAGAGTGAGGAACTTGGACCTCAGCAGTAGCTTTCAAATAGCATTTCCATACTGAAAACAAGGAAAAAGTCCAAATATTTCCATTCTAAGATATAAATTACAGCTTCATGCTTCTGTCACACTTTTGACAATTTGACATTTTGTTTGAGTTATATAGAATCAGGGAACATCATGGCTTCCATAGACAAGTAGTTAGAAATGGTAACAGTCTTTTTTTTTTTTTTTCATTTATTTATTTTTGGCTGTGTGGCTCTTCCTTGCAACCTGGGCTTTTCTCTAGTTGTGGCGAGCAGTGGCTACTCTAGTTGTAGCGGGTGGCCTTCTCATTGCAGTGGCTTCCCTTTTTGTGGAGCGCAGGCTCTTGGGTTCAAGGGCGTCAATAGTTGCAGCTCCTGGGCTCTAGAGACCGGGTTCAATAGTTGGGAATCACGGGCTTAGTTGCTCTGCAGCATGTGGGATCTTCCCAGATCAGAGAGTTAATCCATGTCTCCTGCATTATCATATAGATTCTTTACCACTAAGCCACTAGGGAAGACCAACAGTTTTTTGTTTGTTTGTTTGTTTAAGTCAGCTCACCTTCCCATCATAGAATATTCTTAAATTAACAGCTACAGCAGGAAGAGTTTTATTTGAAACACTCACAGGAAGGTGTCCACTAACAGGCCATCACAAGAATAATAACCAAAACAACAACAATAATAGCTCACATGGAGTGCTTGCTGTGTGCCAGACACTGCCCTAAGCATTTTATATACCTCACTCAGCTCACTTAAAGCTCACAGCAACCCATGAGGATGGGTTCTATTATTACCCCCATTTTACAGGTGAGAACACTGAGACCCAGAGAGGTAAAGTGACTTGCTGTAGGCATCAGGCTAGTAAGTGTGGAGCCAGGTTTGCTACCTTGATAAGGCTGGCTGTCAGACCGACCTAACACCCACATAACACCCCGCCTCTTAAGGGTGTTATGTTTGATTTATGTCATATTAGTATTGTTTGTAATTGTTTAGTATTTCAGGGTTTTAATCCGTGAAAAATATTTTTTTTAAAATTGAATCACACAATAGCACCTCCTTGAAACCGCTGCATTATTCATAGCTCTTTTTTAGCAGGATCTGCATGTCAGGATGTCAGGATCTTCCCCAAACCCCTGCTCCAGTTCAGTCTCCCTAGAATTATATGTCCAGCTTCTATCTTTGACTGAAATGGTTCTGGGGTTCTGAGCTTCTTCTTTGGTGCTCCAATGCCTTCCTGGTCTGGGGCGGGGGAGGGGGGGGCGAGTGGAGTTGGCCGGGGGGCGGGGGTGGTGATGGCATGGATGGGGTTTGGAGGGCTGGCTGCTGAAGGCAGAATCTCACAGCAGGGACTTTTCTAACTATTTTACTGGTGCCATCTCCTCCCCTCAGATTCTGGTGGCTTTGAGACACCTTCACTTCAAGAATATCGTCCACTGTGACTTGAAACCAGAAAACGTGTTGCTGTCATCAGCCGACCCATTTCCTCAGGTCAGAAATGTCCCCTCCTTATTTGGGGAAGTCCATCTAACACTAACGGTGGGTGGGGACTGTGTTAATCAAGATAATTAATCAGCCACAGAGACCCAAGATAATGGCTTTAGTGAGACAGAGGCTTGCTTCTCACTCATGGAGGGACCAGCATAATCATTTTGAGGGTGAAAAAGCAGTGCAATGGTGTTGGGACCACAGCTCCTGCTGTCTTGTTCTGGCCTCTCTATGGCGTTGCCTGGTCTTCGTGGTCCATGTTGTGCCGCTGCTGCCCCTCCTCTCAAATGTAAAAGGATAATGTGGGGGAGGAAAGAAATGGGGTAGAAGAAATGAATGCACCCCTTTCCTTCCCGAAGGTAATATTACGAACATGCACGGGGCACGCCTCACATTCTATTGGCCAGGACTTGATCACGTGGAGCTTCAAAGGATGCTGGGAAATGTAGTTTTCATTCTGAGCAGCCGTGTGGCTCATTAAAAATACAGAATTTTTATTAAGGGGAGAAGCAGAGAACAGATATTGGAGGGGAGCGACTGGTAATTTATTCTATGGGTCTCTTAGGAAAACAGTTTTTTGGTGTTCTTCTTTGTTTGTTTTTAATATTTATTAGTTGCCACATGTGGGATCTTTAATCTTCCCTTCCATATGTGAGATCTTTTTTAGTTGCAGCATGTGGGATCCAGTTCTCTGACCAAGGATCAAACCCAGGCCGCCTGCATTGGGAACGTAGCCTCTTAGCCACTGGTCCACCAGGGCGGTCCCAGGAAAACAATTTTGATGAGCCTCTGACTGGTTAGATGAGAATCCCCTTGGAGCAAAGCCAGATTGAGCAAGGGTGATGATTATAACAGCTACAGTTGATTGGGTGCCCACTGTGGTTAAGGGCCTTTAGCTACAGCTTCTCATTTAGCCCTTCCACATCCCTGTGAAGTTTTTGCTTCCTTATTTCTCTTTTGTGATTATTTCATTTCATTTTAAAAGTTCATTTTGGTTATCAACTAAAAATTATTGTGTGCCTACTATGTGCCAAGCTGCATGCTGGAGTATTAGGAACTGTAGTAAGTAGAGACATCCCCATCTCCATGCCCACTGGTTTACAGCTGGGGCTGATTTTGCACCCCAGGGGATATTTGACAACACTGGAGATGTTTTTGGTTGTCACAAGCTGTTTGAGGGGGAGCGTTACTACTGGCATGGAGGGATTGCTAAGCATCTGACAGTGCACAGGATAGCACCAAAATACAAGATTATCCTTCCGTAATGTCAGTAGTGCAGGGTATGAGAAACCCTAACTTAGAGCAGTAATATCCACTGGAAATATAATGTACTGGGACTTACTTCCCTGGTGGTTCAGTGGCTCAGACTCTGTGCTCCCAATGCAGGGGGCCGGGATTTGATCCCTGGTCAGGAAACTAGATCCCACCTGATGCAACTAATAGTTCACAGGTCACAATCAGAGATCCCATATAAATTAAATTTTATTTAATTTATAAATAAATATAAATTAATTAAAAAATAAATATAATGTGAACCCCATCTATAATTTTACATTTTCTAGTAAGCCAAATTTTAAAAACTGAAGAGAAACTGGTGAAATTAATTTTGCTAATATACTTTATTCTAATATATCTAAATATTAACATTTCAACATGTAATCAACCACATAAACATTATTAGTGAAATAGTCTTTCTTTTCCTACTAAGTCTTCCAAATCTGGTGTGTATTTTACACTTAAAGTAAATCTCAATTTGGGTAATAAATTTCTATGAGAAATACTTGATTTTGCACTTAGATCTCAGAAAGTTAACAGTTGGGAAAGTAGGTTGACACACCCAAGTTGTTCCAAGCTTATTTAAAAACTATCCAATAAAAAAATCTAGGACCCCCCCTTTAAAATATAAATTAATTAAAATTAAATAAAAAATAGTTTCTCAGTTGCCCTTGCCACATTCAGGTGCTCTGCAGCCACATGTGGCCACCATACTGGACAGCAAAGCTCAAAGAGGGAAGATGAAATATTGGTCAAATTGTCACAAGAATATAATTATATCTGTGATGAGTTCTGTGACACAGTTCTATGAGCTCAAACTGTATAGCCCAGTGGAAGGTCAGAGAAATTTTATCTGAAGAAAGAGTAGGTTTTTTGTGGGGAGGGGACAAGTGTTCTAGTCAATGGGAGCAGCCTGTGCAAAGGCCCTGTGGTATAGTTTAAAAAAAAAAAACAGTTTTATTGAGATATAATGTGCATACTATACAATTTACCACTTTAAAGTATACAATTTAGTGGCTTTTAGGGTATTCAGAGTTGTGCAACCATCACCATGATCAATTTTGGAACATTTTCATAACCACAAAAGAAACCTCATACTTCTAGCCAACATCCTCCAATTGCACCATCCTCCCAACCACAACAACTAATCTACTTTATGTGGATTTGTCTGTTCAAGCATTTTATGTAAATGGAATAAACAAACACTTCTCTATATGTGTGTGTGTGTGTGTGTGTGTGTGTGTGTGTGTGTGCTGAGTAGCTTCAGTTGTGTCCAACTCTTTGCAACCCCATGGGCTATAGCCCGCCAGGCTCCTCTGTCCCTGGGATTCTCCAGGCAAGAATACTGGAGTGCGTTGCTATGCCCTCCTCCAGGGGATCTTCCTGACCCAGAGATTGAACTGGGTTTCCTGCACTGCAGGCAGATTCTTTACCATCTGAACCACCAGGGAAGCCCGTTATACACGGCCATAAAAAGAAGTAAAGGACTGACGCATGCTGTAACATAAATGAACCTTGAAAACAATTAAGGAAAAGAAGCCAGTCACCAAGGATGACATATTATATTATTGTATATTCCATATTGTGTATTTCATGTGTACATATATGGAAGATACAATAATAGTATGTCATCCTTGGTGACTGGCTTCTTTCCCTTAATGTTTTCAAGGTCCATTTATGTTACAGCATGTGTCAGTACTTCTTTTTATGGCCATTTAATATTCCATCATAAGATAGGTAGAAAAGGGTGGCTCTTAGAAAAGTAAAAGATTATAAGGTCTGTTAAAAGGCAAAGGATCCTAGGAAAAGGCTGTCACATTGAGATCTGGGTCAGGGGTTGGGGTGTGGCTGTTTTTGAAGGCAATAGAGGCTTGGGGGCAATAGTGATCCAGAGAAGGGTTTTGAGTAGGGGAGGGACAGTATACGAATAGAGGTGGCAGCTGCCTATGGACTGGTAGGCAGCAGACAGGACTTTGAACCCAGACTTGCTGGCTCTGAAGCCTATCCATGACCCTAGACTGCCTCCAACAAGGGCAAGGTAGGTTCACACCTATTACAATGGATGCCGTGCTTAGCTGTTTACATGCTGGGTGCCCTTTAATCCCCAGGGAAGCCTGATCGGCAGCTGCTGTTAACATTCTTAACCCGGATGACAAAAACGGGGCTTCGAGAACTACTGTCCCTCAGCTGCGATCCCCGACGCTCTCTCTATGCCCGCCGCTGCTCCTATCATTTTCCCATATATTTACTCTTTCAATTCACACAGCTACCCTTTAAGGTAGGGACTGTTAGCATCGCCGTGGTACAAGAGAGAGACAGAGGCAGAAGAAGGCTGAGACCTGTCCGACGTGACAGAGGGATGGCAGCAGGGAGCCTTTATGGAGCCTCACTGCAGGTCGCGCATTTATTGTCCTGTGAGCTTTAGATGGATGAAACGCATGTAATCCTCACGACAGCCCTTTGAGATAGGCGCTGGTACGATCTTCCTCCTCGTACAGATGAATAAACGGAGGCCCAGACAGAGGAAGCCCCCTGCCCAGGGTCACCCAGCTAGCTAGTGAGCAGAGGAGCCTGGATTCAAACCAGCGTCCGATTTTGTCTGGAATACCGTAGTGGCGGTACACTTGCGCAGAGGCGGGAGGTATGACCTCCATACGCCCTGAGACCCTCTACCCCTCGCCTCTGCAGGTGAAGCTGTGCGACTTCGGCTTCGCGCGCATCATCGGCGAGAAGTCGTTCCGGCGCTCGGTGGTGGGCACGCCGGCCTACCTGGCGCCCGAGGTGCTGCTCAACCAGGGCTACAACCGCTCGCTGGACATGTGGTCGGTGGGCGTGATCATGTACGTCAGCCTCAGCGGCACGTTCCCCTTCAACGAGGACGAGGACATCAAAGACCAGATCCAGAATGCTGCATTCATGTACCCGGCCTGCCCTTGGAGCTGCATCTCGGCGGGAGGTGCGCAGCTAGCTTGACTCCTGGATTTAAGCGAGGGGCGGGGCCCCGCGGTGGGGGCGTGGTGGGGATAATGGGCGAGGCCGCCCTGAGAAGGCCAGTGGTCGTGAGGGTGGAGCCTAATGAAGGGGCGACAGCACCCGGAAGACTCTGTTTAAGGGAGGCACTGAGACCTGGAACTTTGGGGGAGGGACTCAGCACGTGTGTGAAACTAGGGTTTGAGGCCTCAGGCCTAGACTAGGTTATGCGAGTTGGAAAGGAAGTGCCCTGGAAACACTAAGACACTTGCCACCTTGGAGGCTATTAATACTTGGCTTGTCTAGGGCGAGACCAGGAGAAGGACTAGACCCGAGAAAGTGAAAGGGCTGGGATGGCCAGGATTGAAAGAACAGGTCTTCCCAAGGTATTGGCTGGAGCCTGAAGTCTTTGGGGTTATGACCCCAAAAGGATTAACCCCGCAGAAGCAGTGGCCAGGGGGCCAGGGTTGAGGAACAAGGGCTTGGCTAATTTGCCGGGTACTGGGGCCTTGACTGGGATGAAGATGGGCCTGGGCCCTGGGATTAGATCCAGTGATGGAGGGAGCTGATTTAGGGGCTTAGCTAGAGAAGGGGCAGGGGGGCTTCCCTGGTGGCTTAGGTAGTAAAGAATCTGCCTCCAATGTGGAAGACTTGGCTTCAATCCCTGGATTGGGAAGATTCCCCTGGAGAAGGGAATGGCAACCCACTCCAGTATTCTGTCCTGGGAAATCCCAAGGACCGAGGATCCTGGCGGATGGGCTACAGTCCATGGGGTTACAAAGAGTCAGACATGACTGAGTGACTAACACTTTCACTCAGGAGGGGCAGGGCCATGGAGGGTTTCTGCAGACTTCTAAGGGAAGGACTGATCCTGAAACCAAAGTCAGGCCTGGAATCTGGGAGCAGGTGGAGGTCGGGAGAAGCATGGGGCTATGGGGGTCGGGGCTAGGGGACAGGACAGAGTTGGACATTGGGATCTCTGCATATAGGGGCTTTGGCATTGTGGCCTGGTGGTGGTGATGGTCTTTGTCATGCTCCTGCCGGCTTGGAGACGGGTCTGGGAAATTTAACTCCTGAGGGCCCCCAGCTTTGGGGCAAAGCCAGGTGTGAGGGTGAGCCAAGGGCGAGGCTAAGATACTGGGGTGTGTGAAGATGCCTTAAATGAGTTAGAACAAAGGGCAGGTTCTGAAATCAGAAGCTCAGGAAGACAGAAGTGTGGGAGGGACATTAGTTAAAAAGACAAGCATTTGGGAGTTCCCTGGTGGTCTAGTCATTAAGATTGAGTGCTTTCACTTCCATGGCCAGGGTTCAATCCCTGATCGGGGAACTGAGATTCCAAAAGACACAAGGTGCAGAGAAAAAAACAACCAAGCTCATCCATAGGAGTTTCTTCAACAAGTATGTGTTGAGTGTCTACTTTGTGCCTAGTACTGACTGTCCTAGGTTCTGGGAATACTGGAGTCAGTTGGAGAGAAGGGATCATGAACGAAGGTTGCCCAGTGGTCTGGGAAGAGGAGGGGGAGGGGCATAGAGGATGTGACCTCATGGAGCAGGCAAAGGGGGTTACTCAGTGCAGGAAAAGGTGTTGGTGGCCCAAGCAAGACGAGCACTGAGCAGTGAGGCGGTGGATTGACTTGAGTCCTGGAGCAGTATAAGGGGTTGTCTTTTGGGACCTAATCCAGAGTCCCTCAGTCAAAGTGCGTCCTCCAGTGTATGCGAGTGAATTTGAGTGTGGATGGGTGTGTGCAAGGGAGCCTGTGAGAACAAGGCCTATACTCAGAGGAATTTACATAGTGGGGCCTTGTCTTTCAAGGCTCATGATCAAACAGGGAGCCTTGGACAAGTGCTAGCTTGTCTTGAATGCCTGACACTCGCTAATCGTTTTCATAGAGAGTGGGCCTCCAACTCTGGGTCTTCTGCAGGAAACTGGTGCCTGATTAGCATCTCATAACATTGTTTTCTTTTCATTTTATTTTTGTGGACCTGGCAAGTGATCTTAGGATTTCTATTGACAAGGGTGATGGAAAGTTTCCATTTTATATAATTATGCATCCTATATTTTATATAAAGTACCTATTTATACAATTACATATATAAATATATAATATTTGTATATTTTCACCTTAAAAAGTGAGTTGAAAAAGTGAATTGATTTAAAACCAAATTCCACCTATTTTCCAAGGGTTATGTACATGGTTCAGAGTTTCTCTATGTACAAAAAGGTCTAAAATGAAAATTCTCTCTTATTCTTTTGACATCCTTCCCAAAGGCAGTGTCTATTACAAGTCTATGCAAGCAGATATGGGTACATACATTCTCTTATTTCTCCTTTTACACAGTGGCAGCATGCTATACACAATATATTGTTTTTAACCAACTTGCTTTGTCCACATCCCAGCAATCTTGGGTAAATGAATTGGCTTAAAGAAAAATACTAAGTGAAGTATAGTATAGATGTACCTGTACATACTTGTGTTTGACGAAACCTATGAAGGTGGCATAAGAATGGGGAAACATTCCTATGGTATGAGACTTGGTGAGGAGATGTAGGATCCAACGTGAGGGATGGGGATAAATGTGTAGTTTAATGAGGAAATAGGTGGGAGAGTGATTTGTGCAGGTGAGGCTTACTGCACTGAAGGAAGGCCCCCATGGCAGGTGAGTAGGGTGGGGTGCCTGTTGAAGGAGGGCGGCCCCTCACCCTGCAGGATTTCAGCTGTCTCTCTCCTTCCGGCGCAGCCATCGACCTCATCAACAACCTGCTGCAGGTGAAGATGCGCAAGCGCTACAGCGTGGACAAGTCTCTCAGCCACCCCTGGTTACAGGTGACTCAGGGGCGGGGCTGAGAGCCAATGGGAGGGGCTGAATCATTCGTTGGGATAGAGGAAGGCGTGGAACCACATCTCTTATTGGATACAAAGGTAGTTTAAGTTGTAGGTACATTTCCCGTGGACTGGGAATGTGGCTGAGCCTCCCACTGGCTGGGCTGTAGAAGGAGATGGAGCTAATTGGCTAGGTAGGTTGTGAAGGGTGTGGCTTCACGGTCCTTGGTATCCGGCTTCTCACTTGCAGGGCAGATCCCATGCGGGTGATGCTCTGTCAACTATTGGCTGCCCTTGGAGCAGTACCGAAACTAATCTCTGTTCTCCCCGGCGCAGGAGTACCAGACGTGGCTGGACCTCCGGGAACTGGAAGGGAAGATGGGCGAGCGGTACATCACGCACGAGAGTGACGATACGCGCTGGGAGCAGTTTGTGGCAGAGCACCCACTCCCCGGGCCGGGGCTGCCAGCCGACAGGGTGCTCGGTGGGACCCTCCCACCCCCGGACCACGAGATGCAGGGGCTGGCCGAGCGCATCAGTGTCCTCTGAGGTCTCGGGCTCCCGCTCTGGCTGCCTCGTGATGCTGTCCTTGCGTGCTCGGAGAGTGGCGCTTCACACCTTACCAGTGATGAACTGTTCTAAGGAAAGCAGTTTCCTGCCCAAGTTGGACACGCCCCCGGGGGAGGGGCATGGCGGGGGCGGGGGCAGGGGCCGGGGTTATTTCCAAAGTTAATTCCCCAACAATTAAAATGGACTCATCTCTGGCCCTATGGCCTTGGTCTTTGGCCACACCGCACTCTCGTATTATTGAGTCTGGAAAAAAGATGGGATGGAGGAGGGATGGAGGGAGGGGCACTGAAGGGAGAGGAGTTTTGGAAGGAGAACTAACGGATAAAAAAATATACGGAGGGAGCACTGCCAGGAGGGAAGACTAGAAAGGGAAACGATATGAAAGAGCATAAAGAGGAGAGGGAAGATTAATGGAAGAGAGATAGAAGGAATCGGATCGGAGGGGTGAAGGATTTAGAAAAACTCAAAAACTCAAGTAATCTCATGGCTTAATGGTTTAATTTTATAATTTGGTGTTATTGCTACTAACTGCACATCTGGTCTATGGTAGAAAGTCGATACACAGTGGTTGGTATTTTCTTATAAGTTGATGTGATGACTTCTCTCATTCGCTGGCTCATCCATTTGTCACACTGTGCGGGGTGATGCTGGGGACACGGTGGTGACCGAGCCAGCCCAGGTCCTACCTTCAGGGGCTTCACCATCCAGTGGGGGAGACAGGCTTGTTCCTGGCTAGTGAGGACCCAGAGTGGGGAGGGCTGGAATGGGAGAGCCCAAGAGGGTGGGGCAGCCTAGAATGAGCTTGGGTGTCTTTGGGGGCAGTTCTTCTAAGCTGACTTGAGGCTCACCTTCACCCAGAAGGTTGTAGGCTGAGAGAACCTCTGTCCTTTGACCTCTGTCCTCCAGTGCCCTAGCTCCCCATTATCACCCAGACTTTTGGCCCTAGAGCTGAAGGCAAGCGATCAGAGCTTGTGCTTACCCAAGTTCTCTATACACCTTGGTCACACTCGAAGTTACACAAACTTCAAGATTTTCCTGAGCCCCATAAAACCAGGATGGTATTCAGCAGCCAATTTAAAACTGCCTGCAATGCAGGAAATGTGGGTTTGATCCCTGGGTGGGGAAGATCCCCTGGAGGAGGAAATGGCAACCCACTCCAGTATTCTTGCCTGGGAAATCGCATGGACAGAGGAACCTGGTGGGCTACAGTTCATGGGGTCACAAAAGAGTCAGACACGACTTAGCAACTAACAAATTAGGCTAGTACCTAGAGCTTAGGCTCCATGTCTTCCCAATTTATATCAATTAGCCCATCTGCTGGTCGGTTGGGGAGTTGCAGCTCTTTAATTTGAAAAGGATTAAATGAATGAACCCTAGTCAATGAGGATCTCCAAACAAACCAGAGCACCTCTGAGGCATATTCCAAGCCCACACTTTGGGGGCATGTCTCTTAGACCCCATCCTGAATGTTTCTCCTTAAACTAACTGGTCTAAAATCCAGGAGGGTAGACAACAAAGGGACAAATCCATCTGCAATGATAGTGCCAGGCCAGGAAATAGATGGCCTGATCAGACTACTCAGACTGATCCCTGACAATCACACTGCGTCTATCTTGGCCACGACTTTTGTCAACATCCTGGGGTCAGAAACTAAAGACAATCAAAAACATGTTGTTAGTTTGATTACAGAACTCCAAGAAAGTCCAACATGAGATGAAAAAAAAAAAAAATCCACACAATCCAATTTAAGGTCCTGTTACTTAAACAACTGGAGATAAATAGGTAAAAAGTCCATCCTATTGGGCCATCAGAAACCACTAAGCCTAATCTTGAGAGAGACACCTACAGGTACTATAAAGAAAAGGAACATTGGACTTTAGCCTGTCCAGCTTTAAAATACAAAAAATGAATTTGAAGGACTTCCCTGGTAGTCCAGTGGCTAAGACTCTGTACTCCCAATGCAGGGAGTCTGGGTACCATCCCTGATCAGGGAAGTAGATCCCATATGCTACAACTAAGACCTGATGCAGCCAAATAAATATTTAAATAAATAAAAGGAATTTGAACCTGAGATTCATTCTCCCTGGTGACTTCCAGCAGACCTTCTCCTCTGCCTCCATAAACACCCCTCAACCCACAGAGGAAAATGACCATCCCCGTTAATGGGCATGCTACCCTCAGCTTTGTAGATACAGGGGCCACCCCACCTCACCTTTCAACCGCCCTCAGGGCTCAGCAATGATTTTGATGAGATACCACAATTTGTCACACTTTAATTTTTTTATTTTTTTGGCCTTAATCACGTGGCATGTGAGATCTTAGTTCTCCATGGGTGTCTGCATGCGTGCGTGCCCAGTTGCTCAGTGGTGTCTGATTCTTTGCCACCCCATGGACTGCAACCTACCAGGCTCCTCTGTCTGTGGGATTATCCTGGCAAGAATACTAGACTGGGTTGCTGTGCCCTCCCTCCATACTCCCTTCCAAGACCCTTCCCAACTCAGTGCTCCATCTGCACAGGAAGCTCCCCCTACCCTATCTATGGATCAGGAGTCATGTGTGGTACGTTCATTCCCAGGAACTCTGCAGACATCATCATCACCACCATCCAAAGGCCAACAAGGAAATCCACAAAATTGCTACCACTCTTCTGACTCCACCTACTAAGGATCTCTCTTCATCTCCTACTTGGAACCCTCTCAGCTGGCTGCACTCTTGTCTCAAATCTTTGGTTTTATTCCCTAATTGGATCATGAGCAGTTCTCTTTTTATTTATCTTCCTAGGAATACTTATCTTCAAATGGCTGGTGACCAGAACCCTAAGTCAGCTCCAGATCTAACATTTTACACAGAAAATGGTTCCACTGGTCTTGCACAAACAGCAGGGATGAAAACCAATCCTGACATCACCCCACACACTTACTGCCAAGAAAATCTTGTTTGAGAGTGAGCTTTCCATATCCCCTTTCATCAATCTGATCATCTCCCCACTGTTGGTAAATTAATGTAACAACGAAATGGTAACCCACTCCAGCATTCTTGCCTGGAAAATTCCATGGACAGAGGAGCCTGGTGGGCTACAATCCATGGGGTTGCAAACAGTTAAACACGACTTAGTGATTGAATAACAACAACAATAAAGGGCAGTATACATCTGTTTTAAACAAGAGGAGGATTGAATAAAGTTTATCTCTACTAAAATCCAGACTCATTTTTTTCTCTGTGGGACTCACAAGATTTTTTTTAACTTATGTATCAGACCCTTCTGTGGCTCTTTATAATGGAAGTATGCCAAGCACTTGACAAACATCTCCCTTAACCCTCATAACAACTCTATGTAGTAGACAGTATTACAGCCCCGATTAGACAGCTGAGGAAAGTGGGGCACAGGGAGGGCAAGCATGTTTTCCAAGGTCACACAGCTAGAAAGTGGCAGAGCTAGGGCTCACCCCAGGCAGTCTGGTTCTGTAGTCTTTGCTCGCAATCTCTAACATTTTCTCTCCAGTCCAGGACCAGAAGGTAACCCAGGATCATAGAGGAGGAAGGATCTTGCACAATCTTCTGGGTCCTGGTTTTTAGGGAGTCAAAGTCAGTCTGAGAAATGGGTATAAATTTTGGAGCTAGATCTTGAAGGTAGTAGGGACGCACACTCAGCGTAGTGACACAAGCTGGCCGCCTGAGGGGGCATCAACCCTGCTCAAGGAGCCAGGGGAGGGAGGAGGGAACCTTGCAAACGAATGTCAGGCTCAGACTCTTATGAACTGTAGAGCGTTGAGAACAGAGCATCTTAGAAGGCAAGAGAACAAAGCCTCTTAGAACGTAGTACAAAGGCCCCTGGAATCGTTGAATGGTGAGCGCAAAGCCCCACAGCATCTGGGAGATAAAAGACATTTAGATTCTGTTCGGCCCAGGGTCTTATAATTCCCGAATTTGGGACAAGACCGATCTTAGACTCTTAGACGTAAGACTGGCTACCGAATTTGAAAGGCCTAGTGCAAAATGAAAATGCAAGGCCCTTTTTCAAAAAATAAGAATGTCAAGACAGTAACAAAGTATTTAACCAAATTCGGGGCCCTCCTAAGCGGGTCATATGCCCGTGAAGCCGACCTCGCTTAGAAGTACAATTTTATGGGCGGATGTCGTCTCAGTTGGCCTGGCCCTCTCGTATTACAGCTGAATATCTGGGAAGGCTTCCTGGAAGAGGAGGCAAAACCGGTACTAGACTCTCAAATCCTTTCCGACCCGAGCGTCGCTTCAGAAGCTGAAGGTTAGGAGAGGTGGGGAGAGAGGAGCAGCTGCCAAAATGTCACAAGCACCCATTCTCTATTTATAGATCACCCCTGCCCTTCTCGCGGGACAGTCCAATGACAGCCAGAGCTCTCCCGCAAGGGGGCGGAACCAGCTGCGGGATGGGAGAGAGCAGGACCAATGACATCCGGGCAAGGGAGGACTTGTTTCATTGTGACGCGTGGGGGCGTGGCCAGGGCCCAAAAGACGGTGAGAAGGGGGGCGTGGCGAGGAGGGCCGTAAGCCGATCGAGTAGGCAGCTGCGAGCATGCGTCGCGTTGGGGGGGTGCACAGCAGAGCATCTTCGTAAGGAAGGGTACCAGCCAATAAGCCGGGGTTGCTCTGTCGCCGGGGGCGTGGCCATGCAGATAAGGCGCGGGTGGGCGGCCCAATGGGCGGGCGTCTATGCAGATGAGACGGTGACAGCCGGGCCAGCGGGCGGGCTGGCAGGCGGGCTGTTGGGGCGGGGAGGTGGGACCGGGAGAGGGGTGGCCGCGGGGCCCGGCCGGTCTGGGGCGGGGGGCCGCAGCCATGATCCGGGCCTTCTCGTTCCCGGTGAGCCCCGAGCGGGGTCGGCTGCGGGGCTGGCTAGAGGGCAGCCTGGCCGGGCTCTGCGAGTTGCACTGGCTCCGGGAGAGACAGGAGTACCGCGTGCAGCAGGCGCTGCGGCTGGCCCAGCCCGGAATGGGGGGCGCCGAGGCCGAGGACGAGGAGGACGCCGACGAGGACGAAGATGCGGCGGCGGCGCGCCGGGCCGCAGCGGCCCTGGAAGAGCAGCTGGTGAGGGGCCGCCTGTCCTTCCGTCCCTGTGCCCTCGTCTGTGTCTGTCTGTCTGTCTCGGTTGGATGCTCAGACACCCGTCCGGGTGGGGGAGCGAGGAGGGGAAAAGGAGAGGGGGGTGGGGCTGGGGAGTCTGGGTGGCGGGCAGGATCAGGCCTCCCCGCCCCCAAACTGGGAAAGGGGGCTGCCTCGCCTCTGCCGGTCCCTCGTGTGATGCACAGGCCCGCATTCCCTACACCCCTTCCCCAAAGAAAATCCATCTGGGCGCCAAGTACGTGTCAAGCCCGGGCTGAGTATTTGGCAGGCGTTGTCTTCTTGCAGCTTGGGGGATAAGGGGATGATAGTACCCATTTTATAGAGAAAAAACCTAAGGCTCAGAGAGGGCAAACGACTCACCCAAGGTCACTCAGCCGGATGCAAACATGCCCCTCTCCTGGCCTCCTATCAGCGGCCCACACCGCCGCCCCCCGCCGTCTTCCCTAAGTCCTAGTGTGCTTGGAGATCTCCGGAGGGGGCGGGGAGGGGGGAGGGGATCCTTGAACCTCCTGAGGGGAAGGATTACTGCTGAGAGGAAGTTCACAGTCCCTTAGGATCCTACGGTGATCTCGACCCTCCGGTGACACTCCCTCCTTTGCTACCTGGCCACAGCCCTGCTTAACCCAAGTGGTGGCAAATTGAAGCAGCATGGGAGTCTGATTTCTAGACGCCCTGGGTTCTTGATGGTGGACGATGAGGCAAGGTGTCCAGAATGACTTAGGGAGCATCACCCCTCTCTCCCTCTCTTTGTTATTCCTTAATTCTCCTGGGTTCTTGCACTCTTTCCCCTCCTGCCACATCTCTGTGACTTTCTGCGCCTGTTTCTCTGCCTTTCTCAGTCCTCTTGGTCTCTGTCTCCCTCGGTCTTCCTTTCTTGCATTTCTTCCTGCCCCACATCCCTGTTTCTCTCTTCCCCTCCCCCCAGCCTGCCAGGCCCCAGACCCCAGCTCCACTTGCTGATCCCATCCTCAAGCCTGTGTGTGGTCAGAGCTTCCCGTTTGAGGAAACCTGAGCCGAGGTAGCAGGGGGAGGGGGCTCTCCCTGCTACTGACCTCGACTGCCCCCTCCTCGGATGGGGAATGGCGGGTAGGTGGGGATAAACTGAAGCCAGACTCTGGGGCTGGACGGCCAGTCCCTCCCCCCCCCCCCCACCTCCCCCCCCACCCCCGCCCCGCCAGGAGAGGGACCCTGCACATTCTTCTGTGGAAACAGAAACAGCTGTGGGAGGCCCCACCCCCTCCCGAAGTTAGAGCCGCGCGTTGTGGGGGCCCTCACCAGCTCACCCCACCCTAAGCTGGCTGGGCTTGGGAAGGCACCTCCCATCCCTCCAAAGAGAGGCAGAAGGCATGGGGATGGGCCAGCCGTGTCCTGCCTCCCTGCCCTTCATCCTCTCCCTCTCTCTGCCTCAGTCTCCCCCTTTTCTGCCCCTCTGTCTACTCCCAGCCATCAGTACTCCCACCCCCCACCCCCAACAATCTCCAAGCAGAGCTCCGTCCCCGCATCAGGGAGGAGGCGGTGGCAGGCAACGGGAGGGAGACAGCGCCACTGAGGGAGGAGCAGAGAAGCGCTAAATATAAACTCCTCTGGTGTTGGGGGTTCCTGGGTCCTTCCAAAGAGGGGGTGGGGGCCTCCTCTGATCCCTGATCCTCTGTTGTGTGATGCTCGCCCCTTCGACTCCTCCATCCCGCCACTCAGGGATACACTCCCTTTGAAACAAGAAAGATTGAGGCTAGAATTGATTCATTTCTAGTAGGAAAGATAGGGATGCAGGGAAAGATTAGGGAGAACCTCACAGAAACGAGGCAAGAATCCTGAATGAGGCAGGAGTGCTGTTCTCTGCCGCCAAGGAAAATGGTCCCCTTCCAGCAAGAAGGACTCAAGTTAGACTTGCAGAAGGACTTCCTAACAGAGATCAAGGGAACTGGACACAGACCAGGGGCATGTGAGTGGGGGCGGTAAAGGCCTGGGAAAGTTTGGGCAAAGGGGTCTCCAGGGGTCCAAACCACATTCATCTTAAACCTGCCTGAGTTGGACAGCCTCAGGTCCACTTGCAAACGGGCTTGCAAAAAAAATAAATAAATAAAACCAATGAGGGGCACTGTGAATAGGCAGAGAGCCAGATTCAGGCCAAGGACCTTCTGGTCTTTTAAAGATTCATCCTCTTGCAGCTGGGAGGATGAAGAAATGAGGTCAGCCTTGCAAACAGGGGGGTGTTGTGGGGTCCAGGCACCGGGGAGGAAGAGGCCTCTGCTATTTATCTTCCTTACTCCTGCTCTTCCCTGCAGTGGAAGAACTGAAATTGGACCTACTGAACTTACTGGGGGAAAAAACCTTTTTTCATTTATTTCTAATTACACCAGTAAAGCATGATTTTATATTTTCCCTGTTAGAAATTCATGGCTTTCATGTAATAATAAAAGTCAGTATTTATTAAGTGCTTAAAAGGAACTGCTGTTTAAATTTGTTTAATCCTTACAACAACCCCATTGGAATCAAAAGATGCCCATGTTAGAGATGAAGAAACTGAGGCCCAGAAACTGGCTCAAGGTCATACAGCTGGCAAGTGGCTGTGAGTTGAACTTGAACCCTGGCAATTTGGCTCCCAGCTGTGCCTCCATAAACACTTCATCCTACCATCCAGTCCCCTCATCCCTCCCCGACCCCCTAAAATCCACCCTCTTGTCTGTGATCACCATTGTCACCCTGGTGTAAATTCTGCATCTATGCACAAAACCAGCCTACATTCCAAAATACATAGAGTTTGCTTGGCTTTTTTCAAATTCCAGTTTCTTGAGTGAGGTATCAGAGACTATGGTTCTTAAAGTGTGGCCTGATGCACTAGTAGCATCACCCAGGAACTTATTAGAAATTCAATTTCTTAGGCTCCTGCCTGGAATCAGGGGTCAGACCCAGCAACCTAGCTTTTAATACCACCCCCAGGTAGTAGTTCTGACTCATCATTATACTGCTTTTCTTTTTTGGCTGTGCTAGCTCTTCGTCATGGCACTTGGGCAGTCTGTTGCGATGCACAGGCTTCTCTAGTTGTGGAGTGTGGGCTTAGTTGCCTCAGGGCGTTTGGGATCTTAGTTCCCCAACCAGGAATCAAACCCATGTCTCCTGCCTGGTAGATCGTAACCACTGGGCCACCAGGGAAGTCCCTCTGCATTTTTCTTTTTTCACTCCACAATAGGTCTTGATGATGGTTCTATTATATAGAAATTGCCTCGTTCCGTTTTAACAGCTGTATAGGATTCTACCGTATTCATTCATTCCTTTCCCAAACATTTCCTGGGCACCTACTTTGAGCCAGGAACTGTTCTAGGTACTGGGACTGGGTTGGTGGGGAGGGGTGGCGACAGGGACGGTGCAGCAGTATACAGAAGAGACACGATTCTCTGCCCTTCTGGGGCTGGAGCTGCCGATCTGGTGAGAAAGACAAGGAACAAATGACAGCCTGATACATCATTTTAAGTCAGGAGGTCATTGCTGCTATGTCGGGGAGGGGGGAAAGGCAGGGCAACCCAGGTGCAGAATGATGGGGAGCTATTTTGGAAAGAATGATCAGAGAAGGGAACATGTAGCATCTGAATGAAGCAAGGGAGGGAGCCAGGAGAGTGTGCTGGGGAAACACATCCTACTGAGTTAGGAGCATGTCTGGTACATTCAGGGAACAGTCAGGAGGCCAGTGTGGCTACAGTGGGGTGAGCAAGGACATGATTAGTGTGGGACAGGATGCGGGATATAGGGGTGGTCCTTGATGTGTTTTAGCCATCCCTGACACTGCATCATGTCCCTGCATAGATCCCTGGAATCTGCTCAAGGATGACAGCACTCTGAGCATCTCTGTCCACTGAGCTCAAAGTGAAACGATCTGTTGACTTTCCTCCCAGATACAAGCCCAGATGGGGGCTTCTGTTCTAGGGGGGAGGGGTAAGGACCAGGGCCCAGGAGAGCAGCCACAGGAATAGGAAGTTGGGGGGGGGGGGTTGTCTGCGGGAGAGCCGGCCAGTCTTTCTGCCCTAAATAGGCAAGCCTGGGCGGCTGCCCTCTCAGCCCCTCCTCCCCCCTTCCCTCCCTCCCACTGCCTGCCTGCCATCCAGACAAGCCGCTTTTGTCTGAGGGTCAACCGTCAGCCCGAGGCTGCCCCCACCTCTGGCCTCACCCAGATCCGTGTGAGACTCTTCCTGGCTCCGGTCCTATTTTTCAAAAGGGGGTTAAGTCCTAGTGTCTTGGAGACCCCATGTGTGTTGTTGCAGCCCCTGCCCCCACCGTGTCCCAGTCACTCCCCTTAAAGGGTTTCACCTTCATTTATTTATTCACATCTGATAGGAGGCGGTCTTTTCCTGCAGCACAAAGGATCCATGGTAGACTCCATCGACATTTCCCATGGGGATGAGGTGCTGTGACCCACACTAGGGCTTCTGGGTGAGGATGGAGCTAGGGCAGCAGGAGGAGGGGTCCCTGCTGGAGGCAATGGAACCCCCTGGGGTTTGCTATGGTAGTTCCACTAAGGCTAGATTCACAGAAGGGCATTTGCTATTGTTGACCAGTCGCTAAATCGTGTCCGACTCTTTGCGACCCCATGAACTGTAGTCCACCAGGCTCCTCTGTCCATGGGATTTCCCAGGTAAGAATACTGGAGTGGGTTTCCATGCCCTCCTTCAGGGGATCTTCCCAACCCAGGGATCGAACCCACATCTCCTGAATTTCCTGTACTGGCAGGTGGATTCTTTACCATTGTGCCACCAGGGAAGCCCTCCAGTAGGCATGAGGGGGATTCTTTCTGGGATGTGCAAAGATTTATATGAATCAGGGTCAGCCTGTTTTACCCAAATGAGAGACAGAGTCAACCTGCAGCAAGAAAAACTTGAGGACACCTTGCAGAAGGACTTTTCATTGGTGATAAGGGGCACTGGGGGACTTCCCTGGAGGTCCAGTGGCTAGGACTCCGAACACTCCCAATGCAGGGGGGGCCTGGGTTAGATCCCTGGTCAGTGAGTTAGATTCCACATGCTGCAACTATAGCCTGGAGCAGCCAAGTAAGTAAATACATAAATATTAAAAGGGGGGGCCATGGTGGGGGAGATGGGAGCATCTGAGAAGAGAGAGTCGAAGTGTGGGAGAAGCCAGATGAATGAATGGGGTCCTGAACACTAACTTCTAGCAGTGACCTGCCTTTACAGCAGGAAGACCTGAAGTGATGCTCAAAGAGCATCCTAATAGGGGTTAAGGAGCCATGAGCTCCAGATGGAGGGAACAGCTGGTAGAGAAGGGACAAGGGATGGGGCCTTCTGAAGCCTTATCACTCACACTGAAGAGGGAATGAGGTGCCTGCAGTGTGAGGGACTGGAGTTGGATGACCAGGAGGACTTTCTAATGGGTTGAAGAGACAGAGATATTGAAGGGAATCCTGAAGTTGGGTACTGCTTTTACCTTTTTGAAATTGAGCCTCACTGTCAAAGCAAAACTGCCCATGGGCTGGCTAGAATAGAGGACCAGTTGGCAGAGGATGAGGAGTCTTCTGACCATCTCGCTCTCCCTACCTCCTTAGGAGGCCTTGCCTGGGCTCATCTGGGACCTGGGCCAGCAGCTGGGAGACCTGAGCCTGGAGTCTGGGGGCTTGGAACAGGAGAGTGGGCGCAGCTCGGGTAAGCATGGGTTAGAGGTAGTGGGGTCTGCCTGGACCACCCCACCCCGCTGTCTCCTGTTTCACAGGCTCCTCACTCTGCCTCTTGATCTCCTCTCCTCCACCCCATGTCCCCCTTTCAGCGCCCCCTGATTGTTTTCTCCCCTTCTCTTTGAAATCTAGGCTTCTATGAAGACCCCAGCTCCACGGGAGGCCCGGACTCACCACCCTCGACTTTCTGTGGGGACAGTGGCTTCTCTGGCTCTGGCTCCTATGGACGCCTGGGTCCCTCTGAACCCCGAGGCATCTATGCCAGCGAGAGGCCCAAGTCCCTAGGTAAGGTGGGTGGGGTTGGGCTCCCGAGAGCCAGGCTTTTGACCACAAGCATCTGAGTCAGACCAACCTGGATTTGAAGTCTGGCTGTAACTGTCCCTTTCTGTGTGATTTTGAGCACATTCCTTCTTTCTGGGCTTATCTCTCCATCCATTAAAATGGGATTCTCAACATCTACTTCACAGGGAAGTTTTGACTATTCAGTGAGCCTCTGCCCAAAGACATTGAAACTTGGCACATGGTAGCCATTCGGTAAATAGAAATCGCTGCTCTTCATTTGTTCAACTACGTTTCTGAGTCCCTACTATGTGCCTTCCTGGCACATATCATAGGGGTGAGGAATAGAGCAGTAAAGAAATCGCTGTCTTCATGAAACTGACATTCGAGTGAGAAATAGATAATATACAAGATAAATAAGTGAAACATTTAAGATACTAGATTTTTGTTTATTTATTTAATAAGCTCCCTGGTGGCTCAGACAGTAAAGAATCCACCTGCAATGCAGGCGTCACGGGTTCGATCCCTGGGTCGAGAAGATCCCCTGGAGAAGGAAATGGCAACCCACTCCAGTATTCTTGCCAGGGAAATCCCACGGACAGAAGGGCCTGGTGGGCTACAATGCCTAGGGTCACAGTCTCACGTGACTGATGACTTTCACTTTCACTTTTCATTATTTAACGGTCATGTCCCATGTTAAGATCTTAGTTCCCCGACCAAGGATTGAACCCATGCCCCCTGCATTGGAAGCACGGAGTCTTAACCCCTGGACCACCAGGGAAGTCCCTAGGATATTAGATATTGACATGTACCATGAAAAGAAAATTATGGAAGGGGATGAGAGCATGTTTCTAGGAGCCGAGGGAACTGCAACTGTAGAAAATTTGGCCAGACACGGCGTCACGGAGACTGTGACATTGGAGTGGCGCCCTAAAGTAAGAGAGGGACTGGGTCAAGCTGAGGGAAGGGTAGTTTAGGTAGCAGGAGCAGCCGAACAGAGGCCGTGAGATGGAAGTGCGACTGGCCCCGTGCATCCAGGAGGTGGAGCTCTCTAAGTGCAGAGGAGTTGGAGGTCAGACACGCAGAGGCAGGACGGACCATGCAAGGCCTTGGAGGCCACCGTGAAGACTTCGTTATGAACCTGATGTGTGGAAAGGGGTGAGAGCAGGTGCTTCGTTGTGACTGTCGTTTTTAATGGGAGTGGGAGAGTAGGGCAGGCGGCAGGCAAACTGCTCCTCCTAGGCTCATAGGGAAAGGGCTTTGAGAGCTTCTCCTCTCTTCCTTTTTTTGCTTCCCTCCCCTAGGAGACGCCAGTCCCAGCGCACCCGAGGCGGTGGGCGCTAGGGCAGCCGTGCCGCGGTCCTTCTCGGCGCCCTACCCGACGGCTGCGGGGTCTGCGGGCCCGGAGGCCTGCTCCTCCGCGGAGCGACGAGCCCGCGCGGGGCCCTTCCTGACGCCCAGCCCCCTGCACGCCGTGGCGCTGCGCAGCCCGCGGCCGTGCGGCCGCCGTCCCCCGGACTCGCCCGAAGCTTCGGGCGCGGGGAGGCCCCTGGACGGCTACATCTCGGCGCTCTTGCGCAGGCGCCGCCGCCGGGGGGCGGGCCAGCCCCGGACCAGTCCCGGGGGCGCGGACGGGGGCCCGAGGCGCCAGAACAGCGTGCGCCAGCGGCCGCCCGACGCGTCCCCGCCCCCCGGAGGCGCGCGATCCGCGCCCGAGCCCCCGGTGGAGCGCGCGGGGGTCCGTCCCGCCAGCCCGGCCCCGTTGGGCCGCGCCTGGGCCTCGCCGTGGGAGGCGGAGGCGACCCCCGAGCCCGCGGCGCCGCCCGCTGCCCCCTCGCCCCCCGACAGCCCGGCGGAGGGCCGCCTGGTGAAGGCACAGTACATCCCGGGCGCGCAGGCCGCCACCCGCGGCCTCCCCGGCCGCGCGGCGCGCCGCAAAGCGCCCCCTCTGACGCGGGGCCGCAGCGTGGAGCAGTCCCCACCCCGGGAGCGTCCCCGGGCCGCGGGCCGCCGCGGACGCATGGCCGAGGCCTCGGGCCGCCGGGGCTCGCCCAGGGCTCGCAAGGCCGCGCGCTCCCAGTCCGAGACCAGCCTTTTGGGCCGCGCCGCCGCAGTTCCGCCAGGTCCCCCCAAGTACCCCACAGCCGAAAGGGAAGAGCCCCGGCCGCCGCGGCCTCGCCGTGGTCCCGCGCCCACTCTCGCGGCTCAGGCCGCGGGGTCCTGCCGCCGCTGGCGCTCCACGGCCGAGATCGACGCTGCCGATGGGCGCCGAGGCCGGCCCCGCGGCCCCGCCGCCCGAGGCCCGGGTCCTGGCCCATCCCCTTCAGCTCCTCAGCGCCGTCTGCTCTACGGCTGCGCGGGCAGCGACTCGGAGTGCTCGGCCGGGCGCCTGGGGCCCCTGGGGCGCCGGGGCCCGGCGAGCGGCGTCGGCGGAGGCGGCTACGGGGAGAGTGAATCGAGCGCCAGCGAGGGCGAGTCGCCTGCCTTCAGCTCCGCATCCAGCGACTCCGATGGCAGCGGTGGCCTCGTGTGGCCGCAGCAGCTGGTGGCAGCCACCGCGGCCTCCGGGCCGGGGGCTGGAGCGGGTGGAGGAGCGCCTGCGGGCCCAGCCAAAGTCTTCGTGAAGATCAAGGCTTCCCACGCGCTCAAGAAGAAGATACTGCGTTTCCGTTCGGGTTCTCTCAAGGTCATGACTACAGTGTGAGTTTGGAGGTTTGCTTGGGATCCACCTTCATGGCCTCTGCACCACCACACCCCCCGCTCACTGACCCTTCTACACCTCCTCCAAAGACCACCAGTCTCTCTGCTTCCAAAGACCCTTCCTCACTGCCCCATCCATTGCAGTCTTGGTTGAAAAGGCTCTTCCTCCACCACAGGGAGGAATTGGGGAGGAGTCCTGTTTGATCCAGTTGAGCTGCGGACTCTGCAGCCCTTGGGCTAGAAAGTTCCCTTTCTGTGGGCCTCACTTTCTTCATCTGTGCTATGGGTGTACTGTGGTATACAGAAGGGGTAATTCAGTTTGAATTTCCCCATCTTAGTTTAGACAGTCCGTTTTTTCCACTTCGTTTCTCTCACCGAGCCCTCTTATTCCTCGTTTCCATGCCAGTTATGGCCCCCGTTCACATTCACAAAGTGCCCCCGTCCACATCCTTGAACTCTTAGGATATCCCCTTAGCACCCTGGTCAGAGACTCTGTGGCTGACCCAGAGGGTGCTTGCAGAGTGCCCTGAAAAAGGGAAGGAGCACTGACTTTGGGGTTTTGAGGGTCAAGTAGGAGTTGGTAACACCAGGAAAGACTCTTTCATCTCCCTCCCTGGACAGATATGAAGGATTGGGAGGTAGAAGAGGGGAAAGAAGATGGCTTCTATCTCATGGCACCCCCTGTGAGAGGGAGTGGGGGAAGCCCAGGATGACCCTCAGTTGTTCCAATCCAGTATTTTTTCCTTAAAAAAAAAATTACTGTATTTATTATGACGATGGTGACTCCCCAGTGCACAGGGGGGCCAGAATCTGTGTGTTTCTCTAACCTCTTTGTAAATAAATGCACAGTGTTACATAAGTGGTGGTGGACTTTCCTTTTATGGTTAAATGGACTTTTCCTTTGGACTAATATTTATTGAGCAACTACTATTTGTTTTGGGTATGGTAGTGTCAGAACCAGATGTCAAATCCTAGCTTAGGTCTCAATAGCATTTTTTTTAACCATTGAATATTTTATATCAATGAATCTAATTCTAGGTTGAGTTTTGTTTGGTCATAAATATGGTTTCATAAAATGGAAATAATAAAGAAATAAAAAGCAAAATGTTTAGAAACAGAAATAATGTAGGTAAAGTGACAGCCCCAAATGCCTTCTCTCAGAAGTCACCATAATCAGTTTGATGTGGGTCCTTGTATGTATCCTTTATGTGTTTGCACATGTATGAATCCTAGTAGCTATATAAATACATGTGACTATACATATGCATGAAATGAAAGTCACTCAGTCGTGTCTGACTCTTTGCAACCCCATGGATGTATAGTCCATGCCATTCTCCAGGCCAGAATACTGGCGTGGGGAGATCCGCTTCTCCAGGGGACCTTCCCAACCCAGGGGTCGAATCCAGGTCTCCCTCACTGCAGGCAGATTCTTTGCCAGCTGAGCCACCAGGGACGCCCATATGTATTCATATACATAGAGTTATACTCTATACAGCTAAAGCTGTTTACCTAAGTTGAGCCATATGTATACATTGTTTATCAATTTTTTGATCTGTGCCTGGAGATTTCTATATGGGAAGGGTTTTAATTAGTTGGATTTCTTAGTACTATTTAGATTTTCTGTTTGTTTATGCTCTTCTATTTCTTCATGTGTCAGTTTTACTAAGTTGTATTCTAAGAATTTTTTCATCTCATCTAAATTTAGGTGATGTATTTTCTTTCTTTTGTTTTCTATTTTAATTTTTTATTTTCACTTTATTTTGCTTTACAATACTGTATTGGTTTTGCCATACATTGACATGAATCCACCATGGGTGTATATGAGTTCCCAGTCCTGAACCCACCTCCCACCCCATATCATCTCTCTGGATCTTCCCCGTGCATCAGCCCCAAGCATCCTGTATCCTGTATCTAACATAGACTGTCGATTCGTTTCTTACATGATAGTATACATGTTTCAATGCCATTCTCCCAAATCATCCCACCCTCTCCCTCTCCCACAGAGTCCGAAAATCCATTCTATACATCTGTGTCTCTTTTGCTGTCTCGCATACAGGGTTATCATTACCATCTTTCTAAATTCCATATATATGTGTTAGTATAATGTATTGGTGTTTTTCTTTCTGGCTTACTAGGTGACGTATTTTCCTATCGCTGTAGTAGCTGCGTATGATTCCATGATCTCACCTTATTGTCAGCTCCTCAGGTCTCTATTTTGGACTTCAGTGCAGTTGTATCTTTGTATATGCCTCTGTGCGTATAAATATTTCTAGGATCCTAGAAATAGACTTGCTTGGTCATTACAGTACAATCATTTGAAATTTTAATTGACACAGTCACAATTCCTTCCACTGAGACTGCCCTCAGTTGACATTTCCAACAGTAATTTCTGAGATGCCCAGTTTTTTCACCCCTTCACCAAACAAGAGATGCTATTAATCATTTTCATTTTGCCAATGTGGGGGAAAAAAATGTTTTTATCTTAATTAGCATGTCTCCCTACTTTCATACAACACATTTTGTATGCTTGTTGACCCACTTGTAATTCTCTGAATTGCCTGTTCACACCTTTTGCCCATTTTTCTTTTGGGTAAGTCCAGTAATTATACTAACTGCATGGATGGGTAATTAGAGACTCAGAGAGGGGCTATTACCCTGGTTACAAAGCAAGAGAGAGCCAGGACTAGGATCCAATCTCCGCCTGACTCCACAATCTGAAGAATGGGTATTTGTTGTTGCTTTGATCTTTGTGACTACATGGCTACATGGGTGTGTCCACCTCTCTGTCTCTTTGACTTCTGAGAGAGTAAGGTCTGCTGTACTCAGTTGTATGTCCAGGGCCCACTAAGGCAATTTGGATATAGTAAGGAACAAAACAGAAAAAAAGTCCTTGCCCCATGGAGCTTCCCTTCTGGTAGGTGTGAGTTGTAGTGGTGGTGTGAGTGTGGATTAAAAGATACTTCCTTCTACAGTAACAAAGTTTATTATTTGCTTTGTTTTTATTTTTTTTGCTTTTTTTTTTTTTGGCTGTGCCTTGAGATTTGCAGGATCTTATTTCTCTGACCAGAGAACTGGGGCATTGCACTGAAAGTGCCATCTAAAATCACTAGACCACCAGGGAACTCACAAAGTTATTTTTTAAAGTTTCCGGGAAAAGTCATTGCTTCTCAGGCCCTTGGGAATGTTTCTCCCATCTCTGTTTCATCAAAGGAGCAACTAAAGCTGAAAGGGGGAAGGGACCTGTCTAAGGATACACAGATCACTCAGTGGTCAAGATGGTTGAAGTGCAGATGGCTGACCTTTCTTCCTTTTTAAGATTTTAGTGCTTAATCATAAAAAAAATAACAACTAACACTCTGTGAGCACTTACTATATGCCATACTATTCTCAGTGACTCACTTAATTCTCACATTCTCACGGAGGTGGATATGATTCTTATACCCATTAAAAATATATATTTATTTATTTGGCTATGCTGGGTCTTAGTTGTGACACTTGGTATCTTTAGTTGCAGCATGTGGAATTTAGTTCCCTGACCAGGGATCGAACCCAGGGCCCCCCTGCATTGGCAGCATGGAGTCTTAGCCACTGGACCACCAGGGAAGTCCCTCTTATGTCCGTTTTGATGGAGAAACCGAGGCACAGCTCTCTGGAGTCACTTAGCAGAAACCAAGAAATAGCAAAGCCAGACCTTTAAGTTCAGACTGCCTACGAGTCCACGCTGTTAGCCATTGCCCCATCAGCCTATTTCTGTATGGATTATCTCTAGACAGATACACAAGGAACTGCTCACAGGGATGGAGGCTGAGCTGGTGGCAGGCAGGAGAGGATGCTAACATAATAAATACATAAATTCTATAATTTTTAAAAGGTGATAAGGACTGTGAGGGGAAAACAGCAGAGATGAAGGAATTGGGAGGAATAGGAAGGCAGAGGAGTTTTTAAGTAGACTGATTAGGGGTGCTCTAGTTCAGAGGGTGACGTTTGAACAGAGACCTGAAGGAGATGGAGAGTTGAGGCTTGCGGATCTCTTGGGAAAGAACCTCCCAAGCGGAAGGGTCAGCCAGTGCTGAAGCCCAAACAGTGCTTGGTATGTTGGCAAAACAGCTGGGAGTCCAGCATGTCTGGAGCATGAGTGACGGGGGAGAACGGGGCTTGGGGAGGGTGCGGGGGAGGCGAGGGCCGAAAATGGTCTGGGACCACTGCATCACGTGGGGTCTCATGGGCCCTGGTGAGGAATTTGGTTTTTATTCCTCCAGAGAGATGAGAGCCATGGGAGAATTCAGAGCAGAAGAGGAACTTAGATGTTTGGGGTGTGGGAGGAGGGGGTTAACAGCTCTATTGAAACATAATTCACTACCATAAAATTCGCCCATATAAAATATGGGACTCAGCGGTTTTTGTTTAAAATTTTTTCCCCCTTGTGATGAGAGCTTTTAAGATGGACTCTCTTAGCACCTTTCAAACATGCAATACAGGATTATTAATTATACTAACCATGTTGTACTTTATATCCCATGACTTACTTGTTTTACAACTAGAAATTTGCTTTTGACTCTCTTCACCCATTTTGCCCATCCCCCGACCCCTCAGGCAACCATCAATCTGTTCTGTGTCTACAAGCTTCTTTTTGGTTTTAGATTCCATATGTCAATGAGACCCCGTGGCATTTGTCTTTTTCTGTCTGACTTCTGTCATCTGTTGTCCATCCGTGTTGTGACAAATGGCAAGATTTCCCTCTTTTTTATGCCTGAATAATATTCCATTGAATTCACGTTTTCTTTATTCATTCCCATCAGTGGACACTTAGGTTGCTTCCACAGTCTTGGCTATTGTAAGAAATGCTGCAATGAACATAGGGGTGAATGTATCCTTTTCAATTACTGTTTTCATCTTCTTTAGATAAGTACCCGGAAGTGGAATTGCTGGATCATATGGTAGTTCTGTTTGTTTGAGGAAACTCCATACTGTTTGTCCATTGTGGCTACACCAGCTTACATGCCTAGGAATAGTGCCCCAGGGTTCCTTTTTCTTGACATCCTTGAATGACACCTGTCATTGCTTGTCTTTTTGATGATGGCCTTTCTGATAGATGTGATATCTCATTGTGGCTTTGATTTGCCTTTCCCTGGTGTTTAGTGATGTTGAGCGCCTCTTCATGTACCTGTTGGCCATGTGTATGTCTTATTTGGAAAAATGTCTATTCAGATCTTCTGCCCATTTTTAAATCAGATTTTCTTTTTGCTTTTGAGTTGTATGAGTTCTTTATATATTTTGGATATTAGTTCTTTATGTATTCTGGTTCTTTATGTATTCTGAATGTTAATCCCTTATCTTGTACATGGTTAGCAATGTACCCCATTCAGTAAGTGGCCCTTTCATTTTGTGGATGATTTCCTGTGCAAAAACACTTAATTTGATATAGTCCAACATTTATTTTTGCTTTTAGTGTCAAATCCAAAAAATAAAATCTCCACATCTGATGTCAAAACATACTGCTTATGTTTTCTCCTGGGACTTTTGTGGTTTCAGTTCTTAGGTTCAAGTATTTAATTCATTTGAGTTAATTTTTGCATAAGGTGTAAAATAGGGGTCCAGTTTCATTCTTCTGCATGTGGCTGTTGAGTTTTCAGAACACCATTTATTGAAGAGACTATCTTTTCTCTGTTGTATATCCTTGGCTCCTTTATTATAAATTAATTGCCCATGTATGCGTCAGTTTATTTCTGGGCTCCCCATTCTAGTCTGTTGATCCATGTGTCTGTTTTTGTGCCAGTACCATACTGTTTTAATTACCGTAGCATTGTAATATAGTATGAAATTAGGGCACACGATGCCTCCAGCTTTGTATTTCTTTCTCAAAATTGCTGTGGCTATTTAGGGTCTTTCCTGATCTCATACACATTGTAGAATTGTTTGGTCTATTTCTGTGAAAAATGCCATTGGAATTTTGATAGGGATTGCACTCAATCTCTCAATTGCTTTGGATAGTATGGACAGCTTAATAATATTAATTCTTCCAGTCCATGAACACAGGATATCTTTTCATTTATTTCTGTCTTCTTCAATGTCTTTTATCAAGGTTTTATCAATGGCTTTTATTATAGTCACAGAGTTGTCCTGTGATTATATTATCACCACAGTAAATTTCAGAACATTTCCATCACTCCAGGTAGAAACTCTGCATCCCTTATCTGTTATCCCACAGTCTCCCCAGCCTGTGGGGATCCACTTTTGTAGATCTATTTTTGTCCTTTTCGAGTGGCCTGTTCTGGAAATACATGTGGAGTCACGCAATGTATAGTCTTTTGTAACTGTGTATTTCACTTAGCATAATGTTTCAAAGTTTATCCATGTTGTAGCACATGTCAGTACTGCATTTCTTTTTATTGCTAAATGATGTTCCACTGTTTGAATAGACCACATGTAGTTTATCCATTTATCAGTTGATGAACATTTGGGTTGTTTCCACTTTGGGGCTTTTGTGAATAATCCTGCTATGAACATTCAAATACAAAGTGTTTGTGTGACTACATTCTTTCGTTTCTCCTAGGTAGATACATAATAGAGGAATTGCCGGATCATCTGGTAACTCTGTTATCTTTTGAGGAACTGCCAGAGTTATTTTCTAAAATGGCAGCATCGTTTTACATCCTCACGGTCTCCATATTCTCACTAGCACTTGCTACCGTTATCTTGGGACTTTGTTTTAAACAGGGTCCCTCTGGCTGCTCTGTGCCGAATAGGCTGAGGGAGACAGAGGTATTAATAGAAGCTGGAGACCCAGTGAGTAGGGACTATAATTGCCCAAGCTGCAGGGCATGGTGCCTGGACCAGAGTGGGGGCAGCAGAGGAGGTGAGAAGTGACTGGATTGTGGACAGACTTTGAAGATGGAGTTAATGGGATTTGTTGCCAGAGCAGTTGTGGGGTGTGAGAAAGGGAGGGGGGGTTAAGATTGACCCATCAACTGACATGAATAAGACTGTGGTAGGAGAGGGTTTGGCAGGTGGACTCAGGAGCTCAGTTTTGGGCAACTGAGTTTGACATACGGCAGACATTCATATGGAATGTCCGGTAGGGACTGGGTATTCCATGCTAGATCAACTGTTGGCAGTCATCGCCCGTTTCTTTAATAATTCAAGTCAGAATTGAATCTGCAATCCAGGGTCTCAGTTTCTCCCTCCAGAAAATGGGATCAGGAGTACCACTGTCATGAGGCTGGGGAATTCCTCTGCAGCACAGGGCAGGGTTGCACATCTGGAAACCAAGGTAATCCGTAGAGTGGAAAGGTCCGCAACTGGGAAGAGAAATGGAGGTTACTCTTGGTTCAGACAGCGTCCGCCTGTCCGTCTCCCCGCCCCCAGCCTCTGGCTGCCATTAGAGACAGGGAGGGAAGATTGGGTCGTCACCCTGCCTTTCCCCGCTCTGAGCCGTGTTTCCTCCTCGGGGGCTGCCCGGGCCAAAACTGCTGATGGAAACCAGCTGCGGGAGGCGCCGAGGTTAGGCGTAAACCCAGGCCCCTCCCCGGCGCCGGCCGACCCCGCTAAGGGAGGGGGACGGGGGCGCCCTAACTCCCCTCCGCTCTTCCGCAGCCGGGCCCGGGGCCCTGGCACGTCCGGCGCGCCTGATGCTTTCCAGATGTGAGCCTAGTTCCCCTCCCCCCACGCAACCTGGCCCTGCTGCTCCCGCGCGATAGGGGGTTGGGGAGCCAGGGTCCGATATCCCCCTATCAAATTGGGGACCCAGGCCCGTATCCCCTGCCGGCCGGTCTTGCTTCCCTGCTCAGGCAGTAAAAACCGAATTGGGATGGAATGACTGCAGTAAAGAGGCTTCTTTCCGCGACCTCCACGTCTCCCCGGGGCTCGGCCTCCGCCCCTCCCTCAGCCCGCTAGGGAGGCGAGGTCGGGAGCTGGTCCCAAGACCCGCCCCTCGCGGCAAACCACACCCAGGACACGCCCCAAAGACACGCCCCGAACACGCCCCTTCTACCCCCACCCCGAACTTCCACGCCCCTTTGGCGGCCCAGAGGTCTTGCCTCTGGGAAGCGCCTCTGCAGACTCCGCCTCTGCCGTCTGGTCCCCTGCGGAGGGTGCGGTCGGTCGTGTCTGTGTCTCTACCCTCTTCTGTCTGTGTCTCGGTGTCCGTGTTTCTCAGTCACCGTTTCTGACTGTACTTTTCTGCCTGCGTGTCTCTCCTGCACGTCTCAGTCTCTGCAACCCTCTGCCTGTCTCTGTCTCTCTTAGTCCCTGGGTCCCCATCTCTCCAAATTTCCGTCTCTGTGTCCCTATCTCTGCCTCTGTCTCTCCCGGCATCTCTCTCTCCCTCTCTCTGAATTTCTGTGTCCGGTCCATCTTCAGTGAGCTTTCTCTAGCTCCCTCCACCTTTCTGTGTCTCTCCCACCTCTAATTCCCAGCTTGCCAGCGGGGGCGCTTTGCCCTCCGGGTTTCTACCTCCTACGGCTTTGGCGCCGGCGGAGTGGGCGGTTCGGCGGACCGCGGGCGCCCCCGTGTGGCCGGCAGGAAGCTGCCAGGAGACGACTGCGGGCTGAGTGTGCAGCGCCCGCGAGTGTGTTCAGGGCAGGACACTATGGGTGACACTCGCTGTGTGAGTGTGTACCACTCTGAGATCGCGCGTGAAGTCCAGAGGTTGTGCGTAGCTGTGTGACCTTGTGAGATTTTCTGTGACAACCAGAAACTGGGCGTGACTGTGAAACTGTGTTCAGTTCAGTAAAGTTCAGTCGCTCAGTCGTGTCCGACGCTTTGCGACCCCATGCACTGCAGCATGCCAGGCTTCCCTGTCCATCGCCAACTCCCGGAGTTTATTCAAACTCATGTCCATTGAGTCGGTGATGCCATCCACCCATCTCACGCTCTGTTGTCCCCTTCTCCTCCTGCCTTCAATCTTTCCCAGCGTCAGGGTCTTTTCAAATGAGTCAGTTCTTCCAATCGTGTTACACCGAGACATTGTGTGTGACCGTTTACGTGAGTGACCGAGATGACGTATCGGTGACTGCATGTGACACCATGAGTTTGGGGGTCCCTGAGACACTATTTGGAGGACTGTGACATTGAGAGACCATGTGTGAGCAAGAGGTTGTGTGTGACAGTGTGCAATATGGTGAGGATGGGAGAGTTGTGTGTGTCCATGGGGAGAGGGTGTGTGAGAGACGGCAAGAATGAATGAGAATGGCCCACCAAGTAATGGCGTGAGAAGCAGTGTGAGAGACGTGGGGAGGGAAGCTGAGTGTGAATGACCTTGTGAGTGTGCGACAAGGGTGTGTCAGTCACAGTGATGACGTGTGAGATGCTGGGTGTGACTGTGTGTCACACAGATCGTGTGGGGCCCTGAGAGACTGGCAGAGTGTCATGGCAGTGCATTAGAGAATGTGCAACTGTCCAGGGCGCTCAGATGAGCATGCAAGAAAAACTGCATGGGTGTGAGCTGTGACACCAGGCGGCTGCGGTATGAGGGCAGCACCTGTGTGTGATACAGACTGTGTGAGGCTCAGCAAGACATCTTGAGAGGTTGCGTGTGGTCCTGTGTGGAACTGCGCGTGTGTGTCTCTACACCTGACGCTCAGAGGTTGTCCCTCTGACTGTGGTTGTGTAAGATGTCACTGGTGGTGATGGGCCTCTCAGAGAGATCGTGAGGGACCGTGTGACATGACTGTGGCGCCGCGAAAGGTTAGGGTGGTTCAGGAGACTGTACGCAGCATCATGTGAGGCATCTCTGCGAGGGACTGTGAGTGTGACTCTGTGTGCTGAGAGGGCATTATTTGGGGTGGGGTGACACGGAGGTTGTGGGTGTGACAGGGTGGCCGAGCGTATGTAATGGAGTGTGAGGCTGTGTGAACGCACAGGAGAGATCTGGATGACTGTGGGATAAATGCGGCAGAGTGGGGTTGGGGGGGGGCTCATCCTAAGACTCTTTTCCTGTGAGTGTGTGTGTGTGTGTGTGTGTGTGTGTGTGTGTGTGAGTGTGACGGAGACAGAGACAGAGATTGAAAAGGGAGACTGACACAGAGAGAGAGAGAAAGGAAGAGAGAGACGGACACACAAAGACAAAGAGAGACGGACAGATGTAATGAGAGGACCCAGAGAGACAGGACTCGAGGGCGAGGGGCATGCTGGTGGCGTAGCAGGAGGAGGCGGGTCCTCAGGGGCTGTGCCCCAGGAGAGGGGGCGGGGCAGAACCGAGGTGGGTACAGACGCTGTGTCTCTGCCACCCGCCTGCCTTCCCAGCCCTGAGCAGCAACAGGTAGGAGGCTGTGGTCCTGAACCCCGACAGCTGGTCCCTCTGCCTGGGAACGAGTGAATGCGCGAGCGGATGAGTGACTTTATCCTTGCTCATCTCCCTCAGCCTGCCTTTCCCTCTGTCTCTCCGTGTGCCCTCCTCTGTCCTTTTTCATCACTCTGGGTCCCCTCCTGCCCCTCCACTTCTTTCTCTCTGTTCCCTGCCTTTCTCCCCTCTCTCCCCCTGCCTCTAGCGCTCTAGTTGCCCTTCTGTCTACTCTCGCCCACCTCCGTCACTCCATCTCTCCCTCAGCCTCCTGTCGCCCCTTCTTTTTCCTCCCTCTGTGCTTTGGTCCGCGCTGTGCTTCTCTCTCCCATAGCACTCTGCCTCTCTCCTCACACCCCTCTCTCCCTGTCTCCACTCCCTTCAGCACTCTGTCCCACCCGCCTGTCTCTCCATCTTTCTCTCCCTCAGTCTCTTTATTCCCCCTCCCTCTCCCCATCTCTCTCTGCTCCTCTCTGTCGCAATCCTCCCTGTCCCTCTCCCAGTCCTGGCTGTGTTGCCCCCCTCTCCAGCCCTTTCTAAGGCTGCTAATGAGCAGAGGAGCCTTTGAGGTGGCCAGGGTTGGGATGGGGGGCTCCCCGAGGGGGGCGGAGGGGGCAGCTGCTGCCAAGGCCCTAATGAGGCCCCCTCTGGCCCCTCCCGCGGTGATCTTAATTCCCTCTTCTCCGGGGAGGCCCTGCTAATTGGCCTGGGGAGGGCCCCCTCCTGGCTCTTGCGCTCTCCCCGGGAGGCGAGGACACCTGGATCTCTGGATCTAACACCTGTGTCCCTGTCCTCTGTCCCTCCCTCCCCCTGCCTCTCGGCCTCCCGTCTGTGCTTCCCTCCTGCCTTCCCTCTCTTCCCTCCTTCACCTGCCTCTAGGTACCCCATCTGTGCACCCCTCCAAGCCTTCTCTTGGCCTGCTCGTCCCTGTTCCTAGGTCCCCCTTTCGGCCGGCTTCTTGGCCCCCCATCTGCGCAGATCTCCATCGCTCCCCTTTCCTTCTGTTTTCCTGTCTCTTCCTCCACTCTGGGCACCGCATCGGTGAGCCCTTCCACGCACGCCCCTATTAGTGGGTTCCACCGCCACCGCCAACCCTATCTGGGGACCCACCTTTGCCCTAGCCTACTCCTTCGCCCCCACTCCCACCGGCTTTTAACCTTTCCCCGCCGCAGCCATGTCCAACAACATGGCCAAGATCGCGGAGGCCCGGAAGACCGTGGAGCAGCTGAAGCTGGAGGTGAACATCGACCGCATGAAGGTGCTGGGTCGGGCTGGGGAGGAAGGCCGCGGGCTCCGGGGCTGGAGTCTGGACTGGTCAGACTTGGGAGTGGAGCCGGGAGCCCGGGTGGAAAGATCCCCTTCGGAACGGGACTGGACTCCAAGGATAGGGGGTGGAGGGTGGGGAGCGGCTGGACAAGGGGGCTGGACCGAGAGGGGGCGGGGCCTAAGGGCGGGGGCTGGCAATAGGAGAGGCCTGGACACGGGGGCGGAGCCTGACGGGGGCGGGCCTGACTAGAGGAAGGGCCCAGGCAGGGGGCGTGGCCCAGGCAGGGGCGGGGCGGGGGCGGGTGGGGCGGGGCGGGGCGGGGCGGGCGGGGCGGGGCGGGGCGGGCGGTGCGGGGCGGGGCGGGGGGGGGCGGGGCGGGGCGGGGCGGGGCGGGGCGGGGGTGGGCGTGGACATCTTCCCCTGGGTGCCCGCAGGTGTCGCAGGCAGCGGCCGAGCTCCTGGCCTTCTGCGAGACTCACGCCAAAGATGACCCGCTGGTGACGCCGGTACCCGCCGCAGAGAACCCCTTCCGAGACAAGCGCCTCTTCTGCGTCCTGCTCTGAGCCCTCCCGACCCCCCTACCCCGTCAAAATATGAATCCAATAAACGTGGTGACTGCGGGGGTGCCTGTGCTCTCGGGGAAACTGAGGCACATGCAGAACCTGGGGCCACCATGGAGGAGCCCGTGTCCCTTCTCATTCCTTCTTCGTGTGTGTGGAGTGTGGGGGTGTGGGGCGAGGTTATGTGGATGCAGGGCAGGGGGATTATCAGAGGACATCCTACTTCCTGGCTCTGGCCTCCACGGAGTGTTCCCGCGATCCTGAATTGATTTAATCATCCCAACAGCCCCAGAAAGCAATTGGCTACGTATATGAGGAAACTGAGCCAAAGGAGGTCCCTTACTCAGAGTCACAAGCTAAGAGATAATGGGGTGAAGACTGGACGCTCCTGCTCCCTGAACCTCTCGGCTGGCGGCTCTTCTTGCCTCTCTCCTGGGCTGGAGGTCTTTAGAATACCCAGTACCCACCTTTTTCGTCCCCTGAATGATTACAACCCCTTTTTACACATGGGCCTACTCCCTACCACAGCCCCACCCCCACAAGCACTGAACTTGTCCCTGTTCCTTTATTCATTCTTCCAAACACTCCTGGACCTGTAATAGTTGAAACAGGGGTCATGGACACTACCAAGACAGCCCTGGCCCCGGGTTCCTGGGGTTCAGAATCCAGTGGGAGTGATAGAGCTGTCCTGGGATAGTGATGATTCAGAGTGGGCAGAGCTGGGATGGGGGAATTCAGAGGGAAGGCCTGACTCAGCTTGAAGGTCAGGGAGGGCTTCCTGGAGGAGGGGACATCTGAGCTGGTACAGGGTGGGAATTAAACATGGGGTAGAGAAGAGAGAAGTGAGGCTACAGGAGACAAATCAGTACGTACATTCTTTTCTATTTCCTTTTTTCTGAGGACATGGATTACGGTGACAGCCCTGATTCCTCTTCTGTGTTTCCCACTTCATACACTGGTGATTTCCAGGACCTGTATTTGCTGTTTAGCTGCTAAGTTGTGTCTGACTTTTTGGGACCCCATGGACTGTGGCCCACCAGGCTCCTCTGTCCATGTGATATTCCAGGCAAGAATACTGGAGTGGGTAGCCACTTCCTTCTCCAGGGAATCTTCCCCACCTAGGGAATGAACCCATGTCTCCTTCATTGCAGGCAAATTCATTACCACTGAGCCACCAGGGAAGCCCTTTTAGGACCTACATGCCGGCAGTTAAATGAGAGTACTTCACATAAATGCCCACCTTGATGGCTTCTTCCATTTGGAAGGTCTGGGTGACCTTAGAACTGCACAATCTCCAGGGTGACCAGAGGCTATGATATGGGGCCCTGGCTTTCCAGTTTGCCAAAATCCCCACCACACACTATTGTCTCCCAGTGAGGGACACTGGGGATCAGACACTATTTACCACAGAGCCTGTGCCAGGAGCTTCTTACAGAGAAATGAAGAGAAAGGTAAAATGCCTTGAACCCATGATTCTGTTGAAAATAAAGAAATGCAGACTGGGTGAGCTATGGGCTTAATTATTTAACCTGGTTGGTCTGAGGTCCACTGAGTTTGTGACCCCTCCCCTCTCCTCGAGCCCTCTTGTCTTGAGTCTGCACCCCTGGATCTGGTGGAGATGACTCCCTAGGCCTCCCCTTCCCAGAGGGGCCGTGCCTGCGTCTGGCAAGTGCTCCATTATTCACATTGAATTAGGGTCCCCTGGGCCCCAAATCTGAGCTTCCTATTGAATTGAGGCAAGAGACGCTGTAATTACATCTCTCTCCTACCTCCCACCTCTCAGCCTGGCTCCGGCCCTGGTTGCATCATGTCTGTGGGAGCCCCGGGGGAGACAGAGGGGGACAGAGAGAGCCAAGGATGAGCTGAAGGGAGGAGGAGTGATGCTGAGGGGAAGTTGCCAGAAGGATTCTGGAATTTCACAGACTCAGCATCCTTGCATCTTAGAACCTGAAATGCAAAGGAATCTCAGAAACTCGGCTGGAACTGTGGAGTCTTTGAACCCTGTTGGGGTCAGGATGCTGGGGTCCTGCCCCCTAATTGGGCTAGGGTTCCAGAGCTCTGCACTTCAGAAGTGTACGGATTTCTTGAGCCTGGCCTGTTAGACCCTTTGAACCCTGGGACCTTGGAGTTGATCTTGGGGAATGGGAATGGAGAAGCAAGTGGGGTTGGCTGACCTAGTGGTGGGGCAGCGAGCCGGAGGAATGTGTGCCTGCCTGGAGGAGTAGGGGTGGGTGAGCCTGCACCTAGACCGAGGCTGAGAGAGATGAGAAGCCAGAAGGGAGAAGCCGGAGCAGGTCCTGGGTGACCAGCCTCCAAACCAGATAATCTCATTAGCTGGATGTGACTTCTGGTTCCCTTTCCCTGCCGCCTCCAGCTGTGAGGTCAGCTCTGGGGTCAGGCTCAGGCCAGCCAGAGCCAGGCCAAGAGGCAGAGGTGAATACCTGGGGAAGTGTTGGCATTCAGCAGTTCCCTCCCACTTCACCCCAAACCCCAGGTCTGCAGACTGCCCCACCCAGCTGTCCTCCTTCCACACCCCACCCTGCATGCTTGGCACTGAGGGGCTGGAGAGTAGTAGACATAGCAAGGCCAGAAAGAGCCTTAATCATGGCCGTCACTTAGGAGTCCAGTTTCACAAGCCCATCTCACTCCGTTCTAACAGCAGCTCCCACAAAGACTCTGCTTAACCCCATTTTACAGACATGGAAGACTGGCAGGGAGAGACAACCTAGTCAGCTGGGGCTTGAGGTTGGAGTGGGAGGAGCCAATGGATGACCTCCGGAGGGGCCGGAGGGGTTCAAAGGGGGCCTTGAGGGACAGAAGTGAGGGGATCCCAGGGGAGGCACCCAGCCCAGGCAAAGGCAGGGCAGGGGAGGCAGAGTAGGGACACCAGGGGCCGGTGAAGGAAGCAGCGGCTAGTAGGTGGGCAAGGGCCCATTGTGGGCTGGCAGTTGGGGTGGTGGGCAGATAATACTGGCCTCTACTGAAGGGGCTGGGGCCTGCTAAGGAGGGATGGGTTAGGATGGACACGTGGCAGCTCCTCACAGCAGTGAGTAGGCACAGATGACAAGCGGGCCTGGCAGGCATGAGCAGCTGGTGGCATATATGTGTTGTGGGGGGGGCGGTGGGTACGAGGTGGAGCCAGCTCTCTCCCAGGGTAGGGCCTGGAGGACGGAAGCCCAGGAGCCGGGAGAGGGTCAGGCCCAGGGCAAGCTGGCATCTTAGGTCAGCAGCACGACCAGATGCAGGCCTGGGCAGGCGACTATAGGCGCTGGCCGGCAGGAGTGGGAGAGCTTGTCCTGGTCCCATTTCCTGGCTTGCTTGGTGCTTGTCCCCATGAGGACACTCGCCCGGATGGAATGACTCAGCTGAGGGCCTGCCCAGGCTCCAGCTATGACCCTCCACTCCCACTGCTTGTCGCATGCCACTTGGGACCACGCCCCCTTCGGATGGTACCACCTCTGAGTCCCTCAGCCCTCTACACATGGTGGTTTGTTGAGTGAATAACAACCCCACCAGTAACAGTCTGAGGGCTCCCTAAAAGCAGGCAGAGTGAATTCCGTCTCTAATTTAGGTCCGTATAGTCAAAGCTATGGTTATTCCGGTAGTCAGGTAAGGATGTGAGAGTTGGACTATAAAGAAAGATGAACACCAAAGAATTGATGCTTTTGAACTGTGGAGTTGGAGAAGACTCTTGAGAGTGCCTTGGACTGCAAGGGGATCAAACCAGTCCATCCCAAAGGAAATCAGCCTTGAATATTCACTGGAAGGACTGATGCTGAAGCTGAAGCTATAATACTTTGGCCACCTGATGCGAAGAATTGACTCATTTGAAAAGACCCTAAAGCTGGGAAAGATTGAAGGCAGGAGGAGAAGGGGATGACAGAGGATGAGATGGCTGGATGGCATCACTGACTCGATGGACATGAGTTTGAGCGAGCTCTGGGAGTTGGTGATGGACAGGGAGGCCTGGCATGCTGCAGTCCACGGGGTCGCAAAGAGTCGGACACGACTGAGTGACTAAACTGAATCTTTGTTCAGTAGCTGAACAAAGTACAACGTGTACTTTGTACAACATCCCAACAAAGGCAAGGCAGCCATTTGATGAAGAACATCAAGGCTTAGATACATACGGACACACGTGGGCTGACACAGCCATGAACAGACACAACACACCCCTAGACACAGATACACAAAGAGACCTTACAGGAAAGAATACCCACCGCTCACACTCACACACACACACACACACACACACACACACGCACGCACTATGCTGATACAATGCTCACTTAGGTGACCCAAACCCACACACGAAGTTCACAGGCCCAGTCTGTAGCACGCTCCCTTCGGGGTACCCATTCCTCCCCCGCAGGGTGCTGCGTGTCCATTCCCAGTCCTCCTGGGGCTGTCCTCCATCTTCTGCTGTGCTGCCCCAGGGTCCCTCTGGGGAGGCTCGAGTCCCGTCTCAGCAGTGCGTGGCAGGGGGAAGCTGCTGACTCACCCGTTCAGAGCAGTTCCCTCCCACAGCTCTTCCCACCCCCGGAAGCCACCACCCCACCCTCCAGCCCAGCCCAGCTGGGGTGACCTCTCGAGCAGGAGGCTGGGGGTTCCCCAGAAGGTGAGCGTGTCTGACCCCGGCGGCATGGACCCCAGGGATTCTTAGGAAGGAGCTACAGTCATCACCTCTCCTGCCTGCTCTGGAGCACAGAATGTCAAGGTCGCCAGGGCTTCTGACCCTCAGCGGCAAAGGTGGGGAAACCGAGGCCTGGAGGCGAGTACCGTCAGGGGAGCAGTGTGGACTTCCCGAATGCTCAACAGGAAGCCAGTGACAGGGAGGCTCTGGGCACCAGAGCACCCCCTCCCACCCCTGCAACTCCCCTGATGCCGAGACAGGACGCTAGCCTGCCAGGCGTCATCCTTCATTAATATGAGAGAACTTCCTGAGTTCCCTTTGGTCTGGCTGGGGATTGCGCAGAGGATGAGGGGGGGACCACGTGGCCAAGTAGGCCTGAGACACAAACACCAGGCACCCTCAGAGCAGGGCTGAACGGTCACCCTCCAGAGCCCCTGGTGTGGTTGGGGCTGGGGCACCCATCCTGGTGGAAGCTGGGAGTGCCAGCTGGCCGTGGGTGATAGGGAACCGGGAGAAGGGGGAGAGGGGAGGGGATTGTGGTCATGGAGGCTGGGGTGACATAAGGACAGAGAGAGGAAGTCAGTAGCTGCCCAGTGTCCAGTCCTCGGGGTCAGGACCATTCTTCCTGGCCTTGGATGTGCTGAGATATCTACACAGGTTCTCGCCTTGTTCCAAAGAGGGGTCTCGGATGGGCCACTGGCCATGGTCAGTCCATCAGGCCCACGGAGTCAGTGTTGCCCCATTCTACAGACGAGGAAACTGAGGTCCCCTTGCTTCCCTTCCTGGCCTTGGGACCATCCCATAGCAAGGAGGTGGTTAAATGGGGACAGGAACTCCAGTCAAATGGAGTAAGATCTTGAATTTGTCATCTCTGTATTTAAATGGCCTCCCTGAAAAATAAGGGGCATCTGAGAAGGTCTCTGAGGTCTTTCTTATCTGATCCTTGGGTGGGGAGGCCGCATAGGAAATGGGCTCAGTGGGAATAGGGACTGGTGACCGCTTTTCTGGCCGCGGGTACACGCAGGCAGACCACACAGGCAGGAGGGTGGTGTGGCTGGCAATGTGTCTGTGGAGGGCTGGGATTCATTCTGGAAGAGCAATGTTGGAGCCCTGGACTGGACGGCTGACTGTGGCTAAAATATTATTCCTTAAAGTCAAGGTCACCAGCGCTTGGCCTGGGGCCCGGGAGGGCTGCTGGGGTGAGAGACAAGAGGGCGGGAGGGCGCTCCCCTTTGATACTGACCAGCGGAAATCCTGGCGGGGGGAGCTGTCCCCTTCTCGTGGATGTCAGGTCCCTCCTCCCCCGACGGCCTCCCCAGGGCTCGGCGGGGGCGGGAGTGTGTGTGAGCTGGGAACCTGTGGACCAACAGGGCTCTAGGGACTGGCATTTCTTTTCTCTGGCAGGGCCACCTCTTCCCCCAGCCTTGTGGAAAGAGTGAAGTGCGTCCAGGGAACAGAAATCTCAGCTGAGCCTGGAAAACACTCCATAAGGGAAGAATTTCCTGGTTGTTTCTCAATTCTTAGGCAATGCCCTAACCCCAAGGGGGCTGAGCCTAGAATAGATGCCAGAGGCCACCCCCAGACCGCCTTGCAGACTGGCCGGCAATGCCGCTCAGGTCCTGTCCGGGTCCCCACAGGCGGCTCCCAATTCCAAGGAGATGATGACTCAGGTGATCCCCACCCAGGGTGCTGCTGGGCAGCACGGGGAAGGCAGAAGGGTGCAGAGGCAAGAGCGAGCCGGAGGAGGTGGCAGGTGGTTCAGGATGGGGTCCGTGAGAGGACGTGAGGAGGGAGAGGGAGGCGCAGGAGACGGATGGGTGTCTGGGGCAGGGGAGTGGAGGGGAGCGCGCCAGGGAAGGAGGGAGGGAGCCAAGGGACCTCTGGAGAAAGCAGGGGGAGGGAAGGCGGGGCAGAGAGAGGAAATGAAAAGCCCGGGGCGAGCGCTATCGGGGCTAGATGAGTTCGGGAGCGAGGAGGGAGGGAAGTCTGGAGAAGCTGCCACTCGGAGCCAGACAGACCCAGGGAGCAAGACCCCGGAGAAGGAGCGAAGCGGGACAGAGGGGCTGAGAGAGTCGGCAGAGGTGCGGTGAGAAGGGGCTGGGAAAGCAGAGATGCAGAGGAGGGGATAGGTCGGAAGAGACAGGGAGGGAGGGAAGGCGAGGTGAAAGGAGTGGACCAGGGAGGGGACCGAGCCAGATCCAGAGCCAGAGTCAGAGAAGGAGAGAGCTAGGGGCTTGGCAAGTGAAGGACTAGACGGAGAGACAGAGGTAGCGAAGGAAAGAAACAGGAGGGAGAGGCGGGGAGAGAGCCTGGGGAGACACAGGGCAGAGAGAGAAATAGATGCCCCAGAAGTGCGGAGGGTAGCCCGGGACTCCGCTCAGCCTCCAGCTGCACCAAGGACCCCAGGGGAGTAGGGAGAGAGGTGCTGAGCATCACAGGGGTGGACCGTCTCCCCTTCCCTCGCCGCCTCCCACCCCTCACCTCCCCGGGGATCCCTCCAGCCCCTCTGTCCGGGAGGCAGCCGGAGGCCGGGGATGGCGGATTCATGCCGGAACCTCACGTATGTGCGGGACTCGGTGGGCCCGGCCACCAGCACCCTGATGTTCGTGGCGGGCGTGGTGGGCAATGGGCTGGCGCTGGGCATCTTGGGGGCGCGGCGGCGGTCGAGCCCCTCGGCCTTCGCTGTGCTGGTCACCGGGCTGGCGGTCACCGACCTGCTGGGCACGTGCTTCCTGAGCCCGGCCGTGTTCGCGGCCTACGCCCGCAACAGCTCGCTGCTGGGCCTGGCCCGGGGCCGCCCGGCTCTGTGCGACGCCTTCGCCTTCGCCATGACCTTCTTTGGCCTGGCCTCCACGCTCATCCTCTTCGCCATGGCCGTGGAGCGCTGTCTGGCACTCAGCCACCCCTACCTCTACGCTCAGCTGGACGGACCCCGCCGCGCCCGCCTGGCGCTGCCGGCCATCTACGCCTTCTGCACGATCTTCTGCTCGCTGCCCTTCCTGGGCCTGGGCCAACACCAGCAGTACTGCCCCGGCAGCTGGTGCTTCATCCGCATGCGCTCGGCCGAGCCGGGTGGCTGCGCCTTCTCGCTGGCCTACGCCAGCCTCGTGGCCCTGCTGGTGGCCGCCATCATCCTCTGTAACGGCTCCGTCACCCTCAGCCTCTGCCGCATGTACCGCCAGCAGAGGCGCCACCAGGGCTCGCTGGTTCCCGGCCCCCGGGCAGGCGAGGACGAGGTTGACCACCTGATTCTGCTGGCCCTCATGACGGGCATCATGGCCGTGTGTTCCTTGCCTCTTACGGTGAGTCCCTGGGCAGCTCCGGTGGGCGGTGGGGAGGAGGGCAGCGCCCAGTTCTAGCTGCCACTTTTGCGCCCATTTCACGGATGGGGAAACTGAGGCTCAAAGAGGTCAGAGACTTTGTCCACAGTCAGACAACTCCAAATTTACAGAGACGTTTCTCCCCACTTGCTTATGCTCCATTTGACTCCTCCTGACCCTTGTCTCCCCTCTTCCACATCCCTAGCCGCCCACCTCTCCACCAGTGCTACCCCCCCCACCAACCTTCCCCTACCCATGCAAGACTAATAAGATCCATCATTCAATACTGCACTCTGTCTAGTCTGTGCTCAGTGGTTTAGAAATCCCTTCTCTGATCATCTCAGGCCTGATCTTACGCATCTATTCCACAAGAATTTAGCAAGAAACATGATGACGTTTCTATCGGCATTTCTACAAAGGAGGGGTGATAATGTCTTTTCCCCACGGTCACACAGAGGCAGGGCTGCACCCTGGGCTCCTCTGATGCCAGGGTCTGATCTCCTAGCCACCCTGCTCCCCACTTCTCCAGCCCCACCCATGCAGGTGCCCTTGGGCTCTCCTGGCCTCACCCCTTCCCTGCAGGAACTCCTGCCCTGCCCCTCCCAGAGGGCAGCAGAGCTGATCCCGGTCCTGTGGCACCCAGTCCTCCTGACACTGTCTGGACCTCCGCTTCTCTTTCTGCAAAATCCAAGGGCTAGGGTTAGAGTTGACAGTCACCAAACCTTTGAGGGGGTGATGGAGGACTCAGAGATGGGACACACACACACAGCCCTGGGACCCAGCCTCACTGCCCCACCTCTTTCCCTCTAGAGCTTTGCTGACTGTCTCCTGGGGCTTTCTCTCCCTCTGCCCTGGATGCATTTCTTACTTAGTTCTCATCTTATTTCTTTCCCCTTCCAACAGTCCGCACCTCCCTCATTTCTGCCAGTGAGCAAGGGAAGGGAGAGGTCCAGAGGGGGTCCAGAATGGGGTGTGTGTTAAGGGGTGGGGCAGAGGAGTCCTGGGGTGCTTCTTGATCGCTCTCTGCTTGCCCTCAGATCCGCGGCTTCACCCAGGCCATCACCCCAGACAGCAGTGAGATGGGAGACCTCCTGGCCTTCCGTTTCAATGCCTTCAACCCCATTCTGGATCCCTGGGTCTTTATCCTCTTCCGAAAGTCCGTCTTCCAGCGGCTGAAGCTCTGGTTCTGTTGCCTGTACTCGAGGCCTGCCCAAGGCGACTCTCGGACGTCCCTCTCTCGGTCCGCCTCGGGGAGGAAGGACTCAAGCGCCCCCCCGGCTCTTGAGGGGAAAAAGGGGAACTGGGTGCCTTTGTCAGCCTGGGGCGAGGGGCAGGGGGCACCCTTACCGGCTGCACAGCTACCTACCAGCACCATGGGAACACCCTCCAAAGCGGGGTCCGAGGCAGCCTGCTCCCTCTGCTGACATCTGTCCGGTGAGCTCCCGCCCTGTCTTCCGGCCGCAGCTGCCAGAAATTCAGGGACATGAAGGATGGCTGCGGGCGGATCAGCCCGGAGATGGTTCCCGGAGCCCTGCCCGCCGGAACATGGACCCTCTGGATTCAGGGGATGGTCAGCTGCTATTTCTCCTTTCTCTGGGTGGCCACGAGGGCTGTGGGAGGAGGGAGATGGCGAGAGGAATTACCCTGGAACATGAAAAGAACAGTTGTCTCAAAATATCCGGCGGCCTGGCCGGCCTGGTCTGGCCGTCACTTGCCCATCCATCTCACTGTCTAAATATTTAGAAGGCAGAAATGTTCCCAGCAGCTTCTGTGTGCTCAGGTCTGCTCTGGTTAGGGTTCTGCCTCTGATCTTCCTTCCTTCAGGGTGCTCCTGATGCCCACCCCAAGGCCCCAGCAGACAGCCCTGAGCTCGGCTCTGCGGGGTGTGGGGGGAGCCCAAGAGCCACCCTCTCTCTGCCTCATGAAAGCCTGGGATTTCCTGACAAGTTCCCTGTCTCCCTTTCCTTCCCGATTCCCCGTTGGACTTGGGAGGCCTGGTCCACCCCCCACCCCACCAGGGGAGAAGGGGCGACTGTTGCCTTGGGAGTGACACCACTGGACGGTTGCTTGGAAAAAACAGCATGGCTTGGTGAGTTGCAAGAAGTGGATGGCGGGTGGCAGGAGAAGCTGGAGAATGAAGGGGTGGGAGCTACAGAACCCAGGGACGGCCCAAGGACTCAGACCTAAGTCCTGTACCGATCCCTGGATAAACAGCTGCCCTCCCAGCCGCCCCTGCAGAGCCTGACCACACCCCCTGTGTCCTTGGAACCCTCGCAAAAATGTCATTCATCCATCCATTCATTCAACAAATAGTGGGCCCTGAATCTACCAGGTGCTGGGGACACAAACCGGTCTCAGCCCCACCTGGGACTCCTCTAGGGTGATTTCCAGCCTTCAATTCCCCTTCTAATAGCCGGGGCTTTTCCAGCCATCCACCCCTCTCTCCTCATTAGCCATCCCCTGCCTTTAGGCACCGAACTCAAGGGTTTTCCAGGAGTGAGCATGAAAGGAAGTGGTGCTTGGGGTGGTGGGAGGAGGTGAATGGGAAAGCCCCCAGACTCTCCCCAGCCCTGGTTCCACTTTCTCACTTGCTTCAGGGTTAAAGCAATCATTTTGCCCCTGGGCGGGGTGAGAGTGGGGGTGGGTGGAGGAATAGATGAGGCAAGAGCTTCCTATAAAGACAGCGGCTAAAGTGAGTCCTCCACCTCGTGAGTTGCACCCTCCTCTCTCCAGCCTGCTATTATTAGAGCCACTCTACATAGGCTGGAATCAAGGTCCAGAGAAGGCAATCACCAGCCCTCGTCACAGAGCGAGGAGAAAGCACAGCCTGCAGGTGGAGCTGGTTTGGGTTTTTTTGGCTGTGTTGTGCAGCTTGTGGGATCTTAGTTCCCCATTCAAACCCGGGGCTCTTTGCAGTGGAAGCGTGGAGTCCTAACCACTGGACCGCCGGGAATTCCCTGGTTTATCCTTTTATTTCCTTAATCCAGACTGGGTTAGTGAGTTTGCCTTGGTTTCCTTTTTTGTAGAATGGTGATCATAATCTAGTACTTAATTTACAGGGCTGTGCTGAGGATTAAATGATTCAGTGTAATCATTAAAAAAGCAATTTAGCGTAAGATTTGGAGTAAAGCCCACAGTGTGTTTTACTGTTACTGCTGCTATTGCCCTGGCTATTGGTGTTTGTTGTCTTTGGCATCTGAGCACATGTGGCTTGAAAACAAAACTTTTCTCCATTGTTCTGACATTGTTACACATCCCCACCCCCCAGGTCACTTTGTTTCATTTGAAGGAGTGCCTGTGAGAATTAAAAATAAATCAAGATGACTGCTTAATGGGTAGGGGGTTTCCTTTTGGGGGAATGAAAATATCCTGGAACTAGAGAGTGATGGTGGTTGTACAATGTCGTCAATGTACTAAATGTCACTGAATTGTACATTTTGAGATGGTTAAAATGGTACATTTTGTGTTATGGGTATTTTACCACAATTTGAAAAAAAAAAAAAAACAACCCATGTAATACTGGAAAAAAATTGAGGAAGTTTAGAAACTTTTATAGCAGTCTTGCCAGAGTCATACTGTATCGCTTGAATTTAATAATAAACATGTTGTTGACTTGTACCAAAACAAACCAGAAAAAGGGTCAAGCAACATCAGATGGGGGTCTGGCCTTGGTTACCAAATCTGCCTCAACAGGAACCAACTCAAGGGACCTGGTGTGAAGGGGTTGTGTCTCAGGCAGGAGTCAAGTGCACACCCCCCAGCCCCACCAGCTGCCTATCCAGGTAATATTCCCTGGGATGGGGGTGTGCGCCTCCTCTCCGGGCCTTCATTCTGGCCCCTCAGAGCTCGCTGAATGGCAGCACAGGGCTGGGCTTTTGAACCCCCAGCACCCCAATGTGGGTGCCACTATCAGTCCTCTTTTTTGGATGTGGATTAAGGGAAGGAGAGGATTGAGTGTTGAAGCTGGTTTTCTGCTGACTTTTACCCACCAGGCCTAACAGCTCAGGACTCTGCCCCCTCCTCTGCATCCCACTGTGGATGTCTAAGCTGTCCGCCAGAGGCCCCAACTCCCGCCCCATCTGCTCCGATCTGGAAGCTCCTCTTGGGGCTGGTTCCTGACTGCTGGGGTAGCGTCTCCGCTGTCGGCCACAGTCCTGTCTGGAGCTCCTGTCTGAGTGGCCCCTCCCCTGCCTGCCAAACTCCAAGGGCTCCCACTGCCTGGAGGCCAAGGGCCAAACTCCCACGCTCTCTGCTTAGCCACGGCAGAAAATCAAGATTTCCCCAAAGAGCACAGGACCTTTCAGGCCTCAACCTCTTTACTCATTGGGCTCACCCTTCCTGTAAGAGTGTTTCCCTTCTCCATTCGTCAAGAACACCCTTGCCTGTCAAGGTCCCACTGAGGCTCCTCCTCATCCTTGGAGACGTCATCACTTCCTCTCAGGGGCTCTAGGCACTTCTGGGGCTCTATGGTGGCCTTCACTGCAGACTGTAGCACAGACATCTGTTCATTCATTCAGCAGGCTTTGATTGAGGGCTTACTGTGTGTCAGGTTTTGTCCCTGTGACGTTGGGGACACGGTGATGACAGATAGCCTTGGCCCTGCTCTCCTGGAGCTCACCATCCAGAGTGGGCAGGGCTGGGGGATTGGGGCCAGGGAAAGTGGAGTCTAGGGAAAAGATCAGGGAGGGCTGCATGGAGGAGGAGATGGCTTAGCCAGGATGGATCTGAGGATTGTAAGAAAGTGAGCCATGTAAAGAGCAGAGCTTCTGTTGTGCTTAGGGTTCCAACTCTGGTTTCTAATGCCTCCTTTCTTTCATCTCTCATTCATTCGTCAATTCAACATGCATTCCCTCGAGCCTGCTCTGGGCTCAAGGCGGCTCTGTGCCGTCAGGGAGATAGCAGTGACTGACATTGCCTTGGGCTTACCTTGCTCACCATCCAGTGGGAGTGACGATTTTTCTTCCCCCCTGCAGCATGTGGGATCTTAGGTCTCTGACCAGGGATCAAACCTGTGCCCCATGCCAGTGGAAGTGCAGAATTCTAACCACTGGACCGCCGGGCAGTTCTCAGGGGGTGACAATTTAATAATCACAGAAATATGTATTGTAATAAGCAGTAAAAATACAACTTTATAAGCTGTGAAATGGACCGAGAACAGAGTGCAAGGGAGGTGCCAGCTCTGGTCTGGAGTTGAGGTCAAGAACTGAGAGACTAGGAACAAGTATGTCTCTCAAGGAGACTTTATGCACTTTTAACTTCATTTCTTTATTCATTTCTGATTTTGGAGCACAGATGGGACTCTAGCATGCACGCCCATATACGCCCTGGCGGGTCCTCGGGAGTTGCCACTTTCTGGCCCCTCTGTAGTCACTGCCCCACCTGGTGGCCGCAGTGGGAATGACACTGAGAAGTGGTCCCACAGCCACTCCCACCCGCAAGTGAGGGGAGCCTGGGGTTTCTCTCCTGTGGGCCCCGGTTGGGCACCTCCACATGTGTCCCCCTGCCTAGTCACTTTCTCAGTGACAGGCTTTGAGCTGGCCCAGCAGATCCATGAGCCTCAGTTAGAGATGACTTCCAGGACCAGCATCAGCCTATGCGTGCTCCTCCGCGTCTGCCCGTGTCCATTAGCAGTGCAGAGTGCCATCTCTGTGCCTGTGGTTAATAAAGAATGGGAAGGGGAAGTCATGCCTTTTTAATAATGCAGGTTGTATGGGAGTAAAAGTCTTTCAAAAACTAGAGCCCAAGGGGGGAAATAATCGACAGGCAGTAGAGAAGTGCAGGCAACGTGCTGCGGTGGTTAAAAGTGTGGTCGCTTGGGATGTGAATAACCCGGGGTTCAAGTCCCAGTGCAGCCACTTCCAAGAAGAGCGCTGTGAGAGGCTTTACTGCCCAGGCCTCTGTTCCTTTCCTGTCAGCTTTATTTTTTTCATGCCAGTTTCCTGACCAGGGATCAAACCTGGGTGCGCCCCTCCCCACCTCCCCCCAACCCCTGCAGTAAAGGCGCAGAATCTCAACCACTGGACTGCCAGGGAAGCCCCTCCTGTCAGCTCTTGATAACTTACGCTCATATGCCCAGTGGGGAGGATACATGTCATAAAAGGGAAAAAATTTTTATTAGGACTCAGCCTGGCCTGAGTGAGACATAAATGAGATGATGTCTAGAAAGTGGCACTCCCCTCTGAGATGGATGTTTTTATGTTCCTCCTTTGAGAGATGATGACTGTTTCCCATTTTGTAGATGGGTAAACTGAGGCTCAGAGAAGTGAAGTCACTGCTCCAAGGTTATGAAGCAGGCAGCATCAGAAGTAAGAACTGAGGTTTAGTGAGTAGACACTTCCGTGAGTGGTCACACTGTGCTGGAGGCCAATTCTATGTCATCAAGACCTGTCTTCTGAACTATAAGACCAGAGTTTTCCACAGGTATCCTGGCTGCTAAGAAGGCAGCTCTCATCCCAGATTCCACTGTTTTGAGCCCAGCCTCAGCCTAGCCTTCCCCTTATCTCTGGCCTGTTAGTCACTCAGTCGTGTCTGGCCCTTTGCCACCCCATGGACTGTAGCCCACCCAGCCCCTCTGTCCATGGAATTCTCTGGGCAAGAATCCTGGAGTGGGCTGCCATTTCCTTCTTCAGGGGATCTTCCTGACCCAGGGGTCAAACCTGAGTCTCCTGCATTGAAAACAGGTTCTTTACCATCTGAGCCACCAGGGGAAGCCCTCTGGCCTACCTGAAGTCATTTTTTAAGAGATTTAGTATGTTTGGCTTTGCTCGGCCTTTGTTGCCGCGTGTGGGCTTCCTCTCATTGCTGAGATCTGCTGCTCTCTGGGTGCGGCACTTGGGGTCTCAATGCAGTGCCCTGCTGGTGGAGCACAGGCTCAGTGGCTGTGGTGCATGAGCTTAGTTACCCTGGGGGCACGTGGGATCTCCCTGACCAGGATCCAACATCGGCGAACTCTTAACCCCTGGACTACCAGGGAAACCACGCCCCCCCACCCCCAGATCCTTTTTTAAAAAAAAATGACCATTTACTCTGAAGCCACAGGAAAGCCCGAGTTTGGGCCTCACCAAGCTTCTCCATCCCTCCAAGGCCAGGTGAAGGTGAATAGGTGGCTCTTTACTCCACTGAGCTGTTTCTGCTCACCTCCTGCCTGGTCCCTGTGGTCAAAGACAGCTGCTCAGATGTTAGACTGTGTCTATTGACCGTTCACTCCTGCCCAAGAGGGAATCAGATGGGTTTTGTAGCTGGGGACTGGGTCTCCCCACCTAAGATTTTTTTTTGATATGGACAATTTTTAAAGTCTTTGACTTTGTTACAATACTACTTTGTTGAAGGATAATTGCTTTACAGAATTTTGTTTTCTGTTGAACCTCAACAGGAGCTTATTTTTATTGTTTTGTTTTTTGGCACTATGTGGGATCTTAGCTCTCCCTGAATTGGAAGACAAGGTCTCAACCACTGGCCAGCCAGGGAAGTCCCATGTCTTCTTCTCCATAGCTCTGCCTTCCTTGGGGAAGTTGAGGAGCTTTCTAGGATTTACAGTCGTTCTGAGCTTTAGTCCTTTGTCTCTAGGGACTGACTGAAGCTGTGACCTCAGGAACACACCCCTTTTCTCACCACTGTGTTCAGTTCAGTTCAGACTCAGCACTTAGCCTGCCGATGGGCACTGGTCACCTCTTAGCCAGAAGGCCCTGTCAAGAATCCTGACCTGGCCTGGGCCCTGTCTGACCTGGTCTGCCTCTCTCCTTGGATGAGGCCCTTCCTCCTCCTGCACAGCAGGTGACCATCCTTTCAGCTTGCCACTGGTCTGCCCCCAAAGCAGGACGCTCCTGTAACGCAATGGACCTGCCTCAGGCCTTCTCAGGCCTCATCACGCGGTCCTGTGTGTGACTGACAGGTGGCCCTACTAAGGCGGGGTTGGTCTTGCACACCCATGTAGGCGCCGAGCACTCGAAGCTGACAGGCTGGGACTTCCCTTGTGGCTAAGACTCCACACTCCCAGTGTGAGGAGCTCAGGTTTGATTCTTGGTCAGGGAGCCAGATCCCACAGCAGACAGACTCTTTTGGGGCAGGGTTTCAGGCCTGTGCAGGGAGCAGGCTCAGAAACCAAGAGGGGAGGAGCAGTCAGGTAGTCACTGTATTTTATTGGAAAACATTGATATATATTTTTCTTCACAGCTTGAACACAAATATTGCCCGGTTTGGAAAAAAAAAAAAAACCAAAACACTCCGAAAACATCCACAGCTTCACGCCTACCTGCCCTTACCCTCAGCTCTTGGCTGGGTCTCCCGCTATGTCCCACCCCCCCTTCCCTGGAGGCTGGGTGCCACAGGGTGGACGAGAAGATTCTCAAAGCTGGGCAGGTCCCAGGAAAAGCCACTTGATCGACCTGAGGGGTGGGGTGGGATGGGGGTGGGGGGCAGATGAAATGAACGGAAAAAAAAAAGAAAAAAAAAAATCCAGGAAACCGAACTGCCCACGTTGACTTACTTGTCCCAGAGGCAAAAGTCAGAAGCCAGGTTGCGGATCATGCTCTCCGCTGGGGAGTGGGGGGGCAGGCAGGTGGGCGCACAGACAGCAGGCGGGGCTGGGGAGCCGCCGAGCCACCACGGGGAAGCGGGCGGGGCCGGCGGGCCGGCAGGGCTCTTTATTGCAGGTTATGTTCTCTTGAGCGCTTGGTGGGGCACATCCTCCCAATCCCCACTCCTCAGCTAGCCCGGCATGGTTTCAGACAGAAATTAAGTTTTAAGGGGTCTAAAGAAAAAGCGGAAGGATGAGTAGCATGTGACAAAGCGGCCAATCCACGTGCGTTCCCTTGAGGGGACCGGGACGCGGGTGGGCATGGGATGTTAGCACCAGGACAGCTTGAGATCGCTTGGGGAACATGGGATGGGGGCAGCGTGCAGGGGCACCAGGGGAGCGGGCCCCCCTCGCCCCGCCTCAGGGAGCCAGTCAGATGGTTCACAAGAGCAGCCAATGGCATCTGAGTGCTGCCCAGCCTGGCCGGCCTCCTCATGTGCTAAGAGCATGCCAGCTGCTAAGCCTCCCTCGCCCCCTGGCCTCCTCCTGGGCCACATTCAGGCAACACCGCAGCTCCGGGCCCTCCCCACCGCCCTCAGCCCTTCTGGAACGCCACGCTGGGCACTCCTGCCCCGACAGGCTCTGGGATGGGCACAGGGTATTACAGGCTGGTTGCATGCAACAGCAAAAGGCGTGCCTCTCGTGCCCAGCCCTTCTAAGGGCCTCGGCCCCTCCCCAGCAGGTCCCGGGACAGCGCCGGCGTCCACCTCGGCACCCCAAAATAAGATGACCAACGAACAGAAACAAACCAAAACGGACGAGAGCCACCCGGGCTGGAGGAGGAGGGCAAAGGCCCCCTGAAGGGGACTGGGGGGCTCATCTTATGAATGCATCAGGCCTTGGAAGATGTGAATGGAAGGCGGGGGAGGCTGAAGGAAGAGATGGCGGGGGCCTGGAAGGAGACTCGGGAGGAAGAGAAAGAGCAATCATGCAGCTTGGGACAAATCTTTTGTAGCTTTATCAGATTCTCAGTCCATCAACTGGTGTTTGCTAAAACCGGGATAGGCAGGGAGTGTTGAAGAGAGTGCGCGCGCGGGGAGAGAGAGATCGAGAGAACGGGCATCACCAGCTGCCCGGGGGCCTTCACTTTGCAGTCATCATCTGTACAAACTCTGTGGAGAGAAAGACATGGAGGTCAGCAGAGAGTGGGCTCCCCCAGCCCCTGCAGGCAGGCAGACGGGGCCGGTAGCTCACCTTCGTAATTGACCTGGCCATCCCCGTCGATGTCGGCCTCCCTGATCATTTCGTCCACCTCCTCGTCGGTCAGCTTCTCGCCCAGGTTCGTCATGACGTGGCGCAGCTCTGCGGCACTGATGTACCCATTGCCGTCCTGTGTGTTGGGGGACAGACAAAGGCTCTGAGCGGGAGGCGTTCGTCTGCCCAGCGCTTTGTTGGGGGGCAGTGGGAGAGAGACCCCAGCATATCGTCCTGTGTGTCAGGAGACAGACAAAGGCTCCGAGCCAGAGGCATCCGTTTGCCTGGCTCTCTCCTGGCGGGCAGTGGGAGACAGACCCCAGCACGGGGCCTGTCAGTCACCTCCCTTGGCACAGGCGGGGGCTTCCTGTGGTGGCAGAGCAAGCTGGCAATGGGGCTGGCACTGGAACCTGGCCTCCCGAAGTGGTGACTCCGGTTAGGCTGGGTGTCCTGAGAGCCCACCTGTCCTGCTCTCTGCCGGAATGCCAGAATCCCCCGGGAAAAGGCCTGCTCACCTTGTCAAAGACACGGAAGGCCTCTCGGATCTCCTCCTCGCTGTCCGTGTCCTTCATCTTTCTGGCCATCATGGTCAGGAACTCGGGGAAGTCAATGGTCCCGTTCCCTGCGAGGTGGGGGAGGGAGGGAGATGCTCTGGGCCTGGGCCCGAGGAGACGACCCCAGGGCCCTGGCGGAGGAGACGCTGGCCATCCATCCCGCAGGGTGGCTCCCCGGGGGCGCTGGGAGGGGGCTGCCCTCCTGCCCTGGGTGCGGGCTCACCATCTGCATCCACCTCGTTGATCATGTCCTGCAGCTCGGCCTCAGTGGGGTTCTGCCCCAGGGACCTCATCACTGTCCCCAGCTCCTTGGTGGTGATGGTGCCATCTCCGTCTTTGTCAAAGAGGGAGAAGGCCTCCTTGAACTCTGTGGAAGGAGCACAGCAAACCAGAGGTGAGGCCACGGGAAGGCCTGAGTCAGGCCCGCCTCAAGAAACAGGAGATCCAGTGCCAGCTCAAGCCTCTCGCCTCTGTACCACGGACAGGCCCCTTCTTCTCTCCATCACCCCTCACTGAGCACCTGCTCGGTGACGGGCAAAGCTGCCTGCACTGAAGACATGGGGGGAAAATGGGCTGACGGCGGCGTTAGAGCCTCTACATTTCTTTTTGGTCCCTGGCTTCAGTCTCTCCCTCGAGTGATGAAATGGACCAGTGTCCTGGAAGGGAAGAGAGCCAAGGTCAGCGGGCCAGGAGAGGAAGGGCAGGAGAGCCTGCAGGACGGCACTGGGCGCCATGGCATCCCGCCCGATGGGGACTACCAGCCCGGCTCTTGTTTCCAGAGGAGCTGCGTGGGGCAGAGTGTGGGGGCGGCCGACAGCGGAGCATGGCTGATGGACTGTGTGGGGTAGGCGGGGTGGGGGGTGTGGAAGGAGAGGGGACGGCTGCCAAACCAGGCGGCCGAGGAGCTGGGGGTGCTGAGTGGGAAGGCCGCAGCTGGGCCCGCATCAGGAGCGGGAGAAGCACGTGGCTCCTGCCCTCCCACTGGGCCCATTTTGGCACCTGGTGCTCCCTGCCCCCAAACCCTCAGGGAACAGATGCCTGGCAGCCTATTCCCAGAGGGTGTGGGCTGGGGTGAGGCGGCGGACAGTTCGCTAATGGGGACGGGGGTGGGAGGTGGCGTGGAGCGTGTGTTGGTGTCAAGCGAGGGCAGAGCTGGGGCTGTGTGTGGCCGGCATGGGAGCCATATGCAGAGCCGAGAGGCTTTGCCTGCGCCGAGCCTCTGGGCCCTGGAGACCCCGAGTCTCCTGGGGGATGCTGGCGCCTCCCTGTGCCGAGGCATTGTTGTTCTCAGGGGTCATGCGGGCCCCCTGCACTCAGGATCACTGAACAACAACGCAGTTCTCTGGTTCTCCTTGGTGGGTCTCCGTAGCCACCCACCTGGGGCCAAAGTTCAGAAGCTGAAAATGTGGGGAGGGGGGAAGGGAGGGGAAGAAAGAAGAGAAGGCAAGTCTGCTCTTGCCGCCCCCACTTCAGAAGCGGGGCTTTCTATGCTTGTCACACACAGCCTGTTGACCCTGACAGTAAGGCCAGGGTCCAGGGGCTACTCTGTGCTGGCCTATGGCTGTGGGACTTAACTGGGAGCTGGTCCCTGTCCTTTAGAGTAGTTCACAGTCTGGGGGGGCGGGGGAGACAGGACACAGAAACCTTCTCAGCACACAGTACTTCCTGTAGCTGTGGGTTACTGGGCTTTAGGGGAGTCTACAAAAATGAATTACACAGGACTCAAGGACTTCTTTAAGCTTACTGGAAGATACGTGATGGTTCCCTTGTTCATTTAGTTATTTAGTCAACAAAAATGTACACAGCAGCCATTGTTGCAGGCACTACAGGAACAGCAGGGACCAACACACAGAAAAGCGCCCCAGTAAGGAACTCGCCTAGTGACAGGCAGATGCAGCCAGCAGACGTCAGAGATTAATTTCAGACGGTGAGAAAGGCTATTAAGGAAACAGGGAGTAGAGGAAGGCTGTTTATTTGAGATGGGACCAGGGAAGGCCTTTCCAAGATGACATTTGGATCAAGACCCAAAGAAGGAGAAGGAGCTGCCTGGTGCAAAGAGCCGGGGGAAGGCACTTCCAGCCCAGGAAGAAGCAACTGCAAGCATGCATGAAGGGGAGTGCAGAGGTGGGCGTGACGAGCCCTCTCCTGGGTGGCTCCTGAAGTGGGCCAGGAGCCCCGCAGAGGAGTTCACCTTCTGGGCCTAACTGGCAGGAGCCAGGACAGATGGCCAGGCTCACCCCGCAGCCACCGATTAAAAGGCCCGGTGACCCCTGGCAGGGAGGGGAGCACAGCCCTGCCACCTGATGAGGGCCTGGCTCAGGACTGTGGGGTCTGGTGTCACTGGTATGCTCTCATACACGTGAGTGAGCTTCTCTGTCAGATGCTCCTCCTGGCTGGAGCAAGACTCGATGCAGAGGCATTCATGCGGCAGGGTGGGGGCAGGAAGGGGGAACGGGGGAGGGAGGGAGGGAAGCAAGCTCACCTGCGATCTGCTCCTCGGTCAGCTGGTCAGCCTGGAAAAGCAGGAAGGAGAAAGTTAGTCACAGGTTGGCACATCTCTCCTTGCTCAGCCCGGCCCCCGCTGGTGCAGCCAGCTCCACATGGCAGTCCATGTACCTGGGCAAGGGCAGTCATGCCAGAGCCAGGACTGGGATCATCCAGTCTGGCGACTCAGGAGGCTGGAGACCCAGGACCTGACGACACTGCCGACCCCAGGGGTCTCCAACCAGAGTCAGGGCTCTGGAGCCAGCCCCAGCCCAGCTGCACCTGCACTGGCTCACGTCTCGGTGCCGTCACGGCCGCTGGGCGCCCCAGAGGCTGAGTGAAGGGAGCAGTTGCCCTGGAAGCCTAATCAAGCAGCTCTTCTAGAAGGCTCCAAACTGAAGCAGGCCAGGCCCAGGGTAGATAGCCGGCTCTTTCCTAGTTTCTATGTCACCAATGTGGAAGCACCCGGCCAAGCACTGCGGATCCAACTGGCAACAATTCTCCCAACTGGTGTCTGTGGAGTGCCTGAAAGAACCCCGGGCAGGCAGGGGGCAGCCCCTGCTCTCTTCGGCACGGGGCACCATTCACTCCACTGCTCCTTTGGGGCAGGAAGGGTGAGTGTCAGGAGGGGACTGCAGCAGGCATGGCGCTGGTGGCAGAGGCTGGAGGACTCAAGTCCCCTCCCCCTGCTGCGCTGCAGTTTTTAACCCTTGCTGGCCCTGGCCACTCTGGGGACTGGCCAGTAGGTCGGGCAGCCCTTGCTGCATGCTGGGCTTGGGGGCAGGGCAGAGGAGAAGCAGAGGCCAGCCTGTCCTGAACCAGCCCGGCAAAGGGATCCTCTGGGGGAGGAGCCACACGGGGACTGGGGAGCTGAATCCCAACGTTTAGCTTTAGGCAGTAAAAGAGGAATTTTCCTTGGGGTCCGTGAATGCTGCCAGAAGGCATGGCTCGCCCTTGGACCGCTGCCCCCTTCCTCATTTCCTCTTACAACTAGGTGAAGGGGCTCCACATCTACAGCAGGCTTCCGCTCTGCGTCCGAGAGCCCCTCAGACTGAGGCGTGCCACTGTGGGCACTAGTGTTATTCTGCACAGAGGTTCTAGAACTTCCTTGGGAATCTAGCAAGAACCCCACACCCCCTTCTGCCCCATCCCAAATGTGAAGACCAATCACATTAGGACAAGTCCGACATACCCTTTTTCTTTTTTTCTTTTTAACATAAAGGAAGAAGGACTTGAGGCTGAGCCCCAAACAGGTAGAACAGGAGGGGAAATCAGGGGGATGATTACAGAAGGGAAATGGCTAAGGGAGGGGGAAGCAGGAAGGTAGAGAAGGAAACACACCATACATGTACATTCTGGAAAAGTCCAAAGTCTAAAGGGAAGGTTAGGAGGCCAAATGGAGATGCTTCTGCCTCGCTTTCAAAAGAGACCCAGGGCGGCCAGGCTCCTGCACGCCAGCCTGGCAGCCCCAGGCCCACAAGCCCTTTACTCCTCTGCTTCCCTTGGCTTCTATGGGCAAAGAAGCCTGAGCCGATCGCCTAGGTCCTGACACCCGAGGAAGCTGCTGGGGGAAACTGAGAAGACAGGATGGGCTTCTGTTGCCAAGGCCAGGCAGTGCCAGGGGCGCGGAGGAGGGCTGGGCGAGGGCTGCCCTCCCCCAGCTTTCATCCTTTCCCCTAGCCTACGCGGTTAGGGCTACCCAACCAGGGCCCTTCGCATCCCTGCCACACCTGGGCAGCACCCGCAGGGGCTGGGGCAGGTCGTGGAATGCCTGAGTGGTGCCTAAGGCTGGTGTCTACCGCTCCCTGCCGCCAGGCTGCAACGCGCAGAGGAGGCTCTGCCACTGTTCCAGGCTTGCTGCAAATAGGCGTGGCTCTGCCTGCAGGGCCGTCACACTCCCTCCCTCCCTCTTAGAAGACCCTCTCCCCTGCTGGGGAAGGAAAGGGCCCAGCTCCCAGTTAGAGATCTCAAAGCAAGGCTGCTACCCAGAAAACTGATCACTGCCGGGGATCCTTTCCTTCTCAGGGCTTTTTCCCTTTCCAGATCTGCAGATTTTCAGCTTTCACCAAAAACTACCTGCAAAATAACCCAGCTGGTCCCCTGCTTCCCCATCCCTTTAGGATACAGCAAGAGGCTGGACAAGAAAAAAAAAAAAAATCCTGGGGTGGGGGAGGGAAGAAGGTATTATTTCTCCGCCTTGCCCCAGCCCCTAGCCAGTGCCAGAGAGCAGTGTTAGATGAGATCAGAAACCAAGGCCAGGGCCCCTCACCCGGGCCAAGGAAGAGCCACAGGGCTCAGGCCAAAGTCCAAAGCCAGTGAACAGTGACTCGTCCCACCCATACTTTGCTGATTACAAAGGGAAAGAGAAACTAGTGGGGCAAAAGCTCAGGTCTTATTTGGCAGGTGGGGACCTCCTGGCGCCTGTCAATGATTCAGTGCCCCTTTAGCAAGGCTCTGCTCGGGGAAAATGGGGTAGCGGCGAGAGGAGCCATCAGGCCTGTGTCAGCAAGTATGAGATCTGATACACAGCAGCGGCTGCCTGCTCTCCCCAGCCTTGCCAGGGAGGATGGCTGCACACGGTTCCGAGGCTGAGCCTGGGGGGGCTGGGGGACTGTGGGTGGCAGGGACCAGGAAAGAACTAGTCTGCTGGTTTTCTCTCAAAGCCCAAGCTGTGGGAATTAACAGAAGCACTCAGGGAGGGCCCCAAAAGAAACAAGTGGCCGTGGGGCTGATGAAGGGGTCCCTCCGGAGGTCCTCTCTGCAGCCCCCACTCCGAGGCCACAAGAACAGGCGTGCGATTGTCACCGACGCCACACTGTACCGCACTGTCACTTGGCACAAGTGAGGAGATGCAGAGCGGTGCGTGGAGCTGGAGACCAAGATAAAACCAGCATTCCTGTGTGGAAAAAACAGCTCTCTGGGTCTGAAAGGGGCAGCGAGCAGGTGAGATTCAAGGCTTTAAAAGCTGGCTCATTTGATGCATCCCAAACTTTGCTCCTCCCCACCCCCATTACATGCGGCTTCAGTGCGCAATAGAGGCCCCAACAACTCCGCCCACCTGCTCCCACTGCCCGGTGTCTCCTGCCCAGCCCCATTCTTCCTGGGAAAGGGACCCTTGAGCCACTCCCTCCGGCCTCTGCAGCCCACTCCCCATCCAGACTGAACAGTCTTTGTCCTGGCTTTGCCCTGGAAACTTCTAGGGAGCTACCCACCATATCCACCTCTAACCCTAGGCCCCCCTCGGCTGCCATGCATTTTCTTTAACATGTCCCCGGATCGCCTTGCATCTCACCTCCCACCACAGAAGCCGAAGTTCTCTCCCACCCCTCACTTTGAAAACCCACCTCCTCATGAACCCAAACACAACGCCCCCCTTCCCCCCAAAAAACCCCAATCTCCCTTCCTAGTTCAATAGTCTTAACCCAATAGGAACCTCAGAACCTTCTCTGGCTGCTCCTGTCCCCCAACCACTGACAAGATTGGCACCCCTTTTTGACCCCTTCCCCGACCCCATCCTTTTCAGTCCCCATAGGCTTCCAGGGCATCTTCAAAAGGCTTCCAGAGCATCTTCTAACCTTGGCTGCCACCCACCCCAGGCTCTTCCTTCCAGAGCATGCACCTCACCCTCCTCCTCCTTCCTCTGCAATGTCGGTCTTTGGAGAACCCCCTTTTCTCCCCTCAAGGGTCTGATCTGCAGAAGCGACCCTCCTCCCTGCCTCCCGGGAGGGCTCCCCCTCCACCCAGGCCCAGCTAACCACCACCCCCTCTCAGGGAGTTCCCCAGCAGCCCGGCTTCCCTCCGATTCCCCTTCCTTGCTACCTATTAGGACCCAAAAGCCTTTATCAGGGCACAAATCACCTCCTTCCCTAGCCAACGGCTCTTACCTCGGCCCCCTGGAATCCAAACACCCCACCTTAGTGACCAAACGCCCCATCCTGGGTCCAAGAGTCCAGATGCTCCATCTTCGGCTCAAATGCCCCCTTGGAGGGCTCAAGTGCCCTTTCTTGGGTCTAGACACCCCATCTGGTGCTAAGTGTCGCTTCTGGAAGCCCCCAATTCCCTTTGGGGAGCCAAACGCCCCACTGTGGGTTCAAATGCCCCCGATCAAGGGGAAGAGAAGGGTCCAGAGGCGCTCTCCGGGACCCAAACGCTCCCCCCCAATTCTGAGTCCGCTCGTGCTCTTGGGGGTCCTGCTCCGCCGTGCCCGCCTCAGTGCCCCCAACCTCGGCGGCCCTCAGTCTCACTCACCATGGCGAGAGCCGGGTGTCCGGAGCGCGGGTGTCAAGGTTCCTCCGGCGGCGGCAGCAGCTGCAGCAGCTCGAGCTCCGCCGCGCGTCTGCGCCTCCACACTCACTGCCTGCAGCGCGCGCGCCGCCGCCGCCGCCCGCCGCCCGCCCCAACGGTCCCTCAACGGCCGCCGCGCGCGCCCCGCCTCGCCCGGCCCCGCCCCGTCCGGTCCGCGCGCCGCCGCACTGCGGCTCCCACGGATCCCTCCGCGCCTCTCTCCGGACTGTCGGGCCCGCGGCTCTCTCACTCCCCACAGGGTTGGGTTTATGGCCGGCCGCGCGCGCGCGCGCACCCGCCGCGGGACTACTTTCCGTCGCCATGCGCCCCGCCCCCTGTGCCCACTCTACTTTCCTCCTCGGCGGAGGGGCACCTCTCGGCTGGCGCGTGACGCGTCCCTGTGTGAGACGCGCCGCTATTGGGTCCGGGCCGCGGCGGAAATAAGAGCGCGGTGCCGATTGGTCCGGCCTTCCCTGCAATGCGTCAAACTGGGGCGAGCCACTGCCTGGTGGTGGTGGGTAGCCTGAAATGTGTGACTGTGTGGGGCCGTGAGGCGTAACGAGGCGAAGGGGGAAATTGTGTGACTGTTAGAGAAGCAAATACATCGTCTTCGTGGTCAGGGAGTGGTAAAAATGGTGGCGGAAGGTGCAGAAGTACTTTCTTAGTTCTCCCCTCTGACAGATGGAAGATGGTGCAACCCAAAATGCTGGTCTGGAAGCCCCGCCCCCAATTGGGCCCTCGGGGTGGCGGGGTCTTCAAGGTTCAGCTTTTAGCCTGAAAGTTCCGCTCATCGCCCGTCGGGGCAGGTGTCTGCACCATGAGACACACTCCACAGGTGTGCGAAGCCCCTGTCCTCGCTTCACTTCACTTATAATCGGTTCAGGGTCTGTTAAACGGGCTGTTCCAAGACAGCCCTGGGAACAAGGTATTAATTCAGTCATTCATTCAATAAGCCTCAGTGGGGTGCCTGCTGTAATTCAGGGACCTGTGCTTGGCTGGGCGAGGGAGACCAAACTTCTCAACCATTGTCCTGCTGTCTTGCAGACCACCTGAGTCTTGCACTCCTTGTTCCAGGGTTCCAACCACGGAAGAAGAGTGGGAAAGTTAGCTGAGACTATTTACTGGCGCTCAGAAACGGCAACATCCCCCCCCGCCCCCCAACTTTTCTTGTTTTGAATTAGGGCTATATTTGCGTCTGTGCCCTGCCCCCTCTCGGTGATTGGCTGACAAGTGTCAAATGAGTCAAGCTGGACCAATCTTTATGTTACACCTGGAACAGGATGTAGGCTGAGCCAATGAGAGGCCTTCCATGGGTTTTTGGATCTAGACTTTTGGGGGCAGGAAGTCTTTTCCTTTTGTGTGGTGAGGGAGTGAAGAAATAGATCTGGACCTATCTATGACCTTTTGGAAGGAAAGTTATGACCAACCAAGATAGCATATTGAAAAGCAGAGACATTACTTTGCCAACAAAGGTCCATCTAGTCAAGGCTATGGTTTTTCCAGTGGTCATGTATGGATGTGAGAGTTGGACTGTGAAGAGAGCTGAGCGCTGAAGAATTGATGCTTTGGAACTGTGGTGTTGCAGAAGACTCTTGAGAGTCCCTTGGACTGCAAGGAGATCCAACCAGTCCATCCTAAAAGAGATCAGTCCTGGGTGTTCATTGGAAGGACTGATGCTAAAGCTGAAACTCCAATCCTTTGGCCACCTCATGCGAAGAGTTGGCTCATTGGAAAAGACTCTGATGCTGGGAGGGATTGGGGGCAGGAGGAGAAGGGGACAACAGAGGATGAGATGGCTGGATGGCATCAGGGACTCAATAGACATGAGTTTGAGTGAACTCCGGGAGTTGGTGATGGACAGGGAGGCCTGATGTGCTGTGATTCATGGGGTCTCAAAGAGTGGGACACAACTGAGTGACTGAACTGAGCTGAACTGATGACCTTTTTCACACCCCAGAGGAGAGAATAAAACTGATTCCAGAGAAAAGCAATGAAGAGGTGGAGTGAGAGAGTCCTGTTGCCATTCCCGTCCCTGATTCCAGCTTGAGGCCAGCTGCACACTATCGTGCCAGGCTTTTGATTATATGAGCTATTAAAATGTCCCATTTATCCCAAGCTGGTTTGAGTTGAGTTTCTGTTACTTATGACAAAAGAATTTGTGATGGATGTGACCCAGGCTAAACTCTGTCTTGATCATCAGCATTGGCCCTGAAACAGAGAGGGCCAAGGACCCAGTCATCATTTGCTGAACAACTAAGCAAAGGAAGTCACACATATGCTCTCTCTCCCTGTTTCTCCTTTCCATGTCTTTGAGTCTCAGTTTCTACCAGGAAGACCTTAATTTCTGAATTACTTAGGCCTATGAAATGATAGATATACTACTATCAGCACATATGAAGACATACTGTGTTCCAGGCACCATTTCACCTGCTTTGACTGCGTTAGTTCATTTAATTCTTACAACCTCCCTATGAGTTTGTTACTTTCACTTTCCACCTTTTGAAACTGTTTTATTGCCACTGGAATTAGATGAGATCAGAGAGGTATAAAGCCTTGACCAAGAACAGAGAAGTAAAGTAGCTTGCCTAGGGTCACACAGTAGGAGGCAGAGTCAGGATTTTAACCCCAGCAGTTTGACTGAAAACCCCACACTCTTAACCACATTATACCACAGGTGGGAGAGATCCTACTTTTTTTCCAGAATCCACTTTCTCTGTTTTCCAGACTAATAGAATTTTAGCTGGGCACATTGCCATCCTAAGTAAAAATGACATTTCCTAACCATCCTTGCAGTTATGAGTCCTCATTTGACGGAATTCTGGCCCAAAAGGATGTGAACAGAAGTGATACATGAAACTTCTGGGCATACCCTTAAAGGGGGAGGACATACCTTCCCTCTTCTTGCCTGCTGGTAGGGCAGCCATCAGACCAATGGTGACCACACTCACCTGGGACTTTGATGATTTTCCTGAGGAGAGCCCACTTTTCCTTCCCCAGGGCCAAACTTGTATTTGAGAGGGAAATAAACTTTTATATTGCTTACGCCACTGGTATTTTGGATCACTTGGTTATAACATATACATGTCCTCTCTTTGGTTACTGCCCTTGTTTTTGTGAAAGCCGACTCTTGTGCCTAATTTAGTGAGAGGTCATGGGGTTCGGGTGTTAACCAGTCAGCATGTCCTACTTTCATAACTGACTGCTTCAGAGCCAATTGTATGACTTTCTCTCTCTCTTTTTTTGTATTTTTTGCATGTGTGACATAATTACACTCAATAAAATGCCGCAGATCTCAAGTATTCCGTTGAATTGTGTACACCCATGTAACCACCACCCAAGACAAGTTATAGAACACTTCCATCACCCCAGAAGATAGATCCCTGTGGCTCTTTCCAGTCAATTCCTGTTCCCCTCAAGCAACTATTGTTCTGGCTTCTGTCATTGGAGATTAGTTCTGCCTGTTCTGGAATTTTGTAGAAATGGAATCCATGTAGCATACATTTTTCTGGTCTTGGCTTCTGTCACTCAATGTAATATTTTTAAGCAAAAGTTGCATGGAACATCAGTTCAGTCAGTTCAGTCACTCAGTCGTGTCCGACTCTTTGAGACCCCATGAACTGCAGCACGCCAGGCCTCCCTGTCCATCACCAACTCCCGGAGTTCACTCAAACTCACATCCATCGAGTTGGTGATACCATCCAGCCATTTCATCCTCTGTTGTCCCCTTCTCCTCCTGCCCCCAATCCCTCCCAGCATCAGAGTCTTTTCCAATGAGTCAACTCTTCGCATGAGGTGGCCAAAGGATTGGAGTTTCAGCTTTAGCATCAGTCCTTCCAATGAACACCCAGGACTGATCTCTTTTAGGATGGACTGGTTGGATCTCTTTGCAGTCCAAGGGACTCTCAAGAGTCTTCTGCAACACCACAGTTCAAAAGCATCAATTCTTCAGCGCTCAGCTCTCTTCACAGTCCAACTCTCACATCCATACATGACTACTGGAAAAACCATAGCCTTGACTAGACGAATCTTTGTTGGCAAAGTGATGTCTCTGCTTTTGAAAATGCTGTCTAGGTTGGTCATAACTTTCCTTCCAAGGAGTAAGCGTCTTTTAATTTCATGGCTGCAATCACCATCTGCAGTGATTTTGGAGCCCCAAAGAATAAAGTCTGACACTGTTTCCACTGTTTCCCCATCTATTTGCCATGAAGTGATGGGACCAGATGCCATGATCTTCGTTTTCTGAATGTTGAGCTTTAAGCCAACTTTTTCAGTCTCCTCTTTCACTTTCATCAAGAGGCTTTTGAGTTCCTCTTCACTTTCTGCCATAAGGGTGGTGTCATCTGCATATCTGAGGTTATTGACATTTCTCCTGGCCATCTTGATTCCAGCTTATGCTTCTTCCAGTCCAGCGTTTCTCATGATGCACTCTGCATATAAGTTAAATAAGCAGGGTGGCAATATACAGCCTTGACATACTCCTTTTCCTATTTGGAACCAGTCTGTTGTTTCATGTCCAGTTCTAACTGTTACTTCCTGACCTGCATATAGGTTTCTCAAGAGGCAGGTCAGGTGGTCTGGTATTCCCATCTCTTTCAGAATTTTCCACAGTTTATTGTGATCCACACAGTCAAAGGCTTTGGCATAGTCAATAAAGCAGAAATAGATGTTTTTCTGGAACTCTCTTGCTTTTTCCATGATCCAGCAGATATTGGCAATTTGATCTCTGGTTCCTCTGCCTTTTCTAAAACCAGCTTGAACATCAGGAAGTTCACGGTTCACGTATTGCTGTAGCATACTTACACTGAAATATATTTTTTGTTGATCTAGAACTCAAATTCAACTGGAGTCCTGTATTGCTAATTGTTAAATCTGATGATCATAATCTCAGGGCACTTTCTTTCCAGGTTTGGGAAATGATCTTAAGTGACCTTACAGGGGACCAGCAGGCTTTGGGGTGTCCTATGCTATAGCCTGGCAAGAATCGTGACAGCAGCTTCAAGTTTTCGGAACTTTAGGAATGATCAATTAACTAAAGCTCAATCCCATTATTGTCAGGGAAATTCAAGTTAAAATCAGAATAATACACCAGTTCACATCCTGGACTACCACCAAGCCCAATAGTACTATCTGTTGCTGGGCCCACAGCAGCATCTGGTGGCCTTGTTATTTCTCTGACCTCATCCCTCTGTGCTCTCACCTTCACGCTCTCTCTCAGCCGCATCAGCCTCTCTGCTGTTGCTGGAACACATGTGGCTGATTCCTGTGTATGAACCTCTGGGTCTGCTTCCTCTCCTTCAAATGCTCTCCCCACAACAGTCATGCGGTTCGTCTCCTCCTTAGCTTTGTTCAAGTGACACGTCCTCAGTGATGGCCTCCCTTGATCATCCCATTTAAAATTGAAACCCAACACTCCAGACTCCCTTTCCTTTGCCTTATTTTTTCATAGGCATGACCGCCTTCTCAAATACGATATACTTTTCTTATTTATTCTATGTACAGTTTGATTCTTCCACTGGAATACAAGCTCCATGAGGTCTGGTCTTCTTTCAATCGTTTGTTTGTTTGTTTGTTTATTTACTGTTGCCTGTGCTGGGTCTGCCTTGCTGCATGGGCTTTTGTCTAATTGCAGAGAGCGGAGGGCTACTCTCTGGTGCATGGGCTTCTCATTGCAGTGGCGTCTCTTGGAGTGGCGCACGGGCTCTACAGTGCTTCGGGCTTCAGGAGTTGTCGTGCCTGGTTCCATTAGTTGCAGCTCTCGGGGTCTAGATCACAGAATCAGCAGTTGCGGCTTAGTTACTCTGCAGCATGTGGGATCCTCCTGAGTCAGGGATCAAACACGCATCTCCTGCATCGGCAGATTCTTTACCACCAAACCACCAGGGAAGCTTGGGTCTGGTCTTTCTGTTTTGTTCATTGTTGTATCTTCAGTACCAAAAGCAGAGCCAGGAATATAACAAGTGCTCAGTAAGTTTTTAAAAAAATAACTAGATAAAAACGAGGAGGTGGAAATTCTCCTGCCGTGCTGCTGGGAGAATATATTGATACAGAGACTCTAGTGAGTGTCCCATTGAGAACAGCCTAGGTTATAGTACAGTAACAACTGCAAAAACCTCAATTAACACAGGAAGTTTCTTTCTCACTCACATAAAATCCACCAAGGGTCTTAGTCTCTCCATGGGACAGCTGTCCTCCATGTGGTCACTCAGTGTCCCAGGCTCTTTTCTGTCTCCTGAAGTCCTCTGTGTTGCTACAGCAGGGGAAGGGAGACAGGAGGATGTCCCAGGGAGTTTTCATTGTCTTAGTCGAAGTGACATCTGTCACTTCAGCTCACATTTCATTGTCCAGAACTGGCCACACGGTCCCATGTCACTGCTGAGGGACAGAGAAGTATATTTTCTTGTGTGCCTCAGAAGAAGAAATAGGAAACAGAATGTCGTAACCATATCATGGTCTTCGTCATGGAGAACTAATTGACCACCTCTACAGGCAACTTGAGGATGAGATGGCTGGATGGCATCACTGACTCAATGGACGTGAATCTGAGTGAACTCCGGGAGTTGGTGATGGACAGGGAGGCCTGGTGTGCTGCAATTCATGGGGTCCCAAAGAGTCGGACACGACTGAGCAACTGAACTGAACTGAACTGATAGGCAACTTGGATGTGCACATTTGCTAAAAATCTACTAATTCTGCTCTTAAATGTATCCTTGATCATTTCAAATTTTTTTGTTTGTTTGTTTGTTTTTGGTTTTTCTTTGGCCATGTCCCATGGCTTATGGGATCTTAGTTCCCTGATCAGGGATTGAACCCATGTCCCCTGCAGCAGAGGCATGGAACCCCAATCACTGGACCAGCAGGGAAGTCCCTCAGATTGTTTTGGATGAGCTTCACAATAAGAACCACATTTTACATCATAACCCAGCCATATTTCATATACATATATATATTTTCAGAAACTATATATTTAGTCTGAAACAAAAATTTCAGAAACAGAACTGTCTTATTATGGGCAAGGCACTCTTGATGTTTTTGAAACTATTCCATTTCATGTTTCAGAAGTTATGCTCATTGTGACCTACTGATTCTACCAGCCTTATCATCTGTGTGTAGGTGTGTGAGTGTGTGTGTGTGTATGTTAGCACTTCCTTACTTCCTTGCCTTATAAACTGTTTCAGACTCAAACTGTATAGTTCCTGTTTCAGTCCTAGAATCAATCATTTCTCTAAAGAACTGTGGCCCCTTTTGTTGGAGAATGATGTTAGAAATGAACGCCTGGGCTCTGAATGTCCTTGTTGCTATTGATGATTGCTTTTTAAAACTCTACCTCTTTGCATTGTTATAGTCATTGCTCCAAATATTACTACCACATTAATTTTTCTTTAAAAATCTTAATGGTTATCTCACATGGTCTGGAGGCAGGTGAGACCAGGATTGGTTCAGTGGCTCAATGATATAACAAAGAACCCAGACTTTTTTCCCCTTCTGCTCTGGTATCTTCAGTATTTTCTGTCTTCAAGCTTATTGCTTTATGATGGCAAGATGGCTGCCACGGCTTCAGACCTTACTTCCCAAGGCAGTAACTGAAGTCAGGATGGAATGGAATAAGATTCTTTCATTTCCCTTTATCAGAGAGAATAAACCTTTTCTCAAACCCCTTCAAGTTTTATTGGCACATAATGGATCACATGATCACTTCTAAGTCAATCACTAGCAAACAGGAACAAGGTTTAGACCAATCAGGGTTCACCTTTTGGAGCAAGCCTCGCTTTCCTTGAGTACATTGTTACCTGATGCCTGGAAAATACTGGGGCTGGGTTAGCAAGAGAGGGATGTGTGGTGGGAAAAAGGTCCACTCCCTGGAAATGGTTTGGATTTTTCTTGGGAAATTCCTGGGGGCGGGGGAAGGAGGAGAGTTAAGTTGTCTATGATATGGGGAAAGATTTTTAACCCCCTTCTTTCTGTGTGTGTGTGTGTGTGTGTGTGTGTGTGTGTGTGTGTGTGTGTGTGAGTCACTCAGTCGTGTCTGACTCTTTGCGATCCTAAAGACTATAGCCCATCAGGCTCCTTTGTCAGTGGGATTCTCCAGGCAAGAATGTTGGAGCGGGTTGCTATTCGTTTTCCAGGGCAATCTTCCTGACCCAAGGATCAAACCCACATCTCCTGCACTGTAGGCAGATTCTTTACCATCTGAGCCACCAGGGAAGCCCAAGCCCCTTACTTGACTTGTTTCTTTTTTGTCTCCAAACTTTCTCCCAAAGCAGTTTCCTCAAATTCACCTTCTTCCTCCTGAAGCTGATTCATCCCAGCATTACTGCGTGAGGGCATCCAGGGCTGGAGGGTTGGCCCTCATCTATGTGTGGCTTCCATGTCTGCACCCAAGCAGCTGTTATAGTTGCTAAATAGGCTAAGTCACTTCAGTCATGTCTGACTCTTTGCAATCCCATGGACTGCAACCCTCCAGGCTCCTCTGTCTATGAGGAGGTATTCTCCAGGTAAGAATACTGGAGTGGGTTGCCATGCCCTCCTCTGAGGGATCTTCCCGACCCTGGGATCAAAACTGCGTCTCTTATGTTTCCTGCATTGGCAGGCGGATTCTTTACCACTAGCGCCACCTGGGAAGCCCCAATTAGCAGAAAGGCCAAAAAACAGGCCAAGAAGGGCATTTAGGGACTTCCCTGGTGGTCCAGTGGCTAAGTCTCCACGCTCCCCAGTGCTCAGGACCCAAGTTTGATCCCTGGTCAGGGAACTAGATCCCACAGGCTGCAACTAAGAATTCAGATGCCACAACTAAAGATCCCACATACTGCAGTGGAGACCGAAGATCCCACCTGTTGCAACAAAGACCCAGTGCAGCCAAATAAGTAAATAAATAAACATATCTTTAAAAGAAGAGCATTTAGGGTTGTCACTGAGATCAGTAGTTAGGGTAAGTAATTCGAGATGCTGTAACAAATAAACTCCTAAGTCTCAGTGTCTTAACACAAAATTATATATCTCACTTACACGATGTCTAACATAGCAGTTCCTTTTAGGCAGATGGTCTACAGGGCCCTGGTTCCTTTTCTTTTATGGTCCCTCTCTCCCCAGTGGGTTTCCCAGGTGGCGCTAGCAGTAAAGAACCTGCCTGCCCATGCAGGAGATGTAAGAGACGCAGGTTAGATCCCTGGGTCAGGAAGATCACCCTGAGGAGGGCATGGCAACCCACTCCAGGATTCTTGCCTGGAGAATCTCTGCGGACAGAGGAGCCTGGTGGGCTACAGTCCACAGGGTGGCAGAGTTGGACACGACTGAGCGACTAAGCATGCACGCATGCATCCCCTGCACACTCAGACTTCTCTTCTGGATTCTCTATCGATCCAGAATGTGGGAAAAGAAAGGGCACAGAGCGTCATGTGGTTACTTGTCCTGGCAGTAGCACATGTATTTGACCGTGTTTCATTGGCTAGAACCCAGCCCCATGGCCAGCTGTAACTGCAAAAGAGACTGGGAAACCTCTGGCCATTTGCCCAAGAAGAGTAAACAAGATTTGATGGTCAGTGGACATTTTTGCCACAGGAGATGACCCAGACATTCCAAACGTCACTTCTGCTTGCATCCTCTTGGTCTAAAATTGTTCATGGCCACTTCTAGCTATAAGAGAGGCTGATTTTGTAAAACTGATACTTTATGGATTTTTAAAACTATGATCGTCTTAACTTTAAGAATTAATTTTGGGGAAGAATTGGCACGTCCTCTTTTGAAATTTCCTCGTTTGACTCCTACTAACGTGGGATAGGATTGTTTCTAGGTATTTTAAAGTATTTTTGCTGACAATGTGAAAGGAGCCCAATTTCCCACAACATTCTCTAGAAGCCCAGGATCTATCGACATGGTGACTTTTTATAAGTGATCTTGAGGGCACTCTTTCTACCCCCTTCTGATGGCTATGTCAGAAGCTTTCTCTGTCTCCTTTATACTTTAGTAAAACTTTATTACGCAGAAGCTCTGAGTGATCAAGCCTCGTCTCTGACCCCGGATTGAATTCTTCTCCTCCAGAGGCCAAGGATCCCCGCATCTTTGCGTGATTCAGCAACAACCTTTCATCTTGGGGGCTCATCTGGGATTCTTCAGGACAAGATGAGCCTGATAATCTATGAGAGCCTACTTCTGCTGACTCCAAAAATCTTTTTGAGTCTGCTGTTTGATCCTCAAGACAATGCCTTCCTGTCCTGGGCTCACTCCTATGCAGCATTTCATAATCGGTCTAACTGCTGGGTCTGCGGAGCACTCCCCTTTTCATCAGTGGAAGGCTTCCTATGGTGGACATCTCCACTTCAGGGAAAAGACTTTCTCCAAGTCTGCAAATACCTTCAACAACAATCACATGTGATGCCTCGTCTTAAACTGATGACATCTAACAACCTTAAGATGGACTGATGTAACTACGGACATAATGTGACTTTTCATTTTAACTTGATTTAATGACTATTTTGCCTTACGTCTGTAACTGTATAATGGGCTTTTCTAACTGTCTAAAAACTTTTAAGTTACAAATGGTTGTCCAAGCTCCTACGAGTGCCACAGCCCCCTCCAACTATTACTTGGGGCCCTGGATCAGAGACCCTCAATATGAGGGTTAGGAGAATATGTTGCCTCAACAATTTAGGGGCTATGCCCCTAAATAGCAGGAAGTAGTTATGGAATGAAAATGACACCCCTTTTCCTTGGCAACATAATTCTCCTAAAAGTAAAGGGGGGAATGAGAGAGTCATTTCCTAGACAGGTTGATAAGAAGTCTAGGGGTCCCCAAGAAGAGAGGGGTCTGGAATTCTGTATCCTACCTAAGGACAGTCTCTGGATTAAACCTTCTGGCTAATTCTGTTACCTTTAAATGTAAATTATGGGAGTAGGTCTGGTCTTTACAAGGATTCAGTTCAGTTCAGTCGCTCAGTCATGTCCGACTCTTTGCGACCCCATGAACTGCAGCACGCCAGGCCTCCCTGTCCATCACCATCTCCCGGAGTTCACTCAGACTCACATCCATCGAGTCCCTGATGCCATCCAGCCATCTCATCCTCGGTCGTCCCCTTCTCCTCCTGCCCCCAATCCCTCCCAGCATCAGAGTCTTTTCCAATGAGTCAACTCTTCACATGAGGTGGCCAAAGTACTGGAACTTCAGTTTCAGCATCATTCCTTCCAAAGAAATCCCAGGGTTGATCTCCTTTAGAATGGACTGGTTGGATCTCCTTGCAGTCCAAGGGACTCTCAGGAGTCTTCTCCAACACCACAGTTCAAAAGCATCAATTCTTATGTGCTCAGCCTTCTTCACAGTCCAACTCTCACATCCATACATGACTACTGGAAAAACCATAGCCTTGACTAGACGGACCTTGGTCAGCAAAGTAATGGCTCTGCTTTTGAATATACTATCTAGGTTGCTCATAACCTTTCTTCCAAGGAGTAAGCGTCTTTTAATTTCATGGCTGCAGTCACCATCTGCAGTGGTTTTGGAGCCCCCCCAAAATAAAGTCTGACACTGTTTCCACTGTTTCCCCATCTATTTGCCATGAAGTGATGGGACCAGATGCCATGATCTTCGTTTTCTGAATGTTGAGCTTTAAGCCAACTTTTTCACTCTCTTCTTTCACTTTCATCAAGAGGCTTTTGAGTTCCTCTTCACTTTCTGCCATAAGGGTGGTGTCATCTGCATATCTGAGGTTATTGACATTTCTCCTGGCAATCTTGATTCCAGCTTGTGTTTCTTCCAGTCCAGCGTTTCTCATGAGGTACTCTGCATATAAGTTAAATAAGCAGGGTGACAATATACAGCCTTGACATACTCCTTTTCCTATTTGGAACCAGTCTGTTGTTCCATGTCCAGTTCTAACTGTTGCCTCCTGATCTGCATACAGATTTCTCAAGAGGCAGGTCAGGTGGTCTGGTATTCCCATCTCTTTCAGAATTTTCCACAGTTTATTGTGATCCACACAGTCAAAGGCTTTGGCATAGTTAATAAAGCAGAAATAGATGTTTTTCTGGAACTCTCTTACTTTTTCCATGATCCAGCGGATGTTATAAGGATTATATAACAATAATGTATCCTGCCTGAAGGCAGTCTCTGGATTAAACCTTCTGGCTAATTCTGTTATCTTAAAATGTAAATTATGGGAGTAGGTCTGGTGAGATCTTTACAATCTCCAGACGTTCTTTGGATTCATTGGAGAGTATATAACTCCATCGCTAACATTAGCAAGCGGGTACTCTTTCTACCCCCTTCTGATGTCTATGTCAGAAGCTTTCTCTATCTCCTTTATACTTTAATAAAACTTTATTACACACACACACACACACACAAAAGGTGATCTTGAATCCAGCCTCCTATTGAAAGTGTTAGTTGCTTAGTCATGTCTGACTCTGCCATCTCGTAGACTGTAGCCCGCCAGGCCCCTCTGTCCATGGAATTCTCCAGGCAAGATTACTGCAGTGGATTGGCATTCCCTTCTCCAGAGGATCTTCCCAATCCAGGGATCAAACCCAGGTCTGTCACACTGCAGGTAGCTTCTTTACTGTCTGAGCCACCAGGGAAGCCTCCTATTGAGGTTGATTCTAATACTATTATCAGTTTGTTCTCTGCATTATTTCTAGGTTACTACAGATTTACTTTTTTGCTCAGGGCCATTGCTGCTCAAGATATTGTTCTTTCTTTCTTTTTGCTTTTTGGCCCCACTGTGCAACATGTGGGATCTTAGTTCCCTAACCAGGGATGGAAGCGTGCCACCTGCATTGGAAGCTCAGAGTCTTGACTGCTGGATCACCAAGAAAGTCCCAAGACATCATTGTCTGTGCCATCATGATGCAACTTGTCTTAAAGGATGCTCTGTTTTTGTCTCCAGGATTTTCTTCCAAGTCACTGTCACCCATGCCCAAGGTTAGATGTATGCAGAGAGCCAATGACATCCGCAGGTTGACTGCTGCCTTACTGACATTGGTTGAAGAGGAAGCCTGCATTCAAACACGTTAAAATGAGCAACCAAGAATCAGTATTATCCATGGATATGTTTATTTATATATTTTCTGGATCATTTGATAATAGGTTGCAGGCCTCATGTCAGATTACCTCTAAATGCTTAAATGTGAATTTCCTAAGAACAAAGATATTTGCTTATGCGATTACAGTGTGTGTGTGTGTGTTAGCTGCTTAGTCATGTCTGACTCTTTTCAACCGACACTTTGCGAGACCCCATGGATTGTAGCCTACCAGGCTCCTCCATCCATGGAATTTTCCAGGCAAGAGTACTGGAGTGGGTTGCCATTGCCTTCTCCAATGCAACCATAGTACAATGATCAAAATCAGGAAATTCAGCAGTGATACAATAATCTAATCTACAGACCTTTATCAAAGTTCTTCAGTTGTTCAAAAACTGACCTTTATAGCAAAGAAAAAAAGATTTGTTTTAAACCTTTATTTTACCAGTCAGGATGACATAGTCTATTTAGTTATCATATCGCTTCGTTTGGAACAGTTCCTCGATCTTTCTTTGTGTTTTACGACATTGACAGTTTTGAAGGTTTCATGTCAGTTATTCTGTAGACTGTCAGTTTGGGTTGGTCAGATGTTTTCTCACAACCAGATTCAGGTTATAGACTTTTAAAGCAGAGAAATTGTCATAAAAGTCATTCTGTGTCCTCCGTGCCTTTTATCAGGAGGTAGAGAATGCGTTGTGTCCCATTGCTGCCCATGATGTTTCTCACTGTAAAGTTACTCTTTCTCCCTTTGTAATTAATAACTAATCCATAGGGAAATACTCCAACACTGTGTGAATACCAGTTTTCACCAAACCTCCACTTGCTCGCTTTGGATGACTTCATTTTCCCCCTACAGATTGCTATTCAAGAACCAGCCTAAAAGATGGGATCTAAACTATCCAGTCTAAACGAGGAGATCCCCAAACATACATGTGGATGCGTGTTAAGTCACTTCAGTCGAGTCCAGCTCTATGCGACCCCATGGCCTGTAGCCTGCCAGGCTCCTCTGGCCGTGGGATTCTCCAGGCAAGAATACTGGAATGGGTTGCCATTCTCTTCTCCAGGGGAATCTTCTCAGCCCAGGGATTGAACCTGGGTCTCCTGCATTGTAGGCAGACTCTTTATCATCTGAGCCACCAGGGAAGCCTCACAAGTACGGAACTCTTCAAAGGCATGGCTGCGATGAGTGCCTTTCTCTCTTTATATGAATCATATATAAATTGTAAACCCTCATCATTTTTTTCACCCCAGAATTGTAGGACAGCCTAATCTCCATCCCTCCGTTAACCCTCTCCCAGGACATAAATGATGGGTACTATATTCAGCAAAGATGCCCCCAGGGATCCACATCCATGTCTGTAACCACTAGACGGCAGGGCACAGGACCATTTGCACACATTTCTGCCACCTTCTTTTCTTTCCTGGCAAAAGTGTCACAGACATAAAATTTCCAGAGGGGGTGGCTTTGTACTCTGTGAACTCATTGTCTCACCTTGCGGCAAATGTCATTGTTTTATTCCATTCATATGGTGAGCATCCCAGCTTGTGGGCAGTTCTGATGGGGAACTTGTCATCCAGGGACCTTGAACCTGGATGGCACAGTTGCATCAGCTTGGGCCCCCCAGGGGCGGGGAGCAGCTCTGGCGCTGATGGAAACAGACGTTGGCCAGGGCGGACCTGAAGCACCTGCCAGCAACGCCAATGCTGGTTCTTCCTCCAGATCCCACTCTGATCCATACACCTGGCACCTCAGTCTTCCCCAGGTCCCCACTGGATATTCTTTTGATTCCCATTTTTAAAATTAGGCAAGTGAGGTTACCATGGACCAGGGATACATAGATAGTGGCAAAGCTTGGGTTTGGACACTGGCCTGCCTGGCCCCAAAGGCTGGGATCTTGTTGTTGTTCAGCCGCTAAGTCACGTCCGACTCTTTGAGACCCCGTGGACTGCAGGACACCAGGCCTCCCTGTCCCTCATCATCTCCCTGAGTTTGCTTAAACTCATGTCTATCGAGTCAGTGATGCCATCCAACCATCTCATCCTCTGTCGCCCCTTTCTCCTCTTGCCCTCAATCTTTCCCAGCATCAGGGTCTTTTCCAGGATCTTGACTTTGGTGCTATTCTGCTTCTGGAATTATCCATGGAGTTATCTAGAGGTCTTTGATAAGCTATTCAATAAAAGGCAGATCTAGCCCATGAATCCTTAAATATTCTCCCAAAGAGATACCCTCTCCCCAAATGACACCTTTTGTCCTCAAAACAATTCTTAAGTTCTTGGATTCTTAGGGGTTCAAGACCAAAGCTAGGCAGACTCTTCAGCTTCCCATCTTCCCCCCAGTAAAATGTCCCCTCCTCCTAGGGAGGGGCAAGGAGAGATCAAGGGGGAGATTTCACTCTGCCTTAGGCTGCCTTCAAGAGTATGACAGATTTTCTTCTCTGGAAATGGCTGCAAAAACCATCTATGGCTGCAACAAGGCTTCTAGAACCTTGCTACTCCTGCATCAAGAGTGAGTCTGTGTCTCCTTCCTCGGGAACTGAGAGAGCCTTGGTGACTGCCTTGACTAATAAAGTGGAAGTGATGTTATGTAATTCCAAAGCTAGCTCATAAAAATGCCACACACTTTTGAGTTGTTCTCGAAAATCCCATGGACGGAGGAGCCTGGTGGGCTGCAGTCCATGGGGTCGCTAAGAGTCGGACACGACTGAGTGACTTCACTTTCACTTTTCACTTTCATGCATTGGAGAAGGAAATGGCAACCCACTCCAGTGTTCTTGCCTGGAGAATCCCAGGGACGGGGGAGCCTGGTGGGCTACCGTCTATGGGGTCGCAGCAGCAGCAGCAGCAGTGTGGAAGGCTTAACACAATACCTGGCATACAGTAGGTGTCCATAGTGTGTGCTGAGGGAGGAGGGGGTATTTCCTCCACCCTCTGCAGAATCTCCAGGGATCCTCGTCCTCGCTCTGTCCTCCACCGCGAGTCTGACCCGGTAGGTGGTGGTGGTGAGAGGTCCAGAGAAGAAAGGAGGGGAGGGGTTCTTCTAGCCGGGTCAGCCCTGTTGTTCTCTCATTTCCCAGCAGCGGGCGCTCTGATGAAGTTAGAATTACAGCTCATCGCCATTGCGGTGACCATAGCTAGCCCTGTTTGCGCAGATCTGACTGTACGCGGCCGAGCGCTTTGGCTCTCTTAAATGAGACAGGACTCTCAATGTCTTTCTTAAAATTAAGAAATCTGGCAGAGTCACGGGCTTTTATATTCACTATATTTGTAGAAGAAAAGTGCCAACCATCCTCTTCTGATGGAAAAAGAAAACCGACAAGTATTTATTCCTTTTAATAATAGCGATGATGTTATCACCATGGCAACAAATGATTAAGGAAGACAACCAATCAGAACTGCAGGTTTCTCCCGGAGGTTATTTTTCTCAAGACATGGCAACAATTTTTAGGAGACTCTCAAAGACTCTTTTGTTCAACTTATCCTTCAAGGACAGTCTTAAATGAACAGACCAGGTTGGTGACAGGAACCCAGCCTCCAGGGTTGCACAGGAAAACCAGATGGGTATTCTTAGTTTGCTTCCTTATGGGATGGATTCTTTAGATGGTTTATTATGCAAAACAGCATCTCTGTATGCAGCTAGCTGCAGGGGAGAAAGGACATCTTTACCTCTTTTTTACATTTTAAACATTATTTTTATTAAAAATTTCAAATCACTTTTTCACACTCCCTTGGTTAATAGTTGGGTACTTGCATGTTAAAGAGCTGGTTCTGAATCTCTTGGGTTGACATCACAGAAAAAAGCAGCACCTTGATCTTGGACTTCTCAGCCTCCAGAAGTGTGAGAAAATATATGTCCGTTGCTAAAGCCACCCAATTGAGGGTATTTTGTCACAGAAGCCTAAGCAGGCTAAAACATTGAGTTCCCTTCTTCTGCCCATAGTCTCAGTGGCCCACAGACTAACATACACCTCTCTTTCACCTCTGTCCCCTAAACACTCCTGAACAAGGGATTTTGTCCCGGATCAGCCTGACTGGGGAGAGGTCGAGAAAAAGCTCCATTTCCCTAGCATTCTTCTCTGGTTGAGGCATTGTCATAATAACTGCTCTTCATCTCACTCCGTTTCCAGCTGTGTTATGTGCACAATAGAAATACACACACAGAAACTGAGCTCTGTGGTGCTGCAGCTTCTCAACAGAAGCTCCTCTAAGTCTTTTGAACAGAGAACATTTAATGCAGGAGATTTACTAGCAAGGTGTCCATAGGGTCAGAAAAGCAAGAGCCAGGAAGGATGGTGAGGGCAAAAAGAAGTAGCGCATATCAGCCCTTCATTCCTTTTTATGGCTGAATAATATTCCATTGTAGGCTTCCCTGGTGGCTCAGTGGTAAAGAATCTGCCTGCAATGTAGGATACAGTCTGTGGTGCCATAAAGAGTCGGACACGACTTAGCAACTAAATAACCACAGTGTTCCATTCTATGGATACGCTGAACTTTGGATTTTTAAAAAATATTTATTTGGCTGCACTTGGCCTTAGTTGTGGCATATAGGATCTTTTAGTTGCAGCATGTAGGATCTAGTTCCCTGACCAGGGATGGAACCCAGGCCTCCTGCTTTGGGAGCCCAGAGTCTTAGCCACTGGACCACCAGGTAAGTCTCCTGCCATACTTTATTTATTTATCTGTTGAAGGCCCTTTGGGCTGTTACTACCTTTTGGCCATCATGAATAAGGCTACAGTGAACATAGATATACAAGTTTTTGTTTGAATACTTCAGTAATTCTGTTCTCGGGTGATGAAAAATGCTCTAAAATTGATGGTGCTGGTGGTTGTGCAGCTCAGGGAATATAGCTCAAGCCACTGAGTAGTACACTTTAAAAGGGTGAGTTTTATGGCATGTGAATTACATACCAATTAAGCTGTTACAAAAACCCTGAAAATGCTCAAACTTAATTTTACATTTACCCACATAAATGTATGATAGGAGGCAAAGCACACAAATTCTTCCTTCACAGGTCTGGACCTTTCATTCTCCAGGGCTTTGTCACAGCAGGATGCCCTTATGTGTGTACCTGTGTGAGCTCAGTGGTGTCTGACGCTTTGTGACCCCGTGAACTGTAAGCCCGCCAGGCTCCTCTGTCCCTGGGATTTCTCAGGCGAGAATACTGGAGTTGGTTGCCGTTTTCTTCTCCAGGACATCTTCCCGACCCAGCGATGGAACTCGAGTCTCCGGCATCTCCTGCATTGGCAGGCAGATTCTTTACCACTAGCGCCACTTGGGGAGCTCGTATGGTAGTTGCTTTTCTTACATAGCGGCTCAAGTCTTCAAGAGATCAAGATGAAACTGCTTGTCCTCTTAAAAGCTAGGTCCTGGACTGGCATAATGCCACTTCTGTCATACTCTGTTGGTCAAAGCAATCAGGGGTTCTGGCCCAATCAGTCTAAAATTACCAGGAACGAGCCTGTTGTATTATTCAGTTCAGTCACTCAGTCGTGTCCGACTCTTTGCGACCCCGTGAACTGCAGCACGCCAGGCCTCCCTGTCCATCACCATCTCCCGGAGTTCACTCAAACTCACGTCCATCGAGTCAGTGATGCCATCCAGCCATCTCATCCTCTGTCGTCCCCTTCTCCTCCTGCCCCCAATCCCTCCCAGCATCAGTCTTTTCCAATGAGTCAACTCTTCACATAAGGTGGCCAAAGTATTGGAGTTTCAGCTTTAGCATCAGTCCTTCCAAAGAATACCCAGGACTGATCTCCTTTAGGATGGACTGGTTGGATCTCCTTGCAGTCCAAGGGACTCTCAGGAGTCTTCTCCAGCACCACAGTTCCAAAGCATCAATTCTTCGGCGCTCAGCTTTCTTCACAGTCCAACTCTCACATCCATACATGACCACTGGAAAAACCATAGCCTTGACTAGACGAACCTTTGTTGGCAAAGTAATGTCTGTGCTTTTGAAAATGCTATCTAGGTTGGTCTTAACTTTCCTTCCAAGGAGTAAGCATCTTTTAATTTCATGGCTGCAATCACCATCTGCGGTGATTTTGGAGTCCCCAAAAATAAAGTCTGACACTGTTTCCCCATCTATTTGTTAGGGCTACCATAACAGTGTCTACAACAACTTAAATAAATACAATCCTGCTGTTCTCCCACTGGCCACCAGATAGTGCACTGGATTTAATATTAATACCTAACACTGGAGAAACAGCTGGGGGTATAGCTCAGTGGTAGAGCGCATGCTTAGCATGCATGAGGCCCTGGGTTCAATCCCCAGTACCTCCATCTATATATTTTGTGCTTCCCTAGTGGCTCAGACGGTAAAGAATCTGCCCACAATGCGGGAGACCCAGATTTCATTAGATCCCTGGGTTGGGAAGATCCCCTGGAGAAGGGAATGGCTACACACTCCAGTATTCTTACCTGGAAAATTCCATGGACAGGGGAGCCTGGCGGGTTACAGTCCACTGGGTCGCAAAGAGTTGGACACGACTGAGCAACTAACAGAGCAGGTAGAGGCTCAGACACTGCTAAATGCTTTTGTTAATTTAGTTGAGGTGGGACTTTTGATTTTTTCTTTAAAAAAATTATTCATTTATTTATTTTTGGCTGCACTGGGTCTTCATTGCTGTGCTCGGGCCTTGTCTAATTGTGGGGAGACGGCTCTAGAGCGCAAGCTCAGTAGTTGTGGTATGTGGGATCCTGCCATATCAGGGATGGAACCCATTTCCCCTGCATCGGCAGACTGATTCTTAACCAGTGCTCCACCAGGGACGTCTGAGTCTTTCAATTTCTTTATATAAAATCAAGTCTAGAAAAGACTTGGGCCTTTATTTCGTAATGTTTGTGGAAAGATAGAAGTAATCTTTTCCTGATTTGATAGAGAAGACCTACAGTTACTTATTATTAAAAAAAAAAATACACAAAGGCTATTTAGGCTTGCTATCACCATGGCAACAAATAATCAAGGAAGACAGCCAATCAGAAAGCTAGGCTTCTTTGAGAGGTTATTTTTCTTTGGAAATTGCAACAATTTTTAAGAGAATCTCCAAGACTCCTGTTCAAAATCTCTTTCCCAGGACAGGCTTCAGTGAACAGAGAACAGAGGTGAAATAAGATGAATGTTTTGGGGTTATTTTCAATCTGTCAATTTATCGAAGCTGATTTGATTTACTGATTGATTTATTGTCTTTTGGCTGCGCCAGATGGCTTGTGGGGATACTTGTTCCCGGACCAGTGTCCTTGACAGTGAAAGCACAGAGCCCTAACCGCTGGACTGCCAGGGAGTTCCCTTGCCTGAAGCTGATTCTTTAGAAGGATTTATGACGCAAAATAGAATCCCTCTCATTGAAAGTGCAGAGAGAAGGGACATCTTTATCTCTCTCGCTTTCTTTTAATGTGTAAAAATTATTTTTGCACTGTGCATGAATTCACCTCAGTCATTAATAATGTTGATTGGATAATCTGACAACCACTTCTAACCTCTTCCCATGTATTGCTATGATACTATATAGGTGATGGACAGGGAGGCCTTGCATGCTGCATCCCATGGGGTCACAAAGAGTTGGACATGACTGAGCAACTGAACTGAACTGATAATAGCTAAAAAGGTCAGCTCCACTGTTTTCCAGACCCACTTGCAGCTACTGGTATGTGGTAACCTAGTTCTGGGCAATGAGTGTGCTGGAAGCTTTGGGGAATTATTTTTGCTGCTGGATAAAAGAGGAGAGGCATGAGAGGAAAAGACTCTGTCATCACCCCCTACCTCCTTGCTTTTTTGCTTGTTGTGTGAGAAGGTGATGCCTGGAGCTTGGCAGCCATTTTGTAACCATAAGGCAACAAGGTGGAAGGCAAAAGCTAACAAGTGGAGGAATAGATTCTTGGTTCTAAGTAACATGCTTGATTAAATCCAGAAGCCTCTTTCCTCCAAAATTTTAATTAAAAAGCTGAGAAATGTCCTTATTGTTTATGTCTGCTCTCAGTTTGGTTATCTGTAACTTGTAGCCAAGACACACCAGGCTGATCCATGTTCCTTCCCAGATTATGCTAGAGCAGGGCTCCCAAGCTCAAATATCCACAAAGACCAGGTAGCTGATGTGGAAATGAAGCTACTATAACCTTACTTTCCTTTTATTTGCATAAACTTATAAAAGGAGGAAATAAGCACACATCCATTTCTTAATGCCAGGAGACTCCCCACTTTCTGGACGAAGTGAGTTAATCATAACAGGATCAGTGATGCTTTTATCAGGGAGTTAAATATTTGCAGCCAGAGCAATGAGCTTTACTTCCTATTTTAAAAACATGCAATGGATAAATAAAATTTCCCACCCTCAACATTTAGAACATGCTTTGTAGGAATTATGACCGCAGGGGTGAAGAGTTACATTCCAGAAGAGATCAACCGAAAACAGTGGGGTTAACGTGGCCCCTGACAGGCAGTCTTCTCATTCATTCATTCATTTACCCATTCATTCAACTAACACTTAGCTTCTCCTCGGTGCCACACACAGTTCAGGGCGATGGAGACACAGCGGTGAACAGTCAGGCACTGGTTCCTGTTTGCTTGGATCTTACATTCTTGAAACCTAATCCGAACCTTTCCCCACCTGTCTGGGAAAGATTTGCGTCAACAGTCTCTCGAGGTGACTTCCCTGGTTGTCTGGTGGTTAAGACTCTGTGCTTCCAATGCAGGAGGTATGGGTTCAATCCCTGGTTGGGGAACTAAGATCCCTTATGCCTCATGGTATGCCTCCCCCCCCGCCAAAAAAATAAAACCACCAGTCTTTACAGGCCAAAGTTTCTTATTGTTACGTGCTGACTTGTGTCATTCCCCAAATTCATAGGTTGAAATCCTAACCCCAGCACCTCAACATGTGACTGTATTTGGAGATAGGATGCTTAGAGAGGCGATTATGTTAAAATGAGCTTAAATTGGATTACCAGGTCCTAATCCGGTGGTATAAAAAGAGGAAATTAGGGCACAGACACAGACCCAGGGCAGAGCTTATGGGGACACAAGGAGAAGTTACCTGCAAGGCAAGGAGAGAGGCCTCAGAAGAAACCAACCCCCGGTGACAGCCTGATCTCAGACTTCCAGCCTTCAGAACTGTGAGAAAGTTAATTTCTGTGGTTTCAGCCACCTAGGCTGTTCTGGCAGCCCAAGCCAATAAATACATCCATGAGCGCTTCTAAAAAAATTTAATTTTAATTAATTTATTTAGTTGCATTGGGTCTTAATACAGGGTGTAGGCTTACTCACCTCCAGGCATGTGGAATCTTGGTTCCACACCCGTGCTTGAACATACCTCCCCTGCACTGGAAGGTGGATTCTTAACTGCTGGACCACCAGGTAAGTCCCCCCGTCAGCACCTTTGAAACTTGCAGCCAGTGGTTTCAATCGTAGTTCTAATCAATGCAGAATCTAAGTACTTGAGACTTATTTTTTTAAATTTCCAGGAATACCCTGATGGTCCAGTGGTTAGGATTCTGCACTTCCACTGCAGGGGGCATCGGTTTGATTCTTACTCGGAGAACTAAGATCCCACATGCTGTGGGGCTGTCCAAAAAACAAACAAACAAACAAACAAACCCTGGATTAAAAAAATTCCATGAAAAGATGAGTCATTCATCCCATGTATATGCACCCAAGTTTTCTGTCGACTATTCTACGAATTGTCTGTACATGCTTCCTATTTATCCTGTGAAGTCTCTGAACCGTTCCCCAAAGGCTTCGGATTTGTTCACTTTCCTGGGGCATGTGAAAGTGAAAGTGAAGTCGCTCAGTCATGTCCGACTCTTTGTGACCCCGTGGACTGTAGCCCACCAGGCTCCTCCGTCCATGGGATTTTCCAGGCAAGAATACTGGAGTGGGTTGCCATTTCCTTCTTCAGGGGATCTTCCTGACCCAGGGATCTAACCGAGGTCTCCCACATTGCAGGCAGACGCTTTAACCTTTGAGCCACCAGGGAAGCCCTTCCTGGGGCATAGTAAGCCCAAATCACAAATATGTAGTATTTGATTGGGTTTCCCAGGTGGCACTAGAAGTAAAGAACCCACCTGCCAGTGAAGGAGAAGTGGATTCAATCCCTAGGTCAGGAGGATCCCCTGGAGGGGGGCATGGCAACCCACTCCAATATTCTTGCCTGGAGGATCCCATGGACAGTGGAGCCTGGCGGGCTACAGTCCATGGGGGTTGCAAAGAGTCGGACACAACTGCAGCGACTTAGCACGCGGCAGTATTTGATTCTTTCAGCCATTAGATCTAAATCTGCTACAAGGGATCTGTTCTGGGTGGGGTTCTTTACCCTCCATCAAATGGTATTAGTGCAGATAAGGGGTGTACAGACTCTCAGTTCTTCAGCTGGGATGGTCAACTGCAGCGTCTGCCCACGACCTCTCCATCTGGCTTAGGCTTCCCAAAACTTAGCAGCTGGGTTTTCCAAGACACTTTCTCAAGAGCAAGTGTTCCAAGAGTCAGTAAGCGGAAGCTGGCAGCCTTAATGTCACCACCACTTTCTTCTCAATAAACTCCATCTCCAGATGGGGAGGCCACCAGATAAGGAATTTGCGTTTACCTTTAGTTTATCCTTTGAAGAAGGAAATGGCAACCCACTCCAGTATTCTTGCCTGGAGAATCCCATGGACGGAGGAGCTTAGTGGGCTACAGTCCACAGGTCGCAAAGAGTCGGACACGACTGAGCGACTTCACTTTAGTTCATCACATTAATCTAGTAATTTTACACGCATTAGCTCAATCAGTTCTCAAATAACCTCCTCACGATGTTGACGTTACCATTCCATCATTTTTACAGAAGAGGTTCTGAGGTGGAGAGTGGTCCCTGGTCTGGGCAGCCCTGCTGTTGTGTCATTATCGGCCAGCAGAGGGCGCTCCACACCCAGTCCCCATCCTATTTCTCTGGCTCCTAATAGCGACAAAGCCAAGGCTTATGTTCACCTCCTGCCTGTGAAAAAGTCAAAGTGTCAGTCGCTCCGTCGTGTCTGACTCTTTGCAACCCTATGGACCGTAGCCCGCCAGTCTCCTCTGTCCATGGAATACTCTGCGCCTGGGGCTGTATCAAATACATTTCTTGGACAATCACAGCTAAACTTCACAAGAACATCTGAGGTTGAATTTTATAGATGAGGATGTTGAGGTTCAGGGAGGTAAGGGCCAAGGTCGCCCCCATAGTCAGTGGCAGTTGAGGGGCTCAGCTGAGGACAGCCTGATCCTCAAACTTGTTGTCCCAGGAAGGTTCCTGCAGCCCAGAGGGGGTCCCATCTCCCAGCACGACCCAGACAGCAACTCCCAAGTTGGCTTCTGACCCTGGGCATCCAAGGTGGGGCTCGGACAGTCCAGCTGGGCTGTGGGGACATGCCCAGGCCTTTGTGCCTCCCTCGAGATGTGTGGGGTGGGAGGTGCCTCCTGACCTCCTGGGGATAGGATCTTGGTTTCAGATACACAGATGGCTCCAGGACAAGAGGACTTGGAAAGGCAGAGATGGAGATGGTAGTTCAGGGAAAACTTCGAGATGGACAGTAGGGGCTGGTGCCCATGTCACCACAAGGATGAGAACACAACTCAGAAGCATCTGCACTTGAGACAGTGTGTGCTGATGCTCTGCAGAGCCAGGCTGGGTTAACCGGGTGGACTCTAGGGCCAGGCTGCGACTCCCTCCTGGGAACATTTCCTCCCCTCCTAAAGACGGGCCCTGGGGCAGCTTCAACACTGGCCCAGACCAGCCTCAGCCCCTCACAAGTCCCTGCTAAGGGTCCCTTATGGCATTTAATTCACCCAGATGCTGAACTGGGGAAACCTATTCCCTTAAATCACCACCTTAAGTCAGGGGCTACAAATCAGTGCTGGGGGCGGGGAGTGGACAGCCAGCCGAGGGACCCACAGACCTGTGGGAAGGGTGATGCCCATCATTGCTACTGAGAAAACCTGGAAATCTGGATTTTCCGTGAACTGCTCTGAATTGAAAATCTTTGCAAATAATTAAGGTTTCTGTTAAACACTATGCAGGTCGAGTGACAGATTCAGCCTGTGGACACCAGCAGGAGGCCTTGGCCCTGAGAAGCTGGTGCGTTTGTACCAGCTGCACTTCAGATGGGCAGGGACTTTCCCTCTCCTTCCCCTCCTCCCCTGCCCCTGTGGCTGGTCTCCACCCCTCCCTTCCCCTCCCCCACCTCTTCTCCCCTCCCCCAGGAGCACACCCCCTGCCTCTCAGGCTTCTCTTCCTGGAATCCTCTCTTCCTGGAGCAGGAGGTTCAGCCTCCTGGCTCAGCTGCATCCTGACCCTCCCCTTGCCCGGCTGGAACCTCCATCACACAGGCCAGCCCCCATCAGATTGGAATGAGGAACAGAGGCTCACAGACGCTGGCCAGAAGCATGAGTCTGGAAGGGATCGGGGCTCCACGGACAACAAGAAAGAACGCCCGGCACTGCGGGCCTCCCCTGGTGCCCGGTGTCCGCGGACACACTCGCCCCTGTGCTGAGCCAGGAGACCCAAAGCCAAGCCCGCTGGGTGGGCCCTAAGACCGCCCCGTCACCTGGGGCTGCTGCCTCCACGGGCGCTCATTACAGTTACATTCTTCTTGCGTCACGATCGCTCGCGCCACCTGCAAAGGAGGGACTGAAAAGACCGGAGAGCGAGCGGTGGGCTGCGCGCGGAGAAGAGTCGGGAATGCATGGTTCGGCCGAAGCCGCCTTCGCGGCGGAGAGGGCGGAGGGAGCGCCGAGCTGGGGCCCCACCGGCAGCTGCAGCCTCGCCCCCTAGGAGCGGCCCTAGCGGTACATGGGGTGCAGCCTCCTGCCCCAACCAGTCTTCTTCCCACGCGCCGACTTGGAGCCCGCGGGCGGCTGAGCCCTGGGCCGGCCTCGGCCTGCGTCCTGGCTCCCGCGAGCCCCTTCCTGCTCTTGCCTCCCGCCCTCGCCTCCTGGGCTTTCGTCTCGGGAGGGCGCCCCTCCAGGCTCGGCCGCCGCTCCCCTCCTCTCGGGTTTTGCGTGTTCCCCGATGGGGCGGGAGCTGACGCCGCCTGCTCGACCCAGGGCCCTGCAGGCCGTGCGGGCCCGCTTGGTCCAGGCGCTTCCTGGACACCCGGTCCTCGGACTCGGACTCCGCTCTCCGCATTCTCCGGCGCCTCTTCCGAGCCTGTGTCCTAAACCCCCTCCGGCGCCTCCTCAGACTACCAGTTCCCGCGGGCCGCCTGCAGCGCCAAGACCTCCCCCAGGTGGCCTTTGGACAGTTTCAACCTCCCGCCCTCCCAGGCCTTTTCCTTTTCTTCCTCCATCACCTCAGCCACGTCGTAGGTCCCCCGGAGCGCCGCGAGCTCCAGGAGCCCTCGGCCCCACCTCTTCCTCTCATCCCCCCCCCAGCTCCCGAGAGCGCCCCGGGGAGCCTTCTTGCCCTTTGTGTGGGGGGGAGGTCTGGGGCTCAGTCTTGGTGGAGACACATTCATTTCAGCAGGTTCCCCGCCGTTTCAGGCCTTCCTTAGGACCAGGGTGGCCACTTGGCAGCCTGCCTCTTCCACCTTCATGCGATTCGGAGGTGTCCTCGACCCTGACGGACAAGACCTGGAGCAGGGCCTCTTGTCCTCTTTGTCTTCAGCCCAGCGACTCCACCACAGAAACCATTTTCAACATCTCCCTGCGAGTTTTGATGTCTGATGAAATCCCAGGGGGCCACGATGGCTAGAGCTTGGGGTCCTCCACGTCCTTCTGGGTGACCTGGCCGTCTCATTTCTAGGACTCACCTCCGGAAGAGTCACTGCCCTCGAGCGTCTCATCAGGTGTGTGCCCCTCGACCACAGGAGCCACCAGGTCAGGATGCTGCTCCTGGCTCCTCTGATGGTCAAGCTCATCAAATCCAAGGGATCTTTCTCTGTCACCTCCTTCTTGGTTTTGTCCAAAAGGGTCACATGGCCAAGAACTCCACGGGGCTCTCTGGCTCATTCGCATCTCTGCAGGCCTTCCTTGCAGCCCGTCTGGAGTGTTGTGTGCAGCACACTGCCCTTGTCATTTGTCCCCACTCAGTCCTCCCTTTCCACCTCTGCCATCATGAGGCCCGAGCTCTGATGGAAGGGTCCTTAGAATCACTTTTTGCAGAGGTACGTGGCTGCCCTCCTTGGCCCCTCTTTTGGCCTCTGGCTCTATTTCTGTGACCCTCCCCTTACTACCCACGCTAGCCTTGCTGGCTGCACCAGAAAGGGGGACCTGGGTCTTCTAATTAGGAGGGGCGTCCCCAGGGCCCTGGCCGCTGTAGCCTGTGGGGCCTTGCAACCAGCAGCTATCGTTTCATCTGCCTCAGGACTCTCATGTCCTCTGCACGATCCTTGTACAGAATCCTCCAGACGGCTGTCCTTGTCCAGGATCTCCTTGGGAATGGTGGCGTGATTAATGTCCTCCACAAACTCTACCAGGGCCCCTTGGCCTTCTTGTCCCTCGCGGCTCTCATGTTCTGGGCAGGAAGACCGGCTGCAGGACGGCTTTGACAGCTGCCTGCTCCAGGTCCTCTGGGGAGACCCCTGCACTAGTTGGGGCCTCCTGGATGACGAGAATGATCTCCCTCCTGCTCCAGCCAAGTGTGACCCACGCGGCCCCTCCCAATCCTGCCAGTTTCTTGGGCAGCATCAGAGCTGGCAGCAGGCTTTGGCTCCCGGGGCGCTGGCACCCCTCCCTCTCCCATTGGCTACCTCCGGTTCCATGACAACCGCTTTTAGGCTGTTTCCAGCGTCTGAGCATTTGTTTTGAGAAACCCAGTGAAAATGGGAAGATGCATTTTGTTGGTTCACTGGACGGGCCTCACACAGAGAACTCCATTCCGCTCACTCGGGGACCGAGTCTAGGGGGACCTGGCCTTAATGGGGTGGTGGTGATCAGTCCTCACTAGGGATAATCTGGGTCTGGAATGAGTTTAATGGTGAGGGCCAGGAGGCGGGATGTGGACTGAAGCCAATGCTGGGGTGGGGATACAAGTGGTAAGTCTGGGTCCCGGCAGGACGAAGGGCCCTGAAGGTGCCTGGGTGAGACGGACGCTGAGTCGGGGTCTAGCAGCTGCCCGGGCCTGGGCCAGAGGTACAGCTGCTGTCCGGCTTTTACAGCCCAGAGCTTCTCTGTAGAGTGGAGCAGGTGGGGGGCGGGGCTTGGAGGTCAAGTCCCGCCCATGGGAGGGGCCTCAAGCCAGCCCAGATCATCGGATGATAGTGACCCTCAGGAGGCCGCTTGAATGATATCTCAATACCTGCCCTGTTGACACCCCAAGGGCTCCCCAGTATGATCAAGGAGACTGCACCCCATGACACCTCTGACCTGCCCCTTCAAACCCTAGGGCCTGCCGTCCCCCTCCCCTCCCCACATTGTGGTAGTGACCCAGGCCCCAGGCTCCAGGATGGGCCCCAGGTAACGACATTCATCCCCTCCTTCCATCTGGGCAGAATATTAGAGATAAAATCAGCGATTGCTTTCTCCCCAGCCCAGTTGGTGGCCGAACTGTGGGTGTGCGCAAGCGCGGTCCGACCTGCAAGCCCAGACCGAGAACTTTCCTGCCATTGGGTCTGCTCCAGGGGCAGCAAGACCGCCTTTCCTGCCGCCCTGTTGGCAAGAGACCTGGGTCCCCAGGAATGAGGGGCAAGAAGCCTCAGGAACCTTCGGCAAGTGAGAGTGCCGGGCCTGAGAAATCAGGAAGGCCCTTTCCTAGTCCCCTCAAGTTGTGCCCCAGCCCTTGGAGTGGAGGTAATGTCTGGCAGGGCCCTGAGAGGCCCCTATAACCCTTCCTCTCGGGACGCTTGGAGAATGCTTTAGGGAAACTGATTACACAAAACCCTGCGTTTTAAGTACAGAAACCAAATGTGTCCTGGGTTACGCTGAAAAGGGACTTCAGTGGCTCATGTCACTATAAAGTCCAGGCTGAATTAGCTTCAGGTCTGGCTGGTTCCAAGGCCTCTGCTGCTGCTGCTGCTGCTGCTGCTGCTAAGTCGTTTCAGTCGTGTCCGACTCTGTGCGACCCCATAGACGGGGGCCCACTGTCTCTGGGATTCTCCAGGCAAGAACACTGGAGTGGGTTGCCATTTCCTTCTCCAATGCATGAAAGTGAAAAGCGAAAGTGAAGTCGCTCAGTCATGCCCGACTCTTAGCGACCCCATGGACTGCAGCCTACCAGGCTCCTCCGTCCATTGGATTTTCCAGGCAAGAGTACTGGAGTGGGGTGCCATTGCCTTCTCCCTGCTGCTGCTACTTCCATTTATTCAGCCAAAGACTTATGGCCAGCTCCCATTGGATCGGCTGGGTCACGTGCCTGCCTCTGCACCAATCACAATGACTGGAGAGGGACTGGGAGCTTTGATTGGCCAGGCTTCAGTGAGTGCCAGTTAGTGATCTCCGCAGGAACCACCTGGATCACTCCAGGTGAGGGAGCAGATGCCACAAAGAGAAGTGGAGATGAGTCACTTAGGAGATGGGGGTTGGAGGTGTTAAGGCAATGTGTGTGGGCACGGGGTGGGGGGCTGGAAAGCAGGAGATTCTGTCCCGATGGATGAGGGCCAGTAGTGAGACTCACTGTATCTGGATTGGGGAGGGCCTGAAAGGGAGTATGGGATCTTTTCCTTGGCTGTGTGTATTTGTTGGAGAATCTCTGGAGTCCTGATGGGGAGAAGAGCATTCACCCATTTCGGTGCTCACTGAAGTCATTCCCGCCTGGAGACTTCATTCATTCACCCACTGTTCCTCTAGTGTCTGTTCTGGGATCCACCTGTGCACGTCGCTGGGAACGATGATGACTGAGATGGGCTCTGGCTCCTGGAGCTCAGAGCCTCCGTGATCACATACGGAAGTGAGCGCTAGAAACGAAAAGGCTGGATCCTCAGGGGAGGAGGGTCGAAATAGCTGGAGCTGATTCTGGATCAGGACCCACTTCCCGAAACGGGTGACATTGACCGGAGTCTGAAGCGAGGAGGCGACCCTCTGTGAAGAAGGGAAGTGGAGACAGGGCTTTTGAAAGGGTTGGTGTACAAAAACCTCGGTGGCAGGATGGGGAACAGGAGCCCCGAAGAGCTGATGGGAGTGAGGTGTGACTGAGTGGGGAAAGTGGCAAGGCCAGGTCCACGGGGAATTGTGAGCTGATTATGCCAGGGATGTGACCAAGGAGCAGAGGGCAGTTGGGTCACCAGGAACAGAGCTGGAAGTTTCTCTGCAGTTTAGGTGCTCCGTGTTGCTGGGAGAGTTAAACATCTCTGAGCCGCACTTTCTTCCTTTGTGGGATACTTTGAGCTACTGTGTTGAGTTAGGCACGTGGAGGATTTCGCACACGTCCTAGGGTGCAGTAGGGCTTTAAGTAGCGGATATTGGTATTAGTCCTCTTCCTTCTCAGTACTATCCTAAATCCCTTTTTATATGGAGAGAAAGAAGATAAGATGGTTTAGGGATTTGCTGCGTCAGGGCGCCCTCTGGTGGGCACAGGGAGACATGGCTCACAGAAGAAAGCTGGACCAAAGCTTTCTAATTTAAAGATCTTTCTTCCCTCTCTCCCTCCCTGCTTCCTATCTCCCTGTCGTCTTTCCTTCCTTTCACATACATTCCCCCAGGACCTTAGCTGGAGATCCAGCGAGGGTCCTGGTTTAAGGCAGGCGTCCCTCACCCCGTCACCTTGGAGTCGTCCCCAGGCTGGGAGTCTCAGGGCTCGCGGGGTGGGCGCGGGGGTGCTGGATGGGGCTCCCGGACACATGCCTATGGACCTGACCGAATCTCCAGCTCCGGTTGGCGGTGGCGCCCCTTCAGCCCACGGGATCCGAGCTCCCTGCGCCCCAGGGCAGGTCCGGGTTGAACCTGGTGAGCCCGAAGGATAACCTAGCGGGTCCCTTGGGGAGGGCTCTGTGCGTGCATGGGCAGGCGCGATCCTCCCGACTCCTACGCGGGGTGTGTGTGTGTGTGAAACTGCGGGAGGGGAGTTGGTCTCTGGGTCAGGGGACCCTGCATGGAGGTCTCATTATGGATTTGATTTTGTTCACGTGCTTATAGTTGCGGATGTGGGTGTTTCTCTTTGGGGCTGAGGCGTATGTAGTTTATCTGTGTGTTTCACTGGAGAGGACTCGGTGGGTCTCTCCGTGGGTGTGGTGGGACGAGTCTTGGGGTGTGTGCACATTGTGTGTGTGTGAGCGCGCGTATGTGTGTGTATGTATGTAGGCTCGATCCAAGTGAGTGTCAATGTTAGTTTGTGTGAACGAAACTGTGAGTGCGTGTGAGCCAGTGTGTAAGCGTTTTGTGAGTGTGTGATCGTGCGATTGTGGCACGGGCTCACAGGAACCTGGAGCCACACCTTGAATCCAGCAAACCTCCAACACCAGCCCCTTCAGTCTGGGGGGAGGGGCGGGGAGATAGATCTAATGTCCGAACCTGAAGTCGCAAGTGTCCGGCCTGGGACTCCCTCCCTCCGCACTCTCCCCACCTCTCAGGGATGCTCCGTGTCGCAGAATCGCGGAGAGGAAATAGTGGAGGCTCTGAGCAGTAGCTGAAGGTCTGACGGTGCTACGTGAGCCGGTTGGAGCGTCTGCAGGTTGTGGCTCCGCCTCCACCAGGCGGCGCTCTAGGGTTGCTATTTGACGCACCTGCGAAGGTGCCTCTCCAGAGCTCAAGAGCGTGAGCGAAATAATTTGCTCAAATAGATTTAGTTCCAATGTAGGGGGCTGGAGTTCAACACTAACAGCAAGAACGATAACTTATTTATAGATCTCAAAACATGCGCGCTGACTATTTAAATGCAAGTGTAGGCGCTCTTATTGTACCCATTTTACAGATGGGAAAACAGATTCAGAGAAGGTAGATGACTTGCTCAGAGTCACCCAGAGCTGGAATATTGGCTTGACTCAAGTCAGGTCCGTGTGATTCCAGAGTCTCTGGCTGGACCCGTTCCTTGCTGTCTCCCCAAACTCTGGAGGGAGAAGGGAGGGGAAAAACTGGACGTGGAGGAGTGAGGGCTGGGGAAGTGGCCAAGGATGAACTGGTGCAGAATGTTAGGGACCCGAGGTGCTGGGATGAGGACTCAGTATTGGAACTCGCAGTGGTCTCTGCATAAGCTGCCCCCATTGCAATCGTGGTCAGGTGTGGGTGATCTGGAAGCGACTAGCCGCTGATTCATAACCTCAATAGGACTTGCCGAGGGCTGTGGGGGATTTGCTGGGCACCAGCATGCCACAACCTCTCCTATCTTCCTGACGATGGTAAAAGAACGTGATCCCCATTTTCAGGGACATGAATGGAGGCATGAAGAAGTTAGTTACCAGCCCAAAGTAGTAAGGATGGGACAGGTGTGTGCTGGCTAGTTTTTGCTGCATAACAAACCACCTCAGAGTTTCCCTGGTGGTTCAGGTGGGAAAGAATCTGCCTGCAATGAGGGAGACCAGGGTTGATCCCTGGGTCAGGAAGATTCCCTGGAAAAGGGAATGGCAACCCACTTGCCTGGAGAATCCCATGGACAGAGGAGCCTGGCAATCCTGGTTGCAAAGAGTTGGACGCAACTGAGCCAATAACACGCATACATACACAAACCACCCTGAGCTCAGTGACATAAAACACAGTGTTTTATTATGTTCATGGAGTCTGTAGGTCAGCATAATGAAAAAGCACAGTGGGCATGGATTTTTTTTCAGTTTCGCAGTGTCTGGTGCCTTAGCTGGGGTGCCTCTAATGACTAAGGTCTGGAATCAGCTGGAAGCTTCATCGGTCATGTTTGGTGCCCCATCTTGGATGATCTGAAGACTGCGCTTAGCTGGAGATGTTGACTTGAACACATACACTGGTCTCTCTATGTGGGCTGGGCTTCCTCACAGCACGGCAATTATGCTTCAAGCAGGAATGTCCTGGAAAGGAGGTCTCAAGAGCAAATACTCCAAGAGAATTGGGCAAAAGCCTTATAATTGACCTTGGGAGACCCAGCATCACTTCTGCCATACCTGTTGAGGCAGTCACAAGCTTGTCCAGCATCAGATTCAAGAAAAGGGAATGTGGTCCTACCCCACTCCTAGATGAGGATCAAAGAACTTGTCGCCTTGCTTTAAAACTGTCATCAGTGTCTCTCCTTGGAGGAGTGGACAGGAAAAAGGAAAACTGTGATGAATGACCATCTTGAAACCCTGCTCAGCAGGTAGGAATTACAGACAAGATATATAACTGGTATTGCTCTCAGACACTTTACCACCAGTGCTAAGGAAGTGGGGAACTAAGATTCCACATGCCACACAGCATGGCAAAAATAAAATAGATAAGCACTACTGTATAACACAGGGAGCTCTGCTCAATATTATGTAACAACCTAAATGGGGAAAGAATTTGAAAAAGAATATGTATGAATCCCTTTGCTGTATACCTGAAACTATCACATTGTTAATCAACTATACTCCAAAATAAAATTAAAAATTTAAAGCAGTGAGAAACAAATGGAAATAGATACCATACAAGGAATTGTGCAAACATAGCATAAATGCCCCCAAACAGCAGTGCACATTTTGCAAGAACACATGAAAAGAAAAAGACAGACATGAAAACGTGCAAAGCGAAAAGAGTTGTCCAGGTTGATGGAGGAATGGGAGGAGGGTGAGGATCAGATGTCATTTTAAAGACACGGAAGCAGATGGAGTTGACAGTTCCTTGGATCTAGATGTCCTGAAAGGCATGCCACCAGCCACTGAGATCCAGACACTAGGCAATGAAATGAATTTTGTTTTGAGGATCTGCTGTGCTGGTTTCCCTGGTAACCACTGGAGGGAGAGATTGAAGAAAGAGGAGCAGAAAGACTATGGAGTGGGGACAAAGAAGCAGTGAACTTCATTCCCATGATTCAGTTATAACCTGCGGGAGAAACGCCACCAGTCATTTTTCTTATCTGAGGGCCCTAGGGTACCTTGTGTTGTACCAACTCAGCAGTGTGTGTCTCCAACTCAGTGGTTCTGGAATTTCTTGGTCTCAAGATATCTTACATTATTAAAAAATTCATCAAGGACCCCAAAGAGCTTTTGTTTCTGTGGGTTCAATCTGTCTATATTTACCATTGGGAGACTGTCAGCTGAGCAATCGGAAGTATTTACTTATGAACTTGTTTAAAAATAGAACTAGCAAACATGTTACGTGTTCACCCAAATAACATATGTGTAGCTATATTCTCCAAAACAAAAACAAATTGAGAAGAGTGGCACTGTTTTTATCTTTGGGGAAATCTCTTTCCTGTCTGACTCAACAGAAACTGGTTTCTCATACCTGCTTCTGCATTTGTTCAGCTGCAATATCTCATGTCAAGTTGCCTCTGAAAAATTCCAGTGAACACTCGTGAGAGAATGAGAGTGAAAAAGACAGATAATGTGTGAGCAGTACTATGAAAATGGTGTCGATCTCATGGACCTCCTGAAAGGTCCTCGCGGGTTCCCTGGGGGTTCCACCACCGCACTTCCTTCGAGACCCTCCGCTCCGATAGTGCTGCTGCTGCTGTTCACTCACTGACTCATATCCCACTCTTTGAGCCTCCCTGGAACTGCAGCACGCCGACCTTCCCTGTCCTCAACTGTCTCCGGAGTTTGCTCAAACTCATGTGCATTGAGTTGGTGATGCTGTCTAACCATCTCATACTCTGCATCCACTAGTTGTCCTTCTTAACAAGCAGGCACAGTGTTTGGCCTCAAACACAGGGAGTGGGAAGAATTTTGCAGAAGTTTTAATAAGCTCTCTCTCTCTCTTTTTTTCCCCAGCTTGGAGGCAGTGGCTAGGCCAGTCACGGGTCCCATCTCTGTCCAACAGAGCATCCTAATTCCAGGACAGATATCCAGGGAGGGGCTAGGCAGGACAGATTGGGGTTCCCAATGCCCTGCCTGGCTGGTCCTTGCTCTCTAATTTTCTACTCTGCCTCTGGGACCATGTTCCCTCTCTGCTCTGGCTCACTCTGATCAGGAGAGAAATGAGGGAGAATTCCATCTGCGGCCAGAAAATGGAACAAAGATCCATTGCACCTGTCTTTCGGGACTAAATGTGGGCTTAAGTACGAAGAGAAACTGGAATTATGCAAGAAAGATGGCGGGGGCCTAGAATAGAAGCTGCCATAGTCAGTGGTGATGAAAACCACTTTTAAAACGATGCTCTCTGTGTGTATGTTACATGGAGTTAGGGTCTGAGCTGAGATCACTGTGAACTGATTTTTTTTGTATAGGTGTGAATGCCTGGAGGGATCCCCCAAAGTAGGGGAAGATGTGGATCGGTTCAAAGTTCATGACTGTTCCTGGCAGCCTACACACAGGCTTCCCAAATGGGGCACTAAACGCTTCAGGTGCCCAGATCACGTTTACAAACTGCCCTCCAGAGGTCAAACTGCTGTTAATAGAAACTCCTGAAATATACGTCAGGGACTTGCCTCTGAATCTTAATCTCTTTCTACTTCTTCACCCCTCCCACCACCAGCTGACAACCATTGGTCTGTTTTCCGTATCTGTAACTCTGATTCTGTTTTGTTGTGTTTGTTCATTTGTTTGTTTGTTTTTAGATCCCACATATAAGTAAAATAATACAGTATTTGTTTTTCTCTGACTTATTTTGCTCAGCACAATACCATCTAGGTCCATCAGTGTTATCTCAAATGGCAAGATTTTTTACTTTTTAAAATGGGTCTTTAAATAATAAATTCCATTATATTTAGTGGCATATTACTCAACCATATATATATATATATATATATAATCTTCTTTATATATAAATACATGTGTAAATACTCTATATATTATAATATACAATAAAGATGAAGGAATCTTGTTTATCAATTCTATCCATTCATCTGTTAATGGGCACTTAAGTTGCTCCCATATCTTGGCTATTGTAAATAATGAATAATGTAAATAATTGAAAATCTATTCCTAAAATTCATTTCCCCTGTTTTTTATATATTGAAGGTAGCCGTTAGCAAACTTATGTATTACACACGTGGCTTGCCTTGGGGGCTCGCATTATATTTCTTTCAGACCACACTGCTCTAGAGAGAAGACTGACACCCATTTGATGGAAAGGAAAGGAAAAGGGAGAAGCAGGGGAAATGAAAGCTGGGGGGCAGGTAGGAGAGTGAGTAAGCAGTTTGGTTTGTCCTAGAACCAGTTGCCATGGTAACCTTGCAATAAACTCTCTTCCTACATTAAAAACAAAGCAAAACAAAAATGAAGTGTTTGGGTTTCTTTTTTTAAAAAATTTCCTTCTTTATATATTTATTTGACAATTAAATGTATATATCTATATTAAATGATTGTATAAAGGGTCAAGAAAGAATGAATTCCCATCGCCATCTTTCAGGGAGCACCAGCTCTGGGCCAACCTCTGTTCCAAGGGCTTTCGTGGATCATCCTGTTTAATCCCCATAAGGATCCTATGAAAGTGAAAAGTGAAAGCGTTAGTCACTCAATCATGTCTGACTCTTTGCCACCCCATGGAGTGTAGCCTGCCAGGTTCCTCTGTCCATGGGATTTACCAGGCAAGAATACTGGAGTGGGTTGCCATTCCATTCTCCAGGGGGTCTTTCCAACCCAGGGATCAAACCTGGCTCTCCCACGTTGCAGGCAGATTCTTTAACATCTGGGCCACCAGGGAAGCCCAAAGATCCTATGAGTAGGGTTAATGGTTATGTCCATTTCACAGAGGAGCAAACTGAGGTGTAGAGAAGCCCAGGAAACTTCCCAGAGTCATGGTGAGGGCAGCAGTGGAAACCCAATGGCTGGGCCACAGTGCCTGATTCATGTAGAGTTGGGGTGAGGGTTAGCAAGGATGATAAAGGGGAAGTGTGTTCCCAGTAGCTATGACATTCACCCATCCCAGCCTATGGACCCAGTCAGGATCACGGTCTTCTTCCGGAAGTGATGTCTGATTTCACTGCTGATCACACCCACACAGGAACCATATGCAAAAATACGTAGTTAATAGTAGGTGCATGGTTAAGGCTACAGAAACATCTGTAAGAGTGAGGCCTCACTGAGCGAGGCCAGACCCCATCAGTGAGGGCTGTGGACCCTAAAGGATGCCAGCACCTCGCAGCCGAGGCCTGTGTATCCCTACTGAAGCCGATTTCCACTGAGTGAGGCCTGAAAACTCTGGGCGTGGCTTGCACCTCAAGAGTGAGTCCTGATTCCACCGTGGGCAGCCAGAGGCTCTTGATCTACGTCTCTGCAGCCTGAACCCCACCTGTACACGGCGGAAGGCTGGAAGCGTCTACCCCTGAAGGAGATCGCGGGTCTCCCTAACTGCTGTCTTGCCCCCTGTGATTATGGCCTTTGGTGTGTGGTGGGGGGCTCATCACTGATGGTGATCCCAACTCCCAGAGCCTTCCTTTGCTTGGGCTCGTCTAGAGCTGGATCCCTTCAGACCCCAGCAACTGCGACCCAGGCTGCAGCCCTGGCGTTGCCATGGTGACGCGGCCCAGCTGGTAGCAGGGGCGAGCCTGTGTGCGCAGGCTCAGGGCCGAGTAGCCGCCTCCGCGCGGAACTGCAGAGACTGAGCGGAGGCCGCATGGCCAGACATGGCCCTGGCGCGGCAAGGGGGACGCGCCTCTCCCCGCGGCTCTAGGTGCCGACCGCGCAGCCTTCCCCAACAACTGGCCCGGGCGCCGCCGTGTCACCCCGCCTCGGTCAGGCACAAAGGGCGGAGCGGAGGGGCCGGTGGCATCTCTGGATTTGCCACGCAAACTCCCTGTGGGTGCTAGGAACCCCATGAGGAGGGGGGCCTCAGGAAGGGCCGCCGGGTCGGCCGCCCAGAAGCAGCAGGAGCCCGAAGGTCACGTTCATCTGAACCTGAACTCCAGGACCCACGGCTCTGTTCCAGGGTGGCATTTGCCCAGGACCCCGCAGCCCACGTGCGCCTCGGGCTCCCTCCTGCTCCGCGATCAGCGCCAGAGGCACCATGGCCACGGGCCCTTTGGGGGGACTGGTGCAGGGGGCTGGCCCTGTACGTGCACGGGGCCTCCCAGAGGACGTGGAGCCGGCGGCCATCCAAGCGGTCCTGCAGCCGGTCTTCCTGCCCCAGGGCACGTTCGGGCTGAGGAACGCCACGTCCATGAGGGTCGAGAAGGCCAAAGCCACCGTAATGGAGTTTGTGGAGAACATTAATCACAGCGCCATCCCCGGGGAGATCCGGGCAGGGACGGCGTCAAGAGGGTTCTGTGCAAGGAAAGCGCGGAGGACACGAGGGTCCTGAGGCAGATGAGACGGTCGCTGCTGGATGAACTCCCCTCCTCCCGAGGCGGCAGTGGCCAGGGTCTCTGGGGACAGGTCCACTCCTCCCGATTCGGAGACTCAGCTTCGAGGGTCGGGGCCGACGGTCAGGGAGGCTGACCCCGCTCCTGGGGCGGCTAGAACGTCGCGTCGTCGAGATCGCGGAAACGGAACCAGAAGGAGCAGGCGGACACAGACGGGCAGAAGAGGGACCGTGCAGGGCGGCCATCCACATCGGGAAGCGGGATTCGGAAGACTCTTCTGAGGAGAGCCTGGGGCTCGCGATCCAGGAGATGGACCGGGAGGACCTAAGCGGGGATGAGGGTCATAGCAGGCTGCAGGCCTCCGCGGAGGAGTTCCTTAGGTAGTGGGCCCTCCAGAGCCAAGGAGATGACGAGCAAGGTCCTCCGTGAGTTCTTGGCCCTGGCAACGGTGATGGACAAAGCCAAAAAAAGAGGAGAAAGATTCCCCTTTAGGGCGGGGGTCGACTTATCGGCCATTCTGGCAGTGGGAGACGCGTCTGATGAGGAGACCGCGGACAGCGACGCCTCCCAAAGGAGTCCCAGGAAAACGGGGATCAAGAAAAAGAGAGGGTGGACAATCCTGAGTTTGTGGCCCTTGTGCCTCATACAGACCCCTCTGCCCAGGACGAGGTGTTGAAAATGGCTTCTGGGATGGAGTCGCTGGGCTGAAGGACAAGGAAGACAAGAGGCCTTGCTCGAGGTCTTGTCCGTCAGGGCCGAGGACGCTTGGAACCGCGTGAAGGTGCAGGAGGCAGGCTGCCAGGTGGCCGCCGTGGTCCTGAGGAAGGCCAGCGACAACACCTGCTGGAATGAATGCGTCTCCCCACCAAGACTGAGCCCCAGACCCCCTTCAAGGGCAAGAAGGCTCCCCGGGGCGCTCTCGGGAGCTGGGGGGGATGAGAGGAAGAGGTGGGGCCGAGGGCTCCTGGAGCTCGCGGCGCTCCGGGGAACTACGACGTGGCTGAGGTGATGGAGGAAGAAAAGGAAAAGGCCTGGGAGGGCGGGAGGTTGAAACTGTCCAAAGGCCACCTGGGGGAGGTCTTGGCGCTGCAGGCGGCCCGCGGGAACAGGTAGTGGGAGGAGGCGTCGGAGGGGGTTTAGGACACAGGCTCGGAAGAGGCGCCGGAGAATGCGGAGAGCGGAGTCCGAGTCCGAGGACCGGGCTTCCAGGAAGCGCCTGGACCAAGCGGGCCCGCACGGCCTGCAGGGCCCTGGGTCGAGCAGGCGGCGTCAGCTCCCGCCCCATCGGGGAACACGCAAAACCCGAGAGGAGGGGAGCGGCGGCCGAGCCTGGAGGGGCGCCCTCCCGAGACGAAAGCCCAGGAGGCGACGGCGGGAAGCAAGAGCAGGAAGGGGCGCGCGGGAGCCGGGACGCAGGCCGAGGCCGGCCCAGGGCTCAGCCGCCCGCGGGCTCCAAGTCGGCGCGTGGGAAGAAGACTGGTTGGGGCAGGAGGCTGCACCACATGTGCCGCTAGGGCCGCTCCTAGGGGGCGAGGCTGCAGCTGCCGGTGGGGCCCCAGCTCGGCGCTCCCTCCGCTCTCCCCGCCGTGGTGGCAGCTCTGGCCGAACCATGCATTCCCGGCTCTTCTCTGCGCGCAGCCCACCGCTCGCTCTCCAGTCTTTTCAGTCCCTCCTTTGCAGGTGGCGCGAGCGATCCTGACGCAAGAAGAATGTAACTGTAATGAGCGCCCGTGGAGGCAGCAGCCCCAGGTGACGGGGCGGTCTCAGGGCCCACCCAGCGGGCTTGGCTTTGGGTCTCCTGGCTCAGCACAGGGGCGAGTGTGTCCGCGGACACCGGGCACCAGGGGAGGCCCGCAGTGCCGGGCGTTCTTTCTTGTTCTCGGTGGAGCCCTGATCCCTTCCAGACTCATGCTTCTGGCCATCGTCCGTGAGCCTCTGTTCCTCATTCCAATCTGATGGGGGCTGGCCTGTGTGATGGAGGTTCCAGCCGGGCAAGAGGAGTGTCAGGATGCAGCTGAGCCAGGAAGCTAAACCTCCTGCTCGGGGTGGGGAGGAGAGGATTCCAGGAAGAGAAGCCTGAGAGGCAGGGGGGGTGTGCTCCTGGGGGAGGGGAGAAGAGGTGGGGGAGGGGAAGGGAGGGGTGGAGACCAGCCACAGGGGCAGGGGAGGAGGGGAAGGAGAGGGAAAGTCCCTGCCCATCTGAAGTGCAGCTGGTACAAACGCACCAGCTTCTCAGGGCCAAGGCCTCCTGCTGGTGTCTACAGGCTGAATCTGACACTCGACCTGCAGTGTTTTCAAACAATGGGACTTCTTAGCAACACTTTCAATTTGGGACAATTCACATACGGTGTGTTGGCTTTTCTCTGCAGTACCAAGCAGTGCACCTCCCCCAGGATGTCCCACCAACTCTCCCCTACCCACCTCCCGTGGGGTGACAGTCCCCTGGGCGCTGGAGGGAAGGGGTGAGGCGGGCGGTTGCCTGGTGGAAGCGCACTCAGGAGGCAGAACATCCCGTGCAAAAGCCCCAAGCCACTGTGGAGATTGGGGTTTATTCATGTGTAACTCTTGAAGCCTCGGGTGCCAGGATTCCCTGCTGGGCATAGAGGGACCATGTCTCCAAATAGGCCACCTGCCTTCACAGGGCTGCCCGTCTAATTACATTCCACGTGACTGGAGTTGTGAACTCTGCCGGGGTCCCTGGGGTCGGAGCGTGCAGACATGCCGGGAGCGTGTCCCCTTCCCGGTCCTGGGATCCCTAGGAGGAAGCTGTCCCGCCCCTCGGTCTGCTCAAACGGAGAGAGTGGCATCCTGAGATTCTCGGGAGTGTCATCTGGTCCTGAAAGGGCCCGGAGGGAGAAGCCAGACACCGATGAGCTTTTCCCACTGTTAAGTTCTCTAGGGTCCGGAGCCCACGAGGCCCCGCCTTCCTCATTGCAGGCTCCGCCCCACACAGCACGCCCCGCCCCGCTGAGAACTAGGCCTGCGGAGGAAGCGTCCACCTAGGCAAGCGCTGTCGTGGCCTGTTCATCCACTAGGAGGCGCCCTAAGATCAAGAGCTTAAATCATGACTACCATTACCTTTCTTGGGGTCCACCGCTTTGAAGTTCCGCCTGTTTTCTAAATGCCAGGCAGCCCAAAACTGACTTTCCAGTAAAGCTGCAAAGTAAGGTCCTGAGACCAACTGCATCCGCATCTCCTGGGAACTTCTTAGCAATGCATATTCTCAGGCCCACCCCAGACCTACAGATCTACTGAATGACGTCTAAGAAGTCCAGGCCAGGACTGCAGCCTGTCGGGAGGACCTAGCTGGGCTTTAGCCTTACCTCTAAGAATTTCCCTTTATCCGGCCTCTATCGAGGCCGGGGCATGGTTATTTGCTGTCTGTTTTCCCTCGCGTTAGGGGGACACAGACAATACAGAGAGAAGTCCCCCAGCTCCCAGGGTGCGTAGCAACCCGATTATAAGCTCACTGTAGCAACTTGATACATTGCTCACTACCGCACCACAATCCAGTTCTTTGGCTTGTTCCTAGTGCACTGATTTTTTCCCAATGTATCCAGCGACCAAGCTGCCCCAGATTCTTGGGCCTCGTAGCCTGCTCTAGCAACTCACAGCTCTGATGTGAAGGGCCCCTGAACCCACACGTTGGACATGTTCCCCAAATTATTCTTCTGTATGTGGTAACCAAGAAGGGATGAAGCATGTAAACTGCAGGACCTGGACCCACCAAGTCTGCAGAACCCAGGTGGGAGTGGCAGGAAAAGTGACTTTAACACGGGTAAGCATCACGGACGGTGGGAGTAAAGGGGACACAGGCTGTGACAAAATCACCCCGGAGCATTTTTCAGTTGCCAAGCCAGAGCCAAGAAATAAGCTGGTAAATATTTTTATTTGCATGTTGACCTGCGCCCTCTTTTCCAGTTCCAGGAGGCAGGGAGTGAAAGTGTATGGGCAAAAGGGGGAAGAAGAAGGGGAAGAGGAAGGGATTTCTCCTTTGCCTCGCTCCCTTCTCCAGGATGAGCACCTAGAGTTGCATTTGAGGAAGTTAAAATCATAGGGGATGCAACTCCATTGTATGGGTTTCTTTCATTACATTCCTTGGGTTACTATAAAGAGTCTGTATTAAAAAAAAAAAAATCAATGCAAAAAAAAAAGTCAATGCATAGGGAATTCCCCGGCAGTCCAGTGGTTAGGACTCAGCACTTTCACCACTGGGGAGACCTGGGTTCAATCCCTGGTCAGGAAACTAAGATCCCACAAGCCATGTGGGAAAAAAGAGAAAGAAAGATAGAAAAAAAAAAATCAATGCATAGAAAATACAGTTTTAATAAGAAAGGGACATTCGGTAGAGACGTGAGAGGCACTGCCAGGCCCTCACTCTACCTCCATTTTCAAGTGTGGAGAGTCACACATGCCGTGAGGGACCCACACTGCGGCAGGTGCTGAGGTCCTCCGTGGCCCCCCTGCCCTCACCTCACAGCTGGTCCTCTTGCTCTCCACGCTCTGCCTCCGCTCTGGCCTCGGCCCGCAGGACCCTGAGGCTCCTGGCCTCGCCTGCCCTGGGCACTCTCTTGGGTAGCGTGGGCAACCGGGGAGTGTGCCAGAAGGCTCTCCGGCGCTTCCGAAACCATGAAAAGCGTCCGGGGGTCTGGAACCTCACTGTCTTGACTGGTTTCCGGGTCTGAGCTCCTGCAGTGGCCCCTGTGGCCCTTCCGGCAGCTGAGGAGTCAGCCTCCGGAACAGCCGGGGTCTCTGCCCTCTGATTACAGGCAGCTTCTGCCCTCTGGACCGATCCAGCTTCTTCCCCATCAGGTACAGCCTCTGCTCCCTGGACAACCGGGGCTTCTGCCCTCGGATCCTCTGCAGCTTCTGCCCTCGGGTCAGCCGGGGCCTCTGCCCCCTGGACAGGTATGGCCTCTGCCCCCTGGACAGCCAGGGCATCTGCTCTCTGATTATCCACAGCCTCTGCCTCCTGGACAGCTATGGGCCCTGCTCTCTGATTAGCTATAGCCTCCCCCCTCTGATTAGCTATAGCCTCCCCCCTCTGATTAGCTATAGCCTCCCCCCTCTGATTACCTATAGCCTCCACCCTCTGATTATCTACAGCCTCCCCCCTCTGATTAGCTATAGCCTCCCCCCTCTGATTAGCTACAGCCTCCCCCCTCTGATTACCTATAGCCTCCACCCTCTGATTATCTACAGCCTCCCCCCTCTGATTATCTGTGGCCTCCCCCCTCTGATTATTTGCAGCCTCCACCCTCTGCTCATTTGCAGCCTCTCCCCCCTGAGCTCTGGAAGCTGTTTCCTCTCTCCTGCGACGTCTGAAGGAAGCCCAGTTGATCTGGGGCCTCCATCGCCTTGGGGGGGTCTCAGCCACCCGCCCATCTCGTGCATTTCCCAGGTTACACCCCAGGCTGGCGCTGCCTGGCACCGATGCACTGTCCCTCTCCACCCCGGTAGAGGCCTGCCTGGCCTCGCCCACCCCGGGGCTGGACTTCGGTGTCCAGCCCTTCACCCTCCGCTTCAGCTTCCCCCAGGACACCTGGCTGACACACTCCCGCCACCTGTCCGCTTTGGACTGCTGGGGCCCTGGGCTGTCGTCAAACATGGGTACGGGCAGGTTCACCCGGCGGCGGGGAGGAGGCACGCTGGGTTTCTTCTCCCCTCGCCGGAGGAAGGCCTCCACCAGTTCCTCATCATCCTCGCTCTCCAGGTCGCTCCCGAGGAACTTGCTGCCCAGGTAACTGACGGGCATTTTGCGCACCTTCCTGCCACGGCCGGCGCCTTTGCGGCCCTTGTCAGCCTTGTTCCTGGAGGTCTCGAAATCGCTGAACTCGCTGTCACTGGCGTTACTGCTGTCATAAGTGCCCACGACCAGCCGGGGGGGTGGGGTCACCATCTGCTGGACTCTCCTCCTCACTCGGGGCTCCTTAGACTTTCTAGGGGGCTGGGGTGGATGCGGGGTGCTCTTCTCGATGATGCGGGCCACGTCCTCCAGGGTGCGGCCCTCTTCTTCCAGAAACTGGATCAGCCGTTCCCGAAATTCTGCCTCCTTGGTGGCCGGCTTGGAAATGACCCTCCAGACGCCCCCGGCCAGCCGGACCTCGCGGGGGATGAGCAGATAGTCCACATCTTCCCCAATCTGCAGCATGCCCACGGTGGAGTCCTCCTCCCGGCGGAACACCTTGCCGATTTTCTTAAAGGTCCCCACGGGCTTCAAAGCTTCGACGAGGACGTCCAGATCCACGTCTTTGCAGACGTCCGGGACGCTCCAAAGGATGAGGCAGTCGGGGGACGGGAGGAAGCCCCAGGGGAACCAGCCCCCCACATGGCTTTTCTCGAGCGTCTTTAAGATCTCCAGGGTGAAATCTGGGCTGGGGGCAATGAGCCCAAACTGCTCGTAGCCTCGAGTCTTGGGCGGGGAGAGGGGGGTAGGTTGCTCTCCCCGCAGCGCTGCCCTGAGAGTCTCACTTCCCACTTTCCTCTGCAACAAGTCCGGTCTCGATCCGCTCCCCGCGAAGGATTAGTGGGAATCAATTTCCAGGATGCTTACGTGAGCCGGGGTGAGGTCAGTTCTGAGGCTCCCAGCCCACTGCAAGCTGCAGACGCGGTGTCCCGGCTCCAACTGCGGGCGCACGGGCTGTCCGGTGGTTCTTCCTGTGCCACAGATGCGCCTGGAACTTGAGAGAGGACTTCGCAGACAAAGGCGGCTCAGCCTTGGCTATTCAATATGGCCGAGGCGCTCGGAGGCCGCGGCGCAGCTCCCCAGGAGGGTCTCCCACTCCTAGGCAGGCTTCCACCTCAGGCCAGGCTGACCTTGCCGCGCCTCCCGCCTCCCGGCCGAGGAGCGCGCGCGCGGGCAGGAAGTTCCTCCTCGCCGGCCCCCAGGATGGGGCCCACCTTCCCCCTTCTCATCTTACACTCCGGGACTCGGGAAGACTGACAGGGGGGCTGTCCACTCCCTTCGGGACGCCCTCATTCCCCTCCCCCACAGGGGTGTGGCCGCGCCCCGGGCCTCTCTGAGGCCCCGTCTTCCTAGCCGATCGCCCCGCGCCGAAGCGAAGCCCACGTCAGCAGCTTTCCCCGGGAAAGGCGGCCGTTCCCAAACCTGCCATCCCAAACGTGCGGGTTCCAGCCAAGCCCGGAAGGTGGGCGTGCAAATGGGGCAGTCCCTCTGAAACCCGTTGGCACGGTGTATTACTATTTTAAAATCACGTGACTTTTGGTATCCGCACTTCCTACCTATAGACCCAAACAGGTGGGTAGAGAACTTGGTACCAGCTCCAGGATGGAGCTTGGCACACAGTAGGTGCTCTAGAATACTTCTGAGTGAATGAATGAATGGTTGGATGGGATCACAGGCTTCAGTGGACAAGAGACTGAGCAAACTCCCGGAGATAGTGAAGGACACGGAAGCCTGGCTGTGCTGCAGTCCATGGGGTTGCAAAGAGTTGGACACAACTTAGCCACCAAACAACAGCAACCTGATCATCAGTAGAAACTCGGTTCTTTCAGTAAAATATTAGGCAGCTATGAAAAAAAAAGTAACTGAGGATAGTCACCTTTTATGGAGCACTGCTGCTGCTGCTGCTGCTGCTGCTAAGTCGCTTCAGTCGTGTCCGACTGTGCTACCCCATAGACGGCAGCCCACCAGGACTAGCTATGTATTAATACTAGACATCACTCTATTAATACAAATTAACTCATGAAATCTTCACCAAAGCATTATGAGACAGGTAATACGATGCTCATTCCCATTTTACAGCTGAGGGGAAAAAATCACTTGCTCAAGGTCACATGAGCAAGAAGAATGGGAACCTGGATTTGAATCTCAAATAATCTGACGTGTGTGTGTGTGTGGGGGGGGGGGCATGTTCACATGCATAGGCCAAATGGCATAGACAGGAGCATGTTCTCTTTGGCTGTATGACTGAGTGAGTGAAAGTCACTCAGTCGTGTCTGACTCTAGTCCCTGGAATTCTCCAGGCCAGAATACTGGAGTGGGTAGCCATTCCCTTATGCAGGGGATCTTCCAAACCAGGGATTGAACCCAGGTGTCCCATATTGCAGGAGGATTTTCTACCAGCTTAGCCACAAAGGAAGCCCAAGAATATGGGAGTGGGTAGCCTACCCCTTCTTCTGAGAATCTTCCCGACCCAGGAATTGAATCAGAGTCTCCTGCCTTGCAGGCGGATTCTTTACCAATTGAGCTATCAGGGAAGCTTGGGACGTATTAATGTTGCCAACAGTGGCTGTGTATGGGGAGGGGGACGGGGGACCCCCCAGAAGTGGCAGGCATATGTACTTTTCACTCTATATTCTGTTAGATGGTGTAGATTTTTTTTTAGCAATCGAAAATGTTCATTAAAATAAGCTAAATTAGGACTTCCCTGGTGGCTCACTGGTTAAGACTCTGTGCTTCCAATGGCAGGGGCACAAGTTCAATCCTTGGTTGGGGAAGTTCCACGTACCCTGCAGGTCAGCCAAAATAAATAGTTACACTTTTGAGGATTTCAAGATTTTTTTTTTTAGTTAAATTAAATAGAAGGTCCTCAGATGTGGCCACAGACCTGTGGGGTCAGAATCCCTGGGACTTGGGGCCCAGGATTTGCAAAGCTTCCCAGGTAACTTTGGAGGCCCACAGGTGCCTCCTCACAGTTCATTCAACAAACAGGCTCATTGCCACCTCAGGGCCTTTGCACAAGCTGTTCCCCAAGTCCAAAGAGTTGTGTTTCCCCCTCCTCTTGGCAATCTCCCTCTGCTCAAAGGTCATCATTTTATTGAAGTCATACTGCACTGCCCTCCCCATCAAACTATTGGGTGACCTCTACCCTCTCCAGGGCCTTCTAGCCCAAGAATCCTTAACCCGTTCTGTGCCATGGACCCTTTTCAAGATACTGTTTCAGTACGTAGGATTGCATCCATAAGACTGCAAAGGAGAATCGTTATAACGAAATAGAATTGTTAAAGAAAAATCCCAGCAACAACAAAATCTGTAAACTAACCACGTTAACATAAGATAAAAATAAACACGTGTAATTTTGTTTAAGTCACCACGTGTGATTTTATTTCACTCTTGAAGGAAACACGCAGATGTTTAGGGAAAGTGGGAAGGGAGCGAAAAGAATGGGAAGGGAAAGAGGGAAAGAAGGAAGAAAAATGCTTGAGGGCGGGGGAATGGGGGGACGGTTAAGGTCTCAGCGAGGCCTTTGCACAGTTATTGGCTCATTCCGGTTGTTTTTGTTTTTGCAGAGTCGGGTCGTTAGGCTTCGCTGGGTTTTCTCCTCCTCCTCCTTACAAACTCCATCCCAGTCGCCGCCGGGCTCAGCCCCCGCCGGGCCTCCCTTTTGCACAATTTCTCGCCTAGCCGCCCAGCGGTCTCCATGGCAACGAGGTGCGCTCCTCCACTCGGGTCGGCTCTAAGGAGGTGGGCGGAGGGTGGGGCGGGGCAGCCCCACTTCTCAGCTTATTACTTCCCTAAACTTTATTCCCCAAATCGGCTTCCCAGAGAAGCTGTTTTCTGGAAGCTGGAAGCTAAAAATCTCTAGGACACCTGTGGTTGAGAAAAGCTGGTTTAAGAATCTAACTCTGAGAAGCCAAGCCTTCCACGTGAGAATGACCTCGCAGATTAGGCGTCGGATTTTGTAACCGGTAAAAATCGTGTGTGTGTGGTGGGGGAAGGGGTGGAGGATTATCCTAGAAATAAAACCCTCAAATGTTCAACATTCTTACAAAAATTGCCAACCCCTTAGCCGTCCCGCTGCTGGGTGTTTTAGATTGCCTTCATCTCTGGCAGGCGAGATTCTTCAGCCGCCCCAGAAAAAAATGATAATTATAGCTCCCACTTGTATTCTTGTTTAAAAGAAATGAAAAAAATCCAAAGAGGATGGAGGAAGAAAACAAAACGTGGTTCAGATTTCTCTACCCAGCTGTACTTGGTTGCCACTTTAAAAAAACGATAATAAAAGTGACACATTTAAGAAAACGCTGAAGTTACAGAAAGGTGTAAAATGAAGAATGGCTCCCTCTCCCAGCCCCAAGCCTGCAGTCTCTCTCCACAAAGTAACCACAGTTAAAGCCTCTGTACTTTTCCAGAAAACAAAACAAAACAAAACTTCTTGCATGGGTAGAAGTTATTTACCCCATAAGGATTTTTAATATCCTGAATTATTTTCATCGCATCACTTACTTCCTCCTGGTATCTTCTTGTTCATTTATTTATTGTCTCACCCTATGAAAATACTGGGGATTCCCTGGTAACTCAGCTGGTAAAGAATCGACCTGCAATGCAGGAGACCCCAGTTTGATTCCTCAGTCGGGAAGATCCGCTGGAGAAGGGATAGGCTACCTACTCCAATTTTCTTGGGCCTCCCTGGTGACTCACATGGTAAAGAATCCATGTGCAAAGCAGGAGACCCAGGTTTGTTCCCTGGGTTGGGAAGATCCCCTGGAGAAGAAAATGGCTACCCACTCCAGTATTCTGAGAGAATTCTCAGTATTCTGGAGAATTCCATGGACTGTATGGACTGTGGGGGTCACAAAGAGTCGGACACGACTGAGTGGCTTTCACTTTCACATGAGAATACTAGCCCCATGAGAGCAGGGATATTTGTCTGCTTTGTTCAGTGCTGAATTCACAGAATCTAGAACAGTGCTGATGGGAGCTCAAAATATTTGTTGAATGAATGAGTGAGGGGATTGGGCTGGACCTAGTGCTATAAAACTTGCTTTTTTCACTTAATAGCATGTCCTTAATAGCATGTCTTGAGCTCTTTCCATATCAAGCAGATCAATCTCAATTTTTCTCAACAGCTTTCCCCTTTGTGTAAGATAATTCATTTTTTTCGAGCACCTATTTTGCCCCTGACCCTGTGTATTTTCTCTTTGAATCCTGCAACCCCTCCAGAACAGGTATTATTCCCATTTTCCAGAGGAGGAAAACTGAGGCTAAAGGCAGTCACACAGCCAAGAAGCGGCAGAGCTTTGAATTACTCAGGTTTCTGAGGTTCTAGCCCTGTACTATTTTATTATTATTATTTGCCACACTGGGTCTTCATTGCAGCATGCAGGCTTTCCTCTCTTGTTGTGGCCCCCAGGCTTCTTGGTGCGTGGGCTCTCCAGTTGTGGAGGGCAGGCTTAGTTGCCTGGCAGCATGTGGGATCTTAGTTCCCTGACCAGGGATCCAACCAGCGTCACCTGCATTGCAAGGTGGATTCTTAACCACTACACCACCAGGCAAGTCCCCTGCCCTACACTCTTAAGCTCCTTTATTTGTCCTGTTGCCTGTGGAGGGTTGGGGGTGGGGAGCAAGGTTGACAGGCAGTCCCTGAAGACTTCTCTCCCAGGTGACATATGTAACCTTGGCACAGTCACTCAGTTCAGTTCAGTCGCTCAGTCGTGTCTGACTCTTTGCGACCCCATGGACTGCAGCATGCCAGGCTTCCCTGTCCATCACTAACTCCCAGAGCTTGCTCAGACTCATGTCTATTGAGTCAGTGATGCCATTCAGCCATCTCATCCTCTGTCATCCCCTTCTCTTCCTGCCTTCAATCTTTCCCAGCATCAGGGTCTTTTCCAATGAGTCAGTTCTTTGCATCAGGTGGCCAAAGTATTGTAGTAGTCTCAGCTTCAGCATCAGTCCTTCCAATGAATAGTCAGGACTGATTTCCTTTAGGATGGACTGGTTTGATCTCCTTGCTGTCCAAGGGACTCTTGCCACAGTCCCCATGGGAACACAGTCCAAGGGACTCTTGGCACCGTCACTAGATTTGTCCTAAACGTACATAAATCAGATCCCTGTCTAGAATGAATAGGATATAAATTATCCACACTTTTAAGACAGATACTACTGGGTTAACTGACAGCACATAGTAGGTCCTCAGCAAATACAGCAGGAAGTAGCCTTGTGGTCCACACTCTGCCCACATAATCAAGTCACTCCCACCTCCCACCCTCCCTAATGCCAAATCTAAAGGCTTTTGGTGAATACAGAAGCAAAGCTGGCTGTTAGAGCAACCATATATTTAAAGAAAGATTCATTCATTCATGTGGTATATTTCTCTAAATAGTGATTCTCAAATCTGGTTGCACACTATAATCGCTGGGGAGAGTTTTAGAAATCCCATTGTCCTGAGTCTAACCTATTGGATCAGAAGGTCTTGAGGTGGGGGGTCTGGTACTGCATTAAAAAAATCTCTCCAGGGACTTCCCTGGTGGTCCAGTGGCTAAGACTTTGCACTCCCAATGCAGGGGACCTGTGTTTGATCCCTGGTCAGGGAACTAGATCCTACATACTGCAACGAAGACCCAGCACAGTCAAATTAATAATAAATATATATTTTTAAAATGTCTATTTTTCAAAAAGTCTTCCCAAATGACTCTGATAGAGGTGATGGCTGGTGGGGCTGGGCAGAGGTAGGAGAGAAGCTGAATGTCCACATAGGAACTTGACCGACTGGAAGTACCACAGTACCAGCAAAAAGCCAGATTGGAAATTAGGGTTTGTCCAGTGTTAGCAGTGGAGACAAGCCCTTTAGAGTGGTGGAGGTGGGGAGATCTCTCAGGTTGAAAAATATCTACCCAAAGATTTTACACCCTAATTCCTGGAATTTGAAAATGTTGCTTTATTTGGAAAAAGGGTCTTTGCAGATGTCAGTCAAGATTTGAGATGAGATTGCCATGGATTATCTGGGTGGACCCTAACTGCCGTCTGGAATGTCCTTATAAGAGAGAAGCAGGACTTCCCTAGAGGTTAAGAACCTGTCTGCCAGTGCAAGGGACGTGGGTTCGATCCCGGGAAGATTCCAAATGCCACGGGGCAACTAAGCCCATGCACCATGACTCCTGAGCCCATGCTACATACAGCTATTGAAGCTTGCAGCCTAGAGGCCATGCTCGGAAACAAGAGAAGCCATCAAAACGAGAAGCCGAGCACTGCAGCTGGAGAGTAGCCCCTACACACTGCAGCTAGAGAAAGCCTGCACACAGCAGTGAAGACCTAGCACAGCCAAAAGAAAAAAGAAAAGAAAGAAAGAAGCAAAGGAAGAGGATGCAGACATAGAGAAGAGGCACAGAATCAGAGGAGGCTATGTGGAGACGGAGGCAGAGACCAGAGTGATGGGGCCCCAGCCCAGGAACACCTAGAGTCACCAGAAGCTGCAAGAAGTAAGGAAGCCTCCTTCATAGAGTGTCTGGAGAGCACACAGCTTTGCAGACACCTTCATTTTGGACTTCTGGCTGACAGGGCTGTGAGAGAATAAATCACAGTTGTTCTGAGCCAGCTGGTCTGTGGTCATTTTTTACAGCAGCCACAGGACAGGAACCCAGACCCTCGAGTGTAGCTACTAATTCTTCAGATTCCAATGGAGAAAACTTTAAATTAAAACCTTCAACTTTTATTCCTTGACCTTGTCTCTGCAGAATAATTATTGCTGAAGTGAAAGAATTCTTACGCTGTGTCCTGACCCCCAGCAGGCTGTTTTCGGTGATGGGAACCTTGGAAATGTTTTAAAATGCCTCCTGGCCTGGCCTGCAGAATTTCTGTCTGCTGCCTGCCCCTGGTTGCCAGCCTCATACTAGGGCAATCCAGTGGTTAGACCTTCCTTCTCTCAGGATTCAATTAAACCTTTGGCGTTTAGATATCTTTCATTGAACTTTCTCGCAAAGTCGTCTCCTCCTTACTGACCACTTGATCTTACAGACAACATCTTTTTGAGTCTTCATGACCACTCTCAGCAATAGGTACTATTATTATCAACCCATTTCACAGATGGGAAAAATTGAGGCATGGAAATGAAGTACTTTACTCATGCAGCCCACCTCCAGACCACCCCACTGTTTATTTCATTGTCAGCTTTACTGAAAGTATACTTTACATCTTATACAACATATTCTTTTTAAAATGTCCCCTGTGGTAAGTTTTAGAGTCAGATCACCACCAGAACCCTAAAAAAACCATCCCCCCAAAATATATAGAACCCCCTAAAACTTCCCTTGCACTTTTTGTGGCAGTCCCCTTTTGCCTGCCCCCCCGACCACTGATCTGATTTCTATCCTTCAAGTGCTGCTTTTGCTAGAGTTTTATATTAAAAGACTCATATAGCATGTGCCCTTTTTGTCTGGCTTCTTTCATTTAGCATCGTGGTTTTGAGATTCATTTGTGTTGCTCTGTGTATCTGTAGCTCATTTCTTTTTGTTCATTATATGTGATTACTCCACAGTTTATCTGTTCATTGTCAGTGGAGATCTGGGTCCTAGCGGTTTTATGATTAAAGTGTGTGTGTGAGTCTCTCAGTTGTGTCTGACTCTTTGCGACCCCCTGGACTGTAGCCCACCAGGCTCCTCTGTCCATGAGATTCTCCAGGCAGGAATACTGGAGTGGGTTGCCATTTCCTACTTCAGGGTTTATGATTATAGCTGCTATGACTATTTCAGAGCCTCTGGTTTTCACTGCAGGTTGTATAATCTCTGGTTGCAAAGAATCTATAGCATGGGTACCAGTGGCCCCACTTTACAGATAAAGAAACTGAGGCCCAGAGCAGTGAAGTCAGCTCCCTGAAGGCACACAGCTAAACAGGTGGCAGAGCCAAGAGTTGAACCCAGGCCTGTGTAGCTCCGGATCCTTTGCCTCTCCCTCTATGGTGTGCTCTGTTGATGCCAGCCACAGCTGGGTACTACTGTCTCTTGAAGGTCAGAACTTTGTGGATTCACCAGCCTGCCCCTTGGCATCCCACATTCCAAAGCAGCCTTTTGTCAGCACACAGAGAACATATTGTCTCCTGAAGGAGCTTGGTACATATTTGTCAAGTTCCGGAACCAGAGATCTAATACCAGGTTGACTTGTTCTTTGTCAACGCAAAATGCCAACCGACACTGGACCCAGGATCCCAATGGCCCACACTGAACAGCTTCCCCCTGTCGGTCACTGCTAAATCATTTACACATCTGAACAAATTTACTCCTCCCATAAACCTGGTGAAATAGGTTACTATTATCCCCATTTTACAGATAAGCAAGCCGAGTCACCGGGGGTTAAGTGGCTTGCCCAGGCTCACGCTCTGCAAAGTGGGGGAGCCAGGACTTGAGCCTAGGCCATCTGTTCAATACTCCTCACCTTCAAACCTCCACACACCAAACATGCTCCTTTAACTGGCAGGCTGCCTAGTGAGGAAACCAGTTAGAGGAATTTCAGAGTTAGCTCCACTATGCACTTGCAGAGATATTTATCTGTGTTGTGTCAAGGTTTTGGATCAGGAGATATGGACCTGTAAGTCCCATAGCTCAAGGGATGGGAGGATACAACAAATTAATGAGGATGAAGGACTCTGCCCAGTGCCTGCAACACAGGATAGCTGTTACTGTTTTTATTCAAGAGAAATTTTTCACCTTTCCCATCAGCCACTGGAAGCCCGTGGGACAGGAGAAAGCTGTGTGTTTTGTGTTCTGCTGGCCATGAGATCTGATAACACCCCTTTTCAAAAACAGTGTGGGGGCTTCCTTGGAGGCTCAGTGGTAAAGAATCCACCTGCCACTGCAGGAGACACAGGTTCGATCCCTGGCCCGGCAAGATTCCACATCCCAGGAACAGCGAAGCCCCTGCACCGCAACTGTAGAGCCTGTGCTGTGGGTCCCAGGAGCCGAAACTACTGAGCCCACGTGCCCTACGGCCTGTGCTCCGCAACAGGAGAAGCCACCACAGTGAGAAGCCTGCAGGCCGCAACTGGAGAGCAGCCCCTGCTAGGGAAAAGCCCACACAGCAACGGAGACCAGCACAGCAAAAACAAATAAATGACATTATTTTAAAGATAAAAACAACGCAGCCCTGGAAAACTTCGGGCACCCCACAGAAGCGGTTTTCAAAGCATTTTTTTTTTTTTTTAAGCAGTCAGATTGCTTCTCCAAATTAAAGCTACCTTGGATCCCCCCAACACATCGAAGAATGGGCTATGATTGCACTGGATGTTCATGCTCAGTTGCTAAGCCATGCCTGACTCTTTGCAACCCCATGGACTGTAGCCCACTAGGCTTCTCTGTCCATGGGATTTCCCCCAGGCAAGAATACTGGAGTGGGTTGCCATTTTCTTCTCCAGGGGATCTTCCCGACCCAGGGATCGAACCCACGTCTCCTTTGTCTCCTGCATAGGCAGGCAGATTCTTTACCACTGAGCCACCTGGGAAGCCATTTATTTTATAAGTTCCTATTTGTATGATATAGCATCAACCACAAAGAACAATGATTTTTAATTGAACCCACGTTTTGAAAACGGGTTTACAAAGGCCAGTCGCAACCTTCCATCAGCTAGCACATCCCATTTACTTAGGGTTTGCAATGTGTCAGCCGTGTCTGGACCCACACTGATAAGTAGCTTCAAGTGGCAACTGTTTCATGCAACAGTTCACATTACAATCCCAGGATACTCTTCGATTGGTCTAGAGAAACTCGAAAGAGAAGTGGTAGGAGTTTGGGGTTTTATGAGCGGCCTTGAACAATCACTCATGTTGTGTCTACAAATGTGAATGTTTATGGGAAACACCCCAAGCCCACGAGAAGCACAAATGCAGTTGTGCCCAAGTCGCGAAATCTCCCAATGACCACCAGGGAGCCGGTATCCATTGCAAAAGCAAGAGAGTTTTTATTACCAAGCTCGAGCTGGGGCTCCCACTGGCACCAATGCAGCAGCTATAGGGAAGGAGCCCCGAGTTTTGGGTTATACTGCTTATATAGGGAATATTAAGGTGAAAGGGTAACAAAAAGGAGTGTTCAGGCTGAAGAACTACTGATTGGTTACCCTCTTCTATAGGGTTGTGTGTGGATTTCTGATTGGTTTTTTTCACTTACACGGTGAATCATTATTTCACAAAGGTAAATCATCACTTCCAAGGTAAATCACAAATCCTTGAACTTAAAATCAGGAGGTTTATCCTAAGGGCTGATTGGCTTGTGCACAGCGGGGCAAGTTTAGGCAATATCCAAAGTCTAAGTCTGTCCGGTACCTTTGCAAAAATGGAGTTATTTTACAAAATGGAATAGCTTAGGCTCTTCACAGTCTTTTTTTTTTTTTTTTTCAAATGCAGTCTTAATACTGCAATATGATGAGAAGAAATGTCACACTGGCCTTTGTTGCTATACAATGAATGTGCCTTGATGGGAGAATAACATACTCCACAAATGAATGTGCCTGAGGGTTGTGTAACCTTTATTCTGTAAACTCTGAGGGAACAAGAGACAAAATAGTACAATATTCTGTGAGTGAGTATGCACAGGTTGGCAATTTACAAGGAATACAAAGATCAATTGTTCAATCTTGTCCGGCTCTTTGCAACCTGTGGGCTGCAGCACGCCAGGCTTTCCTGTCCTTCACCATCTCCAGAAGTTTGCTCAAACTCATGTCCATTGACTAGGTGATTCCTTGGTGGCTCAGATGGTAAAGAATCTGCCTGCAATGCAGGAGACCTGGATTCAGTTCTTGAGTCAGGAAGATTGCCTAAAGAAGGGAATGGCAACCTGCTCCAGTATTCTGGCCTGGAGAATCCCATGGACAGAGGAGTGGGTTACAGTCCATGGGGTGGCAAAGAGTCTGGCACAACTGAGCAACAAAGATCAGTAGAGAGCTCCAAACTTTTAGACCATGGACGCTTTTGCAAGTTGTTCAAATATACCTGTGAGGATGGCAGGAATGGCTTTATCCCAACCATTGACCAAAACAAAGGCTTCTGAGGCTGATGGTAGACAGCCAGCTTGCGGAATGGACAGAAATCAGAGTCTTGCAGGCTTTGGATCACATCATAGCAAGTGAACTCTGAAACTTCCTCTGTCTTGACAGCTGCTGTAAATGCAAGGTCTTAACAGGAGTTTCTGACTGCCTGAGGGTGGGTGGCTTGCCTGCATCCTGGCTGCCAAGGTGGGGGCATGGGGAAAGGACTTCCACCTCTCGGCTCTGGGAGGGGGGAAAAATGGAGGTAGCCTTGCAGAAATAAGAAAGGGGATTGGATGCTGGAATTCACAGACATGACTGACACCCACCATCATAATACACTGAGTGGCAGGGGAGGGCACCGTCTCCACTATTACAGTTTGGCAGGTAAGGATCTGAGTCTGTCTCTGTAAATTGCATTTAAACATTATTTATTTATCTGTGGCTGTGCTGGGTCTTCATCGCTGTGTGGGCTTTTCTCTAGTTGTAGAGGGGGGCTACTCTCGAGCTACAGTGTGTGGGCCTCTCATTATGGTGGCCTCTCTTGCTGTGGAGCACGGGCTCTCGGGCACTCAGACTTCAGCAGTTGCGGCCCTGGGCTCTAGAGCACTCGCTCAATACTCTGGCCCAGAGCACGCAGGCCCAGCTGCTCTGCGTGGCATGCGGGATCTTCCCAGACCACGGATCCACCCTGTGTCTCCTGCACTGGCAGGCGGATTCCCCAGCTGCATTTTAAAAAGGAGATTCAGCTCACATCTCCGAAGACCTTTGAGCTAATGGAAGTTTGCAAACTTCTAAGTCAGATGTCCTGACAGGAGCTCTGTCTATCCACAGACACTTGCCTTTTGCTTGATTGATTTTCATTGTGGTTTTCCCTCACCATTACGGGGGACTCAGCTTATAGACTTGGGGACTACCCACTAATGTTGTAGTTGTTTTTTTGCCATGCAGGCACGTGCGATCTTAGTTCCCCAACCAGGGATCGAGCCCATACCTCCTGTAATGGGAGGGTGGAGTCTTAACCACTGGACCCCCAGGGAAGTTTGTAAATTGATCATTCTTGAAGGTAACCTCTATCATTGCTGGTCTTGGACCATTCCCTGGAAGCCTCGTCTTTTGTTCTTTAGAGAGTAGAGCACAAGTTGAGCTTCTGGGATTTAATTTGGGGAGAACCATATCCTCACCCCAGATCTCCCAGGTGGCGCTAGTGGTAAAGAACCCCCCTGCCAATGCAGGAGACGTAAGAGCCGTGGGTTCGATTCCTGGGTGGGGAAGATCCCATGGAGATGGGCACAGCAATCCACTTCAGTACTCTTGCCTGGAGAATCCCATGGATAGAGGAGTCTGGCGGGCTACAGTCCATGGGGTCGCAGAGTCGGACAGGACTGAGTGACTTAAGGACGTACGCATACCCTCACCCCAAGCGCCACTCAGAGCAGAGGTCCCACCACTGATCAATCCTGTAAGGGAGACCCAGCCTGTAGAAGACAGTGACAGCTTTTTTCAAGTCACACGCAGAGCAGTGAGGTTTCCATACCTGGTAAGGAGGCACCTCGCATTCTCTGCCATGGTATCTGCTTGCCTTGTGCAAAAGAGTGGCCCATTGTGGACAAGCTTATACCAGATGTATATTAGAGGTGAAAGACAAAGTTGCTCAGTTGTGTCTGACTCTTTGCGACTCCATGGACTATACAGCAGGCTCTGTAATGGAGTGGGTAGCCTTTCACTTCTCCAGGGGATCTTCCCAACCCAGGGATTAAACCCAGGTCTCCCGCATTGCAGGGAGATTCTTCACCAACTGAGCTATCAGGGAAGCCCAATCCTTATAAAAGACAAAACGAAACAAAAAAAATGGCTCTAGACTTTGCAATGGGCGGATTTCCAGCAGATCCCAAAGCTGAAGGGGTCTGGGCCTCCTCCCCGAAATACCCACCCAGCAAGAGGGTTTGTCCCCAACATCAGGCCGCCATGAATGGCAAAGGGGATCTTGGCCTTGCTCCCAAGCACGGATCTCCCGGAAACGTTCTTCCTGCGTGGCTCTTCCTCAACTCTGGTAAGAGACCTTCTGCAAAACCCTGGAATTCCAGACCCTATTTCCTCTTCCACTTCTCGAAAATACCTGTTTACGCAGGCGCCAGAAGCAGCCCACAGTCTCCATAGCAACCCTCGGACCAGCTGCTAGGCTCCAACTGCGACTGCGCAGCTGGTACCCCGGCATCTCCGGGTTGTTCCACTCTGTGGATCTTTGGGACTCATCCTCGCTCAGAAGTTACCCTTACTCCACTCAAATAATACCCGCGTGCGTATTCAGGTATCACTCCCACAGCTATTCCCTTTTCCAGATCTTTCAGACTCAGGGAATGAACTCAGGTCTCCTACATTTGCAGGCAGATTCTTCACCTTCTGAGCCGCCAGGGAAGCCCCAAATGTTGTGCACAACTACTCAGATATTACCCATTCGAGTTTATGTACTCGCTCGTACTCGAGATGCTACCCACACACTCAAGTGACCCATGCTCGCTCATATGTATTCAACTATTCAAACAACTCAGACGTTACCCACGTGTACTCAAATATTTAATATGAATGCTGCGAGGGCAAGATTTGGGTCTCTTTTGTTCCCTGATGTATCCAAAGTGCCTGGAATAGTGCCTGGCGATGCTTTCAAACTGCAGAGCTGCAGAAGACTCTTGAGAGTCCGTTGGACAGCAAGAATTTCAAACCAGTCATTCCTAAAGGAAATCAACCCTGAATATTCATTGGAAAGACTGATGCTGAAGCTGAAGCTCCAATACTTTGGTCACCTAATGTGAAGAGTTGACTCACTGGAAAAGACCCTGGTGCTTGGAAGGATTGAGGGCAGGAGGAGAAGGGGGAGATAGAGGATGAGATGGTTGGATGGCATCACCAATGGACATGAGTTTAAGCAAATTCGGAGAGATAGCAAAGGACAGGGAAGCCTGGTGTACTGCCATCCAGGGGGTTGCAAAGAGTTGGACATGACTTAGCGACTGGACAACAACACTGTAGGTGTCCAGGAAACATTTGTTGAGTGAATGAATGATTCATACTCAACCAGATATTATCCACATCTGTTCTCATGGTACCCACACCCACTCAGAGGTTCCCAAGTAACTGAAACATTAACCACTCACTAGCAGGGGTGTGAAGAGAAGGTGATGGCATCCCACTCCAGTATTCTTGCCTGGAAAATCCCATGGATGGAGGAGCCTGGTAGGCTGCAGTCCATGGGGTCGCTAAGAGTCGGACATAACTGAGCGACTTCACTTTCACTTTTCACTTTCATGCATTGGAGAAGGAAATGGCAACCCACTCCAGTGTTCTTGCCTGAGAACCCCAAGGATGGGGGAGCCTGGTGGGCTGCCATCTATGGGGTCACACAGAGTCGGACGCGACTGAAGCGACTTAGCAGCAGCAGCAGCAGCAGCAGGAGGGGTGTGAAGGTAGAACCTTGTGTTGGGTACGCTCAGTTCTATATCCCCAGCTCCTGGAACAGCTCCTGGGGCATGGTAGGTGTGCAATGCACACGAATGAATGGACCAGTGATCCCCACTCAGCTAGATGTTAACCGCACCCGCTAAGATGCCACCCACGAGTTCACTCAGATAAAAATACCCACCTTCACTCACACTAGTCAGATGTTACCCATTCTTACTCAAAAGTTACCCACTCTCTTGAATGATACCCATCCTCACCGCATCATCCACGCTACTCACATTCCCCAAATTTACTCAGAGGGTACCCACCTTCCCAAGTTGCTACCCACACCCACTCAGCTGACGCCCAACCTCACTCAGCCGCCCCCAACGCCCACCCCAGGTCACCTCACAGCTCCTTGTCAGATGCGTGGTGCTGTCAACGGTTTTTCTGTGCTTCCCCTTGCCTTTCTTGCCATCTCCAGCCTTGCTTTCCTTCTCTGGGGAGTCCAGAGGTGGCACTTGGATCACCCTGTCGGTGGCCCCAGACCCCCGCTTCTTCCCTGGCCCCTACACAATGCACTTCCTGGCAGGAAGCTCTTTGGGGCCCATCACTGTTGAACGCAGCTCCTGTCTCAGGACCCCGGACACATCCTTCACCGTCCCGCCCTCGCTCTGCAGGAAGAAGGTCGGTTTGGTCAGGAACTGCTTCTGGGGCATGTAGCCCATGCTCCACGTTCTGCCGTTGCCCTTGATTTCCCTGAGGATCACGGCGTAATTGATGCCCTCAGCCAGCCTAAAGGTGGACTGCTCTAGAGCTCTCTTCTTCCACAAAGGCCTTTCCAGCCACTTCAAAGTTTTAGGGTCGGGGTGGGGGACTTATGATCTCTTCAAACTTCTCATGATTTCAGTCTTCCGGGATACCTCGGATCATCAGGGACTTGTAACTGTTCACCTCAAGGGCCTGGCACCCATGCTCCAACAGTGCAATGTCCTTGCCCCAAAACAGCATCTTGCCCAACTCTCCGAGGGGCAAGTGTGCCTGCTGGTGCACACCTGAGCTGCCTCGGAAATCAAAAAAATTATCCATGATGCCATGCTCAAAGGTGAAGGGAGAGGCCTCAGAGGGCCCAGTTTGTCCATTTTGGTCAAAGACGCCCTTGGCCCTGCCCGCAGGGCTGCAGGTGTCCAGGCTTCTGTAATCTTCCTCCGAGGAGGTGCTTGGGAATTCCTTAGGGACTTAAACAGTGTGAAGCAGGGGGTGGGTCTCTGCCAGCGGTCTGGGGGTGATCCTGAGTCCTAGGCCAGGCTGCACCGTGGAGGGTCTGAAGATGCTGCTCCCTCGTTCTTGGCGGTGGTCTTCAAAGGTCTGGCAGGCTGTGGCACGCTTAGCAGATCTGGGACTGCTGATCGTTCCGGGGCTGCTGCCACTGGGGTATCGTGCGTGGGTGTCCAGCAGCAGGCAGGAAAGCTCATTCTTTGCTACTGGCCCAAAGGCTGCCCTCACCTCCCTGTGGCCTAGCCAAGACATGGATGCAGCCGCTCGCAGCACTGGCTCCCACAGTGACGTCACCGCCTTCTGCTCCGAGGCCCAGCGGTCTCCATGGCAACCGTTAGAGCATTGCCTCTGCTGGTCACTCTGCCCAGTCTCGCAGAAATCAGAGTCCGAGGGGCTCATTCAGGGATGAGGGGGTCAGCCACCTGCCTTCAGAAGTACACTCTTCTCCCTTGAGAAAATGACTGATTCACGGAATCGTGGGACAGGAAACATACAAGATGATCTCGTAACATTTTGGGGGTCAGAAAGTAAGGAAATACTGAAAAAATGATGAAAATAGGTGGAAGGGCACAGAACCAGCTTGAAGCGCTCCCACAGGGCTCCTGTGAGTCAAAGCTGCATGTTTTGAGCATCAAGGTTATAAGTGAGGGCAACAGATCATATCCCCTTTAATAAGACAGGGATCCATAAATCCGTGTGGATATAAATAAATGGATAAATGGAAAGTCTGGTGGAAGAATGTGGGCTGTTACTTTTTCTTGTACAAAACATGAATCAAGAAGAACAAAAATATGTCCCCCCACCTTCCTGGGCCACAGTGGCATGTGAGATCTTCCCAGACTGGGGATTGAACCTATGCTGTGTGCCACGGTAACAGAGAATCTTAACCACTGGGCCACCAGGAAGTCCAGGAGCAAGTGTGTTTAACTAAAAAGATCCTGCACGTCACAGTGAAGATCTCTCATTTGCAATGAAGATCCTGCCGGCCCCAAATAAGACTCAATGCAGCCAAATAAATAAATAATTTTTTAAAAAAGAAGAATTCTAAGAGTTCTCAACACAAGGAGAGAATTTTTTTTTTTCTTTTCCTTCTTTTCTTTTTATTGAGAAGAGGTGGATATTGGCTGAAATTACTATGGTAATCATTTCACAATACAGTAAGTCAAACTTATATGCTGTACACCTTAAACTTATTCAGTGTGTGTTAGTCACTTAGTCGTATCTGACTCTTTGCAACCCCATGGACTGTAGTCCACCAGGCTCCTCTGTCCATGGAATTCTCCAGGTAAGAATACTGGAGTGGGTTGCCATGCCCTCCTCCAGGGGTTCTTCCCGACCAGGGGATCAAACCCAGGTCTCCCAATTGCAGGCAGATTCTTTGCCATCTGAGGGAAAGAATCTCAGGGAAAGAATCCCTTGCCACAAGGGAAGTCCAAAACTTTTACAGTGATGTATGTCAATTGTTTTTCAATAAAACTGAGGGAAAAAGAGACTTGTAATAAAGATATTTCTAACAAACTCCTTGCAAAAACTTTTTTTGCCATGAATTTATGAATCCTTGAGGCACCATTGCATATCCCTGGGTTTATGCACATTCCAAGTTGAGAGGGAGGGGACCAAATGGTTTGGTTATTGGATCCACCAATATTGCCTGAGAAGTCTCCCTGTTCCTGGCTCCAGGCGACGTGTTGGGCATACTTGAGTGAATGAAACAAGCTCTGCTTTTAGGAGTTTAATCCAGTGGTTATGTCTGGCCAGACCAGCCTGTTTACAGCCAGGGAGAGAAACACTATAATTATCACGAATATAATATTCTGATACTTGGTGTGGGGTGTAGAATACAGAGTATAATAATTGGGACATGTTTTGCTGAGGTTTAAAGAAAAAACTAAATAAAATATTCTGGGGAAATTTGAGCAACGGATCCTATCTGGACTCACCCAGGAAGGCTTCCTGGAGGAGGTGACACTGGACGGGATCTTGAAGGACACATATAATAACCACAGCAACAGTATTGCTTTTAAAAGGTGTCATCACTGTAACTTACATAGGGTATGCTGCATGCCAGACAACATTCTAAGCCCGGCATCTGTCATTTAATTTTTTTTAACCACTTTAAAAAAAATTCAAATACGTTTATTTACAATGTTGTGTATGGTATAGCCATAAAATGGAATATTATTCAGCCAAAGGAAGGAGTGGAATTGTGATACATGCTTTAACATTGATAAGCCTTGAAGACAGTATGCTAAGTCAAAGAAGCCAGACACAAAACACCACATGTATATGATTCCACTTATATAAAGTCTCCAGGACTTCCCTGGGTCCCGTGGTTAAGACTCTGTGCTCCCAATGTGGGGTCATGGGTTCAGTCCTTGGTCAGAGAAGATCCTGCATGCCATGCAGTAAAAAAAAAAAAAAAAAATTCTCCAAAATAAGTAAAGCTGTAGAGATATAAAATTGACTAGCAGGTGCCAGGGATTGAGGGAGGGGGGAATGAGGAGTGACTGCCTAATCAGTATCAGATTTCCTTTGGGGGTGATGACAATTCTTGGACTAGATAGAGGTGATGTTTGCACAACGTTGTGATGGTGCTACACGCCACTCATGTGCACTTTAAGATGGTCACTTTTAAGGCTTCCCTAGTAGCTCAGCGGTGACGAGTCCTCCTGCCAGTGCAGGAGAAGCAGGTTTGATCCCTGGTCCGGGTGGATCCCACATGCTTCAAGGCAACTAAGTCCACGCACCGCAACCACTAGGCCTGTGTTCTGGAGCCCAGAACCGCAACTACGGAGCCCCAGCGCCCCTGCTCTGCAACAAGAGGAGCAGCTGCAATGAGAAACCCACACACCACATGGAGAACACTCCCTGCTCGCTGTGACTAGAGAAAAGTCCTTGCAGCAACGAAGACTCAGCACAGCCAAAAATAAATAAATAAATGAAAGTATTTTAAAAATAAATAAAAGTCATACATGCTTAACAGTGAAAGTGAAAGGGCTTCTCTGGTGGCTCAGATGATAAAATATTCGCCTGCAACGCAGGGGACCCAGGTTCGATCCTTGGGTCGGGAAGATCCCCTGGAGAAGGAAATGGCAATCCACTCCACTATTCTTGCCTGGAGAATCCCATGGACAGAGGAGCCTGGCGGACTACAGTCCATGGGGTTGCAAAGAGTCGGACATGACTGAGCTACTAACACTTCCACACTTTATTCCTGCTTAAAGTGGTTAATTTTATATTACATGAATTGTACCTCAGTTAAAAAAAATTTAAATGACTCTCTCTTTGGCTCAAATGTTTAGAATATTGGTGGGTCTATTCACTACGATGGGGAAACTCTAGGGAGAAATGAGCTATGAGGTCAGGAATTCTGTTTGGGGGGGTGGTTCTTAAATTTGATATGCCTAGCAGACATCCAAACAGAGTTAGACATACAAGCCTGGACTGCAGGGAAGAGATGGGGCGGGGATGTAAATTTAGAAGTCATTGGCACATGGGAGGAATTTTAAGCTGAGGAGCAGGGTGAGATCATCTACAGAGAGAGTGTGGAGAAAGGAGAGAAAATGGTGGATATGTCAGGCAGAAGAGGAGAAAATGAGAGAAAGGATTAAGGATCGTGCCAGAAGGGAGAACCCCAAGAGTATATATTTGAAGAACAAAGAAAGGAATAGCAAAAGACTGGAACTGGCCCAAATATCCGTTTATAGGGGCTTCCCTGGTGGCTTAGTCGGTAAAAAAATTCTGTTTGCAATGCAGAAGACCCACGTTCGATCCCTGGGTTGGGAAGAGCCCCTGGAGACACGCAGGGCAACCCACTCCCATATTCTTGCCTGGAGAATTCCAGGGACAGAGAAGCCTGGCGGGCTACAGTTCTTGGAGTCGCAAGAGTTGACTTAAAGACTAAACCACCCCCCCCCACCATCCATCTATAGACTGTTTAGCAAATCATGGTACATCCATATAATGGGAGACACGCACATGTAAAAGAAAAGCAGGAGAGAGTTCTCTTTGCTGGTGTGGCAAGATTCCGTCTCTAGGAATCAATGTACTAAAATCCTCAAGATGTACTGCTTACATAACAAAGCAAGGTGTGTGTGTTTAAAGCCAAGGGAAGAGTTACAAAGAGAAAACGATCCATGCCAGAGCAACCTAGCAGATGCGACTGTAATCCAGTAATCAAAGCAAACATCCCCAGGGGTAGAATATACTGAAATCAGGTGCCCTTGCAATGACAGACCAAGGAGGACATGTCCAGGGAATCACTTCCGGGGAATTCCTGCCCCAAATGCATCTGATCACCGGGAGACACCAGACAAACCCACATGCAAAGTCATTACACAAAAGAGGCCTGCCCTCTTCAAAGCGTCAAGGTCACAAACATCCAGGAAAGATGGGAAGGGGCTCCAGGGTGAAGGAGGTGAGAAAGACGACTCGGTGCAACTTCCGGCCTCGCATGACATCCCAGGCTGGGAAAACACAGTTGCTGGAGAGGGTATGACTAGGACGATTGACGACGCTGAATATGGACTTTGGATTGGATAAGCGTGTGGTGCTAATGTTGAACTTCCTGAATGTTTAAAAAGGTTTTTTTTTTTTTTTTTTTTTTTTTTTTTATCATTGTTAAGTATCAGCTTAATACTGCAGACATTTCAAATCACCAGTCAACAACTCATTCTTCCCCACCCATCCCACCCCAAATTCTTGATAAAGAGCTCTTCAAATAAAGACACACACTCTTCTCTCCTCTGTATAAAACTTTAGGAAATAAAGGCAAAGAACTGCATACATCTTGCTGCAAATGCTGCCCACAGCTGTGGAGACAGTGGCTGCCCAAGGCTGCCTCTATTGTCCAGGTCCTGAAAGACTCTTGTTCATGAATTGTCCCTTCACAAAGCAAGTCCACCGCTTGCTGGGTTTATCATTCTGAGAGTCAAAAACTTTCTCACAAAGTCTCAGTCCAGCCTCTTGCTTCAGCCGTTGTAAGCAGGCCCTTATCACTTCAAAGGAAGAGTAGTAAGCTGGCATCTTGGAAGCGCCCGGATCTCAACCATGATGAAGAGAATCTGGTTAGAGCTCGGTGGTTCTGGTCTGGTCAAAAAAATAGTTTTTAATTTAGGTCTTACTCTCTTTTATTTCATTTATTTTTATTTTTAGTCTTTGCCGGGTGGCATGTGAGCTCTTAGCTCCTGGACCAAGGATCAGACTTGTAGCCCCAGCACTGGGAGTGTGAAATATCTACCACTGGAGCACCAGGGAAGTCCTGAATTTCTTGATTTCTGATAACTCCCATGGTTCTGTGAGAAAAAGTCCCTCTTATTTTTAGAGAAGGAACACTGACAGACTGAGAGGTAAAGAAGCATGACGTATGCAACTTATTCTCAAAAGGTTCCGAAAGAAAAGAGAGAGAGAAGAGGATGGGGGATGGAGTGTGTCAGTTTCCTAGGGCTGCCGTATCAAATGCCACAATCAGGATAGCTTAAAACAATAAAAATATACTCATTCACTTTTCTGAGGCCGAACGTCTGAAATCAATAAGGCCATGCTTCTGCAGCTTCTAGGGGAAGTCATTCTTGCCTCCTTGCCTCTTCCCAGCTTTTGGTGATTTTTTAAATTTACATACTTTTATTTTATTATTTATTTAGGCTGCACTGGGCCTTCGTCAAGGCGCATAGGATTTCTCGAGCTGGGGCACTCCAGGGGTTCTCTAGTTGCGGTGACGCCAGTTCAAATTCTGGATCGGGAAGATCCCCTGGAGGAGAGCATGGCAACCCCCTCCAGGATTATTGCCTGGAGAACCCCACGGACAGAGGAGCTTGGCGGACTACAGTCCAAAGAGTCAGACATGACTGAAGTGACTTAACAAGCATGCTGCCGGCAAGTGGATCTTAGTTCCCCAACCAAGGACTGAGCCCGCAGCCCTTGCATTGGAAGGCAGACTCTTAACCACTAGACCACCAGGGAAGTCTGCTTCCGGCGGTTTGCTGACAAGCCTTGGCTTTCTTTGGCTTGCTGCTGCTGCTACTGCTGCTAAGTCGCTTCAGTCGTGTCCGACTCTGTGCGACTCCGGAGACGGCAGCCCACCTGGGATTCTCCAGGCAAGAACACTGGAGCGGGTTGCCATTTCCTTCTCCAATGCATGAAAGTGAAAAGTGAAAGTGGAGTTGCTCAGTCGTGCCCGACCCTCAGCGACCCCATGGACTGCAGCCTTCCCGGCTCCTCCACCCATGGGACTCTCCAGGCAGGCGTACTGGAGTGGGTGCCATGCCTTCTTTGGCTTACAGCCGCACAACTCCCATTTCTCGCTCTGTCACATGTGCCTCAGGCTTGATTCACGTGACTGTCTTCTTACAGGACACCAGTCACATGGGATTCGGAGTCCGTTCTACTCCAGCAAAACTTCCACTCAACTGATTCTGTCTGCAACCACTCTTTCCAAATAAGTTCACATTCTGAGCGACTGGGGATTATGACTTCAAGACTTTAATATATCATTTTGAGGGGTGGGACACATCTCCTAACAGGAAGAAAAAGGGAGGGCTGCGGAGAAAGAGAGAGAGAGGGAATGATGATTTATACATGGCAGAAAATTACAGGGATGCAGTTCTTAGTCCCGGTTTGCATCTCAACTGTAAGCTTGAAATTATTTCAAAGTAAGAATTTAACCAGCACAGAGTGGAGAGGATTTCAGACAAGGGGAGGATGGCCAGATAAGGGCAGAAAAGCAGCTGTTTTGTTGACTTTACACAACGGAAGCCCTGCACTTTGGTAAAAGTCACCCCGTTTGAGAATTGGGGACAAGAATCAGATCCAGAGGGTTGGAAGAGTGAGTGACAGGTGTGTTTGTCCAAACCCAAGGATGGTGGTTCTTTAAAGGTGTTTAAAACAGGGGAAGGACTTCCCTGGCGGTCCAGTGGTTAAGACACTGCACTTATGCTTCGAGGGGAGCAGGTCTGATTCTTGGTCAGGCAGCTAAGATCTCACATATCTCCAAGCCTGCCCCCAATTTTTTTTTTTTAAAGAAAAGGAGAGGTGGTAGCTGGAGGTGGGGGTCAGGAAGGTAGTCTGAAAAAACAAGAAATGATTGATGCAAGAGAGATTGTTAAACAGGTTAGCGTGAGAGGGAACCTTCCAGGACCCCACTGCAGAGAAGGGACTGGCTTTTGGTGGAAGTGTGGCCTTTTCCTCCAAGAACAGAAGAGAAAGACAAGTAAATGTTGGCAAAGGCGAATTTCAGGCTGAGAATCTAAAGAAGCAAATTTTAATTTTATTTTATTTTTAAACAAAAATTTATATAGTGCTAACACACCAGACCCTGTCCTAAGCAATTTGCAAATATGACTCATTTTATTTGCAGAAAAAATCCTCAGAGAAAGATATGGTTCTAATTTCATCCCCATCTTGCAGATGAGAACACTGAGGCCCAGAGAGGGGAAGTGCCTTCCTCAGGGTCACACAGCTGGTAAGAGGCAAGTTTTCCTGGAGTCGGGCAGTTGAGCTGCAGAATCCGACTCAAACCCTACCCCATGATACCTCTGCCTGTCTCGCCTCTGTTCTTAACAAAGGAAGATGCTCGCTCAGCAGTTGGGAATTCGAGCTCGGTGGGGGCACTTGGAGGTTCGAGGACAGCGGAGAATCACAGCCACAGTCTTGGAGAGGAAAATTTTCTAGAAAAACAGGAGGGTTAGGCGTCTGAGGTTTGTGGTCCCGGGCTTTCTGTGAAATCGAGGAGGCTGGCTGTGGGAGTTCTCCCTGCCTCGTGGCAGGCCATGGCATTTGGACGAACAGCAGGGTCGGGAGGGGGCCCTTCCCCAGGCCCCAGCCCATCTGCAAATCCTCTGTGCGCTCTGGAATCTGGCGCCGTCTGGCCCATTGGTCCGTCCAACCCGCCCACCTGGTGCTGTTGGAGCTGAGCTCTGAACGAGCACGTCCCCAGACTGAGGGCGAGGGAAAGGCCTGGAAGGGTGTTCACAGGCCAAGGTCCAAAGGAAACAAGTTCCACTCCAGGAGCGGTAGCCCACTGGCTGGGGGTGGGGCGCTGTGGGGATGGAGGGAACGGAAGGAACGCAGGGCCCAGAATTTGGAAACTTTGCTTTGAACCCCCGGGACTGGGTAGGGGTGGGGGTTGGGGGACAGTGGGGACAGGAGCAGGGGTGGGGCTGTGGCAGGTCCCCGCCCACGGTTCTGGCGACTAAAACAGGCCCGGGACTCTGGAGTCAGCCAGATGGGAGTTTGAATGTCAGTGCTGCGAGTTACATCCAAGTTTCTGGATGTAACCTGAGGCTCTGTGGAGGGCTCAGTAATGTCCCCCAACACCAATTGCTATGCTGATCCTGCAAGCGTGTCACTTCCTGTGGCAAAGGACTTCACAGATGTGACCAAGTTAAGGATCTTGAGATGGAGAGAGGAACCTAGATTATCCAGGTGGATACCCAACAGAATCGAGAAGATTCCTTGTAAAGAAAAGAGCGAGGCAGGAGGGTCAGAGTCAGAGAAGGAGGGAAGCCAAGTTCCAAGTGATGCAAGAAAGGGCCCTGGGCCAAGAAGTGCAGGCGGCCCCTGTACGCTAGAAAAGGCAGGAAAGTGATTGCTGCCCGGAGCTCCATAAGGAACACAGCCCTGCTGACCTGCACAGACTGCTCACCTCCAGGGCTTAAGACAACGAATGTGTGCTGTTTTAAGCTGCTGAGTTTGTGGTGATTTATTGTTGTGGTGGTGGTGGTGTTCAGTCGCTGCTCGGTGTCTGACTCTTTGCTACCCCACAGACTATAGGATGCCAGGCTCCTCTGTCCTCTGCTGACTCCTGGAGTTTGCTCAAATTCATGTCCATTGAATCGGTGATGCTGCCTAACCATCTCATTCTCTGCCACCTCCTTCCCTTTCCTCTTGCCTTCAATCTGTCCCATAAATATATATGTGTGTGTGTGTGTGTGTATGTATATGTGTGTGTTCTGTGTGCTAAGGTGCTTCAGTTGTGTCGAACTCTTGGCGACCATATGGACCATAGCCCACCAGGCTCCTCTGTCCATGGGATTCTCCAGGCAAGAATACAGGAGTGGGTAGCCATTCCCTTTTCCAGGGGATCTTCCTGACCCAGGGATCAAACCCAGGTCCCCCGCACTGCAGGTGGGTTCTTTACCATCTGAGCCACCAGGGAAGCCTTTATATGTTTATTCAGCGCATTGGGTCTTAGTTTTGACACACAGGATCTTTGTTGCAGGGTTTTTAGTTGTGACCCCTGGTCCCCCTGCATTGGGAGCGTGGACTCTTAGCCACTGGACCATCAGGGACCATCTCCATTTTGGAGAAGGAGAAAAAACAAAAGAAATGAATAAACTCTATGGCCGATAAGATGGTGGTAAGTGCCGGTTAGCTAACAAATCAAGAAGGGGGCCTGATAGAGCTGGGGCACTGGGTCAGGGAAACTTTGTAGAGGAAGGGACATTTCAGTAGAGACCCGAAAGAGGTGAGAGAGCAAGTCTTGTGGAAATCAGGAAAGAATCTTGGCAGAAGGTTTTAGCAAGTGCAAAGGCCCTGGGGCAGGAGCATGCCTGGAGTTTTCAAGAGAAAAAAGCAAAAAGGCTAGTGTGGCTGGCAGTGAGAAGTAGGAGGAAATAGGGCCAGAGAGACGGCAGGTGGAGGCTTTGGGTCCAAGGCAAGGTCTCTGGCTTTTAAAAAATCTTTTGGCCGTAGCACATGGGATCTTAGTTCCCCAACCAGGGATCAAACCTGCGTCCCGTGCGTTGGAAGTGCAGAGTCTTAACCACTGGACCACCAGGGAAGCCCCAAGGATTCTGGCTTTTATTGGGAGTGAGACAGAGAGAGACACAATCTGACTTCAGTTTTAAAGATTCCCTCTGGCTGCTGAGTGGGGAACACACCGCGAGGAGTAACAGTAAATCTGTGATCCCAGTCAAGCTACAATCGTAGGAATAATAATAGGGTTTGTTGGAGCAATAAACGAGGCTGTGTTTGTAGAGCAGGTGCCTGCACATATGTTAGACTCTAATTATTACTGTTGCAATATTATTGTTGTTGCTGTTATTTCTCCCTTGTCACAGAAGATTTCAGAGTCACAGCTTACCATGGATTGTCCCCCAGGCTGTGAATCCTAGCCCCAGAGAGCGGAATCTTCCTTACCCCTCACAGGACCTCCTGTTTCCTTCTCTCACACTCCCTTATTCATCACAGTCATGACACTGGACTCCAGTGGTTACTATGGCAACCCAACAATTGTTCCCTGCCCCCTTCTTCACTACCCACTTCTGGTTTGGAGGCTGAAAGTCAGGGACTCATTTTTCCAGCATTCTTGACTTCTACTCACAGTCATGTGACACCATTCTGGCCAAAGAGATGAAAGCAGAAGTCAGCTGGGAAGCTTCTGGTAAACCTTTGTGTCCCCGATAACAAGACTCTTCCTACCTTGACTGTAGATGTGATGGTCAGAGTTGTGGCAGCCATCCTGTGGTCATGAGGCAACAGTCCTGACCGTGAAAGTCAACACTCTGAGGGATTATGAGGCAGAAAGACCAAGAACATGGGACATCAGATGTCACTGGAGCAATGCCTGAAACTACCTTCTTCCAGATTTTGTGTTATGTGAGAAAAATAAGTACCTGTTTATTGATATCATCATTTCCTAGTATTTGCCATCACACACATTTTTTACGGAAGAGAAACTGGCCCAGAGAGCCGTGGGCTGAAACTCAGCATTACCCAGACAGTTGTTGGAGGTGCTAGGACAGAAGTACAGGAGGGGGTGGGCTCTCAGACCTTAAGACCAGAGAGAGACAGCCTCAGTTCTTCTTTGGGGAAAAAAAAAAAAAAGAGAGAGAGAGAATGTGGGGAATGTGGACTTAGAATGCGCCAGGAGCTTCTCCTGAAAAACAAAAATTGGTCTCAGATTCAAAAGATAAAGCCAACAGGCAGAGACACGTAGGAAGAGTCAGAGACAGAACCACGTACATGCCCAGTCATCCTCAAAGTGCCAGCAGACAGACGATAAAGCCACCCTGCTCTGCCCACATTGTATTTCCAGCAGCCAATTCAGCTTTTTAAAAACAGAAGCCTGGGGTGGGAGGGGATTTAAGAAAGAGGGAAAATACGATGCTCACGGCTGATTCACTTCGTTATGGCAGAAACCAACACAATGATGCAAAGCAACTACCATCCAATTAAAAATTAAAAACCAGAATCCTAAGCGTCTAGACTGAAAGCAAAATAGCCTAATAAATACAGCCTCTTAACCCGGTGCAGTCAGTACACAGGGGAAGATGTTTGCTATCAGTCTTCCCTGGAAAGAGACTCTCTGAACTTTACACCAGAATCTACCTGTGACTTGTAGGTCCAGAGCTGGGAAAGGAATATGCATCTTTCTATCAGGTAGGCTTCACCCGGGGAAACCATAAACTTCATTTCTCCAGTTGTATCAGTCAGTCAGGGCAACATTAGCTGCTGTAACAAACAAACAAACCCCCAAATGTCTAATGACTCAAACAATGTTAGGAATTCATCCTTGCTCATGTAAATCCACGGTTGTTCTTCATTGCAGATGATTTTCCTCAAGGTGTTCTCAAGGAACTCCAAGAACCCGAGTTCCTTCCACCTTCTGGCTCCCCCATGTTCACCATTTGGCTTCTGAGGTTCTGGGGGTCATCTCTGTCCCAGCTGGCTTGAAAGAGGAACAGATTTAGAAAATCATGGGCAGGAGGTTTAACTTCCCTTCCATTCATGTCCTGTGGCTTAGAACTCAGTCATGTGGTCACACTTAAATGCAAAGGAGGCTAGGAAAGTGTCTTCCAGAGGTGTGCACAGCAAAAGAAGGAATTGGTTTTGCAGAACTGCTAGGAATCTGCGTCACGCTGCACAATCCTAAAACACTAATAGAAAACACAATTGCAGGTAATATAGTAACGATGGTGATGCGGTGAAATGGGATGTTGGTCTAGCTAGCATCCCGTTTAGAACCACTACCTTCATGTTGCTCAGGAAATCGTGCCTCTCTCCATCTCCTCCCCGCTATTCCCACAGCATGAACTCTATATCTGGTCCCAGGGTCAGCACACAACCCACTGAGTCACGCACAGCTCAACCTGGGGGTTTTCCTAGAGTGATTCAGAGAGGGGTCTCTCTTTCCTCTTGCCTCTGGATGAATCTGGGAGGACAGAAGCCCAGAGTTGCTGCAACTGTGCTGTGAACACAGCCAACGCCCAAAACACTCTAGAGACAGAGACCATCGCTCAGTGCCTGGACTCTGCCATGCCTGAAGTCAGACTATCCTTGAATTCTGTTAGCCAAAAGAATCCCTTTGTAGTGAAAGTCACTCAGTCGTGTCCAACTCTTTGTGACCCCATGGACTATACAGTCCATGCAATTCTCTAGGCCAGAATACTGGAGTGGGTAGCCTTTCCCTTCTCCAGGGCGATCTTCCTAACCCCGGTCTCCCGAGTTGCAGGTGGATTCTTTACCAGCTGAGCCACAAGGGAAGCCCAAGAATACTGGAGTGGGTAGCCCATCCCTTCTCCAGTAGATCTTCCCAATTCAGGAATTGAACCAGGGTCACCTGCATTTCAGGTGCATTCTTTACCAACTGAGCTATCAGGGAAACTGAAAGGTCCCTTTGTAAGAAAATTTTCTTTTATGTAAGCCAGTTTGAACTGTGGTTCTGTTATTTGCAGTGGACTAATGTCCATTTAATTCCCGGGTGGCTCAGCAGTAAAGAATCTGCCTGACAATTCGGGAGACTTGGGTTCCATCCCTGGGTTGGGAAGATCCCCTAGGGAGAAAGAAATGGCAGCCCACTCCAGTATTCTTGCCTGGGAAATCCCATGGATAGAGGAGCCTGGTGGGCTACAGTCCATAAAGTCACAAAAAGTAGGACATGATTGAGCGAATGAGCAGGCATTCATGCAATGAAACTACTGGTACTCTCAGTATTACTCTAATTATAATAACAAAAAGTTAAAGGGACTTCCCTGATGGTCCAGTGGTTAAGAAGTCACCTTCCAATGCATGGGACTTGAGTTCATTTCCTGGTAAGGGAACTAAGATTCTACATCTGCATGTGCACTAAATCGCTTCAGTCGTGTCCAGCTCTATGTGACCCCATGGACGGTAGCCCGCCAGGCTCCTCTGTCCACGGCATTCTCCAGGCAAGAATACTGGAGTGGGTTGCCATGCCCTCCTCCAGGGGATCTTCCCGATGCAGGGATGTTAATGTCTCTTACATTGGCAGGCGGGTTCTTTACCACTAGCGCCACTGGAAAGCCCCAGGACAACTAAGCCCGTGTGCCGCAGCTAGAGAGCCCACGTGCTGCGACTGCTGAGCCTGTGTGCTCTCGAGCCTTGGAGTCACAAAGACTCAACACAGCCTAAATAAACAAACAAATAAGTAAATGTGAAAAAAAAAAAAGTAGATGGATGTCCATCAGCAGATGAATGGATAAGAAAGCTGTGGTACATATACACAATGGAGTATTACTCAGCCGTTAAAAAGAATTCATTTGAATCAGTTCTGATGAGATGGATGAAACTGGAGCCAATTATACAGAGTGAAGTAAGCCAGAAAGAAAAACACCAATACAGTATACTAACACATATATATGGAATTTAGGAAGATGGCAATGACGACCCTGTATGCAAGACAGGAAAAAAGACACAGATGTGTATAACGGACTTTTTGGACTCAGAGGGAGAGGGAGAGGGTGGGATGATTTGGGAGAATGGGAATTCTAACATGTATACTATCATGTAAGAGTTGAATTGCCAGTCCATGTCTGACGTAGGGTGCAGTATGTTTGGGGCTGGTGCATGGGGATGACCCAGAGAGATGTTGTGGGGAGGGAGGTGGGAGGGGGGGTCATGTTTGGGAACGCATGTAAGAATTAAAGATTTTAAAATTTTAAAAATAAAAAAAATAAAAAATAAATAAAATTAAAAAAAAAAAAGTAGATGGATCCTGCGTCCATCTGGAGAGTGGAACTGCTAACATTTCTTAACAGATCCTGTGTGATATATGAGGGTACACGAAGATGGTTGTCTGGCTACTTCTCCTGTTACCACACACACGTATACACAAACACACACATGTATCACACCAACATAAATGCATACAGTTGGACACACATGTGCACACATATACACGTGTACATATCCAACCATGTACATACGAATACTCATAAACACATATGCATCTATATACACACACGCCAAAATATACATACACTTACACACATGTACATATGACGTATGGACATAGACACATGTACATACACACCAGTACACAAGGCACACACGTAGAGAGAGAGATGTGCTGGGATATTCATAAACATCCCTTCTCTTTTTGAAGGAAAAATGAGAACATGCTATGGTCTTTGGCTTCAGCGGAGGCAGAGGAGAAGGGTGATGGGGTGGGTGCTTTCTATTTTCAATTTTGCACTGCTTGAATGTCTAACACTGTGCTTACCTTATTTTTAAATGTCCACAGGGGCTATTTCAGCAGTGGGTTAATGGGTCATTTCTCATTTTCTTCTTTATATGGTTCCTTATTAAATAAAACCAAACCACCACAGCCTAAAAATAAAATGTGTTGGAAGCCAAGACCATATTATTGGCAGCAGCCACAGTGATTCTCTTTTCTTTCCCACCCCCCTTCCTTTTTCTGCATCTCTGATTGCTCTTGTAAATCTGTCAGTGAATAAAACACTTTCAGCCATATCGGAACAGCCCAGTACCGGCACACCCGTGCCTGTGAGATTGTTTAATCCAGCAGCTGCCACCTCTCACATTCCTCAGGCTCCAAAAACCGACAAGAGCATCTGCTAAGGATTTATTCAGCCTTGTGACCTAAGAACTTGGTAACAAATGCCTGGGTAACAAGTTTGAGCACAGTGGTTTTCTATTCTAGATGGCTTCAGGTTGGCAAGTTCAGAGTATCTCGCTTGTGAGTTTCTCATTTGTGGTAAGAAATGACGAGTTTCACAATTCTGCTCAGAAACTAAAAAAGAAAAAACTCACCCCACTGCACCATTTTGACTCCTTCTGGATCTGCGTTACCAGTACTAGAAATGACAAGAGTTTCACAATTTGATCAGAAATTAAAAAAAAAAAAAATTCCCCCACCACACCACTTTGAATCCTTCTGGATCTGTATAACAGAGATTAGAACTGACAGCTGTTTAAAAATTGTTAACAACAACAACAAAGAAAATTGTTACCAGAGCTGGGAGATTGTTGAAAAGCAAGTTGAGACCAGCTCATTTAACAACCATGAAAATGTAAAAAAAAAAAAAAAAAAAAAAAATACAGCAATGAATAAGTTTTGGAAATGGAAGAAGGAAGAAAAAACACATCAATGGAATGATTTCCAATCTACCCATTCAGTCTGTCAGTCAGCTTTTTAGACTTTTTGATTCTTTGATCTTTTCCAAGCTTTAAAATTCAAATGTATCAAGTTTGCCCCTCATAGTTTCTGAGCTCTGTTTTTCTGCTTAGAAAAAGATTCCGCCAACTTCTAAGTACATGTTTTGTTTGGTTTTGTTTTCTTTTAAGTGCATGCTTTGATTCACCATTTTTGTGTGTGTGTGGAGTGCTTGATTACTTCGTGGTTTGCGTTTCAATTTTGGATCCATCTGGATTTCAGTGAAAGGAACACAGAAATCTAGCTTTTATCCCTTCAGTCTCCAAAGAAATGTTTGGACACGTGATTCTTATCTTGCCTGCTGAATTGCGACACTGCCTTCTTCAAAACTGAAAATCTGGTACTTGTGGGCCCCAAGTGGTTAGGATGGTTACCCATTGATGACGCATTTTATTATCTGATAGGGCTTAATCTTGCCTCCACCATGCATTTTGCTTCTTCAAAACTTATTTGTTACTCTCGTATGGTAACAATTTTCTACACTTTATCTAGCAAGCATATGTCAATTTTCAAGAGGTGAACAGTGGGGCACTTTCATTTTAGAGTCAATAAGAATCTCAGCTGTTCACAATGCTTAGCCTGAATGTCAAAGTCACGGGTAGGCACCCAGCTTATGTCCCCCACAGCATACGATCACGAGTCAGTGGTTACACATTCACTGGCTCTTATAGAATTATTACTTAGAGATTGGAACCTCCTCCAGGACGGCTGTGCCTGAGGTTTACTTGTCACAGAGTTGAGCGTGACAAGGCATGCGCTTTGTGGAAATAGTTGGTGGAGTTTTGCAGGCACGGACCTGCCCAGACCAAAAGTGTTTAAAAACTAACTAGCATCCACAGGGATACACCTTCCAAGACAAAGAGGCTTTATAAGAAGTGCAAATATTTGTCCATAAAATGGTAGGAATGATGCCAATGACAGCCGAAAAATCTGGTTAACTTAGCAATATCTGTAAATGTGGTTTGGGGGTAATTTCACTTTTTTTTTTAAGTACAGTGTTGCCTTTCTCTGAGGAATCACTATGACAGCTGGGACTCTGGACACATACAGTAATTCCCATGCTGCTGCTGCTGCTAAGTTGCTTCAGTCGTGTCCGACTCTGGGCAACCCCATAGACGGCAGCCCACCAGGCTCCCCCTTCCCCGGGATTCTTCAGGCAAAAACACTGGAGTGGGTTGCCATTTCCTTCTCCAATGCATGAAAGTGAAATCGCTGAGTTGTGTCCAACTCTTCACAACCCCATGGACTGCAGCCCACCAGGCTCCTCCATCCATGGGATTTTCCAGGCAAGAATAATAGAGTGGGGTGCCATTGCCTTCTCCGTAAGTCCCCTACATATGAACAAGTTCCATTCTGAGATGGAGTTCGTATGTCCAACAAAGATAGTCCAGGGAGCCAACTAACACAATCTACTATATAGTACTATACTGTAATAGGTTTATAATACTTTTGCACATATGAGGCATTGAAAAAGCACAAAAATAAAGAAAACAGTTTTAACCTCACAGCACAGTACCTTGAAAAGCACAATAGTAGAGTACAGCAGCTGGCATACAGGTGCTAGCTTTGAGTGAACAAGCAAGAAAAGTTACTGACGGGAGGAGGGCGGGGAGGTGGGAGATGGTAGAGCTGAAGGGTCATCAGCAATAGGAGATGGAGGGCGAGACGCAATTTCACGCACATCTGATATTGACGGGACACACGTTGGGACACGCATCTTTGAAAGTTTGCAACCTGAAGGTTTGTATATAGGGAACTTACTGTATTCTAAAAAACTGATTGCTCAGTACAGTGGGGCTCAGTTCTGTGTGCTCGCCGAACCACCCCACTTCCATTTTGGTCAAACCAACCACACCCCCAAATTTCTCCATAAACTTCCTGCCCACAGGGTTCCACCCTTTGAGGGGGTGATGGATTCAGTGTGTTCGAGGTCAGCGCCATTGTCTACTACATGAAGACGAGGACTTTTCCAGTAGGCAAATGTGAGACCCTGGTGGAACTCACAGTTGTCTACACCCCGTTGTGGCTTCATACACAGGTTCTGGAACCTTCTTTCCACCAGGTCTTCCTTAATACCCACTGCAGTTTCCTCACCTGCATGAACCAGCCTCAGTTCCGGGCTGTTTCGGGGCAGGGGAAACTCTGTGAGAAAATGACCCAGTGTGATGCTAAAAAGTTTGTAGGAAGTGAAAATGTTAGTCGCTCAGTTTTGTCCAACTCTTTGTGACCCCTTGGACTGTAGTCCGCCAGGCTCCTCTGTCCATGGGATTCCCCAGGCAAGAATACTGGAGTGGGTTTCCATGCCCTCCTCCAGGGGATCTTCCTGACCCAGGGATTGAAAAAAGGTCTCCTGCATTATAGGTGGATTCTTTACTGTCTGAGCCACCAGGGAAGCCCCCTGAAGGAGTTACCATGGGATACATTTCAACTGCGTTGCAGGAGAAAACTGCTAGCAGCAGGTTCCCTAGGACCCCAAACAAAAGTCATTTTGAACATTTGACAGCTGTTGCCAAATGGCCTTTAAACCAGTTCACACTCCCAGTAATAGTGAGTGACACTGTTTCATCACACCCTGGCCAGCACTGGCTATTACGCAACTTTTGAACGTTTGTCAGTCAGATCAGTGGACAAAGGAATGTCCCAGTTGTTTTCTAGACTCTCGGCTCTACTCCACTGATCTCTCAGGTCATCCTTATCTCAGTCCATTCTTATCTCATGACTGTTTCTTTAGCTGGGCTTCCCAGGTGGCGCAGTGGTAAGCAATCCACCTGCTACCGCAGGAGACTCAAGAGGCGCAGGTTCCACCCCTGGGTCGGGAAGGTCCCCTAGAGGAAGGAATGGCAGCCCACTCCAGTATTCTTGCCTGAGAAACCCGGAGGTTTCTCAGGAGGACGAGCTCCTCCTGGACGGACGAGCCTGGCGGGCTACAGTCCATGGGGTCACAAAGAGTCCGACCCGACTGATCGAGCACACACTCTTTCTTTAAGTGTGATGTTGAGCCTCTTTTTATCCGTTTACTGTGGACGCTTGTTTTTCAATAAACTTCCAATTCGAGGTTCTTACCTATTTTTCTCAACTGTTCTTCTTTCTCTTAATCATTTAATAAACACGAAAAGGGAGGCACGGAATCCCTATTTGTCCCCAATTTGTCGCTACCTTTTGACTTAATGTTACTTTTTTTCCCCTCAGGTAAAAACTTTTAACTTTTCTGTTAGTCACAGTGGTGAAGAAGCAGGCTTTCTTTGATGGTTTTGGGTTATAGGAGACTGGAGCCCTTTGCTGGGTCTCAGGGTTGCCTACATTTAAGTAAGATCTTTGCACTTTGCAAGTCCACTCAGCTTTGACAATCTTCCTCCCCTCCAGATGATGTGGATAAAAGGGAACCCTCCTGCATGGTTCGTGGGAATGTAAACTGGTGCAGCCATTGTGGAGAGCAGTATGGAGGTTCCTCAGAAAACTAAAAATACAATTACCATAAGACCCAGCAATCCCACTACTGGGCATATATCTGGAGAAAACTCTAATTCTAAAAGATATATGCCCCCCAGTGTTCACAGAGGCACTATTTCCGATAGCCAAGACACAGAAGCCACCTAAATGTCCATTGACAGATGATTGGATCAAGAAGATATACATAATGCAACATGACTTATCCATAAAAAAGGATGAAATAATGCCATCTGCAGCAACATGGATGGAACTAGAGATGCTCATACTAAGTGAAATAAGTTGGGAAGAGAAAGACAGATGCCATATGATATCACTTATCTGTGGAATCTAAAATATGACAAATTAACCTGTCTGTGAAACAGACTCAGACTTGTTATTGCCAAGGAAGAGGGGCCTAGGGGAGGAATGGAGTGGGAGGTTGGGGTTCGAAAATGGAAGCTATTATTTATGGGCTGGATAAACAGCAAGGTCCTACTGTATAGCACAGAGAACTGTATTCAGTATCCTATGATAAACCATGATGGAAAAGAACACTAAAAAAGAATATATACATCTGAATGGCTTTACTGTACAGCAGAAATTAACACAACATTGTAAGTCAACTGTACTTCATTTAAAAGATTAAAAGAAAACAATTTAAAAAAAAAGAAAACTTCCTCCCCTTCAAGATTATCAATGATCCACCCAACTTTTCCTCTGCAACTTTTGCAATTTTATTTTCTACATTTGATCCGTCTGGAATTTATTTTGGTATCAGGAGTGAGCTGGTTTTTCCCCAGTTACCTATTGTCCCAAGACCACTTTCTGCATAATTCCTCTTTCCCAGGCCAGTTTGAGACTCCACCTATACTGCCCTCTTTGCAGATTTTGGTCGCTCTGTTTCTTCATTCTGTACTGAACTATTGTTATTATCGCAGGCTAATCACACAGTTTAATATTCATCAGATAAATAGTCCTGCAGCCAGGCCTCTTGCACGACTGACCTATCTCTCTGTTTTCTGCGTGTTTACTTTGGATGTTTCCCTCCCTATTTCTACATGTTGACGGTTTTAAAAACAGCCAGCCTGCCCTCATAGGAAATGCTTCAGTTAAGGGCGTAGGGAATCATGGAAAAAGAGTGGGAGGGAAAGTTTTGCTTCAGAGATTTGCCCTTGAATGTTCTGTAAGTACTCCCATTTCTTATCAAGTGTGAAAGTCACAGGGGAAACACCCAGAACAAGCCTGGAGCGTGAGAGTGGGCCTTAATCGCTGACATTGGCTACACATTGACCAATGTTCCCACTGAGGTGGGGGCCCCACGGCTTTACTTTACTTGAGCGTGACCAGACTTGTACTCTCTGCAAACCCTTTTGCTTTTCCAGTTTTGCAAGAATAGAAGAGCCCAGGCTGGAATTTTAAAAACTGACCCTTGGGAAGCTTAAAAACTTTCCAACTGGAAACACATTGATGAAAAAGAGACTCAAATACACATCGAAAGAAGATAGCAAAAGCTTTCTTCCAAGATCTGCAGCGTGGCTCATTTACTCAGCAGCCAGAGATGATGCGGCGTCTGCAGCCAATGAGGACATTTGGCTCCGTGGCTTTTTTTAGGGGGTGAGGGGCTTCACCCTGAGGCATATGGGATCTTATTCCCCTGACCAGGGAGGGAACCCGTGCCCTCTGCATTGGAAGGGCAGAGTCTTAACCACTGGACTGCCAAAGAAGTCCCTTGTGGATTTGCTAATATAGGGAAAAGTATAAAGGAGAATCTCTATAGTACCACCTCCCCCTGAAAAGGTCCATGATCCAGACTTTTTTTACTACAATTTTTAAAAAAAGCATTGAAATTCACATGACATAAAATTAACCATTTTAAAGTGTCCAGTTCATTGGCATTTAGTTATCAGTTCGGAGAAGGCAATGGCAACTCACTCCAGTACTCTTGCCTGGAAAATCCCATGGACAGAGGAGCCTGGTGGGCTGCAGTCCATGGGGTCGCTAAGAGTCGGACACGACTGAAGCGACTTAGCAGCAGCAGCAATCACAGTTTGGGGCAACCACCACCTCTATCTAGACCCAGAATATTTTCATCACCCCAAAAGGAAACCCTGAACTCATTAAGCAGTAGAAGTGTGATAGTCTTAGGGGAGCCCGTTCACCCTCCCTGCAGCCCCGACGACCATTATCTACTTTCTGTCTCCACAGATTTCCCAGTTCTGAACATTTCACATAAATAGAATCACACAATATGTGGCCTTTTGTGCCTGGCTTCTCTTACTTTCCCTTCTCCAGGGGATCTTCCTGACCCAGGAATTGAACCGAGGTCTCCTGCATTGAGGTTCAGCCCCATGTAGTGTATGTCAGCACTTCACACCATTTTATGACTGAATATTGACTCCCTAAGAAAACACCCGATATGGGACTTCCCCAGTAGCCTAGTGGTTAGGACTCCTGCTTATACTGCAGGTGGCACGGGTTTGATCCCTGGTTGGGGATCTAAGATCCCTCCAGCTGCAGGTGCAGCGAAACAGACAAAACACCCAATATGAGTGCATGGTTAGAAACCGACAAAGAACAGGCAGTCAAAACAAAGTATGGACAGCTGAGAAGCCCCCCCTTACACCCTTCACCTGGCCTCCAGCTGGCCTCCACCCGGCCTCCACCCAGTCCCAAGCTCTAAGGGTGAGCATGCAAGCTTAGTCACTCAGTCATGTCCGACTCTTTCGATCCTACGGACTATAGTCCACCAGGCTCCTCTGCCCAGGAAATTTTCCAGGAAAGAATAGTGCAGTGGGTTGCCATTTCCTCCTCCAGGGGACCTTCTCGACCCAGAAGTTGAACCCACGTCTCCTGTGTCTCTTACATTGCTGGTGGCTTCATTACCAGCTGAGGCACTGGGGAAAACCCATTCCCATTCTAAGGGCAATCACTATAAAATAAATACATGTACCTGTACCTTCCTAAAACAAATATATTTGTATGCATTTGTTAACATAACAATGTATGTTTATTTCTTCTTATAAAATATTCAACAAAAGAGATCCTAAGACATCTTTTTTATTTTTTTATTTTTGGTAGCACGGTTTGTTCACTGAATAATATGGCTTGGATGAAACTTACTCTGCAAGGTGGATGGGGAAGGGGATGGGTGGGGGATGGGCTGGGTGCAGAATAGAGTTTGGTGGGAGGGGGAGGCTTAGGCATTTAGGAGGCTGCACAGGTGGATTCCACTTGTGAAAATGAATCCAGCTGAACACGTATGATACACCTACCTTTCAAGAAAAAGGTTTTAAAAATATGGCCTGACAATCAGCGCTCAGAGATCCATTTTATCCTGACAACCGCACAGTGTTCTTTTCTATGGTGTCACATAAATCTTTGGAAGACTATTTCCAGTTTCCACCTCCCTTTTACAAAAGCGCTATAATCAGCAGTCCTGGCATCCCTCAGCACAGTTTGATGAGCGTGTTTTAAACTCTGATGGCCAGAACCATGTCACTCTCAGGAGGATGTACCGACTTCCATGCCTATTAAGAACACTTGGGTAGAGTCTGCTAAGTTGCAGGTTTTTCCCTTTCAGCACTTTGAATGCATTGTGTCATTTTCTTTTTTTTTTAATTTTTATTTTTACTTTATTTTACTTTACAATACTGTATGGTTTTGCCATACATTGAAACAAACAAGGAATAGCCAGTAGCCTGCTCCCCCAAACTCTCTCCAGCACTGGGCACCCCTAAACTTTTGCATTATTGCCCAGTTGTCATGTGAATGATGAGATCGCATGACTGTTTGGCTTTGCACTTATTTTAATCATGCATGGAAGAGGTGGGGAAGCAGGGTGGTATCTTGGATAACAGCCTGTCTTGGAAGCCTGGGCTCCAAACCTGGCCTGTGTCATTTGCCGGTGGAGTGAACTTAGCCTGGTTATTGACCTCTAGATGATGTTTCCTCGTCTATAAAACTGGGGAGCAGCATAGAAGCACCTCCCTCCCAGTTATTATTATTATTAGGCTTAAATAAGATACTGTGGCTTCCCTGGTGGCTCAACGGTAAAGAATCCGCTTACGATGCAGGAGCTGTAGGTTTAATCCCTGGGTCGGGAAGATCCCCTAGAGAAGGAAATGGCAACCCACTCCAGTATTCTTGCCTGGGAAATCCCACGGATAGAGGAGCCTGGCAGGCTACAGTTCAAGGGGTTGTGCAAAAGAGTCAGACACAACTCAGCGACTAAAGAACAATTACTTCTCTTTTTATCTAAACACTTATAAATTTCTTTTTAAATGTACTACTGTGATCCTTCTGAAAGGTAATTGCATACAAAGCAGGAAGTAGAGAACCCTGCTTTAGTAAAGAACTTTAGTCCTTTATTCCAAATGGCCATCCAGTTTTCCTAACACTAACTTTGCTTAGAAAATCCTCTTTCTCCCCTGCTAACTCAAAATAAATTTCTACTTCTGGACTCATGATTCTGTTCCACTGTTTTGTTGGCCTATTTCTTTCTTTCTTTTTTTTTAAATTAAAGAGCATAATTGATTTATAATATTGTGTTAGTTTCAGTTTTCCAGTAGTCACATACGGATTTGAGAACTGGACCATGAAGAAGGCTGAGCGCTGAAGAACTGATGGTTTTGAACTGTGGTGCAGGAGGAGACTCTTGAGAATCCCTTGGACACCAAAGAGATCAAACCAGTCCATCCTAAAGGAAATCAGTCCTAAATATTCATTGGAAGGACTGATGCTGAAGCTGAAGCTCCAATACTTTAGTCACCTCATGCGAAGAGCCGATTCATTGGAAAAGACCCTGATGCTGGGAAAGATTGAAGGCAGAAGAAGAAGGGGGCAGCAGAGGATGAGATGGTTGGATGGCACCACTGATTCAATGCACATGAGTTTAAGCAAATTCTGGGAGATAGTGAAGGACAGGAAAGCCTGGTGTGCTGCAGTCCGTGGGGTCTGTCTTGTTCCTGGCTGTCTCAAGGTTGAAGGTGAAGTCGCTCAGTCGTGTCCGACTCTTTGCGACCCCATGGACTGTAACCTACTAGGCTTCTCCGTCCATGGGATTCTCTAGGCAAGAATACTGGAGTGGATTGCCATTTCCTTCTCCAAGGGATCTTCCCGACCCGGGGATCGAACCAGGGTCTCCTACACTGGAGGCAGACGCTTTAACCTCTGAGCCACCAGGGAAGCCCTCTGATGACCAATAAATTTTGGCTAAACAGAGTCATGAGTGGATGACCAAACTGTACCTTCTGTCCCTCCTGGCTGTATGCAGGCCGCTCCTCCCAGCATTGCCCCACCCCCACCCCCTTGCCTGGAGGCACCTCTGGCCAGGCCTTGCTCCAAGGTACACCACAGACAGAACAGAGACAGCTCTGAGACATCCAAGAGACAGTCTGAGAGGCTTCCTTGGAGACTTCCCCTGTACCCCACGGAGCCCCACCCCTGGGTCTTCCCCCACCTCGGGTCACGTTCCCCCCACTACCAATCTTTCCTGGTGGATTGGGTCTAACTGGAGGGAGTGACTGCTCCTGGGAGGCACTTAAACATCTCGGCCAAATCCGGCTTTCCCCCTAGAGGGGCGGAGGCGAGGACCCAATAAATTAACCTCTGACCGGGGTCTTTGTGTGCTCACACGCCAGGGTGGAATTAGCTCCCCTGTCCTCAGAGTCCAGGTTCCCTTTGGTCTCCAGGGCATCACGTAGCTCTGGTAGAGTGGTCACCAGGGTTCAGGGGTCCCTAACAGGGGAGGGGCTTGGGCAGAAGGAAATTTAACTCGATTTTTCACTGAAAAAAACCCTCAATTTCTGTCTGAGGGGAAGGGAGGGTTTTCATCTTCTAGCTGCTTTTAAAAGTAAACTCGCCCTTTCAGGTAATCCATACCACCAATAACCTGTTCTAGAAACTTCTAGAAACCCCAGGATCTAGGGTGGGGGCAGTTTTCACATTGGTAGCAGGTCATATAGCCACCTGCAGCTCTCTCCAGAGGCTATATGTCTGGGGACAGATATCTTGATGACTTTGTCTCATGGAAAATTGATGATTCTTCCAGCTTGAACCCAGGTTTGACCAGAGCTCACGCTGGGGCTCCCCAGGCGGCGCTAGTGGTAAAGAACTGGCCTGCAATGCAGGAGCTGTAAGAGATGAGGGTTCAGTCCGTAGGCTGGGAAGACCCCCTGGAGGAGGGCATGGCAACCCACTTACCATCTCCATCTTACCTGGAGAATCCCGTGGACAGAGGAGTTTGGAGGGCTACAGTCCATAGGGTTGCAAAGAGTCAAATACAACTGGAGCAACTTAGCATGCACACGCCCCAGGCTGGGAGTCCAGGACAGTGTGTATCGTTCAGTGTGGGGGGAACCCTTTCCTTAAATTTAACAGTTCATGCCGCTGGCATCTATAAGAGACTCAACAATCACTTAGTTTGCTAAACTTTATTTGATAACATGTACATTTACATTTACTAATCATGGTATCAATTTGTTAACACAATGAAGCCCTCCCTAACGGACCTGATTTTGAAACCAGGAGCTGGACAGCCACAAGCTTGAAAGGCCAGTTCACTCCCACGTTTTGTTTTGCTTCGACCCAAGGATAACCGTGATACACACAGACGAAGAGCTGCAAATGGAAACCGTTTCCTTTTTTCCTGCATCCTCAGGCTCATCCAGAATTTTGAAATGAATTGTCATGAGAAAGCCACTCAATCACTAACAACACCTAACAACTGTTCACATCCTTTATCACAAAAACGTTACGTCACGAGATAGACCACAAAACGGAATGCGAATTACTGTGTGCCGTGTCGATACGTTTTGCCATCAAACAACACAGCATCACAGTAGGACAGTAACATGTGGATTACCAAGGGAAACTTCTGTCAGTGTGTTTGTTTGATGACAGGGCATTTGCAGGACCAACTTCTCCCACTTGGAACTTTTCCTATCAGCTGCATTTACAAGAAAATTAGATTATATGCAAATAGATGGTGAAATCAACAATTGGTTGGTTGATCTCCCAACCAGGCCTCCAGAAACTCCAGCCTCAAGGCCTCCTACTCTGTCAAACAACATGACCCCAAACATTGCCATCCTTATGGAGGGAGACGGGTCAGACGAAGGGAGAGATGACTGGAGAATGCCACGGAGACACACTTATCTACAAGGGATGGCTGAGTGGGTTTGCTCCGACCTCCTGTCTCCACAGGTGTCCCCAGGTGTCGGCGGCCTTCAGGAGCCCCTAGGATGGGGGTCAGGGCTCTCAGCCTCTGAGGCCTCAGTTGGTGGCTCACCTGCTTCCTACACTGCACTGGGGTCCTCACCCACCATCTGCCCCTCTGCCCCCTTGGGTTCCTGTGCCCCCGCCTTCCCCTGCTGCTCCTCCCCCTCCATCCACTTGTTGACACACCCCAAACGACTTCTGATGTCATTCTCACCACTGGAGGCATGAGGAGGGCCTTGTGGCTTGGCCTCTGGACCCTGTGAGGCTGAGGTTGGTGACTCATGGGGCTGAGGGTCCCCGGGGGCCTTCTGGTCCGGTGCATCCCGGCCGGGGCCTGGCCCTTTCTTTGAAACCTCTGGCTTCTTCCTGGGGTCTTCTGAATCGACAAGGACATAAGAGACAGGGCCCAGGCTCACCTTCTTTTTCTTCCTCATGTGGGCAGGGCTCTTTGCCGAGGCCCAGCCCATGGCGTTCTTCTTTGGGGGGCCCTCCAGAACACCATCTTGGTCTGACTCAGAGGCAACTCCCCAGCTTGCAGCTACACCGGGTGGGTTGCTGGGAAACTTCCAGGCACATTTTACTCGGGGCTTCTTCAAAGCCGACCCCTCCTGCTTCACACATGGCTCTTTGTTGCTCCTGACAGGTTCTAACATCTCCCTATTTTTACCACCATCAGCTGCAGGATGCTTCAGGGAGGCCAAGCGGTGGGAATGGCTGCCTTGGGATTTCTTCCAGAGCACTGGTTCCTGCTTGGGAGTTTTTTTTCTGCTTCTTCCTCCTGGAGTGAATCAGAGCTCCAGCCTTTTGAACCAAAGGTTTAGGACCGTCACCCCTATTTGCCACGTCATTCCAGCCATCCGGGTTCTCCATCTTCAAGGCAGAGCCCCTGCCCCTCTCTGCAGCCCTCCCTGGCTTCTTCTTGACCTTCCCCCCTGCTGCTGAAGCCAAGGATGCTACCACTTGGGGCTTGGCAAGCTCTTGCGCCCTAGCTTCCTCCTGGCTGCGTATTTCGGCATCCACATAGTAGATGATTTGCACCACAGCCCCCAGAAGCACCCCCAAAGCTTCTGCCCAGTTCTCGGGGACCGATTCTGGGTCTGGGGTGGTGAGGCCCTGCTGAGTTCAAGCAGGCGCACCACATCCTCCAAGGTGCGCTCCTCCGCGTACAGGAATTCATTCAGGTTTTTTAAGAACTCAGCATCCTAGGTGGGGTCCCTACCGACCACTCTCCAGATGCCCCCCCTGCCTGGGAACTCCCGGGGTATGGCCCTCAGATTCACACCCTCCCCAACCTCAACGAGGACAGCTTTGGCATTTTCTTCCCTCAAAAAATTCTTGTTGAGTACGGAGTACGGGCCCAGCGGGGAAAGGACCCCATTCAAGGTCTCCTCGATTTCCGCTTGGCCACAGTCCTCTGGGATGCCCGTGACCAACAGGGACCTGTGGATGTCCGCTTCCATCCCCCGGCACCAGTCCTCCAAAAGGTTCGCCGCCATGGTAGTGGACACCGCGGGGCTCAATTCCCAGGTGTGCTGAAGCGTCTATGAGGCGGACCGCTCCTGCGGCGGTCCCTAAGCAGCAATCCTGAAAGGTGACAGGAGAGGGCGGTCAGAGAGCCGATAAACACGGCCAGGTTCAGAGATCTCAGCTGCCCCCTCCAAGGTGGGCCTGCAAGAGGCCTCGCGCTTTCCCAGGGCCTTCCTCCCCAGCCGGGCCCCGGGTGCTCACACGTGTCCTGAAATCTGCGGAAAACCGCGCTCAGCCCCTCCCACCGGGCCCTCCCGGCAGGGATACGGCAGCCCCACCTCTGAAAGCCCAGACGAGCCGAGGAGGAGCCTCTGGGCTGGCTAGGTGCCAGCTTGGGCCGCTCCAGCACAGATGCTCTGGAAGAATGGCCCGGGACGCCAGTGTCCGCCCCCACTAGGACTCCAGGCGCCTCGACTAGGTCCCAGCAACCGCGCGGAGCCGAGGCAGGCATCTCAATGCGCGCTTGCGCACTTGCTCCCGCCATCTGCCCGCGGTCTCCATGGCAACCGGTGGTTGCTTTCGAGCCCGTGGGCCAAGCAACTGGGCCTGGGGAGCGGCTGGGAACACGACTGTTGACCTATTGACCGAGCCAGGGATTTAAATGTTCTCCGATTGCCCCTCCTGACCCAGTCTTTCGACCCTTAAAATGTGGGCCTCCAGGATGGGGGTTGGAGGCGCTGACTTAAGTGGCTGTGCCAGCTACCCCTCTTATTCTCCTCCTTCCTGTTGGGTTCAGCCAACAGGACCCCTAGGAGACATCAGAAAGCGTAAGGCGAGAGGAGAGAGCGCCTTCAAGCCCCCTGAGTTTCCCTAACAAAAGCCACAGTTCTTGTTGAGAGCCGTCTCAGCTACATTTTTTGTTCCTGCAATATCCAGAAGTTTCTAGAAATGTCTTGACTTCCCCCCTTCCCCTCCAAGCCTGGGAATAGTGCTTCACATTTCCTTGCTGGTTTCTTCAACCTCCTGCCTTCAGGCAACTCCTTTTGTTTTGTTTTGAACACCTTTATTAACAATTAATGAAACGCTCCTCAGTGACTCAGTTTGGGTTTTTCTGTCAGGCCCTCAGTGATACAGCTAGCAGTGAGGCTTCCTAACTGTTCGATATTAGACTAATAATTTGAGCTATCTGAGTTCCTTGCTCTTCTTCACAGGTTCAATGATTTGCTGAGAGTTTTCCTGGGACTCAGAAAAATTACAGTGTTCATAGTTACGGTATTGTTGCTTAGTCGCCAAGTCGTGTCTGACACTGTTGAGACCCCCCACAAACTGCAGCCTGCCAGGCTCCTCTGTCCATGGCATTTTCCAGACAAGAACACTGAAGTGGGTTGCCATGCCCTCCTCCAGGGGATCGTCCAGACTCAGGGACTGAACCTGAGTGTACTACTTGGCAGGCAGATTCTTTATTCGCTGCTGCTGCTAAGTCACTTCAGTCGTGTCCGACTCTGCGACCCCATAGACGGCAGCCCACCAGGCTCCCCCATCCCTGGGATTCTCCAGGCAAGAACACTGAAGTGGGTTGCCATTTCCTTCTCCAATGCACGAAAGTGAAAAGTCAAAGTGAAGTCTCTCAGTCGTGTCCGACCCTCAGCGACCCCATGGACTGCAGCCTACCAGACTTCTCCATCCATGGGATTTTCCAGGCAAGAGTACTGCGGTGGGGTGCCATTGCCTTCTCCATTCTTTATTCGCAATTATAGTTTATTACAGGAAAAGTATACTGCTTAAGGGCAGCAAAGGGAAAGAAAAGGGCAGTCTGGGAGAGAGTTGTATGGATGGGCTTACTTTTCCCAGCAACATGTGACAACACGTAGGGAGTATTAACCAGGGAAGCTCACCTGGCCTTAGTGTCCAGAATTATTTTTTCCTGAGTTCATGTGCATCGAGCACACTTGTGATTGACCTTAGCTATTCAGCCTTCAGTATCTTCAGAAATCGAAGAGATGCTGCAAGGCCCAAGGCCACGACCATCACTCACATTTCAGTACAGGATCCTGTAAGGCTTAGCAGTTACCCAGGAGTCACAGAAGGGCTAGTTGGTTCTTTGAAATGAACAGGGTTTGGGGACTTCCCTAGTGGTCCAGTCGTTAGGACGCCAGGCTGCCCCTGCAGGGGGCATGGGTTCAATCCCTGGTAGGGGAACTAAGATCCCACATGCCATGCACTGTGGGCAAAAACAAAAAATAAAATGAAAGCTACAGAGTTTGGACAACCCAGATCTGTTAAGTCTTCACTGCACGGATGCCTATAAGTGTTTCAATCAGGGTTCAGTCAGAAAAGAAGATTCTGAGTTACGAATTCCAAAATATTTGAGAGACAATTTTAAATTTGCTATATATATATGTATGAACATACAAATATTTATTTGTAATTACATATATAATATACAATTACATGTAATCATAAATATATATTTGTATGTATGTATATACGCATGTCTATATGTGTGTGTGTATGTGTGTTAAGAGAAGTCAGCCGCTTGCCCCTTCTCCCATCAGTGAACCACCCACAATTACCAGTGGATCTAAAAATAGTTCTGAAGCACCGTTGGTAGGAGTCCTGGCTGTGGTTTCCATGACAACACTTCCAACTGCAGTTTCCATGACGATGGGTCCCTGCAGCCCCGACCCTTTCACCCATCTCTGCACTTTAGAGTTACCTTGGCATCCTCTTCTCCTTTTCACCTTAAGGTTTTTATTTTGTTTTCCTGTGTATTTTGGATGAGAACCCACATAATTTCCATAAATACTAAGGTCCCAGGGGCTCTGGGCTTCCACCCAGATTTCCCCTCCCGAGTAAGTTGTAGTAACCCACCCTGGGGGTTCTGTGACTCATCTGACTGGTTCTAGCCAGTTTGTGCTGTGAGAGCGAGCTCCTTCTTGCTCCAGAGTTTCTTCAGTTTGTACTTTCTAAATGTCCCAGGACAAGGCTTTCCCCCTCACCGCTAACCTCCAGACTGCCAGCCTCAGCATCTGATGTGAGTCTCTACACATATTTCTCCAACCCATGTAATCATTAAAAATACACAGACCCTAGGGAAGCCCCTAGTGGTCCGGTGGCTAGGACTCTATGCTTTCACTGCAGAGGGCTGGGTGGGCACTAAGATCCCACACGCCTCACAGCATGGCCAAAGCAAACAAACAAACAAAACCTACAGACTGTTTTCAAATACCAATGATTTATTTATATTTTTTAAAGTATTGTTAAAATACTCCAGAAAAAAAAAAACCAGGAGGATAGAGGGATAGATGGAACAAACTGGCTGAGAATTGACCTTGAAAAACTTTGTTATTGATGGAGGTCATTACACTATTCTTTCTGCTGTTGTTTTCATTTTAAAGTTTCCAAAATGAAAAAAAAAAGTTAATGAAAGAAAGAAAATGCCTTCTGTCTTTGGTATTTTCTTTTTTTGTTGTTGTTTTTTCACTAAAATGGTTTACAGAAAGAATAAAAGTCGTTCCCACAGGATTTTATTGTTTTGATCCTGACTCATAAAATAGAAAATAAAATATCATAAAACATCTTGTACTGTTTATCAGAGAGACAGTAGTCTTGAAGCAGGATCTTATTTCCCTGTCCAGGAATTGAACCTAGCCAGCCAGTCCACCAGGAGCTAGAGGGTAGAAGCAAAGTTCCCCAATTCTTACCCTGTTTGAAAGCAAAAATGTTTCAAGGAGGCAAAAATTGCAAACAGGTACAAAGTTTATTATTACAGACACGGGGACACGGCACAACGTATAGGAGAGCACACAGAGAAGCAGTTTATTCATTTAAGTCAGAAGCAGGGCAGGAATACACACCCAGAGATGTGTGCGGGCTTCCTGAATGAGGAGGAGCGCAGTAAAGAGGTGATTTAATCCCTCTTACAGGACAATCCTTCCTGGTCTTTGTTTCCATTTGGCCAATTATCTTGTTTCTCTCTTCACACCTGTGTGGTCTCAGGACCCTCCCCAAGACGCGTGCGCAACTTTTCTCGAAGATGGGTCCCACCACAGATCCAGAGGGTTGGACATGGCACGTCCACACTTGATTTAGGCTGGAGCCCCCCTCCTTTTTTGACCCCCAAGGAGACTTCCTGCGTAGATGGGGAAAGTCTTCCTTGACCTCAGGAGTGGTCATCCTGTCTCTTTGCTTCAGCAGAGCTCAGCTTCTGTCACTAGCTTTGTCCTTGGAGTGTCTGGGTGACAAAGCTTCGATTTTACTCCACTTGACAAGCCCGGTGTCCAGACCGGAGGCCCATCTGTTTCCTACTTCAGCACTACAACTTTCTTGCTTTCTTTTTTAAAGACTTATTTGTTTATTTTTATTTGTGGCTGCAATGGGTATTCAGTGCTGCAGCTGGGCTTTCTCTAGTAGCGTCAAGCGAGGGCTGCTCTCGAGTTGAGGTACGTGGGCTTCTCATTGCGGCGGCTTCTCTTGTTTCCTAGCACAGGTTCTAGGTGCGAGGGCTCAGTAGTCGTGGCGCACGGCTTAGTTGTCCTGGACAAGTGGGATCTTTCCAGACTAGACATCAACTGGTGTCCCTTGCACTGCAAGGCGGATTCTTAACCATTGGACCACCAGGGAAGCTCCAGTACGACAGCTTTTAAAAGTAAAATTCATATTGTTATCTGGTTAGAAAGAGACATCCCACCTCTCCTTGTTTTGTTGAAATCGTTAACCAAATAAATATATGCTGTGTTCTTTATTTAAATAATTATTCTCAAATTCTAGAGAACTGTCATTATTAAGTACTTAGATATATGAAAAAAGTATACATAATAATGGAATGAATGCCTGGTGATTTATCCACCACCCCATCCCTAGCTTAAGAACTGGAGCATTTCTGTGTTCATTTTGGTCTCTTTCAGCCATATGCTGTGCTGAGCTAAGTCGATTCAGTCATGTCCAACTCTTTTTTGACCCTGTGGACTATAGCCCCCCAGGCTCCTCTGTCCATGTGATTTCCCAGGCAAGAATACTGGAGTGGGTTACCATTTCCTCCTCCAGGGGATCTTCCCGACCCAGGGATCAAACCCAAGTCTCCTGCATTGGCAAGAAGATTCTTTACCACTGAATCACCTGAGAAGCCCTCTCCTCCTTACATACCTTCACAAAAATCACTATCGCACCACACTGACTTATTAGCATATAAGTTAGCATCACTGTGTAACAAACAGTTCCCAAAGTGGTTTAAAGGTAGTACATACACCATCTAAAGTTGTAATCCCCTTTACAGTGGAAGCCCCCTAAGGGTAGACACCTTGCCTGTCTTCTTCACCATCAGATTCCCAGAATCGAAACTGTGTTTGCCGCAGAGGGACATTTAATCTTTCTCTGTTGAATGAATAAATGACTATGTCCATTGACTGTCTTGGGTTGGAAATCAAGTCAGCCACTTGGACAACCGCTGGAACTCTGAAGCCAGAGAATGAGACACTTTCTCTAAAAATAAATAAACAAGAAGGAAGAGAGAGGGTTGCCTCTGTCTGCAGTGCTGGGAAGGAAGCCAGAACAAAGAAGTGCTTATTCTTCAGTGTAGACAGGTAAATAGTAAACTCCACATGAGAGGCCCGCCCTCCCCTGAAAGAGGGAGACTTTTTCCCCCCGATCATACTCAATGAGGCCAGTCACTCCAGATAGCCTGAAAGAGGGAGACTTTTTCCCCCCGATCATACTCAATGAGGCCAGTCACTCCAGATAGCCATAAATTCTGTGGGTGGCCACTCCCGGGAAACTTCCCGATCTGCGTTTCTCTGCCTCCTCTCTCTAAATTCAGGTCCCCGTAGCCAAATCAAGGTTGGAATGAATATTCACAGCTCACATCCTCTCCTCACCCCCTTCCCCATCACCCCACATATGTGTGTTTTCAAAAATCTCCACTGCTTGTAGCAGATCTTACCACAAAAATTTACTTTTTATCCTGGCAAGCTTTCCCACAGATTTCTTGAATTCCCTCTCACTATTGGTCCAGCTAAAAGAATTGCCAGATGATCAGTGTCAATGAGAGCCGTCTTCTAGGACAAGCCCTGTTGGTCTGGCTGCAGTGCATGCTGGGACCCAGAGGCAGGAAGGGCCAGAGGTAGGGGAGCTGTAATCGGGAAGAACAAATCTAACTCCATATTGGATCTGTTTCTTTTACTTTAACCTTCTTGTCTTATTGCTTCTAAAGGAATGTCGCCTATGGTTTAAAGTATGCATAATGGCCAATCTCCAGGAATGAACATTAAGCTAAAATACCTTGGTTTAGGGAATTCCCTGGTGGTTCAGTGGTTAAAACTCTGTGTTTCCAATGCAAGGGGTGAGGGTTTGATCCCTGGTCGAGGAACTAAGATCCCACATGCCATGATGTGTGGCCAAAAATAAATAAATAAAATAAAATACCTTTGTTTAGCTCACAGGAAACTTCCTGATCAGGCTCACCTGTGAATGGCTGCAGGAAGAAATGAACACTTCTCCTCTGGAGTCTGGCTGGAACCAGGAAATAGTTAAAATAACTAACCACCACCTTTTGGGGAGACTTTCCTGGCTCAGTGGAAAAGAATCCGCCTGCAATGCAGGAGACCTGGGTTCAATCCCTGGGTCAGGATGATTCCTGGGAGGAAGAAATGGCAACCTACTCCAGTATTCTTGTTTGGGAAATCCCATGGAGCAGGAATCCTGGCTGGCTACAGTCCACTGGCTCTCAGAAGAGTGGTCATGACTGACTAAACATCGCCCCCTGTTTTACTTCCTTACCGCTCCCTCTTTGTTCTATAGAATAAACTAGCATCCCCCCAGGGAAGATGGTTCTTTGGGACACTAGTCTACCATCTTCTCAGCCTGCTGGCTTTCCAAATAAGGTTGCCATTCCTTGCCCCAGTGATTCTTCTCAGTTTATTAGCCTGTCATGTGGTAAGAAGTACAAGCTTAGACTTGTAACAGGGTGAGCTGAGGGATGGATCTGAGCCCCTGAATATGCCTACAGGCTCTTGTAATCATTATCATCGTTACTACTATCATTATCATATTAATATATAAAATTACTGTTATTATTAAAGTACAGTTCTAGTACTGTTTATACAGCAGCGAACAAGGCAGACAAAATCCAGGAGCCTGGCAGATAAGTGGGATAAAGTCTTTCCAGATGAGGAAAACAGCCAGGGCAAAGGCCCAAGGGCCGGAGAGCATGAGATGTTTGAGGAACACTAAGGAGGCTAGTGGCCTTCCCCGGTGGCTTGGACAGTAAAGAATCTGCCAGCAATGCGGGAGACCTGGGTTCAAACCCTGGGTGGGGACGATCCCCTGGAGGAGGGCATGGCAACCCACTCCAGTGTTCTCGCCTGGGAAATCCCCATGGTCAGAGGAGCCTGGAGGGCTACAGTCCATGGGGCCGCAGAGAGTCAGACACGGCTGAGTGAGGAAGCACAACACAAGGAGGCGAGTGTGGCTGGGGCAGAGGGAGGGAGGGGGAGGAGCTGTGAGTTGTGATGAGAGTTGTGATCAGAGGTGGGAGCTGTGATCAGAGAGTCCTCTTGGGAGAACTTGGCTTTTTCTCAGAGGAACGTGGGAGACACCATGGGGTTCTAAGCAGAGGTATGATCTGATCTGAATTTAACCCTCACGACAGGCATGTGGACTAGAGATTATCAACCCATGAGGACACTGAGGCTCAGAAACCACACATCCAGTTTGTAGGGGAGCCAGGATTTGAACTTACATCTGTCTGACTTGCTGTGCCTCTGACTGGGGACTTGGACCTCAAGCAGAGAGGGTAAGGGGGGCAGTCTGGTGACCCCGGCTCCGGAAATGAGCAGAGCAGACTGGGGAAAACGAAGATCCACAGAGTTCCCTGAGCAGCGCTGTGTCTGGCAGAGATGGCCAGCTGCTCTCATTAGAGACCCTCCTCTGTCCCATTGCGTGCCAACCAGAGAACAAGCCTCATGGCCAGTCCTAAGAAATGTGATTATCCAAGACCTCCCTGGAGAGGATCTGGACTTTACCTTTCTTGTTCAGCTTGGATTCCTCCCATCATTGTAAGGTTTTCTGGACTCTCAGAGCCCCCTGGGCTTCTCTATGCAAGACCTGGGTCACACGTGACCTGGATCACACCTCCTTGTCCTTCGGGACTCAGCTTCTTCCAGGAAGCCCTCCTTGATGGCCCAAACTGAGTCCAGTACCCCTTTAAGGCTCCTTTGGCCCAACTCTGCCCACTCTGGAGATGGGTCTGTCTCTCCCACTGGATTGTGAGTCCTGGGAAGGGCAAGCTGGGGCTGTCACTGGTCACCACTGTCTCCCCAGCACAGGTCAGACACAGAGGAAGGGCTAGGGGAATACTCTTATTGAAAAAATTTGCCATAAATTCCCCAAAGACACTAATGCAAGAGGGAGGAGGTTTAAGGTGATGGTTAAGACAACTTAGGTCAAGCTCAGGCTCAAACCCAGACTCCATGACATCAGAGTTGGGAAATGTTGAACACGGTTGCTTCATCTCTCTAAGCCTCAGATTTTCTGCCTGCAAAATGGGGTGCTGGGAGATTCCGGGGGATGATGATACGAATAATGGGGTCTGGCACACAGAACTCACTCAGCACACGTCAGCTTCCTTTACTATCATCATCCAAGATGGGGAAATGAATGATCTTCCTGACAGACGCTTGTTTTGTCTTTACCTAATTTGGGTAGGGTGGGGAGCAAGCAATAAGTGGTGGGGTTTTTTTTTTTTTGTTGTTCCTTTGCCTTTTTGCCAAGTGGCATATGGGATCTTAGTTCCCCTGAAAGTGAAAGTGAAGTTGCTCAGTCATGTCCGACTCTTTGCGACCGCATGGACTGTAGCCTACCAAGCTCCCCTGTCCATGGGATTCTCCAGGCAAGAATACTAGAGTGGGTTGCCGTTTCCTTCTCCAGGGGATCTTCCCCCACTCAGGGATCGAACCCAGGTCTCCCGCATTGCAGGCAAATGCTTTAACCTCTGAGCCCCCAGGGAAGCCAGGGATCAAACCTGTATCCCCTGCAGTGAAAGCACAGAGTCTTAACCTCTGGCTCGCCAGGGAATTCCTAAGCAATAAACTTCTTAATTTGATTATAGAATACTTAAAAAGAGTGATCCATAGCTATTATGAAAGAAAACACTGAAAAGAGTATTCAGTACTCTTTTCCCACAAATTCATGTTGCGTGGAGAATCTCTTTACCATCTTTTTAGAGGTAAAATCTCGACTCTCCTACAATCATAAAGTGGACACACGCCAAACATCAAGAAAGCTAAAATGAATTTCCTTCATACGTAGAAAACTGGCTTCTCCCCACATCAGGAGAGGCAAATTATTTGTCCACCAAGACAAAATTAATTCACGTGTCTGTGGACAGCGATCATTTGCGTTGTTTTGTTATCTGCAATTTACAGAGAAGTGAAGAATTCAAAGATTCAGAGACTTCATAGAATCAGAAAACCTGAAAAGGGGTGGCAGATCACGTCAAATTTTCCAGCAAAGCCACCTGTCAGCTTTTTAATACATGTCAAGGTCTTTCACAAGTTTTCCCATCAGAAACAACAGAATACAAAATATCCGAATTCATCTCACCTATTATGTTTTAGGAAGCTTTATTCTCTAAGGGGTGTGTCTGTGTTCTGGGTCACAATAAAATATATTTCTTACCATGGACCATGGTCGATGTTGTGTGAAAGCCACTGTGTGTGTGTGTGTGTGTGTGTGTGTGTGTGTGTGTATTGTGTCTGACTTTTTGCAACTCCCTGGACTATAGCCCACCAGGCTCCTCTGTCCGTGCAATTTTCCAGGCAAGAATACTGGAGTCCTATCCAACACAACCTAATTAACTACTCCCCTATGGATGAACTTGGCGGTTGTTCTGCTGATTTTTTTGTGTGTGTGCTATTTCAGATGAAGAGCTGAGCAGTGCCGGCGAGGAGGTTTGGTTTGTACATTGCTTGGAATCAGATGGGACTTCTTGACTTGTTTGAAACAATTATGCTCTTTCAGAGACACGTTCTCTGGCTTGTACATTTTCATTGCATGGAACAAGAATCTAAAATAAACCCCGATGGTTCAATAACACAGACCTGGCAACTCTATCCCCTCCCAGGGCCGATCTGAGCTCTCTGTCTCTCTCTCTCCCCTTCTCTGGAAATAACCAACAAAACCTTGGGATTATGTGTTGCGGGGAGAGATGTGTTTTCATCTGAGCTGGGGCTCAGGTTACAGCTGCCAGCTGCAGTCCCTGAACTTTCTCCGGCAGCCCTCTCCACTCTTAAGGCGAAGAAACAAGCTTCCAAGGGAGGAAACGTGGCCAGGAAACTGGGAGGCCCCATGTTCTCTTTCTTTGCTTGATTTATTTTTCCTAAAAAAAAAAAGCCACGCGGCAAAATAATCCATATGGTAAGACTGCATGAATCTAATGCTCAAAGATAGTCAAAGCCATCGTGCTGAGAGATGCATGGTTTTGTAATAAACATACATATCTACAGAAAACCAAGGAATTGTTTATCACAAAGCAGAGTATGATTTACCCTGGGGGAGGGAGGAGTCTGTGATGAACAAGACATGTGGGGCTTCTAGGCTGATCATTTCTTTTTATTTTTTCTTTTCTTTTCTATATTTAAGTGACACCCCTCCCTTTTTTTTTTTTTTTTTTGGCTGTCCTGGGTCTTGCTTGCTGCACGGGCTTTTTCTCTAGTTGGCGATCGGGGGCTCCTCTCTAGTTTCGATGCGCAGGCTTCTCGTTGTAGTGGCTTCTCTTGTTGAGGGGGGCAGGCTCAAGGGTGTAGGGGCTTCAGCAGTTGCAGCTCCCAGGCTCTAGAGCACAGGCTCAGCCGTTGTGATGCACAGGCTTGGTTGCCCCGAAGCATATGGGATCTTCCCAGACCAGAGATTGAACTGGGGTCTCCTGCATTGGCAGGCAGATTCTTTACCACTGAGCCACCAGGAAGCCCCAACCATTTCTAGATGCGTCATCATATCATGGAGTTTGTTATGTTTATTTGTTAAACTATGATTGGGGCACATGTCTGTATGCATGTTACATATTCCATGACTTTTAAAACCATTTTTTTTTTAAATAAGCAATCACTCTTTCAGGGTACAGTAGTAAAGTGCCTGTTATGTCTATCTTCTAGAATACCCCACGAATGAAAATCTGAACCTACCAGTACAAGCACACATTTTAAAAGCACTCATAAAACAAACGCACAAAACAGTCAGGTGCAGCTTCTCTTGTTTGTGTTGTGGAGGCCGATCGCATTTCTTCCCGGTGTCTGGAAAATGTCCCGTGGTGAGAATAGCCTTGGCCGGGGACTAATCCTTAAGTAAAGGAAAAAAGAGAGAGAATCAACTGTCTTATTTATTTTCTAAAAGATGATGTGTTTTGTTGTCTTTGAATTCTTTGAATACTAAATTGTGTTTACGTTTGCCGAAGGTTACAGATATCCACCTGAAGATGGCGACATGGCAGGACAACTGGTAAACCCAAGCTTAAGAAACAGCATGAAGAGAAGCAGATCACAGTCTCTCCCGGGCTTGAAAGATATCATGTGGAGGGGAAAATCACATATATTTGGGGGTGGAGGAAAAGGGACCCTCCTATACTGTTGGTGGGAATGCAAATTGGTACAGCCTCTGTGAATAACAATATGGAGTTTCCTTTAAAAAACGAAAACTAGAGCTAACATATGACCCTGCAGCCCTACTCTCGGGCATGCCTCCGGAGAACACTCTAATTCGGAAAGACACGTGAACCCAGTGTCCATGGCGGCGCTGTTTACAATAGCCAAGATGTGGAAATGACTTGGAAGGTGAATGAATGGATCAAGGAGATGTGGTGTGTACAATGGACTCGTGCTCAGCCACGAGAAAGAATGAGAGAACGCCATTTGCAGCGACACGGATTGAACTCGAGATTATCGTATGAAGCGAAGTAAGTCGGGCAAAGACAAATATATGATATCACTTGTATGTGGAGTCTAAAACAACGATGTAAACAAACGTATTGACAAAACAGAAAGAGATTTACAGACAGAAAACAAACTTATGGTTCCCAGAGGGGATAGCAAGGAAGTGGGGGGGAGGAGATACATTAGAAGTTTGAAATTAACATATACACACTACCATACATAAAAAGATAAACAACGAGGACCTGCTGTGTGGCATGGCTTTCCAGGTGGCTCCGTGGTAAGGAATCCGCTTGCCAATGCAGGAGAAACAGGTTCAATCCCTGGCTTGGGAAGATCACTTGGAGAAGGAAATGGCAACCCACTCCAGTATTCTTGCCTGGGAAATCTCACGGACCAAGGATTACAGTCTATAGGGCCACAAAGAGTCAAACGCGACTGAAGCGACTAAACAGCTGTATAGCATAGGCAACTATATTTAATGTCTTGTAATAACTATAATGTAAAAGAATCTGAAAAAATTATATATATAATTTTAAGCATACAGAAAATATATATTTAATATATTTAAAACTGAATCACTTTGCTGTACACCTGAAGCTAATACAACATTATAAGTTAATTATATTTCAATTTTTTTTAATGACATATTTAAGTCCTAATTGCCAAAAAACTGGGCTGTGGAGGACATTAAGACAAAAAAAAAAAAAAAGACAGAGGGGTCATGGGAATGAGGAACACACATCTGACCCATGACTAGAGAGATTTTATTCCAACTGAACTAAGATTTATTCCGAAATGAGGCCACCTCCAAGGCCACCCACTCACACACCAGGAAGGTTTTGAGCTTAGAGGTTAAAGGGAAAAATGAATCAGTTGTATATCTTTCTTTTTCTTTCCTGGCTAGAGGTGGCATTTCCATTTAAATGCTCCATGACCATCTCACCCTATTTAGCCCACTTATTTTTTTTCCCCAGTGCCAATTATATAGCCATTCTTTATCTGACTATAAAATTCATGTATGGGACTTCCTTGGTGGTCCAGTGGTTAAAATTCCACATTTTCAATGCAGGTGAGCCAGGTTTGATCCCTGGTTGGGGAATTAAGATCCCATATGCTATGCAGCCAAAAAAAGAAAATTAAAAATAATGTATGATTTGCTATGGAAAAACCTCAATAAACATGGAAAAACTATCCCTCTTTTTGGCACCATACACAATTTTAACATTTTATTGTAGAAAATTTTGCTAATTAAAGTTGGAATACTGGTTTTTATAATTAATCTCAATTTTTATTCATTTATATATTTTTTAATTGAAATATAATTGATGTACAATATTATGTTAGTTTCATAATACTGGTTTTAAGTTTTTGAGTTAAACTCAATTCTACAGAGGACTTTAAAATAAGCTATATCCGTCTTCTCATGCTATATAATAATAATAATGAAAGTGAAAGTCAGTCATGTCCGATTCTTTGAGACCTCATGGACAGTAACCCACCACACTCCTCTATTCGTGGGATTCTCCAGGCAAGAATACTCGAGTGGGTTGCCATTCCCTTCTCCAGGGGATCTTCCTGACCCAGGGATCGAACCCAGGTCTGCTGCATTGCAGGTGGATTCTTTACCATCTGGCCCACCAGGGACGCCACTGATAAAAATAACAATAATTGTAGAAGCAACACCGCCACCACTGGGGCCCAGCGCTGCCATATGTGAGAAAGGAAGCTTTGTGTGGGGATCAGGACTCCTGGGTTCTGCTCCTGCCTTGTCACCAACTTGCCCTGTGACCTTAGCAACTTCCTCCTCTTATCTGGCTTCAGCATCTTCCCTGTGAAATGGGAGGATTGGAGAAAGTATAGAAATGGTTCACAACCCTGGCCGCATGGCAGTCATCCGGAGAGCTTTTACAATCATGGATGCCTGCACCCCACCCCAGAACAACAGCTTCAAACTCCCTGAAGGTGAGACTAGGGCATCCCGACTTCTTAAATGTTCCCCAAGGAATCCCAATGAGCATCCAAGGCTGAGAATCACCATCCTTTATCTAGGGTTTGGAGTCAGTGGTTTTAAGCGAGAGTAGGACCCCAGATAAATTTGTTTTCCGTGTCTATGAGTCTGTTTCTGTTTTGTAAATAAGTTCATTTGCATCTTTTTTGCTTTGTTTTTTTGCTAAGGCTCAGCATGTGGGATCTGAGTTCTCTGAGCAGCGGTTGAACCCAGGCTCTAAGCAGTGAAAACACAGCCCTAACCACTAGACCACCTGGGAATTCCTTGGACTTGAATGTTTAAAAGACACTCTTCAACCCAATACACTGCCTTAAGCAGAAAAGGCTTTTTTTGGAAGGTTCAGAAGTGGGCTCAGACAGATTCTGACAGCTTGAAAAGAGACTTATCTTGGAATTTTTCTGTTAGATAGTAGTTCTGTTTAATTTCCTTCTACAGATGCATCACTTCACGTGACTGGATAAACAAGATCATGTGGGTGGTGATTTTTGTGCTCTTTGTGATTTCATTCCATCCCCCACCCCATGTTGCCTATAAATACTCCCTTTCCCCTTTATAACTGCGTTAACTAATAACTTTTGTACTTACTGCACACTTCATGTGTGCCAAGAGCTATTAGAAGCCATTTACACGTCTCCCAGTCACCCTGCAAGGCAGATACTATTATCCTCATTTTACAAATGAAGAAACTGAGGCCCAGAGAGGTCACCTGAGGTCACAGAGTCAAGCTTTGGCTGTGCTCGAATCTGACATAGCCGGACACACCTCTATCGCCTGACACAGCCGTCCTCACATTCTCATTGTTCGTGGACACCCAGAGAGATACAGAGGTTATTTGAGGTATTTTTTCACAATAAAAAGGGGGAGACCTGTGATATACAGCCCTTCATGGCTCTTGCTGTGCTTACTCAAAAGGATCCCAGTCCGTACATTCTGAGCACATAAGACCCCAGGGTGCTGTTGCACCACTGTTTCAGCCACTCTCCCAGCAAGGTCATTTCCCAGGGTCTCTGATATTCTGCCCACACAGATAAGCCATCCTGATTCTTGAAACCCAAGCCCCAGCCCAGCCTGGATTGCATTGCGCTAGAAATCTTCACTCCCCCCACCCCAACCCACTAATTGTCTAGTGCACAGCAGTGATTGTCTCAATTTGTAGTATGTACTCTAGCCTTTCTTCCTTAAATGTAACAGGTCGAATTAGACCACTAATTAGTGGTGTGCTCAGAATGTTTTGACACTTCTTCTTTTTTACTGGCCGTGTGTCTTGTGGGATCTTCCTTCCCCCACCAGGGGTTAAATCTGAAAGCAGTGAAAGCTCCATATCCTAGCCATTAGACCACCAGGGAACATCCCGACATACCTTCATTTTTTAATGAGCTAGGGGATTTCTGAAAAATGTGGATGTGGTTCTGACTTTTCTGGGGAATTAGAGGGACCCTGGAGAGTTTGCCTGGGCCTTGGTCACCTAAGCCTGGTTATTCAGTCTCCAGCCCCTCCAGAGAGCAAATTCAAGCAGCCTGACTTAAGACCCCACTCCTCCCTGAACAAAAACAGCTGTTTGGCATAAATCACACTGTTAGCTTAGACTCTCTGGCCCAAGGCTCCAGGTAAACAAAGAGGCTCTTATCAGGCAGGACTTTCCAAGGGCTTAGAGGTTCCCTCCCAGGAGACCAGTTCTTTTTTTTTTTTTTTTTTGAACATGCAGGGATGGAGCCCATTAGGTTAACCCTTTACTCCACAGGGAACATGGGCTTCTGACGTGGCTCAGTGGTGAAGAATCCGCCTGCCAATGCACTGCAGGAGACGTGGATTCGATCCCTGGATCCCTGGGTCGGAAAGATCTCCTGGAGAAAGAAATAGCAACCGACTCTAGTACTCTTGCCTGGAGAATCCCACGCATGGACAGAGGAGGCTGGTGGGCCCCAGTCCATGGGGTTTCAAAAAGAGTCGGACGCAGTTTATCGGCTAAACAACAAGCAGCGCAGGGAACATCGCTGGAGCCTATGAGGAGGAGGCTTGAGTGCTGGGATTGGAGGGAGGGGCGCGGCTGGCCGCACAATCAGGGGCCTCAGCTCTCTGGGACTCTGCAAGGGGGGAGGGAGGGTGTGGGAGAAGAGAGACAGGGAGAGACGCTGGGCTCAGAGAGGAGCCTGTGCTATGGCGTTTTCTGGTAAACCCTGTTCAAAGCCTACTGAGTGTCCTTCTGTTCCTTGGTCACATGAACAGGCTATTCATTCACACACACACACACACACACCCCACACGTCACACAGTCACAGATGTGCAGACACACGCCAAGACACAAAGACAGTCACAAACTCACAAACCATTACCCTCCCCTTTTAAAACGCCATGCGCTTGCTAGGACTTTCATACAATATTAACTAGATATGGGGACATTGCCTTGCCATGTTCATAATCTTAGGAGGAAACTCTTTAATCAAGTATGATGAAGTGTATGATGTAACATTTTTTTTTTTTTAATCAGAGGCCCTTTATCAGATTGACGAAAAATAAAATAAAGGCATTCCCTTCTCCAGGGGATCTTCCCAACCCAGGAATCGAACCTGTATCTCCTGCAATGGCAGGCAGATTCTCAGTCAGTGTGTCTTCAGGGAAGTCCTCCAGTGTTTTTTTGAATCACAGGGGGCTTCCGTCCCCAAATGCAGCCTGTTAGTGCCTCCCAGGTTGTAGTTTCAAATGTGCCAAGATTTTCAGGGAGGAAGCTCCAGAACTGGAGTTTTGACTCCAACCCAATCCTTATCTGGACCAGCCTAGCTGTCACTCACTACAACCAAGGAGAAAAACAGTGAGTCACAGATGTGGAGGCAATAGATACTGCCCTGTGGAGACCTCCTGGATTCCAGGAGGTGGAGACCTCCTGGGACCCCATCCTAGAGCCCATGGTGGTGTGACAGGGGAATAGAAAGCCACTGGGAGGATAAAATTAAGAGAGATTTTTGGAAGAGGGGTTTGGAGCCTGGCTCATCCCCTGTGATGCCACTCGTAAGCTGTGTGACCTTGAGCTACTTACTCAACCTCTCTGTGCCTCCATTTACTCATCTGAAAGGGGGATCATAATAGAGCTTTCCTCCCAGTGTAGACGTAAGAATTGAAGAAGCTATTGTGTCCGTGTGCCAGGGACTGGGAACTGCTACCCTAAGGCTCCAGGGGAGAATGAGAATCCACAGCAGGGGTTCTCCAATGGGTGGAGCATCAAAACCACCTGGAGAGCCTTTTAAAATACAGATTGCTAGGCCTCTCCCTCAGAGTTTGTGATTTTCTAGGTTCCGGGTGGGCCTGACAATATGCATTCCTAAGTTGATCCAGGTGGTCTCAGGACCTTACTTGGAAAACCACTCAGTTCAGTTGCGTCAGACTCTTTGCGACCCCATGGACTGCAGCATGCCAGGCTTCCCTGTCCATCCTGAAGCTTACTCAAACTCATGTCCATCAAGTCGGTGACGCCATCCAACCATCTCATCCTCTGTCGTCCCCTTCTCCTCCTGCCTTGAATCTTTCCCAGCATCAGGGTCTTTTCCAATGAGTCAGTTCTTTGCATCAGGTGGCCAAAGTGTTAGAGAACTGCTGGCCTACAGTAAACTCCACCTTCCACAGACGTTCAAAACACAGACAGAGCTTTGGAGCTTAAGACGATGGACCAGTGCCCTGCACATCGTAAGCACTCAGGAAACTCCGTCAGTCGCATGATCTTTTCTTTGAACACTACTTGATTTACAATGTCATGCCAATCTCTGCTGTACAACGAAGTGACTCCGTTGTACACATATACACATTCTTTTAAAATACTCCTTTCCATTTAACCACCTGAATTTAACCGTCAGTCCCAGAGCGCCTCCTGGTGGGCACCGTGGGCGCACCTGTAGCCACCGGGGAGCGATTTTAACCAGCGGGTTTGGAGCGCCACCTGGTGGACACATGGGTCACGTCAACTTGGCTGAGTTGTCTCCGAAGGCCTGGGCTTCCCTGGAGAAGATAACGAATCTCCCTGCAATGCAGGAGATCCAGATTCGATCCCTGGGTAGGGAAGATCCCCTGGAGGAGGAGATGGCAACCCGCTCCAGTATTCTTCCCTGGACAATTCCATGAACAGAGGAGCCTGACAATCTGCAGTCCATGTGGCTGCAGAGTCGGACACTTCTGAGCAACTAACGCACGCACACTGCAGGTCTACATGCAGGAGGGGCGGGGCCTCCTGTGTGAAGGGCGGGTCTTGCAATCAGGAAGGCAGGGCCTTGTGAGCCTCAGGCTTTAGGGAACCCGATGGAGGGAAAGGTAGGGGATCATTTTTCTATTCCTGGAGCCCTGGTTTCTTCCTCAGGCACGTCTAGGACCAGATCACATCCTTGGGAGTCAGCCCCCGTCGGTTTGATTCGGCCTGGGGAGGGGGGACAGTTCCTCCTTGAAGTCTGAGCCTGGGGCACCCTCCCAGCCTATCTGCAGGCCAAGACCCACAGCCGACCCTAGGGACCCCTGCAAGCAGGAATACTGGCATCAGTGCTGTTCGAGAGAACTTTCTGTGGTGATGAAATCGTCCTGTACCTGCCTGGTATGGTAGCAACAGGTCACGTGTAGCTTTGAGCCGCTGTCATGTGGCTGAAATGAATGTTCAATTTTACTGAATTTTAATTACATCTTAATTTCAGTCTCCCCCGTCCCCGTGGCCATTGGTTACCCTATTGAACAGAGCAGGTCTAGAGCTCCATAAAGGACTTTGGCTTTGACCTTACTATAGGAAGGGTTTGGGGAAGGACATGATTGACTGGGATTTGACTTCTTAGTCAAACCAAGTCATAAGCCAGGCCAGAGTCAAGCAGAGAGGAAACAGACTCCACCTCTTTAATAAAAAAAAAATTATTTGACTGCCCTGGGTCTTAGCTGTAGCAACATTATTCTGCCGCATGGGAACTCTTAGTTGCAGCATGTGGTGTCTAGCTCCCTGATCAGGGATCGAACACTGGGTCCCCTGCTTGTGGAGCATGGAGTCTTAGCCACTGGACCACCACGTAAACCCCTGAACTTCCCTTCTTGATGGGGGAAGTACCAGGCACACATGGGGAGGGGAAGAATTGACACTGGCCGTTTGGGAGACGAGTCTCTGCAGTGCGCCCTCTGGCGGCGGATGGCAGAGACGCGCTCAGACTCAGTGGGTCCCGCTTCAGAGCAACCTTCCTGACCTGAGTGAGCACCCGCCAAGGGCCGGTAATAAACTGGGGGGGAAACACTGGCTTGAATAGGAAACTGTAGCGAGAAGAGTTCTGACTGCAGGTCACAGCTGTAAGGTCATTCTAATAAGAATTTGGGCCAGAACCTCCAGGGAGCCGGGGTCACTTCTTCAACATTTTTTATTTTTCTTCATTGACAGCTGATTGACCAAAGGGTATCATGGAGCAAAATGATGGACTGAAAAGGTGGATTTGTTTAAAACGTGTCCTCTGTTGGTTCCATTCGCCTAGAAGTCCGTGATCTTTCATTCCGCTGACACTTTCTAATCAAATTATTTCATTTTACGATCTCTGAGGCATTCATTTTAAGTTTTGTGTAGGGAGCGTGAGGAAGTATTTGCTGTCCGAAGCCAGAGGAAAAAACAGACCTGAATTTCTTCAGGCTTGGCAGACTGATGTTACTGAGTGTGTTCCAACAGAAAAAAGGGCAATACTGTGGAATCTCTGCCCCCCCCCCCCCCCCCCACACACACACACACACACACACACACACACACACAAAGCTCTGCAAGTGCCTCTTCAGAGGGCAGTCTTTTCAGAGTTCACATAAAGACCTGCCTGAGTGTGGAAGGGGATTTACAAGTTGCTGTGTGATTGCTGGCCTGTGGGCTGAAATTCAGCAAGAACTCTGGGAAGTCAGGCTAAATGAGAGCAGATAGTTTGTTGCTTGAATCTCCAAACACTTATTTGACTTCTTACAGATATTTCAGATCAGTGATGCTGGGCCAGTCTTGCTACCTTTGCTATACACCTGAACTTACTACAGTGCTGTGAATCAGCTAGATGTGTCTGCTTAGGCGCTCAGTCACGTGCAATTCTTTGCGACTGCATGGACCAGCCAGGCTCTGAGGCAGGCTCTGAGCCCACCAGGCTCCTCTGTCCGTGGGATTCTCCAGGAAAGAATACTGGAATGGATTGTCATTTTCGTCTCCGGGAGATTGTCCTGACCCAGGGATTGAACTTGGGCCTCACGCATTCCAGGCAGATCGTTTATCATCTGAAATCAACTATACTTCAATAAAAATAAATACACATTCATATTTTTAAGGAAAGATGAGATCATCCTGAATTAGCCAAGTGGGCCCTAAATCCAATGACAAGTATCGTGGGAGACAGAAGCCCTTGTAAAGATGGAGGCATTGATTGGAGACAGGAAATGCCAAGAGAGCAAAACTGAAAGAGAAGAGGAAGAAATCTCCCCTAGAGCCCTGCTGACATCTTGATTTCGAACTTCCAGCCTCCAGAATCGTGAGAGAGTACACTTCAGTTGCTTTAAGCCACCCAATTTGTGGGGATTTGTTACACAGCCTTAGGAAACTCAGGTGGATCTAGATTGGACCTGGATGCCTCTGTAGATACACAGACAAGGACACAGCTGTAGACACGGCTGTAGCTCTAGATAAGGATACAGCTGTCAGTGTGGACATGGATGCACGTGCTTAGATCGAGACCTATAGACAGAGAGAACAAGATCTTGAGGAAACCCTGACCCAGGAGTGGAGCCCCTGGGCTAAGCACGGGGTACTCACTGCCAAAGGGAAGCTGCCGTGCAGTCACAGACACAGCCTCCCACAAACACTCCACCACCAAACTCTCAAGGTTTTCTGGAGAATCCGAGTATCTGAAATGGCTTTCTTTAGTGGCTCCAGCAAGTTTGCTCTCTCTTTTTTTTTTTAAAGTAAGTAACCTAGAGATGAGTTATAGGCTTCCCTAATGGCGCAGTGGGAAAGAATCTGCCTGCCAAGATGGAAACAGCAACCCGCTCCAGTGTTCTTGTATGGGAAATCCCATGGACAGACAGGAGCCTGGTGGGCTACAGTCCATGGGGTCACAAAGAGCTGGATACAACTGAGCGACTGAGCACGCACACACACAGATGGGTTATTTATTATTCTTATTTTTGGCTGTGCTGCGCCTTCGTTGTGCAGCGTGGCGGTGTGCAGGCTTAGCTGCTCTGTGGCGTGTGGGATGTTAGTTCCCCCACCAGGGATTAAACCTGAGTCCCCTGCATTGGAAGGCAGATTCTCAACCACTGGACCACCAGGAAAGTCCCAAGCTTGCTCTTTTCTGTTGCAAGTTTTCTGGATAATCGTTTTTGCCCTCCCACCTCAAGTGTAAAAACAAAACTTGTTCGCAGATGGCCGGAAGCTTTCTGTCTTATCTTTCTCATAGAAATCCTGCTTTGTCTTTATGCCTTGCCAGCAGTCTGCCTCTCCTTTCAATGCTGATAACTGTCTTCAAGTTAGACACAGGGCTTTGGAGCCCAGGAAAGAGGAGGGAAGTAGAAAGGGCTGGGGGAGGAGGGGTGGTCTGGGCCACTAGGGAGAGTGGGGAGAGGAGTGTCCACGATACCATTTTGAGGGTTCAGCAGCCAAGGCCTTTAAACCAAATCCAAAGAGAGAGAAACTGCCCCAAATGAGTCATGCGGCAGATCTGGCAAAGAGGCTAAGAAAACTCCTGTAAACATCCCTTTTGGGACTTCCTAGTGGTCTGTTGGCTAAGACTCCTCACTCCCTATGCAGGGGGCTGGGATTTGTCCCTAGTCAGGGAACTAGATCCCACAAGCCACATAGGAGTTCTCACGCTGCAGCCTAAATGCTACAACTAAGACTTGGTGCAGCTGAGTAAATAAATAATGAATTTTTAAAAAATCCCTGTGTTAATGACAGGAAGACTGAGGTCCAGATAGGAGGGGACATAAAGAAGGGTAAACGTCAAATTCTTTGATTCTGGCTCAGTTAAAATTGGTAGTTGAAATCAAATGATGCAAATTAGAAATACGTGCATCTTATACAAACGATTATTTGAAAAAAAAAAAAAGTGAAATAGAGAAAAGATACTCCCTTGGACTTCCCTGGTGGTCCAGTGGTTAAGAACCCTCCTGTGAATGCAGGGAACATGGGGTCGAGCCGTGGTCCCGGAAGGTTCCATATGCCTCAGGGCAACTGAGCCCACGGGACACAGCTACGAAAGCCCGCCCTGAAGCCCATGCTCTGCAACAAGAGCAGCCACCGCAGTGAGAGGCCTAAGCTCCACAACTGGGGAAAGCCACAGAGAGTCAGTGCAGCCAAATCAAACGAATGAATAGAAAGGGACTCACTTTACCCTGGTGCTGTACTGCCATCTGCTGGAACAGTGTTGTTACAAATATAGAACACGACGGCCCTGGTGGCTCAAACGGTAAAGAATCTGCCTACCAGTGCAGAAGGCCCAGCTTTGATCACTGGGTAGGGACGATCCCCTGGAGAAGGAAATGGCAACCCACTCCAGCATTGTTGCCTGGGAAATCCCATGAATAGCGGATCCTGGCAGACTACAGTCCACGGATCCCAAGGAGTCAGACACACCACATACACATGACCTTTACGGCGCCCCCAGACCTGAAAGAGCTGACAGTCCCAGAAGGCGTTCAGTCGCCCAGTCGTGTTCGACTCTTCTCAAACTGCAGCACGCCAGGCCTCCCTGTCCATCACCAACTCCTGGAGTTCACTCAAACTCACGTCCATCGAGTCCGTGATGCCATCCAGCCATCTCATCCTCTGTCGCCCTCTTCTTCTGCCTTCAGTCTTTCTCAGCAACAGGGTCTTTTCCCAGTCCCCAAAGTTATCTAATGAGAAATCTTGAAAGGACAGATGGTTAACAAAAATGCTTTGAGAACTGCAAAGCCCTGAGGGATTTAGGAGCCTTTATTATCCATGGTAAGATTGCGAACCATCTGTCCTAAATGGAGAAAAAAAAGATTATCCAGGTGGGATGAATTCTTATTTAACTTAAATCTTTATGTATTCTGTGTCCGATAGTCATGAAAATTCAGTTTGTCTATTTTGTTTGTGGCAAAGGGTCAAAAGCTTTCCCCCACACGTTCCACTTTTAGCATTAGCGTGGAAGGTCTTATTACCACCCGTTCAAAGAGCTCGGCCCCTTCCTCGCTGTGTCCTCAGGCAGACTGCTTGCTTGACTCTGTGCCTCGGTTTCCTCATCTGTAAAATGGTGATTCTTGTTGTGAGGAGCCAGTGCGTTCCTGTCTGCAAACGGCCTGACATGCTCAGTATTACTGCAAAATGGTTAAAGGCACAGACCTGAGCCAGCTCTGTGTTCAAATTCCAACTCTGCTGCTTGACGGCTATGTGAGCCGGGACACAGAACTTAATCTCTCTGCCCTTCAATTTGCTTCTCTGTAAAATGGGCATCTGTCCACACAAATGGACTTCTCTATGTAACAGAAACAGACTCACAGGCCTAAAGCACAGCTGTGTGGTTGCCAAGGAGGAAGAAGAGGGGGGAACAGGAGGATTGGGAGTTTGGGGTTAGCTGATGCAAAAACTATTATGTATAGAACGGATAACAAGGTCCTACTGTATAGCGCAGGGAACGAGATTCCATTCTTGTGATAAATCATAATGAAAAAGAATATGAAAAGGAATGTGCATATATATGTCTGAATCATTTTGCCGCACAGCAGAAATTAACACACTGTAAATCAATTACATATTCTTCAATACATTTTTTTAAAGTGTGTCTATTCACAGTGTTGGCATAAGAATTAAATGTTAATACATGTAAAGTACTTAGAGCCAGCCACGTAGCAATTCCTTATGAGTTGCCTGACAAGGTCTTCACTTTATAGACGAGGAAGCAAGTTTGCAAGGATCCTAGTGTTTCCCTTGAAGGCCTTCCGCAGTGCTGGTGGGAGAAACCCCCACAGGTCTGGGCAGACCGCTCTCCAGCCCAGGGTCTCTGCAGGCCAGGCTGGGCGGTGGTCCTCCAGCATCCCTTCCCTGGCTGATTTCTTTCTCCCTATGTCTGCACCCTGCTTCCCTGTTTTTAAAGGGAATGCATTTTTGTTTTTCTAAATATTGGTCTCATGTGTTTTTTGTTGTTGTTGTGGCAAAAAACACATAACATGCAATTTACCAATTAACTTACCGCACTGTAAAATGCATGACTCAAGTGCATTTATGACATCCACAACATTGTGTAACTCATGTCTTTCTAGTTCCATAACATTTCCATCACTCTTAAAAAACCCTCGCACCCGTTAAGCAGTCACTTCCTCTTCTCCCTTCCCTCCAGCTCCCGGCAACCACTAGACTGTATTCTGTCTGTCTCTATGGATTTGCCTCTTCTGGACATTTCTGACCAATGGGATTGTACAATATGTGGCCTTTTGTGTTCAGCTTCTTCCATTAGCATCACGTTTTCAAGGGTTCTGTTGTAGCATGGATCAGAACTTCATCCCCGCCCCTCCGCCCTTTTTTATTTATTTGGCTGCATCAGGTCTTAGTTCTGGTATGTGGTTCTTTCCTTGTGGCGCACAGGCTTCCTAGCTGGCACAGGCTTAGTTGCCCTGTGGCATGTGGGATCTATTTCCTGACCAAGAAAAGAACCCAAGTACCCTGCACTGGAAGGTGGATTCTTAACCACTGGATCACCAGGTAAGTCCCAAACTTCGTTCCTTTGTAAGCCTGAGTTAATATTCTATTCTATGAATAGACCACATTTTTTTTATTCATTTGTTTGACAGGCCTTTGGGTTGTTTGTGTCTTTTGGCTACAGTGAATAATGCTGCTATGATCATTCGTGTACTGGGGTTTTTGTTTGAACCACCTGTTTTCGCTTCCCTTAGGTATACACCTATAGGTAGAATTGCTGTGTGTCGGGACTGTGCCTAGGAATGGCAGTTCTGCTTAACCTTCATTAAATGGTCTAGCATGGTGGCTATGTCGTTTTCCAGTCCCACCACCAAAGGAGGGTTCCTACGTCCCGGTGGCTGCTGTTTTTTTTTTTTTTTTTTTTTTTTAAATATTTACTTATTTGGCTGTGCTGGGTTTCAGTTACAACACTTGGGATCTTTAGTTATGGCATGTAGAATGTAGTTCCCTGAACCAAGGGAGTGTGGCGTCTTAGCCACTGGACCACCAGGGAGGTCCTTGATGCTGGTTTTTATTTATTTTTATTTATTTATTTATTTTGATGCTGGTTTTTAAAATGCAGGCTGAAAAGCATGAGGCCCCTTTGAAGCTGCCCCTTTAGTCATCCTGAGACAGACCCTCACCCCAGCCCTCCTGTCACCCTCCGGCTTCAGCCTCTTCCATCATGTTCATTCCCCAGCTCCTCAAGCTGGCTCCCTCATTCTTTGGGCCCCTAGCCCCATGATCATGTTAACTCTGGATGTAAGCAGATCTGGGGACCGGATCCTGACTCCTTGCTCAGCAGGTGCTCCGGGCCAGTGGTCTGTTCCCTCACCATCACCGTGAAAACACCAGAAAGAAACCAGAGGGACTTTCTCTGGGTGCAGGGAAAAGCATTCTAACTTTGACTCAAAAGCCAGAGGCAATAGCAGAAAAACCAACGCATTTGATTTCTTAAAAATAGGGAATCCCCTGGTGAGTGGTTAGAATTCAGTGCTTTCACTGTCAGGGGCCTGGGTTCAATCCCTGGTCGGGGAACTACTGCAAGCCTCGCAGCCAAAAATTATAAAGCTGAGAGAAAATTATTTCTAATATATATCACAAATCCAGGGCTTCTCTGGTGGCTCAGTGGTAAAGAATCTGCCTGCAATGCAGGAGACACAGGAGAATTGGGTTCGATCCCTGGGTGGGGAAGATCCCCTGGAGGAGGAAATGGCAAGCCACTTATTCTTGCTGGGGAAATCCCATGGACAGAGCAGCCTCGTGGGCTACAGTCTGTGGAGTCACAAAGAGTTGCACACAACTGAGGCCTCACCACCATCATCACAAGGACGGCGTCACACATCTCTCAGGCTAGCAAAGGAATGCTCAAAATTCTCCAAGCCAGGCTTCAGCAGTACGTGAACTGAGAACTTGATGTCTAAGTTGTTCAAGCTGGATTTAGATAAGGAGGAGGAACCAGAGATAAAACTGCCAACATCCACTGGATCACAGAAAAAGAGAGTTCCATAAAAACATCTGCTTTATTGACTATGCCACAGCCTTTGACTTCGTGGATCACAACACATTGTGGAAAACTCTTGAAAAGATGGTAATTCCAGATCACCTGACCTGCCTCCTGAGAAACCTGTATGCAGGTCAAGAAGCAACAGTTAGAACTGGACATGGAACAACAGACTGGTTCTAAATTGGGAAAGGTGTACATCAAGGCAGTATATTGTCACCCTGCTTATTTAACTTATATGCAGAGTACATCATGCGAAATGCTGGGCTGGATGAAGCACAAGCTGGAATCAAGATTGCTGGGAGAAATATCAATAACCTCAGATACGCAGATGATACCACCCTTACGGCAGAAAATAAAGAGGAACAAAAGAGCTTCTTGATGAAAGTGAAAGAGGAGAGTGAAAAAGCTGGCTCAAAATTCAACATTCAGAAATCTAAGATCCTGGCATTTGGTCCCATCACTTCATGGCAAATAGGTGGGGAAACAATGGAAACAGTGACAGACTATTTTCTTGGACTCCAAAACAAAAGACGCTTGCTCCTTGGAAGAAAAGCTATGACAAACCTAGACAGCATATTGAAAAGCAGGGACACTGCTTTGCCAAAAAAGGTCTGTCTAGTCAAAGTTATGGTTTTCCCAGTAGTCATGTACAGATGTGAGAGTTGGACCATAAAAAAAAAGCTGAGCGCCAAATTGATGCTTTTGAACTGTGGTGTTGGAGAAGACTCCTGAGAGTCCCTTGGACAGCAAGGGGATCAAACCAGTTCATCCTAAAGGAAATCAGTCCTGAATATTCACTGGAAGGACTGATGCTGAAGCTGAAGCTCCAGTACTTGGGTCACCAGATGCAAAGACTGATTCATTGGAAAAGACGCTGATGCTGGGAAAGATTACAGGCGGGAGGAGAAGGGGATGACAGAGGATAAGATGGTTGGATGGCATCACTGACTTGGTGGACATGAGTTTGAGCAAACTCTGGGAGCTGGTGATGGACAGGGAAGCCTGGTGTGCTGCAGTCCATGGGGTTGTAAAGAGTCGGACATGACTGAGCGACTGAACTGAACTGTGTCCTGTTTCAGTTGGAGATCCATGACCAGAGTCTGATCAGGAAGAAACATCAGACAGATCCCTAATAAACATTCTTTAAACAAAGAGGATGGGGAGAAGGATGGTCTTCTTCACAAATGCCAATATCACAAAAGACAGAGAGGCTGAGGAAACGTTCCTGATTAAAGACCGAAGAGACCGAACTAAAGGTAACCCAGAGCATTCAAAAATTTTTATTTATTTGGCTCTGATGGGTCTTCACTGTGGCACCTGGAATCCTTGCTGAGGCAGGCAGGCTTCTCTCTAGTTGGGCTCAGTTGCCCCGAGGCACGTGGGGTCTTAGTGCCCGGACCAGCGATCGAATCCACACACCTTGTATTGGAAGGTGGATTCTTAACCACGGGACCATCAGGGAAGTCCCTAACCCAGGGCATTATCGATCGGGCCAACGGATACAACTGGAATAAAAGTCAGCAGGTTTAAATACAAATAGTGTAGCAATGTTAAATTTACTAGTGGGTAACTGTAGGGTCCCTACGTGAGAGCAGCCTGAATCTTAGGAAAAACACATGGAAATATGTAAAGTATCGTGATGTATGCTACGCAACTTACTCTCAAAGGACTCAGGAAAAAAGTGTGTGTGTGTGCAGACACAAAATGCACACACCACAATGCAGTGCGAGCAGATGGAACAAAATGTTTTGTAATACGTGAATCCAGCTGACCCATACACAGGGAGTTCTTTGGACCTGGAGTTCTTTGGACCTTTTGGGCAACTTTCTCTATTTAAAGTTCTTTCCAAATAGTACCTCTATTTAAAGTTGTCTCCAAATACTAAGTTAAAAAAGAGAAACCATCAGTATCTTAAGAGGATACTGCTAGCAGAATGCAATCCAGAATTGATTCATCCTTAAAAGAAAAGGCCAAATCCAACGGTTGACAAGTTAAATGCTAGCTACGGGCCTCTTCCTATAGGAATAATGGCATCTCTTGGCTTCAAGTTAATGTTAAGCATCTTGGGAGAAACCCATAAGTTTACTTTTAATCAGAAATTTAAGGAGAAAGAGAAAGAAAGAAATTTAAGGGGACTTCCCTGGAGGTCCAGTGGTTAAAACTCCACCTTCCGAAGCAGGGGCTGTGGGTCTGATTTCCAGTTGGGGAGCTAAGACCCCACATGGCTCAAGGCCAGAAAAGCAAAACTTAAAACAGAAACAACATTGTAACAAATTCAATAAGGACTTAAAAAAAATGGTCAGCATAAAAACAAAGAAAGAAATTTAAGTGAGATTTAGAAACTTCCTCCGGAGCTCCCCTAGTGGCACAGCGGTAAAGAGTCGGCCTGCCAATGTAGGCTCCAGTACTCTTGCCTGGAAAATTCTATGGACAGAGGAGCCTGGTACGATGCGGTCCATGGGGTCGCTAAGAGTTGGATAGGACTGAGCGACTTCACTTTCATGCATTGGAGAAGGAAATGGCAACCCACTCCAGTGTTCTTGCCTGGAGAATCCCAGGGACGGGGGAGCCTGGTGGGCTGCCGTCTATTGGGTCACACAGAGTCGGACACGACTGAAGCGACTTAGCAGCAGCAGCAGCAGCCAACGTAGGAGACAGTGGTTCAATCCCTGATCCTGGAAAATCCCACATGCCTCAGAGCAACTAAGCCCAGGTGCCACAACTATTGAGCCTGGCGGCCGCAACTACAGACACCCGGGCACCCGAGAAGCAAGAAGAGAAGCCGCCACAATGGGAAGCTCACGCACCGCAACTAGAGAGGAGCCGCAGCTAGAGAAGGCCTGTGTGCAGTAACGAAGACCCAGCACAGCCAGAAAATAAAAATGAATAAACTTTTAAGTGTTTCAAAAAATAAGCAACAAAAATAAAAAGCTTCCTCTGTAAGTGCCGTCAGCATGGGTCTCGGCGAGGCCCTGTGCGGCAGGCAGTGCCCTGGGGTGGTTTGTCATCTGTCGCCTGGGCCCTTACATCTGGGTTGGCCTAAGCGACTTGCTCCACAGACACCATGTGGGGGAAGGGACGCATGGGGACTTCTGAGACCAGGTCATGAGGTTCAGGGAGCTCCTTGGCAGGCCCTGGCCGCTGCATTGTGAGCAGCCCGAGCCACAGGGCAGCTGGATGTGCGCTCCAGCGAGTTCCCAGCTACCAGGCACTGGAGTGAGCCCACCTGGACCACCAGCCAGGCCAGTCTTCTGGCGAGTCCAGCCCAAGGCCACTGACCACAGCTGCCACAAGAGCTCGAGGGAGAACTGTGTGGCCCGGCCTTGTCGACCCATGGAAAAGAGAAAGATGGATATATCCTTGTGTTTAGAGCCAGTGAGCTTCAGGGTTTGCAGTGCAACAGGATTGATCTCGATCAAAGGAAGGTCTAGTCAAGGGGGCCCTCTAAGTCCGAGGAACATCCTCCCTGATGAGGGTCTTCTTTTCTCCCTCTGGGTGGCCTAGACTTTCCCAAGATCTATGCTGGGGACCCTGGGCCCCACGGCATCAGTTAATCTCTCTGGAGATTAAGGTCAGCCACATGACCAACTGCAGTCAAGACCCTGAGAACCAAGGCCCGGGCGGCCTTCCCTGTCGTCACCTTGCTGCTGGGAGAAGTCAGCGCTGCCCGACTCCCCTGGCAGAGACACCAGAAGCCCACGCCCGCTCTCTCTCTGCCCATGTGTCTCTTCTCTCTGATTTTTTTTTTTCTTGCCGAGATAAACTGTAAGCATGCATAGAACAGCTCTTTTGAGTTCTGCCCGAGTTCTTCTAGCAAGCGGTTCAACACGAAGGTGGGACTGGGCACGCCGGAACTAGAGTGGCAAGAGGGCCCCCTGTGGCGTCTCACCAGCTGGAATTCCACCTGCAGATCCAGAGGGCCCTCGGGACTGAGGAGCAAATGCAATCGGCGCACAGGAACTTTGTGCTTATTTTCAAGACAGTGCGCTCCCCAAGGGAGGGCCTCACGCCCACTGGTTCACAGCCACCCAGCTGGCTTTGGAGAAGCAGACCAACCCGCAGGGCTACTCTGAATGCCCCACGGAATCAGGACTGAAGTCGCCTCATTTAGAGCTCAAACTTAAAAACTGAGATATAGATGGGATTCACTGTTAACTGCCAACGAAGAATAAAAGGGAAAGGGGCAGAAAACACCTCCAGTCTCCTTTGGCGTAGGGAGATATCTGCTTCGTTGTATGAGGTGAGAACCGAGGCTGGCCTTCCCTGAGAGGGGTCGGGCGAAGGCAAGGCTGACCTGAGCAGCCTCAGTGAACACTTGCTGATGAGGGGTGAGGGGTCGGGGCTCCTGCCCGCACGTGAACTGTGGATGGGGTTCTCTGTCCCACGCGGCAAAACTCACCCCCAGGAGCCTGCTAGGACAGCAGACACAGGGGCTGCTTGGCCAGGTGGCCCCAGGATGGGCCTGTCCAGCTCCAGGGAGATGAGAGGCAAGGGGATAGGACTTCATGGGCCCCCCGCATCCCTCCAGGTCCCCTAATGAAGTGGTCACCCCAATGCCAGCAGCTCCTAAGGCCCCACCGTTCGAGACGAGCTGACTTACAATAATGACTTTATTTTAACATATTTAATTACAGACATAAAATAGCTGGGGAAGGGGGTGCGCCCCAGCCAAGCCCCACCCTGGGGCTGCCAGGAGGGGGGTGCAGGTGAGGCCTCCCTGACGACCCTCCTTCCAGGGGTCTTCCTATGGTGGGGCCCTATTGCTTTAGCAGGGGAGGGGCCATGCAAGTAAGGAGGGCGGGGAAGCCTCTGGGCCCCACCCCCCCATGGCTGTGCTGGCCTTCCTCCAGAATGCCCGGTCGGCGCCCCACCCTTAGCCTCTCCACCTCCTTCTTCTTTGTTGGGGGAGCAGACCATCTGGCCAGCCCCCCACCCCCTCTGCAAACCTAAAGGGGAATAAATACAAACTTTACAAAGTAAAAGGGGGTCCAACGTTGCCCTGGGCCGGGCCTGGGGTCGATGGGGAGCAGGGCCCTGCCACGTGGGCCTCACATCATCCCTAACTGCAGCAGCGTGCTGGCGTAGGCCATGGGCTTGACATCGGGGTGAGGCTGTGAAACCAGAGGCACAGGGTCAGACACAGAAACAGGCCCGCAGCGAGGCTGGGACTTGGAGCCCCAGAGGCAGAAACCAGCCCCCCCACCTCCCCGGGGAATGGCTCTCCCTTCCGGCCCAGGCTGGGAGGCAGACTCACCACTGCTGTGAACTGGTGGAACTGGGGCCGCAGGTCGGAGCCCCGGAGGTGGATGTAGGCGGCTTTGTTCCCCATCTGGTCGCTGTGGGGACAAGGGCAGAGGGGCCATGTGGTCAGTTAGAGGCTGGGAGGGGCTGGGGGATGAAGGGGCAGGGAGAAGGGTCCCGGACAGAGAGACAGGGACACAGATGTCAGGAGAGAGGAGTCGAGGTGGAGAGGGGCCCTGGGAGCCCAGACAGAGGAGCAGGGATGGAGGGGAGAGCCTCTCGGGGGCCGGGAACCGAGGGGAGCAGGCCCGGGGAGCAGTGCCAGCAGGGGCAGGGCGGAGGCAGGGCTCAGGCCACAACATGGTCTCCGAGCCAACTGCGCCCTGGCTCCACCAGGCAACACGGGCACAGAGGAGCGTGGTGACCGGCCAGCTGGGAACGACTTGGTCTCTAGGCTCGCCCAGAGCATACGAGACTCTGGCTTCTTGAACCAAACACTAGCAAAGTGGACGGCAAGACGGACGGGGAACTCGAAGACCAGGAAACTGAAAACGTGGTCCGCGTCTGAGTCCTTCTTGGAAGCAATCAACCGGTAAGAGACACTGAGGAGGGCTACGTGGGGAAAGGGAACTCTGGTGGGGTTCTGGCGACCTGAAGGACTGACAGCGGTTATCACGGTTGTGTACAGGAGAATTCCTTCCTTCAGCAATGCCCTGGGCCATCACCGGGTGGAAGACAGGATGCCTGGGGTTAGCTTCCTAAGAGCCCACGGTGGGGGCGGGGGTGGGGTGAGATTCGGTAATTGTTGAACCTGGGTGACGGGTATGTGGGCGTTCATTACAGTATCTGATGTATCTCTGGCATTCTCTATCATGAAAAGTTAAAAAAAAAAAAAAAAAAAGAAAACCAGTGGGCTGGGAAGAGCGGCCCGGCGGGTAGGGGTGAGGACGTACCAGTAGTTGGGGGCAGAGAAGACGGTGACGCAGCGGCCGCCGTGCGCCACCTCGTAGCCCTCGGCCTTGACCTCGTGGCTGCGGATGATGTAGTCCAGCTTGTTCTCCTCCAGGAAGGCCTTGGTGACGTCGGGCCCGAACTGGCAGCTCACGCCCCGCTTGCTGACCGAGCGCCCGTTCTGGGGAGACACGCAGCTCAGGGCATCTACTCCCCTCCACCCTGTCCGCCCTGCCCACAGCCCGCACCTGCCAACCACAGCCCAGGGCAGACTGACCTGCGGCTGCGGGTCCGACCAGAGCAGGTCGCACATGGGACCTGGAGGGGAGAGAGACGAGCGTCGGGGGCTGGGCGAGGATGCTGCCCTCCATGGAGGGCACGGGGCACGGGAGGTGGGGTTCTGGGCCACCACGGACCTCCCCACCAACCTCTCCGCCAAACCCCGTTCAATCTGTATGACCCCCAAAGCTGGAAGGAGTATTTTTTTTTTCCCCCCCGCTGCATCTCACAGCACGCCGGATTCTAATTCCCAACCAGGGATGGAACCCAGCCCTCTGCAGTGGAAGCATGGAGTCCGAACCACTGGACTGCCCGGGAGGTCCCTGGAGGGAGTTAAATAAATGACCGCTGCAGACACTCCTGCTCCCTGGCCAGCGCCGCCCCACGAGGGAGGTGCACGGGGCCAACGTGCAGGAGGGGACGGTGGGGCTGTCCCCGGCCGCCCGGTCACCTGAATCTGGGGGCTGCCGACTCCGCTCGATCTTCCTGATGTCGTCCAGGGTGACGCCGTCTTCGCTGAACAAGCCCCCGTGCATGATCTGGGGTTCAGGCGGGGACAGCAAGGTAAGGGGAGGGGCCGGCCACACCCCACCCTCTGCCTCGCAGCCTCGTGTGGTGGCCGGGTAGGGAGCCTGCCTCACCAGCACTTTGCCGTTGATGCACTGGGCCAGCGGGAGCCACTCGAACACCTCGCTGAAGAGCTCGTACATCTGGGCTGTGTACTTGGCCTTCACCTCCCCCTCGAAGCCATAGATCTGGTTCATGTTGTCCGTCTCATGGTTGCCTGGCCGACAGCAGCATGAAATGAAACCTTAGCACCCCGCCACTGGGCGGGGTGCCCTCCAGCTCAGGCCCCAGCCAAGGCCGAGAAGGACCTCCCAGCAGCCCCAGCCAGTGGCATCCACACAGCAGCTCGCAGGTCCTTCCCAGAAACCCCGCGAGGTGGAGACGCTGTTCTCAGTCCTGTCTAGAGGGGCAGACGGGCTGAGAAGATTCACCGGTGTGTGGTCACAAGGCCCAGGCCGGCTCCGATCACCACAGGTTCAGCCCTGGTCCCGACCCTGATGACCAGAGGCACGTCCCTTGTCCCCATGAGACTCAGATTCCTTCTTGAAGGACAAGCCACACTTATGCTAGAAGCATCAGGCAACGGGGGGGGGGTGGGGTGTCTTGGAGCGGAAGAAAGGCGCCCCTGCAGTGCCTGCTGTGGGGCAGTCCCATGCCTGGGCGTCTACCTTTCCACCAGAAACCATCCTCCTCTCTCTGGGGCCGGGGGAGGCCAGGGAGCGGCCAGGCCCCCCACAGCTACCGAGTCCGGACTGCTCGAGTCCAGCTCTTTGCCGCCTCCTCCAAGGAAGCCTGCAGTAGGCGCTCATGGGATCTGTGCCACGTGCCAGGAGCGCTGCGAGAACTCCTTGAACCTGGGCGTGAACCCAGGGGGCATCAGCACGGCTGTCCCCTGACCAGGGATTGAACCTGGGCCCTCTGCATTGCGAGTGCGGAGTCTCCGCCACTGGAGCACCTCGTGCGTCGCAGAGCCCCCAGCCCAGCCCCTGCCCCCACTCCGTCCTGCTTCTCCTCCGCTCCTGGTCACATCTCCTCTGCACTGACCCCCTCTCGGCAGGCAGGGTCTCCCCATTGGTCGTCACTCCCTGGTGAACCGACCCAGCCCAATGCCACACGTACGCTGAGGAACCCCCACTTTATAGCTCCCGGAGGCCACCTAGACATCTCCTCTCCGCATCACAGCCACATCCAGATCCAAGCTCCCCAGCTTCCAGCCTATACTCTGCTCTTCCCGACACCCCTCAAGTTTCTCAGTGGCAGCTGCAGCTCTCCAGATGCTCCAGGCAAAACCCGGGAGTGGCCCCCCTCTAACCCCTTCTTTCTCTCACATCTGCATCCAGCCCACCAGCAGACACTCAGTCTCTACTTCAGAAGCGACCCCATCCAACCACTGTTCCCACCTGGGTCCAGCTACTACCAGTCTCCCTGCTCCCTCTCTTAGCCCTTGTCTGTTCCTCATACGGAGGCCCACAAGGTTCTATTAATACCAGAGACGGCCCCTGACCCTCCTCTGCTCAGAGGCCTCCCATGACCAAAGTCCTCCCCGGGGCCCACAGAGTTCCACTAACGCCATGCTGGTGCCCAGTGCCCAGCCTACCCAACCTGTCAGGGCGGCCCCGTGCATGGCCTCAGTGAAGGCACAAAACAAACACGCCTGTAGTCACTATCCCGCACATGCCCTGCCCAGGGCCCCGTGCTGACCCCAGGCCCCACGCTGACCCCAGACCCCATGCTGACCCCCCAGGCCCCACGCTGACCCCCCAGCTCACCTCGAAGTAAGTGAAAGTGATCTGGGTACAGGAGCTTAAAGCCAAAAAGGGTGAGGATCACTTCTACGGAGAAGGAGCCGCGGTCCACAAAGTCACCATTAAATATCTGCCCTGCTAAGGAAAACAAGGGGGAGTGCTCCCCCCCAGCCCCTCCAACCCCGCTCCTGTCGGCACCACCCTGGGGCCAAGAACGCCAGCAGGGCTCGGGGCACCCGGGCTCTCCTCACTCGTTGGGTCTGGCCCAGTGGTCTGGCCTCTCTGAGCCTCAGGAGGTACCAAGGTCCCCAGTCTCACCTACTTCAAGATGAACTGACGGCAGAGGGAGAGACCCTAGGTGGTTAGCCGGCTTCAGCTCTCCCCCCAGTACAGGCCCAAAGCCACAGGGCAATCGGGACATGGGCCTGGCAGCCCCGCCCAGTGGCCATTCATGAAACAATTATCCTAACAGGAGCAAATGCGTATACAACGAGGGCCGGGGCCCCCGAGCCTGTCACAGGTATGAACCTGCTACCCCTCTCAGCAGCCCGATGAGGCAGATCCATTTTACAAACGACAAACCTGAGGAACTGAGAGGTGAAGAGACCTGCCCGAGTCACACAGCCGGAAAAGGGCACGGCCAAGAAGGAAGCCAGGCGTGGGCAGGGCTGCCCACCCTCACGTACGCGCTCTGCAGCAGCACACACATCCAGCCCCGTTCCAAGATGAGGAGAAGCCGGGGCTCGGACGCACTGGCCTCATGCCCAGGTCACAGCAGGCGCACACCAGCCTGGGCTTGTCTGGCCCCGGAGCCCAGAGAGCAAGGCCGGCGGCTGTTCCACCCCGGCTCGGGGCCGGGGCACTCATCAGGCCTCTCCCTTCTCAGGTTCGGGCAGGGAGTCCTCTCCCTCCCGTACTCCACACCCGGAGGAGAGGCCGGGGAAGGGGGCTGGCCCCTCTGAGGAAGGATACGTAGGGGTTGGTCTCCGAGGGTAAACCGTTGAGCTCAAATATGTTGAGGAGGTCATAGAACTGGCCGTGGGTGTCCCCACACACCGTAATCTTCTCTGTCTGGAAGAAAAGAGGCCGCCGGAGAGGGAGGGGCCCAGAGAGAGACGTGGGGAGGGGACAGAGGGGAGAGGAGGGGTGAGAGGTCACAGTGGACCAAGAAGAACCATGCAACAGACACAGGCGGGGAGCACGAGACGCAGAGGGGAGGAGAGGGACAGGAGAGACACAGGGTGGGGGGAAGGAGACCAAGCCAGGGGGTGGGGAGGAGGTTGAGGGGGGTTTGTGAGTTTCTGAGCTCCGTAGCCCCTCCCCAGCCAGGGAGCCGCCCGCCCGTCCGCACACCGCCCACAGCGCGCACCTCTTTGAGCGTGGTCTCCACGAGCGTGCTCAGCTTGGAGAGGACCTCTTTGACCTGTACTAGAATCTGGAAGGCAGGGCAGGCTGTGAGCGGGGCCAGCTGGAGGGCCAGCCCCCCACCCCGGCCCCAGGGAGACCAGACTGGCCAGGAGATGCTGCTGGGTGGAGGGGAGGGGAGAGGGGAGGGAGGGGCAGGGGAGGCCCGGCCGAGTGCGTGCCCGCTGGGAACAGAGTCTGTGACCTGAGTGGGCTATGCGGCATTAAAACTATTTCACGGGAAAACCCAGATTCTCCATTTCTCTTAAAACAATCAGCATCAGGCATAACCACGTCGGATGAATCCAGATACAGAAAGTTTAACAGAACAGCTGGCTTGCAAACATCCAAGTGTCAAAGTCACAAAAACCTCCCCAAAAGGCATGAGGCTGCTCTAAACGAACAAAAAAGTAAAACAGCGGACCATATGCAATCATTGATCCCTCAATGGATTCTGCATTAAAAAAAAAAAAAGAACCGCTAAAAAGGATGTTTGGGGGAAAAAACTGGGGAAAGCTGAACTATCAGTACTAGTCCTTGTGGACTGAAGACGGACGCGGCAGCACTGTGCACACCAGGGGTGTCTGCAGCAGCGGCCGGCCTGCGCGGCCCATCTGCTTCAGTCAGTGGTGTTCTATCGCCACCGAATTCCCAAGGTGGGAATGACTAGTCATGCAGGAGAATGTCCTGTTGTTAGGGGATACAGGTTATGGTGTGACTTATTCTCAAATGGTCCAGGAAGAAGGAAAAAAATACTGTGTGTATACACATGCATATACATAGAAAGATAAAGCGGAAGTGTCAACACCTTAATAACTGGCGACTAAGTGAAGGGGCTATGGATGGTAACTGTGCTGGTCTTTGGACTTTTCTGTAGGTTTAACAATTTGCTAAGTGAAAAGTTGGGAAAACAGTGCTAACAAAGAAAAGCAGGAGGTATCCACTTCCGGTCAGAATGTAGAAAGTTACAAAAGACTGTCACTCTTGCCTTAATGAGGGAAACAAGCCAGGAAACAAGAAGAAAAAAGAAAAAACAAAGAACACCCTGAAACATCTGAGAGTGAGGACTCAAAGAAACCTAAATGAGCCAAACTACAAGACAGTGAGGTGACCAGCTCTCCCCTGGGAGAGCGGCGGCGGCTGGTGGGCCGGCGGCGCAGCGAGGGCCAGGCTGAGAGGGGAGCGGGAGAGAGAGCCTGGGGGCCCCGCGGCAGAGGCCTCTGCCCAAGCCTGCATCTTCTCTCCCGGGGCCGCACAGAGGGCGCGAGGCGACATGGCGGACAGGAGCCACCTGAGGCACAAAAGTGGGGGCGAGACTGGGAGCAGAGAGCCCCTCAGACAGCCCAGCAGCCGGCGGCAGGGCTGAACATCAGAGCGCTTTCCTACAGCTCCGGGAGCGGGAGACCTGAGAGCCTGCAGGCATCCCTGGGATTCTGCCAGGGCGGAGATGCTGAGCCCCGCCCTCGGGGAGTCCCGGCTCCCCTCTGGACGTATCTGAAGCCAGCTCCAACTCGAGCTGCCCCTGACCTGCAGCGGGGACGGACACAGCCCCTCACTGTGGCAGCCCAACAGAAGCAGGGTCTGCCCGTGTCTGCAGGAGAGGAATCTGTCTCCATCGCTACTGTACTTCTACACAAAGTGTCTGGCCCACGAGAAAAAAGCGCCAAGACGGGAAGAGCAGACAAACGGAAGCAGACCCAGAGATGACCCAGATGGTGGGAGATCTAGACAGAGACTTTAAAATAACTGTGTGGAAAACGTGTTGAAGGATCTCACAGAAAAGGTAAATGACATGCATGAACATATGGGGCCGAGAGACGAAAGCTATTAAAAAAGTAACTGATGGAAATGCTGGAGATGAAGAATTCATCTGCAGGGTGCCCAGCACACTGTGGGCTCGGCAAGCGCCAGCTGGCGGGACCGCCCTGCTCCTGGGCCCCCGCGGTGGCAGGGCTCAGGCCAGGCCAGCGCCCTGATGCTACCCCGGGCCCCGGGCTCTGGCGGGCACTACCTGGTAGGCACACTTCCGGTGCAGCTTCTTCTGGTCCTTGTACCACTGCATGAGCTCCTGCATGAAGGTGACTGTCACCCTGCCGTCCTCCAGCTTGGGCCCACTGTACTCATCCTCGATGGCTGGCGTGTGAAGGGGGGAGGAGAGTCAGGGGCCGCGGCCACTGCCAGGATGGGAAGTGAGGCCTGGCCCCCAGGCACGGGGCAGGCTCGGCGCTAGACACACAGGTTGAGAGGGGACGGGGTGAAGACTCCGCTCGGCCAGGGCCTCTCATGGCCGGCCCCTTCTGCCCAGGCGGGCTCACAGGCCCTCTCCCTGACCTCCCGCCTACGGGGCGCCCCCTCTCTGGCAGCCTCTCCCCCGGACTCGATCTGCTAGCATTTAACATGTGAACTGACTATCAGTCCTCTCTCCGCAATAGGACACCCGCTCCAGGGGGCAGGGGCTGTGCGGGTCACAGCTGTATCCCCAGTGCCCACAATGGCGGCACCCAGTAGGGACCCAATAGTCATCCGTGGAATGTTTGACAGACGCCTCTGAGCGCCCAGAGGACCTGGGGACAAATCAGGCCCATGACGGGGGGTGCAACTGCGGGATGGATGAAGCAAGGAAGCTTGCCCGCACCCGAGACCTCTAGCCCCTAGGCTGGACGGCGGGGTCTCCAGGAGCACAGACAGCGTGGGGGCACAGGGACCAGAGGCGCCCAGCACGCAGGGCCCGGGCGAGGACGGGGAAGGCTCTGGGCCGGGCGCAGCAGGGCACCTGGGCCGACTCACTCATGCTCTCAATGTCGAGCGAGTCCACGACGGAGCGCTTGTGCTCGTCGCCCGCGATGGCCCGCTCGAACGCCTTTTGCTTCACGATCTTGTTGCACTCCTGGTACTTCATCTTGGCATCCTTGTCATGGGGCTTCACCTTCACCACCTGGTATGCAAGGTGGGCAAGAGAGGACAGAAGGAAGAGAAGAGGCATCAGCACCCAGGCGAGGCGCAGGGCAGAGGGGTCACTGGGAGGCGGGGGCACCATGACTGCCCTTGGCTGGCCTGGCCCGGCCCGGGGCTCCGCGGACACTGAGCAGAGCACCCAGCCGCGTGGACGATGGGTGCAAGCCTGGACTCGCTCCCCGTCTAGGTCTTGGTTTCTGTGTCCCCAAACTGGGCCCAACAGCTGCCCACACAGGGCTGCCGGGAGGGAAAACGTATTCACCCATTCAGATGCTCCTTAATACACTGCAGCTCTGACCGTCATCAAAATAAAACTGGCCCTGCTCCAGCTTCATCGCTGGAACCAGAGGGGCTGAGCGGTCCCCGTGGGCTGGATCCGAAGTCATGATTTACAGCCCGACTCAACCAAAGAGGCAATGACTGGCTGGATGACACAGAGTTGCAGTTGTCTCATCTACGAGTGGGGGAGGTGACAGGCTGTTGGGGAGGATCAAGAACCAGCACGGGCCTGGCGTGCAGCCCGAGCTCTGCGGGCAGCCGCCGGCACCTGGTGGTCAGGCGCCCGGGGTCAACCTCGGGCCCTGGGGAGACCCAGGACCAGTGTGCTCCCTTGGCTCCCTCCTGAGGAAGGTGGAGGCGACAGAGCACGAGCCCCAGGCTGCCAGGAGGGCGGAGCGAGCAAACACTCGGAAGGGCGTGCAGCAGCGGCAGGCCGCCCACGGCGCCTTTCACGGGCGGCCGCGCCCATGGCGCGGGATCGCACGCGGGGAGCACTGGGCGCTTGGCCGCGAGGTTCCCCCAGGCCCAGGAAGAGGAGCCCGTCCCCTGCCCTCCCCCACCTTCCGTCTCGCTTCCTACAGACCCTGATCCCCCAAGTCCAGAGGGAGTGGGGGCTGCATTCAGACCCCAGCTCTGCCACTTACGTGCTGGGTGACCTTGGGCAAATGAATTCACCCCTCTGAGCCTCAGTTACCTGTAACTCCTCCTGTAATTATCAGTGGACCCTGCCTGACCTGCCCCCCATGCTGGCCTCCCCAGGAGTGGGCTCCCACAGCCCTGTGCCAGGGCACAGAAAACGGGGGTGCCAGGCAGCGAATGCACCCTGGTGGAAAGCCTGGCTGAGTGCGTCAGAAGCTGGGGCAAAGGTGTTTGCTGATGAGCCCTGAAGGTCAGTGTGGCTCAGCCCCGAGAATGGGCGTGCAGACCAGGTTGAGTGGCAGGAAGCGGGTCGGGGCAGGCTTGGGCCCAGGCGCCCTGCCAGGTGCCTCCACCTGCAGCAGGGTGTGGTGCAAGGCTTGGGAGAGAGGCCGCCCCAGACAGTCCCTGGAGTCCTTCCCAACAAGCAGAGGTTAGGAGTCCACGGCCCAGGATGAAGTCCAAACCGCCACTCCGCCTGGCCCACGAGGGCCTGCCCAGCCCTTTGCGTTCCCTGCTTGCCCAGCGCGAACCAGCCAGGCCAAAGCCAGAAGTCCCCAAACGTGCCGGCCCCCTCTCAGCTGCAGGCTGGTACACCCCTGGCCCAGAACACCTCATGTCCACCCTCAGTGACTCTCCAGCCCTGCCTCCTCCTCCTCCAGGTCTCCGCCCCCCGCCCCTGCCCTCTCCCATCTCCCAGGCTGGGTCAGGCACCTGCTCTGGCCTCCCACAGGGCCCTGGGCTACCCCCCACCGCCCCGCCCCAGCCCTGAGCACCGCAGGAGACGGGTCTACCTCCCCAGCGGTAGGTGGCCATGGCCACGAGGGCAGGGCTGAGGCTGTGTCCCAGGTGAAAGGAGTGCCCGAGTGGGCGGATGCCCCACTAACCATTTCCTCTGAGCCAGCACCCTCTTTTCAGAGAGCTCACGGGTGGGGGTGTGGGCCGGAAGCAAACACTGATGACCCCGGGAACAAAGGAACGGAGCAGTAACAGCGCACAGCTTTCTCTGTGCCCGAGGCTGTAAGCGACAACCTCGCTCACTTTCTCCTCAGAGCAGCTCTCTGTGATGTCATCACAGCTGCACCTCACGGATGGACAGGGAAACTGAGGCTGGGAGAGGTGAACTCACTGACCCAGGAAGCCAGGATTCCATTCTCTCCCTGCTGAAGATCCTGCTCCCACTGCACACGCTGGGACGGGACCCCTCCCCACCTACTGCCACGGTCCCCACAGCACCTGACACGCCTTCCAGAGACACGCTGCAGGCCTGGGTCTTAAGAGCAGGCTCTGGGGCCAGGCCTCCAGGCCTTGCAGTGGGGGGAGGCCCCGAGGCTTGTTGGCTCAGAACTGAATGCTGGACTTCTCTTTAAGAAGAGGGATCTCACAGCAAGTGGGGTCTGGGTTGTGTCCGGTCAGCATCCTGTGACAGTGACGCCAGGCATGTCACTGGGGGAAAGTGGGGCGGTGGGGTCTTTGCCTTACTCCTTATCCCTGCATGTGAAACCACAACGCTCTCAGAATAAACAGCTGTTTTTACAAAGTGGTTTCAGCTGCGAGTATTCCCGGGCAGTAAGTCCAGGGACTCAGACCGATGAAATGGTAACATGGGCTTGTGACCCCCACATAATGCCACGGGGCCAGTGTGTATCTGGGAAACGGGAACTCTCTGGAGTTCAAGAAGGTGACGCAGAGCACACGCTCCATGCAATGGGACGTCCTCAGGAAGTCTGGGTGGCTCACTCCTGTTTCTGCAGTGAAACCTCCAGAGGCACCACATGGGACTGCGAACCCTCCAAACCCAGAAAGTCCCGGGCATAGGTGGCGAGTATAGAAGGAGTCCCCCAGACCCAGCCTGGGCCCTCGTGACTGTCTGAGCTCCAGCTGCAGACAGGAGAGAACACAGGTGGAATCTTGTGAGAAGAGGACCTGAAAAGGGGCGCGGAATCCTGGAGCCAGGGTCCCCATGAAAGGGAGAGGCGTTGGTGGGGGGATTCAACACGGACCTGGAGAGGGGTGATCAGCTCCTGTCCTAGAGGTGGAGCAGAGTGGAGACACCCCCGAGCCTCCAGCCCCTAACAAGGCCCTGTGTCTGCACACAGCCCTTCCTGGGGGCCCGTGGGCTCTTCCCAGACACCCTCAGGAGAAAGCACACCCAGAAAGTGCCCCTGAGCGGGGGCCCTACTCCACTGAGTCCTCACAAGGCCACTGAGGCAGGAGATCCAAAGCGCTCAGAGCTACACAGCTCACAGCCCGGCGTTCTGACCATGGAGCCGGTGAACCCAGCCCCTGCACGAGTGACCTGCAGAACTGGGGACCTTGACTCAAGGTAGAATTCACACCTAATACACACCCGTATTCACAGAAATGGAAACATGCGCACACACACGTGCGTACTTCCTCCAGACTGAACTGCTGTCTTCTCTGGTCTATCTGACGAAGACAGACGCGCTGGCCTCAATCACCCCACTGAGCGTTACAAGCATGGACTCTGGGTTCACGGCTCTCGTCTCTGCTGGGCGACCTTGGAGGAGGGACAGCGTCTCTCTAGACCTCAGTTTCCGTGCTGTAGAACAGTGAATCCGTTTTCCTTCATGCACAAAGCATGTAAAGTGCTTACAACAGAGCTGGGCCCGCAGTGAGCATGCAGACGAGGAAACTGAGGCTGAGAAAGGAAAGGCCCTTCACCTGAGGGCCAGGCCACGTAATGCTGTCTAACCAAGGTCGCGTCTTGGTTCTGCCTCCAGAGGTGCCACGACTGAAGAGGGGTCTGGGCCCATTCTCCGCGAATCCCTAGCGTGTCATCATACAATGGCTCTGGAAGTAGAGACTGCATAGGGAGCCACCCCAGGCTGGCCCCTCTGCCCTGCACCCAGAGTCTGATGAAATGTGTCAGAGAGGACAGCCTGCAGGCAGGCGGATGGTCCAGGCAGGCAAGGACCTCAGGCTCGTGCAGGGGGTCCCCAGGGCTGCTGGCAGAGACCCCACAAGGAAAGCGGTCGTGACCCAGCCCCTCACAATCCCACAAGGCCTGGGATAAAGCTGTGTATGCCCGCGAGATGGCTGGAAGCGACCATCTCAGACTCCAGGAGTACGCGCTGCAAGGCCCCAGGCTGGGTCAGAGCAGCGAGAAAACCTCCATTTCGGGTCTTGGGGAGATGGCCCTGCAACCCAGGAGGGAAGGCCCCGCGCAGATCCGCACTTGGGGCTCCTCTCATCTTCTGCCCCCTCCCTTCTCTCCCCAGCCCCTCCCCCGCTTTGGAGAGCTGCCCCCACCCACCCCAACTGCCCTCCTGAGTTACTCATTACTGAGCCCTCCAGACCCCGTGACCTGTGCTCACACCACTTCAGCAGCGCCCGACAGCCACCCGGAAGGTGGCCACGCCTCTCAGCACCACTGCCAAATGAGGACACCCCGGGCCCAGGCAGGGGACCGGCTGGACAACGACCGGGGAGCCCAAGCTTGTCAGGACCCCACTCTGCAGCTCCTTCCTCCATCCTCCCAGGGGGTCACCCCAGCCCCCGCCTCCACTCCGACTCCCGGGCTCTAAATCATCTCCTCCTCCCTGCCTCTGCCCTACCCTGCCCTGCCTCAGGTGCCCTGGCCCGGGGCTCAGCGCGAACCTGCACTGAAGGCTGCCCTCCTCTCTGGGCCAGCGGCCAGCAGCCCGCCCCGGCCGTCTGACCTGCCCCCTCCAACTGCAGCCCACAGCTCTCGGCCTCCCGTGTCGTCCCACCTGACACAACAGAAGCTGCTCAGAGCGTGTGATGAAAGGAGGCAGTGAGGCTGTGTGCACGTGGAAGGGGGGCACGACAATCATTCATTCAACAAACGCTAAGCCCCTGCTGGGTGCCAAGCACCGTCCCAGGGAGCGTCCTAGAACAAAAAGAACCCCCGCTCTCAAGAAGCTATTCTCTGGATGGGGGAAGACGCCAGCCAGAGGCTGGGCTGCCTGCGTTTAGACCCCAGCTCCACCGCTTGCCTGCTGCATGCAGGTGGGCGGGTGCCTTGAGCCTCCTGGGCCTCAGTCTCCCCATCTGCACAATGGGGGTAACCACAGCTCCCGCCTCACAGGGCTGCCACACAAGTCACTCAGCCGGTTGGCGTGAAGGGGAGAGGCCGAGCCTGGCACGCAGGCATGCTCTGTGAGGCCTTCCCGCTATCGCGACCAGAGCAGTGACAGCAGCGGGAGCAGTGGATGAGCGAGTGACCTGGCGACCCCTGCCGTCCTCTGGGTCCCCTCCCTCGTCACCTCCTCAAAACACACCCCCATGCGCTGTCCCTCTATCGCACCTCACCGCATTCTCTTTCTCCCAGGCCCACATCCTCACCTGCAACGACTGTTTGCCCTCCCAATGACAGGTTCATTTTTTGCCCTCCTCCAAATTATAAGCTCCACCAGAAGGGCTGTGTGCTTCTTGTTCACCAACGGTAATAACAACAATAATCAGAATAGTTAATTGCATGTGCTGACTATGTGCTAGGTGCTGTTCTAAATGCCCCAAAAGCAGAGGCTCATTTACTCTTCACGGCAACCCCAAGAGGCAGGTCTTTGCCCCCCCATTTCATGGATACAGGGAAGAATGCGCAGAGAGGCCAGGTGACTCGCCCAAGGTCACCAGGCAGCAAGGGCAGAGCTGGGCTGTGAACCCAGCTGGCGTGTGCTGGATGAGCGAGCGGTGAGTAAATGTGAGCACAGCCTCCTCACGCCTTGCCCGTCAGGTCTGGCCAAGCACCAGGAGGTCCCAGCCCACCCGCCTGGCCCTCAACACCAGCCTGGTTCAGGCCCGGCTCACCGTCTCATAGTCACGCAGGGCGGCCCGGAACTTGCCCAGCGCCATGTTGCTGGCGGCCCGGCGGTAGTAGCCCTTGATGTACTTCTTGTCCATCTCGATGGCCCGCGTGGCGTCGGCCAACGCGTAGCCGTAGCACTCGGTGCGCAGGTAGGCCAGGCTGCGGTTGCCATAGTAGATGGCATTGCTGGGGTTCAGCTCGATGGCCTGGCTGTAGAACTTGATGGCGTTCTCGTAGTCCTTGGCTGTGAAGATAACAGGAAGGGGGGGCGGGGTATGAGGCAAGGGTGTCACCCCCAGCCAGCAGGGGTCCTAGGCTGGGGACTGCCCAGTCCCCCCACTTACAGATGGAGAAACTCAGGCCCAGAATGGAGCTCAGAAACGTCTCTCCAGCCCGCTCCCCTTCCTGACTTGTCCCACCCTAGCACAAGCCCAAATCCCTAACTCCCTAAATCACTTCCACATACCTGCCCACCCAACCATCGCCCCTCAAGGCCCCAGCTAGGCAACACTTCCTCCGGAACTTCCGGAGGGTCTTCTGAATGTACCCCAGAGAGGGTATGTTAGTGAGTGCCAGCCCTGAGATGGTAATCAGCAACTCAGTCTGCCCTGAGCCCCAAAACAAGTATACAAGCCCAAAGAGGGGTTCCAGTAAAACAGAAGTGGGGACAGAAAAGGGACCTACTTAGGGCTCAGGAAGGTGACACAACAGAGACTCAAAGGAAGCGATAAACCAGACCAGAGGGAGAGCCTTCCCCATGGAAGGACTAGCAGGTGCAAAGGCACTGGGGAGGAGAGCACGAAGTTCTAGGACCAGCGAGAGGGTGGTGTGTCTGGGGCGGGGTGAGCCTGGGGAGGGTAGGAGGTGAGGGCAGGGGAGCTGGCAGGACGCATCCCAAAGTCCACAGCCAGAGCAGGGTGCAGCGACAGGACATGACATCTGGCCTAGGGGAAAAGTCCATTTTATTTGAAATGAGCCACGGCTGTGCCCTGCCTGTTACACCTCGACCCGGGGCATCCGCACATCCCCACGGCACAAGCACCGTCTGGTGCTCCCTCTACAGCAAGCCACAGAGGTCTTGTTCAAGGTCAGACGCTCAGTCTGTATCTGCAGAGCTGTCTTGGCCCATGTGGCTGTTCAACAGGCAGGAGACGGAAGCCAGGGGGAGCGCCCGACCTGAGGGTACGTGATGTGCCAGGTGCCTTGGGGGGCTCTTGGCACACAGGTCCCTGCACAGGTCCCTCATGGCACCCCGAGGACGGCTGCGTTAGCCCCACTTCCAGATGAGGCTCTAAGAGGGAAACCACGTCCCCAGGCAAGTGGCAGACAGGGGTTCCGAAGCAGGCGAAGCGCCACGGGCTCCCACGGTCACCCTCTGCACGAGGTGGCCTCTGGGGGGACCGGCACAGGGCAGACACGGACATGGGGGCAGGCAGTCTGGGCCCCATCCCCGCTCTACTCCCAGTGAGCTGTGTGTCCTGGGGCAACTTACGTACCCACTCTGGGCTAAAGTTTCAGAGAGTCCTCCGGACCCTCAGCCTAAAGTAAGAACTCCTGCCCTAACTCCCACTGTTCTTTTCCCCAGAGGCATCTGAGAAAACAGGACCTTCCTTTGTTGTGTTTGCTTATTGCCCAGCCTCCCAATGTGAACTTAAGTCCTGTAAGGGCAGGGGCGCTGTCTGTCTTACTCTGAACCCTGGCCCTGTCTGAGGACACAGCAGTCCCCCGCCCTGCTGTCCAGGGGCTCACGATCCAGTTGGAGGTTGGGACGGCACACAGATCACCGCCCCCCAGGCCGTGACACCCGCAGTGCTGTGGCTGGGGCCACCCAGTGGGGATGCCAGGGCTGAGACTCGGAGGAGGAGGAGTCAGGAGAAAAGAACGGAAGAGGACTCCCGGCTCCGTGAGTGGTTCCTGAATGAATGAAAGAAGGTAGGAAAGAAAGAGAAAGACGGACACACCGACAGTAGAGAAGGAAGCCAGGTGCTGCGAGGTGCCAGGAACAATGTTACGATTCCTTCCGCAGGCGAATGTCTGGCAATCTTTCAAATGGCTCGGATGTCACCTCCTTTGAGAAGCCTTCCTTGACACCCAGGCGGGGTCAGGCACCTTTCTGAGCGGCCCCCGCCCCGAGGCCCCGCTCTCCCAGGCCTCCCTCTCTGGGCAGTCACCGTTAGGTGATGGGTGTGTCTCCCCAGGACCGTGAGCCCTGGCTGGAGGGCAGGCCCAGGACTTCCCAGAAACATGCCTGGGCAGAACGAGGCAGCCGAGTCTGACCGACCCTCCCTGGAATGCCAACACCTTCGAGGACTCCTTCCAGCCTCCTGGCCGGATTCCAGAGGCCGGCAGCCAGCGTGCCTGCTGTGTACCTCTGGGCACGGGGTGGGGAGCCTGACATCAGGCTCTGAGGATCCCGACCATGAGACCCTAGACAGATAGCCTCCCCTCTCTGAACCTCAGCTTGCTCATCTGAAATGTGGGAAGCACAACTGGTCCCGCCTCATGGGCTGGCTGTGAGGGTTAAAAGAACTCCCAGATGAAATGTGGCTACAGCCGAGAAAGCGATCAGCAGATGCTCGTAAAAGAACGGACTGAACAACCGACTGGAGGGGAGAAGAGACTAGAAAAGAGGAAACGGGAGGGGCCTGGGCTTCACACAGCTCTCGGACACAAGATCCCAGCCCTGCTCTACAAATATGAGTGCACTTAACCCTCAAGGGAGGCCCCATTTTAGAGAGGAGAAAGCGAGGCACAGAGAAGTTAAGGTCTTCCCAGGGGTCACACAGCAACTAAGACAAAGAAACAAGATTTGAACCCAGGCAGCCTGAGCTCTTAACCGGGTGAAGTCTTGGACTCAGGGGCCTCCTTCGGGGTTAAACGGAACCCCTCTCTTTGTACAGAAGGCGGTAGGAGGCGAAAAGGCTCAGAGAGAGGGGAAGAGGGGTGAATGACAGGAGGGACCAGGCTCTTCCCCCCGGGGCCTCTGGATCAGGCCTGAGTTCCCAGGGGTCAACCAGCTAGGGTCCTGCAAGCCCCTGGGGGCCCTCATCTCCCTGCTCACCGCCCCGGGGCCAGGACGGCTCCAGGTAGGGCTGCGGGTAAGGACTCTGAATGTGGGAGCCAAGCACGTGGTGAGGAAGGGGGATATCCGGGCCGTGCCGCTCGCACACTCTGACCTTGAGCAAGCGGTTTCACTTCTCGGAGCCTCAGCTTCCTCTATAAAACAAACAGGGCCCGCTCCTGCCTGCCTCCCAGCGCCCGGGGGAGGATTAGACAAAGTGGTGTACCTGGCCCCCGCGGGGGCTCAATTAAGGCGAGCTGTAATTAATCTTTTTATTGTTATTCCCCTGGGCCTGGGGACTGGGGCTCTGTGCCTACAGCTGCCTGCCAGACAGCAAGGGGCTTGGACCAGGAGGGGCATCCCCCTCCATTCCAGCTCAGTGCCAGCGCCGCTGGCTACCCGCCCAGTTTCAGGCCTCCCAGAGCTCAGAACCCAGGTCCTGGGGGGGCAAGGAGCCCCTCCGGAAGGCCCACTGTTTCCCATAATTCTCCCCTCATCTCAGCATCTGTCCCCATGCTTGCCGCTCTTCTCAAGCCCCATTTCAGGGGCAGTCTCACCTTCCACACTGCCCCAAGCTGGAGACTGGGCCCTGGCAGGGATACCTGATCCGGCAACCCTCAAAGCCAGGCAGTCACCTTGTTCTGTCAGGTCAACCTCCAGAAAGTCTCTCAAATCTCTTCTTTCACATCCATCCTGACTGCCCGTCTCTACCTGGTCTGGCCTTCATCCTCTCCTGTTCAGGGTCCTGCCTCAGCCTCCCCCAAGCTCTTCCAGGCCCCGGTCCTTCACCTCCAGAGGGGTCTTCCTAAAGCCACAAACCCAATCCCATCCTTTCCCTGCCTCCTCAGAGTCCCCAGGCAGGACGCTCAGGCTCCCCATGCAGCCTCACCATCAACACTGGCCTCTCAGGCTCCAGCCCCGCTCACTTCCTCAGTGCTCGGCTCACCTCTGGGCCTTTGGCATCCCACTCTTCCCTCCTGGGGTTCCCTCTCTCCAGGTGACCGCTATCATTCTCCCTCTGAAACACTTCTTGAGTCGGTTTCTGTCTCCGGCCTGGTGGGCACCACTCACCTGTCCACCATCTTTCCGGGTCTCCAGCCTTGTCCTTGGGTCCGGTCTCTGCAAGGCCACTGGGGGATCCCTTCCATCACTAAGCAGCCTATGCTGCTCCTCTCTTCAAACGTCCCATGGCTTCCTGCCACCCTTGCGATGACATCCACACTCCCTGACCCGCCTCCAGGGTCTACCTCCAGCCTCACCTCTCGCCAGTCCCACCTCCTCACTGCTCCGGTCTGACCTGACCTTCCCACCAGAGGCTAGCTCTCCGCTAAGGCTCCCACGTGGGAGATCCCTCCCACGCCGCGCCCTGCCTGCAGGGCCCTCTGCTGTGGGCCTCCTCTCTCTCCTGCAGGATCAGCTCTATTGGTCTATAGTCTTAGTCTCTTCCGCTCTTTAAAAAACAAAAGCAGCACCCCGCACCCCCAATTTCTCCACTGCCCATCAGAAACAAAATTCTCAAAACCCCTGTCAACACTGGCTGTCTCCACTTCCTCATTTCCCATTCACTCTTCAGCGCCCTCCCCTCTGGCTACCAGCCCCATCATCCCCTAGAAACTGCTTGGGTCAAGGCTACCACCAACGGAGCCAAATCCAACGATCAATGCTCGGTGCTGGCTTTTGCAGCATCCCATCTCAGGCACATCCCCTCCTTCCAGAAGCACTCCTTTCTCTCAGCTTTCTTGATTTTCCCCACCACCTCAAGGACCACTCCAAAGCAGCCTCTTCAGTTCTAACCACTAGAATTCCTTGAGGTTCTACCCTAAGCCCCTTCTCTTCCAAGGTGACCTCCTCCATTCCCATAGGCTGTTCCAGTCCACCCAGAGGCTGATCCTGCCCAAATTCCTCACTAGAGAGTTCCAGGCTGGTCCATCTCTCCACTCAAGAGCTCCTCTGGGAGACTCAAGTCAAATCCGAACTGGTCTGTGCAGTGACTTATGAAACCCCTACGATATCTGGCCCCTGTCCTAAGCTTATCTTGTATCTGTTTCCCTGCTAACTTGTTAAAATTCCAGCCAAGCCAGCCAATCTCCTTTCATTTCCAACCTCAGGGCCTTTGCACAGGCAGCACCACCCACCTGGGACACTCCTTCCCAATTGTCCTCTGAAACTTAAATGCCTTTTCCTCGGTAAGGCTTTCCCTGACCAACCTCTCTAAGGTCGTGGCCTCCAACCCTTATTCTCTATGTCTCTGTTGGGGTTTTTCCAAAGGGCTCATCATAGCTCCTAAGTTATTTTATTATTTCTGTGTGTTTGCTCAATGTCTGATTCTCCTGCTAAATTACAAACTACCTAGGGCCAGGGCCACATCTGTGTCAACTGCTGCTGTGTACCTAAAGTCAAGCACAGTCCTTAGCACGCAGCGGATGCTCAATAAACGGACCGAATCAATGAATGAATGGGTGCGCCCACATCCTACTTTCCTAAGACTCTAAGTCATACTAGTCTTGGATTGCCTCATCTCTACCCCCAGAGCCTTCCCTCTCCTGGAGTAACCTCAAATCTCCTCCTTCCTGGCCCTCCCATCTAATGATCTATTTCCCATTCCCACGATCGCCTGCTCTATCAGGACAGTTCCCCCTCTTCCCCCAACTTGGTGTCTCTCCACTTGGAGTCTCCCCACTTGGTAGCGCCATCACTCCTCCGCCCCATGTCACGACTTGGTAGCACCCTCTTCAGGTCGCGCCATAAGCTGACACCTCTGGGGTCTCACATTTGGTGGTGCTCCCATTCCGGTCCCCCTCCTGTTTCACACTTGGAAGCGCCCTCCTCAGTCTCCCCACTTAGCACCCGCTCCGCTCGCCACTTCCAGGTATCACCCCTTCTCTCCGGAGCCCCCTCTGCCGCCCCTTGGTAGGGCCATCCTCGCCCTCCCCACGCCCGGTCACTTGGTAGTGCCTGCCCCGCGCCCAGGCTGCCGCTCCGCGTTGCCATGGTTCCGCGCGGGCCCGGCACCCCTTGACTTGGGGCTGCTCTCCACCCTCCCTCGCTCCCTCCAGGGCGGGCGCACCTTTGAAGTAGTCGTTGGCCTGCGTCTTGAGCTCCTCTGCCCTCTTCAGAGCGCCATCAGCCGGGGGCTCGTCCCGGGGGGGCTCAGCACACTCAGTCCGCTCGCCCTCCGCCATCGCCATGCCGCAAAGCGACCCCCACCCTGGCAACGGCCTCCAGCGGCACCCGGCCGAATCGTCGCGAAGGAGTGCCGACTTGCCGCTGCCGCTGCTGCACAAGTGTCGTAAAGCGCGGGCCCCGAAAGCTCCCTTCGCGCGCCTGCGCAGGGCCCTTTCGCCATAGAGCGCGCGGAGGACAAGGTGACCAGACGGCCTCCGACGGCGCCCTAGAATGAGCCAATGAGGAAGGCGAAAAGGGGCGCGCGGGCAAAAAGGCCCGGCGTGGTCCCGGGTCCCAAAGTTCCGTGTTCCGAGCCACAGAAGTTTCTCGGGGTCTTAGAGTGGGCTCTCCCTGCCGTCATCTCCGGATGGTAGGTGGTTTGCGAACGCTGCTAGTGGGTGTGGCTTTTCTTTGTGACAGTACTGTCCCTGACGCGGAACCCGAGCCGGGGGGTGTCTAGCCCTATTGTCAAGTACCTGTGTGACCTTGAGCAAATCTTCGTATCCTCTTCAGGGCCTCACTTATCCCTCTCTGGAAAATGGACAGTTTCTCAAACCGACAGAAGAAAGGGTCAGAGTTTCTAAGTTATTAACTAAAGGTACTCTGTATCCCCTAGACTCAGAAGTTTGTTGCACCATCTCCTTTCTCCGTTCTCACCCCTCATTCAGCAGCCTTCCATGGCTCCTCAGTGCCGTTAGGAGAAAACCGAGACTTTTTCTGATGAGCTATAAGACCCTGAATAGTCTAGCCTTAGGCAACATTTCCAGATGCCACTCCTATCCGCAATCCCCATTCACTGTACACCCTTCCGGGCCACCTTTCCCAAGCCCACAGCCACTACTCAATGCTAAAGTATAACGCTAAATTCTTTAAGGCTCTGCTCCGGCTCCCCTCCTGGGGATAGCACGAGATATCCCACCCTCAAAGTTTCTTGTCCTGGCAATGAGACCCTAGCACAGCCAACGGTCACCTGAGAAGCTACAAGCTAGTATCACCTCCATTTTACAGATAAGGACACTGAGGTTGGTAGAGGGCAATGCACTTGCCCAAGGTCATACAATAAGAAAGTCACAGAGCCAGAACATGAACCTGTCCCACCTTATTCCTGTGCCTTTCATTCTTACCCTACTCTCTCTCTATGCTTCAGAGCCTACCCTATCGGTTAGATTGTTGATTGTTTTGAGGGCGAGGGATGCTGTAATGGATCTGAATCTTGAATTCGAATACAGCTGAGCCCTTTCCTGCTGTGTGACCTTGGCCACAGTGATCATCTTCTTTGAACCTCAGTTTCATCTTCTGCAAAATGGAGATGATAACTGCCTGTTGTCTAGGATTACAGGAGAGTTTGATAAGAACATATATGTAAAGTGACAGGGAGCCTGACACACAGTACTTTTTATATCCTTTCCATTGTAAGTACTCAAAGTGGGACAGTACCTAGAGTTGATAGTTGGGGTAGGGGTTGGGGAGAGTGGGCAGCCTCAGGAGGTTATGGGAGGACCTTAACCAGCAGGAGTAGGCAAGGAAGACTTCTTGGAGGAGGGGATGTCTGAACGAAGATCTAAAGTATAAGTAGGAGATAACCAAGTGAGGAGGGAGGGAAGGGAGAAAGGCAGAGGGCACAGCAAGTGTCGAAGCTTAAAAGTGGTTTTCTTCCTTTGAAAAGATTCTTTTGTGGAACATAGGAGAGGAGTTATGACGGTGACATGGCAGGTCAGGCACACCCATGTACACATGAGTCTCTAGACGTACAATCTCTCTTTCATGTATAGACACACATGCACAGTCAAGTACAGAGAATCATGTCACACAGATAAACACCAGTACACAGAACTGCAGTGTCAAACTCCTATATGCGCATCCAGAATCACAACACAGACAACACACAAGTACAAAAAAAAAAAAAAATCACAATGCCTCCTACACTCAGGAACACAGAAATCCAACGTAATGAGAAACATACATAAGGCTGAGTCATTTCACCCAGACACTAATACACGGAGGAGGAATTCCAGCCCTCCCCATACACAGGTTCACAGAATTATGCCACAGCGACCCACACAGAACGAAAACGTCAGCAGACACGTGATGTTACATAGACCTACGAAGGAACAGTGTCACCCGCAGAATCACAAATGGACACCCAGTGCACTCACACCCCCTGAAGCAACCCTAGAGATGAGTCAACACACAGAGCTCTGGTGCCTACCAAGGCGAGATCTTTATGGAGGTTTAGAGATGAACGGGTTTCAGAGCCAGCACGGCTGGTCCGGTCCCGCCCCCCTCCCCAGCCCAGCCTAGGTCACCCCCTGAGGGAGAGAGGGGTCAGATCCTTCTCCCCCAGACATAGCACCGATCTGGACAGGCCATCTCTTGATGAAACGATGAGAAGTGCCTTCCAAAAAGGGGAGTGAATTGGGTGCAGAGAGAGAGGCTTTCTCCTGTGGGAGACCAAGAAGAGCACCATCGTAGAAAGAAATCTGGAGAGGGGTGGGGGCATGGGGTGGCAGAGAACTGAGGAGTCCAGGCCTCCTCCCCACCCCGCGATATGTAGACTGGGCTGTGCGTGTGCCTGTGCGGCTGGGGAAGTCTCCTGGATTGTGAGGGAGCCCTGGGTTCCCCAGATACTTGGAGTTAAGGTAAGTATATGTCTGGAGGACTGAGGTGGGGAGTGGAGGGGGGGTCTGGGACAGAGAATTTTTAGGGATATGAGACTGAGAACAGAGAGGCCCATTAGCCCAAGGACCTGGGGGGGTCAGGATCTGGAACGGGAAGGCTTAAGACAGAGAGTAGTAATTGGAGCTAGTTGAGTTGGGTGGGAAGCCCAGAATAGAATTAGGAGGGTGGGGTCTGAAATCAAAGAGTTAAGAGGTCTTAAGATTTGGAACCAGAGGAATCTACAGGGCAAGGTCCAGATTCTAAAATCAGCTGAATTCTAGAACCACAAGAATGTGGATCTGAAATCAGAGGCAGTTGGGAGGCTGTGAGATCTAGAAGTAAAAATAAAGAATAAAGACTAGAATTTGAGAAAATCAGAAGACCAAGTTCTAGAACTAGAGGGATTTGGGCAAGCTTAATCCTAGAACCCAAAGCTTAGAGCTATAAGGTCTAGAACCAGAAACGTTCATAAAGCAAGGTCTGTAATCAGAAGGTGTTTGAAGGCTGAGTTCCAGGTGCAGGGTAATTTGGAGTCATAAAATGTGGAATAAGAGGGAATTGGAGATTTTAAGGTCTAGAACCAAGGGAATTTCTAGGACAAGGTCTGAAATCAGAAGACATTTAAAGCCAGTTTCTAGGACCAGAGAAGAGAGATAATCAGATCTGGAATCAGAGTCTTGTAAATTTCAAGACGTAGAGGTTTATATATAGTCCAGAACCAATAAAGAAGCAATAAATCTACCTCATGGTAGAGATCATGAGGACTAGAGTGAAGGAGAACTGGAATGTGGTGTCTAGTTCAGAAAGTACTAACTATAAGCTCAAGACATAAAACTCGTATCTTCCTTTTGATGGGAAATGCAAGTCTCAAGTCTAGAGTTGAAAAGGAACAAGCTGGGCATCGTGAATCAAAATGATCTAGACGTTACAGATCCTGGATTTGGAAAGAAGTGCATCAAAGATCAGGAAGAGTAGCACCGATTGAGAGCTTGGGGTTGTGAGGTACAACATCAGAGGAAATCTTTGGTCTTAAGAGCTGGAATCAGCAGGAGTGGAAGCATGTGCCATTGGGAACAAGGGAGAAGTGTGGGAAGGGCTCTAGAACCAGAGGAAGGCAGAGAGTGAGTTCTAGAAGCAGAGGATTCTGGTGGTCCTGGGCCAGAGGGGGTTGGAAGCTGTGAGCCGTAGAACCAGACAGCTTTGGAGACTGTGAAGAAGAAAGTTGGAAAGTGTGAACTCTAGAATGAGAAAAAGCTGAAGACTGGGAGATCTGGAATCCCAGTGGCTTGGAGGATAGGAGAGCTAAGGCAGACCACACTGGGCATCGTGCAGTCTGGAACCAGAGATGGATGGGGGCGGGGCACACCATCTAGAACCAGAGAAGGCCTGAAGTTTGTGGTCTAGAACCAGAGAATGTTGACGGTTGTGCAGTCTAGAACCAGAGGAGGCTGGGAGCTGCACAGTCTAGAACCACAGAGGGTCAAAAGCTGAGTGTGGACTAGAACCAGAAAGCGCTGGAGGTTGTATGGTCTGGAAGCAGAGGCTGGAGGCTACACCAGTGATAGGAAAACCAGCGTTGGAGTTGGTGTCCAGATCAGGCTAGAACCAGCTGGAAGTCCAGAGTGGAGGTGTGGGCAGAGCTAGGTGGCTGCTTGGGAGACTAACGGCTCAATGAGAAGTCATGGGGCATGGAGGAGGGGGTGGTTAGGCAGTTAGGCCTGGCCCAGAGGCCCCCCTTCCCCATTGACACCTATGATGAGGTGGGGAGATCAGAGTCCCACATTCTTATAGACAGACCCCAGGTCATTTGTAGCAGTTAAAAACATACCATGAAAACAACAAAAATAAGAGTGAAAGAAAGGTGGATAGAAACATGAATATGATTATCAATACACCCCAAAGCCCAGAAATACAGATCTGGACCCCAACCTCCCCAACCCCTAACTGCCGAAAATAAAGCCGAGAGAGTTGAAGAAAAGGATGAGGTAACCAGGATTGAGAACCTCAAGGGAAGTCCTGAGTGAAGCAGGAGGGGGCCAGGGACCCCCTCCCAGAGGTCACTGAGCTGAGACCACCCCCAGAGCGCCCCCAAATGGTGGGGGGCGGAAGGGTGGGGGCTGAGGTAGGCCCAGGGCGGGCGGGGTCACCGAGAGGAGAGAGGGAACCCTTCTCCGGGTACCGCCATCCTGTGCGTTGGCTGCCGGCTTGGAGTATGGTTGACATCCTTTCTTGGGGAGGAGAAAGGAGATGAGAGGAGCACCTGACTCAGTTGGCCTGGGCCAAGCCTGCTGCTAGCTGAAAGTGGCTCCTGGGCTGGGCCGCATCCTCGTCCGGATAGAGAGAGAGCAGGGAGGGGCCCGGGCCTGTGGGGGAAGATGGAAGGAAAACCAATGGGGAGTTATCACCCCAACCCGTCTTCCCTCCCAGACAGTTAAAAGCCTGACCACTGGGACGTCCAGAATCTGCTTTCCAATGTAGAGGACCCGGGTTCCACCCCTGGTCAGGGAACTAAGATCCCGCATGCTGCTCAGTGCAGCCAAAAAAAAATTAAGTGGCAACCGTCCCACCGCCAAACTCCTTTCCGCCTGATGCACTATTTTCCCCAGTGGCACTGGTTTTCGTTATTTACTTCTTTGTTCTGGACTGACTCTCTCACTAGAATGTCAGCTCTGTGAGGGCAGGGAGTTCTGCCTATTTCGCTTCCAGGTATGTCTCCAGCTCCTCGGACAGCACCTGGCACTTACTGTGTGTTCAGTGAATATTTGTTACATGTATAAAGGAAAAGAATGAATTGAGGGACAGTGACCGTGGCTGAAACGGAGGACGTGACGCAGAGTGTCTGAGATGAGGCAGCAGTCAGACCTCACGGAGACTAGAGTCCAAGCTGAGGGCCTCCCTCTTTCTGAAGGGCACTAGGGATCCTTGGAAGAGCTTTGAGCAGAGGAAGACCAGGGTCAGGTTCGTGCTTTGGAAAGCTCCCTCTGGCTGATGCCTAGAGGTTTCAGGTGGAGCCACGGCTGTTGACAGTGATGCTGGGGCCACACAGACACAGCAGCTTGTCCCACTCTGCGGGGGGTCTCTGAAAACAGCATCACTGCAAGGGCAAGCTTTCTTGAGTGTTTCTTATGAAACCAGTCTCGGGAGCATCTCTACAAGTCCTCAAAACATCTCCTTAAAGTGTGAATTCTTACAATAGGCCCTCACAGAGGGGCTTCCCAGGTGGCGGTAGTGGTTAAGAACCCGCCTGCCAAAGCAGGAAAGTAGGTTCGATCCCTGGGTTGGGAAGATGCCCTGGAGGAGGACATGGTGATCCACTCCAGTGTTCTTGCCTGGGAAATCCCAGGGACAGAGGAGCCTGGCAGGCTACAGTCCATGGGGTCGCAGAGTTGGACACGACTGAGCGGCTGAGCACACTGTCACTAACAGAGGCGGGAAACCGAGACTCTAGAAGCAGAAACCGTCTCCCAAGGCCACAAGCTGGGAATGACCAAGGCGCAATCAGACAAGGGCTTGGGGAGACCTGGGCTCCGCTTCCACCTCAGGGGGCAGCTTTGGCCTGCCCCTGTCTCCCTCAGGGCCTCTTCTTTCCTCCCAGGGTGCCTCCCAACCCCCGAGAAAGTGGGAGGGGCTCTGTTTCCACATGTGCAGGCACTGACACCCCATTACCACCCTCAGAATCACCCCACCTTCTCTCAGCCATTTAAGGCACCACTCACGGGAGACAGGGACCCAGGGCCCGTCTACCCAGGTTGCTACTCACCCAGGGGCTCATTCAGTTCCAGGAGGTGGGTGCTGGGATCCTGCCGGCTCCCTGGGGCTGGTCCTCCCGTCAGAAGGAAGCTCTAGGGGACAGAGACAAAGCCACTGTCATTACCATCATATCCAAGGAGGCAGGATGGTGCAGTGCTTAAGGGCACCGTGGGGCTCAGTGGCCACTTATCAGCTCTGTGACCTTGGGTGAGCTGCTGTCCCAGACATGCTCTGCAGCTCCTTCCAGAGCCTTGTTCTTCCCTTCTCCTGGGCCCCAGCAAGCTACCCTGCTCCCATGGACTCCATCTAGGTGCAGCCTTGCTGCTCCTTGTTTGGGTTTTTTTGCTCCTTGCTTTCCCTTGGGTTTCATGTGATGGGAGATACCAGCAGGCGGGAGGAGGAAGACCAGGGGTATTTGATCTTTTAGCTGCTTCCCTGCTGACTTATGAGTTGACTGTGTCCCTCCACTGAAGGTTTCAGCTCTTACAAGGTGGACCCTACTCTCTCAAGGATTGGGTCCCCACCCCCTTGCCCTGTGCCTTCAGGCTAGAGGTGGTGTTGCTAATCCCAGGGTCTTGCCCACACTTTTACCCACGGTCCTGTTACTAAATTCTCCTTAATACCCCATTTGAGCATGATCTCTGTGTCCTGTCCGGACTCTGACTGATAGAGTTGTTTAACCTCTTGAGTGTAAATGTGATTAATAATAATTGGGAATTCCCTGGTGGTCCAGTGCGCTTTCATTGCTGAGGGCCCAGATTCAATCCCTGGTCAGGGAACTAAGATCCCACAAGCTGCCTGGCATGGCCAAAAACAAATAAATAAATTTAAAGAAAAAAATTAAAATAATTATTACTATTCAAGAGTGGCTGTAGGGATTGAATAATTTACTCATGCTAGGCATTTAGTGTAGTCAGCATCTGGCACATGGTAGATACTCAATAAGTAAGAAACTGTTGATATTATCAACCTTTATCAACCTGATATTATACCCTCATGTTCAAACAGCTCTGTTCAGACTGAGAATTCAGGCTTTTGTTTGGTTGGTTTTTATATGACTATTTATCAGCAGCCCACTAAGGAGCAGCTAAGGGCCTGATTTCATTGCATCTCATGCCAGTCCTATGGAATGTTAACTGTCCCCACTCTGCAGATGAGGAGACTGAGGCTCAGAGTGGTGACAGCACCCACACACCCAAGGTGTCAGAGTTATTAGGTGACAGATCTGGGGTTTGAACCCAACTCAGTCTGACTCTGAGTTTAACAGTGTATGTACTGTTAAAGCTACACTAATAATCCAAGGCCAGGATAGCGCTAGATTTGCCAGGGGGTGGGGGGAAGGGGGAGGAGGAGTGGTTCCCATGGGAGGTGAGGTTTCCTACAGATATTCACCCTTGTCATTTCTCCCCTTACTCTGCTTATTTTTATCTTCTTAGCACTTACCACCAACTTAACATCTATTTGCAAAGCCCTTTCATACCTATTTGCCTGAGCCAGCAGATCAAGGTCCTGCCCTTGATGGGATGACCAACCATCCATTTGACCTTCAGCCAGCCCCTGCCCCCCTTGTTTTTCCATCTCTGAAAACAGTAGGTTTAAGCCTCTCTGGTTCTGAGGGCCAGAGAATCCCACGCAACCCCACACATACCAGGCTGAGGGGAGGCAACAGGAAGTTTTCGGGTTCTAGGCTGGGGGGCCGTTTGGGGGGCCTGATGCCCAGGAACTCCACCTTCTCTGCCTCGTCTTCTGAGCTCGGGACCAGGGCCCTGGAGGGAGACAGGCAAGAATCTCAGGGCCCAGCAAACCTGGGCAGGTGTGGGCCCCAGTATATGCAAGTGAGGAGCATCCATTCACTCCCCCAAGCACCCGTTTATTCCTTTACTCATACACCCACCAGTCCATTCATTCATCTGTCAATACAACTTCCCATTCATCTATCCAGTGACCCATCGCTCACCCACATACCTGTACAGCTTCCATCCATCTGACCTTCCATTCATCCACCTATCCATCCATCCACCTACTATACTCATTAATTTTCTCCCTCTCTCATTTCACAAATCCTTGTTAGGTACCCACTGTATCCAGCTCCAGGCTGAGAGTCTTGGAAAATAATGAGATGTATCCATGAAAGCCTCGTAAGAATAGTTACGAGACCACCCTGGAAACTAATGGGCTCATGCCTGCAACTTGAAGAGCGGAAACTTGAGTATTAATAATAGTGATCCAGGGGGCTTCCGTGGTGTCTCAGTGGTTAAGAACCCACCTGCCAATGCAGGAGACACGGGTTCGATCCCTGGTCCGGGAAGATCCCACATGCTGCAGAGCAGCTAAGCCTGTGCACCACGACTATTGAGCCTGCACTCCAGGGCTCGGGAGCGGCAACCACTGAAGCCCAAGTACCTAGAGTCGGGGCTCCACAGCAAGAGAGGCCACCCCAATGAGGTGACCAAGCACCTCAACGAGACTAGCCCCTGCTGTCTGCAGCTAGAGAAAAGCCCAGGCATCAATGAAGACCCAGCACAGCCAGAAATAAAATTGTTACAGAAAAATAATGGTCAGACATCTCTGAAAGGGGAACATGGAGCCTCTGAAATTATACGTGAAATCGTGTGTAGGTATGTGTGTGTGTCGAGTTTCTTGGGAAGAGTTCGTGGCTTTCAGCAGATTCTCAGAGGTGTTTAGGAAACTTGGTTCTGGTCAGGTTCTCTGACACCATGGCAGTGTCCTCTTCACTGTGACAAAAACTGTCACTAGGCCAGAGATACGTCCTAAAGGAGAGGTTGGCTGGTGGGATGTGGATAAACAATAAGAACCGTGGAGGGAGCTCCAGAAGGAGGGCACAGCCCAGACAAAGACATAAAGATGGAAACAAACATGGCAAGTGCTGGGGACACCAAGGGCCTGGCTGGAACAGAGGTCAGGATAGGAGGAACAAGGAGGGGTGAGGCTGAAAGTAGGGGGCAGGAGAAAGATGGGGTCAGGGACCTTCTCTCTACCTCCCTTTTATCTACCCCAGCCAGGGATTGAACCCGCGCCCTCGGCAGTGAAAGCACAGAATCCTAACCACCGGACTGCCGGCGAGTTCCCTCTACGCTGCCTTTGTATCCCTGCTCAACTGCAGCTCACCTCTTCCGAGCCCCAACCACGGGGGAGGATGCTGAGGGGTCCCCTCTGGAAGGGCTGGAGCAACTCAGCCGGGGGTCACTCCCCCAGCGGGGCAGCAGGGAGGTCTCAGGGGTTGGGGGCGACATGCCGTGGAAGCTCCGAGCACGGGGTCGGGGGACAGCCCCTGGAGGTCTGTGGTAGGCCCTGGGTAGCTGCTCGCTGGAGTTGAGCTGAAAGTCATCATCCATGGAGATGTAGGGGGCCAGCATCTCCAAATCCAGAGCATCGACGTCCTGCAGAGGGCAGGAGGGAGTTAAGAGCGTGAGCTTTGGCCTTGGATGGACCTGGGCTGGAGTCCCAGCTCCACCACTTCTGTGTGCATGAGGTCAAGGGTCTGAGCCTCAGGTTCCTCATCTGTAAAATGAGCAGAAGGACTCTATGGTAGCCAGTTGCCAAGATGGCCCCCAAGGATCCTCGCCTCTTCGTATTTATGCCCTAGTTTAGTCCCCAGCTACTGTGTCCAGTCAATCCTAAAAGACATCAACCCTGAATATCCACTGGAAGGACAGGTGCTGAAGCTCCAACACTTTGGCCACCCAATGCAAAGAGCCAGCTTGTTGGAAAAGACCCTGATGCTGGAAAAGATTGAAGGCAGGAGAAGGGGGCAACAGAGAATGAAATGGTTGGATGGTATCACCAACTCAATGGACATGAGTTGGAGCAAACTCTGGGAAATAGGCAGCCTGGCGTACTGCAGTCCATGGGGTCACAAAGAGTTGGACACAACTTGGTGACTGAACAACAACGAAGACCTTAGGAAGACAAAAGGTGGGGTCTAGAATATCCTTAGTCTGACGAAAGGCACTCTAGAGTTTAAGGATGTACCTCGCAGGTCTTCTCAATCAAACAATAGAACTTCTATTAAACTTCAGAGCCCTGTCACTCAGCCATCTCAACAGAAGCCTGAAGTAGAGAAGAGTTTATCTCAGAGATTAGCGGGTATGGCTTTTGTCTAGTGGAGTGAACTCCAAAGACATGAACAGAAGCATTGGCAGCTTGGACTGAAAGGGAAAGGGATGGTACAAAATGAAAAGGGACCTTTGGACCATCAAAACTCTCCAAGCAGAACGCAGGTTACAAAAACCACTCAGCTGCAAACACGGGCTACCTTTTTCTAGGAAGGATGACAGTGAATTGCCAAGAGCCCAAAGGGTAGAGCCAAGAACAGTGGAGAAGAGCCAAGAACAGTGGAGAAAAACTACTGGGAAATGGTAGGAATGAGTTCTGATCCAGGAACTTTCTTTTTTTTTCAATTGAAGGATAATTGGTTTACGATATTGTGTTGGTTTCTGCCATACAGCAACATGACGAGGGACTTTTGATATTTGCCCAAATGGATTTCAAAACTGCTGTGGATCAGTGATCCAAGTGCTCTCCTTCCCCCTACTTTTTTGAATAGGAATGTTTTGGCAGTTATTCTACGCCTGTCCCCATCACTGGATGTTGGGAATGTGGGTGGCAGACAACTTGTCTCTTTAGTTCAGAGGTCAGCAGATTGAGAGGAACGGTATTGGAGGTGCTCAGCCACACCCAGACCTGACTTGGGTGATGAGATTCTGGAGTTAAAGTTGATGTTGTAATGGGAAGAGACTTTGGGGGGCTTTGGGAGGGGTGAGTGTACCTTGTGTGAGGGAGAGACATGAATCATTGGCGGTCCCAAGGATCACTGCCTTCTGGCGTTCCCACTTGTTTGTGACTGCCTTCCACACTGTGCCGCGGTTGGTCTGTCTGACCAATACAATACAGCAGAAGTGATGGGATGTCACTTCTGAGGTTAGGATATAAACGACCGCATCTTCTGTCTTGGGTTCACTCTGTCTCTCGGATTACTTGCCTCGGGGGAAGCCAGCTGGCGTGCTGTGAGGATGCTTAGGCAGCCTCTGTACAGGCCCACATGGTGAGGAACTGAGGCCTCCAGCCAAAGCCATGAGGGCCTGCAGCCTGCCAGCAGCCATGTGCCTGAATTTGGAAGTGGATCCTCTAGCCCCACACGACTGTAGCCCGGACAGAACCTGATTTCAACCTTATGAAAGACTCAGACAAAACCATCCAGCCACGCTGCTTCCAGATTTCTAATTCTCAGAAACTGTGCAAAGTAATGAAGGTTTGCTTTAAGGTACTGAGTTTTGGGGTAACGTGTTACACAGGGACAGATGCTAATACGTCATGCCACTGTCATTTCTCTCTCCAGACCACCAATCATCCAAACACTTTCCATCTACCATCCATCCAACAGTCTGTCTATCCCGCAACTCAGCCATCTCCCTACTGTCGCCCACCTAGTGAATTCAGTGATCCATCTATCTATTCATTAACCACTCCACCATCCCTCTCTCAAGCTTAGATGCGTCACCTAGAACCCAGAGGTAAAGACCGCTCCTTCCATGCCAGCCCTTACCTGAGCGATATCTAGATCTGTCTCCACTGTCTGCAGGTCTTTCCCAGAGGCCAAGACTTTGTGTGCATTCTCCACGTCCACAAGGATTTCATCTGGGAGATCAGCCTGCGGGGACAGAGTAGAGACTCAAGGAAATCTTGGGCCTGGGACATGCTGGCAGTAAGGCAGTCTAAACATTTGAGCTCAGGCTGGAAGTGAGGGTCAGTTGTCAGACAGCTGGGACACCAAGCAAGTCAAACAGCAAATGTGAGTTTCTGAACCTGGGTGTGCAAAAGTCTGAGTGCCTGGGTGTAGATTGACAGAACACACATCGGAGGTTCAAAAGACCGAAGTCTGAGGCCAAGATACTTGGGCCGTGGCGGGTTAAAGATCCTAGAGTCGGGGGGGAAACAATGCCGAGTCCAGGTGTCCCAAGGGTAAGGGTGAGGTCAAAGATCACAGTCTGTTTCTCTGGTGGGGAGAAGATGTTTTGGGGGATCATGAAGGTGGAGATAAGGAAAGTCAAGACTAGATAATATGGACCCCTGAGTCAAAGGTCAGCTTTCTGGACTCTTAAGTAAAAACAGTAACCATTATGGTCTGTTGAAGTCTTTACCAAGTGCTTGTCATGAATGATATCACTGAAACCTTGCCATAACCAATGAGGTGGCTACGTGCTACTATCCTAATTTTACAGGTGAGGAAACCGAGTCCCCGCTTGTCCAGGGTAACACAGCTCTACGTGGCAGAATCAGGGTTTGAATCCAGGTTCGAGTAATCTAAAACATCAGGCATTCTTGTCTCTGTGAGGTCAAAACTCAGAGAACCCAGGACTTCCTAGCAGTGCGGTGGTTAAGACTCTGTGCTTCCACGACAGGGGGTGCAGGTTCGATCCCTGGTCAGGGAACTAGATCCCACTTGCCGTGTGGTGCGGCCACAAAGTAAAAATTTAAAAAAAAAAAAAATTCAGATGTTCAGTCACAAGCAATAAGGGGTTACCCCTGCCAGTCCCAAACATCCTACATTTTGATCCAGATAACAGTTGAAAGAATCTGGAATCTAGATCTTGAAGGAACCCCAACTCCATCTCATCCCCAGCCTTTCCACTCCACAGAGGGAGAAACTGATGCAAGAGAAAAGCAAGGTTCAAGCCAAAGACCCAAAAGCCTGGATCCTGAGGGCTGCAGTGGAGGGAATGCTTACCGGAAGAGGACTCTGGGGGCGCCGTGTGGCTGGGGGTGCACTGGGGGTGGCAGCTACTGAAGTCCCGTCCAGGATTGGTGCCAGAAGGCGACGGAGGTCAGGGCTACAGAACCGTCGGGGGTCAGCGGCCAGGGCGGCCTCACTCAGGGCAGGGGGGTGCAGGAAAGCCAGGATCTGGGGGCCAGAGGCGTCTGCAGAACACATCAAGATGGGTAGGACGCAGGAGGGCCACTCAGGGCTGAGGGCAGAGCCCTCTGCCCACCTCCGGGAGCAAAGCTGATGATGTAATCAGTATGGACCCCATTCACAGCGTTGGGAGCTGAGTGCTGGAGAAGAACTGCTGGGCCAGGTGCCATCCCTTCAGTCACCCTGAAGGGTCCTAGGGGAGCGGGGGCACACAGTAGACAGGGACAGTAGCAACTGCCCAGCGGTGGGGACGTGTTTTAATATTTCAGATTGACACAGCTGGACTGAGGCACAAAACACCTGATTCTCCAGTAGCACAAAACAGCCTTTGGCCATTTGGCTCTGGTGGAGGGAGGGTGAATGGGCATGTTGGGGGAGGAAGCTGGCCCAAGATCCTCAAGGAGGTTCTAAGGACCCTGGAGGTCAAGATGTGGTCCCGAGCCAGTTCTGAGTCAGAAACGGAAAGGGTGTGGGTGACCTCATACCATACCCAGGAGCATGGGTTGCTAGCAACCCTTTGCAGATGGTGAAGCCCTAAAGAACAGTCAGGGAGGGGAACCCATTTTTCCAGGATTGGATGGGGAGGGTAATGCTATTAAGCAGGAGAGAAGGAAGAGGTAAAAAGAAGCCAGATATGGAAGGGTCTAGATTATTGGAAGCCAAAGTATAGTGAAGTGGGAGCAGGGAACAAACTGAAAGTGGGGACAGTTGGGAGTCACAGCAGGATTCAGAGCACAGGATGACAAGACAAGCAATACAGGAGAAGAGGGAGGGCAGAAGAGAGAAGAGCATTCTGGGCAAAGGAAGCTGCATGTGCAAAGACCCTGGGGCAGGAAAGAGTCTGTTCTGTTCCCAGAGCACTAAGGAAGCTGGTGTGGTTAAGAGAGTGAGAAGGGGAAGGAGGCAGGAGGCAGGTCACACTGGGCCAAGCGGGTCAGATGAAGGCACTTGGGCTTTCTCCCGAGCATCCTGGGGACACAACCCCACCCAGCCCCAGCCCGGCCTCATACCAAGTCTGTCCCCAGGATTAGGGGCATCCTTCTGAGAGGGGCTGCCCCGCTGAACGTGTCTGCGAGAGTGTCGCTCCGTTTGCTCCAAGGACAGCACCACTTCGGTCTCTTCCACTCGGCTGGGGTACAGGGCAGAAAGGGTAGTGGGAGTCAGACAGGGTGCCTGGCCCCACCCCTAGGCAGTCCCTTCCTAGTGATGTCCTGTTACAGGAGGCCATCTCGTCCAGGGGTGGGAGGGCATTGTACAGAAAATAATTTGCCATGCTGACTTGTTTTAAAGATTTAAATTTTGTTGACTGCTTTTTAAATTATATTAAGAATAGCATTGAAAAGAAAGTTAAGGGTGTCTTCCCAAATTCCCTCTGTGGAAGGAAAGGCAGGAAAAAAAGAGTTGGCGTTTAACATAGCCTGGGAAGAGAGAAAGGGAAGAGAGACTGAGGGGCCATGAGCGGCAGAGAACAGGGAGGCTGAAAGGCATGAGAACTAAATACTCTCTTTATAGACATTTACTTATAAATGCATTCTTATAAATGTATTGATGAAGACTATATATGTACCATGTTCTTATGTTACCAAATATGAAGAATTTATAGGGATATATTTTATGAATAAGATTTTATTTAGGAAGCTTCTATTCATAGACATTTGCCACATTCAAAGGAACGAATTTATAAATATATGCTTCTGTCCCTCGTGTCTTCCTGCCGCCCCCTCCCTCCCCAGTCTCTAGCTGCAGAAGCAATCCAAATGTGCCTTCTGCAAACTGGCTTCTGGATAATGGGGCCCAGGGTGGAGGACCAGACCCTTATTTGCATCTCATTTGCATAACAATCTCCAGGATGGAGTGTGGGTGGTCCTTACACCAGCTCTTCCAGAAGCTGGGACCCTGCCCCATCCTCTCCCACCCCTTCTGGGCTGGAAACATCCCAATTGAGGCTGGATCCAAAGCTGCCCCACCCCTCTAGAAAAACAGAGGCTCATACAGTCACGTGTACACACACTCTGTACTCACAGGCACAAACAGGAACCTTCGTATACCCCCAGGTGTATTCCTGGTCAGGTAGGCACACATACTCTACGCTGGGGCTAACACATGTGCCTACATGCCACATGGAATGCACATATTCATTCCTTTCAGACCTTTCCTTGTTCGTGCTCAGTCGCTCAGTTACGTCCAACTCTCTGTGATCCCATGGGCTGGAGCCCACCAGGTTCCTCTGTCCATAGGATTTCCCAGGCAAGAATACTGGAGTGGGTTGCCATTTCCTCCTCCAGGGGCTCTTTCCAATCCAGGGGTTGGACCCACGTCTCTTCTACCTCTTGCACTGGCAGGTGGACTCTCTGCCACTGTGCCACCTCAGAAGCCCTTTCCTAGACAACCAGAAATACTTAGTGGTTAAGAGCAAGGGCTCTGAAGCCAGCAGCCTGGGATTCAGATTCCAACTCTGCCACGTACAAGCTGTGTGACCTTGAGCCTATGGCTGAACCTCTCTGGACCTCATTTTCCTCTTCTGTAAAGTGGGGATAATAATAGTACCTCCTCCCCCAAGTTGTCATGAGTCCTAAGTAAGTTAGTATATGTCAAATGCACAGAACTGTGGCACAGGATGAGCTCTATATACTTGCCATCGTTGTTTATTGAGCAATAACTATGTGCCAGGCACTGGAGTTTCAACAGTGAATAAGACAGACAAGACTTCCGCTCTCATGGTGGGAAATGCTAGTGGGAAAAGACAGACCTTAAGTAAAAGACATTATTTGTTGGCAGATGTATCTATGTCATTGTTGTTATTTATTTGCTAAGTCACATAAGACTCTTGGTGACCCCATGGACTGACTGTAGCTTGCTAGCCTCCTCGGTCCATAGGATTTCCCAGGCAAGAATACTGGAGAAGGTTGCCATTTCCTTCTCCAGGGGATTTTCCTGACCCAGGGATCAAACCTGCATCTCCTGCATTGGCAAGCGGATTCTTTACCACTGAGTCACCAGGGAAGCCCTATCTATGTAATTACAAAGTGTATTACACACCTTTCCGGTAAACAAAGCACTTGAAACATGGCTGGTTGGAACTGAGATGTATCGTCGAGTAAGTGGCTTCTCCAGTGGCTCAGCGGTAAAGAGTCTGCATGCAATGCAATCCCTGGGTTGGGAAGATCCCCTGGATAAGGAAATGGCAACCCGCTCCAGTCTTCTTGCCTGGAGATTCCCACGGACAGAGGAACCTGGCAGGCTACAGTCCATGGGATGGCAAAGAGTCGGACATGACTGAAGTGACTGAGCAGGTCAGTGTAAAACACACCCCAGAGACTTACTTTCCTGATGGTCTAGCGGCTAGGAATCCATATTTCCAATGCAGGGAGCCTGAGTTCGATCCCTGGTAAGGGGACTAGATCCCACATACTGCAACTAAAGATCCCACATGCCCCAGTGGAGATCAAAGATCTCTCATGCCACCTGGGAGCAGCCAAATAAATAAAATACTAAAAATGATAAAATAATACACACTAGATTGAAAAATTGAGTATGAAAAAAGAATCTAAAAGTCTCAATAATTTTTAGGGGACTTCTCTGATAGTCCAGTGGTTAAGACTCCTAGCTTCCAGAGATTTTGCTGCAGGGGGCTGGGGTTTGATTCCTGACGCAGGAACTAAGATCCCACATCCCACTCAGCATGGCCAAGAAATCTTTACAACTTCTTAAATAATAATTTTTAACATCAATTACATGTTGAAATGATATTTTTGTATGCATTAGAATATGTACACATGTACCTATAACATAATGTACAATAATTTAATAGTCTATCATTTATTACATTAATCCATATAGTCAAAGCTATGGTTTTTCCAGCAGTCATGTATGGATGTGACAGTTGGACCATAAAGAAGGCTAAGTGCCAAAGAACTGATGCTTCTGAACTGTGGTGTTGTAGAAGACTATTGGGAGTCCCTTGGACAGCAACATCAAACCAGTCAGTCCTAAAGGAAATCAACCCTGAATATTCCTTGGAAGGACTGATGCTGAAGCTGAAGCTCCAGTACTTTGGACACCTGATGTGAAGAGCCGACTCATTGGAAAAGACTCTGATGTTGGGAAAGACTCAAGACCAAAGGAGAAGGGTCCTCCAGACCTGCTTGGGTCAAAACTCAGCTAACTGTGTGACATCGGGCAAAGGACTTCCTCTCTGTGGTCTTCAGTTTTCCCTCCTCCAAACTAGGGATCGAGGAACTTCCTTGGTGGTCCAGTGGTTAAGAATCTGCTTTCCAATGTAGAGGATACGGGTTCAATCCCTAGTCAGGGAACTAAGATTTCCCATGCCTCAGGGCAACTAAGCCCACACTGCCACAACTAGAGAGCCTGCTTGCAGCAAACGACTGAGCCCAGGCACGCTGGAGCCCATCCGCCACAACTAGAAACTCACACGCCAGAACGAAGACCCTGCATATGAACTAAGAGCTGATGCAGCCAAAAATAAATAAATGATCTGTTAAAACGGGGATCCAAATAACGGCTATACCTCATGGGCTTCTTGGGAGCACAAAGCCCACGGTGTAGAATGCTGTAAGTGCCCCAAGCAAGTGAGTTTTATTTTTATGGAGCAGGTGCTACGGGCAATGGGAGGAGGCTCAGGTGTGGAAGAGGAAGGATGGCGTCTACAAAGTGTCAGCACTCAAGCAGGCACCGAGACCCACGCAGCTGCATGCCACACAATATTCATACTCAGTGCTTCTCATCTCACAGTTAACCTCCTTTCAAATCAGAATCTTTGCATAACTTGTAGCCTTGAGAAGAATCAGAGCAAAGGAGAGGGGACCTCACTGTTACTGAGTAACCTCCTATTCATGCTTCATCCACTTTCTGCCAGTAAAACTGAACTCCCCAGCCCTGCTCTTTGCTTAGAGGGTGAAAGATTGAAATTCCAGGGCCTGGCCATCCAAAGGCAAGTCTTCATAATGAATAAAAGGAGCTTCCAGAAGAGACAGGAGGGCAGGTCCCCTCTCCTTTGCTCTGATTCTTCTCAAGGCTGCAAGTTTTTCAAAGGTTCTGATTTGAAAGGAGGTTGATGGGAGAGCATTTCGAAGATGACCAGGCTTGTTTTCCTGTGTATGAAGACTTGCATAAATATTCCTGTTACCAACCTCTGTTTTCTAATACAATCTCTTCTTGATCAAAAAGACCCTGGGAGGGACTTCCCTGGTGGTCCAGGGACTGAGACTCCGTGCTCCCCATGCAGGGGGCCCCCATTCGACCCCGGTCGGGGAACCAGATCCTGCATGCTGCAACTAAGAGTTCGTATGCCACAACTAAAATTTGGCTCAGCCAAGTAAATAAATTAAAAAAAAAACAAACAAACAAGGAAACTCCTATGGTTTTAGAAATGAATGCCATGTCCTGGGAGGCAGACTTCAAAGAAAAGCTGTAATTCTCTGTCTTGGGTGATAATTAGCTGCCCTTGTCGCATGTTGTCATGGTGAAAAACTTCTAAGATGCATGATGGAAGGGGGGAGGAGCCTATGCTTTACCACCACACGCTCATTAGAATGGTTCCGATGAAGACAGAGGAAATCAACCCTGAATATTCACTGGAAGGATTGACGCTGAAGCTCCAATACTCTGGCCACCTGATGCGAAGAGCTGACTCACTGGAAAAGACCGTGATGCTGGGAAAGACTGAAGGCAAAAGGAGAAGGGGGCAGCAGAAGGTGAGATGGTTAGACAGCATCACCAAATCAATGGAAATGAATCCGAGCAAACTCCGGGAAATAGTGAAGGACGGGGGAGCCTGGTTTGCTGCAGTCCACATGGTTGCAACGTGGGACAGAGCGACTGAATCTCAATGAAGACAAAAACAGACAATATAAAATGCTGGCAAGGATGTGGAGGACTAGAACCCTCACACAATGCTTATGGGAATACAAAAGGACACAGCCACCTTAGAAGGCAGTTTGGCAATTTTTTCTGAAGTTAAGCATACACCACCCATGCGGCCCATCCATTCCGAGGTGTTGATCCAAGAGGAATGAAAACATAGACCTCACAATATCATGGATGAGAATGTTTCCTTTTCTCATAATCACCCCACATAAGTCAACAGTTCAAATGTCCTCCAATTGAAGAATGGATAAACCGTGGTCCACACATATTCATAGCATAGATTACCTAGCATCAAAAAGGAACTGATGGATACACACCACAACATAAATTTAAAATCTATTAGGCTAAGTGAAAGAAACCAGGCTCAAAGGCTACATACTATAGAAGTTCGTGTACATGACATTCTAGAAAAGGCAAAATTCTAGGGTCAGAGATTAGATCACTTGTGCCCAGAGACCACTAGGGGGTGGGCTGAGGTTACTATATAAGAATTCTGGGAGGTGATGAAACTACTCTATAGCTTTTTTTATGTTTTGACCTTGCTGTGAAACTTGTGGGACCTTAGTTCCCCAACCAGGTATTGAACCCTGGCCCCAGCAGTGAAAGTCAAGAAAGAAGCCAAGTCCTCACCATTGGGCTGCCAGGAAATCCCCTACTCTACAGCCTGACTGTGGTTGGGGTTACACAATTCTGCGCATTTGTCAAAACTCACAGAACCACATACAAAGAAAGAGTGAATCTTCTGTAAATTACATGTCCGTTTTTTAAAAGGCCCTACGATTCAGCTGTCTTATAACCTGAAAATAGTCTTTTTCATTTAAATTACCAGCACACACTTATGTATTTGTGTCTACATGAAGATGCCTGTGTGCCATCAGTCACACGTGTTCTACATACATGTGCACGCTTCCTCTCACGTGTGCACGTGCACATGCACACGTGAACATATACACACATACCTGTTCATACATATGCAGACCAGACCCATGCACACAGACATCCCACCTCCTTCCCGCTTACCTGATCAGGAAGTGGACGCAGACGATACTCTCAGATTGGGGACCCCGGCCCCCTGACACCACTGTGGCCTGGGTCTGGGTCCACAGGTAGCCACCACTCCGGGCCAGGAAGCGGTACTGCCCCGTTACTGCCTGGCCCTTGCTCAGCACTGGGGAGGGGTATGGGGAGGGGTTAGGGAAACCGAGGAGAGAAGGCAATGGGGCGGGGCATGGGGTATGAAGGGTCAGGGAAGAGAATGTTCCCTGGGGCTTGGGGAGCGCGGAGCTGGTGTTGGCTGGCGCCACGCAGCACCGGAAATGGAACCTGAACACATACACGTATGGATGCTCTGGCCGACTGCATCCGAGTCCAGCGCGTGGATGTACTCGTAGGCGGAACAGCCAATCAGGTCGTCGGGGCTGTAGCCGGCAACCTCCGCGATCCTGAAGTGGGTGCAGTGGAGCCTAGGTCAGTTCAACTGGCTGAGGTGGAGGGTGGTTGAAAGGAAGGAGAGGGGGGATACAGGGCTGAAGCCAGCAAGACAGAGAGAGACAGGCTTGTAACAGAGAGAAAGGGAGACCAAGGAATAGGAAAAGGAGTGTGGCAGGCTGAATAATGGCCCCTGAAGATGTCTCCGTCCTAATTCCCTGAACCTGTGAACACACTACCTTCTACGGCAAAAGGGATTTTGTACATGTGATGAAGTTAACGATCTTGAGATGGAGAGATGATCCTGGATCCCCTGGGTGGGCCCAGTGTAATCACGGGAGTCCTTACAAGAGGGGGGAACCACACAGTCAGAGTGAGAACAGAAGATGGGATGATGGAGGCGGAGGTGGAAGTGATGTGCTTTGAGGTGGAGCGAGGGACCATGAGCCAAGGGATATAGGGGGTCCCCAGAAGCTTCAATGGCAAGGAAACGGATTCTTCCCTGGAGCCTCTGGAAAGCCTTTTCATTTCATAAGACTCTTCTCAGACTTGTCACCTCCAGAACTCTGAGATAGAGAATATATATTGTTCTGAGCCGCCGCCGCCGCCGCCGCTGCTGCTGCTGCTATGTATGTGGTAACAGGATACAGCAGCCATAGGAAATTAACAGCAGAGGAGCGTGCGTGCGTGAGGAGCGTGCATGTGTGCGTGCGTGAGGAGCGTGCATGCGTGCGTGCGTGAGGAGCGTGCATGCGTGTGTGTGTGAGGAGCGTGCATGCGTGCGTGCGTGAGGAGCGTGCATGTGTGCGTGCGTGAGGAGCGTGCATGTGTGCGCTCAGGCGCTTCAGTCCTGTCCGACTGTTTGCAACCCTATTGGTGGTAGCCCACCAGGCTCCTCTTTTCATGGGATTTTTCAGGCAAGAATACTGGAGTGAGTTGCCATGCCCTCCTGGAGGGGATCTTCCTGACCCAGGGATTGAACCCGCAGCCCTGCATTGCAGGTGGATTCTCTACCCACTGAGCCACCTGGAAAGCCCGAATAGGGGAGGAGAGAGAAGGTAAAAATGGGGAGAGTGATGAAAAGAAAGACAAAAGAGAACGTGAAAGAAATAGGAGAGGGGTAGAGAAAGGAAGAAAGAACATCACAAAAACAAAAGAACGAATAGAAATAAAAAGTAACCATGATGATAATTATTTTAAAAAATAGGCACGTCTAGGCTACTCTGCACCAGGCAACTCACTGAGTGCTCAGAGCACCTGTTCTAAGTAGGCTCTGTTCTCAGTTCACAGGATGGATGAGGAAAGTGGGGTACAGAGAGGTGCGGTCCTTAAGCCAAGGATGCGCAACCAGCATTTGAACTCAAACAGTCTGAACCCAGATAAGGAGACCCACATACAGGGAACTTCCTTGGCATGTTCAGAAGTTACGACTGCATTTCCAATGCAGGGGGCTCGGGTTCAATCCCTGCTCGAGGAACTAAGATCCCCCATGATCAGAGGCATGGCGAAAAATTAAAAAAAAAAAAAAAAAAGACAGACAATTCAGAGGCAGGCAGACATATCAAGACAGAGACAGATGGAGTCAGAGAGCTGGAAACAGACCAGAGAGAGAGGCTGAGGGTGGGGGGTAGGAGAGGAGATGGTGAGTGAACTTGGGCAGAAAGGAAGAGGAGGAGCCGGGCTTGGCAGAAGTGAGTGGGCCCCTGACTCCTGCCCACCTCTCATCACAGTAGGTGAACTTCATGTCCAGGCTGTGGCGGCTGAGGAAGGCCCCTCGGCCCAACGGGGGCTCTAGGCTGCCAGGGTGGGGGATGGCTTCACAGATTAGCACCAGGCATTGCAGGGGGGGCTCCAAGTTGGGACTCCCAGCCGGGGAAGTCTGTGCTGGGGGCTTGTAGACCCTCATGTGTCCAGAACAGTGTAGTACCTGGTGGGGGTAGTTGGGGGCAAGAGGGTGATGTACCTGGGCCTGGGGCTACCCAGGGGGCTGGCAGGAATGATCCTATGGGCCCCTCCCCTAGAGAACTGAGGATTTCAGAGCCCCAGCTCAGGGAGCTCTGAGGACCCCCAGACCCCGACCCCATAGAGACCCCAACCTAAGAAGGTTCTGACAGTCTCCAGATTCTAAGACACAGGGAGCTTTGAGGACCCGATTTTCCTACCCCATGGAGACTCCAGACTCAGGACGCTGAGGACTCCCAGCACCAGGCCCACCGAGATCCAGACTAAGAAAGGATACAAGGACCCCCCGATCCCCAACCTCCTAAGTACCCAGAGGATGTCCAAGACCCAGCCTGAGAAAGCCCCACTGGATCCCGGGCCCAGGAGACCCCTGGACTCCAACCAGCTGAGGGGAACTTTAGGGTTCAGGTCCAGCCCTGGCGGGCCCCTCCCCTCCAGGCCAGATCCTGCCCACCTTCCAGGTGGCTGCCTTGAGATTGAGGGTGCGCCCGCGGCTGCTGAGGGTGCTCTTCATGCGCAAGGAGAAGCACCGCCCCGTGGGGGCCTCCGGCTTCTTTTTGGACAGGCCTGAGGAGGGCCACGGGAGGGGGAGGAGGGGCAGGGAGGGGGTGGGAGAGGGAGGAGCTGGTCATTGGGTAGCTCAGGACAGGGCCCATGTCCCTCCAGCACCCTGGTTACTAATCTCTTCCCAGCCTCATCCTCAAAATCTAGACCTGAAACCAGAGAGGGTCTCCCAGGGGTTTGCTGCTCTTTAAGACCCGCGCCCCACCCCACCTCGAGCGGGGTGAGCCCCTGCATTCCCCCAGGGCAGGGCCACAGCGTCCTTCTCTCCCCATCTTTTTTTCTCAGTGGACAGGGAAGCCTGGCATGCCGCAGTCCATGGGGTTGCAAAGAGTCAGACACGACTGAGCGATGGAACTGAACTGAACTGATTCCAGAGGGGAGAGGATATGCTGAGGGCAGGATGGAGCCTCAGTTTCTGTAATTTAAAGGCAGAGACCTCCAGGGAACTCACTCTGCCGGGGAGTCAGGGCATCTTGAAGTTCCTCTTGGTCACAGGGATGGATAAAATCAAAGATATTGTGTCCAATCAGCTCCAGCTGGGAGGGAGGGAAGCAGAGGGGTGCCTTGGAGGAAAAGCATTTTCACAGGGGCCTCTGACCCACCTCACTCTTCCCATCCTCATCACCCTGCCCCAATTCATGAACCTGGATTATTTTCCTAGTCTCCTTATTCATTCATTCATTCATTTCTTCAACATGCCAGGCCTTCTTCTAGATGGTGTGGGCACAGAAGTAACTACAAAGACAAAACCCCTAACTCTCAAAGCTTACTGAGTAGTAGGGTGCATGCTCGGTCGCTTTAGTCATGTCTGACTTTGCGACCCCATGGACTGTAGCCCGCCAGGCTCCTCTGCCCATGGGATTTTCCAGGCAAGAATACAGGAATGGGTTGCCATGCCCTCCTCCAGGGGATCTTCCCGACCCAGATATCGAACCCAGGTCTCCTGCATTGCAGGCGGTTTCTTTATCAGCTGAGCTACTAGGGAAGCCCTTATGATGTAATGATGGAACATTATCTTAGAGGCGGTGGTCAGAGCTAAAGCTCAACGGGGGAGTGATGAGATCTTGGAGTCCTGGCTCTGCCATTTCCTAGCTCTGGGACCTTGGAACATTTACCTCTCTGAGCTCAAGAGCTCAAACTAACAGAGAAGTTGGCATCAAGAGTGGGATGGGGACTTTCCTTGTGATCCAGTGGTTAAGAATCTGCCTTGCAAGGCACGGGATGTGAGTTCAATCCCTGGTTGGGGAACTAAGATCCCACATGCTGAGGAGTAACTAAGACTGAGAGCCGCACCTGAGAGCCAGGAAGGCCACGACTAGAGAGTCCATGTGCCACAACAAAAGATCCCTCATGATGCAACTAAGACCTGACGCAGATGAATAAATGTTCTTTTTCAAAGAGTGGGATAACAAGGCAAGGGAAAGGAATAGATGCCAACTGTGGAGCTCATCGGTGTGATATAAGGAAAAAAAAAAAAAAAACAGTAGCCCTCTCATGGGACTGGGTGAAAGATGAGCTGGAATTAGTTCTACTCCCTAAGTCTCTTGTCTCCCCATCCCCGGGCCCCTCATTCTACTCCTTTTCTCCCATTTGGGACCCCACATCCACCATTTTATGGAGTTTCCAGCCTCTAGATACACTCTCTCCAATTCTATCTCTGTGCAGTAGCTAGAGCGATCTTTCTAAAATGAAAATCTGATGGCACCTTTCTGACACAATCTCTCCTCTGCTTAAAATCCTTCCACAACTCCCCAGTGCCCTAGAGACACACCTTCTATTTCAGTCCTAAATTTTGACCTCTAGCCTTTCTGTCACTTTCTCCCACTGCACTCTGCACCTAACTCAGAGAAATGTCCCCAAAGGTTCTGCTTTTATCTCACATCTGTGTCTTGGCATATTCTGTTTCCTTGGCCATGTACCTTCCTAGCCTTTGGTGGTCCCAACTATTCACCATACCCTTTGACTGGGTAAGTCCTTCAGGTTTTAGCTCAGATGTCTTTTCCAGGAAGCCCTTGATTCCCTCCCAGTCTGGGTCAGGTACCAGCGTCCACCCCGGGCTTGTACAGCCCCTTAAGCTGCCCCACCCTAGCCCTACCCATTCCAAATTTTCCTCTCTGGTGACATATTTGCCTCCCCTTTGCACTGTGGGCCTTGTAAAAGCAGGGCTAAGGTGGTTCTGGTGCCATCCGTATCCCAGCATCGCCTGCACAAAGTAGGAGTCCCTCTTACCTGACTGAGGCCCAGGTGTTTGCTGACATTTTCTGACAGGTAAGCCATGTCTCCCTCGGCGGTGAGCACCATAACAAAGCCCTCCAGGGCCTTCAGGTAGCAGGCATCCAGCGGTTCGCCCCCTGCTCCCACCTGGTTCCACTCCCCTGGTGTCCGGGCCAGGATGGATGGGGTGTGTCCAGTCAGCCGTGAGCCCGCCCTGGCTAGCCTCCCTCTGCTTTCCTTCATTCAGAGGGACTTACAGGTACCCCCAGGTGAGTGGGGCACATCCCAGTGACTGGGAGTCCCAAGGAAGAGGGAAGGACCAAGGAGGACTGGAATTCTAAGGGAACAAGGCCTCCCAGGGGTACAGAATTCTAGGAAGGCAGGGGTCTCCCAGGGGGATAGAACTCTTGTTGTTTAGTCAATAAGTAATGTCCTATGACTCTTTTGGGACTTTAGCCTGCCAGACTCCTCTGCCCATGGGATTTCCCAGGCAAGAATACTAGAGTGGGCTGCCATTTCCTTCTCCAGGGGATCTTCCAAACCCAGGGATCGAACCTGAGTCTCTGGCATTGCAGGCAGATGCTTTACCACTGAGCCATCTGCGAAGCCCCTAATAGAACCCTGAGGAAGGCAGAATCCTAACGGGATGAAATTCCTAGGGGTCAAAATTCTAAGGGGCCAAGGTATAAGGGCAGTCAGAATTCCAAGGGGCCCAAGCTTGCCAAGGGTTCAGAATTCTTGGGGCAGGACCTTCCAGATGGGCAGAATTCTAAAGAAGCAGGGACTCCCAAGCGACAGAATTCTAAGGAGGACAGAATACAAGACAGGAAAGTCTAAGGGGCAGAGTCTCCAGAGGATGACTCCACTTTCCCCATAATAAAATCTTTTCAGGGTCCTGGGATTCCAAGGGGTGTGTGTTTGAGAAAGAGAGAGAGAACGCCTCCTGCTGAATTTTAGTTTAACAGGGTGGGAATTCAAGGGGACAAACAATACAACTAGTGAGCCTAGCTGAGAAGATCTCCCAGGGGACCAAATCATAAGGGTCCAGGTGCCTTAGGGAGTTTAGTGAAACAGTGAAGTGAAAGTGGTAGCCGCTCAGTCCTGTCTGACTTCGTGACCGCATGGATTGTAACCCGCCAGGCTCCTCTGTCCATGGAACTCTCCAGGCAAGAATACTGGAGTGGGTAGCCATTCCCTTTTCCAGGGGAATCTTCCGACCCAGGTGTGGAACCCGGGTCTCTTGCATTGCAGGAGGATTCTTTAGGGTCTGAGCCTTCTATTCCCTAGAGTTCTAATTCTAAGGAGGCGGAGCTATGCAAGGGAGCATTCCAAAGGGCGGGGCCTAACAAATGACAGACTTCGAAGAGGATGGATTCCTAGGACTGGATTCCGATTGGCCAGAACTCGAAGGGGCGGGGCCTATCCAGGGACTTGATTCCAGAGGGGCGGGGCTCCTCCGGGAAGCCATCTGGGGGCGGGGCCTTGTCGGGACGCGGCTTCCCGGCGGAGGGGGTCTCCTCGGGAGGTACCTTTCCGAGGGCGGGGCCTTGCCCAGGTGGGAATTCCCGGGGGCGGGGCTCACCTGCGGTGCAGAGGCGGTGCATGCGCAGGTAGCTGATGGTGAGGCGCATGATGGAGGCCTTGTCCAGGTGGGCGCTGACCCCGCGCGCGAAGGGCAGCGTGTGCGCCAGCTGGTACAGCACCTCGGTCTCCTGGCTGCGCCGGCTGCGGGCCGCATCCCGGGACTTCTCCTTGCGCAGCTCCGTGCTCGACCTGCGGGCATGGCCTGCGTTCACTGGAGGCGCTCCGGGAAGGGAAAGAGTTGGATGCGGCAAGCACGTGGGCTGCTGCCACATGGGTCTCAGAGAAGTCAGAGCCGCGACTGTGCAGGCCTCGCTGTGTGGCCCGGGCGAGTTCCTGGAGCTCTCTGGGTGGGCTATACTATGGAGTCGCTCCTAGCCTCGGGTTTTATTGTCTGTGCGCCAGCCCATGCTGCCCGCCGGTGCCTCACTCCTCTCCAAGGCGTGCCCGGGGCCGCCCTGTCCCCTCCCCGACTTATCTGCTGATTATTCCCCGGGCTTGGGGCGACTGGGTAACAGGCAGGCCTCCTGCTGGGAGGAGGCTGGCAGAGATGGCCAGGAACCAGGGGAGGGAGGGTGCAAGAAGATGCCTGCAGCCCTCTCCAGGCCCTCTGCCCTACAACCTCCCTGAACCCCGTCTCCTGCCCTTTTCCCTCCTCAGCTGAGCTGAGTTCTCAGAATCTTGGAGTACAGACTCAAAGTCCAACGACCCATCTCCCGGGGCCCTTCCAGGGAGATACAGCAAACCATCCCTAGGGTCCTGGGGGGTTCTGTTCAGCCAATGGCTAACCACTCACCCCTGCCCTTTAATCCATTTCAAATGCTTGAATTCTGTGTTGGAATTAGAAATTCTGGGGTTGGAAGTAGAAAATTATCAGGATTTTTGGTTGGTTGTTTGTTTTCAGAAATATCTGCCACTTATCCAGCTTTTACTATTATGTCAGACCCTGTGCCATGTGTGTAACTTAACCTATGCAGCTCAGACATCCCTAGGAAGAAGATAACATTCTCCCCATTGAACTTATGAAACCCAGGCACACAGAGGTGCAGTGCTTGCCCACAAGGAATGAAGCTAAGGTTTGAACACTGGTCTGCCTGAATTCTTCAGTTTCCTCTGTTGTATGTATGTGCTGAGTCGCTTCAGTCATGTCCAACTCTTTGCGATCCTATGGACTGTAGCCCTCCAGGCTCCTCTGTCCATGGGATTTTCCAGGCAAGAATACTGGAGTAGTTTGCCATTTCCTTCTCCACAGGATCTTCCCGACCCAGGGATCAAACCCTCATCTCCTGTTGTATGGCCCTGGATCATCTCCAGGTTTTAGTACTTCTTCCTGTTTCTGGACTGTCTTAAAAGTCAAACTCCAGGTCTCTCTGAATCCAAACTCTATAGTTTTTTTGGGGGGGGAATGATAGAGTATGTTACATATAGTATAGTATATGTAAACTTATCTATATTGAGATACTACTATTGGTAAAAAAAAAAAAACCCATAAATTTGTTGTTCCCTTGCTAAGTCATGTCCAACTCTTTGGGACTCCATGGAGTATAGCACCAGCCTCCTCTGTCCTCCATTATCTCCTGGAGTTTGCTCAGATTTGTGTTCACTGAGTCAGTGATGCTATCTAACCATCTCATCCTCTGCTGCCCCCTTCTCCTTTGACCTTCAATTATTCCCATGATCTCCAGTGAGTTGGCTATAAATGGCAACCCACTCCAGTATCCTTGCCTGGAAGACCCCGTGGACATATGAAAAACCATTAATAAGCAGCTATAATTTGCTAAGTATTTATGAGTCTGACATTGCACTAAGTAAGGATTCAGCCTACGTGTACTCATTCAATCCTAAGAAAGCCCTAGGCAGGGACTCCCCTGGTGGTCCAATGGTTAAGAATCCACCTTCCAATGCAGGAGACAAGAGTTTGATCCCTAGGAGGGGAACTAAAATCCCACATGCTATGGGATAAATAAGACCAGAGGCAGCCAAATAAATAACTTTTCTTTTAAAAAAGAAAGCCTAGGCTCTGAAACCTCCATTTCACAAAGGGGAAACTGAGACTGAAAAAGTAAGTCCTTCGCCCCCAGAGTCATAAAGCCATTAACTGGAAGAGTTGGGATCTGAACTCAGGCAGTGAGATTTCATTCTTCTTCATTCTTCTAATTCCTTTCTTATGAATCAACAACCCCCCAACCCCTACCCCCGGCCCGGCCCCTTCCACAACCTCCATGGAAGCAAAACCTGAGAAAGGGAAGCTGACCTTCCTAAAAGCCAGAGGCCATTTCTGGGGCATCAACTGCACACCCAAACAGGAGCCCTGCAGCGCCACCCCCAGGCACAATGGAGGGAGGCGTGTGGTGCCTCCTGTCTCTCTACAGATGGGAAAAATCTCATGCAAGTGGGAGGGAGGCGCAGAAGGGGACAGGCTGGGTGGAGGGGTGGAGGGAGCCAGCAACTGCCCTCATCCCCTCCCTCCTGGCTGGCGGGGGGCAGGGGCCTCCAGTCCTTCTCTGCCCAGAGGACATTCCGTCCTCCTGTCCCGTTCTGTTCCAGCCTTGTTTGTCTTCCTGCCCAGAGGGTGGGGGTGGGCGGGCCTCACTGAGCTGGGGGCCCAGACGGAGGGAACAGGGAATGGGAACAGGGACGGGGGGTAAGGGTGGGGTTGGCCCCCCCACCTCCCGGGCAGCTGGGCTCTACACTCCTCTCTGTGGCCGACTCCTTCTCCCTTCATAGAAGGAGCTAGCTGGTGGCTGCGGCGGGACCCTCCCTCTGGCTTCCAGCCTGCTCTCCGGATATTCTGACAGCAAATGTGGGTGGGCCTCTCCTGGTCTCTGGCCTTTCCCCGTATTTATTTACATATTTTAATTTTATTATTATTATTAAAGTTTTTATTGAATTTGTTACAATGTTGCTTCTGTTTTCTTGTTTTGGGGTTTTTCTTTGGCCCTGAGAAGAAAATGGCAACCCACTCCAGTGTTCTTGCCTGGAGAATCCCAGGGACGGGGGAGCCTTGGTGGGCTGCCGTCTCTGGGGTCGCACAGAGTCGGACACAACTGAAGCGACTTAGCAGCAGCAGCAGAGGCATGTGGGGTCATAGCTCCCTGACCAGGGATGGAACCCCTACCGGCTGCATTGGAAGGCGAAGCCTTAACCACTGAACCACCACGGAAGTCCCTGGCCTTTCTCTTTAAACAGACTTGGGGCTAATTCCTCTGGTTCAGCATTCCAGTCTTGACTCCATGATCTATTAGCTGTGTGACTTTGGACAAGTGGCACGGCCTCTCTGCGCCCAAGAACAGCACAAATACTCATGGGGCTGTTGTGAAGACTAAATGAGTTACTGTATGTCAAGGGCTTAGAATTGAGGCTGGCAATTGGTCAATGCTATATAAAGGTTCAACTCTTTGCGACCCCATGTACTGCAGCAGAATTCTCCAGGCAAGAATACTGGAGTGAGTTGCCACGCCCTTCTCCAGGGGATCTTCCCAACCCAGGGATCGAACCCAGGTCTCCTGCATTGCAGGCTGATTCTTTACTGTCTGAGCCACCAGGGAAGCCCAAGAATACTGGGGTGGGTGGCCTATCCCCTTCCCCAGGGGATCTTCCCAACTCAGGCATCGAACCTGGGTCTCCGGCATTGCAGGCAACTTTTATTATTCCCTCTTTGTCCACATCAGGGATGGAAGGCTTAGGAGGCTCGTAGGCTCTGGAGAAACCTTTGGGCTTCGGTGGTAACCCCATGGTGTGTTGTGTTGTGCGTGTGCAATCACACGTGACTTTTACACAATACTTTGAGAAAAAGACTAAATCATAGTGATACTAATAATAATGATAGCGCTGGTGTATTGAAAACTTATGAGCTTAGAGATCCCATTAACTCCCTTCAACAACCCTGCTGCTGCTGCTGCTGCTAAGTTGCTTCAGTCATGTCCGACTCTGTGCGACCCCATAGACGGCAGCCCACCAGGCTCCTCCATCCCTGGGATTCTCCAGGCAAGAACACTGGAGTGGGCCGCCATTTCCCTCTCCAATGCATGAAAGTGAAAAGTGAAAGTTAAGTCGCTCAGTCATGTCTGACTCTTAGTGACCCCATGGACTGCAGCCCACCAGGTTCCTCCGTCCATGGGAGTTTCCAGGCAAGAGTACTGGAGTGGGGTGCCATTGCCTTCTCCTTCAACAACCCTAAGCACCTGGAAAAGTGATCTCCCTTTTACAGAGTCAGAAACTGAGTCTCCAAGCAATTGCATTATCAGCCCAAGTAACCAAGCTGGTAATCCCAGGACCCTCCACCAATGCGCAGCAGCTATGCTCAACGCTTCTGTGAATCCAATCACGCATTTGCTTTTGCCCAGAATCCTGTCTGACTTGAACAGTTTATTGCCCACCTATGGAGTATTCTGCCTCAAAGGTCTGTCCCATTACCACTCATCATCTAGATCTGGTGCAGAAGATGGGAAGTAGAACCTTCATTTTCCAGGCTATGAAACTGAGGCTCAGAGAGCAGCCTGCTGGCATAAAGCCACACAGCCGGGAAGCTGGTGAGATACGATTTGAACCCTGATTTTGGGGCCTGGGCTTTTAAGTGCCATGCCTTGGTGAGCATGCCACCCAAAGGACCCCTCTCCAGCCCCTCCACCACCCAGTGGACCCCTGTCCTTTCCCCTGCTCCCACCCCTGCTGCCTCCGGATTTCCCCAGCTGGCCCCATGCCCAGCCCTGGTCCAGCCCCTTGGCACTCTGCCCAGGTTGAGACGTGCAGCTGGAGCCCTGCCACCCTTCCTCTGTGTTCCAGCAGAGAACAGGGGGTGGAGCCAGACTGGGAGGCCCCAGGGTAAGGCCTGGGATGGGGACTAGGGCCTGGTGCCCCCCCTACCAGGAGACGGAGAAGCCCACTTCTTCCCTGTCCTGAAGAAATTGCCCCTGAGAGCAAAGGAACGGAGAAAGTGGGGACACTGGCCCCACATTCGGGGCTGCTCCTGGGCCTCTCCTGACAATCAACTGGGTATTGGGGGTCTTGCAAAAAGTATAGAGGATCTGGGGGGCCTTAGGCTGAACCCATGCAAGGATCCTCTTGGCAATGCCCTGAGGTGGCCTGAAAAGGCCAGAGGCAGGGTTTGGGTTGGAGAAGGGACTTGGGGCAGGGGGTTGGGAGAGTCTCTCTACTCCTGACTCTGCGCATTCCCAAGGACCTGGTAATCCAGTGGGGTGCCTGTACCCCAAGTTCTCTGTTCTCTGGGAACCCTCTGACCTAGGAGACACCCAGGGCCAAGTGCCCATCGGGGCTTCCCGAGAATCACCTTTGCCTGGGGTGGGATGGCAGTTAGCCAGAGCTGGAAGAGGGGGAAGGAAGTATGGGGGCCCACTCACCATCACCCAGACCCTCTTTGGCCCAAATGCCATCCTAAGGGTGCAGGAGGGGATGGAGCGTGGCTGGGATCCGGGTGCAAGTTATGAGTGGGTGGTGCGCAGGCTCAGATGACACCAAAGGAAAGGGCTGTCCTTAGATGGGGAGGGGGTGAGCGCCCCCAGCTCAGCCAAGAGGGGCCCCCACCCAGCCAGGAGGGGCTGGGCCAGGGCTGGCCCAGAAAGGGTGGGATAGAGTTTCCCTGGCAGGCCCAGAGCCAGAGACTAGAATAGAATTGGTGGGGGAGTATAGGTGAGGGGGGGAGGGATGTGAAAACATGGGGGTGTAGACAGATCCAATCAGACCTGTGAAGCCAGGGAGGAGGGAAGGGGGTGAGGCTTCCTGGACGCCTCAGATTGGACGGGAGAAATCAAGGGCTTGAGATACTTTCCGGGGTTCCATGCAAACATGGCCAGACAGGACCCCCTGGCTGTGGACCCAGAACACCAGTTCCCTGTGCTGCCCAGCAGGTCTGCACCTGTTGGGAAGGGAACACAGAAACCCACTCCCTGCCCAGGATGACCTAGCTGGCTGCTGCAGCAGGGGGCGCACCCATCACAGCTCGCACTGAAGCAGGCATAGCACCCTCTCTGGGGTCTTCCCAAATAAGGCTTGGGTGCCGCTTCCCACTGTCAAAGGGACTGGGTGGGGTTGGAGGAGTCAGATAAGAGGCTAGACTTTGGGAAGTGGGTCAGGCTGTTTTCCTATTATTAAAGGGATGACCCTACCTTTCACAAGAATACAAGGAAAGCCCTTGGGAAGGGTCCCCCAGGTGGCTCCTGAATCTGCCTATTCCTAGGCAACCCAAGGTTTGGGAAACAGTATCAGGGAGGGTCCAGTTACGGAGGTTCCCTCTTGAATCAATAGCCGACTCCCAATTCCAAGGGATTCCGTTTATCTGGGAAGGCTCAATTCGGGGCCGTCCTGTATCTCCTAGGACCCCAGGGGTCTTGCGTCAAAGAACAGCCTCAATTCTGGGGGCTCGGAGGCCAGAAAAGTTACTTACTCTGAAGAGGGAAAATGCCTCCCGCAGAAGCCTGGGAACTGCTCAAATGCAACCGCCCCAATTCCGTGGGGACCCCGAGTTTCACCCCTAATCAGAAAGGGAAGCGAACCCGGAGCAGCAGGAAACCGGGGATCAAGACCCCGAAGTCGCTCCTGGCTAGAGGGGCGTGGCAGCCTGGACTTGGGGGAAATGCCCCCACCCCTGCTATCCCCTAGGGTGGAGGGTGCGGCGGGGATGTGCCTGCAACCGCCCGTCCGAGGGCACCCTAGGCTTGCACCCGCTCCTTCCCCTCCCGGCTCAGGGGTCGCTGGAAGAAGAGCCCCCAGTTCTCATCACTCCTGCCCGCGAAGCCCAGTACCTTGCGCGCTGTAGTCCCAGCGCCATGACTCGCCAGTCGCAGCTCCGGAGCCCTTCGAGGCCCCTAGCCCCCTCCCCTGCCCCGCGAGCCCCCTCCTCAGCCCCTCCTCCCGCTGCACGGTTGGCTGCCCCGCGCCCTGCCCGCGGCTCTGATTGGCTGATGGGTCAGTCACTTCCAAGAAAGAGGCGGGACCAGAGACCGAGCCTTAGAACGCCAGGCGTGTGTGTGTGCAGGGGGCGGGTACCGAGGAATACACACACACACACCGCCACACCCCTTGCCGCGGACTTCTAGGCAGTGTCACCCGCACGGTGCACAGTCGGCGGGCCTCGCCTTCTGGCCCAGTCTATCCCGCCAAGTTCCGACACCGACACTCTTCTGAACCCACCTAGTTCGCTCTGTCCCTCACACCCCAGCCCCCACCGTCTAACTCCCACCCCCGGCTCACCCCTCCACTTTCTACCCCCAGATGGGCCCCTCCGACTTCCAATCCCACCCCCTCCAGTGGCCAAGCCCTGCCTCCGGAGTCGCCCAGCTCCACCTACTCTGTCTCGTCTTCCCCATCCACCGAGCCCCCCGCTTTTCCTCTTCGCCCCCAACTCCCAACCCCACCCACCCCAGTTCTACAGTCCCTCCCCTTCTGTACCGCACCGTCCCCTCTCAGTTCCCTGCCCCTTCCTTCCACCCGCTCATCCCTCCGTCTCGCCCCCATACCCCCTGGTCCGCGCTCCTCTGGTCTGGCACCCCTCAGTCCCCAACCCCGCCTCCTTGCCTCTTGAACTCTCTTTGCAGGTTCTCTCTGGTGAGTGATTAAGTTTATGTCAGGCAAATTTTCAAAACTCAATCACACCCACTCTTCAGAAGAGCGGAGATGTGGTAGCTTTCTACCAGTGAAATAAGTAAGAAGGTAGACAGGGAGTGTTACAATTGGCTAAAGTGGGTGTTAATCCACCGCAGGTCAATATTCTGGATACAGCTTTGGGCAGAGAAAAGGACACTATAGCAGAAGTCTGTGGATTTTGCCCACCCTAGTATCCCGTTCAGTTTTCTTTTGGGGAACTTCTTCTCTCTTCTTTATTTATTTATTAAATACTTTTACTTATTTATTTATTTGGCCGCACCGGGTCTTAGTTGCAGCACATGGGATCTCTAGTTGCAACATACGAACTCTTAGTTGCAGCATGTAGGATATAGTTCCCTGACCAGAGATCAAACCCAAGCCCACATGCATTGGGAGTGCAGAGGTTCAGCCATTGGACCACCAGGGAAGTCCCTCGGTCTATTTAATTTGAGCAGGACTGGCCGTAACCCTCCCATCACCAGCTCCAGGGACTGGTGATAGGTTGGTTTAGTCACTAAGTCATGTCAGACTCTTGCAACCCCATGGACTGTAGCCCACCAGACTCCTCTGTCCATGGGATTTCCCAGGCAAGAACACTGAAGAGGGTTGCCATTTCCTCCTCCAAGGGATCATCTCAACCCAGGGATCGAACCCAGGTCTCCTGCATTGGCAATTGGATTCTTTACCACTTAGCCACCACGGACTAGACCTAGCCAGTTTATTCTGTTTCTCAGATCACAGTGATTAGTTCAGGGAAGGTATGTGACCTAACCTAGCCTAGTGACAACCAGCCCTGAGACATTTGCTGCAACTATCATGAAAGATGTTCTCTTTCTCCTGGAGTTGCCAAGCTAGTGGGATGTGAACCTGGAGCTTACAGGGCTCTGTTGCCAAGAAAGGCTTTATGAGATGAATGTCAACACAGGGGAAAGCAGAAATGAAAGTTTGTGAAAGATAGTCTTGACACTAGCACTTAGGTGCCTGAATCTGGCCTTACCTGAACACCATTTTAATCATGGAACCATTATGGGGTTTTTGGTGGTTGCTGTTATTGTTAAATATTGTTTTATTTATTTACTCTGTGCTTAGATTAGTTGAGTTGATGTCAGCTGCTTACCCTCCAAAGAATCTGGATAAACTGAGGGACTATGTCCTAAACCTCAGGAGAGAGATGTGTGAATGAGAGGCCAAATCTAGAAAAGGCTGCAGGAGAAGCAGTATTCTATTCAAGGGAGCAGGGGTTATCCAACTCACAGCAGAAAGCCAATCTGAGGCCTTACGGTGTCCAAGGAAAACTAGCATATGTTAAACAAAATTAAAACAGGACTAAAACTTATACACATAGATGCGCCAGGCATCTATGATCTAGGTATGATCTAGGTATGATCTAAGTTTAATGTTTTAAACTTCACTTGGTTGTTCCTGGCAGCAAAAGCAATACAGGAAATGTGTTTGTTGAAATAGTTTCTAAGTTTTGCTAAAAGGATATGTCTGAGGGACTTCCCTGGTAGTCCGGTGGCTAAGACTCTGTGCTCCCAAAGCAGGGGTCCCGAGTTCAATCCCTGGTCAGGGAACCAAATCCCATATGCTACAAATAAGGTTTCACACGCCGCAATAAGAAGATCCTGCATGCCACGACTTAGATCAAAGATCCCATATGTTGCAGCAAAGATACGATGCAGTCAAATAAATTGATTGATTTTTTAAAAAGGAGTGAATTTTTTTTTTTTTTTTTTTTGCCTGAGCTGCATGGCTTATGGGATCGAGCCTACCTAGTTCACTACCAGGGATCAAACCCAGGCAGGCCCCTGGCAAGGGAAGCTGAAATGATCTGATGCTTCCTCACTCACCTTCCTGGTGGTTGATGCTGCCTGTCACCTAGAACCTCCCCTGGGGACTGTGGCTAGAGCATCTACATGTGGTCCTTCCATGTGGCTGCCTGGGCTTCCTCCCATCATAGCCGCCAAGTCCCAGTGGAGAGGAAGACTGAGTGAGAACACACGCAGAAGCTGTGTCTCCTTTACAACCTAGCCTTGGGAGTCATCCAACGTCACTTCCCGCGCATTCCTTCCGTCAAGGCAATCACAAAATACTGCCCAGTGGAGGGAAAGAGACTCCACATCTCGATGGGAAAGATCAAGCTTCCACAGGGAAGAACATGTGGACCTGGAAACATTACTGCAGCTATTTTGGGGAAATATCTGCCACGCTTTTTACAGAACATTACCTTGGAGTTCTGCCTACAAGCAGTGCCGTGGAGGTGGAGTCTTAGGGTTTGGGATATTGGAAGAAAAAATGCGTATTTTATCAACAGGGAAATAGGGTTCAGCAACAAAACCCCAGAACCACGAACATACCCAGTCTGACGAGTCAGCATTACTGGCTACTGTTTTCTGGGCATCTGCTTGGGCATTTTACCTGCTGACGTTCACTTTATGACTCACTTTCCCTGCTGTCGAAGCCTGGGGAGAATAGCTCCTAGCCGTTCCACAGCCGCCACCTCTTGTGATCTAATTCTTTTTTAAATTTCTAAACATATTTATTTATTTGGCTGCACCTGGTCTTAGTTGTGGTAGGTGTGATCTAGTTCCCTGACCAGGGATCAGACTCGGGCCCCCTGCATTAGGAGCTGAGTCTTAACTGCCGGACCTCCAGGGAAGTCCCATCTTGTGATTTGATCTTATCTCAGCTCTCCCCATCCCTGACTCTGACTGTTAATAATATGGGCTTATAAAGATCAGCTGGCATTCCTGGAACACTGCCAGGAGCAGAAAATCCCTCCAAACTAGAGCCAAGCCAGCCTGGAACCAGACGATGGATTAAATAGGACGAGCCCTCAGTGCTATGCACGGGCTCTATGCTGAGTGCAATTCCTGCTCTTTCTGGAACATCAGGACAGCTCCATTAGGTGGGCTCCATTATTTTCCTGCTGATCAATGGTTATGATCCATGGTTCTACAGCCAGCCTGCTTGGGTTCAAATTTTCCCTCCATCACTTGCCAGCTGTGTGAGCTTGGGCATGTTGCTTAACTTCTCCGTGACTGAGTCATTTCTGTAAAATGCTTTTAGTTTAAAAATAGAAAAACCCTGAAGTAGATCAGACTATTGTTTCCAAATCTTCACTCCCCTGCCAGTCAAGGGGCTCCATCCTGGAGGGTGAACGGGCATAGCTCAGACAGGCACGGTCACTACGTGTCCACACGCAGACATGTCCGTGTGCCTTTTGATGTCACACACATAGGTGTCATGTAACAGGCTGCCATTAACACACAAGTCAGTAGCAACACATGGATTCTGACAAGTGCACGTGCTGGCACATACCGTGATTGAGATCTATGTCTTGGCCTTGCTGTTTAGTCGCCAAGTTGTGTCCTACAACTCTTTTCCCACCCCATGGACTGCAGCCCGCCAGGCTCCTCTATCCATGAGATTTCCCAGGCAAGAATGTTGGAGTGGGTTGCCATTTCCTTCTCCAGGGGATCTCCCCAACCCTGGGATGGAAACCGGGTCTCTTGCGTTGGCAGGCGGATTCTTTACAGCTGAGCCACCAGGGAAGCCCGTCTTGGCCTTAGGCATACCTTAATGTTAGCCTGCTTGTTGCTGTTGGCACGAGGATGCGTGTTGATGCATACACAGATAAGTGACGCGTGTAGGTAGCCGGGTTCTGTAACAACACCTGTCATCCATAAGACACGCGAAACTCACATGTATGACTGTAAGCACATGCATCTAAAAATCTCTTGCATCACATGGTTCTCTGCAAAGACTCTGACGTGTATGTTGGTGTAAATGTGGGAAACCACCCCGCCGCGGGGGTGATAGTGACTCAAGCCCCCCTGCACGAGTGCTCCGCGCTTTGGCACGCCCTGCAGTGAAACCTCTCGTTAGACTCCGGAGGCCAGGACGCCCCTCCCCAGTTCTCGAAGCCCCCCTGCTCCCTGGTACATCCCTCCTTCGCGGTTCAGTGAGCAAGTCTCAGCACTTGCAGCCATCCTGGGAGATGTGTGTAAATCTGTAAGTCTTCTGACATTTTGGTGGCCCGGGAATCCAGATTGTTGCGATGCACTGTGCGGCCTAGACCAGAAGGGGGTTTCCTGGGTTCCTGCTCGAATGGGGTGCAAGAAGAATCTCTTAACGACCGTCTTAGGCTACAGAGGCTCCCACTTTTACCTATTGCCAGCAAGAATTTTGCATATATATTAAAATCTATCAACAACCTCAGATATGTAGATGATGCCATTCTAATGGCAGAAAGCGAAAAGGACCTGAAGAGCCTCTTGATGAGGGTGAAAGAGGAAAGTGAAAAAGCTGGCTTAAAACTCAACATTCTGAAAACAAAGATCATGACATCCTGTCCCATCACTTCATGGCAAATAGAAGGGGGAAAGTGGAAACAATGACAAGTGTTACTTTCTTGGGCTCCCAAATCACTGTGGACGGTGACTGCAGTTGTTAAATTAAAAGATGCTTGCTCCTTGGAAGGAAAGCTGTGACAAACCTAGACAGTATATTAAAAAGCAGAGGCTTCACTTTGCGGACAATGCTTTGTATAGTCAAAGGTATGGTTTTTCCAATAGTCATGTACATATGTGAGAGTTGGACCTTTATTTTTGGGAGCTCCCAAATGACTGCAGATGGTGACTGCAGCCATGAAATTAAGATGCTTGATCCTTGGAAGAAAAGTTATGACCAACCTAGATAGCATATTAAAAAGCATAGTCAAAGCTATGGTTTTTCCAGTAGTCATGTATGGATGTGAGAGTTGGACTATAAAGAAAGCTGAGCGCCAAAGAATTGATGCTTTTGAACTGTGGTGCTAGAGAAGACTCTTGAGAATCCCTTGGACTGCAAGGAGATCCAACCAGTCCATCCTAAAGGAAATCAGTCCTGAATATTCATTGGAAGGACTGATCCTGAAGTTGAAACTCCAATACTTTGGCCACCTGATGCAAAGAACTGACTCATTTGAAAAGACCCTGCTGCTGGGAAAGATTGAAGGCAGGAAGAGAAGGCTCAGCGGAGGATGAGATGGAGTTTGAGTAAACTCCGGGAGTTGGTGATGGACAAGAAGGCCTGGAGTGCTACAGCCCATGGGGTCACAAAGAGTCGGACACAACTGAGCGACTGAACTGAACTGAATATGCTCATCATATTGGAGAATCATAGCACTGACATTCCCCGTCTTTAGGGTATTTGAGTGCCAGACAAATTAGCCAGTCGCTCTGTTTTTTCTTCTCTCTTAATAGATATATGAATGTTTTCATTTAGCCCTTATTTCAAAATGTTGTCTATCAAGAAAGATAGACATTTGACTGGATCTTGTCGTATTCACTTTAAATCTAAACTTATTAGTCATCAAAAGCAGGGACATCTGGCCCTGTAATGTCTGAGAATGTCGACCTAGTGGATCACTTCCTACTTATCATAAATTACAGACTCACCATCAGTCGTCCACAATTCTGAGATCCAAAGAGCTCTGAAAAGGAGAGCATGCCATCGAGTCCACTTGACGGCAAAGGCTGACCCCACATGGACCACTCTGGTGATCTATATTTATCCCACTGTGGTGTAAACAGCCCACATTTCACTGCGGGAATATTGATCTGTTTGCTTCCAGGACTCACTCTGAACCCAGGTGGGCTGACCTCATACATGTCACGTATACAAACCACCTTTCTAAAAATCAAACACCTCCTTCATTCTTAAACATACATGCTTAGTAAAGGACTGTCGAGCTTATTTTTCTTTGGGTTCTTTTCTAAACTACAGATAATATCTTGCCATCTCTTCTAAATTAATTTTTTTTTGGTTGCGTTGGGGTCTTTGTTTCTGGGTGGGCTTTCCCTAGTTGCGGAGCACAGGTTCTAGGTGGATGGGTTTCGGTAGCTGCAGCATGTGGGCTCAGGAGCTTCGGCTCGCAGGCTCTAGAGCTTGGGCTTTGTAGTTGTGGTGCATGGGCCTAAATGCTCCATGACATGTGGGATCTTCCTGCACCAGGGATTGAACCCGGATCCCTGGCATTGGCGGGCAGCTTCTTATCCAGTGCACCACCAGGGAAGTCCTACCATAATTTTTAGAGATTATAGGTACAGATGAGTTAGTCTGTGCATGAATTTCATTTCCTGGTAACAAAAGGAATATATTTTAAAATCTATTATTTTTAAAGGGGGTACTGGATTGAATAGATTTTGTATCTATTATTACAGTCAATTGAAATGATTATATCACTAAGCCAGTGATTCCCAAAGCATGGTCTGCAGACCCCTGGGAGTCTCTGAGCTCCTTTCATGAGCTCTGTAGGATCAAAACTACTTGCATCAGGATACTAAGATGTTATTGGTGTTACTCTTTTAAAAATTTATTTGGCTGTGCCAGGTCTTAGCAGCATGTGGGAGTCTAGTTGCCTGACCAGAGTTCAAACCCAGATCGCCTGTATTAGGAGTGTGGAGCACTAGCCACTGGATCACCAGGGAAGTCCCCTGGCCTTACGCTACTTCCCGCTATAAGGTAAAGTTTTCCAGAGGCTATGTGGTACTTGATTATGTCATTGCTCTGATATTAACATGCAGTGTATTTATCATTCCTACTTTCCAATCAATAAATAAATCTTTAAAAAGTTATCGGTTTAGGGGCTTCCCTAGTCATCCAGTGACTGGGGCTCCATGATCCCAGTGCATTACAGGGGGCCCGGGTTCAACTCCTGGTTGGGGAACTAGATGCCACTTGCCACAATTGAGACCCAGTACAGCCAAATAAATAAGAATTTTTAAGAATGATCAGTTTAGATTCATATATGGTAAATTGGAAGACCTGTCCTTTAGTGTGGTGGTGCCAGCTCTTACTGGCTCAGGAGAGTGAATTGTTTAATTTCTGATCATATGTGCCAATTGTTAAATCTTTGGTAGCATGAAATGGGTCATGGTTTGGAGGATTTACACCACAGAGACATTATATCACGGATTTTTTTTCAGAGAGCTGGATGAACATCACACCATATTGTGTATTACCCACACCAACACAGACTCTTCAGGATCCTGGAGATTTCCCAGGCAAGCCAGTGGTTAAGATTCCCATGCTCCCAATGCAGGGGAGCACCCATTTGATCCCTGGTCAGGGAACTAAAATCCTGCATATTTCCCAGTGTGGCTAAAAGAAAGAAATAAAGAGATGTTATAAAAATGATTCTTCTTTCCTCGATAATTTTTAAGAATATGAGGGCGTTCTGAGACCAAATCATATCAGAACCAGTCCTCTATCTAAACGAAAAGCAATCAAGCCCTAATCTAAGCCTGACGCGCCCCCTGGTGGATGTGATGATATACACACCCCCAAACATACACACCTAAAAAGTGCGTGGATGTGTGTGTGTCTGCTTGGTTGTGAAACAGCAATGTACACGTAAAGATCACAGTGGTCACGTATTTTAACACTTTCCGTTTACTTTTATAACTTTATTTATTACTTCTGGGTGTCCTGGGTCTTCTTTGCGGTGTGCGTGTTTCTCGCTGCTGTGACGTCTCTTGTCGCAGGGCACGCGCTGAGGGGGCACGGGTTTCAGTGCTTACAGCTCGTGAGCTTAGTCGTTTCAGCTCCCAGGCTCAGTAGTTGTGGCCCACGGGCTTAGTTGCCCAGTGGCATGTGGGATCTTCCTGGACCAGGGATCCCACTCACGGTCCCTGCATTGGCAGGCAGATTCTTAACCACTGGACCACCAGGGAAATTCAGTCTTCACTCTTACAGGCCAATTATTTTGTAGAACAGCCCTCGATTCGGGGTTGTCTGATGTTTGCTCATCATTCGCTCCAGGATACGTATCTCTGGTAGGAACACTATAGAAGGGATTCCGTTTTCTTACTGCGTCCTTTCCTGGGACACGTGATTCTGATTTGTATCATTATCCATGAAATTAACTTTGATTACTTTTAATGATTTGAGCCTGTCAATATCTCTTGTTTTTGTATTGTTTAGTCGCTAAGTTGTGTCTGACTCTTTCGTGACCCCATGGGCTGTAGCCCACCAGGTTCCTCTGTCCATGGGATTTCCCAGGCAAGAATACTGGAGTGGGTTGTCACTTCCTTCTCCAGGGGATCTTCCTGACCTGGGGATGGAACCTGTGTCTTCTGCATTGACAGGCGGATTCTTTCTGCTGAGCCCAGGGAAGCCCACCCGGGAAGAATACTTGTGTATAATGGAGGCACTTTCCCCCCTGTGATCTGTGCTTCCACCAGATGGCGCATAGCATTCCTTCAAGTTACAATGTCGACAGCCATTCATCGCCGGTTATTGCTTAGATCCATTCATCCACGAGTCACAAAAATAGTAATCATGTAATCCTGCCCTTTATTCCAGGCTTTTTTTGTTTGGATTACTTCTATGAAGAAAAAAATTCTTTCTACACTAACTGTATGTCCTGAGGTCCAGGTCTTACGTGAAAGGCAAAATAAATACTTGATTTTGGGGGGGACCAATTCTCATAATACTGACCTGGTTCCCTGATCCTGTAACAGGAAGAAGGCTTGTCCTTTTCTCTCCTGTCCATGGAGGAGAAAAGTGTCAGAAGACAAAGTTCAACTGAGTTAATTTTAAAGATCTTATTGGTTTTATTCAAATACTCATGAGTTGGGTAGTATCCAGTTTAGCAGATGGAGAGGGGTACCAGGTGCTGTCATAAATCCTGTCTGTTCCCATAACAGGCACAAGTCCTTTACACCCCAAAGGCATAAAGGCTGTCAGTATAGATGTTAACCTTCATTCCTCCGCCCTTAAGGCAATTCGAGTGAAAGTCATTCATTCACCTTTCTGAACTCACTTAGCAGGACCTACTATGGGGCTTCCCTGGTGGCACAATGGTAAAGAATCCACCAGCCAGTGCAGGAGACGCTGGTTTGATCCCTGGGTTGGAAAGATTCCCTGGAGACGGAAATGGCAATCCACTCCAGTATTCTTGCCTGGAGAATCCCATGAACAGAGGAGCCTGGCGGGCTACAGTCCATGGGGTCACAAAAGAGTCAGACATGACTGAGCGACTGAGCACAACCTGCTGCTGTTGCTGCTGCTAAGTCGCTTTAGTCGAGTCCAACTCTGTGCGACCCCATAGAAAGCAGCCCACCAGGCTCCCCCATCCCTGGGATTCTCCAAGCAAGAATACTAGAGTGGGTTGCCATTTCCTTCTCCAATGCATGAAAGTGAAAAGTGAAAGTGAAGTCGCTCAGTCGTGTCCAAGAGCACAGCATAGGGCTTGCTATTCAAAAGGTTGTGTTGATTACGGGTAGGGTTTCCTGCCTAGAAAATCCCGTACTCTTCTTGGAGGTAAGAACCTTGGACATGAAAAGTAAGATCAACTTGGAGAAGAGGGATTTCTGACAAATCTAATCTAGGACAAGATAATAATCTGATATTGGCGGCACCATTTGGGGATGTCCGATCAGGGGGTAAAAGAAGCAAGGCGTCAGGGTTAAGGTTTTGACAGGGGTGTATGTGAGAGGCGGAGAGTAGGTCTGTAGAGACATGAGAGGTTCTGTGTGTTCTCATTAAATGATCAGTCTTCACAGCCTGAGGGACTCAAAACCAAATCATAGATGACATAGAAGTTTGGGAGTTGCACACACAGCACCTTAGGAGCATGTGCTCAAGGACAGGAATCCCTCCCTCAGAATCACTAATTCTGCTTGTAAAAATATGAACTGGTTGATACCACGAATTACTGCTGCTGCTGCTGCCGTTGCTGATGCTAAGTCGCTTCCATTGTGTCTGACTCTGTGCGACCCCATAGACGGCAGCTCACCAGGCTCCCCCGTCCCTGAGATTCTCCAGGCAAGAACACTGGAGTGGTGCCGGGGTCTAGCCCCGGTGGATCCAGGGTAATTCGAAGGGGAGACGGAGTAGGCGTCCTAGGAAAGAACTTATTTAATTATAGATATATAGAGAGATTAGAAACGGATAGTGTAGTAGGAAAATTAGTGGAGAAAAAGAGGCTGAATAACTTGGTTTACGTGGAATACCAATCACCACCTATGTAGGCCACAGGCATCTTTCTGTTCTCCGGAAGGAGAGGAGGCACTGAGGCCTCCCTGGTCCAATTTTAGAAGCCCAGGCAAGATTAGCAGGCTTGGTGAGTACCCACGTACCAGATGGGAATTCAGCCAGAAAAACGGAGAGCGAGAAAGAAATGACATGGGGGAATCAGTCTTTCCAGAAACTGATCCCATTTCTTTACTTTTAGGTTTGCTTATATACCTTTTGTTATAGATAGGGATGAATACAGAGTCATGCGGGGGTCAGCAGTCCTGACCTTCATCAAAATCAGGTGCTTCACATAAATATAAAAAAAGGTCTTAGGGGTTTTACATCATCTTCTGGACGTGAGGCTTGCTGACATTTTATGATCCTTTCTTTCTTATAACAAAAAAACTTATTTTCTCCAAGGGTGTTTTTTTCTTAAACCAGGCACCACCCTCCAAATAAAGTTGCATTCCTATAGGGTGAGGGTATAGTGAGTTACAATCAAGAAAGGAATTTATTTAACCTAAGGTTAACATGATTAATCTTAAAGGTTAATACTTATTTCTCCTATATGCTAGTTACATTCATTATAAGGGCAGGGAATATGGAGATTTAGCAGCAAACATCAGCCCAACAAATGAAAACTCTTCACCAATGTTCCCCTTAAGATCTATTTAGTCGTAAGATAAAGTTACATTTTTACATAGCAAGGACACAGTGATTTATAACAAAGTACAGTGATCTATTACAAAAGAGAAAATTCATTAACTCAAAAAGTCTAGTATTGCTAACATCAAAAACTGCTATATTTCCTTTTCTATATTCCAAATACATTGATTAATATATTCCCAGGTGCCTAAGGATATGGAGGCCTGGCGGCAATCATTGACTCAACAATGAGAAAAAGCCCTATGCTAATTAAGACTTTCAAAATACTCCAAACTCTCTGTGCTGTTTATGGTTGAGATGTAGTAAACAATCATGTGTATAGTGGCAGGAGTGTGGCTAATCCTGTCACACAAGCTAGTCTGCCAGTAGAGAGGTTTGACCTGAGACACCCTTGTCACGCCCAGGAATTTTCATTGACTGGAGCTGCAAGATTACTTCTTCTCCGAGAGAACCGGTGGGGAACAGCCCCCCTAAAGTCAGAGGTGTAGGTGAGAGCACGAAACAGTAAAGTAGGCAGACTCTGGTTTTGGGGGTAGATGCTCAGGAACAGGGGATTTCCTGAGGCTCGACCCGCCTTTGCGTATGCCGAAGCCTCCTTCCTCATGACCTTTGCCATGGGCGGAGTTCCTCACGCTGGCTCCCGGCAGAGTGGGTTGCCATTTCCTTCTCCAATGCATGAAAGTGAAAAGTGAAAGTGAAGTCACTCAGTCGTGTCCAACTTCTAGCGACCCCGTGGACTGCAGCCCACCAGGCTCCTCCATCCATGGGATTTTCCAGGCAAGAGCACTGGAGTGGGGTGCCATTGCAAGAAACACGACTATAATGAGGTACCACCTCATAGTGCTCAGAATGGCCATGATTTAGTCTAAAAATAATAAATCCTGGAGAGGGTGTGGAAAAAAGGGAGCCCTTCTACACTGTTGGTGGGAATGTAAGCTGGTGCAGCCGCTATGGAAAACAGCACGGAGGTTCCTCAGAAAATTAAAAATAGAACTACCATATGATCCAGCAATCCCATTCCCGGGCATATATATTCAGAGAAGACTACAATTCAAAAAGATGCATGCACCCCTCTGATCATAGCGGCACTATTCCTGATAGCCAAGAGATGGAATGGTTTGCCTTGGAGATGAACAGAGATCATTCTGTCATTTTTGAGATTGCATCCAAGTACTGCATTTTGGACTCTCTTGTTGACCACGATGGCTACTCCATTTCTTCTGAGGGATTCCTACCCGCACTAGTAGATATAATGGTCATCTGAGTTAAATCCACCCATTCCAGTCCATTTTAGTTCGCTGATTCCTAGAATGTCGACATTCACCCTTGTCATCTCTTGTTTGACCACTTCCAATTTGCCTTGATTCGTAGACCTGACATTCCAGGTTCCTATGCAATATTGCTCTTTACAGCATCGGATCTTGCTTCTATCACCAGTCACATCCACAACTGGGTATTGTTTTTGCTTTGGCTCCATCCCTTCATTCTTTCTGGAGTTATTTCGCCACTGATCTCCAGTAGCATATTGGGCACCTAATGACCTGGCGAGCTCCTCTTTTGGTATCCTATCATTTTGCCTTTTCATACTGTTCATGGGGTTCTCAAGGCAAGAATACTGAAGTGGCTTGCCATTCCCTTCTCCAGTGGACCACGCTCTGACAGACCTCTCCACCATGACCTGCCCATCTTGGGTTGCCCCGCAGGCATGGCTTGGTTTCATTGCCTTAGTTGGCAAAGTAATGTCTCTGCTTTTGAATATACTATCTAGGTTGGTTATAACTTTTCTTCCAAGGAGTAAGCGTCTTTTAATTTCATGGCTGCAGTCACCATCTGCAGTGATTTTGGAGACCCCAAAAATAAAGTCTGACACTGTTTCTACCGTATCCCCATCTATTTCCCATGAAGTGATGGGACCAGATGCCATGATCTTCGTTTTCTGAATGTTGAGCTTTAAGCCAACTTTTTCATTCTCCTCTTTCACTTTCATCAAGAGGGTTTTTAGCTCCTCTTCACTTTCTGCCATAAGGGTGGTGTCATCTGCATATCTGAGGTTATTGATATTGCTCCCGGCAATCTTGATTCCAGCTTGTGTTTCTTCCAGTCCAGCGTTTCTCATGATGTACTCCGCATATAAGTTAAATAAGCAGGGTGACAATATACAGCCTTGACATACTCCTTTTCCTATTTGGAACCAGTCTGTTGTTCCATGTCTGGTTCTAACTGTTGCTTCCTGACCTGCATACAGATTTCTCAAGAGGCAGGTCAGGTGGTCTGTATTCCCATCTCTCTCAGAATTTTCCACAGTTTATTGTGATCCACACAGTCAAAGGCTTTGGCATAGTCAATAAAGCAGAAATAGATGTTTTTCTGGAACTCTTGCTTTTCCATGATCCAGCGGATGTTGGCAATTTGATCTCTGGTTCCTCTGCCTTTTCTAAAACCAGCTTGAACATCAGGGAGTTCACGGTTCACGTATTGCTGAAGCCTGGCTTGGAGAATTTTGAGCATTACTTTACTAGCATGTGAGATGAGTGCAATTGTGCGGTAGTTTGAGCATTCTTTGGCATTGCCTTTCTTTGGGATTGGAATGAAAACTGGAATTTCTTTGGAAGGAATGATGCTAAAGCTGAAGCTCCAGTACTTTGGCCACCTCATGTGAAGAGTTGACTCATTGGAAAAGACTCTGATGCTGGGAGGGATTGGGAGCAGGAGGAGAAGGGGACGACTGAGGACGAGATGGCTGGATGGCATCACGGACTCAATGGACGTGAGTCTGAGTGAACTCCGGGAGATGGTGATGGACAGGGAGGCCTGGCATGCTGCGATTCATGGGGTCGCAAAGAGTCAGACACGACTGAGCGACTGAACTGAACTGAAGAGATGGAAGCCATCTAAATGTCCATCAAGGGATGAGTGGATAAAGACGTGGTGCATATATACAACAGAATACTACTCAGCCGTAAAAGAGGATGAGGCAATGCCACTGGCAGCAACAAGGATGCAGCTAGAGATCATCGCGCAACATGAAATAAATCAGAAAGAGGAACACCAACACTGCGTGATATCACTTACACGAGGAGTCTACAGTTCGACACAGATGAACCTATTTACAAAAGAGAAACAGATTCAGACGTGCGGTTGCTAAGGGAGAGAGGGGGCTGGGGAGGGATGGAGCGGAGTTTGTGATGACCAGTTGCAAACTGGTATATACAGACTGGACAAAGAAGAGAGTCCTGCTGTAAATCACAGGGAAATATATTCAGTATCCTGTAATAAACCATCATGGGAAAGAATATATATATATATGTGTGTGTGAGTCACTTTGCTCTACAGCAGAAATCAACACAACATTGTAAATCAACTGTAAAATCAGTTTTACAATCAATTTTTACAAATTTTACAATCAATTGTCAAATCATTTTACTCTGATAAAAATGATTAAAAACAGAAATTATACAGCAAAAAAAAAAAAAAAAACAAGGAAATTTCTGGGTCACGCATTGACACACAAACAGAAGTATTCAAAGGCCTTTGTAAGCCTTAAAAACCAGGTGTCTGTCTCTAGGTCATGCTCTTGCCCCAGTTCCTCCTGCATACCTGACACTCTCTCCGTCTTCCTGTATGTTTCCTGGGAGAGGTTCTCTCTGGCCAGATAAAAACAACACCTAGATGCTGCCAGGAGGAAGATTTAGTCCATTTATTCTTGGGGCAAAGGGAAATCCAGCGAGGAAGCAGGTGAAATGGGAACTGTCAGCATCATCCTGGCCTTCACATCCAGGAGCCCGGCTCTGCCATCCTGGACTTGGAGCTGGGGGAAGGACATGGCTTGGCTTATTCAGGGGTGTCTGTGACCAGGGCCGGCCTGCCTTTCCCAGATGGGCTGGGCCAGCGGGGTTGGAGGCTGTTGGAAGGATTCAGGGGACCTGGGGACTGTTCCAGCCTATATCACTGACCAGCATGGGACCTCAGCTCAGTGTCTTGCTTGAATCAGGTTGAGAGAATTCAGTAAATGGCCAATTGATTTCATATCTACCGTCCAGAACCCCAGCACCTTTTACACACAGTAGAGGCAGAGTCCCAACAGCTGAGAGAGCTTCTGTTCAGCATCGTCACAAGCCTGGGCTCAGGAGAAGAAGTCAGAGCCATCCGCACACAGAGGACCCAGGCAGGCAAGAGGCAGGAGACAGATGGGCCCCAGCGTGAACAGCTGGAGTCGGTTCCCTGTGAACAGAAACTCCAGAGCAGCAGGAGCAAGAGGCCGTGCCCAGATAAGAGACAAAAGACCACATGTTCTTCATCCTCAAAGCATCCACATGTGCAGAAAGGCCAAAAGGGAGGGGGTGTCACCTGTTAAGTGATGTCCTCCTACCCATAGCCATTTTCACTAGACTCCATGTTGGCTAAGAGACGCGTGGGAGCAAGATGACTGGCCACAGGATACCTGGGGGAAACGCCCCACACAAGTGATTCAGACCACCCTGAGGGGGCAGCTGTCTTTGAGCCCTCCCACCTGTCTATCCACACACACTCCTAACTCCTCTCAGTAAGCACTCGACTTGCTTCCCATCTCTCTCTCTCTCTCTATGTGGAAATTTATTTCTACACAGCTGATGGGCCTGGGCCTTGTCACTGACCCCTGGTCCCTGGTGGGCTAGTGGTTAGGATTTGGTGCTCTCGTCGCGGCGGTCTGGGTAAACTCCGGGAGTTGGTGGTGGACAGGGAGGCCTGGCGTGCTGCAGTCCATGGGGTCGCAAAGAGTCGGACACAAGGGAGTGACTGAACTGAACTGAACTGAACTGACTCCAGTCTCCGGCAGGGAACCGAAATCCTGCCTCAAGCCGTTGCAGGCTGAGGCCACCTGAGATGAGGCAGAAGTTGGGGGTGGTCTCTGAGGGAGCTGGCAGTGGCATGGGATAGTGCCACATGTAACGGCTTTTACGACACTCGAGAAGGAACAGAAGCAGGATTCCAGCCCGAAGCCTCATCGCTGTGGAATCAGAGCTCTCAGAGTCCATGGAGCCCTGGCCTGCCCCCCCGCTGCCCTCCTAACAGCACAGCCTCTGAGTCTCCCCTGCGGTGTCGGGGTCCCCCTCCTCTGTCCCACTGCAGGGACTGACGCAGCAGTCCTGAGACACTAGACTCCAGGCCGCGGCATGGGGGGCTGGGCTTCTCCCTCTTCAGTGATGCCAGCCCCCTCGCTGGCCTCCGTGCAGTCTGGCCTCACGCCCCTTTCTGATCATGCTGACCAGGTGTGCATTCCTCCAGAAAACTCCTGGTAACACTGAGGACCAAAGAGAGGAACCCCGTCATGGGAACAGGACATGACAGGGCAGGTAAATTAGGGTTTCTCAGGAAAAGAGGAGGTGATTCCCCCAAACCTTCTCCATTCCCAACTGTAGTAACAGCTGGGTTTAGTGACTCAAGGAGGGAAACAGATATTACATCATTATTCGGCTTACATACAGTCCCAGAGAAAAGCGCATGAACCGACATAGAGGACTCTGCTCAGAGCACTTTCTCTGCTATTCTAGTCTATTCTTATTCACGGAACACATAATAGTGTTTATGCCCAAGTGAACTGGTTTTACATCCTACCCAAAAATGTCCCAGTTTTTTTTAATTGGCTCCGTCAGGTCTCAGTTGCGGCGCGTAGGGTCTTCGTTGCGTCCCATGTGATCTCTGCAGCGCACACGGACTCTCTAGTTGCGGCGCGTGGGCTCAGGAGTTGTGCTCGGGCTTAGTTGCTCCCAAGTATGCGAGATCTTAGTTCCCCAACCAGGGAGGGATCAAACCTGATTCCCTACCTTGCTAAGCGGGTTCTTCTTTTAAAAAATAATTTTCTGTATTTATTTTTGGCTGTGCTGCGCCTTCGCTGCTGCGCGGGCCTTTTCCTAGGTGCAGAGAGCCGGGACTGCCCTCTATTGGTGGTGCAGGGGCGTCTCACTGCGGTGGACTGTCGTTGCAGAGCAGTTTCCAGGGCACGCGGATTTCAGCAGTTGCGGGTTCGTGGCAACAACTCAGCAGTTGCGCTTCCCAGGCTCTAGAACAGAGGCTCAACAGTTGTGGCGCTCAGGCTTAGCTGCTCTGTGGCATGTGAGGTCTTCCCGGATCAGGAATTGAACCCCGGGTCTCCTACATTGGTAGGTGGATTCTTTACCACTGCTCCGTCAGAGAAGTCCCTGCCCCAGTCTCTTCCTTGGGAAACAGAGTTCCCTGTTCACTTTGAAATGAATTAATCACACCTGACACTAACACCACATCGTATATCAATGATACTTCAATTAACGTTTTGTAATTAAAATTTAAAAATTAAATTTAAAAAATGTTAATGAAAAAAAGTTAAAAAGTTTCTAGCTCAGAGGTGTTGTTACAGGTCATCTCTGGGGGCGGGGGTTGGGGGGGTCTGAACATGAATTCAACACTTGCAGCCCTGCCAGAGATGAGTCGGATCCCATTCGCTGTAAAAGTCCTGCTATTTGTCGCCATTTGTCATTTGAGTAGCTTCTTTTTTCTGTGGCTGTGACTGCTGCTTCTGCTGCTTCACAGTATCGGAAGCAGGAAGGGATCTGGCCTGGCCTTCAGGTGTGGCAAGGGGTCGCCTGTGTTACATGGAGCAGGGACCAGCCTGTGACAATGACAACCACAGGGAGAATAGATAGCATGATCAGACATCAAAGGTTGGGGCCTTCTGGCCCCGGGGAGTCCCGGTCTCACCTCCTAACGGGCACGCTGCATACCTGACATCGTTTCAGAAAATATATTCCACCAAGTTCCTGCCTGCTCCCTAGTAGGGGATCCCTGAGGCCAGATGGTGATAAAATTTCCTACAACCCAGGAGGAAGTTCAGTCTTTTTACAGCCTGGTACTGAGGGGAAGTCCCTGACTCTGCAGATTAGCGGTACATTCCAGAAGCACTGCTGGGGTTTGTTCAGGAATCCCTGAACACAGGACCTCCTTGCACTTTCCCAGGGGCTGGGCTTGAGCCTGATGGAGTTTCCCTGGTTGGTATTTGGGGTGTCTGGGACCAGTCCGGACTGTGTCTCTGACCTGCAGTGGGGCCTTATGCCAGGGTTTTCCTTATTTCCAGGGAACTGAGGTGAGAGATCACAACCAATGAGACTTCAGCATCTCTTTTTTCCCAGTTTTCTGAGCATCCTTTGCCAGTTGGAGCACCTAAGACCATGGTGGTGACGAGGCAGCCGTGGTCCCTGTCTTCCCAGAGCTCCAGGTCCAATAGAGATCCCAGACTCAACCCCAGATGACAGGCAACTTGTTTGGGGACTGTGGCTATTTTTTTTTAATTTAACTCATTTTATTTTTTTATTGCACTGGGTCTTCGTTGCTGCCTGGATTTTTCTGTACTTGCGACGAGCGGGGGCTACTCTCCACTCTCGGTGCGTGCGCTTCTCATTGCAGTGGCTTCTCTTGTGGAGCACGGGCTCTGGGGCTTGCAGGCTCAGCAGATGTGGCGCTCGGGCTCAGTTACCTTGGGGCATGTGGGATCTTAGATTCCAGACCAGAGATCAAACCTGTGTCCCGTGCATTGGCAGGTGAATTCTGAACCACTGGACCATCAGGGAAGTCCCTGTGTTTGGGGACTGTGGATGTGGGCTTTCAGTTGCCTCTGCTGCCCACTGGGCCGATGACTGCCCAGGAATGGTCCTGGAGGACAGAACAACACACAGGCACCACTGTATTTAAAATAATGCTTATGTTTCCCCTAAACAACAGCAACAGGCCTCCCCCAAGGAGCTCAGTGCCATGTGAAGCGGGAAGGAACAGTGACTTTGACTTTGTTCTTGGGTCCAGGACCTGGGGTCAGGGTGAGGTTTGTTTTTTCAGTTTTTATTTGTTTTGGGTTGTGCTGGATCTCTATTCCTGTGCCAGCGTTTCTCTCGCTGCCGAGCACTAGGTCCAGGGCACTTGGGTTCAGTAGTTGCAACTTGCTGGCCCCAGAGCAGAGGCTCAATATTTGCAGCCCACGGGCTCAGTTGCTCCCAGGCATGTGGAATCTTCCCGGATCAGAAACAGAACCATGTCTATCGCGTTAGCAGGCAGATTCTTTACCACTGAGCCACCAGGGAAGCTCCACAGTGAGGTTCTTGAATGTGTCTGGGGTCGAGCGTGTGACTTTCCTTCTGCCCCCAAGAGAAGGAGAGCGTGGTCTCCCCAGAAATGCCTTAGAGGTGAGTGAGGTGAAGCTCAAAAGCTCAAAAGTCACACAAATATAGAGAACAGACTTGGGAGTTTGGGGTTACCAGTTGCAAACTCACATATACAGGATGGATAAGCACCAAGGTCCTGCTGTACAGCACAGGGAGCTATATCCAATATCCTGCAAATTCATAATGGAAAAAAAAATAAAAAGAATGTTTATATATGTACAATGAATCACTTGGCTGTAGAGCAGAAATGAAGACAACTTTGTAAATCAACTACACTTCAACAAAATAAAATAAAAATAAAAAGCTGCTTGGACTTCCCTGGTGGCTCAGTAGTAAAGAATCTGCCTGCCAGTGCAGGAGTTGCAAGTTTGATCCCTGGGTCATGAAGATCCCACAGGCCACGGAGCAACCGAGCCCGGGTGCCGCAATTACTGAGCCTGTGCTCTGGAGCCAGGAATCACAAGTACCGAAGCCCTCCAGGCTCCGAAATAAGAGAAGACATCGCAGTGAGAAGTCTGAGCATTGAGACTAGAGAGTAAACCCCGCTCGCCACAGCTAGAGAGGAGCCCGCGCAGCAATGAAGAACCCAGCCCAGCCAATAAATAAATTTAAAAAAAATGTTTTTTTAAAGTTGTCAGAGTCAAACCTGAGAAACTGACCCTCCTCTCACGCAAGGTGTTGCCTATAAATGGTCTATTTGGCCCTTTGGAAAAAGTGCAGAAGTTCAAACCCAGGGCTCTCTGACTCCAAAGCCTCATCACTTTGGGGGCTGGTGTCCTCTGTCTATGGAGCCCTGGTTGGGCCCCCCACAGCCTTCCCGGGTACAGCCTTTCAAACCCACCCCCACTGCCCTGACCTCCTCCTGCTTGTCCACCCAGGAAATGACTCAGCCACCCGGAGAATGAACTCCGGATGGGCAGAGGACTGTTTCCTCACTCCTAAGTGACACCAACTCCAAGCCTGCCCTGGGCAATTGGTTTCCCTTGGGAACTGGCCCGTGTCCACACCAGCCTCAACCGTCTTTTTGGTAGAAACACCACGCTGATGCCAAACACCTGGGACGGACGACGTGAGAGCTGAGCCCATTTTTTCAAAAGACACAGTGGGACAGCAAGTCACCGGAACTTTGGAAAGCAGCAGGCAAGCCTGTGCCTGGAGTCTTTCCAATCTCTTGTCTGTTTATTAATCTTTGTATGTGACTCACTGGGGAAAATAGATATTACATCCTTAAGTGAGTTACACACAATCCAAAAATATGTGATTACCAAGTATTTGTGAAGAGACTCTGCCGTGCACACTCTCCTATATTCCATGAATTTTGTCTTCATTTTAAAAGCTTTAAAAAGCTTTTAATGAATGAATAAGAATCCACCGGCCAATGCAGGTGACCCAAGTTCGACCCCTGGTCTGGGAAGATCCCACGTATCATGGGACAATTAAGCCTGTTCCCACAGCTACTGAACCTGTGCTCTAGAGCCCATGTGTCGCCAACTGTTGAGCCCAGGCACCCAAACCACTAAAGCTCGAACACCCGAGAGCCTGCCCACTGCACCTACCATGGGCCTAGAGCCTGTGCTCCCCAAGAGGAGCCACCGCAATGAGACGCCCACGTGCTGCAAAGAAGAGTAGCCCCACTCGCCACAACTAGAGAGAAAGCCCATGCAGCAGTGAAGCCCAGCACAAGCAAAGGCAACAATAAAATAAAAAGTATCTTTTCAAAAGCCCTAAATGGAAGAGTTAAAACTAGCAAAGTCTTAGAAAAAAGAACGGAGTAAATGTTCATGGCTTTGGATTTGAAAATCATTTCTTAGATATGACATCAAAAGCAAAGAAGGAAAGGAAAAAAAAAAAACAGACAGGCTATGGTGGACTTTTAAAAAAGTTTAAAGTTCTGTGTATCAAAGGATACTGTCGAGAAAGTGAAAATGCAACTCACAGAATAGGAGAAAATATTTGCAAATCACAAATCTAATAAAGATCTGAAAGGTAATCTCCAGAATATATCCAGAATTGTAACTGAAAATCAAGGGCTTCCCTGGTGGCTCAGTGGTAAAGAATCCACCTGCCAATGTAGGAGACACAGGTTTGATCTCTAGTCTGGGAAGATCCCATCTGCCTTGGAGCAGCTAAGCCTGTGCACCACAACTGCCGACCTGTGCTCCAGAAACCGGCAGCCACAACCGTTGAAGCCCAAGAGCCCTAAAGCCTGTGCTCTGCAACAGAAGAATCCACCATGATGAGCAGCCCCTGCACGGCAACTAGAGAGCTGGCTCGCCACAGCTAGACAAAAGCCCGCACAGCAGTGAAGACCCAGCATGGCCAAAAATAAATACACTTAATTCTCTAAAAACCGAAAAGTAAAAACGTTTGAATGCAGATGGTGTCAGTCCAGGGAACACAAGGAACTGTCCACAACACTGGTGCTGACCAATCTCTTTGATTAGTTCTGTTGCTGGACCGCTACTTTCCCTGAGTAGCTTCACTTTACAGGGTGATTCAGAGTCCCACCTGCGCATGCAGGGTGAAGGCTGGTGTGGTTTGCCTCAGTCTGAAACCCTTGATCTGTTTGGTTCCAGACGAAACTCATCCCCTTCTCACTGAGGATCAAACGCACAACTAGGCCTGATTCTCAAGTGTCTTTCTTGACAGCAAAGCCACAAAAAACTGTGAAAAGTGCTCAGGAGAAGATATCCAAGGTGCTATCAGGATGTCATGACATTACAGACCTCATCCTCGGAATTGAGGGGCATCTCAGGAGGGTGGCGTTTAAACTGAAATCTGGGGGGTGAATGGAAGGCACGTGAAGGGAGTGGGGAGAGGGTCTGACAGACACCGCCATGTAAGAACCCTGGAACTTGGGGATGTAGGGGACACACAGGAGTTGGGAAGAGAGTGGTGAGGCATACAACTGAGGACATAGCTGTTGAGCCCTGGGAGGCATCTGGGTTGTGATCAGGCTTCCCTGGTGGCTCTGACAGTAAAGAATCTGCCTGCAATGCAGGAGACCGGGGCTTGATCCCTGGATCAGGAAGATCCCCTGAAGGAGGGAACGGCAACCCACTCCAGCATTCTTGCCTGGAGAATCCCATGGGTGGAGACACCTGGCAGGCTACAGTCCATGGGGTTACAAAGAATCAGACCCAACTAAGCAACTAACACACACACACACATGCACACACACACACACGCACACACAGGGAGTTATAATAAGCCGAGGGCAATAGGGAACCACGAGGAATGTGCAGGAAGGACACTTGGCACCACCGCCTTTTACTGAGGGCCTCCTTGTCTGCAGAGGCTGGGAAGGGTCAGTCCGCCTTTCCCACAAGCGCTGGCGGCTAGGGTTCCGGATGTATCTGCAGCCCTGGGCATCACAGCCACGCAGTCACCAGGTGTTTCCCCAGCAGCAGCCGTGAGTTTAGGCAACGGCTCTGAGGTGCCAACAAGCCACTGAGCAGGAACGGAGTATCTGGATCCTCAATGCAAGGAGGGACAGCCTAGAGCCTCTCCCTCCAGCTACTCCTAAGACACATAAGCTCTTAATCGACTATATCATTTGGAGGATCCAACCAGGGCTGGGTCAAGCCAAACCATCCATTCTTTGGTCACTTGAAGTCACGTTGCAGGGAGCAGGGATGTGTTTGTGTGATCCCAGGGATAGAGCTGTGCAAAGGAGGGACACAGCCTCCCCATCAGCCAGCAGAGGAGGGACCTCATGGATCTGGGGAGTCCCAGCCCTCCTCCTGCATACCTGACATTCCTTTCACACACCTGTAAGTCCACCTCATTCCTGCCTGTTTCCTGGGAGGGGCTCCCTACGGCCAGATGGAAATAACACTCAGACACTTCCAGGAGGAAGACCTAGTCTATTTATTCCTGGGGCAATGGGAAAGCCAGTGGGGAATCGGTGAGAGCAGGAACAGACAGCAACCCCCTGGTATCACATCCAGGGAGGCAGCTGTGCCAGCCGCAGCCAGGACATGTGGGAACGTTCACCTGGGGCTTCCCCAGGGTGGCCTATGAGCAGAGTCTGCCTGTCCTTCCTAGATGGGCTGGGCCAGGGATGTTCAGAGGCCCCTGGACTGGGGTTCAGGAGACCTGGGATCTAGTCCAGCCTGAGTCACTGACCAACAGTAGCACCTTGGGTCAGTGTCTTGCTTGGCTTCAAGAAACGGAATGACAGAATAAAACAAATAGCTGTGTGAAGTCAGGATCTTAGACTTGTTGCCAAGACAGCTAGAACTTTCTCTAGCCATAAGTAGAGGCAGGTCCCCAAAATCTAGTGATGGCATCAGCCGACACAGGCCAGGTGCCCTCACAGACCTGGACTCTGACGTGGACAGTGACTTCCCATGTGTCTCGGTGGCAAAGATTCTTCCTGCTAATGCAGGAGACGCGGGTTCGATCCCTGGGTTGGGAAGATGCCCTGGAGGAGGAAATGGCAGCCCACTCCCGTATTCTTGCCTGGAGAACCCCAAGGACAGAGGAGCCTGGTGGGCTACAGTCCATGTGGTCGAGAAAGAGTGGGACACGACTGAAGCAACTGAGGACGCACACACGTGTCTACTGATCTCAGAAGTGGCCTTGCTCTTCGGGCAGCACCCCGGCGCCCCGCCTCTGTGCTGATCTCCTTTCACTCTCCTGCTCTTCAGTGACTCAGCTCCAGGCCCAGGAGTGAGGTCTGGGCTCGTCTCTCTTCAGAAACAGAACCCTAACCCAGCCCTAGAAAACATGCCTTCTGCCACATCTTGGCTGCTATCCAGGCATCTACAGCACCCCAGATCCTCACAGAGGCAACGGTTCTCCTGGAGCGATTCCAGGAAGCGAATGGAATCAAGGTCATGAGCAATGTGCTGCTTCAGACTCTAGAACATGACTTGACAACTAGCGCTGGGCAAAGGAGGATCCACCCTTGCTTCAAGCCTCCTCCATTCTGGATTTTGTTAATCAACACCCGCAACTTGTCAGAAAACAGACATTACATCATTACCTGGGTTCCACCATTCCTGAAGGCAAGTTTCAGTACACAACATTTAATTGTGAAATAATAAGATTCTGCGCAATTAGCAGAGACGTGGATTGGTCTCAAGACTGTCATACAGATTGAAGTCAAAAGAGAAAAACAAATATCATGTGTGTGTGTGGAATTTAGAAAAATGGTACAAGTGATCTTATTTGCAAAGCAAAAACAAAGACACAGATGAGAACAATGCGTGGATGCTCAAGGGGAAAGGGGCGGGGGGGGGGATGAATCGGGAGACTGAGGCAGACATATATACACTATTGATACTGTGCGTAAAACAGACAGCTGAGAGTCTACCCTATAGCACAGGAAACTCTGTGGTGACCTAAATGGGAATGAAACCCAAAAAAGAGGGGATATATGGAAACATAGCTGATTCACTTTGCCATACAGCAGGAACATGACATTGTAAGGCAGCTATAGTATATACTTGTATATTATATAAAAGTCAATAATTTTTTAAAAAATCCTGGAAAAAAGATTCTTTGCAGCACATACTAATCCATTCCTTAATCTATGTTTTCTTCAATTAAAAAATGATATAGCTGATGACCAGCTTGAGTGGTTGTCTAACCTACTAAAATGTTGCAGTCCACAGTTGGGAACTACTCAGCGACTGCAGAAACCCCCAAACTTCAAGGGGCGACGTGGGACCGGGAGGGGAGCACGTCGTAGCTGGCCCCCCTTTTTTGTTGTTCAGTTGCTCAGTTGTGTCCGACTCTTTAAGACCCCAAGGACTGCAGCACCCCAGGCTTCCCTGTCCATCACCATCTCCCAGAGCTTGTTCAAACTGATGTCCATCGAGTCGGTGATGCCATCCAGCCATCTCATCCTCTGTTACCCACTTCTCTTCCCGCCTTCAATCTTTCCCAGCATCAGGGTCTTTTCTAATGAGTTGGGTCTTTGCAGCAGGTAGCCTAAGTATTGGAGCTTCGGCCTCAGCATCAGTCCCTCCAATAAATATTCAGGGTTGATTTCCTTTAGGATTGACTGGTGTGATCTTGCTCTCTAAGGGACTCCCGAGCGTCTTCTCCAGCACCACAGTTTGAAAGCATCAATGGGAAAAAGAAAACATTTAGGACTCTGGTCACTGCACAGGTATTTCTGCTGTAGCAGGATCTTCCCTGAGCTCCTAACCCTAGTCTCAACCTTCCTGTCCACCTTCCCCAGAGCAGACCTGCTGGGATATTTGTAGACACAGATCTGAATACTCTCCTTCCATGCTCAGGACATGGACACGGTGCCCAGTGCACTGAAGATAAAATCCCTGAGTCCTCAGTGCTCACGAGGGACTGACCCTGCCCCCCTCCCACTCGCTCCAGCTCCCTCTCTCTCTGGGGCTCAGCCTTCCTAAAATACAGCTCAGCCTCATCCTTGAAATATTAGTTCACATATCCCCTCTTCCAGGAATCCCTCCTTGAACACTCAAGGCATCTCATGACCTCCCACCCTAATCTGGGCTCCCATAGCCACTGAGTTTTTACCCAAACCTGACCTCTCTGAGTCATCATGGTCTTAAGGATGGTCTGGAGCCCTCTACGATGCTACCGAGTAATCACTGCAGCTGCAGCAACCTCTGTCTAACACAGGGCTTGCCACACAGCTCATTCTCAGTGAATCTTTATTGCCAGGCTCTTAAATGTGTCTGTCATCTATTTTAGACTAAAAAAAATAAAAAAGGGGTCAGGCTTCCCTGGCAGCTCAGTGACAAAGAGGCAGGAAGGGAAGCCACTGCAATGAGAAGCCTGCGCCCCGCAACTAGAGAGCAGCCCCTGCTCCCCCCAACTAGAGAAAAACCCGCACAAGGCAACAAAGACCCGGCGTTGCCTAAAATAAATAAATAAAATTATTATTTTTTAAAGTCCAGAAAGTAGAAGAAGACTTAGAGGATCTGATCAGAAAGCTGGCGGGTGGATTCATCCTGGGAGAGTGGGAAGGACCCCAAGGATCCGTATTTGCAAAAGAGGCTGCAGTGTTGGGGATGGTGAGAGGGAGGCTCTGGTGAGGAGGAGGAGGAAGGCACCCCAATCGGACTCCTCCTGGCTCTCAAAGGATTGACATCATGTTTGACAGTGACGTGACTAAGCTCACATTCAAAACCTGTTGCTGCCCCAGGGGCCCCGCGTGTCTCTGCAGGCCCGGCAGGAAGGCAGGAGAGCTGATGGCAGCAGGCGCCGCTTTCTGGGGCAGGTGGGGGCGGGGCTCGGAGGCATATGTATAAAACCGCCTGCTGGGATCTGCCGCGCTTCCTTCCACTCCACCGAAGCCATCCCAGAGCCATGACTCCGCGACGCCGCATCCTCGGTAAGAAGGACCAAATCCTGACTCTCTTGGAACCCAAATCCAAAATCAGCCTCAATGCCATCCTTGCCTCAGTCCATCACTCCTCCTCCCTAGCCCCCAGCCAGACAAGTGACCCCATCATAGCAGTACCCCTTCCACATCCCCGAGGGCGTGCATGCCTGCTCAGGCGCTCAGTCATGTCCAGCTCTTTGGGACCCCATGGACTGTAGCCCACCAGGCTCCTCTGTTCATGGGATTCTCCAGGCAAGAATACAGGAGTGGCTTGCCATTTCCTTCTCCAGGGGATCTTCCTGACTCAGGGATTGAACCTGTGCCTCTTGCATTGGGTGCTGCTGCTAAGTCGCTTCAGTCATGTCTGACTCTGTTCGACCCCATAGACGGCAGACCATCCCTGGGATTCCCCAGGCAAGGCTCCTCCATCCCTGGGATTCTCCAGGCAAGAACACTGGAGTGGGTTGCTATTTCCTTCTCCAGTGCGTGAAAGTGAAAAGTGAAAGTGAAGTCGCTCAGTTGTGTCCAACTCTTAGCGACCCCATGGACTGCAGCCCACCAGGCTCCTCCATCCATGGGATTTGGCAGGAGTGTTCTTTATCCCTGAACCACTTGGGAAGACCAAGAGCAGCCCCATCCATGTCCCTGATCAATTTCCAAACTCATGCCCAATGCCATACATTATGACAGGCTCCCACCCCAAATCCTGGCATCTAAATTTTAATATTGGTCATGGACGTAACACGACACCAGTGTTAGCTCAGCTGCCTTTAACACTTGACTCCAGCTGAGCCTCCTGCTCTGAACTCTTCCCTCCCAGGGAACACCCATATCCCTCAGAACCCCAAACCCATTTCTCTGAGTCCTGCCTGCCTCCTCTCAGCTTCCACAGACCCCTAATCCGCAGACACCCAACACAGGTCTGCCTCTAAGCTTTCCCTGAGCCTCGGTCAGGACAGACACCCCCTCGGACCTCCCCTCCTCCAGGCTGGCCTCCAATGGCTGCCCTATCCGCTTTTGAGGCCATGAGTCATCCCTTTTCCTCCCGCAGCTGTCTTGGCCGCTGTCTGCATCCTTTTGCTTCTCCGCTCACATGGTGCCCCAGGTGAGCCCAGGAGGGACGTGGATGCTGGAGGGTGGGGTGCCGCTTCCGGAAGACCCCAGCCCAGGACTTGCCCACCCCGCTGCCGGGGTGACACCATCTCTGTTTCCTCCAGTGTCCCCCACAGGCACTCAACTGTTGCTGTGTCAGTCACACGAGCGATGCGGGGACCAGTTCTATGACCCCCGGCAGTACTGTTGCTATGACGATGCCGTGGTACCCTTGGGCAGGACCCGGAAGTGCGGAAGCTGCACCTTTAGGGTCTGCTTCGAGCAGTGCTGCCCGTGGTTGGTGAACAGGCCCCAGGAGTCCTTCGTGGTGAAGGTGAAAGGTCAAAACTGTTACTCGGCCCCATCCTTGGATGATCGGGTTTGTGGCAGGTGAGGTTCTGCGCCTTCCAAGGGAGGAGGGGGCATGGAGGAGAGGGGACCTGCACACCGGTTCTATGATTCAACGGCCCCCCGCCCCACCGAGTGCTCTTCTGGGTCCTTCTGTCCCCGTCCACCTGCTCTATTCCATCCACCAAAGACTCTGATGCTGGGAGGGATTGAGGGCAGGAGGAGAAGGGGATGACAGAGGATGAGATGGTTGGATGGCATCCATCACCAACTCAATGGACATGGGTTTGGGTGGACTCTGGGAGTTGGTGATGGACAGGGAGGCCTGGCGTGCTGCGGTTCATGGGGTCACAGAGTCGGACACGACTGAGTGACTGAACTGAACGGAACTGAACTCCCTTCTCTGTTGCTTCTTTCTCCTTTTGTTTTTATTTCTATTTCATCCTTTTCTTTGGTCAGCTCCTGTCTCTCTTTTCCACTCCTCTGCCCATCCCTCCCTCTGTGTCCATCTCTCTCTTGCTCCCCACCCCCTCTGTCTCTCTTCAGTGCTGACAGATGATCAGAGGTCAGCTGGATGCTTCGACCTGAATGAGCCTGGAGAGATGTGCCGGCCCCTTAGATCTGGGACATGGAGTGGGTTTTAGAGGGATAGGAGACACTCAGATTCAATCCCTCCCTCCTTATTCTGTCTCCTTCGTAACAGTCATCCTAAATCTGTCCTGAGCAGGGGGACTGGTCCCCCTTCTGTGACCGTGGACAATCGTGAGAGGTGACTTTGCTGTTGGACGTCCCCAGGACCCTGAGCTCTCACAATGACCCCTATGACCAATACCGTGAGGGATGATCAATCCCCAGGCTGGCCCTGGGGACGCTTAATGAGTTCCGTCATTCCCTTTGGCATTTTCTCCACCAGGAGCAAAACGGGAGGCACTCTGTGAATTCTGCAACCTTACATATTCGGTCATGGCGGGACCTCGATGCACACGGAGTCCTTTCTCCACTTCCCAAGGTGGCAAGACAACATCCACTTTTCCACTTAAGAACAAATTTCAAGTTACCATGACCTCCTGGTTGCACTGAATAAAAATTCCACTTCAATCACAAGGCTCCGCTTTCTTGCACTGATGTCGACAGGGTGTGGCACAGGGTCGGGGGCGCGACTCACAGGGAGGGAGGGACGGGGTCTTCGGCGCGGAGTCTGGACTGTTCTCTCCCTCCCAACCGCCCAACCAAGCAGGGAGGGCGGGTCGGCGCGCCCCCTGGCGGGCACTGGGCCCAGCGCGGGGCGGGGCGCTTCTGAGTGTGAACCAGGAGGCAGAAAGAAAAGTCTCCCCTTTCTTGGAAATCCAAGCCCGGGGCTGGACTTTGCACTGGCCCGGAAATTGTGGTGTGGGGGTTGGGACTCTCACAAAGGAAGAATTTGTCTCCAAAAAGGATTTCCTAGAAAGAAATCAAAATTTGTGGCTTTACAAGATTCTGGAAACGCAGAGCACAGGGAAAGGTCAGAGCAGTCAATTTGTAAGACTTCCTCCCCTGGAGTCAGCTCTGCTCAGAGAAGGGCCTGGAAACTTCTGGAATGTTCGAACCTTTAACCGAAGGTCATTTCAGCCCAGGCCTCTCTAAGGGCCACAACCAGTGACGCTAGCATTCCACAAAGGTTTAGAACAGAAAGCTGGGGAGACGGCTGTGATTGTCCGAGGCCCGTTTGGGGGCACGCCCAATTCAGGGACAAAAGGTATCACTTTATTCTGTGTAATTCTGATATAAAATTGTTTTATATCAACATAAAATTAACACATAAGAAAATAATTTCCAAAAAGTACGCTATAGAAGTCTGGGTCCAGGAAGGGACGGGACTGGCCCATGAAGTAAGTGCAAGGAGGAGGGAGTTTGGTTCCAGGGTGGGCAGGTGGGTTTGGACACCCTTTCAAGTTATTCTTCACCAGAACGTTCCAGAAGGGGGCTGGGTGCAGATGTCGCTGGGGCCTTCCCTGGTAGTCCAGTGGTGAAGACTCCGCCATGTGTAAAATAGATAGCTGGTGGGAACCTGGTGTAGAGCCCAGGGAGCTCAGCCCCGTGCTCTCTGATGACTCAGAGGGGTGGGATGGGGGGATGGAAGGGAAGGCCAAGAGAGAGCGGGTGTATGTTTGCATAGAGCTGATTCCCTTCTTTGTATAGCAGAAGCTAACCCAACATTATAAAGCAATTATATGCCAAAAAAATAAACAGAACAGAGGCTAGAACAGAACTAAGCAGGCTTCCCTCGTGGCTCAGAGGTTAAAGCATCTGCTTCCGATGCAGGAGGCCTGGGTTCGATCCCTGGGTGGGGAAGATCCCTTGGAGACGGAAATGGCAACCCATTCCAGTACTCTTGCCTCGAGAATCCCATGGACGGAGGAGCCTGGTAGGCTACAGTCCATGGGGTCGCAAAGAGTCGGACATGACTGAGGGAGCTCACTTTCACTTTCTAAAAATAAATATAAATAAAATGAAGTGCAAAAAAAGAAAAAGACTCCTCCATGCTTCTACTGCAAGGGGCACCAGTGCCATCCCTGGTTGGGGAATAAGACACTGCTGCTGCTAAGTCACTTCAGTCATGTCCGACTCTGTGAAACCCCGTAGACGGCAGCCCACCAGGCTCCCCTGTCCCTGGGATTCTCCTGGCAAGAGAACTGGAGTGGGTTGCCATTGCATTCTCCTGAATAAGACATTACACGTCACGAAAATGAATTAATTAACTAAGAAAATAAAAATAAAGAGAAGATCAGGAGGTGGGGCTGCAGATGAGGGGGTAGGAAGGTGGGACAGGGCTGTGGGGGTGGGGCACTCAGGGTCTAGCCCTATGGGTGGGCCCCAGACTCCATTCAAACATGGGAACCAGAGCTCAGTCTAGGAGATCAAGGGCCAGGCAGCACAGGTTCGTCGGTGAGAGGCTCTGGGAACTTCAGGTTGAAATCTTGCCTCCAAGTGTCCCTCGACTTTTCCTCTTTCTTCTACCCTTTCCCCGTCCTTCCCAGTTGCCTCTTTTCTCAGTCTACGGCCTCAGGATTCAGATCCACCCACCTTTCTCCTCACCAGCAGACTCCAGTTTACTTACTTACTGTAAGTTACTTACCGTAATGTTGACACAAGGCTTCCCAGGTGGCTCAGGGGATCCTCCTGCCAATGCAGGAGACGCAGGTGCAACCCCTGCATTTCGAAGGAATCAGGAAGATCCCCTGGAGAAGGAAATGGCAACCCATGCCAGTATTCTTGCCTGGGAAACCCCAGGGACAGAGGAGCCTGGAGGGCCACCGTCCCTGGGGTCACAAAGAATTGGATATGACTTAGCAACTAAGCAACAGTGTTGACACAGTCCCTTCTGGGTGAGATTCTGGAAGAGGGAGCTGGGTGGGGAGGACTGGCACTACATTCTCTTGCTCCTTTACTGGAGGGGAAGGTGGTAGAGAAGGGGCTTTGAAAATCGCCTCAGCTTGGGATAGGAGGACTGTCCCCATCATTTCCGAGGTGCTGTAGGATCCCCTCCACAGACACCACCAACTCAGCACAGAGACACATGGCCCAGAATGAGAAAAGTTCTAGCATCTGGGTGACCTCCAGTCCTGGCTTGGGACTTGAAGCGGCCTTGGTTGGCGCATTTCTGCGTCCACTGGGGCCTTGACTAAGATTGCGGCAGAGTCACCCCCTTGGAGAGCTTGTGGAATGATAAGCTCACCGTGTTTGAGAGAAGATTCCCATTTCTGGGAGATGGAGGCGACCATGGGAGAGATGGTGCCGGGAGAGAACTGACTGTTCTCCCCCTCCATTCTCTACCCAGTCGCCGTGACTGGATTGTCCATGGGCTCCTCTCACTAAACCTCTTGATGAACAATGTCCATTGGTGCGGAAAGCGCCTTCCAATATACTAACTATTTTATTAAAAATTCCACACCTGTAGAAGCTTCCCTGGGGGTCCAGTGGTTGAGTCCAAGCTTCCATTGCAGAGGCTCCAGGTTGGCTGCCTGGTCCGGCAGCTAGATCCCACATGCTGAAAGTAAAGATCCCAAGTGCTGCGACCAAGACCTGGTGCACCTAATAAATACAATCTTTTAAAATTAAAGGAAAAAAGCAAACAAAAAAAACCCAAAGCCTTTCCTGGCTCAAAGAAACAGAGCTCCTTGGAGAAATGACTGGTCTGGGAGCTGAAGCAGGGAAAGCACAAGATAGGCCTGAAACATGTGGGGCCAGAAAGTGTGAAAGGGAGTAGACACAGAGTAACAGGGACTTGTCAAAAGGACCTTGTCCCACAGTTTCTCATCACACATGACCCAATGCTGCCCTCCAGGTGCTTACTCTTCACCTGCACACCCCATCAGGAGATGCACGTGCGGCGGCATTGGCGGGCTGGGCGGTCCTCGGTACCCATCTCAGCAGGCCAGCGCCTCCATTGCACGAAAGTGGCTCTCATGCAACCCCCTCACACACTTAGACCCCTTGTTCCGCATTTCCAGACGGGTCGGGTGTGTGGCCAGCCTCACCACTGACCTCACGCATTTGCTTCATATGCTTTGGTCCTGGTCCAGCGCTTGGAATCCCGCAACCCACGGCCACTAGTACAACTCACGCGGGGTGCACGGAGGACACTCCACCCAGTCCCGACCACATACCTGGTCGCTGTGGGGCAGAACAGGGAAGGAGAGCAGTTATGTCGCGGGAGAGACAGGCCCCCAGGAAAATCACAAAACAGGACTCCTTCGAGGCTAACCCACCTGAGACGAAGGGAGAAAACGCACGGCGACAAATGTGGACAATCAGGGTCGGTGCGCCCTCTAGCGGCGAAAGTGGGGACCCGCGGGGAAGGATGCTCCATTTCCCACAACGCCAAGAACAATCCCCAGTCAGAGCTGAAGGTGAAATGAAACTGTATTTCATCCAAGTGAAATACAATGTACCAGGCTTTTCAGAAGTAGTTATTCGTTTCCTTACTTACTGTCTGTCTTCCCCACTTGAACGTGAGTGCTGGAAAGTCCTGTTTTGCTCACAGCTGAATTCCTAGCACCTACAACAGGTAAGTGGGACATTGAGCAGGTGCTTAGTAAGTTATATGGACTGGAATTAACAACAATTTTGCCCTCGAATTCAGGCTTGAGTCTGTCTCCGCAGGGGAAGGCATCCCCAGGAGCTGAAATGTGTCCGAGTCCCCGTTTCTGGACATGGTCTGGGACCTCAAAGCTCCCAAATTTGCTGAACAAGTAGCTCTTAGCCTTTTTCTGAAACTTGCACATAGGTCTGTTCCCTGAGTCAGTGATGTAAGGGGATCAGGAGTGCACCCCTAAACCTGAGGAAACCTCCCTATCTCTGGGGCTGTGGACAGAGCAGGGGCAAGCTGGTGGGGTGTTCAGGTGGCCCCCATGGTGGGATGGTGGAAGGGCATTTAGAAAAGAAGAGGGATGGTCTTCAAGTTAGGAGTGGAGGGGCCTCCTGTCTGGAAGTCTCCATGTTCCTGGGTAGAATTCCAAGCTGTCAGGGACTTCTAAATTCCAGTGGGCTCTTCCAGCCTCCAGTTCCTCCCCATTCCTGCAGGATGGGTAGCTGGGAGCACCTGTGAATGGAGGTTGCTTGAGTTAGCCCAGGTAAGGGGAGGAGGGAGGTGTGAAAGGAGAGCAGTCCCCTCCCCCAATAAAAAGGAACTAAAATCCAGTGTTTATCACAGGAGCATCGCGAAGTACTGGAAGACAGACAGAGGGTACCCTCGCTATCCAATAAGTGTGGGAGAAAGCTGCCCCCCTTCCCCCACCCTATCTCCCCACAGTGAACCAAGGACTTTGGCAGAAAAGGAAGTCCGCTTTGAAATTACACCACCCAGAGTCGTTTGATAGGGACTGTCACTTTGCACGTATCTTTCTGTTTTCTTTTTCGGAGGTGTCTTTGTGAAGCGGGTAGATCATAGTTAGTTTAGCAGCTGTTTGTTTGGTGTAAAACTTTTCAAAACTATTTATTGGGACTTCCCTGGTGGTCCAGTGGTTAAGAATCTGCCTTCCAGTGTAAGAGATGTGGGTTCGATCCCTGGTCAGGGGACTAAGATCCTACATGCTGTGGGGCAACTAAATCCTGTATCACAATGAAGATCCCATGTAAGACCCAACACAAATAAATCAACATATTTTTAAATATTTCTTTATTTTGGCTGCACTGGGTCTCAGCTGTAGCACCTAAGATCTTCACTGCAGCGCCCATGTGGGATATAATTCCCTGACCAAGGATGGAACCTGGACCCCCTGCGTTGGAGTCTTACCCACTGGACCACCAGGGAAGTTCTGGGTGTATAACTTTTAAATCTTTAGCAGTAGGGTATACAGGCCTCCATCTGTACTCTATTAACCATCATGTGAGAGGCGGCCCCAGTGTTTACAACAGCCCTGTGAGGGAGGGACTGTTGTGAAGTCCATTTCACAGATGGAGAAAGTCAGGGTGACTCAATGTGTGATATTCATATGCATTTATTGCCAACTGTGTGCTTAGAGCTTAGGCTATAATGGTGTGTGAGAGGGGGAAATGATAGCCCATTTTTTATCTTTAAATGGTGCAGTTATACATCCTGTACTTTGGGGGACAATCTTGTGTTTGCCCATTGATGCAACATAAATATTAAGGGCCCCCTCATTCACTCTTAGGTGTCATGGTTTAGACAATAAATTATATGATGGCCCTTCTTAGAGACCTCACTGTATAGGAGAAGCAAAGATTAAAGAATGAAACAGGGAGATTTATAACTACAGTTGTGACAAATACAGAGATGGAAGTAGCGTGGAGAAAGTAAAATAGCAGGGCTTGTCTTAGTCCCAGATACCAGAAAGGTAGTGTCAGTCTGAGAAGGAGACCCCAAAGGACTAGTAAGTGACAGCTAGGATGCACCAGGCGAGCGGGCAGCACTCCACGCTCAGGAACGTCGAGGGGAACGCAAAGATGCTGCTTTGTATTTTAAACTTGTTCTTGCTAGAATCACCATTTAATTGGACTTCTATCATTGTTGCTATAACAAAAAAAACAAGTATTTTTTACTAACTGCAAGAAAATCTCGAGGGGGTTTCAGTTCATTTCAGTCGCTCAGTTGTGTCCGACTCTTTGCAACCCCATGAATCGCAGCACGCCAGGCCTCCCTGTCCATCACCAACTCCCAGACTTCACTCAAACTCATGTCCATCAAGTCGGTGATGCTATCCAGCCATCTCATCCTCTGTCATCCCCTTCTCCTCCTGCCCCCAGTCCCTCCCAGCATCAGAGTCTTTTCCAATGAGTCAACTCTTCGCATGAGGTGGCCAAAGTATTGGAGTTTCAGCTTTAGCATCAGTCCTTCCAATGAACACCCAGGACCTTTAGAACAGACTGGTTGGATCTCCTTGCAGTCCAAGGGATTCTCAAGAGTCTTCTCCAACACCACAGTTCAAAAGCATCAATTCTTCAGCGCTCAGTTCTCTTCACAGTCCAACTCTCACATCCCTACATGACCACAGGAAAAACCATAGCCTTGACTAGACGGACCTTTGTTGGCAAAGTAATGTCTCTGCTTTTCAATATGCTATCTAGATTGGTCATAACTTTCCTTCCAAGGAGTAAGCGTCTTTTAATTTCATGGCTGCAGTCACCATCTGCAGTGATTTTGGAGCCCCCCAAAATAAAGTCTGACACTGTTTCCATTGTTTCCCCATCTATTTGCCATGAAGTGATGGAACCAGATGCCATGATCTTCGTTTTCTGAATGTTGAGCTTTAAGCCAACATTTTCCCTCTCCTCTTTCACTTTCATCAAGAGGCTTTTTAGTTCCTCTTCATTTTCTGCCATCAGGGTGGTGTCATCTGCATATCTGAGGTTATTGGTATTCCTCCCGGCAATCTTGATTCCAGCTTGTGCTTCTTCCAGTCCATCATTTCTCATGATGTACTCTGCATGTCAGTTAAATAAGCAAGGTGACAACATACAGCCTTGATATGCTCCTTTTCCTATTTGGAACCAGTCTGTTGTTCCATGTCCAGTTCGAGGGGGTTTGTACCGGCTGAATTAAGTATTTTAAAAATCAAACAACAGCTGATGAGTTATATATTTTAAAAATTCAGCTTCCTAAAACATAGCGAATAAATCTAATTTCATCCTATGAATCAAGTACTCAAGTAGTACTATATATAAAAGAGACAACTAACAAAGACCTACTGTGTTGCACAGGGAACTATACTCAATATTTTGCAATATTTATAAGGGAAAAGAATCTGAAAAAGAATATAAACACATATATATGTAAATATGTGTGTGACTGAATCACTTTGCTGTACACCTGAAACCAATCCAACATTGTAAGTCACCTATACTTCAATTGAAAACTTACATGGGACTTCCCTGGTGATCCAGCAGCTAAGACTCTGAGCTCCCAGTGTCGGGGGTGGGGGTTTGATCCCTGGCCAGAGAACTAGATCCTACATACGCAACTAAGAGTTCCCACCTGATGCAGCCAGATATTTAAATAAATAAATATTTTAAAATTACATTAAAAATATTTAAAAGACTCACGTAATACAGTCCCAATTGTTATGGGCAGTATAACAATTACCCATTGTTATAAATTGCTCTAAATGTTCGCAGGGGCATGTCTCAATTTTAGGCTGACAAGACACAGAATAAATAAAATTATAACAAGGGAAGTCTTCACCCCACCTAGCTAATGATTGCACTCTTAGTTTCGTTAAGGAATATGTGTAAATATTTCTGTCTTTTTACAAAAGGTTAGTTGAGTGTTTTGTAATCTGAAAGTTAAAGTACAAGGTTGCTGAATTTCTTCAAGTTCCTCTTTGTACAGAGTCCGCTGAGGGCAAGGTAGTCAAAGTTTCCTCATGGACAGCAAGAGGGCAGGGTGGCTGGGCAACTCCGGAAGAAGGTCTTGGCCACGATCGCGGTGAGGCTGGGGTGGAAGCAGCCCATTCTGTTGGCCATGGTGAGGAGCATGGGTCTCATCCTGAGTCATGAGAAGCCACAGAAAAAAATAAGACTGGCTTTTTGATTTGAGCCTGGGCCTCACAGGGGCCAGGGTGCATGATGCCAGGTCATCAAGAAGGTAGGAGCAAAATCCAGGTGTGAGAAGATGGTAACTGAATCAGAGTGGAGAGAGCAGAAATGGACAGGAGTATCCTGATTGATAAGATATTTAGGAAATGGACTTCCTTGGTGGTCTAGTTGTTAAGAATCCACCTTGCCAATGCACGGGACACAGATTTGATCCCTGGTCCTAGAAGATTCCATATGCTGTGGAGCAACTAAGCCCGTGTGCCACAACTACTGAGCCTTCACAGTCTAGAGCTCGTGTTCTGCAACAAGTGAAGCCCCTGCTCACAGCAACTAGCAGAAGTCCTCCTGGGCAATGAAGACCCAGCGCAACTAGAAGAAAAAAAACGTGGGGGGGATATTTAGGAGATAGCAGCATCATGACTTGGGGATGGATTAAACAAGCATCCAGTCATTCAGTAGCTATCTACTGAGCACCTGCTTGGTGCTGGGCATCATTTTGGGTGCTGTTTTGGGGAGAGGGTAGGAGAGGGTCAAGGATGGTGCTCAGACTTATGGCTTTTGTAACTGGAAGATGTTCATATCATTCCCTCAGACAGGGACTCCCGGAAGAAGGCCAATTCTGGAGGAGGAAATCGTGACCCGTTTTGGAAATCTTGTGTTTGAGATGCCTCTGGAGCACCCCAGTGCAGATGTCAAGTAGGCAGGTGGATGTGCAGATCCAGGATTCAGTTGAGAGCTCAGACATAAAAATAGAAAAGTCATCTGCATTTTGGTGTGACTGAAGCTATGGTCTGGATAAGGTCACCTAGCAGAAGAGTATAATAATCAGCAAGGGAAGAATGAGTCTGAAAGTGAGAACAAAAGGCCAGCCAGAGAAGTGGAAGGAAAATCAAGAAAGTCTTACAACACAAAAGCTAAAGGAAGTGAGCATTCTGAGGAGAAGGAAGTGTTCAGCTATGCCAAATGCTGTCCAATTGCCTAAGGTTATTCAGTGGCAGAGCTGCGCATTATAAATTCTAGCCCAGGTAAAGGTCTAAAATTAAAACACACAGTAACGTTTTTTTAATAGAAAATGTTTTATAATTTTATTTGTGGAAAGATCTTAAGGTAAGGCAAAAAAACTATTTTAAAAAAATTTCAATAGGCTGGAGGAAAAGATTTGCAGTACATAGGGTTAAATCCTCATATGCAAAAACCCAACAGGAAAATTATTAAAGAAATAAACAAACAGTTCCCAGAAGATGGACACAAGCATCCATTAATATGTAAAAAGATAGTCACCTGTCTAAGGTTGAGGAAATGCAAGTAAGACAATAATGAGATACCATTCCTTGGACTGGTCACAGGGCTGGGGAAACAAAACACTAACACTTCTTTTGGAATGCTATTAAGCAATATCTAATAAAATCTAAAATGTAGCCTTTTCCTGACCAGGATATTTGTGCACAGTGTCCTCATGGTATGAAAAGTAACAGAGCTCTCCACTGTTTACTCTATTAACTTTCAATTCTATTCTATTAATTGTATTAATTCTATAAAAAGTGCATTTGTACCCTTTTCTATATGTACCTGATTCTTTAATGCTCTTAAAAAGAACTGAGACACAAAATATACATACTCAGCAACTCAACAATCCCAGTAATGGGGTTGTTTTCTTCACTTTGCAACTTGATAAGAAACAGGCAAACGATCCAATTTTTTTTTAATGGTCAATGGAAAATTAAAGACAACTGACCAAAGACACATCCAAATGGGCAGCAAACAGAGAAATACAAAGTCCCTCGAGTGGTCATAAAATCACCAATTAATGTTCCAAAGAGATTCCACTTCACACCCATAAATTTAAGAAGTGATAACACCCACTTTTGGGGTGAGTGGGGGCTCCAATACATTAGTAGTAGAAATATGAACTGTTAACAGTCTTCTGGGAAAAACAATCTGGTAATATCTATTAAATATGGATACCCTTCGACATAGCAAGTCCATATGTATAATTTATAAACACTCCAATGTGTAAGGCTGCTATGTCTGACAATAATGTTTTGTGTAGCACTGAGGGTGGGGGAGTGAAGAAGGACTGAAAAATCTTCAAAGAAGAAATTATGTCAGACTTCCCTGGAGGTCCAGTTATTTAAGAATCTGCCTACCAGTGCAGGGGACATGGGTTGGATCCCTGATCCAGGAAGTTTTCACATACTGAAGGGCAACTAAGCCCGCGCGCCACAACTGCTGAGCCTGAGCTTTAGAGCCGGTGAGCTGCAACTACTAAGCTGCCTGCCTACAGCCCACGCTCGGCGACAAGAGAAGCCCCTGCAGTGAGAAGCCCGTGCTCTGCACCTAGAGGGTGGGCCCTGCTCGCTAGAGAACGTCTGAGCACAGCAAGGAAGACCCAGCACAGCCAAAAACAAAATTTAGAAAAGAAATATTATGTAACTATTATGAAAGACAGATTAGAACTACGCAGATGTATTGCCCTGGAGAGATGCCTATGAAATATTAGGTGATAAGAGGCAAATCGAGGCTATGGTTTTAATTTTACTTTTAAAAATGTGTCCACATATGTATGTTTATAGGAAGCAGAATGTGGTTTAGAGCTTAATCTCTGGAGTCTGGAACTTGTGGCAAGATCCAGGCATCACCATCTTCTCCCTGAATGTAATAACCCTTTTGTGCCCCAGCTTCCTTGATTATAGAAGAGGCAGGGTTAATAATATCTGCCTCACATACCTTGCTGGGAGCACGTACTGAGGTAATTCATGAACATGCCTGAGGATGCCAGGTGGGCCATTTAGCGATATCATGGGTATAAGTATGATCTCCATGAGCATGCAGAATACGGTGGAAGAAAATATACCACACTCTTCTCATTGGTGACCTCGGGTGGGTGGGGCTGGACAGAGGGGGACCCAGCCGATTAATATTTGTGTCAATTCAACTTGTTACAGCTCGCATACATTATTTTTAATTTTTTTCCATTTATTTACTTTTGGTTGCACAGGGTCTTTTTGCTGTGAGCAGACTTTCTCCAGCAAAGGCTACTCTCTCGTTTCGCTGCGCAGGCTTCTCATTGCGGTGGCTTCTCTTGTTGCAGAGCCCGGGCTCTAGGCACGCGGGCTTCAGTAGTTGCGGCCCATGGGTTCTAGAGTGTGGGCTCAGCAGTTGTGGGACGAGGGCTTAGCTGCCGCTCAGTATGCGGAATCCACCTGCACCAGGCATCAAACCTGTGTCTCCTGTATTAGCAGGTGACTTCTCAACCACAGGACCACCAGGGAAGTCCTTTAAAATTTTTTCATTACAGCATGGTTGATCTACAATGTTATGTTAGCACCTGCTATACAGCAAAGTGTAGCATATGTTATCTTGTAAAAACAAAAAAAGTAAATAATTAAAAAAAAAATATATATATATATACCAAAGTAGAAGGAAAAGCAAAGCAGGCAGTCTTCCCTGAACTCAGCAAGTGCCTCTAGGAGGTACTGGGAGAGGCAACCTCCGCAGGGCAGAAGCCCCGGGGGAGTCTTCTGCCTCACCTGCGATCCCAAGCAGCTGAGTGGTGCTAGGTAACGGCTGTTCCTCTCTGGACCTCAGGATCCCTGCTGTGGAGCTTACCACCAAGGGAAGATCTGAGGTCGAATCCTGGTGAAGCTTATGTGGCACTCTGAGTCAGACATTTTCTAAGTGACCATCCCATGAATTAGATACTTTATAGGATCAGGCCCATTTTGCAGGTGGGAAAAACTGAGTCACAGAAAGGTTAGAGTCACTTGTGCACGTTCACACACTGGAATGTCACCAGATTCAAACACAGGCAGCCTGGCTCTGAATGAGGGTTCTGGACCACCAGGCTCTCCTATCTCCTATGTGTCAGCAAGGTGATCCGCCAGCTTCTGGCCTCAGTTTACTCAACTGTGAAATGGGCTTTCCATGGTGCATCTCTTCCGTTTGCTGCAAGGGTTAAATGGCATCGGGCTTAGGCCCAGGAGAAGCGTTTTCAAAAATGGGCGCCTGTGTTTCTTCAGTTCCTTGCAGGAAGAAGGGAGAAGAGGCCTCAGGGCCTCCCAGTTTTCTCTCCTCCCGGTTTTAAGCTCCTGCTGAGTTGTCCAATGCCCTACTGAGGGCAGAGACAAAGCAGGGAAGAGATCCAGACACTGGGTCTTCCAGAAACCACGGTTTCGCCCAGGGGCCTGTGTGCCTCTCCCCACCCCCGACTCCCAGCTGGATGAACAGGCTCCCCTCTCCCTACCCTGCCCAGACCTGACCATACCACATCCTGTTGGGCCCCCGCCAGAGTAGGAAGAGGAGTCCCTCCCAGGCGTGAGGCAAGACCTTCCCCGCATGGCTCCCTCCACCCCACTGCCCCCACCGAGTCCCCGCAGATAAAGGCCCAGGGCCGGCGGCGCGCCCTAGGCATCTCCCCGCGTCCTGCCTGCCATGTCTCGCCGCTGCGCGCTGCTCGCCTGGGCTCTCCTCGCCCTCTTGGGCCTCGGGGCGGCTCAAGACTGCGGCCCCATCGTGTCCCGCAGAGAGTGGAGGGCCCTGGCGTCCAAGTGCAGCCGGAGGCTAAGACAGCCCGTGCGCTACGTGGTGGTGTCGCACACGGCGGGCAGCGTCTGCGACACTCCGGCCTCGTGCCTCAGGCAGGCCCAAAACGTGCAGCACTACCACGTGCGGACGCTGGGCTGGTGCGACGTGGGCTACAAGTGAGTGCGCAGGGGGGCCGGGGCTGGAGCCGGGGATGCAGGGGAGAGGAGCGCGCGGGGGCGACGGGAGACCGCCGGGGGCCGACTCTGGAGCCGCCTGCCGGATGCCCGACGCAGCGTCTATGTTTCTCCCCCAGGGTCGCCGCTTAGGGCTGGGCGCGTGCAGGCAGTGCAGACGCGCAAGGGGGAGGGGAAGGGGCTGCAGCTCTGACCCCAGAGGAAGGGGCAGATTTTGCAGGTACACAGGAACAAGTCCTGTGCACTGGGTTCGCTTGGTAAAGTCTAGTGCCTGGTGAAGCCGGGGTTGGGCTTCCAGTCCCAGCTCCATTTACCGCTGGTTGAGCCCTGGGGCAGGCATTCCCCTCTCAGCTTCAGGGTCATCTCCGTCCTCTGCAAAGTCAACAGGGTCGTGGGCCACTGCATTGCTGAGCCGGCCAGTACTCCTTAGAACACTGCCTGGCGTGCAGCGGGAGCCCCTAGATCCATGGACTGTTCCTGTGTGCCAGGATGTGTGCCAGGGGCTAGGATGGGCACAGCCATGGACACAGAATCTAGCCCAAAGGGATTTAAAGGGCAGCAGGCAGCAACAGGTGAGGAACAAGGGAAGTCCACAAGATCAATTTAGACAGTGATGGAAGCGATGAAGAAAGGGAACAGAGGGATTGACGAGGGACAGGGTAGGCCAGGAGGCTGAGGGAAGGGGTCAGGCCTGGGGGACAGAGGTCAGGGTGGCTGGAGCTAGCCGGAAAGTGATAGCAAATGAGGAGGAAGAGGTCGGCAGGGGGCAGATGGCACAGGGTCTCGTGGGCTACAGGGAGGACCTCGGTTCTACTCTCAGACAGCAGCCGTGGGAGGGATGCCAGCCGGCTTGGGGTCCGAGAAACTCCCTCTGGCTGTGGTGTGGAGAACAGATGGTTGGGGCTGAGGGCAGAAACAGGGGGCAGGGATTGGTTAGATCTGCCTCTGGGGCCCATGCCCGCCAGCTCCCTCTCCTGGGGACTAGGCTGGGGTCCCACACATGGATTTGTACTCTAATCGGTTTTTGGGCCTCCGTAAGCACCAGAATCGCCTTACTGGAAATGCAGACTCCCAGGCTCCATCCTGAGAGATGTTTCAATAGGGCTGGGGTGAGGCCAGGAAATCTAAGGACCTCCCTCGGAGAAATCGAGAAGCCTCCGAGAGTATCTCCAGCTCTTCCGGCTCCAGGTATTACAATCCAAAGGCCCCAACTTCAAAATTTCGTTTCCAGGAGTCAGGCGCTCTGATTCTGCGTGTTTCCCTAAAGGAATGACGTCCAGAGAGTTTGGCTTCCGGGGCCTCTGGTCTAAATCACTTTAGAGGAAACCTGACTGAAGTTTGTTTCTCCAATTTTAGGCTGCAGAGTCTGATCCCAATATTTTTAATCTCCCTTCCTTGTCACATCTTCTTCGGAGCCTCAGTTTTTTCAGCTGTAAAATGGGGCTCCTGACCACCCACCCTGGTGGTGGTGTTTGAAGTTTAAATGAGATGCGTCCATTTAACACAGATACAGAGAGTACCTGTTGCTTGTGCCGGGGGCAGGGGCTGTGGCAGGGCCATGCCCAGCCCAGTCCTGGTGGTCACTGTGGTACTTCTAGTCTCTTCCATCCTTATTCTGAGAATCTAGTATTCCAAGGGGTGATGTCAGGACCCAATATTAGGAGTCCCCACATTCTGTGCATTCTTGACTACCTCGTGAGCCAGAGGGCTGAGGGGGCCAATCTCGGGTCTCCAAAAAGCCCATCTTCTGGTTAATACCCATGTGCTCAGATGCTCAGTCATGTCTGACTCTGCGACCCCTTGACTGTAGCCAGGCTCCTCTGTCCATGGGATTCTCCAGGCAAGAATACTGGAGTGGGTTGTCACGCCCTCCTCCAGGGAATCTACCCAACCCAGGGATCGAACCTACATCTCTTATTATCTCCTGCATTGGCAGGCGGGTCCTTTACCCCAGAGCCACCTGGGAAGCCCAGCTACCTGAGCTTAATTCCAACGTGCCCGATCAAACTTGCTCAATCAAGGCATGCTGAATGATTGAGCCTAAAGGATCTGCTTCTAGGATTGGAAGCCTCAAGGAGACAGGTGCTGGGGCTCCAGGGTTTGTGTCTGGTTGCGGTGCCAACCCTCGAGTCCCTGATCCTGTCAATCAAGTGCATCCCAGCAGGGAAGAGGAAGCAGGAAGCAGGCTGAGGAGCTTCTCAGTAGAGTCCTGAGAACTCACTAGTCTCAGGACAGGACCTTGGGTAAATACTCTAAGTCAGCTTCCTCAGCATAAAGTGGGGATGACGGCAGTGTCAGAGAATTCCACGTGAGGAGTCAATGAATGAAGAGCTCAACCAATCCTCCAGGGAGGCGGGAGAGAGCTAGGAATCAGACCATGTGGATGGGAGTCACGGAGACCTGGGTGGAAATCCTGGCTCCCTGACCAGCTGTGTGACCTCGGGCAGGTGTTGCCACCTCTCTGAGTAGCTATGGGATGGAGGCAGTGGCAGCTCATGGGGTTAGGGATGCAAAAAGGTGCATCTAGAGCTGTGCTTGACAAATAGCAAGGGCCAGGGTCGTTGTTTTTATTGTGGAAGATTCGGGGATGAGGAGGGTTGTTGGGGAAATTGTGAGTGGTAGGGACAGGGGTGGGGTGAGCAGAGGAGGGAGAAGGAGTCCTCCCCCAGGAAGCCCTCCATCACTTTCCCACCCACAGTTTCCTGATCGGAGAAGATGGGCTCGTGTATGAGGGCCGGGGCTGGAACACCATAGGTGCCCACTCTGGGCCCACGTGGAACCCCATAGCCATCGGCATCTCCTTCATGGGCAACTATATGGGTAAGTGTCCAGCCGTCAGCGAGGTGGCTGACATGGGCTCTGGGGGATGGTACTTCATGGTGCGTCCTGGCTGGGAGGCTCTGCCACCTACAACCTCTGTGACCTGAGGCGCGATTCTGTTTCTCTGAGCCTAGTTTCCTCTTTTGGATAAAGTCCATTTCCAACCACACAGTTTCGGACGAGTTCATCTTTATAAAAGTTCTTCAGTCAGTCCATGAACTGGAGGGATAGGGTTAACCTGAGAAGTGCTTGGAGTGGATTGCCATGTCCTCCTCCAGGGGAATCTTCCCGACCCAGGGATTGAACCCGGGTCTCCTGCATTGTGGGCAGATTCTTCACCATTTGAGCCGCCAGGGAAGCCCCAGAAGTGCTTGATAAGTGGCAGCTACAGCTGTGGATCGGATGGGAAGGTCTGGGGGCAGAGGAGGGTGAATAAATGATCATCTTGATGGCCGACACTTGTGGAGGGCTTGCTCTATACATAGTCACTCATCTTAGTGTCCCCCAGCCCTGTGGGCAGGTGCTGTCACTGTCCCCTTTCACAGATGAGAAAACTGAGGCACAGAGAGCAGTGGCAGGCCGGGTTCTGGGCCTAAATGGGTCAGCTCGGAGTGCAAAAGCACAGCCCTACCCACAATCCCTCGGCCCTTGGAGGAAGCCCCAGCCTAACTCCTGCCTCTCCTCCCCCAGATCGGGCGCCCCCGGCCCGTGCTCTCAGAGCAGCTCAGAATCTGCTGGCTTGCGGCGCGGCTCGGGGATACCTGACTCCTAACTATGAGGTCAAAGGCCACCGCGATGTGCAGCAGACGCTCTCTCCAGGGGACCAGCTCTATGATATCATCCAGCGGTGGCCACACTACCGCAGCGTGTGAGGGCCTGTCCGTCTTCTCACATCCCACCCATCCCAGCAGAAACCCCCCGCCTCCCCCTGCCCCAATAAAGGAGAAGCTCAAACTGTATTCCTGTGTCCTGACATATGCGTCTTCTCTCTCCCTCCCACAGACCTCAGCCACACACCCCTGCCCCACCCCAACACCTCCCAGCACTCTGACCTTGCTGGTGCTCAGAACCCAGAGGTCCCGACCCTGAACCGAGACCCCAGAGATCCCAGCTCGGAAGCAACATCACAGCTCAGAACCCGGAGGTCTCAGGTCAGAGCGCCGGGAATTAGCACCAAGTCCACTGAGACGTCACCACCAGCAGCTCAGGGGTCCTCACCTCCTAGACAGTGAGCCATGCTACAAGACACCCCCTCTCTACCTCACCACCGAAGACATTCAGTGCAGCATCTCTGCTTGGATCGCTGTGGGGATGAGCTGCTCACTCCCAACCCTCGGGTCCCCCCTCTTCATTGCTTTAGAAAGTGCGGGAGTCTTTCCTGAGCCTGTACCCCCATCTGCCTCCCAAGTCATAGCCAGAAATACACACAGGTCCCAGTTACACACCCTGCCATCCCAGCCACCAGATCTTCATTTCTCCCCACTCCACCCCAACCCTTCAGTCATAAACTGAGGGATCCCAAAGGCAAATATGTTTATTTACAAAACTCACTTACCCTCCCTCCCAGCATGCCATGCCTGTGGGAGAGGGTGGGATGGGGCCTCACACGCCTGAGACCCCCAAGCGCACCAGGAGGGGCGGGACCTGGGCGGGGCCAGGACACACCGGCCCCGCCCCCACGCCGAATCCAGCGGTGCGTGGGGTTGGAGGAGCGCCAGTCAGCATCCGAGGTCACGACCCCGTGTCCAGTCGGTTCATGTATTCCTGCAAGGCCTTCAGGCGGGCATCTATTTCGGCCATGTCAGCCGCCTGGTGGTCTGAGCTGTACTCTGTGAGAGCAGGCATAGGTGTGGGGTCTGTAAGGGGCCCAAAATCCTGTCCTCGGTACCATCCCAGTGGGCTCTGGGGCAGGAGAGGGGGCGGTGTAGAGTCCCAGGCTCACCTTTGATGGGAACCCAGCCCCCCGAACTGGCCAGGCGTCTCTGATGGCGACCGCGTTCAAGGGGGGTGGACTTCTGCTGCTGGGGATGGCGGGAAAGGGTGTCAGGCACCCTCTATTCCCACACCCCCCAAATCCCACCAGAACCAAAGGACCTCATAAAAATAAGGGGTGACACCTGCTGAGCACTTATGCAAAACAAGCTCCTTGTATCTTCACCAGAATCTTCTGAGGTGAATACTATTACTATTCCCACTTAGCTGATAAAGAAACTATTGATAGCTACAGAAGCTAAGTAACTCCCTGAATCACACAGGTTATAGCAAGCAGAGGCAGGTTTTAAGACCTGGCAATTTGAGGCCAGAGCCTTGCTGTTAATCGGCATCCCCTGCCCTCCCGGTGGGCTTCCCGTGTGACTCAGCGGTAAAGAACCCGCTGGCTAATGCAGGAGGTGAGAGTTCGATCCCTGAGTCGGGAAGATCCCCCTGCAGAAGCAAATGGCAACCCACTCCAGTATTCTTGCCTGGGAAATCCCATGGAGAGAAGAGCCTGGCGGGCTACAATCCATGGGGTCGCAAAGAGTCGGACATGACTGAGGGACTAAACAACAGCCACCCTCCACCGCACCGTCATTCTCCCCTCCAACCCAAAGGTCTCAAAACACTGCCTCCAGCGGAATTCCGAACCGCCCTTTACAACCCGACCCCAGGGAAGGCACTCACCGTATTGAACCCACTCCACGTGGTGGGGCTGGGCGGCTTCCCCCGGCGGCGGCGAACGCTGAGAGGAGGGAGTGATCAGCACCAATGGGAAAAGTCTGGGGCACCTCCCATCTCGCACTCTTCCTCGGTTTCAAGGCTCCAGCCTCCATCACCCAATCTCCCCTCAAAAGAGTGTTTCGAATCTCCCCAGACATCCGTTTGGAGGCGGTCCTTTCCCCCAGCCCAAGTTTTACCCTCTAGGGAGGGACTCAGAGAAATCCTCTAACTCGCTGCAGGAGCTGGCGGACGAGTAGCGGCTGCGGAAACTGTCCACTAGGGGGAGACGGAGAGTGTGAGCCTCCCTCACCGGCCACAGTCCCGCCCAGCCCGCCCGCCAGCTCAGTTACCCGAGGAGCTGCGGTTTCGGGACCGGTTAGCCGCGTCTCCTCGACCGGTCACCGCTGCCGGCGGCCGAGTCTGGCGAGACCAGGAGACGGATGGGCCGTCCCCGCTTCCTCCGCTGCCCAATCGGTTCCGCTGCTGCTGCCTGGGGAACGAGAAATGAGACGTCCACCTGTGCGCCCAGTCCTGGGAAAGGCATAGCTGCGCCCATGCGGGTCACAGCTAAATAGGAGAAAACCATGCGGAGACACAGACCACGAGGGGGTGTGAGAGACAAGCCAGGGGGAGAGGGGAGGCTGGCGATCAGGAGAGGAGATGGAGGTGGGGAAGCAGGAGCTGGCGACAGGTGATGGAGATGGGAGAAAGGGCTGGATGCGGGCACGCTTCAGAGCGGCAGGGAAAGGGGCAGGTGAGGAGGAAACATGCTCTAACTTCATCTTGATCTCTCTCTGCTTCTTCTCCTTGGCTTTCACAAAGGCTGTCGGGTCGAAACGGGGCACGCGACCACCTAGGACCGGGTGGGGGTGGGGTGTGGAGAGAAGAGGAGGTTGGGGTTACCGGATCACGCCCCCACAGTGCTAGTCCCACACACCTCCTCCCACGGGCAGGGCAGGGCCGTCACGGACCTGTGGGCGAGGGCGAGGGGCGGGCAGGGCGGCCTCGACCCCGGCCCCCGCGGCCGCTCTCCCGGGATGAGGAGCGGGTGGCGCCACGGCCACGCGACGTGGAGCGCTCCCGGGACGTGGAAGCCCGATCTTCCCGCACCGAGGGCGGCACCACCGGCGGGGTCCGTCTCCTGGGAGCACAGACCCAACCCACTGTAAGTTTCCCACCGGTAACAACACTCTTCCCGGACTGCACCATCTCCGAACCTTCAGTCCCAACCCCCACCCCACCCCGCCCCGCCGTCGACTCCTAACATTTCCATTCTTACACACGGCCCTCACAGACCTCTTTTCCCAAGCTTCACCCACTCAGAACCCCCCAACCACCTCCTTAAAAAAAAACCATCTGTCAGTTCCCTACATTCTAACACATCCTCTCAGTAGGCTCTTCTCCCAGAGGTCTCCCAAGCTCCATGGAAATCATTCCCAATTTTTCAACACGCACCCCAATACATGCCAGCAAACATTACCCGGATTCCAATCCGCTTAGCCACGCCCCCTCGCTCAACTAGCTCAACTAGCCCTCAGGCTCCGCCCCCTAGCTCCAGGTCTGGCCTCCCGAACGCCGCCTCAGGCCTGCCCATCTCTCTACAGACCCCGCCCACCGTTTTCAACTACTGACTCCTTCCCTAAGCCGCTGGCAGCCCATTAGGTCCCTGCCATCCCTCCATCCCCGCCCTCAGGCCCGACCAGTCCTCTCCAACGTATCTGGGTCCCGCCCCGTCGCCCAGGCTCCGCCCAGTCACCTGGGCTCCGCCCCGCCCATCTCGCCCTGGAGCCCACCCGCAGGCGGGTCCGCAGCGCCGAAGCCCCGCCCCGGGCGCGCCCCTCACCCCCTCTTGTACAGGGCCAGCTCGGTGTTCAACGCCTTCAGCCGCGCACGCAGGCTCCGCTCCGACGCCTTCACCTCTTCGAGCTGCACGGAGAGAAGAGGGGCGTGGAGGTCCAGACTGAAGCCAAAGTCCGGGCCCCGCCGGCCGCCCCGCCCCCTCACCTCCTTGGCCAGGCGGCGGCAATCCTGGCTTCGACGGCCGGACCCCCGGTGCCCGAGGCTGCGCTCCTGCCGCAGCTCCAGCTCCAGGCCGCGCACGAGCCCGCGCAGCGACTCGACCTCCTGGCGCGCCGCCCGCCCGGCCAGCGCCTCCTCGCGCAACCTGCCCAGCTGGGCCTCCAGCTCGCGCTTCTCAGACACCAAGCGCGACACCCTGGGAGGAGGAGGTAGAAGGTGAATGCCGGGGCCGGGTGAGGGGCACGGTCCCATACTCTGCCCTTCTCCACCCGGGTGGGCACGCACCGCTAGCGTTAGAGAAATGCAAATAAAAACCACCAAGAGATGCTGGGTTGACAGGACCTTTTAAGACAGGGATCCAGCTCTCAGCATCCACACCCACCAGTCCCAGCGTCACCTGCCAGTAGACAGATACACAGCACCACGGAGGAAGGTGTCCCAGAAACCTGAATCTGATTAGCCTGTCGGTTTAACAACCACTTCACGGGAAATACAGGGGTCTAGTCAAGGCTATGGTTTTTCCAGTAGTCATGTATGGATGTGAGAAGTGGACTGTGAAGAAAGCTGAATGCCGAAGAATTTATGCTTTTGAACGGTGGTGTTGGAGAAGACTCTTGAGAGTCCCTTGGACTGCAAGGAGATCCAACCAGTCCATTCTAAAGGAGATCAGTCCTGGGTGTTCATTGGAAGGACTGATGCTAAAGCTGAAACCCCAATACTTTGGCCACCTCATGTGAAGAGTTGACTCACTGGAAAAAGATTCTGATGCTGGGAGGGATTTGGGGGCAGAAGGAGAAGGGGACGACAAAGGATGAGATGGCTAGATGGCATCCCGGACTCGATGGACCTGAGTTTGAGTGAACTCCAGGAGTTGGTGATGGACAGGGAAGCCTGGCTTGCTGCAATTCATGGGGTCGCAGAGTCGGACACGACTGAACTGAACATGAATCACAGTGATAAAATCAACAAGATCCCTGGTGGTCCAGTGGTTAAGACTTTGCCCTTCCTTCCACTGCAGAGGGGAATGGGTTGGATCCCTGGTTGAGGAACTAAGATCCCACAAGCCATGTGGCAAAAAAAAAAAAAAAAAAAAGAAAAGAAAAGAAAATCCAGAATGTGGGAAACTGTATAAATAACCTGGCTTCTTCCACAAAGCAGCAGCATGAAAAAAGAAGGTAAAGGGGGCTGTAATAAATTAAGAGACTTAAGCAGCACATCAACAAACTGTAATGTGGGGCCATATTTGAATACTTATTCACACAAGCAAATTACAAAAAGACATTTGTACACCCAGGGTATCAGATGACATTAAGGTATTTTTGCTAGTTTTGCTGGATGTCATAACAGTGCTTATATTTGTTTGCTTTTATCAAAACTAACCTTATATGTTAAAAGATACATATTGAAATGTTTACAGAGGAGATCCAACATCTGGGATTTGCTTCTCAGAGGACAGGAAAGGGTGTAGATCAAGTAAGATGGGCAAAATGTGTTAGATAACCCCTGACGCTGGGGCACAAGTGCCTGTGTTACACTACTACTTCTGTGCATGCGTGGAATTTTTCCTAAACGTTTTTTAAAAATCTGTGCCTCCCCTACACTCTCCAAGGAGCTTCTTCATTTGGTCCCTTCCAGCTGACTTCTCCCCTCCCCTCCTCTCCTCCCACCTCCCTCTCCCACGATGCTCTTTGCAAATGCAGTTCCCTCCTCCTAAACCATCTCTCCTCCTCCTGGCAGGAATGGCTCCACTCATCCTCCAAACATCAAGTCCCCAGTGAAGACTGCCTGGCCCCCCACCCCAGCCAGGGGTGAGATCAGGCCTCTCTAGTCTCTGCCCCCCGGCTCTCTGTACACTTCCTTCCCAACACCAATCACTGATCAGCCTGATTATCTGTTTTCTATCTGTATCCTTCCTCCAGCTCTCCAGTCAAACCCGGTGCTGGGATCCGGGTTTTGTGGCCAGGCTGACTGTACCCAACTCTATTCCAGTTCTTACAAGCTGTGTGACCTGGGGCAGTTTCACTTCATATCTCTGTGAAGTTGGATTATAATAATAACACCTACTGATGAGGTTGTAGGAATCTATAAACAGTGCTTAGACTGTGTCCAGCACTGAGTGATGGCTCAATAAACATCAAATAGGGCCGGGAAGTGTACGTGGCACACCGTAGGAACTCATTAAATGTTGGATGAGTGAACTAATGAATCTTGGCCTCTTTCCAAACTCCCTAACTTTAAGCTGGGAAGAGGAAGGTAAGAATTGCCTAGCTATGGCTCTCAGGGCAGAAGGCGCCGTCTTGTGGCTATCCTGGGAAACACACGCACACGCACCAGGAAGAATCACAGGGTTCTCCAGCCCAAGGAGCTCCCGCAGCTGAAAGCGGAGAGGTCTGGTCCTTCCTGAGCGCTGTCCTGCCGCGAGCGCAGTGGCCGAGGAAGGAAAAGGCGCTTGAGCTGATTGCTTGGATTCAAGGTTGAGCCTGGCCATATTACTTTACTGTGTACGGGACACATTCTCTAACCTCTCTGGGCCTCAGTTTTCCTATATAAAATGACAGTAGTGCCTACTCTGGGAGGATTAAATGAATTAAATCATACAGCACTGAACAGAGTCCTTGGCACACAGTTAAATGCTCAATAAAGATTGCTGCTGCTGCTGCTAAGTCGCTTCAGTCATGTCTGACTCTTAGCGACCCCATGGACTGCAGCCCACCAGGCTCCTCCGCCCATGGGATCTTCCAGGCAAGAGTACTGGAGTGGGGTGCCATTGCCTTCTCTGCAATAAACATTAGATATTGGTATTATTATTAATACTACAAATAGTATTAGCCCTCCCCAATGTGTACCTAATAGGAAAAGGAGTACATCAAGGCTGTATATTGTCACTCTGCTTATTTAACTTATATGCAGAGTACATCATGAGAAACGCTGGGCTGGAAGAAGCACAAGCTGGAATCAAGATTGCCAGGAGAAATATCAATAACCTCAGATATGCAGATGCTGCTGCTGCTAAGTCGCTTCAGTCGTGTCTGACTCTGTGCGACCCCATAGACGGCAGCCCACCAGGCTCCCCTGTCCCTGGGATTCTCCAGGCAAGAACACTGGAGTGGGTTGCCTTTTCCTTCTCCCCAATGCATGAAAGTGAAAAGTGAAAGTGAAGTCGCTCAGTCGTGTCCAACTCAGCGACCCCATGGACTGCGGCCCACCAGGCTCCTCTGTCCATGGGATTTTCCAGGCAAGAGTGCTGGAGTCGGGTGCCATTGCCTTCTCCCAGATATGCAGATGACACCACCCTGATGGCAGAAAGTGAAGAGGAACTAAAAAGCCTCTTGATGAAAGTGAAAGAGGAGAGGGAAAAAGTTGGCTTAAAGCTCAACATTCAGAAAACTAAGATCATGGCATCTGGTCCCATCACTTCATGGCAAATAGATGGGGAAACAGTGGAAACAGTGTCAGACTTTATTTTGGGGGGGGCTCCAAAATCACTGCAGATGGTGACTGCAGCCATGAAATTAAAAGACGCTTACTCCTTGGAAGAAAAGTTATGACCAACTTAGATAGCATACTGAAAAGCAGAGACATTACTTTGCCAACAAAGGTCCATCTAGTCAAGGCTCTGGTTTTCCAGTGGTCATGTATGGGTGTGAGAGTTGGACTGTGAAGAAAGCTGAGTGCCAAAGAATTGATGCTTTTGAACTGTGGTGTTGGAGAAGACTCTTGAGAGTCCCTTGGACTGCAAGGAGATCCAGCCAGTCTATTCTAAAGGAGATCAGTCCTGGGTGTTCTTCAGAAGGAATGATGCTGAAGCTGAAACTCCAATACTTTGGCCACCTCATGTGAAGAGTTGACTCACTGGAAAAGACTCTGATGCTGGGAGGGATTGGGGGCAGAAGGAGAAGGGGACGACAGAGGATGAGATGGCTAGATGGCATCCCGGACTCGATGGACCTGAGTTTGAGTGAACTCCGGGAGTTGGTGATGGACAGGGAAGCCTGGCATGCTGCAATTCATGGGGTCGCAAAGAGTCAGACACGACTGAGTGACTGAACTGAACTGAACTGAATGTGTAGGACCCCTACCAGATGGAGACGAAGTCCCAAGCATACAGCAGGCACTCAGTAAGTATGCTAGGAGCCTCTGCTTTCCTCACTTCACTCTTTCAGTTCCCTTGTTTTCAAAACATTCCCACCTAGCACAAGGCCTTTGCACATGCTGTTCCCTCTGCCTAGAACACTCTTCCGCACCCCAAGAACCTACCAGGTTCCTGTTACAGCCTCCCAAAGCAGAGGCTCCCTTTCCTGTCTCACCCCATCTCTATTTGCAATATACTTAGGTGGGTATGTGATCAAAGTCTCTGCCCCCTGGGCTGGCACTACATCATGGACAGGGAAAGGTCAGCACAAAAGAGGCACTCGGTGTAGGTGGATTTAACTGAATAGAGCCCTGCCTCACACCCTGCCTTTGCACCTGCCTTGCCCTTTGCCTGGAACACCCCACCCTCGCCAGGCAGGGTCAGGTCTCCCTCTGCACTCCCTCATCCATGGTGAATCTTCTCTGCCTGCAGACATTGTCTCCCCCACTGGACTAGGAGCCCCAGGAGGAAAGAACCAGGACTGTCTCAGTCATTACTGTGTCCCCAGCACCATTAACCCACGGCGGCCACAAAGGAGGGGCTCAGAATAAATATTTGGGAAGTGAGGGAGGGCCAGCTTTCCAACACTGCTAAGCACTGGGTCCTGCGGTGCATGATGGGATGTGTCCCCTCCCCCAGCCCCCACTGCCCACCCCACCCCCAAGACTCACTGCTCCCGCAGGTGCCAGATCTCAGTTTCCCGGCCGTCCCGAGTGTCCTGGCCATCCAGCCCTCGAAGGCGGCTCAGCTCCTCCTTTAGTGAGCGAATGATGCCCTGCAGGACCACAGGGTCCGGCTTGCCCTGGTACGGGAGGGGCAGCGGGTAGTGAATCCTGAGAAGGATTAGAATCATGGCATCTCAGAGGCCAAGAATCCACCTGGGAAAGAACAGGTGACCATTTCTGGCCAAACACTACTACATGAAATTGGTTGAGAGTCTTCTGGGAACATTTTTGTTTCCCTGATGAAAACAGTAGGTACAATTAGCAACCACAGTTCTGTTCCATTTCCTTCTGCTTTGATACAGATGCAATGTCTGGAGGTCCGGCAGCTATTTTGTGACCATGAAGAGATAAGGATGAGGTCAAAAAGCCAATATGTCAAAGATGACAAAAGAAAAACAAAAAGAGAAGGAGCCTGAGTCCCTAATGAAGCTGTTGAGTAGCAGCCACCTACCTAGACATCTTGTTATGTGATAAACTATTGTTCAAGGCCCTGGCAATGGTTATCCTGATACTTGCAGCTAAACACAATACTAAATGACATAAACCTCAACACTGAAGATTCCAAAGGCAAGGCTTAAGCAATATCTCCACCTTGCCTTGGGTACCAGTAGTTCCTAAGTCCTAGCCACATCCTCTTCCATCTGACCACCAGCTACCAGCCTGGTGGGTACCCTTGCACCCACCTGTCAAACTCCACAGAGTAGATGAGGATCAGGTAGCGCTTGGAGTTGAGCTGGGCAGACCTCGAGGCCAAGGGGCCTGGGCGGCCCCCCATCTTTCGGTTCCGCAGGGACTCCAGATCTGTGTAGGTCAGCAGATCAAGGGTGACCGACTCACTGCTCTGTTGGAGAGAATGGAGGAGTTGCCAAAAGACTCTACATGGCCACACCCAGAGCACACAACCCACACACCCAGGCCATGCCCTGATCATTCGCTGGGCTAGCTGAGCTTGCCTACCCAGCTGTGGTAGGCTGTGGGTCAAGATGGCCCTGTGGCGCAGGACATCATCAGAGGGACAAACTGGAAAGAACCACAACTCTCAGCCATAGGAGACAGCTTAGTGGTGTGACTTCCAAGTGTTGTCTGCATACCCCTGGGGGTCCCCAAGACCCTTTTAGGGGAGTACATGCAGTCAAAACAACTTGCGGAATAATACTAAGATGTCATCTGCCTTTTCTTGCTGTGCTGACGTGTGCACTGATGGTACAAAAGTCATGGTGGGTAAAACTGCTGGTGCCCGTTAGCAGAATTCAAGCCAGGGGCGTCGAATATACCAGCAACTGCTGTTTATTCCACTGCTGCCATACAGTCTCCACAGAGGGAAGGGAGGCAGGGAGAAACACACAAAGAAAGATAAACAAAAACAGAAAATGAAACCTAGGAATGTCCCCAGCGAACCTGCAAAACTTACTAACTTTCTTGAATCTTGACCCTTGAGTACACAGATGTTTAACTACTCCGTGTGACAAAACAGAAAGTCCACATTTGGCTGCATATCCAAGTATGACACTTTCTAAGAAAAGCACTTGTGGGGCTGAATTTGGAGCTACATTAGCCACTTTTTCATGGAACACTATTTTTACTTGAAAAGGTACTGACAGACAAAACTATGGTTATTTAGTCTTTGATGTTTGGCAAGCATTTTCTCAAAAATGAGCAAAGTGAGCCCGTCACTTGAAGAAAAACAGCTAACAGTATTTGTTGGCAACGATAAAATTCAACCTTTAAAGTGAAAATTCAAATTTTAGAAAACTTGCGCCTGCCACTGCGGGCTTGACAGCTTCTCAATGTTGAAAGATTTTTCCTGGCCAGATCAGTGAGGATATTAACAAATGTGACTTCCTGATACTGTATAATGAAATGTGTCAGCCTCTGAAAGATCTGCACAATTCCATGAAGCAATATTTCCCAAATGACCAACTCGTGATGTTACAAGTGATATTACAAACCCATGATGTTACAAAATAGGTAAAAAGATACTTGCAAAGTACAAGATATGGCAATAGATTTTAATATGACAGAATAGGAAAAATTCATTGATATGGTCTCAGATTCCACATTGCAAGAAACCTTTCAGAAACTACCATGTATCCGATTTTAATATGTGAGCAGAATTATCTGAAAAAACTATTAAAGGACTCCCTTTGCCGTCTACATATCCCCCTGAGAAGGATTTTTTTTTTTTGCATGTACATCATAGCAGACTGAAGAAGCACATGAGGACCTAGCAGTTATCTATTAAGCTAAACATTAAAGAGATTTGCAATAATGTTTTTTAAAAAACTACATTTCTTTCTAAATAATTTTGGTTTTGAGACTGCTATTTATAAAAATATTACTTAGGTCAATAACAGGTTTGTTACTGTTATTTTTAAAAGAGTTCATAAATATCTTTATATTTTTCTCAGTTTTAATTAATGACATGGCAACCAAATACTGCTAGATGAAACAGGCATAAACAAAAGCTCTTTGGTATCCTCGGTAATTTTTAAGCAGATAAAACAGTCCTGAGACCAAAAAGTTTGAGAATCTCTGGGTTAAATAAATCATGTGCATGGGTACACTTGAATGCTAAGCAACCACTAACAAGGATGACAAACTCAAAAGTTACAATGATAATAAAAACAGACCACACCTGTTTAGTGCTTATTGTGAGTCAGGCACTATTCTAAGCTTTTTACATATAACGCATTTAGCCTGCATGACACTCTGAAAAGGGGACTATCATCCCCACATTACAGATGGGAAAACTAAGACATGGAGGGAAAGTAATTGGCCCCGGGCACCCAAGCAGTAAGTGGTAGCGATGAGTCTGACTTTTAGCATCCATAATCTTGGCCACTATGCTATACTGCCTACAGACACCAAAATGTTAACAGTCTAAGGTGGAGGATAGAAAGGGAATTAAGACTCTCACTTTCTAAGTCACACACATTAGTATCATCACAATTTTATGGGTGTAATTTTATCCATAATCAGAGAAATAATGCAGTTCACAGTTTTCAAACGATGTCTGAATAGTATCTACCTTGCAACCTGCTTCTTTTTTTCCTATTAATACTTTCACCTACTTGACATATATTTTTTTCCAACTGTCTGTCTAGTGGGAGCACTAGAATGTCAGGTTCGTGAGGGCAGATTTTGTTGTCTCTTTTGTTCAGTATTGTACTCCCAGTGCCTGGCACACAACAGATTCCCAGTAGATGAAATGATTAGCTACATCCACTGATATGACTAAATTTTTTATGAAATACTGTTGGATCTTTTTTAAAGGTTACAGAATACCTTGGGAAATTTATCAACTCTGTAAAATTAGAGATCTGCAAATATACACACCACACACGTTCACAAGTGAATAAAGAAATGGAGAGATGGCTGGAGTGATTTTCATCAAAATACTAACAAAATATTACCAGGAGTGGATGAGGAATGCAGTGATTTTTACTTTCTTCTCTACATTTCTCTGTGACTTGAATTATCTCCATGAGAATCACTGTCATCACAATTACAATGAGAATATGCCATGTACATTTGGGAAAGAAGAAAAGACAGCCCTATTTCCTCAATGAAAGAGAAGTAGAAGGTCTTGCATACATCAGACGGGCATCTACCCTCCCGGGGACCCAGAGGACAAAAACCTCCCCCAACCCTGGCCCCTACCTGGGTGAGGGCCGACTCCAGCATGTTACAGAAGATGCTGAACTGTTTGAAGTTCCCTGTCTTGTGAGTCAAATCTTCGATGACTAGGTAGAGAGAAAAGTCCTTCCTGAGCTCTGACCACTTGCCCAGCCCAAGGGCAATGCACCCAAGCTTTCCACCTTTCCCCAACACCAGTGCCTCTGGCCTGAGGGATGAGTCCTACACCCTCCCCACCTTAGAGAGCTCTGGTCAGCTAGAAGGGGCAAGTGGGCAGGATCCAGACTGGCCTCATCTTCTGGGAGACACTGACTCTGGGGAAGGACAGGCAAGCCCACCCAGGCAGGCACACTCACAGTTGGCATCGAACTCGCCCCGCCACTGGTCGGCCGTCATCCGGTCCTCCACCTCCAGCTCCAGCACCTGCCCAGACACCATCACCCGCACGGCATGCTCCACGCCCCGGAAGACATAGTCCACCTGCAGGCCAGCTGGCTGGTCCATGGCCAGTGACCCTGGAGAGGCGGATGAGACAGAGACCCAGAGGGGCTGAGAGCCCAGGCTCAGGAGCTGGAAGGCCAGAATCCTGGTCCCACCATGCACCACCTTAGGAAGAGGTGCTCCAGTTTCCTCATCTGGAAAATGGGTACAGAAACAGCACCTACCTCATAGAGCTGTCATGAGGATTAAATTGAACAATACACATAAAGGCCCTGGGAACTGTGTTCTGCACATTATTATGCCTAATATATGCTGATTAATAGAATATATGATTTCCAGTAAGAGAATCATGATTAACACTACTATTAATTTATTAATCCTTATATGCATTATATATTTATTACTTATTCATTTATCCAAACATTTGTGAAGAAAAGTCAAGCTGGAAAGAGAGATGGAGCATTGAGATCAGGCTGGCAGAGATTTTAAATAGGGGGTCAAGGGCAGGTCTTCTGTGGAGGTGACATTTGGGCAGAGAATTGAAGGAGGTCAGGGAACAAACCATGTAGCTACCTCTAAGGAGAGTGGCCCAAGTCAAGAGGAGAGCCAGTGCAAGGCTAACAGATTCTCCATGGGACACTTGAAGCATTTACACTGAGTTAATCATTGATCTTCTTCATTAGTCCATTGCAAGTATAAGTACTTTCTCTTAGCCAACAGGACTACTACTCACTGTTAGTGCTAGAGAAGCTGGAGGAGGGGGTCAGGCCTCCATCCTCACCCTGAGTTCTAGGGAGTCATTCAGAATGCCAGCCCCGGGCTGCCTGGGTTCATAACCAGGTTCAGCTCTGGGCGTGTACATGGGCGAGAAACTTAACCTCTCCTGGAGCTAGATTCCTTACCTTTAAAGCACGTGCCCTGCCATACAGAGTGAATTAAGTCAGAAAGAGAAAAACAAATATAGTATATTAACACATATATATGGCATCTAGAAAAATGGTAAGGATTTGGAACCATTTGATATGGAATGGAACCTACCTGCAGGGCAGGAATACAGATGCAGATGTAGGAAATGGTCTTAAAGACACAGGCAGGGGGAAGGAGAGAGTGGGAAGAATTGGGAGAGTAGCACTGATATTTATACACTCTAACTCGTAAAATAGATATAGCAAGGGAGCTCAGCTTGGTGCTCTGTGATGACCTAGAGGGGTGGGGTGGAGGGTGGGTGCGAGGGAGGCTCAAGATGAGGGGATATATGTACATTGATAGCTGATTCACATTGTACAGCAGAAACTAACACAACATTGTAAAGCAATGGTACTCCAGTTTAAAAATAAAAAAATAAAGCACATGCTATCCTGGGTGCTGGGGATATGATGAGAAACCAGATTCTATCCCTACCCTCAAGAGGGTGGCACTAGTTAGAGACGTAAAAATGTCAAGAAGAGGAGAAAGAGGATGCTAGGGGGTGGGGTTGCTCCTTTTTAGCTAAGGGGGCCAAGGAAGGGCCACCCCTTCCCCACTGAGCAGAGGCCTGGAGGGAAGAGAGGACACAGGTGAATATCTGGGGAATAGGCTCCATGTAGAGGGAACAGCCAGTGTTCTTGCCTGGAGAATCCTAGGGATGGGGTCGCATAGAGTCGGACACGACTGAAGTGACTTAGCAGCAGCGGCAGCAGCAGAGGGAACAGCCAGGCAAAGGTTCCAAGGTGGGATGTTCCTAGTTTGTTCTGAAAACAGCAAGGAGGTCAGCATGAGGGAGGGAGAGGGGAAAGCGAGGAGATCAGAGATGTAACGGGCCAGATGATGTTCCTGCAGGCCTTTGTAAGCCCATAGGAGGATAACAGCATTCATCTCCTTGGATTGGCGTAAAGATTAAATGAATTAATCATGTAAAAATCCTCAGCAAAATTGAGCCACGTGTGACACACACCAAGCATTCAATACGTATCGGCATCATCACTTTTTTTTTTTACTGAAATGCAATTGATGGGCATTATGTCAGTTTCAGGTCTACGACATGGTGACTTGACATCTGCACACGTGGTGGAATGATCACCACGGTAAGTCGAGGAAACATCTGTGCCTGTACAAAGTTACTTCAATATTATTGACTATATGATGTGGCTTGCTTTATAACTGGAGGTTTGTACCTCTTAATCCTCTTCATCTCTTTCATCCCCACACCTGACCATCATTATTCTTGTTATTACTACTTTGCTGTTGTTTCTGAGCTTGAAAGGGACTAGAAAGACAAGGCAAGCCCATTCTCTCCTCAGTGTACTGATGGGGAAACTGTGGCTCCGCGAGAAAAAGAGCTCTGTCCAGAGTCCCACAGGTGCTCCAAAGACAGGGCTATCAACAGCTGCACCCCCCCCCGCCCAGCTCGCAGGGACCCCTCCTGTGCTTAACTCCCTTCTATTTAGTCCTCATACTTTCCCCAGTTTAGTCCTTCCTGAAGTCTGATATTAGAAAATTTAATATTCTGAGAAAAAAACGAGCCCTGGGAATTCGGTGCTTGTCCAGTGGTTAGGACTCCTTGCTTTCACTGCAGAGGGCCTGGGTTCAATCCCTGGTTGGGGAACTAAGATCCTGCAAGCCATGCACAGTGCAGCCAAAAACTAAATAAATAAAATTAAGTGCCACTATTTTAAAAAAAAGAGCCCTGAATCTCTTAGGTCAGTGATTTTTAATCTTTTTAGAGTCCGAGAGCCTTTGCAAATCTAATGAGATCTCTGAAGAATCCCCAGATAAATGAATAGATCCAAAACCTTTGCCAAGTAATTTCAGGGCCTCCCAGAATACCACTCCTGAAGCCCATCCACAGATCCCCTTTCTTAAAGGCCCAAGGACAATTGCCTGAGCCCCAGACATCCTGAGAGGCTTCTCTGACCCTAGGTCCAGGCTCTTAACCTTATTTGGGGAAGGCGTCTCTGGTGTTTTGGAGGCGCTGATGAAATCTGGAGATCACTTTCCCTCGGAAAATTCACACTCTCACAACTGTACTTTCATTCTCTGGAGTTTTAGAAATGGGGGTTAATAATTCCTGACCTATTGGCAAACAAACAGCTACACATTTCAACATATTCCTCATTCCCTGGCCCTTAATACGGGTGCCAGGCAGCGCTGGCCCCGCCCCACCAGGTGTTCTAAACCCCGCCCACCCACTCTGCCCCGCCCACGCCGCAAGCCAATCAGCGGCCGCGCCGACCGGGTTACCAAGGAGTCAAAAACAGCGGCGGAACACCTGAGGAACCACACAGCCTAACCGCCCCTAATTCACCAACCTACTAGTGGTACCTGATATGGGAGACAGAGGAAGAAGAGGGCCTGCCCCACCCCATTCCGGCTGCTAACCCGGCCCCGCCCTCCTCCTTACCCACTCCCGCACAAAAGCCCCCCATTCATAGCCCTTCAGTTGATAACAGGGACTTTCTCATCCAATTGTCCTGATGACACACCCGCCGACCTCAGTCCCCAGATATTAAGCCCCTGAATATTTTGCCGAATTCAATCCTCTCCTCACACCTGCCTCCCTCACCTGCACAAACTGTACTCGCTCCCCTTCCTCCATTCCCTCTTCTAGACAGAATAACCTCCACACTCCCCAGCCAGTTCGACTCTCCCCCTCCTGACCCCAGCTCCCCAACACTCATTCCCTGTATTCTGGCCACTACCCCCCTCTCCCAGTCCCCCATGTTCTACTGAGGCTCCCCCTACATTCTACTTGAATTTTGTCCCCCCTACGCTGTTCCGTCTGGATTCTGTCCGCATATCGGCCCAACGTTCTACTCCACACACATCCCATTTTTCAGCCTGTATTCCATAACCCTCGTATTTCATCTGGATTCCGTTCCCTCTCAAAATTCTATGCAAACTCCCTCTCTCTCCTGCCCCTCACATTTTCCATTTATCTTCCCTTGATCACCACACCGGACCCTGCGATCCTCCAGACCCTGAGCCCCTCCTCCCTCCTTCACGCCTGACCCCACCCCCACTGTCCTTCTACCTGCATCCCCCATCCGTGCTCTGTGACAGCCGACCAGTTGCCCATCCTGGTTGCTGGTTTTGTTCCAGTACCAAGTCTCTCCTAGCTTCTCTCCGCCTCAGCTTCCTGACACGTTCCCCCTCCCCAACCCAGCGGGGATGCCTTGCCTTTGAGGCGCCGCCCCCCACCCCACCCCCGTCAACCCGTGACGTCAGAACCTCCACTTCGTGCACTAAGTGTGGGCTCTCCAGCGCCCCTCTCTGGGCCACACACCTAACCCCGTTTCTCTGGCCTCATGACACCATGGTTTTAGTGCATGAGTGCACGCGCGCGCGCGCACACACACACACACACACACACACACACACACACACGCACTCATTTTCCAACTCCCAGCCCTCCCATCTTTCACTAAAGTGACCCACCTGTGCATTTTCAATGTTGCGTTACCATCCCAGCTCCTCTTCCCAAACTGTGCTCCCTGGATATTTCGGATTTCACAGCTGTCACCCCAGGACTGACCAGAGCTGACAATCCTCTACGCTGGGCTCCCCCAAAACAAATCCACATCACCACCTCCCACACCAGACATGGGTAAATCCCTGCCCCTGGCAGTCCCCACCCCTGATGATTGTTTCCCCACTATCTGCCACACCCAGAGCCCAGCCAGTCATGACCTAGTGCACACACGCATGCACATGTGCACGCGCGCGCACGCACACACACACACAAACACACGGCCTGGCCTAAGTAACTCCTCCTAGCCCCATTCCAAGCTCATGGCCCCTGCCCCCCACCATCACATGGGTGAATTAGGGCTGAACAGATCCCCCTCTCCCTTATCCCTGCACTCCAAAATACAGACCAAAGCCTTCCACACTATCCCCTTGGAATGTATAGACCCCAAAACCCTTTAAGACACCCCACCATCCAGACCTCCACACTGAAGCCCATCACCACCCTTTGGGGTATCAGACTCTCCCTCCCCTACCATCCCTCAAATGCATTTTGCCTTAGATAAGCACCATGCCCACTTAACCAATGATTCACCATTAGTTCCACTCTCTGGTAGGTACTGTAACCATCCCCCATTTTACAGAATATGAAACTGAGACTTGCCTGGAATCCTGCAATGAGGGACCGGCACATTCACCCTCTACTCATTCCTCAGCAGCCTTCCCTCACTACCTTCCAGTTCCTCCCCTAACCCTCTGCTCCTTTCCCTCCCAGAACAAATCCAAATGGGGCCTCACACCTTAAGCCCAGTACACAATGTAAGTTGGGGACCCCAGCGTTCAGATCCTAACCCGCAGTGTGACCCCAGGCAAGGCATTTAGCCTCTCCCAACCTCTCCCCATTAGTAAAGCAGAGATAATAAGAACTCCCGCCTCACATAGGATTATTGTGGGAACTGAATTAGTCAGTATATATAAGATGCTTCAAATAGTGCCTGGCATTTGGTCAGCTATTACCATCTGTACAACTAGCTGATAAGTTGGTAAACCATATGCCCATGAAGGCATAGCCATTTTGACCATTCTTGTATCTTCAGCTCCCCGGGCCTGGCACAGATCAGCAGCTGCTTGTGAATTCATGCTCGATACCAGGAGACAGGGTTCAAGGCACTGGAGATACAGGCAAGGTCTTCTCCTCTCAGCTCACTCCTCTGTCATCTTCCAGGTCTCAGCTCCAGTGTCCCCTCCTACAGGAACCCCTCCCTGACTCCCAAGCTGGGTAAGGACTGCCTCAATCACTTCAGGGTTCCCAACACTGGCCAGCACCAGGCAAACTACAAAACGGGAGTTGAATGATGAAGAGTTCCACCCAGAGCTCTGAACTGACCCGTTTCTCAAAGTAAGGGCTGCAGACCTTCAGTTTCAACACAGGAGTTGGTGACAAGGCAGCATTCTGGGCCTGGTCCCAAAGCTAGAGGCAGAATCTCTGGAGGTGGGCCCAGGAATCTGCATTTCCTACAAGCTTCCCCAGCACAAACTAGAGCTGAGATCTTCTGCTCCTGGCCACCACATTCTGCCCAGTTTATGACCCCATCTAGACCCCAACACACAACCCAACACCCTCCCAAAGATTAACGATCCTGTCCTGTATCACAGGGAGACCTCTCAAGAAATGTAATGGTGAAACAGTACAAGTAACACCTTTAAGTATTATGCACGTTTCCAGCTGCTGAGTTCTAGATCCACCTGGAGCCCACTCTAGTGAGGGACATCGAAGCAGCCCAGTGGATATAAACAAACACGGATCTACGTCAAGTAGTGGTGAGTGTTATGAAAAAAAATAAAGCCAGAGGGTGACAGGAGCTATTTAGGTTTGGGTTGTCAGTGAGAGCCTGGGGGAATTCAGTGCAGACAGAGGGGACAGCAAGTACATTTCCCAAGTGGAGATTTTATTGCTATGTTTGACCGACAGCAAACAGGTTGGGGCAACTGAAGCAGGATGAACAAGCGGGATTGGTGGGATTTGAGAGCATGGAGGAGGGGGAGCTGGATCAGGTGGGGCCTCGCAGGCTTGGCAAAGACTTTTACTGCATGAGATGGGAGCCATGGGAGGGTTATGAACAGCGGAGCAACATGATCTGACTTTTGAACTAACTTGACCATGGGGTCAAGGGTAGAGTCAGGGAAGTCAGTGAGAAGGCCAGGTAAGAACTGCAACAGACCAGGTAAGAACAGGTGATGGCTTAGGCCAGAATGTAGCAAAGGAGGTGGTGAAATGTGACTGGATTCTGGATGTGGTGTTTTTCTCTTTTTTTAAGCTATGCCATGCGACATGTGGGATTTTAGTTTCCCAACCGGGGATCAAACCGGCACCCACTACATTGGAAGCGCAGAGTCTTAACATTGAACCACCAGGGAAGTCCCATGTGTTCTGAAGGTTGATCCATGAGATTTGCTGACTGACGGACAGTACGTGGGTGAGAGAACAGGAAGGAGTGAAGGCCGACTCCAAGGTTTCTGTCCTGAATACCTGGAAGGATGGAACTGTCATCAACTAGGTTTGGAGGCTGAAGGGGAAAACTTCAAGTTTAGTTTGGGACATGTTTTTGAAGTCTGTGTGTCAGCTGGACTTCCAAGTAGAGAAGAGCCAGCCACTGCACATATGAGCCTTGAGTTCAGGGTAGAGACTCCAAATGGAGATATACACACTTAGAAACATCATTACATAAAGAGTATATGAAACCAAGCAGAGAAGGCAATGGCACCCCACTCCAGTACTCTTGCCTGGAAAATCCCATGGAGGAGCCTGGTAGGCTACAGTCCATAGGGTCGGGAAGAGTGGGACACGACTGAGCGACTTCACTTTCACTTTTCACCTTCATGCATTGGAGAAGGAAATGGCAACCCACTCCAGTGTTCTTGCCTGGAGAATCTCAGGGACAGGGGAGCCTGGTGGGCTGTCGTCTATGGGGTCGCACAGAGTCGGACACGACTGAAGCGACTTAGCAGCAGCAGCATATGAAACCAAGAGACTGGGTAAGGCCACCAGGTGAATGATATAGCCAGAGAAGAGAGAAGGTCATTCTACTGGTGATGAAGCTGAGGCACAGAAGGTTAAACAACTCATCCAGTGGCAAGGCCAACGTTCAAACTCAAGCAACCCAATGCCAGAGCCCACACTCTTAACCACCCGTGGCGTTATTAAGAAGCCTGAGTTAATTCACGTGCAACATTTGGTAGGTGCCTGTCACACAGTTAGCCCTCGGTAAACATTACGTGTATCACAAGCCTTCATAAGTCGTCAAAACACACTCTCATCGCTGGAGTCTTCACTCATTCCTTCCCACAATATTGTTCTTCACCTGCCCTCCACCCAAATCAAAGCTTGTTAACTGATGGCAGGGACCTCCACCACTCCACATCGCGCTGTAATAACCCTCTGTCTTAAAACCTCCCATTAAATTGCAAGTCTGTCCTACAAGGGCATTTCTACGTTTCACCATCTGCTGTATCCTACTTTACACACTTTCCCCTTTCAAGAGCCTCATGCGAAACAAAAAACACCCCCCGACTCACATACTACCCTCTGTCTCACAACCTCTCACGAATGCGCCTACCCGTGTTAAAGGCAACCCCTCCCGATTCTCACACTACTAGGTCAGATGCCTGCTCAGCCCATTCTCCCCCCAGAGCACCCCCTCGCCCCCAGGATCGCTTCCCCCGACCCGCGAACCAGCAGCCCTAGCCGTCTCTCACCTTCTACCGGGACTCCCCTCCTCGCGAGCGGTTCAACTGCCGAACCTCCAACCCCGCCTCAGGATCCGGCCTTCTCGCTGCTGATTGGTTCTGGCTTACTCGCAGCCAAGTTCTCATTAGTCAAAACAGACGCCCGTCACTTCAGCCCCCTCCAGAGCTTGCAATTGGTCAACTCGGAAGAGAAGTTCCTAAATGTGTCGGGTCGTCAGTCTCCTCTCCAATCACTATTGGCTGGAAACTACTGCCAATCATAAAAAGAAGGTTGTTCCTCGGAGAGGGAGGAAATCCCGGAAGTAGCTCTTTGACTCCGCCCACAACCTCCTGCGGCAGAGCAGACCACGCCCATATGGGGCGGGGCGGGGCGGGAAAGTTTCCGACGCGCATGCGCAGAGGGAGGTCTTCGCTGCGGGTTAAGACGCTAAGGAAACGTTCTTAGTGTGAAAACTGGTTGAGATTTACCATCGGTCGGTGTGTTCCAAGCCTGCACGTAGCAGTTTGCAGGCCTTGGCTTATTTAAAATTAGCAAAAACCCCGCACTGTGAGAGCTATAAAATCCCATGGAGGGAGGAGCCTGGTGCGCTGCAGTCCATGGGGTCGCTAAGTGTTGGACACGACTGAGTGACTTCACTTTCACCTTTCACTTTCATGCCTTGGAGAAGGAAATGGCAACCCACTCAAGTGTTCTTGCCTGGAGAATCCCAGGGACGGGGGAGCCTTGTAGGCTGCAGTCTGTGGGGTCGCACAGAGTCGGACACGACTGAAGAGACTTAGCAGCAGCAGCGGGAGCTATTATAATTCCCATCTTGTCACTAAGGAAATAGGCTCAGAGAGGTACAGCCTCTGGCCCGGGATCACACAGCTTGAAAACTACCCCTATTTTGGTTTAAGAGTTATCAACAGGGCGGATATAGCTTACAGAATTTAATAGGGGAGTAAGGGAAGGGAGCGTTCTTTAAGAAAAGGAATACAAAATCACTAACAAAATTCGGTATGGACATGTAAATTTACTTAGAATGTGAAATAATAACATATTACATATTTAAAAGAGCTGGCAAATACCACAAACATTGCAAAATCCCAGAAGATAATGTAATGTTTTTTATTAATTTACTGCCTGACACACCTCTGTGGTTATGTTTCCTACTTTTTTGGCTGCATGCCCCTATTTCATAACATCCTTACCTCATAATATCCTCATCTACAGAGAAAGAGAAAAGTAAATTATCTACTCGATGGAACTTTTCTTTAGTCATTATCATTTAGAAAAAGTTCACAAGACAGTATTGGTGATGTCATCTAAGTATTTTGGAAATTTGGGGAAAGTTTCGTGAAGTTTGTGGTTCAGAGGGTCTGCCTGTAATGTGGGAGACCCAGGTTCGGTCCCTGGGTCAGGAAGATCCCCTGCAGAAGGAAATGGCAACCCTCTCTGGTACTCTTGCCTGGGAAATCCCATGGATGGAGGAGCCTGGTAGGCTACAGTACATGGGGTCGCAAAGAGTCAGACACAACTGAGCCGACTTCACTTTCAACTCATCTTAGCTATACATTTTGGAAAATGCTTCTACATTCTAACTTCTGGCTCAGTCCTTTTAATTCCTGATTCACTTTCTTATGCAAGTGCTTCTGGAGTAGATCACTTTAGGACCATTCATACAACAACAAACTGGCCTTGTACCTAGTGAGTTAGCACCTTGGACAATAGGATCATTCTGGAAGCCATTTGAGACACCAGGACAACTGGTTAGGTAATTCAAGTATAGCTCAAAGTGTCTATGAACTATGGGTTTCCCAGGTGGCGCTAGTGGTTAAAGAGCCTGTCTGTTAATGCAGGAGACATAAAAGATAACAGGTTCAATTCCTGGGTCAGGGATTCTTGCCTGGAGAATTCCGTGGATGGAGGAGCCTGGCGGACTACAGCCTATAGGGTCGCAAAGAGTCAGATATGACTGGAAGCAACTTAGCATGCATGCACATCTATGAACCGTATAAAAATATCCCACAGAACCCAACCTAAAAGTACCTTCAACTCACCTTCCCCTCACCTAGATCTTATCAGTAACCAAGGTGACTCCAACACCATACATGGTAGAGAGAAATGCCACACAGGGACACAGAACTGGGAGAAGTCAATCGTCTTAACCAATTGCATTTTTTAAAAATTTTTATTCGTTTATTTTGGCTGCCCCAGGTCTTAGTTGTAGCATGCAGGATCTTTAGTTGTGGCACATGTAATACTCATTGCGACATTTTGGATCTAGTTCCCTGACCAGGGATCAAACCCGGGCCCCCTGCATCAAGAGCATGAAATCTTAACCACTGGACCACCAGTTGTTGTTTAGTCTTTGAGTCATGTCTGACTCTTTGCAACTCCATGGACTGTAGTCCTCTGTCCAGGCTCCTCTGCCCACAGGATTTCCCAGGAAAGAATACTGAAGTGGGTTACCATTTTCTTCTCCAGAGGATCTTCCCTACGCTGGGATCAAACCCATGTTTCCTGCATCGGCAGGCAGGTTCTTTACCACTGAGCCACCAGGGAAGCCCCTGGACTATCAGGAAAGTCTCTTAACCAACTGCACTTTGAATATCTTACTTTTGCAAAATTTTCAAACACATCAGACCGCAGGGACACCTTACTGGAGCCATGGAAAGGCCTATGTAAACCAGGGGCCCTGAAGCTTATGTGAGCTTTATGATAAATCCACTCTTAATACCAGTCATCATGCATCTATTGAATTGAATATTCACTGTGTGCCAGAGGCTAGTGCCAGAAATCCTGCCCTGAAGCATCATAGCTAGTCTTGACACAGCCACCAACTGCTTGTGAGGGCCCCTTCCCTTGCTGGGTGTGAGTTTTCCCACCTGTAGACTGAGTATTGCTAAAAAATAACATTTTGGGTTATTATGATGCCCAGACATAAAGTTCACTAGACAGTCCAGTTAAGAACTTGGGAGTGTTTCAGTCAGAAAGACCTGGATTAGAATCCCAAAGTATATGAAAAAAAAAAGAGAAAAATCTCAAGACTTCATCTTATCATCTTGGGACTACCAAGATAAGCCATGCACTTTCCTGAGCTTCATTGGCTTCATCTATGATGCAGTTCAATGCATTCACTCCTTCATTCATTTGTCAGCTGTTTACTGAGCACCTGCTGTGTTTGGGGCACTTTTCTATATTCCAGGCACTATGTGCTGAGAGTAGGAACCTCAGTGAACAGACAGAAAAAGCCTATGCCCTAGTGAAAAGAAAACATATAAATAACATAAAATATAATAAATATTTATTTATATAAATATATTTATAAAATATAAATAGGGACTTCCCCAGTGGTCCAGTGGTTAAGACTTTGCTTTCCAATGCAGGGGGTGCGGGTTTGATCCCTAGTCAGGGAACTAAGATCCCACATGCCACAGGTGGCCAAAAGTTAAAATAAATAATAAATAATATTTTTTAAAACGTGCAAAGAAGAAAAGAGAAAGATGTGTCTCTTTAAAAAAAATATGAATAAATAAATGTTAGGTGGTGAAAAGTGCTATAGAGAAAAACAAAAAGCAGAGTAAAGTGGACAGCATGGTCAGAGATGTTCTCTCTGAGAAGGTGGCTGAGACCAGAGACCCGAAGTAAGTGTAGGAGCCATCCTTGTGGTCCAGAGGTAGAGCATTTCAGGAAAAAGAACAGTCAGTGCAAAGGCCCTGAGGTTGAGAGCATGCCTGATGCGTTTAAAGAACAGTGAGGCGGTCAATACTGAGTGAGTGGGAATGTGTAGATAATGTCTGGGAGAGAGCCAGAAGCCAAGCGGTGTAGGGTCTTAAAAGTCATTGTGAGGTCTTTAAGTTTGACTCTGAGTGAGGAGGGATCTGTTGAAGGGAGAGGGCAGCAGGGGCATAATTTTACTCACATCTTGAGTGGTCTCACTGTGTTAAGAATAGGCTGATAAGGGACTTACCTAATGGTCCAGTGACTAAGACTCTGTGCTCCGTCTCCCAATGCAGGGGACCTGGGTTTGATCCCTGGTCAGTGAAACTAGATCCCACATGCCACAGCTAAGGGTTCTCATGCTGCAGCTAAGAGTTCTCATGCTACAACTGAAAAAAAAAAAAAATCCTGTGTTCCACAACTAAGACTCAGCACAGCCAAATAAATAAGTAAATATTTTAAAGAGAGAGAGAGAGAGAGAGAGAATAGCCTGTTAAAATAATTCCAATGAGATAAAATGGTACGACCTGTGGAAAACGTGTTGGTGGTTCTACATAAAGTTAAACATAGAATTCTCAGGCGACCTAATAATTCCACTCCTAGGTATATATACCCAAGAGAATTGAAAACTTGTGTTCAGAAACTTTACATGAATCTTCACAGTGGTATTATTCATGATAACCAAAAGGTGGCAACAATCCAAATGTGTATCAATAGATAAAAAGATAAATAAAATGTGGTTTGTCCATACAGTGGAATATTATTCAGCAGTGTAAAGGAATGGGGTACGGATTTGTGCTGCAAACGTGGATGAACCCTGAAAACATTGTGCTGAGTGAAAGAAGTCAGACACAAAGGGTCCCATATTGCATGATTCCATTCACAGGAAGCATCCAGAACAGGCATATCCATAGGGACAGAAAGCAGACTAGTGGAGGCAGGGCCCGAAGCTGGGGCGTGGGGGTGTGAGGTCTCTTTGGGGGATGGTGAAAATGTTTTGGAACTAAATAGAGACGATGCTTTCACCACACTGTGAATGTATGAAAAGCCTCTTGTCTGTGCCTTTTTAAGTGGTTAATTTAATGGTATGTGGCTTTCATCTCAATAAAACAATTTTTAAGCAAAAGATTACAAAAAAATCATTCACATGAGAGGTGGCTTTTCCGGGGGTGGTAGCAGTGGAGGTGGAAAGATGTGGTTAGAATCTGCATCTATTCTAAAGGTAGAGCTGACAGAATTTGCTGATGGATTGGGTGTTGGGAGAGAGATAAAGAGGAGTCAGAAATGATTGCAAGGTTTTTGAGCGGAGAAGCTGCCAAGATGAAGTTCCCATTTATTGAGATTAGATGAATAACAGGTGGGGGAGGCAGGGAGCGGATGGGGATCGGGAGTTTGGCTTTAGATGTGTTGAGGTACCTAATAGATTTCCAAGTGAAAGTGTTGAGAGGGTAGCTGAATTGATGAGTCTGAATTCAAGGATGAGATCTAACCTAAATAGATAGATAGATAAAATAGATAAGCAGGATAGATACAGATAGATAGTTGATAAGATGGTCAATAGATAGTATAGGTAGATAGTTGATAGATGAATGATCAATAGCTAGATAAATAGGATAAATATTAGATATAAATATAGATAGATGAAAGATAGACAGTTGATAAATAGTCAATAGATAGGTGGATGATGAATGAATTTGGGAAGCCATCCCTAAAGGAGTAAGTGGAAAGAAAAAAAAAGAACAGAACCAAGGACTGAGCCCCCAAGATCCTCCAATGTTCAAAGACCCCAAAGATGAGGAAGAAACAACAGAGGAGTCTGAAAAGGAGCAGCCACCGAGCCAGGGGTGGATTCATGAGAGCGGGGTGTCTTAGAAGTCAAGGGAAGGAAATAAACCTAGGAAGAGGGTGTGACTGTCCACAAGAAGGCTCAAGTAATATGCAGGCAGGTCACTAAACTATTGGGTTGAATCACAGAGAGGTTCCTGGTAACCTCAAGAGTTGATCTGGCCAAGTGGTGGAGCCAGACCCTAACTGGAATGATTCAAGGATTGGAGAAAAAGAATTGGAGACATTGGTACAGATACCTTTTTTGGAGTTTTTTGTTGTTGTTGTAAAAGGCAGCAGACCATTGGAGCTATAGCTGGACGGGGTTTAAAAAGCTTGGCTGTGTTAGAGTGTGTTTTTATGCCAATGAGATGATCCAGAAGAGAAGGGAGAATTGATGATGCAGGAGAGGAAAGAATTGCTTGATTTACAGCCCTGAGTAGCAAGAGGTGGAGAAAGCAATGGCAATCCACTCCAGTACTCTTGCCTGGGAAATCCCATGGACGGAGGAGCCTGGTAGGCTACAGTCCATGGAGTCGCAAAGAGTCGGACACGACTGACGTGACTTAGCAGCAGCAGCAGTAGCAAGAGGGGATGGAATGTAGTGCACACGTGAAGTGTTCTTGGCAAGGAGAGTTTCCCAGCTTTAGCAGGAGGGAAGGCAGAGAACAGGGTCCCTGGTGCTGGTAGCTGCGACACAGTTGCTGGGAATATGCAGAAATTCTCTTCTGATGGATTTAAAACAGGATCAGGGTCAAGGGTGAGAGTGATGCCAGGGAGGAGATAGTTGAGGCTGAAGGAGGGAGGAGAATACATGAAATACACTTCCAGGATTGTGGGAGAGTGAATGGACATGAGCAGGGCTTCCAGGGAGGAAATTACGGTAAATCCAGATTCATCGAAGTGTGTGTTTTTGTCCAGCCATGTTCAGCAGGTGCAAATACACGGCAGAATGAGAGTTAGGTGAGAATTGCCTGCTGATCTCATTCACATAAAAGCTGGGGACAGGAGCTGGTACTTGGTGAGTGCTGGGAAGGAAGGTGTCTGTGATCGTTGTAAGTGCTTTGATTTTGGAAAACTGAGGGGCTGTGAAAAGAATAGGGATCAGGATTTTGTCCAACTTTATCCCTTTACAAATGGGGAACAGAGGTCCATGTGAGTCTCTTTCAAGTTTCACACACTCTAGCATGATTTTTTTTTACGCGAGATGCTATTATTACTATACTTGTAAAATGTCCCAAAAGCTGAATCCATTATCCAATTTGCCAAGGCAATTAGCAAACATCCCCCAACCCCCTCTGGATTGTCCTGTGTGATGATTGCAGCTGTGATAATTCAGAGCCTTCATTAAGCCCTAGGTGTCTTTTCTGCATCAACTCATTCAGAGGCAATGAGGTGGTGAATGAGCGTGTCTGCCTGGGTTTGAATTCAGCTCTGCTCTTTCTAGTCGATTTCTCTGTGTGTCAGTTTTCTCATCTGTAAAATGAGAGTGATACCAGGAGCATGGGTCTTGTAGTGTTTTTGCGAGGAATACATGAGTTACTACAGGTAAAATCCTTGCTTGCTAAGCTAAGTCACTTCAGTCGTGTCCGACTCTGTGCGATCCCATAGATGGCAGCCCACCAGGCTCCCCTGTCCCTGGGATTCTCCAGGCAAGAACACTGGAGTGGGTTGCCTTTTTCCTTCTCCCCAATGCATGAAAGTAAAAAGTGAAAGTGAAGTCGCTCAGTCGTGTCCGACTCTTCAAGACCCCATGAACTGCAGCCCACCAGGCTCCTCTGCCCATGGGATTTTCCAGGCAAGAGTACTGGAGTGGGGTGCCATTGCCTTCTCCTGCTTTGTAGTTAATACATAATAAAGAGTGGCTATTATCATCACCCTGAATCCTCTTAATGATACTAGAAAGGAGGTACTATTCTTATTCTTTTTGGCCATGCCTTGTGGTATGTGGGATCCCAGTTCCCTCACCAGGCATCAAACCTGCACAGCCTGCATTGGAAGCTCAGAGTCTTAGCCCGTGGACCACCAGGGAAGTCCACAGTGACAGTGGCTAAAACCTTAACGTGTTAACACTCAAAGATACACACATACACACACACAGAGGCAAGTTTGTAGTTATTCTAGGTGGAGATGAAAACTAAAGCAACCCAGAGAAGCTTAACTGATTTACATAAGAAAGTATATAAAGCGATACTTTGATTAGATTGAAAATAAGACAGTTTAAGAACACCAAGCTCTGGAGAAGTATGTGGAAGAACAGGTCATTGGGCACTGAAGTGTTAATAGGTGTATCCTTTCTAGAGAATAATCGGGCAATACTTTGAGAAATTGAATCTGAGAATGCCAGACAATCTGATTTCCCTAACGTCCAAATGAGGTGGGTATGAGTATGAGCCTTGAGTGGACTTTAGGTAGCAAAGAGTTGGAAAGAATTTCATGTCCCATCATTAAGTCTCAAGAGTGTTAGTCACTCAGTTGTGTCTGACTATTTCCAACCCCTTGGATTATAGCCTGCCAGGCTCCTCCGTCCATGGGATTTCCCAGGCAAGAATACTGGAGCAGGTTGCCATTTCCTTCTCCAGGGGATCTTCCCAACCCAGGGATCGAAGCTGGGTTTCCCACATTACAGGCAGATTCTCTACCATCTGAGCCACCAAAGAAATCTCAAGCAGTGGAGTATAAATCATTTATAATTCAATAAAATATTTTTTAAGTAGAATATAAAATATATCCTGGGACAGCCCATAAAAAGAGGTAGAAGTTGACATTCATGCCATTCTTAGTAATGCTTTAAGATGTCAGCTTGCAACAATCTAATGAGAAAGGTACCACGATTTGTGCATAGTCGCTCAGTCATGTCTGAATCTTTGCAACCCCATGGACTGTAGCCCACCAGGCTCCTCTGTCCATGGGGATTCTCCAGGCAAGAATACTGGAGTGGATTGCCATGCCCTCCTCCAGGGGATTTTCCCACCCCAGGGACCAAACCCAGGTCTCCCATATTGCAGATGGATTCTTTACTGTCTGAGCCAGCAAGGAAGCCCATCACGATTTAACAACCCCCATCTTACAGGAGGGCCTCCCTGGTGGCTCAGAGGCTAAAGTGCCTGCCTGCAATGCAGGAGACCTGGGTTCAACCCCTGGGTCAGGAAGATCCCCTGGAGAAGGAAACGGCAACCCACTCCAGTATTCTTGCCTGGAGAATCCCACGGACAGAGGAGCCTGGCGGGCTACAGTCCACGGGGTCGCGGGGTCGCGGGGTCCTGAGGTCTCAAAGAGTTGAGCACGACTGAGCGACCTCACTTTCACTTTTCTTTATTCTACAGGTAGAGAAACCAAAGCACAGAGAGGTTCGTAACTTGCCCCAGGTCATTCAGCTAGTGGGCTCCTGGGCTGGGACTTGAACCCGGACAGCCCCTTCAGAGTCTATAAGACTCATTCCTGGGACTTCTCTGGTGGTACAGTGGATAAGATTCCATGCTTCCAGTGCAGGGGAATGTGGGTTCCATCCCTGGTGAGGGACCTGAGATCCCACATGCAGCACAGCCCCCCCGCCAACTTTTTTTAATTAAAAAAAAAAAAAGACTCACTCCTCAGGAACTGGAAATAAGCACAGCCACATAGAGAGCTCTTAGAAAAGAAAGATAATAAGGTTCATCACTCAATAATATTTTGCAAATTTAAAGCACAGACGACAAAACTGACCTTAAGGATACACAGGGATCTTTGTAAAAGAATAGAAGAAAGATTGGAGGCCAAAAATTAAGCACATTAGAGTGGGTGCTTACAGGAGGAGGAAGACCATGGAAGGGAAATGACTAAAATTAAATCCCACCAAAGATGATTGTGCAGAAATCAGCTTCAGTCTTTGTACTTGTGGTTCTAAGCTCGAGAAGCGTTGATGTTCCCAGGGAGGGGAGAGATGATGGAGGGTGTGGGAGTGCACCTAGAAAAATTTGACTGAGAAGAGAAGGACTCATGAGGAAGAGAAGTAGTATAGTAGAGTGAAGCGGTAGTTTCGGGGGGCGGGCAGGGACTTCAGCAGCCAGGCTACCAGGGTTCAATTCCCAGCTCTGCGGCAAGTGACTTCACTTCTCGCTGACTCGGTTTCCCTCTCCACAGCAGGTGGAGAAATGGCACAAAAAGCTTCGCCTCCCTCCACCAAGCTTAAGGCAAGAATTCTATATTACTCCTCAGTGTTCTTACAAAGACCCCAGTTTTATTTCGCTTGCATACAACACAGTGTGTGATCTGATTTGCCTTTAATTTTGGATGCGCAGCACATGGCACCTTAGTTCCCACACCAGGGATCGAACTTGCACCTCCTAAAGTGGAAGCTTGGAGTCTTAACCACTGGACCCCCAGGGAAGTCCCTGACTTGCCTTTTTAAAGGTTGGTTCCAGCTGCTGTCAAAAGGAGAGGTGAGGATGGGCAGAAGTGAGGAGCTCGGGAGAGGGGCTCCCGGTGAGAACCCAGATAGGGGCGTGGACCTTGGTTGTGTTGATAGAGGCAGCGAGAGGGAGGTCAGATTTGAAATCTAAAGGTGCCGCAGCCAAGGTTTGCTGACAGATTGGATATGGGTGTGAGGGAAAGAGGGGACGTCAAGGGCGAATGCAAGGTTTTTGGCCCGAGAGACTGGGAGAGTTTGGAATTTATCCCAGAGGCAGTAGGAAGTCCCAGAAAGATGTTGAGGCTGGGGCAGAGGGGGAGGGAGGGATGTGGTCAGAAGGCGTGATCACCAGAGAGGCATCCAGGATGGGGAGCACAGGTGGGGATGGATTCTAGCCCTGGCTCAGCCTCCAACTCACCATGGGCTCCCAGCAAGATAAAGCTGTTCTCTGGATCTTCACTTCCTCATCCCCCCCTCCCCCCACCCCCCCCACAAAGCTATGAGGAACAGAAGACCTCCAAGTCTCTCTCAGCACAAGAATTTTTGCTCTAAGATTCTCTGACTCAGGTAAACACAAATCCCACAAGATCAGACCTCCTCTCTTCATCCTGCCTCCCAAAGCCCATCCTTGCTCCACTGGACAGGACACCGACCCTCCCTGGTCTGGGAACCTGGCAGATAATGTCAGCGACAATGGCAGGCTGTGTTTGCAGTGCTGCGCCAACCGCTGTCCACACTCTATCACATGGAGACCAGACAGGACCCCCTGAGAGGTGGGTGCTTTATTATCACTCCCATCCGTAAACCGGGAAACAGAGGCTCTGGAGAGGTGCAATGATCAGTCGAAAGTCACACAGGAGAACAGGGACTCCAGCGATGTCTCCCCAGCTGCACTACTATCCACTGCCCTAGTCCAGCCATCAGCGCCTCTCACCTGGATGGTCCCCATCATCTCCTCCCTGGGCTCCTTTCTTCTACCCCAGCCCCCCACATAGTGTTCTTCATGTACAGCCAGAAAGAGCTGGTGATAAAACCTAACTCAGGGACCGCCCTGGGCGTTCAGTGGCTAAGACTTGTGCTTCCAATGCAAGGGGCCTAGGTTTGATCCCTAGTCAGGGAAGTAGATCCTACAAGCTGCAATTGAGGTCACATGCTGCAACTAAGACCCAGCACAGCCAAATAAATAATTTTTTAAGAAAAGAAAGAAAGAAAGAGAAAGTCATTGCTAGTATTAAATTTTTAAAAAACCTGAAGGTTGACTCAAACCCTTCCTCCAAATCCTCCCACGGTGCCCATCTCACTCGAAGTCAAAGCCAAGTCTTCACACTGGCCCTCAAGGCAGACACAGTGTTCCCTTTCTGACTCCTCTCTGCCTTGACCCCTCCTGCTCTCCCCTCCCCAGCTCTTCTCTAGCTTCCCTGGGAGCCTCCTTCTTCCTCCAGCAGGCCAGGTGCACTCCAGCCTCAGGGCCTTTGCACCCTCTCTTCCTCCAGAGACCCACATGGCTCACTGCTTCACCTCCTTCCTCTTCTGCTCCGAGGTCACCTCCTTGGCAAGGTCTTCCTTGTCACTCACTCAATTTAAAATTGTAGAGAATTCCCTGGCAGTCTCAGGGTTAGGACTCTGCCCTTTCACTGACAAGGGCCCAGGTTCAATCCCTGGTCAGAGAACTAAGATCCAACAAGCTGCTTGGCTCATTCAAAAGGAAAAAACAAAACAAAACTTCAGCCTCCCTCCCATCCCCTGCATCCCAATCCCTCATCCCTCCTTGGTGTTATTTTTCTCTGTGGCACTTAGCATCATCCAACAGACTATATGTTACTTCTTTTGCTTTTTATCCTCTACCTCCCTGAAACGTGAGCTTGTGAGGTCAGGAATTGGTGTCTGTTTTGTTCACTGCCCCATCTCCAGTGCCTAGAACAATGTCCAACATGTAGCAAGCGCTCAAAAATTTCTTTGTTGGATGGACTGAGTGAAGATTTGCCTTTAGATCTGATGCTCATAACCACAATACACTGTGTTCAATCCACCACATTAATTATTCTATGTACCCTGACAGTGCTCCCAGTGTGGCCGAGAGTCCAAGATCAAAACAGGTAAAATCACTTGGCATGTGTCCCTGCAAAGAGATCACACCCCTCCACTGGCATTCAGGCAAAAAACCTCTCCTGTCTCAGGCTGGCCCCTTCCCCTCCATTGCCGTTTTAATTCCCATGTTACCCCGCTGCTTAAAATCCTCCAACGACTCCAGGATTCCACCTTGAAAACTCCCAACCAGGGTTTTTCATACACTGAGGGACCGTGGAATCAACCAGCATTTTTCAATAGTCTGGAATGGATCAGAGTCTGGGCACACAGTATAGACGTAGTATGGGTGAAGGTACAGGAGAAGTACGATTTTAAGAAACTTTTGTTTCAGTGTTTTATGCATCGGAATCACGATGGAAATGTGTTTCTTACTGTGGGTCAAAATATTTTGCCAAACCCTGCACGACACAGACTGCCTCTCTTAAATCCCATGCACAGACTGGATGGATGATGTTAATATCGGCTTAGATTTCTCTTTGCTGGGACCCACGCCAAGTGATTTTACCTGCTTTCGTCTTGGACTCTGAGCCACACTGAGAGCACTGTTAAGACTCCCAGTTGACTGACGGTGAGACTGAGGCTCATACTGGAGAACGCTCAAGTCTGAGGTCCCCAGGCTGGGAAGAAGGAGAGCAGGGCTCGGGTCCCAGCCAACCTCCCTCTTGAGCCTGCCCACTTGCCCTCTTACCCTGCCCCTCCCAGTCTCTTCCCCACCAACCCGAAGAACAACTTATCTCCAGAGCCTGTCAAATTCTTCAATACCCCATCCAGCCGGACTGTTTGAACCCCCATTTTTCAGGTTAGAAAGCATTTCCAAGAATCCACTCTTTTCTAGTCAGGAGAGATAAATGGCTAAGGAAGCATCTTTGCCTGGCTTCAAATTACCTGCTTCAAAACTTTGTAGCTGTGTGATCCCAGGCAAGCTCACTGAGCCTCGATTTCCTTTTCTGCAAAATAGGAATGATAATACCTACCCATAAAGCCATGCTTAAGACTTAAATACGATGGGATTTGTGCAAACTTCTTAGATCAGTGGCCACACACCTTGACTGGGAATCTTCCCAACTGCCCTGTGTAATTGGACTGCTATTTGACCCCCAACTTTGTCTCAGAAAAGAGGAGGTTCTTGCCTGAGTTAGAACAGCTAGGAAGTGGGAGAGTCAGAATGTGGATGCAAATTTGCCTGAGCTTCTAACCGCTAAGTCAGAATAGTCCTTCAGGATGTGAGCATCAGCAGCAAGAACATTTTCCAAATTAAGGAACAGGAGACTCAGAGAGGGTAAGGACATGCCCAAGCCACACAGCAGGTAAATGGCAGAGCCAGGTTTCAAAGCTAGGCTTATGTGTGTCCAGCCCAGGTTGACCTTTGTCCCATGAGTCCTATAAAACTCTGATGGGGCAGGACAAAGCTAGTTGAGATCTGCCCTCGCCTGCAGCTCCATCCAGGGGTCTTATAGCCCTCCTTCTACAGCCTAGGGTGAGTGCTTCCCTAAAGGGTCTAAGGTGAGGTTACTGGGGTGGCACGGATGGTGGCAGAGGGTGCCACAACCCTCTCCACCAGCCTCTGATTGGGGCCCTGCAATCCCCCAGGATTTGGTGCTTGGAAAGCTGACGTTAGGTTGCTATGGTGATGGGTTTGGGGCGGTTGCCATAGCAGCAGAACTAGCCTGGGTTTAAAAATATCTAGGAGGAGGTTTGTGTTTGTGTGTGAGTGTGAGTGCGTGACCGACCGTGCTGTTGTATGTGTCCAAACGGGAGGGCTTGTAGGGGGGTGCGGTGTGGAGCTGGGACTGCAGGCATGACTTGAGGGTGGGGGCTGAGCCCCGCACAGAACTCCGTGTGTGTTACGAGTGTCGCTGAGTAGCCTGTGAAGTCCCGTGCATTTGGAGCTTTCGTCTACATGGGCTGTGTATCTAAATGTATGTGATTCCCCAGTTAGTGTAGAAGACATACGTGAGTCTGTTTGTCAGCCTGTATATCACATGTCACTAACATGTATGCCTTATGTAACATAGGCTGTGTATGTCTTGTGGTTTTGATCATATACTTGTAACTTCTCAGTGTGTGTGTGGCCAAGTGTGGAGTTGTTTTGGCTCTGAACAGGGGCACCTGGGACACACTCAGATATTAGATATGTATCTTTTTGTGCAGGAGAGCCTGTGATGTGGCTTTGGGTCCACATGAGTGAATGCACATTATGTATTATGGGCATCTGTGTGTTAGTGTGTTAGTGTATGCCTATCTCCTGTGAGTCTTCATATATCAGAGTGTGCCTGTGTCAAACTACTGAGTGTGCACCTGTGTGTCTGCAGGGGGGCCCCGTGTGACTCTGTGTTGGGGGGAACTTCACATCTGACGCCATGGATGTTGGAGTATATATACCTGTGTGATGTGAGTATATGTGGCCTGGAGGGTTGAAGGTGTGGATCTCTGCCTGACCCCAGTATCTCCCTGCATCCCCCTGCCTCTTCCCTGTCTCCATGGCAACCAGCTCCTCAGCTCCCTCCAAGAAGATGGAAGGGGAGGATCCAGACTGCAGTGGACCACGACCCCCTCCCATCCCCCTTGGCTCTGGGGACAATGCAGGGGGAGGGGACAGATGGGCGGCCACCCCATCCACCCCAGGCCATCTGCTACCTTCCCCATCCTATCCTGGGGACCTGAGAGTGTGGCAGAGGAGGGACAGGAGTGGGACAGAACAGAAGGAGGGGGCCCCCCGCTGCCTCAGTTACCCCCATTCAAGGCCCCTCTGAGCCAAATCTTGCCTGTGGCTGACCTAGGAAGGAACAAGAATCCTTGGAGACCAGAAATCCAGGGAGAAGAAAATCTTCATGTATCAGACAAAATCGAATATTAGCAATGATCCATTCTCAGGAAGGGCCCCCTACTTACAGTGACTTTGGGCTCTGAAATTAAGCTTGTCCTGTGCTTTAATCCCAGCTTTCCCTCTATCTACCTGTGTGCCCTTGGATAAGACACACTCCAAGTTCCTGGACCTCCATCTTGTCATCTGAAAATCAGGTTTTCTTAATGCCATGTATAGTAATACTTACTCTTTCAGGACCAAAACTGTTTCGTCCCCTGTTGTATCCCAGTGTTTGGGACAGTGCCTGGCATTTGGAAGGCTTATTAAGTACTACCGATTGAACTGATTGTCAGTTGGGTGCTAGGATCAGCGCTCCATGTTTTGAGTCAGGTGTCCATTGACTCAATTCCCTGAGCCCTTGCGGTAACTTTGCTGATTCTTCAAGTGAGAGAAGAAAGATTTGAGGAACAATTTCACAGCTGTCAGGGATGGGAGACATGTGAAGCAGGCTTTCTTATCGCGACCAAGTTATGTCCGATGACTGAGGCTCAGTTTCCTCATCAGTAAAATGGAGATAACAGGAATACCTCACAGAGTGGGTCGCTGTAAGGTTAAATGTTTGTGACGTGCTTACTGAGGGCCGGACCTGGCACACGGTAAGTGCTCAATAAACGCTCATTACGGCGAGGCGCGGGGGAACGTGCGGAGGAGCTCAGGGTCCTTATTGTAGCCGGGTCCCTCTTGTGCCTGAGGGGAGGGGCGTGGTCAACCCAGGGGGCGTGGTCCAGGCTTCAAGGGCAGACCAATGGGGCGCCGAAGGGCGTGGTCCTGACCTGCATGGGCGTGACCTTGCGCGGGTGGGAGGGGCCAGGCCGCTGTGGGAGTCTCCGGGAAGAAGATGCTCGGGCCAGCAACCACCGCCAACCCAGCCGCCGCTGCCGCCCGCGCTCGCCGCCCCCCGAGTCCCCACTAGCGGCCGCCTCGGCCTCCTACCTCCAGCCCCGTCCTCCGGCCCCCCGCCCCGGGCAGGGTCTGGGGGGCTCGGCCCTCTGCCCGGGGAGCAAAGAAGGGGGTCCCGTCCCCTCCAGTGGCGTGGCCAGTCCCCGGCCTCTGTGATCTTGAGACAGACCCCACCCCTCAGTGCTCTCTGGGCCCTCTCCGAGACCCCCTTTTCCCTCCCGTCCCGCTCACATCCGCTCTCCGGGCTCTGTCAGCCCCCCAGAACCAGCTCCCTCCCTCCTCCCTTCTCCCGGGTTCCCCCTCCCCCATCCCGCCGCCGCCGCCCCCTCCCCCTCCCACATCCCATCCCTCCCCTCCCCCTCCCCCGTCCCCCCGCCCCCCCCCCACCATGAGGATGATGGCCGCCGGCGCGGTGCACGGCCTCTTCACGGCCTCCGCGGCCCCGCAGCCGCCGCCGCCCCCGCCGCCGCCGCCGCCGCAGCCCCAGCCTCCCCAGCAGCCGCCGCCGTCGCCGCCGCAGCCGCCGCAGCAGCAGCAGCCGCCGCCCCAGGCCCCCCCCATGGAGCCCGAGGCCCCGGATTCCCGCAAGAGGCCCCTCGAAACGCCCCCCGAGGTGGTCTGCACCAAGCGCAGCAACACGGGAGGTGAGAAAGGGTTGCGGTTCGGCGTGGGGGAGCGGGCAGGGGGCCTCGCCTTTCTCCAGCGTCCTCCCCCGCAAATGGCAGGTGCAAGGGCTCAGGGGAGGGGAAGGGCGCCCCTCCCTAGACTGGGGAAAGGAGAGGGGAGTTGGGGAGGGAACCGGCCCCCTTCCCCCTCTCTCCGCGGGCCCGGGGCCCGCGAGCTTTGTCTGCGATGAGAGGGGCTGAGGGGGAGGGGGTGGTAAGTGTCCTTGGGGGCGCGCAAAGGATGGGGGGCGTGGGTCCCTCCGAGCGGGTGTCTCTGTGTCCTTGAGGGGTGTGTGATGTGACCGTTTCGGGGCAAGGGTGTTCCCGAGCTGGCGTGTCCTGGCGGGGGGAGGGGAAGGAGCTGAGGAGGCCTGTGGACCCGGAGCCTCCCTGGGGATGTCCTGAGCCAGGGTTGCGCCCGAGGGAGGCATGTGTGGGCCACGGGCGGGATTGTGCTGGGGACAAGCTAGGTGGGTGTGTTGGGTGACATGGGGGAAAGGGTGGGTGTGGAAAGCTCAGTGAGAGAATGTGTGGTCGGGACAGGTGCGTGTGTGTGTTCATGTGTATACGTGTGAGCCCTGTAAGGCCTGGATGTGTGACATTAGGGATCATGGATATGACAGGAAGAAGGGTGTGTGTGTGTGTGTGTGTAAGAAATGAAAGGGGCTGGGCTTCATGTTTGAGACCCTCGGAGGGGTATGTGTGACAAGTGTGTGCGTGTCACCCCAGAGGGGACTGTGGAAGAGTGTGACACATGAGTGAGAGGGTCTGTGTGACATGCAAGGGGGTGTGTGTGGGCTGCCGAATGGGCCGGCTCTGGGTATGAGCCATGAGAGGCCGTGTGGATGAGAAGAAGGCAATTCAGCGTGTGTGACACAGGCGTGTCCCTGGTGGGGTGGAACCAGGAGAAGCTGGTGAGGGTATATGACAAGAAAAGAGTGTGGGTGTGACTCCAGAGAGGCTGTGGCTGGGTGTGACACATGGAGGTGTGCAACGGTGACATCAGAGGGGGTGTGTGCAACAAGGGAAGGTGGGTGTATGAAGGGGGAGAGGCTGGGTGAAATTCACAAGGGTGTGTAACAGGGAGAGGGAAGGATGGGGGCCCATGTGACAGGAGCAGGAGCGTGTGCCTGTGACACCCAAGGGGCTGGAAAAGGGAAGGTCTGTGTGTGACACCGGAGTGTGTGTATATGTGTAACAAGGGGTTGTGTGTGAAATGGTTGGCGTGGGGATGATTCTCTGTGCGTATGACAAGGGAGAGTGTATGTGTGTGTGTGTGCGTGATGGCTGAATGTTTGACAACACGGAAAGGGTGTGTGTAGAAGACAAGAGGGACCCTCACAGTGTGTGTGTGAAGAGGTATGTGGACCAGAGAATAAAAGCTAAGCTGGGAACTCTAGGTGTATGTCTGCCCGTGGGGTAGGGTTTGTCAGGGGACTCAGAGAGCCCAGCCCATTAGCTCCCTGGAAGGAGGGAGACCCCAGAGCAGACATGCCCCTCCCAGCGGTCACCTTGGCCAAAATCTTAACGCTTCCTCTGGCCTCTTCCTCCGGATGGGAAAGGGGTGGCCTGGGGCAGAGCGCAACTCTTCTAGTGGGTGCGGTGGGGACCTCCCACCTCCTCTCCTCGGATGACGGGGAGCTGAATCTCTTCCTTCCATCCCAGCCCCCTGCCACCCCTGTCCATGTGAGATAGGAATCGGGGAACCCCTGGCTGCCTTTGAGGGTGTCCAGCAGAAATTGGAGGAAAGGGAAGTTGGGGGAGGGGTGGGAGGGAGTTTCCTGTCCTTCTTCCTGCTCCCCCACCCCCAGCACATGCATGAATGTGTCCCGGCCACTTCCTTGCCTCCTTCCTGCCTCACTGCCATTCCCAGTCCTGGAGAGGGTCGCGGGACCCAGGCGGTCAGTCCTGAGCCCAGTCCAGTGGTCCAGCCCCACCCCTGCTGGGGGGAGGGAAGAGATCTCATCCCTGTCTTCTCTTAAAGGGGCTGAGATGTTCAAAATCTGAGCAGTCAGAGCAAAACAGCACCATTTAACAGTGATGCTGCCAAGGACGGTGAAGTCCTAGCGCTTGGCACCTACTACGACTCAGGCTCTGAAACATGGGGTAATCTCCCAATACAATCCTCGGGGGAGATGATTTGAGCTGCTTTTTCACATGAGGAAAACTGAGGCTCAGCGAAATGAAACCACTTGCCTGAAGTCACACAGCTCATAAGTGGGGGAAGTGGGATCTCTCCAACCCTGGGCTGCCCAGTTCCCATGTGCTCAGCCCTCCTCCAGCAGCAGGGAAACGGATGAACCCTTAGGGACCCTGTCCTCCCGACTCGTCCACCTCCCGTCTGTTGGCCCAGGGGAAACTGAGGCCAGGAGATACAAAAGGACAGTCCTCCATTTACAGAAATGCTCAGGGGCAGAGCTGGGCAAGCGTCCAGGACTTTTCATCTCAAAATTGAGGGCTCCTTCCAATAATACTTTCATGTCTGTGGGATGCTGGGTCAACCTCACTCCTTTTCTGAGCTTCACTGTCACCATCTGCCAAATGGGGAAATAAAAATAATCAGAATGATGATAGTAGCTACCAATTTTATTGCTTAATACCTTACATGCAGTATTTCATTTAATTCTCCCAACACTCTATGATGTGATGATAATAATAATAGTAAATTGTAACAATGACATTTATGATGCCACAGTACATCAGAAGTATTATGGAAAACACTTGGCACTCAATTGTTTAATAAGCCTTACAATTCTATTATGTTACCCATCTTATAGGTGACACATTGAGGCACAGAGAGGTTAATTAACTTGCCCAAGATTAGTTAGTGAATGAGAGGCAGAGCCGAGATTTGAACTCGGGAGGCTGGGTCCGTTGCATGAGTAGGCACTATAGTGAACCCCATTTTCAGTCGAAACTGAGGCTCGGGGGTGAGAAACTTTCGCAGTAAGTCCCAGCAGACTGAACTCCTGCCCACGGGGCCAGCTTAGGGGCTTGTAGAGGAGATGGTGGCTGTTAAAAGCGGCTTCTGGGCGCTGTGGGTGGCAGGCAGACATCGTTGAGAGGGAGGCGAGGCGCTACGGACAGGCAGGCGTGAACCAAGAGGCCGAGTGGAGACTCCAGTTGGAAATTCACCAGAGAAACACAGTCCCAGTCTGGTGGCACAGTAACAGATGTCCCCCTTGAGTATAGCCGATAATTCTTTTTTTTTTTTTTTTTTTTTGGCCATACCATGAGGCATGTGGGATCTTGGTTCCCTAACCAGGGATCGAACTCAGGCCCCGGCAGTGAAAGAACAGAATCCTAACCACTGGACCACCAGAGAAGTCCCACAGGTGATAATTCTTAAGGTGCCACTGGATGGCCCCCTATACACCTGACTGTATTCCCATCTCTCTCACCCCTACATATTCAGAAACATGAACTCCCCCATACACAGGCACAGACCTCACGCCCCAGTCGTAGCTGACACCAGCCAGGCCTTGCTCCTGAGATTCTCGATCTTTAACAGCTATCACCAAGGTTGCTAGCCCTGGAGTGAGAGCCTCCAGGGTTCATCTTGTCACTGCCACGTGCTTGGTGTGTGACCCTTGGGCACGTTCTTTCACTGCTCTGAGCCTCAGTCTCCTCATCTGGAAAATGGGAACTGTAATATCCACCTCTACCACTCCAGGCTGTCGTGTGGGTTCAGTGAGATCGTGTATGTGTTCAGTGCCGTTGTGTGAATTCAGCAAGATGCCTGGTACACAGTATCAGGTCTGGCAGATAGTAAGCTCTCAATAAACAATAGCCATCGTTATTATTACTGCTCTGGAGAATGTCACGTTCCCGATTCACCATCCACTGGTGATTTGCCCAAAGGAAATCACGCCCCGTCCATCTCTCTGTTGGAGCGAGCGTCACAGCTCAAAGACAGCATCGCACCTCTCAGCATCTCATCCCTTCAGAAGCATGTCTTGGCTGCATTATATCTCTCGAAAGGGCGGGCAGCACCATCATTCACAGAAAGACATCACCCACCAGTGTCCCGCCCCTCCTCAATGGTACCGACCACACCCTGGCATCTTTTCCACCACCAGCATCCTCACACACTCCCAATGACAATATCAGCATCCCACCCCAGCCTCCTCAGACCTCCGCAGAACACATTGATGCTTCCACCCCTACCCCCACACAAGAGCAGGTACCGTGAGTACAACACCCCTGCTTTGGTCCCCCACAAGCATACGGTCACCAAAAACCCCACCTCTGCCGCATTCACTTCTGTCCTACCTGTGTCGTGAACAGCCCCATCCTGCATCCAAACCACCTTTCAGCATCAGTGCTGAGTGAAAAGTGCCACTCTCGGGAATTCCCTGGTGGTCCAGTGATTAGGAATCTGCTTTCACTGCCAAGGGCATGGGTTTAATCCCTGGTCAGGGAACTAAGATCCTACAAGCCACACAACACAGCCAAAACAACAACAACAACAAAAAACACACACACAAAAACAAAAAAACAGGGCCACTCTTCCCATACATAGCACCCCAAATCTCTTGGGTAAGTCAGCATTATTTATGGAGGTAGAGGAGTATTGGTTCCTTGTTGGAAGCCTTTATAAGCTTTCCTGAGGATCAGGGACATGGGAATGGAGACCAGAAACCCAGAATGCCTAGAAGAAGGAAAGACAGCCCGATCCCAAGGTGGAAATGTTGAAACTGCAGCAGAGGGGAACCAGGAGAGCTGAAATTGGCATCTTCAGTTGCCGTCCTGTGTAGAGGGAGCAACTAGCTGGACCCCAAGGGAAAAGCTAAGGGGGTAGGGGAAGGGTAGGTGGGTAGAAAGTTCTGGCATTTTGCTTCAGTAGAAAGAAGTTTTTCACAGGCAGAACCTTGGTGGTTCAAACAGGGTGGGATATGTGAGGTCTGGGGGCTTCCGGGTTCAGCTGATGTCACGTGTCTGCCCTTTGCTTCGAGGCAGGCTGGCAGATAGCAGCCTGGCTCCTTCTTGGAGGAGGTGAGCTTCCCACGGTGGGAAATGGAGAAGAATCTGAAGAGCACTAGAGCAGACTATGGGCTGCCATGGGGACTCCAGGACCTTAGGATTCTGAGCTTCTACAGGTGGGCGGTCTCGGCTGGTCACTCTCTGTTGGACCCTGACCTCTGAGGAGGGGCCTCCAAACTTCCACTAGTCTGATATAGGGACCACCAGGCACCCACAAGGTGGTTTAAGCGGGGATTCCGTGGACAGACTTTTTCGGGGGAATCATTTTGGGTTTAGATGAATGTGCTTTGGGAGGAAAAAAATATAACCAGTCCTTCGAACTCTATTAGCAATAATTTTTTTCAATGTCCTCTTTCAATAGATGCATTTACATTTTAAGAGGGAATGGACTTAAAAGGCATGGACTCTCTGTCTTGTTCTCTGCTATGTCCCCAGGATCTAAAACAAGGCCTGGCATGTAGTGGATGCTCAGGAAGGATCTGTTGGAGGGAGGGAGGGAGAAAGGAAGGGAGGGAGAGAAAAAGCAAGGAAATAATAATACAGAGGGATGCAACAGTTCAGGAAGAGAGGTGGATGCTGGAGGGTGAGTAGAAGCAGAGCCTGGTTTCTTATCAATGAGAACACGTTCCTCCTCCGAAAAGCAGGGAGACGCCTGGGGAGAGGTGATGAAGGAAGTGGCGTCCCCCCATCCTCTTATTTCCTAACAAAACCCCAAACCTTCGAGGTGCATTTCTGCATTGATAGTGCACTTAGTGTGTGCCAGACACTGTGATAAGAGCTTCGCCTGTGTTCATGAAATAGGTAATAGTAAAAATGATGATTGTGATGATGATGATACCTGACATTTCTAAAGTGGTCTACACGCCTGAGACCATCCTAAGGACTCCAAGGATTAGCATTGAATGAATGACAGTTAACCCCAGAAGATAGCGCTATCCTGTCCCCACTTTAGAGATTGAAAAAACAGAGGCCCAAAGAGGTGAGATGACTCACCCAAGGCCACACCACCCGTCAGTGACAGAAGTCCGCGCTCAGTCGAGGGCTGTTTCTGTCATTTCATTCAGAGATTCTCAGACAAAACCTGAGGAAGTGTGAGCGAGGGGAGTGAGGGTGTCCCCAGTTTTCTGCGGAACAGTCTTCAAGAGGGAAGCTGAGGAAGTGGCCCTGGCTGGAGAAAAGATGGGGAATGAAATCAAAGAAGGAAAAAGGATGGAGTTCTTGTGAGAAACCCTCCCCATCCTTCTGAACCTGCCAAAGATGGAGAACCGGCCCCATCTCTGTGTCAGGTTGAGGGCCAGAGCAGGCAAGGGGCCACCTCTGTGAGCTCAGGGAAGGAAGTCATTTGTTGGGGGGCTGCTTAGGAAGATGGATGGAGAGGCACCCTGGGGGGCTAATTACCTAATAGGCTTAATGATCTGATTAGGCACATTTAAGAGGATTGCCTTGGGCTAAAGGAAACCCCTTAATTCTGGACCTCCTTCCCTTGCCTGGAAAGCCACATCTAGCCCCTCGCCCCCACGCCTCCGTGTTCACACAGCAGGGTACCCAGAATTTTCTTTCTCTTTATTTATTTATTTTTTGTCATGCCATGCAACAATGCAGGATTTTGTTTCCCAGACGAAGGATCAAACCCGTGCCCCCTTCAGTGGAAATACACAGTCCTAACCAATGGACCACCAGGGAATTGCTGGGGAACCCAGAACTTTCAATCTTAACGGACCAAATGGGGATGAGCAGGGCTCCCAGCCCCCAGGACCCTGCCCCATGCTTCTAACAGAGCAGTTTCTCTTTTATCTGCTTTGGATGTTGGAGTTTCATTGGAGACGTTGAAACTACATTTCCTTTGCTTAAAAGAAAAAGTTGACAACCACTGGGGGATTGATGGTCCAAGACCTTAAGCTTCGGAAACCAAATGGCCTGGCTTGTCCCTTCTGTTTCCCAGAATTTGTGTGTGCTCAGTTGCTCAGTCACATCTCACTCTTTGCGGCCCCGTGGACTGTAGCGCACTACGCTCCTCTGCCCATGAAAATTTCCAGGCAAGAATACTGTAGTGGGGTGTCATTTCCCCTTCCAGGGGGTCTTCCTAACCCAGAGATTGAACCTGTGTCTCTTGCATCTCCTGAATTGGCAGTGGATTTTTTACCACTCGTGCCAACAGGGAAGCCCTTCCCAGGGTTTATATGCCTACTATGGGCTGGGCACTGTATGAGTCCCTGGACGTGAGGAAGAGCTTCAGTGACGTGGCCCACACTGGACCATGGTACATCCTTCTGAAGGCATGAAACAGAGATCCATCCTCTCCCTAGGGTTCCAGGAAAAGTTACAAGAAGATGGGACATTTGAGGGGAGACCTGAAGCACAAAAGGAATTCACTGGGGGAGGGGCGGTCTTTGCGACCCTGCAGACTGTAGCCTACCAATCTCCTCTGTCCAAGGGAGAATACTGTAGCGGGCTGCCATTTCCTCCTCCAGGGAATCTTCCCAACCCAGGGACCAACCCGTGTCTCCTGTGCCTCCTTGCACTGGCAGGTGGGTTCTTTACCACTGAGCCCCCTGGGGGAGCAGAGTTCTAGGCAAAGAGAATGTGCAAAGGCCCTGAGGTGGGAGGGAGAAGGGAAGTTTGAGGAGCAAAAAGGAAGGTGGATCTAGTGTTCTGGGAGAAAGATAAGGATGTGAAGCTGGAGAACAGGGCGGGGCCAAATCACAAATCAGACTCAGAAGGTTCCTGAATTTTTCCCTGGGAGGACACAGGGGCAACAGTTTGATTAGAAGATTGCAGAGGTTAGGCAGTTGCCTTGAGACTGCATTAACAAAGTGGTTTGCGCATGACTAAGAAAATTGCTTCATAACAAAGAATAACCAAAGCCTCATTAAGGACCCTTGGTGCTGCCTCCCACCTCAAGGTCTTGGAGCCTATCCTGGTGCATACCGGTCTTCAGCTGCCAGCAGGGAAGAGTGTTAAGCATGGGTGGACCAAGAATGAATCAGAATTGCATTTGAATCTCAACCCAGCAACTGTCTTGGTGCCCTTGGGCTGGTACCTTAACTTCTCTGTGCCCCTCTGCGCCTCCGTTTCCCCTTATGTAAAAGTGGAGGGGACTTCCCTGGTGGTCCAGTGGTTAAGAATTCGCCTTCTAATGGAGGGGGTGTGGGTTCAATCCCTGGTGGGGGAGCTACAAAATTTAAAGCAGAAACAGTATTGTAACAAATCCTATGAAGACCTTAAAAAATGGCCCACATCAAAACATAAAAATAAAAAATAAGGAAAACATAATAATAAAAAAGATAATAGAGAAGGAAATGGCAACACACTCCAGTATTCTTGCCTGGGATATGCCATGGACAGAGGAGCCTGGCAGGCTTCAGTCCATGGGGTCACAAAGAGTCCGACTCCACTTAGTGACTAAACAACAACACATATATAAACTATGTTGCGATGAGGGAGCTTCCGGGTAGCTCAGCGGGTAAAGAATCCACCTGCAATGCTGGAAACCCCAGTCCGATTCCTGGGTTAGGAAGATCCCCTGGAGAAGGGATAGGCTACCCACTCCGGTATTCTTGGGCTTCCCTGGTGGCTCAGACAGTAAAGAATCTGCCTGCACTGTGGTAGACCTGGGTTTGATCCCTGGGTTGGGAAGATTCCCTGGAGGAGGGTATGGCATCCCACTCCAGTATTCTTGCCTGGAGACTCCCCATGGACCAAGGAGCCTGGCAGACTCCATGGGGTTGCAAAGAGTCAGACACAACTGAGCAACTAAGCACATGTTGCAATGGAAAAAAAAAATTTTTTTTAAAGGAGCGCATTTTCCTTACCTCACCGGGAGGTTGTGAGGAATGGGTGAGATCAAGCTGGCAAAGCTCTCAGCACAGCACCAGGTCAGTAATGAGTGTCAGAGCCTCTCCAGAGTCCAGCCTTCTGCTCCCCTCCCGCCTCAGTGCTTCCAGCAGTCAGACCAGCGTCACCTCCTGCCTGCACTGTTACAGTTGCCTCTTCGCTGGGGTCTTCCACCTGTGCTTGTCAGAGTCTGCTCCCCTCATGGGCCTCAGGGGGATCTTTTTAAAACCTAAGACATCACACATGGGGCTTCCCTGGTGGCTCAGCAGTAAAGAATCTGCCTGCAATGCAGGAGAGGTAGGTTTGATCCCTGGGTCGGGAAGATTGCCTGGAGAAGAAAATGGCAACCCACTCCAGTATTCTTGCCTGGAAAATCCCATGGACAGAGGAGCCTGATGGGCTATGGTCCACGGAGTCACTAAAGAGTCGGACACGACTGAGTGACTGAACTCCTCTGCTCAGAGCCTTCCTGAAGCTCCTGTCTCACCTGGAAGAAAAACCACCTTGGCCCACAAGCTTGAACACCCCACCACCATCCCCACCTCTCTCAGCCCTCATTTCCTCCCACTGTCCTGTCTCACTCAGCCCCAGCCACACTAGACATCTCACCCTCACAGCCCAGGCACACCCTCACCCCAGGGCCTTTGCACTTGCCCTTTCTCCACACGGCCACATGGTTCTGTTCTGTTCTCTCCTCCACAGCTGAGAGACAGTATATTTTAATGGTTCAGAGCAGGGACTCTGGAGCCAGGTGGGACTCAAATCTCAGCTCTACCACTTCCCAGGTGGCACTACCCAGGTACCTGGGTACCTGATGGGTACCCAGATGTTGCTAGTGGTAATAATCTGCCTGCCAGTGCAAGAGATACAAGAGATGTGGGTTCGATCCCTGGGTTGGGAAGATCCCCTGGAGAAGGAAATAGCAACCCACTCCAGTATTCTTGCCTGGAGAATCCCATGGACAGAGGAACCTGGCGGGCTACAGTCCACAGGGTTGCAAAGAGTCAGACTGAAGCAACTGAGCACATACGTGACACCATCTACTAGCTGTGTGAGTGGGAGAAATCCCTTCACCTTTGTTTCCTCATCTCTGGAATTTTTTTTTTTTAAGTATCTCCCTCTTAGCATCAGTGTGAAAATGATATTTGTAAATTACTCGGAACAGAGTCTAGTATGTGTTAGGTACTGTGGAAGTGTTTGTTCGACAAAGAATGCTGTATGCTTGGGAAGGGCTTTCCTGACCACCGGATCTGACAGTCCAGAGCCTGCACTCCCCATCCTCTTTCCTGCCTCTTTTTGTTTCCTCAGTACTTACCACCCTCCGACAACATGAAATGCACTGTCTTGTCTCCCCTGCTCTAGAAGAATGTAGCTGTGTGCTCTTGGCTGAATCACTAAAACTCTTGACTTTATTTGTGAAATCAGGGGTCTTTGTTTTCTTCATGGCTGTTTCTCTAGAATGGTGCCAAGCCCAGAGCAGGTGCTCAGGAATTCTTGGTGAAATGAATGAATGAATGAGTGAGTGAGTGAGGATCATTACGTGTATTATTTCCCTACTGCTATTCTCTTGAGTCCTTGCTTCTGTATGTTGCTGTGATCACAGCGGGTTTCCTAGCCCAGCCCATGCCTGTGCCTCCCAGGAGGTACTATCCGAAGGTGAAGACCCCTCTCTCCTGACTCCCCTCCCTGCTGTGTGCCCCTGCAGAGGAAGGTGAATACTTCCTGAAGGTGCTGATCCCCAGCTACGCTGCGGGCTCTATCATCGGCAAGGGTGGGCAGACCATCGTGCAGCTGCAGAAGGAGACGGGAGCCACCATCAAGCTCTCCAAGTCCAAAGACTTCTATCCGGGTGAGCCCCAACCCCGGGGCACACTTGCTCCGGCCTCCCATCCCTCCCATCTGGGCCCTCCAGGAGTGGGGAAGGCTCCCCTAGGGGCAGTGAGAGTGGTAGGGGGCCCCTCCTCCTCCCCTTAAGGGGACTGGGCAGCCCTGGGCTCCAGGGGCCAGGCCTGAGCAGATGGGGGTGGGGGCAGGGCAAGACAATGGACTACTGCATATTCATGAGCTCATTTGCATGATGTGGTGGCAGATGTACCCATTCCCACACACCTGCCCGTTGGGTCTGTTGGAGGAGCTGGGGGGGTGGTTGGCCAAGGAGGCAGGTGTTGGGGTGTCCCTCAAGGCTTGGGGGTCAGCCATCCGTGTTACACAGACCCTCAGTGTTTCCCTTTGGATTTCTCTGTCACCCCATCTCACCCGATCTGAGTCACACTGGTTCTCCATCTGTGTGGTTCTTTCCATGTCTCTCATCCTGTTTCTATCATCTTTCTTTCTTGTCCATTGGCCGAGCCACACGGTGTGTGGGATCTTAGTTCCCCAACCACGGATGGAACCCGCGCCTCCTGCATTGGAAGCGCAGGGTTTTAACCACTGGGCCGCCAGGCAGTCCCTTTCTCATTCCGTTTCTGACCTCCTCATCTCTTGTTGCCTGAGGCTCCACTCCCATCGGCTTCTCTCTGTCTCCCCACGCCCTGTTTCTCCTCTTCTCTCTGGTTCCGTGTGGAGGTCCCCCATCTCTGTTCTCTTAGCCGCCCAGCCGGTCTGTCCATCTCTGCTTTTCCCTTTCTGTCACCTCCTCTTCTCTTCCCTTTCTGTCTTCCCATCTCTCTCCCTATATTTTCCTTTTCCTCCACCTCTTAATCTCACTTTTTTCCCTCCAACTATCTGTTTCCAGTCACCCATTCAACCAGTATTTAGTGGCACCCCTCAATGGGTTCATTCTCTGCAGGGGGTTGCTCCTCATTTCTTTCCATCCCTGCTCCCCCATCTCTCCCCTTACAGTCCTCTTTTTCTCCTCAGTCTCAGCTTCCTCATATCTTTTTTCCTCTCTCTCCCCAATCAGCCCATTTTCTGCCTCTTCTCCAGCTCTATCTCCCTTCCTCCAATCATAAATTGTCCAGGCCCCTCCCCTCTCACTAATCCCCCTCAATATCTCTCACCCCCTTCATAATTCTCTCCCAAGACCAATGCCTGAGCTTCAACATCTAGGAATCCAGGGAAGGTCCACTGAATTGCATCTTTGGTCCCGTGCTGGTTCTAGTTCATCCTTAATCCCCTTGGATTTTCTAGGTCAAACACCAGAGCTGAAGCCCAGGGTCAGGACAATTTCATATTCTCTCTTCCTGTGTGTCTCTCTCTCCACCCCGCCCTCTGCCTCCCATCTCACTAAGCAGCTTTGGCAAGAGGTTTAGAGAACAGTCCAGGGAACCTGGCACAACCCCCTTTTCTCTTCCACCCTGGCCCAGTTTTCCCCTCACCCCTTTAGCCCACAAGGTACGGATGAGACCTCTGCTTACGACACCCATCCAAGGACACTTGGTTCCTTGCCCCTGGATCTCATTCTGTGACATAACACACGTCATCCCCTCCCAACGCAGTGACACGCCCCACTGGCCAGGCAGCTGAGAACCCCAAAGGATGGGCCAGTCATTGACTCTCTTCTGGGCCAAACACTGCTCAAACAAGCAATGTGAGCTAAGCATCTCTCCCCAGCCCCTGGACTTGCACCCAGTCCTGCTCCCCACCCCCCACCCCAATTCGGAACTTCCAGATCATACAGCATGTGCCGGCTCCTGGCTCAGAGATGCAGGAATAGCCCTCTACATCCCAGTCCTGTCCCTGGGACTTCCCAGGGCCCAGAGGAACATAAGAAATGGAGATGCTGCTGCTCTCGCAGTTTCTCTGCTTCTGGCTGATACCCTCCATTCATTCATATTCTCTGAGCCTCTTCTCCAGCCCAGCCCCATGCCAGACCAAGATGGGGACACAGCAGTGGCTGAGACACCCCAGCTTAGCCCTCATGGATCTCGCATCCCAGTAGGGAAGATAAACCGAATACCAGTCATGACTTAGGGTGGTCAGGGCTGGGACTGGGGAAGCCCAAAGAATGGAGAGAGCCCAGACAGAGCACCTGACCCAGACTGAGATGATCAGGAAGGGCTTTCTGGAGGAGGAAGCCAGAATAATGAAAGAGTAGGCTAGGTAAAGAGCAGTAAAGTGTGATGAGAGGAGATGAAAGAGCATGTTCAAAGGCTGCGGGGTGGAGGTTAGTTGTTCAGTGTGGCTGGTGAAAGGACAGGTGAGAATGGAGAAACTGAAAGGGTCCTCTGGGCCTAGTTAGCTCACACACACACACACACACACACACACACACACATGCACATATATGTCTGCACTTAGGTATCTACTCCATGAAACAAAAATCTGTGTGGGGGCCAGAACACATGAAGGGTGCCCCCTCCTTGGTACAGGAACCCCCAAGCTCCAGATTCAAGTCTTCCGAGTCATACATGGAGAAACTTAGACCCTGAAGGAAGCAGGCACCTGCTCCAAGCTGCGCAGTCTTCTGTAGCTTACCCAGACCTCCTGATTCTAAAATTCCTTCAGATTTTAAACAGCTGCCTGAAGCCCTGGACCCTAACCCCAGAAGAAAAACAGACACTTAAAAAAAAAGTATTGATTTATAACATCTTTGCGGCTGAGTTGAACATCTTATGTATTCTTTTTTAACATCAAAAATACAAAAGCAAAATTGCAATCATTGTATGCCTCCCCCCAACACATACACACACATACACTCCACCCACACCAAGTTTAGCACAGCGTGGCTAAATGTTTAAAAGCCCAGACTCTGAAGCCAGACACATGGGTTCAAAACCCGGATTTTCCACTACTGGCTGAATGAATTTGGACAAAACCAAAGTGCCTTAGTGTCCTTAGCAATAAATCAAGAATAATAATATCACCTACCTCATATATTAAAGTGAACAAATATATATATACATATAAAATGCTTAGAATGATGCCCGGCAATTGGTGTTATGTAAGCACCAGCTGTTATTATTAGATATTCTTTCAGGGTTTAACTGAGTCCCCCAAAGCCCCTGTGGATCCTGGTTAAGAACTACAAGGGGGTGTGAGATCACAGACTCCCTGAGCTGGAGGGAAGCCTCACAGAGATGGAGAGCGGGGCCACTTCAGCCAGGCTCTCCCTGGGGCCACCCCACCCCCCAAGTTCCCACCCTGACCCACACCCTTTCCTATTTACACCCAGACGGAGGCAGCCTATGCGCTGACTCACGCTTGGCTCAGACCAAGCCATTGTTCTGGGATGGAGGGGAGTAAGAGTGAGGAACAGCGGCCCAGAGGACATGGAGGATGTCAGCTACACCAGTGACCCAAGACGGGGACACCCAGACACATGGCGAGACTGGCATGCCAGGCTGAGCGACGGCAAGCGAGGGGTCAGGGTGTAACACCAGCGCGCTGCACTGGTCTACCCACAGGACACTGGACACTCACCCCCAAGTGTCCCAGACATGCAGGCACGTGGAGCCTGGGCACCCAGGACCCTTTTTAGATCCAAGGAGCTAACTGGCCCTGCAAATAGAGCCCTTCCCAGGCACACACACACCCCCCACACCTAGCACGCCTGTATCATCCAGGCACTCACAGCTTCACACCGGCCAGTCCTGGTGGAGTCTTCTTTGTCTGGCTGTAATTCAGACCCCCAGACACGCACACAAATACATGAATTCTCCAAATATCAGTTCTTATATACTGACCCCTGGGTCTGCCTGTCGGTTTCTTTCTCTTCCTCATCTTCACCCTCATCATTCACAGTGTCTTGCCTGTTACTTGTACATGTGCCTTTGCGTGTACATATGCAGTCCACACACCGTTTGCCCAGGTAGTCTTTTGAACACCCAGAGGTGTCCGGATATCTTTCTCCCTTACATAAACACACACACATATGCACACACAGGCACACTGTCCTACCATCTCCAAGTGCTATGCATTTATCCTGCAATGTCAATGCCACTTCCTGGGATTCTTTGTTTCTTACTCTGAAACCCTCGTGCACACCCAGCTCAGTCTTAGAGTGTACATAACCTTGAACATCACAGCGGCATCCAAAGTCTTTCCCCCGCCCCACAGAAAGTGATTTCTTTACTGAAATCACTATGTCTTGCAGTCTGTTTGTATCCTGGTCTCTCCTGCTCTTTCTTTTACACACATACACAGATAGATATTTCAGCCAGTCCTACCCAAGAAAATACATGCACACACACACACACCCCCCACTCACCCAAATACTCATAGATGTATTTGCATTGGTCAGTGACACCCAGAGTCTCTCTCTCATACGTATACAACCCAACATCACCTAGAATTAGCACCTCTTCTCTCTGCTACCCGCCCCAGTACACACACGCACACGCACACCAAGGATGCCCAGGTCAGAACCACCACAAATATCTGGAGAATCGCCAGCAGAGGCACCCTGCCGTCCTTTCTGCATCCCCATCTCCACTCTTCCATGAGTTGTCTTTGACCCACTCTGCTCTCCCCTCTCCCCACCCTTGCCCTCCCCCACCCCTCAGCCCTCCATCTGGTGGGTCCAGGCAGGCACTCAGGCCTCTCTGCTGTCTCCCCCATCCCCCAGCCCTTCCCCATCCTCTCCAAAAGCCCAGAGGCCGTCGCTGCAGGCTTTCAGGGGTTGCCAAGGCAACGGGGCCTCGTCCCTCATCCCCCTGGGGGTGGGCTGAGGACCCGGCCAGCCACACCGATAAGGGGGTTCCAGTTACTGTGGCAACCGTTGCAGGCCTGAGCTCTCGGCTTCTAGGAGGTGGAGGGGGGGCAGTGAGTGAATGGTTACCAAAGCAACCGAGAGCCAGCAAGGACTGGGAAGAGGCAGCTGAGCCCTGTCTCCCTTGCCCAGGGCTGTTGTGGGCATAGCAAAGCACTTAAGCATCATTCTTCCATCCCCTGGGTTTGTTTTAAGGGAGGGAGAGGACGTGAAAATAATAAAACAAGAATTCCACTCACTCTTCTTCTGATGAGTGTGACCCCTCTCTTCCTTGCTCAACAGGAACCACAGAGAGAGTATGCCTGGTACAGGGCACAGCAGAGGCCTTGAATGCTGTGCACAGCTTTATTGCCGAGAAGGTCCGAGAAATCCCACAAGCAATGACCAAGCCTGAGGTGGTCAATATCCTTCAACCCCAAACCACAATGAATCCTGACAGAGCCAAGCAGGTTAGCAGGGATAGAGGCTGGGTTTTCGTAAAGCTGGTGGGATTTGAGAGAAAGCACTTCTTCCATGTAACTGGATTGCGATAAGAGCTCAGTGGCATGGTGGTGGTGTTTTGGCTGTGAAGTCCTGTCTGCTTCTTTGCAACCCCATGGACTGTAACCCGTCAGGCTCCTCTGTCTGGGAGATTTCCCAGGCAAGAATATCGGAGTGAGTTGCCATTTCTTCTCCAGGGATCTTCCTGATCCTGGGATTGAACCCACATCTCCTGTTTGCCAGGCAGATTCTTTACTACTGAGCCACGTGGGAAGCCTGCTTCAATGGCATAATAGTTACAAAACATTTATCAATCAAATACATGGTAGTGGTTCGTAAAGAGAGTCAGCCTAAGGACGCCAGACCTCTTACTAGAGTGACTTGATTCAGAGGGAGCATGAAGGTCTGGGAGAATCTGACCGAGACCCCCTGAAATATCCCTCCCTCCTAGGATTCACCAAATCCCCTTCTCTCTTCCACCTCATCCCATTGTCTCTCAAAACCACCTGCTTCCCACTTCCTGTTCTCACCGGAAGTAACCACCCCACCCATAGGCAACACAGTACTGGTACCCACTCTGTTCACTAGTTCTTGGATAGGAAGGAGTTTAGCCACCATTTTGGGAAAATGGTGTTTCCTTAGGAAGCGAGGAGGCGGGTCTTTCTCCAACACAGCCCTCTTGAGGAGGGATGGAAGGAGGAGGGCAGAGCCTTTCGGTTGCCTGCATTATCAGAAGCCGTGGGGTAGGGCTGTGGCAAGAGTGGATCAGTTGCTTCCTGGGCCTCGAGGGTTACCAGACCACTGTGCACACCGGGCAGGTGGGCTTCCTGTAAAGCCCCTAACAACATGGCCCTGGCTGGGCAGGGGGCCGAGCAGAAGAAGCAGAACTCGGGTTGGCTGCGGTAAAGTCCCCATTTGCTCTCCCTCTCTGCACTCCCGTAGACGTGTGCACACAATGCAAAAGGGCAAGAAGCCCTGAGCAGGCGGACAGGCCACTTGTGAGGGTTCCTGAACAGATGTCTGCCTGGAAGCAAAGAGACAGGGCCTCGGTGAAAGGAATCTGGGATTCCTGAGAAATCCTGTTGCCCTGAAATGGGAGAACCCACGGGTCTGAGTTTCTACCAGTTCGTGGGGGAAACGGTGGGCAGCAAACCCTGGTAGAATACTGCGGATCAGAGCGATCCCCCCAAAACCTGCCAGTTTGAGGCTTGGAGCGTGGCTGCTGTCCTTGGTGCTGAAGCAACTCCGCCCCTCGCGCGCAGCCGGCCCTCTCCTAAATCCCTTCCCACCAGCAGGCCACAGCTTCCCTACAGTTTGCAAGGAAGCGAAGGTACTGCCTCTTCTCTCTGCCTTGGTCGTGGCCGCTAGGGGCTCAGGGTTCATCAAAAGTTTGTGCATGTTGCAGGGAAAATGGGGTCAGCACCATTAGCACCTGAACCTCTTACTCCACTCCCTAAGCCACAGGAACTCTGAAATAGTGGAGTCTAACAGTTATAGAACCAGGATTTTTTTCTCTGCCTTGTTACTCAGGGGCTTCAAAGAATGAAAGAGAGAATGGCTGAAGGTTCAGACTCTGGAGTCAGATGTTGAGTTGAATTCTATTCTGATAGTTCCTACCTGCAGGACCTTGAGCAGGTGACTTGATTTCTCCATGTAAAATGAGATTCATAATGGTACCCGTTTAAGGGTTGTGGCTAGTGTTTATTAATGTTTGAAAAGCAATTATCCAAAAATGTTTCCTATTGTTGTTACTATGGGATTTTTGAGTCAGGAGGCAAGTCTGTTCCCTTTTTGCCTTGGACTTGCTGTGTTGCCCTGTATCTTCTTCTATTATGTATGCTCAGCTTCCCTTTCTTTACAGTAGGGAAGCTGGGTCAGACTGGGATTATAAACTGAAATGTCTCTGGAGTTCAGAAAGGGAACATAAAGGACTGAGGATGTGGCCTTATCATAGAGGTATCATGCTATCCCTAAAGTGGGTAGTTGCTGCTCAGCTCCACTTGATTCTTATCCTTTGGGAATGAGGACGGAGCATTATTGGGTTGACCCAAAAGTTTGTTTGAGTTTTCCTATAACGTCTTCTACATTTTTCAAATGAAGTCAAACATATTTGAAATCAATCGATTTTTCAAGGTTGGTTCAGTTCTTAAAACATTATGTGGCTGTGGGCTGGCTGTGGCCTGAGCACCACCAGTTTGCCACCTCTGGTTTAGACGGTGGTTCTCAGCCCTGGCTGGTATCTGAATCATCTAGGTTAAAACACAGATTCCTGAGTCCCAGCCTGGGACCACTGAATCCAGATTTCTGGGGAGAAGTCCTGGGAATCTGAACACGAACTCTGGCCTGAGATCAGATCCTGGCTTTACTAGTCACTATCTCTGTGATCTTAAGTAATTTACTTAACTTCTCGGTGCCTCCCTTTCCCAATCTATGTGTGTTAGTCACTCAGCTGTATCTGACACTTTGTGACCCCATGGACTGTAATCCGCCAGGCTCCTCTGTCCATGGCATTTCCCAAGCAAGAATCCTAGAGTGGGTTGTCATTTCCTTCTCCAGGAGATCTTCCCGACCCAGGGGTCAAACCTGGGTCTCCTGCATTGTGGGCAGGTTCTTTACCATCTGAGCCACCCAATCTATAAAATGTGCTAATAATAGTACCTACTTTATACAGTTGTTAGTGGCTGCTGCTGTTATTGTTACTGTTGTTTTTAAATCTCCAGACTTGCAAACGTCTGAGGCAGATGGTCTCTGAGGTCCTTCTGGCTCTGAGACACTTACAATTCTATGGCTCTGTGATTGCAAGATTCGAGGGATGTATTACTCTAACATTCTACTGTTCTAACATCCAGGATTCTATAGAACTGCATCTGCAGATCTAAGATGCTGTGGTCTTGCAATCTGGGCCTATCGTGAAGACAGCTACTGTTTTCTGAGGGCTTCCCTGTGCCAACCACCATGGAGTCACCTTAGTCATTGAATATCCCCAGGACCTGAATAGGGCAGCTGTGGTAATGTCAATGTCAGCAGTGAGGAAACGGAGGCACAGAGAGGTGACGGCTTTTGCTTTCACCATCCCTTGGTGGACACAGTTTCTTGGGTGGAAAGTTTTGATCCTTCTCCTGTTGCTCTGAAATGCTGTATCACATACTAAATCCCTCTTTACTCTTAGGCCTGGTTTTGCACACTCTTCTGTTCTATCCCCTTGACTTGTCAGACTTCCCTTTTTCCAGTGATTTCTTTAAAATAACAGCTATATTGAGAGATAATCCACATACTGTAAAGTTCACCATTTTAAAGTGTTTAATTCAGTGGTTTCAGTATAATCACAAAGTCATGCATTGATCAACACTGTCCAATTTCAAAACACTTTCACCATCCCTGAAAAAGCCCCATACCCATTAATAGTCATTTTCTATTTCCCAGTGCCTCTGCCCCAGCCCCTTCACCAGTGATCTACTTTTAGTGCCTGTGGATTTGCCTATTCTGAATAGTTTATGTAAATTGAAAGATACATAATGATATATAATGTGGCATGCTGAGTCGTGCTTTCCTTCCCCTAACATAATGTCATTAAGATTCATCCATACTGTGCGTGCATACGTGCTAAGTCGCTTCAGTCGTGTCCTACTCTTTGTGACCCTATGGACCGTAGCCCCCCAGGCTCCTCTGTTCATGGGCATTCTTCAGGCAAGGATACTAGAGTGAGTTGCCATTCCCTCCTCCAGGGGATCTTTCTGACCCAGGGATCAAACCCACAGCTCCTACGTCTCCTGCATTGATGGCAGGTTCTTTACCACTAGGGCCACCTGGGAAGCCCAAATCCACACTGCGGTGTGTATCAACACTTCATTCCTTTCTGTGGCCAAATAGTACCTCATTGTATGGATAGACCACATTTTGTTTATTTATTCATCAACTGATAGAAATGTAGGATTTTTCCACTTTTTAGCTATTATGAATTATGCTGCTAATGGACAAATGTGTGGATTTGTCTTCAGTCCTCTTGGGTAAATACGTAGGGTGGAATTTCTGGGTCATAGGATAAAACCTACGTTTAACTTTTTGAAGAACTGCAAGACTGTTTTCCTAGGTGGCTGTGCCACAGATGCGGGATTTAAATGCAGGTCTGCCCCTAGGGACAACAGTCATTGCATGTGTACCTACTATCATTCACCCACCCTTGACTAAGTATGTGTCAGGCATTCGTCTAGGCACTGAGAACCCAGCAGTAAGCAATAAAGACAAAATTTCTACCCTGTGGTCCTTAAATTCTGCCCTGGGAAATCAGAAAAGAAGCAAACAAATAAAATGTATAGGGTGTCAGAGAGTGAAAAGTACTATGAAGACAAGATGGAGAAAAAGGAAAGGAAGTATGGCTACCTTTTTTCTCTTTTTATTTGGAAAATGTTTAAAGAACAGTACAATGAACTCCTTATACACTGCACTTAGACTCACCAGTTATTAACATTTGCTTTTTCTCTACACACAGACACACAGACATACACATTGACTTTGGTGTTCTTTTTGTTGTTGATCAATTTGACTCTTTTTTGGCTGAACTGAGAGGCATGCCAGATCTTAGTGCCCCAACCAGGGATCAAACCTGTGCCCCCTGTATTGGAAGCATGCAGTCTTAACCACTGGACCACCAAGGAAGTCCCTGTTGTTGATCTATTTGAAAATAAGTTGTAGATCTTATGACTCTTCACCCCTAAATGCTTCAGTGTCTAGCTCCCCAAAACAAAGATAGTCTCCTATATTATTATATTATTTTATCACACTTACAAAAATTAACACTGGGTTTTTAATATTGCTTAATAAAAAGTCCATATTCAGATTGTCCAAAATGTATTTTAAATGTATAGAGTATTTTTATTAAAGATTCAGTCAATGTTCCTGCTGCTTTTGGCTGTTATACCTCCTTAATCTCTTTTAATCTAGCATAATCTAGGATATATTTTTGAAGGCAGAGCCAACAAAATTGCTGATTGGATGTTGAGTGTAAAGGAAAGAGAGGACTCCAAAAGGTTGGGACCAAGTAGTGGTAGGATGCATTTTCCTTGTGCTGTAATGAAGACCGTGGCAAAAACACATTTGAGGAGGAAGATGTTTCATTTTGGACTTTTGAGGGGTCCACTCAACATCATACGAGAGATGTGAAATTAGCAGTTATGAATCTGAAGGTATCCATGATGGAGATGTAAAATAAATACACATGAGCTTTGATAATCTGGGTGGGCAGGGAAGGGCTTTCTGGGGGGGTGCATCTGTGCAATGAATGAAGAGAGTGGGAAGCCCTCTTTTCTGAGGAAAAGCACTCCAGGTATGGGAACAGCAGGTGCAAAGGCCCTGAGTCTGGGCACAGCTTGGCGAGTTGGAGGGACTGCAGGGAGTCTGGTGTGTCTGCAGCGAAGTAAGCAAGAGGGAGGAAAGACTGAAGTCAGATCAACAGGGAGCACAGCATGTCGAGAGTATCAGTTCTCAGCCCTGTTTGATTGTTTGAAGGATCCAATGTCCGCTTTCTCCTGGATATGTTAGGTTGGCCAAAAAGTTCATTTGGGTTTTTCCATTGCATTTTATGGAAAACCTGGAATGAACTTATTGGCCAACCCGATATTTTACCATGCCCACTGTACTCTCTGAAATTACATATACAATGAGCCTATTTATATAAAGAGAAAGCATATCTATATCTCTAAGATCTTTAACACTTGTATTGAGATATAATCCACAAAAATACGTTGGACCCATTTAAAGTATGCAGTTCAGTGGCTTTATTGTATTCGGAGTCAGGCATCCATCACCGCAATCAATTTTAGAAGTTTCATTTCCTCAAAAGGAAATCTTGATCCCCTTAGCCACCACCTCTCAATCCTCCCAGTTCGCCCCACCCCAGCCCTAAGCCACCACTAATCTCCTTTGTCTCTATAGATTTGCCTGTTCTGAACATTCATATAAGTGGAATTATACAATATGTGGTCTTCTGTGCTGGGTTTCGTTCACACAGCATAATGTTTTCTAGGCTCATCCATGTTGTAGCAAGCATCCGTCCTTCAACTGGCTTAAATTGACTGTAATCTTCCATTGTACAGATGTACATTTCTCATATCCCTAAATATTTTTTCATAAAGGAGAAATGAAAGGAAGGTGATTTGTTATAAAATGAGTTTTAACATGGTGGCTCAGACAGTAAAGAATCCACCTGCAATGCAGGAGACCTGGGTTTGATCTCTGGGTGGGGAAGATCCCCTGGAGAAGGGAGTGGCAACTCCAGTATTCTTGCGTGGAGAATTCCATGGACGGAGGAGCCTGGTGGGCTACGGTCCATGGGGTTGCAAAGAGTCAGATATGACTGACCGGCTAACACTTAACGATGAATTTTAATATGTAAATGTTCAGGCAGGGCCACAGTAGAAGAAATAATGAAATAGCTGCTCACACCTAACATGGCCTGAGTGACACAGCAAGAAACATGGTGATCCAGAGCATAGTAATGGATATTTAAATGATACAGACGGCATTACTACCAATGTCATGGTTTTCTTTTTTTTAATTGAAGTATAGTTGATTTACATTGTTATGTTAATTTCTGCTGTACGGGAGAATGATTCAGTTATTCGTATATATACCTTCTTTTTCATATTATTTTCCATTATGGTTTATCACAGAGTATTGAATATAGTGCCCTGTGCTATTCAGTAGGAACTGGTTGTTTATCTGTTCTATATATAATAGTTTGCATGATGTCATAGTTTTCTAAAATGATGAATGACTCTTGGTAAAGTTCAGAACAAAACAAAACACAGCCTTATCTTGATTTACTGATACTGTAGTTACAGTCCTGAAAATTTCAATAGATCTTAAAACTGTGCAAAAGAAAAAAACACTTGGTACTTAACATGTAGCATGAAGTTCAGTTCTGGGTTGGGGGATTTGTAAACAGACTTTTCACCAACATGAATGTCCAGGGGGACATTCAAAAGTCATATAGAACCTGTGACAGTTCTTCATTGCGAGGAACTGACTCTCACATTATTGCGTGCAAACATCTTTGGCCCTGCCCATTGAATGCCCACATCTGCCCCCAGTTATTTTGGCAACCAAAACCACTCCCACAGTTTCCCAGACACCACTGGGGTCAGGTTTAGGGGTTAAAACAAAGAGGCAGAGATGAGAGCTTCCAAGGATTGAACCCACAGGTCTGGGGGGATGTGGGAAGCACTGGAAAGGAGACGCACTGTAGAAATGCTCTTGGAGATGTGAAAGGGGACATTTGGTTTTGAAATATCCCCACTGGTGTTAAGATTGATCTGATTTCTAGCTACAAAGGACGTGCTGCTCTACAGCTGAGAAGGGGGACCATCCTATAACATGACCAGTTTTCCCCATCTTCTCTGATGTAAGCTTTGTTACCATCATTTCACAGATAAGACAGATGTATAAGATTGCTGAGGCTGTAATAACAAGGTTCCACAAACTAGGTGGCTTAAACAACAGAATTCATTCTCTCACGATTCTGGAGGCTAGAAATCTGAGCTCTAGGTGTTGGCAGTGTTGGTTTCTTCTGAGGCCTCTGTCTTTGACTTGTAAATGGCTTTTTATTCTCTCTCTCTCTCTCTTTTTTTTTTTTTTTTTGCCATACCTCATGGGTTGCAGGATCTCAGTTCCCCAGCCATGGATTGAACCCGGGCTATGGCAATGAAAGCCCAGAGGGCCTTGGCAGTGAATGCCAGGAATTCTAACCACTAGGCCACCAGAGAACTCTTGTCTTCACATGGTCCTCCCCCTTTGTGTGTCTGTGTCCTAGTCTCTTCTTATAAGGACACCAACCATATTGGATTAGGGTCCATCCTAATGACCTCTCTTAACCTTCAAGGCCTGTTTAAAGACCCTATCTCCAAATACAGTCTTATTCTGAGGTACTAGGGGTTAGGACTTCAAGAGGTGAATTAGAATGGATGGGAGCAACAATTCAATCCATAACAACAGAAGAGTTAATCCAGGTGACCATGTCATGGGGTGGAAAGCACAATGGAACAGTAACCCATGAGGCTGCAGTTCAGTTCCTTCCGGGTAACTTTGGGGCAAGTGCCTTCACCTCTTAGGCCTTGGGTTGCTCATCTGTAAAGTGAAACTAATGATGCCTTTTCTGAGGCTGGGAGTCAGAGTACTTGATGTAGAAGGACACGGGCACAAATGCAAGCTTGGAGTGGGGTCCTGGCGGGCTCCCACTTGGTCAGCCATTAAACTTTTAGGTGCTGGATGTAAGGAGGACCCACGGGTCCCAAGGACGGGGTGGCTGAGAGGCTACCAAGGGGAGTTGGGAATACTAGCGCCTTTTTTCTTTTAACTAATAAATATGGAAAATTTCAGTATTTCTGCACTATTATTTTTATTTATTTATTTTCTTTTAGCTGTGCTGCAGAGCATGCAGGATCCTAGTTCCTCCATCACTGATCAAACCTGTACCCCCTGCAGTGGAAGTGCAGACTCCTAACCACGGACCACGAAGAAAGTAAATATTTCTAGCCAAGGACTTCCTTGGTGGTCTAGGGTTAAGAATCCATGCTTCCACTGGAGGGGACACGAGTCCGATCCCTGATGGAGGAGCTAAGATCCTGTATGCTGTGTAGCCAATAAAATAAATTTGAATTAAACAATTTTTTTTTTTTTTTTCCTAACCGGTAGGACCATACTGGTGCATATCCAGGGGGCTTGCTGGGTCTGATTTTGGACACTTGAGAGCCAGGGGTGGGAAGTACCTTGAGACCGCCAGTCTTAGAGGAGTATTGCGGTTCAGTCTCCGATGACCCCGCCCCTAAAGACCCTCCCTCTGGCTCCCCACGCAGGCCAAGCTGATCGTCCCCAACAGCACGGCGGGCCTGATCATCGGCAAGGGGGGCGCGACCGTGAAGGCCGTGATGGAACAGTCGGGGGCTTGGGTGCAGCTGTCCCAGAAGCCGGAGGGCATCAACCTGCAGGAGCGCGTGGTGACGGTCAGCGGCGAACCTGAGCAGGTGCACAAGGCCGTGAGCGCCATAGTGCAGAAGGTACAGGAAGATCCCCAGAGCAGCAGCTGCCTGAATATCAGCTACGCCAACGTGGCTGGGCCAGTGGCCAACTCCAACCCCACCGGCTCGCCGTACGCCAGCCCCGCCGACGTGCTGCCCGCCGCCGCCGCCGCCTCGGCCGCCGCCGCCTCGGGCCTGCTGGGCCCGGCGGGGTTGGCGGGCGTGGGGGCCTTTCCGGCCGCCCTGCCTGCCTTCTCGGGCACCGACCTGCTGGCCATCAGCACGGCACTCAACACGCTGGCCAGTTACGGCTACAACACCAACTCCCTCGGCCTGGGGCTCAACTCGGCCGCAGCCTCCGGGGTCCTGGCCGCCGTGGCCGCCGGTGCCAACCCTGCCGCCGCCGCGGCCGCCAACCTCCTGGCGTCCTACGCCGGTGAAGCAGGGGCCGGGCCAGCCGGAGGGGCTGCTCCGCCTCCACCGCCGCCGCCGGGAGCCCTGGGGTCCTTCGCCTTGGCCGCGGCCGCCAACGGCTACCTCGGGGCCGGGGCGGGCGGCGGGGCCGGCGGCGGGGGCGGCCCGCTGGTGGCCGCTGCGGCCGCCGCGGGCGCGGCTGGGGGCTTCCTGACGGCGGAGAAGTTGGCCGCCGAGAGTGCCAAGGAGCTGGTGGAGATTGCGGTGCCTGAGAACCTGGTGGGAGCCATCCTGGGCAAGGGGGGCAAGACGTTGGTGGAGTACCAGGAGCTAACAGGCGCCCGCATCCAGATCTCCAAGAAGGGCGAGTTCCTGCCAGGCACGCGGAACCGGCGGGTCACCATCACGGGCAGCCCCGCGGCCACGCAAGCCGCTCAATACCTCATCAGCCAGCGGGTCACCTACGAGCAGGGAGTGAGGGCCTCAAACCCCCAGAAAGTGGGATGAGGCCTGTGGTGTGTGCTCCCACCTGGCTCCCTGCCCCTCCTCCTCCTCCTCTTCCTTCTCCTCCTCCCCCTCCCCAACTCCTGACCTCAGCTCGGTATAGTCCTGCTCCTCTTGGGATGGGGCTGGGGTAGGCCTGACTGCACTCCCCTCCACCCCTTTTCTGGTAGTCATAGGCAGGATTGAGTGATGGCTGGGGACGAGGCCAAGAAGCTCCCTCCCCAGCCCTGAACTGACCCCTTCTTTCCTTCCTCCCTATGCTTGACTGGGCCTGACCCTCCTCTCCCAGGGCCCAGGTCTGTGTGATATCTGTATATATTGCATTTTGTTGATTTTAATAGAAAACAAAGCGTTATTTTCTCTTTTCTTTCCCTCCTTTTTTTCCCCTCCTTTGATAAGGATTTCCCCTCCCCCCTTTATAAACTTTTTGTTTCCATATGGGAGGAGGGGAGGAGCCTCTGGGTCCCCTAGAATGAGGGGCCTCCCCAAAACAACACCCGCCTCTCCTGCTTTCAGCTCCGGATCTGAGGGACATGATGGAAGCAGAGGTAGCGGAGGAGTGCGAGTTGAAATGGGGTATTTGGAGCAAGGACCCCAGAGTTCCTAGATTTTCTCAGCTACTCTCCCTCCCTGCTGGAGTTGCCCCTCCTAGGTGGGACTTTTCAACTCTTTTGTTGTCAGATTGTATGGGGGGGGAGAGGGGTGCGGTGCTGCTGGGAATAAGGCCGGCTCTGGGATTGGGCCAGTCCGGTGGGCAAGACTGGCAAGAGGCTGGAACAACTTCCTGTGGCATCTCCTATGGCTTTTCCTAGAATAATGGGTATGAAGGTCTTTGTTGTGATGTCACTGAGTCAAGTACTTTCCTGGGGTGCATCTGGCACTTTGTATGATGTCCTAGGAAGTAGTTCCCCAGAGGTTACTTCCTGTGATGATAGGAGAGACAGGTACTTCCTGTGATGTCTCAATGAGCCTTCCTTGAAGGTTACTTCTGAGATGTCATAGGGGCATGCACTTCCTGTGGTGTCTCTAGGTTACTTCCTATGACGTCATCAGGATGAAGTATGTACTTCCTGTATCAGGCCATGGCCAGTCACTGATCCTCCTCTACCCACACCCCTCTGTGGTGGGTCTTGGCCTGGGGGTCTTCCTAGAAGAAGAATAAGGCGTGGGACTTGGATCTAATCTGGAGGACTATAAGGAAAAAGACCCACTATTTTCGGGGTCACCTCCATCCAAACACACCAAGTCAGAACTCACCTGGCAGGGAGGGGTGGGAGATGGAGCTGGTGAAAACTGTTAAAGACCCTCTTTCTCACCCCCGCCTTTTGTGTGCATGCTTGTGTCTGCGTGGCTTTGTTTCATTAAGTCTGGTGAGCCAAATGTATGGTGGCTCTTTCAGGCCACGGTGGCCCAGGAGAATGCAGTGAGCCATGGTAGGGTCCCTTGAGCTGGAATGCTTTGTGTGGTCTAATGCATTAGATTGACTTGTGGTTTCCGGCAAACTGGAGTACTTTGGTGGTCTCTGATGGATCGGAATGTTTTGGTGCTCTCACCATAGGCTCTGAGGATCTAGAATGTTCTGATGAAGTCTGCCAAGCCAGGCAGCCCTGAGAGTTGGTCTGAGAGTGGCTCCCTGGGCACTGCGGCTGTGGTCAGCTCTAAGGCCTTGTTGGCAGGCTGAGATTTCAGGGCCTGACAACCCTATGGACTTAGGAGAGCTGAGACCCACCTCTACCCCATCCATCTCCCCCTCCCTCATGGAGACCACCTCCACTTTTCCTCCAGCCCAAAGCAGGGACCCTAGTGCCCTGGTTCCATCATCAGCATCTCTGGGGGAGGGGCACCCCCTGCCCACCGTCTCCCCCAATTGTCCCCCTCACAGGTCTTCCAGACCCTTCTCTTCTCCATGGCTTTGGGGGAATCCGGCCTCCTCGTCTCTCTCCCAAAAAAGGAGAGGAGAAAAGCCAGAGACAATTCCTACCCCTAAAGCCTGGAAGACCCCTGCCCCTTGCTAGAGAGCCACCCCCAAATCAAAATGTGAAAATCCCTAGAAAGCAATAGCCTTCAAGGTACCTTGCACTGAATTTCCCACCACAGCCCTGATGGGAGGCTGTAGCTTGGGCACTAGGGTGACTTTTTCCATGCCCTCTTCATCTCCAGGGTAGGGGGCAGGCCCCATTTCCCCATCCTTCACCTCCCATCGCTGCTGCCGTCACCCCTAATCTCCAGACTAAACCCGGATGGAGATTTGAGTGCCAAAACAATTCTTGATGTAACCTTGTACATATCTTCTGCAGTTGGGGGCTCTTGGGGTAGGAGGTGGAGGTGGTCCTACGGGCCACTGCTCCCCTCCACCTCTCAAAAGACCTTACAGTATTTCACAGCATCTCCACCCACATGTGGAGACTGCAGTATTGAGCTGGAATATCCCCCCTCTACAACTCCCCAGGCCCCCATAAGCAGGGGAAGGAGCCAGGAAGGGTGAAGTAAGGTCTGGGAGTGGGGAGGTGGGATTTGAAAGCACTCATTTGCATATCATTTGCATCCTCAGCTGCCCTTCTAGTTTGTCAGATGCTTTCTGTAGACCTATTTCTGGGTCCCAATCAGTGGGATCCAGTACTCCTCTCACACAGACACATCTCTGGAGGCTGGGCCTCCTGAAAAGTGTTCCCTTGGGGTGTCTGTGTGACAGTCCCCTCCCTGTTCACATTTTTTGGGGACCCCCACCCCGCCAGCCAGGGCTATCTGAAAGGTAGTTTGCTAGCTCAGTCAGCTAGTTCACTCACTGTGTTGGTGAGTGGAGAGTCACACACCTTTCCCCATTTTACCACTCCACTGTCTTCCCCATCCCTGGAAAGTCCCTTCTGCAATCTGACCTCAATCTTTTGTGCTGCAGTTTGTCCAGAGGGGACGCAGATGTGGGGTCAGCGATGGGGAATCATTGAAAAACCCATCACCTCTCCCCCCCCCCCACCTTCCCTATTAGCCAGTCAGACCTGAGAGACTCTGAGTGGCCTCCCTGCACCCTGCTCTTCAGCACCCAGCAGGTGCTTAGTAAGTGTTTGCTGCATTGAATTGTTTCTTGTTCTTTCCTATTTGCCCTCCAGCCCCCAACACCCACCCCATCTCAGCATTTTCCTTCCTCTCTGGTTCCCTAAGACTTTCACTTTCTCTCCCCGTGGTTCCCATTGTTACCTGTCCTGTCTCTATCTTTGTCTATGTCTGTCTTTTTCCTCAACTCTCAACCCTCTCCTTTCCTCTGTTTCTCATTAATTAAAAAAAAGTGCCAAACTTCCTTGGAACTGAGCCGCTCTGGGGGGAGGGAACCTCAGATAGAGGAGAGGAAATGGGACCATCTCTCTTTGAGGAGGCCCCTAAGAGGCATTGAAAAAAAGACTGTGGGACACTTAGCTCAACTGGGTCTCCCTTCCTCACCCCTCCCACCCCCAAGTTTTCTTAGGATCTTTTGTAAGAAAAAACAAAAGAGAGAAAAAAAAAAAAACTTCCCCTTCATTTAACTCCTAATCTTTTGGATTCCCCCAATTTCCACCAGCCGGGGAGAACCCCACTCACCTCCTTCAGGCAAATCTGTAGAAATTGGGGAGGGGGAGACAAGCTGAACCCCTCCTCTGCTGGCCTGAGGGATGGTGCCAACTGGATTTGAGAGAAGGACTTCAAAGCACTTATGACAAGAAGGGGTTCAATGTGCCAAATTCACCTCCTTCATCCCCCGTCCCAGGGGGCTCTGAGCCAACCTGCCCCAGCTACCTTCTTTCACCCTGTCCCGGCCATCTCTGCATGGGCAAGGAGGCTTCACTGCAATAATTATTAAGGGATCAGAAGGCAAAGATCGTGCCATCTTTATCTCCCCTAATGCCTTGTAGGTGGGAATTATATGTAGCCCAAATGGAGTTTGCTAAGAGTCGACTTAATAGACAGTGGGGGACTTATACTCAGAAGAATACGGTACCACTTTTCTCAGAGTGGTATTTCTTCTACCCCTTCCGAACCTGAAATCACTCAACATCCCCTTGTTCTGTTTCTGCTGCCTGTTCCTCCATCCCTCTCCCTCCTGATTTTGTTTCTGATTGGTGGTCTGCTGGTTTGGAAAGTGAGAGGATTCCCCCGCGCTGAGTATTGCTCTTTCAGTACCAGGAATAGAGGCTGTGATAGACTGAACGGTGGAAAAAGGTGTTAACTAAGAGTGGCGATGAGTTTGGCATTTGGGGCGTCCAGGCTGCTGATTTGGGTGAACACCGATCACCAGAGTCAGGCAGGCTTTCGCTGCTGGCCACGCACCTGCCCGCCCTGCTGTCAGGAACCCCAAAAGCTAGTTGTCTGGAAAACCTGAACTGGATGTTATGGTGGGGAGAACCGGAGCGCGATGCCCGAGTTGGGGCGCTGCAGGGCCGGGGAGGCTGGTCTTGGCTCTCGTGGAGTCGCGACAGCCAGCCCTGCTATCGCGATTCCGCTCCACTGCAGTCAGCCGCCTGGACGCCGTAGTGGCGGGGGCGGGGGGGGGGTGTTCTCTCCGCGGTGCCGCTGCCTGTGTGTGTATGGGGTCAGTGCCCTCTGTCCCTTGCGTGGGGGATTGCGGGGTGGCAGGGAGGGAGTTGGGGACAGTCTCGGTGGGGGTGGGGGTGGTGAAGGCTGCTGGTTTTTAACCCCTTCTCAGCCAGTCCAGGACACTCTTTTCTCCCAGAGATAACTGCGGGGGGAACCTCCTTATCCCCCTCCCCTCCCCTTTCTCCTCCCCTCCCCACCCCCAAAACCACCAACCTCTCATCTTCTAAGTGACTCCATCACCACCGGCCACCGGGACCTGCGGCTTCATTGCTCCAGCCCGCCCCACTCGACCGTCAGACTCGCTCATCGAACTCTTTTTGATTAACCCTTTCTGTGTTCATCCCACGGAAAACTGTGTGTCCGGCGGGGGGGTAGGGGGGAGGCGAGGGGCAATGGCTACCTTTCCTCCATCTCCTCCCACCGCCCTTGCCACCCCACCCGCACCCCATCCCATGCCCCACCCCCATCCCTCACCCCTAGGGTCCTCCCCAGCCTGGGGATAGAGACCCTTTATAAATACTATGCTGTTTGGCTTGGTCCCTTTCAAAGGCAGGGTCGGGCGCGGCTGCCTCCGAATGGAGAGCTTACTCTGGCCCCACCGCTTTCTGTGGCCCGCTCGGCTCCCCACCCCTTCATTGTAAATAGTCACTTTTGTACTGGTTTGAGCCAGGGGACCTGGGGAGTCATTTTTTTTCTTTGTGTTGGCATCTCAGGCCACTGGAGGCATGGCCCACATCCCAGTTTGATTTGGGAGAATCCCAAGATGTGCCCCCTCACCTGCCCCCAGTGCTGAGGATTTCAGTATATCAGTATTAACTCCTAAAGGGATGGGGTGCACAAATCACCTGGCAGGGAGGTGGGAGAGGTGTGGAAAGGATGACTCAGTTTTCCCCATCTATGAATTGGGCTCATCCTCTAAGTCCAGTAAGGAGTCTGCATGAAATACTGGTGGAGTCAGAGGAATTAGAATCTCTTTCCCCTTTCTCTGGGACAGATAGGGGAGGAGAAGACTGGGGATGGGGTAGGAGTATCTTTGGAGAGCTGATTGCTAAATCCTTGTTAGGACCTCTAGCTTCTCCCAGGCTTGTTCTCTGTCTTGGAAAGTGGGGGGAACTGGAGGACCTCTAAGGCTCCTGGGATAACCCCAATCCTTAGATTCAAAGCCTGAAGCCCAGGGTTGGTCCCCTGCCTGCTGCCCAATTCCCACATTCCACTTCTTGGGTCCAGACCATCTGCCATGTGGCCATGCCTCCAGTGCCTCCATTCAACCCCTTCTAACTGATTCCTTCCATCCTCTGCGACCAGAGACGCCGCCCCCCCCCCCCCCCACCCACCACCCACCTTCAGAAGCTCCTGGCTGGAGCCCACTGCCCTCCCTCTCCCCTCCCCCCATTGCCATGCCTGGGCCATGCCCACCCCCCACCTCCCCACCCACCCGCCCAGTGTCCGTCGTGTGACCTAGTGCACCATGTATTAGCTTCCATGGCCCCACCCCAGCCCCCACCACACCCCCTTCCCCCACCCCTGCTCCCTCGGCGACTTCACCTTTTTTTGCCGCGATAAACGCCATCTCAGCATCTGTGTCTAATGTTGTCTTTTTTGCTTGACATCACACACTCCTTCTTAACCCATCCCCTTCCCTCTCCCTCCTACCCCCACCTCCACCCTCATCCTGAATTCTTTCCCCCAGGGCTCTGGGCATCTAGGGGAGGTGGGTGGGGGGACCCCTGAAGATGGGCCCCAGAGGGGGGAGGGGAGGGACAGATTGTTCTCTCCGGACTGGGTGAGCCCCCAGAGCAAGTGTGTCTGAAGAGAGCCAGTGATACAGGTTTAGCTCCCAGGACCTCAGTGTCCAATCAGAATTAACATCACCACCACCACCACCAACAACACACACACACACACACACTCACACACACACACAGCATGGCAAAGGTACAACCCCAAGTAAGAGTCAGGAGAGCCCAGGGTTAAGGTTTTGGAGTCAGGTGAGTTTAGATCCCAGTGCTACTATGTCACTTTGGGACGTTGAGGTGCTGAACCTCCATTTAACATTTCTTAAAAATATTATTTCTAGTAGTTTATGCTAGGATTCACTAAAAAAAAAAAAAAAAATTACTGAGCATCTACTGTGAGAAAGGCACTGTTCTAGGTGCTGAAGATAAAACAATTAGCAGAAGAGACTCAAATAGCTCTGCCTTCCTGGAGCAGACTTACTGCTGGGACCTGGGATTCTTCCTTAGCCCAGAGCCTGGCACATGGGACTGCAAACAATTCAGGAGTTGCAAACCGTCGGCCTGCAGGCAGGTCTGGTGTACACATCACCTCATTCGGCCTGAAGAGGATTTCCTGTGAATGTGGTGCCAGCATCTAAACCTTGGGAGACTTCTCCTGCAGATGGGCCCCTCTTGAGAAATCAGATGTGGTCTGAGTGTTGACTGTCACCTGGTCATGATGGGCAGTGAGGCAGTCACCCCCACATCTGGGCCAGGTGGTCTCAGCCCCCTTACTGCTCATTTGTGTCCCACGCCTGGCCCCTGGATGCATTTTTGCTTGCAACCCATGTTGTAAATGTTTAATGCTAACATCCTTACATCTTGGAGGTGTCAGAGATGCCTCTTGGCAGGTGATGATGTGCTGGGCAAGAGGAAAGATGAAGTTTGAGGCGGAGAGACAGAGAGATGGGTTTAGGGGCTTCCCAGGTGGCGCAGTGATAAAGAGTCCACCTGCCAATGCAGGAGATGCTAGAGACCTGGGTTCCACCTGAGTCAGGAAGATCCCCTGGAGTAGTAAATGGCAACCCACTCCAGTATTCTTGCCTGGAGAATCCCATGGACAGAGGAGCCTGGCAGGCTACAGTCCATGGGGCCGCAGAGAGTCAGACATGACTGAGCACACACACACACGCTGTAATCGTGGTGTGACCAACCAGGGCACCTCACTTCCTCTCTCTGGGTCTCCATCTCCACATCTGGAAAACACCTAATCAAGCTGTACTTACCTTCTGGAATATTCCAGAAGGACTCCAAAAGCAAATCACTTCATAGGACCTGATACATGGTACTTAGCACATCATATTCACTGGATCATCCCTTCCAGCTGAAAAATAATAAAAATTATTCTAGAGGAGGGCAGAAGCCAAGAGACAGGATGGGAGGAAAAAGGAGAGTGAGTGAGGCTAGGACAAAGTAAGAGACATCCACGGGGATGAGGAGCAAGGCAGACATGGAGAGTCATCCTCAACTGCTTGGGGTGTGTTTTTTCATTCACTCATTCATTAAGTCATTCAACAGACATTTATTGAGCACCTACTATGTTCTCAGTCCTGGGGACATGGCAATGACCACTGTAAGTCATAGCTCTTGTGTGCACAGGCTGAGCATCATATCCCCAACTCAGCACGTAGTATAGATGCTCAAAAGTCTCTGGTCCCTTGTGCCACAGGCACTTCTGATCCTGGCCTCTGACCCTCCAGGATTATCTGATATTCAGAAATATCACCAAGCCAGGCCCATTTTCAGGAAAAGTAAAGGAATGTTCCACCAGTAACCTGGAAACTTGGAAGGGCTGAAGGGCTGGGGGGTTGGGGAGGTGGAGTTTGGTCTCGGTTCTGCTGTGTGACTTGGAAAAATTCCCATGGCCTCTCTGGTCCAGGAGATGGAAAAGAAAGGAGATGAAATCAGGATGCAGGTGAGTAAGGGGGCATTCCTAACTTCCCCAAAGGTTCTAGATCTCCTCTGGTAGGGGAGGGGTAGAATTGAGGGGAGGAACCTCGATGAGAAGAGAGATGAAGAAAGAAAATGGAGGAGTTGCCCGGAGAGGAGAGATGGCCCTAGAGACGGGGCAGGGGTGGGAGGATGGAGGGAGGAGGGGGCCTGGGTGGGGATGTGGGAGAGAGGTGTCAGGGTGGCTCTGAGGGGCCATTACAAGGTCATTAAGCGTGAACGGTGGCAGAGAGGGAGACCAAGGGCAAACCGGAAGCACAAACAAGGCAGAAACAGAGATGGAGACAGAGTTGCCAGACGTAGCAAATAAGAATCTTGTATGTCCAGTGAGATTTAAACTTCAAATAAAACAAATTAATTTTCCTAAGTGTAAGTACATCCCATGCCATATTGGGGCCATCCATCTACTAAAATATTAGTTCTTAAAATATTAGTTCAAAGGACTTCCCGGGTGGTCCAGTGCGCTTCCACTACGGGAGGCATAGGTTTGAGCCTTGGTCAGGGAACTAAGATTCCACATTGCAGTGTGGCCAAGTTAATTAAGTCAGAAGGGTTTTTTAAATATATTAGGTTAAGTGTCACTGGGCATCTTGTATTTTATCTGGCAACCCTAGAGGGAGGAGAACAGAGAGAGATCTGAGTAACCACAATAAAACCAGAGATAGTCAGAGGAGCTGGGTCATCCAAGCTCTGGAATCCTAAATCCAGCAAGACTGGCTCGCTGCCTCTCTATGCCCCTGGGTCTCCATCTCTGTGTCTCACTATCCTTAACTCTCTGTCTCTAAGGCTCCCTCTTTTCCCCAAAGCCTCCCTCTCTTCAAGCCTCCCTCTGATGCCTCCACTGCTCTTAGTTCTTCAGCTTTCCACTACCCTCAGGAATCTGCCTCAGACATCAAAAGTGGTTACGTCGGCATTGTCACCCTTTCCCAAGTCATCAGGGGATTGGTCTTTCAGGGTAAGACCAGAGGGACAAGTGACAGACGTGAGGACTGCATCTAGGGTCACTACTCCTTCCTCGGGCAGGGTTGTTGAACTTGGAGCTGGGTCTAGGCTTTGGGAAAAGAGACCTTCTGCCAAAAGAATGCTCCATCATTCTTCTGGGAAACTTGGGATGGGGGGAGGGCCTTGGGGATTCTGACAAATCAGAGACCTCCCTCTCTAGCATCCTCTCCATCCTCCTGCCTCCAGCTGCCATGCCTTCCCCCGTTTAGTCGCTAACGGGTCCTCTCTACCAACACTCCCACGCCAGCATTCAGGGAAGGTCTCTGTCACTTTCTGCTCCCTTGTCCTTGTCTCTGCTTATGCTCCTTTCTGCCTCAGTTTACCTTCAGTATTTCTCTGGATGTCTGTCTCACTCAGCACATCTTCCTCCTTTCCATCGCTCTTTCTTTTTTCCTTTTCATTTCATCCCATCGTATACCTGAAAGGTCTGTCTCTCTTCTAGTGTCTGCTAGAAGATGAGGTCTCTGCATGCCTCTCTGATCACTTTCCCTGTTTCTGCCTGTGTCTGACTCTCTTTCTACCTTGTCTCTGTACCTGTTATTGCTCAGTGACAGCCAAAAAATCCAGCAGAAAGAGGATTATTAGGTGGCTCAGATGATGAAGAATTCGCCTGCAATTCAGGAGACCTGAGTTCGATCTCTGGGTTGGAAAGATCCCCTGGAGGAGGGCATGGTAACCCACTCCAGTATTCTTGCCTGGAGAACCCCCATGGACAGAGGAGCCTGGCAGGCTACAATCCGTGGGGTCGCAAAGAGTCGGACACGACCGAGCAACTAAGTACACACACACAAGGGACCCAGGCAGGACCTGGCAGAAGAAACAGCTTCCAGGCAGGAAGTGCTCTCCTCTCCGCGATCAGGAAGCCAGCCACTGGCCCCACAACCATACCAGCTCTCCGAGACATACACTCCAAGGCCTGGGCCTCGTGGCTGCCTTTCACCCCACTTACCTTGGTTGGAAATTCAAGCTTCCCGCGAAGGCATCTGATTGGTGAAACCTAAACCTCCATCCGGAACGCCCGACCACATGGCATTCTGGGAAATGTAGTTTTTAGCTTGCCAGCCTTTGCAATCCCGAGAAAACGCGGTATATACGTTATGTATGTTAGTCGCTCTATTGTGTCCCACTGTTTACGACCCCATGGACTGTAGCCCGCCAGGCTCCTACGTCCATGGAATTCTTGAGGCAAGAATACTGAAGTGAGTGGGGGAAAAAAAAAAAAAAGAATACTGGTATAGGTAGCCATTGCCTTCTCCGGGGGAACTTCCCAAGACCGGGATCGAACCCAGGTCTCTTACATTGCAGGCAGATTATTAACAGTAGAATGAAACAGCTAAAACTAAGTGGAAAAGATGTTGAGGGGGTCCACTGACTCCCCATCATTGCATCCACTCTCTCTGACCATCTCTGTTCCTATGTGTATGTGTTTCTAACATTCAGTCTTTCTGTCTCTTATCTGGCTTTTGTGCTTGGGTGTTTGTTGCTTCTTTTACACCGTCTGACTTTATTTCAGCCTGTTCTCTGTTCTCTTTCTTCATTGCTGGTTTCCCCGCCTCCCCTTCACCTCTTTCCCCCGTTCCAGCTCCAGTTTAAGGGACTTTCTCTCTTGACCCACACACCATGTAAGTTGAAGTGGAGGCTCAGAACTATAAGGAGGGAAAATATGGGTGCCCTCCCCTCCCCAGTTCAACAGACAAGCCAGAAAGAGGACCCAAGTTATGGAATTTCTCAGCTGCTCTCCTTGCAGGTGGGAAAAATCCAGCCCCGAGGCGGGCAACGTGAACTGAAAGAGTTTGGTGAATTCCCAGCCTGAGCTGGTCAATTCCCAGCCGGGTTGGTTGCAGGGGTATGGGAACCCAGCCTGGTCTTCAGTGGGTCAGATGTAACTAACAACTCAACCTGCTTCCTGGAAACTGTGGCGACCTCCACCTTCTACCTTTTCACTGTTCTTCTTACCCAATGATCTTAGAACTGCAGGGAAATGGAGCTACATCCTTCTCAGGAGGCACATGGTCATTCCGGAAACATTTAATCAGTACCTACTATCCGCCAGACATTGGGCAATAAGAAGACATAACAAATTTCCCTATCCTGAGGATCTTACACTTTACTGGGGGAAATTGACAATAAGAAGGCTAAATAACCAAATTATACAGTACACGAGATGATGACACATGTCATAAAGAAAAATGAGGCAGAGAAGGGAAATAGAAAGTGCTGGAAGGGAGGGACACTGTGATTTTCAATAAGGTGAATAGAAAGGCTTTATGGAAAATGCAACATGTGATCAAAGACCTGAAGGAGAGGTGGGAGCAGGTCTGTGGCTATCTGGGAATAGAGCATTCCAGGCAGCAGGAACAGCAAGTGCAAAGGTCCTGGGGTAGGATGTGCTTAGAAAAGGTGTGGAATAGCAGGGAAGCAAGAGTGGCTGGGACAGAGTGAGCAAGGGGAGGGTGGAAGGACATAAGGTCAGAGAGGAGACAAAGGGGGCCATGTTATTTAGGGTCTTGTGGGTCAGTGCAAGACTTTGACTCCTAGTGAGAAGGAAGCCGTGGGAGGATTCCAGAGGTATGTGAACTGACTCAGGTTTTAACAGGATCACTCAGACCATCATGTGGGAAAATTCTGCAGGGAATGGGGAGTAAGAGAGTAAAATAAACAGGAGAAGCCCAGTGAGAAAGTGACTGCTATAGTCCAAGTGGCTGGACAAAATGCCAGCTCTGCAGATGGAGAGGAATAGTTGGATGGCACATTCATACATGTTCAGTCACTCAGTCATGTCCAACAATTTGCAAAACGATGGACTGTAACCCACCAGGCTCTTCTGTCCATGGAGTTTTCCAGGCAAGAATACTGGAGCAGGTTGCCATTTCCTACTGCAGGGGATCTTCCCAACCCAGGGATCGAATCCACATCTCCTCTATTGCAGGCGGATTTTTATCACTGAGCCACCGTGGAAGCCCAGTTGGATATTGATAGAATTTGAAAGTAGCACTGACAGCATTTACTGGTAGACTGGATGTGGGGAGTGAAAGAAAAAGAAGTCAGGGAGGACTCCAAGTCACATAAAGTGCTTAGGATTGGAGTTCCAGTTAGGGTTAGGAATATTAATGTGTCAGGCTAAAGCCTAAGGTTAAGGATCAGTAGCAGTCAATATCAGAGAAGGCAATGGCACCCCACTCCAGTACTGTTGCCTGGAAAATCCCATGGACGGAGGAGCCTCGTGGGCTGCAGTCCATGGGGTCACTAAGACTCGGACACAACTGAGCGACTTCACTTTCACTTTCATGCATTGGAGAAGGAAATGGCAACCACTCCAGTGTTCTTGCCTGGAGAATCCCAGGGACGGGGGAGCCTGGTGGGCTGCTGTCTATGGGGTCGCACAGAGTCGGACACAACTGAAGTGACTTAGCAGCAGCAGCAGCAATCAATATCGGTAGTTTGGTTGGGGTTGAAAACAGGGTTAAGACTCAGGTAAAGATGACAACTAGCCCTGGTGTATGGGTTATGATCATGGTTAAGGTCAGGATTTAAGTGTGTACAATAAGGGTAAAGATGAGGTTTAGGGGTAAGATTCTGGTTATAGCGAAAATCATCGTTAAGGCCAGGATTATGCTAAGATTAGGACTGAACTGGGATTAAAGAGAAACCCAGGGACAGACAGAAGTGATCAGAAATCAGAGAGAATTGGGGGGAAACTCAGAGAGACTAAGGGATAGAGACTTTCGAGAGACAAGGGAACAAAGATGCAGGGAGGACAGAGACAAGGGGAAACAGAGAGATGGGAGAGAGAGACCAAGAGGGGCGCATAGAGACGGCAGGAGAGTGGACAGAGACCTGGAGAGAAGGGGACAGAGACTGAGCAGGGGTGAGAAGTGAACCAGAGACAGGAGGAGACTGAGATCCAGAGAGGGATGAGAACAAAGATGGAGGGAGAGGATGGAGAGTCAGAGGGAGAGGGAGATGGGGGAGCCCACAGATACCCAGAAAGGTGGAGGATAGAAACCCAGAGAGAAAAAAACAAAATCAGAGAAATCCAGGGAGGAGTGGTTAGAGGTGGAGCCCAGAAACTCACTCCTCATCCTCTTTTCCTCTTTTTTTATTGAGGTCTGACTTATCCCCACATCCCCAGGTGCCTGTAGCTCTTCTCTGCCCACCAGAAGGTCGATTCCTGAGATGTTTTTGAAAGATCACTTACGGACAAGGGGGTGGAGGTGGACAGAGGTCTGGGGGGCGCGTGACCTTCACTATTTCTGCGTACACCACCCCAAGACCCCAAGATACATGTGGCTCTAGGAAATGGTGTACCTCGCCAACCCCCCACAGCAACGCCTTTCCAAGGGCAACTAAGTCTCCAGGACCCACATCCATCCAAAATAGTGACTACTCAAGGTCTAGGGCAATGAGGGGCCTAGAGAGACGGTGGGGATCTAGAACGCAAGAGGACAGGAGACGGTGATAAACTGGGAGAGGTGCCGGCTAGGCGTTCCTTGGGCGGATTTGGGCGGACCCAGACCTGGAATTGACAGGGAGGCGTGACTTAACGAGTTTATGTCTGGGATTGGAGGAGCGGTGGGGGGCGTGGCCAAATGGTTGTGGGCGTGATTAAAGAGGGCAGGACTTCAGGAAAGGGGAGGTAGCTGACTTCTTTAGTCCTGGGATTGGGGAGTTGAGGAGGGGGCGTGGTTCCGGGCCTTGCGGGGTTTGGGCTGGAATGGGAAAGAGGTTGCAGAGGGTTAATCTTGTAACTCGGAGAAGGCAATGGCAACCCACTTTGTAACTAGTCCGGGGAGTGGAAGATCCGGAAAGTATCGAGGTGGCGGTTCCAACCTTTCAGGAATGCACAGGATGACAAACATAATAACATCCAACTGACACACAGTGAAGCACCCAGAACGCACTGCATAATGACACACTGAATCGAATAGGCCGCCCACATTGAGGAACCCCCACCACAAGCTGAGCCCTATGCCTGACACCTGACAAGCACCATCTCCTTGAATAATTCCAAGGCCCTGTGAAGTAGAAACTATGATTATCTCCATTTTACAGAAAAGGAGGCACAGAGAGGCTAAGTTAACTTCCCCAAAGCCACCCAGCTGGTGAGACATGAGGTTGGAGGTGAAGTCAGACACTCTCCTTCCTGACTCAACGCTTTGATTTACTAAGACTCGAATAGTTCCGCGGAGTCCTGGATCACTGAGATTAACTTGGAGGGATTCCTGGCTCCATGGCTAAAACCACAGACTTCAGATTTGTCTCTGACTACCTGCGTGATGGTGGGAAAGGCAGTTTTCCTCTCTGGTTCTCATTTTCCTGTCTGGATAACGAGGATCACCAAGCACCCTCCCAAGACGTTCCTCCTTGGGTTGTGAGCACCGAGTTCGTGCTCCTAGAGCACACAGAGCAAAGCACGGCACACACTAAATGTAGATGTGAGGTAGTATAACTAGCCGTGAGCCTCCGGTCACCTGCGTGAGGGGCACGGCACAGACCCAACCACTCTGCACCCGAGCATTCCAAGTGTGAACCCCCAGAAATCACACACAAAATTGCATACGTTTCCATACAGTTTTTATAAGATTCCCCAATGGTGAGAGAACCACAGAGGTAGAGACAAAGACATGACCTGTTCTAAGCAAGGGTGAAAGGAACCTCAGATATCACTCTCTGCTTACAACCCCCACCCCCACCTCAGTGGTTCGCACTTAAAGTCCTCACTACCCACGTGGTCTGCAGAGTCCCGCTACACAGACCAGCCCACCAGCCTGATCTAGAGGGGACCTGGACTCAGCCTCACTTGCTCCCCTGAGCCCCCATTCCCTCCCCCAGCAAGCTCTCTGCTCATCAAATATATCAAATGTTGTCTAGTCTCAAGAACCTTTTATATTTGCTTTCCCCCCTTCTTTCCTACTCTAAAGCACAGGGATGTTGGGACTTCCCTGGGGGTCCAGTGGTTAAGAATCTGCCTGCCAATACAAGTGAAATGAATTCAATCCCTGGTCCAGGAAGATTCCACATGCCACGGGGAAACTAAGCCCCTGTTCCCCTGCTGAGCTTGCACTCTGGAGCCCATGAGCGGCAACTGAGCCCATGGATTGCAAGTAGAAAGTAGCTCCCATTCGCAGCAACTAGAGAAAGCCCGCTCACAGCAAGGAAGACCCAGCATGGGTCTTATATATACAAAACATTTATAAGGTACAGGGAGGTTGACACTCCTAACGTTCTACCTCAAACTCTGCCTCACCCCACCCCTCTTTAACAAAGAGTCTGTGTTACAATCTTCATAGCACTTAATGCTATCCATTCATTCATTCAAGATGTCTTTACTGAGTGTGTGTGCCAGATGCTGTTCTAGGCACAGATTCAGCAGTAAACAAGACACATGCCCTGCCTTCACCAGGGGTCGCCTTGGACATCGTGTAACTTTTCGCTTATTTGCTGGTCTGTTGTCTTCCTCCTCCGACTTCACGCCCAGCTAAAAGGTTTGCTCCGGGAGAATGAGAATTTCTGTCTCCCATGTGATGGTAGGCACTTTTAAAAAATGTTAAAGTGTATCCTAAACAGGATCTTTACCTAGCCTCCAACGGTTATCCCACCAATTATTATACTTGGTAATGACAAAGGGGAGAGGGAGTGTACAGAGGTGAGATCTAGGACGTCACCAGTGACAGACACCCTGATGGCCTGTGTCCCCCCCCCTGCCCCCCACCGCCTTGTGACAGCCCTCCTGGCACAGGACAGGCTAGCACTATGTACTATGATTGCTCCAGATGCCTATATATAATGATGAGGAAGTTATAAGACAAACCCAAAGTAAAGGACATTCTACCAACTACTTAGCTGTCTTAAAAAAAAAAAATCATGAAAGAAAAAAAGGGGGAATTGTCAATTAAAAGAGACTAAAGAGATATAACTAAATGAATTCTAAATTGGGTCCTGGATATAAAGGAGAAAATCAAACACTGCAATAAGACATTATTAGTAAGTTGGGATGATTAGGACATTTTAAATATGTATACTTTAAAAAATAATTTTTATAATTTTTTTTAATTTGGCCACACAATGTGGCATTTGAGGTCTTAGTTCCCTGACTAGGGGTGGAACCCACACCCTCAGGAGTGGAAGTGTGCAGTCTTAACCAGTGGACCACCGGGGAAGTCCCCACTGACCACTCTCTGTGTCCCTACCCCTCTATTTTTTTCTATAGCACACAGCCTTACCTGCGATATATTTCACTTGTCTATCTTATTTATTTTCTATAGAACATTCCAGCTCCCTAAAGGCAGTGATTTTTGTATTTCTTGTTCGTTGCTTTATCTTTGGCACCTAGAACAGGGCCAGACATGAGTTATGTAGTGAGTAAGTATTCGTTGAATGAATGAGCAAATATTCCTCCATCTCTCAGTGCCTGCACAATCTCTTCTGCTCTGCCTAGAACTCTTCTACAAATCTTTAGCGAGGGAATAAAATTTTAAATGATGGCTAAAGCTCACTGTGTACCTGTTCTAATAACTTCACCTGTGTTGTCAGCTGTCCTCCTCAAAACAGCCTCAGAGTAGGGGGTCTTCAATGCTCTTCCTTTTTGTGAAATGCAGGAAATGGAAGTCCAGAGGGGTGACATCACTTGCTAACAGCCACACATCTGGAAGCAGCCGTGCCAAGATTAAACCCAAGCCCTCTGGCCACAGGGGCCACACACCTAGCCACTTTATTTTCCTTTCCTGCCTCTCATTTCCATCTCTTTCTCCTGGAACCTCTGTCCCTGTCAGTCCCTGTGAGGGTGAATATGTGCCTTTTTCTGCACACCTGGATTGGAGTCCAGGCTAACTGGATAACGTTGATGAGAGATATCACTTCCCTGAGCCTGTTTCCTGCTGTGTAAAATGGGAATACTACCCCACCACTTGACAGGGTTGTGTTGAGGGTTTCCTGAGATTGCACAGGCCATCACCCACTAAATGGAGACCATGAGGACGATGGCCGTGACCTCCGTGGTCTCCGGGCATCTCACTCAGGTCTCCATCTCCCCCATCTTGGTCTCTGCACAGGTGTGTCCTTCTGTCCCTTTGAGATTCTTTGCTGCCCCTCTGTGTCTCTCCCCCTCTTTCTCAAGGTTTCTCTTCTCCTGACTTACCCTTGTTCCTGCCCACCCCTCTCTGGAACCCCCCTCCACCCACTCCATGAGCTGTTTCTGGCAGACATGAGCCTGAGGTGGAAACTCACAAGTAAACAGGGAAGCTGTGGAGTCTGGTCGGTTGAGAGTGGTGAGGGGGAGCTGTGGGGGTGGAGGTTATGATCAAGTAAACACCAGGCTGATGAATTTCTCATCAGTATCATCTCTGACTTTCTCTTGGTACACAGCAGCAACCGCACCCCAAGCGACTTGTCTGAAGAGGATGTCCTTCAGTTACTTATCCCACAAAACATAGCAGGGTGGGGGTAGGGGCTGGAGAGGGGATGGGGGTGGGGTGGGGTTGGGTGGAGGAAGGGTAGTCATAGCCCCAGTAACAGAGTCTTGAAGAAAACAATCTGGGCAAAGAAATAATAAAGGAAAAATACTGAGAATTCCCTGGCTGTCCAGTGCTTAGAACTCTGTGCTTCCACAGCAGCAGGCACGAGTTCGATCTCTGGTTGAGGAATGAAGATCCTGCTTGCCCACCTGGGGCAGCCAAAAATAAAAAATACAAACAGCAGAATATGAAGAGTTTCCAAACAATAGGTGAGGTTGTTAGGGGAGTCACAAAGCTGCTGCCCCGAGGTTACAATCAATAAGAATCCTTATTGATTCTCAGACTTCCTACAGATGCCACAGCTGTAGCGACCAGACTGACTGGGTCACTGGGTCCAGCCCTGCTGGACACAGGGAACTCAACGCCTCTCGAGCTGAAGGTCTCAGCTGTAACTTTATGGAGAACGCTTAGTGTAGAGACCCCCTACACCCGTCCCAGTTCCTTCCTCCAGGAGCCTCCTCCTTCTTCCACGAGGCAGAGCCAGGTCTCTTCTGCCTTGGGGTACGTCCATCAATGATTGACAGTTCTCTCTGTGAAAATTATGTCATTCCAGTCGCCCCGTCCCTCTTAGTTTCTTACCTCATTCTGACCCTGGGCCTGGCAAGCCCCTCTTGCTCGATTTGCTTTTCGAGCCCTGGGTTTGAGTTCCAGCCTACCATTCACCAGCCTCGGACAAGCCCTGAGCCTGTTTGAGCCTCTCTTTGCTCATCTGTAAAATGGGGCCATTGCTAGACACTACTTCGCAGGATTTGAGGAGGAAGCAAGGAAAGCACCCAGGTAGAGTCCTGAGCATGGTCTGGGGCCTAAGAAGCTGCTCAGTAAATAAGTGCTCTTGAGATTATTAGCTTAGGGACGTCCCTGGAGGTCCAGTGGTTAAGACTCTGCACTTCAAATGCAGGGGGTGCGGGTTCAATCCCTGGTCAGGGAATGAAGATTCTACGTGCCCTGTGTGGCATGCCCTCCCCAAAAGAGATAGATTATTACTTTAATCGTGTCTTAATTATCATGGCTAACATTGAATAGGACTTCTCATGTGGCTCAGTGATAAAGAATCCGCCTGCCAAAGCAAGAGACACAGTTTCGATCCCTGTCTAGAAGACCTCCTGGAGAAGGAAATGGCAACCCACTCCAGTATTCTTGCTGGGGAAACCTCGTGGACAGAGGAGCCTGGTGGGCTACAGCCATGGGTTTACAAAAGAGTTGGATAGAACTTAAGCGAGTAAACAGCAGCAACAACACTGAATATGCATACCCCACAGCCAAACTGCTATTTACAAATAGTCACAGCCTGTGCCCTGGGGAGGCAGATTCTCATCCACTGGACCGCCAAAGGGAGTCATAAGCTCTTTCTAAAGGGAAGATATAGTGCCTGCCAAAAGGAAGTCCTCAACAGACTTCGTTCGGACTTGGCTCTCTGACTAGACTGATCTGATACGAGCTAATGGGAACAACCCCACTGCCTTTATTCAATTAACAACAACCAGAGGAACATCTTAAAATGTATTTCTTGTATGTCCTTCCCCTGCTTATACCCTTCAGAGGTTCCCTATTGCTCTGCAGGCAAAGACCAATGGGATGGTCTCAGTCTTCATAACAGGTTCATTTTGTTGGTAATTTTTTTACAGGTACACACTACTCTATTTTTTTTGCCTGCACTGGGTCTTCATTGCTGCACACAAGCTTTCTCTAGTTGCCAAGAGTGGGGGCTACTCTCTAGCTGTGGTGCACAGGCTTCTCATGTGGTGGCTTCTCTTGTTGCAGAGCACAGGCCCTAAGGCACATGGGCTTCAGCAGTTGTGGCTCAGAGACGCATTAGCTGTGGCTCGCCGGCCCTAGCAGACTTAGTTGCTCTGCAGCAGCATGTGGAATCTTCCTGGACCAGGTATCAAATCTGTGTCCCCTGCATTTGCAGGCAGATTCCCAATCACCGTACCTTCAGGGAAGTCCCACAGATTCTTAACCAGGTGAGATCTGACATCCACTGTATCTAACATTTTAAGATGTCCCTTTGATATTCTGAAATTAAACTCACAGATAATATAGCCCACCAACACAAATTTTATTTTCCAAAATTAATACCAAAATTAATATTTTCCAAAATAGTCTTAAGCGAGTAAGTGAAGTCGCTCAGTCATGTCTGACTCTTTGCGACCCCGTGGGCTGTAGCCCACCAGGCTAACTATGAATAAAAAGGGAACAATTTATAATCAAATAATTGTCTATTTTGATCTAGAGATGCTCAGGCATGGCCACTCTACAAAGCACCTCTTCAGGCAGATAGCATCTCTGCGTAGACTCACCATGAATGAGATAGGAATAATCTGTGTGTTGTTTGGAAGGTCGCCACAGTTAACAGCACGTGGGGTGATGTGGCTTCTAGAAAGACTGAACAACTCTGGGTCAATTTCTCAGCAAATCAAGAACAGGCAGGCCATGATGGACACTGACGTTGCATTCCAAGAAAGGTCAGAGAGAAGCACTTAGTGTTTATATGTAAAACATAGCTGAGCTCTAGACTCAGCTCATCATAAATGGGTTTTCCTACACGCATGAGTGTCCAGCAGAATGTAATTGTTCTTTAGTTACTCAGTCGTGTCCAACTCTTTGTGACCCCGTGGATTGCAGCCCACCAGGCTCCTCTGTCCATGGGATTCCCCAGGCAAGAATACTGGAATGGGTTGCCATTTCCTTCTCCAGGGGATCTTCCTGACCCCAGGATCGAACCCTCATCTCCTGCATTGGCAGGTGGGTTCTTTACCCCTGAGCCAGTGAGACAGTGGAAAGTTAAATGGAGTCTGAGACAGACCTTGGTTGAATGGATGGTTGAGACATTCAGCATTGCTGGTCCCTGGGTCTTACATCTAATCACACCTCCAATCACTGTATCAAACCCCCAAACACCCCATCAATTCCAAAACATCTCCTGAGGGAGGTCATAGTCTGAGAGCAGCCCCTGCACACTGGGCTGGCCTCATCTGGGACCCTCACTCCATTCTAGCTACCCCTTCCCGCTTGCTGTCCCCAAACTTCATGCCTTCAGAGCTTGTGCTCCTTTTCCTAGAAGATTGTTCCATGTGGTCTCAACTTCCAGGTCCCCTCTCCCAGTCCAGGCTATGAATTAGTAGTTGGCTCTTTATGGTCTATTGTTTCTCATTTGCTGGCTGTTCCCTCATTGGACTGCTTGTTCACGACACAGGCACAAAGTCGCTGTGGCCACTGCTGAGTTTCTAGAACCCAGTATAAGGGGCCTCAATGATTTCTGTGTTGAGTGATCCAGGGGACCAACTGGGAACCACAGATGGAGGAAATATTCCTGGAGGTGACATGGGCAGGAGACATGAAGGTCAGGAAGGATCTGGGACAATATACCAGCCCAAGGGGGAAAGGTGGGCATTCTAAGGGAGACTGTGCCATACCAAGGTTCTCTGCTGCTTTTCAGATCTATTCCCAGTGCCATTCTCTGGGGGCAGACCTGGGTGCAAATCCCTACTCTGCAATTTTCCTGCTGTGTGACCTTGAGTACTCTCCTTAACCTCTCTGAGCCTCATATCCTTTTCTATAAAATAGAAACGATGGTATCCGCCTCCTTGAGTGGTTACAAGGTTCAGAGAGATCATTTTTGCAAAACATTGAACACTCCAGTGTGCACTTAGTAGATATTTGGTGAGTAAGTGGCTCCTAGTTCCAGATGTGATGAAAAATGAAATTTTAACCCTAAATAGGTTGGAGGAGCATTGAGCTGTGGAGTCACATGGCCTCAATTTAAAGCCCCAGCTCTGCCACATACCTGTTATGTGACTCTGGGCCACTGAGTTTTCCTCTCTGAGCTTTAGTGACTTGTCAATAAAATGGGATCATAAGTGTGTTACCCGCCTGGCATTGCTGTGAAAATGAGATCAGATTGTGAATGAGACTGTGCGGCACAGTGTCTGGCTCCTGGTAAGGGGTTATGTTGTTATGATTGGGAATGGCTCTGCAGTATATGGAGGGAGCAGGCCCCCAGCCCTGGAATAAGGGAGGATGGGGGTGGGGGCATTTGCAGACATGAAGTTTTGTTGAAAGGACAGAAAAACTGAGGCCCAGAAAAACTGAGGCCCAGGTCATTCCAGAGGTCACAGAGCACCTTGCAGGCCCAGCAAGCACCAGAGACAACAGGAAAGACCGCCTTCCAGATCTCCATGGAGAATTAAAGTCAGAAGGGTCTCGGTAAGGAGTGGGCCCTTTAAATCCTAAGCTCCACCTTTGCTTAGAAGGGTCTTTGGGAATATAAAAGGGGGTGCAGTTCCTCTCCACTCCTGAAAACCATCAGCTGCTCCTGTCTGCAGGCCCCCAGCCCACTTCTCTCCAGCCACCCACCACCAACACTCCCCCGGGTGCCATGCAGCTGCCACCCTTTGACATGTGGAAGGACTACTTCAACCTGAGCCAGGTGGTGCTGGCACTGATCCAGAGTCGGGGGCAGGGGCTGGAGACCCAAGGGACTGGGGAGCCGAGACCTGGGCCCCATGTGGAGCAGGATCAGGGGCAGGGAGGACGGGGGACTGGCGGGGGCCTGGCCACCCTGTGCAACTTTTGCAAACACAATGGAGAGTCTCGCCACGTGTACTCCTCACACCAGCTGAAGACCCCGGAGGGCGTGGTGGTGTGTCCCATCCTGCGGCATTATGTGTGTCCCCTGTGCGGGGCCACCGGGGACCAGGCCCACACGCTCAAGTACTGCCCGCTCAACGGGGGGCAGCAGTCTCTCTATCGCCGCAGTGGGCGCAACTCAGCCGGCCGCAAGGTCAAGCGCTGAAGACCGTCAGGTACCCACCCGCTGCAGCCCCAACCCTCCCTGGTTCAGCCCTCCCAAGCCCCTGGACTCTCCCCATCTCTGGACTCTTCCGGCCCTTTGGAACGTCTGACTCTCAGTACTCGATCCCTGCTGGATCCTGGAACAACGCAGGCAGTGGGAAGGCAGGCCAGCTCTGCCGCCCCTTAGAACTCTCAGCTCTCGGGACTCTGGGAGTGTTTGTGGATTCTCCGGTGCAGCGGGATCCCCTACTCCTTGGACCACACAGCCCTGTGGCTCCTCCTGGGCCACAGTCCATGGATCTTTAGTTCTTCTGGGACGCTTGCCCTGCCTGACTTCTCAGCCCTCAGGGTTCCATTCCTTGGGGAATTCTTGGACCGTCGGGCTTGCAGGACTTCGCTGTGCTCTCCCAGGGACACCCCTGAGAATCTGGAGAGAGTCAACAGGCTGGCGTGGACCTTCCAGCACAAGAACTTTAACATGGGATTCTGACTTAAACCAGCCTTCTCCGCCTCCTTCGGGCCACCGGCAGACCCATCGTTTCATCGTGGACGGCACCGGATGGGTCCCACCCTCAGCATCCTATCCATCAAGAGCTGGGGGAAGGAGGGGTCGCGTCAGAGGGACACCACGTCTTCGCAAGCTTGTCTGGGGCTGGAGAGCCTTGGGGTGAGCCAGTACCCTTGAACTCCCCCCCACCCCCGCTGTTCTTCCCATCGTTCATTCCTTTTACTGCGCTCCTGCCCCCACGGTGATGGCAAATCACCGACGGGTCTTCTCCGTAGCGAGAGGGCATCTCTCCGCCACCTCCCACCCGCCCCCACAAATGCCCCCAGTTTGTAAAATGGTCCTTTCTGTCCTCCCGTGTTTTTTTCAACCTCCAACAGTTTAGTAAACGAAGCTCCCACTAGAAAGGGGTTTTAATGCCCGGAGGGGAATGGCAACCGCCTAGATTTTATTTTAGGGGCAAAGAAAAAGCCCCAGTCAGATTTTTAAGTTGTTTGGTTTTTAGCTCAGGGCTGGGCCCGGGTGTTGCGCTTTAGTGAATAAACAAAACGCTTTGCTGGTTGTCTTTGAAATTGCTATGTCTGTTTCCTCCGAGGCTGGGGGTGGGGGGAGGGTGGGGAGACCCGAGTTTGTCCTAAAACATGGGAAGCAGTAGGCGGAGCAGGAAGAAGACCCGGGTCCCTCCCACGAACGTGCCTCCCCATACATCGTCCGACACAGGTCACCTGTGGACTGTTCCCTAAATCCCAGCCTCCACCTCGACCCTAGAATCCCTTTCTTCGTCTTTTTTTTTTTTCTCGGCTCTGTCCAGGGTCCCCTCCCACCCCTGCTAGAACCCAGATCATCCAGGATCTGCTTCCCTGGTGGCTCAGACGGTAAAGCGTCTGCCTGCAATGCGGGAGACCCGGGTTCGATTCCTGGGTTGGGAAGATCCCCTGGAGAAGGAAATGGCAATACACTCCAGCACTCCTGCCTGGAAAATCCCATAGACGGAGAAGCCTGATAGGCTACAGTCCATGGGGTCACAAAGAGTCGGACACGACTGAGCGACTTCACTTTCACTTTCTTTCTCAAACTCCCAGAGCCCATTGGAGAGGTGACCAAAAGGACTGGCCCCTGCTCGGGGTGGGGGAAACGCACATAACCACAAAACGTTGCATATGATACCAGCGCTTCTTTTCTTCCCATCATTCCACACATAATTATTGAGCTCCTACTTTGTGCCAGGCGTTGTTCTGGACATTGCTGGTTACAGCAATGAGCAAAGCAGACAAGGTTCCTGCCCTCATGGAGGTGACATTCTAGTGGAGAAGGGGTGACAATCAAAAGTTCGTTTGGGTTTTAAAGATCTTTGGAAAACTGGAACGAACTTTTTGGCCAACATAATATCAGGTGGGTGATAAGCGCAGTGAAGGATAAGAGGCAGGGCGTAGGGGTGGAGAGTGAAGGAAGGGCTGTTTTGTATGGGAGATGGTCAGGGGAGGTCTTTCTGTGGAAGTGACACTTCAGCAGAGTCCATATAGATTGAGGAAACCAGAAGGGCATTCCATGGATCGGTGACAGTGAGTTCAAAGGCCCTAAGGTCAAACTGAATCTTTGCAGAAGAAGCAGGAGCCCAGCCGAGTAAGATCAGAGAGGCATAAAGGGTAGGCAAAGAGTTCAGAATCTTGCAGACCTTGGTGAGAATCTGACCTTCATTGTACATCTGCACTCTAAAATTCACCTTGGGCTCCACTCTCACATACTCTATTAGTTACATAGAAAAAACTAGAGACCTCTGCTCACAGGTCCTTTTCCAAAATGCAGATCTGCCCACAACCGAGATCCCCAAATCCCTCAAACAGCCAGAAGGGATGCCCTAACCCAGAGCTGTGGTGTGCCCACACGGGCAGGTCGAGCCTTGGAGGAAGTGGGGGCACTCTGGCAAAGGGTAGGCAAGAGTTATGGAAAGCAACAAGGGGGTGATAGTACTCAGGGCAATGATGTCAGGTGGAGGAGGCACACTTTAGACCAGAGAAGTGAGAGGAGGATGTTCAGGTCAGTCTGGGATGGAGGACAGATACAAAGTGCCTGGGGACATCCAAGATGAAAGCGTCCAGGAGACCTGATCTGGGGCTCCGAGGAGAGGATGGAGACAGACAATTAGTGACCAAAGTTTGGTTTTGCTTTTTTATGAATTTTCATTTATTCAGCAGATAATTAAGTGGCAGGGGAGCTCTGACAAGAGCTGAGGGCACAAGGAGCCGGAGGAATAATGTCCCCTGACCTTGATCTCCCCCAGCACCTCACTGTTGAAGAGCTTCATACTGCTCTGCCGATGGCTCCCTACCAGCAGCCTCTGCACAAGCTCCAGACCAGATTTAGACCCAACTCGCCGCTCAGCCCACACACTCATGGAGCCCTAGCATCCTGGGTGCCTGCCCTGGATGTGCAGTGTATTCATTTCCAAGGGCTGCCATAACAAAGGACCATAAACTGGGGGACTTGAAACACTGGAAATGCATTCTCTCACAGTTCTGGAGGCTAGGAATCTGAAATCAAGCTGTTGGCAGTGTTGCATTCTCTTCCAAGGCTCTAGGGCAGGATCCTTGCCTCTTCCAGCTTCTGGTAGCCCCAGGCCTTACTTGTTTCTGACAGCTTCACTCCCATCTTTGCCTTTGTCTTTACAGAGCTGTCTTCTTCCCTCCGTGTGTCTCTCTCTTCTTATAAGGACACTATCATGTTGGCTTAAAGACCCACCCTACTCTAGCACAACCTCACCTTAAGTAATTAAATCTGCAGGGACCCCTTTTCCAAATAAGGTCACATTCTGAAGAAGGAGTTAGGACTTCAATATTATTTTTGGGGGGGAGGGGAGTTGGGGACACAGTTCAACCCACGGATCACCTTATACTCACCAGGTCCTAACTGACCTCATTTCCCCAACTGGGACCTGAGCTGGAGACCTGGCTGTCACCTAGACACCTCCCTTTCTGTCTCCAACCTGACAGTCACCACACTCTGTATATCCTGCCTCTCAAATGTCTCCCAATTCATTTCCCACTGTCCCTGCCCTGGCCCAGGCTCTCCCACCCCCTCTTCGCCCTCCCCTCTAGACTTCTCCCTTGACTCTGGCCAATAATCTCAGCCTCTCCCACCCACCTTCCACACCATGGCGGGGTTCTTTCGAACACACACATCACACCCTGCCCATCCTGACTCATTCAAGCTCCTTAACGTTGCTCATAAGGTCCTTGCATGGGCTGCCTCTGATTCATGGATCCTTCATGGGGCACATGGTGGGACCTCATCTAAACCCAGCCCTGGTGAAAGTCAGCCTGCCACCCCACTCTGTGCCTGCACGCCCTCAGAAACAAATGTGAACAGAGAAGATCACACAATCATGGGGACCCGACACTTTTACATCCGATGACCTCAAGTAACTGGTTCTATTTGTCTCCATTTCCCTGGCCATTCACTATTTCATGCTTTCTCCTTTCTCTCCGCTAACTTCAGTACCTCCTTTTCACCCCTGACCTTCCTTCCCATGCTACTGAGACAACAGAAGGAACGAGGAGAGAGCATGTTCCCGACACTGTTGACACTACATCAACACCTGCCTGTCTCCGTGCCCATAGAGCCCCTCCCCATTTATTGTGGCCGAACAGCCCAGGCCCCTTAGACCAACCCTACTTGTGCCCTGAGTCCCACCCATCGTGCCCACTCAAGGAAATGAGGCTGTGATTCTCTCCTCTCTCCTCCAGAGCATCAATCTCCCCTTTTCTAGATCACCCCATAGGCACACAAACATACCTGTGACATCTCCCATCTTAAATAAACCTCTTGAGATCCTGAGCCTCCTTCCAGATACCACTCCATTTCCTCCCTAGAAAGGATCATCGACACAGGTTCTCTCTATAATCTCTCTTTGAACTCACCCAATTAAGCTCCTGCCCCCACCACACCTCCAAAATTCCCCTTTCCAGGACTACTGATGAATTCTGTGTCACCAGCCCCAGCGATTGGTTCTCAGACTTCACTGAACTTGGTTTCTAGGCAGCATTTGGCCTCATTAACCCTTCCCTCCTCGCTTGGACTTCCTAGGTGGCTCAGTGGTAAAGAATCTGCCTGCCTGCCAGTGCAGGAGACACAGGTTCGATCCCTGGGTCAGGAAGATACACTGGAGAAGGAAATGGCAACCTACTCCAGTATTCTTGCCTGGGAAATTCCATGGACACAGGAGCGTGGTAGGCTACAGCCCCATCAGGGTGCAAAGAACTGGACAAGACTTAGCTAATGAACCATAAAACCCTCGATTTGCACTTCTCACTCAGCTGCCAGGACAGCAGACCACCCTGGATCTCCCCTTTCACTCCCTGACTGCTCTTCCTCAGTCTTCTTGGCTGATCCCAGCCCTCTACATCTGAGTGCCCAGCCGTAAGGCCATGGATTTCTTTTCTATCTACACTTGTTCCTTCGCCAGCCTCTCCCAGTCTTAAATGTCATTATTCACTGACAACTCTTAAATTCCTATCTCAAGACTGAACCTCGCCCCTGAAGTCCAGACTCAAATATTCAACTGCCCACCTGATATCTGTACCTGGGCACACTTGAACTCTTAATCCTCTTGTAGCCATTTGCCAGTCTTTGCTTCTGGTAGCTCCATCCTTCTGTTACTCAGGCCAAAGACAATGGAGTAATCCTCAACTCCTCTTTCTCTCACTTCCTCTACCCAATTCCACTTCAGCTCATCTCAGCAGCTACTGCCTTGGTTGGAGCCACTACTACCTCTCACCTGAGCCACTACCTCTTCATGGGGCCTCAGCTTCCACTCATGCTCCCTAAAGTCAGTTTCTACCATTAATACCAGTCAGATCATGTCCTTCCTCTGCTCATGGCTCTCACCTCCTGTAAAACCCAAAATCTTTACAGTGACCCACAAGACCCTGGAAACCTCTGTCTCCTCACCCTACCCTGCCTGCTGGCTCCCTCCTCTCCAGTCCGCTAGCCTCCCACTAGTCTTACCTCTGACTGCACTTGTCCCCTCACCTCCTTCATGTGTCTACTCAAATGTCACCTTCTCAGAGAGGCCTCCCCCAACCACCTTATTTTAAAATTAGACAGACACACACACGCACACCACACTGCCCAACCCCTTTGCCCACTTGTATTTATTTCATAGTACTTACCACTTTTTCACTTATATATCTTATTTTGCTAATTGTCTCACTCTCCCCAGTAAAAAGTGAACTCCATGAAGGTATAAAATTTTGTCTTTTGTATTCACTGCACCTAGAATTGTGCAGGCGCTCAATAAACATTTGTTTGAATGATCAGTGAAGCACTGTTTGTTGAATGACTTTGAGGACTCCAGCAGGATGTAAGCTACAAATTTCTCGGCGTAGACTTAACTCCATCATCCTGCCTCTCAGCTAGAACCCGTGTTCTAGCTTCATTTCTGCCTCCATGCATTTGCTTAAAGTCGTGTCTGTGCCGGGATCACCCCTTACTAAGCCAAGAAGCTCTCACTCTGATCTGCCTCCCCGCGTGTCAGTCGTGACGTAAGTGGACAGGGTCCCCCTAGGCAGGGCTTGAAGGTAGATGAGTTACTATGGTTACTGCACCCGCCTGGAGCGGAATATCCCCTGGGTGCCCCGCCCCTACGGGTAATAGGTGGTTTGCAGATTTTTAGCAGCCCCGCGCACGGACGGGTATGTGAGGCTGCAAACCTAGTTTTCTGACGCTCCCCACCCCACCCACACAGTTGTCATAGAAACAAAGAGCTACCAGCACCATCTCTCTCCCCTTTCTCTAAGAGACACACAGACAAAGTTAGAGGGTTGAGTGGGCTGGAAGATTGTCCGAAACGCTATGAAGCTACGCAGTACCATCGCTCGCGACGGCCCCTCCCTGATCCTCCAAGGATTGCTACGCCTGCGCAGGAGACAGAGTCTGGGTACCGAGCCTAGCGGGCAGAGAGGCACGCATGCGTATGAGGGTTTTGCGCGTGCGCCCTGGTGGTATCAGGGAGCTAGGGGACGAGCGCCGCGCTAACCTTGCGCCTGCGCAACTGCAGCCCGCTGACGGAGGCCGAAGGAGGGCAATTCTGCGCTTGCGCTAGGGCGGGGGGCGTGAAACCGAAGCTGTAAGGGCGTTGGGGGACCGACCGGCGCTAGGTGCGCCTGCGCCTTGGCTCGCGGGGCGGCCGGGGGCGGGGCCCAGAAGGGGAGGGAGAGAGCCGGCAGGGGGAGGGAAGAGGCCGCAGAAGCCCGAACCTTGACCGACGGGCAGGCGGGGGCTGCGGCGGCGCCGGTGAGTGATCCGCGGCTCGACTCAGTCCCCACCCTCCGTGACCCTCACTCTTCCTGGAGTCTCCCCTAACCCCCGTTGCCCCGCGAGCCAGTCCCGCACCCCCATAACCCTCAAGGCTCCCCTTGATTCGTGGCAATCCCCAGAGCCCCCACAATCCCCGCAGATCTTAATCCCTAAGAGTTTATATTCCCGGCTCCTCCACTGTCCTAGGAGCCTCCAACTCACCATTATTTCTGGACTGCCCTTCTAAGGACCACTTCTATTATTGGTCTTGCAGACGTTCGATTACCCCCGAACCCCCAGAGCGCTCCACTGATCCAGTTCTCCCCCTTCTTGCTGCATCTCCTTTTGAGGATCTCCTTATCCCCATCACCCTCGTGTTTCATCGACCCCCGAGACACCCTCATTCTCCTTGCATTTCCCACTCTTCTATGCCTCCAGTTCTCTAAATGCCGCAGACACCCCCTCTTCTTCCGCTCTTCCTCATTTCCCTCCACTCCTCCAGACCCTCCCCCCATTTTCATCAACTCCCTGGCCTGGCACTTTGCGCCGCGCCTGGCGCGAGACTAGCGCTCAGTCGGTGTCATCTATTCTTAGGCACTCTGACGGCCCCCCGCGGCCCGTCTCCTCCGTCTGCCCTTCGCCCCCAACCCAGTCCTCGGGGACCCGGGAGCCGGTGTCGGGGCGGCCGGGGTGGGGCGGGAGGCGCGGGGCCGCTGAACCCCTTGCCAGCGCCATGCGCCCTGTGCCCGCAGCGCCGGCGCCCCCCATGCGCCAGGCGGCCGGACGGCGGCGTCGGGGGGCGCCATGGCCTCGGCGGCGGCGGGCGAAGCGGAAGAGACCACCCGGCTGCGCAAGCCGCGCTTCTCGTTCGAAGAGAACCAGATCCTGATCCGCGAGGTGCGCGCCCACTACCCGCAGCTCTACGGCGCTCAGAGCCGTCGGGTGAGCGTGGCCGAGCGGCGGCGAGTGTGGGACGGCATCGCCGCCAAGATCAACGGCATCACCAGCTGGAAGCGCACGGGCCAGGAGGTGCAGAAGCGCTGGAACGATTTCAAGCGCCGCACCAAAGAGAAGCTGGCCCGCGTGCCGCACTCCACGCAGGGCGCCGGGCCTGCCGCCGAAGACTCTTTCTCCGCTGAGGAGGAGACCATTTTTGCCATCCTGGGACCGGGTGTAGCGGGGTCAGGAGCTAGTGCAGGGGCCGAGCAGCCCCCCGCGGCTGCCTCCTCACAGCCGCCAGCCCCGAGTGCCTGCGCCCAACGGTATGTGCTGTCTGAGGATCGCAGGGAGGATCGACGCGCGGGTGAGTTCCTTCAGCATCACCTTAGCAAAAGCAACCGAATTCTACTTTGTGTCTGGCGCTGTTCCGAGCCCTTTCTATGGCGCTTCAGCTCCTCACTACAACCATGTGAAGGGCATGCTGCTATAATCCCCATTTTACATCTATAGAGACTGAGGTTCAGAAAAGTGTAGTGACTGTCAGAGACAAGAATGGAACCCAGACCTAGGAGATCTGGCTCCAGAAATGCACAGCTGGGATCATCAGCTCGCCCACGATTTTCACTATAATTGTAGTGCAGGGAGTGATTCCGGAGGCAGACGGTTTGGGCTCCAGTTACTACTTTGCCACTCAGCTGTGTCATTTGGGATAAGTTACTGCTCATCAGTTTCTGCATCTGTGAAATGGGAATAAAAGATTGTCCCCACCTCACAGGGCTGCTGGGCAAATTAAATGGGCTAATATGTGTAAATTGCTTAGCACATTGCCTCCTTGTTAGTTCCAGATACAATTACCAACACTGTTAAGTAGGAATTGTTTCACCATTTTGTAAATCAAAGACTCAGGGAGGTTTGGTAATTTTCCCAAGGTCATGCCCAGAGTAGAGGAACCTGGGAGAGTGGAGTACAAAACTTCCCATGCAGCCTTGACTCTGAATGATGATTTTTTTCTACAGCTATTCCCCAGGCAACTGCCCCCGAGGGTTGGGGACAGAGGTGTGACTGAGACATCCTTGGGTCTTCCCTTCTGGACTCACAGTTCAGTGGGGGAGACAGATCCATGCACAGACAGCGATGACTCAGAGCAGGCAGGACTGGGTGGTGGGAGTTCTGCGGTGGGGAGGGGGAGGTACCTGATCCAGCCTGGGCAGTCAAGGAGGGCTTCCCGGAGTAGGAGGCATCAGAGTTGAGATAGAGCAAGGATGAAAAAGAGCTGGAAAAGTGTTCCTGAAGAAGGAAGAGCATGTATAGTGGTTTGGAGGCAAGAGAGCTTCGCTGCTTTAGGAAACTGAGAGATGTTGCCTTCTGAGAGGAGAGGAAGGAAAAAAGAACATGTTTTTGAGATGAGGCAAAGAGGTCAGCAAAGGTCAAACCATGCAGTTCCTTTAGGCTGAGATAAGGAGTTCAGTTTTATCTTAAGTACTGTGGGGAGCCACTACAGGGTTTAGAGAAAGAGGGGACACGTGATCCAATAAGGCATCTCAGGATCATGTATTATAATTTCAAGAGGTGCATTCACTCACCCAAGATACACAGCAAGTAAGCAGTAAGAACTTGAATACAGGTTGTGTCCAACTCAAGTTAAGTCCGTGAACTTCACTTATGCTCTGGACTAGACGGCCTGATATATACATGTTGTATATGTATATTGTTTTTGTTTGTTTGTTTGTTGCTAAGTCAAGTCCAGCTCTTTGGCAACCCCATGGACTGTAGCCTGCCAGGCTCCTCTGTCCATGGGATTTCCCAGGCCAGAACACTGGAGGGGGTTACCATTTCCTTCTCCAGGGAATCTTCCTGACCCAGGGATCAAACCCATGGCTCCTGCATTGCAGGCAGATTCTTCACTGCTGAGCCACCTGGGAAGCCCACAACAACACCACACAACAATGACAATTAATATTGACTGAGAGTTAATGAGTGTGCAGGAACTGGATCACACATGGTTTGTAAATAAAGGTCAGGACTTTGGATTTTATCTTGACGGCATCTGGGAGGCAGACAGTGTCTTAAGCAGGAGAAAGACACAATCACTTGGGACCCTTGTCCTCAGTATGAAGCAAGCGTCAGTGTTTCTGTGAAATGGCCCCATTGAACCAGCACAAAGATGGCAAACTTATTACTTCAAAAGCTGTGCAACCCCTCCATTCATTCATTCATTCAACAGGCACCATGGTAGGTGCTGCGAATACTAGGGAGAAAAAGACAATTTTTCCTTTCCGTATGAAACTGACGTTCTAGCTATGGTAGACAAACCACAAAGAAGTAACCCTCAAAGCAAACTCTCAAATTACATGAAAAAGTGGTAAAAGAGGTAAGACAAAGCACATTAAGAGGATAGTGAGTAATGGGAGGGGGATGGCCGCGGTAGACAGGGGAGTCAGGAAGGGCTTCTCTGGAGGTGAAATTTGAGCAATAGAGACTGGGCCAAGTGCATATCTGGAGGAAGAGTACTCCAGCTGGAGGGAACAGCGGGTACAGAGGCCCTGAGGCAGGTATGTGCTTAAAGTATCCTTGATTAGAATCTCACACCGAGATTACCCACTGTGTAAAACTCTTAAAAGAGGAACTGCTCTGAAGCATAGGAGCAGAGCCTGGGGCAGCCTGAGGAATCTTTTCTGACACTGGAAGGACAGATAAGGATCATTTATCTTGTGACCTAATATTTGAATGAAAGAACAGTAACAATAACAACATTGAGACCTTAACTGTGTGCCAGGCACTGGCCTACACCGTGTACCCATGGTGATTCACTTAACATCTGTAACCACCCTTGGGGAGATGTTCTGGTACAGGATTACTTGGTCCTGTGTTCACAGGCATCCATTTACAGGTGGGAAAACTGAGGCCCAAAGGTTGCAAATAACTCTGATTTTTAACTCTCCTAGTGGTCCTTCCATAGCCCTGTGAGCGTGAAGGCTGGGCCCCTTTCTGTTATTTTTGTGCTTGTGCTAAGCCACTTTAGTCGTGTCTGACTCTCTGTGACGCTATGGACTGTAACCCTCCAGGCTCCTCTGTCCATGGCCTTCTCCAGCCAAGAATAGTGGAGTGGGTTGCCATGCCCTCCTCCAGGGGATCTTTCTAGACTAGAAGAGTCTAGGAGTCGTATATTATTTCCTGCAATTCCCATGTGCTTTATGAAGAAGACTTGCCACCGTGGATCCCATAGCACTGGCCCAAGGGATGGTTAAAAGCGTAGGCTCTGAAACCTACCTAGGTTCAAAGACTTCTTTTCCCATTCACCAGCTCTGTGACACTTCTCTGGGCCTCAAGTCAGCTCATCTACAGAATGGGCTAATAATGATAGCACCTACCCCAGTGACTGGCTGGGAGGACTCAGTGAAATAACAGAAGAGGAGAACTTAGCCACTTCACTCAGGGCTGGCCAGGAAGATGTCCAACCACCTTTAGCTGTGGTTATTGGTGCTATGCCAGCCTCTCCCACCTGTCCAGGCTGCCTGGCCTAAGAGGATGGAGGGGGTGGTGATCCTGGTGGAGGGAACAGTGTGTACACTGGGCTTGAGGCAAAGAAGAAGAATAGAAAGGGGCAAAAGCTGAGACTTTATAGCCCTAGAGAAAGTCTTGGACTGTCCCCCTTGGGTGCTGGGAGCTGTGGGAGGGTTGCTACCAGGACTTGGGGCCTGGTGCCCAGTCAGTACTGACTCCTAGGAAGCCCTGGTTCTTTTCTCATTAAAGACAAAATTTTGTGCTGGACATTGTTCTAGGCGCTGGGTAAACAGCAGTGAACAAAACAAAGCCCTGCCTGATGGAGCTGACATAAGGAGGAGGAGACAGACCACAAACACAGAGCGATCCCATGCCAGGTGGAGATAAGTGCTATAAAACAAATCAGGGATGGTTAGGAGAGAGAAAAGGACAGAGCTGCTTCAGACAGAGGGTTGTGGATGTTCTTCCCAAGGAGACAGGTTTGAGCCAGAAGCCTAAGGAGGTGAGGGAGGGAGCCTGGCAGGTGACTGGGGGAAGATCTTTTCCAGGCTGACTGAGAAGCAAGTGCAAAGGCCCTGGGGCAGGAGTGGGTCTACAGTGTATGAGGATCTGGGACTTATCTGGTGGTCCAGTAGTTGGGACTCCATACTTCCAACGCAGGGAGCACGGATTTGATCCCTGGTTGGGAAACTAAGATCCCACATGCCGCCCAGTGTGGCCAAAATTTAAACAAAAACTGTATGAGGACCTACACGGAGGTCAATGTGGCTGGAACCAAAGGAACGAGAGAGAAGGAGTGAGACGTGAGGTTAGGGAGGCAATGGAGGCAGATCGTGGGGACCTGAGAACTTTGCTTTTACTGTGAGAAAATAGCCACAGGAGGGTTTTGAGCAGGTAAAAGACAGATCTCACTTGTACCTTTATTGAGGGAGAATTCTCAGACCATACAACCCAGTGATTTAATAAGTGTACAATTCAGGGGCTTTTAGTATATTCATAGACTTGCACAACCATCCCTACAGTCCATTTTAGAAATTTTCATCACTCCAAAAAGGAACCCTATACCTCTTAGCCATCAACCCCGCCATGTCCCTCCATCTCTGCCCAGCCCTGGGCAACCACTAATCCACTTTCTGACTATAAGATTGTTCTTTTTGGACATTCCATGTAAATGAATGATAATGAGGTCCTTTGTGAGTAGCTACTTTCCTGTAGCATAACTGTCCTGTATTTTAGCTGGACCCTTGAGGGCTGCTGGTGGAGAACAGACTCTTCAGGGGTGGAGGTGGGGCTGGGAGCCCAGTGAATAATCCCAGGTGGGGAGATGATGGCGGTTGGACCAGGATGGGGGTCGTGGAGCCAGACAGATGTTGAACAAAGGGTTATTTGTACACGAGTGGTGTCTTGGGAAAGAGAAAGAGTGACTTTTTTATTTTATCCCAAGCAGCTAGAAGGATGGAGCTGCCATAATCTAGATGGGGGTGGCTGAGGGAGGAGCAGGTATAGGGGAGAACTGGGAGCTCAGATCAAGCAAGTGAGTTGGAGGCATTATTGGATGGGATTATTGGAGGGATATACACAGCCGGAGAGAGAGGTTTGGGAAATCTGGGAGCCTGTGCATGCAGACTTTTCGTGTCCACGAGCATGAATGGCATCCCAGGTGAGAAGAGGCGGAGGAGCCCCGCAGGCTTGCGGTTGACCTGGCACAGGCCAGAACTGAGACTGCCATCCTTGTTGGAGAGACCCCCGATTCCTCCAGAAGTCCCCCTTTTCTGCTCCAGCCACCTCTCCTCTCTTCCAGGCCCTCCTACCCCCTCCCTTCTTCTCCCCAGTATCCAGGGATGTGGCCAGAGATGGTTCTGTCTGGATAGTTCAGAGCCTTCTAGAATGTTGGTTCTTAACTCTGAATGAGAGCAGAGCTACCTGGCTCAACAGGAGACCTCCAAGACCCAGTTTCCATTAAGGCTGGCATCGGCCACCAGGTTATTGTTAAATATATTGTTTCTCCCCCTTGGGTCATGGGGCTTCTGCTCCAAGGCATGATCCGACTTAGGTTTCCAAAAGCTGACTTTGGGGCCAGGCTGGGTGGGAGGTGGAAAGGGGAAATCATGACAGCATTACAGGTCCCGCTCGTCTTACCTACATCTCTCTCTCCACAGACACACCAGCCCACAGCAAGGGGGGCTCCAGCAGCCCAGAGCCTTGGGCCAGAGCCTCCTGCAATCCCCAGGAAGGGGGCTGCCAGCCACCTAAGGAGCGTGAGTCCTCGCCCCCTCCAGCCCTGCAGACCGTCCAGTTGCCCCGCCTGGCCTTGTCTCCACCACCCTCAGCTCCTCCACCACCGCCGCCACCACCCTCACCCCCCCAGCCACTGCAGCAAGCCCAAGTGGCACCCTCGCCCCCCAGCCCCCCACGCCCTCCGCTGCCTCCACCCTCGGCCCCAGACCCCTCCCTGGACTTCCTGCGGGCTCAGCAGGAGACTGCCAATGCCATCCGGGAGCTGGCGGGCACCCTGCGCCAGGGACTGGCCAAACTGAGCGAGGCCCTCAGTGCCCTGCTGCCCCTTCTGCCGGGAACGCCTGCTGACCCACTGCCCCCACCTCTGCCCCCGCCCCCGCCCCCACCCCCGCCCCCCAGGCCCATCTTGCCCCCACCCTCCCCCAAGGTGGAGGTCACCCCAGAGCCGGTGTCCGTGGTGGCAGCCGTGGTGGATGGGGCGGTGGTGGCAGCCAGGGGGGTGATCATTGCCCCAAGGAGCGAGGAGGGAGCCCCCCGGCCACCCCCTGCCCCTCTCCCACCCCATGACTCCCCCCCACACAAAAGGAGGAAAAGTTTCCCTACACGGAAGAGGCGGGGGCGATGGAAATGTCCCTGAAATCTGCCATGGGGTTCGAGCTTGTCTGCGCACCTTTTGCCTGCACCTCCTCCCCAACCTTAGCCCTGTGGAGGAGGGCAATGCACCTTCCCTTCCCAGCTGCACCCCGGCTCCCTGCTGCAGGGGCACACGCACCCCACCCCCTGTACTAGTTAGTGCCTGATTCTAGGGCGGGGAGGCCTCCTGGATGGGCCCCCAGCCCTTTCTCCAGTACAGCGCTGTCTGCCTGGCTGCTTCCCCCAACCCCAACTTCTAAGCCATGGATTTTATGTTATTTATTATATAACATAATAATATGGGGGGTTGCGGAGGGAAACCTGCACTACCCCACGCCCCTGCCCCCAACAACTCCTGGCCTTGACTTGAAGAGAACTGACCCACCTCCCCAGCCCAGACTTTGGAGGGGGTGGGGGCTGCAAGACAAATCAGGATGAAGAGGAGACTGCAGTTTGTTCCCTAGGGAGGAGGGGGTGGCGTTCTCACTGGGGAGATGGAGGTTGAGCCTTCTGCCTCCCACTGCAGGTCTCTGACCTCCAGAGCTTAACCCGCTCCGTTCTCCCCAGTGGCGACTAGATATCAATAAACTTATTTTTTAATACAATTACTTGGGGCTCTGCCTGAGACAGGCCTGGAATTGCACCACCTATACCAGCCCCATCTTTCTGTGGGTAGGTGACAACCCCTTGAAGTTGGAGGCTGGTAGTTTTCTAGACTTTTTTTTTTTTCCTTAAAGCCATCAAGTCCTGTGTTGAAATCTTACCCTATTTTTTTCATCCTTCAGACACCCCCTGCTAAATGTGATCTCTAGGAGGACGTCTTGGATTCCTTTTTCTGGGCTAGGATGGGTCTGCTGCTTAGATTTTCCCTCAGCATCCTGTGGTCCCTAAATGAACACATGCCTTTATCTATTTAAAGCCTGCTTCCCCTACAGTTTAATGAAGTTGGGGAGCTGGTTCTCTTTTCTACTCCCAAACTGGCTGCAGAACCTGGTAGCTAAGTAGGTAATAGCCATCACCCTGGACTCAGACCTGGTTCAAGCCCTGGTGCTGCCCGGCCAGCTGTGTAACTACCGGCCTTTATTGTCCTCATCTGTAATATGGGCATAAAGATTTAGCTGTCTTTTACTGGCTACAACTACATCCTATTCATCCTTCAGGTCACAGCTCAAATATCACCCCCTCAAGGAAAGCCTTTCCCGACACTTCCTTTCTCCCCCAGCAGTTATAAAAGAAAGGGAGTTAAACAATCATTTGAGTACATTTAAATTGAATGTCTGCCTCCAGGTGAGCCTTGTCAAGGCAAGGCCTGAGCTATCTTAGTCAGCGTCCTCAGCATTGCCCATCACAGGTTGTCTTTGAAGTAACAGGAGCTTAAAAACAACTTTCATTTATGGTGCTCCTTTTCTATGCCAGGTCCATGTTCAGCATTGATAGCAATGTGCATTTTAACCTGAAGGTACCCAATGAAAAGCCAGAGTCTCCATTTTTTCCTGAGAAGGTTTAGAGGCTTGCCCTAAATTTGTCAGGGCCCAATGCAGTTCACCGGTCTGGCTGGAACTCTTGAATCCCACTCTAATATTTACTGAAGAATAACCCAAAGATGATTTTACATGATACATAGATGGCCTTTTTAATGGCTTCATATGCACATAGTTTTATTTTGTAAAAATGAACCTAGTACTTAAAACCTGTAATTATGCACATAATACCACGTAGGATAAGGCAGAAGTAAATAGCCTTTTTCCATAGGAGTTAACTTCAAGAAAAATGTTAATGATAACAGTGGTCAACAGAATTGTGCATCGAGACTGAAGTTTGGGTTAACAGAAACAGACCTGCTATGGCTGCAACAGGATGGAGAGGGGAAGCAGGCGCTCCCTGATTAGTCTGAAAACTGCTAATGAATGCAACCCCGGCAAGTTATTACGATACTTGGAGCACAACAGAGACCCGGGCTTCCCTGGTGGCTCAGTGGTAAAGAAATCTGCCTGCCAATGAAGGAGATGTAGGTTCGATGCCTGCCTGGGTCAGGAAGGTTCCCTGGAGAAGGAAATGGCAACCCACTCCAGTCTTCATGCCTACTTCTTCGAACAGCCTGGCGGCCTACAATCCATGGGGTAGCCAAAGAGTCAAACAAGGCTTAGCGACTGGAGAACAACAGACCCAGGCCTAGAGAAAAGAGGCTGATGTAGGTTAGAATCTGGAAACCTGTCTCTCCTCCACATGCCCCCTTCTCCAAGCATGCCCTGCAGCGTTCCATCGCCGGGAAGCACGAGGGTCCCAAAAGCCTGCTTTTGCCTATCAGGTAGTAAGCACTCAAGGTTGGAAAAACGAGGTCTGGTTCTCGCTCTCCACAGAAACTATGCCCCACTTCCAACTCTTGCTATCTCTGGCCTCATTTTCTCCTTCCAAATTAGTGAGCCGTCGAGGTCGAGAGCTCCTCTCAACCGGGCGCTCCGAAACCCCAGAAATTGAGGTGGGGGGTGGGTTGTGGACAGACAGCGGGAATCGTGAAGGCCTCAATCAACCTCTCAGGCGGCGGAAGTGCGTCGGTTTGTCGGCCCCGCGGAGCATTTCGGGAATTGTAGTGAAGTTCTGCGGGGTGCGCAGAAACTGACAGTGTAACCCTTTGGAGACCAGAGCGCGCCGGCTGAACTGGAACAGGGGCATTCGACCACTCCCTTTGGCAGATAAAGCAACTGACGCGGAGACCTTGAGTCCTCTCTTCTCTCCGGTTTTCGCTTGCCCCAGTCAAGAATCTGATATCCAAGATTCTAGGCAAGACGAAGTGCCAAGTGGACAGCCCTACCCAACGCTTGAGTCGCCAGCTTCCTGTCCGCCCCCCTACCCTGAAACCTTCCAGTTAAGGCCCCTCCGCCCCCGTCCCACGAACTGCTGCCTTCAGTAACCGGTAGCCGGCCCACCTTTTGAAGGGCGGGGAACTGAATCTCAGAGAAGGCAAGACTTGCCTAAAGTTGCACAGCAAGTCGGAGTAGAAACCGGATGCCTGTCCACCTCCCGCAATTTCTGAATCCTCGGTGGCTCTCACCATCCGTATCACATCCTCGCCCCCAACCTTGGTCTCCAGCTGCTTGGAGCGACCAAACTCCCTCCCCCGCGGCGAGGAGTAATCACGGTTGCGCAGCGGAGAGGCAGCGAGCCCCAACCCTCCTGCAGCCTGCGGTCCCCTTTAAGAACAGGCCCCTGCGGGACTACGTTTCCCAGAAGGCTTTGCCGGTGCGTTATGTAACTTTCCCTGCGAAGCGGCCTCTGGGGCAGAAAGAGGCGGCGGCGGCTGCGGCGGCGGGAGAGGCGGGAGCCCGAGGCGGCGGCGCCCGCGGCCCATCGCGGGGCCCGAGCTGTGCGCCGCGGCCCGGATCCTGGACCCGGCGGGGGCGCCGACGTGCCTCTGCCAGTCTTTTCGAGGAGGCGGGAGTGAGGAAAAAGGCTTAGGGCCCAGGGGGCGGGGAAGGGGGGCCGGGCCTGGATCCACTGGGAGGCCGAGCGAAAGGCCTGGCGGTGGCTCGCGCGGTCCCGGGGACGCGAATCAAACGGCGGCGGCGCGGATTGAACGGCGGCGGCGGCGGGTGGAAGGCGAGAGCCCGAACGGGCGCGTGCGGGGGCTATGGCGTCCGTGCAGGCGTCCCGCCGCCAGTGGTGCTACCTGTGCGACCTGCCCAAGATGCCGTGGGCCATGGTGTGGGACTTCAGTGAAGCCGTGTGCCGCGGATGCGTGAACTTCGAGGGCGCGGATCGCATCGAGCTGCTCATTGATGCCGCCCGCCAGCTCAAGCGCAGCCACGTGCTCCCCGAGGGCCGTTCTCCGGGGCCCCCAGCCCTCAAACACCCGGCCACTAAGGACCTGGCTGCCGCCGCCGCACAGGGCCCTCAGTTGCCGCCTCCACAGGCCCAGCCCCAGCCGTCGGGGACAGGCGGCGCTGTCTCCGGCCAGGACCGCTATGACAGGGCCACATCGTCGGGCCGCCTCCCCCTGCCCTCGCCCGCCCTGGAGTACACCCTGGGGTCCCGCCTGGCCAATGGACTGGGCCGTGAAGAGGCTGTGGCGGAGGGGGCGCGAAGGGCCCTGCTTGGCTCCATGCCCGGCTTGGTGCCCCCCGGGCTGCTAGCAGCTGCGGTGTCTGGCCTGGGAAGCCGAGGGCTGACGCTGGCACCCGGCTTGAGTCCTGCCCGTCCAGCTTTTGGCTCCGATTTCGAGAAGGAGAAGCAACAGAGGAATGCGGACTGTCTGGCAGAACTGAACGAGGCCATGAGGGGCCGGGCAGAGGAATGGCACGGGCGCCCCAAAGCCGTGCGGGAACAACTGCTGGCGCTGTCCGCCTGCGCCCCTTTCAATGTCCGTTTCAAGAAGGATCACGGGCTGGTGGGACGTGTGTTCGCCTTCGATGCTACTGCCCGCCCGCCAGGCTACGAGTTCGAGCTGAAGCTCTTCACCGAATACCCCTGTGGTTCTGGCAACGTGTACGCGGGAGTCCTGGCAGTCGCTCGCCAGATGTTTCATGATGCTCTGCGCGAGCCGGGCAAGGCGCTGGCCTCATCAGGCTTCAAGTACCTCGAATATGAACGCCGGCACGGCTCTGGGGAATGGCGCCAGCTGGGAGAGCTGCTAACGGATGGGGTCCGAAGCTTCCGCGAGCCAGCACCCGCCGAGGCCCTGCCCCAGCAGTATCCAGAGCCGGCCCCTGCAGCTCTCTGCGGCCCTCCCCCACGAGCCCCATCCCGGAATCTGGCTCCCACTCCACGCCGTCGCAAGGCCTCCCCTGAGCCCGAGGGCGAGGCAGCTGGGAAGATGACCACAGAGGAGCAGCAGCAGCGGCACTGGGTGGCACCCGGTGGCCCATTCTCCGCTGATGCCCCTGGTGTGCCCTCCCCTATCGCCGCCCTGAAGAACGTAGCCGAGGCCCTGGGCCACTCTCCCAAGGACCCTGCCGGGAGTGGGGGCCCTGTGCGCGCCGGGGGTGCCAGCCCCGCCGCCTCCTCCACGGCCCCACCTCCAGCCCAGCATCGTCTAGTGGCCCGCAACGGTGAGGCAGAAGTGAGCCCCACAGCAGGGGCGGAAGCTGTTAGCGGGGGTGGTAGTGGCACCGGGGCGACCCCTGGGGCCCCCCTGTGCTGCACCCTCTGCCGGGAGCGTCTGGAAGACACCCACTTCGTCCAGTGCCCCTCAGTGCCCGGACATAAGTTTTGTTTTCCCTGCTCCCGCGAGTTCATCAAGGCTCAGGGCCCTGCTGGAGAGGTGTACTGCCCCAGCGGAGACAAGTGCCCGCTAGTGGGCTCCTCTGTCCCCTGGGCCTTCATGCAGGGAGAGATCGCCACCATTCTTGCTGGAGACATCAAGGTTAAGAAAGAACGGGACCCCTAGGCCACTACTGCCACCAGTCTACTGCCTATCCACCCCCGCCCCCCTCCACCCCTTGCCACCCACCGCTGCTGCGGATAAATTATTCCCTCCCCTACCCAGGCCTGTGCCTCCCTCACCTGTGTACATACCCACTTCCTTATCCCAGATGGGTCCCCTGGGGTAGATGCATTGAGGGTGGGGGGAGAAAGCTGTCCGAGGGGGTGTTTGGGGTCCCCTGACCCCTCTGGTTTCCCTCTCCCCTCCTTGGCTTGGCTTTGCTGCTGCTTGTAGTTGAGGGAGAGGTGGCCCCCTCCTCCTTGAGAAGGGGCCTCCTGAAATCTCGCTCTTTATAAATGAAGCAAAAGCATTTTATTGCCGCCCCCCCCCCCCCATCTTACCCCCTTTCCCCCCTTCAATAAACCGAAAGATGGGTTTTTTCCTTCTTGGTCCCTTAGTTGTGTGCGATGCTGCGCCCCCTTTGGGACTAAACTGAACCTGCAAGGGAGAGGACGTCGCGTTGTAGCCTCCAGGTGGCGCCCTTCACTCAGGTGGGCTCACCGGCTGTTTTTACAAAGGCTGGCCTAGCCTTCTAGTCATCAGCCCGTTTTCCAGATGCCAGAACTAAGGCTCACGCGGGGAGCCGGGCGGGGGAAGGGGATGGCTCTTGAATGGTAGCCACAGCCAAGCTCGGGAATTAGGTTTCCCGTCTGGCCCATCCCCGGAAGGTAGAGGACACAGTGCCCCCGAGGGGGAGTGGAAAGAGGCTTCCCAGAAGGAACGAGCTGTGAGTTCTTGCTGGGTAGGGAGAAAATTAGGCCAGATTGCTAGGGGGAACTGCGCGAGGACATTTACCTCCTGAAGTGCACTAAACAGGGTCCCTGGGAAGACGGTGACTGCTGCTCGCCTGCTGGTGCCCTGAACTGCACGCCCATCTCAAGGGCGGCCTCCTGAAACACCGTGACTGGCCGGGTGGAAGGCACTCCCCCCGCGGTCACCTCTGATGTGTGCGGCCTTGTCCCGCACCTGTCCCGGCCGGCTGATTATTAACCAGGACTTCCTGCTCGCTGGCGTCAGGGGGCGGGGCCTGAGCGGGCTGCAGAAAAGCAGGGGTTAAGGGGAGGGGGCGGCCCCAAGAGCCCAACCTCCACCCCAGCGTCCTTCCCTACCCCACCCCCCCGCCCCTCGCGCGACCCTGACGTGAAGATTCCGGGAAGGGGGGAAAGCGGGGTGCAAAGGCCAGCAGATGGCCAGAGAGGTGGGGAGTGACTGTCCTGCCCACCCCCACCCCCGCCTCACAGCCCTGTCAGACGGCTGTGAGGCCCTAGGTTGCCCCAGGTGTCAGGAACCCAGCTGTTATATCACCCAACTCTGGAAGGTCTTAACGTCCCGACCCATCTTGGTTACCCACGTGTCTCACCCACAAGTCCCAGCTCCCAAATATTAGGGACCCTGGGGCCTGGTCCTCTGTAGCTGGAGCACCCTCAGTTCTTGGTCTGAGGGGTCCCCTCCCTCCCCCCAGCCACCAGGTCTCAGGTGTTCTGTCACCCCTGGCACTGCCAGCCTGGGCTCTGGGCAGGGCTGGGAAAACCACCCCTGATTAAATACACCAAGGCGATAAGCGTGGGGCAAGGGAGACGCTGGATGGAGCTCCAAGCCTGAGCACCCCTCCTGGGCAATCTGTGGCCTCCCCTGACCCAGCTCTGCAGACCCAAGTATTGAGTGGCTCCCCCTGCCCCCAGCCTCAGAGTTAAGAGGACTCCAGACGCCAGGGCACTATGCCCCACTAGGGGCTAAAGACCTGTGGAGGACACTGGGTCCTTTAAGAACAGCTGGTGGGTGGGTGGGGGGCAGGGGAGTCACCCCCAGCCTGGCCGGTGTGTATTCTAGATAGAGGTTGGGTTAACTATTAACAGAGCAGACAACCTGAACTGCGTGGGTGTGGGGGGCTGGATCAGCCCCTCTTCATTCAGGGCCAGGGTGGGGCCAGAGCCAAAAGGCTCTGGAGTGATTTGGGGATCAGTGAGTGGATGAAGAGGCTTCATGAAAGGAGAGACAGGGACACAGAGAGAGACCGAGGGAAAGATGGAGGCCACAGAGGTGATGAAGGAGCTGTAGAGACTGGCTCATTGAGAGAAGATAGAGACCCAGAGAGAAAAAAGGAGAGATCAATGAGAGACCCTCAGAGATGAGGGAGATGTAGAAACAGAGACAGACAAACATTCAGAAAAGAGAAATATCCCAACTGGTTAAGAGAGGCTGAGATACACTGAGGAAATCCCAACAGGAGAGAATGGAGAGAGAAGAGACTGAGAGTCAAAAAGAGGACGATAAAGAGGGGAGCGGGAGCGGGGAGGCTGTGAAATCAGGAAAAGGAACAGGTTTGAACTAAAGAGTTAACACATAAGAACGGCAGGGCTGGGTCTTTCAGTCACTTGGTCCCTATATTAAGACCTGGCTCAGCCCTCACCTTCCAGGTCTTAACTCTGCTGACATGTCCTCAAAGAAGCCCTCCTTGACTCTCAGTCTGTGTTAGGTGCCATTTCTGGGTTCCTGCTCCCCTATCCCAGCCTTGAGCATTCTAAATCTTAATAGAACTGCACTGCAAGCCCCATAAGGGCAGAATCAAGGCTGTCTCAGTTCCACCGAATCCCCAGTCTTGCCCAGCACTGGCTGTTTAAAGGATGGATAGATTAATGGATTTCTTCCCTTCAAGAAATGTTTATTCAGCACCCACTGTGTGACCAGCCCTGCTGTAGGTGCTGGGGATACAGCAGGGAACAGAAAGCCATCTCTGTTCTCATGCAGCTGACATTCAGGTGGGAGATACAGACCCATAAAATGTGGATCTCAGCTCCCAACCAGGGATCAAACTCACGCTCCCTATGGTGGAGGTGCAGAGTCCTAACCACTGGACCTCCAGGGAAGTGCCAGAGATTGGTATTTTAAAAGGGGAGGCAGGGCTTTCTAAGATGACACTAAAAACTAAAGGAGGTGAGGGAGCAAGCCAGGAACACTCTGGGAGGATAGCATGTGCAAAGGCCCCGAGGTGGGCACCTGCGTGGTTCGCTCCAGAAGCAGCCAGGCAGTCAGTGCAGCTCTGGCAACAGGGACAGACCTACAACTGAGGTCAGTGGGATCGTAGGGGCACATTGAGGGTCCTGTGGTCCACAGGAAGGACTTTGGATTTTCTTTTAATGGGAACAAGTAGAGGGTTTCAAGCTCTGAGAGAAGAGATGAAGCAAATGAGACAGAAAAAGCAAAGAATCAGCTGAGATGGACAGCATCCTGTTCAGCTCTGTGTCCAGGGCTCAACAGAGGGCCTAGTATATACGCCCAGAGACAGTGTGTGCAGGAGGGAATAAGAGGCAGATTGACAGAGAAAAGAGTCAGAATGACATTAGCTGGATGGACAAACTCCCAGGGAGAAGCCAGGTTAAGGACCCAGGACGCCCAGGGACAGCAGACAGACAGACACAGACAGACGACAGCCCAGCTGAGAAGTCCCATTCCTTCCAGAGGCCTCCCCACCCGGAAACCTTACCAGGAGCTGGAAAAATCCCCCAGTCGCCCCTGCCCGCCTTGCCCTGTGGCGTGCCCACTCACACCTCAGGCAGAGGAAGCTGGCAGGCCCCACAGGAACCTTTCTATGCGGGGGGAGTAAGGGCGGGCGGGCGCAGGGACGAAGAGAGAGGAGTGGCGGGCGGGCGGGCAGGCAGCGGGCAGCGGCTACACAAAGGCCCCAGTGTCTGCCCCTCCTGCCCCTGGGTACAGATATAAATAATATGTACATATACCTTTATATATATATATCTACCAGTGGGCTGGGGTGGGAGGCTGGGGGCCACACAGTCCCCCCCTAAGGACCCTGGGAAAGGTCTGCTCCTGTGGGGTCTGGGGCCTCAGAGACAGTGACCAAGACTGAGCGGTTCCGGGTGAGGGGGGCTTATAAGGTTTGAGAGAAACAGGAAGAGACTGGCAGATCGTGGCCCCGAGTTAAAAACCAGGTGGCAGAGAGAGTCGGTGGGCTCAGAGACAGACCAGGAAAGGAGAGAAATCAGATTTCCCTGAGAAAAGACAGAAAGAGTCCGAGGTAGATGGGACAGAATGAAGACAAGGGTCATTCCAGAGAATGAACCACAGAGAAATGCAGGTGAGAGGAAGTGGGGACAGAAAGAAGCAGAGAAGCCAGCAGACAGCCAGGGAGCGACAAAAAGCAGGCAGGCAGGCAGGCAAAGGCCAAGGCTGGGGGCTTGGGAAGGTGGGGGACCGTGGGTGGGGGAAAGGTCAGGGCACATCTCCAGTTTAGGGGTGCCGCCTGTGGGGCTCTGGGCCAGCCCAGTCCAGGGCAGGCTAAGGGGCAGGGAGCGGAGGTGAGGGAGGTGGCCTTGCGTTCCGGATCTTGGTGTTTACCTGGGGCAGGCATTGCAAACAGGCGCCCAGCCTGGCCCATGGCAGGGCGAGGGTGGGATGGGCTGGGCCGCAGCTCTGGGCACCAGTGGGCCTGACACGCCCACCTGTGGCCTGGACGGTGAGTAAAACACACGGGACACCTGGGTAGATGGTGACACATAGGGGGACAGACACAGTGACACACAGGGACAGATATAGGCAGACCCAGAGCGTCCGAGACATAAACAGACCCACAGAAGCCAGTGACAGAGACACGCTGTAATAGACACGGTGACAGACACCGGGACACAGGAGCAGGCAAACACGGTGTTGAGCTTAGATGCGGCGACAAAACACAGAGACCGAGGACACAGTCAGACACGCTGCAGACAACGGCAGCGCGGGGACATGCGTGCAGATACCGCGACACAAACACCCACGGAAACCCAGCAACAAGACGCTGATGCCGAGACACACGGGCGCGCACCACACACGCTCACACACTGACCACGCAGATCACGGAGTAACACGGAAGCCTGCAGACGCCATGACAGCGACACGCTGACACCAAGGGACACGCTGACACTGACTCCCGGACTGCTGGCTTCTGGGGTGCCCCTCGGCGTCCGGCTGCGGGGTGTGAGCAGGGCTGAGCACGGGGGAGGGCTCGGGACCCCAGGGCCCCGCTGTGCTGCTCTTACCCCTCTAGAACAGCGCCCTGATTTAGGGCCCCGGCTCTGGGCCTGGGTTCAAGTTCTAGCTCCCCACTCACCACCTGTGTGACCTTGGACAACTTACTTCTTCATGCCTCAGTTTCCCCAGTAATAAAATGGGTGGTGGGAAGGACTGGCTCCATTAACTGTCAGGTGCTTCCACGATGCCAGACTCGTGGTGCGCCTTAGTAACTGTTGTTATTGTTCCGTTTCCTTCCTTCTTCGCCATCATCATCTCACGTTTTCTGAGGCAGGTGGCTCTCTGCTCACAGCAGGGACCCTGCCTTGCCCTGTTTCCCCACCCACGGGCTCCTCCCTTGGACCACGTCACCCACAGCCACAAGCCATGCCCAGGTCCATCTGTCCCAGCCCAGGCTTCTCCGTGTCCCCGTGCTGTCCCTCCATCCCTGACCCCCAGCGTCTTCATGTCTGCCCTGTGTCCCATGTGTGACCGTGGTACTTTTCCATACTGGCCGCCCGCCGGCTGTCCCTGGGGTGGGGGTCACACCTGCCCACGCCGGCCGAGCCAGTGGCCACCAGACACCCTGACGGATGGCCCCACCCTCCCCCCAGGACCCTACAACAACACCCGCCCCTCCGGCCACCTGAGGTCCCCACTGGGGCGGCCTGAGGCCTGAGCCTGGGGACAGGAAGCCCCAGGCCTGGCCGCCCTGAAAGCCTCTTTCAGCCTGGGCCTCCTCCGGCCGCCACCGACTCCTCCTGCGGAATAATATTTGGGCTGTTGGCCGGGGGGCGGGGGCCAGATCCGGAGGCCGCCTGGGAGAAGCCAGAAACCGCAGGGCTTCCTGCCTCGGGCCGGCCGACTCCGGGAGAGACCCCCAGGCCCGAGGGAGGGGGGCGGGCACCAGGGGAGACTGAGGGCCTTTCTCTCGGCACCAGTTGTTTTTTCCAGGAACCGGGAGGAATTCCCCAGCCTGCCCAGGACAGCGAGGCTGGTGGGACGGCTGACGGGGAGCCAGCACGGCAGGGGGCGGGGGGTGACACGCAGCCGGCGGGGCGGGCATGGTGACAGAAATAGAGGGCCTGGCCTGCGAGGTGGCAGGTAGAGGCGGAAACTCAGGGAGCCGGGAGAGGGAGGCCAAAGGAGGAGGAGGAGAGAAGCCGGAGAACCAAGGGAGTGGAGGGAGGCAGACCCCAAGAGAGGAAGACTTAGAGCCCCAAGGGAAGGAGGGAGCATTCAGAGAGGGAGGGAGGGACAGACTCAGAGGAATGGAGAGGATGAGAGAGAGAGAGAGCAAGGCAGAATGTTTGAGAGACAGATGTACAGACGATGTGCGAGCTGCCCACAAACCAAAGGACAGAGATTAAGACAGAGACAAGTAGGGACATAGATGACACTAGGGGACAGACAGATGGACACACAGGAAGTGGGAGAAACACCCCTCTCCCTTCTGTCCTCCGACTGTCTCTCTGTCACCTGCTCATACACACACACACACACACACACACACACACACAGAAACAGCTTTTGGTCTTTGAATGGACTGACTAAATGAATGAGTGGCTACAGAGCCAACAGCCATGAAAAGCAAATACAAACTAAGGAAAAGACACCTGCTCCAGCCAGCCTGGCAGCATGACCTCGGCCCTGGCCTTTCCCATTCAGGGCCTCAGTTTCCACCCTGTGAAATAAGGGCCGTGAAGACCACACCTGTGTTTCCCAGAGAGCCATGCCCTCGGCAACACTGGAGCCACAGATACCAGACTCAGAGCCTAGGCAGACTCAGAGACCTGGACAAATAGAAGCCCCGAGACCCCAAACCCAGAGGCCCCCAGAAGCCCCCCAGCGCCCAAAGGAAGGGTCAGCTCCTTTCCCCCACACCTGCACGTGAAAGAGACAGAGGCACACTAGAGCCAGCCAATATACACTCACACACAGCCACAACAGTGACAGGGATGTGGCAAAGCCAGGCATAAGTCACAGACATAACTCTTTGGAAGACATACAGACAGATGCTGACTCACGGAAGTACACATGAAACGCACAATGACCCACAACGCCAATGTAGGCGTAGGTAGACTCTCTGAGGCAGCAGGCAAGTAGACAAAGGGACATATGGAGACACACATCCAAGTGTGAGACCCAGAGGGTCCCAGGGACAGGTGTGTAAGAGAACCACACACACAAAGCACAAGGCAGACACACAGAAGTCTGGTATCCTGAGACATCTCCAGGAAGCACACGGAAGATGGACGTAGAAACTAACACAGTTAAGGGATACAAGCCACAGATAACACCCACAGCAGACCACCGGGACCTCAATGGCTGTAGCGATACCCTATGACCCACAGAGGCACAGGCGCATGGACGCGTGCACACACACACACACAGCCTCCTTCAGTTGGCACCTCATTTGTCCCTCCTCCTCCTCCTCCTCTCCAGCTTCACCAAAAATTGAGCAGTCCCAGGGCTCTCTGAACCTCAGTGCTAGAGGCATGTGTTGAGAGGGTGGGGGCAGGGAGATGGCCTTGGTCACTTCAGAGCCACCTCCGCCTGCTGCCCCGGCCCCATGGCTGCGGGGGCTGCTATCTGTGAGCAAACTGTCCTTGGGGTCAGGGACAGCAAAGAGCCAAAGGTCAGGTCGATGCCTCCCCCAGCCCTTCCCCCAGAGGTAACCGGCTCTTGGGGGCAGGAAGGAGAGGGGACAGGACACAGCAATTCAGTTGTTTCAGCTTCGAATGCCCCACTGGCTAAGGAAAAGATACATTCAATAAGAGGCAGAAATGGTGCCTTTAATGGTCAAACACAGCCAGTAACCCCCTTCCTCGGCAAGAACCAGACTTTAGTAGAAATCCCCCACACCCTAACCAGTCCTTTCTGGTTTCTCCAGGATCAGAGGGAGAATGGGCTCCAGGAAAAAAACAAAAAACAAAAAACAAGGAGTATCCTCATCTCTACCCCTCACTCAGCTCACACCAGAGACAGGGATGACACGGCCAGCACCGGGGCTGCGGTGGCCACTATCTTGCACAGTGGTACCCGGGTGATGGCAGTCCGTCAATATGGTGGCCATCACAGCACCCAATGGGCCAAAGAAGATGTAACCAAAACGGTGCCACCATCACATCCAGAGGCTCAGCCGAGAGGCTGGGCATCACAGCACCCGAGGAGCCAACCAAGAAGTCATCCCAGAGGGTGGCCATCTGAGGACCCAACAAGTCAACCTCATCACATAGATCAGTATGGCCGTCTTCACAGTACTCAGTGGGCCCACCACGATGTCAGTGGCAGCTATCATAGTACTCAGTGGATCAACACGATGCCCAGTGATGGCAGTCACCATGGTGAGCAGTAGGCGGACCAAGATGTTGACAGCCTGGAGGAGCAAGGCATCCTCGCGGAAAAGGTCAGGCCCTGAGCCCGATGGTATGAGCTACAGCCGGATCCCACCCACCACGCTCCCACCTCACCCCTGCTAGGATGCGTTAAGCAGAGAGCGGGAATAGAGGCCCTGGTAGTAGACCCCAGACTCCCCACCCTCTGCCCCGTAGCCCCCAAATCCCACGTCCAGCTTGGGGGGTGCTGGCGACTGTTCCGACATCAGGTTGTTGATGGAGAAAGGGTGATTGAAGTTGTAGGGCGCATCCAGCTTTAGCTCCCCTGGGAGCTCCAGGCCTGTGAAATAGGGTGTGGAGGGAGCAGCGGGCGAGCCACAGTCCAGAGCCCCCACTTCGTCCCCACCCTGGGCCTCCGGCTCCGGGGGCGGGGGCTGCGGCTGCGGCGTGGAGGCCACAGTGGCGGCAGGGGCGGCGGCCGCGGAGGCCGACCCCGCACTGTTCCTGGAGGCCGAGCTCCCGCCGCCCCCTTTCTTCACCTTCTCCTCCAGCTTGAAGCGCTTCTGGCGGCGTAGGTAGCAGCCGTTCTCAAACATGTTACCTGAGCTGGGGTGCAGGGCCCAGTAGGAACCCTTGCCCGGCTTGTCCGGGGAGCGCGCCACCTTGACGAAGCAGTCGTTGAAGGAGAGCGAGTGGCGGATGGAGTTCTGCCAGCGCTGCTGGTTCTCCCGATAGTAGGGGAAGAGGTCCATGATCCACTGGTAGATCTCGCTCAGGGTGAGCATCTTGCCCGGCGCCTGCTGGATGGCCATGGTGATGAGCGAGATGTAGGAGTAGGGCGGCTTGGCGTGGGCCAGGGGCCGCCGGTACCCCTTCGGCATCTCCTTCCCGTGGACCAGCCCCGGGCCCGGGCCCGCGTACCCTGAGCTGCTGCCTCCACCCGTGCTGGCGCCCAGGCCTGGGAAGGTGGGCCCCAGGGGCGCTGTGGGGGCTGGGGGCGCCAGGGGTCCAGTGGGCAGTGGGGAGGCAGGGAGCCCCCCTGGGGGGTAGGGAGAGCTCAGCGGGTTCAGGGTCATGTAGGAGTTGAGGGGGGCCATGGTGGGTACTGGGGTCACCGGAGAATAGACCTGTAGGGAGAGAAGGAGAGATGGCAAGTGGTGAGCCTCTACTCTGTTGGTAAGCAAAGCGTCGCTGGGCCCATTTTGGGACCCTCTGTCTGTGCGTCTTGCTCTTCCATCGTTACCTGCCTCTGAAAATGGCTGTCTCTTCAAGTCTCTCTCTCTGCCCCCTCTTCACGCACCCCTCTCCCTGACCCCATCTCCCACATCTCATGTCCTGGAGTGCACATGCTTTAAGTGGTTCTCAAAGTGTGGTCCAGGACACCCTGGGGAGTTGTCTGAGACTCTTCTTTGGGGATCAGCAAGGTCAAACCATTTTCGTATAATGCTAAGATGTGACTAACCTTTTTCACTTGGTTACTCTCACGAGCGTACAGTGGAGTTTTCCAGAGTCCACATGACATGGAATATTGCAACAGACCAAACGTAGAAGCAGCTAGGAAAATCCAGCTGGCTTCTCCTGAACCAGACACTAAAGAGACGGGCAAAAATGCCACTGTGCCACTCCTCCCCTTCAATGTCCTGAAATACAGTTATTTTAATAAAAATACACACTGCTTATACTAACACATTGTTGCTATTTTTAAATGAATGAATGCCTATTTTTAAAATGTCTCAGTTTTCACTTTGAATGTGGTAACAACCAATATAACCCTGATCAATAAAAACTGTTTGGGGTCCTCAATAATTTTAAGAGTGTGAAGAGGTCCTGAGACCAAAAAGAAAACAAAAAAATTGAGAACTGCTGATTTATCTAATAGTGGAATCTACGTGTGTCCTTTCTAACCATCTTTTAGGTTATAAAATCATAGCTTTATAAGTCAAAGCACCTGAAAATCAGAAATCACATATTTCCACCTAATATATGTCATCTGTTTATTAAATGTCATCAAATCTAAGCTTCAGTAGTATTTTAAGTGTCAATAAGAATGGAAAAAAACATTGTCAATTATAATCCCCAGACACCACTGACTGTAAAATCCATTCCATTTTCAGAAAGGTTCAAATGGGGGGAAAACATACATCTTCTCTCAGGGAAATAAGGTAGACATTGCTATGTCTTTGCAAGTAACTATCTTGTCTCTCAAATATTCAACTGACCACCTACTGTGTGCCGGGCACTACTCCAGGCACTTCCCAGGAAAGTTCTGCTCTCATCCTTGTGACCACACTATGGGGGAGGCGCTATCATGACACCCATTTTTCAGCTGAGCAAGCTGAGGCCCCAGAGAGGTTGTCCAGGAGTCACACAGCAAGGAAGGAGAAGAACTGGGATTCTGAATCCAGGCAGTCTGGCTCCACATGGGTGTTCTAGATCTAGCTACAAAAGCAGTGACTAAGACTCGGAAATGCCTGCTCTCAGGGAGCGTCAGTCTAGCAGGAAGTGAACAAGGTAAGGAAGCAAAGTACAAAGCTTGGTGGATGGGGACTTCTCATTCTGTGAGCATTTATCCCTTTCATCCAGTCTTCCATCCATTCTCTGGCAATATTCCATCTGTCTGTCTGTCCTGCTTCCTGTCCCGGGGGGTAGGGTGGGTCTCATGGCACTGGGGGTGCTGCTCTAGCTCTGATGGGAACCACCACTGAGTCAGTGTGTCCCATCTCACCCCTCTGTCACTTAAGAGTCTGCACAGACCAAGGCCCAGAGGGAAAAAGGAACTGCCAGGATCACTCAGGGAGCCAGAGACAGGTGGTAACCAACCCCAGGTCTGCATTCCAGTAGAGAAACTCTCCCCTGTCTTTTCGCGTGTCTATCCAGGTAGCTCTTTCTACTTAGGTCTCTTTGACTCTCCCTGTCGGCATTCTATGTGTCTGTTCACCTCCTTCCCCGTCTCGGTACCTCTACACTCCTTCCCTCTCTCCCTCCCTCCTCTGTCTCTCTCTCCCCGCCTCACCCCCGCCCCCACGCTCTCTCCCTTTATCTCCGTCTCTCTCCTCCATCTCTTTCTCTCCCTCCTCTGCCTTTCTTTTCACATAAAAAGACACTCACAGCCCCCACCTCTCTCTTCCTCTGCCCCCGCCCATCTCCCTCACATCTCTTTCTCCAGTCCTTGGAACTCTCTCTGATTACCTTCCTCCTTTCCCACCCACCCCTCTTTCTTTCTCCTTCAGTACATCTTTGCATCTCTCTGCCCCTTCCCTGGGCACCACCGTCTCTCTAGAAGTCTCACATTGAAATTGGAGCCACAGCTATTCCCCTCCCCCATGCACTGGTCTCCCCTGTGGTTGGCTGGCTCTGGTCCCTCCCCAAAAGTAAGGGAAAAGGGTCCTTTGGAGAGAGGGGAGGTGTCGGAACTCAGGGGGATCCACAGAGAGAGTTCCTGAATCCCTCTATGACCCCTGACACTTCTCCAGCTCAGTCAGACTCTTGTATTGCAGAGGAAGACAGACTGGGACCCCAGAGCCCTTCTTTTCTGGCTCCCCACCCACACGGAAGTCCTTCTTGAGGTCTGACCTCAAGCCTCCAGCTGCCCTAATCCACCGTCAGCTTTCACACGCCCCGGGGCTGGGATGAACCCCCAGTGTCCGGGTCTGAACCGGATCTCCCCTGTGAGGGCGGGGCTGAGACTGGGGGGGAAGCCCTGAGGGGACCTGCACCCCCACCCCAGGAGGCTGGAATTTCTCCCCTTTCATTTCCTTATTGTCTCTGGAGGAGGGTGTGACAGGGAGCAGAGGGAGGCGGTGTGAAGCCAGAAGCTAGTTTCTAATCCTGGTCCCAGCCTAGGACCTCAGGTGGCCCCTACACTCTGAGAGGCTTTAGGTTCTCCATCTAGAAAATGGGGTTGGGGGAGCAGTTGGACCAGCTGACTTGTGAGAACTGGGGGGATGCCTGAGGACTAACTTTCCAGTTTCTCTTCAGACAAAGAGCTAGCCTGGTGGAGAGGGGTGCCATGACCCCAGCAGAAGGGTGCGGTGGGCAAGAAGCAGTGTGGGGTTCCCCCCAGTGCTCAATTGCTGAGTGAGTGCAGAAGTTTCTCCTCTCATTGTTCTGACCCAGGTGGAGGAGGTGATTTTGTTGATGGGAAGGTTGAGGAGACCCTCACACAGTACGTCCATTTCCAGCCCCCTACATGTCATCTCTTCCAAAATATGCCCCCAAATGATGACCATCTCTAGACTGTCCCTCAATTTCAGAGACAACTTCCACACTCCTTGTCCCCTAAGCTTCAGGCTGTGCCCCAAATAATGATTCCTTAAGCCTAGAGCCCTGCAATTTACTTTTTAAGATACACCTCCAAAACACTGATTTGTAGTTGGTATCCTTAGAGCACACCCCCAGGATCTGAACTATGCAAGGCGTTCAGCTGAGATTCTCCTACTGTCTGGAAGCCTCCACCACCAACCTGGTCTCTGCCTTCCCCACCCTAGAACCGACATCGCCTCCACCTCTCAATGCTCTCAATCCCTTCCCTGCCCCACCCCACGTGCACCTCACACCTCCACAGCCCCAGGACTGGCCCCTCCTGGGCACCTTGCCAAGCCTTGCAGGCCTGGGTATCCAGGAGTCCCACCCTACAGCTTCAAACCCCAGACCCAGAACTCAGGCACGCTGGGGCCCATGTAAACCCCAGATCTTAGTGTCTTTGGAGAACTCAACCCCTGCAGTCCCACATCCCACCTCAAGCCCACAGTCCCCATCCAGGTTAGAAACCCAAGTATCCAGACCCCCATAAACTTCTGACTAGGAGCCTGTCCCGCCTCCACTTCATAATGTTGACTAGAGAGCAAGCAGGCTAAGACGGAGTCCTTGCAGCAAGAGGAATGCAAGTTAGACCTGGGGAAGGACTTTCCATCAGCTAGGGCAAGCGAATTATTATTCTCTGCCCCCTATTCCAGGGAAGTCTCATCCTGTCCGAGATGGGACTGGTGAGGACATTAGCAATTTGTGGAGATCAGTGGAAGGTGGGGTGGGTCGGGGGTGGGCGAAATCTGAAACCCTCCAGACTCCAGCAAGGAGAATCCCTGCTGAGGGTTTCTCTAATAACACTTAGACCCCTGAAGTTCAGCTGGGAGGGGTGAGGGTCAAGAGTAGGGACCTGCTAGGTGGAGACTGACCCCCTCTGCTGCCAGTGCTGTTGCCCCTACCCCCTGCTCTCAGGATCCCGACTGTGACTGCATCTGGAGCCTTATCTATCTGAGCCCCAGCTCTTAAATTACCTGTTATTTCACACTCTGCAAACCAAGCTTCATGTCTGACCACCTTCATCTCTTATCCTTGAGCACCTACCCCTATTTCTAACTTTAAAATAGAACTCAACCCCAGTCCTTATCCCAGAACCCCAATTCTTACATCTACCCCAGACCCCCATCTTTAACACTAAATTCTAACCCTGAACTCTCAACTCAGACTCCTCTTAATGGTGACCTCCCTCTCCCATCTCTTATTCACTATATTTCTCCCTAATGTTGAACCCGGTTGCCTAATCCCTCAGCTCTGTCCGTATCCCGGAGCTCTGATTCCTATCTTTGGTTTATTCATTTTAATTCCTTTTACTTTGGGTCCCTGACACTCAGCCCTCACGTATGAGCTATGACTTGACCCTTGGCAGAATCTTCCTTACTCCCATTTAAGCCCTCACGGCGACAAGCCTGCCTAAACCGCGCTCCCATGCATTGTCCCCCGTCTCTGACTCCTTACACCTGGTCTCCGTGTGTCCAGTTCCCCCGCTCTCAGGTTCTATTTGGGGCCACCGTTGGAGTCCACACCCAGGTCCTTACCCCCATTTAACCCCGCACCCTGATTCCTGCCCGCCCCCCCTCCCCCGCCAATTCCCGCTCCGCCATCCCCGAGGACACACCTCGCCCGCCTCCGGGTAGTAGCTCCACTCGGCCAGGTCGTGGGCCTCCATCTTCACCGAGCCCAGCATCCCCCGGGCCTGCGCCCCCACCCGCCCCCGCTCCGGCCCGGGGAGAACCGAGAGTTTCGGATCTCTTGGCCGGCACTGCCCGAGTTCCGACCCGCGCCCGTCCGTCCGACCGCCCAGGGTCCCAGTCGTCCTGGGCGCCGCGGGAGGCGGCCACGCTTTATAGCCGGGACACCCCCGCCCTCCCCCGCCCTGGGCTCCCCTCCCGCCTCCCCGAGGGCGGTGCGCCCGGATTGGGGCGCCCCCTGCGGGATTGCGAGGAGACAGACCTCAGGCGCCGGGATCCGCAGCCCGGGGACGAGAGAGCTGGGGACGGCTGAAGAGTGCGGGAGCTTTAACTGGGAAACAATTGCTCATGCTAAAAGCCTCGAGGGCAGAACTCTAGGTCGCTTCTACTTAGGGTTTTCATCATCTCAACTGGAGCAGGCGAACAGCCAGCAAGACTTGTTGGAGTGGAAAGGGGGCTCAGAACCGAGTGGTCTCCAGAGTGGTCTCCGCTGTGTTACTATTACTATAAAGACCGGTAGGAGACCCTCGAAACCACATTTCCCTTTGGACGGACTGGAAGACTGAAGCGTCTGATAACTGGAAGTGCTCCAGATTGTGTAAATGGCCAGGACACAAGGTGGAGGGGATCGGGGCCTCTGCTCAGATCCCACTGAGACTGCAGACAACCTGCAAGACCTAGGAGCTTCGCCTACCCGACTCTGTTCAATCAAACATCAGCCGTCCAGGGAACGAGAGTCTCCGTGAACTCCATTTCCCAGAAGCCTCCAGCCCCCTTTCCGTCCCGCCTCCTGTCACAGGACTACATTTCCCAAGAGGCATGGCGCCCGAAAGCCGGAAATGAAGGTCCGCCCGGGCTTCGCAGAGGGGGAGGGCGGAAGGCCGCTAGCGCGGTAGGGGCGGAGGCGCTGGTACAGAGTGGACTCCATTTCCCAGCGATCCGCCGAGTGCTGTGATTGCGTAGTGTCACGGCGGCGAGCGGAAGATGGCGGCGGCGTCTGTGAAGAGGCGCTGCTGAGGGGGCGCGAGGGGGACGGAAGCCGGAGCCGCGGTGAGCGGGGGGCGAGCAGCGTGGGCGCCAGGGACGAAGGGAGGAAGGACTCTGAAAGGCTAGGGGCGCTGTCGGGGGCAGTGAGGACACTGAGAGGAGAAGGGAGCAGTGACGCTCGGGACCCCAGTTTCTGCCCAGCTTTTGGACCCAGCCGTGGCTCCCCAGTACCCTCAGGGCAAAGTTCCAGCGTGGCCGCCAAGGCGCGTCCGCACCCCCCGGCCTCAGCTGTACCAATTTGTTGGTCCCTCTTTTCGCCCAGCTGCACTGGCCTTTCGATTTCCTCAAACTCGCCATACGCTTTCCCGCCTCAGGCTTTTTGCACATGCCGTCCCCTCTGTCTGCAACATCCTTTTACTCATTCCGCCTGGCTGACTCCCATTCATCTTTCTGATCTTGGCACCAACGTCACTTCCTCTGCGAAGCCCTCCTTTCCCGCCCTCCATCCCGAAATCCGCCTGTTGGACGATCTCATAGGTCGCTGTTCCTTTCCTTCATGTCACTGGGGGGTCTCACTTGTTATTGAACCTTTATTTGTGTGGCTTGTTAGTCCTGTCTGTGACCATGAGCCCCACGGTGGGTAGGGACTGGGTGTCTGTCGGTCTCCGCTGTGTTCCCAGCACTGCGGAATCGCGCTGAAAACTCCCAGTTAAGGTTCGTTGAATGAATGAACGATTCTCGGGGGGCCACTCTGTGTATGTAAGGGAAGTCGTCGTACTCCAGGTGGAAGTGGGGCGGCAGGACTCTATAAGGAGCACAGCGAGACGGAAGGGAAAACGATGATTACTGTTGATAGCAAAAGACTACAAACCACCCCCAGATGTTATTTAGTAGGGAGATTGGCAGGGAAAAAACGGATAGCCGTCAGAAAATAAAATATGAAACTGTAAAAAGGAATGAGGGAAGGGGGTAAAAAAGGAACCAGAGACAAAGAATGTACTGCAGCATATATTAAGGGAAAAGCAGAATGGAAAACAGTGTTTATCATATGCTTCCTTTTTGACAAAAGTAGAGGAAATATTTGAAAGTGAAAGTCGTTCAGTTGTGTCCGACTCTGCGACAGTCCATGGAATTCTCCAGACCAGAATACTGGAGTGGGTAGCCTTTCCCTTCTCCAGGGGATCTTCCTAACCCAGGGATCGAACCCAGGTCTCCCGCGTTGCAGGTGGACTCTTTACCAGCTGAGCCACAGGGAAGCCCAAATGAAGTAAGGATATACATTTAAAAAAACCAACAGTGGAAGAGGAAGGACACCAGGTAAAAAGTTTGGGTGACTCAGTGTATTCTTATCATGAAAAGAGAAGAAAATTCATCATGAAAGCGTTCATTGTGTTCTGCTGGGAAACAGCAGTATACTGAATTGTTGGGTGGCTGTGACCTTTAATTTGCATGAACAGAGCTGGGGGGCAGGGGAAGCAGTTCTTTTTAGAGACGCAGTCCAGTGCACTACTGAGAAGGCTAGGTTCTGCAGCCAGGCTGCTGGGTCTGCATCTTACAAGTTATGAGCCTTTGATCAAGTGATTTTACTTCCTTGGATTTCATATATCCACATCTGTAACATGAGAATTGGGGCTTCCCTGGGGGCTCAGTGGCAAAGAATCTGCCTGCAGTGCAGGAAACTGAGGTTTAATCCCTAGGTTGGGAAGATCCCTTGGATGAGGAAATGGCAACCCGCTCTAGTATTCTTGCCTGGGAAATCCCCTGGTCAGAGGAGCTTGATGGGCTATAGGGTGTTGTGAGGTTTAAATAAATTACTGGGTGAGAATTGTGCCCAGCGCATATTAAATGTTCAATAAATATTAGCTGTTATTTTTCAAGCATTCCCAGAGCCAAAGGGCAAACTAAGGGATAGTGAGGGATACTAAGCCCAGTGATTGTTGAAGCCCTTTGACATTTACTCAGCAGATTTTTTTTTTTTTTTAATCTTTTGGTCACACTGCGTGGCATGTACGATCTTAGTTTCCTACCAGGGATCAAACCTGTGTCCCCTGCATTGGAAGTTCAGAGTCTTAACTGCTGACCACCAGGGAAGTCACACTCAGTAGATTGTTATTGAAAATTTACTAGATGACTTCCCTGGTGGCTCAGACGGTCTGCCTACAATGCTGGAGACCTGGGTTCAATCCCTGGGTTGGGAAGATCTCTGAAGAAGGAAATGGCAACCCACTCCAGTATTCTTGCCTGGAAAATCCCATGGATGGAGGAACCTGGTAGGCTACAGTTCATGGGGTTGCAAAGAGTTGGACACAACTGAGTGACTTCGCTTCTTCTTCACTCAGTGCCAAGCACTGTTCCATGCTGGGGATAAAGTGAACACCCGCACCTCTTCCCTCATGGAGCTTATAAATATGTAGTGTGTTTATAATGATCCATACCATGGAGAAAAACAAAGCGACACAGACGGTGAGGGAGAGTAAATGGAAATTTGAAATCAGATGGTCAGAGGAGACCTCGCTGCTGGGATATTTGAGTTGAGACCTGAAGGAGATAAGGAGGAAGGGAGCTGTGGCAGTATCTGAAGGGAGGGGTAATCCAGGTAGAAGGAAGAGAAGCACAAAGGCTTAAAGGAAGGGGTATGTTGGTGCGGTGACGAGGAGGCCAGAGTGACTGGAGCAGAAAGAGCCAAGAGAAAGAGCAGAAACAGAAGAGCCAGCTCACGTAAGGTCTGCCCGGCCGTGGTGAGGACTTAACTTGGCTTTGACTCTAAGCAAGATGTGGGGGTGACAGGCAGCAGGGAGACCAGGAAGGAGGCTGTTGGACAGTCATTCATTCAGCAGATACCTGTTGAGTATAAACTGCTGTGTACGGTATATTATGGTTCTTTCAAAAGATGCATCTTTTTCACTTCCTCAAATTATTAACAGTTTTCTGCAATAGCCTTCAGATCTCTTTCCCTGCACGTGAAAATAGCTATACTTAATGTTTACTATGTGTGTTAACTCAGCTAATCCTCACAATAGTTCTGGGAGATCACCACTGTTGCCATCCCTGATTTACAGAAGAGACAGCTGAGAGCCAGCTGTTTCTTGCCTTGACAAAAATCAGTTGGATCGTATACATTCCTCTGTGAGGCAGCAGAGTGTCACTGTCATCTTTTCATGATGATAGTTCTTTGAGACCCATCCTTTTTTTCCCTATTTCCTCCCTTTTCTGCTTTTTGGGTTTTCCTTCCACTCTTTTTTTTTTTTTTTTAACAAATACATATATTTTGCCTTTCTTTTGTGAAAAGGGAACATAGAGTAAAGATTGCCTTCACTTTGTTTTTAATTTAGTATGTGCTGGAGCCCACTGTCTATCAGCACACAAAAAGATTTGCCTCATTCCTTTTTACAGCTGTGTAGTATTTTATTTTGTGGATGTATCACAGTTTTTCAGCCCGTCTCCCTATTTGAGAAGACTCGGGTTGACAGCGGTCATTTGCTACTGGGAATAGTGTTGTAATTGATATCCTTCTTATTTCTTGATTTTTGCCAGTGTGACTTTGGGAGAGATGTCCAGAAATATCCCCCACTTCTTTTGAAACACAGTGTCATAATATTCCAGAAATTGGCAGAAGTGTAATTTGTTTGATTAGGCCTTCTCTGATGTATTGAGTACTGACCTACTGTGTGGAGGACCCAGCTGGAGAGACGAAGGGCACTGAGACCAGAGAGAGGTGGCTGCTCTGCGTGCATCTCTTCAGTCCTCCAGCGGTTGTTTGTGGTCAGCCTGCTCTCTGTAAAGTACTGGAGGTGAGGCTTGGTTCTCCACGGGGTACAGCCTCTGAGCCAGGAGACATCAGTCTCCCCCAGATTATAGCCCCAAGAATACATACAGTCAGATCCAGACTCTGGAAGGAGGAGGGGCTTGAAAGGACCCAACAGGCTGGGAAGGAGGGTTGGGTCCTTCACAGACAGTGGAGTAACGGCCCAGAGCTTGCTCCATCCTCCTCTCCAGCAGGTACCGGGCCGCAGCCATGGCAGCCAGCAGTGGGGACAGCGTCACACGCCGGAGTGTGGCATCACAGTTCTTCACTCAAGAGGAGGGGCCTGGCATCGATGGCATGACCACATCAGAGAGAGTGAGTACCGAGAGAGAGGTGTGGAGTGGGGAGGCCCGGGCCCTCTCTGGGGGCACCACCCCTAGCTGGAAGATCTCAGGAGTGCCGTAGGAGCTGGGCTGACCTGCCTTCCACCCTCCTTCCAGGTGGTAGATCTCCTGAACCAGGCGGCACTGATCACCAATGACTCAAAGATCACAGTGCTCAAACAGGTGAGGGGAAGAGGGTGACGCTGGGCTAAGCAGGACAAGAGGAGCCGGGATGGGAGCCTCGGCAAAGAGGGCACGGGTACTGACGCTAGCATCCGCGTCTAAGCGCTCGGGATATGGCACTCAGCGCTGCTCGGCCACACCATCGTTTAATTCTCACAAAAGCTCTCTGAGGCAGGGTAATTTCTTCTCTGTTTTAGAGAAAGAAGTAGAGTCTCAGAGCTTAAATTAGCCCAAGGTCACTCTGCTAGGACCTGACAGAACTAGGACCTGAATGCTGGATTCAGACTCCAAATGCTATGCTTTTGATCCTCAAGTTTCTTCTCCACCAGAGTCCTGTCCAGTGGGGAGGACCTGCAGGTGACCCAACAGTGGGGACTCAGAGTAGGCAGGGCTGACATGGAGGCGCCTTGGGGGGTGTGGGGAACCTAGAGGGGGCTTCTGACCCAGCCTAGTGGCGGGAAGTCAGGGAGGGCTTCCTGGAAGAGGGAGGTCTGAGCTGAGACCTGGAGGAGAAGGAGAGAACCAGGCCAAGGGAAAGAGGGAGAGTGTCTTGAGCAGAGGGCAGAGTAGCTTGTACAGAAGCAAAAGAGGATGAGGAATTAGGGGGTGCTGAGTGTGGTTCAGAACAGGAGGCAGGTGGAGTTCAGGGGACCCCAGTTCTACCTGTTCTGCACGCCACCCCACCTCAGCAGTGAGTGGGGTTCTGACGGGGCCTCCCTTATGGGGTCGTTGTCAGGGCTGTTCACCAACAGTGCCTTGGCTCGTAGGCAAGAGCTTCTGTGAGAGTGTTTTTGGGAGGGGCTTATTCCAAAGAGCCTGGCAGGTATTACACAAAGGCCTCAAGAAATGGGCTCTCCCTGTGATAAAATGCCTGCTGAATTGCAGCAGTTTAATGGGGAGTAGAAACAGAAGGGGCGTGGAGAGAATTGCTGGATGAGCCTCAGGAAGGTAGGAGTCCCACGGCACCTCTCACGGTCACTGGTCCACTAGGACCTGCGCCGCCTTGTAGCATCTTCTTCTTAAAGCCTCACAGTAGCCCTGTAAGCTAGTCCACTAGGACCTGCGCCGCCTTGTAGCATCTTCTTCTTAAAGCCTCACAGTAGCCCTGTAAGCTATTGTTTCTGGTTCCCATTTTGCAGAAGGGTAGACTGAGGCTCAAGGGAAGCCGCTTGCCTAGGCCATGCTGGGAGTTGAGCTGAACCTGAGCTGAACGTATCTGCTGCCCCCATGCGGGTTTCTCCTCCGCGTGCCTGTCTGTACTGACCGGCCCCTGGTTTTATATTTGTGTCCCCCTCTTTCCCGATGTGCCTCCAGGTGCAGGAACTGATCATCAACAAAGATCCCACACTACTGGACAACTTCCTGGATGTGAGTGGCCAACAGGAGAGAAGGGGTATGGGTGTAGGGATAAGGGAGGGGATCCTGGTGCAACTCTGACCCACCTTCCTCCTGACCCTGGCAGGAGATCATCGCTTTCCAGGCAGACAAGTCCATCGAAGTGCGCAAGTTTGTCATCGGCTTCATCGAGGAGGCTTGGTACGGGGCGCTGCAGGGCACGCGTGGAAGCGCCCCTGCTGGAGTCGGCCTCTCGGGCTCCTGGCCTGCTCCTGCCCTGAGAGTCTTGCCCTCCGCTTCCCACACGCATTCTCCCTCCCCGATTCCCCAGCAGATACTTAATAAGGTCCAAGTCTCAGACTCGTCCACTCTTCCTCTGCTTCTTTGACACTTCACATCTACATCATCAGTAAGGACTGCCGACTCTGCCTCCAGACTGTAAACAACATCCGACCATTTTTCAACCATTTCCCCTTGCTGTACCAAACATTTTTTATTCAATCCTCACACATGGGATTCTTTGTTTGGCCCATTTAACTGAAGAGAAAACTATGAATCAGAGAGGTGAAGTGAGTTTCTTAAGGTCACACAGCCAGTATGTGGCAGTGCTGGGATTTTAACCCATGTCCATAACACCATTGCCCAGATGCTCAATCTCCCATCTTTTACTGGGAGAGTTTTTTTTGTCCAATTGAGGTATACTTGATTTATAGTAACATATTAGTTTCAGATATACAACATGGTGATTCAAATTTTTTATAGATTATATTCCACTCAGCTATTGTAAAATATTGACTATATTCTCTGAGCTGTACAATATATCCTTGAAGTTTATCTATTTTGTATGAGGTAGCTTGTACCTCTTAATCCCCCTCCCCCATCTTGCCCCTCCCCCATTCCCTCTCCTCACTGATAAACGCTAATTTTGTCTTTTTTTTAACATGTTAGCATATATAGCACTTTTGATTTTTAAAAATTTAACTGTTTTTCCAAACAAGCAAAAAAAAGTGATATTTTTTTGAGGTATAGTTGATTTATAATATATTAATTTCAGGTAAGTAACATAGTATTTCAGAATTTTCATAGATTACTGGGACAATCTGTGGTATGTTTTCTGAGTTTGCCAAAACACTTTTTGTTCCAGATATGTATCACATGACTGCTATGTGCCAGGCATTTGTGTCAGGCTATAGAAATAGAACTGGATAAAAACAGATATTGTTTCTGCCTTCATGTAGCTGATGGTTGAGTTTCATATTTTTTGACTGATTAGCTTAATATTTAACATAAAATTGTAACGTGATGTAAAAATTCACATTCTGAGCTCTGGGTATAGCCTTGAATTTATTCATTCACTGAACAAATATTTATTGAAGGCCTTTTCATTCTTTCCTTCAACAAAAAATGAGAATCTGCTAGTACTCGGATGGGAAAGAATCCCCTACTTTCAGAGCCCTCCATCTTAGGTAAACAAATTAGTAAACAGAACTCATGATTACATAAGACAGAGTGCTTTAAAATATTAATGACTAATATTTGTTGAATGCTTTCTTATACCCTTCTAAGAGCTTTACATGTATTGTTGCAGTTTTCACAACAGGCCTCCAGGCCTATTCAAAATGAGACAAAGGTGCTTGTTCAGATTCACACCCGTGGTCTGGCACTGCTGCCTCTTAGGTGAACTGTGGGCCCTAATAGCACGAGAGAGTGGGCGTTGCAGGACCAACCTAGACCACGGTCGAGTTCACCTATGTCCGAAGGTACCAGATGCTGGCAGACACGACGGGTGCCTATCTGCCTTCCAGTCTTCTGACACACTGGCCCTGATTTCCCTTTCCTGGCAGGCCGCAGGCTCCCATCACCTGTACAAAGGCTACCTTGACCTTGCCTTTCTTCTTCCATCCCCAGCAAGCGAGACATTGAGCTGCTGCTGAAACTGATCGCGAACCTCAACATGCTGTTGAGGGATGAGAATGTGAATGTGGTGAAGAAGGCCATCCTCACCATGACCCAGCTCTACAAGGTGGCCCTGCAGGTAGGGGCTCCCTGCCCGCCTGGGGTTGCCCCAGCCTGACAGGCCTCATTCGCCTCTTAGAGCCCACAACCAGCGTCATATCCCGTCTTCCGAGGTCAAGATGTGCTGTCGATCTTTAGGGACAGACAACGAGGGGCTCTGAGTTCTAAAGGCCCAGGAGTTGCCATTAACCCATCTTTCCCTGCATCCATCCATCCATTTATGCATTCCGCAAACGGTCCCTGAGAACCAGGTCTTGTGACCAAATGGGCCAGCTGGGTCCACACTGTGGTGCGATGTACATTAACATTATTGAGAGGAAGAAATCCATTTACTCTCTTGCCACCACCTTGAGAGGTCGGCATTGTTGTTCCTTTGGCCTCTTTAAGATCTGAGCCTCCAACACTCAGCCTTGTCACTACCTCTGAACCTTATGAGGGCAGGACCAGGCCTGGCGTGGTCACCACTGGGTCCTGTCCCCCGCATCACCTAGCCCAGGGCCAGGGACGGAGTTGTAATTCAGTGAACATGTCCCCAGTGAATGTATTTATCATCGTTGATGGATCTCTGAGTTGTGGTGGAGTTGGTGATTGGTGTCTTGTCCCCATCTGCCTGTCTGTCTGCCCCTCCCCGGCCCACACACAGTGGATGGTGAAGTCACGGGTGATCAGTGAGCTCCAGGAGGCCTGCTGGGATATGGTGTCGGCCATGGCTGGGGACATCATCCTGCTGCTGGACTCTGACAACGACGGCATCCGTACCCATGCCATCAAGTTCGTGGAGGGCCTCATCGTCACCCTCTCGCCCCGCATGGCCGACTCGGAGGTGCCCCGACGCCAGGAGCACGACATCAGCCTGGACCGCATCCCTCGTGACCACCCCTACATCCAGTACAGTGAGTGCCCCGTCAGCTGCTCCCATTGGCCTGGCACTGCACCAGCTCCCTCCTCTTCCTTCCCCCTTTCCCCCTCTCTTCTTAGTTTTTCATTTCTGGAATCAGTTTAATACAGCCCTGATGCCACGTTCAGATCTCAGCGTTACCGCTCTTACTCACGTGAGCTGGGGCAAACTACTACTTTCTGAACTTTGTCTTGCTTTTGTAAAATGAAAGTGGTAATGGTACCCTTCCAGGCTTGTAGTGCTGTTCCATGAGAATGTGAGCACTCAGTAGTAAATACCAGCTGGTTACACAGTTTTTCTGATTGCAAACTATAAAAGTAGCACAGGCACGTTTTAGTGTCAGGCAATAAATACGGAGGAGTAGAAAGGGAAATTACTTCCTTCCCCGGTCCTGCTCCTCAGAGATGAATACCGCTAAGAGTATTGTTTCCTTTCGGACCTTTTCTCTGCAAAGACAGGTATTTATATGTGTGTGTTCATAGTTTCTGTGTTTGTTGGGTTTATTGTTTACAGAAAACAGGGCCATTCTTAATACTCCCAGCTGAGAGGCATGAAAGTGGAATGGCTTGTGTTTGAATCCCTGCTCTGCCTTTGAGCACCCGACCTGTTCTCTCTGAGCCTGTTTCTTCATTGGTAAATCTGGAGTCGTTACTATGGCATCTCCTTTAGGGTGTTAGTACGAGCTTTTTGGTGAGTTTATATGGCTGGCGTAGTAAGCGTTCCACAGATATTAGATGTTCTTCTGGATTGTTTGACCACGTTTTGAACTCAACAAAAATTAAGTTGCATCTTTTCCAAACAGTATCATGTTCAGATGTTACAAAATATTCCATTAGAATGCCTATATTACATTCTCTATTTTATTCACTGTTTTGTATAATGTCGGATCCAGTAGGTTTTTGCATGATAAATGTCAGGAAAGATACTTGCCACAGTTGTTTAGAGTTAACTTTTGGTGACTGGATCAAGGAACATGGTGGTTCAGAGAATTTCAAGTCCTTTATCTGTGTGTTGCCACATGTATACATATTCAGAGTTTTGCATCAGTGCAGTTCAGACAGATTCCTTATAGTTGGATATGTTAAATTATTTCTACTTTGTCAGTATTGCAAGCCCATGCTTTGAGCGTCATCTCTCGATTTTTATTAATAGTATTATAGTCAAACTCATCACGCACTAAATCTCCTGAGTTTTTTCAGCCAGTCACAGCCATCCATGTATGAGGATCTATCTCCTTTTGGTCCCAAAGACTGCTCTCTCTGGAGGCCAGGGAGAAAGCCCCCTACTAACTGGTCCTCTTCTCTCCCTTGTTAGATGTGCTGTGGGAAGAAGGCAAGGCAGCCTTGGAGCAGCTGCTCAAGTTCATGGTGCACCCTGCTATCTCCTCCATCAACCTGACCACAGCCCTGGGCTCCCTGGCCAATATTGCCCGCCAGAGGCCCATGTTCATGTCGGAGGTGATTCAGGCCTATGAAACCCTCCACGGTAGGTTGGTCCCCTCCCCTACTTCCCCTGTCCACAGACCAGTCTCCTCTTTTCTGAGAAAATGTGGGCTAAATATCAGGCCTCTGAAGCATTCATCATCGTCAATCTAGTAGGTTATGGACATAAGGAAGGATTCTCCAGATTAGACACATATCTATCAGTGATTGCAGGTGACAGAAACGTAGTTCAGAGCTGCTTTTAACACTGAGGTATGTGTGGGTGAAGTGACCTGGTGTCTTAAGTACTTCAAATACTTCAGCTCTTCCCCTGTCTCCCCTAAAAAAGCAGGAGGAGAGATGTGCCAAGATCAGCAAAATGTTGATGGCTACATGGTGATTCATTACCCTGGTCTCTACTTCTGTGCATGTGTGAAACTGAAAGGTGTGGGGCTGAGGCGTGAGTGTGTGAAGATCAAGAGTCCCTCTCCCTCTCCTGGTTCTAATGTGTCTCTTTCCTAGGGTAGAAAAGATGGCCCCCAATTGTTCCAGACTTCCATTCCATCTTCTTGGCAACCCCATGGGAAAGAGAATGTCTCCTTCCCAGCCATTCCAGCAGAGGTCCAAGGGCTCATTGTTTCTGATTGGCCAAGAAGACATTGTGAACCTATCTCCCAACCAATCACAATGGTCAAGGAATTGCAGTGTTCTTACTGGCTCTGAGGCTCTTGCCCCCTTGGACTGAGAATGGAGCCGGGGTGGTTCCCTCAAAGGAAAATGAGAGTGTTGTTGGCTGAGGAAGTGGGAAAGGATGCTGGGCAGGCACAGTTGCAGGCATCCTCTTTTGCTGTGGAACAGGAGAGACTCACCTCTCAAGGTGATTGTTAGACGTTTGAAGGTCATTCTGGTGTCAGGGACCAACAATGAACTGTTGTGGCAGCTCAGTTGAAACATTCTGCAGGTGATTATTGCTTTCCCTAGGAAAAGTGTGATGGAATTTCCAGACCAAAGGTAGAGGGAGATGAGACTTAATGTTTAATAAAAGGGAGGCTGGGTTTTCTGTTTTAAGGTTGACTAATACCGAGGGAGACCTCTCAGGGGAATATCAGCTTGTACAGGGGGAAGGCCATAGTAGATCTGAGAGTGAAGGAGCTCTGCCAGGAGATGCCCGCCACCACTGCCCAAGGTGGGGCTTAGGAAGGCAGGTGGGCAGGGCACCGTGAGCTCTGTCCACAGCATAAAGCTCATGCTACTTTGCTCACAGCCAATCTGCCCCCAACGCTGGCCAAATCTCAGGTGAGCAGCGTGCGTAAGAACCTCAAGTTGCACCTGTTGAATGTGCTGAAGCACCCAGCGTCCTTGGAGTTCCAGGCTCAGATCACCACCCTGCTGGTGGACCTGGGCACGCCTCAGGTGGAGATCGCCCGCAACATGCCCAGCAGCAAGGATGCCCGCAAGCGGCCCCGAGACGACTCGGATTCCACGCTCAAGAAGATGAAGCTGGGTGAGCTGAGGAGCCGGGTCAGGCTGGGCAGGAGGTGGTGGCAGGGACTGACCACGTCCAAAATGTCTAATTATTTATAGGAAACTAAGCTTAATTTACATGATAGATTATATTGTATAAATATGACATATAATAAGTGATGTCAAAGTAAAATTATTAAAGAATATAATATACTCAAAAGTAATTACTTAAGTTATACAAAAAGGAGTAAAATGAAAATAGTCTCCCTTTCATCCCTCTCCCCCAAAGTAACAAAGCCACAAGTATTAACACTTAGGTTTTCTTTCAGAAATGCCTTTGATGTGTAGAGTTCTCCTTTCTTGTGAAGTAATCTTTGGGGAGGGGGGGAGCTGTGTTGCAATACACAGATCCCATGATGCTCCCCACCAAAAAGAAAGGATGGAATTTTTTTTTTTTTTTTTAAATAACTTACTGAGTATGAAGATTGAGGTAGAGATCTGTGTTTCTCCACCTATCCACGTGATTTATTTTTTCTTTATTTTGGCCACTCCTTGTGGCATGTGGAATCTCAGCTCCCTGACCAGGGATTGAACCCACGATCCCTGCAGTGGAAGCAGAAAGTCCTAACCACGGGATCTCCAGGGAATTCTGTAAATGTCTGATAGCAGCTTTCCCACAGTTTTCATCACATCAGTGTATGCCACCCCAGCAGTGTGTGAGTGCCAGATACCCCACTGGGTAAACCCTGGGTATAAATGGTATCCTTGGTTTAAATTTGCTTTCTTGCCTGTGTTGGAGTTTTACATTTATTAGCTGTTTGCATTTATGTGAAGTACCCGTCCTTTCGGGCTACTCAGCCTTTTGTAATTGAGTTGGAGGTGCCCTTGGTTAATGCAGGGTATCAGCTCTGTTGCGTGTGTTGCAGACTTGACGAGATTGTGTAACATGTCATATTTTTGCCTCAATCTACTTAAATCATCATTCTATTGAACATTCCAGCTTTCCCACTTTTATAACTACAGCTTCAGGGAACATCTTTGCACACAAAGCTTTTTCTCTAAGGTTCATACTAAGTTAGTTTTTCCCCTGAGCTACCTCTGTGCTTGTATTCAACCCAGCCTGTTCTTGATAGACTTTGTATGCTGTATCTCTGTAGCGTCAGTGTTGCTGTGAATTCACTGTGCATTTTACCTTAGCTATATCTGTAAGTTTTTAGGGTAGATCCTATAAGTGGAACTGCTGTGTTGAAGAGGTATACACGTTTAAAATTTTGACCTACTATCAAACTGCCTTTCCCAAAGGCCATACCAGTTTATACTTCCACAGTTCACACCCCCACTAACAACTGTCACTACTAACTTTTTGTTGTTGTTGTTCATCATTTAGACAAATCTGTTGTCTTACTAGGTTGTTTTACTTTTTCTTGATTCCCTGTGAGGCTGAGCACTATTTCAAAGATAGGTGTTTTTCAGCAATAAAGCTCTATGAGCTTATTAGTTAGCCTTTTTGTCTTCTTGGAGCTTAGTGTGGTCAGCCTGGCTGGTGTTTACATTTCTCAGATGAGGAGAACTGAGGCCTATAGAGAGGTGGGTAGTTCCCCAGGGTCACATGGGCACACTGCTGCTGTTTGCTGAAGCTGCTTGGGGGCAGGGGTACCTGAGAGGAGAGAAGGGCCCAGTGCTCCCTCCAGAGAGCCAGCATCTTGTCGTCTCCTCCATCCTAGAGCCCAACCTGGGGGAAGACGATGAGGACAAGGACTTGGAGCCAGGCCCCTCGGGAACCTCGAAGGCCTCAGCCCAGATCTCAGGCCAGTCAGACACAGACATCACGGCCGAATTCCTCCAGCCTCTGCTGACACCCGACAATGTGGCCAATCTGGTGAGGACGCATAGGGGCCTTTTCCCACAAGGCAGGGAGGAAGGGTCTCCAGTCTTCCCCTGCCTTTCTGCTCCATACTGCCCACCTTTTGCACATAACATCAGACCTGAAACCCTTCTGTTTTCAGGGCTGGGAGGGTGTGGTCCATTGGGCCTTCCTCACCTTGGATGGACCTCTTCTTAGATGATCTTTATTCCTTCAAGAGGTCACTTGTCACACCGCCCACCCCCCAATCACAGTTCCCCTTCGGGTTTTCTAAGTCTCGGTCTAGACCCACCCACTCTCTCTCCTTTCCTTTGCAGGGAGGGCCTATTAGGTCTGTTAACTGGAGCATCAGCCCATGACTTGTTTGTTATGTGGTATGGGATTGGCATTGGGGGGGGTGGGATGACCAGTGTTATTTTTAGATTTTCGAAGATGTCCTGCTCCGAAGTAACAGAACCATTGGTTTGAGTTGAGGAGGCAGTTGGGCTGGGGGAGGGGCAGAAACGTGGGAGGGTGGTGGTCCTCACACCAGTCTCAGGCTGTAACAGAACCGAGACCTTCTTGTTGGACGCTCCTGCAGAATCTCTCTTCCCATGCTTGACGGCAGTCCCCATCAGCTTTCCCTTCTCTCTCCCTAGAGGCTCCAAGAGGGTTAGTTGCTGGGCAGTTGGGGCAGTGAGTTTACTCTCCAGCTCACATCTCTTGGGTGATCTCCAGGCCTGGATGTCTGGCCACCTGCATCTTTTTCTCCTTGAGTGTTTTACAGGCACCTCAGACTTAACATGTCAAATCTCAGCTTGTGAAATTTCTCCTCCCACTCCAGTACAGGCCCATAGCCCCTCCTGTGTTCCTGGCACACATGCCTCTCGTCCCCACACCAGAAACTTGGAAGTTCGGCTCTTTTCCTCCGCCTCCCCTCTAGCCCTTCCCCTCTTCCCCATCCCTGTGACTGACCCCTGCCCTATCCAGGCCCTGCCCTCTTCCCACAGAGGACCACTTCTTCCTGGCTCTGCCTTCTACTCTCCCTGCGGCAGCCAGAGGCATCTTTGTCAAGTACAAGTCATGAAGCTCCTCTGCTCAAATCCCTGCCAGGGCTCTCTGCTTCCTTCCAGATAAAACTTAAATTCAACTTGCCTTCGGCCCTGTCTGATTTGGCTTCCATCAACTTGTTGTACCTTACCTATCCCTGTCACACTTCAGGAAATTGTCTTTTTCAAATTATTGGCATGGCGTTGTTCACAGGATTCTTCTACTCTCGTAATGCGTGCTGTCTCTGTAGTAATGTGCCATTTCTTTGTCCCCGATACTGTGTCCTTCCTTTTTATTTTGTATATTCTTGCCATAGATTTGCTTGTTTTAAGCCATTTCAAAGAACTGGCTCTTAAGTTTTTTGATCGTCTTTCGTAACCTTTTCTGTTTTATTTCTGCTGTCTTTATTTCTTTTTTCTTTCTTCCTGCTGTCTTTCTTTCTTTTGTGTTACTTTCTTTCAATGTTTTTCCCCAAAGGTAAATGCTTGGCTTATAGTCTCCAGTCTCTGATAGCTCAGTTGGTAAAGAATCTGCCTGCAATGCAGGAGACCCCAGTTCGATTCCTGGGTTGGGAAGATCCCCTGGAGAAGGGAGAGGCCACCCACTCCAGTATTCTGGCCTGGAGCAAAAGAGTCGGCCACGACTGAGTGACTTTCACTTTTACTTTTCTTACAATGTAAGCATTTGAGGGTCCGACTTTCCATTTAAATACCTGTATCTTCCGTGTTTTATTCCATTATCTTTCTCTTGTAGTTATTATTTAAGAACATGCATTCAAACTTCTAAGCCTGTAGGGGGTTGAAGTTATCTTTTGTTACCGATTCCTGACAGACGTGGATATGTTCTATTAGGGTACTGATTTTGTGTTTTGTTTGTTTTAAATCAATTTCTAGCTCATATTATACTCTGTCGCTGAACCTCCTTCCGTCTCTGGGCAGAGTATCAGCTCTGGTGCCTCTTAGCCTTCTCTCATGCCGTTCCCACAACCTGGAATTTCCCCACCCACCTGCCCCCACCGCTGCAAGGCCTCACTCTCTGTCAGTCTGCTTCCAGCCCACCTCTCAGTTTCCAGCCTACATGCCACCGCCCGGAGAAGCCAGAGCTGTCCTTGGCCTTCCTGGTGTGACACCTGGCCCCCTTCCCTTCTCTCGTATGCCACCCACACTGCATCAGTACTCGTTTTCTCTCTCACTCGCACAAGAATCTGTGATCCATGAGGCCCAGGCCTGTCCTCATCACTGCCATTTTGCCAGCATTGGTCTGGGTATGGAACCAGCGTCCATTGCGTCAATAACTAAGGAAGGTTCCTGGCATCTCGCAGGTCCTCATCAGCATGGTGTACCTGCCCGAGGCCATGCCCGCCTCCTTCCAAGCGATCTACACCCCAGTGGAGTCAGCAGGCACCGAAGCCCAGATCAAGCACCTGGCTCGGCTCATGGCCACGCAGATGACGGCCGCAGGACTGGGGCCAGGTGAGTGCCGCAGGGAGCTGACCGGGGCCGGGGCTGGCACTGTGGCCGCGGGGCTCTTCTTACTGGAAGAGCACCTCTTGGTCGAAGCGCAGATGGAGAACCATGTGAGATTTTATTGTCGGTAGTCACAGGCCCCATAGATAGAGTGAGTGTTCAGTATTTGCAGGCCCTGGGCTTTGAGGCCCAGCAGACCTGGGTGTGAGGTCTGAGGGGACTCAGACTGGCTCAGCCACTTAATAACTGTGTGTCTTTGGCCAAGTTGCTTAACCTCTGCAAGCCTCGGGTGGTTTCCCCTTCTCACAGTGCTGCTGAGGTTTAAATGATGTACAGTGCACAGCTCAAAGTGCACAACTTAGTGGATTTTCACAGCGAACACGCCAGTATAAGCACTACCCGGGTGGAGGAGGGCTGCCACCAGCACTCTGGAAGGTTCCTTCTCGCTCCTTTCCAGTAGAGACTCAATGCATCCCCTGTCCCCACTTCTGTCTCCGTAGGTGAGTTGTTTTCGTTTTGAACTTCCTATCAATGGGATCATAGCCTCTGGCTTACTTTAAACTCAGGATAAGTTTTTGAAGTTCATCCATGTTGCTGTGTAAGCCAAGCGTTTACTTTTTTATTGCTCATTAGACTTCCTTTATGTGACTCGGCCCCCATTTGTTTATCCACACTCCTCTGTTGACGGACATGTGGGCTCTTTATACAGTTGTTGGCCGTTACGAGTAAAGCTGCTGTGCCCTCATTTGTGAGTTTATACGAAGGAGTGGAACTGTTGGGTCTTGATTTGCGGCATGTTCGATGCTATTTGAAACTGCTCATCAGCTTTCTAAAGTGGCGATACCTGGTGTTACTCCGACCAAAAGACAGTGAAGTTTCTTGTTTGAACCTCAGTCATTTTATTGCAAAGTGGGGATGAAAAATGTTCCTGCTCCAGAAAAGCATTTTGCAGAATTTTTTTTTTTTTTTTTTCTAATTTTTTGCTCTTTTGGCCATGCCACAGAGCTTGCAGGATCCTCGTTCCCCAACCAGGGATCCAACCCACGCTTTACAGATTTAAATGAATTTCGGATGTGCAAGGCTTAGAGTGGAACCTGGCCCACAGGAGGCCCTTGGGTGGGAGCAGGTGGTTCTGACACACCAAGAGCCCGTTTGCTGCCTTCCCCTCAGGCGTGGAGCAGACCAAGCAGTGCAAGGAGGAGCCCAAGGAGGAGAAGGTGGTGAAGCCAGAGAGCGTCCTGATCAAGCGGCGCCTGCCCGCCCAGGGCCAGGCCATCTCGGTAGTGGGCTCCCTGAGCTCCATGTCCTCCCTGGAGGAGGAGGCACCCCAGGCCAAGAGGAGGCCGGAGCCCATTATCCCCGTCACGCAGCCCCGGTGAGTCCCCTGACGGCACAGTGCAGGAAACTGGGGCCTGGATTTGGTGTGTATGTGACAGGCGAAGGCAGATAAATGGAGATCAGTCTGGGCCAGGATCTCAGATTCCAGAGTCAGTGCCGTACCCACTGAACCTTATCTGCTGTTTTCTTGTATATAAAACTACCATCTTATATCTAAAATGGGGCTGATCGTATCTCTCTGTCTTTGAGGATGAGAGAGAATTAAATGAGTTCACAGTGCTGGTTAGAGGATTAAATCGGATGGCACTTGGTGGACAGGGATCACGAGGTAGAAAGCACTTAGCGTGGTTTCTAGCATGTAGGAAGTGCTCCTGGCTGTTCCCATCACTGTCCCCTTCATCACCTGCCTTACAGACCACAGAATCCAGCCTCTCCCTGCCCTGTCCCCAACCTAGGCTGGCCAGCAGGGCTTGACCTGCTGCCCCTCCAGGCTCTCTGTTAGCCTTGCTCCCTCCTCCAGTCACACCAACCTGTTGGTCGGCCAAGCATGTCCCCACTTGGAGGCCTTTCCACTCCCTGTTTCCTCTGCCTAGAGAGCTCATCCCCAGACATTTGTGGGTCTGATTCCCTCACTTCATTCAGGTCTTACTTACGTTGTCATCCGTTGCTTGCTTCTTACAGCAGCCTCCCCTCAGATACCATGTACCAAACCCAAACAGCACCCTCTGCCTTCCTGTTGCCCTGCAGTGCCTTGGGGTCACGGGGGAGTTGGAGGGACAGCGTGGGGTTGTCTCTGTCTGTATGTCCTGGGGTGGGGCCTGGGTTCCAGAAAGGACGTTTGGAGTCACCATGTCCCTGTCCGTACTCTTGCACGTAGGCTGGCGGGCGCTGGTGGGCGCAAGAAAATCTTCCGCCTAAGTGACGTGCTGAAGCCCCTGACGGACGCGCAGGTTGAGGCCATGAAGCTAGGCGCTGTGAAGCGGATCCTGCGGGCGGAGAAGGCTGTGGCCTGCAGCGGGGCCGCCCAGGTGTGTCCCCGTCCTCCCAGCCCCTCCTCCCAGTCCCTCTCTCCAAGAGCCTGCCGCACGTCGCAGCGGAGAGACAGGCCTCCGGGTTAACCCTCCCTGGCTCCAGACTCCAGCACTGGCGCTCCTCAGCCGCTTCTCCCAGCCTCACTCTGACCTCCCATAAAGCAGATATGACAGCAGCAGCTCCTCAGACGACGTGGAAGAAGACGTGTGTGGACACGCGTGCTCTGTCCCCCAGCACAGGGGGGCTGCAAGGAAGAGCCCCCTGCACGGGGCTGTCGGGGTGCTTGCTCCTGCTGTGGTTCACAGCATTCTCGTTCTTTCGCCGCAGACACACTTACACACCCACAGCTGCTTTAAATCCTGATTCCACCAGTTGCTGGGATTGCAGCCTCAGTCAAGTGGCGTGTTCCCCAATTTTTGAAGTTTAGTTTTAGTTAACCAAATAGTATATGAACGTGTGCTTTCTGTTCAAATTATTTCCAGGCCATAGAGGGACCATAAGTCTCCTTTGGCCCCCGTCTGCAAGCCATCCCCCCGACAGAAGCGACCAGTAAACAGACTTGGGGAGTCCTTCAGGATCATTTTCTGTGTACTCAAGATAATACTCCTAAAAATTTAGATATTTATATTGTAGATGCACTTGAGATACAGTGTAGCTATTTGTAATTTTATATATCTATGATTTAGATATTGCTCCTAGAAATTTTAGCTATTACTCCTAGTTTTATTCTGTTATTTTTTTCTCCCTCTTCAGTTTTTTTCCTTCCATATAAATGAGACCTCCTGAAAATAAGGTTCTTCAGCTTTCCTTCCTCATTACCACTGGGTCTGCGCTGGCTCCCTGAGGCTAGGCGGGAGCAGATGCAGGGCACGGTTGGGGGTGCCCGGCATTGCCCTTGCCACCCCACGCCGACACAGATCCTCACTCCCGTTTCAGGTGCGCATAAAGATCCTGGCCAGCCTGGTGACGCAGTTCGACTCGGGCCTGAAGGCCGAGGTCCTGTCCTTCATCCTGGAGGACGTCCGGGCCCGCCTGGACCTGGCCTTCGCCTGGCTCTACCAGGAGTACAACGCCTACCTCGCAGCTGGCGTCAAGGGCGCCCTGGACAAGTACGAGGACTGCCTCATCCGCCTGCTCTCCGGCCTGCAGGAGAAGCCGGACCAGAAGGACGGGTGAGGGGGCGGCCCTGCAGCCCGCTGTCCTCAGGGGTCCCCCGTCCGTGTCCTGCCTTTGCTTTCTGGGTTCCGAGCAGCTCTTCCTCAGCACCCAAGCCGGTCCTCCATGCGCGCATCCTGAGCCACCGCCTCTCCCTGCCCTCCCCACGCACAGAACAGGTCTCTGCAGTGTCGCTTTGTCCCCTAGCTCTGCGGCTTGCTCTGACCAACCGAGCGGCGTCACTCACCTCTGGGCCTCCGTTTTCTCCCATGATGTGTGTTAACTGCCTGTTGCAGAGGCCTGTTCTGGGGGTCAACTTCTCACCATCCCCATCTCTTACCTGAATTGGTTCTGTAGCTTCCTCTTTGCTCTTGACCTCCAGCGTATCCATTCTCCAGCAGCACAGGTGACATTTGATAATGTAAAGCCTCTTATTTCCCCACTGAAAACCTTCCATCGTCCTCAAGATAAAATGCCACTTTCTTAATAGGCCTCGTGAGATCTTGTATAATCTAGTCGCCACCAACCCTCTCGAGCCTCTTTTTGGCCTCTCTGCTTTTCCCTGCCCACCCCCTACGCCCTGCCCCGACTTTAGCCGCACCGGCCTTCAGTGCTGTGTTCTCACACATGCCGAGGTGGGCACTTTTCTGTTCGCTGCCTGGGGTCCTCTCCGCCTACTCCTTGCATGGCCGGCTCTTTCTTAGCTACCAGCATTGGCTAAAGCATCTCAGAGCAGCCTTTGGTGGTCACTGTGTCTGAAATACAATACCCTTCAGAACTCCCCCCACCATTCCCTCCCATTGCTGTTTTAAACAAGCTAGGAATCCCCATTGGACAAAACAGAGGCAGTCTCTGCCCATGTCACCACCCCCCTCCCCAGGCAGCATTTGAACCCGACTCTGTTGCTTCCATAGCTCTGTCTGCAGGGGGTTGAGCAAGCACTCTGTAAGGGGTCCTGCCAGCTCTGAGCTGCAGTCAGCAGGAGGGGGAAGCCCAGGGGCCTCTCCTCTGCAGCTGTACCCGTCCTTCCCCCTCTGGCAGGATCTTCACCAAGGTTGTGCTGGAGGCGCCGCTGATCACCGAGAGTGCCCTGGAGGTGATTCGCAAGTACTGCGAGGACGAGGTGAGGATGGGCGTGACTGGGGCCGTGCTCACTGCATCCTGGGCTGGGGTGGTGGGTTCTGTGAGGGACCTGATCTGACTGAGGCAAGGGAGACACCCCAGAGGCACACTGCGGGTGCCCTGAGTTCCAGTTCCCCTCTTTCCTGCCACAGAGTCGCACCTACCTGGGCATGTCCACTCTCCGAGACCTGATCTTCAAGCGCCCATCCCGCCAGTTCCAGTACCTGCATGTCCTGCTAGACCTCAGCTCCCACGAGAAGGACAAGGTGACCCCCCACCCCTGCTCTGTGCTGGGCTACACTCAGCCCGTCCTCTGTCCCTAGTAACCAGCCCCATCTTTTCCACATGCCCCTGAAGGTTTCTGGGCCTGCTGCCCTTCTTGCACAACTTGGTGGTGGTGGCTTTTCCACTTTTGATGGCACGAGGCTGCTTAGAATGTACACACGTAGACACACACACCCCGCCCCCCCAGGATGGCAGTCCATTTTGCTCTTACTCCACCCGTGTTGGTGCACCCCCTCTTAAGGCCTGGTGCTGTGCTGGGACCCGGGGGGCACTGCCCAGGACGGGAGCCGTTGTGACCACACAGCACGTCCAGCGCCTGGAGTGGAGTAGGGTGTGCAGCCTACTAAGGAAGACTTCCAGAGGAGGGGTCGCGCGAGCCAAGACCTGCACTGAGAGGACGGGTGTGCCCTGCACAGAGGGTCAGCGTGTGATTGAGAGGCCCTCGGTCCATCCCTGCACCTGCCTGCCGCTAGCTCCTTCCTGACATCTCATGGCCATTCACTCAGCAAACCCTCCCTGCTGGCTTGGCCCCAAGGTGCTCTTGGGGACAACGTGGTGCCCAAGACTGGGCCCTGTTCACATGGCTCCCAGCAGGGGATGTCTGAGTGAAACAGGATCTAGCCAGTGACAGGCATGCCAGCAGTGGGAACCTTTTGTGCCAAGTCTCAGAGCTGGGGAGAATGCTGTCACTTTAAGAAAAGTGAGGGCTTCCCTGGTAGCTCAGACAGTAAAGTGTCTGCCTGCAATGAGGGAGACCTGAGTTCGATCCTTGGATCGGGAAGATCCCCTGGAGAAGGAAATGGCAACCCACTCCAGTACTCTTGCCCGGAAGACCCCATGGTTGGAGAAGCCTGGTAGGCTATAGCCCATGGAGTTGGAAAGAGTCGGACACAGCTGAGCGACTTCACTTTTTCGAGCAACTAAGGAAAGCTTCTTCCAGTTGGAGTGCAGCAAGACAAGAATGAACGATAAGAGATGGGATGGGGCAGGTAGACGGTGGGGTAGTACAGGGCCTTGAGTTGGGCCAGGAACCCTCTCTCCCAAGCTGGTAACCAGCCTTGGGCATGGTAACTCAGCCACAGCGGGCCTTTCTCAGATCTCGGCTTGTTTTCACACCAATGCCACCAAGCTCAGAGCAGCCGACCTTCCCCCCACCCCCGCTCCTCAGGTGCGTTCCCAGGCCTTGCTGTTCATCAAGCGCATGTACGAAAAGGAACAGCTGCGAGAGTACGTGGAGAAGTTTGCCCTCAACTACCTACAGCTCTTGGTCCACCCCAACCCGCCGTCGGTGCTGTTTGGAGCCGACAAGGACACAGGTTTGGCGCAGGTTCTCCAGAGGTGTAATGAGCTAGGGGAGACGGCCCGCTGCTGGAGACAGCCAGACAGCAAGAGCTGGATGAGCAGGCCTAAGGTGGCAAAAGCAGGAGCCTGTGGGAACTCAGTACGGGTGCCTGGCCCAGCCTGGGGGGTCAGGGAGAGTGTCCTGAAAGAGGGGGCAGCTGGGCTGGAAGCCGAGGACCAGGAGAGTGAGCCAGTGATGGGACTCCAGGAAGGGCCAGGCAGGTTCTTTGCAGACCATTCCCTTAGCAGAGCTCTAGGTCCTCCAGCATTGCAGACTGGGAGACCCAGGCCCCCAGGGTAGGGCCCATTAACCTGGAAGGTTCTGGCCGTGGCAGAAAGCAGGGGGCTTCTAGGAGCACAGGAGCCCCAGTGCAGCCTGGGTGCCGGGCCAGCTTCCCAGGAGAGGTGCTGGCTCTGTGACCCTGAGGTGGTGCAGAAAGAGGAACTGGGGGGCTTCCCTAGTGGTCTAGCAGTTATGACTGCATGCTGCCGATGCAGGGGGCACAGGTTCCATCCCTGGTTAGGGAACTAAGATCCTGCCACACAGTAAGGTTAAAAATAAATAAGAGTTGGGCACAGAGTTCTAGGCAACAGAGCAGCACGTGCACAGGCTCCAAAGAGGGGGCCCCAAGAGCCCGTCAGAAGGAGGCTGTGACCCCAGCACACAGCCCCAGAGGCAGGGCAGCCCTGAACAGGAGCTGGCGGGGAGAGCAAGGCCAGGCGTCCCCTGAGGGCCCTGGTTGGTGGTGAGAGCGTTGAGCAGGGGAGGGGCAGGGCCTGACGTGCTCTTGGGAAGATCCGTCAGGGTTGGTGGTCAGGAGACCAGATGGGAATGTACTGCAGAGACTTCTAGAAGGGGAGCAGGTCTGGTTGCACCCCATTTCCCAGAGGACTGGCTTCCTGCCCTGGGACAGTTTGCTTCCCAGGCCCAGCTCCCACTCCCTTCTGTGCCTGTCGCCCCCCAAGAAGAGCCAGGCTCTGGGCAGGGGTGAGGGGGAGTAAGGCCCATCTGATCTTCACCCCCCACCCCTGCCCTCTTAGAGGTGGCCGCACCCTGGACCGAGGAGACGGTGAAGCAGTGCCTGTACCTCTACCTGGCTCTCCTACCTCAGAACCACAAGCTGATCCACGAGCTGGCGGCCGTGTACACGGAGGCCATCGCTGACATCAAGAGGACAGTGCTGAGGGTCATTGAACAGCCGGTGAGGCCCCTGGCCCGCCAGGCTCTGCCCACCGGTGGGCAGGGCTGAATACCAACTCCAGCCTGCCCCTGCCCCTCCCCCGAATGTCCTCCCCCTGCTGAGTGCGGATGCTAAGGGTCATCACCCCCACCCCGCCTCCATCCACTCCTGAGAAGACAGCAGGGTAGCCCTGTAGTTAAGAGCTTCCAGTCGGACAGACCTCGGTTCACATTCCGTCTTCCTCCCTCTCACTGTGTGACCTTGCACCCTTCAGTTAAACCCAAGCAGATAATTCAGACCAGCAAGCTTGTTGGAGCAATTCTGTGACCTCATGCCGGTGAATACCTGTGTCCCTGTTGTCATGTATGAGCCATCCCTCCCCTGCCTTGCTGACAGGGATCTTTACTTGTCGTGGCCCGAGTCCCTCCTGCTCTGGAGCCACAGGGTCACCCACAAGAGAAGCAACGCAGGTCCAGGCTGGCCTGTGAAATTCAGAATGTCTGTTCTTCCTTTCTGTCGCCAGATTTGAAACTGCTCTTCTCTATCTCTGTTCCTGACATTTATTACTGAGAATTTCCACCATAAACCACAGGAGAAAATGTGGCAGGTTAATTCCCACGTACCTGCCTCCCAGAGTCAACGGAGTCCTTACCTGTAACGTGGGGGTAATAATCTGGTTGTAAGGAGGAAGCAGATTCTTCTCCCCATTGTCACCGTGAGCCCACCGGACTGCGAGCTCCTTGCCACTTGCAGTTGGGCAGAGGAAGGGACGAGCCCTTGACACCTGGCCCTCCTCCGCTCCCTGTGTTTGGTGCCTGTGGGTGGGTTAGGGGGAGGCTGCAGACACAGTAACAGGTCGAGCCCTGATCTGACCCAGCAGCAAAGCTGGCACCCGGGTGGTCACAGGGGGAGGTGGGCAGGGGTCACTTGTGCCTGCAGAAGCCAAAAAAGTCTTCACCAAGGAACTGAAGAGCAGCTTGGGCATCAAAGGTCAGGTTGAGTCCCAGAGACCAGGCCTGGCTTGCCCGCTGGGAGGGCAGCATGCTAAGAGCTGGAAGGAGCTGCAGAGGTTGTGTGTGTGTGTGAAGAGACCTGGACGCTTCTGCCAACCCTGCCCACCTTCCCCAGATTTCCCCCACTTCTCTGAAGCCTGAAACCTATTCTTTTCTCCCTCTGCTTTATTGAGATACAACTGATATACAACATTATCTTAGCTTAAGGTCTACAACATAGTGATTTGACACATGTATATATTATGAAATGATCATTACCATAAGTTTAATTAACATCCGTCACCTCAAAGAATTACTGATTTTCGTCTAACGAGAATATTTGAGATCTGCCCTCTCTTGCCAGTTCCTCCTCCAGAGTCCCAGCGTCCTGCCAGCTGCCTGGTCTCTGACACCCCCAAGCTCTCCCCCTGGGCCCCCATCCCCTCACACCGCTCTCCATCTCCCCTCTTCTTTTGCCTGTAGATCCGGGGGATGGGCATGAACTCGCCAGAGCTGCTCCTGCTGGTGGAGAACTGTCCCAAGGGGGCGGAGACACTGGTCACACGCTGTCTGCACAGCCTCACAGACAAAGGTGCCTCCCGGGACCCCATCCTTCCTTCTCCTCTCCTGTCCCGACCCTCCCCATTTCCCTTCCCAGGACCTGGGGATCAGAGCCGCTGGGTCCCTAGACGCTTGTCCCTCTTGTGAGTCTCTCCCCATCCTTGGGCCTCAGTTTCTCTGTGCAGAAGGGTGCACTGCTAAAACGCATTTGAGAAACCGAGGGGCCAGGGGTTTCTGCTCTGAAGTGGAGCAGGCCCTCCCCGCCCCTGCCACACACCCACCGCCATTCGTTTCTCCTCAATGTCCACTCTCGCCCCACCGCCCCCAGCCCCTGAGCCTCCTGCTTATTCCTCCGCCTGCAGTGCCCCCGTCCCCGGAGCTGGTGAAGCGGGTCAGGGATCTCTACCACAAGCGACTGCCAGACGTCCGGTTCCTCATCCCAGTGCTCAATGGGCTGGAGAAGGTGCGGAGCTGCACGCCTGGATGCCCCCACCCACGGGGACACGCCTGGCAGGGCTGGGAGGAGGGAGGCACCCGGGCACCCTCGTCAGATGCAGCCAGCACAGCCTGGGTCTTGTCTGGGTCAGTCTCAACTCGGCAAGCCCCGCCCCTCTCTGAGCCTCAGCTTCTCCCTCTCGAAAGTGAACATCCCGGTGATCCACCATGACCCGCCCCACCCTATACACAAAGTGGAGCCACAGAAGCAGGGCAGGGGCGCCTCCGCTTGTGGGTGTGCTTCTCCTGCCCCAGTCTTGTTCCTCCCAGGCTGTGGGACCTCGGGTGAACCTCCATCTCCTCTTGTAAGAGGAGTCATCCGGCCGGCCCAGGGGCTCACCCGGGGGTGATGAGGCTGGGGCTGGGTCAGGCCCAGGGAGCTGGTAAAGCTAAACCTTGAGGGACCGAAGAGAGGGAGAGGGGGAAGGCACTGGGGGGCTAGGTGGGGCCAGAGCTTGCCCCTCACCACCCCAGGGTGAGCAGTGGGGAGGCTTCTCTGGAGTGGGCAGGGGCCGTATCTGACCTGCCCTCCTCTGCCTTGCCCTTGCAGAAGGAAGTGATCCAGGCCCTGCCAAAGCTCATCAAGCTCAACCCCATCGTGGTGAAAGAAGTCTTCAACCGCCTGCTGGGCACCCAGCACGGTAGGTGATGTGCTCGCCTCCCTGCCAGGGGCCAGCTTAACCCTGGCCCTCGTTTCCCTCCCCAGCGGCTCCCCCAGGAGACCCCACCTCAGGTGCAGGAGGAAGGGATTCCGGAGGTGAGATGTGGAATGCTGGGGGAGGGATGCCTCCACCTTTTGGTGAGGGGGTGTTCATCTTGCTCTCTGAGGCTGCCATTTAGACTTGGCGACATCTCGACATCTGTCCCAAGCTCCTGGGCCACCCTCCCGTGACACTTGGGTGATGGTTTCATCCACACTGGGGACAAAACTCTGGGACTGAGGGCTGATTCTCTATAAGCATCTTCTCTTCCAGGACCTCAAACATGGGCTCCATCCCTACCCTTCCTCAGGTCTTGCCTGAACCCCTCCGGCTGTGGGTGAGGGGCCTTTTGTTCGAGTTTGGACTCACCCTGGTCCAAAAGAAAGAAAACTTTCAACCTAGACAGACTACCAGATGACGTAGGGTAGATTCCTCAGCCCTCACCCCAGGGGCTGGAGCTAGGGAGGGTAGAAGCTGTCTGTTCCGCCTGTGACTTGGGGACTCAAGACACACACGCGAGTGTCTGGGACCCTCGACACCCCCCAGAAGAGTGCCGTCTCCTGCAGCCTTGTCCCTGTGGCATTCAGCCCAGGCGCTGTTTACAAGACTGTTGCCTGGCCCTCTCGTCCCGTCCAGCAGACTCCTCTGCGCCTCTCTGCTGTGCTGGGGACCTGGGATGAGCTCGTCCTCGCCCTGCCCTTGTGGGTGCACAGCCTGGGCCGGGACAGGGGAGAGTGGTCGAGTCACAGGGGAGATGCTGGGGCCACAGTGCGGGGGCGGGGGGTCACAGTGAAGGCCTGAAGGCCTCTGGTTGGAATGGTCGCCAGCTGCCGCCTCACTGGGGCGCCTCCTGGTGTTCTCAGTCTCTCCGCCGCCGCTCCAGCCCTCTGTACCCCTAATCCTAGAGGGCACCTTGTCTTCCTCTGCTGCTCCCCGAGTCTAGGGGGGCGTGGACCTGTCTCTCAGGCCTCCATACTATCTCCTCCTCCTCCCCCGCCTCCCCCTGCTGCAGGTGAAGGGAACTCAGCCCTGTCCCCCCTGAACCCTGGAGAGCTGCTCATCGCCTTACACAACATTGACTCAGCAAAGTGTGACATGAAGTCCATCATCAAAGGTGAGGCCCCCCGACCCCGCCCTGCCCCAACCCCCTCTTCAGTGGCCTGGCCATTGCGGACCCAGGGAAGAACCTTGGGCTGGAGTCGGCCCCCTCTGGAATCAGCCAAGTCGGAGACTGTGCCCCGCACAGCCCCGTCTCAAAGCTCCGGACACCAGCCTCGCTCTTTCCATCCCTCCTCCTCTCCTTCCTTCTCCCTCCACCCCATCTGAGGAACTGATGCACCCCTTGCGCACCAGCTCGAGGCCCTCAGGAAAGGTGGGAGAGCCCTCCTCCCCGGTCCCCAGGGGCCTGAGGAGTGAAAAACACAGAGCCCTTGGCCAGGCTGGTCAGAGGCAGGGCAGACAGCGCACAGCAGGCGTTGTTGGACCGGGAGAGCTGAGCCCGGAGAGCGGCCCTCCCGGCAGGGCAGTAGGTGGCAACCTGGCCGACTCATCACAGTGAGCAGTTTCCCAGTGGCAGCTGCCACTGTTCACCTAGCGCTTAGTCTGGGCCGCGCTTTCCTAAGCGCCTCACAGGCCCACCCGCCCAGCCACAACACTCTGTTCCTGCTAAGTATGCCGACTTCCGTTTTGTAGCCCAAGTGGAGGTTCCAGAGAGGTTAAGTAACTTGCTCAGGGCCACCCAGAAGCTCAGTGGTGTAGTGGACAAAACAGAATCGGAAGTTGAGGGACCTGGTTCTGCCTGCAGATGGCCTCCTGGGTCCCAGGGCAGCGTTCCCTCCCTCCCTCGGTGCTCCCCTACCTCCCTCTGCGCTCCCCTCCCCCCACCCCCCACTGCGCTCCCCTCCCTCCCTCCGCACTCCCCTCCACGTCCTCCATGGCTTCAGGTCCAGAAACCATGCTTTCCCCCGGAGGCCGGAGCCCTTACTGTCCCCTGCTCTTCTCAGAAGACAGCTGGCCTTGTTTCCTCCTCTCTCCTTGAAAAGCAGGGAGGAGGGTTTTCCCTCCTTGCTAGTGTCTTGTCCCGCCTGAAGTAGCTTCATTGACGTATTTCCTAGTCTTCCTCAGCAGATTCTCTCAGAATCCTTTAGGTCAAGAGAGGAGCTTCTGAAAATATTAACCACACGCTACAGCTGAGAGGGAACTCAGGCCTCTAGGGGAAGCGGTGAAGTGTCCCAAAGCTGAGGCTCCGAGAGTGGTCGTCTTACACACCCTGGCCCCTTAGGTGACCTCTGAAAGTTATCAGCCCATTCCCAAGGACAGTACCCACATGTGACCTCGTGTACCATTTGAGGGGACTCAAATTGTGCTAGCATGGCCTGGTTCTGGAACTGCAGAGCAGACCCTGGCTGGATATGGTGGTTTGGGGGCGGGGGTCTGGTCAAGAAAGGAGGTCAGGGTGTAACCATGCAGGCCCCGCCCACCGCTCCAGTGACACGCATTCACGGATCTAGGTTTAGTCCTTGATCTTACACAAGGGAACCAGGGCCCAGTGGGGGAAAGGGCTTGACCACAGGTCACACGCGCAGCCAGCACCCAGGCCCTGGAGATGTCAGCAACGCCCCGCATGGTTTCTCCCTACAAACCCAGGCCCACGCGGAGCCTCTGTATTGCTGAGCTGTCAGCAGCCCTTCAGCTGGTCTCCCTACTGGCTGTTCATCCCAGAGTACCTTCTCTGCTCAGGCACCCGTGCTTTTCTCCGTTGCACCAGTAACCCTGCTTGACTGTTAGCTTCAGGTCCTGTTTTGTGCCCCATTGGACTCCCCAGTATCTGACAGTATAAGCAGTCATCACTGGCATTCACTTCCCTTAAACCACCGTCTCTCTGATGAGTTTCTCTATAGCTGGACCTGTCCAGCAATTAAGACTCACTGCGCACCTCTGCTCAGCCCTGTGCTGGGCCCTGCTGAGAACACAGCAGGGATGGGGACAGTCCTGGCCCTGCCCTCCCTGGACTCACAGGCCATACCTCCAGTAACAGTCCAGAGTGAACAGGACTGGGGCAGGGGGCCCAAAGGGGCCCCCTGACTCTCCCTTGGGTGGGATGTTAGGGAGGGCTTCCTGGAGGAGGGGACACCTGAGCTGAGCCCACAGGATGAACAGGGGTGAGGAAGCAGGAGAGGCAATCCATGCTAGCAAGGCCTGGACCTGGAACTACAGAGCAGACCCAGCTGGATCTGGCCGAGGACGGAGGTGGGGGATGGAGTCGGGCTATAATGGTGTAGGCCCTGCCCACAGCTGGTCTCTCATAGACCCCAGTTCAAGTTCAGACTTGCTCTCTTGAGGGCCTGTGGCAGGTACAGGGTCAGGTTGAGCTTTTGAAAGACCCCCTCAGGCTGCTGTATGGAGGGTGGATTAGAGGGTGGGTGGGAGGCCCAGGAGGAGGCTGGGGTGGAGCTGAAGGGGAGGAGAGGGAAGAAGGCTGATTTTGGAAGCTTTCTGGCAGAGCAGGCAGAAGCCAACAGCTACCTCGAGGAGGAGGAGGAGGAGGAGGAGGAACAGCCTCTGTCGGGCGGGTCCTCTTGCCCTTTGTTCACCTTCTGCTCCCTGCAAGCCTAGGTGCCCCCCGTACCCCGCCTCCAACCTCCTCCCTGCCTGTCTGCCTGCAATGCCTCCAGCCTCCCTCTCTTCCTTACAGGAGCTCCCCAGCCCCCATTCTTTGTAGGCACCCACCTCTGTTCTCCATTAGCCTCTCAAGGACTGGGGGCCTCTCTTCTAGCTCAATAAAGACTTCCTGGTTGACAGACTCACCTGGCAAGTGGTGTTTGGGGCAGAAGGGGTTCAGAGGCAGTTCCCGGAGTCTCCCCACTAACAGTGGATCCGAGCACCACTGATCTCACTGATTCGGGGTCCCGCAGCGCGCTCCTGAGGGGCCTGCCCTCACGGTGCTTGTGCCGCACCAGCCCCCCTCAGGCCCTTCCTGGCACTCATCGTGTGCCCAGATTTCCTTCTCTCGCCCCTCCCTCGTGACTCTCTGGCCTGTGACCTCCACGTCCCTCCAGGCCTGGTAGCGCCCGAACCAGCACGAGCCTCGTGCACTGGGTTGAAAGCAGGCAGTCTCTTGACCAGTCTGCTGGTGGAGACCATGGCTCTTGTCCCCTGAGGGATTGCTTATGGAAGTCACAGCTGCTTCCTTCCAGTAGAGGTGGAGGTGCCATGCCATCCCAGCCCAGCCGCGGTGGGTCCCCAGGGGTAGGCAACATACGTCTCTCCCCTCACCCTTTCTGGGCATTGTTCTCCAAGAGACAGGGCCAACGTCTTCCCACGGCCCAGTGGGGCTTCCGGGAGATGGACGTGTCCTCTCCCTCACCCCCAGCTCCCAGGCTTTCCAAGGATCAGACCACAGTGTCCGCTTCTGGGTAGGGGGGAATCTGTCTTGCCTGGAGCTTGAGGGAGTTGGGGCTGGGTCTCCTCTCATGCGGGCAGATCACAGGGCTGAGGCTCTCTGAGGGGTGGTGGGGCTCCCACTTCCCAGGGGCTGCTGGGCAAAGGGGACAGGTCCCCTCTCCGCCTCCTCACAGCCACCAACCTGTGCTTTGCGGAGCGGAACGTGTACACGTCAGAGGTGCTGGCCGTGGTGATGCAGCAACTGATGGAGCAGAGCCCCCTGCCCATGCTGCTCATGAGGACCGTCATCCAGTCCCTGACTATGTACCCCCGCCTGGGGGGCTTCGTCATGAACATCCTGTCCCGGCTCATCATGAAGCAGGTAACCCGCCCGACCACCCTGGGCTCCCAGGCAGGGGACTGCCGCAGGATCGCTGCCAGGAGACTTGGGGCAGAACCCCAGGCTTTTTCAGTTGGTTTGGCCCCTGTCCCAAGGGAGCCCTGGTGCAGAGGACAAGCTCTACCATGACTGGCAGACAGCTATAGGGGGGCAGGGTGGCGAGTGAGGCCGATGATTGGTGGGAGTGGACTTCGAGAGGTGCACGTCCCAGGCGGTGTGGCTGCCCCTTCACAGTGTTAGTCACTTAGTTGTGTGCCACTCTTTGCAACTGCATAGACTGTAGCCCACCAGGCTCCTCTGTCCCTGGGATTTCCCAGGCAAGAATGCTGGAGCAGGCAGCCATTCCCTTTTCCAAGGGATCTTCCTGACGCAGGGATCGAACCTGGGTCTCCCACACTGCAGGCGGATTCTTTACCATCTGAGCCACCAGGGCTGCCCCTTGCCCCCCATCATTTGGCACTGAGTCAGACAAGAGGCATCTTGAGCTGAAAGATGGCCCCAGTTTTCAAGACATGCTAGAAATGTTTTATGAAACAACAAAAAACGTCTATCCACAAGCCTTCAGACTGGATTCAGACCACGGGTTGCCACTTTGCAACATCTGGCTTAGAGGTTAAGTGCAGATGCAGGCAGATCTGGGGGTCAGTTCTGCCCTTGGTACCTGTGTGACCCTGGAAGAGTCCCGAACCTCCCCGGGCCTCGTAGGTTTAGCAGGGCTAACGTCGCCCTCTAGGGGCGGCGGTGAGAATGCAGCGAGGCATGGCCTTGGGTAAGGTCTTTGTCCCAACTTCTGGGGCGGCTCGCTGCCTGCAGGCCCCCTCACGACTGCTCCCTCCCTGCCCGGTCCAGGTGTGGAAGTATCCCAAGGTGTGGGAGGGCTTCATCAAGTGCTGTCAGCGCACCAAGCCCCAGAGCTTCCAGGTCATCCTGCAGCTCCCACCCCAGCAGCTGGGGGCCGTCTTTGACAAGTGCCCAGAGCTCCGGGAGCCCCTGCTGGCCCACGTGCGCTCCTTCACCCCCCACCAGGTACCCTCAGGTGTGGGGTGGGTGGCCCCATGGGTCCAGCCCTGTGGGACTGAGGTGCCGGGGCGGGGGGTGGGGGGTGGGGGTGCGGAGGGCAGCCCGGCAGTGTCACGAAGGTCCTGGAGTCTGGAGAGTCAAGGACACCAAGGGTGTGAGTGGGACTTGGGGGAGGGGGGTGTCTCCGTGTCAGAGCTCTCCACAGCGCCCCCATCTGCTTTTCCCCTAGCAAGCACACATCCCCAACTCCATCATGGCCATCCTGGAGGCCAGCGGCAAGCAGGAGCCAGAGGCTAAGGAAGCACCCGCCGGGCCCCTGGAAGAGGTGAGGGTCTGCAGCCCCTCCCCAAGCCAGGAGTCCCCGCACCCCTCCTACCCACACCAGCCATCTCTGCGGGGAGGGGCTGGGGAGACGGCAGCGGCAGCCCCTTACCCCCGTGCCCTCTGCTGTCTGCCTCAGGATGGTTTCCATCTTTTCCCCCACCATCCCCTTGAGAGCAACCTGGGTCTTGGGTCCCAGCCGTCCCTGAGGTTTTGTGTGTCGCCTCGCACCCCCAGGATGACTTAGAGCCTCTGGCCCTGGCACCACCTCCGGCCCCCCGACCCCCTCAAGATCTCATCGGCCTGCGGCTGGCCCAGGAGAAGGCCTTAAAGCGGCAACTGGAGGAAGAACAGAAGCTGAAGCCTGGGGGACTGGGAGCCCCCTCCTCGTCCTCGTCCTCGTCCTCTTCCTCGGTGCGGCCAGGCCCCCCCCAGTCGGAGGAAGCCATTGATTTCCGGGAGGAGGGGCCTGAGTGTGAGACCCCGGCCATCTTCATCAGCATGGACGATGACTCGGGGCTGACTGAGGCCGCACTGCTGGACTCTAGTCTTGAGGGACCCCTACCTAAGGTAGGGACAACCGCCCCAGAGCAACAGAGGGCGAGAAAAATCAGGGCCCCGGGTTAAGTGTGTGTGCCTAGTGTCCAAGCGGGCAGGGGGCGGGAAGGGTAGGGCCTGAAGAAGTACTGGAGGTGCAACCACGCTGTCTGACCTGCCCCCTCTTCTGTCACCAGGAAACTGCAGCAGGTGGATTGCTTTCAAAGGAGGAGCGGAGCCCCCAGCCCCTCACAGCTGCTGGAGAAGACACAATGCAGACCCCCAGCCCTGCCACTGAGGAAGCGGGCGAACCGGAAACCAAGGGGAATAGCTGACGGAGCTTGTTGGGGGTTGGGGGAGTGGGACTGGGAGCTCAGGGAGGCCGGGGAGGGGCTTGGCCGAAGGTGCTTTGCCTTTAAAAATTAAACAAGTAAAAAAAGATGACTGGTCTGGGGTATGGGTGTCGTCTCTGGTGCCTTCCTCCGTGTCAGCTGTGGGATTGTGCACAGGCTGGTGGGCGCCCCCAGGAGGCCCTCCAACCCGCCAGGGAAGACTGCAAACCCCTCTGGCATGGGGCTGCGCCTGCGCGAAAAGCAGCTGCTTGGCCGCGCATCCCCGCGCCCTGTCCTGGTAACGGCCCGCCCCCTCCGTCCCTAGCAACCGGCGCAGCTAGCCCAGCGGCTGCTGGGTGCACACAACACGGGCGACTGATCCGGCCTGCCTATCTGCAAGCCTTCTTCCTGGAAGTCTGCGATCCCTTTGAACTATGGGGGACCCTCCACCTGACCCTGAGCCCCCTTCTCAGCCGACCTCCAGCCGTAGGAGCTCGCAGGTCTCCGAGCGGCACAGTCGGGAACTCAGCAGGCCTCAGGTCTCACCCCTGGTCCCCGAGGAGCTGCAGCAGATACCCCTTGGCCCCCAGATCCCGCGCGGCAGTCAGGAGGCGCCGTCGAACCGGAGCAACCTCCGTGGCTGGCCACAGAGGACCAGCCTGACCCCAAACGAGAACCTGGTTTTCCAGGCCGAGGACCCTTTCGTGAACCCGGGCTTTCCTGCAGAGGTGCAGCCCCAAGCTTACCTGAGCGAGGGCGGGCTCCAGGCCAGCCAGAACGGCAGCCTAATGCTGCAGCAGGTACAGCAGAGTGAAGGCAGCCTATTCCAGCAACTGGAGTCCGCCTACCAGGGGCCCGCAGCAGACCTCCCGGGCCAGTTCACCATGTACCAGAGAGAAGACCTGCCGTTCAGCCTGGGCACCCAGCATGGGCCCTACATGAGGGATGACCCCACTCTTCAGTTCTCGCCCTCTGAGCTGGGCTTCATGTCCTTCAATATGGAGTTGCCCGAGCCAGAACCTCGCGAGCTGGCCGTGCAGAACGCCAAGGCTTACCTGCTGCAGACCAGCATCAACAGCGACCTCAGCCTGTGAGAGAGGGCCCTGGGAGTGGGGCGAGGGAGGGACCAGGCAGGGAGACACCTCAGCCAGGGCCCCACCTCCTCGTCCAGACGAGATTGCTCTTCACTGAGAACCAGCGACCCCTCTGGGGGCATCTAACTCAGACTGGGAGTCAGGGAATAAATAACAACACTAGTTAGCATTTACTTACCAGACTGCGCCAGCAATTCACAGGTTAACAGCTGGTTCTCCTGGCTGAGCTTAGCACATCTGTTCCAATTTTGAAAGAAAAGTGAAAGTCACTCAGTCCAGTCGGAGACTTTATGACCCCATGGATTGTAGCTTGCCAGGCTCCTCTGTCTATGGAATTCTCTAGGCAAGAATATTGGAGTAGCTAGCCATTCCCTTCCAGAGAAGGCAATGGCATCCCACTCCAGTACTCTCGCCTGGAAAATTTCATGGGCGGCGGAGCCTGGTAGGCTGCAGTCCATGGGGTCGTGAAGAGTCAGACACGACTGAGCGACTTCACTTTCACTTTTCACTTTCATGCATTGGAGAAGGAAATGGCAACCCACTCCAGTGTTCTTGCCCGAAGAATCCCAGGGACGGGGGATCCTGGTGGGCTGCCGTCTATGGGGTCACACAGAGTTGGACACGACTGAAGCGACTTAGCAACAGCAGCAGCAGCCATTCCCTTCTCCAGGGTATCTTCCTAACCCAGGGATTGAACCCAGGTCTCCCGCATTGCAGGAGGATTCTTTACTGTCTGAGCCACAGGGAGGGAAACTGAGATACAGAGAAGTTAGGTCCCATGTCCAAAATAACACGGCTTAGCTATGGTAGATCCAGGATTTCAGCACAAATGATTTGGCTCCTGAGGCCCTGTTATCCACTAACATTTCCTGCCTGAGAAAGGCATTTGCCAAGGCCATGTAGACGCAGTCATAGGCCCACATCACATCCTCATGAAGCTGACACTCTAGTGGGAGAATGGACAATAAATATAAGGTGATAACAGCTAAGCTGAGCGATAGGGCAGAGTAAGGGGGATGGGAGTGGATGTTAAATCGTACGAGGTCAGGGAAGTCCTCTCTGAGGAAGTTACATTTGATCAGGAATCTGAAAGAGGTGAGGGAGAGCACCATATGGGTAAACTGGAGGAAGAATTGTCCAGACATAGGACACAGAGTGATCGCCAGGAGTCAGTGATGGACAGGGAGGCCTGGCGTGCTGCGATTCACGGGGTCGCAAAGAGTCGGACACGACTGAGCGACGGAACTGAGCTGAACTGAGCTTAAAGGCTTGGGAGCTTGCTGTGTTTGAGGAACAGCAAGGAGACTGGTCTAACTGGAACCAAGGGAGGAAGCAGGAGAATGAGAAAAGAGTTGGGAGGAGTAGCAGGTCTTGCTCAAGCACAAAGCTGACCCCCATTCCTCCCATGCTCAGAGCCTGCCATGGCTCACCAGTGCCTTCAGAAGAAGGTTCCTGCTTCTCATAACAGCCTTCAAGGTCCTATGTAATTCAACCCCTCCTCCCTCTCCAAACATCATCTCTAGTCAGCTCCTACCTCAGATCCTAGAATCTAGTCAAAATTAACCTCAAAATAAATAAATAACCCACAGCTCTTCCCCAACAGCACCCAGCCCTTGGGAGTTTCAAGGTCCCTTAATGGGTCTTTTGTTTTTCTTTTTTTTTTTTTTGGTCATGCCACATGGATTGCAGAATATCAGTCCCCCTGACTGGGGATTGAGCCTGGGCCATAGCAATGAAAGCCTGAATTCTAACCAGTAGGTTACCTGTGAGCTCCCTCAAGTCCCCCATTGAAAAGCTCTCTCTCCTTCTTGCCTTTCCCAAGTCAATGATGGCTCTCAACCACACCAAGCACTGCTGCCAAATGGTTGCACATTGAAGAGGCTTAGACATACAGGATTTGAAATTAGGCCAAGTGAAAGTGGAAGTGGAGTTGCTCAGTCATGTCTGACTGTTTGTGACTCTAAGGACTGTAGCCCCCCCAGGCTCCTCTCTCCATGGGATTTTCCAGGCAAGAATACTGCAGTGGGTTGCCATTTCCTTCTTCAGGGGATCTTCCCAACCCAGGGATTGAACTTGGGTCTCCCGCACTGCAGACAGACTGTTTACCATCGGAGCCACCAGGTAGCTCAGAAATTAGGCCAACTTGGTTTTCAATCCTGGCTGTGCTACCCCTGGGTGACCTCATGACCTCAACTTTTCTAAGCTTCAGTTTCCTCTTCCAGAGAGTAAGGATCATAATTTTCTCTCAGGTGTATGTGGTGAGAATTCAACATTGCATTCAAGGGCCCAGCATAGTGCCTGACTCAGGGGAGTGGAAGTCATGCTGGTTCTGTTAACACTCCAGCCTCCTTTCCTACCTCAACCCCTCTTCCTCACTCTGCTCCAGATACAATGACCTCAATATTCCTCCAACCTGCCAGGCACACCCTCAGCTCAAGGTCTTTACACTCCATTCTCAATCATGTCATCTGCAAACCATGGTAGTTTTGCTTCTTTTCTTTTTCATGTCATATTTCATTGACTGGGATCTCCAGTGCATTTTATAGAAGTGGTAAAAGAAGGCTTCTTCCTTTCCAATCTCATAGGGGAATTATTCAGTCTTTCACCATTACATTTGGTGTGTGCTGCAGCTTACACACATCTCCTCTTTATGAGATTGTAGAATATTATTCTATTCCTAGTATCCTAGGTTTCTAAACATCATGAGTGGATATTGAATGTTAGTTTCTCTGCACCTATTGAGGTGATCTCACATAATCTCTTTTAACATGTTAATGTGATTAATTAATTCTTCAGAATGGACTGGTTGGAACTCCTTGCAGTCCAAGGGACTCTCAAGAGTCTTCTCCAACACCACAGTTCAAAAGCATCAATTCTTCAGCGCTCAGCTTTCTTCACAGTCCAACTCTCACATCCATACATGACTACTGGAAAAACCATAGCCTTGACTAGACAGACCTTTGTTGGGAAAGTAATATCTCTGCTTTTCAATATGCTGTCTTGGTTGGTCATAGCTTTCCTTCCAAGGAGTAAGCGTCTTTTAATTTCATGGCTGCAGTCACCATCTGCAGTGATTTTGGAGCCCCCAAAATAAAAGTCTGACACTGTTTCCACTGTTTCTCGCTCTATTTGCCATGAAGTGATGGGACCAGATGCCATGATCTTCGTTTTCTGAATGTTGAGCTTTAAGCCAACTTTTTCCCTCTCCTCTTTCACTTTCATCAAGAGGCTTTTGAGTTCATCTTCACTGTCTGCCATCAGGGTGGTGTCATCTGCATATCTGAGGGTATTGATATTTCTCCCGGCAATCTTGATTCCAGCTTGTGCTTCTTCCAGCCCAGTGTTTCTCATGATGTATTCTGCATAGAAGTGAAATAAGCAGGGTGACAATATACAGCCTTGACATACTCCTTTTCCTATTTGGAACCAGTCTGTTTTTCCATGTCCAGTTCTAACTGTTGCTTCCTGACCTGCATATGGGTTTCTCAAGAGGCAGGTCAGGTGGTCTGGTATTCTCATCTCTTTCAGCATTTTCCACAGATTATTGTGATCCACACAGTCAAAGGCTTTGGCATAGTCAATAAAGCAGAATTAGATGTTTTTCTGGAACTCTCTTGCTTTTTCCATGATCCATCAGATGTTGGCAGTTTGATCTCTGGTTCCTCTGCCTTTTCTAAAACCAGGTGGAACATTATGTATATGTACCACAATTTCTTTATCCATTCATCTGTTGATAGAAACCTAGGTTGCTTCCATGTTCTAGCTATTGTAAATAGTGCAGCAATGAACAATGGGATACATGTGTCTTTTTCAATTTTAGTTTCCTAAGGGTATATGCCTAGGAGTGGAATTGATGGGTCATATGGGGTTTTATTCCTAGTTTTTTAAGGAATCTCCATACCGTCTTAGTGGCTATATAAATTTACATTCCCACCAACAGTGCAAGAGTGTTCCCTTTTCCCCACATCTGCTCCAGCATTAATCGTTTGTAGACTTTTTGATGACGGCCATTCTGACCAGTATGAGATGATATCTCATTGTAGTTTTGATTTGCATTTCTCTACTAATGAACAATATTGAGCATATTTTCATGTGTTTGTTAGCCATCTGTATGTCTTCTTTGGAGCAATGTCTGTTTAAGTCTTTCCCCCAGTTTTTGATTGGGCTGTTTGTTTTTCTGGCATTGAGTTGTATGAACTGCTTGTATATTTTGGAAATTAATCCTTTGTCAGTTGTTTCATTTGCTATTATTTTCTCCCATTCTGAGGGCTGTTTTTTCACCTTGCTTATAGTTTCCTTTGTTGTGCAAAAATTTTTAAGTTTAACCAGGTCCCATTTGTTTACTTTTGTTTTTATTTCCATTACTGTAGGAGGTGGGTCCTAGAGGATCTTGCTTTGATTTATGTCATCGAGTGTTCTGCCTATGTTTTCCTCTAAGAGTTTTATAGTTTCTGATCTTAAATTTAGGTCTTTAATCAGTTTTGAGTTTATCTTTCTGTGTAGTGTTAGGAAGTGATCTAATTTCATCCTTTTACATGCAGCTGTCCAGTTTTCCCAGCACCATTTATTGAAGAAGCTGCCTTTGCCCAATTGTATATTCTTGCCTCCTTTGTATAAATAAGGTACCCATAGGTGCCTGGGTTTATTTCTGGGCTTTCTGTCTTGTTTGATTGGTCTATGTTTCTGTTTTTGTGCCAGTGCCATACTCTCTTGATGATTGTAGCTTTGTAGTATAATCTGAAGTCAGGAAGGCTGATTCCTCCAGCTCCATTCTTCTTTCTCAGGACTGCTTTGGCTATCCGGGGTCTTTTGTGTTTCCATATGAATTGTGAAATTTTTTGTTCTAGTTCTATGAAAAATGCCTTTGGTAATTTGACAGGGATTGCATTGAATCTGTAGACTGCATTTGGTAGTACAGTCATTTTTACAATATTGATTCTTCCTACCCAGAAACATGGAATATCTGTCCCTCTGTTTATGTCATCTTTGATTTCTGTCATTCAGTTCAGCTCAATTCAGTCACTCAGTCATGTCTGACTCTTTGTGACCCCATGGGCTGCAGCATACCAGGCCTCCCTGTCCATCACCAACTCCCAGGGTTTACTCAAACTCATGTTCATTGTGTCGGCAATGCCATTCAACCACCTCATCCTCTGTTGTCCCCTTCTACTCCCACCTTCAATCTTTCCCAGCATCAGGGTCTTTTCCAATGAATCACTTCTTTGCATCAGGTGGCCAAAGTATTGGAGTTTCAGCTTCAACATCAGTCCTTCCAATGAATATTCAGGACTGATCTCCTTTAGGATGGACTGGTTGGATCTCCTTGCAGTCCAAGGGACTCTCAAGAGTCTTCTCCAACACCACAGTTCAAAAGCATCAATTCTTTGGCACTCAGCTTTCTTTATAGTCCAACTCTCACACCCATACATAACTACTGGAAAAACCATAGCCTTGACTAGATGGACCTTTGTTGGCAAAGTAATGTCTGTGCTTTTAATGTGCTGTCTAGTTTGGTCATAACTTTTCTTTCAAGGAGTAAGTGTCTTTTAATTTCATGGCTGCAGTCACCATCTGCAGTGAGTTTGGAGCCCCCAAAAATAAAGTCTGACACTGTTTCCACTGTCTCTCCATCTATTTGCCATGAAGTGATGGGACCAGATGCCATTTCACTCTCTTCTTTCACTTTCATCAAAAGGCTTTTAGTTCCTCTTCACTTTCTGCCATCAGGGTGGTGTCATCTGCATATCTGAGGTTATTAATATTTGTCCCGGCAATTTTGATTCCAGCTTGTGCTTCTTCCAGCCCAGCGTTTCTCATGATGTACTCTGCATAGAAGTTAAATAAGCAGGGTGACGATAGACAGCCTTGACGTACTCCTTTTCCTATTTGGAACCAGTCTGTTGTTCCATGTCCAATTCTAACTGTTGCTTCCTGACCTGCATATGGGTTTCTCAAGAGGCAGGTCAGGTGGTCTGGTATTCCCATCTCTTTCAGCATTTTCCACAGTTTTTTGTGATCCACACAGTCAAGGGCTTTGGCATAGTCAATAAAGCAGAAATAGATGTTCTTCTGGAACTCTCTTGCTTTTCCCATGATCCATCAGATGTTGGCAATTTGATCTCTGGTTCCTCTGCCTTTTCAAAAACCAGCTTGAACATCTGGAAGTTCACGGTTCACGTATTGCTAAAGCCTGGCTTGGAGAATTTTGAGCATTACTTTACTAGCGTGTGAGATGAGTACAGTTGTGCAGTAGTTTGAGCATTCTTTGGCATTGCCTTTCTTTATTAGTGTCTTATTATTTTCTGTGTACAGTTCTTTTGTCTCCTTAGGCAAATTTATTCCTAGATATTTAATTCTTTTTGTTGCAATGGTGAATGGGATTGATTCCTTAATTTCTCTTTCTGATTTTTCATTGTTAGTATATAGGAATGCAAGTGATTTCTGTGTATTGATTTTGTATCCTGCAACTTTGCTAAATTCACTGATTAGCTCTAGTAATTTTCTGATACTATCTTTAGGGTTTTCTATGTACAGTATCTTGTCATCTGCAAACAGGGAGAGCTTTACATCTTCTTTTCCAACGTGGATTATTTTTGTTTCTTTTTCTTCTCTGATTGCTGTAGCTAGGACTTCCAGAACTATTTGAATAATCCCACAGTACTCTTGAGTAGGTAATCCCATGGACAGAGAAGCCTGGTGCCCTACAGGCTTTCCATAGGGTTGCAAAGATTCAGACAGAACTGAGCAACTAAACAGCAATAATAATATCCTTTTAAGAATGCCAGGCACCACTTGCTTAGGATTTCAGCATGTACAGTTCTACATGAGATTGGCATGGACTTTCCCTTTCTCCTACTTTCCCTGAGTTCTGATATCAAGATTATGTTAGACTCATGAAATGTCTCAGGACCTATGCATATGCTGTTCCCTCCAACTGAAACACTCTTCCTTCTAATGTTTGCACGGTACCCCACCTCTCACTGAATAAGATCATTCAGCTCTCAGCTTAAAAGTCACCTCAGTGAGGCTCTCCCTGGCCTCCCTATTTAAAACTGCAAACCATCCCCTATCCCTGCCATTCCCAGTCCCCATTCCCGACTTTGCTTACCTCCCTATAACTACACACTTGTGTATATTTTGTGTATTTTTCCCATTTGGTTAATATCTGTCTCTATCGCCAGACTGTCAGGTCCATCAGGGCAGGGACCTTTTCTCTTATCTATGATGTCCCCAGTGCCGGGGACACGGCCAGGTACACAACAGCGAGCTCAGCAAGCTGGGTGATCAGTGTCCCCCACCTCCTACGCCCCTCTCCCCGAGGCAGGTATGAACACCTGGTGAACCTGCTGACCAAGATTCTGAACCAGAGGCCGGAAGACCCCTTGTTCCTCCTGGAGTCGCTGAACCGCACCACTCAGTGGGAATGGTTCCACCCCAAGTTGGATACGCTTCGGGATGACCCGGAGATGCAGCCCACCTACGAGATGGCCGAGAGGCAAAAGGCACTGTTCAGCCGGAGCGGCAGCGGCGAGGGCGAGCAGGAGATGGAGGAGGAGACGGTGAGTGAGCCAGTGCGGAGGCCCGAGCGGCAGAAAGAGCCGGAGTGGCGGGACCGTCACTGAGGGCCTTGAACGCCAGGCTAAGGGGTCTGGGCTTTCTCCCGAGGCCACTGGGGCACCACCAGAGGGTTTGAAGCAGAGGGGAAGTTGTAGAAACCTGACTCTGGCGCCACATGGAGGTAGAGGCTGGTTTCTCCTGCCGTCCTTTCCTCCTTTCTGCAGAATAACTGTTTCGTGGATATTTTCTGTGAAGCCTGCTACCTTCTGGAGTTTTTCAACACTAAATGTGCCTTCTATCCCCTGGACTCAGTTTCCTCTTTTGCAAATTGAGACCTCCTAACAAGTCTTCCACCCAAGACTCATGAACATTCTACTATCCTCGGAATATTTAATTCCATGATTTTCTTTCCAGCATTGTGTTCAGTTGCTCAGTCGTGTCTGACTCTTTGTGACCCTATGGACTGTAGCCCGCCGGGCCCCTCTGTCCATGGTACTTTCCCAGCAAGAGTACTGGAGTGGGTTGCCATTTCCTTCTCCAGGGGCTCTTCCCAACCCTTGGATTGAACCTGCGTCTCCTGCATTGAATGGTATCTGCTGCATTGGATACAGCATTGGATGGTGGCTTAAAATTTGGCTGAAATGTTCTTTCGCTCGTTTAAGAAACATTTTGGGGGGTCTTCCCTTGTGGTCCAGTGGTTAAGACCCTACTCTTCCAATGCAGGGGGCACAAGTTCCTTTCCTGGTCAGGGAACTAAGATCCCACAAGCCCTGTGGTACAGCCAAAAAGAAAGAAAGATAAAGAAACATTTGTTGAGAACTCTGTTTATGATAATTCTGACATCTCCTAGGCTTAGGAGTGTAGGCTCAGGTCATCCCTGAAGCAACCTTAAGGCAAGTGCCATTTATTATTCCTGTTCATGGAGGAAGGACTTAGAGGGCTCAAAACTAGAAAAGCCAGGACGAAGAAGGCAGGGCTGTGTCCTCCAAAGCCTGGGCTATCATCTCGGCCATCTTTGCAGATGCTGTTGGTCTGTGCTCACGTCTCATGCTTCTGAAATTCTAGGATTCTGGCCACAATGGGGTGAGATGCTGAGAGAACCGGGAATGACCATCTGACCAAGGAATGAGCCCTTGGGTGAGCAGAGCGCACGTGGGAATCCAAGTCTTAGACACGAACAGTTTTACCTGAAAATACGGTTTTAAAGTTTAGATCAGCAGTCTCGAAGTCTCTAAGGAGAAACTGCAGAAAACTGTACCTTTCCTCCCCAACTCTTCCAGATCGCACCCACATCTATCACCAGTCCCTGATGGCTCCGCCTCCTTAGAGCGCTATGCCTTTGGAGGCTCCACCCCCGGCTCCGCCCCCTGAAATATAATCCTGAGGGAGGCTCTGCCCTTTTCGAAGCCAAGTCACCAGAGGCCCCAGACCTTAGAACTTGGAGGCGGGGTTTTTTCCAGTTCAGTCGCTCAGTCGTGTCCACTCAGTCGTGTCCGACTCTTTGTGACCCCATGAATCACAGCACGCCAGGCCTCCCTGTCCATCACCATCTCCCGGAGTTCACTCAAACTCACGTCCATCAAGTCGGTGATGCCATCCAGCCATCTCATCCTCTGTCGTCCCCTTCTCCTCCTGCCCCTAATCCCTCCCAGCATCAGAGTCTTTTCCAATGAGTCAACTCTTCGCATGAGGTGGCCAAAGTATGGAGTTTCAGCTTTAGCATCAGTCCTTCCAAAGAACACCCAGGACTGATCTCCTTTAGAATGGACTGGTTGGATCCCCTTGCAGTCCAAGGGATTCTCAACAGTCTTCTCCAACACTACAGTGCAAAAGCATCAATTCTTCGGTGCTCAGCTTTCTTCACAGTCCACAGTCCAACTCTCACATCCATACATGACTACTGGAAAAACCATAGCCTTGACTAGACCAACGTTTGTTGGCAAAGTAATGTCTCTGCTTTTCAAAATGCTATCTAGGTTGGTCATAACTTTTCTTCCAAGGAGTAAGTGTCTTTTAATTTCATGGCTGCAGTCACCATCTGCAGTGATTTTGGAGCCCCAAAAATAAAGTCTGACACTGTTTCCCCATCTATTTGCCATGAAGTGATGGGACCAGATGCCATGATCTTCGTTTTCTGAATGTTGAGCTTTAAGCCAACTTTTTCCCTCTCCTCTTTCACTTTCATCAAGAGGCTTTTGAGTTCCTCTTCACTTTCTGCCATCAGGGTGGTGTCATCTGCATATCTGAGGTTATTGATATTTCACCTGGCAATCTTGATTCCAGCTTGTGCTTCTTCCAGCCCAGTGTTTCTCATGATGTTCTCTGCATATAAGTTGAATAAGCAGGGTGACAATATACAGCCTTGACGTTCTCCTTTTCCTATTTGGAACCAGTCTGTTGTTCCATGTCCAATTCTAACTGTTGCTTCCTGACCTGCATATAGGTTTCTCAAGAGGCAGGTCAGCTGGTCTGGTATTCCCATCTCTTTCAGAATTTTCCACAGTTTATTGTGATCCACACAGTCAAAGGCTTTGGCATAGTCAATAAAGCAGAAATAGATGTTTTTCTGGGACTCCCTTGCTTTTTCCATGATCCATCAGATGTTGGCAATTTGATCTCTGGTTCCTCTGCCTTTTCAAAAACCAGCTTGAACATCTGGAAGTTCACGGTTCACGTATTGCTGAAGCCTGGCTTGGAGAATTTTGAGCATTACTTTACTAACATATAAGATGAGTGCAATTGTGCGGTAGTTTGAGCATTCTTTGTCGTTGCTTTTCTTTGGGATTGGAATGAAAACTGACCTTTTCCAGGCCTGTGGTGACTGCTGAGTTTTCCAAATTTGCTGGCATATTGAGTGCAGCACTTTCACAGCATCATCTTTCAGGATTTGAAATAGCTCAACTGGAATTCCATCACCTCCACTAGCTTTGTTCGTAGTGATGCTTTCTAAGGCCCGCTTGACTTCACATTCCAGGATGTCTGGCTCTAGGTGAGTGATCATACCATCGTGATTATCTTGGTCATGAAGATCTTTTTTGTACAGTTCTCTGTGTATTCTTGCCACCTGTTCTTAATATCTTCTGCTTCTGTTAGGTCCATACCATTTCTGTCTTTTATCGAGCCCATCTTTGCATGAAATGTTCCCTTGGTATCTCTAATTTTCTTGAAGAGATCTCTAGTCTTTCCCATTCTATTGCTTTCTTCTATTTCTTTGCATTGATCACTGAGGAAGGCTTTCTTATTTCTCCTTGCTATTATTTGGAACTCTGCGTTCAGATGCTTATATCTTTCCTTTTCTCCTTTGCTTTTCGCGTCTCTTCTTTTCACAGCTATTTGTAAGGCCTCGCCAGACAGCCATTTTGCTTTTTTGCATTTCTTTTCCATGGGGATGGTCTTGATCCCTGTCTCCTGTACAATGTCACAAACCTCACTCCATAGTTCATCAGGCACTCTGTCTATCAGATCTAGTCCCTTAAATCTATTTCTCACTTCCACTGTATAATCATAAGGGATTTGATTTAGGTCATACCTGAATGGTCTAGTGGTTTTCCCTACTTTCTTCAATTTAAGTCTGAATTCGGCAATGAGGAGTTCATGATCTGAGCCACAGTCAGCTCCCAGTCTTGTTTTTGCTGACTGTATAGAGCTTCTCCATCTTTGGCTGCAAAGAATATAATCAATCTAATTTCAGTGTTGACCATTTGGTGATGTCCATGTGTAGAGTCTTCTCTTGTGTTGTTGGAAGAGGGTGTTTGCTATGACCAGTGCGTTCTTTTGGCAAAATCTATTAGTCTTTGCCCTGCTTCAGTCCGCATTCCAAGGCCAAATTTGCCTGTTACTCCAGGTGTTTCTTGACTTCCTACTTTTGCATTCCAGTCCCCTATAATGAAAAGGACATCTTTTTTGGGTGTTAGTTCTAAAAGTTCTTGTAGGTCTTCATAGAACCATTCAGCTTCTTCAGCGTTACTGGTTGGGGCATAGACTTGGATTACTGTGATATTGAATGGTTTGCCTTGGAAACGAACAGAGATCATTCTGTCGTTTCTGAGATTGCATCCAAGTACTGCATTTCGGACTCTTCTGTTGACCATGATGGCTACTCCATTTCTTGTAAGGGATTCCTGCCCACAGTAGTAGATATAATGGTCATCTGAGTTAAATTCACCCATTCCAGTCCATTTTAGTTTGCTGATTCCTAATATGAGGTTTGTAAAAGGGCAAAATTATTGTGGGTATCTGTGGCCTGTGCATGATTCTAGGAAGAAAATCGAATTTGTTATTCAGCATTTTGTATTTATTTTTCTGTATGAGGGGCTCTCATTCCTGTCATTTTCTATTTCATATGGAAAGAATTTCTGTTTCTTTTATGCTCCCCAATAGCATTTATGGAAAAACTGTCCTTGCCCCGCTTTGAAGATGCCACCCCTGCCATTGGTTTACAGCTGTGTGGACTCTGGTCTGTTCCTGGAGCCCCTGCTCTGTGCCTTGCTCTGCGATGGTTTTCTGTTCTGGGACTCTCCTGCTTGTTGTGTACAATCGCTGCAAAGCAGATTTGGCTCCCCATCACTGCACCTCTGTTTTGAAAAGTTCCTCACTAGTCTCACATTTATAGTTTTAAAGAAACTTTAGTATTTTTCTTGTACTTGTTTGTCAACAGAACTCACTTTAAGACAGGAAATAGATGTCACAGAAATGAAGATGAGTGGCTTAGACAAGATAGTTTTTCTCACACCTAACAGTCAGGTGCAAGCAGTCTACGGCTGGCAAGGTGGCTCCCCAGCGAAGGGATACTGAGGGCTACCGTCTCCCCTCTCTCCCCCTCGTCCCTCACCCTTACTCCATCCAAACCACGAAAGCTCACTTTGGGCTGCAGGGACTTGGCCCAAGCAGTCCAGCAGAACGTTTCGTTACTTCACTTGCTGAGAGTGGGTACAGTTGGGGCAGCATTTCTGTGAGATCATAGGGAGTCCCAGCACTTCCCTCCCTTCCATTCTGCTATCATCATGTTGATACTTGGTACCTTGAGTTTATCACTTTATGTTTGAACAATGACTACCGCAGCCTCAGACATCACATTTCCACACCAGTGCCCTGAAAGGGGAGTGGGGAGCTCTTCTCAGTATGTACCCCCTTTTTTTTTCGGTTGAGCCATGCAGCTTGTGGGATATTCGTTCCCTGACCAGGGACTGAACCCAGGCCACACAGTGAAAGGGTTGAGGCCTAACTACTGGGCCACCAAGAAATTCCCTCCCACCCACTGACCCCCTTTTTAAAAAAATACAGGGAGCAAGGAAATTCCCCAGCAGTCTAGTGGTTAGGACTTGGCCCTTTCACTGCTGAGGGTGCTGCTTCAATCTCTGGTTGGGAAACTAATATCCCACAAGCTGGGCAGTGCGGTCCAGTGAATCAATCAGTCAATCAGGAGCCCCTCAGAAAATCTCTGCTTGCATCTTATTGGCCAGATTGGGTCACATGACCATCCTTGGATGCAAGGGAGGCTGGGAAAGTGACTGTGGAACTTCTCTACTTCTCCAGCCTGGAGAAAGTAAGCAATAGAGAAGGGGGTTGAGGATGGTCCTAATTCAGTGGACCGAACCCAACGAACCCAAGGGCAGGAATGTAGCTGGACCCCAGGCCAAGCTGGCATTTGGAGATTCCCCTCTGCTCCTAATTTTTTTAATTCCATCCAGTTACCAGTAGGAAATCTTTCCCCTCAGATTATAGATAGGATCTTCCTGGAAACTGGGAGAAAGAAAAAGGAAGCTTCCACAGTTAATAGAGGAGTTAAAAGAGTAGGGGCTAAGACTATGGCCTCTGAAGCCAGACCAACCTGGGTTCAAACCCAGCCAACCCACAGAAGTAATCTCTGAGCAGGGGGCACCAGCTGTACTTTCTCTCCACCCAGTTACAAATTGCAGAGGGTGAGAAGGAGAGCCTGAGCTGCCATTTTGTCCTCACTTGCCCCAATCAACAGTGACCAGAGGGCAGGGTGACATAATTTGATCATGGTTGGTGAGGCCACTCCACTGCCAAGTGGGTGGAAGACACTCCCGGAAAGAGGTGATGGCCACTGGCTCATAGGCCAGGCACACACTCCAGAGAGGGTTTCGTTTGCTCATTCGCTTAGCTTCCCTGCCGGCAGCACAGTGAGTCTGGGGATTCAGTTTTGACTCTGTCCCACTGAGTTGCTGGTGTAAACGTCGATTAGGCAAAGAAGCTTTTGGCCTGTGTTTTAGTTGCGGGAAACTGCCGGAATCACTTTCAAAATCATGGTGTTCCTCCTATAGAGTATTAGTCAGGGTGTGCCGCGTCGAGCTGAGGTAACAAACAGCGCAACAGGCCCAGCGGCTTAACATCACGCAGTTTATTTCTCACTCACGCTTCCTACCCATCCAGGCTGGGCTAGGAGGCTCGGCTCATCAGCCGCTTGAGATGAATGGTGATGGAGATGCCGCCGTGACTCAGGCTCCCACAGTTGCAGAGCAGGAAAGTCAAGGCATAGCAAACCCCACACAGGTTCTTACAGCTCCTGCCTGGGTGTGACCTGTGTCCCTTTCACTCCCATTTCAAGTGGTCAGAGCAAGTGACATGAATGCGCAGGGGTGGGGGTGGGAATATACAATCCGCCTGTGGAGCGGGACTTCTAATATTTGTGAATAAGGAACCAGTCTAGCATTCATAGAAAGAAAATACAGGACTTGTTCCTTTTATTAATAACACTTAGCTCACAAATGGAGCTTTGAAGAAAATGGAAATGCACTATGCGTTTGGAATATGGATTATGCATTATGCATATGGAAATGCACTTTAAGAAAAAAACGCAATACATTTGTCCCCAAATCTTTTACATCAGCTATACAATTTAAGGGCTTCCCAGGTGGCTCAGTGGTAAAGAATCTGCCTGCCAATGCAGGAAATGCAGGTTGGATCCCTGGCCTGGAAAGATCACCTGGAGGAGGAAATGTCAACCCCACTCCAGTATTTTGCCTGGAGAATCCCATGGACAGAGGAGACTGGTGGGCTACAGTCCATGGAGGTTGCCAAAGAATCAGACACAACCGAGCAACTGAGCACTCACGCAGGTACAATTTAAGCAAGCATCATCATTCCTTGGCACACATACCCCTACATCAGCGGCCAGAAATGGTTGCTTGAGCAACTGGGTTACCCAGTAGTTTAAGTCTCTGGACTCTAGGAGAGTCAGCATGGGGAGCAGGGCTTCAACCTGGTTCCCTCTGCCTTCCGCCCCCTGCCCCACCCCGCTGCAGGCTGAGACCCCGGTGCCAAACATCATGGAGAAGGCCTTCTACTTCGAGCAGGCCGGTGTGGGCCTGAGCTCCGACGAGAGTTTCCGCATCTTCATGGCCCTGAAGCAGCTGGTGGAGCAGCAGCCCGTCCACACCTGCCGCTTCTGGGGCAAGGTCCTGGGGCTCAGACGCAGCTACCTGGTGGCGGAGGTGGAGTTCCGGGAGGGCGAAGAGGAGGCGGAGGAGGAGGAGGTGGAGGAGATGACGGAGGGCGGCGAGGGCATGGAGGCGCACGGCGAGGAGGAGGGCGACGAGGACGAGGACAAGGCCACGGACATCGTCCCCAAGCCCACGTGGAAGCCGCCGCCCGTCATCCCCAAGGAAGACAGCCGAACCGGCACCAATAGGTACCTGTATTTCGTGTGCAACGAGCCGGGCCGGCCATGGATGCGGCTGCCCCAAGTCACGCCGATCCAGATCGTGCAGGCCCGCAAAATCAGGAAGTTCTTCACGGGTTACCTGGACGCGCCGGTCATCAGCTACCCGCCCTTCCCCGGCAACGAGGCCAACTACCTGCGGGCCCAGATCGCCCGCATCTCGGCCGCCACGCACATCAGTCCCCTCGGCTTCTACCAGTTTGGTGAGGAGGAAGGCGACGAAGAGGAGGAAGGTGGAGCCGGGCGCGACTCCTACGAGGAGAACCCCGATTTTGAGGGCATCCCGGTCCTCGAGCTGGTGGATTCCATGGCCAACTGGGTGCACCACACACAGCACATCCTGCCGCAGGTGAGGGCGGGACTCCAGCCGCCCAGGCCCCGGGGGTGGCGGGTCGGGGGTGTAGAACCGGGTGTGATTCCAGAACTAGCTATACCGAGCACCTGATGGCAGCGAGGCATCTGTGCCCGGTAATAGTCCTCCGTGCATCCATCCATTCATTCATTCAACAGATACTGGTTGACAGTCCCCAGTCAGAACCCTTTGGAACCAGATGCCTCTTGGAATCCCGAATTTTTCAGATTTGAAAATGGTGATATTGGAATTCCCTGGTGGTCCAGTGCTTAGGAGGGGCTTTCCTCCATCACTCAGCGGTAAAGAATCTGCCTGCAATGCAGGAGACCTGGGTTTGATCCCTGCGTGGGGAAGATCCTCTGGAGGAGGAAATGGCAACCCACTCCCAGTATTCTTGCTGACTCCAGGCTTCTGGGGGCCAGGGTTTGATCCCTGGTCAGGGAACTAAGATCTGACAAGACAAGTGACATGGCAAATAAAGCAAAAAGTACTTATGAAAATAAGAGTACTTTAAACATACACAAAAAGATGACAGTACACATACCATATATTACGTAACACGTCAAGGAGGCGCTGGGGCTGCAGCCCAGTTTTAAAGGTGTCACTTTCTGCAGCAACACTGAAAAGCCTCTCATCAGTCAGTCAGGACTGCAGACAAATGACTCATGAAAAAACTTTTGGTTTTCAAAGCTTTCCAAATTTTGAAAGTGTGGATAAGAGGTGGTGGGCCTACATTTACTGAATGCCTAGTTTGTCTGAACTTTACATACATTTATTTATCCATTCAAGGAAGCACCTGTTGTGTGCTAGGAACTTTTTTATTTATTCATGTATTCGATAAACATTGATTATGGATTCCGAATAACCGCTTTTGAGATTGCTATAATGGCCATTCCAGCTTGTGCTTCTTCCAGCCCAGTGTTTCTCATGATGTACTCTGCATATAAGTTAAATAAGCAGGGTGACAATATACAGCCTTGACGTACTCCTTTTCCTGTTTGGAACCAGTCTGTTGTTCCATGTCCAGTTCTAACTGTTGCTTCCTGACCTGCATATAGGTTTCTCAAGAGGCAGGTCAGCTGGTCTGGTATTCCCATCTCTTTCAGAATTTTCCACAGTTTATTGTGATCCACACAGTCAAAGGCTTTGGCATAGTCAATAAAGCAGAAATAGATGTTTTTCTGGAACTCTCTTGCTTTTTCCATGATCCATCAGATGTTGGCAGTTTGATCTCTGGTTCCTCTGCCTTTTCAAAAACCAGCTTGAACATCTGGAAGTTCACAGTTCACGTATTGTTGAAGCCTGGCTTGGAGAATTTTGAGCATTACTTTGCTAGCGTGTGAAGAAGCACACATCACTTTACTAGAGTGGAAGAAGCACAAGCTGGAATCAAGATTGCTGGGAGAAATGTCAATAACCTCAGATATGCACATGATACCACCCTTAGGGCAGAAAGTGAAGAGGAATTCAAAAGCCTCTTGATGAAAGTGAAAGAGGAGAGTGAAAAAGTTGGCTTAAAGCTCAACATTTAGAAAACGAAGATCATGGCATCTGGTCCCATCACTTCATGGCAAATAGATGGGGAAACAGTGGAAACAGTGTCAGACTTTATTTTTCAGGGCTCCAAAATCACTGCAGATGGCGACTGCAGCCATGAAATTAAAAGACACTTACTCCTTGGAAGAAAAGTTATGACCAACCTAGATAGCATTTTGAAAAGCAGAGACATTACTTTGCCAACAAAGGTCCGTCTAGTCAAGGCTGTGGTTTTTCCAGTGGTCATGTATAGATGTGAGAGTTGGACTGTGAAGAAAGCTGAGCGCCGAAGAATTGATGCTTTTGCACTGTAGTGTTGGAGAAGACTGTTGAGAATCCCTTGGACTGCAAGGAGATCCAACCAGTCCATTCTGAGGGAGATCAGTCCTGGGATTTCTTTGGAAGGAATGATGCTGAAGCTGAAACTCCAGTACTTTGGCCACCTCATGCGAAGAGTTGACTGATTGGAAAAGACTCTGATGCTGGGAGGGACTGGGGGCAGGAGGAGAAGGGGACGACCGAGGATGAGATGGCTGGATGGCATCACTGACTTGATGGCCGTGAGTTTGAGTGAACTCCGGGAGTTGGTGATGGACAGGGAGGCCTGGCATGCGGCAGTTCACGGGGTCGCAGAGAGTCGGACACGACTGAGCGACTGAGCTGAACTGAACCGATAAAGGCCATCCGCATTCAGTTGCTGCAGCCGAGGCCTGCTGTATGCTCTGCACTTCAGTTCACTCATTCATTCAACAACCGTTTACTGACTCTGCAGTACTTCCTTCAACCCAACAATAATCCAATGAGAGAGGCACCCATGACACCCCCATTTCACAGACGAGCAAACAGAGCATCATATGGGCTGTTGAATGTCAGCTCCACAAGGGCAGAGATGTGGAGGTCTCTTTTTCTCAAGGACGTAACTCCAGTGCCAGGAGCACTGCATGTATATAGTAGGTGCTCCTTAAATATACAATGAATGGATGGATGGATGGCTGCCTAAACGGAGCCCACAGAGGCTGAGAGAGGAGGGGTTCCGGTCTCACCGCAGCAGCTGTCTCGGCCCATTCCACCCCGCCCTCCTGCCTGTGCAACTCACCCTGAACTTTACCCACACCTGGGTCCCTGGGAATAGGACTGGTCCCCAACATCCTGCCTGACCCTTCACCGCCTCCCAGGGAACAGAGCCCGGGCTGTTCCCTGCGGCTACCAGCTGACCTCCTCCTCCCCACCTGCAGGGCCGCTGCACTTGGGTGAACCCTTTGCAGAAGACAGAAGAGGAGGAGGAGTTGGGGGAGGAGGAAGAGAAGGCAGATGAGGGCGTAGAGGAAGTGGAGCAGGAGGTTGGGCCCCCGCTGCTGACCCCGCTCTCAGAAGACGCAGGTAACAGCCCCACACAGAGCCTCTCTGAGCCTCTGTTACATTCTCATCTATAAAATGGGCAGCCCATAGGGTTGTAGGAGCACATCCGTCTTGTGAGCCGTAACTGGCCCATGCAATAGCCCAGATGGTGACACGTGGTCTTTCGAGTCCCACGTGGGCTTGGAAAAAGGGAGCGAGAGCGAGGGCGGCCTCCCCAGAGGAGGCAGGACTTGAGCTGGATGTTGGAAGGCTGGACAGCAAGTTCCTGAGGTTGGGACCTCAGGTACCTGAAGGGAGGAAGGAGGAGAGCCTGAGAGTGGGTGAGCAGACAGAGTGAGGATGTGAACGCAGATTTCCATGAGTCTGGAGCCAGTACTCCGTCCTCTGAGCCCTGGTTCAAACTGACGGCCAACCTAGAAGGGGAATCACAGCGGCTCCCCTGTCAGGGGCCCTTGGGGCTCACTGCCACTCTGCACAGGAGGTGAGGTAAGTGTCTCCATTGCCTGGGTGTGATCACTGAGGCTCAGGGAGGTGGAGTGGCTTCCTCGGGCCACGCAGAAAGAGTGGTCAGAGCCAGGGTTCAAACACGGAAGCCAGAGCTGTTGGTTCCCACAGTTCCCTTCATGCCCTTCCGCTTCCTCCCTCTTTGCTCCCTCCCATCCTTCTCGCTGCCTTCCCTTGGGGGGCGGGAGGGGGGGGCGGGGGGGGCGCGGTGGGCTGTGCATTGCAGCGGGGGAGGGGGGCTGCAGCCCAGTCTCTGACCTCCCTGGTGCTCTCTGCTCGCCTACAGAAATCATGCACATGGCACCGTGGACCGCCCGCCTGTCCTGCACCTTCAGCCCGCAGTATTCCGTGGCGGTCGTGCGCTCCAATCTTTGGCCAGGGGCCTATGCCTACGCCAGTGGCAAGTAGGTCTACTCCTAGTTTTCCCCAGCAGAGGGCGCTCCTACAACTTCCTCAGAGTCTGACGTGCTGGGGCAACCCACTAGGGTGGGCAAAGATCGGCTCGGCTCTCTTCAGGAAGCCCCTAGGGGCTGATGTCTTCACTTAGAGTCGAGGAGTCCCACTAGGATTAAAATCCCAGACCAAGAAATCCCAAACCAAGAGGATGTGAGCCTCTGGGAAGACAGAATGGAGGATCAGAAAGGGGGAGGAATTGACTCAGGGTCACACAGCACCTGCAGGATTCAAACCTGGATATCTGACCCCCCTGGCCCAGGGTTCTGTGCTGTATGATGCATGAAGCCAGAGAGGACTCAGATGTCCCCTTTGGGGTGGCCGTTAGAGGGACAGTCTCATCTCTGGAGAAGCTAACTCCTTCCCTAAGTCTCCTGGACAGTTCTTCCAATCTGAAGGATCTTCTCTCTATGGGCAGAAATCTTCCCCACCAGGATCCCCTCACCGGTCGTTTCCAAAAGGTCTGCAAGCCAAAGTCACTTCCATATTCTCCCACCTCAGTTACACACTCCAGACAGTCCCTCCGCCTCTCACCAGGTACATCGCAGCTTTTCTGCTCACGGGGCATGCACTTACCAGCGCTGTCCACCAGATGGCACGATGACTTTTCAGAGCTTTTCCTTTTCCACCTCAGTGATGAACCTGCACTAGGTTCGCTACTGGGATTCACAAAGAAAGGTGGGATTTCATGTAATCTTCATAATTTATCCACATTCTTGGCAATTTCTTTTTCGCTTCCAGAAGCGTGGAAGAGACATATTTTCTTTTACCAATGCCCTTCTGGCCACACCCTGATTTGCCAACATTCCTCTGAAAGCAAAAGATCCAAACTTGGAGCTCCTCTCACCCACCCATCCTCCACGCCCATGTCCCCAACCACCCATCATCCACCCTCCCATCCACCACCCAATCAGGCATCCATCTATCCCCACTTTGTTCTTTATAAAAGACTCTGGAATGTCACTGTTTGCCAGCTGTATGCTGGGCCCCAAGCACTTTGTTGAAAAAGCAGATATGAATCTGGGAGCAGGCAGAGGAGACATAGCTGTCAACTGCACATGGAGCCTCACCCTCCCTCACCCCAATCCCCACCCCAGTCAAATATCTGGTTCCAAACTGAGAGAAGTACCACTAGAGAGAGTGGAGGGACAGATGACAGCTCGCAACTGTCGCGTCTAGGGATCAAGGAAGGATTCCTGGGAAAAGCAGCCTTGATCTGAAATCTTTGAGGGAAAGAGAGAAGTAACTAGGGGACATTCCCCTTCTTCTTTTATTATTGTTTTTTTAACAATTCAAATCATCTTATTCATTTATTTTGGCCGAGAGACATGCAGGATCTTAGTTCCTTGACCAGGGACTGAATAAGGTCCTGGCAGTGAAAGCACTGTGTCCTAAACACTGGGCCTCCAGGGAACTCCCCAGGAGGACATTCTAGACCAGAGCTCCCTAAACTGCGAGTGGATAGGACTTACCAGGGGCTCTGGTTAAAGCACAGTTTCTGGTGCCCTAGGTCTGGAGAAGGCAATGGCACCCCACTCCAGTACTCTTGCCTGGACAATCCCATGGACAGAGGAGCCTGGAAGGCTGCAGTCCATGGGGTCACTGAGGGTTGAACACGACTGAGCGACTTCACTTTCACTTTCATGCATTGGAGAAGGAAATGGCAACCTGCTCCAGTGTTCTTGCCTGGAGAATCCCAGGGACGGGGGAGCCTAGTGGGCTGCCGTCTCTGGGGTCGCACAGAGTCGGACACGACTGAAGCGACTTAGCAGCAGCAGCAGCAGCAGGTCTGGGCTGGAGCCCAAGACTCTGCCTTCCTAGCAAGTGCAGCCTCCTGAGTGAGGCGCTGGTTCCTGGACCCCAGGAACCAGGGCTGGCAGAGGTCAGGGGTTTCCAAGGAAGCAGTGATTTTTGAAGCCTCTGACAAAGCCATTTGGAGGAAAAGGATTCTCGAGGGAACAGCAAGGCTGTGAAAAATAAGGTCAAATCCAAACTGCTCACCAGGACAAACTCTCTGGTTCTCTCCCTGTCTCTCAGTCTCTTCCCTTTTCTCCCACTTACTCCTTTTTGCTTCACCCATTAAAAGTCTGGGGAGAGGTGAGTTGGTGGGGCTGGAACCCAACCAATTACGTCCTTGATTATTAGTCTCCTCCCTCTGGAATGTAGGCACCACGGCAGCAATTCTAATTCTTTTTTTTAACATTGATTTGTTTTTAATTTAAGGATAATTGCTTTACAATATTGCTTTGGTTTCTGCCAGCAATTCTAATTCTTGTCTAATTTGTTCACTGCTAGGCTCTCACAGTTAGACCAGTGCTGGCCAATGTATATAAAATATGAGCCACATATGTCATTTTAAACTTTCTAGTAGCCACATTCAAGAAATAAAAATAGACAGGCAAAATTCATTTAATAATGTATTCAACTCCAAATATCCTGAAATTCTTATTACAACTTGAAGCCAATAATGTAACAATTGTGAATGAGCTACTTGGTATTTTGTTCATACTGTCTCAAAATCTGGAGTGAAGGTTATACTTGCAGCAGATCTCAGTTCAAGTGCTGAATTTTTTTTTTCCACACCACTGGGATCTTCGTTCCCCAACCAGAGATCAAACCCACACCCCACTGCATTGGAAATGCAGAGTCTAAACCACTGGATTGCTAGGGAAGTCCCTTAGGTACTAAATTTTTATCAGAAATACTTGACCTGGATTCAGATTTCACAGCATTTACAGTTGAAAGAGTAGATTCACGTGCCCAGGTTGTCCCAGACATACTTGGATGTCTTCCAATAAATGAAGTATTGGTTTTGTAATTTAGATTAATTAACGTTAAATAAAATCCACACTATCCAACAACAGCAGAACACACATTCTAGTGCATATGGAACATTCCCCAGGATAGACCAAATGATAAATTTAGAAAGATTAATCATATAAAATATCTTCTCTTACCACACTGGAATAAAATTAGAAATCAATTAAAGAAGGACATTTGAGGGACTTCCCTGGTGGCACAGTGGTTAAGACTCTGAGCTTCCAGTGGAGAGGGTGCAGGTTCGATCCCTTCGGGAAGCTAAGATCTCACAGGGCTTGAAGACAAAAAAAAAACCAAAACATAAAATAGAAGCAATATTATAAAAAATTAAATCAAGATTAAAAAAAAATTAGTCCACAACAACAGCAAAAATTCTCTTAAAAAAAGGAAATTTGGGAAATTCACAAGTATGTAGTAATTAAACAGCACAATCCTGAACAATCAACAGGTCAAAGAAGAAACCACAAGTGAAATCTGAAAATTAAATAAAATTCAAAATTCAGTCCCTCCGTCTGGCCAGCCCCATTTCAGGCGCTCGCCAGCTGTGTGTGCTATTAGACATTGCAGCTCTGGACACAGTCTGGCAGGTAGGAAGATGCCCAGGAAATAGTGAAAGAACAAACGAACAGGGAACCCTGGTGGGCACATTGCTCTCTACCGCCCACAGCTCTGCAGGCATGCTGTGCCTACATTGGGTCCCACCTTTAACACAGTCCAGGCTGGGGTCTTTGAGGGAGGCCTCGCCAGCATCTCTCCGCCCCTCCAGGAAATTTGAGAACATCTACATCGGCTGGGGCCACAAGTACAGTCCTGAGAACTTCAACCCGTCCCTGCCAGCCCCCATTCAGCAGGAGTACCCCAGCGGCCCGGACACTATAGAGATGAGCGACCCCACGGTGGAGGAGGAGCAGGCCCTGAAGGCTGCCCAGGAGCAGGCCCTGGCGGCTGCGGAGGAAGAGGAAGAAGATGAGGAGGAGGATGAGGATGAGGACCAGGATGACTGAGGCCCCCTAGCCCCCTTCCTCAAGCAGGTAGCCAGCAGGTTTTCCCTTATACAGAGTTATAGCTTGATTTTTTTTTTTTTTTTTTTCACTGTAGGTTTGCTTTCTGCCCCTAGAGGACAGGGGTAGAAGAGGAAGACAGCTGCTCTAAATAAAATTTCCCCAGGGCATTTGGGTGAGTCACTCAGTCATTTGTTCACCACGTCTGTTAACAGGACCTCAGAGTCAGGACTATGGCACTTTGCTGTGAACCCAGACATTGCCCGGCATAGTCTCTCCCATCTGTTCATTTATTCATTCATCTGGCCATCAAACAACTCCTGAAGTGCTGCCCCTGGTCAGCCCAGCCCTGTGTGGGGGACACAGGAGCCACCAAGTGACCCCAGATTTACTCTCCCAGGGCTGGATACTCTACGGGAGAGACAGATGCCTTCCTCAGGGAATGACAGCTCAGATGGGGGAGCCCAGAGGACTGACAGAGTTCCTGAGCTCTGGCTCATAAACGGTCAAGAACAGAGTAGTAAGGCATTCCAAGCAGAGGGAACAGGGTGTGAAAAGATCCAAGAGTGAGAGAGAGTGTGATGTGTTGGGGTAGATGCTCAAACCTCATTTTTGAGACATGGTGTGAGGAGTCAGTGGTAACAGATAAGGCTGGAAAGAGAAGTTGACAGGAACAGATTACCTAGGGTTGAACTCTGTCCTGAGAGCCCTAGGGAGGCCATGGATGGGCTTTGAACAGCGGTGGGCCGGCCCTGATCGTATTTGTGCTTTAGAAAGACCTCTCTAGATCCCAAGTGTAATGTAGATAGAAGGGTGAGACATGGGTCTGGGAGAGCAGAGACAAGGCTGATACAGGGAGAGTCCAAGCAGGAGAGGAGTTTCAACGGAGGCTGCAAAGAGGAATGGAGTGGAATAGAGGAATTCAGGTGACAGAATGCAAAAGACTTGGGGATTGTAATCAGGGAGTGAAGAGGAATGGCAGAAATCTAGGGAAACACCAAAATCTGCAGCCTGGTGACTGGAAGGAATGGCAGTGCTGCCCCTAAAATGACTCAGGAGAGGAGTGGGATTTGAAGTGAAATTGTCAGTTTCATTTAAGATCTGTGATGGGAGCAGGAAGGGAGGGACACTGACTGTTAGGGAGCTGTTGGGATCAGGAAGAGATTTTGGATTACCAGTGGATTATTGGGACACCGAGGGTATTGCAGGGATCAATCAAATTTTGGTGGGTGTTGGAGAAGTGAGTGAGGTTGTGGAAATATATAGGAGTTTGGTGGAAAATGTGGAGCTGTTCAGTTCAATCACTCAGTCGTGTCTCACTTTTTGCAACCCCATGGACTGCAGCACGCCAGGCCTCCCTGTCCATCACCAACTCCCGGAGCTTACTCAAACTCATGTCCGTTGAGTTGGTGATGCCATCCAACCATCTCATCCTCTGTCGTCCTCTTCTCCTCCTACTTTCAGTCTTTCCCAGCATCAGGGTCTTTTTGCTGTTAGTATTAATCAGTATTGGGTCAGATGAAGTCGCTGGAGTTTTATGGAGACGTTGGAGATCAATGAAATTTGCAGGATCATCAAGGGTGGAGAGGAAGGGTTGGAGATGCTGTGGCCAGTCGGGGACTTTAGATGTAAGTGGAAAACACTGGAGGGTGTATGTTGGGAGTCTTCAGGAGACATTAGGGTCACCTGAAGTCATTTCTGTGACGTCATGGGAAGGACAAGTTGTGGGCGAGGCCTTCTCTTGCGGGTACTCCCGTTGCTAGGCAAACGGTTCCCAGGGTGCCGTTGCTAGGGACTATGGCTCTTTTATGGACACGCCTCTTTCCCTGAGGGCCCCGCCCCCACAGCCAACCACTAGATGGTCGCAGGCACTAAGGCCGCGCCCACCTTGTAGCCCCGCCTTCAGACCCAGAACCGTTACCGGAGCGACGGCTGGAGGTCGTCCCGCCTCCCTACCCTGTTGCCAATCGAAAAGGCGTTGCCCGGGCGACGACCCCACCTCTTCCGGTGCGGACCCCGGCTTCCGGCAGGGGGCCCGGCGGCGGGCGGCGGTCCGGCAGCAGCGGGGTCCGGGGCTGGGGTTGGGGGGGGGCGCCCAAGATGGCGGCGGGCGGCGCGGAGGGCGGCTCTGGCCCCGGCGCCGCCATGGGGGATTGTGCGGAAATCAAGTCGCAGTTCCGCACCCGCGAGGGCTTCTACAAGCTGCTCCCCGGCGACGGCGCCGCCCGCAGATCGGGTCCGGCTTCCGCCCAGACCCCGGCGCCGCCCCAGCCGCCGCAGCCTCAGCCCGGCCCTGCCTCTGCCTCGGGCCCCGGCGCCGCGGGCCCCGCTCCGTCCCCTCCGCCTGCAGGCCCCGGGCCCGGGCCCGCGCTGCCTGCTGTGCGCCTAAGCCTCGTGCGTCTCGGGGAGCCCGACGGCGCCGGGGCCGGGGAGCCGCCCGCCACGCCCGCGGGGCTGGGCGCCGGGGGAGACCGCGTCTGCTTCAACTTGGGCCGCGAGCTCTATTTCTACCCGGGCTGCTGTCGCCGTGGGAGCCAACGGGTGAGCGGCCTGCACCTTGGGGCCCTGGGTGCAGGCTGAGAGGATGGGGACCCCTGAGGTGATTCACAAGTGACAGGAGGGTACCTGAATGACAGAGGGCCCGGAGACAAGCATCCTGGATGTGATGCAAGTCCTAGGGGGAAAGGGTTCTTGGAGGTGATGCAGGGTTCTAAAAGGTGAGTGGAGGCCCCCTGAGTGCTGACCATCCTGGAGGTGGTGGGAGGCCTTGAGATCACGTGAGATCCCCAGGTTATGCTTGGGGCTTCTGGGATAGTGACTGTTGTGGAGGTGATGGAGAATTCGAGATGGTTGTGGGGTCCTCCAGGGTTCTGGCTGGCAGGCATTTTGCAGGTGTTAGGAATTGGAGGCTCATAAGTGATACCCAGGGATATTGCATTCTGGGGTTGTCCGGGGGACTTAGGGAGCCCAGAGATAAGGAGGATTCTAGAAGTGACTGGGGCTTAGAGGTAATAGGGATCATGAAGGTGAATGGGACTCTAGAGAAAATTGGGGTTCTGGAGATTAATGACAGTGCTGGAGGAAATGAGAATCTTGGAGCTGATGGGAAATATGGAGGTGATATCCTCAGGTATGACAGGTGTCTCTAAAGTGATGTCGGTCCTAGAGGACGTGAGACCCTTGGAGTAAATGGTGGCCTCCGGAAGTGTTGGGGATCCTGAGAGCTCAGAGGTGATGAAGGCACCTAAAATTTGGGGGGACTGTGAGATTTAATGGGTTCCTGAACTGTGTGATGAGAATTCTGAGATTTAGGAACTCCAGAGTGAAGAGACTCTTGGAACATTGGGCTTTAGCATTCTGGGGATTGGGTGATCCTGAGTTTTGGTGGTTTTGGAATGTTGTGGTGCTAAGACCTAGGGGTGTTGCTGAAATTATGGAGGAGGACAAGAAAGGTATAAAAGCTCAGGAACTGCAGGGACCCTGCACTGAAACTGTAGGCAAGAGTCCCTGAAGTTGGGTGGGGAGGGGCGTCCAGCCTGGGGAAGGAGGCACTTAGTGGCCTCATGTGGTGGCAGCAGGGGAGCCTTCCTGCCTGGCGCTCTCTTCTGTTTGTGTTTTGGGTCGTCCTTCCTGTCTGTGGTTTCCCCTTCCCTCCTCATTTACCCATCCACCTACCCACTTCCCTCAGGGCTTTAGCCCTGCTTCCTCTTAGTGGTTTTTCCCCCAACCTCAACACCCTCTTCCTTCCTGTCAGTGGTAGAAGCCATTAACTCGTTTTCTCCCACCACTCAAGTCCATTGACCTCAACAAGCCAATTGACAAGCGGATCTATAAGGGCACTCAGCCCACCTGCCATGACTTCAACCAGTTCACTGCTGCCACGGAGACCATCTCCCTGCTGGTGGGCTTTTCAGCTGGCCAAGTCCAGTACCTGGATCTCATCAAGAAGGACACCAGCAAACTATTCAATGAGGAGGTGATTATGGGGCCCCATGGCTCACAACTCCTTCCCGCCCCACCCGCCCGCAGGCTGTTTGTGTGAGACTACAGCTGCCTGTTGAGCAGTGTCGGCCTGAGTGGGGGCAGGGTGAGGCAGAGATGGGGGAGGACTGACAGATACGTTGGGGGGGCGGACAGCAGTTACTCTGATGACAGCCAGCGATGACAGGTGCACCTCTGGTGCCCAGGCCCTGTGCGGTGTTAGCTCTATGCTGGACACATTACTCCTGGCATTTTCATCAACCAATAGGTTAGGATTGTGAGACCCATTCTGCAAATTAGAAAACTGAGGCTGGTCACTGGTTGGGATTTGTTTGAAGCCAGAGCCCTTGCTCTTCAAATTCTGGACTACATCATCTACTCACTGTGTGGCTTTGGGAAGGTGCCTGTTCCTGAGCCTCAGTTTTCCTCCACTGCAAAGTGGGATTCCTGTCCCTACCTCACAGGACTGTTGTAAAATCACATGTGGAGATTGCTCAGTCCTGGCGTAAGGGGAAATGTCAGCGGAGGAGTTTATCTGTGTCCAGAACTACTCTTGTCCTCTCTTTCTCCTGTGTTCAGAGAGGGTGTCCCAAATGTACAGAAAGCATGAATGGCAGAGGAAAGTGAGTTGAACGGGGAATGGATTAAAAATGGACTAGTTTATCCATTCACAAAATATTAACTGAGCATTCTCGTTCATTGCCAGACTTTGCTCTAAGCACTGGGAGTATTATATCTCAGTGAACAAAACAGAGGGCCCTCTGTTTGTGGAGCTTTCATCTCGCTGGCAGAGACAGTTATCAACTACCTAAGTATGCCGTGTGTCAGCAAGTTGTGGATGAAAATCCAGCAGGGGAGGCGAATGGGGAGTGCTTGGTGAGGTTAGGAAAGGTCTCGCTGGAAGGTGACAGGGAAATAAAGGGCCTGAAGGAGGCAGGAGAAGTTACTGGGGAGAAGGACGTTCTGCATAGAGGGAACAGCTAGCACAGATGCCCAAAGCAGGAGAGCAGAAAGGCTGGGTGACCAGAGCAGTGTTGAGGGGGAGGGTAATAGAGGAGTTCTCAGAAACAACTCGGAAGGGAGAGGAGATGGAGGGTCTGGAAGGTCATGAACGCTTGCCACCTGGGTTCACCTGAGTTATAGAAAGCAGAAACGATTTGATTGATTTCTAAATTCTCCAGAGAATGCAGAATGGGAATCCACTTAGATACCTGGGAAAGAAGTTAATTTGTTACAGGCACTGGATGCCTAAGGGCTTTAAGACTTGGTTCTCTCCGGAGCCCTGCCTGATAAAGGCTGCCATGTGTGTTCAGAGTGGGAGAGAGTGCTAGGTTGCTGGCTTAGGTTTTAGTCGCATCTCTCTGGCAATGGTGTAGAGAAGAGACCTGGGCAGTGGTGGCCGGGAGGCCGGTTAGGCCATCACAAGCCTGATGAGGGCTGAGACCAGGGTGGTTGGATTCAGTGGCAGGGAGATGAGAACAGGTCCATTTCTGGGTGAATTTTGAAGCTCCAGCCCACAGGATTTGTTGCAGGTGTGGAAGAGAGTGCTGAGGACAAAAAGGAGCAGAGATGCTCAGTGGATAGGATGGGGGTTGTCATTGATGAGTCCAGGAACTACTTTCCAGGGCTCCTACCTGTGGAGCTCTGTGCTGTGGGGCCAGAACAATGAACCAAATAAGCAAAGGTCCCTTCCCTCAGGGGAGCTGATAGTCGGTGAATCAATTTCTTGCCTTAAGCATGACACGGTAAAGATGGTAGAGGGGCTTAGACAGAAGATGTTGCTCTGGAATGCAGGACTGCCCTCCTGCCGAAGAAGGGACATTGAGACTCTACAGCGCCCCTCACACAGCCTTTCTCCCCCTGCCTTCCCGTGCTGGTGTCTGTCCTTTTCCCTCAGCCCCTCCTCTCCTGGGAGACCCAGGCTGGGGATGATGACTTTCTGCCGGGAACCAGGCTCAGGGGGAGGTGGGCCAGGGGAGGGTGGCCTTCTCCCAACCGCACTCTCTCCCCTGGTAGCGGCTCATCGACAAGACCAAGGTGACGTATCTGAAGTGGCTGCCCGAGTCAGAGAGCCTGTTCCTGGCGTCCCACGCCAGCGGCCACCTGTACCTGTACAACGTCGGCCACCCATGCGCCTCGGCGCCGCCCCAGTATAGCCTGCTGAAGCAGGGCGAGGGCTTTGCCGTCTACGCCGCCAAGAGCAAGGCGCCCCGCAACCCGCTGGCCAAGTGGGCGGTGGGCGAGGGGCCCCTCAACGAGTTCGCCTTCTCGCCCGACGGCCGGCACCTGGCCTGCGTCAGCCAGGATGGCTGCCTGCGCGTCTTCCACTTCGACTCCATGCTCCTGCGGGGGCTCATGAAGAGCTACTTTGGGGGCCTTCTCTGCGTGTGCTGGAGCCCCGATGGGCGCTACGTTGTGACAGGGGGTGAAGATGACCTGGTCACCGTGTGGTCCTTCGCCGAGGGCCGCGTGGTGGCCCGGGGCCACGGCCACAAGTCCTGGGTCAACGCCGTGGCCTTCGACCCCTACACCACGAGGGCGGAGGAGGCGGCGGCCGCGGGCGCCGACGGGGAGCGGAGTGGCGAGGAGGAGGAGGAGCCGGAGGCTGGGAGCACAGGCTCCGGCGGGGGCGCCCCCCTGTCCCCGCTGCCCAAGGCCGGCTCCATCACCTACCGCTTCGGCTCGGCCGGCCAGGACACGCAGTTCTGCCTGTGGGACCTCACCGAAGACGTGCTTTACCCACACCCTCCCCTGGCCCGCACGCGCACCCTCCCCGGCACGCCCGGCACCACGCCGCCTACCGCCAGCGGCTCGAGGGGCGGCGAGCCGGGCCCCGGGCCCCTGCCCCGCTCACTATCCCGCTCCAACAGCCTTCCACACCCCGCAGGCAGCGGCAAGGCGGGCGGCCCGGGCACGGCGGCAGAGCCCGGCACACCCTTCAGCATCGGCCGCTTCGCCACGCTCACGTTGCAGGAGCGGCGGGACCGCGGGGCCGAGAAAGAGCACAAGCGCTACCACAGTCTGGGCAACATCAGCCGGGGTGGCAGTGGGGGCGGGGGCGGCGGGGACAAGCCCAGCGGTCCCGCCCCCCGAAGCCGGCTGGACCCCGCCAAGGTGCTGGGCACCGCGCTTTGCCCGCGCATCCACGAGGTGCCGCTGCTGGAGCCGCTGGTGTGCAAGAAGATCGCCCAGGAGCGGCTCACGGTCCTCCTCTTCCTGGAGGACTGCATCATCACTGCCTGCCAGGAGGGTCTCATCTGCACCTGGGCCCGGCCGGGCAAGGCGGTGAGTCTCTCCTCGCCGGCCCACCAGGACCCAGGCGGAGGCGGGCCTTGGCAGAGGGCTTCGTTAGTGCACAGCTTCCAGACCCCTGGGGTTCGGGGAAGCCATGGAAATCTTGTCCCAGAAAAAGGCTCCCCAGGTCTTAGAGTGGCTTCTAGAATGCTTGCCAGGCAACATCAGCAGCAGGTCAGGTAGGAGAAGCCTCTGGGAGTGGTGGAGACTGGGGCCAGCTGTCTGAAGGGCGGTCAGTGGGCCCCGCATGGCCAGGTCTTACCGGAATGGTGAGATGTTTCTAACGCTGCAGGTCCAGCTCTATGGGCAAGACTAAGCCTGTGGGCCCCAGCTTCCAGCCTGGGTGTCAGACTCCTGGGATGCAAGCCCACGGCCGGAGGCGTGGGCTGTGGGATCCAGGCTCGGGGTTCCAGCTTGCACTTTGGCTCCCTGTGTGACCTCAAGTGAGGCACTGCCTCTTCCTATCCGTTCTCACCTCTGAGGACAGGGATGCCTGAAGGTGGGTGGCGGGTGGATGTGCCCACCTCCTGGATTGGCTCTGGGGCGCAGAGAGGCCCCAGCGAGTGAAGTAGGGGCTTGGTGCTGTGTGACTTGGGAGCTGGGGTGTCAGGAGTCTCCTTGGGCTTCGGGCTCGAGGGCCAGGAGGCCAGATGGGAGGGCTGTGCCTTGGTTCCCTGGAAGAGTTTTAGAGTTGTAGGTTCCTGGATCCCTAGAGCTTAAAGCATAGTCTCTGAGGCAGGGGCATCGAGATTTGGGGAAGCTGGTGAGCCCTGAAAGAGACCCCTCTATCTCCCTAGTTCACAGACGAGGAGACCGAGGCCCAGACAGGGGAAGGAAGTTGGCCCAGGTCACCCAGCAAGTCAGTGGTAGAGGTAGGACTGTCCCTAAGTCCTTCCCCACCAGAATCTCAGGTTCCCCCCCCCCCAGGCAGAAGGGGACCCCAGTTCCCCCCTCCTCCCTTTCCCCTACCCCTTCCCCATCCTCTCTGCTCAGGCTCAAATGAGGACTTTATTGTATAAAAGTTCCACTTGCCGGGACTGGGAAGCTAGCCGAGATTTAAGTTCCTGAGCCCAGAGCAGTGGCCTCTCTGATGGTGTTTGGGGTGGGTTCAAGGGCAAGGCCAGGGTAGCAGCAGCCTGGCTCCCTCCCCGCGGGACTGGTGAGAACCCCAGGTGGTCTCTAACCCTTGCCTGTCTCACCTCTCCTCTTCCCCAGGGCATCTCCTCCCAGCCAGGCAACTCCCCAAGCGGCACAGTGGTGTGAAGCCGTGGATGTCGGAGTCCCCCCACACCACACCCCCAGCCTCCTAGTGTAACCCTTCCCGCTGAACTCACAGATCAACGTATTAACGAGACTAACCATGACAGATGGACTGCTCCGGTCCCTCGCCCTGCACAGATTTGGGGGTAGATGGTCCCTCAGACTGGCCCAGACACTGGGGGGATGTAGTGGCCTGTGTGGCCTCCACCTCGTCCCCACCCACTGCCAAGTACAATGACCCCTTCCTCCGAGACATCAGTGTTAGCCTCCCTGTCCCCAGCATGTGACTGGTCACTCCTGGGGGAGAAACTGCCCCCCACAAGAGCCCCAGCTCTGCAGCGTGCCCCTCCGTCCTGTGCGCAGGGCAGGGGGTGGCCCACCCCTCCCCTGGCCCCAGCCCTGCCCTTGCTGTTCCTTGTGCTTTTGAAGAGTGTTAAATTATGGAAGCCCCTTGGGGGGGGGGGGGCCCTCCCTGTCCCCTGGGACCTCTTATTTATACTAAAGTTCCCTGTTTTCACCGCGTCTCTGTTCCCTTCCGCGGAGGTGTGGAGGGAGTGTGTGTGTGTTCAGTGCAGTCCTAGAATCAGTCCGCTTTATGCAGAGCAAGAGCTAGGCCCAGTCTCCCCCCAAACCCCCTTTCAATGAAAAAGACTGGAGGAGGGCGGTGCCAGGGGCACAGAGCTGATGGGTCAGTTTCTGGCCGGCTGGGGGCAGGGCCCTTCAGATGGGGAGGATCCCTCAACCCCCCACCCTCCCGCCAAACTCTCAGAGGGAAGGGAGCTGCCAGGACCCCTTCAAGGTCTTCAGTGGGCGTTTTTAAAGTTGCCTTTTCAGAGTGTCCAAATCAGAAGTGACAGGGGTCCCCAGGGAGCCCCCGAGGTCCCCCGAGTGGCCTGCTGCCAGCACAAGCCTTGGGCTGCCGGCTCTGCCAGGGGGCCTGGCACCCAGGGCCGCCCAGAGACCACAGTTTCCTCTGGGAGGACTGTCTGCACTGGAAAGAACAACGACAATCCCTCCTGGCGGCTCTCTGGAGCCACACGGAGTAGTGTCTTCCCGCTCCGCCCTTCACCCCCCGAAATGTTTCTGTTTCTAATCCTAGCCTGGGCAGGAATGTGGCTGTGCAGCCAGGGTCCAGGGAGCTATTTTGGGGGCTCCTTTGGCTCCCCCGGCTTTGGCCAGTGGGTCACCCCTGGTCCTGGCTGCTGAGGGCCTCCGTTCCCATTTCTCTCACCGCCCCTTCCCCACCTCCTGCCAAAAAAAAAAAAAAAAAAAAGGCAGTGTAAAACAGAGGGCTTGAGGGCTAAATTTAAACCGTCCCAAAGTCTGAATCCTTGGCTGAGTCACCCGCAAAGCTGCCCTGGCCTCCCGCCCCCCCTTCCCAGGCCTCACCCCTTTTTCTCCCCTCCCAGCTCCACAGCTTGGGAGGGGTGTTGCCAGATCACTCTGAACCTCAATTGGTCCCCTCCGGGGAATGGGAGGGCTCATCTCTGGCATCGGTCACACCTGTGCCAGGTCTTTTCGGTGGGAGAGGGGGAGAGTTTGAGGGTTGAGATTCTCCACTGCCCCCCACCTCATGCTGAGGCTTTCAGAGGGGCCCGGGGAGGCGGGAGTGGGGGGGCCCTGGCTTGTGAGGGGTTAAGGCCAGGAGGCTGGAGGGGGCTGGCCCGAGGGGTGGGGAGAAAGGGAGGAGGCCCTCGCAGCCAGCGGAGAGAAGTGGTCAGAGAGGCCCAGGGGACAGCCAGGGACAGGCAGACATGCGGCCGGGGCCCCCACAGGGCCCTTCAGGCCCCGTGACGGGAGGACCCTGAGCCCCAGGCCCGGGGAGGGGGCCATGGTGCTGCCTGCCCGACATGTCAGCCGAGGTGCGGCTGAGGCGGCTCCAGCAGCTGGTGCTGGACCCCGGCTTCCTGGGGCTGGAGCCCCTGCTCGACCTTCTCCTGGGCGTCCACCAGGAGCTGGGCGCCTCCGACCTGGCCCAGGACAAGTATGTGGCCGACTTCTTGGAGTGGGGTGAGTGCCCACCTTTCTGCAGGGGCTCCCCCTCCAACTCCCCACCCCTGGCCCAGGTTTGGGGATGGGGGCAGGGCAGAGGGAGGAGGTGGGTCTGGGCTGGTTGCTGGGGGCAGGATGGACATGGGGTGAGCCTCGCATTCAGGAGCCCAGTACTTGGGGCGATGTGTGCCTCCCCCTGCGCTCCACTGCGTAGGGCAGAGCAGGGTCAGCAGAGGCCCGGGTAGCCATGACTCAACCAAGACTTGGGAGCCGTGGTCAGCTGGGCTGGGCGCTGCCTTTTGTGGTCCCCTCCTGTACCCCCTCCCCGAGTCTAGGCCTAGGGACCTGCTGGGGAGCCCTGTCTCCTGGGGAACTCCCCACCACCACCACCAAAATGGGCTCCATGGCCCTCCACCCTGCCAGAGTGCAGGGGGAGCGGGAGAGACAGAACAGGGCAGCTGCCAGGGGTGCGGCCGACGGGCAGGTGTTCGGCGCCAGTCTCTCCAGCTGCCCCAACAGGTGCCCAGGCCCTGGGAGGGCGCGGTGACTCAGGCCCCAGGGAGAACCAGCTCTGCAGACAGGCATCACCCAGCACCCCCTGGTTGGAGGAGGTACAACCAGGGGTCTTCTGGGAGGGCCCACTTTCTCTGCAGGTTCCATGCTGCATGCCCCCACCCCCCCAAAGTCCCTTCTGGCTGAGTTCCCCTGGAGACAGGTCCGCAGGGAAAATGGTTTAGCCTCAGCCTCCTGCTTGTCTGCCCTCAGCCCTTCCTGGCCGGGGCTCTGGGGTGTCTCCGACATCTGCCATTCTGGCCCTCAGTAGCCTGCTCCTGATCCTGGGGCCCTGGGTGTCCCTGTGTCCTCTCTCTGCTTTCTGCTCCCTCTCGTGTCCATCTCTTTCTGACCCAGGCCCTGCTTCTCTCCTTCCCATTTTGCAGACGGGAATGTGGAGGCCAAGTGCTTGACAACTTGGCCTCTGGGAGAACCTTCTCCCCAGCCCTTAGTAACTCTCTCAGCCTCCTTCTTGCTGCAGGATAAACTGAGACCTGAGGCGGGGACAGGAATCAGCACTCCTGTAAGGAGCGCTCCTTTTGTGGCCGGGCAGCATCCTGCGGCCCCTCCCCTGCCAGGCTGCCGGGGCGGGGGAGGGGGCCTGGGTTCCCGCTGCCTTAAAAGGGCTCAATGTCTTGGCTCTCTCCACCCTCCCCCATCCTGGGCCCCGGCTGCTGCTTCCCGGCAGGCCCACTCTCCCTGAACCCCAAACCCTCTCCGTAGTCCACAGTATCCTTCTCATCCTTAGCTGTACCCATCTCCCTCTCTCTCCTGCCTCGGAGGCTCCCAGCTTCTTCCAGGCCTCCTGTCCTCCTGCCTCAGTCTCCTGCCTCCACCCTCTGCCCGCTCTCTCCCAAACTGCCCCCTGCCACATTGCTGGCTCTAGGACCTTGGGCAGAGGACTTCACCTGTCTTGGGTCTTGGTTCCCCATCTGTAGATAAGGAGTGATAGTAAAACCTCCTCCTGGAGTTGAGAACACAGCACGCATTTGGCCGCGTCTGCAGCACTGGTGCCCAGGCTGTAGATAGACCCACGCTGGCTTCGTCTCCCTCTCCTGTTCCTTCTCCTGGCCCCAACTCTAAACTCGGGATTTCCCAAAGTGTGGGCCACAAGCCACCTGTATCTGAGCCTAAGGTGCTGGATTAAATTGCAGGCTCTGGGCCATAACGCAAGACAGACTGAATGAGAGAGCGCCCTGGGGGTGGGCCAGGTCACTGGGAGTAGGGACTGATGCCCCAGGAGCTCTGTGAACTGGGCCTGTTTCTTCTCTCTCTCTTCATCACAGACTCCTTTCAGCAGACTTGTTACCTCAACCCGTTCATCCTGCACCTGGGAGAGCCCTCTGGCCTAATGTTCTGTCCCAGAAAGGGGTTCGCAGACAACACACCTCTCTCCATAGGAGGGCAGTTTAGGGCCCCCCAAACCTTACAAAACGTTTATGTGAAGACGGAGGCAGACAGCCCTAAGGGGAGAGGCAAGGACAGGGGACCGAGGGCGGGACTGCCTCGTCTCCAATGTCAGTCCCTGTGATTCTGGTTCCCTGCACGCCTCCAGTGGAGCCCATCGCGGCGAGGCTTAAGGAGGTCCGACTGCAGAGGGATGACTTCGAGATTTTGAAGGTGATCGGACGCGGGGCGTTCAGCGAGGTGAGCCTGGAGCAGCCGAGGCAGCTCAGTGGGGCTGGAACCTGCCTTTTCCTACAGTGGGCGGGGGACGTAGTTCTGAGACGGGCCTGAGAAAGTGATGAATGACTGAGTTTAGAGCCTAAGGCGGGGCTTGAGGCCAGTGGGCGTGGCTTGTGGGGGCCGAGCCATGTCTGGGCCTGGTTACGGGGCGGAGTCCTATCCCCGCGCGTCCGGGAGTCTCCCGTCCACCTCCACCCCGTTATCCTGTTTGGGCCTTCAGGTGGCGGTGGTGAAGATGAAGCAGACGGGCCAGGTGTACGCTATGAAGATCATGAATAAGTGGGACATGCTGAAGAGAGGCGAGGTGAGGGCCGGGCTGTGTGGGTAGGGTACTGAGGATCCCCCCCTTGCGTCGCCCCCTTCCCTCGCCCGCTTCAGCTCCGGGTGTCCCGCAGGTGTCGTGCTTCCGCGAAGAGAGGGACGTGTTGGTGAACGGGGACCAGCGCTGGATCACGCAGCTGCACTTCGCCTTCCAGGACGAGAACTACCTGGTGAGCCCCAGGCCGGGTGACTGTGGGCTCCATACTCTGGACATCGGGGAAGGTCTTTGGGTTCTCTTTCTCCCTGACTTTCTTGGTGGGGAGTGAATTTCTGTCTAGTGACATCCTAGAGGAACGCGGATTGGGGGTAGGGGGTGTCTGTTTTGGCCTGGGAAATCTCTCGTGGCTGCGCCTGCGGGGTCTCTGCCCAGGGATGGGGCGTCTCTGGGAGTCTTTGTCCTGGGATGTCAGAGATCGGTGCCCAGTCGAGGTACCGGTACCGACCCCCATAACACGCCCCCTCCCAGTACCTTGTCATGGAGTACTACGTGGGCGGGGACCTGCTAACGCTGCTGAGCAAGTTTGGGGAGCGGATCCCGGCCGAGATGGCGCGCTTCTACCTGGCCGAGATTGTCATGGCCATAGACTCGGTGCACCGGCTGGGCTACGTGCACAGGTGGGCGCTGCCGGGGCCCAGGGGCGCGGGAATCGGAGAGCTGTGACCCTTAAGAGGGCGGGGGCCTGGTGAGACCACGGGAGAGAGGCTCGCGTATCCCCCTCCCCTTCCTTCTTCCCTCCGCGCAGGGACATCAAGCCGGACAACATCCTGCTGGACCGCTGCGGCCACATCCGCTTGGCCGACTTCGGCTCCTGCCTCAAGTTGAGGGCGGATGGAACGGTGAGCCGTGCGTCGGTCCTGGGGCAGCTCCGGCGACCAATAAGGGGTGGAGTCGGGGTGGAGAACGAACCAGAGGTGCAGGGTGTGGGGCGGGCCTGAGGTGTGCAGGCCGAGCCAGCGTGAGGGCAGGACCAGATGTGGAGGGGAAAGAGGAGACCCAGGACTAAGCCTCCTTGTTGGGGCTCGGTGTTAGAACAGGCAGAAGGAGGGACTAAGCTGCAGGGTCGAGGTTAGGAGGAGGCGGAGTCAGAGGTAGGAGGGGCGGGGCCAAGCTCAGCTGTGGTCCTCTTGGCTCAGGTACGGTCGCTGGTGGCTGTGGGCACCCCGGACTACTTGTCTCCCGAGATCCTGCAGGCGGTGGGCGGCGGGCCGGGGACTGGCAGCTACGGGCCCGAGTGTGACTGGTGGGCGCTGGGCGTGTTCGCCTATGAAATGTTCTACGGGCAGACGCCCTTCTACGCCGACTCCACCGCCGAGACCTATGGCAAGATCGTGCATTACAGGGTGAGCACCGCCTGGGGAGCCCGTGATCTCTCTGCGAAGGCTCCCAGATAACAGTCCCTCTTCCCCGCCCCTTCCGAGCAGGAGCACCTCTCTCTCCCGCTGGCCGACGCAGGAGTCCCCGAGGAGGCTCGAGACCTCATCCAGCAGCTGCTGTGTCCTCCGGAGGTGCGCCTGGGCCGGAACGGAGCAGGAGATTTCCGGAAGCATCCTTTCTTCTTTGGCCTTGAATGGGACAGCCTCCGAGACAGCGTTCCCCCTTTCACGCCAGATTTCGAGGGTGCCACGGACACGTGCAACTTCGATATGGTGGAGGACGGGCTCACTGCCATGGTGAGCGGGGGCGGGGTAGGTACCTGCGACCCCAGCTCTGCAGAAGGTACCCCTCATACCTCCGCCATAACACTGAGGTTAGGAGAGTACCCTCCTCCTGGGGTCCTGAAATCACTGCTTCCCCAGAACCCCTGCTCTACGGGGGCTGAGTACTAGGAAGCCAGCAGTGACCTAGACTCACAGTCCAGTGGGAGACCCAGACTTGTCCCTGACAGTGACGCCCCAGAGAGATCAGGGCTGAGACGGGCGGGGAGGTGCAGGGGGCACGCCTCCTGATGCAGCATGAAAGGTCCTGGAGGGCTTCCTGGAGGAGGGGGCTACGTGACCTGGAAGGATGAGAGGTGAGAAAGTACCATAGAGGAACCTCCCTCCCTTCCTTAGGCCTTCTCTCCCTCAGCTGTTGGTACAAGCTCCCCCAGGCTTGCTCTGTCTGACTGCCCTTGTGCTGGGCACTGCTGGGGACACTCATGGACCAGGTCCCTGCCCTCCTCTACGTACAGTCAGGAGAAGATATACCTTTACTGTGGCAAGTGCCCTGAAGGAAGCAGCAGGATGCAATGAAATGATGTGGAGTCCACTTTAGATAGACACAGGGCTGGGGTCGGGGGTGGTGGGAACTTAAGCCAACACTGGGAATGGGTGAGGGGCCAGCCCTGACAGCTGCTGCTCACCTCACACCTGTGTTTCTCTCGCCTAGGAGACGCTGTCAGACATGCAGGAAGGCATGCCACTGGGCGTCCACCTGCCTTTCGTGGGCTACTCCTACTCCTGCATGGCCCTCAGGTAAGCATGGCCCCTTTGCAGCCGGAGAGGAGTGGATGGGGGGGAGCGGAAAGGTCCCCCCAAGAGGCCCTGGGGGGCTACTCCAGGTTATCACATGCTGCCCTGATGGCGCCCAGGAGACTTACAGGGTCAGTCTTGGAACCTTATCATCTTGGGAAATAAGGACTTTTAGGAGTCCAGAGTTGCAACCTTAAACTCTCAGACCCTGAGAACTCTGAAATTTAGATTCAGTTGTAAAACCTGAGTCACAGACTTGGCCTTGCAGAATCTTCTCACTTTCCACTTTTCCATGTCTAGCGTACAGTCATGGGACCTCACAGTCTTAGAAAATTAGGAGTTTAGAATTGTTAAGTCAGTCTTAAAAGAACACAGACTCATTGAATTACATAACCACAAAGCCTTTTTAAAACATTGATTCTGCAAATAATATATTTGCCTATCACAAGTATATCAGAAAATACGAAGCCTGCCAGCAGCGGCGGTCCCTGGCTCACACACGCACACCTCCTTAACAACTGTGGGAACATGCTGTATTCTAACCCGTTCTGTTATTGGACAATGTACTGCAAATGCCATTTCTTATCATGAACAAACTACCACACAATCCTGACCTGCTGGGGAGTGCTCTCTCCACTGGACTGGCAGGACTTAGTCAACCAGCCTCTCTGTCCTGACCTAAGCTGGATGAACAGCCATAAATTGGTCTTGGCAAAGGTCTTTATCCTTGTCCAGGGTCATTGGGTCCTTGAGGCCCAGTTCCGTAAGAGGGACTGCTGGGTTGGAGGGAACATCACTTTTATTGCAATTTCATATTCCTTGGGAGCATCTGTCTTCCTCCCAGCACCTGGGTCTGAGGGGGTAGGCTGCTCTCTACTGTCAGTCTTGGGATCCTACACCCAATCTGAACACAACCTCTTGGGAGGTTGCCAGAGCCGGGCAGTGTGCCCCTCACTTCCATAGTCCCTAAGGAGAGGGGCCTGAGAAGGGGACATGGAGACGGAGGGGAAGGGAAGATCTTAGAACATGGGTGTCTTGACTCCAGGTTCCCAAAGAAGGGAAGCTCAGCTTCCAGGGACCTGAGGCCATGCCAGGGGCTGGCCTTTTCCTAACAAGAGGAGGACCTGTTCCCTTCCCCTCACCCCAGCCTGGCAATTTGTCCCCTTCACTCTGCCTCTCTCCCTCCTTAAACCTTGGAGACTTCAGGTCTGGCTGCCCCAGGGCACAGGCTAAGGTGTCCTGGCTCTAAACCCAGGGGATTAGCAGCCTCTGGGGTGAGGCCAGTTCATCCTCCCACCCCTCGGCTGCCTCCTCTCCCCAGGGATGATGAGATCCTGGGCTCCATGCCCATGGAACTGGAGGCCGAGCCATTGCCTGAGCCATTGCAAGAGCCCAGCCTGGAACCCACAGTGCCCCCACCAGAGGAAACGGTGAGTCCCTGGAGGAGCGTCAGTGAGGGACGAGAAGGGGAGGCCTTCAGGGATACCGTGTGCCATGGAGTGCTGGACCTCCTAGGAACTTCCTTCATAGAAAGGGATGGAAGACCAAGTAGAGACAAGGCTACTTCGGTCAGACGTGACCCTCACAAAGAAATTAGAACAGGTCACTGAGTTCTAATTTCTAATGCATGGAGGGGGACTCTCAAGGGAGGGGAAGCCCCGGAGAAGGAGGAGGACCACCCATGGGAGGAAAAGCAAAGAGAACCTTAAGAGTAAGGGCTCTGAGGTGGGAACCAGCTGATTTGCTCTTAAATGTGAAAGGAGGGTAGTACGGCTGCACTGTTCCAGGAGAAAGGACCGTGAAGAATGAGGAGTGGGGTGGCTGAGGCCAGCCCAGGCACACCAGACAGGGCCTTTCAGTGTGGTGTGCCTCCTCCTGAGGGCTCTGAGGAACTGGAGAAAATCTGAGCAGAGGAGGGACCTGGTCAAGTTGAGCAGTGTTATAGGAACATCCCTTTGGTTTTGGTGTGGATGGTGGATGGGAGGAGAACAGAGTAAAGGCTGGAGATGAGTAGAGGCTGGAGATGAGTAGATGAGTAGGACTGGGCTGGCATTAGCCCTCCAAAGGAGGTTGTCTGGATCATTGTGGAGCTGTGGAGATTCCAGAAGGATCTAGGGGGTGCAGGAATAGAGGTCGAGGGAGGATCCTAGTCCTGCCTTGAATGCTCCCCAGGCCTCAGGCCGCCCTAAGCCCCGTTTCCATACCCAGGCTGAAGCGGCAGTTCCGGAGACCATTCAGGAGGCGGTGGCAGAGCCGGAGGTGACGCTGCGGGAGCTCCAGGAGGCCCTGGAGGAGGAGGTGCTGACCCGGCAGAGCCTGAGCCAGGAGCTAGCGGCCATCCATAAGGCCAACCAGAACTTCGCCAGGTCGGGGTCGGGGCCCTGGGGCAGTCACCATCTTTAGCAGCCTCTCAAGTCAGAGCCTCAAGGACTCACGGTCCTCACCTCCCCGCAGTCAACTCCGCGAGGCCCAGGCTCGGAACCGTGACCTGGAGGCGCACGTCCGGCAGCTGCAGGAGAGGATGGAGTTGCTTCAGGCCGGGGGAGCTGCAGGCGAGTCCCTCACCTGCCCCCTTCCCTGAGGTGCCCGGGGGAGGTGGGCCCGCTGCAGGTGTACACACCTGGGGGAGGGCGAGGGGCCAGGCTGGGGCACGCCGCGCCACCGCCCTCCTCGTCCCTCCACGCGCCCTACGCCTCTCTCTTCTCCTTCCAGCTGTCACGGGGGTCCCCAGTCCCCGGGCTACGGATCCACCTTCCCATGTAAGACCCCTCTTTTTCCCCTGCGACAAGCCTGCTGCCCCTCTTTGCTGCCCCTGTCTCTGTCACCCCGTACCCCCGTCCAGATTTAGGGCCCCCCTCTCTCTGTGGTTGCAGTCAGTAGATATTCTCCATTCACCCCACATCGACCAGATCTCCCTCGTTTAGGCTTTTCACCATATCCCCATTCGGGATATCGCATTCGGGGTCTCCCTAGATAACCTCTGCGACCTCGACTCCCCTCGCTGTCTCTCGCCCCCCGCCGAGGGCGGCCGGGCCGAGCTGGGCTCAGATCGGGTCACCTGTCCCTTCTCTCTCCAGCTAGATGGCCCCCCGGCCGTGGCTCTGGGCCAATGCCCGCTGGTGGGGCCAGGCCCCATGCACCGCCGCCACCTGCTGCTCCCTGCCAGGGTACGTCCGGCTGCTCACGCCCGCCCGCCGCGCGCCCCCGCCCAGCTCCACGTACCCGAAGTCGCCTCTGCTTAGCAGCGCCTCTGCGGGGCTAGGCCAGCGGTGGGGAGGGAGGATTCTCGGGCAGCCAATCAACACAGGTCTCTAGGAAGCAGCCAATAATGAGTTCGGACAAGACTTAGGTTTGCGAGCCGGCCAACCAGAGCTACCCGCCCTGTGAGGGGGGCGGGGCGGGTGCCAGGGTTGTGGACCCCCTTAGGCGTAGGCGGGGCAAGTCCCGAGAGCCAATCAGAGGCTCGTATCGCTGGGTGCTGACCCTCGCTCTCTCCCTGCAGGTCCCTAGGCCTGACCTATCGGAGGCGCGTTCCTTGCTCCTGTTCGCCGCTGCTCTGGCTGTTGCCGCCGCCCTGGGCTGCATTGGGTTGGTGGCCTGCGCCGGCCATCTCGCCGCAGTCTGACCCCGCCCGGGAGCCGCCTTCTCCGCCTGAACCCTAGAACCCGAGCCTTTCCTACACTCGGGCTCCGCTGGAGGGTTGGGTGACCGAGGCAGGGCCCAGAAGCCCCTCCCATCGCCTCCCAGTTCACAACACTCCAAGCGTGGGTCTCCGCCCCAGCTTCAGCCCCGTGATCCGGGCCCGCCCCCTGGCGGCCGGGGAGGGAGGAGCCGGGGCAGCAGCTCCAGGGAGGCTTGTAGCGGGGAATGCTGCTGCTGCTGCTGGGGGGATCGCAGACTTCTTCCGCCTGCCTAGCTGAGGCCCCCGATCTGGATGGGCAAGCTGCGACCTAGAGAAGGCAGCAGGGCCAGGGCTCATCTGTTTCTCACCCTCCAGGCACCCCCACCCACATCGGCTCGCAAACCACAAATCCTCCTTGTGCATGAGGCCCCGCCCCCTCAGGAAGGCTCTCCGCAGCGAAAGTCTAGCGCGAGCTCCGCCTGCTTTCTTGGGAATCTTTGTTTCTGACAGCCCCGCTTTTTCCGGGATTCTCGCGCCCTCCTTCTCACGTGCGCTGCTCTCGGAGCCCGCCGGCTCCGTCCGCCTCGGCAGTTTGGGTATTTATTGACCTTTCCTCTGACCCGCTGACAGGCTCCAGGACCCCAGCACCCTAATCCACGTTTTGGATGCACTGAGACCCCGACATTCCTCGATATTTATTGTCTTTCCCCACCTAGGACCCCCACCCCCGATCCTCGCGAATAAAAGGCCCTTCCGTCTGCCCCAAATTCTGAAATTCCTTGGGGTCTGCAGCTTGAGTCGAGGGCAAGAGGCTGCTCAGCGGGCCAATCGGAAGGCGAGCGGAGGCGGCCAATGGCCTGGCAGGAAGCTAGCGGGAGGCGAAGCAGACGAATCGGGTGGGGGTAGGGCTGAGGGGCGTGGCCTAGGCACCTGGCCAATAGGAGAAGACGAGCGGGCCCCTCGGAGGCACCGCCCATTGTCCAGCTGTGGCCCAGCTGTGCCATTCGACAGCGTTGAAGAGGCGGGCTGGACTGGCAGCTAGCGCAGCGGTCCTCGTACTACTGCGCCTGCGCGGGCCACGCTCATCCGTTTCTGAGACTTAGGCTCGAGAAAAGTTGCTGCAAACTTTCCAGCCCGTTTCCCCCGCCCCTTCTCCCAACCAGACCCGCCCCCCTGCGGAGCCGGGAATTCCGAGGGGTGGAGCGTGGGCCGAGATGGGGAGTGAGGGGGGCCTCCGGAGGACCCTGGAGACGGCGGCGTGCAGAAGCTTAGTCTCGGGGCAGAGGTGGCTTCGCGCCCTTAGCCCTCCAGGACGGCCCGTTACCTTCTCCGTTGTCCCGATGGGGAAACTGAGGCCCTGAACCAGAGGCACACGCGGGGGGAGGCAAAAAGCGCGGCCTGAGGCGGAGGGAAAACAAAGGGAGAATCACGGACAGACAGGGAGGGGGACGGGCACACACACAGACACTGGGACAGAGACCCTAGTAGAGAGCTGGGCCTGGCATCGGTATTGAGGAGGGGAGACGCGGGTACGCGGGAGAAGATCGGGAAGCACGAAGTGGGGGGTGGGGTGGGGAGGGGAGACGGGCGGGGGAGGGGGCTGGGGAAAGCCCGAGGGAGGAGGAGAAGGAGGGAGGAACTTCCCAAAGTTGCAAAACATGGCTACCTTGCCTGCGGAGCCGAGCGCGAGGCCGGCGGCCGGGGGGGAGGCAGTGGTAGCGGCGGCGGCGACCGAAGAGGAGGAGGAGGAAGCGCGCCAGCTCCTGCAGACTTTGCAGGCGGCCGAGGGTGAGGCGGCGGCGGCGGCCGGGGCCGGGGCGGGCGAAACGGCGGTGAAAGTGGAGGGCCCCGGATCCCCAGGCGTCCCCGGGTCGCCCCCCGAGGCCGCTGCCGAGCCGCCCACGGGGCTCCGCTTCTCGCCGGAGCAGGTGGCGTGCGTGTGCGAGGCGCTGCTACAGGCGGGCCACGCCGGCCGCTTGAGCCGCTTCCTGGGCGCACTGCCTCCGGCCGAGCGCCTACGTGGCAGCGATCCTGTGCTGCGCGCTCGGGCCCTGGTTGCCTTCCAGCGAGGCGAGTACGCCGAGCTCTACCGGCTGCTCGAGAGCCGCCCCTTCCCCGCCGCCCACCACGCCTTCCTTCAGGACCTCTACCTGCGCGCGCGCTACCACGAGGCCGAGCGGGCCCGCGGCCGCGCGTTGGGCGCAGTGGACAAGTACCGTCTGCGCAAGAAATTCCCGCTGCCCAAGACCATCTGGGACGGCGAGGAGACCGTCTACTGCTTCAAGGAGCGCTCCCGCGCCGCGCTGAAGGCCTGCTATCGCGGCAACCGCTACCCCACGCCGGACGAGAAGCGCCGCTTGGCCACGCTCACCGGCCTCTCGCTCACGCAAGTCAGCAACTGGTTCAAGAACCGACGACAGCGCGACCGGACCGGGGGCGGCGGCGGCGCGCCCTGCAAGAGGTGAGGGGCCCGGGGCGGCGCCAGTCCGGCTTTCCCGGGGACGTACCCCGCTCTCGCAGACCCGTTGTCCTCGGACACCCCCGCCCCCCCGCCCCGCTCACACCCTCAGGCGCCGGCCGAGCGCGAGGAATCCGCGTGGATTAACTAGGCACTCGCCCTGCCCTCCACCCTAACACCGCTACTCTCGCAGAGGCTGGGGAGACCGCCTCCCTCTATTCCACTCAAGGCTCCGTCTCAGATCCCATCCGCGCCCGCGGCTAGGCTTGGGGGCGGCAGTGAGAAAAAGGGGCTGCGGGAAAGGAGAGGCCTTTGTCCTCGCTCCTGGGCGTAGGGGCTTCTTCAGACCCCTTCGCAGCCAGTACCTCCCTGACCGCGGCTGTCTCATCGTCTCTCCCGCCCCCCCAGGGCCCAGACAGCGTGGTCCGTCGTCTGTCTTTGTTGTGAAACGTGAACCTTCCCCAGCTCCGGTTTCCCTGTAACCCAAGCCCTTCCCCTCCCACCCTGCGCGCCGGCCTCTCGCTCCTTCTCCGACGCCCGGGGGGAGGGGAAGGGGGGTTGGGCACCGGGAACTGAGCTGGCGACTCCCTCCTTAGTGTCTCCAAAGCCACTCGGCTGTTTTCAGGCAGACTCTGGAGACTTCGGGCAGCCCAGTTGCTCAGCCTCTCGGACCCTAAAGCCGAGGAGTTGGGAGAGGAGGGCCCCCTCTCACCCTCAGCGTTCAGCTTGAACCTTTGGGCAGTGGTATCAGGACCAGGCTTACAGAGACTCCTCCCTTGGGTCTCAGAGAGGAGGTTTCATTAACTCCCTGAAATTGCCCACAAAATTTTGGGCTGGGGGACATGGGAGGCAGTGGGCGGCTTGTGCTTTCTCCGAGCACTTTGCCTCTGGCTTCCGGCAGGAATGGGGCTGGCCCGTGGGGAAACACAGCATGAGTCCACCACTCACAATCCTCTCTCTGGCCAGCGAGTCTGATGGAAACCCCACTACTGAGGACGAGTCCAGCCGCAGTCCTGAAGACCTGGAGAGGGGGGCTGCTCCGACGGCTGCCGAGGGCCCAGCGCCAGGCTCCATATTCCTGGCCGGGGCCTCCCCTCCCGCACCGTGCCCTGCCTCCTCCTCCATCCTGGTGAATGGGAGCTTCCTGGCGGCCGGCAGCTCTCCAGCAGTGCTCCTCAATGGGAGCCCCGTCATCATCAACAGCCTGGCCCTGGGCGAGGCCTCCGGCCTGGGCCCCCTGCTGCTCACTGGGGGTGCCCCTGCTCCACAGCCCAGCCCCCAAGGGCCCAGCGAAGGCAAGACCTCCCTGGTTCTGGACCCTCAGACTGGAGAGGTTCGACTGGAGGAGGCTCAGCCTGAAGCCCCGGAGACCAAGGGGGCTCAGGTGACTGCTTCAGGGCCCCCTGGAGAGGAGGTCCCGACGCCTCTGCCCCAGGTGGTGCCTGGCCCCCCTACGGCAGCCACCTTTCCACTGCCCCCAGGACCAGTGACTTCCATGGCTGCTCCCCAAGTGGTGCCGCTTTCCCCACCCCCTGGCTACCCTGCCGGCCTGGGTCCCACCTCCCCATTGTTGAACCTGCCCCAGGTGGTGCCCACCTCCCAGGTGGTGACCCTGCCCCAGGCCGTGGGGCCGTTGCAGCTGCTGGCAGCTGGGCCAGGCAGCCCAGTGAAGGTGGCTGGCGCCTCGGGCCCTGCCAATGTGCACTTGATAAACTCCGGTGTGGGTGTGACTGCGCTGCAGCTGCCTTCGGCCACTACCCCAGGTAACCCCTTCTGGTGGCTGGGTGGGGGGTGCACTTGTTTGGGAGAGGGGAGTGTTGTTGGTGGGCTTCCTGGGACTGCAGTGGGGGGAGGGGAGCTCTTCCTTGGCAGGTCCCAGACCCTCCTGAGGCTCAGGCCAGGAAGACTTGGCCTCACCCTCACCCTGAAGGGGCTCCTTCTGCCTCTGGTTAATCCCCGTGCCCACCCTCCAGCGGCTTCATCCTCACCTGGGCTCCTCGGCTCCCCCCTCTCCCCACAGGAAACTTCCTGCTGGCCAACTCCGTGTCTGGCAGCCCCATCGTAACAGGTGTGGCCGTGCAGCAGGGCAAGATCATCCTCACCGCCACTTTCCCCACCAGCATGCTGGTCTCCCAGGTTCTGCCGCCCGCCCCCAGCCTGGCCCTGCCCCTGAAGCCGGACACAGCCATCTCGGTGCCCGAAGGAGCCCTCCCGGTGGCCACCAGCCCTGCTCTTCCGGAGGCCCATGCCTTAGGCGCGCTTCCTGTGCAGCAGCCATCCCAGCCGCCCCCCACCCCCGCCACCCCCGCCCCAAGTCTGCCCTTCTCCCCAGACTCCTCTGGCCTCCTGCCCGGTTTCCCGGCGCCCCCGACTGAGGGGCTGCTGCTATCGCCCGCAGCCGTGCCCATCTGGCCAGCCGGGCTAGAACTGAGCGCCGGCACTGAGGGGCTGCTAGAGGAAGAGAAGGGGCTGGGAACACAGGCCCCCCACACCGTGCTGAGGCTGCCGGACCCTGACCCCGAGGGGCTGCTCCTGGGGGCCACCGCAGGGGGTGAGGTGGACGAGGGGCTGGAAGCCGAGACCAAGGTCCTGACGCAGCTACAGTCAGTGCCTGTGGAAGAGCCCTTGGAACTGTGACCCGCCGGCCCCCAGGCCTCCCCTGACAATGGTGCTCGAAATCCAGGCCGGGAGGAGGGGGCCCTCTCATAAACACAGCGGCTGCCTTCTACCCACACACACTACACCCTCCCTGGCCAGGTGCTCAACCTCTCCGTGCCCTGGAGGTCCACTCCTCAGACAGGATGCTGCCTCTGTTACAGCCCTCTCCTTGGTCTACATGGGGAGATTTGGGGGTCCTGACTTGGGGGCTCTGCCCCACCTCGACCTGGTACTAGCTGTGAGCTGAAAGCCCTGCCAAATGGCTGAATTTCCCCTGCCCCCTACCCCCAGCCCTCTCCCTATCACTCCCTGAAACACTATTAATAGCTCCACCGATGTCCAGCATTCTCAGAACTGCTTGGAATCCAGGGTGGAGGACGGGCAGTCCTGTGCCTAGAGACTCATGGACCCTCCCAGCTGGGCCCTTCCTGCCCACATGTATGGGGGGTGTGGGCCGGGGTCCTCGGTTAGCACCTCCTGGACTAGAACCCCTGGTACTTTGTCCAGCCCCAGACCAAAGATACCCGACCACTGGGGCAACCCTGACCCCTATGTCTAGTTTGTATCCTAAATCTTTATTTTTCTAGGACGTGTTATGCCTTCATTTCCATTAAAATAAACAGACAACTAGAACCTTCCAGGGGTGTGGGTTACCTTCCAACAACTTGCCCAAGGAAAAGTACAGAGAGCACACCTTGAGTTTCTGGCTTTGGATCCATGCTCCCTGAGCGGGGACAGGCCTGAAGGTCAGATTGGAGGAGCTGTTTGGGGAGGTGTCTGCGGAGAACAGAGCTGAGGAAGAGGGCCCAGAGCAGCTGGCCTTGTCTCTTGCTGGTAACAAAGTTTTATTTCATTGAAAACAATAAATAATCTATAAATAGAATAGGGTAGGAGGAGGAAAGTGAGGTGAGATTGAACAAGGTGGAAAGCATTGGATTCTGGGCTGGGCAGTGGACAGGCAGAGGGAACCTTCACCTCCCTGCATTTCATTCGGGTGGGAGGGGGCTCCTTCCACCCTCTCTGTAGCTTCTCTGATTCCCCCGCCCAGAGTAGATGGGGGCTGTGAGAGGCTTGCCAACCTTGGGGCAGAAGTTCAGACTGCCCCATACAAGGCAAACACAAAGCATCAGGATCAATAAATAATACCACCTGCCAACCTGGGGGGCCTGCACTAGCGGGAGTGAGGCCCAGGAAACCATCACGGGCTCCTGGTTTCAACAACAGCAGGGCCCGAGGGAGGGCGCGGCACCCTCACCCTTGCTGAAACTCTGGAGAGACTGGGTCTGGGGAGCCTCGAGCCTTCTCGGCCAGCAGCTGGTAGAAGGGTTTGGGGGTCTCCCAGTTCTCGTCCTCACTGCTGGAGCTGTCCTGCTTCACGATCCGGTTGTGCTGGCGACTGAACCTGCGTGCCTTGGTGCTGGGGGAGAGGTGGTAGGATGGGTGGGTTTCCTCCGTCCCAGCCCCGGTGCTCTGGGCTCAGTAGTGACCAGGGCCTGGGCTGGGGATGGCCAGGGCTTTATTCGGCTCCACCAGGAAAGCACTAGCTCCTTGGAGACCTGTTAAGATCTGTGCATGCACTTGTTTTTCCAGAGGGGGGTGCAACTGAAGACTGGGCAGGTGGCAGCAATTTGAAGTTGGTAGAGAAGAGGGGTTTCGGGAGGGATGGGGCGTCTAGACGGGGAGAGGAGGAGGCCAAGCGACAGGGAGTTAAGACTCAGTTTCCTGCTCTGAGAAACTCCCTGAAGCAGAGAGCACAAAGGGAGTTTAGGGCCAAGGGGGTCCAAATCGAGAATTCAGCTATTTGCCCCTCTAAGTTCCAGGCAGGCGTAGAGCACCCCTCTGCTTCTGTCCCCCAGCTCTTCCATAAACTTTGGAGACACCCAGATCTCCCACCTGAGGAGACTCCCACCCTGTTTCCAACATCACGAAGCTCAAGGCTCTGATGATTTTCAGGGGAGCAGGGAGGGCCCTAGCGTCCACCACCCATGCCTCTGGGCAGGGGCTTCTCACCAGTATGGTTTTCGCTCCTGCAGGGTCATTACCCGCCAGAGTTGGGCCAGCTCCTTGGTGGCGGCCGTGGATGCGGTCCCAGGGCAGGCTCTGTGGCAGGAGCGGGGAGGAGGTGAGGAGGTGCCTGCACTCCTGCCTGGCTTGGGCAAGGGGCAACCACACAAGGGGCCCTGGCCCTCCCAGAGCCTTGACTTTCCTATCTGAGAACTCAGATCTTCCCATGTTGCCCGAAAGGCTTCCCTTTTCGTGCCCTCTGGAATGGAGGTGACAGAGGAGGGAGCTGGACTAAAGGGTGGCTGGAGAGGGGCCACCTGGTGTCCCAGGGTCTGCATCTGCAGCTCAGGAGCACCAGCTCTTCCCCACTGAGGCGTGAGGGGCCTCCCCCACCCCTACCCCCGGCTGCAGGCTGGCAATGATTGTTCAGGGTTGGGCGCTTAACAGATCCCATCAAGTTCAGCTCCAAGAACTTCTGCTTGAAACCTTAGAAATGAGGAGCTGTCTTCCCACAGGGTTGCTGGGGTGGGAGACAGGACATGAGCCTGAAGCTCCTAGGTAGGGGTGAGCCCGCTCCCAACCCGGCCCAGCAGGGAGGAACGCGGAGTCCAGAAGGGGGTGAAGATCCAAGAGCATCATGGGAGTCCCAGGACCAGCCATGGCTGAAGGTGGAGCCTCTTTTTTCAGATTATAGTAATTAATTAATTATATTAATCAGTTATATCGATTATATAAGTTAATATTAGCCAATTAATTTCCTTTTTTTCATAAGTCTGAGGCGAGTTTCACTGCCTATAACGCACGGAGCCAGGGGAGGCGGGGGCGAGTGTGTCAGCAGCAGAGGGCGGCCTAGCCCTGGGAGTGGATGGACAGTGAGGCAGGACCCCTGTCAGGGTCGAAGAGGACGCCCACCCACCGGATGTACTGCTTCCGGTTCATCCTGCAGAACATGATGAAGCCGTTGACACACTTCTTCTTCATCTGGGGGGTGCCAGGGGCTTTCTTGCTCTCCTTGGACTTGGAGGGACGCCGGCTGGCCCGGCCCTTCCTGGCCTTCCTCCCGGCCATGGGCAGAGGCGAGACCCGCCGGGTAGGGGTCCACGTGTAGTCCCCATCTTCGCTGGAGGACTGCAGGCCCTCGAAGTCAGCCTGAGTGTCCTGGCGGGGGCACAGAGAGGTGAGGGGGCGTAGGTGAGGGCGGGCAGGAGGCCTGGACTGATCCGGCCGATGGCTGTCCGTCTCCCTCACCTCCTGCTGCCTCCACACCGAGTCTGTGTCCATGTCCTCCGAGCCGGGGCTGGACGGCACCTTGCTGTTTTCACTCAGCGAGAGGTAGCAGTGGTCCAGCGAGACCGAGGACTGACCCAGGTCGTGGGAGTCAGGGGGGTCTTTGGGGACCTCAGGGGGCATGTCCTGGGGTATGAAGGAGAAAGATGGGAGGAGAGGGACAGAGGGGGCCAGTGGTGTCTCTTCATGGCCCCCACTCGCGGCTTTCCTGGGATATCACACGAGCATCGGAAACAGCTCAGGTTCAAAACAGCCTCATCCAGACACCGCCTCAGAAGTTCAAGCAAAGGTTCCCCAGTTCCCACAGCGGGTCCGGGAAGAGGTGGACTGGGGGCTTCTGCCTCCTATTCCGGGGCACTCCCTCTCAATTCCCCTGTGAGGGAGCTGGCACAACCTAGGCAAGTTTTAACTCCTCTGAGCGTCAGTTTCATCCATGATGGTGTCATCACGCATCCCCTGCCAGGCCAGGCCAGTGTTTACAAGAGCTCCACTAAGGCTGTCTATCTTTGTTTCTACTGTGAAATCAGCTACTCGTTAAAGCAGGGGCCACCTTCCCACACACGGAGGGAGAACCTTTTGGGGACCAGAGCCAGGCTGCGCCTCTTGGCAGTCAGAGGTTGAGCTGCTGGAGCAGACGGTGCTGCGGAAGTCAGCTCTGGGGCCTGGGAGGGAGGGTCTTTTGCACCAAGGATCCCAGGGGTCACCTGCTGTTTTCACTTTCCTCCCTGGTTAAATGGGGTCACAAGAGAGTCTGCCTCATAGAACAGTCCTCAGATTATGTGGGGTCTTTTCTGGGCACCTGGCAGCTTTTAGCTTTTATTCTTTACAGGTGGTTCATTCCAAGAGCCCAGCACAGAGCAGGGCTCCTGGTGGCCAGCAGATAGGTTAGGGCACAGATGGAAGGGTGAGTCTCTGGAAGGACCAGGAGAAGCATGACGGACAGACAGCTGAGTTGAGGGGTGGGGGTGACAGAAAGGTCGAGAAGACGGATGAATGAATCAGCGGGTGGGAAGGATGGACGGGTGTGTGACAGGTATGTGGGCAGACACCTACCTTCTTCTGTGGTTCCTCGAGGATGCAGGCAGAAGGTGAAGGTGCAGAATCTAACAATATTTCCTCAAAGAGAGCTGTCGGGGACAGAGAGGGAGACCAGAAGGGTGGCTGGGACAGAAACGCCTCTCTCGGGGCACCGGGCTGCTGTCCTGCCATCCCCATAGCTGGAGTGCCCTTCTCTGGCTTTGTGCTTTGGGATCTACTGCCCAAGTCCAAGTCCAGCTCACAGTCCAGCTCCTGTGGGGGACCTCCAGCCTGGGCAGAGTGAGTAGGTCCCTACTATAGGGTCCCAGAGCCTTCCCCACACCAGGCTGGCCTGGAGCAACTCCTCACCAGGCTGTGGGCTCCAGGGATGGGATGGGATTTGTCCTGGGAGGATTCACCCCTGGGTATCCAGTGCTGCCCAGCAAAGGGCTACATACTTGGTGGGCATCACTGCAGGTTTTTTCCTTCTCAGTGAACCAAACCTCAGGTCCAGCCCTGGGTGCTCACCTTGGGTCAGGTATTCATTGCCATCCTCCAAGATCTGTTCAGGCAGCAGTTTCCCTGGGGAGCTGAAGAGGGAGGGGCTGAGCCCTAGGATCTCCTTCAGGGGGTCTGTCTCCATCAGGTTGGTAATCTGGGGAGGCCCCAAGGCCAGTGGGCTCTCTGAAAATGAAATGTCAGGCTTGAGGGTGTGTCAGGCATTGCCCTTTCCCAGAACACAACGGCTGGCTTTGAGGAGATGGTGCCCCACACTGGGGAAAGGTGACTCTGTCAGTTCCTCAGTGTGAGTGCTTAGAAGAGGAAATTAAGAGGCGTGGTGCCTGGATTCATGGTGGTGGTGGTGGTGGTTTAGTCACTAAGTCGTGTCTGGCTCTTTGCGACCCCATGGACTGTAGCCCGCCAGGTTCCTCTGTCCATGGGATTTTCCAGGCAAGAATACTGGAACAGGTTGCCCATTTCCTTCTCAAGGGGAATCTTCTAAACACAGGGATCAAACCCACCTCTCCTGCTTGGCAGGCATGTTCTTTCCCACTGAGCCACCAGGGAAGCCCAGGATTATGTTAGGGATGGCATGCTATGCTAAGTTGCTTAAGTCGTGTCCGACTCTGTGCAACCCCACAGACGGAAGCCCACCAGACTCCCCCGTCACTGGGACCCTCCAGGCAAGAACACTGGAGTGGGTTGCCATTTCCTTCTCCAATGCATGAAAGTGAAAAATCAAAGTGAAGTAGCTCAATCGTGTCCGACTCTTAGCAACCCCATGGATTGCAGCCCACCAGGCTCCTCCGTCCATAGGGTTTTGCAGGCAAGAGCACTGGAGTGGGGTGCCTATATATGTGTATGATATTGTGCTAGATCCAACAGACCGATATGAGCTAGCTGGAGCTCTGTGTTAAGAAAGATTCTGAAGCAGTTTCTGGGATCAACAGAAAGTTAGGATTGATTAGCAACATCCGCCATGGCAACCAATGGCTAGGGACAACGAGTAGACATGTGTCCATGTCTAGTGGACATCCATCCCTCTCCCGCTTCCCCGGCCATCCTCAGAAGAAGGTACCAAGAAGGCCCCACACCCGCCTACAAGGGGGAGAGACAGAGCTTCAGTCACCTTGGGGGCTGCCCTCTGCAGTCCAGGCAGGAATCCAAGGGTCAGCATTTGGGGACTCCTTGCCCACCTCCTCGCCAGAATCATAGAACACCAGCTTCTGCCTGCAAGAGGTGGAATTCACAAGGCAGACCTGGAGCCCTGGCTGGAAATACTGTGGCACACAGAGTGAGCCCTTCCCCTCTGGGTGTCTCAGTGTTGCCCACTGTGGAGTAAGATGGGGATGGTTCTGTGCCCACCGCTGGGGGGGTGCTGGGGCAGAAACCTTAGTCAGTTGAGGTGCCTGCCCTTAGGGACCTTCAGGGCTTGAGATGAGAGGCCAGCTGTCATCAGAGCTGATGACACAGGGGGCAGAGTTGTGAGAGGGGTTTGAGGAGGAAGAGAGAAGGCGGGCAGGGCAGGACACAGAACCATGCTGAGCTAGAAGGATAGGTAGAGGATGCGTAGTTTCTTCCAGGTGGACGAGGGGAACAGGCTTCCAGGAAGAGGGAACCAAGGATGAGAAGCCCGGTGGGACACGGGTGGGGCTCCTTCCGAAGCAGTGAATATTTAGTGGTAAGGATAAGATTCATGGGGAGGGGCTGGCAAGATGAGCTGGGGCAAGAGAGGGTCTCAAATGCAAATTAAGATATCTGGGCTCTACTCAATAAGAGGGAGCAGCCTAAAGCCAAAACGCAACATGATCAAGGACTCTTAAAAAAGCCACACAGGTGACTGGTGTTGACAGGCTAGAAGGGTAGGACAGGAGGCCAGGGAGGGGCTGTGGCCCTGGTCAGCACACAGGAAGCAGGGCTTTCCCTTGGGCTCCCAGTGCCTGGTGCAAAGCTAGGCCCTCAGAGGTGGTCACCCCGGATACCAGCAGAGGGTGGAAATTGACCCCATTTCTCCCCAGGTCTTAACCATTCCCCTGGAACACGTCAGCTCCCCAACTCATATCTCCTGAGCTTCCCTTACCTGGGACCAGGCTGGGTCTTGTTGAGAAAATGGATCATCTCGACCCCTTGCTGGGCCTCAAAAGCAGGATAAGACCCCGAATCCTGAGTATCATATTTGACACAGCAGCCTACGGGGGCAAGTTGGGATGGTCACTCCTGTGACGGGGCCAGATGCCAGGGCTCACAGGGACACGGAGAGGTGCCGGGGTCTCCCACAGCCTTCTGCCTCCTCCCAGTCCAGCCAAAACCTCAGGCTGGGGGCGGGGACTCCGAATTAGCTTTGAAAGTGAAGGTGTTAGTAGCTCAGTTGTGTCCAACTCTTTGTGACCCTATGGACTGTAGCCTGCAAGGCTTCTCTGTCTGGAATTCTCCAGGCAGGAATACTGAAGTGGGTTGCCATTCCCTCCTCCAGAGGATCTTCCCAATCCAGGGATCAAACTCTCCTGCATTGCAGGTAGATTCTTTACCATCTGAGCCACAGGGTACCCTGAATCACCCCCAGGTTTCTGGAATCCTACATCTCTATTAGAAGCTCTAAAGAAGATAAAATATTTAAGTGCAATAATGATGATGGAGATGATGGTAGCAAACAAGTGTATAGTACTTACCATGCCAGCAGTTTTAATCATTTTACATACTACTCAGCACCCCTTGGCCAAAGGATATGGTTATTATAATACCCATTTGAAAGTGAAAGTGAAGTCGCTCAGTCGTGTCCGACTCTTTGCGACCCCATGGACTGTAGCCTACCAGACTCCTCCGTCCATGGGATTTTCCAGGCAAGAATACTGGAGTGGGTTGCCATTTCCTTCTCCAGGGGATCTTCCCCACCCAGGGATTGAAACCGGGTCTCCTACATTGTAGGCAGACGCTTTACTGTCTGAGCCACCAGGGAAGTCCAATACCCATTTACAGTTCAGTAAATGGACGCACTGAGCTCTAAAGAAACTTGTCCAAGGTCACAAGATTAGCAGGCGATCTGGAACACCCACCACTCATGGGTGACCCCAGGAAGTGAGTGTATGGGATCACCGGACAGTCACTAGCACCATGCCCGTGGCCTGGCCCAGAGGATAGGGTCTGGGAGGAAGGGCTGAATGGGCAGAGGAAGAGGATGACCCCGAGGCCTTGCCTTCCAGTCGTGCCTGTGTCTGCTAGGGGTGTCACACCTTTGAAGCTGGCTCACAGGAGCATTTGTCTGGCTGCTTCAAGGGAAGGGAGGCTCAGGAGGAGGCCCGGCTCTTGCCCCCAGTTCTGTGAACTGCAGCCCTCACGTGAGGGCTGCACTGAACCTGTCCCTGGCCTTACACCCACAGCCGAGACTGAAGGGAAGAGGAAACTGGGAACAAGGCCAAGAGACGGCACCTCTCTTGTCCATGGTCCAATCCCCAGCTCCTAGGACTGTGTCCAGGACGCTGGGAGGTGCCTGATCAGTGGTGTGTAAATGACTGGCTAAGTCAGTGGAGAGGAAAGAGACCAACTTGAGATGTCACAGTGTTCTCAGCCACATCCAGCAATGTCAGCTGGCGTCTTCCTCCCTTCCTGTCACCTTGAAATGAGGATGCCTCAGCCCTGGGGAGACTGCAGGAGTCCCAGCATCTTGGAGGGGTGGTGGTCCCCACCACATTTCCTCCTTTCTGGTCTGGAGATGGGGTCTCCAGCTTCTCAGGCTTCTCCAGGGCCAGACAGCGACGAGGGTTCTGGGCCCGGGTCTGGCGTTCTGGGAGAGGAGAGAGATGGCATCAGACAGGGCCGGGGGGACTGTCTCCAGAAGGTGGTTGGGGTTGGGGTGGAGACACTCTGCTCTGGTCCCAGTGACCTGCTTCAAAGCTTTGCCTGGCCGGGTCACTCAGTCCTTCTCAGGTAAGCCCAGATCCTCAATTAAAGACCATCTAGTCGGATAGCCCCTTCCTCTGCCCACATGTTAGAATCACTTTGAGAACTCTGAAAAATACTGATGCCCAAGTTCCACCCAGATCACTGAAGCCCAGCGTTCTGGGTGTGAGGCACAGGCAGGGAAAGCATCTCAGTGATTCAGATGTGCAGCCAGGGCTGGAAATCATTGATTAGGTCCAACTCCCCGCTCCAACTTTTTTTTAAAGCTAGGTCATGTGGCATGCAGGATCTTAGTTCCTCAACCAGGGATTGAACCAGTGCCCTCTGAATTGAAAGCGGAATCTTAACCTCTGGAACACCAGGGAAGTCCCAAACTCCGTTTTTAAAGACATGGAAAATGGAGCTCAAAACGGGGAAGAGACAGGTAGTGAGTCAGTAGCATGGCTGAGGTGGGACTTGGGACCCTCGCCTCCCACACAGGGGTCCTTCCATCACCCATGCGCCCTGCTGCCCTGGCCTAGGGATGGATGACAGGACAGAGGGATGATCAATGCTGACAGCAGATTCCATTCGCTGGGCACTGGCCACACGCCCCGCCACTTAAGCACTGCTGAGAGGTGTGCACATGGGCTCCTAATCCTGAGGCCCACCCTGTGGCAGGCACTCCAATATCCAGACCAGGAAACGGAGGCTCAGAGGATGAGAGTGACCCTCCCACCCCGACTCCAGGCCTCAGCGCTAGGAAGAGGAGGGCACCAGGAGTTGAACTGAGGCACGTCTGAATCTAGAGCCTGGTCCAGGCTCAGGACTGCTGACTCGGCCTCCCTGGAGTGGCGACGACCCTGGGGAAGGAGCCCCATTCCTGTGGGACTCCTGCTACCTGTTCTACTGCAGACTTGTACCTGATGCTCGGGTAGGCTTTTTCTTCCGAGGTTTCCGGCATGCTCCCCAAAGACGGGACTTCTGAGAGTGTGGGGAGCTGGATGGGGTGGAGAGTCTCTGCTTTGCAGGACCTGCGGCAGGGTTCCAACCCAGCCCTGCAGAGGATGGAGAAGGAGGCAGGTCAGACAGCCTCACCTTCGTTCAGCCTGAGTCCTGCCTCTGGACAATGCTTCCCACTGGATAGGGGGAGGGAGGCTGCTGCAGTCTCCAGACAGACTTTGTGAAAGTGGAAACTGAGGTCCCGGGAGGAGATGGGACTTGTCTGAGGTTCCACAGCCAGGTGGCAGAAGTACAGGTGAAAACTCAGGTATCTGCAGGTCCATTCTGGGCCTCGGCCCAGACAGAAGACTGACTCAGTGCTTCCCAAATGCTTACCCATCTTCCCCTCCCAAACCAACTCCTCTTCCTACCTCCTCAAGATGGTGGGTGGCCCGCGGCCTCTCCCCCAGGCCTCGCAATTCTTCCTCGTGAACATCTCCCAAATTGACCCTCTTCAGCCCACACTCTCAGCCATGGTGCTGCATTTGCTTGCGGTCTCCTTCCCCTCCTAGAAGTGTCTCCGCTGGTCTCCCTGACTCGTTTCTTACTTAACGACCCCCACACTAGATGTCAGGGACCTCTTCCTAAACAGCCACTCTGACGGTGGTTTTCCTCTGGCTTACAGTCCTTCAGTCGTTTTCATCCTCTCTATCTCCCTCCCGAGCCAGGCTCTCGAGGCCCTTCAGAATCTCACCTCTGCCTCACCTTCTACCCTTCTTGCCAGGGTATTTCTCATACCAGTAACAACACCACCCAGCACATACAATGTGGGACGACTGGCATGTTCCAGGCACTGTGTGACAACACTCCTTGCATGTATTAACTCATTAAATTCTCACAACAAACATTAAGGAAGTACTCGTACTGGTCCATTTTGCAGATGAGGGAACTGAGGCACAGAGCAGTTTAGGTCATGAGACACATATGTCTGAGTCTGGACCTGGCTCTGGAGTCTGTGCACATCATCTGGGTGCTGCACGGCCCCTCCAGTCACACCCGATGGCTCACCTGTCCCCAGACTTTCCATTTGTGTCTTCTTGTGCCTGTGGGCTCCTGCTCACATTGTTTCTTGTTTGCCTGGCATGGTGCCCCCCTGTCCTTGAAGGCCCGCTTTAAAGGCCCTCCCTCCACAGGCTTCCCAAGACACACTCCTCTGGGGTCACAGCATCTTGGACTCACTCCAGGATGTGAGATCCGGGGAGGATGGGAACCATTTAGGTCACTTCAGTGTCCCCTACAGCCTGGATATAGCAGCCACTGGGAACGTCGGCTGAGCTTACTTACCCCTGAGCCCGCCATGCCCATGGTTGGTGTGGAGTTGGAGCAAGGCCTTGGTCACATTGATGCTGCTCTGTAGGTAGTGAATGTACTGCAGGACATGCAAGAGAACCTCCTTCTGCTCCCAAAAGAAAGACGGGGTTGAGCAGGCACTCAAGATCACGTGAGGCTGCTGGGGACCAGGGACAGTCAGGCTCCAGGACCCCTGGGGCCCCATCCCAGCAGTCCACCCACCATGGGCAGAGAGGTTCCTGTTGTGCCCTTCAGTCCTCACTGTGGCCCAGGGAGCCAACGGTTACAGCTCTGAAGACAGGCCCAGAGCGCTGAAGGGATCGCTGGGTTACAGAGAAGGCGTGGCCGAGCTGGGGTGTGAAGCCAGGCCTGCCTGCCTCCCAGTGTGGTTTTGGGGGCACACGCTGCTGGGCTTCCTGCCCCTGGCCCTTAGGCATGTGCACAGTCCCCCTCTCCTCCCTGGCTTCTTTCTTTGAGCCTCGGCACAGCGTTCCCCGCCTTCCAGAAGCTTTCCTGACCTCCTGACCCCACACCTAGGCTGTTCAGATGTCCCTCCTCAGCACTCCTGTGACACCCTGGGCCTGTTTCCACCAAGGCACTTGCCACACTGTTTTATAATTATCCATTGATGTGTCATTCTCTCCCATTGACCTTGAACCCGTTGAGAGTAAGAGAATGTAGCTGATGGATTTCTGGATCCTGAGCACACAGAACGGAGAAGTGATGGAGCCAGTTACCACTGAAGGAATGACTCTTTCCCCATAGCACCAGCAGGCATCCCCCATCCAGCCACTAAGTCGAGGCTGAGTTGACACTGGAGATACTAAGCTAAAAAAGATACCAACCAGTAAGCCACAAGGAGGGTGAACTACACAAACTTTTTTTTTGCCTTCACAGAACTTACAATATAGGGAGGGCAGCAGACCTTAATAAACTCATAATTCACATAAAATTATTGACTGTGTGGTAAGCATTAGGAATAAAAGAGCATGATGCAATTAGGCTTGGGTGTCCAAAAAGGCCTCTCTCAAGTGGCAGCATTGAAACTGAATAGTGGGGAATTCCCTGGCGGTCCAGTGGTTAAAACTCGGTGCTTCCAGGGCAGGGGGCTCACGTTCAATCCCTGGTTGGGGAACTAAGATTCTGTAGGTCGTGCAGTGTGGCCAAAAAATTAAAAATATTGAAATTTAAAAAAAAATAAACTGAAGAGTGTAAGGAGTTAGCCTGGTAAGGAGGTGAGGAAAGAATACCTATAACTTTTTTTTTGGATTGAAATAGATCCCTAGAATAACAACAAAACTGTCAGCAGGAATCTTCCAAACCCCACATCAGGAAACATGGTCTCGGGAGTGGGGGATAAATTGAGAGACTGGGATTGACATATACACACTGCTATATATAAAATAGATAACTAACAAGGGAACTTGGCACCAGGAACTCTGCTTAATACTCTGTAATGACCTATACGGGAAAAGAACCTAAAAAAGAGTGGATATATGTATATGTATGACTGATTCACTTTGCTATACAGCAGAAACCAACATAACACTGTAAATCAACTATACTCCAATAAAAATTAATTTAAAAAGAGGAAGCATGGTCTCAAGAGCGACATACGTGAAACTTTTCCATAAAATGTAATACGGATAGTCACTAAATATGTTTAATCTGATCCATGGGAAAAAAAATAGTCACTCAGTAGTGTCTGACTCTTTTCAAGTCCGTGGACTGTAGCCCACCAGGCTCCTTTGCCCATGGAATTCTCCAGGCAAGAATATTGGAGTGGGGAGCCATTTCGTTCTCTAGGGAATCTTCCTGACCAAGGGATTGAACACAGATCTCTTGCACTGCAGGTGGATTCTTTACCGTCTGAGCCACCAGGGAACCTGATACACAGAGGGAGCTATAATTTACTTAAGGATTAATGGCTATTGATGCCCAGGTGGCTCAGTGGGTAAAGAATCAGCAGGTAAAGAATCCACCTGCCAATGCGGGTTCAATCCCTGGATCAGGAAGATTCCCTGGAGAAGGAAATGGCAACCCACTCCAGTATTCTTGCCTGAGGGAAATCCCAGGGACAGAGGAGCTTGGCAGGCTATAGTCCATGGGCTCGAAAAGAGTCAGACACTGCTTAGCAACCAAGCACGCACACCACACAATGTGTGGCCACACCGCACACAGCCCAAAGACTATTAGCTTAGGTCCTGGCTCCAACCTGCCACTTACTGGCTGTGCACTGGGAGCAGGTCATTTTACCTCCTTAGAGCCTCAGTTTTTTCATCTGTGCAATGGGCACAAGGGTATTCATTCAGGCTCAGAGGAGTATCATTAGGATGAAATAAATTTGAGTGTGTGAAATTGCCCAGCATACAGCCTGATACATTCGTTGACCAATAAATGCTTAGTTGATGACTGAGACTGAGGACTGACTGGGATGAAGGTCATATGTAAAGCAGGAGGCCCAGGACTTAATTTAAGAGAGGAAGGTCCGTCTAGTCAAGGCTATGGTTTTTCCTGTGGTCATGTATGGATGTGAGAGTTGGACTGTGAAGAAGGCTGAGCGCCGAAGAATTGATGCTTTTGAACTGTGGTGTTGGAGAAGACTCTTGAGAGTCCCTTGGACTGCAAGGAGATCCAACCAGTTTATTCTGAAGGAGATCAGCCCTGGGATTTCTTTGGAAGGAATGATGCTAAAGCTGAAACTCCAGTACTTTGGCCACCTCATGCGAAAGATGCTGGGAGGGATTGGGGGCAGGAGGAGAAGGGGACAACAGAGGATGAGATGGCTGGATGGCATCACTGACTCGATGGCCGTTGAGTCTGAGTGAACTCCGGGAGTTGGTGATGGACAGGGAGGCCTGGCGTGCTGCGATTCATGGGGTCGCAGAGAGTCGGACACAACTGAGCAACTGAACTGAACTGAACTGAACTGAAAACGGGAAAGGAGTGGGATCCTTAAGACAGCTGAGGGAACTCCCTGGTGGTCCCGTGGTTAGGACTTTGTGCTTTCACTGCTGAGGGCCCAGATTCAGTCCCTAGATAGGGAACTAAGATCTGGAAAGCTGCACTGCAGCCACGAAAAGAGAGGGGACAGTGGACTGAGACCTGGAGAGGATTCTACCATGGGGATGTGGTCCTCTGCTCGTGATGAAATGCTGCTGCCTGTGCCCTGACTTGACTGTCATTCCTCCAGTGCATGGATTTTCTCAGCCATCTCCACCCTCCCTGCCAAGAACTATAAGAGCCCATGCACACCAAATTCTCCAGTGGGCAAGAGGGCAAAATTTCTCAGCTAATTTTGAGCACTGTGGTGGTCTGTATAGTGCCTCCCCCAAAGGTGTCCATGGCCTGGTCCCCGGAACATGTGCATGTGTTGCCTTATATGACAAAGGGGCCTTTGCAGATGTGATTAAGGATCTTGAGATAGGGAGATGATTCTTGATTCTGGCTTATCTGAGTGTGCCCAATGCAATCACAAGCATCCTTATAAGCGGGAGGCAGGAGGGCCAAAGGCAGAGAGAGCAAACTGCTGACCAAAGCAGAGATAGAGGTGAGACCAGAAGCTGTTATGCTTCTAGCTTTGAAAAGGCCATGAACCAAAAACCATACGTTGCCTCTAGAAACTGACAAGGCTTCCCCAGTGTCTCAGGGGTAAAGAACTTGCCTGCAATGCAAGAGACTCAGGAGACTTGGGTTCGATCCCTGGGTCAGGAAGATCCCCTGGAGGAGGGCATGGCAACCCACTCCAATATTCTTGCCTGGAGAATCCCATGGACAGAGGAGCCTGGCGGGTTACAGTCCATGGGGTTGTAAAGAGTCAGACACGACTGAAGTGACTGAGCTCGCACATGTGCAGAAATTGGCAAAGGGGGAGGAAACAGATGCTCTCCTGGAACCTCTGAGAAGAACCAAATTCGGAAATCATCCCAGTGAAGTCACAAAAGAAGGCTGTCAGAAAGGGAACTGACATTTATTCAGGCCCTGTAACGGCTATCGGGTCTTTTTGGTCTCACAATATCTCTGAGTTGGAGTAGTTATTTTTCCTTGATTTATAGCCAAGAAATCTGAGGCTTGAAAGGCTGATAATCTGAGTGAGCTGCCCAGAGTTCTGCAGGTGTGGAGCTGGAGGGCTCAGATCCAGACTGTCTTGACTCCCAGGGAGATGACCTTGACCTGGTGCCTTGCCTATTTTTTTCCTCTGTCAATTCCTCCTGCCTTCTTTTTTTTCTTTTGTCACCATGCCACATGGCATGTGGGATCTTCCCTAACCAGGGATCAACCTGTGCCCCCTGCATTGGGAATTCAGATTCTCAACCACTGGATCACCAGAGAGGTCCCTCCCCCTGCCTCCTTTGCAGGAAAGAGTTCCTCAGACTTCTGGTCATGGGATCACAGACTCCCAGAAATTCCCACTCAGAGCAGGACTCTTGCCATCTCAGTGCTGTCACTGGGTTTGTGTGTCTGTCTAGATTTCCCAGGACAAGGGAGGTCAGCCCAATTGCTGAAATGTTCAGATCTGCCTCCCAAATTCACCTCCTCTCCTTCAGCCCCTTTACCTTGGTGAGCTTCTTGGTACCAGTCTTCAGGGTCACTGGCAGCATCAATGCCAGCTCTTGCAGTTTGCTGGTGTGGTTTTTCCTCTGCTTCCTGTTTTGGGACAAGAGCCAGTTTTGGTTAGGACATCCCAAATGGAATTTGGTATCTGACACCACCCCCCAATCCACCTGTTTCAGTGTTCCCCATCTCAGAGAAGCTTAGTTCCCTGACCAGGGATTGAACCCATGCCTCTTGCAGTGGAAGCATAGAGTCTTAGCCAGTGGACCCCCAGGGAACTCCCAGTCACCAAATTTTGCCCATTCCTCCTCCAATCCCCTCTCTCCATCCCCTCACCTCTACTCTAGTCCGTGTGTTGACATCCTCATAGTTCTCCCAGCCTCCCATCTGGCCTCCTCCAAACCATACTCTCTCTGAGAGTCAGGGTGATCATCCTTTCTTTTTTTTAATATTTATTTTTCAACACCGGGTCTTCGTGGCAGCACGTGGGATCTTTAATCTCTCGTTGAGGCACTTGGGATCTAGTTCCCTAACCAAGGATGGAACCTGGGCCCCTGGCATTGGGACCACAGAATTTTAGCTACTGGACCACCAGGGAAGTCCCTGGAGTGATCTTTCTGAAACACAAAAATGTCTATGGTTTTCTCATCTGTGCAAAATGAATGAGGATATTCTTTCAAGGCGCAGAGGGTTATCCGTAGGACTGAATACCTTAGTTACCTAAGAAGTACTTCAAACCTCTCAATGCCATTACATTATTAAGAATCAAGTCCTTGATTTTATTAAAAATCAAACCCTTAACATGGCTTATAATGCCCGCCCCTCCCCCCACAGCTTGGCCCACCTGATCATTCTGGTCTCATCTCTTACTTCCTTTCGTTCTCTCCCATCAACAGCCCCCAACTCCACAGGACAGGTGAGGTACCTCTGCTAAGAGGCCCCTGACCCTGAGCTCATGCATTTCTCTGATCCCTGCACTAGGCTGAGAGCTGAGTCGGGGGCACCTAGAACAAGGTCTGGCACATTGCGGGAACTCACTGCCTATTTGCTAAATGAACAGATAAATAAGGGCATGAAAGAAGTTAACTCCTGAGCAGATGCAGAACTTTCAGGATATAATCCCTGAATCCATAATTCATAATATATCCATGTACACACACCTGTACCTCTTTCTCCTGACAGATGGGGACACAAAGATGTTAGCGTCTCTCTCCCAAATTACGCACTTCTGGCACTACTCCTGCTACTTGCTTGGGAAAGCCCGAACACCTCGTCTCCACCAATCCTTATCTCATCTTCCTTCAGGGCCTGGTTCAATTGCCATCCACCCCAGGAAGCCTCCTGTCTTTCTCCCTGACTGAAAGCAGGATCAAGCCAAACATACTCCAATTGATTACATATGTATTTCTGATTCCTACTCAGATCCACAAACTAATACCCCCTTCTTTTATTTTTGGCTGTGCTGTGTGGCATGCAGGATCTTAGTTCCCTGACCAGGGATCAAACCCTTGCCCCTGCATTAGGAGCGAAGAGTCTTAACCACTGGACTGCCAGGGAAGTCCCTCGATACCTCCTCTTTGCCAGGTCCTGTGCTGGACACTGTGGAAAGGGAGAGAAATCGATTCGCTGTCCTCAAGGACATGAGGGACCAGTGTGGGAGGCACTCTTATCTCCCCAACCAAACTCTGAAGTTGAAAGAATCATTCTTACTCATTCATTCAGCAATTGCTTATTGAGCCCTTACTGTGTGCCAGGGAATGTGATTGGTGACAGGGATAAAAATCTATAAAACAATAACTCTTTCTAGAGCCCACAGTACAGCCAGGTATCCATCTATCAAATTGTTCCACAAACAACATAAAATGGCAACTAGAAGCAAAACCAGCTATATAATTTGCTGAGGATAAGAACATTTTCCTCGTGGTCCAGTGGCTAAGACTCCAACCTTCCAATGCAGGGGGCTCCATTTCCATCCCTCGTCAGGGAACCCAGATCCCACATGCCCCAATTAAAAAGATTCTGGGTGCTGCAACAAAGATCAAAGATCCTGCACACTGCAACTAAGACCCGGCGCAGACAAATTATATATAAATATATAAATAATACATATAAACATCTATATTTATATGTTTAATACATATAAATATATATATTTATATATAATACTTATAAATATGTATTTTTTATTTGGAGGGAGAATAAGGGTAACTAGGAATTGCAAAATCTTGGTCTGTCCTGGGCAACAGTCCTGAATAGGTGTGACCCGGGGCTATGCTCACAGAGGCCTCTCGGAATCAGGCACTCCCTCCCAAGGGGGCTTCTTTCCTTGCTGGATGGTTCTGGTTTCAGACAAGTCTTCCTCACAGTCTCTATGATTTTCACTCACTAATCCCAGCTCTGCCCTCTGATTCTGTGGGGAACAGGTCAGTTCCAGCCACACAGGTCTTTTTCTGTTTCTCTCAACTGCCAAGTTTATTTCTGCTTTCAGGGCCTTTCCCATCCCCACCACCTGGAATGTTTCTTTGCCCTGATTTTTCACATGGCTGATTTCTTGCCATTCAGCCTTTAGCTTAAATGTAACAACCCCAGAAAGGCCTTTCCTGACTACCTGATCTAAACAGGCACATTCTTTGTCACATGCTCACATCATTCATCGGCATCCAAACTCTTTCTTTCTCTCTTTTTTCCTTTTTTCTTTCCTTTCCTTCTTTCTCCCTTATAAATATAAACACAAGAGCAGGGATTTTTGTCCCTTTTATTTATTGCTATATCCTGAACTGACTTCTCCATTAGGCACAGGTAAGCACAGTGCCTAAGGCTGGTGATAATTTTAGGGGCTCATGAAGTGTTTTCTTTTGAAATCAGAAGAGAAAAAAATTAATATAATTCAACTTGGATTACATTCATCTTTATACCAATGCTGTCATAAATGACAGCTTTTAATGTGTTTTTAATGAAAGAATGAGCCTAAGAAAGCAAAATTGCCTACGACCCACAAAAGTCATATATGGCTTTGGCTATATTCCTAACTCCTAGAATAATACCTGGCTCTTAGTAGGTGCTCAACAAAAAATTGTGTTGAATTAAAGAATGCTATTCTGTCTTATGACTGCCTTTCAGTCTTTGAAGTGGCAAATCACTCTAATTCTTGGGTTTCCTTTTCCCTGAGCTAATCAGCCTAAACATTCACTATTCCTTTATTTTACAGGAGCTGGAAGGAGCTTTAATTTTTTTTTTCCCCTCCCCCCCTGGAAGGAGCTTTAATCAAGAGCCAGTCCAGGGGACTTCCCTGGTGGTAAAGACTTTAACTTCCAGAGCAGGAGATGCAGGTTCAATCCCTAGTCAGGGAGCTAAGATCCCACATGTCTTGTGGCCAAAAAACCAAACGTAAAACAGAAACAGTATTGTAAAAAATTCAATAAAGACTTTAAGTGATCCACATCAAAAAAATCTTAAAAAAAAAAAGCCAGTCTAAATTTCTCATATCAGCTATGTGAAATCCAAGGCCCTAACTCTAATTTGCTTAACATGTGCAAGAATTTAAGAGCCACCTCAAAATGAGGGAAAGCAAGGGGCAGTCCCAAGAAGCAGTATAACAGTTGGTTATTATAAACTTCAGCTTTTGAAGCAAACAGATCTGGTTGAAATTCCAGCTCTGCCACTTGCTGTGTGATTTTGGACAAGTGCTTTCATCTCTCCAAACCTGTTTATAATTCATTTATAAAATGGAGCTGGCTGGAAAGTGTGATCTTGTCCAGGTGTTTAACACCAAGGGCGTGCTCATGAAAGGTTTGTTCAAGATAGAAGGTAGACAGTCATTTGTTGGAACGATTTAGGTATAAGGGATGTTGGAGAATAGGGTGGAGGTATTGTATTGGATGACTATGGTTGATAAAACTGTCATTTTTGGTTGACCAACATCCAATTCCCGTTTTCTGGTAGTAATTTCCTTTGGGTTACGATCCCTCCCCCACTCTCAGTCCATGTGGTTCACAGAGTTTGAACCCAACCTCCCCTTCCACTCTTGGCTCTGATGTTGTCTGGGTTGGCTCACCATTTGTGAGGGCAAGAGACCTTTCAGTCACTCCAGGTCCACATCCTGCCAACCTGACAAGCCTGGCATAGATTCTCTTTCCAGGATCCATTGACTCTGATTAGCTAAGTCTGGGTTACTACCCAAATCCTGAACCAATTACTTGACTTCTCCCTTCCATTAGGGAGCACTGAAACAAAGTCTAATCAAAAAGTCAAGGGATTGGTTGAGGATTTGGGTAGTAACACAGGCTTCACCAATCAGAGTCAACGGATCCTGGGGAGAAAATCTCTGCCAGACTTGTCAGGCTGGCAGAACATGGACCTGGAGGGGCTTAGGAGCCATCTTGCCCACACAAATGGAGAGCCAACCCAGACAACAGCAGAGCCAAGACAGGCAGATTTCTGGCCATATAATTTAACCCCTCACTTGGAACCAGCCTAGCCTGATGCCCCAGAATTTTTTGTTTAAAGGATCCAATAAATCCCCATTTATGCCTTAGCCAGTTTTAGCTAAGTTTCTGTTAATTGCAATTGAGTCTTTATTAATACAATGACTCCACATCTAAAAAGCGAGGAAAGAGAATGCACTGTTGGTGACCTCTGGAATTCCAGGAAGAATAGGCAAGCAGGAGAGAAATTCTTCATTGTCTTCATGTGCTCCTTCTGAGCACAGTTCCTAAGCAGAGAACCTAAATAGAGCGGATGCTGATTTTTGGAGTTAATAAATGAAGAGACAGGTAGATGAAAAGTCACTGGGGAAGAAAATAAGGGATAAGATGAATTTTGGCTCTCTTCTTTATCCAGATGTTGGAGGAAGGGAGAAATCTGATCCAACCCTAATCTGCTGGGAAAACCTCTCTGTTAGATTCCTGACACTTGGTAGGGGCTTGATGGCAAAATAAATATGTAAATAAAAGAAAGGAAGGAAGGGCATTTTTAAAAAATCAGAATGTCAAAACCTGCAAGGGCTTAGAGAGGATCTTTGCCAACTACTTCAGAGTTCTCTCATCTTGAAATGGCAGTAATATTTGCACCTACTTCCTCCTGGAGTTGTTGTCAGGATTAACGAGTATACAAACAAAAAGCTTAGCAAAAAGTCTGGCAAACTAATAAATGCTCAGTAAACACTATTGTTATTATCATTCTACCAGAGTGGCGAGAGCTGCAAGGGAGGTGGGCCAGGGGGAGCCCTTACCTGTCACTGGGACTCAGGGAGTTGGTTCTGGGCTGTTCAGGAGAACACACATGTTTGCTGGAATCCCACATCTGCAAAGAGGGGAAAAGAAAGAATTATTAGTGACCTCTGGGATTCCAAGAAGAATGCACAGTATGACAGGCAGCCTCATTTCCCTCCATGGTGCTCCTCTGAGCACTCAAGAGATCCCCAAAAAAGTCCTGAGTCCCCATAAACACAGGCCAATAGAACAAATGAAAATGTCCAAAGTCTAAACTGAAGTCCATGAATCTCAAATTGGAAGTTTGGGCTTGTAAATCATGATCCAGACCTAAAACGAAAAGCAGCAGATTTCCAAACTTTGATTCAGAGCTTTAGTCTTAGTAATGAGATGTCAGACTCTGTGGTGGAGAGCGGACCTGAAAACTGTGGCTTAAGATATTTAAACTATGATATTAAGACAGCAACCGTATGATTTTAAACATCCAAAATGAGGATCTAGAGCCTAAAAAGGAGACTTTCCTAAACCTAAAAGCCTTAAACTCTAATACTGAGGTATTCTAGACCCCTAAACTGTCAACTTCTGATCTCCAAATATAAGCCCAATACTAATATTAAGAACACAGACCAGAAACCTTAATACTGAGAACCCAAACCCTAAACAAAGAAACCCGAGCTCCCAAAAGCAAACCTCACCCCCCCCAAATTTACCTCAGATTTGAAAACGAAGACCTCTAGACCCTCAAACTGTCACTTCAGACCCCCAAACTGTGCCCCCAAGCCTAAACTGAGATCTCACATGTGAGTTCTATCTAAAACCCAAACTCTAAAACTGCAGCCCCATACTCAATGTGGGGGACTCCAGGCCTTAACAGTTCTTAAAGTTCTAAACTGGGACTCCAAACCCTAAATCTCACATCTCATACTCTATATTAAGATTCTAGACCTTAAATCTATATTGAGACTTCAATTCTCCAAAATTAGACCTCAGGCCCCCAAATTATACTCTAGGCTTCTAGATTTCCATATTAGTATCTCTGATTCCAACAGGAAAGTTCCAGTGACAAAACCCAAGATTTTCAGATTTCCCCAAACTAGTTCTATCCAGACACAAATCCCAAGACTACAGGTCCTAACCGGTGATCCCCAAGTCCCTAACACTATTCAGAGACTTCATACGTCAAACTTGAGCCTGGTCCCGCAAACCTAGGCCCTGCCTCAAATCCAAACTCCGGCTCTGCTGCCCAGGTCCCGCCTCGCATACAGCCTGGGCACCCAAGGCACACCCGCCCTCCCGCCCCCCGAAACTCCCAGAAACTCCTGGCCACGGCCAGGAAACGCCGTTCCTGAGTGGACCCCAGGCTCCCGTCTGACCGGCAAGCCCCCGAACTATTCCCCTTGGCCTCCAGCATCCGCCTCGAGAGACCCCCCTTCTGGTTTTGCGCCAGCCCCAAACTTGGAAGCCTGATTGGACAGTGTCTCGCGCTGGCCCCCGGAGGCTGTTCGCGTGCCGGAGCCTCACGCCGGCCTCGGCCACCACGTTCCGAGCCCAGGCGTGAGGCGGGCGCAGTCCCTTTTGGCGTGAGGTTCCTGCTTGAGGCCTGAAGAGAAGAGCAAAAGTGAGCGCTTGAGGCCAGGCTACGCCCCCACCAGTTCCTGCCAAGGTGTGCTAGGCGCGAGACTGGAGAGGAAACGGCAGGGTACAAGTGGCCGTGCGCACGCGCGCCTGGGGAAGGTCCCAGTCTTCCAGCACAGAGCGAGCCTGGCTTCGCGCCTCCTGTCAGTCTGCCCGTGCGCGCCAAAAGGCCGACCAATCAGGGCTCGCCCAGTTCCCGCCTTTTCGGAAGGCCCCGCCCCTCCTGGCCACGCCCCTAGTCCGCTTCAGAGGTCCGAGGCCAAAGGAGCCGAGCGAGGAGGCGGGGTCTCCTCAACTGCCAGCTATAAGGAAGCAAGGGAGCTCTGACTGATCTTCCCTCCTGCCCTCTGGTGTCCGGTTTCCAACTTTTCCCTTTAGCACAGGGTTAATGTGGACTGAGCGACTTCACTTTCACTTTTCACTTTCATGCATTGGAGAAGGAAATGGCAACCCGCTCCAGTGTTTTTGCCTGGAGAATTCCAGGGACGGGGGAGCCTGGTGGGCTGCCGTCTATGGGGTCGCACAGAGTCGGACACGACTGAAGCGACTTAGCAGCAGCAGCAATGTGAACTTACTGTGTGCCAAGACCCATGCTAGAAGTTGAGGATTTAGCCACAGCCTTCCTCGTGCAGTCGGGAAGGCTCACAAACTGTGAGAATCTAGTGAGGTAGAGGCTGCGTTAAAGAGTGATAAATTGAGACAAGATTCAAAGAAGAGGGCCGCCGGAATCAGGCCTTAATAGCAGTTCCTCTCATGAAGTTATGTTTCTTAATATAGCAAACTCTGCATTTTAGAAAGTTCGCTCTCACAACCTATGAGGATGGACAGGAAAATACTGCTTAAAGGGAGGCGATCTAGCAACCTAAAGGAAAGTAGAGGCACTGGTGTCCAGCACATTTCAGTTTAAATCACTTTCTGGCTGTGTTGCCATGGAGAAAATTCTCTATTTATTTCTGCCTTAGCTTTTATAAATTTGGGATAATGCATGGATTCTCTGCAGAGTGTGTGGCACATATTTGTGCTTAGTCGCTCAGTCGTCTCCGACTCTTTGCAATCCCATGGACTGTAACTTGCCAGGCTCCTCTGTCCATGGGGATTCTCCAGGCAAGAATGCTGGAATGGGTTGCCATGCCCTTCTCCAGGGGATCTTCCCAACCCTGGAATGACCCAGGTCTCCTGCATTGCAGGCAGATTCCTTACTGTCTGAGCCGCCAGGGAAGCCCAAAAATACTGGAGTGGGTAGACTATCCCTTCTCCAGGGGATCTTCCTGACCCAGGAATCAAAACGGAGTCTCCTGCACTGCAGGCAAATTCAATAGGCATATAATTAGCATGCAATAAATATCTACTCAGCACTTATTTACACTGTTCTGGATGTTTGAACAAGATACACAAAGGTGTCTGTCTTCGTGAATCCTCTATTATAACTATAATATATACAAATTTCTAGTATATGGAGCTTTTCTCCCTTCTAAGGTTTAAGGCTAACTTCTTTATTTGTAAATTAGTGGTAAGAAAATCAGGGGTAAAAGTAGATGGGAAAGTGTTTGAGACAATACAAAGCACTGCTAATTATCATGTTAATCAGTTTAAGGAAATCGGTAAACTTGCTGTTTCCACCCCTCGCAAACGCCCCTTTACAATTTTCTGTTTCTTTTCCAAGGGCCCCGGGCCAAAATGGAGGAGGCTGGACTGCATCTCCCGGCGCACCTGGCGGGGGCGCTCTGTGCGCCTGCGCTGTCAGGCGCTCTCTCTGCCTCCTGGGAGTTGGAGTCATTCTTTTCCTCAGCCCGCCCAGTTTGCTACCTTCCCCACCTCCGCGCCTAACCGTGCTGCCTTCTGGGAGATGTAGTCCGGGGCCGCCCGGACTCCAATTCCCAGCGGGCTTCGGGGCGGGAACCCGGAAGGGGAGGCTGGAGAGGAGCGAGTGGGGGAAACCCGCGTAGCCGAGGGAGCTGCAGCGCGGGGTGATGGTGAGAACCTCGAGCCGGGGCCAGGGGCGCTTGAGAACCCGTGCGGGAATTCGGGACCCGGTAGCGAGAGGGAAGAGGCAGGGGCTAAAAAAGGGGCTGGAGTGAGGGGAGATCGCTTGGGGGAGGGGATTGGGAGACGGGAGCCGGAGGGAATTGTAGAATGGGGGCTGGGGATGGGTCTTGAAGGTGGGGAGAGACTTGAGCTTTGGGATTGATTGTAAGGAAGCTCAGAGCTGGGGAAAGGAGTCCCGAGTTGGAGAAGGGAGTTGGCGTCCAGGCAGAGGCCCAGAAGGGGGCACTTTCGAGGGGTTTAGCCGGGAGGATGTGGAAAGGCATGGGAGTCAGTGCTAGATGAATGAGAGGGTCTGGAGGCTCCGAGGGAGAGGCCAGTTGTGAAAGCGGTGGGTTGGAGCCTCTGGATCGGATTGTGGGCAGGAGGGCAACATGAGATGGTGAAAGAAAGAAATCAGTGGTAGAGTGATGTGTAGGTTACGATCCAGGACTGTGGGTAGCGCAGGGAGCAAGAGATTAGGGGCCTGCCTGTAGTGATAGTTTGCTTAGTCCAGCCAGAAACTCGCGATAAACTGGACAGCCACACAACTGTAGGGTAATATGGCCAGAAGAGGCCATAGAGACGACTTCTGCACTCATTTCTCCAGTGGGATTTAGAAAAGTATGGTGGTGTGTGTGTATGGGCAGTCCAGCATTCAGATCTTTTCTTCACTCCTTTATGATCTGGGCAAGTGTCCTCTCTCTGAAACTCAGTGCCCTTATCTGTTGTGGGAACAACATGCCACTGAGAAGAGAGGAGTCTTCATAAGATCGTCCTCCTGGCTCATGATAAGTCCTTAGTCTCAGAGCAGTTGGTGGAAAGTTCCCCACCCCAGGAATGTGACTTGGTCACAGGTGCTAATGGATTCCCTCCTTTTCAGTGGAGCCCCCGGGGCGTTTTCTCAAAACCTGGCACTGATCTGGGCACACCCCAGGTCAGAAACATGCGGGGGCAGGGAGAGGGTTTCCCCACAGCCATTCCAATTCCAGCTAACACTTATTGTTTAGGAAGTGCCTGGCCTTGTTCTTAGCTATTTGTATGTGCTAACTCCTTTAATTCTGACAACACCCCTAAGTTGTAGGTGCTCTTATTAGCTCCGTTCTACAGAAAGGAGCCAGAGGCACAGAGAGGTCCAGCAACTTTCCCAAGGTCATCCAGCATTAAATGGCAGACTCAGGATTCCAACCTAGGCATCCTGACTTAGAATCTGTGCTCCTGTACTGAGGTTCAACGTCATGAGTAGGGCAGAGTGAGAACTGAAGCCATCTTCAGGTTTGTTTTTTGTTTTTTTAAGATTTGTTTATTTATGTACTTCTGACTTTGCTGGGTCTTCATTGCTGCCCACGGGCTTTCTCTAGTTTCAGTGAGCAGAGGCTACTTTCTAGTTGCGGTGCCTGGGCTTCTCACTGCAGTGGCCTCTCTTGTTGCAGAGCATGGGCTGTAAGGTACACCACCTTCAGTAGTTGTGGCGCACAGGCTTAGTTGTTCCACCACGGGTGGGATCTTCCTGGAGCAGGGATCAAACCCATGCCCTTGCATCAGAAGACTGGAGTCTTAACAACGACCACCAGGGAAGTCTGAAGCAGTCTTCAGTTCAAATTTTAATTCTGCCACTTACATTCTCTGTGACCTTGGGCAAGTCTTTTGGCCTCTCCTCTATTATAAAATGGGGTCAGTAACCCTAGGAAGGTTAGAGAGTTCAGGGAGGTAAGCATATAAAGTGCTTGAATAAGTGCTTGATGCATGTGGGTTGTCATTTTTTTGAATGGGAAACACAGACCTTAGAGAGGGCGGTAGAGAAAGACTGATGAGGGAGACACCAGCCAGACTGCCTTTTTCTTTCTCTCCCAGGTTGCTCCTGTGTCCTGACTCTTCTAGTTCTCCACCCTCTGTCCCTGGCACCTAAGCCCAGGCCTGACTCCCTGAGGGGGTGCTCAGAAACTCAATCTGTCCCCATTCCCATTCCTAGCCCCAGCCAAATATAAATAATTCACTCACCAATGCCCAGCCTGGCCCAACTCCAGGTATTTCAGTGAATAGGAGATATTTCTAACAACTGTGTTTTTTTTTCCCTCCTGACTTTTTGGTCACTGGGACCTCGCAACTTTGTATGTAAGTAATGTTAAAATAGTTTGGTTCATTTGTTGTAGGCTTCCGGAGTTTATCCCCTAAATTGTCTGGCTCTAATAGGAAAGCTTATGGTTAAAAGCATCAGCGTCCGGTAGGCCCACGTTCCCATCCCCACCTCTGCTGCTGTGTGTCCTTGGCCAAGTTACTTGCCTACTCTGGGCCTCCGTTTTCTCATATGTAAAATGGGCCACATTCCAGCCATGAAACTCTTGTCAGTTCATGAGATCTTGTGTATAATATGCCTAGTGCATATTAAGTTCTTTGTAAGTGTGATGTATTTTGATTAATTTTATTCTTTCCAGAAAAATTTATTGAGCATGTGCTCCAGAACCATAACACCAAGATTTGAACACTGGCTCCATCAGCCACCAGCTCTGTGACTTTGGGCAAGGCACTTAACCCCCCAGGACCTCAGTTTCCGCTTCTGGAAAATGGAGGTTCATCCCTTGACTCATCCACCGTGTTGATAGAGCACATACTATTTGCCAGCACCTGTCCCAGGTACAGGCTGCCACCCTCCCCTTGGGGTGCTTGCGGCTGTCACAACTCTGGGGCAGCTTTGCATCTCTGGTGGCATCTGTGCTCCTTTTTCTGGTGTGGGTTACTCTACTCCTGATTCATTTTCAGCCCCTCATGCCAGTTCTGCCTGTTTGTCATTCAGTTCAGTTCAGTTCAGTCAGTGCTCATTGGTGTCCGACTCTTTGTGACCCCATGGACTGCAGCACACCAGGCTTCCCTGTCCATCACCAACTCCCGGAGCTTGCTCAAACTCATGTCCATCAAGTCGGTGCTGCCACCCAACCATCTCATCCTCTGTCGTCCCTTTCTCCTCCCGCCTTCAATCTTTCCCAGCTTTCTTGGATTTTTAACATTTTGTTTCCAGGTCACAGTGAAGGATCTGGAACCCCGCTGGTTTAGGGAAAAGTTGCCAGCCTCTCCTCCTTGTACCCATTTGTCACATCTGGGCGCCCCCTGGCGATGCAGTGCTTCCCCTGCCTCCTTCCTTTATTTGTTTGTCTTCAAAAATGTGTCTGCTTTCCAAGTTACTTTGCCTTTTCCTCAAATCTTAAATGTGTCTCCAACCTGGGTTTATCTGAAGCTTTGTTGCTTTTCAGTCGCTTAGTCGTGTTTGACTCTTTGTGACCGCATGAACTGCGTACTCGTGCAGAATTATATATATATATAGTTTTTTTTTTTCCTTTACTATTGCTAGTGGTATATTGCTAGAAACTCTGGTAAAGCTGCATTATTCCTAAAAATGCAAGTTTTCTTTTCTATTTTAAAATATTTATTTATTTATTTGGTGGTGTCAGGTCTCAGTGGTGGCACGTGGGCTCCAGAGCACACGGGCTCAGTATTTGAGGCACTCGGGCTTAGTTGCCCTGTGACATGTAGGATCTTAGTTCCCAGACCAGAGATCGAACCTGAGTGTCTCTGCATAAGAAGGGAGATTTTTAACCACTGGACTACCAGGGAAGTCCCCAGGTTTTCTAAAAGACTTGGCTTGTCACCTGCTCCTGACCCCTAAGTTAAGATTATAATCCCCACTTTACACTCTTGAGCCCTTTCACTTACTATATTTGTTTTCCTGTAGCACTGTGAAATTTACCCTGTCTCCAATCCATGAGGACAAGGATTTCTGTCTCCTGTGTCCTGCATGTCCCCGATGCCCAGAACAGTGTCTGACACATAGTAGCTGCTCTGTAATGCTGTTTAATTACTAGGTGAGAGCCAGTATCAGACAGTAAGTAATGGCCATCGTTTTGATTATTGTGGGGGAATAGGACCGGTTTAATTTCAGAATGTAAAATAAATAGGGAAGAAGTCTTTGACTCCATCAAGTGGTTGTCAGGCTCTTGAGTGGTCCCTTTTTTTTTTTGCCATGCTGATGGGATCTTAGTTCCCTGACCAGGAATCAAACCCCTGTCTTCTGCAGTGGAAGTTCAGAGTCCTAACCACTGGACCGCCAGGGAATTCCCTGTCTTACCTTTTCTTACTTTCCTTTTATTTTTTTAAAACCTCGTTTTTATGTGAACCGTTGTTAAAGACCTTATTGATTTTATTACGATATTGTTTCTGCTTTATGTTTTGATTTTTTGACCCCCAGGCATATGGAATCTCAGCTCCCCAGTCAGGGATATAATCCTCACCTCCTGCATTGTAAGGAGAAGTCTTTAACTACTGGCCGCCGGGGAAGCCATGTCTCACCTTTTCTTAATAATCCTGGTCCCTTCATACTGAACCTCTCCTTGGTGCCTCACTGGCACTGAGCGCTCTACTGATCTGATCTCAATGAATCAGCAGTCAACCCATGGATGGGTACTGTTACTATCTGTATTTTATGGTGGGAGGTACTGAGGCACAGAGGGATAAGGACCCTGCCTGTAGTCATAGCCCTAAAAGTGAGAAGCTGCCTGAATTCTGTCTGCGTCCTGGATCTCTAGATGCTGAGGATTTGTATGATTCTGACCAGCTATTAGAAAGGAAAACTTAAGAGGAGGAGAGAGACCAGCAGACCCAGAGTCCAAAAAAACCAATAGAGGGGCATGCATGGATCAGGATTGTGGACACAGTTGTAGAGGGGGGTGACAGGGTGGAGAGAGTGGAGGATTGAAGGAAGAAGACCAGGAGCAGTGCCATGAGGGTCCTGCCACCAATGCCTGTTGTAGTAATGGGCAAGTACACTCCCTGGGCACTGTTCTGTGCCCAGCCCTGTCCTGGCATGACCCTGACCTCTCCAACTTGCAAGATCTTAGTTCCCTGACCAGAGCCTGAACCCAAGTCCTTGGCAGTGAAAGCACAGAGTCCTAACCACTGGGCTGCCAGGGAATTCCTGTTTCCAGCTTCTGAAGTCCAAGGCTTAGCTTGTTAATTAGCAGCCTTTTTCCTTTCTCTGTGCATTTATGGAAGCAGGTTCTCCCTTAACCTGCTATACAGCTGTCCTCAGAGCTCCCTTTATCTTCATCTGGGGAGTCCTTCCTTTTGTCTTTCTTCTGAACTACATCTTATCTCCTTGATCTCATAGCTTCCTTTTTCTTGGTTTGCTCCTTTACTTCTGTGAAGCAAATCCTTTGGCAGCTTCCCGAGAAAGGGTTCCTGTGCCTGTTCTGTTGGTTCGTTCGTTTTGTTTTGCCAACTTGCACCTCTCATGGAAGGATTTTTAAACGGGAGTTCTGTGGTCTGATTGGTGTTTAGGAAGATCTTTCTGGCTACCATGAAAAGGATGGAGCCAGAAGAACTAAACCAGGCCAGGGAGCCAAGTGTGGAGGCTGGAGCAGCTGTGCCTCTGGGGAGAGAATCCAGCCTTCCAGAAACCCAGAGGATGGAGGGAAGAGAGAGAGGCCCTAACCCAGGTCATTGTCACTCAGCCAGGACAGATGACAGGTGTGGCCAGAGGAGGCCTCAGGAGGAAGAGACCCTGTGTGGCTTAGGAGGGCACCAACACAGCTCCTGGAGGAGGTGGCCTCCTGCCTTGGTCCTGGGAGCAGGATTTCCACCACTGGACTTGGCTGGACCAGCTCATTTTTCACAAGAGGTCCCCGGTAGCATCTGTGCAGAAGGCGGACAGTAAGGCAGTGTTAGGGGTTTGTTCCAACCAACAAGTGCTGCACACCTGCAGTGTGCCTGGGCGTAGGTTCTCCAACTTAATCGTGCAGTCCCCCAGAGATCTTGCTGATGTGCACTTTCTGATTCAGCAGGTGTAGGGGAGAGCCCAAGATTACCTTTCTAATACACTTCCAGCTTCAGCTGCTGCTCTGAGGACCACACTCATAGTACCCAACCACTGGGTGCTATTCTAAAAGCTGGGGATGCAGAGGTGGGGAAGAAAAAACTAGGCAAAAAATACCAGTCTGGGGGAGTTTTCATTTTAGTGAGGGGAACTGACAATAATAAAGTTTATAGTATAGTAGATAGTAATGCATGCTAAAGAGAAAAATCAGGGAGAGTGTGTATGTCTATCTGAGGTGGGGACTGCAGTTTTCAGTCAAGATGTTCTCAGGAACAAGAAGATCCTACTGTATAGCACAGGGAACTATATTCAATATCCTACGATAAACCATTATGGAAAAGAATGTGTATATGTATGTATAACTGGATCACTTTGTTGTATAGTAGAAATTAACATGACATTGTAAATCAGCTATGCGTGCTAAGTCACTTCAGTTGTGTCCTACTCTTGGAGACCCTATGGACTGTACCCTGCCAGGCTCCTCTGTCCATGAGATTCTCCAGGCAAGAATACTGGAGTGGGTTGCCATGCCCTCCTCCAGGGGATCTTCCTAACCCAGGGATTGAACTGGAGTCTCCCGAATCTCCTGCATTGGCAGGCGAGTCCTTTATCACTAGCACCACCTGGGAAGCCCCAATCGACACTACTTCAATAAAGTAAATTTAAAAAGAAAGGTCTCATGAAGGTGATCTGAGGAGGGGGGTGAGCCCTCTGGATACCTGGGAAAGAGTATTCCAGGCAGAAGGAACAGAGAGTGTAAAGGCTTTGCAGACAGAACAAGATGATCCAGGAAAATCGCTCCGTATACTCCATGAAGGAGCTGCTTACACTCTGGAGTCAGCCAGACTCTCATTCAAAGCTTGGCCACAAAGCTGTGTCCAATAGCAATTGCTTACCCATTCTATGCCTCCACTTTCTAACATCTGAAATGAGATTAAAAAGTAGTAAAACGATGTGAGAATTAAACAAGTTAATATTTATAAAGCACTCAGAACAAAGCCTGGCTCACGGTGAGAGCGCCAGTGTTAACTGCTGTTGTGATCATCATTTCCTCTGTAATACATTCATCTTGGCCATGACTGTTTCTTTGGATGCCTGCCCCCCTTCCCATGAGCTCTTTCTGGTGATCTCTGTGTCATCTCTGTAGCTCCAGCACCCAACCCAGGGCCCGCACACAGGAGGACCTCAGAGTGTCAGATGAGGGACATAAAGCTGGATTCTCTAATTGTGGGTATTCCAGCAAGAGTGGTGATTGTGTGGTCCAGGTCCTTACTGATTTTTTTCTTTTCAACCGCGGTCTTATGAAGAGATACATTAAGGCTCCCCACTACAGTGGTGGACTTGCCAAGGTGTCATTCTGTTGCTTTTTGCCTTGTCTGTTTTGTGCCATAGTATTAGGAGCACTTACATTGAGAACTTTTGTGTATAGTGGGTCAGTTTGTTTTGTCACATTCTTTGTCCCTAATCATCCCTTTTTCCTTTTGTCAGTTGTTAACTGTCTGTTTTAATCAGCACTGTCACTTCTCTGCTTGACTCTTTTTTTTTTTTTGGCTGTGCTGGGTCTTTGTTGCTGCAGGGGCTTTTCCCTAATTTCAGCAAGCGGGAGCTGCTCTCTAGTTGTGGTGCACGGGCTTCTCATTGCGGTGGCTTCTCTTGCTGCAGAGCACAGCCCTGTAAGGCACATGGGCTCAGTAGTGGCGGCTTCTGGGCTCTAGAGCGCAGGCTGTATAGTTGTGGCGCACGCGGGCTTAGTTGCTCCACAGCATGTGGGGTCTTCCCAGATCAGGGATCGAACCCGTGTCTCCTGAATTGGCAAGCGGATTCTTTACCACTGAGCCACCGCGGAAGCCTCTCTACTTGATTCTTGGTTCTTATTTGCCTGGTCAGTCTTTTTCCATCTTTTGATTTTCAGTCTGTTTAGCTCCAGATGTTTTTCAATAAGTGGATCTTCACGGAGCATTGCCTTAGGGTATGGCCTTGTTCGGAGCTTCGTGTTTGGGAAGTTAGAGAATTCTGCCCTAGTAACCTCTGACCCAGATAGAATATTTGGGTGTGAAAGAGAGTTTACACTGCCAGGCCTCCAGGAGTTTGAGACATGGAGCCTTAGGGCAGGGAACTTTGATCCATTCCGTCCCGTGCTGGGCAGTGTTGCTGGGGTCACCATGATGACCATGATAACTCTGACCTTTCCTCCCATGGGTTCACTATTCAGTGGAGCAGACGGATCCATCCCTCAATAGTGACAGTGGACAGGGCTAGGTTTGGGGAACCCAGAGGACCTCTCTGGGCGGGTGGAAGGTTTCCAGAAAGGGAGCTCAGGGAAGGCCTCCTGGTTAAAGATACAGGCCCATGAAAGTTACATTTGAGCTAAGACCCAAATGATAGAAGGGATAGAACCATATGGGCTTGCTCTTTCTTTTCTGGGGGGAAAGCATGCCAATCAGAGGTAACATAGGAGGAAAGGGCTTGGTGACTCTGAGGAATATCCAGCAAGGAGGCCAGTGTGGGACCCCAGAGGTGGAGCCTGACCCAGCCTTAGGGGGTTAGCTTCCTGGAGGAGAGGATGGCTGAGCTGAAACCCCAGAGAATATATAATTAAACAAAAGAGCAGAGCAATCTAAAATCAGATTCCCTGGGTTCCCATCCCTGCTCTAAGTCCCACCAGTTACGTGTGACCTTGAGCTAGTTAGGCAACCTGACCTGCCTCAGTTTCTTCATCTATACAATGGACATAACCACTCCTCCTGAGGATCAGAGAAGGCCTCAGTATTCTAACTATTCTGTAGGCCAGAGCAGGTGCTTACCTGGGTCCACTGGGGGCATGGGAAAGTGGGGAAGGATGAGGCTAGAGTTAGAGAGTATCTGGGCTTTTCCTCAGGGGCACTGGGGAGTCATGGTAGGTTCTGAGCAGGGTAGGGACAAAGTCAGGTTTATATTTTGAGAAGACCCTTCTGGCTCTGATGTGCAGGATGGCTGGTAGCAGACAGGGTGGTAGGAATGGACAGATGCCAGGAGTGGAGTGTCTCTTGAGCCGGCCTGGCACTGAAAGGATCTAGGCCAGTGCTGTTCAATAGAAAAAAGGTGCACCTTACATGTAATTTAAAATCTAGTAGCCACATTTAAAAAGTCAAAAGAAAGATGAAGTCAATTTTAAACATTTTAACTCATTTATATCCTAAATAGTCTCATTTTACCAGGTAGCCAATATTTTAAAAAATTATTAAAGTATATTATTTTCTTGTACTATTTGCGGTGCCTGGTTGGAAGGGCAGGCCTGAGAGGTCCTTTTGGCCACATGGCCTGAGCGTTGAATGCCAGGCCCAGAGGCTTGGACTTGTGACGACAATTCTGCCCATTTGTTTTCCAGGGTGAGGTGATCCTGCTGCTCCGTTTCTCCCGCGGGAAATCTCTCTCTCCAGGTTTCCCTACCAAAGCTAGGCACTTCAGATCGTTCTGCCCCCTTCCTTTCCTCCGGACCTGGAGTCTCAATCCCTGAACTGCTTGGCCCTTTAAATCTCAGCTGTCAATCAGGGCTCCGGTTTAGAGGAAACGTCGTAATAAACCTTCCCTTGATTGTTATGGCTTGGGTGCTGGCCTTGTTCTTCCGTTTAGCAGGAAGTTAGGAATTGTTCCACACTCTCTTGCACTTGACTGTTTCCACACCCCGTTCGTCACCTCTCGCCTACTCCACCCTCTTTCGAAGTTGGGCCCCGTCGCCAAGGCCTGCCTTATATGGGCATGGCTCCGAATGGCCGCCGCTCATTGGCTGGGGCCATCACGCGCACGTCTGTCAACAAAGGGGCGGAGGGAAACCAGCTGGGTGCCCGGCAGGCACGACAGCTGGAGGGAAGGAGCGAGGGGGCGGGGCCCTCTTCTCTTGCGCACGCGTGGGTGCCTCCTCCTCCCCTCAGGGGGCGCGGCGCCCTGGTGGGGCGTTTTGAGGGGGCGTATCTAGGTTTCGAGAGTAGCCTTAGAGGTTGGCGAATGCCAGGGAAGCTATAATGGGAGGGAGTGGGGACATTTTTCGTGGGTATGGGAATACTTTGGGGTTCTCTTGAGTTTAGGTGGCGCCTTGGGATTTGAGTTTGGGTTCCTATGTACTGTGGAAGATTCGAATGTATTGTAGAGAATCGCCCATGTGGTTTGGGTGTTTGGTGGGTATAGGATTTGGGGAGCCACGGAGAGACTTAGAAGCAGAGTCCCATGTCTGCACCCAGAATGTAAACGCTTTCAGCTCTCCTGACTTCCTCCCTGTCTGGCTCCGGACAGGGATTTAACCTTTCTGCCCCTCATCTGGACTCGGACAAATAACACTCCCTGCTTCCTAGGGAGGAGGGAGAATTAGCAGGAATTGTTAAAACAGTACCCAGTAAACTGCCAGTGAGCGTGCCATAAGCTCATGTCTACATATTAACATTTTGTGAGGTTTCTTTGGGAGAATTTTGGAGGTTCTTTTAACTTTGACAAATAAATGGTTTTGTATTAGTTTTCTGTATTAGGAAGCATTGATGTTTTAGTTAGTTGTTTTGCGGTCGGGGGCCCTTCTGTGGGATTAGGTAATGCACGTGGAGGTTTAGAGAGAGTTTGAGCTAAGTATAGAATTTCAGAAAACTGGTCTTTTGGGTCATCTGTGAGGTTGGGAAATTGCTGTGTGTGTTGGAGTTCTTGGTAGGCATGGGATTTGTGTGGGTCTACATTGAGATTGAGGCTTTCTGAGCTGGAGGGTATATTTTTAGGTTTGGAAGTTTTAAGATTTTGAGAGGGTCTGGATGTTTTGGGTCAGGATATATTTGCATCTATAGAGAATGAGTGGCTTTTGCTGTGGTAGTTTCTATTCCTGGACATTTTATTTATTTATAATCTTGTTTATTTACTTTCGGCTGTGCTGGGTCATCATCACTGCCCTTCTCCAGTTGCAGCAGGCAGGGGCCGCTCTTGCTGCCGTGCACAGACTTCTCATTGTGGGGGCCTCTCTTGTTGCGCGGCACAGGCTCCAGGGCACATGGACTCAGTAGTTGTGGCTCTCTGGCTCTGGAGCACAGGCTCAAAGTTGTGGTGCATAGGCTTCCTTGTTCCGAGACATGGGGGTTCTTCTCAGATCAGAAATCAAACCCGTGTCTCCTGCATTGGCAGGTAGACTCTAGATTCTTTACCATCAAGCCACCAAGGAAACCCTGTTCCTGGACATTTTAGATGTGTTGGTTGTTGGTAAACTTAGCCATCTATAGGTTTTAGGGGCTGTATGGTTTTTTGTTTTTTTTTTTTGTTTTTTTTTTAAGCAAGAAAGAGATTTCAGCAGGGGCTGTGTTAGGAGTAGTAGGTGGGATTGGGAATTATGGGGGGCAAGGATTCTTAGGATTAAGACTCTGGTGTCTGTGAGTGCTTGGAGGTGCTTGGAGGCTGTCTAGATCTTAAAGCTATAGGGCCATGAAATAAATGGTGATTTAGTGGTGTCTGTGGTATTGCCTGAATTTAGAGGAACCATATATACTGCAGAGGTCAGCAAACTTTTTCCATAAAGGGCCAGATAATGAGTATTTTAGGCTTTGCAAGCCATATGTTTTCTGTCACCCTACTCAACTCTGCCATAGCAGCATAAAAGTAGCCATGAACAAAGGAACATGTTTCAATAATATTTTATTTGCAGAGACAGGCAATGGGCTGGATTTGGCCTGTGGCTCAAAATAGTACAACCAGGAGTCAGCAGACTGCTTTCACTGGTCTGTAAGCATGTGGAAGTTTCGGCATTTGAAGAGTGTCTTGGTTTCAAGATATCTGGAGGGAGATGCCCGAGGGAAAGATTGAGGATTTGAGACTGTTAGTTTTGCAGTAGAACATAGTTGAAGTGAAATCACTCAGTCGTGTCCGACTCTTTGTGACCCCATGGATGGTAGCCTACCAGGCTCCACGATCTATGGGATTTTCCAGGCAAGAATACTAGAGTGGGCTGCCATTTCCTTCTCCAGGGGATCTTCCCAACTCAGGGATCGAACCCAGGTCTCCTGCATTGCAGACAGACGCTTTACCTTCTGAGCCACTAGGGAAGCCCAGAACATAGTTGGGTCAGGCTTGTTAGCAAGACTGCCTCCAGATTAGGTCATGCACACAAAGTCATTGCAAAATAAAACGGTCACTATTATAAGCCCTAAATTGAGAAATCTGGAAACCAGGTTTGAAGGCCTGGTTTTGCAACATATAAACTTTCCCCACTCTGAGCCTCAAACTCAGCAAGTTGGGAGCCGCTTGAAGAAGCTAGACTAGAAAGGCCTTCTCATGCCAGGGGTCTATGTGTTTGCTTAAAGGAATTAACCTGCAGTCTTGTTGCAAGTGTGTGCATTTTTCTGGGTGAGGATCCACAGCTATAATAGATCCCCAAAGAGCCTCACAACCAGAACCGAGTGAAGAGCTCCACTCTTAAGGACCTCTCTGTCTCCTACCTCCAATCTTCCCCTGCCCAGCCCACCTTGTTCCTTCCTCCATGGGTTCAGGCTCCTATAGCTGTGGGCAGGGCTGGGAATTCTCTTTTCAGGAACTTATTATTGGGTGATCAAATAGAAAAAGGAGGAGCTTTTCATCAGTTGGTACTTTAAATTCTGTTTAAAGTTCTGGCAGCAGAAGCCCTGTGGATCGTGAGTAAAACCAGTCAGGCAGCGGAGGGTTGGAGCAAACTGCCAGCTCCTGTCACACTCTGGGTATTAAAGAAGCAGGTCCCAACCTCTCTGCAGACCTCCATTTGCTCATCTGGGTCAGGGCGGGGCGGGAACAGGGTCTGAGTGGTATAGCCTGGCCTGTCTCCTCAGGTCCAAGAGGTTGAGGTCAGAGAGGAACTGACAGGGCTGGCTGTTCCCCAGCTCTCCCACCCCCTCTTCCGTGTCTCCAGGTGACCTGTGGAGCCCCCCACCGCCACCCAGGCCCTGCGATGTGGTGAACCCTCGCCTGTCTGCCACCATTCCCAGAATGGACCGAGGTGGCCTTCTGCCCTTCCAGCTCTGGTGCCCTCGGCCCTTTGGCACCTACTCCCAGAACCAGCCACGCCCGCCTTCTGCAGCTCTCAAGCCATCAGCCTGCTCCGAGCCTGGTGGTGGGGCGGAGCCAGAACATGGCCCTGCCCACTCTGAGAACACGCCCCCGGTCTTGGCCTCCGATGCTCCTGCCTCCCAGCCTGCCCCGCTCCTTTCCGCAGCCGCTGCTGGCGACGAGGGTCGAGTTCTGCTGGACACATGGTATGTGATCAAGCCAGGGAATACAAAGGAGAAGGTGGCCTTCTTTGTGGCCCACCAGTGTGGTGGGGGCAATCGGGCCAGCTCCATGAAGGTCAAGGGGCACTGGGGCAGTGACAGCTCCAAGGCCAAGCGGAGGAGGCGCTGTCTCGAGTCTACGAAGGCTCCGCCCGACCCAGGGGGACAGGACGGGCCCCCTGCCGCGGAGGGGGCCCCAATCTCCGCCGGTGAGGATGTGGACCTGCTCTCTGTGGCCGAGATGGTGGCCCTGGTGGAACAGCGGGCCGCCCTGGCCCTGCAGAGCTACCCGCGCCCCAGCACCCCAGCGCCTGTGGTCTTCGTGTCGGCTGAGCAGGGTGGGCCTGGCAAGGGGCTGGGATCCGAACGAAGGTCTGGCGGCGGGGACTGCAGCCGTGTAGCCGAGGCAGTGGCCCACTTTGAGGCCCAGCGGGACAACCCTCCGGCCAAGGGCCTCCGCAAGGAGGAGCGGCCTGGGCCAGGCCCCGGGGAGGTGCGCATCGCCTTCCGGATCTCCAACGGCCGAGAGTCCCGAGCACCGGATGGCAGCTTACCCAACGGGAGCGGGGGCCGGCCGGGTTGCGCCTACCCTGGCAGCCCAGGTCCTGGAGCCCGGGCCAAGGACAAGATCACTTGCGACCTGTACCAGCTCATCAGCCCGTCTCGGGACGCCCTCCCCAGCAACGTGGAGTTCCTGCTGGCTAGGGCAGACGAAGCCAGTGAGGGTGAGACCCCCGCCCCCGCCAGGCCCGAGGACACTCCCCCAGCGCCCCCGCCACCCCCTGCCCGGGACTGCGGAGCGTCCGGTTTCCACGTGGATGTGGTGGTCACAGGGGTGGTGGACGAGTGCATCTTCTTTGGCAAGGACAGCACCAAAAACGTGAAAGAGGAGACGGTGTGCCTGACTGTCAGCCCCGAGGAGCCACCCCCGCCTGGCCAGCTCTTTTTCCTCCAGTCCCGGGGGCCGGACGGGCCCCCCGAGCCTCCGCCAGCAGACTCACCGGCCACAGCGCCAGGCCCGGACGATGCTGAGGGGACGGCCGACACCTCCCTGTGCCGCCTGTACCGGCACGTGTCCCACGACTTCCTGGAGATCCGTTTCAAGATCCAGCGGTTGTTGGAGCCCCGGCAGTACATGCTGGTGCTCCCAGAGCACGTGCTGGTCAAGATCTTCAGCTTCCTGCCCACGCGGGCCCTGGCGGCTCTCAAGTGCACCTGCCACCACTTCAAGGGCATCATTGAGGCATTCGGCGTGCGGGCCACAGACTCGCGCTGGAGCCGCGACCCACTCTACCGCGATGACCCTTGCAAGCAGTGCCGCAAGAGATACGAGAAGGGCGATGTGTCGCTCTGCCGCTGGCACCCCAAGCCCTACCACCACGACCTGCCTTACGGACGTTCCTACTGGATGTGCTGCCGCCGAGCCGATCGCGAGACCCCCGGCTGCCGCCTGGGTCTGCATGATAACAACTGGGTGCTGCCCTGCAACGGGCCGGGCACTGGTGGGGGCCGGGCTGGCCGCGAGGAGGGGAGGTGAAGCCGGGGGAGGGGGTGGGGAAGAGCCCACCACACCCACACCCACCCCCTCCCCCTGGGAGCCGAGGGTCAGGACTGGGTCACCAGCCCATACCCCCAGCCCAGGCAGCATGGATCCCCCTCCAGAACTAAGATGGGGTTCATGGGGGTGACCAAGAAAGCACTCCGATTGACCCCTACTGGTTTTCTACTCTTCAGATCCTCAAGTTGGGTGTTTTTTTTTTTAATGAGCATCTCAATTTCCTCTCCATTCAGTCCCAATGCCCTCCCTGCCACCTTCCGTACCCCAGGGACCCACTAGCAGGGAGCAGACGGCAGCTAATTTTGGTACTACTTAAGGGTTCCCCCATTCCGGCCCCCTTGCATCCCTTCCCCCGGTTCTTTCTCTCTGGACTTGTTCTTTTCTCCCAAGAGGCCGCAGCACCCAGCGTTGGTACCCTTCCTAACCTGCTACACCAGGGCTCACCTCCTCTTTAGGAATTGGGGGCCATCAGATTACTGATCACATTTTGACACTTTTCATGGCCACCTGCCATTTCTAGACATTTTCCCCCATTAAAACAATAAAAATCAGTTTTCTCCATAACCTCAAGCTATCAGTCTCTAGGTCCCCAAGAGGAAAACAAAAGTTGAAGTGCAAAACTTCTCTTCCGATATTTGAGCTATTGCCATGACCCCATCCCACCCCCACAAAAAAAAGCTGTGAAACCCTTTGCCTCTCTCTGGACAGCATTGGGGGGGGGGGGGCGCGGTGGGCGGGAACTAAGGGTTTCAATTTCTGTTTTTTTCCTTCCACTCTGGGTACTTGTTCAGGTGTTAGAGGTCTCTCCATCTCCCAGCCACATATTTTTTTTAAAGATTCCTTTAGTGAACCAAGACCTTGACTTTCAGGCAGTTTGATCTGGAGTACTTTTGTTTGTTCTGTTTGGGGTTTTTTTTTTTCCTTGGTTTTGTTTTTTCATCCTTGTGGTTCTGGAAAGCTTCTAACGTGTGGCATCTGACCAATTTTGAATTGGTCCTTTCTATAAAATCAATATTTATAAGGCTGGGCCCAGACTGGTTTGTGTGTTGTTAAGGGAAGCTGTTTGGAAGAGAAGGAAGTCATGGGCCAGTTCGTGGTGAGATGGAAAAAGCTGAAAGAATCCTTAGCCAATTCCCTTGGACTGAGGTGACTTTTGACTCTTCATCTGTGTCAGTTTGGATTCAAAACTCTCAAAATAGTATTAACAGAAACTCAAACAAGGTAGCTTTTATTTCTTTAGAAACCCAGTATTGGGAAGGTATGGTGGCCCTGAAGTCACTGGGAGCCCAGACTCCTTCAAGCCCACTCTTCCATTATTCTTTGCCTTTGGCCCTCAGCCTCATGGTCCAAGATGGCTGCTACAGCTCCACCCATTACCATTTTGTGGGGAAGGGAGTATCCTCAGAAATACTATACCATGCTTCTATGCACAGCTCACCGATCAGAACTTTAGCCACATGGAAGGACTAGAGGGGAGACTGGGAAATGCAGGTGCTTAGCCAGATGCATTATGCCCACACAGAAACTCATAAAGATCCCTGTAATAAAAGTTTTAAGATATTCAGCTAATTATTAACTAACAGAAGAGGGGAAAATGGATATTGAGCAGTGGCTAACAGTCTCTGACATTCTTACCAAGGAATCAAAATTTCCAGAGATGGGGATATGTCAGAGTAGTTATTTAATACTTAGATTTTAGAATCAAAGAGACCTGGATTTATAACTTGGCTTGGTTTTGTGGAATTTTGGATTCCTGTAAAGAGAAGGCTGGGTTATTTGGACTATCCTGCTGAAAACAGGAAGTAAAATCTGGAAAGCCTCAAATAGCCAATAAAACACAGTTATGGATATACTAAGCCAAAAATTTAAGGGAAAGGTCCATAGGGGTCCTAAAGCCACTTTTGCTCTGAGGGCATTTGCCGATGTTAACAACCCTGGATTTCTAATTTGTAGCCTTTTTGGGACAGGCCAGCAGAAGTCAAAGCCTGCCCAAGGTGAAGAATATAATAGGAGCTGGGATCCCACCAAACTACAAGCTCAGGTAAGACTGACCCAGAACACTGCAGAGAAGGTGTTTTAAATGCTGAAGGAAAGACAAAATTAAAGGAAAGGAGTGGGGGGAATGAACCCTGAGAATCTGGGGCCACAGGCAACCCGGTTTTGCATCACCTGTTGTGATCCAGGGTACTAAGATGTCTAGCAGAAACGGAAAAATCCTCTGGTGGGAGGAGCTGACACCTAGAATCCCCACCAATGAGCAGTAAGAGTCAAATAACCAAACACACATGGAAATGCAGCAGCAGCAAGAAGCAGCTGTGGCCACAGAGCCAAAACAGACCCACAAAGGCTGCAGGTGGTGGACCCGTCAGTCAAGATTAGAAGAAAAAAGAGAGCTTGGAAATACATGCAGGGAACCCAGACCTGAATAATGGCCTAGCCAGAATGAAAGGAAAAAACCCACAAAGGTATACAGTAACCAAAAGTAAAAAATCAGAGACTAGGCTAAACAAATTAGACACAATGAAAGAGTTATTCAGCTAGAGCAAAGTCTAAAAAAGTGGCGGAGAGACCAAAAAGAAAATGTAAACGGTTTTGGAGGATAGAGGAAGTCTAACACATTTAACTGGCATCCTAGAATTAGAAAAGAAAATGAAACGGTGCAATGATAGTATGTCAAGACACAACGATTGCAAATTCCAGACTGATAAAAAGATGGGTACATGCAATGAATCACAGGCAGATGATTTATTGATAAATCATCTCAATAAATCTAGAAACAAGTACCTAGACATATGCAATGAATGTGTCCAGCTGTGATTTTCAGCAATTGACTTCTCTGAACCTCAGTTTCTTAATCTGAAAAAGAATGTTGGACAGTTCCTCAGAAGGCTGATATACTAGAGTGCTCACCAGTTGTGCCCATCAAAGACCCCTCTTGGGCCCTTCATAGTGTGAAGCTGGGGGAGGCTGCCTTTCAGGGACGGATGGGAGCAGGGGAAAGCATTAACTTGTCAAGCATCAGCAGCCTAATCTGTAAAATGGGCTCATGATCCTGACCCCAGATTCAAGTGGAAAGCCCTGCCCAGTGCCTGGGTGTGGTGCACTCAGCAAGATGACTTACAGGGAGGCCTGGAGGCCCAGGATGGAACTGAACACACTGCTTCATCTAACACTGAGGTGATGGTTTCACCTACCTCTGAGATGGCTATGATGATAAGGAGACATGTAATTTTAAGTGCTTGGCATCATGAAATGAACAAACAGGAACTCTGATTTGAGACCCTCTTACTACCCTAGTTGTTGATATCTGGCAATTTCCTTTCTGACTTCTGTCAATTCCACTTCTAAAAGGCTGTTAGTCCCCGCCCTTCTAAACCTCACTGTAACTTGCAGCCAAATAAAAGCCTCAGGAGGAGCTACTTTTTTGGTCAACCATCTGTTGCACCAGCACAGGTGATTTTTAGAAAGAGGTAGGACATGGGCTTAGGAGCACAGCTGTGGGTGAGGATCTGAACTCTGTAAACAACAGTTTTTAATTCTTAGCCCTGGCTGCCTCATTTGCAAAATGAGAACCAAAATTGTCCCTCAGCCTCTTGCGTCAGTCCTCTTGCGTCAGCCTTGAGTTGTCTGGGAAAGCCAATGTTCACCTTCACTCTTTTAAGGTTTTTTTGATGTGGACCATTTATTGAATTTCTCACAATACTGTTTCTGTTTTGGTTTGTTGGTCTTAAAGCATGTGGGATCTTCAACTAGGGATTGAAACTGCGCCCCCTGCATTGGAAGGTGAAGTCCCAACCACTAGACCACCAGGGAGGGCCCCACCTTCACTCTCTAACCCTCTACCCTGGCCTGGCCTCCCTGCGGCCTACCAAGACTCCTTCAAAGTCACAAAGTCACAGGCACAGAGCTGAGCACCACACTCCCTGCCTAAATGCTCTCCTAGGCTTTGGAGCAGGTTTGCTAAGCAGCTAAAATGCACCAAACGTATATCCTTAAGGACAGCATGTCCCAAAGTGCTGATCGTGAAGATTCCCCAGGTGCTTATACAGTCCCAGCCTCTAAATCCTTTTTTTTTTTTTTCTTTTTGGTTGTTGGCTTCACTGCACAGCTGGTAGGATCTTAGTTCCCTGACCAGGGGCCCCAGCAGTAATAGCACCAAGGCCTAACCACTGGACTGCCACAGAATTCCCCGTATTTTTCAAAAAGCACCCCAGTTGCATCTGAAAATTAGATAGGGCTGGGAAATAATTCCTTGAGCCATCACTAGAGTTTACAGTTACACATGTCGTCTCTCGTTTCTGTGCTCACAGCCAAAAAGGAAAGGATGGTTTGCTGTAACTATTTTATAGTGAGTTTTGGATCAGACCCATTTCTACCATTAAGCACTTTCAAACAATCAAAACCCAATGTTTCCCAACGTATCTTCTGAGGTACCCAGATTCTGTGGGGTGCTTCCCAATAAAGGAGTTCCATGGTGAAATCCTTGGGGGAAACATTGCATTCTTACTCTGGATGAAAATGGCACACCATGAAATGAAGAAATTCATTTAATACTGTCTCACCCTGCTTTGGTCCCCTTTTTCATGCAACACCTATGTATGCTAGTGGTGCACAACTTGTTTTGCAGAAACACTGGTTTATCACCCATTGGAGGCGGCAGAATCTGGAGTTCCCAAGGAATGGCTTCTCCCTCCTCTGTCCCTGCTTACGAGCAGAGCCTCGGTGGACCCCGCATGCCACATTCCTGTGGGAGTTAGGTCTGGACTGGTGCAGTAGCAAGGCTGCCATTCTGGAGAATGAACTGCCACGGAAACAGAAGCCACAGAGAATTCATTTGGTCGAGGGTATTGCTGGTCCAGATGCCAGTCCACCGTCTGCTGATTAAAACTGCGAACGGCACTCGGTCCCCTGGAGCTGCGCAACCCGAGCGTTTCCTCAGGGCAGGGGCCGGGCTCATTCCTTTGGCTCTCACCCCATGGTGATCTCTCTCTTCCAGGTCTTTGAGGAGTGGCAGGTTGAGATCGAGAAAGAGTATCTTCTGGTCAGAGCACAAACAGAGCCGAAGGGGTTAAAAAGGGCAAGCCAGCACAGCCCAGGAGGGCCTGGGCCTGTCTCCTGCTGGGCCTTTCTCCCTCAGAGCATCCCCTGGGCAGGCTAGAGCCCCAGGTATTCAGCCAGGAACACGGCCAGGATGCGGCTCAGGTTGTGTACCGTGGGTGGGTGCAGGTTGGCCTCGGAGTCGTTGGACGTGTGCCAGACAGAGGGGAAGGGTGTGGAGATGAGGTGGAGCACAGGAACTCCTGCAGGGCAAAGAGGAGGCACAGGCCCATGTGTGGCCCCAGCTGACCCAGGAGCCCAGGCCCACGCCTGGGGAAGTCTGCCTTCTCCCCCCGCCCCCGACATTGTGCCACTTGAAGAACTCTGAACAATTATTTTAAGTGTGTGAGGCTAAGTGTTCATTAAAAAAAAAACACATCCAATATATTCATAATACAAATCAAAAAAACTAAAAACTTCATGGATTATGAAAAGACTAGAAGATCTGAACACTTCCTAGTGCCGGGCACTGGTCAAAGGCCTTTACATTCAGTCCCCTCGGCAGCTCTTGAGATGGGGGGCTGTTAATTATCCCCATTTTACAGATGAGGAATTGAGACACAAAGAGGTTAAGCAATTTGCCACTAGTCCCCAAATCTAGGAAGGGGCCAGGTCCTACCTGTGGCCTCCCTGCCCCCCCAATTCCCATAGCAGGTACCTCGGCGGAGGAAGGGGATGTGGTCATCTTCCACAGAGATAGGGGGCTCCCCGGTCTGGAAATACATCACTTCCCAAGGATGAGACTGCAGTAGGTTCAGACGGTGCAGGCGCTTCTCTGGATGTGGTGGGGATTAGAAAGCAGGTCAGCCCCTTAAGGGTCAAAGGTTCCCCTGCTCACAGATCAGAGGAGGGTGGGAGGCCTTGGGGGTAAAGCATTGATTATGTCAATAAGGATGAATGTTTAGTTCATCATTCTGGGATAATGTTAGTTACCCAGACTGCAGGCTGACTATGTTCCTGGTCTCATTTAATCCCTTCAAGTCTAAGGAGGCAGACACTCCCATTATTAGCATCATGCCCATTTTATAGGTGGGAAACAGGCTCAGAGAGAGGAGACCACTTGCCCAAGCTCACACAGCCGGTAAGAAGGAAAGCCAGAATCTGAACCCAGAGCTCTCTGACCCTAGAACCCCTGTCTGTAATCACTTCATTTGACTGCTATGGGATCTTTTGTGTTTCTGCCCCAGTGCTTTAGGGAGAGGCTAGGGAGGTAGAGGGAAAGCTGGATGGACCCTCAGAGGCCAGGTGCCTGGTCCTCTCTCCAGCATCCCAGGCAGGTGTCTGCCTATACCTTCACCCTTACCAATGCTCCTGAGCCGATGGAACCAGCGGGCCGTGCGAGGGAAGTGACTGTAGAAGGTCGGGTTGGGGGCTCCCAGGAGATCAAGAAGCATAAAGAGCTCCTAGGGAGAGAAGCCAGGACTGAACAGCCCAGCGGGATGCTGCCAACCTCATGCCTCCCTCCTCCCACCTCACCGGCACCCAGCAGGGCCCTAGTCTTACAATAGCCTGGATCCTGGTGGAGCCCAGGCTGTGGGGTGTAGACTCCATGAGCTGGGCCAGGTGCTGGGAGCCATAAAGCGAGTCCTTGGGTCCCCACTCCTTCAGTGCCTCTTCACCGTCCAGGAAGAGCAGCTGCAAGGTCACTGGGGCTGCCTGTGGGGGCCAGTGGTCAGGGCGAGCTCAGTGCCAGCCTGCCACCTCAATGCACCCACATTTCCTGCCTGTTTGCACAGCTGACTAGGGCAAACAGTCTCCTCACTTGTAGAACCTGATAGCCAAAAGTACAGTCTGCCTGTATTTAAATCCTGGCTGGGTTGCTCGGTAACCAAGCAGCAGTGGGTCAGTTACTAAGTTCTCAAAGCATCGACTTCCTTATGTAGAAACAGAGTTAATACCACTTTTTATAGGGTAGGATTTGAACCCAGGTCCTAAGACAGCATGGGTTTCCCTGGTGGCTCAGTGCTAAAGAATCCACCTGCTAATGCAGGAGACGTGGGAAACGCAGGTTCAATCCCTGGGCTGGGAAGATCCCCTGGAGAAGGAAATGACAACTCATTCCAGTATTCTTGCCTGAAAAACCCCAAGGACAAGGAAGCCTGGCCGGCTATAGTCCATGGGGTTGGGAGGAGTAGGACAGGACGTAGCCGCTGAACAACAACAACAATAAAACAGCCTAGGACAGTGCCTAATGCAGAGTAACTAAATAAGGATTAGCTCTGATTGTAAGAGCCATTCCTTAAGTTCATTTGGCAAAAGAGACAGACCCACAAATAATAATTGTACAAACCATGAAATGAAGTTGGGCAAACGCTTCTAAGAATAACAGGGTCCTGAAACGTCCTCCAAGGGGGTGGGGCATGACCTGGCCTGGGGAAAATGTTGGGTCTGCTGGGAAGGGATGTTTGCACTGAGACTGAGGAAGACCTGGCCTGGCAAAATGGAGCAGAGGGAAGCGTGTTCCCTGGTGAGGCAGCAGCATGGACCAGGACTGGGGACAGAGAAGGGGCCAGAGAGGTCTGAGAAGAGGCCGTAGGGCCCAGCAAGGGCCAGGGAGCTTGGGCTCTGTTACAAGGGCACTGGGGTTTCAGCCACGGAAGGGATCTGAGCAGGATAGAGGCATGAGGTGTCTCCATTCATTCCATACATTCTTACTGACATCCTACTTTATGCCAGGCAGTACTCTGGGCAGTATTCAGGGAATACAACAGGAAATAAACACAGCCAAGGGCCCACCTATCTGAAGCTTATTTGAGCTTGGGAGACAGACAAATCAACCTAAAGCCCCATGAGGCATGGGATAGTGACAAGGAGCTATTTTATAGTGGCTGGGAAGGTCTCTTTGACATCAGAGTGGACCCCTGAATGAAGGGTGGGAGCCAGTCAGGAAGGTATCTGAGAAAAGCACACTGTAGGCAGAGCAAACAGCAAGTGCAAATGCCCTGAGGTTGAGGGTGAGGTCCACAGAGGAGGTGGGAGGCTACCATGGAGGGAGTGAGGGATGAGGGGTGGGAGGAGACCAGAGAGATGAGAGGGCACACCTCATGGGCTAAGAGAAGGACTCTGGCTTACTCAGGGAATGACGTGGGGGCCATGGGAGGGTTTTAGGTAGAGAAAGGACAGAATCTGACATTCAGGAAATGCAAAGACCCCCTGGACTCTGGTGTGGAGTGGAGGAAGATAAGACCAGGCAAGGGAGAGTGGCGGTATGGACCAAGGAAGAGACATCCCTAATTCACCCACCCCCACCCTACCCCTGCTCTCCTTACCCTCTCCTTGGCTTTGCCCAGCTCCTGGTCAAGGGCTTGGGCCAGCTCCAGTAGCAGGGAGCAAGGCACTGCTGAATCCGTGGCCCCCACAAAGGGGGCTGAACCAGATGGGAAGAGCTTGGAGTCGTAATGGCAGGCAAGGGTAAGGTGGCGGGCAGCCCCAGGGTCCAGCGTGGCCACCACATTGCCGAAGTCCAATGGCCCCAGGGGTGTGGAGGCAGTGAAGGAGTCGAGTTCTATATGCCAGCCTGCTGAAAGTGTCCGCAGTGTAGCCTCCAGGAACTAGTGGCAACAGAAAAGAGGGAGGGTGTGTGGGGACTGGGGAGAAGGTCAGAAGGGCCATGTGAACCATGCTGAGCGGTCAGGTTGGCCCACCAATACCACTTTGGTTGAATCGTTCCCTTGAGACACTCTGAGTACCTACTAAGTCCCAGGCATGGAGTGCCCCCATCTCTTGAAGCCCAAACGAAGCACAGCTCACCCTTCCATAGCACTCCCTCTGTGCCCAGTCCTGGTTCTAGGAACCCCTATGGAGTGGGGACAATGGTTCCATTTTGCAGATGAAGAAACTGAGGCACAGAGAAGCTGAAATTAGTTTAAGGTCATACCAAGTGGCTGAGGTGGATTTGAAGTCAGGTAGTGTTCAAAAGACTTTCAATGTCTTCTGGGGAGCAATATAGAGCTCTGGAGCCAAGCCATTTGGGTTGAAAGCATACCATTTATTAGCTGTGGGATTTGGGCAAAATGCTTAACTATTCTGGGTGTCAGTTGCCTCATCTACACAATGAAGATCAGATTGGTACCCACCTCATTAGGTTCATAGGGCTGTTGCTGATGCATATAATAAGATTTGAGGGTGGGGTGTGCAGTATAGAGGGCAGTGGTCTGGTGGTTAGCAGAATAGAGCTCCTATTAGCTCCAGGCAGACCCCCAGCTCTGCCACTTGGGCAGGATACCTATTTCCTATTTACTGATGGGCTGTGGGGTCAGCGGTTAGAGGTGGGGTCCTTTTACCTTTCTGACTTGGAGATTGCCCGGGCTGCCCGGAGTCCGTACAACCAGCAGAGGGCGCAGGAAAGTGTTCCAGAGACGGTGAGGGTCCAGTTGCCCCACTACCCTCCGCACCCGAGCTTCGGGGAGGCTTCCGATCAAAGGGCCCTGAGGAAGCAGGTAGGGAAGAGAAGAGCAGAGCATGAAAACGACCCTCATTCCAACCATATCCTGGAGGCTGCCCTCCTCTTCCTAGCCGCAGCCTCCAGCATCAGAGGTTTCTAGAAGTCCCTCCAAACCCATCCTGCGCAGCCCACGGCAATCCTGATGAGGGAAATCAAGGCCCAGCGAGAGGAAGGGACTCTTCCAAATAGCTGCCTTTAGGATTAGAACCCAGAACTCCAAGTCTTACTACTCCAGACTCTCTTACGGGGTAACCGCTATTACAAAACAAGCCCGAAGCCTCATTGCATTGGAAAGGGGTATGCGCTCTAAGAACGGAGACGGCGGCACCTGCAGCTAGGGCCATAAGGTAAAGACAAAGCCAGGTTAACCCAACCTAGGGTCTTCCCCATGAGACCGTGGGGAAGGGGAGGCAAGGAGTAAGGGCTTCCGCAGTGCCCATGTCCCCGCCCGTCCTCACCCGCAGTTCCCGGCCCAGCGGCAGCTCTTCAGTCTGGCTATGCCAGCTGCTCCAAATGGTATAGAACACCAAGGCTACTGTCAGAGCCAGCAGCAGCTGGGGCAACAGCTGTGCCCGCGGTATCAGGCGCCGCTTGGGCGGTGAGGGTCGCTCCAAAAGGCTGCGTTCCCCGACCGGGAGTCGGGGCCGCCCGCGGCCCCCGGAACGCATGGCAGCTTGGCCCTGAAACCGGTCGGAGACGGCGGATAGAGTTAAGGCCGAGCCAAGTCCCGCCCCATGAAATAAGCCAGACCAATGAACAACAAGAGCGGCTGCACCATCCGCCCCCCCCACGAGCAGTAAAGCAAATGGGACTTTCGGCCTGAGGACGCGGCTCCTTGTCTTCAGGGAGCTTTGGGGGTTGGTTCCCCCGGGTTGCACAACCCAAAAGGGAGAGCGTAAGAAGTAGGCGCCGCCTCAGCGCAGGAGGGGAAGCCAATGAGAAGCGTTTGATCACCGAAAACACTAGCCTTACTGGGCGCAAATCCACGCCGCTCCCGGATGGACCCTCTCCCCGGTCCAGAAAAACCAATATACACGTAAATCAACAGTTTCCGAAGGAAAGGGGAGGTGCCCATCCCTGAAGCGAGGAGGGGATTGGCTTCGCCAAGGCCGCGCCCCCAAAGGCAGAGCGGGCGGGCATTTGGAAATGGCTAGTATTCCCCTCTTTCAACCTATGCGGTTCTGCAACAAAATGGTTTTAATCAGTCCCGCCTTCTTTTCCTCTCCATGGTCGTGAATATCTGCCCAGCACTGTCTTGAATGGTGGCCTGGAGCTACTTACTAAGTAAGGCTTCTACTCGGCAGCCTCCGCCGAGGGCGGAGATCGCTATAGCAACGGGCCACGCCCCACTCGCTGGTTGGGTATGCGCAGGCGCGCGCGGAAGTGGGCCGTAGGAAGAGGAAGTCCCGCCTCTGGCTCTCTGTTCGGGAGGCACACCACGGAGGAGACGGTAGTGGCTTGAAAACGCGGTCACCATCATCATCATGTGAGGCCGGGCTGGGTTTGGGTGGCGGCAGTGGGATTGAGGGTGTAAGTTTGGCCACTTACCGGTTGAAGTGGGTAGGCAGAAGTGGGCGCGGAAGCAAACATTTGGGGGTAAAGTGGCGTATCTTTCTACTGATGAGTTGCGAGGGGACGTGGGGCCTTTGAAGGATCCTGACTTCGGGAGCGGGGACAGCTTTATCAGATAACAGGCTGGGCTTTCCCAAATAAGCAATCTTATTGAAGTGAAGTTTAAGAGGAAGCGTTTTTACGAATTAAAAACCTGGGAGATGAGGAGTACGGACTTGTAGGAAAAGCGGTCTTAAGGTAAGAGGCGTAGCTGGAGACAATTGGCTTTTCGATCACATCCGCCATTGGTATGGATAACGAGTTATGGGGATGATTTTACTTATGTAGTCACTCAACAGTTATTTATTGAGTTGTTTGTGTATTAGGCTGCTTTAGACGCATAGCTTATATCACTGAATTACTCCACTCTCCCCAAGGGAAAAAAAATCCTCTTCTACATCTTACGGGATGGGAAGAGGCAGGCAGGAAACGTGCTGGTAATAAATCCGTAAATTCTAGAATGTGTTAGGGAATAGGGTTTTGAATAAAGAAATAACAGAGCAGGGTAAAACAGCGTGGAATGTCTCTTGTGAGAGACAGAACGCATGAAGGAGGCAACACTTGAGCAAAAACCTGAAGAAAGTGAGAAAGCAAACTGCAAAGGTACCTGGGGACGTACCTAGGCAGAGGGAAAAGTGAATAGAGGGGCCCAAGAAGGTTTGCCTGATAGCTTCAAGAACCACTGAAGAGGCCATTGTGCCTGGAACAGAGTGAGGGTAAAAGCTGGGCTTTACTGTTTACACTGAGAGGGTACTCAAGAGTGAGATGATTCTTGACACCACCCTTGAGACTGCTCTGTGGAGGGCGAACTGTTGGGGAGCGTGGGTGGAGGCAAGGAGACCTAGGAAAGATGATGGAGGTTTAAGCCAAGGTAAGAAATTCAGATTCTGATAGGTTTTAGTGGCAGATGGCAGGATTTGCTGACAGATTGAATGTAGGATGTGAGAGAAGAAAGAGTCAAGTTGCTCAAAGAACCAGAGGGATGGAGTCACCACTGACAGAGATGAGGAAGGCTGTGGATAGTATTAAGTTGGGGTTATGGGGGGTCTGGAGTTCAGTCTAGGTCATGCGAGGATTGGAAATATCCATTAGGCATCCAAGTGGTGATAGCAAGAGAGAGGACTGAGTACGAAGAGAGGGATATGTGTCGGGGAGACACCAAGGGAGAGGCCATGAGCACCCAGGCTATGGGCCTGCTCACCTCTGGGTTCCATACTTGTCTTTTCAGGAGTCTCCTCAACAAGCCCAAGAGTGAGATGACCCCAGAGGAGCTGCAGAAGCGGGAGGAGGAGGAGTTTAACACGGGGCCGCTCTCCGTGCTCACGCAGTCAGTCAAAAACAACACTCAAGTGCTCATCAACTGCCGTAACAACAAGAAGCTCCTGGGCCGCGTGAAGGCCTTCGACAGGTGAGCACCAGGGTCTGGGGAGGTATGCTGTCCGGGCCTCAGTTTCCTTACCTGTGAAATATGCGTCATAATAATATCCCTCAGAACAGTAATGAGGCTTCAGTAATACTATGTATGAAAAGCACTTGGCTCAGTACCTAACACATGATAAATGCTCAGTAAACACATGCAGCCTTTAGTTAGCATTTGGGAAGTGCTTTCCTCACCGTAGATTACTATATAGCAAGATACAGAGCTTTCCCAATTTTTTTCTTTTCTTTCTTTCACTCAGTCATAGTTCCCTGTATCCTCCTATTCCTTTGTGTGTGTGCATGAGGGCTAAGTCACTTTGGTTGTGTCTGAATCTGTGCAGCCCTATGGACTGTGGCCCACCAGGCTTCTCTGTCTATGGGATTCTCCAGACAAGACTACTGGAATGGGTTGCCATGCTCTCCTCCAGGGGATCCTCCCAACCCAGGGATTGAATTTGCATCTCTTATGTCTCCTGCATTAGCAGGCAAGTTCTTTACCGCTAGAGCCACCTGGGAAGCCCCCCATCCCTTTACCTTGCGTTAGTTTTTCTTCATAGCACTTACTACCACCTGACAGTATATTACAGGTGTGTTTGTTTACCTGCTTCGTGTTCTCCCTTCACTAGCCTGCAGAGCCCATGAAGACAGGGCTCTTACCTGGTTTTTTTTTCATTGCTCTAATCATTGTAAACGTTTGTTGACCGAGCTATTCCACACTGTCATCACACATGCCCATAAGAAAAATAGTGTGTTGATTCACTTAATTTTCACAACAGCCATAGGAGGCAGGCACCATGAATGTCTCCATTTTAGAGACGAGGAAACTGAGGCGCAGAAGGTGAAGTCCTTTGCCCGAGCCTCGGAGCCCTGGCTCTCCCCCTTCCCAGAGGCAGTGCCGCCCAGAGGAAGGGTCAGGACACACCCCTCACTCAGTCCTGCTGCCTCCCCGTCCCCACCAGGCACTGCAACATGGTGCTGGAGAATGTGAAGGAAATGTGGACGGAGGTCCCCAAGAGCGGCAAGGGCAAGAAGAAGTCCAAGCCAGTCAACAAGGACCGCTACATCTCCAAGATGTTCCTGCGCGGGGACTCTGTCATCGTGGTCCTGAGGAACCCGCTCATCGCTGGCAAGTAGGGCCTCCTCCCTGCTGTCAGAACTTTCCCCCTGGTTTTGCGAAGACCTGCCCTCTGTACTTGAAATAATAAAACTGTGCGTTTTTTCTAGCAGCCTCTGCCTGTTCCCAGGGCCTAGAGAGCAGAACAGACCCCAGAGAGGGGTGGCAGGGTGTGGGGCCAAGCATGGGCTCAGGCCTCTCTGAACAGGTGAAGAGGCCCAGGCTCTGCCCCTTCCAGGCCTTAATTTTCCCATCTTGGGCAGAGAGAGCTCTTGCGGTCTTTTGTGTTTAAACTTTTTTCTACTTTCTCATTGCTTTCTCCTCCTCCTCCCCACCTCTCAGTAAGTCCCTCTCACTCAAAATTTTTTTCACTTTTTTTTTTCTCCCATTTGTTCAAACAGTCTGTGCCCAGCCCTGTGTTGCCATGCTGGGGACACAGCAGAGCCTAGAAAAGCCCCCAATCTGCCCTCACTGAGCAGCTGCTACTGCTGCTAAGTCGCTTCAGTTGTGTCCAACTCTGTGCGACCCCGTAGACGGCAGCCCACCAGGCTCCCCTGTCCCTGGGATTCTCTAGGCAAGAACACTGGAGTGGGTTGCAGAGGTTAGAGCAGTTAGTACTCAATACTGAAGGCATTTGTCGCTGACACCTGCTGAGCTGTGCGAGCGCCAGGCCCTAGGCTCTGTCTGCTCCTATGTCTGTACACCTCTGAGCAGGCACTGTGATCCATCACCTCCAATTCCAGGGGCAGGGACTGAGGCAAAGAGTGGTGATGGTGCCTCCCCAGGGGAATCCAGCCCGAAAGTGGTGATGCCGTGATTCAAACCCCTGTTGTTCCTGAGCCAGTGGCTTAACCCCTGAACTCTGCTGCCCTCAGATCACAGCTTCATGAGCCCTGAGAGAAATTCTCTGACACATGTAGACAGGTGGAGGTGGGAAAGGTGGTCCTGGCTTATTGTGGGTGGATTAAGGGAAATCCCTTTAGTCTTTCTCTGAAGCATATCCATTATGCTCCTCCCACCCGCATCTCTCTCTGAGTTCTGTCTCTGCATCTCTCTTTGTATTCTCCAGAGAGGGCCAAGTGCCAGGCTGGTGCAGTTCCCAGGCATGAGGTCAGGATCCAAGGAGATGTCTGACACTGAGCTCTGGAAGGCACAGCCTGAGTTATCCCAAGAGCCCATCAGCAACAGAGCTGAGGACCCTGCAGTAGAAGAAGGCCTGACACAGGCAGGGCGGTGGCTGTGAGGTTATAAGGGTGCACGTCCATGTCTAATGGAAACACCCATCTGAGGGATAGATACCAGAGCCATCCCATTTTATCGATGAGACAGCGGAGGCCCAGAGAGGGTAAGCGACTTGCCCAGGATCACTCAGGAAACAATGGAGCCGAATTCAAACCCAGGGAGCCAGACCCTGTGACTGGGAGGGGGTCAGGATGGAGCCATGATATCCTAACTTGTAAAGCCAGGGTGGGGCAGTGGGGGGGGGGGGTTGGGGACAGTGCTGCTGCAGAAACCTTCCCCCTGGATTTGGTGATTGATCAGAGCCTGGGATAGCACAAGCCCTGGGGTCACAGTCCTGGGTTGGAGTCCCGGTCACACATCCCTCCTGTCTTCCCCAGGAAGTAGCAGGTCCTTTCCCTGCTTTGCCAGGCTGACAGCAAAGATTCTAGCCTAGGGCTAGAGCTGATGACCCTGCCTGTCATCAATCATCGCTATCCAACCATCTGCCCAAATAGTTTCTGATCCCCTCTTCCAGTTCAAGTGAATGAAAGTGGCAACAGGTTGCAGGAAAAGCAGTAGGCAAACCGGCCAAATGTGTTCTGTGCACTGGTGAGATCCTCTTAGGAACTTCAGGCCATCCTAGGATGTCCGTGTGATCATTTCTGTTTTCCTGAAGTGAACCTGAGGCACAGAGAGGTTAGGAATTTTCCTCAAGTCACACAGCTAAATAGTAGCCAATCTAAGATTTGAACCAGGCTGGTTCCTGCAGCATTAGTATTCCTCCACCGTCTTCCTAGAGAAGCGGCTTTCAGAAAATGTTGGGTCTGTGGACTTCCCTGATGGGTCCAGTGGTTAAGAGTCTGCCTGCCAATGCAGGGGACACTTGCATTGTGTCCGAATCTAACATGGGTTCGATCCCTGCTCTGGGAAGATTCTGAAACTACTGAAGCCCTCCGCTGCTGAGAAGCCTGTGTGCCTAGAGCCCAAGCTTCACAGCAAGCGAAAGCACTGCCGTGAGGACACCACACTACTGCAACTAAATAGTAGCCCACAGTTGCCGCAACTAAAGAAAGCCCCCGTGCAGCAACGAAGACCCAGCACAGTCACTAATTTTTTTAAAAAAAGAACATGATCATCACATGCACAATTTTAATCGTACACACTACAAATAGTTTGAATACAGGAGATCGCAGGAACATTCCCAGTTGGGGCTTCTCTTAGGCATGGAGAATGGTGACGGCATGGTGTCCATGATCTCTTTGCGACTCTTGAATCTCTTGGAAGTTAGGCAGCGCTGCTCTCCAGAGGGCACAAGGCCACCAGTGGCACCTGGCCACACAGCCTGCCCTCCCTACTGTCATTTCTCTTATGGCCTGGCCAAGATTTCCCCACCCCAAAAACAACTGTTTTCTCATCCTTTATTTACAAGGACACAGCTCTCAGGCCCTCACCTTCCCAGAACCCACAAAAGGGACCCAGGAGGGCCGAATGCTTCAAAGCACATTGAATTCAGCAGCTGTGAGCCATATCTGTCCAGAGAACTGGGGACCCCAAGGAAGCGAATCAACAACACCCAGGTGCTAACTGAATCTAAGTGTGTGTCTGTGGTGGGGAGCGATTTAGGAGTGAGAGTTGTGTGTGTGTATATATATATGTGGCCCGGCCACATTGAGGCTGCTGGCTTCCATCCTAAATCTCATAGTTCCCAGGGGCCACCAAAAAGGGTGGGTATGTCTCCAGGTGGCATGGGCCTGGCCTCCCATTGTAGATTTCAGCTCTGATGCCTGCCATGAAATTGCTTCTTTCCACACTCAGAATTCTCTCTGGACCCCAGTGCCCACTCACATTTCTATCTCTAACCTTTCCTGTGAGTTCCAGACCCTTATTTCCAGCTTAACAAGTCCAGACAGCACTCCTGGTACTCCCCACCTCAAACCCCATCTCCCTCTCTCTTTCCTCTCTCCATCCCAAACTGAGAAGTCATCCCTGAAATTTCTCCTTCAGCAAATGCTCTCAGTTCTACCTTTAAACTAGCTCTAGAATCCAACCATTTCACACCCTATGTGGCTGCCACCCCAGCCCTGCTAACATCACGTCCCACCATTATCAGACTCCTGACTGGGCTCCCAGCTGCCCCAATAGCCCCTAATAATCCATCACCCCACAGGGCAGACGGAGCGGTCTGTTAACACCTTAGCCCATTCCACTAGGAGACACTCCAAAGAATCTTCCATGAACTTGGAATAAAATGCCCACTCTTCTGACCCCACCTGGTTCTCTCCCCCCATTTGTGGGCTCTGACTTATCCCGCTCCAGCCTCCTAGGTCACCTCTCTTTTCCAGACACAGCCAAGCTCCTTCTTGCTCCAGGGCCTTCGCAGGTGTTCTTTCTGCCTTAAAACCTCGCCTACCAATTCTTTGTAAAGCTGCCTCCTTCACCTCTTTTGGGCATGACTTCAAAGTCGTTTCATCAGAGAGCCCTGGACCACACTAGGTCCCCTTCTAACCTTTCTTCCTAAGCCATTCCACAGTGTACATAGTCTAATTTGGTTTGGCCTCACCTCCTGTTTCCCCTACTCAGTTGTAATCTCTAGAAGAACGGGCTTTTCTGTTTGCTTTCCCGCCCCCAGCCCTAAACCCGCGCCATTTGCCCAGCACTCTCCAAGCCAAGCCTGGTACACAGCAGGCGCTCAATAAATACATGCTGCGTGGACCCAAGAATCCCGCTATCTAGCAGTAACTTTCTAAGACGTCGTTGGCCTCACCCCTAGGACCTGGGAGGGTCCTCGAGCACAGAGCGCTGCCGGCAGCGACCTGGCCCAAGCCGGAGCCGGAAGGCAGGGTCCGGAAGGCAGGCTCGGGGCGCTGGCGCGGCTCCTCGCCGAGGCTGTGGCGCAGGCGGCAGCGGTGCCAACCCCGGCGGATCTCCGACTGCACCTGAAACCGGACGGCGCTCAGAGGCGGCGGCGCGCGCGCCATTCCCTGCGCGGCCGGCAGAGGGCGCGGGCGGCGGGCCGCGGCTCTCCCTACCTCCTTGTTGATGAAGCAGTAGAGGACGCTGACCAGGAAGCCCTGCGGTGGGGGGAGTGGGGGTTAAACTGGGAGCACGGGCAGGGTTATAAACACCCCTCAATGAGCTCTGACCCTTTACAGGCCCAAACCACCTCGCCCGTCGCCACAACGGTCCTAGGTTATTGCAGTCACCCTTTCCCTGGCTCCTGACTTTCCCCCTCCCCTTGCCCTCCCCAATTTGCAGAGCCATCAGGACTGGAGATTAAGAACATGTAACCCCAGAGGCTGACTGCTTGGATGTGATCACGGCTTCCCACTTTCTTCCCCACTTAGGCAAGCTGCTTAACCCCTCTGTGCCTCAGTTTCTTCATCCGGAAAATGGAACAATAATACAGCACTCCAGTGTTCTTGCCTGGAGAATCCCAGGGACGGGGGAGCCTGGTGGGCTGCCGTCTATGGGGTCGCACAGAGTCGGACACGACTGAAGTGACTTAGCAGCTGAGATTTAAGGTGTTATTACTATAGAAGAAGCTCTAGTGCATGGACATAGTTAAACCTTTTTCTAAATCTTATCATAACTTACTACATGACATATTGGATTTATTTATTTGGCCGTGCTGCGGGGCTTGCAGGATCCTAGTTCCCAGACCAGGGATCGAACCTGGGCCCTTGACAGTGAAAGTGCTGAGTCTTCACCACTGTACTGCCAAGAAATTACATAATAATAAACTTTAATAGGCACATCCAAAAAATTAATTTTGAAATTATTTTTATATTTATAATAATTTAGAAATTTAGATACATATAAAATATATTTATAATTAATAAAGTAATTGATACATTAATGCAAGACAAGGGCTTCCCTAGTGGCTCAGATGGTAAAGAATCCACCTGCAATGCAGGAGACCCAGGTTCAATCCCTGGGTCGGGAAGATCCCCTGGAGAAGGGAATGGCAACCCACTCCAGTATTCTTGCCTGGAGAATTTCAAGGACAGAGGAGCCTGGCAAAATCGGACACGACTGACTAAGCATGCAGTAAGATATCACTTATCATATTATCACTTTCCACAATCCCAGTAAAATCCAGCTCTGATCACGTTCCTGTGTTCCCATGGCTCCCAACTGACTCAGAGGAAAAGCAAAAGGTCCTCTCTAGGCCCAAGGATCTACCCAGGTATGTCGCCTCTGTCCTACCCACCCACCCCCTGCTTCAGGCCTGCTGGCCGCGAGAGTGCCATCGTGATTGGTACTTTCTCCCACCTCTGGGATCTTGCACTTGGCATTTCTCTTCCGAGAACATTTCCCCCAATATCTTCCTGGCACATTCCCTCATCTTCGGGTATCTGCTCTAGTGTCTTTTCAGCAAGGCCTTCCCTGACCCCTGTCCATTATCCCATTCTTTGTCATCTCTATTTTCTTGCCTTCTCATCCCTCCCTCCTTTAGGTACATCTCACCATCTGACATTCTGTGTCTTTTACTTATATAGCATCTTTAGCATCTGTCTCTCCCACTAAAGGAGAGGGACCACTGGGTTGGCCATATCCCCATAGTAAGCCTGGAAAAGTGCTTGGTATATAGTAAGTGTTCAATACATTTTTGCTGAATTGATAAATGAACAGCCAGCCTTTTAAAGTGAAACTAGTATTGTCCCCACTTTAGAGATGAGAAAACTGAGGCCCAACAAGGTAAAGCAGGATGGAGGCTAGGGTAGGACAAGCATGGGCAGGGTTGACCTTAAATATCAGTGGATATCTCCTTCCATTTGGCATGTTAGGCACTTCATATGCTTCGCCTTTTCCCTGGCCCTGAGGGGAAGGTCACAGACCTGGGAAGTGAGGACCCAGATTTGGTCCCAGCCCTGGCTGATCTCAAAGCCCTCGCTCTTAACCAGGAGGCAGTAACTGCTGCGGCTGCGGGTCTGCTGCCTTCTCCCTGCTTCCCCAGTCAGGACGGAAGTATAGAATGAATGAAAAAAAATCCCATCTTCGGGGAGGGAGGTGGGAGGGGGTTCATGTTTGGGAATGCATGTAAGAATTAAAGATTGTAAAATTTAAAAAATAAAAAACTAAAAAAAAAAAAAAAAGAAATGCAAAAAAAAAAAAAAAAAATCCCATCTTCGCAGCCCATTCTGCAGCTGCACCAAAGGATGACTCTAACCCTCGTTCCTCTCTGAGTAGGAGGACCCGAACTCAAAGGGTGTAGCTCTTGCACCTCACTTAGGCACCTGGAAAGAACTGAGGAAGATTTCAAAGCCGAGCTTGGCCAAGCGCAGGGCACCCCGGGCCTGTTCTTCAGTCACGGGAGCAAACACCACCTCGTGGACGCCCAGCAGGGGCACCAGCGTCAGCGTGGAGCGAGCCAGCCTGCGGGTAGAGGGTGGCAGTCGTGCCAGGGGCCTAAGTCCCCCACCTTGCCTCCAGTCACCCTCCCCTGCGTCCCCACCTCAGTCGGTAGTCCGGGCAGCGCATCTGTCGCGTCCTCAGCTTTGACACGAGGATGCCAAGGATGCGGACAAAGATGAGAAAATTAATCTGCGGGGGGGTAGGGGGGTAGAGGAGAGAGAGAGACTGAGCCAGTTCCCCGCCACCTTGGCTTCCCAGGATGGGAAATTCTTGAGACCAGCCTGGAGGAGATGGGACCGGCCGTACCAAGATTGTTAGGAGAATAGGGGTTCGTATGATCCACCAAATGGCTTTGATATCGTTCCGCTCCCAGCACCTGGAGGAGGGGGCGTAGATAGACTAGAATACCCTAGACTCACAGAATTGAGCACTTAATTTCCCCACCTTCTTTAAGGCCACACCCACTGCTACTATTTAGGCCCAGCCCTCATCCCGCCCCTTGCAGCAGTCCTGGAACCCATCTTCCTAAGCGACTGGTTCCTTTAGACACCCTCCCAGGCTCCTAGAAGCAATTAGAACCTCCCCACGATTCCGTCTCGCCCCGCCCACGTCCCTCCAAGGACCGCCCACATCCCTCAAAGCCCCGCCCACCCCAGACCCGCCCCACCCCAGACCCCGCGACTCACTGCGTGTTCTCGAACAGGTACCTGACGATCACCCAAGGAATGACGAAAAGCGTGGGGGCCCCTGTGCAGACCCCAACCCCCGCCCCCCACCCCGCCGCAGCTGTCAGAGCGCGCACGGGCCCTGCCAGGCCCAAGACCCGCGGAATTCCCCCGCCGGGAAGGGGAGGCAGAGAATCCTAGAGAGGGGTGGAGACCCCCTCAGGCAGACCAGCTGGGTAGTTTGCGGGAGGGGAAGCGCGCCGCTGGGCAGGGCAGGGGGCAGAGTCGGGGCTCACCCCAGCCGAGAAGCATGTAGCAGCGGAAGTGGCCCTCCTCGGAGCCTCCCACGAGCACGAGGAGACTGTGCAGGTAGATGCCTTCCACCAGCAGCCACGTGTAGTTGGCACCCACGCAGTACTGGGTCACGATCTGGGCCGTGCGACAGGCAGCTAGGGCCTAGGGGGTGACCAGACAGGAGGAGGGGGCAATCAGGGTCCCCTCCAAGCCCATCTCTTGTCATCAAATATTCTCTTCCCATTCTGTATCACCGAAGGATGATAAAGCTATCCTTTCCTCACTCACTCTGTTCTCTTTCCCTACATGAACTCTCCTACTCTAACCTCTTTAACGATTGGTATCTTCCCTGGAGAAGGAAATGGCAACCCACTCCAGTAGTCTTGCCTGGAAAATCCCATGGACGGAGGAGTCTGGATGGCTACTGTCCATGGGGTCGCAAAGAGTCGGACACGACTGAGCGACTTCACTATCTATCTATGTTCCCTGGAAGCTCAGCTGGTAAGGAATCCGCCTGCAATACAGGAGGCCCTGGTTCGATTCCTGGATCGGGAAGATCCGCTGGAGAAGAGATCGGTTACCCACTCCAGTATTCCGGCCTGGAGAATTTCATGAGTTCCCCCCAGATTCCCCTGAATATGGACTCTCCCACCCCATCTCCTAAGAATTCAACTACACCTTTCAAAACGTTTTTCTCATCACCCACCAGCACATGGACTCTCCCACCCGCTTCGCTTTCAACAATTGGTATGGCCCAACTTGCTGCCCGACAGGTTCTCTCCCCACCCGCCCCTAGTCTCTCCCACCTTGTCTCCCTGGAACAAATTGGTATCTGCCAAATCCCCCCATCGGTTAGTTTCTCCCATCCTGCCAACTTCTGTCTGGCCTCTAGCAGGGGCCTCTCTTATTGGTGCAAAACTCCAATGACCGGTGAGATACCGAGAGAAAGGAATGGAAATGTTCCAGTAGAGGAGATAACGGGATGAGAGAGTTCAATGATGGGGGAGGCTGAGTAGGGAGGGTCCCTCTCTAGTTGTGTCAGAAGGGTCTGGAGAGATGAACAATGGATAACATTATTGTTCTTTTTGTTGTTTCCTTGTGCGTGGACTGTAGCCCACTAGTCCCTTCTGTCTGTCCATGGGATTTCCCAGGGAAGAGAAGTGCAGTGGGTTGCCATTTCCTTCCCCAGGGGATATTCCCGACCCAGGGATCGAACCCATGTCTCCTGCATTAGTAGACAGGTTCTTCACCATTGAACCACCAGGCAAGCCCGGTTGATAGGGTGAAAATTGTTCAGTCATGTCTGACTCTTTATGGCCCCATAGACTATACAGTCCATGGAATTCTCCAGGCCAGAATACTGGAGTGAGTGGCCTTTCCCTTCTCCAGGGGATCTTCCCAACCCAGGGATCGAACCTAGGTCTCCTGCATCGCAGACAGATTCTTTACGTTCTGAGCCACAAGGGAACCCTCTGGCCCTACCAGAGGAGGCAGAATCTCAGTTTGAGAAAGAGAAGGATGTTGCTCACCTGGTTCCACAGGGTAAGGACCTGATCCCCAGGGTAGGGGCCAGGGGGAGGAAGCAGACGGTCTCGGGTGAGGATGGCAGCTGCCCGCAGCATGAAAGACGTGAACAGGTTGATGTGGATGTAGTTGCGAGTGCAGCGCAGCCGCCTGAGGGATTTGGGAGGCAGTCTGGGGGCCTGTCCTTGGCCACACAGAGTCCCTTAAATTACGTCCCAGCCCTCCCCACAGAACCACCATTGGATACTTGTTGCCAGTGGAGCCTGACTACCCCATCTTTCTGGGAAAACTGAAGCCCAGTCTCTGCTGCTTCTGTTCAGGGTTGGGGGTTCCCACCTGAAGATACTCAAGATGAGCAAGGCGAACAGCAGTGTGGCAAGAGACAGGGAGTAGCCCACAGTGTACACAACCTGCAGCCGTTCCAAGGCCAGCCTTTGGTCCTGGGGGTGGAGGTGGGGGAAGAGGATACAGAAATAGAGCTCAGCTCCCGCAAGCCACAATGGCTGAGCCCGGACCGAAAAGCCTGCATGCCGCAACTAGACCCCGCTCACCACAACTAGAGAAAGCCTGCACAAAGCAATGAAGACCCAGTGCAGCCAAAAATTAATGAATAAATTTTAAAAAGAGATAGAGCTCAACTCCTGCCCTCAGGCCATAAAGGAGCTGCTCTTTGTTCATATTTGCACCCCAATTTTGGGGGGGATCTATCAACCTTTTTTTGAGTGGGGCATTCCACCCCTCAACCCCAGGGCTGGGCATGTGACCAACGAATCAAAGCATGCTATCTAACACCACGCGCGCGCACACACACACACACACACAGAGTGACTACTCAAGGGCAGGTATGCTACTCAAATCAGGCCGATGACGGTCAGTCCTGAGACATTAAGTTGGAGCTATTGAGAAAAAAGCTCAGTCTGCCTATAGCATTGCCTGCAGGTGGACTGTGAGCCTGGTACTGATGGGGGCCACCTTTTCCACCACCACCCCCCCACACACACACACACAAAAGAGGACACCATCATAGAGAAAAATAGAAGTACAATATGGTGAGAGAGATTCCCAACTACATCATTTTAGCACCTAGATCCAGCTGTACCTGAAGCTGTAGCCTTATAATTTTCAATCACAAAAGCCAATATATTTTTCTTTCTCCTTCAAGAAAGGAGTTGAAATTGCTATCACTTTGAACCCAGAGTCCTGAATGGTACAAGGGGTTTCAGGCTCTGTCTGAGCTGTTCTACTGCTGCCTGGAAATCATACCCTTAAATCTCTCCTCTTCTTACCTGAAAAACCCCATTTTTCTCTGGGTTTTCACACTGAGAATGGTCTCTCCAAGGTCCCCATTGGCCATCACTGCCACATTGGCGGAGGACAAAGCCTTTAGCCACTGAGGGGAATCAGAGGCACACAGACAGAGATGGAGACAGAAAGGCAAACTGAGACAAAGGCAGAGAGAGAGATCCAGTGATGATGATGATAAACCATAATATAGCATTTTACATATAATAATTTAATATTCATAACAAGCCTATGAACTTGGTATTGTCATAAACATCAATTCACAAATGAGGAGTTGAGGCATAAAGAAATTTCACTGGAAAAGACTCTGATGCTGGGAAGGATTGAAGGCAGGAGGAGAAGGGGACGACAGAGGATGAGATGATTGGATGGCCTCACTGACTCAATGGACATGAGTGTGAGCAAACTCTGGGGGACAGTGAAGGATAGGTGCGCCTGGCGTGCTGCGGCCCATGGGGTCACAAAGAGTCGGACACAATTGAGCAGCTGAACAACAACCCCAGGTCACACTGCTAGTTAGGCAAGGAAGACCAAGATGTGCAGAGACAGACTCATGAAAAGGAAAAAAAAAATAACCTGGTGGCCGTCAGAGAGCTACAGAGACAGAGAAGGGACGTTATGTGGAGAGACACCCAGCCCAAGAGGACCAGGGGAGCTGCGGGGAGTGGGACCAGGGTTAGGAGGGAGATCTTTGCTTCAGAGGTGGGCCTGGGGTCCACCCGGCAGCTCACCGTGGCCATGCCAGGGCAGATACCAAGGGCAGGATGCACGGGCAGTGGCGTTGGGTGCAGTGTAGTCCCAGCAGACGTACATATCGAAGGACCCGTTACAGGCGAGGCCTGGGGTGGGCGTGGGGGCCAGAGTTCGGACAGACCTGGGATAACTCGACCCAAGGAGTCTCTGCCCCGCACACACAAGCCCCGCACAAGCCCCGCCCACCTGGAGTGGTCGCGTCCCTGGAGTGGAGCTCCTTCTGAGCTCCTCCCACCAGGCCCGAGGCCCCGCCCATCTTTCGAGCCTTGCTCTGGGTTCCTCCCACCAAGCAAGTTCCCGAAACAAATGCTTCCCAGTCTGCAAGGCCCTTCCTAGACTCCACCCCAAACCCTGCCCCCTTCACCGTCCACTTTAGGTCCCACCCACCGAGTGTAAGCCCCACCCAAGACACCTCCGCTCTCAAGCTTCATCTCTGGCTTCTCCCACGTGGCCCACTTTTACCCCAGACCCCCAGACTTCTCTTTCAGGCCTCGGCGGCGTGTCAGTCCCAAGCCCATCCCTCTCAGCCCCAGCCCTTCCCTTGCCCCTAGTCCTCCACCCCTGTCACACCTGCTGGGGGCTCCGAGGCCTCCAGTGTCTCCTGGCACTCCCTGCGGTACCGCTCCCAGCGCTGATATAGCTCTCCCGCTGTCTGCCCCTCAGAGCCTGCCTACAAAAAGAGAGAAGAAAGGACCACACACCCCCACACCTCGGCCCGCGCCCCGACCCCAGCTCCCAGGCAGCAAGATCCCTGAGGGCCAGAGACACCCTGGAGGGACTTGAAGCGGCTGTCCTGTTTTGCTCAGGCATCTTGGGTGGCTTCGAAACCTCTTTTAAGTCTTGAGGGGTGCCTAGAAACCACCAGGGGAGTTGCTGTGGGGAACTAAAAACCTTCAGGAAAATGAGACGGAGGTGGCTGGAAATTATCAGGAGGATTTGAGGGGAGTGGGGGGTGGGGGAAGATGAAGGACTAGAAACAACCATCAAAATTTGAATCTGGGCTGGTGGGGAGCCTTGAAACAATCTTCCCGGTGGGATACGACTTAAAACCGGCCCCAACATCCCTCCAAGCCTTGAGATCCTTGGCTCCTCTGGTTCTCACCTCCGCGCTCCGGAGCAGCGGCTCCCACAGCGAGAGCAGAAGCAGCAGCCACCAGGGTGGACAGGTGGGCATCGTGTAGGCAGCAGGGCATGGGGAACGAAGGGTCCGGTCACGCGAGGTCTGGGGGTCCGAGGAAGAATCAGGAGCCTCTGCCTCCTCTCCCAGCGCCAGCGCCCTCCTCTCCCCGCGCCAGCGCCCTCCTCTCAGGGAATCACGTACCCCGGAGACAGCGCCCCCCACAACTACGAGGGATGATCTGGGGCCAGGTAGGGGGGTGGGGTGAGCCTTGAGGAGTGGGCGGAGACCGATCTCCAACACCTGATTCCCCGGCCCGCCCCCGGCTGTTGCTGGGGCAGCGGTGATGGAAGGAGGGTGTTTGCGGAGGGTGCGGTTGCCTTAGAGCTGCGCTGGAAGGGAAACTCCAGGGTCACCCGCAGTCTAGACCTAGAGACTCGAGGGAACCTGGTGACCACCTTGGAGAGGAGGGCATGTAGCTCGAAGTGACTCTTGGACTTCCCACTCTCCCAGCTCAAAGGGTTTTCAAATCACGGATAGGAACCCGACCTTCTCAGACTTTCCTGGCTGTGGGTAAAACCCAGAGTTAATGGGACAATGGCTCTCCTTAGGGACTAGGAAGATGAGGGGCCCAGATGCTTGGAAACCAGTCTACCCCCAACACCCCACAGCCGGCCCCACGCAGGGAAAGGAGGAAACAGGAGGATGTCGGTTGGAGCCCCAGAAACACACGAGTCAGAAATGCTTGAGACAAACATAGAAATGGAGAGACACAGAGACAGACAGAAGGAGACACGGCCAGAGATCAGGGACCACAAGGGAGAGGAAGACAGAGACAGAAATGTGGGCTCGGAGACAGAGAGGAGGTAGAGACATGGAGAGACACAGAGAATGGGGGAAAGAGACGGAGATACAGAACTTGCGGCTAAACAGGGATTTGCGATGTGGAGACAGAGATTACTGAGAGATAGACAGAAGGACATAGACCGTGCGCACAGAGAGGCTGAGACCAAGGCACAGAGCGAGAGGGATCTGGAGACGTGCGGGGACAGGGGCAGGGGGATGGCTGAGATAGGGGAGCCCTCACCTGTTCCCAGCTCTCCTCTCAAGCACTTGCTTCTGACGCCGCCGGCCTCGCCTGGGCTCCGCAGGAGGTGACAGCCTGGGGCAGGGGTAGGGGGCGGGGCCAGGCCGGGCCAAGGAACAGGAGCGGGGAGCTGGGGCAGAGACCTGGCGCAGGGGGCCAGTCATCTGTGAGTATCACAGCCACTCAGGGTCACGTGGGGGAGCAGAGTCACAGAGTGAGCATCCCGAGGACCCCCTCTCCCAGCGCGCATAGCCTCTCACGTTGTCCCACCTGTCCCATCCAGCCACCACACGTGGGGCCATGTCACACACGATCTCATACACTGAGCTGCCGAGAGGCACAGAGTCTTAAATACTGCGCCTCACCGAACGTGTTCTTCATATTCATTCATAGTCCCACAATCCAGCGTCACACCCAGTGAACCACAGGTTCTCCCCTACAGGTTGACAGTCGTCCACAGTGACACCCAGCCACGCACTCTGGGCATAGTCTCCTGCACTCACACAGCAACACAATCACAGCTTGCTACAGTTCCCATGATGCTTGTCCACCACACATACGTTCACGCCATCATTAACTCATGTCACTGATACTGTCTGTCTGCCCCCACTGGCCTGAGTGCCCCCAAGAGAACAGGGAAGGCATCTGTCACCACTGGGGCCCCAGTGTCACTCAGCACAATTTGGAGCCTAGAGCAGAGGCTGTTGATGACATAAAGGCCAACAGTTATAGGCGATTGTCATACGATCCTTTAATGACAGTCTGAAAGTTATATATACAATGTTACACAATTCCACTCATTAACGTGCTCACACAACGTCACACACTTCACATAATTACCAAGAGTCCTCAGTCACATTCCAACAACACATGTTCCCCAAGCGTCACTAAGGCACACACTCCCATGAGCTCTGGATGTTACACTGTCATCCTCACTCACACCCAGTGCTAAGACATACTGTCCATCACAGTATGGGGCTCAGTTTGTCCATCACAGCCTCTTTGTCTTTGAGACTCGAGGGAACCTGGTGACCACCTTGGAGAGGAGGGCATGTAGCTCAAGTGACTCTTGGACTTCCCACTCTCCCAGCTCAAAGCGTTTTCAAATCACAGATAGGAACCCGACCTTATCAAACTTTCCTGACTGCGGATAAAACCATCCAGCCTCACTTGCACTCACAAGTCGTATATAGCCACCCGCAGTCACACAGTTGTGCACAGGATTGCACACTATCCTCCTACCACCATGCAGGAACCCACAGCCTCACATGGTCTCCTGGTCACAGTCACCACTGAATCACACACCTCCTCAGAGTCTCCACTTCCAGTCTCTTCCTTTGCCCTAAAATATGGAAAATATTTGGCTTAGAAACTGAATCCCGGCTCTCAGCACTCACTTCCCCCTTGAATGCAAACCACCAATTCCTGCACATTAATCATACTAGTAGCATTCATGAGCACACAGTCCCCGGGGAGCTGGAAGATAAATGGGGCAGAGGTGAGCCTGCCCATTTTGCAGAGGAGAAACTGAGGCCCAGAGGCCCCAGGAGGGGCAGAGAGTAAGGAGTGGCGTGAGATCCAGCACTAATGGCTGGAAGGAAACCAGTCTCGGGGAGGGGGAGTGACATGGGGGCTCCTGGCTTCCTGACCTCCAGCTGGCCTCCTGCTCTCTGCCTCACATTCCTGGCGCCCTCTGGGTCCTGGGAAAGGCTCGGTTCATGGAGTGGAGAGGAGAGGAGTCTGAGAATGCCGGGCACCTCCTCGGGAAGAGGCTGGGGTTGGGAGGGAGCCTCTCCTTGGTCCCAAGAGGGTCTGGGGTCACTTGCTGGGGATGGGAAGGTGGGGAGAGGCTGGAAAGTGGGAGGAGAGAGACTGGGGGTGGGAGGGGGAGGCAGGGGAGAGGAACTGAGGTGGTGAGGAAGACAGGAAAAAAAAACAAGCACCAAGAAAGAGCAGAGACAGGAAGAGGCAGAGATGAGGGAGACCAGGAGAAAGAGAAAGAATCAAGAGAGACAGACAAGTAGAGAGAAATATACAAAAAGAGAGAGACAGAGAGAAAAAATCAAGGAAGACAAAACGGACCAAGAAAGGGAGAGAGAAAGAAGAGATACAGTTTGTAAAGATGGGCCCTGAGGAGAGACAACCCGGACAGGAGCCTGGGGATGAGCGGGCTGGCCCCTCCCTCCTCAGTCCCTCTGGGCAGAATAGAACACTGGGTCGGGGTGGGCGTGGAGGACAGGAGGAGGGGTGTCTGGGTCCCCGACTGGCCCCCTGCTCATCTCAGCCCTCCTGGGGGCTTTTACATTCTCCCAGGGCCTGGGGAGGAGGCAACAGGGCCTCAGGGGTAGCCACACGGGCCCTCTCCAGTCTCCACGCTGAGGGCTTTGGAAGCTGCAGGTAGAGAAGCAGCCATGCCCTCTCCCCTTGCCCTTCTTCTCTCTCCATGATCCGAGAATCTCTTCTTTCTCCTTTCCTCCAAGCCTGCGTGCAGTTTTCCCATCTTCCTCCCTTGTGGGCTGGGCTGTCTTTTCTCTTCTCTTCCCTCCGGATTTCCTTCTGCCCCCTCCTCATTTCTCTTGCTCACTCCATCCTCCAGCTCAGTTTCTTCTTGCCTGTCTTGAAGCTTTCTCCTTTCTCATGCCTCTTTTCCCATCGCCTCTCAGGGTGTCTGTCTGTTTCCCTTTCTCCATGTCCCCTGGTCCCGGGTCTCCAGACTGTTGTTCCCTCCACCCTAGCCATGACCACCAGGCAGTGTGCCCCCCCCAACACCTCAGGATGCCATGGTGGGGAGGAATTGGGAGGGGGCTGTGCCTCCCCCCGTGGGGCTGCCCAGCTAAGAAGAGCCTGCAGGGAGCAGGCGGGGGCCTGGAGTGCCGGCAGATGGTGCAGGAGAAATGAGGCAGAGAGAGATGGGGAGAGGGGGGCCCCATAGGGACTGAGGCCAGAAATGGGAGGCTGAGATGGCCCCCTGAGGTTCAGGACTGCGGAGAGACAAGGCCTCGGAGAGAGACACACACATGCACACACACACACACACACACGACAAACAGAAAGAGATGCAGAATGTCAGAGACAGCCTGAGACTGAGAAAGACGCAGCTGAAAATAGAGAGATCCTTAGAGAGAAGGAGGGACAGAGATTCAGAGAGGGACCTAGGAGTGACACAGGATCTGGTGAGGCACAAGCAGACAGGGCTTCAGAGATGGGGGCACACGGAGAGAGAAAGGTGGGCACAGGACCCAGAGACAGACAGGGACCCAGAGACAGAGCTCCAGAGATGGGGCACACGGAGAGAGAAAGGTGGGCAGAGGACCCAGAGACAGACAGGGACCCAGAGACAGACAGAGACCCAGAGACAGGGCTCCAGAGATGGGGCACACGGAGAGAGAAGGGTGGACAGAGGACCCAGAGAAAGACAGGGACCCAGAGAAAGACAGGGACCCAGAGACAGACAGAGACCCAGAGACAGGGCTCCAGAGATGGGGGTACATGGAGAGAGAAAGGTGGGCGGAGGACCCAGAGACAGACAGGGACCCAGAGAAAGACAGGGACCCAGAGACAGAGCTCCAGAGATGGGGCACACGGAGAGAGAAGGGTGGGCAGAGGACCCAGAGAAAGACAGGGACCCAGAGAAAGACAGGGACCCAGAGACAGACCTCCAGAGATGGGGGTACACGGAGAGAGAAGGGTGGGCAGAGGACCCAGAGACAGACAGGGACCCAGAGACAGAGCTTCAGAGATGGGGCACACGGAGAGAGAAGGGTGGGCAGAGGACCCAGAGACAGACAGGGACCCAGAGACAGAGCTCCAGAGATGGGGCACACGGAGAGAGAAGGGTGGGCAGAGGACCCAGAGAGACAGGGACCCAGAGACAGAGCTCCAGAGATGGGGCACACGGAGAGAGAAGGGTGGGCAGAGGACCCAGAGACAGACAGGGACCCAGAGACAGAGCTCCAGAGATGGGGCACACGGAGCGAGAAAGGTGGGCAGAGGACCCAGAGACAGACAGGGACCCAGAGAAAGACAGGGACCCAGAGACAGAGCTCCAGAGATGGGGCACACGGAGAGAGAAGGGTGGACAGAGGACCCAGAGACAGACAGGGACACAGAGACAGGGCTCCAGAGATGGGGCACACGGAGAGAGAAAGGTGGGCAGAGGACCCAGAGAAAGACAGGGACCCAGAGACAGAGATCCAGAGATGAGGGCCTAGAGAGGCCAACACTGAAAGCACGGGACCCTGGAGAGCGACAAAGACCCAGAGAGATGGAGACATAGAGACAGGACAAACACCTAGAGAGACACAAAGACGTGGAGAGATATAGAGATGGAGACCCAAAGAGAGAAAGCAAGAGGACAGAGAGAGAGACTCGGAGAGATGAGAGCAGAGGTACCCAGAGAGATAATCAGGGACAGAGACGAAGAGACGTCCAGAGAGAGTGCAGAGGGTGGGGGGAAAAGACTTGGAAAACGCCTATAAGTGGGGATGGATCAACTCCCCAAGGCTCGATCAGGCAGAGGTGAGGCAGAGATGACGCCTGGCTCCCCTCACCCTCTTCCAGGAGGGAGGGTGCTCCCTCTGGCTCTGCCTCTCCTCCCTCCTCCCTTGCCCCCCGCTCCGAAACACGTCCCCAGTCTCCATAGCAACTTTCCCAGATCCTAAGGGCAAATATTGTCCTGGACAGAATCAGCCGGACTGTGTTGACATAATCTCTTGCTGGTGGGATAGGGGCTCCAGGGAACCAAGAGGCCAGGATCGGTGTGTGTGTTGGGGGGTGGAGCAGGAAAGCAGAGGGACTCTCAGCTGGGGCCGGGAAGACAACTTCAACCTCTCCACACCTCGGTATCTAGGTAGGTGCAGTTTCCCCCCCCCCCCCGCCCCGGGGGAGAAGCCGCTGGGATATGCAAACCTGAAGTCCCGGCTGCCCCCTGGTGGTGGTGCGTGAGCCGTCAAGCCCATTTTTTTGGCATCACGGAAAGCAGGCTGACCGAGACATTTTCCTCCTGGTTATTTATTTATTTATTTACTTATTTTATTCTGGCCGCGCGGGGCTTCTGGGATCTTATTTTTCCGACCAGGGATTGAACCTGGGCTCTCGGCAGTGAAAGCGCGGAGGGAATTTCCTGTCCTGGTTTTTAGAATCTGGCTCTTCCTCCCTCTCCCCCCAGCCCCTACTCTGATCCAGTTCGCTTCTGGCCCCCCGTTCTGCTGCCCCAGTCATGTCCTTCTTCCTTCCATCCATCACCCCCTGCCTCGACCTCCCCAGGGCAGCCAGGCTGTAAGAGTGGTCCTGCTAAAGCACAAACCTGCCGTGGTCCCTCCCCTGTTTAGAACTTGCCATGGCTCCCCAGTGCCCTCAAGAGAAGAAAGCTCAGGTTCCTCTCCACAGCCTTCCAGGCCTTTGCTGAGCTCTCCAGCCCTCTCTCCATCACTTCCCAACTCTTCAGACTCTTTCCCACCCCCTCTTACCTCAGTCCCAGCAGTTTTCTCTGCCTCAAATACCTCCACCCAATTTCAGTCGAGTCCTCCAAGCTCACCTCAAAATTAGCTCATTCATTCAACAAATAATGATTTCCTCTCCTGGATCGTGAGCTCTGAGAAGGTAGGGCTGGGGCTGTCTCAGTCACTGCTGGGTCCTCAGCATCTCCCAACGCTGGTTCGGCACAGAGCTGGGTTCGGTTTACTTTATTGGGTACTTGTTTTTTCATTTTTTTGGCCATGGTGTGAAGTGTGTGGGATCTTTATTCCGTGACTAGGGGTCAAACCTGAAGCTCAGAGTCTTAACTACTTTACCAGCATAAAGAGGTTCCTTCATTGGGTACTTGTTATTTATCAGGCCCTGGGCTTGACAATGCTGGGAACCCCGATGGCCAAGATAGCTCTTGCCCTGCCTTCACGGAGCTCCCCACCCAGACATAGACCTAAACAAACAGAAGGAGAGGTTGAAAGAGAAACAGGAAGACAGAAAGAGTTGGAAAGACAGAGGGAAAAAAAAAGACACTGAGAGAGAGAGAGAAAAAAAAACACAGTCCCAAATCAGAAATACTGCTACTACTACTGTTGTTGAGTTGCTCAGTCGTGGCCCACTCTGCGACCCCACGGACTGCAGCACACCAGGCTTCTCTGTCCTTCACCGTAACCCAGAGTTTGCTCAGACTCGTGTTCATTCGTCAGTAATGCCGTCCAACCATCTCATCCTCGGTCTCCCCCGTCTCCTCCTGCCTTCCATCTCTCCCAGCATCAAAGTCTTTTCCAATGAATCAGATCTTCCCATCAGGTAGCCAAAGTGTTGGAGCTTCAGCATCAGTCCTTCCAATGAATATTCAGGGTTGATTTCCTTTGATATTAACTGCTTTGATCTCTTTGCTGTCCAAGGGATTCTCAAGAGTCTTCTCCAGCACCACAGAACTACTACTACTAATTAACAAATAATAACAATAGGTGCCATATTTATTAATAAGCACCAGATTGGGCATTTTACATGCATGTATCTCACTTGATCCTCATAACAGACCTTCAGCAGAGGCTTTTTTCCAGCCTAAACTGCAAGGCATATGGGATCTTAGTTCCCCGACCAAGGATCAAACCCATGTGCCCTGCAGTGGAAGTTCAGAGTCTTAACCATTGGACCACCAGGGAAATCCTGACATCATGGTACGTCATCCTTACTGCCCCACCCCACCCTCAACAGCTCAGCAGCCTAAACTCTGCCTGTGGTTCTTTCATTCACACCCTTGCTCCCCTCCCCTTCCCCAACTGCAGGATTTGAAGTCCCTTGGGCTCCCTCCATCCTCTGGGGATACTCCAGTAACAGCCCTTAGCACATTGCACATTTCAGCCCATTGCATATCGTTCTGTATGTAGGAGTCTGATTTCCCCTTTCCTAGAATCAGAGCTCAGAGAGGTGAGGCTGGGAGAAATGGGAGTTGGGAAGGCAAGAAATCTGAGTTCCTGCTTTGTTTCTTCAGTAAGAAAATTAGCTGTGATCATAGAATGATAATGGCCCACGTCTCTTTTGGTCATCACTTGGAACGTATTATTGATCTTTAAAAATTTATTTTTATTTGGCTGTGTCGGGTTTTAATTGCAGCATGTGGGACCTAGTCCCCTGACCAGGGATCGAACCCAGGCCCTCTGCATTTGGAGCATGGAGTCTTAGGGAAGTAAGCCCCTATTGACCTCACAAAGTAGTTGTTCACTGGGACATGAACAGGGGTTGCTGCCCTTTACGTGTGCCTACTGTGTGCCAGGCACTGTCCTCCTGTGAGATTTACCAATGTAGCCTCCCTGGGGCTCATGGAGAAAATACAGTGACAAATCGCCAACATCTGCCACAGCCTTCGAGGACCTACAAGATTTGGTACTCCCATTATCTCCTGATGCCATCTACCTCCTGCTCTCCTCTTCACATGGAGGCTCTCCACAGTTCCATCATCAACAGCCTTCTTGTTGCCAAACTCATGCCTACCTCGGGACCTTGGTACTTCATGTTCCCGCTGCCTAGAAAGTCACTCCCCTTCCCCCTGCCCCTGTGTGATTGCTTCCTGCTTGTCATTAACATCTCAGCTCAAATGTCACTTTCTCAGAAAGACTTTCTCTGGCCACACTCTCTAAATTAGCCTCAGCCTCCCATCCTTGACAATATCACTCTGTCTTATCTCTCTAATGCCAAGAGCTGAAATGATCTTACAAGCTCTGTGCCTGTTTCTTCATCTATCAAATGGTGATGAAAATAGGGCTTGTAGTGAAGATAACTGAGTGCTTGGCACATAGGAAGTGCTCGGTAAATGTTAGCTATTATTAACACTCTTTATTTGTTTTGTGTATTGTGGTTTAACCTCCTCCGCAAACTGCAGGGTCCATGAGGGCAAATTCTGGGGGCTGACTTGCTTAAGTCAGGCACTTAGAACAGAGCTTGGCATATGATAGGCACTCAGTAAACATTTTTTAATGAATAAAAGAAGTCGGTTCGATATATAACCTCCACTCCCCTCTTCCCTGCTGTTTCCAGTTGTGGAAACTGAGGCTGAGTCACAATCAGACCCTGGTGGAGTCAGGACTCAAACCCAGGTCAATTTGGTTCCAAAGCCCTGAGCTTCAAGGCCTGCCTGTGTCCAGAAGCAAATAGCTTCTGATTTATGGTCACTTCCCAGGTGGGGCAGTTGGTAAAGAATCAGACTGCCAATGCAGAAGGCACAAGAGACTCGGGTTCGATCCCCGGGTCAGGAAGATCCCTTGGAGAAGGAAATGGCAACTTACTCCAGTATTCTTGCCTGGAAAATTCCATGGACAGAGGAAACTAGTGGGGACTACAGTCCATGGGGTCGCAGAGAACCTGACACGACTGAGCACGCACTGGCTGGCTGGCATACATATGTCGCTATGTATCTGGCCCCCAACTATAAAGCGTGGTCTAGGTCATTTCTAGGGGCTGACTCTCAATGGGGACTTGGAGAAGGCGGTCCGGTATTCTTTAAATCCATTGTTAGGTCTTCTTCCCTTTTCTCTCCCAACAACTTCGGAGCCAGCTCCGACTGACACCGCCAGCCGTCCAAGCATCACAACTGGGCCTTTGTCAAAACCCGGACTGGATAGTAAGGTGGGAGATGAAGCCTGTGGGGGAGGAGCTAAGGGCCTGGGCTGGCCAATAGGAAAGTGGAAGGAAAGGTGAGGGCGGGACTAACAGACAGGGTCGGGAGCTTTAAACTTCAAGGGTGGAGCCAATCCTATCGGTTGGCTGGGTCTAGGGCTCTGGCCCTGGGATGCTCAGGGGGCGGTGCCAAAAGCTCTGAGGGAGGGACTAGAACTTTAGCTCCCCCCACGGGGTGCCGGGCGGGGTGGAGCTAAGAGCCCTGAGGGTTGGTATAGATAGAATAAACAAGAGCTCGAAGAAATGAGCTAGAATAAGAGTTCCATGGCGGAGCTTGTGGGTATCTGGGCGGGTTTGAGGCTCCAGGATTTGGTCTTGCAAGGGGGCTTCTCGAAAACCCAGGAAAAGATTAGGAAGGTCTGGGGAATATGGGAGTGTCTTCTACCCTACCTTTCTCTAAGAGCTCGGGGCTATGCTTCGGGCTGAAGAGCAGAGAAGGCCCTGCCCCTTCCAATCCTTTTGCATCCCTATTGGTGGAGGGGGCCTGCGCGACAGGCTCTCATTGGTCCTGAACAGGCGAGGAGGGGGTCTAGAGAATACGCGCCTGTTGTGGGCGGTACCAGACAGTACCGAGAGGGATCTCGGCTCAACCAATCCTGGCCCGAGGATTGTGTTGGGGGGCCTGGCAGGGGGTGTCCCGACCCCCTCCCCCTTTCTGGGCATCCTGGGGGATGACCCCGGTGCCAGGCCCGGCGTCGGCCGCCTGATGCCGGGCGGGCCGAGCCGGGGATGCTGGAACGAAGGGCGTTGCTATGGCAACGGGAGGCAGGGCCTGTGGGGGGAGACCGGGCCCGAGCTGGGACCGGGGGGGCCGGCGGTGGATGTGGCGGGGCGATGGCGGAGCGCGGCCCGGCCTTCTGCGGCCTCTACGACACGTCCTCGCTGCTTCAGTATTGCAACGGTGAGACCCCTCCTCAGTTCCGACCCTGGCCCCGCCCAGGGCTGGACCTATCTCCTTCTACCCCAACCTCCTTCCAAGTCCCCATCCTCGCCCCTAGCTGAAGATTCTCCTTTCTCCCCTAGCAGGACCCTGACCCCAGAGCAAGGTGCCTGATCCCCAAAGCCCTGATCCCAGTCCCCCACCTTCTTCCACCCTCCGCTTTTTCCCCAGGTGGCTGAACCGAGAGAAGAGAGCAGAGCCTTTAGGAGCTTGGGGTTGAAGGAGGGAAGGCCTGGAGGTGTGGAACTCTGCTCTCTCCATCTCCTCTCAATCCTCCGGGACCCTCTCCCTTCTCCTCAGCAGAGGGGCTGATTGAGGGAGAGTGGAATTGGGTGTTGGCTTGTGGGCTGGGTATTGGACCAGGCAGGATGACCAGAGGACTTTGCCCCCACACTACCCCCCAAGTCCTCAGGCCCCACCCCTCCTGCCCATTAGGATTCATCCGTTCTCCCTAGACAAATGGGCATGAAAAAGAAACGCCACTGTGGGTGTCAGACCCGGATGAAGGGAGCTGGAGACAGAGGGGAGAAGTGGGAAGTGGGGGCTGCCCTCTGGGCAAAAGAGCTGAAGGTGGGGGGATGAACCGGCAGGAGGGAACAGAGGAGTTGAGTCATGGTGGGTGAGGGGTGGGTGGGCAGGTCAAGGCCTCAGAATCAGCTGGCTCCCTGGATGGGGGTTGCAGGGGCAAAGTAACAGTTCCTCCACTTCACTCTGAGGCCCTGAGAAGGAACTCCCTTTTGGAGGCTTACCTCTGGGCATACACCCCAGTGTCAGGGACCAGAATGCTCATTTTTGTCCTCCTCAGCCCCTCTGAGAGGCAGGCTGACAGGGTGCCTAACCTGGATCAAATACCTGTTCTGGGGCTGAAAGGGTGTGTGTCCATGTTCGAGTAACTTCATCTCTCTGGGCTTCAATCCCCATCTATCTTCTTGCCTCCTAAAATGGGTATAATACTAGAGCTACTAAAGTTGCTGGGACATTGGGTACCATGTACTCAGTCACTTCAGTCGTGTCCAAGTCTTTGCGACCCTGTGGACCATAGCCCACCGGGCTCCTCTGTCCATGGGATTTTCCTAGCAAGAATACTGGAGTGAGTTGCCATGCCCTCCTCCAGTGTGGTACCATAATAACATTTAATTATATTCTGGATTTATTGAGCACATACCAGAGCCAGGTGAGATGCTAAGTGTTTTGCACGTGTAAGCTCTGTATGACAAATCTCATTTTGGGGGGTAGTATTATTAATGGTAAGTAAGAGGGGTCTTGGCACAAGGAGGTGATCCTCCCCTATTGGCTGTTTGACCTTCGGTGATCTCTATACTCTCCCCCATTCTCCGTCTTTAGTTTCCTCTTTTGCAAAACGCAATGCCAACAGGCCCCTGAGATTGCTTTTCTTATGAGTTCCGAGTCCTGACAGTTCTCTCCCTCAGACCTAACCCCCACCTTCCAATGCAGGTCCAGGCACCCGACCAGAGTGGCGCTGGGTGGGGGGCAGGGCAGGCGAAGCCAGGCAAGCGATTGGGCCGCAGGGGGTGGGGGAGGGAGGGGAGGGACCGATGGCTGCACTGCGGAGCCCAGCGGACGGGCGGGGCATCCTATGGACGGGGGATAGCAGGTGCTACTTCCAAGCCCCGTTCCTGTTAAGGCTACCACCTTTACTTCCACCGGACTGGGAGCCAGGGCTTCTTGGTTCTTGCCAGCAATGAGTCTGGGTATGAGTGGTCTGGGACGAAAGGGGGAGGGGGGAACACTTTGGTACTCTGCCCCTCCCACTTCGGGAAAATGAGGACCGCGGGAGATGGAGGAGGAGTTATTTGGCTGCATGTAGAGAGGAGAGGGAGAGCCGAGTCAGGGGCGTGGGAGTACAGAAGCTACATTTTAAAAGAGGATCAGAGGAGAGAAGCTTGGGTCGGGGAAGTTAGTTTGGGTGTCAGATTCTCTTGCGCGAATCTCGGGTCTTCGAGGAGCTGCCTGCAACTCCCAAATTTGCCGCCAGGGGCCGCAGAAACTCTGTCCTTGCAGCAGGCTCTGGGGTCGAACCCCTCGGTGAGGAGAGAAAGCGGAGAGGGACCAGGCACAGACCTTTTTGGCTTGAAAAGTGTTAGAAACAGAGAGGAAATGTTAGTACCCGTGATAAAAAATCTCGATATTCGTCAGAGGATATTGGGGATTAATTGTAGAATGTTGGTGTCATTCGGGAAAAGTTGATGTCATCCCTAAGATGTTGATATCACTCATAGGTATTTAGCATCTTAGTCATAGAATCTTAAAACCAGAGTCGAGAGGCTCTTGATTTGTAGACTCTCTTAGAAAGTTAGCGAGGAAGGGACTTCCCTAAGGTCACGCCTCCAGGGCGCTGCGGCAGAGAGGAGTGTGCAGGCAAGGGTTGAGAGCCGTGGGGATTTCCTTCCGCTCTTCTTGGCCCACATCCAGGCGGTCCAGCCTCAGGTCGCGGGAGATGAAGGGGGCGTGGCTGCCCCCAGACCTAGCCCCGGGCAGGTGGGAGGGACACTTCCCCTTGGGCGTTGGAGCTCCTGGGTGGCCCTCGCAGTGATCTCTTGCCTTCCAGATGACAATTTGTCGGGCACGAGCGGGATGGAAGTGGACGACCGCGTGTCGGCGCTGGAGCAGCGGCTTCAGCTGCAGGAAGATGAGCTGGCGGTCTTAAAGGCGGCGCTGGCTGACGCGCTGCGTCGCCTGCGGGCATGCGAAGAGCAAGGCGCAGCGCTGCGCGCGCGGGGCACCCCCAAGGGCCGGGCTCCTCCTCGCCTAGGCACCACTGCCTCCGGTATCCTCACTAGGCTAGAGGGGTGAGGTGGTCGGGGCTGGGGCCTGGACCTCAGACTCATCCTCTTCTGTCTTCTAACTCCATCTCTCTAGTGTGTCAGCTCCTGAAAGGTCTTCCCACCAGGACGCCCCTCAATGGCTCGGGACCCCCTCGGCGCGTGGGCGGCTATGCCACATCCCCATCCTCCCCCAAAAAGGAGGCGACCTCTGGGCGCAGGTGAGGCGCGGAAGTCGGGATCCATAGCCTCTTCCAAGACCTCGGAGGCTGTTTATATGAAAAGGGATGGACTTGGGTGTCTGAACATCAGCAGGGGAAGGTCCTGAAAAGTTCTCGCCCGCGTCTGGCACTCGTCTGCTGGCTTCGCAGGTTCTGACCCTAACTGTGTGCTCTCTATTAGCAGTGCCCGGCGCTACTTGTCACCAGAGCGCCTCGCCTCGGTGCGCCGCGAGGACCCCCGCAGCCGCACCACATCCTCTAGCAGCAACTGCAGCGCCAAAAAGGAAGGGTAAGTGTCCAAAGCGGGGTCGTACAGCAAAAGGTGGGACCAAGACCTCAGTTAGGCTTAGAAAACGATAGGGAGACTAGGGTGATGCCCCAGGCCACGAGGTAATAACGTAAAGCGTGGTCATCTAGTTCTGAAAGCGGAAACGGTGCGGGAGGATCGGAGTGACCAATCTTGAAGCAGCTTGGTAGTAGTGAAAGGCACGGGAAGGCGGAGCCAACATTGAGGGGCGTGGTCAAAGCTTTAGAGGCTGGACTAGAGCGTAGGGGGCACGGATGGTCAGAGTCTCTCGCAAGAGCCTGAGTAGAAGTTAGGGAGGAGCCAGGATTGTGGGCGTGGCTATTAAGGTGAAGGGAGAGTCCGCGTTGAGCCTCCGGGAGGCAGCCAGGTCAGGGCTCTAAGAGGAGTTTCTGCAGGAAATGGGGTAATCAGAGGAACGAGCGTGAAAGGAATTTGAGGGCGTGGCCAGAGGGTAAACTGGGCAGAATCAGAACCTGGGGTGAGAGCAACGGGCTGAGATCATGTGCAGCAGTGTCCGGTGCAAGAAACAGGGATGAGGGGAGCCTGGGCGCTGCCAGGTGGAAATGGGCGCGGTTTGAATTTGAAGGTTGGGTGTGGTCATAGGAGGAGAAGGGGACGACAGAAGATGAGATGGTTAGATGGCATCGCCGACTCGATGGACATAAGTTTGAGCAAGCTCCGGGAATTGTGATGGACAGGGAAGCCTGGCGTGCTGCAGCCCACGGGGCCGCAAAGAGTCGGACACGACTGTGCGACTGAATTGAACTGTGGTCATAGGTGGACGTGGACAGACCTCAGTAGGTCAGCAGGGACTAAGGGTAAAGGTTATCTTGGTCTGCTTGCTTGTCCAGACCTGAAGACGATAGGAGTTTCCATGGGGGAGCTGTCGATTCAGGGGTAGGGTCAGAAGGAGAGGTGGGACTATGATCAGAATGTTGGGAGAGGTCAAGTTCCCAGAGGCCGGGCCAGACCGAATGTCTGGGCGGTGTAAAAACCTAAATGTGGAGTCCCATGCGGTGGGCGAGGTCAAGGCTGGGGGGTGGGGCGGACTAAGGCTGGACCGGAGTCAAAAACCCACACATTTCACCCCACTGAAATAATAGCAAACACGTACACAGAGCTATGTGCCAGGTACTACACAAGGCACTTTACATGAATTAAGCAATTGAAGCTTCACAATCGCCTGAGAGGTTTATTATCCCCAAGTGAAAAGTGAAGAAACCGAGGCAGAGGTTTGGCCACTTGTTCACAACGCTGGGAACTGGCAAAGCTTGGGTTTGAACTCAGGCAGACACGTCCTCGAGTCCGTGTTCTCAAAAAACACTCTCCCTCCCCCGACAAAAGAGCCTGGTGTCAGGACCCCCACAGCCCCGGAACACGAACCTCCGGCTGCGGGGTCTGCCGCGGAGGGCTGGGCAGGGCGCGGCGGCGCGGGCGCCTCCCAGGGCCGGAAGCGGCGGAGCTGGTCCCGGCTCCACCCCCAGCCCAGAAGCGCCGCCAGCCGCCGCCATGAGTAGCTTTGGACCTGGGTGAGACCCTCTTGCACACACCCCCTCCTCCTTGCACTAGCAGGACCCAGACCCGCGGGCATCACCTCTTTCCGTCAGCAAAAAGGAGTGTAGAGACACGCCCCTTCCCTTAAATCCTCACCTCGTCCCTTTGTTAGAAGTTTGGGGCGCTGTGGGACTGGGGGTGGAGAGCGTTGGGAGAACTGTGCTGACAAGAGGGAAGGGTACCTTGTGACTCCCGGCTTCCAGGATCGCGTCCCTGCCACTTCGTGCTGTGTGATCTTTGGCGATCACTGCCTCTCTGGGCCTGTGTCTTAGGCTCTGCAAGATCAACCGAGCAAAGCACACGGCCTGCAGAGAGGCAGCGCTCCGCTCCTTACTCGCCCCCCATCCCCCCATTACTCATTAAAGACCTCGGGAGAGCCGTGGGGTGGGGGAAGTGGTTTCTTCCAGTTTCTGACTTGCCTGCTAATTAGGGCTTTCTTTTCTTTCTTCCCCCCGCCCCGCCCCTTCTTTATCCTTTCCTGACAGCAAAACCAAAGAAGTTATCTTCAGCATGGGTAAGTAGGGAGAATGGGAGGGCCTCGCTGGGGTGAGAGGCCAGAGCTGGAGGTCAGGAAACCTCTTTGACCTCATCCCCACCCCCAACCCCTTCCCTCTTTTACTTAAGAAACATTTAAAAAGTGAAGTCAGAAGGGGAGAGGTTACGGGGTTGCAGGCTGGTGTCAGCACCTGACCTCTGGGAATATGCATCCTAGCAGAGGAGGGCTCGGTGAAAATGTTCCTGAGGGGTCGCCCTGTACCCATGCTGATCCCGGAGGAGCTGGTCCCCACCTACAGCCTGGACACGCGCTCTGAGCTGCCTTCGCGCCGATTCAAGTTGGACTGGGTGTATCCTTTTACTTTAATCTCTTCCTCCGGATACCCCCACCCCCACCCCCCCAATCCGGAAGGGACAGAAGCCCTTCCCTGGGACAGCAGCTAGAGGGAGGGTCTTTGTACGGAAAAGGGACTTCTCAGGCATCTGTGAAGTGAGGGATCAGGAAGAGCCTGGAGTCTGCAGGGAGCAGAGGGAGGCAGATTAGCTCACGTGACTTTTATGCTTCATTAGAGCTCCAGACATTTGCTGAGTGCCCTCTATCTATCAGATTCTCTTCTACACACAGGCTAGGTTCCCTGAGCTCCCTTCTAAAGTGGGGGAGACTGAGGCCAGGGAGTCAACAAATAAGATAATTTCAGCTAAGTAATAAATGCTGGTCATACAGTAACCTAAGCTCAAGTGAGAGGAGTAACTGGGTTTCTCTGAGGAGGGGGCATTTGAGCTGAGAATTGAACATTTAGGGGCCAGGGCTTCTCTGGTGGCTCAGATGGTAAAGAATCTGCCTCCAATGCAGGAGACCTGAGTTTGATCCCTGGATCAGGAAGATCCCCAGAAATGGTTACCCACTCAAGTATTCTTGCCTGGAGAATTCCATGGACAGAGGAGCTGTGTGGGCTACAGTCCATGGGGTCACAAAGAGTCAGACACAACTGAGTGACTAACAGTTTCACTTCACTTTCATAGGAAGAACAGAAGGCACGGCAAGTTCAAGGACACTGTGGCCAGAGTGAGTTTGGTGAATGTGAGAAATGAAAGAAGTTGGCATTGGTTAAGAACCCTGTCTTTGGAGCCTGGCAGAAATAGGTTGAAATGCCAGCCCAGCCTCTGGCTGGCTTTGTGACCCTGGACGAATCACCTTGCCATTTTGTGCCTGATTAGCCTCCTCTGAAAAGTGGGTGTCATGATCTCAGATTCATTAGACTGTGAAACAATGTGCTCATAATATGTGCCCTATAAACAGAAATTGATTAAAATAATAACTAATCACTATTGAGCACATACTGACCATGCCGCATGGCACGTGGGATCTTCGTTCCCTGACTAGGGATTGAACGCACGTCCCCTGCATTGGAAGTGTGGAGTCTTAACCACTTGACTGCCAGGGAAGTCCCTATTGAGTGCTTATTGTATGCCAGGCACTGTTCAAAGTTCTTTCAATATAAATACATCGAATAATATCCTTTTCTTTTGTAGGGTTCAGAATATATTTTTATAGCCAGTGTTCTCCAAGAGCCCTCTGAGGCCTGCAGGTTGGGAATGATTACCCTTACTTTCCAGATGAGAAAACTGAGGCCACGAGAGGGGTCCCAGCCCTGTCCTAGGGAGTCAGAGCAGAGCTGAGGCCAGAACTCTGACTCTGATCAATATGGTAACTACACCTAGTTCTTGATGAGACTGTCAATTGCACGGCAGCTTTTTTCAAAACACAAACTGGGGTTTGGGGTTAGCATCCTGGGGACCCACTCCCTGTCCTCCTTTCTTGGCCTTGGTTTTTTTCTCTGGAGGAGGCAGGAATAGTTGGAGCCTGGAACCTCTTTAAGGCAGCTGGAAATATTCACAGGAATTGAAGAATACCATGCTGTTATGCCAGGCTTGGTTTGATAAGTGAGCATCAGGAGAAAAGCAGCTGAGACAGCAAAAGTCCATGTGGGCCTCATTCCCCAGCCCTAAAATGGCTGCAAGGTGAAGCAGTTTCTATGGGGTTGGGATAGGCATATTGATATCCATTCAAATGTTTCGTGAACATTCTGGGACTAAGGACATTCTATTGGACTAAGTAGTCCAACAGTCCCCAAATTAGTATCAACCTGCCTTCCTGGGCTTATAGTCCAGTGTGGGGACAGAATCTATGAAAATGACAACTTAGAGTGGGCAAAGTTGGGATGGGGGAACCCAGAGAGGGCAGCCGACCCAGCCTGGGCATCAGGGAAGGCTTCCTGGAAGAGGAGTTATAGAAGAGCAAAACAGCCCAGTTTTGGCTGCCATGCAATTCACAGTCTCATCAAGGGCTAGGTGCAGTTACCACATTGATCAGATGAGTAGGATGAGTCCAGCAGACGAAGTGAGACTGAGGCCTGCTCTGAGGATGTGACAGCTGAGAATGGTGGCAGGAAGTGTGTAGTAGGCAAAGGGAATGGTTAGTGCCAAGACCTGGGTGATGGTCATGATCATGGTGTTTTGGGGAAATCCAGCGTCAGAGGGCAGAAGCTAAGACCAGGGGAGGGCAAACAAGGCCAGCAAGAGGAGCTTGGACTTCCTCTTAGGGGAACTGGGGAGCTACAGAAAGTTCTGAACAGAAGAGGGGTCACATTCCTTCAACAAATATTGAACTCATATGTCTGCTGTGTACCAGGGGTACATCAGTAAACAGAATAGATAGAGGTCATGCCCTCCTAGAGCAGGCACTCTAGCTGGGGAGACACAGAATAAGTTAAACAGACGGACTTCCCTGGTGGTCCACTGGTTAAGACGCTGTGCTTCCAATGCAAGGGGCACAAGTTAGATCCCTGGTTGGGGAATTGCCCTGGGATGTGGCGAAAACAAAAACAGAACATGTGGGATGCTGATGAATGTACTGCAGGAAAATTAAGAGGGAAGGGGGATGGGGGCACTAAGGGTGTATGGGTTTTCTTTATTTTTTATCATTTTTTTTTTTTTGACGTGGACCATTTTTTTTTAAGTCTTTATTGAATTTGTTACAATATTACTTTTGTTTTATATTTTGGTTATTTGGACCCCAGGCATGTGGGATCTTAGCTCCCTGACCAGGGATCGAACCCGAACCCCCTGCATTGGAAAGGGAAGTCTTAACCACTGGCTTGCCAAGAAGTCTTGAGTTTGCAGGATCTTTTTGGTCATGCTGCAAGACTTGTAGGATCTTAGTTCCCCAAACAGGGATCAAACCTGGGCCCCGGAAGTGAAAGTGCTGACTCCTAACCACTAACCTGACAGGGAATTCCGGTTTGCAGTTTTAAATATCTCAGAACTATTTAGGAGAGGCTGAGAAGGCCTCTCTAAGGAGCTGACAGTTGAGTAGAGAGCCTGAGCAGAGGACACATGAAAACTGACTTAGTGATAATAGGTTTTAACAGGATTCCTCTGGGGAAGAAGGGTAGACAGATTAGTTTCCTGTGGCTGCTCTCCACAAATGCCCACAAACTTGGTGGCTTAAAACAACAGAAAAATCTCACAATTCTGGAGGCCAGAAATCCCTAATCAAGGTGTCAGCAGGGCCACGGTCCCTCTGGAGGTCCTGGGGGAATTTTTCCCCGGCTCCTAGCTTGTGGTGGCTGCTGACAGCCTTTCAGCTCTTCCATCTACTCCAGTCTCACACTGCCTTATCCCACCCAGTGTCAGTGTCCTTTTGTTCTCTGCCTCTTACGAGGACATTTGTCATTGGAGTTAGACAGCCCAGCCAGATAATCCAGGATGATCTCATCTCAAGATCCTTAATTACATTTGCAAAGACTCCTTCTCCAAGTAAGGTCACATTCTCAGTTTCCAGGTGGTAATACTTTGGTGGACACTTTTTTTTCTTCATTATTTGGCCAGGCGGCATGTGGGATGTTAGTTCCCTCACCAGGGATTGAACCTGCATCCCCTGTATTGGAAGCTCAGAGTCTTAACCACTGGACTTCCAAGGAAGTCCCACAATAGACATATTTTAGTTGGGGGGAGGGGCGGTTATTCAACCTCCTGCAGGGGTAAGAGTGGAAACAGGAAAACCTAGCTCCCATGACCTTCATCTGGGAGTCAGCCAATAGCTGCAATGAAAAAGACACTCCTTAACTGGCCCCGGGGCATCTCTAGCTATGGTTACCGTGGCCGAGACTGCAGAGCTAACCTTTACCTGCTGCCCACGGGGGAGATAGTGTACTTTGTGGCTTCCGTGGCCGTTCTGTACAGTGTGGAGGAGCAGAGGCAGCGGCACTACCTGGGACACAACGATGACATCAAGTGGTGAGGACAGGGAGAAGGGTGCCAAATATCTCCCGCACAGGGCATCGAAGGGGAGGTGGGTGGGGCCAGGTCTTCACTTGGCCTGAATTCAGGCAGAAGTCGGGGGAAAACACCGTGGATTAATTATCAGTACTTCAGATGTCGGTGAATTCACTCTGATAACCTGGACTTTTCACTTCTTTTGAAAACTTCAAGCAGACACACCAGACAGTCCTGCAGTGTGTTGGAATCCTGTGGTGGCAGCCACCCTTTCGATGAGTGTGTTCTCTTGGCCATTTGTGGTTCAGGCTTGAGCCCTATGGGCCCCTGAGTTAGAGGCCAGAGGACTGAGTCTTGCTTCTGAGCCAGGGTACCCAGAGAGTGTTCTCTAATTGTTATTGAAGAACTACATCAATGTTCATTGACTAATTTAGGGGTCCCCAACCTCCAGGATCTAATCCCTGATGATCTGAGATGGAGCTGATGTAATAATAATAGAAATAAAGTGCACAATACATGTAGTGCGCTTGAATTATCCCCAAACCATCTCCCTCTTCCCGGTCTGAAGAATAGTTTTCTTCCACGAAACCAGTCCCGGGGGCCAAAAACGTTGGGGACTGCTGGATTAAAAATAGCTCATTGAGCCCACCCGTGGAATGAATAATCAGGCATCATGACTGGCTGCTGCTGGAGGGGTTCTGGGCTGCTGTCATCCCTGCCCCCAACTCACTCCCTGAGTCTCCTCCACTTGCTCTTCTCTCCTCAGCCTGGCTGTCCACCCTGATATGGTCACCATCGCCACTGGACAGGTGGCAGGCACCACTAAGGAGGGGAAGGTAACAGAGTGAAGCGGGCAGGACCTGGAGGCTGGGATGGAGTTGTGGGGGTGGGGGGTGTCAGGGAGCCAGGCCCCCCAGGTAACTGGCCTCTCTCCTTCCTGCAGCCGCTGCCGCCCCACGTGCGCATCTGGGACTCGGTGTCCCTCTCCACCTTACACGTGCTGGGCCTGGGGGTGTTTGACAGAGCTGTATGCTGTGTGGGCTTTTCTAAATCTGTAAGTCCTGTGCAGGCCTGGCCCTGGGCCCTCTCCTGCCCCTGGTTCCTCTTTGGGTTGGAGGCCACGCCTTCATCGTGACGTCACGGGTTCTGGACACGCCCCCGGCCAAACTCCTGGCCCTCCTGCTCCTCCAGGCTGGGTGCCTGCAGTTGCAGCCTCACCGGCCTTCTCTGGTGACTCAACCGTAAAGAATTCGCTGGCCTATGTGGGTATATGTGGGTTTGATCCCTGAGTCGGGAAGTGGTCAGCCTGCCCCACTATTCTTGCCTGCAAAAGCCCATGGGCAGAGGGGCCTACAGGCTACAGTCTATGGGGTCGCAAGAGTCAGACGCGGCTTAGCAACGAAGCGACAGTAAAACAGCATGTCTGCCCCCAGACAGACTCCGCAATGATCCTTTGTAGATCAGGTAATGCTTTTCACGTTTTCACACCACCTTCCATTCTGGGCTTCCCTGGTGCCTCAGAGGTTAAAGCGTCTGCCTGCAATGCGGGAGACCTGGGTTCGATCCCTGGGTTGGGAAGATCCCCTGGAGAAGGAAATGGCAACCCACTCTAGTACTCTTGTCTGGAGAATCCCATGGACAGAGGAGCTTGGTGGGCTACAGTCCACGGGGTCGCAAAGAGTCGGACACGACTGAGCGACTTCATTTCATCCTGGAAGGATCCTTATCTGTAGGCATTTTAAGCCCTGTGTCTAGCGCAGCGCTGCTCCTAGTACCATCCGGAACATGGGTGTTGGCAGATATGGGGGAGGTAAGCACAAAAATCAAGAGTAAGGCTTTAGTGATTTGTAGAGCAATTTGACATTCCCACACATCCAAGTGTGTGATTGCTGGTTTTTTCCTAAAATCATATTTTACATTTTTATCGCATTTCACCATAGTAGTGGCTGCAGCGAATCAGGGAAATAAAAAACAACTGGTCCTCCCACCTACCGTTTAAAAGCCTCACAGGTTTTCTGAAACCTTTGGAGAAATAAAGCTATTTTGTTGCCGGCAAAATCAAAACTAACCTGTGCTTAACTAAAGATATAAAACAGCAACATTGTCCCAACTTTATTAGTTGTTTAACTTCATAGTCATACAAGTCATTACAGATAAAGAGGCAGGTTAGATGCTCTTAGTGAGAATTCCTGAGGGTGTGCTGGTTGCAGAGAAATTGTTGCTGAGGGGAAATTAGGTGAATTTCTTAGGGACTAGTCATTTCAAAAGGAAAACTATAAACAGCCTTTAAAATGTGTGTGGCCCTGGATGGGGAGTGTATTTTAATGTGTTCCATATGCCTTGGGCCAGGGCCTTTGAAAATCTTAAAACAGGCCTGAGTGGCTAATGCCCCAGTGGGCAAGGTATTGGTGTTGGGGGCAGGGAGGCGGGGTAGACCCAGAGCTGTCTGCCCCTCCCCAATCCTCTCTCCTCTTCCTAGAATGGAGGCAACCTCCTGTGTGCAGTAGATGAATCCAACGATCACGTGCTTTCTGTGTGGGACTGGGCCAAGGAGACCAAGGTGGTGGATGTCAAGGTGAAGTAACCCCCTTGTAACCCCCCCCTTTTTTTTTCAATCCTCATTCCTTGGGGTTCCTCTGTGGCGGCCAGATCTCAGTGTTCATGAGTCCAGAGTCAGACTCACCTCGAAGTCCTGGCTTTGCCATTTGCTAGCAATGTGACTTCAGGCAAGTGGCTTGCCCTCTCGGTGCCTCAGTTGCCTCATCTGTAAAATGGGAGTTATGGTAGCATCTACCCTGTAGGGAAAATTTGGCTTTGATGTTGGGATATGGGGTGGGCAGACCAGGCCTAACAGGAGGACCAGTACAGGGTGGCTGCTGCTGTTTCAGTTGCTCTGTGATGTCTAAGATAGACCTTGACTTGCATCTCTGGCTGGTTTTACAGATGAGGAACCCGAGGCAGAGGGGAGAGCTACTTGCCCAAGGTCACATGCTCATTCTGGGCTGGGGGCAAGAGACCTAGAATGGGGGGCCCATGGTCTGGGGAAGAAGTAGTTGAGAGGCTGGGCTCCCAGTGATTTGATTCCAGACGGAGTCTGGCTGTGTGTCCTTAGGCAAGCGACTTCCCCTCTGAGCTTTACTTTGTCATCTGTAATGGGAAGTACTAATGAGCTTTATCTCATAAGGTGCTGTGGGGTTAAATGAGTTGATGGATGTAAAGGGCTTGGCACGGAGCTTGGTGCAAAGTAAGGGCTCTCCACGTGTCTGCCATTAGGTTGGTGAAGAAAGCAATAAAGCTTCACTGGCCCTGCTTCCTGTGCTTTAGCTTGCCTGTATAGGAGAGATATAGGCAAGTCAGTTGTGCAGGACACAACCCACACAGCTGTATTTAGGGCAGTCCTTCCTGAGATGGGTGTGGTGGTCCTGGTGGCTTTGAGGTCCTCATTCTGAATCTCCTCCACCCCTTAAAGTGCTCCAACGAGGCCGTGCTGGTGGCTACCTTCCACCCCACAGATCCCACCGTGCTCATCACCTGTGGGAAATCCCACATTTACTTTTGGAACCTGGAGGGGGGCAGCCTGAGCAAGCGGCAGGGCCTCTTTGAGGTGAGTGCCAGGGGTCCCAGGACTGGCTGGCCCTGAGGGAGGCTGGCAGGGACCCCCCAGACAGCTGGAGACACCCCACAGGCTGGAATGTGTAGGGATGCTGAGGTATTGCCTGCTGGGGCATCAGTTCCCTTATTCATACCGGGGATGGTCCTCCTCAACTCTTAAGTTTTGAGGATTCAATGGGATGAAGAATATAGCAGCTCCTATCAGATAGTGGATGCTGGGTAAGTGGGTTGCTGTGGTTGTTGATAGTCTGGATAAATAGAGAGGTCGGAGCCTGGTGACCGGGAGAGAGAGAAAAACAGCAGGAACCAGAGGCCCGCCTTTGGTGAGAGTTGGGTCTTCCACCCCAACAGAGGAGGCCCTGAGAATACCAGGCTCAGATGGAGGTGAAATGGAGATATTGAGAAGAAGGTGGGGCAGGGCAGGGAGAGGGACCTAGAGGCGAGGGAAGGAGAGGAGAGGGGTGGGGCAGACGGCAGGGGAAACTGAGGACAGAGACTGGGACAGAAGTCAAGATGAGAGAGAGGAGGGAGGAAGGGAATCTGGGGTGGGGAAGGGAGACAGTGGGGTCAGAAACTCTAGGTGATGTGATGCTCCATGGATGTACACTGGAGACAAGGATGCTCCTCACAGGGCTGCACCTAGAAGCAGGGAGGACGTCCCCCGGACCATGGTCCTGGCTGGTGGTGAGCTCGGGGATGCCACCCGGCTTCAGTGACCCTCTGATACCATCCCCTTCTCCCCCACCTTAGAAATACGAGAAACCGAAGTACGTGCTGTGTGTGACCTTTTTGGAGGGTGGCGATGTGGTCACCGGGGACTCTGGGGGGAACCTCTATGTCTGGGGCAAAGGTCAGTGTCACCCCACCATTTGGTCCCCAACCCAGTCCTCCCTGACTCCCTTTGGCTGTGCCTTCCTTCCTCAGACCCTGCTGGAATGTATGATGTGCATGCGTGCGTGCTAAGTCGCTTCAGTCGTGTCCAACTCTGTGCGACCCTATGGGCTGTAGCCCGCCAGGCTCCTCTGTCCATGGGATTCTCCAGGCAAGAATACTAGAGTGGGTTGCCATGCCCTCCTCCAGGGGATCTTCCCAACCCAGGGGTCCAAACCACTTATCCTACGTCTCCTGCACTGGCAGGCAGGTTCTTACCACTAGCACCACCTGGGAAGCCCTGGGTATGATACAACAGGTTAAATCCTTACTTGACCAAGTCTAATGCCTCCATCAAGGTTCAGCTCTATCCCCACCTGCACGAAATCTTCACGTATCCCTTCCCTTGTCCCCTGCAAACCCCTTGGTGGTGATCAAGTTTGAACTGTAAATGAATGGGTTAACCCAGGTTAGACGGATGGAAAGATGGTTTGTTCCAGACAAAGGAATGAATGAATAAGGCAATGAATGAATGTAGGGGTTGTCCTACTCAGTGAATAGGAGAATGAGTAAATGAATACACTGTCTTTCCAGATGGCTTATTAGAATGGATGGTAGGGTGGTTGGGTGGATGGGACGCCAGGTAGAAGAAAAGGTGAGTGAATGGCTGGATGTGGGAGTGAAAGTTTGAGGTGTTTTCTGGGGTCAGTGTGGGGCAGCTTCCGCCTGCTGACCCCTGCCCCTGGCCACCCCGCAGGTGGGAACCGAATCACGCAGGCAGTGCTGGGTGCCCATGATGGCGGCGTGTTTGGGCTCTGCGCCCTGCGGGACGGGACGCTGGTGTCCGGAGGTGGCCGCGATCGGCGGGTGGTCCTCTGGGGTTCCGACTACAGCAAGCTGCAGGAGGTGGAGGTGAGGAGGGGGAGAGGCTCATACAAAGGTGAGGAATCTCCCACCAGGGCACCAGGGCTCCTAGCACTAGACCCTGCTCTCCCAGCCTGTGTCCCCCGTCCCCACCCTGCCCTCACCTCTGTTGTTGCTGTTCAGCCGCTAAGTTGCATCCAACTCTTTGCGACCCCATGGACTGCACCATGCCAGGCTTCCCTGTCCGTCACTATCTCCTGGAGTTGCCCAAGTTCATGTCCATTGAATCGTTGGTGCTATCCAGCCATCTCACCCCCCACCTCTATGTGTGTTCTAAACATCTGCCCACCGCCACCCCCCTCCAGGTCCCTGAGGACTTCGGCCCTGTGCGCACCGTGGCCGAGGGCCGGGGAGACACGCTGTACGTGGGGACCACCCGCAACTCCATCCTGCAGGGCTCTGTCCACACCGGCTTCTCGCTGCTGGTCCAGGTGAGCATCTCTTCTGCACCTGCCCCGCTCCGACCCTACCTGCCTCTCTTCTCTCCTCTGCACCATTCACTTCTCTCTTACCACTCCCATTTCTCCTCACCTCTCTGCCCCATTCCTTATCCTCTGGCCTAGTTAACACCTCTTACCTTCCTTTTACCTGCTTGTGACCTATAACCCCACCCCTGCCCTAAGACTCCTGCCCCAGAACACCCCATGGCCCAGCAGTGGGTTAACTGGTAGCACAGCAGGGGCTTTTTAGGACCTTGCTCCAGCTATGCTGCCCCCTGCTGGTCAGGGCAGTGTGCTGTTTCTGTAAGTGCCCTGGCAGGTTGTCCCACAGGCCCCGGGCCACACACCTTGCAGGTCTCTGGCTCCAGGGCTCAGGAAAGCCCTCCTCAGACGCCCATGCCTCCCTCCTCCCACAACCCTACCCCACATCCAGTTTAAAGAGCCCAGCTACCAAGTGGTGGTCTAGAAGGATGGCTTAGAATATGAATTCTGAAAAAAAAAAAAAGAATATGAATTCTGGGGAGTGACTGCCTGGGGGTGAAAGGCAACCCTGTCGCTCACTCGCTGTGTGATATGAGGCAAATGAGTAACTTCTCTGTGCCTTTATGCGAGAGAGTAACACAACTGATCTCACAGGGTTTTATAAGGATTCCGTGAGTCAATTCATATACAGCATTTTGAATGATGCCGGGCACAGAGTAAGTGCACAAAGAGTCTTGGCCAAAACTGCTCCTTGCCGAGACTTCCCTAGTAGTCCAGTGGTTAAGACTCTGACCTTCCATTGTAGAGGGCATGGACAGGTTCGATCCCTGGTCTGGGAACTAAGATCCCCCATGATGCATGGCATGGCCAAAAAGAGAAAAAAAAAAAAAAAAGTTCCTTGTTCAGTGGTTTTCCCCTTCCTTCATTCCCGACATGCATTTTCCCTCTTACAAGGTGGCTGAGATCCATGCAACTGAGTTTATATTCCCCCTTCTGGCTCTTTGGGGCTTTCCCAGTGGCCCCGTAGTAAAGAATCTGCCTGCATCACAGGAGACATGGGTTCAATTCCTGGTTCAGGAAGATAGATCCTCTGGAGAAGGAAATGACAACCCACTCCAGTGTTCTTGCCTCGGAAATCCCATGGACAGGAGCCTGGTGGGCTAGAGTGCATGGGGTCACAAAGAGCTGGACGTGACTGAGTGACTCAGCACACACGTGTGTGAAGAAGATGAAGAAAAACAAGGGCTAGAGAGATTTCTTAGGTGTCCCAAGGCCAGAAGGGACCTTAAAGACCCCTAGTAATAGCATCAATGTTTTACAATATTAGTTATACATATTTTTAAATGTTTTATTCTTTTGGCCACACTGGGCCACTTGTGGGATCTTAATTCCCCCAACCAGGGATTGAACCTGTGCCCTTGAGCAGTGAAAGCGGAGTCCTAACCACTGGACCACCAGGGAATTCCCAAGTTATATATGATTAGTATATTACTAGAATTGTATTATTTAGCATTGATCATTATGCTGCTATCAATAATTACACTTCTGTTGATTATCATAGTTAATTATTTTAATACTATATTAATAGGATATGTTATTATTACCAATAATAGTCAGCCACTTTCATTTGATGAGCAGTTTGTACCAGCCTCATCCATCTTCCTTGTATTTGCACTTTCCATCCACAATTTGAGTAAGCAGAATGCCATGAGACACATACAGTGATTGGACCCATTTTACAGAAGATGAAACCAAGGCTTCAAGGAGAAGTCACCTGCGCAGGTGACTGCCATAGTCAATAAGTGAGATGTGGTCAGACACCAGGCTGAGTACCCTCCATGGTTTCCCACAACCTTCTGGGCACCATCTGACTCCTAAGATCAAGCTCCTACGCACCATGTCTCTTGCTTCTCATTGTGCAAACTGGAAAGCAGAGGTCTGAGGGGAGGGGGCACATTTGCCTGGAGCCCCCCACTGGGGCAGGGATCTGCCCAATCATTGCCTCCTTCAGATACCCTGGGCAAAGCGTCGTCCCTGGGTCACCTGTGGGGAGAGTGTGTTGCTGAGGCTGGTCCAGCACTTCTTTCTGGCATCAGAGGTGGGGGATGCGGAGGAAAGATCTGGATCGGTGATCTCCATGCTATAACCTCTCCTTCCTGCCAGGGCCACATGGAAGAGCTGTGGGGCCTGGCCACACATCCCAGCCGGGCACAGTTTGTGACGTGCGGGCAGGATAAGCTGGTGCATCTGTGGAGTGTGGAGTCCCACCAGCCCCTGTGGAGTAGGACCATCGAGGTAAGGGGCTGGGGGACTTGATACACCCTTCTAACAGGACCACCTGTCTCAGTGTGTCAGGGATCAAACAGGAACCACACCCAGTGTCTTTCAGCAGAAGGAGATTTAATGCAGGGAACTGAGTGCTTACAAACTCACTTGGGAGGGCTGGGGGGAGTGAGTTCTTGACCGGAAGGAAGCCTAGAACAACACCCCAGACCTGACGTACCTGAGGAGCTGCTGCCTCTTCCACAGTCAGGAAGGTGGGGAGTCAGGAACCACTGGGTTCAAGAAAATGCTGTCCTCATAACTGCGATCCAGGAATCAGGATGCTGTGGTCACTCGAGTGTTGGCTCGAGAGCTATACTGTCTAGTACATGAGGCTATTCCAACTTAAATTAACTTTAAATGTAAGAGTGAAAGGTTCAGTTTCTCCTTTGCACTAACTACATTCCAAACATGTGACTGCATGTGTGTGTACATGCTCAGTTGCTCAGTCATGTCCAACTCCCCTGTCCATGGAATTCTTCAGCCAAGAATATTGGAGTGGGTTGCCATTTCCTTCTCCAGGGGATCTTCCCGACCTAGGGATCGAACCTGCATCTCCTGTGTCTCCTGCATTGCAGGTGGATTCTTTACCTGCTGAGCCAAAACATGCGGCTAGTTGCTACCAAATTGTCAAGTGCAGATACAGAACATCTCCATCATCGTAGAAAGACAGTGTCTAGCAAGACAGTGGGGAGATCTAGAGTGATCAGTGCTGGCTATATTTGCACTGACCAGAAGCAGATCCTCTGTGCCGTTGCCTTTCAAGGCTAGTGACTGCTCAGCTGCACAGCAAATGTTTTCACAACCTAACTGATCAGCGGAAGTGGCAGAGTGGGGCCTCTACTTTGCGTCTTCCAGAGCCCACAGCAGTGTAACTGATTGTTGGATGCAAATCACAGCTGACCCTAGCCGCATGGGCTTCTGGGCAATGTAGTTTTTAAGCTCCCCTGCCTGTGCAGTATGGGAGAGTAGAAAGTCAGTTGTCATAGTCTTCACACCACCTTTTGAGGTTTTGCTCTAGGAATCCAGGGTTACCTGTGATCCTGGAACACCTGATGGCCTTTCAACTTATAGGAGTCAGGGATGGTGTGTCCTAGAAATTACTGGGGCCATATGTAATGATCCTCACCTTGGCTGCTAACTGAACACCTGCTATAAGCCAGGTTCCATGTTCAGCACAGCAGTTCTCTAGCCAGGGCATCAGAACCACCTGAGATGTCAGAAACAAAGAATCGAATCGTGAGCTCCAAGCACAGGAAGTCTGATTCAAGAAGTCTGAGTTTGGTCCCAGATTCTGCAGATTGTAACAAGCTCCCTTAGGCTATTCTGATTCAGGCAGTCTCCCTACCATGCTTGAAACTACCTTAGCACTTTACCCACATCATCTTTTTTTTAAGTTTGTATTGGGGTATAGCCAGTTAATAATGCTGTGGTAGATTCAGGTGAACAGTGAAGGGACTCAGCCATACGTATCCATGTATCCAATCTCCCCCAAACCTAGCTCCCATCCAGGCTGGCAGATAACATCATCTTTTTAACCGCTTCCGCCCCCAACCTCCACAAGGCAGTAGGAATGATGGATCCTCACTTGGAAACAGGCCCAGAAAGGTAAAATCATCAACAAGTGTAATTATGATCATGCTGCTGCTGCTAAGTCGCTTCAGTCGTGTCCGACTCTGTGCGACCCCATAAAACGGCAGCCCACCAGGCTCCCCCGTCCCTGGGATTCTCCTGGCAAGAACACTGGAGTGGGTTGCCATTTCCTTCTCCAATGCATGAAAGTGAAAAGTGAAAATGAAGTCACTCAGTTGTGTCCGACTGTTAGCGACCCCATGGACTGCAGCCCACCAGGCTCCTCCACCCATGGGATTTTCCAGGCAAGAGTACTAGAGTGGGGTGCCATTTCCTTCTCCAATGCATGAAAGTGAAAAGTGAAAGTGAAGTCGCTCAGTCGTGTCCGACTGTTAGCGACCCCATGGACTGCAGCCTACCAGGCTCCTCCGTCCATGGGATTTTCCAGGCAAGAGCACTGGAGTGGGGTGCCATTGCCTTCCCCAAATTACGATCATAGGTGACCTTTATTGAGTGCTTCCTGTGGGCCATCTTGCTTACCATTCTCAGGGCTTTACACCTTGCATATAACAGTCCTGGGAAGTGTGTGTGTTTATGTTCTCCATTTGAGACAACCACAGCCAAAGTGGAGAAACCTATTTGATGTCACATACTAGGAAGTGTCAGAGCCACTGTTTGAAGCCAGGTCTGATTCCATGGTGTTCTGTTGCCTGTAAATCAACCAAATCCCCCCCATACCCACACCCCAATTAAATATTTTTTTGCTAGAGATAAAGATGCGGGGAAACAGGCACTCAGACACAGCTGGTATAATTATAAGCTGATATAATTTTATGGCAATCAGATTGACACGATATATCAAAAGTCTTAGGAATGTGGACAGTCTTGATCCCAACAGTCTCATGTCTAAAAAAGTCCCTAAGGAGATCATCTTGGGTGAATAAAACTGTGGGAATTTAGAACAGGAGTGATAAAGGATCCAGAGTCCACAGTGATAGGAGGAATGTTTTCTGTTCGAGCCAACATGTTAAAGGGAAGGAGAGTGTTTTCTAAGTGCGGCAGGGGGTTACCAGAGGGCAGCAGAGGGAAGTGAGAGCCCTTAAGCAGGCTCCGAGGCCGGGAAGGTGGGCCAGATGGACGGGGACCCCAGCTTCCAGCCCCGTTTCTTCTCTCCCTCCTCAGGATCCTGCCCGCTCTGCCGGCTTCCACCCCAGTGGCTCTGTCCTGGCCATCGGCACAGTGACTGGCAGGTAACACTGATGGGCATTTGGGGTGGGCTTCTGTGCTCCCCCCAGGAACTATCCCTTGATTCCCCCCTCCTTCCCTATTGCCCCAAAGCCTACAGAGAACGGTAATTAGGTCCCAGCTGGTTGCCAGGACTTGATCTCCCATCATTCCTCTTTGGGAGTCCGCTTTCTCCCACGTCTTTCTGGGGTCCCTCCCTCAAGGCCCCCACAGATTGCCACCCCTCTCTACCAGATCAGCTCACCCCTCCTCCCCCCACCACGCCTTCTCCTTAAAGATGGCTGCTGCTGGACACGGAGACCCATGACCTGGTGGCCATCCATACTGATGGGAATGAACAGATCTCAGTGGTCAGCTTCTCTCCCGGTAAGGAACGCGACTGGGGATGCTGGAGAGGCAGGGCCTGGGAACAGAAAAGCTGGTTTACAGGCAGGAGGAAGGGTTGGAGCCTGTGTGGCGCCGGCCTAAGGGTGGGGCCAGGACTGTGGTAGGGATGGAGCTCGGGACTACTGAGTTGTCTGGGATAGTGGGGGGGCTGAATCTGAGAGAGGAGGGGGTAGAACCTGGGTGCTTCCTCATAGCCCCCTCCCCCTCCCCCAGACGGGGCGTACCTGGCCGTGGGCTCCCACGACAACTTGGTGTACGTGTACACGGTGGACCAAGGCGGCCGCAAGGTCAGCCGCTTGGGCAAGTGCTCGGTGAGTGGGCCATGGCCCCCAGCCCGCGCCGCCACCCCGTCCGGGGGGTGCAGGATTAACCAGTTTTCTACCTCAAGGGAGCGCAGCTTCAACACTCAACTGACTGCCCTGATTACGTCTAGGAGTCTTAGCTGGGCACACACACATTTACCCTCTCCTGTGTTTTAAGCCGGCCCTTTGTGTAGCCCCGCCCCTCACATTCTAAGCCCGCCCCTTCGTGTAGCCCCGCCCCTCACGTTCTAAACACACCCTCTGTGTTATAGCCCAGCTCCTTGCATTCAAAGCCCGCCCCCTCTGTGTCTAGCTCGGCCCACTTGTTCTAAACTCCCCATGTGTTCGAAGCCCTCCTTGTCTAGCCCTGCCCATCACGGTCTGCCCCTGCCCATGGTAGTCTGGCCCCACACTCCAAAGGCTTGTGTACCCTTCCTCTAGACCCCTCGTGTTTTCACTCTACCTCCATATTTTGCCTTCCCCCCATCCTGGGCGGATCCTGCCCTCTCCAGCTCTAACCCATCCCTTCCCTCCCCTGCAGGGCCATTCCAGTTTTATCACCCACCTGGATTGGGCCCAGGACAGCAGCTGCTTTGTCACCAACTCTGGGGACTACGAGATTCTGTACTGTGAGTTCTCTGAAACCCAAAGGCACGCCTCCCTCAGCCTCTCCACTGCAGCATGTGCGATTTGCATAGCCTTCCCTGGGTTCTGGCAGAAAACGCAGTGCATTCAAGTCCCTCTCCTTTGGCTGGTGTATTCAGGGGCTGATCTATTGGGCTGGTCTCCTGACTTCTGGTTTCCTCCCTGGTGGACCCAGCTTTTAACCAATTCCTCCCCTCCCTGTTTGGATGGGTTGGGTACAGGTTTCTAAGCAGATACCCTTGCTCTGGCCTTAGGGTGTCATCATCTCCCAGGATCTAGTCCCCTCAGCCAGCCTGAAGAGGTAGAATAAGCCCTGGGACCTTAACCTCCTGTCTCGGACCTCAGTGTCCACTGTCTGTGAAATGGGTGTGTTGTCAGTAGTTCTTTATGCTCTGAATATCTCTCCTCCATTTTCTGCCCCAGGGGATTCATCTACCTGTAAGCAGATCACTACTGCTGAAACTGTGAGGAATGTGGAATGGGCCACGGCTACTTGTGTCTTAGGGTTTGGGGTGTTTGGTAAGTTGTGGAATGGACAGAGTCTTGCTGAGGACAGGAGTTCTGAGAAATATCCCTGACTGGTGGTTTTTGCAGCCTCTTATTACCAGGCTGGGAAACTCATTCCTTTACCCATGTGAGCAGACATATTTGTGTCAGAGGAAAGAGGAGGGTGAGATGACTGTTCAAGGTAGCTGTAGTGAAATGAGAACAAATGAGGGGTGGCGCCTGGCTCAGAGAGATTTGCACGGCCTGTGTCCCAGGCATGAGTTCATTCAGGCATTAACGTACTCAACACATACTCCCTGAGCACCTCTCTGCACAGCTGGGCAGTGCCGAGACCCAGTGGTGACCGTGACAGCCCTGGCCTTGCCATCGTGGGACTCACAATCCAGTGGGCAAGATAGACCTGTCCCCAGACAACCCAGAATAGATCAGTCGGAGGCAGGGAACTCCAGAGAGGACATCTGGCCCCAGTCTAGGAGGGAGTCAGGGAGGACTTCCTGGAGGAAGGGACGTCCAAATTGGGCCCTGCAGGATGAGGAGTTACATTCCAGTGTGGTGAAGAAGGAAAGCAAAGGGAATAATAGCCATGTGTAAAAGCCCAGAGGTGACAGAGCTTACTATTTGGAGAAATGCAAGAAGGCAGGATGGCTAAGTCATTGCAGAGTTCAAGGGAAACACTGGTGAGGGCAAGGCTGGAGCAGTGTGAGGGGCCTGGCAGAGCACAGGGGTCATGGTGAGAAGCCTGGACAGTGGAAGGGTTTTTGTTTTGTTTGGGCCACGTTGTGTGGCTTATGGGATCTTTGTTCCTCAACCAGGGCTTGAACTCAGGCCCTTGGCAGTGACAGCATGGAGTGCTAACCACTGGGTCACCAGGGAATTCCCCATGAGAAGGTTTTGAATGATGGAAGATAGGGTCAGATACATATTTCCAAAAGATTATTCCAACTCTCATCCCTGGCTAGAGACAGGCTAGATGAGAGGAAGGCAGGGAGGCTGCAGCTGGGGCCTGCTCGCCTTGGGGTTTCCTGGCCCCAACTGACATCTTACCATCACCACTCACCCCCAATCTTTTCCTCAGGGATCTGGTCCGAGGGAGCGGATGGTACTGACATCAATGCTGTGGCCCGCTCCCATGATGGGAAGTTGCTGGCTTCAGCTGATGACTTTGGCAAAGTCCACCTGTTCAGCTACCCCTGCTGTCAGCCTCGAGTGAGTCCCTGTGGGGGCTGGCAGGGTGGAGGTATCAAGCAGCCCTTTCCGGATCTCAGTTTCCCATCTATACAAAGAGGGCAGTGACTGGATCCCAAAGGCCTTTCTTAACTTGAAACTTGACAAATTTCTGAGTCTGTAGTGCTAAAGCCCTGAGCATCTGCATTATGAAACCTTTGGTTCTGTTATCCTGTTAACTCAAGAAATATTTATTGAGTACCTACTATACACTGGGGCACACGGAATACAGCAGTGGACAAGACAGGTGACTCCTTTTCTTTCCTTCTTCCCCTATCACAGGCCCTCAGCCACAAATATGGCGGACACAGCAGCCATGTGACAAACGTGGCCTTCTTGTGGGATGACAGCATGGCCCTAACCACGGGGGGCAAGGACACCAGCGTGCTACAGTGGCGGGTGGTCTGAACTGAGGAGGGTGGGGTTCCTAGGAACATGGGGCCCAGGTAGAGTCAGGTGGTGAGGCTGCAATTTTATTTTCGGGAGATGTCTATTGCCGAGTAGAGTAATATATACCCAGAGTATGTCTATAGCAAAGGGGGTTATGGGGGTGGGTGGGTGGACTGACAGAAGTCTCTATTTATCAGGGTGGGAAGAGGGGTCACATTGATTTGGGGGAGCCATTAGAGTGTTTGGTTCAGAGTGTTTTTTAAGTTTATTATTTTATATCATCCAGAAATAAAAACATGTGCACTAAGGTAGAGTTTCAGGGTCTGTGTATGGGCGTATCCATAGATTGAGTGTGTCTATAAGTATGTGTGCGTGTATTAGTGTTTGTGATGAGAGACCATTATTAGGTCTTAATTGGTCTTTAAGCTTGATAGAAACCAAGCTAGCTCTAACTTAAGCCAAAGGAGTACCCAGTTGGCCGACATACCCAAACAAGGAAAGGCAGTTGTCCCCTCTGGCTTTCAGGACCCATGAACCAAGGGTTTGAGGGCAATCAAGGTATTCCATACCTTCTCTGATCTTCTGCAAGCCAGCATTTTCCTCTGGGAACAGTAGTCTCCACTCAACAGAAGGATGGCACTCGGCAGCTTGAACCCCAAGCCCAAAAATCCCAGAGAAGGGCTATGATTGGCCCATCTGCAAATCAATCAACTTGGACTGTTGGTTGGTGTACTGTGATTGGCTAGTTCCACTTATTTGCCGACCAGTCCTGGACCAATGATTGTGACCAGGAAGATGGAATCATTAAAAACATGGAAGCCTCATTTGAACCATAGGGTTGAAATAGGGCAAGGAAAGTTTTCAGAGAAGTGGAGTGATGACACTATAGAGATCTGGTGGATGAGGTATGAGCGTTCTGCATTACAAAAGACAGAAACCTAATTTCATCCAGCAGAAACAATAAGAGGCAATTGCCAGGTCGTGAAACTGAGTAGTCCAGGAGGGGTCTAGCTGGACTGTGGTAATTGGGTTTCTCCCATCCGGGATTTCTCAATTTTTTTAATCTGTAATCTTGAGCAAATTTTGAACTTTAACCTTTTACTGATGTGTTGATACGTTACATTCAGAAAAGTACCCTCATCATAAATGTACAAAAACAAACGGATCCCATCCATGCAGCCATCTCCCAGGTGATGACATAGAACATCCCCAGCCTCCAGAAAGCCCCCTTGAGTCCCTTCCTAGACCTTGCTCCCCTCTCCCCTCAATAATCACTACCCTACTCCTCACACCATAGAACACTTTTACCCATTTTTGAACTTTAAATCAGAGGTCAGCAAACTTTCCAGAAAGGGCCAGTTAGTAAATATTTTAGACTTAAGAAGCCACCCAGTCTCTGTCCCAAGTAACTCTGACCTTGGCCGTGTGAAAGTGACCACAGACAACACGTGAATGAATGAGCTTGGCAGTGTTCAAATAAAGCTATTTATGGATACTGAAACTTGAGTTCCGCAACATTTTTGCTGTGTCATGAGATACCATTGTTTTAGTCTCATTGTGTTTAGAAGTGTGAAACCATCTTAGCTCATGGGCCATACAAAGATGGGCAGTAGATACAATTTGGTCCACAGTGGTACTGATAGTTTGCCCACTTTTGCTTTAAATCAGAGCGTATGAACTTAAATCAGAGAGTATGAGCTTCCCTGGAGGCTTAGAGGTTAAAGCGTCTGCCTGCAATGCAGTGAGACCTGGGTTCAATCCCTGGGTTGGGAAGATCACCTGGAGAAGGCAATGGCAACCCACTCCAGTATTCTTGCCTGGAGAATCCCATGGATGGAGGAGACTGGTGGGCTACAGTCCACGGGGTTGCAAAGAGGCAGACATGACTGAGAGACTTCACTTTCATGAACTCTTTTGGGATCTGGCTTCTCCCCTGGAGCGGAGTTCTCAACCTCTCAAGGCCTCAGTCTCCTGGTGTATAAAATAGAAGTTAATAATAGCACCTGCCCCCTAGGGGTGCTGTGAAAATGACTTAAATACCTGCGGCAAGCTTAGGACAGGGCCTGACACATAAAAAGCCTTCTAGAAATGTTGGCTGATTATTTTTACACTTGAGAACACAGACACCGTGACTGCAGGCATTCTGCCAGGCCACATGATAACAAAGGCAGAGGAAGTCTTTCCCTCATAGTGTTCCTGTCTCCAGGGGAATCAGATTGGCTCAGCTTGGATCCTGTGCCCAGTCTCTATGGCCTAGGGCAGCAGTCCCTAACCTTTTTGGCACTAGGGGACTGACTTTGTGGAAGACAATTTTTCCACGGACCAGGGTAGGGGGGTGGTTTGGAGATGATTCAGGTGCATTACGTTTACTGTGCATTTTATTATTACATCAGCTCCACCTCAGATCATCAGGCATTAGATCCCAGAGGTTGGGGATCCCTGGCCTAGGGGCTAGGGTCATGTGATTGGCCAGGCCTGGGTCATTTGCTCATCTCTTTGCTTAGGAAGGGGTTGATGTATGATACTTGGGACTGACAGCACCTACACCTCATGGAATGGCAGGGGAGTTCTTTCAGAGGAAGGGAGGTGGGGAAACACATGAGCAGGAGATGGAGATTACCAGCCACCTCAGCCTATTTACGTCAAGGTGAGTGACACACCGGAGGGCAGGGTCAGCAACGTTTCTGGGAGTTTGAAGACCCCTATTTCCAGTATCCATTGTTTCCGCACAAAGCTTTTCAAAGTTTAATGGTTTAGCAGGACTTCCCTGGTGGTCTAGTAGCTAGGACTTTATGTTTCCAATGGTGGGGGCCTGGGTTTGATGCCTGGTCGGGGAATTAGACACTATATGCTGCAACTAAGGTCCAGTGTGGCCGAATAATTAAAAATAAAATACTTTCTTAAAAAAAGGGTTCAAAGGAGAGTTAAAAGAACTTAATTGCTTAAAACACAACCATTTTGCTATGACTTATGGTTTGGTGTTAGCCATTCACACATGATGAAAGTTTGGATTGTGTCCATCTTCTGCTATTGTGAATAATGCTGTGATAAATATTTACACGCATGCATGCGTGCTAAGTTGCTTCAGTTACATTTGACTTTTTATGACCCTATGGACTGTAGCCCATACGGCTCCTCTGTCCATGGGATTCTCCAGGCAAGACTACTGGAGTTGTTATGCCCTCCTCCAGGGGATCTTCTTGACCCAGGGATTGAACCCATGTCTCTTACATCTCCTGTGTTGGCAGGCGTGCTCTTTACTACTACCACCACCTGGGAAGCCCAGACATTAGTATACAAGATGTTATTTGGACATGTTTTCATTTCTCTTGGGTATATACCTAGGTGTAGAATTACTGGGCCATATGTCAATTCTATGTTTAACTTTTTGAGAAACCTCTGTGTGTATGCGGTTTTACTTAAACAATTCTGAAATAACTATAGACTCAGGAAGTTGCCAACATAGTACAGAGAGGTCCTCTATACCCTTCATCCAGTCTCCCTCCAGTGGTAACATCTTATGCAACTATACTACACTGTCAAACTTGGAAACTGGCCCTGGTGAATCTGCAGACGTTATTCAGATTTAACCTGTTTTATACGTCTTCTTGTGTGTATGTGTGTGTGCAGTTTTATCACATGTATGGATTTTTTTCAGGAGGATTCGAGAAAGGGTTATAAATTCCCTTTTGTTTCTGCAGTATTTCCAAATTATACTTGCTGTTTATATATAAGTATGTTTGCTCTCTGGTCTTTGGCTAGTTAACAAGCCCTAATAAGTACAATGAGTTCTGTCATCTGGGCTGAACATACTTCAGGTATGGGACAATATTCTAAAGAAGTCCTTAAATTAGTGATAGGATACCCTGCTTGATAACATCTAGTTTCAGTTTTGAAGTAGTATATTAGTCAAAGAAAACCCCAGAGAAACAGAGCCAGTGGGGTTTATATATTATAAGGAATTGGTTCACTCAATTGTGGAAACTGACAAGTCCCAAGATCTGTTGGGTCAATCAGCAAACTGGAGAACTAGCAGAGGCAGAGAGGCAGTTTCCAGTCTGAGTTATTCTCATGAAGTGCTTAGAATGGTACTTTGACTGTAGTAAGTGGTCATTAAATGTTAGCTGCCCTTATTTTCCCCTCGTTTTTGATCTTCCTTTTTAAGCCAACATCTCCTGTCCCCATCTCTTATCTCCAGCCACTTGCATCGCCAGTCCTTTCCCTTCCCTGTGACATTTCATGCCTCTGAGCTTCAGCACATGCTGTTCCTTCCCTGCTAGTGCACCCTTCTGAACTTGTCCATCCAGAAAACTCCCATTCGATAGGCAGAGCCCAGCAATCATATCCCGACTCCAGACCCCTAGGTTTTCGATCAAACTCTTCTTTCCTGGGGTCAAAGTCTCCTTTCGTGTCCTCCAGCTTTTTGACCCTTCCCTACTGTCCAAGTTCTAGGGAAGGAAGTGGTCCAGCTCCATCAAAGCATCCCTTTCCCTGGGTCTTGGTGCTCTGGCGCCCCCTCGTGCCCAGCCTCAGACCTGCGTGGAAAAATATGCCTAGAAAGTTCTGGGAGAATAGTGCAGGTGCTGGGAAAGATTGAAGGCCGGAGAAGAAGAGGACGACAAAGGATGAGATGTTTGGATGGCATCACCGACTCAATGGACACGAGTTTGGGTAAGGTCCGGGAGTTGGTGATGGACAGGGAGGCCTGGCGTGCTGCAGTTCATAGTGTCGCAAAGAGTCGGACACGACTGAGCGACTGAATTGAACTGAACTGAGTGCAGGTGATTCTCCACAGTGCACCCAAGGGGTCACTCTCAGCCTTTCTCCTCCAGCTATGGGTACTGTGAGAGTGCCCTGTGTGGACTCCATGCATGAGAGTCCATTGGTTGGGTTCTTCCCGTTACAAGCGCTGACAGGAAATCTGAAGGTCAGAAGTGGGGGAGGAGGTTGGAGTATTTATTTTCCAGGCCTCTCTCTGCATCCCTGCAGTTTTGCCTGTGGCTGTGTTCTCTGTCTAGAGCTATAGCTCCTCTTGTGGCTCAGACGGTAAAGAACCTGCCTGCAGTGTGGGAGACCTGGATTCAGTCTCTGAGTCAGGAAAATCCCCCAGAGAAGAGAATGGCAATCCCATGGACAGAGGAGTCTGCCAGGTTACAGCCCACAGGGTGGCAAAGAGTTGGTGCTACTGAAGCTATTCAGTGCACAAGCTCTCTGAATGGCTACCTGTTTCCTGCCAGGGTCCTAACTGAATCACATTATAAACTTAGGGTGAGTCCATGAGAGAAAGGGACCCTCACCCATCAGGGCATCTCAGAGTTTCTCTTTAGAAGGACCTTGGGGTGGCCAAGGAGCTGATGGGAGGACTTGTCTGAAAGCTTTACATGGGGTTATTTGTGGAGAGGGGCTAAATTCTTCATGACACTTTCATTGGTATGTCTCTCAGCCTGTCCCCTTGAGGGAGGGTGGAAGGAAAAAGCTTTTATTCCTGTGTGCATTGCAGGTCACTTGGGTATTTGGTTAAGTCTTACTTTCTATTTGCCTCCAGAGCCCCGAGAGGAAAGGAGTATTTTTTTTTTAGAACTGTTTCATTTCATTTCTATGAAGTTCTAGAACAGGCAACACTCATTTCCAGTAAAAAAAAAAAAAAAAAAAAAAAAAGAAAAAGGCATGGAGTGTCTCTGGGGGTAAAGTAGAGAGTGAGTGCCCTGGAAGGGAGCAAAAAACCCAAACAAAACAGTGGTCGCTGGTGATGGAAATGTTTATGTTTTAATTTGGACAACTTATTGGGCTTCTCCCTTAAGATCCCGGCATTTTTATTCTCAAAATAAACAGGGATTTCCCCGGTGGTCCAGTTGTTAAAAATCATCCTTCCAGTGCAGGGGAAGCAGGTTCCATGCCTGGTCAGGGAACTAGGATCCCACGTGCCATGAGGCAACCAAGTCAGCGCACCTCAACTAGAGAAGCCCTCATGCCACAGTGGAGACCCAGAGCAGCCAAAATAGTAATTATCATTGTGTGTGTGTGTGTGTGTGAGAGAGAGAGAGAGAGAGTGTGTGTGCGTGTGTGTGTGTGCTCACACATGCATGCTCAGTCATGTCTGAGTCTGCGACCCCATGGGCTGTAGCCTGCCAGCCTCCCCTGTCCATGGAATTTTCCAGGCAAGAATACCGGAGTGAGTTACTATTTCCTTCTGCAGGGGATCTTCCCCACCCAGGGATCAAACCCTTGTCTCTTGCATCTCTGGCATTGGCAGATGGGTTCTTTACCAGCTGAGCCACTGAGGAAGCCCCAATAAATATTATAATTATAATAAAAGAATAATAAATAAACAAAAAAGAATTTTCAAGCCCAATAGCTGTCACTCCCCCCCCCTCCCCCGCAACCCACACTGTGCCAGGTCTTAGTTGCGAATTATGGGATCTAGTTCCCTGACCAGAGATCGAACCCAGGCTCCCTGCATTGGGAGCTCAGAGTCTTAGCCGCTGGACCACCAAGGAAGTTCTAGCTGTCACTTTTTCTAAAAAAAAAATTTAGAGAATTTTGAAATTATTTTTTATTAGTTGTCACTTTTGAGTGTTACATCCCAGGTCTGTCCAAAGTGCTTTGCCTAAGAATGGATCAGTTTATGAAGGACATGATGATAACATAAAAATCAGCAAATATTTTTGCAGCACTTAACATTCATGTATTTACTCCTTGAAAGCAACGTGTATTGCACATGTATCTGTAGTAAAGTAACCCAACAGAAAAATGACACTCCTCCTAGTGGGAAGGCAGATATTTAGAAAAACAACAACGAAAAAAGTGGAATACACAGACTGTTAGGACCCTTTCTATGGGGAAAAGCAAATAAAACAGGGAGAAAGGAGGTCGTGGGGGGGGGGGAGTCATGTTTTACAGACTTTATAGTATGACGTCCTCTTGATAAAAGGACTATGAAAGACCACATGATCAGAAGAGGAAACGGAGGCACACAGAGGTCACCAGCCTAAGTCTGGCGAAGAGGCACGGCTGGAGCTGGAAAACCCAAGAGAGATTCCTTCCAGGGGTGGCCCTGACCATGGGCATGGGGACCTAACAGACCCCTCATTCTCTCCGTTGGGGAAGTGGGAGTGCAATGACCAAAAAGTTAATGAATGACTTAGATCTGGGGTCTCCCTAAACCCCCGTCCCCCACCTCCCCATAGCTTAAGGCTTGATCTAGTTGGAGTGCGGGGGTTGGAGGGAGGGTAAGCAAAGGAATTTATGAGATGGAGGCTTCCAGGCTGGGGACGTTGAAGGACTCGGGGGTGTTTCACCAGCAGGTGAGGTTTCTCCAGAGCTGGAAGGCTTTAGTGGGGTGAAGGGGTTAAGGGGGAGCGACAATGGAGGGGTTAACGGGGGCGGGCCCGGTCGGGGCGGGGCGGGGCCTCGGCTGGTGGCTCTGGCCCGGGGCCGGGAGGAGTCACCGCCGGGTCCCTGCGCCGCCGCGGAGCCCGGATCCCCCAGCCGCAGGGAGAGGCGCCGCCCGCCCCGTCCAGCCGCCACGCGCAGGTAGGCGCCGGTTCCTCCCGGGTCCGTGCAGGTCCCGCGGCCGCCAGCGACCGCTCCTCCCCGCGCGCGTCGCGGGCTCTGCGTCCCCGCGTCCGTCCGCTGCCTCAGTCTCCCGCGTGGCCTCGGTCCCCGCCCCTCTCTGGGGCTGGCTCTCCTTGCGTCTCCGCGACTGACTTTGTCTCTGGGTCTGTCTCCGTCTCTCCGTCGGTCTCTGATGTCTCTCTGGATCTGCGGTCCCGCTCCCTCTGCCCGTGTCTCTCCTTAGCCATCTCGATGTCTCTGTGTCGATATCTTTTATCTCTGCCCCTCCGTCTCTTCCACTCCGTTTGCCTGTATCCCTGGGTCTTGATGAACTCTGTCTATACGGATCTCTCTGCCTCCGTCTCCCCGTTTCTGGGCATCTCTTTGCCTTTTTTCTTCCTGTCTCGCTATCTCTCTGTATGACTCTGTCTCTGTCTCCACGTATCTTAGACTCGGTTCTGGCAACTTCACTCCGTCGCCATCCTTCTCCGACTTTCCTCTGGGCTGAGGGTCTTCCTGGGAGTCGGGTAGAGGGCAATAGGATTACCACCTGGGGCAGGTGGATTTAGTACCGCTGTGACCTGGGCTCCCCCTTAACAGAGTCACCCCGCTGCTCTGGAGGTCGCACCCACCCCACCCTCCAATTTCAGGAATTCCTGGCTGGGGGAGGGGGTAAACTTCCTCCCCAACTTCCTCCAGTCCAGGATTTGGCTGGGTCACCCATTAACTCCTTCCTGTCTCGGCTTCATCCCCGCCCCTCGCCCGCCCCCCCCCCCGCCCCCCTTCAACCACCCTGAAGAACAGCTCTGGAATTTCTGTGAGGCATCGACTGTGGGATGAATGTCATATATACTCAGATGGGATGAGAGCTGGGGGATTTTCTGGAGGGCAGAGATGAAGATGATGGGGGCCACACCCCTCATCACCCCCGACCAGGGCCGTCCACCAGCCACACTTCTCCTGAACTCACCAGTGTGTCCCTGCACGCTCAGTTGTCTTCAACTCTGCGACCCCGTGGACTGTCCCCGCCCGCCAGGCTCCACTGTTCATGGGATTTTCCAGGCAAGAATACTGGAGTGGGTTGCCATTTTCTTCTCCAGGAGATCCTCCCCTCCAGGGATCAAACCCACATCTGCTTCTCCTGCACTGCAGGCAGATTCTTTACCGATAAACCACTGGGGAAGAATTCACCAAGGGCCCCCCAACTCTGTCTCTGTGGATGAGCTTGACTTCAGGTTTGGGGTGAGGATGGGGTGGTTGTCCTCTCTGGGCCGGGTTTCAGTAGGAGAAAATGAGAGAGATTGATATGGTGTTTTGTTTTGTTTTGTTTTTTTTGAGGGGGTGGGGGAGCTCCAAAATCATAGCATCAAGAAGTTTTGAATGTGAACTCTTTTTTTAAATTAATTTTTAAATTAGAGTATCATCAGTTTTGAATGTGAAGTCTTTGCATGAAAGGACCCAAGTATGTGAGAATGATCCAAAAGGAGGATTGGGAGAGCTCAAACCTTCAAGTTCAAGGTCTTGGGGTATTTGAATCCTTCAGTCCAAAAAGATGGGCTTTGGAATATTGGCAGTTTTCAGTGTTCGCAGTCGAGAGCTCAAAAGTGCTATCAGAGCCAGCTAGACCAAACCCCCCATTTCAGAGATGGGGAAACTGAGGCCCAAGTGTAGAAGTCCCCAAGGTGAGTCAGTTTCAGGCTGGTTTGGGACTCCGGTTCCACTGAAGCCCAAATCCAAAGTACTGGCTTCTTTTGCTGCCACAACCTCAGATTAAAGTGGGGAAGGAGGTCTTCGCAGGGAAGAGGGAAGAATGCCAGGGTGAGTGTGAATGGCTGGAACCCAGGAGGGAGCATTTTTAGAAGCAGAGGAGAGAAAATATTTCTAAAGCCACGGTGGTGGAGAGGGAGAGGGGATAAGAGGCGGTTGGAGTGGAAGGGGTGGAATTTCAGAAAAGGAGGGAAGAGAAGGGAAGTGAGGAGAAGGGGCAGAGATTAACTCCCGCCTGACTCTGTCTCCTGACCCTCCCCATGAAGCCCACTGCTCCTGCAGGACAGGGCCTATAATTTGGTTTGTGTCTAGACAAATAATAACTCAGCCTCAGCCAGTATGTGATCCAGTGGGATGGGATGAGACAAAGTTTCTGGGCCAGGTATAGAGAGGCAGCCTGGGCTCTTAGTGTCCCCACCAGGAGGAGAGAATTTAGGGGCCAGGTAAATGTGGTGACTACCCACCCCCCGCCAAAATTGAATTCTTAGTATTTTACAATTTTGCACAATTTTAGAACTTCAGGCTGCTGGAATGTTAAAAGGAAAAAAAAAAAAAAAAAAACACAAAACCAGAAGAGGTAAAAAGGAAGTGGGGTTCACCATATCTGTAAAAAAGAAAGGGGAAATGCAGATTCGTGTTTGCTGGGCAAAGATAATGATCACTGAGAGTTTAATAATAGATTATGAAAGTTGTACAATTTTTTTTTTTTAATCATAGAGCATTCTAACAATAGAACTTGAGAATCCTGGAATGTGAATTTCCTGGGATATTGGAAACCTAGAAGGGTAGGGGTGTGGAAAGCCGCCATAATAATAATAATAGAATGGAAGGAAGGTAAAGTTCAAAAAGGTTATAATAATAGAACAGTAAACCATGGCCTGGACTAACAATAGAATCTGAGGATCTGAGAGCCTTGGGAATCTAGAACATCAGAGGAGTAGAGTCAAGGACCCTCCTTGGTGTCCCTTCTGGGTGGTGTGGGGGACATATGTGGGGGGATGGGGATACCTTCGGTAGAAATGGGGAAACTGAGGCCAGTGGAGTGGTCACGGTGGCCTGACTGTCCTCGGTTCTCGCCAGCCAGCCGCCAGGGCGCCAGGTGGGGAGCGAGGCTCTGTGATCACATTTCGTTCCTCTAATGAGCAGACCGACCGGAGCTGACTGGTCCCCGGGGGGCTGACAGGGGAGCTGGAGCCTTCAGAGGAGGGAAGTGGGGAGTGAGAGAGGTGACCTGGAGGCTTCTAGGACAAGGCTGGTGAGTGACAGCTGTGTGGGGGCTGTATTACCTCTCCCTCTTGCTCTTTCAACCCCCTACCCCCAAGCCTTCAGCCTTGCTGGACTGAGAAGTTGCTCCTGGGGCCTGGCTTGAGTAGCTGAGACTGCACAAAGTGGGGTCAGGGGTCTGACAGTCCTTTCTGTCACCCCACTATCGCTCCACATTCCCAACTTATCTCTCTTCCTTGGCCCTCTGGGAGGGACCAGCAGGGACCAGGAGGGAGCGGGGGTATAGGGTTGGGGGAGAGAGTGCTGGGCAAGGGAGTCAGGTGATGGAAGGGCACACAAGACCCCCGAGGTCACTTGCCTTCTGGTGGTGAGAGTCTGCGGGTTTTTCAGCAGAATCTCAAAGAGGGCTGAGAACTCCAGAAAGACTTGAGAAAAAACAAGAGTACAGGGAGGGAAGAGAGAAAAACATTCTTTTTCGTTAAGAACGACCGATCTGTGATCTGGGCAGCCTTGACACGTCATGTGACTTAGACAGCTAACTGCCTTGTGGCCCTGGGCCTCAGTTTCCCCGTCTGTATCATATAGGAATCAAATAACCTTGTGCCCCCAGTTGTGGCATATAGGCTTATTGCATTGTGGAGTTCTAAGAGTCTGCCATCCCACGCTATCTTTGTATGTGGAGGGGTTGATGTTGGGCATATCTCAGGTGGGGGAGGAGAGAGGACTGAATGCCCCTCCCCCACGCCTAGCATCCCCCAAGAAGCAGGTGGGTTGAAGAAGAGGGACGGGAGGAGGGAGGGGCGAGTGTCTTACTGGTTCCCCCTGGAGGAAATTAGCAATGGGAAGTGCATTTCCTTTGTCTGCAGGAAATCAGTCTCCGGCCTGTGTACCCACCCCAGCCTCAGCAGAACTGGGGGGTTCTTGAGAGGGTGGGACAAAGGGAATTTCTCCGCTCTCAATGCCTCCTTCCCTTATGAACTGGTTCATTTCTCATGTCAGCTCCCCAGTGCCTGTGGAATAGTAATAATTGTTCAAACACTGCACAATTTATAGATGATATCACCTCTACCAGGGATTTTGTTTCTTTCTTTAAAATTAATTTTATTTTTTAGATTGGAGTATAGTTGGTTTTGGCACTGTTAGATAGCATCACTGACTCAATGGACATGAATGTGAGCAAACTCCAGGAGATGGAAGAGGACAGAGGAGCCTGGTGTGCTGCAGTCCATGGGGTCACAAAGGGCGGGACACGACTTAGCAACTGAACAACAACAACAACAACAGCAGTTGATTGACAGTGTTGTGCCAGTCTCTGCTGTATGGCAAAGTGACTCAGTTATACATATTCTTGTTTTTTAAATATTCTTTCCATCAGGGTTTGTCAGAGATGCGGAGTTAAGAAAATATTCACACACCAAAAAATTATTCATAACCTAAAAGTTCAGAGTTACATTTTACTGGGTGGGAATTGTTAGGACTTTAAGCCTGGGAGATAGCATCTCAAGTCACCCTGAGAAAACATGCTCCAAGGAGCCAGGTTATACAGATGTTTTACAACAAAGGGCAGGTAGTCTGAACATCAGATTATTGTCAATTAAAGAAAACCAGATATCCCAAGTTGAGGAATTTAGCTCTTTTCTATGTGTTATGGGAAGATGCAAGAGTCTGGGCTCAGTGAAATCATTCCTTTGATAGGCACTTCAGCTATCTGGGGCCAGCATCCTGTGTTTTCACATCCTGAGCTTTCTGGGGGTTGGGGGGGCTCACCACAGGGAGTGGCTGCAGTCTGATGGCTGATAGATGGCAGGTATTATTCCTGAGTTCCCTCAAGGCTCACCAGCTCACCATCCATTGTGGCCGCAGTTGCTGGTGACTGTGACATCCTTGTTTACTGATACGGCAGGAAATATTTCATTTCTTACAGGATATTGAATATAGTTCCCTGTGAATAAGTTGGGAGATGTTTCATCCTCTTCAATTTTCTGTAAGAGCTTGTATCGAATTGATATTTTCTTCTGTGTTTTTTTTTTGGGGGGGGTATCTATGCAGCATGCAGGATCCTAGTTCCCCAGACCAGGGATCAAACCCACACCCCCTGCAGTGGACGCCAGGAGCCTTAACCACTGGACCACCAGGAAGTACAAAAGATTTTTGTATCTGTGATGCGGCTGATATAAAAGTTGTGCCCCACCTCCCCTTCATGCAGAAGGGGAAACTGAGTCTCCTGAATGAGAAGTAATTCCCTTAGTCTTAACGGCTGAAGGAGAGACCAAGGGCAGAGAGAGAGAGGTGTTTTGAGTGATTTGTTCTGGGCTGGAGGAGGGGTGGTTCAGTTCAAAGGGAGGGACCGGATTGCACTGTTCCACTCCAGAGCAGGCCCCCTCCTTCCCACCTCCACAGGATCCAGGAGTGTCTGTGAGTCTGAGGTGGGGGCAGCCCTTCCGTTGCAGAGGACCCCACAGGGGGTAGGACTTACTAAGCCGGACTCAGCCCTGACCTTTCAAAGTCAATTATGCAACAGAGAGAGCCTGCCCTTTTCACTTTTTCCTTCCTCATCTCTTTATCTCTGGGACCCTGCAGGGACTCGCTGGAGTTTGAAGTGGGGGTGCTGCTGCCTCGAGGGGAGGGGGTGCCTGTGTAGCAGCATGGGCTGACCAAATGCCTGTTCCCTCAGTCCAAAGGCATTTATTGAGTGCCTACTGTATGCTGGGCCTGTCCTGGGTGCTGGCGATAGCTACAGCAGTCAATACTCGGTCCCTGCCCTCCCGAAATGTCCATTCAAGACAGACAGGCAGACACAAACAGGATGCAAGGTGATGTGAAGAGAGTTGCTTAGTCGCTCAGTCGTGTCTGACTCTTTTGCAACTCCACGGACTGTAGCCCGCCAGGCTCCTCTGTCCATGGGTTTTCCCCCAGGCAAGAATACTGGAGTGGGTTGCTATTTCCTCTCCCAGGAGATCTTCCCAATCCAGGGATGGAACCCGTGTCTCCTACTTTGGCAGGCAGATTTTTTTTTTAACCATTGAGCCACCAAGGAAGCCCTGGGACTATGGATAAGCATATTTTCATTTTGCGTTTGTGCCTTTTCTAAATTTCCTTCAGTAATGACAGATTTCCCTCACTTCTTGAACTTCCAAGTACCCAATCTACTCAGTCTATCCCTTTAACGTCAACTTCATAGCCATTGCCTCTGTCCTGACTCAGTCTTCTTTTTTGCCTTGACTTTTACAACAACTTTTTCCAGCTGTGAATAAACTAACAAAAAGCACCTCACAGACATGTGTACCTCTCTCCCACCAGCCATCTACAATGGCAGAAATCATGTCTTATTTATATTTATCTCCAGTGTCCAGTCCTATGCAAGGCACAGAGGAGGCACTCAGATGTTGGATGAACTAAAAGTTCTCCTCAAATAGGATGCAACCTCCTGGAAAAGAAGAGCCCTATCTTGAGATTCTGTGATTCCTGTAATTCCTCCACGCAGAGTGTGTGGGTGTGGGTGGGCAGGACTGTGGGTACAGAGGGCCTCCCTGAGGAAGTGATGGAGGTATGGGAGCTAGTCCTAAGTAGATCTGAAGGAAGGACAGAGGTGGTAAGGCTGGAAAGAAGGTCCAGCCTTGAGCCTGCTGAGGTGGGGGAGGGAGAGATGGGCACGAAAGTCAGCTAGGCTGCAAAGGCTGGGCAGGCAGTGCCTTGTCACCTGGGGGGAAGACTTGGGGTTTTGTCCCAAGTCCATGGGGGAAGTTATTGGAGGATTTCAAGCAGAGAAGGATTAATAACAAGAGCTGACTGACATGTTAGAGAGACCTGTCTGGCCGCCACGTGGGGAGTGAGTGGAGGGAAGCCCGAGTGGCAGGCAGGAAAGCCTTGGGGAGGCTCAATTGCAAGGTCCAAGCCAGCGGTCATAGTGGAGCAGAGTGGGCAGTGGCCAGGGTTTCAGAGACATGCATGGGCACAGAATTTAGTGTGGAGGTTAGGGAGAGCCCAGAGCATTCTCCCATGGGAAGATGCTGCTCAGGCACCTGGGAGGTTCCCCTGGGCCTGCTGGATGCCTTGGGTCTCAACCCTCTTCCCCTCTTTGGCCCCTCAGTTTCTTCATCTGTCCTACTGACTCAACCAGTGGTTTTCAAAATGTGTCCTGGGGACTCTTCAGAGGTGGACTTCCTCCCTCCACCTCCTTTTATCTAGAGCGCAGAGTAGCTTCCCCTTTTCACTGTCTTAGATGAGGTTCCCTGCTGAGATATGTTTTTTTTTTAAGTGGTTCCACAGCCTACAGACTGATGCAAACCGCTGGATGGAATGGCCTCTAAAGATGCCTCTACTTCAGGACTTCACTTCCGTCCTCTCGGGGGCTGACAATGGTCCAGAGCTTGGTCCAACACTGTCTTTTGCCCTGTGCTTAAAGATCTCCCCAGGACCAGGGGGTGATAGGCCCAAGACTGTCACTCGGGGAAGTTGGAGGGAAGTGGAAAGAGACAATGAAGGGGGTGGTCTCTGAGGGAGGGGACTCCTGGCACTGCCCCCAGGGCTACCCGTTGGTCGATTGCGTTCTCATAACCTCCCTGCCCCAGTCCCCTGCAGCTGTGCTTCCATGGGCTGTCAGCCCACGACCCCTTTCTGTCCAATTATTCTTGGGTGAAAACTGACGTTCAGGCTGGAGAAAGGAGGTGAGAGCCAAGATTTTTGCCCCCGCTCCCGTTATCAGGACCTTGGACAGGTCTCTGAACCGCTCTCTGCCTCAGTTTGTCAAATAGGGGGAATAACAGTACTTTCCTCATAAGGTTCTTGAAAATTTAAAATTCACAGCCATAAAGTGCTAAAGACAAGGTCTGCTATGTAATAGGACTCAAAAAAATTTTAGTTGTTATTATGACCACCATCATCATCATTGTCAAGAATTCAGTGCCCTGGGTTAAGAGTAGGAAGCTGGTTCTACCCTGGTTCCATCACTGCCTTGCTGTACATCCTTGAAGAAAGTGACCCAGCCTCTCTGGGCCCTGTCTCTATGTCTATAATATGGTAGGTGAGACTAGTTTAGCATTTCCCAAGGCATGACATGAGACTTGTGCCAGTTTTATATGGTTTCTGGAAGAAAGTTTTAAAGAAACAATTAGGGAAAAAATATAACTAACATCTCAAATCTGTGTTTTCAGTGATCTGTTGCTTAGATTAAGCATCATTAAGGTGCCTACCCTCTGGAGCTCACTAGAGTCAATGACGAAAGGGTGTGGGGAGCAGAGGGAAGTCCCTGACACCTCTCACGGCAGTTCTCTTTCCCCACAGGTACCGCAGAGTCAGCTTTGAACTGTGAAGCAGGGCCACCTCCTCTCAACTGCTCAGCCCCCACCAGGACCAAGCTGGAGCCCCTCCCATGTCCCTTTAAACTTCCTGTATTGGTTACCCTGTGCTGATAGAGCCCTTACTCACCACTTTCCTGTTTCTTTAAAACCCTTCCCACATTCCCCAGACTGAGTCTTCCCTCTCTTTCATCCCTCATAGGACACCCCCCTTTTTTGTGGTCTTCGCCTCTTTGGTTACCTCCCTTATTTCCTTCTTATTGGGGTCCTAGGAGGTGTCAGCACCCCCATCCATCTGGCCTGGTCTCCTCCACTCCCAAACTGTGAACTACCCTATCTCAACACTACCCCATACATTTCCTGCACCTTCTAGTACATTTCACCTCACTGTTACGTCAGCATAGCCACGCTTCTTTTCTACATCCTCCACAAATCTCTCTCTCTCACCACTGCCCACTGATGCCTTCATCTCCCCTATAAACACTCCCCTTGGTCAATCGTGTGTTACCCCAGTACTCTGCCATTTATGCTCCAGTTGGGTCTATAAAACCTCCTTGACAAAGCTCTGTGTTAATCCTGCCACCCCCAAACCTCCCTCCTGTGGTAATTCTATCCTTTCTCCAACTTTTCTCTCTGAAGCCTCTGTCCTTCTCTGCCCAGTCTGGCCCACAATTCGCAGTCCACCTCATTCTCTAACCCGTGAACTGCCTCCCACCATGTTCCCCTGAGCCTCCAAAGAGGGGGCTCAGGGGGGCCTGATGGCCTCCCGCCCCCCGTGGCCCCATAGCCCCCGTGGGCCAGGGGAAGCACCCCGAAAGACCCAGTGCCAAGGATGGGCAACCGCACATTGGAGGGCTGCCACGTGGACTCCCGCGTGGACCACCTCTTCCCGCCCTCCCTCTACATCTTCGTCATCGGCGTGGGGCTGCCCACCAACTGTCTGGCCCTGTGGGCTGCCTACCGCCAGGTGAGGCAACGCAACGAGTTGGGCGTGTACCTGATGAACCTCAGCATCGCTGACCTGCTGTACATCTGCACGCTGCCGCTGTGGGTGGACTACTTCCTGCACCACGACAACTGGATCCACGGCCCTGGGTCTTGCAAGCTCTTTGGGTTCATCTTTTACACCAACATCTACATCAGCATCGCCTTCCTGTGCTGCATCTCAGTGGACCGGTACCTAGCCGTGGCCCACCCGCTGCGGTTCACCCGCCTGCGTCGTGTCAAGACGGCCGTGGCTGTGAGCTCCGTGGTCTGGGCCACGGAGCTGGGCGCCAACTCGGCACCCCTGTTCCATGACGAGCTCTTCCGCGACCGTTATAACCACACCTTCTGCTTCGAGAAGTTCCCCATGGAGGGCTGGGTGGCCTGGATGAACCTCTACCGAGTCTTCGTGGGCTTCCTCTTCCCCTGGGCCCTCATGCTGCTGTCGTACCGCGGCATCCTGCGGGCTGTGCGGGGCAGCGTGTCCACCGAGCGCCAAGAGAAGGTCAAGATCAAGAGGCTGGCCCTCAGCCTCATCGCCATTGTGCTGGTCTGCTTCGCACCCTACCACGTGCTCCTGCTATCGCGGAGCGCCGTCTACCTGCGCCGCCCCCGGGACTGTGGCTTTGAGGAGCGTGTCTTCTCAGCCTATCACAGCTCGCTGGCCTTCACCAGCCTCAACTGCGTGGCTGATCCCATCCTCTACTGCCTCGTCAACGAGGGCGCCCGCAGTGATGTGGCCAAGGCCCTGCACCACCTGCTCCGCTTTCTGGCCAGCAACAAGCCCCAGGAGATGGCCAACGCTTCGCTCACCCTGGAGACCCCGCTCACTTCCAAGAGGAACAGCGTGGCCAAGGCCGTGGCAGCTGGCTGGGTGGCAGCTCCGCTTGCCCAGGGGGACCAGGTGCAGCTGAAGATGCTGCCGCCGGCACAGTGAACCTCGAATCCTGCAGAGGCCCTACTCCTCCCGTCTAACCTCCACTCCCTTCCTTTCCGGCCCAGTGTTTGCAAATTGTATGTAAATAAGGCCCTGTTATTATTCATAAAATGTAACAAAATAGGAAAACAGTGAGGCTGATGTGTCACTGATCAGACATCATCCTCTGACATGACCCCCTGATAATTCAGTAGAACTGTGCCAAGCCCTGTGCTGGGTGGTGCTAGTGACCCGGCAGTGACAAATGGCGGCCCTGGCTCTGTCCTCACAGCTCCCATTCCAATGGAAGAGACAGATCTATCCTGGGAGGGTGATGCTCCAGAGTGGGCAGGGCTCAGATGGGAGCCCAGGGGCTGGGGGAACCCAAGAAGGCCTCTGTCTCAGTCTGGAGGATGGAAAGGGCTTCCTAGAGGAGGGGACCAATAGATTAAGTTTCCAAAAGGTAAAGACAAAGAAGTTAGGATTATTTCCAACAAGGGAGTAAAAGTCTATGATTCAAGGGGAAAGTGGAAGGAGAAATTAATTATTGAACAATCACTGTGTCTTTGGGAAGCCCCTGGTCATATAGAGTAGAGAGAGAGCAGGACAGAACATTTCAGAGTTTGGAGATAAAGAGATTTCTCCAAGTGAGGCCTGAGGAGGAGGAGGAGGGAGTGTGTCAGAACCCAAATAAAGGGCCATTGGTCAGCTGCCTGGAGGAGCAGGGAGCAGGATAGGCTTGGGAACGGGGCTCAGGACAAGAGAAGGATATTCATTCATTCAAGAGAGATTTATTTATACCTGTGCTGGCCGGTATAAACAAACAGTGACCAAGACAGTCCAGGCCCCACCATCATGGAGCTCACAGTACATGAGTAAATAAAGATAAATATTAAATTTGGAAGCAAAGGACTTCCTTGGCAGTCCAGTGGTTAAGACTCTGCACTTCCATGGCAAGGAGCACAGGTTCAATCCCTGGTTGGTGAGCTAAGATCCCATATGCTGTGTGGTGCAGCCAAAAAAAAAAAAAAAAAAAAGGAATTGGTAAGGGTAATGGAGCAAGATAAAGCTAATTGAAAGGACAGAGAATGATACGGAGTCTGATCTAGATCAGGAGAGTGGGGAGGGCTCACTGAGAAGGGGGCATTTGAGAAAAGACCTGAAGGAGGCGAGGGGTCAGATGGGAGAGGGCTGCAGGCAGAGGGAACAGCAGGTGGAAAGCGCTGGAGTAAGAGAGTGCCTGCATTTCAAGGGCCAGCAAGTACACACAGAAGCGTGGTGGGAGCAGAGGTGTGGGAGGACATTAAGAATGGAGATGAGACAGGGACAGGGGCCGATGTCCCAGAGCATTGTGAATCCATGTGAGGACCTTGCCTTTTATTCCAAGATAGATGGGAACCACAGAGGGGCTCTTAGCAAAGAACATTTGGGATTGGCTTAAATGCTAACAAGAGTCCCAGGCTGCTGAGTGGGGAATAGAATATGGGAAGTAAAGGCGGAAGCCAGAAGCCCAGGCAGGAGATGCTGACAGCTGGACCCGGGTCAGGGTGGAGCAAGCAAGGATCGGTGTCAGCTTTGGGATTTCTCTTGAAGGAATCCAATGATGGAAGAAATACAAGGCCCTATGGGATTGTATAACCCTAGTCCCTTGCCCATCCTGGGAAAAGGGTGACCAGAGGACCTGAACTAGAAGGAACTCTGGGAATGATCCCAGGCACTATTCACCAGAGAGGCCAAGTGATTAGCCCAAGGTCACACAGCCGGTGAGTCAGTGCTGAGACCATCCTGGGTTCCCTTTCCCCTCCCCGCCTCTGCCTCTGTTCCCACGCCCCAGAGTGGCCAAGGCTGCTGCCCTGGCTAATGGCTTTCCCCTCCCTCCCCTGGCTCTCAGGGGTCAACCAGGAATGGCTGTCCTTCCAGAACCAGACAGACTGGAGAGCAGGAGGAGGAAACACCCAGTTCTGGACAGGCCTTGACCCCTCTGGGTGTATAAGAGGCTCCAGGCTAAGGAGATGTGAAGCCTACACACACACACATACGGGCATAAATACAGCCTTGCCCTGAAAGTTCCCAGAAGAGGTTCCTGGGAGAAAGAAAGAGGAGGGAGGAGGGGAATGAGGGGGAAAAAAAAAGAACTTAATGAGGACAACTTTTTTGCAGGAGGAGGGTTGGGTCACTGAGATGCAGGAAGTTGGGGCTATGGTGTTGTGGGAGAAAGAAAAGAGGGAGGCCTGGGATCTGGCGGTAGTGGGGCGGTGGGGGGTGGGGGGTGGGTGGTGCGGTGGTGGTGTTATAATTTTCCCACCCTGTCTCATTGCAGTACAGCTACCAGGATGGACATGTAGGGAGCCAGAAACTTTCTGAACATGGGCCCCTCCGGGAATTGGATGAAAGCCTGAACACTACCCCTCCACCAAATGCTCATTCCCATTTATTCAATAAGTACTGAGCACCTACTGTATACCAGAAATTATTCTAGGAGCTGAGGAAATAGTAGTGAATTATACACAAAAAAGTCATGTACAAGTTCAAAAGTTTCCTAAATGCATCAAGTGGAACCTCAGCCCCACTCCCAAGTTGGTTCTTGGACCCCAGGCTAACATCCCTAGGGATCAGGAGAAGACTCTAGGCTGGGACTCAAGAAACCCAAGGGGCTTCTCTCCTGATTACCCATGGAACTCTGGATAAATCCTTGTGAATTCTCTGGCCTCAGTTGGTCAGTCTGTAAAATGAGGGAGTGGTTGGTTCCCAGTGAGTGGGTGATGGACCTGGAATAGGTCCCAAGCTCCTTCACACCTTCAGTCCAACAGGGATCCTGGAGAGGAGTTGTTTTTATGGAGTCTTGGCATTCTTAGTAATTTAGAATATCAGGGTTCATACATGTCAGTATCATCATTATCTCAGATGGAGAAATGGGAGTCCATCAGGGCCAGGGAAGTGACAAAAGACACACAGGGAGTCCGAGCAGTTGCCGAGGAAAGCCCTGGTCCCCCGATTCGGTGACCTGAACGTTTGTTTCCTCCTGCACACAACTCTGCTCCTTGGACTTTCTTTCCCTCGCCCTCTGCCTCTTCCAGAATCTCTCAATTACCCATTAGCACTCCACCACCCAGGCGTTTCTCTCAGACAACCTTGTTTACATGATTTTGCTCCCTGCTGGGTAAGGGATGAGTCTGGGACATGTTCTTTAAATTCCTTCCCGAGCCAGCTCCCTAGGGGCCCTCCTCCCCAACGGAGGAAGTGGACCTGCTTGAGAACGGGTAAGTTTATTAGCCAAGAGGCTGAGTTATCAACCTCTCCTGGCCGAGGGACCTCGTGCCACTTCCCTGGCCTCTTTTTAGGCCTGTTTGTCAGTTACTTGGGAAAGGGTTGAAACAGCTGTTTCTGAAGATGAAATGAACCCTAATGCTCAAGTTAGCAATAACAATGCTAATACCTGTGCAGTTGTGAGGGCTGTTGGGTGATTCGCATCATTCTAAACAGTTAACATAGATAATTCGTTATGTATTTATATTCAAGATTCTCATGCAAACCTCATAACAATCTAATAAGGAATGTGCCTTCTTATGATTCCCATTCTGTAGATGGGAATGCTGATACTCAGAGGTTAAGTCACTAGCCATACACAGCAAGTAAACTGCGGAGCTGGGATCTCACTACAGGTTACCTGGCTAGTTTCTCACGACCGGTGACAGCTCTAAACTGAGGGAGAAGGTGCATTTGGGACGCCTGAGCCCTAACTAGGACTAATTAAGACTGCTCTTTTGGAGAAGCCGCGCAGGTACGCGACGTCACGGAGGAAGGCGATGACGTCAGCCGAAGCGGGCGTGAGAACCCATATAGCCTTCTGCGAGCCGTTTAACGGTACCACCCTCTGACAGCCTCACTTCCGCCATACATTTGCATATTCATCAGAACGGGCGTCGGAGCGTCAGCGTCGACGCAGTGACGTCGTGGACCGCCACAGCGGTTCCCCCGGGGCGTACGCACGTACGTACGCACGCACGGCGAAGAGAGGGCGGGGGAGGAGGGAGCGATCTCAGGCGCCCCTCCCAGTCAGCAAGGTTGCGTGTGCCCCTTGCGACCGCCAAGATGGTGGTGGGCGCGTTCCCTATGGCGAAGCTGCTATACTTGGGCATCCGGCAGGTCAGCAAGCCGCTTGCCAACCGCATTAAGGAGGCCGCCCGCCGAAGCGAGTTCTTCAAGACCTATATCTGCCTCCCGCCGGCTCAGCGTGAGTCTGACCCCACGTCCCTCCAGCCTTTCCATTCTCTAACCCTTCTCAGGTGGTTGCTCAGGAGATGGGCTTCTGTTCACAACCAATCACAGCCCGAACCGGCAAAGTCTTGACGCCAATAGGGAGGGTTCCTTGAAGAGGGGCATACGAGTAGCCCAATAGTAAGAATGGGCATGGGGTGAAGGGCGGGACAAAGTGCCCGCGCTTGATTTGGGAATGTTAGCCAATAGAGGAAAAGAGCGCGAGAAGATTGACGTCTAGACGAGCCAATAGTGTGGGCAACGGGAGTGATTTGGGCGGGGCATGCCAGGACTGCGAGGAACTGGGGAGAGCTGAGGAAAAACTTGACGGGGTCACTTGCCAGACCATCCTTGGGTGGCTTCATTCCTCAAACTCCACCTCGTGCCTCAGATTCCCTCCCGTCTTGGGAAGTGATGGGTGGTTTTTTCATCTGTTTAGGTCATTCGTTTGTCCCAGTTGTACTCCGGGGAATAGGCCTAGGTTAGGGGCGTGGCTCGGGGCGGAGTCTGGAGTCTGGAGGCGTGACATGGGAATCTGGCTAAAGGAGTCATTTTAACTAAAGCGGACATTCATCCGTCTATTTATTAATCCACACATACACCATATTTGCTCTTCCATTCATTCAGTAGACAGGCCGTGCTGGCTTTTTGCTGGGCTGGGAGACACATTTATGATCCATCACTGTCACTCCAGAGCGGACAGGATGGTGCCAACTCCAGGGCTGAGAGACCTCCTGACCCAGGGGCGTGGGGTTGGGAAAGCTGTCTAGACTCTGGAGGAAGGCTGCCTGAGCTGAGATCCGAAGGGCATAGTAAACATTCAAAATACGGGCTACTGTGAGAAGATGATCTATGTGCTGTGGACCTGTGGGAGCAAAGAATAAGGAAATTTAACCTAATTTGCTGGGTCGGGGAACCACCATTAATCCAACTGGTACTTCATTTAGTTGGTGTTTTCTGAGTGTCTGCCCTGTGATTGGCCTTGTGCTGGGCAGTGCTGGTGAAACAGCAGGAATTAAGCCAGCCCTAGTCTGTGCCCTCATGGAACTCACAGTTGGGTGAAGACAGGCCCATCCTTCAAGGTGATGACCCAGAGTGGGCAGAGCTTGGATAAGGGAGCCCACTGGACACTTGACCTGATGTACCATTCAGGGAGAGCTTCCTGGCAGAGGAGACCTCTGGGCTGGGAACCGAAGGGTGAGGAAAATGTCACCAGACAGCACGAGGACAGGGATAATGTTGAGGGACAGGGAGGAGCGTTTGCAAAGGCCAAATGGTTAAGGGAAGCACACTTCTTTTCTTTACAAGTTTGGATGCTTAAAATTTGCTTTGTAGGGCCTGGAATTCTTAATATTTTGGTGTTTGGTCGGTTGTCTGCCAGAGTTGCAGATCGTAAAATGGAAAAGTGTTGGATTTCAGTTACCGAAATGCTTTCCTATAAGCTTTCTCATTTGATTCTCACACTGTTTTGTCCACATGTCGGGGAGGGGAAATGACTCCCTGCAGTTTATCAAAGAGAAAACTCGAGTCTTGAGAGCAGAGGAATATTGCTGAGGTCACACGTGGAGTCTGGGCCAGACTTAAACCCTGGCCCTTTAAGGCGGGACTTAAACCCTGCATTCTGGATTCCCAGAGCTGGTTTCTGTTTCCTGCCACTGCCTTTGTCACAGACACTGTGGGATGTCTAGTATTGTGGTTTAAAAAGCAGCAACTTGAGTCAAACTGACATGGGTTCCAAACTGGGTCCCCCCTTCTCAGCCAGGTGGTTTTGGGCAGGTCACTAACCCCTCTGAGGTTCAGTTTCCTCCTCTGTACAGTGGGTATTATATAACAGTGACATTTAATGGCCACTCACTTTGTGCCAGGCAGTGTGCTAAGCACTTCACAGCATTAAATCCTCACCAATTACTCAGAGTTAGACACTGTTATTATTCCTATTTTGTGTATATGCTGCATATGCATTTATGCTATAAATAATACTTATCTCATCCTGTTGTTGTGAGGAGTAAGTGAATGTATAATGGTAGGTCAGTGCATGGCTCTGAGTTGCGGCTGTCGTGTAGATGTTATGGATACAGCAGAAAAGAAAAAGCAAGACATTTTGTCTTCAGGAGACCTTACATTCTCAGCTATAGGGGAAAGCCAGACAGTAAAGAAAACAGTAAAGTGTGAAGTATATTCGATAGTACAAACTGCTCTGGAGAAAACATCAGGGATGCAGAAGGAGGAGTATTTGGGGGACGGTTGTGAAGTTTAGATAGGATTATCAGGGTGACCTCATTGACAATATGAGGGGAGGAGGGAGCAGGCAGTGCTCCCTGGGGGGAAGAGCAGTCTCCACACCTGCCAAGGCCCTGAGGTGAGCGCGCACCTGGCATGTTTGGTGACCATCAAGGAAGGCAGTGTGGCTGAACAGAGGGACAGAGTGGAGGCTGAGGGCCGAGCAGGTGGCAGGAAGGGGGCAGATCGTGCAGGCCCTGTGGGCCCCTCTGAATGGCTGGGACTCACTGGAGGGTCTGAGCAGAGGAGGGACAGGATCTGAGTCCAATTTTCATGTGATCCTTTTGGCAATCATAGGGTGAGAGTGGTTGCAGGGAGGAGATGACTGCAGGAGTCCAGGTGAGTGGAGAAGTCACTTGCCCACTGCCTCACACTCTTTCCCCAGCAACTTCTTTCTAAAATTTCACACTCCCCAAAAAATTGAAAGAAAGAATGGTATGGTCATCGGTTATATGCCCTACAACCCCTAGTTCGCTCTTATTAGCTTTCAGCAGATTTGTTTGGTTTTTGCCATCATACATGAATGTGTGAATGCATACACACAATCTTTTTTTTTTCCCCTGAAAAATTTATAAATAAGTCTTGGACATGATTCTAAACTCCTGAATATTTCAGCCTGTATTTTCTAAGAACAAAGACCTTCTATATAACACAGAAGCAGTATCACACCTCCCCTGCCCCAAGAAATTTAGCATTGATGACAATAATATTGGTGACAATATTGGTTAATATACAGCTTCTATATAATATATAGCTCATATTCTGGTCCCCAAAATGTCCTTTTTAAGCTGTTTATTATTTTTATTTTTAATTTAGAGTCAGCTCAATAATCTTGCATGGCATTTGATGATTGTGCCTCTTTAGTATCCATTAATCTATAGCAGGTTTGGCAGTCTGGCCCAATGCCTGTCTTTGTAAATAAAGTTTTATTGGAACACAACCATGTCCATTTGTTATACCTTGTCTGTGGACACAGAGATGGATTTCTATGGCCCACATATGTAAAATGGTTACTCTGTGGCTCTTCACGGAATGAATTTGCTGGCCCTCCTCTATAAGAGTATCCCTGTCCTTGTGACGTTGACTTTGGGGTAGTTGTTCCATAGTGTCCTGCACTCTGAAGTTTTCTGATTGTTTCCTCTGATTTGATTCACATTGAGCATATTTGGCAGGAACACTACAGAACACCTAAGGACATCACCTCAGCGGGCTCCTGATGTGTTTGTTCCGTCATTTGTGGTGGTAACTTGGATCCCTTGGTTAAGGTGGTGACCACTAAAAGAACCTTTCTTTTTCTCCTTAGTAATGAATAAGCAGTAGATTTATTTGAAAGGTAGCTCCCGCAGGATTTCCTGTGGATGGGGTGTGACAGGCAGTCTGGTGGAGGGGTGGGCTGAACAGAAAGCACCAGGAGCTCAGTAGGGGGAAAGGTTTGGTTGGAGATGCTGTTTGATGTTGGAATGCACTGACTTATCAGATTGACGCTTTTTGAATTATGTTGTTATATTGTCTTCATACTGCTAACTGCTGTTCACCATGGCCCCCGTCCCAGGCAACTGGAGTTTTCCAGAGCTATGGCTACTGTGTGTTCTCCCGGGTCAGGCCTCCCGAGCTGACCCACACATACAGCTACTGTATCTTTGGCTAAGATTCTTTAGACACAGAGGGTGGGCCTGGCCATGCGTCTCCTCACAGTAGAAGCTGGAGGAGTAGGTGTGTCTGCCTGAGAAAGAACAGTAAATGCACGAAGCATAAATCATCAGTGACGCACTGTGTTGGGGAGGCAACGATCTTTTTCAACCAAGATTTCTTGGGGAGAGAAAATAAAAGAGGGCAGTGATGCCAGGCAGGTTGGGGCCGTGCCTGCAAAGTGCACTGTGGGAAGAGCTGTGGGAGGTCTCTGGGCAGTGGGAAAATTCCAGTGTGTTTCCATTTAGGCCTCTGGAGAACACTGGTTATTTTTCCAGTTTACTACCCTAGTGGGCAGGATAATGAGCCCTCCCCTGCCCCGAGATGCCCACATCTTAATTCCAGGAACTTGTTGAATGTGTTACCTTACACGACAGAGGAACATTATTACGTGTATGATTGAATCAGGTGTTTGGGGAACGAGAGAGCAGCCTGAATTGTACAGGTGGGCCCAGTGTAATCACCCAGGTCCTTAGAGGTGAAAGGAGACAGGAAAGCCATCCATTTGAAGACAGAGGAGGGAGCGTGAGCCCAGGATGCTGGTGGCCTCTGGAAGCTAGAGAAGGCAGGAAAACGAATTCTTCCCTACAACCTCCAGAAAGGAGCTCTCACTTACTGACACAGAGTGTAGCCTAGTGAGAACCATTTCAGACTCCTGACCTTTGAAACTGTGGATAACAAATGCGAGTTGTTTTAAGCCACTGCTTTTGTGGTCATTTCTTACAGAAGGAATAGGAAACGAATACGCCATGTAATTCTCTCAGGCGACTGGAAGAATCTTTTCAGAAGAGCTCAGCTCTGTGGCCATTCTTAAAAGTTTTGGCTTTGGAGTTGGTTTCTGTTTTCTTTTGCTTACAAAGCAACGTGACCTAGTGTTTAAGGGCTTTACACAGCGACCATTTTTTTTTTCTCTCAGTGTTGTGCCTTGATGGGGCTCAGATGGCTGGTTCTTCTGCCCGTCTGGCCTGGTGGTCTCTCAGGGGGGTTCAGTCAGAGGGCGGCCGGGCCTGGAGTCATCAGGAGGCCCAACTGGGGTACTGGAACATCCTGTTCCCTGTCTCCATCTCAGTGTTGTCTACAGACCTCTCTTTTCCACATGTCTTTCCCCTCATGGTCTCTCAGGGCTTGCTGGAGCCGGATTTCCATGGGAGAGGGAGCAGAAGCTGCAGGCCATTACAGGGCAGGACCTGGAACCACGCAGCATCACTTCCAGCACACTCTGTTGATCCCAGCAGCTCTGGCACAGACCAGAGGGAGTGTGGGAGGGGACTACACAGGGCGATACAGACAGTCACCAAAGGCAGTTTACCACAGGGGAGACACTCCTGGCTTGGCATCTTGGCACCACTAACGAGCTTTGTGACTTTGGGCAAGCAGCTTGACCTCTCCAAGACCCCCAAATCCATGTTTGTCCGATGAGGGTGACAATAGAACTCACCTCCCAGGATTCTCGTGAGGATCCAAGAGCTAGTGGATATCAAGGCCTAGCCCAGAACGTGTGGATCTGGTCGTTAGTGTTGGCTGTGATGATCTGTTCTTATCCTGCATGGGCATTACTGTCCAGAGGCTGAACTCTGCCTCCACATAAAGGCGTCCCGCACTCAGCTTTCTGCTCTGCCATCCAGTGTGTGTCCTGGGCGAGTCCCGCTGCCTTTCTGTACCTCGGTTGCCTGTTCCGCACAGTATAGCACTTACCTCATAGGTCTGATGGGAGGATCTGTCAAGCACGCGAATACCCTTAGCACAGGCCTGGCACGTTCTAAGTCCACTGACTTAGAGTGAAATCAGTAACTTGGTTGGGTACAGTGGGCGAAAACTAGCCTCTGGAGCTGAGCTGTCTGGCTGCATGTGAATCCCAGTTCTGCCATTTTCTGTGTGGCCCCAAGGCAAGTTATTTAGCTTCTCTGGGTCGTACTTTTGTTGTCTATAAATTGTATCATTATAATTCATATTCCATGAGTTCATATATCCATAAAGCATTAAACAATGCCTGGCTCTTAAGCACTGCATAATTCTTTGTTGAATATATGGAGATGTCAGGCACCATACTGTTTTTATCATTATCATCGCCTTTGGGGGGGCTTGCAGCTATCCATTTATCATCCTAGAGTATTTTTTTAATTAAAAAAAAATTATTTGTGTATTTAGTCATTGTTTTTGGCTGCATTGGGTCTTCATTGCCATGCTCAGGCTTTCTCTAGTTGCGGTGCACGGGCTTCTCATTGTGGTGGCTTCTCTTGTTGCGGAGCACAGGCTCTGGGCTTCTCAGTAGTTGCGGCACAGGGGCTTGGCTGCCCCAAGGCATGTGGGATCTTCCCAGACCAGGGATCAAATCTGTGTCCCCTGCACTGGCAGGCAGGTTCTTAACCACTCTACCACCAGGGAAGTCCCATCGTTATCTTAATACTAAACTTTCAAGTGCATTCCTTCTCAGAGTGCACTCCCTGGTGGCCTCTTGTAGCTGAGCTGTCAGTACTTCAGGCCTCTAGGTGGTGTTGGTGTCTCTTTCCCAGTCATTCCTCACAGCCTTGCCACAGGCAGAAGAGTTGGGCCTTCCGTGTGAGCATTTCTAACTAGCACAGGGCAATTATGTTGATCTGATGGCACTGGAGGTATATTTCTGAGCAAAGAAAAGTGACAAGGTCAAAGAGAGAGAGGACAGTGTGGCTGAGTAGAGAACCTCCTATGACCCAATGCTTCCTGAAATACTTGAAGCATCCTTTGGAATGAATGGTTTGTACCTACAAGGAAGAAGAGGGACTCCTCGCAGAGCAAGGAGAAATCAAGAGCCAAGGAGGGGAGCAAGCACAGAGGCTACCTGATAGTCTGGGGACATCGACAGGTTCATGTGGCCTCAGGGACAGAGGTTCTGTTGTGGGAAAGCTGGACAGGGGACCACCTTGTGCACAACCAGCTCCCAGAGAAGGTAGCCCTCGGGGGAAGAGTAGACTGAAAATAACCCATCCTGCGAAGACACACACCCTTAGATCTAGGTAGAGATTGAAAACGTCTTCCTCAGTGAATTGGCAGCCACTGACTGTCCCTGTGTGGGTTTGAGGCTTAATTTATACTCTTTGAAAGGTCCTGGAAACAGCAGGCTGAAAATGAACATGGGTATGTGTGCCCCTAAGTACCTGGTCAGGACAAACATAAACCCTCCCTGGAGGAGGTCTCCCTCCTCTGCCTGGGCCTTGGAGAATTCCTTCAGGTAGAATTCCAGCAAATATGAGCTCATGAGAAAAAATTGTGTGTGGTACAGAGAAGCAGGCACCATGATCAAGAGTCAGCAGATACAAAATATGGCAGCTCAAGACATACAGGAATGGTCAGATGTGGATATAAAAGAGCTTGCTTATGTATGGAAAGGATGAAATAGGAGGGATACAAAAATACAAATGAGTACAATAAAAAATCACCAGGGAGTTGGGAAAAAAGCCAAATAGAGCTCCAAGAAGTGACAGAATTGACATTCACAGCCCAATAGGATTACACAAACCCCAGACTCAATACAGCTGCTGTGAAGACTGATGAGCTGAAAGTAGATGCCCTGAAGGGGAAAAAAAGTGAGGTTTGTGGGGTGCTCCCCTTAGCCACCCAGGATCCTGATTGGGTCCATCTGGGGAAGGAAGAGTTGGGCATATTTATTTTTAATATTCTTCAAAAAGGATACTCGTGTGCATGAGTGTTTGAAAACCACTTCCCTGAAGTCTATTTATAATCTCCAGAGCACTTTATCAGTTATGTTACACAGCAGCAGGCTGATGTTGGTGACTTCCAGTTGCATCATGCTCTCCTATTAAGGAAACATTTTGAGCGTTCTCCCCTAGTATGAACGTATGTATGTGTGTATATGTATGTGTGTGTGTCTGTGTGTGTGTGTGTCTGTGTGTGTGTGTGTGTGAAATGAAAAAGTGAAAGTCGCTTCGTCATGTCCGACTCTTTTCGACCCCATGGACTACACAGTCCATGGAGTTCTCCAGGCCAGAATACTGGAGTGGGTAGCCTTGCCCTTCTCCAGGGGATTGTCTCAACCCAGGGATTGAACCCAGGTCTCTCACATTTCCGGTGGATTCTTTACCAGCTGAGCCACAAGGGAAGCCCGTGTGTGTATATATATTACAATATGAAGATATATATATATATAGTTAGGAGTCATGTATAGTGCTGACATATTACTATGAATATATTATGTGCATTTAAAAACATTTAAAAATTAGGAGGGATGAAGCTAATATTTAAATAAAAATTTTTTGTTTTATGTATTCCTAGCCCCCCAAATATTTTTGCTCTCACTAAAAATATTTTCCTCTACAGACATTGTTAATGCATTTGGAAACTCTCCATGAGACCGTCTGTGAGAGTTGTGACATTCTTTGTGCACAGCTGTCACAGCTGGCAAAGACCTCACTAAGATACAGAGATCCAAAGAAGAGTGTGCTGTCAGCTGCTTTTAATCCCCCTGCTCAGTTTGCATCCCCCCCCTTCATATGCAGAGGCATTTGTTGGAATTTCCTCTTGCTGGTCTTGTTAGACGTTCAGTCCTTGGTTTCTGAGCAGGAGTCTTTAAGAAGCTCCTGTGTGAGAACTTGATTTGTAACCTGAGAATGTCCCTGGGAATCGATATGCCCAGCTGCAATGCGCTGAGTGGACAGGAGAGGGCGCCCGTGTCAGTCCTTTTGCCGTTAGGTCTGGCACCTGGGGATGCTGGCCCCTGCCAGTGGAAGGGCCCTAGAGGCCTTTTCTGGGTGTAGCTCTATATGCCTCTGGTGGTGGTTGTTGAGTCGCTTAGCCGTGTCTGACCCTTTGCAACCTCATGGACTGCAGCACACCAGGCTTCCCTGTCCCTCACTATCTGCTGGTGTTTGCTTAAATTCATGTCCATTGAGTCAGTGATTCCATCCAACCATCTCATTCTCTGCCACCCGCTTCTCCTTTTGTCTTCAGTCTTTCCCAGCATCAGGGTCTTTTCCCAGTGAGTTGGCTGTTTGCATCAAGTGGCCAAAGTATTGGAGTTTCAGCTTCAGTCCTTGCAGTGAATATTCAGGGTTGATTTATTATATGCCTGCTGCTGCTGCTGCTGCTAAGTCGCTTCAGTCGTGTCCGACTCTGTGCGACCCAGGCTCCACCATCCCTGGGATTCTCCAGGCAAGAACACTGGAGTGGGTTGCCATTTCCTTCTCCAGCGCATGAAAGTGAAAAGTGAAAGTGAAGTCGCTCAGTCGTGTCCGACTCTTTGCAACCCCATGGACTGCAGCCCATCAGGCTCCTCCATCCATGGGATTTTCCAGGCAAGAGTACTGGAGTGGGTTGCCATTGCCTTCTCCAATTATATGCCTAGTAAAGCTTAATTTCTTCTCCTTCTCTTCTTCTTCCCCCTTTTCTTACCTTTCTTCCTCCTTTTTCAAACAAACTTAACTGTGAGTTCTGACATTTTCTCCCTCTGCGCCAGAGAAACTCCTTGTCCACCACTCCTTGTTCACCTGTCCTTGAGACTCCCTGGTTAGTTCCTTAGAAACCTATCCCAATGGCTCGGCCTCCCAGGGTGTGCTCCTGTCTCTAACTGGGGTCTTAACCCTCATTTCTAGCTAATTGGTTCCTTCTCTGTTTCTGCTGCCCTGGCTCCAGCTGACCCCACATCAGACCCCTAAGCCACTGTATTTCTTCAGATTTCTTCAGATCCCCCCACTCTCTCTCTTTCCTCAGTGATCTTCCAGCTTCCAGACCCACCGTCCTGCCTTTGATGATCACACAGCCACAGTAGCTTCTTTCTGCTGAAGGCCTAGTGTGTGCTGAATTATGTGCTGTGTTTTATCTCTTTTCTTTTAAAAATTGAATCAGATTTTATTTTAAATCAGATTTTATTTTATTTTGGAATTTTAGGTTTTTTTTTCCCTCCGAAGTGTTTTGGGAGGACTTACTAAATCTGCGAAAGTAATACATGCTTATTGTGAAAGAAAGAACAAGACACAAAGTAGTTTGTGCCCATCTGGCATGAATTGGAAACCCAGCCAATAAATCTTAACCAAACCTCAAGTCTAAGGGATGTTTATTGCTGGTGGAGCAAGGTGGCCTGTGGTTGGTTCGGTGGCTTGGTGATATCATTAGGGACCTGAGGACTCTTTCTATCTTTACTATCTTGGTGTTCAGGCAATAAATCGCTCGAGGCCTCAAAGGAACTGCTGGAGTGCCAGGCATCACGCCTTTATACTGCTGTGTCCAAAGGGAGGAAGTGTGTGTGTGTTCATGTGTGTGTTTATATGTGGGATGGGGGTTCTAGAGAAATGAGAGAAGGCCCTGCAAGGAGAAAAATATTTTCCCAGAAGCCCCCAGGGGACTCCCCTTACTGCTGATTGACCAGAATTGAGTCATAGTCTCTAGCTATCTGGGAAGGTCATGGTGGTCAATTGATATAGCTTCTGGACTCTAATGCCAGGCGTGTGCTTGGTCGCTCCATCGTGTCTGACTCCGTGGACTGCAGCACGCCAGGCTTCCCTGTCCTTCACCATCTTCTGGAGCTTGCCAGGCTCATCTGTCCTGGGGATTCTCCAGGCAAGAATACTGGAGTGGGTTTCCATGCCCTCCTCCAGGGGATCTTCCCCACCCAGGGATTGAGCACAGCTCTTCTGCATTCCAGGCACATTCTTTACCAGCTGAGCTACCAGGGAAGCCCGTTGGCCGGAGAAAATGGAGTTAATAAGACAGTAAAGAATGGTACAAAGTGAACACCAAAGTTCTCGCCCTTCTATATGTTGAATTTATTTCACCATGCCCCATGAGGTAGATCTCCATCACTGACACAGCTAAACAGATGGAGAAACTGAGCAGAGCAGCTGTGCAACCTGCCCAAGGGCACGCGGGTGCCGAGTGGCAGAGCTGGGACCCGACTGTCTGGTTCCAGTTTGCACCCAGTGTGTTCAGCCTCATTCCTAGTCTCTGCAGGCAGCCTGGCTGAATCTCCCACTGGACAGTTCATTCATGCACAAGCCTTGACTGTGCCAACATCCCCACAAGCCAGGGTTTATGACCCATTTTGAAAAAGAGGAACTGGACAAAGTCAAGGAGCATTAGTTCCTCCTCGAGGGCTGTAGATAGTATTCTTTGCGATGTCCTGTGAACTGTTTTGCAGGTACTGAAACCCCCACCAGGTGGGAGACGTTAACTGTATGCTGCCCACAAGCATGCAGACCCCAGACTGGTTGGAATCAGAAGACTGATGATGTTGGCCCCGGATTACCTCAACACCAACCAACCCGAAGAATGTCCACCAGCTGATCATGCACCCCACCTTCCCCCTGCCTCATTCTGTCTGTAAAAACCTTTCCTTGAAAGCCATCAGGGAGTCTTTGCCTGGACTGCTTGCTTGGTGCCCTACAATAAACACTGCTTTCCTTAACGACAAAAAAAAAAAAAGAGGAAATGGAGGTGTAGAGAGGTTGAGAAATGTCTGCAAGCTCACGCAGCATGCAAGTAGCAGATCCAGAACTTGAATCCGGGAACTTAGAGCCCACTAAACTCTTAGCCTCTGGTAGCTGCTTCCCTTATGTCTCTTACATCCCCAGATGCCTTCTGTACTAAGTTAAGTTGTACAGACTCTCCAGATCTGGGCAGGGAGTAGAAGTGGAATTATATTCTGGGACCAGGACTCGCTTCGGTCCATTAGGCATCTGTATACTTGACTCATTCCGTCTTTATCTGGTGCCAACTGTGTGCTGGGAGCTATTCTAGGAGGTGTGACAAACAACAGAACAGGCACAAGACGCTCCTCAGGAGCTCACATTTGAAGTACTGGTTACCTGCCTAGCGACTCCAGGGCTCAGGGAGGTCGTTCCTCCCAGGGTGAGCCTCAGTGGTGCAGCTTGGGTCACGTCCCTGGCCCTGAGCCAGTGCCTTTGGCCTGGGAATGCCGTGCTCCGATTGGCCAGCCTGAGGGCGGGGTTAACCCCTAAGAAATGTTTTAGACCCAGAGTGTGGGACATGAGATTCGCCAAGGTGCTGGAAAGACAGAACCAGCTGTGTTTCCTGTGGTGTCTGGTGCGTCACCGCTGTCTCCAGAGGCAGTGAAGAGGGACGGGACCAGGTTTGCCAGACAAGGTTCCCGCTTGAGGCAGCACAAGTCTGTGAACACCTGGAGCGCTGTCGGGGCGCACTTTCAACTGGCTGGAACGCAGCCAGCAAAAGGGCAGCGGGCCCAGGGACTGGCTCAAAGCTGTGTTTACTCTAAATAGTAATTTCTTAACTGATGATAATAGTTCTCATTTATTATGCTTTCTGTGATCTCAACAAATGATATTAACCACCTGATTAGGGAGTTTATGTGATTGTCCTGGTTGTATGAGTGACGAAATAGCCCAGAGACCGTTAAGTTCCCCAAGGCAACACTGAATAAGAAATCAAGCCTCACGGGCTCCCAAACTCCTCCTCTCACATTTAGTTACAAATATTTGATTATCTGCATATTACGTATTGAAGTACAACACAGTATACAGTGCAATACAGATCTAAAGCTTAGTAAAGATGTATAGTTTAATGAGCATTAACGAATGCATATGCCCATATAATCAACATTCAAGATATAAAACATTTCCATCACTCTGGGAGAAATTCCTTTCTTTCCGGCTCTGTTGCCCTGTATGACTCCTCTCACTGTAAATTAACTTTGTTGTAGTTTTAGTCGCTAAATTGTGTCCAGCTCTTTGGACTGTAGCCCGTCAGGCTCCTCTGTCTGTGGGATTTTCCAGGTAAGAATCCTGGAGAGGGTTCCCATTTCCGTCTCCAGGGGATTTTCCTGACCCAGGGCTTGAACCCACGTCTCCTGCATTGGCAGGTGGATTCTTTACCTGTGAGCCACCAGGGAAGCCCATAGATTACCTTTATGTATTGTTAGATGTCATGTAAATGGAATCACACAGGAATGAAGCTCATGTCTAGCTTTCCTTCACAAGATGCTTTTGAGATGTTTCGTGTTGCTGTATGTATCAGTTCATTTTTTAAAATTGCTTTGAGTGTATTTTCTTTTACTCTAATACTTACATGAATAGCCTATGTTTTGTTTATCCACTCTCTCAGTCATTTGGGTTTCCATTGATTGATGAGAGACTTGAGTAAAGTGAGGAAGTATTGCTGTTTGGAGAGGAGTGTTTCAGGCATAAGGTACAGTAAGTGCAAAGGCCCTGAGGCTCACGCATGCCCATCAAGTTCTAGGAACAGTGGCTTGTGTGGCTGGGACGGAGGTTGATCAGAAGAGTAGGCAGTCAGAGGTCAGAACCTCTAGACGTCACTCCCCAGGCACCTTCCTGGGCGTGATCAGGTGTATTGTATGTATAAACTTAACTCACAGAACAGATTGTGTACTATTCACATTGTTCAGTGACCTGTCTTTTTCCCCCTTAACTGCGTACCTTGGAGGTTTATGCCGTGCTCTTCTTCCCAGCCCTTGGTGCGTGGTGTGGTTGTTCTGGGCCCCTGTGGTGAACATTGGGTGATCTCTGGGTTAGTCTCTCCCAGAGATGCTGCCGTCAGCACTGCAGTCTGTGCGGCGCATGGAGGCGGCCTGCAGGCTGCAGATGTGGATCCACCCCGCGCCCCGCACTCCTGCAGCGGAGCATAAGGGAGTCCTTCCCAGAGCTCCATGTTCACCCGACTTGCCTGACGAATCTGCTGGGTTCCCTCCCTTCCTCCCTCCCTCTTTTCCTTCCTTCCCTCCCGTTTCAATGGCTCTGCTCCCAGGAAAAGAAATTCTGGGAGAAGTATGAAAAGAGAGGGGAATCTCCTCTCCCTTCCTACTGATGCATTACCCCATATCGAAAGCCAATCAGCATAACAAAGGAACAGTTTAGGATATTGATGGAAGGAATGCTTTCTCCAGTCCACCTTATTAAGACATGCATCTGTGGTCAAAATTTACTTTTTATGCTCAGTAGTTATTAATATGTATCAAATTGTGTCATATATGATATCTTGATCAGCTGATATACTAGCAACATGGAGAGGGAAATGGCAGCCTACTCCAGTATTCTTGCCTGGAGAATTCCATGGACAGAGGAGCCTGGGGGGCTATAGTTTGCAGGGTCACAAAGAGTCAGACATGACTGAAGCAAGTTAGCGCACACACATACTAATAATAATTGTAAGGGTGACTCACTCTTAGAGAAAAATTTAACTAAGATCACAGGAAATGAAAATTTTGATCTTAATTCACAGGCACATTTTTTTTTGTTTCAGAAAAATATAATAGGATATTTGCACATAAAAATATGTCACATTAGGATAAGATTTTGTAGAGAAAGTAGAATATAGATTGAACATCAAGAGAGTAAGGAACAGTGCAAACACTGTTAAGGAGGAGCTGCTTGGTGTTTATCTTTAAAATGAATCATGCTGGAGCTTCCCTGGAGGCTCAGTGGTAAAGAATCTGCCTGCCAGTGCAGGAGACACGGGTTCGACCCCTAGTCCAGGAATATCCCACATGCCACAACTCCTGAGTCTGTGCTCTAGAGTCTGAGAGCTGCAAGTGCTGAAGACTGAAAACTCTAGAACAAGAGAAGCCACCGCAGTAAGAAACCCGTGTACCACAACTAAAGCCCGTGCAGCAACAAAGACCCAGCACAGCCAGAAACACAACAAATAAGATGAATTTTAAAAGAGAAGAGTAAGGAACAGTGCGGAGTGCTGGTAAAGAAGAGCTTCCTGGCAGCTCTTTAAAATGAACCTGGAAGGTGTTACACTTCTATGGCTCTTTAGCCCTTTGCGTATGCTTAAAAGAGTGATGCAGCGGATTTCTTTTGAAATTCATTATGTTCTTTGCAATAATTTAAACTTAGGATGGAAATAAATGGACCTGACCACTTCAAAGTATATAAAGAGGGTGCACAGTTCTTCCAAAATTTGTTGAGAATACACAGGAACATTGCGATGCTTATTTGGCTCCCACACAAGGGTGTCTCCCTGTAGTTGTTCCTGAGTGCCTGTCTGTGGGTCTGGGTCTGCGTCTGTGGGAATGTGGGCTGTGGTTTGGGGACACTGTCCAGCAGCTTTCAGCCTCCTCCCTCTAGCATCAGGGTCCCCTCCCTCTTGGCACTGGCAGGACGTGTGTCCTTTAGCCATTCCTGGAAGAGATCTTCATCTTTCTTCAGCAGCAGAAACTGGCCAAGGACCACATAGGCCTTGTCAAGACCCCTTTCCTCCAGCTTGTTGCCCAGGTCTTTGCCAGCCCAGGCTAGGCTTCCCACTGACTTTTCCCCCATGAGTTCTGTCCTGAAGTCTCAGTGCTTCGGGGAGGTTGTCCTCTTGATCAGGCTTCATCCCCGGCTCTGGTTCCCATATCGGCTTCTCTCACCACCCCGCTCCTCCCAGCGGTACCTCAACCCACTTGGGATCCATCTTATTTTCTTTCCTAGTTGGCTCTTCAGTTGTCCCAACAGCGATGATTGAATGAAGCATCTTTTTCTCACCACACTGATATGTCTACTCACTCTAGTATTCTTGGGCTTCCCTGGTGGCTCAGCTGGTAAAGAATCCGCCTGCAATGTGGGAGACCTGGGTTTGATCCCTGTGTTGGAAAGATCCCCTGGAGAAGGGAAAGGCTACCCACTCCAGTACTCTGGCCTGGAGGATCCCATGGACTGTAAGAGTCCGTGGGTGGCAAAGAGTCGGACACAACTGAGCGACTTTGACTTTCACTTTGATATGTCTTCACACCTCAGACTTTTCACTTTTGGTCTCATTCTTTCAGCATATCTCTCGTCGCGCCTCTTCTCCATACCGTGGCCTGTGCTGAGCACTGGGGACACAGTCATCCTTATCTCATCCATCCGTTAACACTGCCCAGCAGCTTCTCTGTGCTGGGGCCTGTGCTGAGCAGTGGTGGGGCACAGCCCTGCTCTGATGGGTCTCCAGTGCAGAGCGGGGCACAGGCCCAGCCCTCGATGATGAGGGGTAGTTAGTGGGCCAGTGCTGTGCTGGGCAAGCCTGGAGGGGACCTTAGCCTGTCTGTGGGTTTGGGGGAGGGCTTTGGAGAGAAGGGGATGACTCAGAACTCGAGGAGGAGTGAGCCACAGTGTGAAGATGAAGGCACAGGTGCAAGGGTCAAGGTGTGAATGAGAGGAATAAGAGGCTGAAATGTAGACAAGTGGGACTGGATGGCCATCCAAAGACAGATCACACAGGGCCATGTTAGTACATTTGGACCTGGTCCGGGAGGTCACGGTGACTAAAGAAATGAAGGACAGCAAGGAATCAGTTAATTTGCTTTATTATTTTTCAAAGAAAGTTGATTTCTGCTAATAAAAGTAACACTTGCTCAGTGCAGAAGACCTGTCTAGCCTCTTGTCTGTGATGTCAGCATCCTGTTGTACGCTGGCACACACTTCTAGGCATGGCCCCCTCAGTGCTCCCTGAGACTCCTGTCTCTCAATATTTGTCAAGAAGGGGTGATGACCTCACTTTGAACTCCTCTCTCAACTCCTGTTTACAAGTGACGGAATCCTAAGCTAATGGGCAGGGGCATAAAAGCTCCGGAAGTATACAGCTTCAAGCTCAGCTGCATCCAGGAACCCAGACAATTCCTGGAAGGCGCAGTCCCATCCGCAGGCCCTGTGTTTCTCTGTGCTGTCTTCTTTCTCAGGCAGTCTCTCTCTTTGGGGACAAGATGGCCTCAGTAACTCCAGTTTCACATCCCACTCACCAGGCAACCCCAGAGGAAGGAGGCCTCTTTCCTGAAATTCCAGGAAAAGTACCAGGGCTGAATGCCAGCATCTGAAGATGAGGGTAGGGTCAGGTTTACCTGAACAGCATGTGGGAACAGTGAGGGAGCGGCTTCCCCACAGGAGGGTGGGGGAAAGTTTCCAGAAAAAGAGGAGTGGATGCTGGGCTGGCAAACCCAACAGATACCCACTTCACCGGGGCTTTAGAGGGAGAGCTGGGAGGGGGCTCTGGCTGCCTGAAGAGCGGGGCCTGGGAGCTACTGGTATGTCAGTGGCCTAGATCTTTCCTGTGCCCCTGATGGCCAAGGTCCCAGCTCAGCAAAGCCCCTTTCTAAAAAAAAGTGCCTCAGTGAACAATGTGGCCTCACTCCCAGCAACTCCCGCCTGGGCCGCTGGCCTTCACTCTTGACCTCTGGGCGTTGACCACCAGTCCCAGGCCAGAGGGGCAGGCCTATAAATTTTCAGCATGGCGCCTGCTCCCTCAGTGGTTCCTGGAGTCCTCCTGGTTCACCCTCTGCAGCTTCCTGTCAGGTGGGGAAGGGGTTCTGAGGGTCCTCAGCTTATCCCTACCTCAGGGGCACCAGGGCCTGCCATCCTGGTCTCCTGCCCCGCCCCACCCACGGGTGCCCCCACTCACTCCCTCCAGGCCACTCCGCCCTCTCCCCTCTGTTCTTGTGGGTTCTGGCTTCTTTCTACCCAGTCACCATCTTAGTGGGACTTGAGGGAAGAGCAGAGGATTTCATCGAAACAGGCTTGACCCCAAATTCTGGGTCCAGGGTGGCTTGTTTGTTGATTTTTTGGGGAAAAAATTTTAGTTATCTGTTTTGTATTCAGTTTTCGGTTTCAAGTTCACATAGTTTAAGGTTCAAAAAAGTTAAGTAGGGGAAAGTCTCCCGCCACTTCTGTTCCCCGGGCACGCTGTTCTCCTCCACAGACGCAACTGCGGTTATCTTGAGTATTTTCCAGAAGAAAACAAAAGCGACTGTGCCTTTCCAAGCAGATGCTGACATGCACCCCGCCACCCCACTCTCTTTTCCATGAATTCAGCAAACAGTAGACACTGTGCGGGTCCTCACTGCTTTTCACTGTGTTCCATGTCATCCTGGAGAGGATTATCTATCTGCAACATAAAAAACTTCCTTACTCTCAGCTACTGACAGATTCTTGTAATTTCTGAGACTGTAGATAGTCTCGTAGGGTTTTCCCTGTTTTATTTTATTTTATTGTTATATCATAAACAGTGCTGCAGAACTCATGTGCCAGGCAAGCCTTTCACACCTGCAGGGTGAATCTGGCCAGAAGCGGAATTACTGACTCAAAGGTGTGCAACAGATTTACCCTGGCAGCCGCGAATGTTCCCAAAGGTTCATTTCCTCCCAGTCTCGCCACCTGGAGGCTGTTTCTTTTTTAAAAAATTTATTTATTTGGCTGCACCAGGTCTTGGCATGTGGGATCTAGTTTCCCAATCAGGGATCAAACCCAGGTCCCCTGTGTTGGGAGCATGGAGACTTAGCCTCTGGACCACCAGGGAAGTCCCTTCTTTTTTTAAATCTTGTTCCTTTGAGCTCAGGGTAGATTTAAAGAAAAGTTGTGAAATGGTGAAGAGTTCTTGCAGACCTTTCCCTCAACTTCCCTCAACTTGCAGACCTTCCCCCCATGATGGCGTCTTGTCTAAACATGGTACAGGAAGCAAACCCAGGGAAGGAACACAAGTGCAGTGCTGGTAACGCAACCACCCGTGGCATTCCCATTTCACCAGTGTTTTCACCGAAGGCCTTATTCTGTCTCCAGGTCTCAGCCGGTATCCCAAACCAGTTGCCATGTCTCTCTAGCTCCCTTTAACCTGTGACAGTTTCCCGATTTGTCTTTGTCTTCCTTGACCCTTTCGAAGAGTACTGGTTAGTTAACTCTGTAGACTGTCCTTTGATCTGAGTTTGTCTGATGCTTTCCCATGACTGGAAAGAAATTTCATGTTTTTGGCAAGCATAACCCAGAACCAGCGTGTGCTTCTCAGTGCACTGTTTCAGGGAGTTCGGGATATCAGCCGGATTTCCGGTCATACTGACCTTGGTCACATGGTTGAGGGGGCGTCTGCTAGGTTTGTCCAGCATGAAGTTAGCATTTTTCCATTTGTAGTTAATCTGATTTTGCAGTATATACAAGTACCAAGTCATTAAGTCATTGAGGTTAATGTAATGCTCTATGTCAGTTATACCTCAATAAATAAAATGAGAGACTTGCAGGTGGTCCAGTGGCTAAAACTCTGAGCTCCAGATGCCGGGGGCCCAGGCTCAATCTCTGGTCAGGGAACTGGGTGCCACGTGCTGCAGCTGAGACCCAGCACAGCCAAATAAATAAATAAATAAACAAAATTTTTAAAATGAAATAAATCTCTTGGGGAAGACACTCTGAGACTATACAGATATCCTGTTTCTCCTGAGACTTCTGCCCACTAATTTCAGCGTCGTCTGTGGATCTTATCTGCGGCCATTATTATTGTGGTATTTATCCAGTGTTGATTTTGTGTTTCCTTCTTTTCTTCTCCATTTATTATTTGGAAGTCTAAAGTAGGAAGAGCTGTTCCTCCCTCTTGGGGGCTGTTTTACCAGTCACTGCGGTGAGGGAAAGGGGGTTCACTGAGGACATGGAGACTGGATCCAGGCCCAGCCTGCCTCCAGCCTGTGGTCTTGGCTTTTGTAGGAGCAAAGAGGACCCGCTGGGTATTGCTAACAGCGACCTTGTCTCCCAAGCCTGGAGGAGCACACCCCTGTGTATTTTCTGTCATCTCCCTGCACCACACCCGGTGAAAACTTATCAATTTTGAGATTCAGGAGCCTCAGCCCAGGCCCGATTATAACAACGATAGTAGCTGCCCAGTATGGAAACCTTCAGCTGGCGCCACAGTCTTGATGGATCTCACACACCCTACAGGCAAGGATTATTATTAAACCCTTTTTATAAAGCAGGAGACTGAGGCTTGGACAGGGAGCATCGCTGGGCCTCCAGCCTTGGAACTGCTGAATCCAAGGCTGGCTCTTAAAATAGTAGGTTCCCCTGCAGGAGGGAGCAGAGGGACAGCATCCCACCTTCATCTCAGGCCAGCAGAGGGAGACGGAGACCCAGTGTCCCCTGAGGTCCCTGTTCCTGGAGAGGAGGTTTTTCCTCCGTGCTGGGCACTGGCCAAGAACTAGACAGCTGCTCAGTTCGCCTGTTATATTCAGAGCCCCTTTCCACATTGGCCATAGACAGCTTTCATCATTTCTAAGACCACGGCATCTTCGGGGTTCACCTGTAGGAAAGAGAAAACACTCCAGCTCTTTTAGGAAAAAGGATGGGTCTCAACATTTTATTATTAACATAAACATTTCCAAACATACAGCAACATTGAAAGAGGTTTACTTTGAATACCCATATACCCACCGCAAAGAGTCTCCCAGTAGCATCTTACTGTACTTCCTTTACCACGTTTTGACCCATTAGTCCATCCCTCTATCCATTGATTAATCTGTCTTATTTTTGATGCATTTCCAAATAAATTAGGCAGAAAGCAATTCAATACAAAGGATGAGGTTTGCAGAGTCATTGAAAGGGCCAGAAGAAGTGCCTGTTGGCTGGGCTTCCTGGAATGCCACCACAGAACTGACCCACCAGGGGAGATGCTGCCTCTGACGCTGCCTGCTTGACTTTCGTATTGAAGAACACACCGATTTAATGCCATCCGGGGCCAAGAAGCCATCACACCCCTGAAGTTGGTAATAGGACACTGGACATTTACCTTGGAAAACCTTGAGGTCCCTAACCTACCTTCACCAGCAGAACCCATGCAAAGCTGCAGTTGGGGGACCCTATATCAGTAATGTCTCCTTGCAAATCCTGGGTGATGCGTCTCGTTGGTGGACTCTTAACTCATATCCTGGTCTCGCATGGTCAGGCAGTTGGGGAAGTACCTTGCAGCCTGTTGGTACAGGAAGGCCCAGTCACCCAGGACTGTTGCAGCACAAACAAAATCATCTACTTCTGGCAGCTGAGTTATTTCCCACTTTTTACCCCTCTAAACCTCACTGCCAGGAACATCCTTGAGCCACAACTAGAGAAAACCCTTGCAAAGCAATGAAGAGCCAGTGCAGCCAGAAAAAAAAAAAAAAAACATCCTTGAATGCCTGTCTTTCCCCCTCCTGGATCTCTTGTCTCTCTGCTGCTAGGAGGAAGACCAGCAGACTGGCCTGCAGCTCAGGAGAGTCGTGAGGAAGGAGAAGGTCCATAGAGAAGTTTCTGCACCATCTTGTGGTTTGTGAACTCAGCAAACTGGGGCCTTCAGCTCAGCATGTTCATTTGCTTACAGAGAGAAATCTGCCTTGCCACCACATGCTCCATCTTCCCTAGCCATCATCCTTCACCCGCCGGCTAGAGCTGGAAACCTCTCTAATTTGGTCTGTTTTGCAGACAAGGAGCCCCAGACCAGGAATCCGTGGTCCATAACTTAGAATCTTGGAAAGAAGAGACCACTGGTGACTCCGGGCTGTGTCCTCAAAGTGAAGGTTCAGGAAGGAAGGGGAGGAGGAAGGGGAGGGGACGATGCCTTCTCAGGGCCTGGACGTTCTTCCTGTAGTATTTCCTGCAGTTGTCCTATTCTGACTCGGTATTGTCTTCGGAGATGGCCAGGAACTCCATCTCAACTGAGCAGCTCTGATGGAAGGAGCAGCAGAGCCACAGCCTCTCCGTGCACTCCCTGGGATCCAGGGCCACACTGCCTCCACTGAGCCACCTGCACGTCGCCTGGGGGCCAGAAACAGCTCAGCCTGGGCCTGGGCAGAGCTGGGAGGCAGGGCTCCCTGCCTGGGGGTGTCTTGGGCCCCTGCCCTCTTCACTCTAGTTCAGCTTTTATCCCCCTTTCTGGGGACTGCCCTCATCTCCTGTGGTGTTTGTCAGCTTCACCCAGCTAACGTCCGCTCCTCTTCCTTCCTGGCTGGCTTAGTCTGTTCTGTTCTATTTTATTCTCTTCTGTTTCTTTCAGTGCTTTTTTTTTTTTTTGCCACACCTTGTGGCATGTGGGATCTTAGTTCCCCAACCAGGGATTGAACCCACATACCCTGCGTTGGCAGGTGAACTCTTAACCACTGGACTGCCAGGGCGGTTTCCTCTTTTAATTTTTAATGACTTTATTGAGATATAATTGACACATCATAAACTGCACGTATTTAAAGTATACAACTTGATAAGTTCTGACAAACGTGTACACCCGTGAAACCGTCACCACAGCCTAGAGAGTGAACATGGCCGTCACCCCAGGGTATCCCTGTACTGCTCCCAGCCCCTGTCTGTGACTCCCCGATCCCTAGGCAACCACTGATCTGTTGGAGAGCAGCTCGCATTTTCTAGAATTTTACGTAATTGAAATTACACAATGTGAATTAAAATGTTTTTACTTTAAAGAGACGCTGGTTACCACATACCACATTGATTTTGCAGCTTATGATCATAGATCTGCAGTTTACAACTCCTGCTTGGAGCGCTGTCATCCCCACAACCCACCTCACATTTACCGCCCTTCAGAAGACCCTGGGCTTCACACCTCCTCCTGCTATACTCACCCCAGGTTCTTGGCTCAGGGAGGGCAAGCTGTTAAGAGAATGGCCACAGTAGGAGGCAGAGGAGAGAAGAGTGAGGACTGACTGGGCCCAGGGGGTCTCCAGCGAGGTGGTTGCCAGAGAAGGTGATGTGTCAGGTCCTCCCATGCGAGTGGACCCTGGGCCCCATTATGCCACCCTCCGGGGTTCTCCTGGCTGGTGCACACTGACTCTGCAGCAACAAAGCTTCCTGAGAAAGATCCAAAGTCTCCTCAGATACTTCGTGATTAACTTCCCAAGAACCTGTCTTCCCCATGAGGGTTATTCAGGTCATCTTATCACATGGCCATAAAACTTCAGGTCATTAAATGGTGTCATGCACCACTCACGTGCCTCTGGCCCTAATAGTCACCGATAAAGTCCCCTCCTGGTGAGTCCCGGTGGTCCCACAGATCAGCCCCTCAGGAGTGGCTGATGCTCAGGGTGCACCCCTGGATAACTGAATGCAAAGCAGGCCCCTGGCCTAGCAGGTGAAAGAAGCTCCCTGCTAAATGGTCCCAGCATGTGGGGGTTAGCATGCATTCCTCTGGACTCCAAATCTTTCTATAAACCCATACATACTTTTTTTCTTGGAGAAGAAAGTGATAAATTCCTAGAATCAGAACTGTGAATCAGTGTTTTCGTTTTCTTCGGATAAATACCCAGGAGTGGGTTTGCTGGATCATATGGTAGTTCTATTTTTAATGTTTTGAGGAACCTTTATACTGTTCTCCATAGTGGCTGCACCAACTTATGATCCCACCAGTGATGTCCACGAGTTCCCTTTTCTCCAAGTCCTCACCATTGCTTGTTATTTCCTGTCTTTTTGATAATAGCCATTCTCATAGGTGGGATAGCTCATTGTGGTTTTTATTTGCAATTCTCTCATGATTAGTGACGTTGAACATCTTCTCGTGTACCTGCAAGCCATCTGTATATCCCCTTTGAAAAAAAAGTCCGTTCAGACATCCTCTGCCAGTTGAGTTGTTTGGTTTTTCTGTTGTTGAATTAAATGAGTCCTTTGTATATTTTGGATATTAAAACCCTTTATCAGATACATGATTTGCAGATATTTTCTCCCATCCCATACATTACCTTTTCTTTTTGTTTATGGTTTTTCTTTACTGTGCAGAAGCTTTTTTTAGTTTGACTTGTTTATTTTTGCTTTTGGTGTCAAATCCAAAAAATCGTTGCCGAGACTTACGTTAAAGAGCTTACCACCTGTTTCTTCTAGGAGTTTGATGGTTTCAGGTCTTACAGTCAGATATTTAGTCCGTTTTGAGTTAATTTTTGTGTGTGGTGTAAGATGTGTGCATGCTAAGTCACTTCAGTTGTGTCCCGCTATTTGCGACCCTATGGACCATTACCCACCAGGCTCCTCTATCCATGGAATTCTCCAGGCAAGAATACTGGAGTGGTTTGCCGTTTCTTTTTCTAAAGGATCGTCCCACCGCAGGGGTCGAACCTGTGTCTCTTACGTCTACTGCGTTGGCGGGCAGGCTCTTACCAGTAGTGCCACCTGGGATCGTGGTACAATTTCATTCTTTTACATGTGGTTGTCTAGTTTACTCAGTGTCTTTTATTGAAGATAAATATATTTTTGAAGGTAATATTTCTTCATGATTCAATCTTGGAAGATTGTATGTTTCTAGGCATTTATTCATTTCTTTTAGGTTGTCCAATTTGTTGGCATGTAATTGTCTATAGTACTCTCTCGATCCTTTGTAGAATCAATAGTAACTTCTTCATTTCTGATTTTCTTTGATTCCTCCAGCTAAAGATTTATCAATTTTGTTTGTATTTTCAAAGAGCCGGCTCTTGGTTTCATTGACCTTTTATATTGTCTTTTCAGTTTCTATTTCATTTATTTCTGCTCTGGTCTTTGTTATCTCCTTCCTTCTATTAACTTTAGGCTTCGTTTGTCCTTCTTCTTGTTCCCTGAAGTATAAAATAAGGTTGTGTATTTGAGATTTTTCTTCTTTCTTGAGGTAGGTGTTTATCACAATGAACTTCTCTCTTAGAAGTGCTTTTGCTGAATCCCATGAGTTTCGGTATGGTGTATTTCATTTTCATTCATTTCAAAGTATTTTTTATTTCTCCATTGACCCGTTGGTTGAGCAATACATGCTGTTAAATCTCCACATATTTGTGAATTTTCCAGTTTTCTTGTAACTGATTTTTTAGTTTCATACCAATGTGGTCAGAAAAGATACTTGATGTGATCTCAGTCTTCTTGTTACGGCTTGTTTTGCTGCCTAACACATGATCTATAATGGGAGAACATTCCATGTACACTTGAGACTGGAGAAGAATGTGTTTTCTGTGACTTTTGATTGAATATTTGGCTTAGACAAGTCTTTTAAATGTATTTCTGTTTTCAAAATTACATTAATTACTAATGTTGTCAAAGGAACATGAGTACCTAAAGAGTCAAATATATCCATGATTTATGATAAAAAGAAGAAAACTCAACTGTCTTCTTTTCTACCACTATCCTGTTCCCCAGTTTAACTATTTTATCTGTTTTATTGTATTTACCACTGTATTTTCAAAAATTGTTTTCCCTCTTAGAACTGCTTTTGCTGATTCCCGTGAGTTTTGATATGTTGTATTTCATTTTCATTCATCTCAAAGTATTTTTTTAATTTCTCTTTGAATTTCTTCATTGATCCATTTGTTGTGCAATATATTTTGCTTAATTTCCTTTAAAATTTAAAGATAGAACTACATACGATCCAGCAATTCCACTCCTAGGCATATATCTGGACAAAACAGAAGCACTAATTTGAAAAGATACACGCACCCCAGTGTACATAGCAGCACTTTACAGTAGCCGAGACATAGGAACAACCCAAGTGCCCATCAATAGACGATTGTGATTTTGCTGGGAAGAAGGGGGGCCTCAGTCCTTGTCTTATTTGAAGGAAGAATTTAGCAAAGAGATTAAGACTTGAAACAAAAATAAAGCATTTATTAGAAGCAAAGTATGTGTGGAAGAAAACACAGGGGAACTTAGAGTGAGTTGTGTGTCAATAGGAGAGGTTTAAGTCGCTTGTATCCGGGCAGTCTTTGGGTTGCCCCTGACACCATCTTGTCCGTGTCCATCTTTGGTCTGACTCGGGGTCCTCCCCAGTGTGTGTGTGCATCTCTCAGCCAAGATCAGTTCCAACATGAAGGTTTCTGGGAGGTTGGCAGGACAAATTATGGGCTGATGTCTCCTCCCTCCCTTTTTCTCTCCCCTCGACTGAGGACCTTCTCTGCCAGTGTGTCAGGCAGGGAAATCCCCTTAACCACAAGAATTAGAAGAATGTGGTTGCTTTGCCTTTTACCCAATCAAGGCCCAGTAGTCCTGATGATACCGTATATCTCCAAGTATCAGCCAGGAGACCGATTGGAGCTGTTCAACCTGGGGCCCCATCTACCTCCTGCCTCAGTTGGATTAAAAGGATGTGAGATATATAATATGTATGCGTGTGTGTCTGTGTATACATACATATAGAGAGAGAGGTGTGTGGGTGTGTAATGGAATATTACTTGGGCATAAGAAGTAAATGGTGCCATTTGCAGCACCATGGATGAACCTAGAAAGTGTTATGCTTAGTGAAATAAGTCAGACAGAAAGAAAGGAAAATACTGTTTGATATCACCTATATGTGGAATCTAAAAAATAATACAAATGAATGTATATGTAGAACATAAACAGACAGATACAGAAAACAAATTTGTGTTTACCAGAGAGGAAAGGGAAGTGGGAAGGGACCAATTAGAGGCACGGGATTAACAGATACAAACTATATATAAAGCAGATAAGCAACAAGGATTGACTGTATAGCACAGGGAATTATACACATCATCTTGTAATAATCTGTAATAGAGTATAATCTGTGAAAAGACTGTCACTGTGCTGTACACCTGAAACTCTTGTTCACAATACATAATATATTTACAATATTGTAAATCAACACACCCCAATTCAAAAGGAGAAGAATTGAAGGTGGCAGTGTGCCACCATGACACGATGTTAAAAGTTCCAGCAGAGTGACTAAGGGCAGATGAGCAGGTTAGGCCAATCCTGTGTTTCTCTTGGCTAAAGCGACCTGTGAAATTCTCTCCTGCTTCCTGCTTGGGAAGGGCAGCATTCTTGACTCCTGAGAGATAGGATAAACATCAAGCTTTATTTAAGATATAAACTTCAAAACAGACAAGAATGTTTGGACAAAATATTTGGATGCTTATAGTGACATTAAATACAGTAAATTTTAGGACACCCGAAGGAAAGATGAGCCGTTCATCCTCATTAAACATTGCCTGAGTGCCTTCTTGATGCCAGGTGCTGAGCTGGGCATTTCTGGGAACCTGCCCTTCAGTCTAGCCTCCAGGCAGTGACAAAGGAGTTCCCCATGAAGCAGGGAGAATTTGCCAAAGGTCTCAAGAAACTTGAAACAGTGAAACCAACATTTTTGGTGAAAGGTCAAACAAGCCTGGGTGAAACTGATTTCTGTATCCATTTTAGAAGCAAGGAGTTCTGCATCCGTATTTAAAGAAAAAAAAAAAAGAGTAAACGATGTCATGATAAGGGAGATCAGCCCTGGGATTTCTTTGGAAGGAATGATGCTAAAGCTGAAACTCCAGTACTTTGGCCACCTCATGCGAAGAGTTGACTCATTGGAAAAGACTCTGATGCTGGGAGGGATTGGGGGCAGGAGGAGAAGGGGACCACAGAGGATGAAATGGCTGGATGGTATCACTGACTCAATGGACATGGGTCTGGTGAACTCCGGGAGTTGGTGATGGAGGCCTGGCGTGCTGCAATTCATGGGGTCACAAAGAGTCGGACACGACTGAGCGACTGAACTGAACTGATAAGGGAAGCCTGGGGAGATTTGGGAGCCTAGAGGATGTGTTTGATGCAGCCTAGCTATCAGAGAGGTGTCTTCCTTTAGGAAGAAGAGTTACTCCAGCTGAGACCTAAAAAGTGAATTGGGCACAGTGGGAAAAGAGGAGTGCGGGGCTGCTACCCCGGGCAGAGGTGAACTCAGGTGTGAGATGGAAGGGCTAGCAGAATGGGCCTGCGCCCAGCCCTTGCGGAGCTCGTGACCCAGTGAGGGAGACAGGTCTGTCACCAGTGATACCCAGGATTGATCAGGGCTGGGATGTAGGAGCCCCAGGAGCTGAGGATGCCCAGAGGGGTCTTAGTCCTGAAAAGAAACACCTGAGACGCACCTTGAAGAAGAACTAGGAGTAAGCAGACATTTCGTAGAGAAAAATCAGCAAAGTCAAAACTTGTTTCTTTGAAAAGGTTAATACTACTCAAGGGGAAAGACACAAATTTCCATTAAAAGGGATGAAAGATAAATTCAGATCCTAACTCTAGGATGACAAGAGTATATCATGATCAACTATAGCCTCAAAATTTGGCAGTGTAGAGGAAATGGACAGTTTCCTTGAAAAACACAATTAACAATGTTGACACAAGAAAAAATAGAAACTCTGAATAGCCCTATATCTGTTAGAGATATTGAATCTGCAATTTAAAACCTTCCCCTTAAAGAAAATCACAAGCCCAGATGGCTTCAGTGATAACTTCTTCCAAACATTTAAGAAGGAAACAAGGTCATTACCCAAACTCTTCTAAATGATAGAGAATGTGGAACACTTCCTTATTCATTTTATGAATTGAATGAGATACTGATAACCACAACCTAACAAGATCATTATAAGAAAGAAAAATTTTAGGCCAAGATCCTTCTAAACATGGATTCAGATATCCTGAACAAAAATGTTAGCAAGTAGAATCCAGCACTGTATAAGAAAGATAATACGTTATAACCTAGTGGGATTTATTCCAAGACTACAAGGTTGGTCTAGCATGTGAAAAGCAGTCAAATATGTGGGGGCCTAGTTTTGGACAGTGTGTTCTTTCCCAGTTCTCGATTTGTCTGTCCTTGTACCAGTACTGTCTTGTCTTAATTACTTTAGCTTTGTAGTTAGTCTTGAAATCTGATTGTGTAAATCTTCCAACTTTGATCTTCTTTAAAATTTTCTATTCTTAGAACATCTGCATTTCCTGTGAATTTTAGGGTCAGCTTGCCCCTAACAACAAAATACTTCATTAAGATGTGTGTTGGGATTGTCTGGGTTGTGCAATGCCCTGTGATTCAGCAGTTTCATTCCTGGGAAAGCTTCCTACTGTAGGCTCTCTGAGTGTCCATCCGTGGGGTGTGGGTGAATGAACTGTTCAGTCAACACAGTGGATGAGCTGAACGCATGGCAACACCGTGGATCTCACATATTGTTGAACAAAAGAAGTCAGAACAGAAAGAGTGAGAGAGTGATCTATCACGAGGAGGACAGAATAGGATTTAAGGGAACTGTCATCTATCCTAAGAGGTCAGAATAGTGATTTGAGGAGAACCGGCTGGAAGAAGGCTTGAGGGTGGGAGCCATTTGGAGTGTGGGAATGTCCTAGATCTTGATCTAGGTGGTGCTTACATATTACAGAATTATTCAGCTCTTGGGGGAGAACGGGTACATGTATATGTATGGCTGAGTCCCTTCACTGTTCACCTGAAATCATCACATTGTTAATCAGCTATACCCCAATACAAAATAAAGATTAAAAAAAACTTATCTAGCTCTACAGTTAACATTTGTATACTTTGTGTAAGTAATATTTCACTAAAAAGGGAAAAAAAGAATGGATGGGGGGGGCTCACTGGAGAGAAAGTTATTTACATAACTCAACTGTATCATCACTGTGTACCAGCCCAGCCAAATGGAAAATGGAGTTTAAAATACCATGAATAATAATGGCAAAACTATTAGTACCTAGGAATAAATAAAATTAGAGAAGTACAAGGCTGGCAGAAAGAACGTGAAGCTGAGTGGAGAGAGAGACCATACACATGGATGGAACGGCTCAGTGTTGGGAAGATGTCATTGTCCTAAACATGATCTGTAGATTTGGGGATTCCAACCCAAGTCTAGGACAGTGGCTTTCAGCCTTTTGCCCATGTTCCAGTCTCACACACAGTCATATAGTTCCACATAAAACAAGAATAACAGTTTTGTGAAACAGTCCTTGCCCTGAGTACATGAGATTGGCTTGGATGTTTTGTCTTCTTTTTTGTTGTTGTTATATTGATGAGCTTGGTTTTTTGCTGCTGTTGTTTTAGTTCCACATGTAAATGAGATCATTGGGTATCTGTCTTTGACCAACTTGGGTAATGCCTCCAAGTGCATCTAATATTTTCTGTTATGTTGCAGGAAGGGGTACCCCTTCCAGGGCCCGAGAGTGTGCTCTTTTCTAACACCTGGAAATGCGTTGTCGGAGGAGACACACGTGCTGACAAAGCAAAACATTGGGAAGGGGCACCTGGGTGGAGAGCAGAAGGGTAAGGGAACCCAGGAGGACTGCTCTGCCACGTGGCTCGAGGTCTCAGGTTTTACGGTGATGGGGTTAGTTTCCCGGTGGCCTCTGACCAATCATTCTGACTCAGGCGCCTCCCTGGTGGTTCGTGCATCACTTAGCCAAGGTGGATTCCAGCGTGAGGGCTTCTGAGAGGTTGGCAGGGTATATCATTTCCTCCCTCCTCCACTGGCTTCCCAGGTGGCACTAGTGGTAAAGAACCTGCCTGCTAATGCAGGAGGCATAAGCAACTCGGATTCAGTCCCTGGGTTGGGAATCCCTGGAGGAGGGCACGGCAACTCCCTGTAGCATTCTTGCCTGGAGAATCCCATGGACAGAGGAGTCTGGCAGGCTACAGTCCATGGGGCTGCAAAGGGTCAGACATGACTGAAGTGACTTAGCACTCACCCTCCTCCTTGGGCTCCTCCTGAATTCTGGGCTAATTTTACAGGACACGCTGTGGGCGGGCGTATCCTCTCTCCTTTGGTCCCTTCCGAATTCTCCAGGTTAGTATTTGGAGGCAGTACCTCATTCCTTATCAGGACCTCCTATTGCGACACAGGTCATGCAAGTGGTTATCATCATACCTGACCAGGGTCAGTCACCAGTTCCCTAAAGATTACGTTCTTGCTTATATTTTTAATAATAGTTTGTGCAACCACACTGACCTCATGACCCACTTATGGGATGAGATATGCAGTTTGAGAACTGTCATGCAAGAGAAAGTCAAGTCATCCTAGAAAATCATCGTCCAGTTGAGAGCAAACTGACATGTGCTCCATGGAGTAAGAGTAGAGAAGCTGGCTGACCTTGATCCTGAGGACGCATCAAGGCATCCAGACCCCTCTGCCAGGCGGCCCCCGCCCTCACACAGCCCATCACAGGGGCTCCTTTCTAGCGTAGTCACGTCACACCGAACAGTGTCTCCATGATTGTTGCCTTGTGTGTGCCATTTATTTTCATTTTTCTGACTTGTCTGATGTACAGAGTGCAAGGGACTGTACGATAGCCCCTGAACAGCCAGTGTGTTAAACCTTGATCTTGAGAAAGAATGGTCTGGCCTAAGGAGATTGCGGGGTGCGAAGTGGAGCGGGGAAGAGGGGTTGCTGGCTTCCTCCTCAGCCATGTTGGGAGCCGAGGGGTATGGTGAGAAGAGTGTAAATATAAGAATAAAATAAATATTACAAATCCCTTGTAGGAATGAGGAGCAGAGGGGTCAGGGAAAGGCGAGGTGCTCATCTCTTATGGTGTGGCTGGGGACCAATAGGAAATACAAAAGATATCATTTCTGTTGCGTTAGGAATACAACATTTTCAAACACCTGGAGCATCCTTTCTTTGAAGGATTCTTTGTGGATTACCGAAATCCACATCCTCTTGTGATTTGGTGCCTGCCGTGGCCCAGTTTATAAGGAAAAAAAAAAAGAGCAAGTTCCTCTTTTACAGTCAAATTTTATGTTGTCCCTTTTTGTCCTTGAAATTATACTTACAGTTTCATTCCCCAAAGAATTCTGTCTAATGAATGATGTATCAGCAACCAAAATATGTACAGAAATTCAAATTTGAATCTGTTTAATTTCCTGTGTAAGGTTCTAAATGTTAAAATATTTTCTTCTGGTTTGAATTGCTTTTAAAATTATTGGTCCAAAAACTAAAATTATTAGTTCACAATTAATTAAAACATCTTATGTGTTCTACATTTTCTGGGTAATTATTAAACATTAAAAGTAAAATGAGAGGAAGGGCAATGAATCTCCAGATGAGCCAGAAAACGGCATCACCCCCAATAATCCCAAGTGTCCTTGGATGAATGTTAACTGTCATATGAGTGAGTCGGGTTTCAGCATCCATTCTGCCTTGGTTTCTAAGACTCAAACACTGAGAATCTTCCTTCACAAAGAAACAGCTAGGCAAGGAAGTTTTTTGTTCCGGCAGCATCAGTCAGCTCTGAGCTTCTTCCAGGATATGTGCCCAGAACCTTATTGTGGGGAGCTCCACCTTCAGAGTCGATGAAGATCTAGGCTGGGAGCCAGACTTGCAGAGGCTCGGGCACCCTCTGCTCACAGTCGCTTAGCATCCATTCCCACATTTCAGCTGCCCTTTCTTTGGATCCAGGAGGTGCCCCCCACCCAACTCCACCGCGGCAGCTGCATTTGGGGAAGATCTGGAAAGAAAGGGTTCTGCCTCTCTCAAGTGGGCGGGGTGATGGTGCCCAGGGAGGTGGCTTGAGAGACAAGCAGGAGTTAAGCTCTCAGCAGTTGACCTTTTCTTTACACCTCCTGGGACTTTGAGCCCTGGAAGCTCCTAGTGACCTTCCAGGAGCTTGGTCCCCAGTCTCAGAACCTCCCCTCTGGGGCACAGTTTCTCATTCCTGGCCCCTTGCCAGAATCTTCCGGGAGATTTAAAGGATGCCCTCAGGGTCACCCCAATAGGGATGACTTGGCGTTCCTCAGACCAGGCCGGGGGCCGGGTCTTCTTTAAAGCACCTCCCTGGTGATTTTGGCTGCTGTGTCCCCAGTTCTCTGACCTGGACACCGAGGTGTGGAGGGACGGGGGTGGCAGGGGGCCCTGAGCGCACGGCCTGACCCCTCTCTTCCCCCGCAGTGTACCACTGGGTGGAGATGCGGACCAAGATGCGCATCATGGGCTTCCGGGGCACGGTCATTAAGCCGCTGAACGAGGAGGCAGCCGCCGAGCTGGGCGCTGAGCTGCTGGGCGAGGCCACTATCTTCATCGTGGGCGGCAGCTGCCTGGTGCTGGAGTACTGGCGCCACCAGGCGCAGCAGCGGCGCAAGGAGGAGGAGCAGCGCGCCGCCTGGGAAGCGATGCGGGCCGAGGTGGGCCACCTGGCGCTGGCGCTCGAGGCCCTGCAGGCGCAGGTGCAGGCGGCGCCGTCGCCGGGCGCCCTGGAGGAGCTGCAGGCGGAGATGCGAGAGGTGCGCACCCAGCTGCGCGCCGGGGACCCGCCGTCCACCCCCGGGGCCGCGTCCACGTCCCAGGTAGTGTCCTCACCCAAGAAGTAGGAGCTTGCTGAAGCCTGAACTTGGGTGCGGCCTTGTGTGCCCTGATGTGGCCTTCTCCCTGCGTTACCCTTGCCTGTGCTGGCCCAGGGGAAACCACCAGGGTGTGGATGGATGGAACTTGGCTTAGGTCACCCTGCTGCTGACCCGTGACACTTTCCTACTGTGACCAGTGGCCGGCAGGTGAAGCGTTACAACGCGGCCTCTCCAGCCTCTGACTCAGGTGGTGCAGTCCAGTGCTCACCCCTCCCACCCGCTCCGAACCGCGCCGACCCCGGGCCCAGCCAGCAGGACAGCAGGCTCACTCCTCTGGCAGAAGACTTGGAACCGGACTTGAGCCAGATCAACCTGCCAGCCCCCTGTTTACGGTGATCAGTATTATATTTCCCTGGGACGCTCATCCTTGACATCAGAATGCCTCCTTCCGGTTGTCAGGTGGCGCCAGCCATTGTGAGGGGATGCAGGGTCGTTCAATGCACTTCTGCCTCCCTCACCTTCTAAGGCGGGCTCTCTGGGCACCACTCCTCTCTTTGAGGGGAAAACAGGGGATCTTGGCTTACAGTTGATCCGTCAAATATTATATCTTTCCCCTTAACCTGATCCATGGTCTCTTCCCCCAAGACACTCATATGGGATTTTCCAACAGAACCAACCGCCACCCCCTTCCTTTGGTCTAGGGCACAGCCCACTGGAATGGCTGTGCAGGTCTTCCAGCAGTGCCCTGCCACTCCCTCTTCTGGTGGAAAGTTGGGTCCTGCCAGTGGCTAGTCTGGCCTGTCTTTGCAGCCTCAGCCCTCTGGTTACCTGTCCTCAGAGTCCCAGGCCTTTCCTGTCTTCCCACCGTCTTCTTCAGTGGTGTCACTCAGGGGACTGCCCTGGGTTAGATGACCACATCCCCGTGTCCGTCAGATCTGTAGATCTCTGTGCTCTTGCCCTCCTCTCATCGGGCTCTGGTCCAGCAGCCCCCCTTCACGCAGCGTTACCCTCCTGCCTCCAATCCCCAAGTCCCACCTCCATCCCACTGGGCTTAGCTTAGCTGCCAGTTGGGTCTTACCTTTGTTATTAGTTTTCAGGACTGCCGTAACAAATTACCACAAACTCGGTAGCTTAAAGCAACAGGAGTTTAGGGACTTCCCTAGTGGTCCAGGGATGAAGGCTCTGTGCTTCTAGTGCAGGGGACGCAGGTTCAGTCCCTGGTTGGGGAACTAAGATCCCACATGCTGCAGGGTGGCCAAAACAAACCAAAAAACCCCACAACTACACGAGTTGTGGAGGTCAGAGATCTGAAACTAGGGTGTTCACAGATCTCCCTCCCTCCACAGGCTCTAGGGGAGGACGCTTTCTTGCCTCTTCAGCTTCTGCAGCCTCAGGCATCCCTTGGCTTGTTGGCCACATGTCCCCAGCCTCTGCCTCCATCTTCCCATGGCCTTCTCTTCCTCCCTGTCTCTTGTGAAGACTCCTGTCATTGGATTTAGGGCTCACCCTAAATCAAGGATGATTTCACGTCAAGATCCTTGACTTAATTACATCAAAGACTCTGCAAATAAGCTCCCATAACTTCCTGGGTGAGGCAGCCCAGGAGTCCTTTGCCAATCCCGTGGGACATTTGGGGAAGCATGAGGGTGAGAGGAACAGTCCAGGAACCATCCTTCACAACGTGGCTTCTCTTTCAAGACTCACCTCTGAAGCGGGAGGGGTCTGGGCCCCACCAGTCAGCATTCTGTCTTTCAGGCTGTTGCTGTTATTTAGTCCCTAAGTCGTATCCAACTCTTGCGACCCCATGGACTGTAGCCCACCAGGCTCCTCTGTCCATGGGCTTTTCCAGGCAAGAATACCGGAACGGGTTGCCATTTCCTTCTCCAGGGAATCCTCCTGACCCAGGGATCAAACCTGTGTCTCCTGCATTGGCAGGCGGATTCTTTACTACTGAGCCACCTGGGAAGCCCCTTTCAGGCTGTAGATGTTGCTTACTTAAAGGAGCCCTGGAGTGAGGAAGTCAGCTGAAGGATGTGTTTGAGAATCATGAGCTGATCTCCAAAACGGGTACAAGGCTTATTAAAATTAGGAGAGAAGCAAGAAGAAAGATGAGAGGGAGGTGGACTACTTGGGGAGGGGGCAGAGATCTCTACACAGTAGCAAAAGGAGGGGGTGTAATTCTCTATCAGAACAGCCCCCCATTACACTCAGGATCTTAGCATTTGCCGAATGAGGTGAGACCCATTCCATATGTTTCCCAGCAGCTGTAGGTGGAGTGGGAGGGGCCAGCTTTCTCTCCCTTTCTCCCTCACCTCCCTTCCCCAGGGGAGTGAAAACCATATGGACACAAGACCTTACCCAGATAGAAAACCAAGAAACTGGGGTTCTGAGGCGGCATCTTAATTCCTTCTAGAAGAGCCTCCACTGATATAGAGGGAGCTGAGGAGGTGGGCCCAGGTAGGGATACTTTTAAAATTGGAAGTGGCTTGAGTAGGTTAAATGATGAAGGCAAGAGACAAAGCTGCCGCAGGATGATGGAGTGGTTGATGGAGCCAGGTGAGCCAGCTCAGTACCTGTTTCCATGGTTACCTCTGGTGGGGGTGGGTCCACTCTGGCGCTGATACGTCTCTGGATCAGGGTTTCTGGAGGCCAGGGACTTTAACTGCCCCCCACATCACGTCAGTGTCAATGACATCAATGTCAGTGACCTCTCGTCAGTTAGATGCGGTCATTATCAGAGTGGTGGTGGTGGTGGTTTAGTTGCTAAGTCATGTCCGACTCTTGCAACTCCATGGGCTGTAGCCTGCTAGGCTCCTCTCTTCATGGGATTCTCTAGGCAAGAATACTGGAGTGGGTTGGCATTTCCTTCTCCAGGAGATCTTCCTGACCCAGGATTCGAATCCGGGTCTCGTGCATTGCAGGCAGATTCTTTACCAACTGAGCTACAAGGGAAGCCTCTGGTGGAGTTAATTACTGAATTCCAGTTAGGCGCGGGACACTGTTCTAAGTGCTTCATATAGTTGGCATAACATTATTTGCTTTGTTTCCTTGATGAGGAAACTGAGGCACAGAGAGGGAAAGTCACCTACCCAGGGTCACACGGGAGGGGAAGAAGCAGACGTGGGATGAGAAGACGGGCAGTCTGGGTTGGAGCTCCTACCCCCTGTGCCACCCTGACCCTGACATAGTGCTGCTCTCGCATCTCGGACTCAGAACTCAGCCCTGACGCATTCTTACGTGCAGCGAGACTTCGTGGGATGTAGCCGCTTCACCCGCTGTGTGCGGGTGGGGTCAGCGCATGTGAGGGGAAAGAATCCCCCCCAAAACGCACAAGACCAGAGGATGGCTCATCGCTCTGGTTTCCTGCTAGCTAAAATTTTGTATCTATTTGTGACTTGGGAAAAGGGGTTAGAATAAATTTGTAATGCAAATTGGCTGTCTTCAAGTTGGTGTATTTTTTTCCCCACATTTAAAAATCCCTATTAACATTAGAAAAACTGTCCTTCGTTTATTCTTTCATTCAAAGAACTGTCACCAAGGGAACTGCCTGGTGGTCCAGTGGTTCAGACTGTGCGCATCCACTGCACGGGGCAGGAGCCTGATCCTGGGTGTTGCCGCGCCTGACCAACCCACCAACAAACTGTCACCAAGGTGCCCACCACGTTCCTCACCGTGCTCTGTGCAGAGCTGGTGACCCAGCTGTGAAGGAGACAGCCCCAACCCTACCCGCGGGGGGCTTACAGTCCAGTGTTATCTGCCCTGTGGTTATTTGGGAAGGAGGGACTCCTCCTGAGGAGGGACTCCTGTAAGCCATCAGAAGCAAATTCAACAGTGGCTCACAAAAGCCTCATCCGGTGTCCTGAGGACTCTGCCTCTGTCATCTCCTGGCAGGCCCTGTTGGCCCCCATGTTGTTATCCCCGTTGGGCAGGCCCTTGCCTGGGGAGAGCCACCCCAGGAGAAAATGGACTTCCTAAAGCCCCCACCTGACCCACTGGCCCATTGCTGAGCTGGCCGCTGTGATGCTGTGGGGCCAGGCTGGGGTCCCCCAGCCCCCGTAGGCAGAAGGAGAGGAGAAGCATGTCCAGAGGAGGGTGGAGAGGGCGCCGTCGACCCGCTTACTGGACAAATGTTTACTGCGCTCCTGGCCCCATTCTGTCTAGCAGCTGGGAGTCAACCTGGAACTATTCGAGGCTGCTGTTGCCACGGAGCCACCAGCTAGTGCAGGGACAGTAAAGGAAAAAAACTAGGATCTTCCCTGGTGGCTCATTGGTAAAGAGTCCACCTTCCAACGCAGGGGATGTGGGTTCCATCCCTGGGGGTCGGGTGGGGACTGAGATCCCACGTGTCTTGGGGCAGTTAAGCCCTCGAGCCACGACTCCTGAGCCCATGTGCCACAGCTAGAGAGCCGTGCACCGCAACGAAGGCCCAGCGCAGCCAAAAACAGGAAGGAGGAAAGAAGAAAAACTAATCCGGGCCTGGGTGATGAGGGCTGAGAAGAAAGAGTTCAGGAGTAATGGAGATGGGGAAGTAGATCAGCTGGCCAGGGAGGCGATGCCAGGAGCCCTGTTGGCAGCCTCCAGAGTGAGAAAGGGCTAGCAGGCCCTGCAACGGTGTGGGGTCTGCCTCTTCCTGGACCTGCAAGAGGCTCTGCTATGAGAACAGGGCTGGGGTCAGCAGACTAAGGGCCTGGTGCTGCCTGTCTTTGGGAATAAAGATTTATTGGAATCCAGCCACACTCATTTGTTTATGTCTTTTTATGGCTGCTTTTGCACGGCAATGACAGAGTTGAGTCATTTGTGAAAAATACCATTTTGCTTTCAAAGATGCAAATATTTACTATTTGGCCCTTTACATAAAAAGAGTTTACTGACCCCTGGAACAGAGTAAGCAAGGGACGAAGGATGGGCAAAGGGCTCAAGAGGACAAAGGCTGGCCCCCTTGCCTCAGTTGGCACAACTCTGAAGGGGCCAACCAGCTCCCACATGCCCATTAGGTCAGCTCTTATGCCCCCCTGCCTGGTCCTGCTTCCGTTACTCCTACAGTCCCCACCTACGGGAGCTACTTCCTAGAGACGCTGCAATAACCCTGCCGTTCTCAGATTGCAGAGTCTCCATCTCAATCTACAAGGTGAAATAACACCTATATTTTATATAATCCACCATATATATGTATAATAATTCACAACTCACCCTCCATGTTGGATATACATTGTATAATTCCTGTATTATGTGACATAGTATATAATGGAATATAAAACCATTTTATGTAATATGTCATATAACATATATGTTGTGTGTGTTGTGTGTGTGTAAATTTATCATTGCAATGAACATTTCAGTAATTTACCCTTAATATGTGCCGTGTAGTCTGATATCTCCTGTTTCATTGTGTTGCATTTAGAAAAACTACAGATAAATATGTATCATATACCTAATATGTATCATAAACATAAAATCCATCGTATCATAAAACATATGTATGTTACAATCATGTGTTATATAAGGTGGAGTGCTGAAGAACGCTTTTGAACTGTGGTGCTGGAGAAGACTCCTGAGAGTCCCTTGGACAGCAAGGAGATCAAACCAGTCAATCTTAAGGGAAATTAACCTTGAATATTCATTGAAAGGACTGACGCTTAAGCTGAAACTCCAGTATTTGGTCATCTGATGGGAACAGCCGACTCATTGGAAGAGTGCCTGATGCTGGGAAAGATTGAGGGCAGAAAGAGAAGAGGGTGTCAAAGGATGAGATGGCTGGATGGCATCTCCGAAGCAATGGACGTGAAGCTTGAGCAAACTTTGAGAGATGGTGATGGACAGGGAGGCCTGGCATGCTGCAGTCCATGGAGTCGCAAAGAGTTGGACGTGACTGGGTGATGGAATGACAATGTTAATGCCATACATATCTTGTTAGAACAAAATTTCGCCAAACAATAATTGCCCTTACTGGTGTGTGATGAACCGTGTTACTTTCTATTCATTTTTTTTTTTTTTTAAGGAAAGCATACACATAGGTATGAATTACACTAACCTCCGTAAAGCAGGCTGCCTTGGGCCATGGTGAAAACTTTGCCTTTTACTGTGGGGTGAGCAGGAGCCAAGGGAGGGCTCTGAGTGGAGGAGGATGTGAGCTGGCTTAGTTTTAACAGGAGCCCTGTACACACTATGAGCGCGGGGCAAAACTGGAAGCTGCCAGCCCAGTGAAGAGGCTACTGGGAATGTCCAGGGAGTGGAGACAGTGGGGGTAGGGAGAAGTGGGATTCTGAGCAGATGAATATTTCAAAGGTAGAGCAGACAGAATGTGCTCAGGGATGGGAGATGGTGAGTCACTGATGGCTTCAAGGTTTTTGCTCTGTGTACCGAGAAGGGACACGTTGTTGCCGAGGGTCTGAGGCTGCAGGAGAACCAGTGTGAGTAGATATGGATAGCCTTCCCCTTCCCCTTCCCCACGGTCGTCTCAGATCTGGGTGCCCTCTGGCAGGCTTCGGTTATTTTGAATTGTAGCGGGTGGGGGCTGGTCCTGGGTTCTCTCCTCACACTGTGTAACTGACATTGTTTATCTCCAGCATGCCTCCATCAGGGGACCCTCCTGGGGTCCATTTGGGACACCCTGGAGGAAGGAGGCAACTGGAGGTGGTGGGCTTGGACTTGGGACCCTAGTCTTAGGGCTCTCCTCACCCCTGGAACAGCAGTGCTCAGGCCAGGCCCCTCAGAAGCGCCTCCACCAAGTCAGGGCTCATATGGACCTGGTTTGGGGGGTACATGAGCTCAGTGGGCTCTGTCTCTCTCAGGGGTCACATCCCTGTACCTCGATGTTTATATTTGGAAATTGCACAGTGTTGTCCTAAAGTTCGGCCACTTCAGAGAGACCAAAGTTCCCTCCCTAAAAGGATTCTTGTTTCCGGTGGTGGTGGGGGGAACACGTTGGCAAGAACCCTTTTGGGAGTGGTCTGGCCGTGACACGTCTACTAAAGATCTCCCTTCGTGGGCACGGGCGCTGTCCCCCTCTTCCCTCTTGTGACAGTCAGGAATCTGCCCATGCCTCTGTGGCCAGCATGAGCGTTTCCTCAGGAAGATGCCCAGAGCTGAAAGAAGCAAATACCCTTAAAGACATTTACGCTGGGCTGTGTGCTCAGTCACTCAGGCGTGTCTGACTCTTTGCAACCCCATGGAATGTAGCCTGCCAGGCTCCCTTCTGCATGGAATTGTCCAGGCAAGAATACTGGAGTGGGTTGCCATGCCCTCCTCCAAGGGATTTTCCCAACCCAGGGATCGAACCCAGGTCTCCCGCGTTGCTGCTGGATTCTTAACCAACAGAGCCACCAGGGAAGCCAAAGACATTTATAGTTAATATAAAAATGCCTCGTAGGGACTTACCTGGTGGCCCAGTAGTTAGCACTCTGCGCTTCCACTGCAGGGGACGTGGGTTCGATCCCTGTTTGGGAAACTTAAGATCCTGCCTGCTGCATGGCATGGCCGAAAAAAGAATGCCCCCTAAAGTCTCAGTGAAGTGTCGGAGGAACTGTCGACACTTGCAGGGATCAAACTAAAAAAAATTTTCAACCCACACAAGTGCGCGGGGGGATTTCATTGTTCTTTTAATTTGTACTGTCTTGTTTTAACCCATAGGATGAACATCTTTTCCACCGCTTATTGGACATTTATACTGCTTTTGAAAGATGCCTGTTATCATTGTCTGTGAATTAATGTTCATTTCTGGTGTGTTTTGTCCTGCTGAACTTTTTTCGTTTTAAAGTAACCAAATCTATGAGTCTTTTTCCTTTCAGGCACTAGTTTTGTTTGTTTGTTTCTGTGTTTATTTGAGAAGGGCTTCCCTACCCTAAGAATTTATATCTTCAACGTCTCCCTTCTTCTCATATTTGTGTTAATGTTGCCTTTGTGCTTGTTGTTCACTGAACTTGTGTTGCGTTAACGTTTTGGTTTCTGATGAGTGTAAGGTTGGGTGCGGTCTGTGAGCCTCAGCTTCCAGATGTATGAGGGCTGGTGTCTCGGAGAGCGTGGAATGGCACACCTTTCCCTCCTCATCTGATCCTGGACAGCAGCGTCCGCTACGTTCCCAGACACAAGTACCTCCTTCTTGGTCCTGTCCTGTCGACCGTTTGTCCGTCCTGCACCAACACCAGGTCTTCTGAATGCCAAGAGCTTGAAAATATTTTTTGGTCTCTTCAAGGCAAACTGGTAGCCTCGTCCTTGTTTGCAGACTTATCTGAGTACCTCTGTTCCTTGATATACATTTTCCAGAATTAATAGACTTTATTTTTTGAGAGACTTTAGGCTTACAGAAGGGCTTCCCAGGTGGCTCAGTGGTAAAGAATCCGCTTGCCAATTCAGGAAACAAGGGTTCGATCCTTGGGTTGGGAAGATCCCCTGGAGGAAGGCATGGCAACCCACTCTAGTATTCTTGCCTGGAGAATCCCATGGACAGAGGAGCCTGATGGGCTATAGCTCATGGAGGTCACAGAAGAGTCAGACATGACCTGGTGACTAAACAACAAGAAGGCTTACAGGAAAATTGAGCAGAAAGTACAGAAAGGGCTTCACTGGTGGCGCAGTGGTTAAGAATCTGGGTTGTAACTCAGGATGCGGGGGTCAAGGATCTGACTTGGCTGATGGTGATAAGCCCCACACCACAACTAGAGAGAAGCCTGCCCGCCATAGTGAAGAGCCCACGTGATGCAACTGAGACCCTTCACAGCCAAATACATAAATACAAGGTATTTTTAAAAATATGGAGAATTCCCACGTATCCTCTCCCCCCATGCGCACGTATAATTGCCCCTATTAACATCTTGTTTTAGTATATTTGTTACAATTGAGGGGTCAATATTGATATATTACCAAAGTCCATGGTTTACATTAGGGTTCACTCTTGGTATTATATATTCTATGGGTTCAGACAAATTTATAATGACGTCCACTGTTATAAAATGCAGAATGGTTTCACTGCCCTAAAATTCCCCCCTGTGCTCCACTTATCCATTGGTCCCTCTCCTACCCTGACCCCCTGCAGCACTGATCTTTTTACTGTCTCCACAGTCTTGTGTGATATGAGACCTCTGTCACCCACCAACACTCCTGCATTTGCTGAGTCAGTGAATCCATCAGTTTCACAACGTACCTGGGCTAACCCCAGCCAACCTGTAGCCTCCAGGCCCTCCCACCCTACAGTGGACAAGTGGTGGCCCCCAAAGAGCCTCGGACCCAGTCCCTGCATTCCACGAATGTGATCTCATCCCATTAAAATGTTTGCAGACGTGACCAAATTAAAGATACTGTGAGAAAGAGATTTTACAGTGTGCTTATAAGAGACAGTCAGAGGGAGGTTGCACACTCAGAGAAGAAGGAAATGTGAAGATGGAGGCAGAGACTGAGGGACGCAGGCCCCAGCCAAGGAATGAAGCAGTCAGCAGAAGCCGGAAGAGGCAGGGAATCGATTCTCCCCTTTGGCTAGCCGCACAGCAGTGTTCTGGGCTTTCCAGGTGACTCTGGTAAAGAACCTGCCTGCCAATGCGGGTTTGATCCCTAGGTTGAGAAGATCCCCTGGAGAAGGAAGTGGCAACCCACCTCAGTATTCTTGCCTGGGAAATCCCATGGACAGAGGAGCCTGGCGGGCTACAGTCCATGGGGTCTCAAAAGAGTCGGACATGACTTAGTGACTAAGTGACTGAACAACATTAAATCTGAAAGACATCTGAAAACGCTCCTTCACCTAGCTGAATTTTCTCGTGTACATGTCACAAAATATTTATCATATAAGCTCTTTCTCCTTAAATTCAGCATCTCTCTAACACAGAATAAAAATTCGACTGCGGGGAATTTCCTGGCTGTCCAGTGGTTAGGACTCTACGCTTCCACTGCAGGGTGCATGGGTTCAATTTCCGGTCGGGGAACTAAGATTTCGGAAGCTGTCTGGCAGGGCCAATAAGTAAATAAATAAATAAAAAGGTTCTTATTGAAGCAATTAAAAAATGACTACTATAATTTTCATTAGGGTTGACAAGGCACATGAAAGCCCTTCCGTATTTATCAAGGGTTATACCAAAGAAGGTTTCTGATTGGGTCTTCCATGAACAATTGTCACGGTCTTTGAGCTGAAAATGAAGTGAAGTGAAGTTGCTCAGTCGTGTCCAACTCTTTGTGACCCTATGGACTGTAGCCCACCAGGCTCCTCAGTCCTTGGATTCTCCAGGCAAGAATACTGGAGTGGGTTGCCATTTCCTTCTCCAAGGGATCTTCCCAACCCAGGGATCGAACCCTGGTCTCCCGCATTGTAGGCAGACGCTTTACCGTCTGAGCTACCAGGGAAGCCTAGGGAGCTGAAAATATTTAAGTTGATATATTTAACATGAACTTTAAAAAAAAAAACAGTCGGGATTTTACTGTTTATTAACACTGGGCTATTTTATAGTTAACATCTGGAGAGCTGATCTCAAAGCATGGTGTGGCGGTAGTGGCGTGAACATTGTTCTGTGAGGCAAGAGAGACACATTCTGACCCTAGCCCTTTCCCTGTGTGGCCCAGAGAAGGTTATTCTCAGAACCCCAGTTTCCTCATTTATTTTAATGGAGATGCAGACTCGAAGAACAGGTGATAGATGACCAGGACATTGAACAAGCGGGCCTCAGGGCATGATGAACACAAACAAAAAGAGGACAGATTCTCCCCTCAGGCTCTGAGAGTGAGTGGAGCCCACTCACAGCTTGGTTTTGGAGCCGGTGATGCCGACTCTGCACTTCTGTCCCTCAGAACTGTGAGAGAGTAAGTCTCTGGGTGGTGGTTGCTTTGCTTCGTTTTCTTCTGTTGTTCTAAGCCATCCTGTTCATAGTAATGTGTTACGGGAGCCGCAGGAAGTTAATCCACTCCCACAGTCTGTCTGATGGCTCATCCCGAGTAACCCTGGCCTCTCAATTAAAGACAGGACAAGCCTACTTCATTTTGCTGGGGGTGTGGAGGGCCTGGATTTTCCAGAGACTTCTCGTGGCTTTCCTCTGTGTTGCTGGAGAGAAGGTAATTCCTCAACTGGACACGGGTATTTTCATAGCATGTTTAGTAGTCTATGGTGAAAGAGTAGTCATGTCACATTTTATTGAGCAGTTAATTTTTTCCAGATTTTCAAAACTCTGTTTCTAACCTTGGGCCATTTTTTTCCCATTACATGTTTCCCTTTTCTTTCTTTTTTTTTCGGCTGCGCTAAGTTTTCACTGTGAAATGTGAGCTTTCTCTAGTCGTAGCCCAAGGGCTTAGTGACTCCACGGCCTGTGGAATCTTCCCCGACCAGGGATCGATCCCGTGTCCCCTGCATTGCAAGGCAGATTCTCAACCACTAGACCACCAGGGAAGTTCCTCTGATTGTGTTTTTTTTTTTCTTTTTTAATTTAATGTTTTTTAATTGGAGGATAATTGCTTTACAATGTTGTATTGGTTTCTGCTATACAGCATAATGAATCAGCTGTAAGTATACATATATCCGCTCCCTCTTGAGCCTCCCTCCCATCCCACCCACCATCCCATCCCCCTAGGTCATCACAGGGTACCAGGCTGAGCTCCTTGTGTTATTATTGTGGTTTTAATTTGTCTTTCTCTGACGGTATATGATGTTGAGCATCTTTATATGTGTTTATTGGCCATGCTCATCATCTTCTTTGGCAAAGATAATAATTGCATCTGTTAATACCATTATTTGATAGTAATTAGATCTGTTCAAGTCATCAGCCAGTCATATTAGTTTCCTGTGGTTGTTGTAACAAATTACCGCAAACTTGGTGGCTTGAAAGAATACACGTTTAGACCTAACAAAACAGAAAGAGACTCAGACTTAAAAAACACACTTATGGTTGTTCAGGGACAGTTAGGGACTTTGGGGTGGTCATGTACACACGGCTATATTCAAAATGGATAACCAACAAGGACCTGTTGTATGGCACACGGAATTCTGCTCAAAGTTGTGTGCCGGCCTGGATGGGCAAGGGGCTTGGGGGAGAATGGATACACGTATGTGTATGGCTGACTCCGTTTTCTGTCCACCTGAAACTACCACATTATTCATCGGCTCTACCCTAACACAAAGAGTTCAAAACAGAAGTACACATTCATTCTCTTAACAATTCCCGAGGCCAGAAAGCAGATCAGTATCACTGGGCTGGAATGTTGGCAGGACTATGCTCCCTCCAAAGGCTTGAGGAGAGAGCAGGTTCCCATTCCTCGCCTCTCCCAGCTCCTGGTGGCTCTAGGCTTTCCTTGCCTCATAGCAGCGTCAATCCACTGTCTCCCTCCTTCTTCACATAGCCCCCTCCGCTGTATGTCTGTGTTTTCTTCAACTCTTCCCTCTCATATAAGGACACTTGTCACTGGATATAGGGCTCACCTGGGTAAGCTAAGATGACACCGCCTCAAAATTCTTAACCTTAATCACATCTGCAAAGATCCTTTTGCCAAATAAGGCAACAGTCACATGTTCTAGGGACTTGGGTGTGTTCGTCCCTTCCTCCTATTCCAGTGATCAAATCTCCCCCTGCCTCCCTCACACAGGGACCCTTTGGGTTGCGTTTAGGGCCCACTTGGATAATCTTGGATCATTCCCCATCTCAAATCCTTAACTCCATCACATCTGCAAAGTCCTTTTTGCCACATAAAGTAAGATTTACGAGATCCGGGGATCGGGACCCACTATTTAATATACCACATCCCCCCTTTTTAGGCTGTTCTGTTATGATTTCTAAGTGCTCTACACAGAATTTGCATACTGCCCCTTCATTTGAGATGGGGACATTAAAAAAAAATAATTCATGTGTTTGTTTACGGCTGTGCTGGACCTTCGTTGCCGCCAGGACCTTTTCTCTAGTTGCGTGGAGCCGGGCTCCCTAACTGCAGCGTGTGGCTTCTCATTGCGGTGGCTTCTCTTGTCGCGGAGCTCAGGCTTTAGGTGTGTGGGCTTCGGGGTTCTAGAGCACAGGCGCAGTGGTTGTGCACGGGGTTAGTTACTCCCAGATGTATGGGATCTTCTGAACCAGGGATCGAACCCGTGTCTCCTGCATTGTCAGGCAGATTCTTTACCACTGAGCCACCAGGGAAGCCCGAGATGGGGGTACTTTTTGGCAAACCTCTTGTTAGAGCCTTGGAGTGAGAAGGCTGACATGAGGCTGTGGTCTGTGCTTCAGCTGTTTATCGGACCTTTCAATTCTGTGAGAAATGCCTGCGTTGGAAAATTGCCTGGCGGTCCAGTACTTAGAACCCCGTACTCTCACTGCCGAGGGCCTCAGTTCAACCGGTCAAGATCCCATAAGCCACATGGGCACAGCTCCCCGCTCCCCACCCCCAAAAGAATGTTTGCTTTGCTCATCCTTGGTGCTTGTTTGTGAGGTCTTCTGTCCTTTTACAAAAGTTTTTCAACTTTAATAAACAGGTTTTCCCATCTTTTCCTTTATGGCTCTTACTTTTCCTCCCTTGTCCGGGAAGAGCGTCTTTGCCCCAGGTTAGAAGCATCCCCACCCTAAGGGTGCAGAATGGTAATAACCTTCGTTTTACAGAGAAGGAGACTAAGACACAGAAGAGCATAATCTCTTCCAGTTCACATTTCTTAGGTTCCAGGCACCGCGAGAAGGATTTTACAAGAGTTATACTGAATCCCTGAATCTCCGTGTCATGGGTCCTCCAAACCACCCTCAGACCTGATGATTTATCTGCTAAGGACTCTGAACAGCCGACCCAGCCTTGCATTGAAAGGATACAGATTCTTATCAACAAAGGGAAAACATAAATGGGGTGAAGTCCAGGTGCAAAGAGAACAGCTTGTGCAGAGGCCCAGAGATGAGAGTGAGAAGGGATGACTCCACGGCTTAGTCATGGAGCTTAGCGGGCAGGGCGAGAGGCGGGAGACCAGATCACACAAGGCTTGGGGCCACGGAAAGGAGGGTATGGCTTTTAGTGACTTGCGAGCTGAGGGCACTGGGTGGTCTGGAGTTGAAGGTGTCAGTACAGAAAGGAATTTCACTCCAATCACGTTATTTCCCGATCATATTTAGGAGACAACAGAGTTCATTATAGAAACAGCAGTGAAAACTGAAAAACAATGAAATGAAAGAAACCATCTGTAATCCCACCACCCAGAGATGATCATTGTTGACTTTTAGCTGGATTTCATGACCCTAAATGCACACACGTGCGTGTGTGTGTACAGAAAACAGTTACGCATTGTGTATATATTGGTGCGTGCTAAGTCTCCTCAGTCGTGTCCGGCTCTGTGTGACCCTAGGGACTGTAGCCCACCAGGCTCCTCTGTCCCTGGATTCTCCAGGCAGGAATCCTGGAGTGGTTGCCATGCCTTCCTCCAGCGGATCTTCCCCACCCAGGGATCGAACCCCTGTCTCTCAGGTCTGCTGCATTGGCAGGCAGGTTCTTTACCACGCGCGCCACCTGGGAAGCCCCATGTATATTGGTAGATATGCACATATGTATTAATATGAAGTGGGACTCATTCTATAAAACGCTCCAAGGAGTCTTGGAGGAGCAGGCGTCAGGTCCCCTTGGCCAGGTGAGGGTGGATGGACCTGTGAGCCTCTGTTAGGCACTAGCAGCAGTGTGGGAGGGAAGGATGATCTAGTAAAGAGCACAGCTTGCGCAAGTATCTGGTGGCTGCAGGGAGTGGTGGGAGTGGCTGGAGCAGGGTGGGGGCAAGATGAGCTTGGGCTGGCAGATTTGTGCAGGACCTCAGGGGCCCCGGAGAGCTCCTGGGAACTGCGAGTGTTTCCTGCACGTTTGTTTGTTGGTTTTGTTTATTCAAGCCCGTGCAGGACCGAAGTGTGGGCTGGTATGGTGAGGGATCCGGCAGGGGGCTAAGGTCCCGGGGACCGGACACTGTCCGGAGATGTCAGACGGGCACCAGGAGGACTTCCCAGGTGCTCCAGTGGTTAAGAACCCAGTTGCCAGTGCAGGGGACACAGGTTTGATGCCTAGTCCGGGCACTAAGATCTCACATGCTTCGGAGCAACTATGTACTTGCACCACAACTACTGAGCCCACGTGCCTAGAGCCCACGTCCTGAAACGAGAAGCCACCGCAGTGAGAGGCTTGCGCACGGCAGCTGGAGAAAGACTGCTGCAGCAGTGAAGACCCGGCCCTAAGAAAGAAACAAGTGCTCGCATGCTAAGTCTCTTCAGTCGTGTCCGACTCTGCAGTCCCATGGGCTGTAGCCCTCCAGGCTGCCCATGGGATTCTCCAGGCAAGAATACTGGACTAGGTTGCCATTTCCTTCTCCAAAATAAATAAAGAAATATTTGTAAATGTCTTTAAAAAAAAGATGGCGGGGGGGAGCAACAGAAGCAGGACCCAGATGGGTAGACTTAAGAGCTTGCAGCCCAGCCACAGAGGGGACTGGGGAGACAGGCCCCACCTCCACCTTCTCCTGTCCCTGCCTTTTTAAAATTTTTTATTTTAAAGCTTTTTTGATGTGGACCATTTTTAAGTTTTGTTACAATATTGCTTGTATTTTATGTTTTGATTTTTCGGCCCAAGGCACGTGAGTCCATCTTAGCTCCCTGGCCAGGGATTCAACCCACCCGCCCCCTCCGCACTGGAAGGCAAAGGTCCCTATCCCCTCCTCTCTTGAGGGCTCTGCCCAAAGTCAGTGTCCACCAGAAGCAGAGGAGAGGCACTGAGCTTGCAGGAGCAGAGAAGGGAAACCAAAAGTGGGGAGAGGGTGTCTGGGCGCGAAGGGAAGTATGGTGGCCCCATCATTCCCCAACTTTCCAGGTGAGCAGAGACCAAGACCACTGATACCAACGGCTCATCTGAGCTGTGCACTCAGGGGCGGACCCGCACCCATCACGGGTTTGCTGTATATTTGAGCCCAGCCTCTGTGCCATCAGTTACCTGGTGTGATCTTGCAGAGTGAGCCTTAAGGTCCTGGGCGTGGTGAGTCACACTTAAAGCATGGAGTTGGTTCCAAGGTTTTTGCCTTCCTCCCCAAGTGTGACTCAGAAGGCAGGTGGACAGGCTGCCCTGCAACACAGAATACTACCCGTGACTGCGGGTTAGTGCCCGATTCCCAGGGGACCTCCTCTCCCAGGGCCTGTGGGGCTCATGTCCCTGGGAGAAGTTCACTTGGATCCATAGAGGTTCCAATCCCAAGAAGGGAGATTGCTCTTGTTGTTCCTATTCTGTAACACCTGTTCATGAAATGTAATCAGCCAGAAGGAGAAGAACGCCCTGCATTTCTAGCCAGTTTGCTTTTCATCAAAGCCAGATCAGAATGTGTGCCCATCAGTATCAGGCTTGTTCTGTGAAGGACATGTTTGCTTGAGAATGCACACAGATCTAATCATCAGTCTTTGCTTTATTGTGTAAACACCCAGGTCACTACCAGCCCAGTTCAGAAACAGGGCCGCCTGTGACCTTGGAAGTGTCTGTGGGACCCTTGAGGCAGCAGGCCCCACTGCAGTGTAGTGGCCCTTGGGTGATTTCCACCTGGTGGCGACCTCCAAAAACCAGGAGCCCCCACCCCTGCCTATGTTTGGAGTCGGCCATGCTTGTGAGACACCCAGGGGACTTCCCATCACACATGCACACACACACACACACACACACACACACACACACACACACACACGGGGATCTGGGACCTGGGACGGAGAGGGGCTCAGAGGAGGGCAGAACACAAGAGGGACTGCCCCTGATGTCACTTCCAACGACTTTGAAAGGTGCCGCCCCCGACTCTGTTTGGAAGAGAAGTTCATGCCCTTACCCTGATGACAGGTAGACTGGGCCCAGAGAGGGTAGAACACTTGTCTGAGGTCACACAGCAGGGAGCTGGAACACAACTAACTTCTTGGCACAGACCCCTTGTCTGGTAGCAGACAACCCCTTGGAGGAGGGCAGAGCTCCCAGGAAGGAAGGAGAGAGAAAAGGGTCTCTGACTCCCAGAGCAGACAGAGAGGCTACCAGCGGGGTCAGGACCTACCTAGAGCTTTCTGGGTGTACATCCTGCAGTCTTCAGCCTCTGACTTTTCCGGGTCCATGGGGATGACCAGGAACTTCCCCCAGGTTTGGCAGCACCTCTGCGTGGGGCGGTGGAAAGGGTAGAAGCCTCTGCAGCAGCTCCACTTCTGGTCCTTGGGGTCTAGCGCCAGGCTGCCGCAGAGCCGCCAGCGCTCCTTTCTCAAGACCAGCACCTCGCCTGCGGGCCAGACTCAGCTCAGTGGCAGGGCCTGGGCGCAGGGGCCCTGCCCTCACATCCATTCATTTCTGGGGGTGGGGGATGTTTTTTGTGTTTTTTTTTTGGCTTGCTCTCGAGATGTTGCCAGTGAAAGCACAGAGTCCTAACTACTGGACCACCAAGGAGTTCCCTCTTCCCTTGTGTTTTTTTCTTGAATACCTTTATTAAGATAGAATCCAATGGACTTCACTGGTGGTCCAGTTGCTAGGACTCCGAGGTCCCGGTGTAGGGGACCCAGGTTTGATCCCTGGTCAGGGGACTACTGGGGCTTCTCCAGTGGCTCAGCAGTAAAAGAACCTGCCTGCAATGCAGGAGACGTGGAGACGCAGGTTCGATCCCTGGATCGGGAGGATCCCCTGGAGAAGGAAATGGCAACCCTCTGCAACAATCTGGCCCGGAAAATCCCAAGGACAGAGGAGCCTGGCAGGGTACAGTCCATGGGGTCACAAAGAGTCAGACACGACTAAGCGACTAAACAACAACAGGGAACTAGATCCCACATGCCACAACTAGCCCATTCTGCACGCTGCAGCAGCAGATCCCATGTGCCACAGCTAGGACCCGGCACAGCCAAATACATTCAGTTCAGTCAGTTCAGTTCAGTAGCTCAGTTGTGTCCTACTCTTTGCGACCCCATGAATCGTACATTAGTAAGTACTGAAAAAGAGAGACACTGACAACAGCAACAACAAAGAGATAGAATTCAGGGACTTCTCTGGTGGTTCAGTGGCTGAGACTCCAAGCTCCAAGTGCAGGGAGCCGGGGTTCGATCCCTGATCAGGGAACTAAATCCCACAGGCTGCAACTGAGTTTAAGTGGCCATAACTAAAAAGGATCCCACATACTCGAACTAAAAAATCCCCCATGCACAACGTTTGACAATGAATATCCATCCCACTTACAGCAACTAAGAACCGGCAGAGCCAAATAGATAAATAAATAAATAAATTTTTTAAAGGTAGAATTCACATATCGTACAATTCATCCATTTCAAGCACACATGGTTTTTAGTATATTTTCAGAGTTGTGCAGTCACTACCACAATTGATTTTAGAAGACGTTCAGTCACCCTAAAGGAAACCCCGTGTCCATCAGCAGCCGCTCCTCTTCCGGCTACTTCCCCACACGCCCCAGCCTCGGGCAACCACCACCAGTCTACTTGCTGTCTATCCTGAACACTGCCCCATTTTTCATTTCCACCAGCAGTATATGAGTGCTGCTTTCCCCACATCCTTGCCAGTCCATGATGTCTGAGTCTCTGATTATAGCCATTCCTTTGTGGGTGGGAAGTGGCATCTCCTTGTGGTTTTGATCTGTGTTTCCCTGCATCCATTTATCCCTTATCCAGCACTGAGGTCCAATGTCCAGGTCACCTCTGTCCCCAGAGCACATGTGCCCCCTTTCCTCTCGCTACCTCCTCATCTGCCTTCCTCCTGGCCCAGGGGCGTGGCTTCCGTGCTGAGTTCTCTGGCCTTCAGTGGGCAGAGTTACAGCCACTCACCTTGGGTGCCTCGTCCCAGCAAAAGAAGTGCATACAGCCAGTGGTCATTAAAAAAAAGTACTGATCAGCCTCTCTCAGTTTCCAGAAAGAGAATGGGACAGTGAGGAGGACTTCCCTGGCAGTCCAGTGACTTAAGACTCCATGCTCACAGTGCAGGGGGCCTGGGTGGGTTTGATCCCTGGTCAGGGAGCTAGATCCCATGTGCAGTGACTAAGACCCAGCGCAAATGAAAAACCAAGTTTTTCTTTTTATAAGTAGAGGAAAGAGGACTTGCCGGGTTAAGATTTAAGCCCTTATTTTTCCTCTCACCTCAAGCAATTAACTTCACCCCTCTGAGCCACACTTTCCCCATCCCTAAAATGGGATTGTCTGCTTCGTGGGGGTGTCACCAGAGTGAAAGTGGCTGTCGGGCAGTGATGATAGAGAAGCTTCCTCAGCTGAGTTCCTTGTAGAAAGGGACTTTTGACCATGACTCATCTGGGCTTCCGAGGTAGGACATTGGTAAAGAACCTGCCCGCCAGTGTAAGAAGAGAGAAGAGTTCCATCCCTGGGTTGGGAAGATGCCCTGGAGGAGGGCATGGCAACCCGCTCCAGTATTCTTGCCTGGAGAATCCCATGGACAGAGGAGCCTGGTGGGCTACAGTCCAGGGGGTTGCAAAGAATAGGACACGACTGAGCACAGCACGGTTATAATTACTTGACTCAGCTGACCCCTCCCCATCTCCCTCCAAGCCCCATTTCTCCTCCCTCCTGGGAAGACCCCCTGCCCCCCAGCACAGGGGACTGGCAGAGGGGATCCTCCCAGAGGCAACCCCAGAACCCAAGGGTGGAAAGTGGGTCATAATTTCGTGCTCAGGCTGGCATTTCAGCTGAGCAGGAGCACCGAGGTGGAAGCTGGGCCCCTCCCCACTGCCCGGCCACCCCAGAGGAGCTGGGCTTCCCTGCCACCACAGCACCCCTGCTCACCTTTGGAGGCTTGGGGCCAGCCTTGCAGGCATGGGAACAGCAGGAGGAAGAGAGCTGCAGGAGAGAGAGACGTGAGGGCCGGGGTCAGCCGGGGAGCTGGGCTGGAGGAGGAGGGTGGGGAGAGGCTGTACCTGAGAAGATGAGCAGTCGGGACCCTCTGCCAGCTCTGGCCCTGGGCCCCGGCCTGCCTCTGACTCCTGCCGGCTGCCACATGTCACGGAGGCCAGCAGAACCCGGGGAAGAGTCAGTCACCAGTGATGACAATGTATCAAGTAAATTCCTTTAGTGTTAATAATAAAGAATATATGCAGATATATGCATATATCTGCAGTTTTCGAAACTCCTAACAGCATTTCAGAATCATCCATAAATTCCTAAAGGATGGGTGTGTGTTTGTTATGCTCATGAGATGACTCAAACCAGGCTAGGCCGGTCACCAGAAAGACCTATGAATAAGCTATAGATAGAAGATTTACCCAAGTAAGATGGTAGGTGTTGCAAGAGGACATCAGCGGGCAGACACACTGAAACCATGCTCACAGAAAACTAGTCAATCTAATCACACTAGGACCACAGCCTTGTCTAACTCAATGAAACTAAGCCATGCCCGCGGGGCAACCCAAGACAGACGGGTCATGGTGGAGAGGTCTGACAGAATGTGGTCCACTGGAGAAGGGAATGACAAACCACTTCTGTATTCTTGCCTTGAGAACCCCATGAACAGTATGAAAAGGCAAAATGATAGGATACTGAAAGAGGAACGCCCCAGGTCAGTAGGTGCCCAATATGCTACTGGAGATCAGTGGAGAAATAACTCCAGAAAGAATAAAGGGATAGAACCAAAGCAAAAACAATACCCAGCTGTGGATGTGACTGGTGATAGAAGCAAGGTCCAATGCTGTAAAGAGCAATGTTGCATAGTAACCTGGAATGTCAGGTCCATGAATCAAGGCAAATTGGAAGTGGTCAAACAAGAGATGGCAAGAGTGAATGTCGACATTCTAGGAATCAGCGAACTAAAATGGACTGGAATGGGTGAATTTAACTCAGATGACCATTATATCTACTACTGCAGGCAAGGCAAGAATCCCTCAGAAGAAATGGAGTAGCCATCATGGTCAACAAAAGAGTCCAAAATGCAGTACTTGGATGCAATCTCAAAAACGACAGAATGATCTCTGTTCATTTCAAAGGCAAACCATTCAATATCACGGTAATCCAAGTCTATGCCCCAACCAGTCACACTGAAGAAGCTCAAGTTGAACGGTTCTATGAAGACCTACAAGACCTTTTAGAACTAACACCTAAAAAAGATGTCCTTTTCATTATAGGGAACTGGAATGCAAAAGTAGAAAGTCAAGAAACACCTGGAGTAACAGGCAAATTTGGCCTTGGAATGCGGAATGAAGCAGGGCAAAGACTAGTAGAGTTTTGCCAAGAAAATGCACTGGTCATAGCAAACACCCTCTTCCAACAACACAAGAGAAGACTCTACACATGGACATCAGCAGATGCTCAACACTGAAATTAGATTGATTATATTCTTTACAGCCAAAGATGGAGAAGCTCTATACAGTCAACAAAAATGAGACCAGGAGCTGACTGTGGCTCAGATCATGAACTCCTTATTACCAAATTCAGACTCAAATTGAAGAAAGTGGGGAAAACCGCTAGACCATTCAGGTATGACCTAAATCAAATCCCTTATGATTATACAGTGGAAGTGAGAAATAGATTTAAGGGCCTAGATCTGATAGAGTGCCTGATGAACTATGGAATGAGATTCGTGACATTGTACAGGAGACAGGGATCAAGACCATCCCCAAGGAAAAGAAATGCAAAAAAGCAAAATGGCTGTCTGAGGAGGCCTTACAAATAGCTGTGAAAAGAAGGGAAGCGAAAAGCAAAGGAGAAAAGGAAAGATATAAGCATCTGAATGCAGAGTTCCAAAGAATAGCAAGAAGAGATAAGAAAGCCTTCAGCGATCAGTGCAAAGAAATAGAGGAAAACAACAAAATGGGAAAGACTAGAGATCTATCTCTTCAAGAAAATTAGAGATACCAAGGGAACATTTCATGCAAAGATGGGCTTGATAAAGGACAGAAATGGTATGGACCTAACAGAAGCAGAAGATATTAAGAAGAGGTGGCAAGAATACACAGAAGAACTGTACAAAAAAAGATCTTCATGACCCAGATAATCATGATGGTGTGATCACTCATCTAGAGCCAAACATCCTGGAATGTGAAGTCAAGTGGGCCTTAGAAAGCATCACTACGAACAAAGCTAGTGGGGGTGATGGCATTCCAGCTGAGATATTTCAAATCCCGAAAGATGATGCTGTGAAAGTGCTGCACTCAATATGCCAGCAAATTTGGAAAACTCAGCAGTGGCCACAGGACTGGAAAAGGTCAGTTTTCATTCCAATCCCAAAGAAAGGCAATGCCAAGGAATGCTCAAACTACCACACAATTGCACTCATCTCACATGCTAGTAAAGTTATGCTCAAAATTCTCCAAGCCAGACTTCAGCAATACGTGAACCGTGAACTTCCTGATGTTCAAGCTGGTTTTAGAAAAGGCAGAGGAACCAGAGATCAAATTGCCAACATCTGCTGGATCATGGAAAAAGCAAGAGAGTTCCAGAAAAACATCTATTTCTGCTTTATTGACTATGCCAAAGCCTTTGACTGTGTGGATCACTATAAACTGTGGAAAATTCTGAGAGAGATGGGAATACCAGACCACCTGACCTGCCTCTTGAGAAATCTGTATGCAGGTCAGGAAGCAACAGTTAGAACTGGACATGGAACAACAGACTGGTTCCAAATAGGAAAAGGAGTACATCAAGACTGTATATTGTCACCCTGCTTATTTAACTTCTATGCAGAGTACATCATGAGAAACCCTGGACTGGAAGAAACACAAGCTGGAATCAAGATTGCTGGGAGAAATATCAATAACCTCAGATATGCAGATGACACCACCCTTATGGCAGAAAGTGAAGAGGAAATAAAAAGCCTCTTGATGAAAGTGAAAGTGGAAAGTGACAAAGTTGGCTTAAAGCTCAACATTCAGAAAACGAAGATCATGGCATCTGGTCCCATCACTTCATGGGAAATAGATGGGAAACAGTGGAAACAGTGTCAGACTTTATTTTTTGGGCTCCAAAATCACTGCAGATGGTGACTGCAGCTATGAAATTAAAAGATGCTTACTCCTTGGAAGAAAAGTTATGACCAACCTAGACAGCATATTCAAAAGCAGAGACATTACTTTGCCGACTAAGATCTGTCTAGTCAAGGCTATGGTTTTTCCAGCAGTTGTGTATGGATGTGAGATTTGGACTGTGAAGAAGGCTGAGCGCTGAAGAATTGATGCTTTTGAACTGTGGTGTTGGAGAAGACTCTTGAGAGTCCCTTGGACTGCAAGGAGATCCAACCAATCAATCATAAAGGAAATCAGTCCTGAGTAATCATTGGAAGGACTGATGGTAAAGCTGAAACTCCAGTACTTTGGCCACCTCATGCAAAGAGTTGACTCATTGGAAGAGACTCTGATGCTGGGAGGGATTGGGGGCAGGAGGAGAAGGGGACGACCGAGGATGAGATGGCTGGATGGCATCACTGATTCGATGGACGTGAGTCTGAGTGAACTCCGGGACTTGGTGATGGACAGGGAGGCCTGGCGTGCTGCAGTTCATGGGGTCCCAAAGAGTCGGACACGACTGAGCAACTGAACTGATGTAGTTAATTTACCATGTTGTGTTACATTATACAAATGTATTCAACTATACATATGTCTTTTTTCAGGTTCTTTTCCATTATAAATACCGAGTAGAGTTCTCTGTGCTGTAAAGTAGGCCCTTCTTATTTACCTATTTTATATATAGCAGTGTGTTTGTGTGAATCCCAAACTCCTAATTTATCTCTCCCCACCTCAGACCCCCAGAGGGTTGTGACTTTAAACTAGCCATATTGAGACCGCCACGTTCAAGCACTTGGCGGAAGATTTCATCACTCCTGATGGAACAGGGCTTCCTGGGTGGCAACGTGATTCCTGTTCTGATTCTCAGGGAGAGAGCCAGGAAGCTCTCCTAAGTCTCACCCTCTGTGCATCTTGTATAATGAAACTGTAATTGCAAGTATGCTTATAATGTTTTAGGGCATCTATGAGTTATTCTAGACAGTTTTGAACCTGAGAGAATTGTGGGCACCCCGAATTTGTAACCAGTCAGTCAGAAGTGCACATGGCTTGGGAACCCCACTTGTGGTTGAGGTCTGGAATCGGGGCAGTCTCCTGGGACTGAGCCCATACAGTGTGGGGTCTGCACTAACTCTGGGTGATCATAATCCAGGTCATATTGCAATACACCCAGTTGGTGCTGACCAGTTGGCTGTGAGATAGAGTAGCACCTAAACCAATTTCTCATTACCAGGTTACCTTTTCTTTTTAAATTGTGGCAAGATATACACGATTTTCCCCTGGTGGCTCAGCAATAACGAATCCACCTACCAATGCAGGAGATGCAAGAGAAATGCATCTTTACCTCTTCAGAAAGTAACTATGGGAATAATAAATGACTACTATTCTTTGACTGTTAGAAGGGTAGGTACAAGGGGTGCCTGGAGAGGGAGGTGAGACCGAAAAGGAAGGAAGTCTTTATAGGATATGTTAGTGAGCAGGTTACTCCTGTACCTGGGGCTCAGCCTTGCAGGGACCCCTCCAAGAGACAGTGTATAAGGGACCCCAGAGTTTGCCATTCTGTTCTTTTAAGTTTCCCATGAGCTTTGAGTTTTAAGCTTGGAAGATGGACATGTCACACACGAAAGAGCGGCTCCACTTCTACTTGATCTGAAAGGCAGCATCAGGACACCTTGGTGACTAGAAGGAAAAGAACTTCCCAAAAAGCCACGCTGGGCAGAAAGGTGTCCACAGGGACCTTGGACTCAATCTTTGTGCATGCCAATGAACCTACCTGCTAATACAGAAGATGAGGGTTCGATCCCTGAGTAGAGAGGATCCCCTGGAGAAGGAAATGCCAACCCACTCCAGTATTCTTGCCCGGGAAATCCCACAAACAGAGGAGCCTGGCAGTCTACAGTCCATGGTGTTGCAGAGTCCGACAGGACATAGTGATTAAACAAGAAGAAGATTCTTCTTAAGAATAACACCTGGGTGAAAAAAAGAGAAAGAACTTCCCCGACAATCCCGTGGTTAAGACTCTGTGCTCCCAGAGCAGGGTTTGATCCCTCGTTGGAGAACTAAGATCTCACAAGCTTCTTGGCGCTGCCAGAATTTTTTAAATAATTAAAAATAAAAAATAAATTAAAAAAATCCCATTGGGCCTTGTGGCCATTTTAAGGAGTCAGGACATTTCCTGTGAGCAAGTAGAGACCACTGTAGTAGGGTTTTCTGCAGAAGAGGGCTGTGGCTTAACATTGTATTTTTATTTTCTGGGATGATCACTTCTTGGTGGGGAGCTGCAGGGGGCTGCCAAGGGGCAGAGGCTGCGATACATCAGACCTGGTGACCAATCAGAGCAGGTGGGTGAGGATAGGAGCTGCAGTGCTCAGGTCCCATGAATATTGTGTCTGTGCCAACGTGTGTGTGTAATTACACAGTTCAGTTGCTCAGTAGTGTAATTACATTAAACGTTTATTTTTTAATTCTCAGTTTTAAGAATAAACATTCCTGGGGCTTCCCTGGTGGTCCAGTGGTTAAGAATTCTGTCTGCCGATGCAGGGGACATAGTTTGATCCCTGCTCTGGGAAGATCCCACATGCCCAGGATCAACCAAGTGGGTGCTGCTGCTGCTGAAGCCAGCACCTCTAGAGCCCGCTCTGCAGCAAGAGCAGCCCCCTCAGTGAGAAGCCTGCACACCGCAGCTGGAGAGCAGTCCCTGGCTTGCCGCCGCTGGAGAAAGCCCGTGCACGGCAACGAAAAACCCAGGGCAGCCAAAACAAATAATTAAATCTTAAAAAAAATAAATAAGCATTCTCTAAAGCTCCTCATAAAAAGCAGCAATTCTCAGCCACACACCACCCACTCTACCCCTTCTCCTGCCACAAACACTTTCAGTCCTTTTTCTCTGTTTCTAAGTCCTTATCCTGCCTTCCCTTGGATATTTTTGTCAAAGCAGCTTTATTGAGGTATAAGTGACACACAATGCAATGCGTGTATATAAAGTATAAGATTTGATGGTTTAAATTTTTAAAATTGTATTGAAGGATAATTGACTGACAGTATTTTTTCTCTCTATATATAAATATCTCTGCTTATAGTATATATAAATTTGATGAGTTTTTTAAAGATGTATTTATTTTTGGCTGAACAGGGTCTTCATTGCCGCGGCCTTTCTCTAGTTGCTGAGAGCAGGGGCTACTCTTGGCGGTGCGTGAGCTTCTCAGTGCGATGGCTTCTCTCGTTGCAAAGCACCTGCTCTAGGCGCCAGACTTCAGTAGTTGCAGCAAGTGGGCTCAGTAGTTGTGGTGAGCGGAGTTAGTTGTCCCGAAGCGTGTGGGCTCTTTGAACCCATGTGCTGAACTGAAGCGCCCTGCTTTGGCAGGTGGATTCTTCTTGCCGTGAGGGTAGCTCAGGGAGTGGGAGGGGCAGAGGCAGTAGCTACGGGTGTCCTGCTGGCTAGGACAGTCATAGAACAGGGCTGGGGCTGGCCTGCCCTGGCTCCAGAGCATCCCCCTCCCCTCCAGTTCCATATGAGACCGTTGTACAGTCTTTTTTTTTTTTTTGGCTGAGTCAGGTTTTAGTTTCAGCACCAGAGATCAAATTACCCACATCCAAATTGACATCATAGAGAAAGCAATGAATTCCAAAAAAACATCTCCTTCTGTTTCATTGACTATGCTAAAGCCTTTGACTGTGGATCACAATAAACTGTGGAAAATTCTGAAAGAGATGGGAATACCAGACCACCCTGTCTGCCTCCTGAGAAACCTACATGCAGGTCAAGAAGCAACAATTAGAACCGACATAGAATGGCAGACTGGTTGAAAATTGGAAAAGGAGTACATCATGGCTGTGTATATTTTCACCCTCCTTATTTAACTTATATGCAGAGTGCATCATGCAGAACGCCAGGCTGGATGAAGCACAGCTGGAATCAAGATTGCTGGGGGAAACATCAATAACCTCAGATATGCAGATGACACCACCCTTATGACAGAAAGTGAAGAGGAACTAAAGAGCCTCTTGATGAAGGTGAAAGAGGAGAGTGAAAAAGCTGGCTTAAAACTCAATATTCAGAAAACTAAGATCATGGCATCCAGTACCATCACTTCATGGCAAGTAGATGGGGAAACAATGGAAACAATGACAGACTTTATTTTCTTAGGCTCCAAAATCACTTCGGACAGTGACTGCAGTCACAAAATTAAAAGATGCTTGCTTCTTGGAAGAAAAGCTATGACGAACCTAGACAGTATATTAAAAAGCAGAGATGTCACTTTGCCAACAAAGGTCCGTTTAGTCAAAGCTATGATTTTTCCAGTAGTCATGTATAGATGTGAGAGTTGGACCATAGAGAAAGCTGAACGATGAAGAATTGATGCTTTCAAACTGTGGTGCTAGAGAAGACTCTTGAGAGTCCCTTGGACAGCAAGGAGATCCAACCAATCCTAAAGGAAGTCAGTCCTGAATATTCATTGGAAGGACTGATGCTGAAGCTGGAACTCCAATACTTTGGCCACCTGATGGGAAGACCCAACTCATTGGAAAAGATCCTGATGCTGGGAAAGATTGAAGGCAGGAAGAGAAAGGGGTGACAGAGAATGAGATGGTTGGATGACATCACTGACTCAATAGACATACGTTTGAGCAAAGTCCTGGAGATGGTGAAGGACAGGGAAGCCTGGTGTGCTGCAGTCCATAGAGTTGCAGAGTCAGACATGGCTAAGTGACTGGACCACAGCAACAAACTGTGTGTGAAATGGAATCTCATGTGGGTTTGATTGGCATTTCTCTGCTGACTAATGTATTGAGCATCTTTTCACTTGCTTATTAACAGTTTGCATATCATGTTTGGTGAAGGGTCTGTTCAAATCTTTCCCCCATTTTAACTGGATTATTTATCTTCCTGTTGTTGAGTTTTAAGAGCTCATTATGTGTTCTGGAACAAGTCCTTCATCAAATATATGATTTGCAAATATTTTCTCCCAGTCTACGGCTTGCCTTCTCACTTTCAGAATCGTATAAAATGTAAAATTCCTTTTTTATTTAACAACATTTTTGAGGTATAACTTACATGCAATAAACTGTGCTTATTCTAAGTGTTCACTGTGATGGGTTTTATCATGGGTATTTGCCATGAAATCACTACCGTTAAAAATATTTCCATCATCCTCCAGGTTTCCTTGTGTTTTTTTCTGGGCCATCCCTCTGGCCACCCCTGCCCTCAGGGAACCAGTGACGTGATTTCTATCACTGTGCACTCATCAAAATCTCTTCCCCTGCCCCCAAATGGCAATATATATATATAAATTGGGTTTTTTGAAATAATCTTTTACTTTTAATATATTTTTATTTATTTATTTGGCCACAGCATGCAGGATCTAGTTCCTTGACCAGGGATCGAACCCTAGCCTTGCACTGGAGTCTTAGCCACTGGACCACCAGGGAAGTCTGTAATCTTTTACTTTTAATCATTACGTGTTGCAGACATAGAGAAAATAATGTAACAAACACCCATGTACCTACCACTTGGAATTAGTAGAGATGAACATTTTGCCCTACTTGCTTTGGGTTTTTCCGCCTTTTTTAGGAAATAAAATTAAAAAGTCTCTTTTCTCCCTGCTTCCTCCCTCATCTGTCCTGAAGTTGCTGAGTGTTACTCCATGCGAGATTTTCCTTTTCCTAAACATATGTGCGTCCACAGTCAGTGCACATTCTTGTCCTTATCACACTGTCTCTATTGGAACTTGCCTTTCTTCTCTCCGTGTTCTGTTTGGGAGATTCTTGTGTGTTGAAATACATAAAGCTCCTTTGCAAATCATGAGATTTATTTATTAGTAGTGAAATAACTCTGAAGTGTTGCTAAGTTGGCAAAAATATGCTTGGGAATATAAGACATTGCTAGGGAAGCAAACGTGAGTGATTTCACCATTTTGTTTTGTTTTGTTGTAACTACTGTGCTTGATAACCATAGCTGCATTTATAGATGGTGACATAAAATCCTCTTCAAGTTCAGGCTGAGATTCCCTTTACAGCCTTTACCTTTAAGGAACTGTCTAGATTTGTGGAGGTAATTGACATGTGGAATTTGAAAATTTTTTAAACTTGTGGTTCAAATCATATAATAAAAGTATATTGTAAAGACTCTCTTGGGGACTTCCCAGGTGACCCAGTGGTTAAGACTCTGTGTTTCCAATGCAGGGGACGCATTTTAGATCCCTGGTTGAGGAACTAAGATCCCACATGCTGCTTGGCCAAAAAAAAAAAAAAAAAAACAACTGTCTTAACTGCTCAACAAATTTTGTTTTTTAAACAAGAAAGGAATGTGTCTTCTGCTGTATTCAAAATGGATAACCGACACGGACGTACTGTATAGCACAGGGAACTCTACTCAGTGTTTTGTGCCAGCTTGGATAGAGGGGGTTGTGGAGGAGAACGGACACATGTGCAGCCATGTATGGCTGAGTCCCTTCTCTGTTCACCTGAAACTGTCACACCATCGTTAATCAGCTATGCCCCAATACAAAATAAAAAGTTTAAAGTTTAAAAAAATAATACAATTACAAATGTTAAAAAAGAGAGAGAAAGGAATGTATATTTGGGTCCCTTTAACACAAGCCATAGTCATGCCCCTTCCCCTCCCATTTTGAGTGGGGGACTGGAATTTCTCATGCCTGGGTTCTAAATCCATTTTGCCTTCTAACAGACCTCAGGGAGAGTAGAGAATCATGGTTCCATCACAACCCTTCTCCCTGCTCCCTGCACGCAAGCAGAAGCCTGGAGGACACCATAAGACTGGGATTCCTCTTGGGAGGGACCTGTACAATTTCCCAAGTGGAAGAGGATTAAATAGGCAGTCAGGGAACCTTGAACTTAGATGTCTCAGGCTGCTCTGACAGGTGGCCAAGGCCAAGTCTGATCGCCCACAGGCGACAGGGAGGAATAGACTGAAGGGCAGGGCACTGGCCAGTGGCATTTCTCTGGGTCTCTCCAGATGCTGCAAGTGAGACCCACCCGGGAGAGACCAGGAGGGTGGCTGGACAACACTGGTTCATTTGGGTTATGAAATATTTTAACAGGATTATAATGTACCTAAAGCAAAGCGTACAAATCCTAAGTGTCCAGTTTGATAAACTCACAGAAAGAACAGGAAACAGAGCATAACCAGCCCTCTAGAAAGCCTACCATGTCCCCCTTCCAGTCACTAAGCCCGCCAAGGGTAACCACTACCCTGACCTGTGACTCTGTGGGTTGAGGTTGCCTCTTGGGGGATGTTACATAAACGAAGTCACACAGCAGTGTGCACTTGTGTGGCTTCCTTCACTCGACACTGTTCGGTTTGCTGTATGTTGTCACGGTTCACTTGTTCTCACTGCTGTTGAATGTTTCACTGTGTACCTTAAAAAAAAAAAAAAAAAAAAACCAATCCTGCTATTATGGGTGGGCATTCAAGTTGTCTCAGGTCCTTTATTCATAGCACTGAGATGAACATGCAGGGACATGTCTTTCGGAAAACATGTGACAGGTTTTGGTGGGTGGCCACCCAGGAGCGGAATTGCTGGTTTATCAGGATTGGATGCTAAATTTAGTAATCACTGCCAACCAGCTGCCGGAGTGGGTAGATGTCCTCAACGACCTCCTCAGAGTCTGACTGCAGTTTGTCTTTGGCAGCACTTAGAATGTGTAGTAACAGGCTTCCCTCATAGCTCAGCTGGTAAAGAATACGCCTGAAATGCAGGAGACCCCAGTTTGATTCCTGGGTCGGGAAGATCCACTTGAGAAGGGATGGGCTACCTACTCCACTGTTTTTGGGCTTCCCTTGTGGTTCAGCTGGTAAAGAATCCGCCTGCAATGTAGGAGACCTGGGTTCGATCCCTGGGTTGGGAAGATCCCCTGGAGAAGGGAAAGGTTACCCACTCCAGTATTCTGGCCTGGAGAATTTCATGGACAATATAGTCCATGGGGTCCCAAAGAGTTGGACACGACTGAGTGACTTTCACTTCACTTCAGGATGTGTGGTGTTTTCATTTCAGCTATTCTGGTGGGTATATAGTGCTTTCTCTTTGTGATTTTAATTACTATTTTCCTGATGTGTAATAGAGGTTAGCATTTTTTTTTTTAACGTTGTCTAGTGGGCTTCCCTAGTGGCTCATATGGTAAAAAAATCTGCCTGCAATGCAAGAGACCCGGGTTCAATCCCTGGGTCAGAAAGATTCCCTGGAGAAGGGAATGGCAACCCACACCAGTATTCTGCTGGGGAAATCCCAGGGACAGAGGAGCCTGGCAGAGTACAGTCCATGGGGTCTCAGAGTCAGATATGGCTGAGAGACTCTCACACACACACACACACACACACACACACACACACACACACACACGAGTGGCCATTTAGTTCTCCTCTTAGGTGATTCAAGTCTTTTTCTATTGACCAGTCTGACATCCTCTTATTGATCCCCAGGAGGTATTTGCATGTCCTGAACCTGAGTTATTTGTCAGTTATTTGTCTGGTGTGGGGCAAATGGCTTCTCCCAGTCTGGAACTTGCCTTTTCTTTCTCTTGCTTGTGTCTTCCCCGCCTCCCCACCCCCCGCCACCTTTTTCTTTCTTTTTTGGTCACACTGGGTCAGCATGTGGAAACTTAGTTCCCCCAGCAGGGATCAGACCAGGACCCGAGGCATTGGATGCATGGAGTCTTAACTACTAGATTGCCAGGGAATTGCCCTCTGGGGCATCAAACAGGAATGAACGTTTGTAATTTCAGAGCATTCCAGTGTGTCAAACTTTTTCCTTATGGCTAGTCCTTATCATGTTTTCCTTAACAAATGTTAACAGAAAAAGATCAAAAGCGGTCAACCTTTGGAGTTCCCTGGTGGTCAGATGATTAGGATTCCATGCTTTCGTTGATGTGGCCTGGGTTCAATGCCTGGTCAGGAAACTGAGATCCCGAAAATCACAGAGTGTGACCAAAAAAAAAAAAAAAAGGTGGTTAACCTTTGAGGACTAGGAGGACCAAAACTGGAGGTGGAAAGATGGACTTTTGTCTTGCAGTTTACTCACTTCTGTGTAATCGAAATGATCCCCCACCCCCCACGTGCATGTTATTCTTCTAACTTAAAGGAAAAAACAACAACAACAAAAAACCTATTAGGTCAGCCTGATCACTGTGGAGGATGGTTGGCAAGGGCAAAGTATAAATGTTTTCAGAAAGTCATCCCTTAGTGAGCCCAAGGAATCTTATTTTTCCCATCAGTTCTTGTATCAATGGATGAATATTATTACTGCAGGGATTCCGGCTTAAATATCAACTCTAGGCTACTCTTGCATTGACAAACAAGAACAGTGATAACCCTTGTTCACACAAGTGATCAGATAAGGAAGAAGTTGGCATTAGAGCAGGAGCCCCAGCCCTGAGCTCTGTACAAAGCCCCAAACCCCACAGTGAACTCACTTCAGGACGGAGTGCATCACCATCAGCTCTACCTTTGGGGAGAGGGAAGGAGCCTGGCTGGTGGGCTGGGGGGTGGGGCAGGAGCAAGGTTTACACCTACGCTGGACTTGTGGCCACTCACCCCCCCTTGGAGATGCTGCCGGACACCCTGGACCTCCCCTCCAGGGCAGCAATTCTCATCTGCAGTAATTCACCAGAACCTTCTGGACGTTTTCAAAATAATGTCCTCAAGGCCACTTCTGGCCAGGTAACTGCGAGGCCCGGTGCCAGTCTTGGTTAAAGGTGCCCATTTCCCACTAGCGCTCGCGATTCTGGCTGCTGCGTCCCCATTGCTCCGACAGGGACACCGAGCATCAAGGGGCAGGGCTTGCGGTCCCAGCCAAGATCCCCGACCCCTCTCTTCCTCTGCAGTGTACCACTGGGTCGAGATGCGGGCAAAGATGCGCCTCATGGGCTTCAATGCGGAAACCATCAAGCCGCTGAACGAGGAGGCAGCTGCGGAGCTGGGTGCCGAGCTGCTGGGTGAGGCCACCATCTTCATGGTGGCCTGCGGCTGCCTGGTGCTGGAGTACTCGCGACAAAAGACGCAACAGCGTCGCAAGGAGGGGGAGCAGCTCGCCACCTGGGACGCGATGCGGGACGAGGTGGACCACCTGGCACTGGTGCTGGAGGCCCTGCAGGCGCAGGTGCAGGCGGCGCCACCGCCAGGCGCCCTGGAGGAGCTGCAGGCGCAGATGCGAGAGGTGCGCGCCCAGCTCTGCGTCCAGGACCTGCCGCCGGCGCCCCAGGCAGAGCCCACACCAGAGGATGAGGGACTGCCAGACCCAGGTCTCGGACAAGACTGATGTCGGGGCTGCCATGTCTGTCTGCACTATCCCTCCCTGAACCGGCCCAGCTAATAACACCAGGCCCATTTAGGGCCAGCTGGGATCCTGGACAGGGCTTGATCCAACCAGGCCTTTGGTCACCTTCTTACTAACCTGCCCAGTGAGGGGGTACCTTCTACTGGGACTCCCCCATCCACTGGTGAAACGTTCCAGCCCAACCCTCCACCCCCTACTCCACTGGTTTAGCACTTTGGAATGGAGAAGCAGTGTCTTCCATTGGACCCCCCCCCCCCCACCACTACATCTCTCATTTTATCACTCACATCTTCAACCTACCTGAGGAGTGGTTCTCTTCCTGGGACCCCCCCATCTACCTTTTCCCGCTTCTTCACTGGTACAGAACATTGTAGTGGAAATACAGAAACCTCTGATGGACTTCCTGACCCCATGACCTTCCATCTACCTCACTCTTTTAGGGGGTTAGGAATAGGTTGGATCTTGGCATGCATCAGCTCTTCTCAGTCACTCTGTGTCTCCTGTATTTAGTCCACCATTGGTATCCTGACTGGGGTCCTCCCCTTTAAGTGGATCTCCCCTTCCAGCCTTTCCTCCATCCAAATCTGCTCTTCAAAGTACTCAGGGATTCCCCCTTACTTCCTGCCTTTGAACTGGACACTCAGTTACCACCCCCCCACCTTCATGCAAAGTCTTCTGCCAGTGAAGTCTGCCCCTCAGCCCTGAAGTTCCCTACCTCCAACAGAATGGAATAATTCCACCAGGCTACCTCACCTACCCCTGCCCACCCAATGAACCACCGAAGAGGGGGGTGTGTATGACCTCTGATTCCTGAATGCTACTTTTTAAGACTGTAAATATTGTAATAATTAAAGGAGCTCTGGAGGGAAAAAAGTCATCTTAAGAAAGTGTCTTGAGAACCATGATGTACATCTGCCAACTGGTACAAGGCTCACTAAAATTAGAAGCTCGAAGGGTTCCCGGTGGGAGAAGGCCTGAGTCAACCTTCGAGTCCTTTCCCAGACAAAGACACTGAGGTCCAGGAGAACCAAAGGGTCTGGCCCAAGGGCAAACGGTCAATGAGGGATGCCCTTGGCTTTCTCTAGGGCTGGGTGGAAAGGAGTAAGGAAGCTGCCCATTGAGGGGCACCGGGAAGCCAAGAGGGGGCAGAGGAGCAGGTTCCGGTGGGAAGGAGGAAAGTGAGGGAAGGTGGATTACTGAGGGAGGGAGGGACATGCCCATCCTCATGAGAGCAGCCATTCAAATGACACCAGAAATCTTAGCATTTATAAAAACTGGCAGATTTATTCCGCAGGGGCCCATTTCCAAGAAGCTAAAGGTGAAGGTAAGAGGGGAGGTTCCTCCCCTACTCCTTTCCCCCTTATCTTGTTTATCCCCAGGGGGTAAAAATGGCCTAGACCCCAAAACCTACCCAAATAAAAAACCAAAAAACTGAGGTTCCAAAAAGTTACAGCATCTTAATTCCTCATAGAAAAGGGGAAGGAGACAGAGGGAAGGGAGGGAGGTCCCTGGGGTAGGGGGAGGCACCCCCAGCCTGGTGGGACAACCCTCCTTACACAGCTGTCCCAAATGGGACAAGCCAGGGACACAGCATTTAAAAACTCCCACACCCCATTTTATCAAAACCAAAGAGAAAAAAAAATTTTCCTCCCCCCACAACAAACCTAAATATATATATATATATATACTTTTTTTTCTTAAAAAACAAAACTTCAAAGGCATTAAGCGTTAAAGTGAATCTACAAGGGAATGTGAAATTCCCTCCTTCCTTCCCCCTTACTGTGGGGTTACTTGGTACATCCCCAGCAGAGGAACCAGCCCCAAGGGGATGGCAGAGGGGAAGGATCAAAGGGAACAAAGGGTGGGGGCTTCCCCAGCCAATCAGCAGCCAATATGGGTGTGGGCACGGTGCTGGGGAAGCCACACCCCTTGGAATTTTCCAAGTGACATAGGGAGTGGGGACGATGCATTCCTGTGTAGACTTCAGCCAATTCCAAGTCGAGGCAGGGAAAGCAGGGTGACAGGTGGAGGGGGTATGCAGAAAGGAGAAACTGGATTTTCTGGGGCCCTGTGGTCAGGGGGCACCCCGCTTCCTCAGCTCCTGGACAAAGGCTGGAAGGAAACAGTGGGCAGAGGTCAGGGGCAGAGCCTCTTCCCCTTCTCCCTTCCAAAACAAGGTTCCAAGGGACACCATGCCTCCAAAATAAATAAATGCTTAAAAAGGAAAACACCTCACCTTCAATTATTTCCTCTTTCACTTTCTGCAATTCCTTCCTCACCTCTTCCAGAAGCTCCTGAAAATGATGGGGGTACAACCAATGAGGAAGAGTACCTGGACTTGCAGAAGTGAATCCCCAGTTTCTTAATGACTGAGGGGCCAGAGGAAGGAGGGTCAAGACCCGTATCGCACACACACCATGACATCACTGGCCAGGCCACAAAGTGACTGAGATTTCTAGAGGAGAATTCTGGATCCTCTGAACCAGAGAGAAAAGCAATGGAGAACATCCAGTACCAGGGCTGGCAAATGAGACATTCCAGTCTCCTGCCAACTCCGGTTGGCGATAAATGTCTGCGGCCAGTGTGCGGAAAAGGATTCTGGATATTCACCAGGAATGAGTGTAGTGATGTTAGCAAGGTCTGTCATGGGCGTTGTACAAGGCGGTTATGGGGTCTGTCATCCCTGACACGATCCAATTTCTCCAGTACTCAGACTGGGAAGCTGAGGGTTCCAAGGCCTTTTCTAGAATCACATAGCAGGTCAGTGGCAGAGTCTAGACCCAGATCTTTCTATCCCCTAACCCTCACCCCCAGTCCCCTCCCCTACCTGTTTCACCCTCTCCAGGTCTGACTCATCACTGGAGCTAGGCGTAGGTGGGTGGGCCTCGGAAGTGGCCACTGAAGACGACGACTTCATCCTGGGAGAGGTGGCGTGGTGTGGGGCAGAAACAAGGTTAGAGAGAGGGTCTGCCTCCCCTGCCTCCCATTCCAGGGGTCACTCTGTGTTCCTCCCTACAAACTTGGCAAGTCCGACTCTTTCTAGGGGTGGGGCCCCAGTACTGATGGCCCACCTTGGCAAGGTTGTGCTGTTCTTCTCCCAGGGTCTCCGCACAGATTCTGGGGGACAGACAATAAGTCAAAAAGATCAGGAACAAGGAATGCCCTGCCTCAGCCTTTCTTCCCGAGCCTCATCAACCCCCATTCAAAGAACCATCTCAGGAGACTACAATCCCCAGGATTATCTGTACAGACTCTCCCATGAAGGTGTGTTATACATGAGAAGAGGGCATCCTGGGACTTGTAGTTCCTGTGACTAGAGGGGGCTCTCACTCACTCACCACTGTGGGCTGGGACTCTGGCGTCTGACTCCTCCTGCTGGTGGGAAATAAAACTGTCATGAGCCAGACATGGCCATTCTGCTCCTTTTCTTCCTCCACCTTCAAACACAGCCAATCCCTATCACAGCCCCCGCCCCAATATTCCTACTCTAATGGTACATCCTAAGGTGTATAAGGCAGGAAGGGTCCCTAACTCACATTGGCAGATTCATCCTTGGTGGGTTTCTCTCCAACTTGCGTGGCTTTCCTTCTGTGAGAGAGAAAGGCAGAAACAGATGGCTTCTGTCCCCTCTCAGCCACTCAATAGTTCCCTTCCCCAGAGTTCTGGAAAAGTGGGTCCTAGGGTGCCGACTTCTGGAATTCATCAAGGCTAAGCACATTTTAATTTTAGAAGTCAAAGAGAGTGCTGTTCTCGAATGAGGGGGTGGGGGTGGCGTTTAGGATTCCTACATTTGGGAATCACAAAATTCTCAGGGCAGAGTCCCCAGCTTCTGAGGTGGGGTCATCTAAGGTCCTACAATTCTGGGTTCCAGAACATTCCAGAGGCTACCTAGGGGGTTGCAAACCTCAGTCATCTCAGGAGAATGCAGTCCCCATCATTATATCTCAAACCTGGCTGTCAAAGGATGAACTTTCACCCAACGAAACAAACTAACCAGGAATCTGAGCCCTCCCCACACCTGGTCCTACTGAACCGGAATCTCCAGGTGATAACTGCTGGGTTGAGGGGTTTGTTTTGAGAGCTTTCCAAGACCATTGAGAGCTCTGAGCTCGGGCTCACCTCCGGGCCAGCATGGCGTTCATCTCCTCCATGAGGCCTCCGCCCGTGCTTCGACTGCTCTCAGCTTTGGGGGCCACGGGCCCCGCTGAAGCCTCCTCCTGCTGGAGAAATTACAGAGAAGAGAGGGCTTTACGGGCGGGCCTCCCAGCCCTCCTGTGAGGCTCCCAGGCAACTCTAGCCTCATTCCATTATTATATCAGACCCGTCACCCCACATCCGCTGCGCCTGCCCCTCACCTTGCTAACTTTCCTGAGTTTGGCGCCGGCAATGGCTGAGGCCAGGCTGGGGGCCCCGGTCCCTCCACCACTGGGGCCTTGTGCTGTGGGGAGAGGGGGTGCCGGGGGCGGGCCTCCCCCTGCTCCCTGTGTGGCGGCCGAGACCCCTGAGGAGGAGAGACCAGGGGGTGGGGGTGGACCTGGAGGAGGGGGAGGTCCCGGGGGCGGTGGAGGTGCCCCAGCTGGGGGAGCAGGCGGGCCTCCTGTAAGGAACACAAAACAGGAGGGGTGCTGAGAGAGAAGCTTCATGCTTTGCTGTCCGGCTGGCCCACCCCCTCCTCTGGGGCGGTCCCCTGACCCCCCGAGGCCATTTGAGCAATCACCTGCGTTGGAGGCTCTGCGCTCCCGCTCCATGAGCTCTGACTGCTGCTGCCTGGGGAGGGAGGGCGAGTGGCTATCACCCAGGGCTCCCAGGTGGCCAGCAACCTCCCGGATTGCCCCTCAGAGGTGTCCGGCAGGGCTGGTTCCTAAGCCCCACTCATGTCCTCTATCCCCGAGGGACCCGGGAAAGGGCTGGGGGGTGGGGTGGTGAGGGCAGGGACAGGGCAAGACCGGGATGGGAGCGATCCAGTCATCAGACCATCATGAATCACAAAACGCCCAAGATCCTTTAAACAACCCCGTTCTGGACTCTGCAAGTCCAGGGGACTGGGATTGGGATTTGAAGGGTTCTGTAACTCTGGGCATCAGGAGTTTTTCAAACTCCAAGGCGGGGAGGGTGGTTCTTAAGGCTGTGGATTTCTAGTCCCCTGGGAGTTGGAACATTCTGAAAATTGAAAGTTGGACAGGTCTGAACTCTAGGCGTCAAGGGTTTTGGAACCACCTAGAACTCTGGCTGGGGGAAGGTTTCCCACCCGGGGACCAGCCCCACCTTTTCTGCTGCTCCATCTCCTCTGGCGAGGGGCCATTCTGGGCAGACCAGGTGGGAGGCGCTGTAGGTGGTGGTGGGGGCGGGGGCCCACCTCCTGGAAGTGAGAGTAAAGGCTAGTGAGTCACACAGAAGCCAGCCCCACCCCTTGGCACGCTCCCGAGGGGCCTCCGGGTACCCTGTGAGGAGGGTTGGCTCCCGCTTCCCCTGACTGAGCTGACAGGTGGTGGGCACTGGAAGGATACCCAGATCACAGGCAGGACAGCGAAGGCCCATAGAAGGGGGTCACCCACCCCAAGGCCTGCAGATGGGAATTGGCAGGGACAAGACTTGAATTCAGGCAGATTCCAGAATCCAGGCTCTTAACGCACAGTCACAGCTGCTCAGACCCCCTACCTGAGAGCTCAGAAGAGGCTGACAGCCCCCTCCTCACCCAGCCTCAGGCCTCCGGCTCCCGTTATTTCTTGTGCTTCAGACTGCCACTGCAGTTGCCCTTGGAAGCAAATGCCTCCACCATTTGACAACTGGCGAACCTAGACGCACAGCCGTCACCTAAAACCGTTGCTCCTCAAAGTGCTCCTTATGGACCGGTCAGCTCTGGCATCATCAGGGAGCTTGTTGGGAAGCACAGAGGCTCCGGTCTTGGCCCACCTACCTGATTCAGAATCTGCATTTTTTCTTAGATGACTCGCAGGCACATTCCAGTTTAAGAAATACCAACTGGAAGTATTTTCTTAACATTGTGGCTTGAAAACTGACTGACAATGATGTCAGTCAGTCTAATGGTTACCTGGAGAAAGGGCAAAGGAAACCTCCCGGAGGCCTGAAATATTTCTATCTTGATCTGGGAGGTGGTCACAAAGGAGTGCGCAAGTGTAAAAATTCACGGAGCCAAATGGGCTCTTAGGAACCATGCGTTTGACACGTGGGTGCACGCAGGGCAAAGAGGAGCCCACAAAATTGGGTTGGCGAAAAAAACCTATTTGGATTTCTCCGTAGCATTGGAAAAACCTGAATGAGCTTTCCGGCCAGCCCAGAAACTCTCCGTAGCAGCAGTGAATGGGCCCTGTTTTCAGATGAGTATACTGAGGCCGAGTGGTAAAGGGGCAGCCCCAGGCCCCACGGCAGGGCTCAACGGTCCCCTCCGCCCACTGTCTCTAACCTTCCAAGGCCTCTAGGGCGCTGGCCATGCCATTGGCAAACTGCGTGGCATCCTCCTTGCTGCCAAAGTTGAGGCCCCAGACTTGCCGGGCATCGCGCCACTGGTGGAAGTTGGGGGTGGCTTGGTTATACTTGACACCTCGGACGATGGCACAGTTGATGACCACCTGGCGGGAGGCAGGGAGGGGAGAAGTGGATGGGGGTGGTGAGGCCCCGCAGGCAGAGGGGGCGAGGAGGAGGGGAGCCTCACCTGCTGGTCCGGCTGCATCTTGCGGCCGACCACCCGGAAGGAGTTGGCGGTGGGGTTGTGATAGATCTGGACGCGGCTGAAGGCCTGCGGGCCCGTGCCGGCGGGCAGCCAGCGCTTGTTGCTGTCATCATAGAGCATCACCGTGGCCCGGCTGGTGCACACAACCGTCTCGCTGCAGAGAGGCGGGCGGGGGCAAGGGGGAGAGGCCAGTTAGCTCTGGGGAGCCTGGCATCCTCCCCCCAGGGGCCGGTCACCTTCTCGTTCCCCTGGGAGATTCACAGACACAAAGTCAGTGTGCCAGGAAGAGGGACCCAAGGAGAGGAAGAGGAAGACAGACCGAGAGAGAGGGCTGAGGACAGGCCCTCAGAGAGACCCAGACAGGGAGACTGGAGAAGAAAAAGACGGGTGGGACGACAAAAGACAGACTGGGAGAGACAGACAAATAGACAAACCGGGGGATGTGAGACAGACAAGGAAAGAGACAGACAGTCAAACGGGGAGCAAGAGACAGGAAGAGGACGAGTCAGACCGGCTGGAAGAGGCAAACATACAGACTGATGACGGGGAGAGAGGTAAGAAAGGGGGTCAGATTGTTACAGGGGAGGCGGACTGAGATGGACCGAGAGACAGAGATGTGGCGTGAGAGCTGATGGGGGGGGGCCCGGGAGAAGCGGATGCAAGGGACAGAGCAGGTGTCCTGGGCAGCATTGGGAACAAGCCCCTGCCCGATGCCCTTGGAGCCTCAGTTTCCCTGTCTCTGCCAGGAGGCTTGGACCTTCCTGCCCCGACTCCCCACTGTGGAGGGAGGAAGCTGAGGCTCAGGGAGGTGAAGGGTGAGGCTTGCAGCAAGTTGGGGACCGATGCAAGATCCCAGGCTCTTCCCCTTCCTGCTGCCCACCCCATCCATCCGGCACCACCCACCCTCCCCCGCCCCCTGGCACCAACGGCCATCAGCAGACACTCCCTGCTCTGTGTCCAGCAGTGACCCAGACAGCCCCAGCCCCCACCCTGCAGGGCAGGAGAGCATCGCAAGGGACTGTCCTGTCCGCACATGGTGATAATCCAAGACCAGGCCTGGGGCTGCCCAGGAGGGCCTGCCCCAGCCTTTGGATCAGAGAAGATTTCCTGGAGGAGGTGACATCTGACTTAGCCCTGTGGGGAGGGGGCTGAGTAACGCAGCTCAGGGTTCAGGATCTGATATCCTCAGACGTAGGTTCAAATCCCCGCTGGGCCACCTACTCCATGTGACTCAGGCGAGCAACCTTCCCACAGAAGGCATCTTCTTTGCCCGCAAACTGGGGAAATGACAGACCCCACCTCCCAGGGCAGTGGGAGAAGTAAATGAGTCTGGGCATGTAGAGTGCTTGGCGTGGTGCCTGGCATGAGTGCTGAGTAACTGTCAGCATCCCTTCCCCAAGCACTCTGAACAGGCACCAAGGAGCCCTCCTCCACCCCTCACCAGTCCTTCTGGGAAGGTTCAATGCCCTCCTCTCTCAGTGGGGAAATTCAGGCTCCCAGACGGGAAGTGACTTGGCCAAGGTCACCCACAAACCAGGGGGAAGCACTAGTCCCTGCCCAGCCCCACCCCCACCGGACTTTTTCCTGAAAAGAGGAAGTTGGTGGTCAGAGGTTTCTGGGGAGAGAAATTACACCCCGCAATGGCTCTGTCTCTACCAGGGCTGGGGGCTGGAGCGTGACAGTGACACTATAAAAGACAAGGCAGGGAAAGCCCCCTCAGCTGACCCAGATCCGAGTTCTTAGGCCAGGGAGCTAAGCCCCCAGGTTTGCATAATTAGGGGGCCTCCCTCTGCCCTTTCTCTGGAGTCTCACATTTTATTCTCACTGCAGCTCTTCCAGGTGGGCTGTTTCATCCTCATTCTGCAAGGACTGCAAACAGTGGCACAGAGAGGTTGTGTGACTCACCTAGCAGAGCGAGGATCTGAACCCAGGCCACCTGGCCCCCAAGTCCACTGTCTTCACCACTGGGGACTGTGTGGGCCCTACCCAAACACCAGGTGCTGGTTCTAGACAAGCGTAGCCTCAGGGGCTGTTTCTGGCTTCCACTGCCCCCGGCAGGGCAGGGTTAAGGCCTCGCCCACACCTGCCACCCACACCCAGGGCAGACTCTGGCCAGCTGCCCAGGGCCTTCGTTGCTACCCCACCCTAGCTGCACTTTGCTCTTTCCAAGAGCCCCTGCCCTGCTCAGTCTCTGGACTAGCCTGAGCTCTGGGTGTTTGGTGAGTAACCCCGGACTGGTCTTGTCCCTCTCCAAGCCACGGTATCCCCATTCTAGCAAAAGGGTCCTGTTGAAACACAAGTCAGATCGCGTCTCTCCTCTTCTTGGAAGCTCCGCTGGCAGCTCCCAGCAGAGTTTTTATTCTGGCCAAGTTCTCTCTGGGGCCTTCATAATCTGTATGATCTCTGATCTCCCCTCGACCGGCCCCACCGGCCATTCTAGCCAACACTTCAGCATGCCAGACACATTCCCACCTCAGGGCTGTGCTCTCGTTCTCCCTCAACCTGGATTTTCACCTCCTTCAGGCCTCTGCGTAGCCATCACCTCTTCCGAGGAGCCCTCCCTGACTACCCTACCTGGGAAAGCTCTCACTGCAAACACCGTTGGGTGTTTCATAACACCCAATCCCTGACTGACAGGGCCTTATCTGTCTCCCCCATCAAACTGTCAGGACCACAAGGGCAGGGATTTTTGCCTTTTCTGTTCACTACTGTGTTCTCAGAACCTAGACTCGTGCCTAGAACCTAGCAGGTATCCAGGAGTTGTTAAATTAGCCGTCTATAAAAAAAGGTTTTTTTTTTTTAACAGCCGCTGACATGTATTGGTTAGTCTGTGTCCCAGACACCGTTCCAGGTACTGAGCTCCAGCTGCCACAGCGAACCTTACTGTGAACACCCTTTTTCCAGACAAGGAACTGTGGCCACAGAGGGGTGAAGACAGTCATCCCAGGTCACAGAGCAAACAAGCAGAGGGGCTCATATTTGAACCCAAGTCCTGATCTTCCCCACCCCCAATGTTCTTAACCTCATTTAACGATGAGGAAATAGCTAAGCTGATTTTTTTTTTTTTAAGGCAAGGTATAAAGTGGTGTGAGAGGTTTTTGTTTTTTTTTTTTAAAAAAAAGCTGGGGAGGATATAAATACCTCTGCACCCAGAGTGGTGAAAAGCAGAGGTTGCTTCTCAGGGGACTAGCCTCCCCTGCTTGCCTCTGAGGCACTGGGACACCAGGGGTCTGACGAGGAAGGCAGGAAGTGGACAGTTCGCACTGTTTACCTACTTGAGTTGCTTGATTATGTCTTATCTTTTTGCTTTGTTTTACCTATAAAAAATTAATCCATTACTTAAGAAAAACAACAACAACCAAAAAAACACCTATAAACCAGACAAAAAGCTAGATCGGAAAAATCTCACAGCCAGGAAGCCGGGAATGAGATGCAAATAAGGTCTGCTTAATTCCAGTGGTCTCTGGGGGCTTCCCTGGTGGCTCAGATGGTAAAGAATCTGCCTGCAATGCAGGAGACACAGGTTTGATCCCTGGGTTGGGAAGATCCCTTGGAGAAGGGCATAGCTACCCACTCCAGTATTCCTGCCTGGGAAATCCCATGACAGAGGAGCCTGGCGGGCTCCATGGGGTCGCAAACAGTCAGACACCACTGAGCAACTAACACTTTCTACTCGACACTGGGGTCTCACAGCCTCAGTTTGACATGAGACAGTCTGAATCCCCAGTCAGCCCAGAACTCTCCCACAAACCCTCCCATTCTGGAAATCTCCAATATGTGGCCGGTAAAGGAGAACTGAAGTCATCCCCTTGCTGCACGGCTTCACCTCTCTGAGCCTTACTTTCCAGCCCTGGAAACCATAACTCCCTGGGGTTTGGTAAGGATTGAAAAAGATAAGAAAAGCCTTAAGTGCAGGACCTGGAATTTGGCACAGGACCAAAAGGGAGAGCTTCCCCGATGGCTCAGAGTAAAGAATCTGCCTGCAATGCAGGAGTCACAGAAGATGTGGGTTTGATCCCTGGGTTGGGAAGATCCCCTGGAGAAGCAAATGGCAACCCACTCCAATATTCTTGCCTGGAGAATCCCATGGACAGAGGAGCCTGGCAGGCTACAGTCCAAAGGGTCACAAAGAGTCGGACTCAAGCGACTAAGCACACACACAACATATAAGGGAGCCGAGAAGCAATACAGGAAGGAGAGAGCTTCTCATCACGGGAGGCAATCAAGCACAGTCACTCTGGTTTACCGAAACTTTCCCGTTGAGATGTTTGCCCTTCCTTCTACCCCTTCATCTGATAGCCCCTTAAACTGTAATCCACCCCACAAAGACTCAGGGATACACAGCCTTTCCAAACTACAAATCTTTGAAGCAATCCTGGATAGAAAAACAGGTTTAGGGTCTGTGGGGCTTGTATGGGTTCACTCTAGTCCCTCCTCCCTGACAGGCCTCAATTCCCCATAAGTGAACAGGAAGGTAACTGGGTTCCTTCTTGCTTATCAGCATTATCTTCAGTGTCTGTACAGTAAAAACAGGTTACTTGTTTTTTTCTAAGGCCACTAAAGGCTTGATTTTGCTTTTCTTTAAGAGTATAATAGGCCTGGGTTCCTATTCAGACTTGCCTACTTCCAAACTGACTTTAATAGGTAATCTGCTTAATTCCCCGGTGCCTCAATTTTCCCATCTGGGAAAGGGGGACGATCATAATAGTATCAATCTCTTAGAATTGCCATGAGGATTAATTTGAATCAGGCACCTGGTACAGTGCCTGGCACAAACGAGTTGCTTAATCAAATGGTCTCTCATTATTAAAAACAATAATAAATGAACCAAATTCTTCTAGAGTCTCCTCTACACTAAGAGTCTCAGATCTCTGCCCCACTTCCCAGAATTCCAGCTCAGAGTCCTGGACACAGCAGACACTCAACAAATATTTGTCAAACTGAGAAAAAAAAAAAAGAACTGTAATTTTCCATCTTAACAGCCTCTCTTCCAACTGTCCCCAAGACTGTCTCCAGCCTAACCAGCCAGAAATCAGAGGATCCCAGTGCCCTCCCATCCCTCAACACTGCTTAGAAATTTCTGAGGTATCTTGGGCCAGGCTTTTCTCTCTTTGAGCCTCCCTCAGTTTCCCCAGCAGCCACTAGACAGGGCCATGGGTCATTCTGAATCCTAGCTGTCCTGGGAGAAGGGGCACAGCCCAAGGCCAGTGTGGCCATCAGCAGGGAAGACCCTTCAGGAGATGGGAGTAACCCTCTGGTGGGACAGGCATCAGCTAACTTCTGCCCACCCCCCAGGAGATACAGGAGGTTTGGTCATGGCTCGAAGTAGCAGGGGGCCTTGTGGGAGGGCCAGGGCCTCTGGGACTGGGGGAGGCGGGGGCAGGAGGCTGGCCCAGACATTGCTCCTGCCCTTTTACGGTCTCGGTGAGTGAGGCAGCACTAACTCGGACATCCGCCATCCGCCTTCCACCGTGCCTGGGACCGGAAACGGGGGGGGGGGGGGAGCGCGCAAGGGGCGGGGCTGGGGGGGCAGTGGGAGAGGAGAATCCCCCGGGAAGAAGGTGAAGGAAGAGGGCTGGCTCCCCAAAACTGCCCTATCTCCCGGGCAGACCTTTTAGAGATGTTGCTATAATGGGGGAAAGGGTAGGCAGGAAGTCTTGTGGGTGTCTGTGGGTGCCCCCATCGCTCCAAATTCTCCAACAATCCCTTTTCAGCAGAAGGAACAAATGTGGGAGGGGGGGATTCTCTAACGACCACAAAAAGGAATGCCACCCAGATGTCAAAGGGCAGGGAATGTGGCGGATGAGAGAGGATGTGGGCCCCAGGGGCTTAATCCCCAGCGGCCCCCCAGGGGCCTCCCCCTCAAGCTGGGGGCTTTGGAGCAGGAAGTCTCTGAGAGAGTAGAGGAAGGGAGATAGTATTGTCAGGCTCAGGCCTCAAGGGAGAGATTATGGGGGGCCGGGGAGGATGGGAGAATGAGGGGGAGGGCCAGTCGGGTCCCCCAGTCCGCACCGGCTCCGCCCTCAGGTGAGCCCAGGAGTTTTGAGGGAGGCTCCGGGAAAAACAAAATCCCTGGATCCCTTGGGCCCCCCACCCAGGATTAAATTCCTGGGAAGATAGCTGGAACTCTCTGGGAAGCTTGAGTCCCAGGGGGAGAGGGCTATGACCTTGAGGTTTTCCAACGCCCCCCTCCTCCAACCGCACAACTCCGGACGGCTGGGTAAGGGGGGGCGGTGTTGAGAGGAGGGGGAGGTACGGTGGTGGGGAAAGCAGCCGGCCTACGGCGCTCTCAGCCCGCCCCCCCGCCCCCCACACACACACCAGCTGTCTCGACAGGTGAGTCAGTTAGACAAAGGCCCCCCTTCCCCCAGCTGCCGCGCCCCCTCCCTCTCCAGGGCCGCGCAGGTGGGCGAGAGGGGCCGCCCTTCGGTCCGGGGCCGGGGAGGCGCCCTCGGCACAGAGCGCTCGCTCCCTCCTAGGCACAGCCTGTTTTAAGCACATTGTGGGTGGGGAGCGGCGAGGAACGGGAGTCCCAACCAGACCCTCCAGGCTGCGTCTGGGTCCCTGGATCCGTCCACATCAACCTCCTTCACAGGGGGATGAACCGCCCAAATTTAGGGGTTAAGTACCCCCGAAGTTAATGAGCAAAGTCCCTCGTGGGAAGAATTTCCAGCGCCATGTATAGAGGGACCCCGAAAACCAAGCTCTACGTCTCAATCTCTCTTCCAGGTCCCAGGGGACTCCCAAGCAGGCCCCCCATAATCCCTCTCAGGGCCAGGTTGAGATTTGGGGGCAGTCTGAGTCCTGCCTAACCTCTAGCTTCTCTGCGGAGATTATTTGCCAACTTGGAGGTTCTCTGAAAAGTCTTAAAAATTTCGGGAGTCCTCGGAGCGCCCCCAAACCTAAGGGCTCCCAGGAGAATCTCACGGCATCACCCAAGCCTTGAGAGTCAAGGGGAAGTGGTCAGTGTTTGGAGCTTGTCCAAGGGGGCTCGGCCTCAAATCCGAGGCTCCCAGTGCCCAGTCCCCAAATTCCAACCGGGACCAAGCTGGGGGGAGGAGGGGACAAAGGCAGGGCGGCAGGAACCCGCGCCGGCCAGGGAACGGTCTGGAGGCAGTTGGAGGCTCACCTCATGGCTGCTCGGCGGGCGGGCGGAGCGCCCACGGGCTAGGTGCTCCCGGGGCGCCCCTGGCTCGGGGTTCAGAGATTCAGCGCTGGCTCTAGGTTCTGCTCAGTCTCCCCCAGGGTCCCGCCCCATAGAGTCCGGCTTCCTGGGGGGGAACGTGGACAGGGCCGGGGCGGGTCCTCGGGCGCCTCGTCCCTCTGGGGTTCTGCTCGAGGGGTCCGTGCGGCAGAAAGAGGGTGCGGCGTCCCCTCTCCGGCGCGCCCCCTCGGCCGGCAGCAGCTACAATGTTACTCTTACTACTGTACTTCTCTTTGCTACATTTCGTTCCAAAATTCCACTCCCCGCACCCACAATGCCCTGCGCCTTAAAGGGGCCGCGGACACCTTAAGGCGGTGGGGTTGGGGAGGAGTTGGTGGAGGGCGCTTAAAAGGGCAACGCGGAACCTTCGACTTCCGCTATGTCCCTCTTCCCCAACATTTTTGCACAGCGATGCACTCTGGGGGTCACCCCCAAATTAGAGGGGAAGCTTGATAGAGAGGAAGGGATCCTTCCTTAATCCTGAGTTCTCTCCCACGATGGAAATTCTTAGGGGAATATCAGTGGGGTACAATTTCTTCTCAACCTCCTCATGGACTTTTTTTCATTTCTTTACATTCTACTCAGTTTGGGGGGTGAGGAGGGCCCTCGGGTCAAGAATAGATTTTCTCCGATTTTCTCCCTTAAATCCTACCTTCGGGACGCCCCCATCCCCACCCCAAGGTCTCCCTCCTTCCCCAATTTATGAGGGGTCACTAAGGGGTGATCCACCTCCCTCGCCGAGGAGGGGGATGGGTGGGGAGGGGGCCCACCTCTCTCGTTGCCCCCCACCCCCGCCCGCCCAGGGAAGGTGAGGAGGAAGTGGGCGCGGCCGGCCGCTGACTCACAACCGCAGGGTGTGTGTGTGGGGCGAGGTGGGGGGGTGGTGCAGCAGTGGACCTGGGTGGGAATGGGACTCCCGATCCCTGTCTGAATAAGGCTCCTGGCCCCCTACCCACGCACGCCCCGCCGTGACTCAGTTTCGCGTGCGGAGGATGGTGGGATCATGCAGCAATCCGAGGGCACGGAGTTGGGGGACCCTCCCTCTGCCGACTCCTGCGAGACCCCTCCCCCACGCGCCAGGTTCAGGCTGAGTCCCTACACCCTCCCCGGCTTCCGCACCGGGACCCGCAGACTCCACCCCCACGTGACGCCAGCTATATGACCACGCCCCTCCTGTAGAGCGCCACCTGGCCTGGGGGGCAGGAGTCTGGGAAATCAGTTGGAAGTTTAGAAATGGATAAACTGAGGCCTAGAGGCAGGGAATAAACCTGGGCTAGAGCCCTCTTGCCTGAGCCACCAGGACTCCAGTGGTTAATGAGAGTAAAACAATTCTCAGGGCCTAGCTGACTTGATGAGGGAATCAAGCTTCCTACCTTTTTCCTAAAGGAGCCTGCTGCCTGGACGATACCCTGATCTCTATCTCATTCTTCTAGGCCAGTCTCTGATATTAATTCTTCTCTGAAGAACTGAGTAATCCTCTCCCCTTCTCTACCCCACACTGCTGCTGCTACGTCGCTTCAGTCGTGTCCGACTCTGTAGGACCCCATAGATGGCAGCCCACCAAGGCTCCTCCGTCCATAGGATTCTCTAGGCAAGAATACTGGAGTGGGTTGCCATTTCCTTCTCCCCTACCCTACAGTGGAAAGCCTTAAACCCTGATCCACTGTAGGTTATAATTATCTCTCTGTGTGTCTCAGGCTGTGAGTCGTTTGGGGACAGACTTGAAAACCCCGGTTCTTTGTGACCATGGGCAAGTCCTTTCTCCTCTCTGGGTCTCAGCTTTCCCATCGGTGAAATGGGAAAGTGGTGTTTCTGTGTGCCACTTGCACTATAGTCAGCACATTTTTTGGTAAAGATCCAAATAGGGACTTCCCTGGTGGTCCAGTGGCTAAGACCACAAGTAGGGGTCCCTGGTTCCATCCCTGGTCAGGGAACTAGATCACACATGCTGCAAGTAAGACCCAGAGCAGCCAAATAAATAAAGTCCAAATAGTAAATATTTTAGGTATATTAGACATAGGGCCTCTTTTATGTATTTTTTTACAACCCTTTAAAAATGTAAAAATCATTCTTAGCTCAAGTGCTGTACAAAACAGGTGGCAAGACCCCTGCACTAGAGAAACTCTTGCATGTGTACACAGGAGTCTGATCAAGAATCTTTATGGCAGCAGCAATGCAAGGGTAAGAAACTAGAAACAACCTAAATAGCTGTCAAGAGGATGATGGGTGTTGAAACCATTCCATATCTCTTGTCGGAAGTGCTGAGAGGCAGCTAAAAAGAATGAGGTGTGTGCAAATGGCATGAAAGAGGGCTCTAACACATTATTGAGTAAAAGGAAACAAATTACCAGATGATACATAGGGTATGAATAAAAATCAAGGAAACACTTTAAGGTACCATATACGTGTGTGTTGGAGAAGGCAATGGCACCCCGCTCCAGTACTCTTGCCTGGAAAATCCCATGGATGGAGGAGCCTGGTACGCTGCAGTCCATGGGGTTGCTAAGAGTTGAACACCACTGAGCGACTTCACTTTCACTTTTCAAAAACTTTCATGCATTGGAGAAGGAAATGGCAACCCACTCCAGTTTCTTGCCTGGAGAATCCCAGGGACAAGAAAGCCTGGTGGGCTGCGTCTATGGGGTTGCACAGAGTTGACATGACTGAAGCAACCTAGCAGCAGCAGCAGCATACGTGTGTACTTGTGCAATAAAAGGTCTCAAAAAATCCACTCCAAACTCATTGCAGGGATTACCAATAGGACAGTGAATGGCATCATGGAGAATTTGATGATCATAATCTCAAGCCTCATCTCAAAAATGCCAAGTTTGGGACTTCCCTGCTGGTACAGTGGTTAAGAATCCACCTACCAATGCTGGAAACGTGGTCGGGGAAGATTTCCACATGCCCTCAGGGCAACTAAGCCCATGCACCACAGCTACTGAGCCCAGTGCTCTAGAGCCTCTGAGCTCAACTGCTGAATCCATATGCCTCAACTACTGAAGCCCACTTGCCCTAGATCCCAAGCTCTGGAAACAACAGAACCCCCTGGCTCACTGCTGCCAACTAGAGGAAGCCCACGGGCAGCAATGAAGACCCAGTGCAAGCAAAATTTTAAAAAAGAAAGAATAAAAGAAAATGTCAAGTTCAATCTTTCCTCTAGGCTTTCATACTAGCTGTTCCTTCTGCCCCCAAGGGGTTTTTGCATGGCTGACTAGTTCTCTGTTAGGTTTCTACTCAGCTGTCCCCTCCTCAGAGGTGTTCACGGACACCCCTGTCTAAAGCAACCATCCCCAGGTGGAAAATGGAGTGACTATGGGTGGGGACTTGTCATTGTATACCATTTTGTGCCCTGTGAATTTCAAACCAAGTGAACTTATTGCCCATAGATAGCAACGTAAAAAAACAACATAGCTCCCCTAGATGTTTTCTTAATCACATCCCCATCTCCTTTTTTTTTTTTAAGACCCTTGTCAGTGTCTGAGATGACCTTGTTATGGGTTCCCTTGTTTGCTGTTCCCCCACCCCCGCTACGCCCCCCACCCGGAAGTTCCAGGGGGAAGAACTTCAGTGAGTCTGCCAGATTGATGGACATGAGCAGAGCATTTTGCCCACAGTAGGTGCCCCATACATATTTGCCAAATGACTGAGCAAATAACGCATGTTTGTTTTTTGTGGTTTTTTTTTTACAAGAAAAATATATTTTGAATTATGTAATTAAAATTTAATCATAAAAACTTTCCCCAACCTCCCTGCCAAATAGATGAAAAATAGGAAGCGAAGAGAAGATTATTGAACTGAGTGTTTTTCAGAATCCAATCAGCTCTAATTATTAGACATTTGGTTTTGGGGTTTGGGTTTGTTGTTTTTTTTTTTCGGTCTAGCTGGTGGGTGGAATTTCCCCTCTCTCATAAGACGTCTTATGAGAGGGAAGTATGAGAAAGGGAAATAAACACTCTGGGGTTCCTCCATCAGCTTCTCTTCCTTCCGCTGGTCTCAAAACTGGGGAAGGGGAGTTCTCTTCCTTAATTCCGCTGAGGTCCCAGCTGGGCAGAGGGTCCTCAAAGGAGGACAGCTGTTAAGCCTCCAAGTGCAAGGCAGAGACTGAATGGGCGCCAGTGGGTTCCTCAGCCCCTTTCTGCCCCTTCTGTAAAAACAAAATGTGGAAGACGGTGAATAGGAACCCCTTCTTGCCTCTCGGTATTTACTCCCTGGTGTTCTGAATGCTCCACTCCTATTTTTTCCTTTGAGGAACCAACATTCCTCATCTCTTCAACCCCTTTGTTTTAGGGCGAGGGGACCCCAAGCCCAGGCACTAAGGGATGGGCCTGTGACCCCAGCCTGGCGGACGCGGACACTGGTCGGGCACATGACCCAGTATGGCCAATGAGAAGCAGCTCTGGAACCGCGGCTGCCCCCTACTGGGAAACGCGTGCTCTCACCACTGGGGATGTTAGGTTCCTGGGACGTAAACCTGGAGCAGAAACTCTTGCCACCTCATGTGGAGACCCTGCCAGGAAATGAAGCCAACTCAGAGAAAATAAAACTAACCGCATGACATCACTTGACAACTGGATGCAGTCATGCCTTAAGTCCCTGAACTCTTCAATTACACGGACCAGTAAATTCTCTGCTTTGTCTTCGCAGTTTGAATGAGGTTTCTGTCACTCACAAATCAAAAGAATCCTTACGAAGTTCTCCTTTCTGCTGCTAAGAAATTATCCATACCCCAAGCCAAAGAGTAATAAATAACTCAGCTCCCTTCTCTGCCCTGCAAAGGCCTTCCAGTTTCCATTCTCCCATTTCCTCCCAGACCTCCACCCTATACCTTAATTTATATGGCTTCACCCACTACCTCCTTGGACATCTTCAAATAAGCTTTGTGATCCCATGGACTGTTGTCCACCAGGCTCCTCTGTCCATGGAATTTTCCAGGCAAGAGTACTAGAGTGGGTAGCCATTCCCTTCTCCAGGGGATCTTCCCAACCCAGGGATCGAACCCAAGTCTCCTGCATTGCAGGCAGATTCTTTACTGTCTGAACCACTAGGGAAGCCCCCCAAATAGGGTATCTGGGCCCAATCCACAACCTCTCTCCTCTAAGACCTAGACCACCCTCAGAGATGTCCTGGTGGTCCCCGCAGAGCAGTCAGGTTGGTCATCAACGTTCTGTGAATTTTTCTGCCTTATTCCTGGATGGAGGGGTGGTGCTTGGGATGATGGAGCTTCACGGAGCAATGTTGTTGTTCAGTCGCTAAGTCATGTCCCATTCTTTGTAACTCCATGGGCTGTAGCAGGCAAGATTTCCACGTCCTTCACTATCTCTGGGAGTTTGCTCAAACTCATGTCCATTGAGTCGGTGATGCCATCCAACCATCTCATCATCAAAAATCTCATCTTCTGTTGCCCCCTTCTCCTCCTGCCCTCAATCTTTCCCAACTTCAGGGTCTTTCCCAATAATGGAGCAAAGTCAGAGGCATATTTCTTGGAGAAGAAGCACAATCTCTTCTCTGCTTCTGCTTCTGATCCCACCCCCACCCCACCCCCCAACACACCTATCACAATTCTTCAGGAACAGGTGTGAGAATTTATTAATATATGGGGCAAATCCACTCTGGCTGCAATTTCCCCATCACTTAAAGGAGTAGGGTGGGGGCTTGAATTACATGCTTCTGTGAAAACGTTCAAGAAAACAGGGTCCTTACCACACAGCGCTGTCTTGAGGCCTGGTAGAACTGAGAATAAGCTTCAGCGATGACTGTGGCCCTAGAGAGCAAAGGAAGGCCTTCAGGAGGGCATCCTCCTCCGGCCAGCAACTCTCCCATTCCAACCTACCCCACCCCAACTCACTTGCAGTAGAGCCCTCCCCCAGGAGGTAAATCCGGGATGTCCTCAGAGGCCAGAGTCCTGAAAACTGTGTTCAAGCTGGGGGGCTCTGAAGCAGAGGCACACAGCTCTGAGAAAGAGACAAGAATTGTGGGGGTGCTCAGCTGGCAGACAAACCCTTCCGCTGGACTCCCAACACCGCTCACCTGCAACTCTGTGTCCCAGGGCTGCATCGAGCAGTACCTCCTTCCTGACGGCCTCCTCACAAGGTCTGGGAGCCCCCGGAAAGCAGACCAGGAGGCAGGTCATGTTGTCCAGGCTGCCCTGGAGAAGGTGGAGAAAAGAGAGCCTGGTGGAACACGCGTGAGGGCCTCAGCACAGGGCTCTATGCCTTCAGCAGCAGTTTCCCAACATCCCCCTTGTTCTAGTACCCCCTTCCCAATCTGGTTATGCTCATTTCTTGAAAGTCCCACCCTTCTGCCACTCTAAAGCAAGCCTCTCACAAAGACCAATTGCTTAGGCCACGCTCTCTCTTGCTGTCCTAGCCCCACCCTGTCGAGGAGAACCACTTTGGCCACCTGATGCAAACAGCTGACTCACTGGGAAAGACCCTGATGCTGGGAAAGATTGAGGGCAGGAGGAGAAGAGGGCGACAGAGGATGAGACGGTTGGATGGCATCACCAACACAATGGAAATGAGCATGAGCAAACTCCAGGAGATAGTGATGGACAGGGAAGCCTGGTGTGCTGCTGTTCAGGGGGTCGCAGAGTTGGACATGACTGAGCAACAGCAACGACAGCTTCTCTTTTCCAAAGCTCCTCGCACTTTGCTGTTTAGCTGCTCTTCCTTCTGCCACTAATCACACCTCAGTACCCACCTCTAGGCCTAAGCGTTTGTGTTTAGTCGCTTCAGTCGTATCCGATTCTTAGCGACCCCATGGACCATGACCCACCAGGCTCCTCTGTCTGTGGAATTTTCCCGGCAAGAATAGTGGAGTGGGTTGGCATTTCCTACGTCAGTGGATCTTCCCAACCCAGGAATCGAACCTGTGTCTCCTCCATCTGCTAGATGGCAGGTAAATTCTTTAGCACTGAACCACCTGGGAAGCCCTAATAGCTGTCCCATTCCAAAAGACCACGCCCTTTCTCTTAAACCCTTCCCGCGTATCTATCCATCTCATCTTGTCTCCAGTCTTCCCTCAGTCTCGGCCCTCTGCATGTTTTGACCCTGCCCCGTTCTTGCAGGCCCCGCCCATCCTCTAGTTTTACTTTAGCCTCTCCATCAAAGCTCCTCTTCCCTAAATCCTTGGTTCTTCCCTCGAAGACCTCAAGCCCCGCCCCCAAGACCTTGCAAAGACACGTGTCCAACAGCTGCGCGCAGAGAAGCTCTGGGGCCAAGCCCAAACAGAGGCGCGATGCCACCAGTCCCGCTAGGGCAGACCCGGACATCGCGTCCCACACGCCATCAGAAGCCAAGAGCATGAACTCGTCCTCCGCTTGGCGTGCCAGGGCGGTCACCTCAGGCTCCGCGGAAACGAGTTGCTGTTCTGGGGGCCTTCCCGGAGCCTCTTTGTAGGCAAAGTCTCCCAGTGCTCTGGACACTGCCAAAGAGCCCTCGAGGCGCCGACGGCTGATGGTGCCGCCCGCGTCATGGATGCGTTCACGTTCTCGGGGACGGATGGGCCGATGGTCCTCGGTGCTGAAGGCCACGGCGCCGGCGCGACTCAGCACCGCGCGAGAGTCACCGCAGTGCGCCAGGTACAGAAAGCGCGGGGAAACCAGTAACGCCACAGCGGTGGAGCCCCCCGGCTCTCCGCGGGGCCAGAGCGCACGCAGGCGCGCGTCTGCGCTCAGAAAGGCGCGGCGCAGTGCTTCGCATACGCCCTGGGGCTCGCTGGGCTCCGGGCCCAGCGCCTCAAGTACTTGGCCCTTCAGATGGCGCGCGCCGAAGAGGGCGGCTCTTGCCCCGCCGTGGCCGTCGAGGACTGCGAAGAAAGCCCAGCCCGGGGGCAGCCCGGGTAGCGCAAGGCAAGCGCAATGAGCGTCCTCCATGTGTGCGCGCCAGCCCTGTACTGCGCTAGCCCCGAAGCGCAGACCCCACGCCGCCGCCGCACCCCCGTGCGGCCGCTGAGCGCAACGCGGCGCGTCTAGGAGGGACTGAGGCCGGTTGGGAGACCTGCGTCCCTCCTCTTCCTCCATCTCCTCTTCCTTGCGGGCTGGCCAAAGGAGACGTTCCAGCAGGCGGGCAAGGGCCGCCATCCTTCGGCCTGGGGATTAGGAAGACTCCACCCTCTGCACCTGCTAACCATCCCCGCCCCACCCGCTCACTAATCCCCTGCCTTGTGACATTTTAAACCACCTAAATCTCCTTCCTATGCCCTTGACTTGCACTCAAGTCACTAGAAAGTGTTGAACTCTTAGGGCTTCCCTCTTTCACGTCTTCAAAGCGAGGCTTTGGGTTTGGATCAGAGAAAAATGACAATAGTGCCAATCTAGCACTGACCATAGCTACACATAATTTTACATCATCATCTCCAGTTTACCGAAGAGGAAACCGAGTCACAGAAGTAAACAGTGTTATTGGGAAACAATTTCTAGCATCTGTATTCTCAACACAACACTCGGCTTCGGGTACCCAGCCCTGCTCTGTCCAATCTTCTCCCATATCAGTGGTCCCATCCCGGGTTTCAAAAGCTTTCAATTCTTAACTTTTTTATTTCGACCTCTCGCTCTCGGTCTAGTCCCCGGGTTTCAGTCGCTTCTCTTCCAGGTCCCGCCCATCCATTCATACATACAGTGGCTCCAAATATTTGCTATCCCGACTGGACTCTAGCTCCGCCTCTTAGCTACAGGCCCAGCCCCCTCACTCCAGATTGCGCTCACCTTCTGAGCCACACCATCTCCCTTGTTTGTTCTGCCTTATTCCCCCTAGGCCACGCCTCTAGCTCCTCTGTCTCGGACTGACCCCGCCCAACTCTGAATAATTCCAAATTAGCTTAAGGCCCTTCAAGTCTGAGCTCCTCCCCTTGTCTCAAAAGTTTCCAAGTAGTTTCTTCTCGCCCCCTTTCCCACTCCCACTGAGATTCTAAGCTCGTACCTTTACCTCCCAGAGGTAATCTTTGCACCCTCCCTTCATTGACACCTCTAGCTCCACCAGAACGGAGTCTGAGTTCCACGCCTCCATCCTCTCCGCCTGGGCTCCTGCATCCTTATCTCTCTGAGCCCCTCACCCAACCCTCGGCCCACTTCACTCCCACTAAAGGCCCCGCCCTCCTTCCTCTAGACCCCGCCGTTCAGACCGCCTTCCAAGACTTCTCGACCAGTAGCCTACCGCCATAGCTCCGCCCCTCTATTAGGAAGACCACACCCCTCCATCCTCCCGCGCTTTTCCCCGCCCCCTTGCCCTCCCTCAGGTTCCTCCCCTCGGCCTGTGGCCCCGCCCCTGGCCCCCGCGCTGCAGTGCCCCCCCAACCAGCGGCCCCTCCCGCCCTTACCGAGCTGAACTGAGGGCGGCGGCGGCGGCGGCGGCGACTGCTGGAGCGGCCCGGCAGGAGGAGGCGGCGAGGATGGCGGCGGCGGCGGCGGCGTCCTGGGCGCGGCGGAGATGAGCGCTCGCGGCCCCAGGCCCAAGGCGGCGTGGCCGGAGTGGGCGGGGGTCCCGATGCAGGCCCGAGGGGGGCCATGGGGCAGGTCCTGCCGGTCTTCGCCCACTGCAGTGAGTAGGGGGAGGCTCAGGCCTGGTGTGGGGCCCAGAGGCCCGGGTGGGCTCCTCTTCGGTTTCCCCTCCGACCTGGGCCGCGGGAGAGCCGAGATAGGGGAGGAGGTGAAGGAGACAAAGGAAGATCTGCCCTCCCCCATGTTCTAGCAGCGATGGGGGCGACTTGACCCGGAGAATCTGAGTGAGACTGAGCAGAGACTGGGGGCACTGAGAGAGCCGAAGGGGGGCGCGCTGGGCGCTTGTATGTGCCGCGGGGCTCCGCCCGGGCATGAGGACGCTCTCCAGGAGCTGTCCCCTCGCCCTGGTGCTGGCCGCAGCCGGCGGGGAGGGGATTTCGATGGAGGGGTAGAGTGAGTATGGAGAAGAGGGGTCTGACTCCCCCTCCCCCGCATCACCCATCTTCGCATCCCACCTCGGTTTTCTGCCCAAAATCAGAGGCAGCCCCGGTCTCACCCGAAGTGACCAATCCCCTGTCCCCAGGAAACAGCCAATCTCTGGGTTGGGGCGAGGACTCCTGGATCCTTAGCTGTTTTTACCACTCCAGGTCTTTCATTCCTGGTCTCCTATTCTCCATCTGAGGAAATGAGGTGGGGGCGGGGGGCATGCGATTTCAATTTCCAAAAGGTATTGATCATCTCCTGTAGGCAAAGCCCCAAGCTAGCTCTGAGAGGCTGAATTCCATAATTGAAATTGAGCCTTATCTAAGCCTCATGATTTCTGAGCCCAGAGCTCTAATGGTCCTGGTCTAACATTCTCTGTCTCACACCCCTGAGGTTGAGAACTGGAGATTTCAACACTGACCTAGCCATTTGCATGCCTTGGGAGTCCAGATGCCAAGATTCTAAGAATTTGTTATTTCAACGTTTTAGCGTATCATCCCTACATTCTAAGATCTTGTCCCTACCTGGGCTTACAAAGGAAGGCCCTTCGTCTTCTCCCCACCCCACCCCCACCTTACCTCTCTGCTCTCATCTCCAATCATCTTCCCTTCAGTCACCCTGTTCCAGTCATATCTGCACACTTCTCTGTTCCTCAAATAGGCAAAGCTTAGTGCTTGCCTCAGGGCCTTTGCACTGGCTTTTCCCTCTGCATAGAAGACTCTTCCCTAGATATTCTCATGGCTTCATCACATCATTCAGATTTCTGCTGAGATGTCATCCAAGGAGTCTTCCTCACCAACCTGTCTGAAATAGCATCCCCTTATTTTCTCTTCCTTTACTTTGATTTTTCTCCATATACTTAGCACCCAACACCATAAATTTAATAGTTTGTGTCTATCTCCCCTATAGAATGTAAGCTCTATAAGACTAGGGGTTTTGTTTACAATTGTATCTTCAGGATCTAAAATAGTGACTGGAGTTTATTAAGCACTCAAATAATGGTTGTTGAAAGAATTAATGATTGAAACCTAAAAGTCCGCTAAAATCCCTAAGGGCTTCCCAGGTGGCGCTGTTGGTAAAGGACCCGCTTGCCAATGCAGGAAACGTAAGAGACGCGGGTTTGATTCCTGGGTTGGGAAGATCCGCTGGAGGAGGGCACAGCAACCCACTTCAGTATTCTTGTCTGGAGAATCCCATGGACAAAAGAGCCTGGCGGGCTACAGTCCATGGGATCGCAGAGTCAGACACGCGGGAAGCAATGTTTAAAGACTCTAAGATCAAGATTCCTGGATTTGAACTTCCAAGACCGAGCTTCAGATAGCAGGGATAGGAAGGTTTTACAGTCTGTATGCAGAATGTTCTAAAGGTCCTGTGATGAAAATTCTAAGATTTCTTAATTCAGACACGTTTCCAGGACTGGCTCACTAATCAGGCAGTCTAAACTTCTACGAGTCCTCGATATTTTTCTCTTGCAGAAGAAGCTCCGTCTACAGCTTCATCTACCCCTGACTCCACAGAAGGTAAACAAAGAGGGAGGATGTGAGAGTGGAACTTGAAGGGGGCCCACAGCTGGGCCAAGGGATTAAGGGGAGTGGGTTAGGGTCTTCGGCAGAGGAGCTCATGCCCTCCTTTGCTTGTGGCAGGAGGGAACGACGATTCGGATTTTCGGGAGCTGCATACAGCCCGGGAATTCTCGGAGGACGACGAGGAGGAGACCACGTCGCAGGACTGGGGCACTCCCCGGGAGCTGACCTTCTCCTACATCGCCTTCGACGGTGTGGTGGGCTCTGGGGCTCGCAGAGATTCAGCCCCTCGCCGCCCACGGCCCCAGGGCCGCTCAGTCTCGGAGCCGCGAGACCTGCCCCCTCAGCCCGGCCTGGGCGACAGCTTGGAAAGCATCCCCAGCCTGAGCCAATCCCCAGAGCCCGGGCGTCGAGGTGACCCCAGTTCTGCCCCTCCAGCTGAGCGCCCCCCGGAGGACCTGGGGCTCCAGCTGGATCAGCTGGGCTGGGCGACCCGGGGAGCAGTGACTGGGGAGGACTCTGCCACCAGTAGCTCCACTCCGCTGGAAGACGAGGAGCCCGAAGGATCAGTGGCTGGAGAGGCTGGGAAAGGTGAGATGTCTGAGGTGCTGAGACTGAAGCCACAAGGGTGGGTGGTTTCTTTCCTGAGGGCACCTCCAAAGCGAAAGCTCAGAGCCTTCTCTCTCTAACGCACCAGAATTGGACCTACCACTCGGATTTGTGCAGTCCTCGCCGCTGGAAGTCTTTACTCCACAGCCCAGCCCTGTCTCTGGGATCCCCCAGACCCCCACCCAATCCCCGCCTCGCTCCCAATCCCGGGATTCGAACTCTTCGCCGGATGAGCCCTTGCTGGACGAGAAGGAGGAAGAGCCCTGGGGGCAACTGGAGCGGGAGCCAATCACGGGGCAGTGCCTCGATAGCACGGACCAATCAGAATTCACGTTGGAATCACACGTTCTAGGTAAACTCCGCGAGGGAACGGGCTACTTTGGACCACTGGGAGGGTGGAGGATTGATATTTAAAGGCACCAAACTCCCGAAGGAACGGAGGAGAGTGGAGAAACGGAGGAGTTATTGCTATTGGCAGGACATTATAAACTCTACCCTTAAAAAAAGTCCCGTTACCTAAGATTGCCATTGGCTCTTTTTATATAGCTGCCCCTCCCACTCGAGAAATTAGCCCGCCCATTGAGGGTTTAGGATTGGGATTGGCTAATTGCTTAAAAAAAAAAAAAAAACCCTCTTTTGTAGTGCTCCCCCTAGAGGCTGATTTTGGACAGGCCAAATCCCTGAAAAAATAAGGCGCCCTTTTGAATGTGGCCACCCGGCTCGTAAAAGTAAACTCGGAGCCTTTTAAAACCTTTCCTCTTCCCTGACCACTAGCATTGGCAAACAGTAAATATACCCGCCTTGCTTTAAAGTATGCTCGGTCTTCATGAACGGTTCCTATAGGTTGGTTGTAGACATCCCTGCTTTCGGCTGTTTACAAAGAGAGCCATACCGTTTTGGAATTGTTCCCACCTCTATGGAGAGCCATTGGCTGGGTACAAAGGGGGCCCCGCCCCCTATTCCCTCCCTCCGGGTTCCACTGAAGTGGGCAAAATCCCTGAGAAGCAGCGGTGTCTGTAGCCTCTCACTCGGAGGAGCCGAGATGGGGAGTAAAGGTGGGCTTTCGGGGCGGGCTGGGACGCGAGGGCTGGGGGACCGTGGAAAGGGCCCCAGATTCGCTTTTGTCGCCCTCAACTCTGGGGGATGTTTCCTCTTGGTCCCAGACTCCCCAGAAATGCAGACTGGGGCTGAGGGGCTGTGGGGGTACCTAGGCAGGGCGTGGTGGGAGTGTGGGGTCCCCTCTCTCTCCAGCCGGAGCTTTGGGGCCCGAGAGCAGCGAGGCCCCCTCCCCCAGCCTCTGGTCCAGGCGGCGCTGTCACTCAGTAGCCGGACGGGCCAGCACAGCTGCGGGAGAGGCTCCCTCCCCCGCAGCGCGCCTAAACTTAGCCCCCGCCTCAGACGACCCGGCCCCTCCCCCACCCAATGGCGCAGGCCTCGGGGAGCCTGCAGGGGAGGGGTTGAGGGGATACCTACCCTAGTTACAGCAGATGGGAGGATGTGTATAGGGAGGATGCAGAAGTGAGGAGAGTCAGACTCTGAGGGGGACTGGTTGGGATGGGTCAGTTTGATTGCAGGAAGGGTGGTAGGATGGAAACTGTCCAGAAATAGAAGGCAGGGTACCAGGCTTTCAGTTCAGTGCTCAAAGGGGAGCCGATTATAGGGAAAGCTGTTAAAAGTTAAGACGCGTGAGATGAGGGTTGGGGTCCAAAGGCCACTGATCAAAGCTTAGGCTGGGCTTGGGAGGTGAGTTAGAAATTTGAGTTAGAGCCTAGGAAGGAGAATGATGTCATTAATATTAGGACGTAGATATATGTGTTGGTAGGGATATCAGGGAGATGTTACTTTATACCCCTAAGGGTGCATAAAAGAAAAAGAACAATAACACCCATTGTTGGGCAGGATGCTGGGAAGGATGGTTAGACTCTTGTTTGCAAGCAATTCAATAAAATTTATGATACTTGAAAATACAAAATTAGTCCACCCTGCGATTTGACCCCTGGGATTGTATCTCAGAAACAGAACCCAGTTCTGTTGTTTCCAGTACTGTCTAGGAAGGGGATGGAGGGAGGAAACAAAATAAATGGCCCAGCAATAGATACGTGGTTGAATAAAATGAATAATGGTGTAGCTACACCATGGAATATTGTGTAGCCCTTAAAAAGAATGAATTAAAGGCTGTTCTAGTTGACCAGAAGGGAATTCTAGGAGAAAAAGTAGAGTGAGATATGCATGATGCAGAAGAATGATTTTTTTCACCCAAACTTCTGTTCACACATACGCTATGGGCAGGAGTAAGCTTATGGGGACTCGCTAGACAGTTAACTTGGGTTTTCCAGGAGGCATGCATGGAATGAAAGTGTTAGTCGCTTAGTCATGTCTGACTCTTTGTGACCCCATGGACTGTAGCCCGCCAGGTTCCTCTGTCCATGGGATTCTTCAGGCAAGAATACTGGAGTGGGTAGCCTTTCCCTTCTCTAAGGGATCTTCCTTACCCAGGATCGAATCTGGGTCTTCCGCCTGGCAGGCAGATTCTTCACTGTCTGAGTCACCCCAAGCGTGGAATAAAAGAAGACAAATAAAAATTTGGGAATTGGGCTAAGGCTCCCACAGGTGTGTCAAGAGGTCATGGTTCAGCCCCGAGACAGGAAATACGAGGTCAAGAGGTCAGCCAGGGCAGCTCCACAGCCCAGCCTGATCGACGCCCCCTCCCTCCACAGTGGTGGACCTGCTGCACTGGAAGGACGTGAAGACGTCAGGAGTGGTCTTCACAGGCCTCATGGTCTCCCTGCTAAGCCTCCTGCACTTTAGCATCGTGTCCGTGGCCGCCCACGTGGCCCTGTTGCTGCTCTGCGGCACCATCTCTCTCAGGGTTTACCGAAAAGTGCTGCAGGCCGTGCACCGGGGGGACGGCGCCAACCCCTTCCAGTGAGAAGCCCCAGCCCGGCCCCCCACCCCTGATCTCTGTCCAGACCCCAGCGCTGACCCATGACCTCAGATCAGGCACTGACTTCTCACTCTGGCCCCGACCCATCCTCTTCCTGTTCCTAACTCCAACCTGATACCCTGACATTAAACCGAACTCTTGACCCTTGGCTTCCAGGGTCAAGACCCTAACCTCTGATCCTCTGACCTCTGACCCTAACCTCTCCTTGATCCCATCTCCTGACCCTGACCTCCACCCTACCCCTCTACACCTGGTCTCCTTCCCAACTCTCATTTCTTGTTCTTGTCTTGGGCATCCCCCTCAGCCTGGGCCCCCTCCACCTGCCGAGTTGCCTCACACACCTCTGTTCTCTCAGGGCCTACCTGGATGTGGACCTGACCCTGACTCAGGAGCAGACTGAACGTTTGTCCCAGCAGATTGCCTCCCGTGTGGTTTCTGCGGCCATACAGCTGCGGCATTTCTTTCTGGTAGAAGACCTCGTGGACTCCCTCAAGGTGCCCTGAAGCCCCCCACCTCCCTCCTGGGTCCCCAGCATTCCCCTGACTGCCCCTGGTGGGGTGGAGGGGGAGGAGGGCCATTGCTGTGTGAGTTCCCAGCCTGGGGTGCACCCTGTAGGCTCTGCTCACCCTCGCCCTCACCCTCAGCTGGCCCTTCTCTTCTACATCTTGACCTTCGTGGGTGCCGTCTTCAACGGTTTGACTCTTCTCATTCTGGGTGAGCTGGGAAGGCTGTGGAGGGCAGGGTGGGGAGGTAGGGCGCTGGGGCTTGGCGGGGGACAGGGTTATGAATGGAACTGTTAATCTCCGGGGAGGACCCTGACCCCCCATCTCTGTGCCCGCAGGAGTGATCGGTGTATTCACAGTCCCTCTGCTATATCGACAGCACCAGGTGAGTGTGACAGGCTTTCAGTCGGGAGTACCCCAACCAAACACAACTGGTCTGATCGCCCCCTGCCCCCCAACAGCCAGGGTCGATGACAAATGTTCCAGCCAGAGAAGAGAGGACCAGCTGGTGTTCCTACCCCAACAGAGTCAGGATCTGACTGACACATGCTAGGCACAGGTGGTCTGCCTGCTGCCCTTCCTCCATGCAGCTAGAGTCTACCTAATACATTTCAATAGTCAGCGACAGGCATTTTGATTGGTGTCCCATGACAGAGCCAGTGGCAGAGCCAGGATCTAGCTGATGTATCCCAACCCAAGGCAAGTGGACTCACCGATGCTCCTCCCCAACAATGATGCAAGGCCTGCCTTGACATGTCCTAGCTTCAGAGAAAGCCCGACTGGTGTCTTCTCTCCCTGACACAGCAGGAGGTCAAACAACACTCATCCTAGCTAGAAACAGGCAGACAGATGAATGCCTCCTCCTGACAGCCTGATACCCTCTGTCCCTGTGATACCACCAGGGACTGACAAACACATATTCCATTTGCAGACAGATAGACAGACTGATGCTGTCTATCTCTACACATAGCCTGGGTCTGACTGGCACCCATCTCAGCCAATCAGGTGGACTGACTGATGCCCTCACTCCCTGAAACTGCGAGGGACTGACATTTCAGTTAAATCAGGTGGGATGTCTGTTACCCAGAACACTTGACAGAACCGGGCCAACTGACATACATCCTATCCAGAGACAGACAGATGGACCGCATTCCATTTTGACATTCTCCGGCACAGCTGAGAGCCCAGTGATGCCCATCCCTGCCAGGGATATAGTCCTAACTAACTCCCTCACGTGCTGGAATCACCAAGACTCACAAAGTCAGCTAATGTGAATTTAAATCAATCCACTCAGGGACTTGACAAGCAACACTAATGCCCTCTGCTCTTATGCTGTCCCTAAACACACATACATACACACATCTCAAAGATTAACAATAGTGCCCAGGACACAAACTCACTGGCAAATTCTTGTATCTACCCATCATCCCTTCCTACACAGAGTATGGTCCGATCAGTTTGACACTTCAACTTGGACTTCTGACTTCCAAGGGTATTTTATTAGGTTTAGAGTTGAAGGTGGCATGGTAGGCGGCTCCCCCAAACTCCTGATTTGAGTCGGGGCAGGGGAGGGGGAAGGAAGCAGCCTCCTTAATGAATTAGGGAGAAGAGCCCCCTCCAATCTCTCCTTTCACCCTTTTTCTTCATCCCCCCAGGCCCAGATTGATCAGTATGTGGGATTGGTGACCAATCAGTTGAGCCACATCAAAACTAAGTAAGTGCATGTGGTGGAGATGGATGGGATGGGGAATGGGGAAACCTGGGGACCGTTCCCCTTGCCCCCTTTGTGCCCCCACGTCCCCGTATTCCTTATCTCTAAACCTCCTGGGGTTGAATGCTGCTGCTGCTGCTAAGTTGCTTCAGTCCTGTCCGACTCTGCGATCCCATAGACGGCAGCTCATCAGGCTCCCCCGTCCCTGGGGGCAGAATACTTGCCCTCCAGGCAAGAATACTGGAGTGGGTTGCCATTTCCTTCTCCAATGCATGAAAGTGAAAAGTGAAAGTGAAGTCGCTCAGTCGTGTCCGACTCCTAGCGACCCCATGGACTGCAGCCTACCAGGCTCCTCCATCCATGGGATTTTCCAGGCAAGAGTACTGGAGTGGGTTGCCATTGCCTTCTCCATATCTCCTTCCTAAAAGGTAAGAGACAATTCCATCGCAGGCCAGTAGGTGGAGGGCTGGGGCTGGTTTGGGCCCTGAGTTTCTCCTTCCAGTTTTCCCTTTAGTTCTCAGAATTATCCTCTCTTGCCCCACCCCTTGACTCCACCTGTTTTTCCTTCAGGATCCGAGCTAAAATCCCAGGGACCGGAGCCCTTGCCTCGGTAGCAGCTGCAGTCTCTGGACCCAAAGCCAAAGCCGAATGAAAGAGGTGTCTCTGCCTGCGGGACGCCTGACCCCACCCCGTGTAGCCCTCTGCCCTCTTCCATCTCCTTTCCATCCCTGCCCTCTCCCAGCCTCACCCCGAGCCATTTCCCAGTGGGTGTCAGGATCACTCACACCAGGGAGTTTGCGCAAATTGCCTGAGCGGCCAGGACTACATTTCCCAAGAGGCTCTGTGTAGGAGTTCAAGGAAAGCGAGGCACCTTGGCCGCGGGGCCTGCTGGGACTTGTAGTTGCCTAGATAGGGCACACGCCCTGCACTTCCGTGACCCCACCGCTGGAGGCACCGTGAGGGCTTGGTGTCTCTTTTGACGCCACTAGCCCCAATGCTGGGGCTTTGCATGGGGCCCAGGGGAGGCCTGAGCTTGGATTTACACTGTAATAAAGACTTCTGTGGAAAACCCAGGGCCTCCTGTGCTTCCAGCCCCCTCCAGCTTTCATATTCTTGCCCTGAAAAGCGCGTAAGTGATTGTCAAGAAGGAACCTTCCCCATCTCTGCAGAAGAACCGAGAGGCGGCAGATCCCAGGGCTAGTCAGGCCTTGACAGTCGCTTTCCACGCCTGTACTCCTCGCGGACATCACTAGGCGATTCCCACACTCTGCCTGCTGTGCCCCCGGTCTCACCTGAGTCCCAGACCCGTGTATCCAGCTGCCTTCTGGAGGACTCCCCCTCAAATCTATCCAAACCTCTTCCTGGTCCTACCTGATTTCCAAGTCCGGGAGCCCCCTCCTGTCCACGTTGTCGCCCAGCCAGAGACCCAGGTTTGGCCCTGGGCTCCTACTCCCTCACATCTATTCAGTCGTGAAGCCACGCCTATTTCACTCTCACAAACGTCTCTCATCCACCCACTTCTCTCTATTCCAAATGCCTTGGGAATAAACACAGGGCCTCGTGGCCTCTGGGCCTCGGTTTCCAAAACTAAACCGGGGCAAGAGAAGACAGGAAGCTCGACTAAAGACTCAGGGACCTTGGGACTTCCTTGGCGGTCCAGTGGTGGAGACGCTGCGCTTCCCCAGCGGGGGCCGTGGGTTCGATCCCTCCTAGGGGAAGTAAGATCCCGCAGGCTGTGCAGAAGGGCCAAAAAATAGGGGAACAACAAAAAAACCGACAGCAACAACCTCTCTACTTTTCGACTACGTGACCTTGAGTAGGAAGCCTCCCTTTCCTCAAATGAAAATTTGTCACCCTAAGCTACCTACATCCCACTCAGTTCCTCAGACTTTCAATGATCTATATTCCACCTGTTCTGCTAGTTAACTATTTTGTTTTGTTTTGCCATATCACATTGCTTGTAGAATTTAACCCCCAACTAAGGATCAAACAAGGGCCCTTGGCAGTGACAGCACGGAGTCCTAATCACTGGACCACCGGGGAATTCCTTAAATTGGTTTATTAAAAAATAAAGCAAATGTCTTTTAAAATGAAATGTTATTCCACCACTAAGGAAGTCGGTATCCCTTGCCAGCAATAGAAGATAACAGTTAAACACAAAACTATTACCATGTAAAATGTTTACTTGTGCATCACTTAAAATCTTGCCTGTAGTGAGGCATGTCACATTTTACAAGATACAGTACCAGATTTTATATACAGGGGTTGCCTAGCAGCAGCTTGCTACTTAGGAGTACTTGAGGGGCTTCTCCTGAATCTAGATTTGGCAAGCAGGGGCAGTGTTTTGTTTTTGTTTTTTTAGGGGCAATGTTTTAAACTTCCAAATAAAATAGCAACATTTCCTAAAGATATTTTTATTGATACTTTCCATAAGACGAAGTGTCCATTTGTCTTTATCAAAAACTGGAGGAAGAGGGACTGGTTGAGATTATGGACCCAAGAATGTCTAAAGCCCCCAAGCCCATCCTTGGCACCCCCACTGGAGGCAGGAAACAGGTTGGTGATGGGAAGTCTTAATTGAGTCACTTAATTGCCATGTCTGGCTTTTATATCCGCTTGTTATGATTCCCCCTAGTTGCACTAGTCTTGTTTTTCAGATGGGGAAACTGAGGCTCAGAAAAGGATGGTGATTATTTTTTTTTTGTCCCACCACATGCAGATCTTATTTCCCCGCCTAGGGATGGAACCTGTGCCTCCTTGTAGTGGGAGCACAGAGCCTTAACCCCTGGACCACCAAGGAAGTCCCCATATTCTTGCATTGATTGTACAAACGTTTAGTGAGCGTCTGGCAAGTGCTCAAGCACTCTTTAGTTATCAGGGACACAGAAATGAACCAAAACAAAGTCCATGGTTTCATGGAGTTGTTATTTTAGTGGGAGCAGCCAGACAATAAGCAAATGGACATAGACAAGGGTAGGTGGTGATCAGGGTGATGGAGAGAAGTCCAGCAGAAGAAGGGGACAGAGTGACAAAGCTTGCTATTTTAAACTGAGTGGTCAGGGAAGCCCTCATTAAGTGGTGATATTTAAACAGAGGCCAGAGTGAAGGGAGGCAGTGAGTCATGGAAACATATGGAGGAAAGGAGATTCAGACAAGGGGGTCAACAGATGCAATGGCCCTGGGAAGTGAGCATGCCTGGTGTCTGCAGCAAGCGATCTGTGTGCCAGAAACCAAGTGTATGAGGAGAGAGGAGTAGGAGGATATGGGGTCAGAGAAGTGGAAAGGGCTAATCGTCAGGATCCTAAAGCTGTGGTAAGAGATTTGATGTTTCTGCTAAGGCAGACACGGGAAGATTCATGTCGGGGAATGACATTGTTGTCACAGGATCACCGACTTGGATTATAAAAGGATCACTTTTTTTTGCTTAAATAATAATTACAATGGCACAGTTTCTGTTTTCCCACGTGGATGGGCTGTGTGGATAGGGTAGGGTACTATCCGTTTCTATGGCTCACTTTCCTCGGCCATAAAATGCAAATGAAAAAACTGATGGTCTCTAGTGTTTAAGCTCAATGGGGACAGAAATTCTGTCATCACGAGTACCTAGGATTGTGTCTGGGACTCTGTAGGCGCTCATTGGAAAAGACCCTGATGCTGGGAAATATTGAAAGCGGGAGGAGAAGGGGGCGACAGAGAATGAGTTGGTTGGATGGCATCACCGACTCGATGCACATGAGTTTGAGCAAGCTCCAGAATTGGTGATGGACGGGGAAGCCTGCCGTGCTGCAGTCCATGGGGTCGCAAAGAGTCGGAGAGGACTGAGCGACTGAACTTTTGAAAGGTTTAGATCGCTGAAGTTCCACAAAACAACAGCAGGTGTCGCACCAGCCCTACAGCCGCCAGCGCTGAGTCTCCGCGGCTGGGCTAAATCAAACTCTTAACGGGAACGGACACACTCGAATTCAGATTTTTCAGGAAAGAAACTTCTGAATCCCGAATTATGAATCTTTTTTGTTTAAAAAAAATAAACGGACTTCTCTCTTGGATAAAAGGGGCTTCAGTCTCTTTAACAGCTAGACACGATGGGGCCACGTCCAGTACCACTGTTTCCCAGAATGCGCGGCGCTATGCAAATGAGACAGTTTCCAAAGAGACGTGATTCAATCCATAGGAGACAAATGCAGCATTTTCGGAGGATGTCTGTTGTAATAAACTTGGGAGAATTTATAGATGTTGAAATCAACAGGTTCACACTCCACCAAACTACATCACCATAAGTGTAAAAAATTAGAAATTTCTGAGTTTTATATAGCTGTGTGGGGGACCTTTTATCCTGCCCGGATGATCCTCAGTGGTCTGGGGTGCAGGCTTCAAACCTGTAGCTGTCTAGCGACAGAGTGGTTCAATTCCACCTTTCGGGCGAAGCGGTCTCTCTTTTTCTTCTTCCAAACTGGACGTTAGAATTCGAGTTGGCCCAGAGGACCTTGGACCAGCGTCTGGAGATGTCGCTGCAGTCTTTATTTTTGCAGCTCAAGTGTTTCCCTGTGAATACATTCACACACCCCACCCCTGCCCGCCCCGGGGAAAACCAAAGAACTCCAAAAGATGAAGAAAAACTCGTGTATACTCTCAGTTCTATGAAATTTACAGTTAGAAAGTGATCCTAGATTCCTCCCCTTCACTTGCTTACTCACTTATTCAGTCATTTACCCACTCATGTATTTAATCACGTTATAAAATAGTCGAATATTTATTCCTTTGATCATTTATTCATTCACATATTCAACAAGTATCTGCTGGGTGACTGCTCCATGCCCAGCCCTGCACTGAGAGGTCTTGGGGACACACTGATGACTACAAAACCCTGACCCTGGCCTCGTGGCCAGTGGAGGAGACAAACTTTAAACATTAATTAACTCCCCATTGAATTAACAACTATCACTACTGGGAAGGCAGGTACAGAACCTATGAGGACGTCTTATAAGGAGACCTGAGTTCAGGTAGGGTGTCAGGGTAACGTTTGAACATATACCTGAAGGATGGGAGTGAATTAGTCAGCAGAAGGGGAGAGTATTCCAGAGAGGGAAACAGGATAGCTGTAATAACAGGGATGAGGATGGTAATAATTGCGCGTTTACTCTGTGCTCAGCGGTGGCATGTATAAGCTCACTGATACCCTTCAGCCCATTCTGCAGCTGAGAAAACTGAGGTTCAGAAAGATGAAGCCTTTTAACCAGGATCACCTTTGGGAGGCCTCCAACCCCAGGGCTCTCCCACCCCTGGACCATACTATTTACCACTGCCCGCTGCTGTCTTTTTCCTAAGCCAACTACTCACCAAACCCTGCCTGTTTTACCTCCTTGAAGTCTTGAATCCTTCTCCTCCTCTCCAGCCCACAGCCCTGGTGCTGCTCCAGGCACCGCCCCACACACACCTCAGTGTTCTCATCCTAGCCTCCTCCCTGGTCCTCTGCCTCATCCCGGCCTCTTTCCCAATTACCCTCAGCCTGGCAGCTAGAGGAGTCTCCCTAAAGCACAAAACTGTCCTTGAATTTCTTATGGCCAAAACCTGCCAGAGCTCCCCAATACTCTCAAGAGAAGATCTAAACTTAGTCTGGAATTTTAGCTTGCAGAATCTGGTCCCTGTTCAACCTCTCTCTTCACACCTTTTGTTTTAGCCCCCGGGAACCTCTAGTTTCCTCAATGTACCAAGCCCTCCCCCGTCAACTCTTTGCACTTGACTCAGGTTCATTTGACTCAGTTTTTTCTATTTCCTTCTGTCCCCTCTGTTTATCCTCTAAGATTCAGTTTAGGGATCCTCTCTTCCCAGAAGTCTTTCCTGACTCCCAGACCAGGTTAGGTGCCCCCACGGGGCCCCCCAAGTCCCATGGACTCCCCCAGCTCTGCCCAATTTACATCATCCCTGATTGGGAACAGGTCTGTGTCCCCCCACTTGACTGTGAACCCTGGGAGGGGGAGCTTGACTGTCTCGGTCTCTGCAGTGTCCCCAGCCCTGGACACATAATATTGTGTGTGTCTGCTCAGTCACGTCCGACTTTGTTTGAACTAATAGTTTGAAATTAATAAGTTAGCACATTTTTGAGCTAATTAATAAATTAAGGGATCCCATGATGACAAATCCCCCTGCTTAGTCATTTACTAAGACACCTAACCTCTGGACCAGTACTTCAGTTCTCAAAGTGCTTGCTGCTATGCGAATGAGAGTGGGCTTGGATCTTGCAATGGGGATGGCTCAGTGTATCTGTGGACAAAGTGGCAATATCTTTGGTTTAGTCAGTCTTGGGTTGTCCCCAATATGTTCCTCACTCAGAAGATGTGATCATGTGAAAAAGCAAAAGGAAACTCATCTTCACTGTAAAGTGATCCAAGCTTTATGATTCACATAACTCTGAGGACTCCCAATGTACCTGAGTGGTCTTCAACAGTTCAAGTTTTTTTCTACCTCTCACTTTTGCTCAGGCCAACCCCAGAGCATTACATGGTCAAGTATAAATTCTTCCCTCACTTGGAAACCTCTCTGAGCCTTTAGTATTTTGGTGTCAGACACCTCATGGCTAATATTCTGCCTCATTACTTCTTCAAGGAAGAGGTACAGCCTGTCTGTGTGGGAAGTCCTCCTGACTGTCTAGCCTCCCTCCATCCTGCTGTTGACTGATTCACTAGTAAGAGTTCCAGCATATGTGTGTGTGTGTGGTTCTGTAGCAATCTAACCTCACTCCCTCATGCTGAAAGGAAGGCAGATGATGGGTGTCAGGAGCAAAGAGACCCTGAAGCTTGGTGGATACATTTTTAAGAGCTTTTTATTGGCGACAGTGCAGAACCACGAGGAGGAGGGTAGCGGCCCAGTGCCAGCCAGCCCCAGCCCCCGGGGGATCAGGTGCAAAATACAAAAAGAATCACAAATACAGCATGGGGGGGAGGGGGTTGGGGATTCAATACATTGTGGTCTGCAGGGGCAGGCCCTGCTCACAGCATCACACTCGCACCCAGAATTCTCAAAGATACAGATTGCAAAAATCTATAATCCCTCAGGCTTACTCACAAAAATAAAATATCAGGTCCCCAACAAACCCAGAGTCAGAAGACGGCTGGAGAACCAGGGACAGTCACATGGAAAGAGTCAGGTAAAAACTGGCAGAGAACAGACAGAGGTGGGAGAGACTCAGGAAGGAGATAGCCAGAGACGGCCAGAAAACAACCAGAGACAGCCAGAAAAGAGACAGCTAGAGACAGAGGCAGCCGGAGACAGGCAGCCTGGAAGTTTCCAGAAGCAGTGTTTCCAATTCAACGGCATGGCTTTGAGGGCCAACGTGACCTAGGCCAAGGATGCAGAAGCGCTCACACACTCACACGCGCGCACACACACTCATATATAATATATTTATTTATACATAATAGATATAAGTGTCTTTCGCAAATCAAGAAAGGGATAAATAGCCACGGAAGTGGGTTGGGGGCGTCTGGGTTCAGGGCGGGAGCCGCAGGACGGGGCAGTGGAATGTTTTCCATGCAGCACAGAGGGCGGCGTGACCCACCCCATATTAAAAAATATCAATTGGCCTCATGATACAATCCTCATGAGGGGAAACACAGGGAAAGGCAGGGTTAGGGAACCTAAACCGAAAATTGGGGCTGGGGCTGGGCGAGGGGAAGCTGGGATCTCAGGGAACCCAGCCCCTTGGAGTTTGCCAGTCCAAAAGTATTAGGGGGTGGTGGGGGTCAAAGCCTCAGCCTTTAAATCTTCTCCGGGAAAATGTCGGGGACCCCTGGCGATCTCCCCCTGCTCTCCTTCTAGAAAGGTTGTCGGAGGCCAAGGCAAGGGAGAAGTTGGCGTCCTAGGCTGGGATAGGGTGACAGGCCTTAAAGAAAAAGGCCAGGGCTTGGTCTGGGGCGCGGAGGGGTGGGGGGTCCTGAGGAGAGAGGCCACGTGGATGGATAACTGTCATCCCCTCTGGATTCTGTCACCCCCTCGAGTCTAACTCATTTCGAGGGGAGAAAGGAGGCAGATGGGGGGAGGGGAGACCACGGAAAAGCTTTGGGGAGTCGGGGGTACAATCCCTCCGGAGGGGTTCTGTCCCACCCGGCTCCCCCCACAATCCGGCCAACTCGTTTCACAGTATAAAACACTCCAGCAGGACAGGCATCACAGCGCCCCCTGCTGCCTGAATCAGAGAGGCCCAACAAGGAAGGCCAGGAGGGGAGGCTGTGGGAGGTGGGTGGCGGGCAGGGGGAGAATAATACTGTAATCTGGAAGGAGGGCTGGGGGCTGAATGTTGGGGGAGGCTTAGGAGGTGGGAAATTCAAAATCGGAGCCAGTTTTGCCGGGATGGAGCAGCTGGACGGTCAGGGAGGGAGGTTCACATTTCAGACTAGGTCTGGGTGGAAGGAAGATTATCAAAGGGGGGGGGCATCAACTTCCCTTTAAAGGGGGGCTCAATTCGGAGGAGGATCGAAGCACATGGAAATGTTGGATAAATAAGCTGAGGTCGTGGGGGGCGGCAGGGAGAACCAGCCTAGTCACCCCTGGAAGGGTGGGCGTAGGAGAAACACTTTGGGGGTTCGGTGGCATTTCCTTGTTGGGCCTCTCTGGAGATAACTCCAACCCACCCACAGCCCACTGCCAACACCCCGCTCCCTCCAGCCCAAAGGTGGGCATCGCCCCCGCCCCCACCCCCCATCCCCAGAGGTTGGGTCCAAATGAAACGGCCCACAGGCAGCAGTGGGCAGCCTGGGGGGTGTCCATCCCCTCCCCACCCCGTGCCCCCAAAGTCACCAGCTCTCTGGCCTCGCCGGGCCGGCAGAAACAAGAGGCAGCACAAAACACAAGGAAGTCCTCCTGTCCGATGGCAGCGGCAGCAGAGGGTCAAGCAGGAGAGGCAGGGAAACCACACGCCCGCTTTGTCTCTTCCCCTCTCCTCCAGTTCCTCCGCGTCCAAATCTCTCTCCCTTGTGTGTTTGTTTGTTTTGTCTAAAGTTCACAGAGCAAGAAGGGAGGGCGAGTTCAGGGGGTCGGAAGGCTGGTCACTGCCGCTGGTGCGTTGGGCGCCGGCGAACGTGGAGACCTCCGGGCAGGTGAGGACAAACGAGGAAGTGTACGAAGGGTTAACAACGGGGAAGGGGTCGCCGAGGACTTGAACTTCACTGTGTGTAAAGAGAGAAGCTGTCAGGTTGGGGGGTGCGTCTTGGCTGGTCTGGAAGGGCAGGGGCGGTGGTGGCGGGGGCGGCAGCAGCCAGCTGAAACCATCTTCCTTAGTGGATGCTGACCCCGGCAAATCTCTCACCTCCGCCAGCGGGCCCGGCCCGGGCCCCCCGGGCCCCTCTTCGTAGGGGATCTTGCAGCCCGGTTTGTGGGCCACCAGCACAAACTCCAGACGTTCCTTCTCCTTTTGGAGCTCGGCGATCTCCGACTCCAGCTCCGCCTTTTCTTCCTCTAGCTGATCTGTCTCCTGAGGTCCCCGATGGCCACGGCGGAGCACGGAGGAGAGCAAGGAAGGAGGAAAAGGCCGTGAGCGACTGGAGAAGGTGGGTCATGGCTGAAACCAGCTCTCCTACTCTGATGGCTAAGGCCGATGGCTGGAAGGCGGCTCCCGATTGAAAGACTCCCTGAGGTAGAGGCCTGGTGTGCTAGGGGACTTGGGGGAGGGGTCTTGCCTTCTAGGACCCTCAGTCTCCCCATCTGTCCAGTGGTTGTTTGGCAAAGGGCCAGGTACACAGGGGAAGTCTCTGGTTGCAAGAGGCACTTGGAGGGTTGTTGAATGAACCAACCATCCTCACGTGGTTTTCATGCCCCCTATTCACCTCATTACCCTTTCCCCTCTGCCTCCCAGGGTAGAGACCAGGTAGCTTAGGGAAGTAGACAATTTCCCTGGTTTCCTCCAAGGTGAGCAGGTCACCCTACAAGCGTAACGTAGAAAACTCTCAGACTGAGGTAGGGCATGAAAATTGAGGGGCACCTTGGCACAGGCCACCAGCCCAAGATAGAACTTCAGGTGGCGGGGGCAGATGGTGGGGGAATTGACATAGGATTAAAGGATTTTGTTCCTCAGACTCTCCAGAATGTTAAAGCTAGGAGATTCAACGAGGAGTTGAAGAGATGGAAAACTGAGGCAAAAAGGGTTATCACTTGCCCAAGACCAAAAAAGGGACATGACTGAAACATCCCTCTATTAAAGGTCGCTCGTAGGTCCCCCTCAGGATAAAGTGAAGGCCAGGCAAGTGGTCAGGGGCGTGAGGGGGTCATCAACCAGGACAGGGACTGGCCAGGAGTATGTGAGGGTCACTGTGTGTGAGCTGGCTGACCCCATCTGTTCCACATGTGGAACCTCTTGCTCTCAGTTCAGGACAGAGGCACAGGTGGTGGTGGGCAGCAGACGATAGGGAGAGAGAGCCCCCCTTCAGCCTTCCCTCAGCCCACCCCACCCCAGGGACCACCCTCACCGCCTGGAGTCGGTCAGTCAGCTCCCTTCGCCGGTTCCTACACTTTGCTGCTGCCAGTTTGTTTCGTTCTCGGCGAACCCGTCTCTTCTCCTCCTCCTCTGGGGTGAGCTGAGTAGGAGAAATAGAGATGGTGAGATCTGGGGACACGGTGTACCCCCCCTCCATGCTGAACCTCCTCTTCGTCAAGAACCCCCAGGAGTCAGAAACGGACCAAGTCCTCACTGTGGGGAGGAGGACAGGGTTTCTGCAGCATTGAGGCTGCAGGTGGTCCTTCATCCAAAGAGTGGGAAAGTTCCTGCCTCTCTCGCTTCCTCCCCGCCAGCCCTCAGAGCAAGCTCTGATGCCCCTTACTCACCGTCTCCTCTCGGGGTCTCCTAGGCCGGGCTCGAGCTGGGCGGGAAGGCCCAGGTCCACTGGTGGTTCCACTGGTGGAAGGCCCACCACTGCCACTCGCTCCACCACTGCTGTAGCCACTCAGGCCCGGGGTGGAGTAACTGGTTCCTGGCATGTCGTAGGGGTCAACGGCCGGGGGCTGGGAGGCCAGTGGCTGCCCCTGGGACTGGGCCATGGAAGAGATGAGGGTGGGTTGCACAAGCCACTGGAGGTCCTGGCTGGTTGTGATCGCGGTGACCGTGGGCACGAAGGAACCGGGCATTTCCCCAAGACCGGCGCACTCCTACGGGGTGACACATACACACACAGGCGTAGACACACAAACAGAGACACCGACACACACACACCCAACACACATACACACACCGACCCGGTGAGTGAGCACAGGGCCAGCGGGTGTGGATGTGTGTGTCACAGGCAAAAAGCCACAACACCCACCCTTCCACTACACCGTGACGCAGTGGTTAATGAGGATTTCTGTGCAACTGGCTTCTACCTCCTCCTTCTTCCTCGGGGAAAGGTTGCACGGTTCCAGCGGGTGGTGAATCACACCCCGGGTTGGTGACTCTTAGGTGTGGGGGGTGGGGAGGAGGCTGGACACAGCCGGGTGACAGAACCCCCGGGATGGAGTCACAGCCACACACACAGCCACAACACCCCACCCCCACCCCAGAGGCAAGGGGAGGGAGAGGGAGAGGCCTTAGGCTAAGCCTTCCTCTACACTCACACACATATACACACCCCTTTGAGCGCAGGGACAAGGGACTAGAGGGTCCATGAGACCCCCGTGCAGGGGCGGGGGTCCCAGTTAAAAGAGTGTTGGGGGACGGGTCTAGGAGTTTAGAACAACGTTTCAAGTAATTGTCTCTCCCCAGAGTGAGACTGACGAGCGACAGGTTACGGTGGGCAGACAAGGACAGCAAGTGAGCAGCCAGGCTCCCACAGACTGTCGCGGAGGCGGGGTGGGGTAGGTCCTGAGACCCCAAGCCCTAGCAGCGCTCATGTCCTCCCCCCACCCCCAAAATGTAATCCTAGAACTGCTCGGAAGGCTCAACTACTCTCGCGGGGGGCGTGGTGAGGGATGGGCTGGCTCACTGGCCAATCAGCGCCCCGGAAACGCAGAGGGGGCGGGGCTCCTGGAGACCACCTGGCTGGATCCCCCCGGGCTAGCGGCTTTAGTCCTATTTTCTGACACACCGGAGGCACCCGGCGTCCGGAGCAGAGGGAGTGGGAATGTGTCTGTGTGTGCCTGGAGAGGTGGGTGACGGTCACTACGTCTTCCAAAGGAACCCTGGCACACAGACACGCTCTGACCCTGAGAGCGGAGGGACAGGATCCCTGCCAGGTCCTTGCGGACTCATTGGGTGGCAGAAGATCGCTACTGTGGGGACAGGAATCCCCTCGCTCTGCCTCTAGAGGCCCATGAAAGAGACCCTAGCGCCGGAGAACCACAGGTTCCGGGGACGAACTGTGGGAAGGAAACTGCGCCCTACAAATAGGAAGCGAAAGTTGATTGGCCACAGCTCGTGCCGCGGCGGCCAATCGGGACGCCGAGCTGCCCCCTCCCTTAGCAACGTGGCCCGGCGTTCCAAAATAGAACGCTCCCGGGACGTCAGGGGCGGGGCGGACGAAGGGGGCGCCACGCGCCGTGCGTGCCCCGCGTCAGACGGAGGATTCCAGCGCGTCAGCCGTTACGCACGGGTCCCCCGTTACGTCTCCGCGCAGGAGGCGGAGGCAGCTCCACCGAGGGTTCGAGGCCCGCCTTCCCGCTGGATCGAGGGTGACCCGGCGCCGGAGTAGGCGCTAGGATGGAGGAGGAAAAAGACAGGAGGCTACTGGAAGCTTCTCCGGGATTTCCCCCACCTGCCTAACCGCTCTAGCTTCAGGTTGGTGACCTGAGTTGGGGGCAGTCCCCGAACCGGCTAAAAGTTCTCAGTCCTGCTACCTCACACACGTTGCACTGAACGGCGCGCTCTCCCCACCCCCAAAGCTCACCCCTCTGTATTCTCTCCCTGCGCTCCACGCACACAACCAATTGCAAGCACGTCCGGACTCTGCAGTTTGCAAAGTGCGCCGTGAGCCTACTCCCTGTCTGATCCTAGATTTGGACGCGTTTTATTTGGGGTGAGGGGATTGCTCGCGCCACCCTTGAATTAAAAAAATTTATAAACCACAAAGCAGTAACCCAGCCCTCTAGAACTTACCTGGGAGGCGGCGGCGGTGGGTGGACTGCCGAAGGAGTCCACCGAGGACAGATACTGAGACTCGGCGGAGGGTGAGGAGCTGCACCGGGAGCCGGAGTCGTAGTCTCCGGGGAAAGCTTGAAACATTTCCCTGGGCACAGGGGGGCCCCTGTGACCACGCTGAGGTCGCCGGGAAGCCAAGGCTATGGCCGGGTGGGGGAAGAAAGGTGCGAGTCCGGGGTGAGCCGAGCGCGTCCCCAAAGTGCGCTGTCCGGGGAAACTCAGGGTGGGGGCAGCGTCCCGCTCCAACAATGGCAAAGTTTCCGTGTAATTCCTTTGCGGTGCCCAGGCCCCCACAAGATGCCGCTGTGCCTCCTGGTAGTCTACGTTCCGTAGGACCCGGGGGCGAGGGGGGATCGCTCCCCCAGAGGCGGAAAGCGCTGTCCTGCTGTACAGAATCTGCTTCGGGTGCGATCCCCTCCACGCGTCCGGCGGGTCCCACGGGGGAGGAGGGAGTAGTAAAGACGAAAAAAAAAGTAAGTCGATCCTCCGAAATAAAATGTAGAATTATCTAGAAGAATCCTTCCAAAAACTTTCCGGAAGAAAATAAACCTAATTTCACAGCCCCCAAGAAGAAGAACCACAACAATCAAGTTCCAGCTCCGCGTGTCCCAGTCTTGACCGTAGATCTCAGTCTTATGAATGAAGCTCGGAGCCGCCAGCCTGTATTTATATGCCCAGGGCCCGGCCCCCTTGTTGACGTCACCCGTCCCTCACTCGGCAAACTTCTCGATATCTCCGGCCCTTGTGAACCCAGCCCCGCACCGTCCGGCAAGAGGTCTGTCTTAGCCTCGATCTGATCATCTGCATCACCCTCGTGGCCTTGGGGGTCTTGGGGGCTGCATTCTGGACCACTCGGCGGGAGGGGATCCCGGCCGGTCTCCCCGGAGTTCCTGTGACGCAATTAGCCATATAAGGAGCTCGGCCGGCGCGGCTGAGTGTTTGTTTGGTATCCTAGCAATTACGTCAGAGGGAATCCCTCGCTCGCTCTCGCGCTCACCCGGCGCGCCTGCGGAACCCGCCCGCGCCTGCGCAGTCCAGTGCCGCCCGGGGGACGGGGGAGGGCTGGTATTAATAGGTTATTAGACTGACCCGGCAAAGGGTCCCGGCTGGGGAGACCCCAACTTGGGGGGCCATATCCCTCTGGCCGCCCCTCCCATTTCCCCTGATGGTGCAGCGCCCTCTCTCGAGAGGAAGGTCAATCTTCAAAAGGAGACTCTGGGTCTGTGGCTGTAGTCACATAGGCGAGGAAACTGAGTCCCGAGACAGGAGAAAGTGGAGGTGCGGGTGGAGTCCCTAGGCTCGTACGAGCTTCTGCCCTGACTAGTTGTGCAACCTTGAAAAAAAATTTTTTTTTCTTCTCTCTGAACTTCAGCTTCACTTTTCCCGGATGGACAAAGAGTGTGTATCTTGGACCCTACTGCCCCCAGAGATGCGGCGTTTGGGAGGTACGCGGGTTTTGGGGGGAGGGGAATGAAACTTGAGGTGAAGTGTCCCTGCTGCTGCTGGTGCTCCCCTTTCTGCTTTATAATCCTATTCGTAGTCAGAAATATGTGTGACGGCGGTGGGGGGGTGGGGTGGGAAATAAATGATAGTAATAATAATGATATAATAATAATAATAGATGCCACGTATTTAGCATTTACCAAATACCGGCCCTTGTACTAAGCCTTTCAGTACAAGGTTTTCAATCCTTGTACAGCTTCAGAAGTTTAAGGGAGGAAAATCTTCATTTTATAAAAGAGGAAAAGGATAAATCGCGGCTTGCCCAAGATCTCAAGAAATTCAAACCCAGAATTCTCGTTCTGTTCCTTCGAGAGCTGCCGGTTTCAGTGACACTCCCTGAAAAACCTGGGTGTTGGGATTATTGAAATAACAACTTCCAGTGGTGGGGAGTGATACACCTTGCAAACCTCTTCCTGTCTGCTCACAGCATACACTATTATAACCCAGGTTTCAGGTCGGGCTTGGGGGGCGATGGCGGGGGCAGGGGGTGGGGGTGGGTGGGAGCAAGCTGCTTACTTGGCTATCCAGTTAGGAAATGTGGTTCAAGAGTCTAATTAAGATATTTCAGACCCTGCTAGGAAATGTGGTTCAAGAGTCTAATTAGGGTATTTCAGACCCGGAAGCCTCCAACTCTTTGGCACATAGTGGTAAGGATCTCACCAGCTGCTTCATAAACCTGAGTTCCTGGCATTTCTCTCCCAGGTTGGAGCCTGGCTCAGCCAGGGCACGGAGGAAGAAGCACCTTAAAACTGTTGAATCCCACAGGCCCAGAGAGGGGGAGGGCTGGCTCCTGGTCACACATTAGGTATGAAGCCAAGTTGGAGGGGTTAGGTCTTCCTCATTCCCAGGAGACTTGATTCCCTGTCCCCAAAGTGGGGAGGAGGGAGGGAGATGGGGAATGCCGAAGGGACAAGGGCTCAATACAGGGAGGTTGAGAAAAAAGCCCAGCCTCAAACACCTCGTTAAAGTGGGGAGGAGGGAGGGAGATGGGGAAGGCTGAAGGGACAGGGACTCAATACTAGGAGGTTGAGAAAAAAGCCCAGCCTCAAACACCTCGTTCCCCCACGCCCCCTCTGTCTGCCACCAGTCTGGGAGTAGGGAGGGGACTAGGAGATGACACAGCAACCACCAGCAGGCAGTGACTCGGCTCCAGCATCAGACAGGGAGTGACCCCTCATTCCTGTTCTGTCCAAGCCCCTCATCTCTCCCACGGAATAAAGGAGACACATAAATGCCTACCTTCGCTGCTCAGAGACCTTCATACCCCAACCGAGGTGGCCCCTATGACCACACAACTGCTGGCATGTCCTCAAAGGGGCATACTTGGCATTCAGGTTTCACACGTACACACACACCCCGCACATAGAAACACACCTTCACATGGTTACCAACACATGTGACAGGTACATCCTCACTATAGATACTTGTGGTTGCTCTTTACACACAATGACAATTGTGTGTTAATTCTTTTGAGCACTTGTATTAATTTATTTAATTCTCACAACACTCCTAGGAAGTAGGAACTATCATTTTGCAGGCAAGGAAATAGAGGCCCAGAGAGGTGAAGTCACTTGCCTCGAGTCACACAGCAAAGTAGTGGCAGAGCTAGGATAAGAGTGTAGCCCCTGCTTTTAATTATTATTAAATGAGTTACATGTGTCGATATATTGACAGGCAGATGGTGACACTCATGCAGGCACTGGACATTTACTGCCCTCCTCCCCCCGCCCCCCGCCCATAGGCAGACCCAGAAACTAGGTGCCTTGAGCTTACATTCTGACCCCACCACTTAGTAGTTGGATAAACTTGAGCTGGTGAAGTCTGGAGCCTGTTTTCTGTCCTTGGAGAAGAGGAGAAATAGTGCCCAGCTTATGACGCTGGTGGGAGGATCATGTGAAGAGAATATCTTGGAACATGCCTGGCACAATGGAGGGGCTTGTTTTGTTTTTAAAACAAAGCCACCCTAGGACTTGCCTGGTGGTCCAGTGGTTAAGACCCTGCACTTTGAAGGCAAGGTATGTGGGTTCAGTCCCTGGTCAGTGAACTAAGATCTCACATGCTGTGCTACCAAAAAAAAAAAATTAATTCATTTAAAAAATAAGCAATGATAAAAAATAAAACAAAGCCACCAGACACACCAGATCACATTGCTGTTTTCTTGAGTCCTGAGTACTTTTGCCTTTGTGGGCCTCCTTCTCCATAAAGACATTTTTAAAAGTATTTCTTCATGACTGCATTGGTATAAAGACAAATACTGAATATTAAAACATTTCACTTGACCTAGAAGTTCAGTTCTTCTTGGGTTTTCTTGGGTTGGCCAAAAAGTTTGTTTGGGTTTTTCCAGAAGATATTAGGGAAAACCCCAAATGAACTTTTTGGCCAACCAAAGAAAAGAAATTAAACAGTTATATGGGCCCCTAAAGTTATCATAGGTCCTAGTACCATGCTCTCTGCACCTAAGGGAAAAATTGGCCCTGAAGACACACCACACACACACACACACACACACACACACACACACACACACACACACACACACACCCTCACATTCACGCAGTCTCACTTGAGCATATTCGCAGACATGCCCTCGCAGCATGGCGGGGGCAAGGCATGTCTTCCTCCTTGAGGCTCAATACCAGGGAACTTCCAGGAGGAAGAGGAGGACTTGAGTGTAGGGGAGAGGGCGGGACCCCTGCCCTGACTCCCAAGGGCTTGGGCTCTGCAGGTGATGGGGAGCAGGGAGAGCCCTGAGCCTCCTGTTCCTGTTGGGGGTGGGGAAGCAGCGACAGCTGCGGTTGCTCAGAGCATCCTGTAAACAGCCCGGGAGACCCAATTCTGCCAAAGGGAGCCCTCATTCTTTAATTCTTCCTTTGGCAAAACCCTTGCTACTGTGTTCCTCAATATCCCCACCCATAGGGCAAGAAGGTTAGATGGCCATGGGCTCTGAAAGTCCTTTCCGGCTCTGAAATTTAACAATAAAATGACAAGGAGAGGCTTCCTGGTGGCTCCGTGGTGAAGCATCTGCCTGACAATGCAGGAGACATGGGTTTGATCTCTGGTCTGGGAAGATCCCACTTGCTGTGGAGCAGCTAAGGCCCTGGGCCACAACTATCGAGCCTGTGCTCTAGAGCCGGGGACCACACCTGTTGAGCCCACGTGCCTAGAGCCTGTGCTCTGCAACAAGAGAACCCACTGCAAATAAGGCCAAGCACTGCAACAAAGAATAGCCCCCACTCCCACAGCTGGAGAAAGCCTGCACAGAAGATCCAGCACAGCCCAAAATAAATAAATGAAATTATGAAAAAAAAACAAAAGAGGAAGAACATACGGGAAGTAAACAGTTAGCTCTGCTCACATGAATTATCTCAGTTAATCCTCACACTACATCAGCCCCATAAGTAGGTTCTGATATTATCCCCATTGTACAGAGAAGGAAACCGAGGCACAGGGAGGTTAAACCTGAGAACAGGGTTTTTCAGCTGTTTCTGTGAAATCAAGCCAGCTGGGGAATCTGGTTACAACGCATGTCTGGTGTCGTCTTGTGTGTTTCCAGGCAGCCCCTGTGTGATTCCAAGGCTCTGGCTCCAGAAGACGGGCCTGTGAGAGTTTCTGAGGCGTGAGGGGGAGGGTGCACATGGGCGGGTGTAGGTCCTACTGCAGCGCCTGTGACCTCCAAGAGGGTACAGCCGAGCTGGTTAGTAACTGCTGGCTCCTCTGGGCCCAGGGTTAAGTAGTGAGTGTCACTGGCTGGCTGGGCCCACTCTCCATTGAGCTATCCTGGAGGCCTCCTGGAGGCGGTGTCTGTGGAGTTTCAGGGAAGCAGAGCATCCAAACTTGGGACTCAGCTTGCCCTTAGTACCCCTGCGTCCTGCATCCAAACTCCTCACTCACCACAGCCCACAAGGTCAGGCATGACCTGGCTGGGGCCAACCACTCCAGTCTCGCCTCCCCCTCCTCCTCTTCATGTGGTCTGTCTCCCTGGTCTTCAGATCTTTGCATGTACTCTTCCCTCTGCCTGGAGCATGCCCCCTTTTCCTCCCTCTAGCTCATACTCTCTTCCTCCAGGTCTCAGCTCCTCTATTCCCTCCTCCAGGAAGCCCTCCCTGGATTAGCACCCTTCCCTTGGAGAGCCCCCCTCCCCTCTACGCCTGTCTGGGTTCATCACTCTCTGGGGACAATCTGCTCTTCTTCATTGGGGTGTCTTATTCAGACCTGAGTCGAGGTTGTCCAAGTCACAGCCACATCCCCAGCACAGTGCCAGGTACTCAGCAGGTGCTCAGTAAATATTTGTTGATTAAATGATTCTTCATCATCCACTCACTCACTCAGTTATCAACTCTGACAGACTGCCTTGGACAGAAACATATCTGTTCCTTTGCCATTTCATGGATTGAAGGGGGAAGATGCTATAGACTAATTGACAGGCGGGGCGGCTGTACACGGGTGTTGGGACCTGGCTCTCAGTGTTGGTAAACAGTCGCCTGTCTGTCCTCCCTGTCTTTTCCCAGCTGAGCTGGTGACCCTGGGTCCTCCCAGGGTCGAGGTGGACAGATCGTCAGGGGTGGGAAGGAGGAGGCTTGGTTTACAGAATCCAAACCGTGGAGACAAAAAGACAGACACACAGGCAGACACAGATGTGCATGCACATCTCTCACCTTTGTCTGCACAGACACACAAAGAACTAAGTGAACACACAGTCACACACACAGCTTAAGACACGCTCTCGTGCACACACATTGCAGAAATGCACAGACACCAGACAACAGATACTGACAGGCACGCAGCTCTACACACACAAACTGGCAGAGCTAGGCACCCCACTGCCACAGAGAGGCCCCCAGGGCTGTGGACTGGCAGAATTTCTTAGCTCCCCACATTTGTGTGGAGGTTCCTGCCTCCAAGTCACTCGGACACAGGGAAGCTTCACATTCTTGCTCAGAGTTGCATATGAACCTGCAGAACAAGGCACACAGAGACACAGCATCACATACTCAGACCCCATTACTGTGTACCCTCTTTCCCATGCATGCTCACAGCTACACACGCACAGTTTCACGTGTGAGGGCATGCAGGCACTGCTGAGCAGAGGCTACTCTCAGATGCTGACTTGTCTCAGGCCCTGGTCCAGAGGCCCTGTGAACCCCCTCACTGTGGGAGCCAACCTCTCACCCATCCTCAGACCCACACAGTGTGATGGTGTAGCACTGGCTATAACCACTCCAGGCATGGGGGTGGGGAGGTGGGAGTGCTTAGGGAGGCCTGAGCAAGTCAGGACTTGCTGGGGGAGGTGGGTCTGGGCAACTGCTGTCAGATCCTGAAAAGATTTAGATAAGGAGGGAGTCCGTGAAAACACTCTCTCCCTACTATAGACATCCAAGACCAAAGAACAGGAAGCAGGAGAGCCTGCAGGAAGCTAAAAGGAAGGACTGGACCAAGGTGGATAACAGTTTTGGAGACCTTTCCAGCTGCACTTTGAATGAAAATAATAGTAGTAATAATATAGCTGGCAGTCACTTGAGAAAACTAACCATGTGCCTGTTGCTCCTTACAGATCCGCTGTATTTTCTTGTTTAAGTCTTCTGATACACTATAAGGAGGGCACTAGCAGTGTGACTCTGGGCAGGCAACTTCTCTGATCTCAGTTACCTCATCTGTAAAGTGGAGATAATAACAGCACCTCCCTCCTAGCGTTTTGAGGAATAAATGAGTTTGTATGTAAAAATGCCTAGAACAGTGCCTGGCAGAAAATAAGTTCCCTTTAAGTGTAAGCTGCAATGGCAATAATTATTATTATCCCCTTTCAACGGATCAGGAAACTGAGGCCAGGAGCCCTTAGGGAACTTGCCCAACCTGCAGGTTTGTGTGAAGTGAAGACTGGTTCTGACAGTGGTAGTGAGGCTCTGGGGTAGTGGGTGGGGGAGGCAGGGCCTCCCCACTTTGGGGTGTGTGTGCTTGCGTGCATGTGTGCGTGAGCACACGTAGGGTGATTCCATTGTTCTCTGCGCAAACACCCAGACCCCATCCCACCCCCAGCAGGTCATCTAACTGCTAGCCACAACCCACAGCCTCACAGTCATACCCAGTGCGGGTTTCCTCTTTATGGCCCAGGGGCCTCCCCACCGGCTGACCCCCCCCTCCCCTGCCTCCCCTTCCTGCACCTTGAGGATGCCTGTGGCTGGACAGGGTGGTCTCAGGCTGGAGCTGCCCTGTCCCTGACTCAGGCCTGTGCCCCCTCACTGACCCGAATGCGGCCTGCCTGGCCCCCACAGCCAGACAGCCACGCGGGGGTGTCGGGGGAGGGGTGTCACAGTGGGCCACGTGCCCGCACCCGGGGTGGCTGAATTCCGCCTGTGATTCAGTCGGCTTGTCTGGGTCGCCGGGGGTGCCCTGGTCTGTGATGTCAGCGGCCAGGTATGCGTCCGGGGTTTCTCTGAGTGTGACTCAGGCCCAGAGCTACCCTCTCCCTCCTGCAGACACTCCGGGCAGCTTTCCAGGGCTGGCGGCCGGCAGGCAGCCTGACACTCCCTTCCCGGCCCCCTCCACGCCCTCCACACCCCTGAGCTGTGGGAACAGCGGACTAGGGGACCGGCAGGAGGCAGATTCCAGAGGCTCAGACCCCAGGCCAGCCCCAGCAGCCCACCGGAACCTCCCCACCTCCCCTGGAAACCAGGACTCACAGATTGTTATGGGATGGGATTCATTCAACTAGCCATTCAAACACATGTTCTCAGCGCCTCTCCTGTGTCAGGCTCTCCAGACACTGGGGACAGAGCTGAGAATAAGACAGGAATTCCTCACAGTGCCCCATCAGAGCCTGAAAGTTTTATAATATTATTATTGCTATTGTTATCCCCCCTCCCCAGATCCCACCAGGCTGCAAGACTCAGGCTAGTTTCTGTTCCTCCAGGCAGCTGTCCAAACAGCTCCAGTTACTTTTAATCCTTGGCTCCCAAACAGCCCCTGGGAGGAAGTCCTTTCAGGACTCTGACCTTCAGCCAGCCTGCCGCAGCAGGTGCCTCTCCTTCCCTCTTGGACTTTCCTCATTCCCCATTCCAATGAATGATTTAAGCCTCTGTTCTCCCTACCCCCAAACTTTTACCCTCCACTGCCTTTCCCAGAACCTGAGCTTCATCCATGATCGGCCTAGCAGACACCGAGGGCTCCCTAGGTCCTTATACCAGGGTCAAGACTTAGAGACACATCTTCATCTGGTCACAGCCACCCGTGGAGGAAGCCTGTTGTCACGCTCATTTTATAGGAAGGGAACTGACACTAAACCACACAGCTAATGCCTGAGCCTGTAACTCATATTCTGGACACATGCTTACAGGGCACACACAGAGAGGAAGTAACAACTTGCTGACAGTCAAGTGTGGTATTTCGTAAGTTTATTCTGTGCTGAGCACTTTCTAAACGTTCTCTGTAGGAACTCATTTACTCCCCACAACAGTCCCATGAGTGTGGGCAATTATTATTCCCATTTTACAGATGAGAAAACTGAGGTCCATAGAGGTCTTAATGCTAATACGGTTCAAGTCCACAAATACTGACTGAAATCCAGCTATGTTTCCCAGTGTGGTGGTGCTGAAAAATCAGAGCTATACAACTTGACACGGCTTACCAAGAGCTGCAAAGCTGGAAGGCACACATAGGAGACACAGAACCATTCACACAGTTACACAGATGTGCACTCAACGTGGACACATGAGTCACAGATTCATTTACTCAACAGCAATTACTGAGTACCTACTGTGTGCAGAGAAGTGCTGGGAATCCAGCGGTGACCACGACAGCCCTAGGCCCTGTCCTCATGGAGCACACAGCCCCATAGGGGAGACAGTAAACAAAGAAATATATAACTAAAGACTGATAACTGACTGACAAACGCAGCCACCTGCACAGTCACACAAGATGACCATACACAGAGATCCAGAACTGTACACATACACAGAGACAGGCAAGCTGAAAGCAAAACTGTACACACCCAAATGTGTGTATCTGTAGTGCTGTGTACATGCCGCTGCTGCTGCTAAGTCGCTTCAGTCGTGTCCAATGCTGTGCGACCCCATAGACTGCAGCCCACCGGGCTCCGTCATCCCTGGGATTCTCCAGGCAAGAACACTGGAGTGGGTTGCCATTTCCTTCTCCAATATACATATATAGGTACTTACATAGTCATATTTCACATACGATTACACAAAAAGACGCAAGTACACACACCCAAACACATAGTCAGCAGGGTTCAGATACCCATACATCCAGTTGTTGTTGGTGGTGTAGTCGCTAAGTCAAGTCCAACTCTTGAAACACCATGAACTGTATAGCCCACGAAGCTCCTCTGTCTATGGGATTTCCCAGGCAAGAATACTGAAGTGGATTGCCATTTCCTTCTCCAATACATCCAGTTACACAAGTGCAAACTGAGGAAACCACTCCCTGAGTCCGTCAGTTGCTCTCACACACATGAAGGGAGCCCTCATAAGCATGTTCTCGCACAGGAAACCCCAGATAGACACTGTCACAGACAGAATCACTCACCTACAGCCACAACCATTCACAGTCAAACACCCAGTTTTTTCTCTCTGCTTGGAGATTTGCCCCAGCCCTGGTCACATGAAGCTACTGGTTCGGGGGTGTCGGGTGTGTGTGTTGGGGATGAGTTATTAAAACCTCCCAGCTGTGGACAGCTTCCCGGACACAGGATGGAAGGATTTTGGGCTGCCTGTCTGATGAAAGAGCTTCGAGGAAGACAGGCAAGAAACCCCGAGGGGAGCAGGGAAAGGAGCGGGAGGGAGCTCTCGCGCTGTGGCTCCGGGGTGTGTGTGTGCCCTGACTGTCTCCACTGGTTGGGACCCCAAACTCAACAGCGCACCGGGGAACCTGGGAGTCTGAGGCAAAAGCAGAAGGCCAGAGAAGTGTACTTGGATCTATTTTAGTTATTATTTGGGGGAATGTGAGACAGCCACCGCGCGGGAGATGCTGGACAGACAGACATGCCGGGGAGGAGGGGGCGCAGACGGACAGATACCCAGCGGAGGCGGTCCTAGGTCAGACAGGAGGAGCGGGTGACAAGCAGACGGCGGCTGTCTAAAGGGAAACCGGCAATTTGGGGGCCTGGTTCTCCCCCGCTCCATCACCACAGCTCCCCCCCCACACCGGGCTCCCGGACGGCTCGTCTGTCCGCCCGGGCCGGTCCTGGTTGCACCCTGTGCGGCCGCGCGGCCAGGCCCGGGACAAACAGCCTTCACGTTGCTAAGCGACGGCGTTCCACAGCCCGTCGCGTCACCGCGTCTGCGCGGGCGGGGGGGCGGAGAGCGCGGAGACGGCGGCTGAGTCGTTTGTTGACGTTGCCTGGCGACCGCCGAGGCGCTGCCAGGCAACGCCGGCCGACTGTTCATTCTCTTAAAGAGGCAGGAACATTTTACTGGATCCGGCTGGACCGCGCGGCGTGACTGAGGCTCTGCAGGCAGAAGGGAGGGTCGCTGCCCAGGCGTTGGAAAGATTTAGGGAATCGGAGGCTGGCTTACACCCTCCTAGAGTAGAGAAAAGGGTATAAGCTGGGGACTGTTGATATTTGAACTAAAGTTTTTAAGATGTTAGTGCAAGTTGTTAGATCGATTGCACACGTGCATAGGCGCACTTGTAGGCACGCACTTCCACGGGAGAGTGGGTGGCAAAGATAAACCGATAGAGAGACCTGGGTTCAAATACCCTTTCTGTGACCTTGACCTGTAACTTCTTTTTTCTGAGCATCTTTGCTTCCTGAAATGGGAGTGATAGCATCATCCGCCTCCAGAACTCTGACTGTATGAAATCCTGTTAAGTACTTAGTACATAGTAAGTGCTCTGTACATAACAGGTGAAATTATATTCTTTAATAACTGAATTCTTTCCCTACCTCACTGGGATTTGGAATGAGATGGTATTTGTAAAGTACTTACTGCAGCACAGAGTGCTAAATACACAGGGGCTGTCATATTATTGCTGATGTTATAACTATCATCTCCTCTACTCTGTGAAATAACACATCGCAGGGCATTGTCAGTCATCGCCTTTCTTCGTGTCTTGGGGTGCAAAGGCAAGGAAATCAGGCAGATGTGATTGGAATTTTTGTTCTACTGGCTCCTGGCTGTGTGACCTCAGACAAATGCCTTGCCTTCTCTGACCCTCTGCTTTCTCCTCAGTGAAACCTGTGATCTCTCACTTCTCACATAGTCACTTCCAGGTAACGGTCCTGGGTGAGGGGTCCGCTCTCACTGGGTGTGTCAGGTCACTGCCCCATGTCTGCAGCATGACTCATGAGGCTACATTATGTAAAGCTCTTAGATTCTGCACAGAGGGCAGGTTATATAAACGTGTTTAATGTGCATCCTACATGTCAAGCCTAGGGAGGGGACCTGGCTTGCTAAGCCTGCAATTGCCAAACTGTGGCACTGGCTGCTTCTAGGAAGTCAAGCCTATCATGTATATTGCCTCATGCAAAATATGCCTCTATTGGGGTCTCTCTAGCCCCCTAAATGCTGTGTCTTAGTCTCTGTCTCTTAATATGTCTTCAGTTTCCCTCTTCGTCTTTCTGCTGTCTCTCTGTCTCTGTTATGCCATCTCTGTGCTTTTCTGTCACTCTCTATCTCTGTTCCCCTGCGTCCCTTTCTGGGTTTCTGCCTCCCTCCCACTCCCCTTTCTCTGGGTTTTTATCCATTTCTGGGTCTCCCTCTGTGTCTCTGTGATTCTGTTTAATTCATTTAACTCCCAAATTTGTTCCCAGAGTCCACTGATTCTGAACAGCACCAATCCCCTCACAACTGAGTGCTGTGGGTGTCGGGATGGTTCCTCTGCTCCTTGGGCCTCTGCTCTTTCCTTTGTGCATAATCAGATGGAGTACCAAGTGGCACTAAAGGTAAAGAACCTGCCTGCCAGTGCAGGAGATATAAACGATGTGGTTCAATCACTGGGTCGGGAAGATCCCCTGGAGGAGCGCATTGGCAACCCACTCCAGTATTCTTGCCTGGAGAAGCCCATGGACAGAGGAGCCTGGCAGGCTACAGTCTGTGGGGTTGCAAGGAGTCAGACACGACTGAAGCGACTTAGTGTGCACACACGGCAGTGCAGATTGACAGGGAGCCCCATCTCCTCGGCAACTTGATAAAGGTGGATTGCCTCAGTCCCACACCCAAAAGCTGTGGGTCAGAATCTGAGAGAAGGAGGTGGCAGAGATTATAACATGGGAGAGTCTGCCTGAGAGATTCTGAACAACTGATCTGAGGCCTCCACACGTGTCCTGATGCCAGGTGTTATTTTTTAATGGTTTTTTAAATTGAAGTATAGTTAATTTACAATGTTGTGTTAGTTTCAGGTGAACAGTAAACTGATTCAATTATGTGTGTGTGTGTGTATATATATATACATATTTATATACTCTTTTCCACATTCTTTTCCCTTGTAGATTATTACAAAATATTGGGTATAGTTCTCAGTGCTGTACATAGGTCCCTGTTGGCTGATGCTAAGTTCTGATGCCACATAATAGGTGAGGTTCCGTGGAGATATGGCCAGGGACAAGAGTGATCTCCCCTGCAGGTAGAGGGTCCTGAGTGTGGACAGAGCAGGGGGTCAGGGTACGGAGAGAGACAGATAGCAAGACTCAGACAGACAGAGACAAAAAGATAGAGGCAGAGAGATATGGAAACAGAGAGATAAAGCCAGAAATTGCATTTTCTGCACACTGCCTGAAAATGCACCTTCATGGTGGAGGGCCACGTACCTACCTGCGTGCGTGTGTGTGACTGTATTCAACAGGTCGCTGCAGGCAGCACTGGGGTGTGCCGGGTCCAGTGCTGGGACTGAGTGTGGGAAGCAGATGCTGGGCTGGGAGGTTCTGGGTGGACCCTCTCTACATGTACCTGCCTGCCTTTAAGCCAGTGTCCCGAGCCAGCATGGGTGACTAGCTGACAACTGGAACACCAGTCAGGCAGCTTCTTCTGTCAGGCCACCACTTTCTACGCCCACTGGGTGCGGCTAATGAGGATATAGCTCCAGGGGTCCTGGGGCCCATGTGGATAAGTTTGGGTATAGCTCCAGACTCCGAGGGTGTTGTGGACTTGGGAAGAACCAACCTGATAGAGGGGTACCATCTTTGGAGCCAGACTGAGCTGACTCCTTAGGCAAGCTGAATGACCTCTGGGAGCCTTGATTTCTGCATCTGTAAAATGGGGAATGGGACTTGTGTGAGGATTTTGTGAGCTCTCTTTCACAAAATGGTAACTGCTGCCATCTATTGAGGGCTTGCCATGAATGTGCCTGTCAGCAAATTCTGCAGCTCTGCCTTCAAACATCTCCAGAATATGATTCCTGTTGCCCCTTGTCCAAGTTGCCGTCACCTCTTGCCTGGACTATTGCCTGGGTGGCCTTGCTGGTCTGCCTGCCTCCACTCTGGCCTCCCGAAGCCCATCCCCATATACAGCTGGAGGGATGCTGTTTAAATCAAAGTCAGTTCATGTCCTTCTTTTGCTCAAAACCCTCCCCTGGCGTCTAACTCACCCAGACTAAAAGTCAAGGTCCTCACCATGGCCCATAGGCTCCTTGTCTCTGCCACTTTCCCTCCCCTCCCTTTCTCTGCTCCAGCCACACCAGCCTCCTCCTGTTCCTCCAACACACCAGGCATGTTCCCCCCTTAAGGCCTTTGCATCTGCTGCTCTCTCTGACCCGGATGCTCTTGACCCAGATATCTCCACCGGCTCCTTTCTCACCAACTTTCAGTCTTTGCTCAAAGAATCACCATCTCATGTCGGCCTTCTCTGACCACCCTATTTGAACTGGCAACTTCAACCCTCCCTTCCTCTCTACCTCCCCAGCACTGCTACTTTCCAATGTGCTATGTAAGGTCCATCATCTCCTTCCCCACTCCCAAGTGAGAGCTTCTGGGAGGAAAGGGACCTTCGTCTTGTTCACTGTTGAACTGCCAGCGCTTACCACAGTACCTGACACATAATGTGTGCTTGAGAAATAGGCTGAACGAATGAATGACGTGCCGGGAGTGTGCCACAAGTTCAAGGTCGGTGAATTCACTGAATCCTCATGTTGAATCCCTATTGTCACAACAGCCCTCTATGCGAAGCGCTACTCATTTCACAAATACGGAAACTAAGAGTCAGAGGGGGAAGTCCCTAAGACAGAAGCTCAAAGGCCCGGACGATCCTTCAGGGGCGTCCCTGCTGACCGGTGTGTTGTCTGTGTTTATCCTCATCATCCCCATGTTTATTTCAGGGCCCATTCCTTCTTTCCTTGGCTGCGCGGCCTCTATTACTGAGTCCCAGACAGCTCCCTTCAGACTCTACGAATTTCTCGGGGTTTCTGACTCCGGAGCCCAGAATCTCTACTTCCGCGTTGCCGTCTCCTCGGGTCCCTGCGCCCGGCGGACCTCCGGAGGCGAAGGCCCCAGCCTGGTGCGCCCACCCCGCCTCCGCGCCCAGTCTCGGCCCCGGCGCAGCCGGACTCGCAGCGGGCAGCCCTGGGGCGGGCGGGGCCTGTTGCCCGGAGACCAATGTTTTGCCGCGGCAAACTGGGTCTCTGGGCCACCGCGGGGGGGCAGCCTGGGAACCCGAGCCGGGCGTGGGAGCGGGCTGGGGAGGGGCGCCGGTGGCCGGGGGTCTGGGGCCGAGAGAGCCCGGCGGATGTCTGGAGTCGGGAGGGAATCGGAGACCCGATTTGAGGGGAATGAAGTAGGAATATTAGGGCAGTTTCGGGAGACAAGGGGGCTGGATTAGGCACGAGAAAGAGTATTAGGGATCAGTTTGAGGGAGGTGGGGCGGGATTTGGTGAAGACAGGTGATGGAGGAAGCTTGGAGAAGCCACGGGAGGAGTTTGGGAGGGCGGGGGGGGGGGCGGGTAGGAAGTTGGGGATAGTTTGAGGGACCCGGGACAGGCTCCCCCGACCCCCAACCTCGACATGGATGAGTGAAGGAGGGCGTGGGAAACTGGACGTTTAGGGTATTCAGAAATGACAGAGGACTGGTATGATGGCAGGGAGTTTGGGTAGAGAGCTGATATTTGCAGGCCGAGACAAATTTGCAGGCCGGGACAGAGCTGAAATTTAGCGGGGACCAAGAAGTGAGGGTAGAGAGCTTGGGGGAGATACGGATCCCTGAGGAGAAGGAGGAGGCTTAAACGGGACGGAAACAAGGGTGAATCAGAGAAGAGGGTGCCCTTGCCACTTCCAGGTTCCTGGCGGGAGGGCCTCTCCCCGCCCATTGTCCCCGGCCTGGCCAGGACGTCCGGAGACATCCCTGGGGACGCGACGTCGGGGTTATGTAATACCGCCAGGCCCCGGGGAGGGGCGGAAGTTAGGACTCCCGGGTTCCTTTCCACGCCCCATCCCAAGGGAGGGACAGGGATCGGGATCCCCAAGCGGCTTGTGACATCACATGTGGGCGGAGTCCATCAGAGGCAAGAACTCGTTTTCTTGCTCACCCCCCTCACCCACCCCTCACCCTCATTCGGGAAGCGGGGACTGAGATGAGACCCTGGGTGGGGAAGGGTATTCCTAGCAATGCCTCTGGCTGAGGCGGCCTGATGGCCCCGGCTGTGAGGCAAGAGATCCAAGGAGTGGTGATCCCTTTCATTCGATTCATTCAACAAACATGAGCCCCTACTGTTGTGCCAGTCACGTCCTGGGTGAAGGGGAACAAGCCACAAACAAAACAGAAGTCCCTGATCCCAGCGGCCCCTGATTCTGTGCCCAGACCTACTCCATCCCAGTCAAAGGTGGCAGAAACTAGACCTTCTTCATTAAACAGAGCGCCAAACCACGGATCCTCCCACCCAGCCTTCCCTGGTGTAGGGGGCAGGACACACTGGCTCAGGTCCTGAGTCCCCTGGTCTCTGAATGACTGCATCTCTGTTGCCCCCACCCCCGTGGCCTGTCACTTCCTCCCATCCTCATGCCCCCCACAGGGCATGACTAGAGATGCTGGTCGTTGGCGAATCACTCCGACGTCATTACAGCCGGCTGTGCTATCACCGTGTCCCTGAGTTGTCATCCAGAAGCCTCAGTCTGTCCCTATCATTACCTCTGGGGCATGAGGAGGGGGCACTGCCCTGCAGCCAGGGATGCCTCAGCCCCCCAAAGGCAGTGACTTGCTTCCATCCAAATCCCTCATAAGAAGGTTCTGGAAGGCACCTTCCTAGCTTTCCTCACTCCTCCTCCAGGCAGCCTCCTTGAACTCCCAGGCACTCCCCTCCAGGTCCTTGGGCTCTGGACCCTGGCCCTTTGGACTTGTTCCTCTGATTGCATCTGCTCCCATACCTTCAAGTTTGAAGAGCCTCCACAGCCAGGCCCTTGAAAGGACACATTCCCACATCTCTCCAAAGCCTCAATTTTCACTTCTCTTAAATGGGTATAGCAGTGGTGCCTGGCTTACACACTGGGTGATGAGTGATTTGGACAAGGTCACTTCTATGATGGGCTTAGCACAGGCCAAGGCACAGGGGATGTAGGTAATAGTGAGAAGTGGAGATCAGAGGGAGGAGGGAAATTTACTTTTTCAAAGTATACTCTTTTGTATTTGCCAATGTGCTTCTGTGCCAAGTCGCTTCACTTCAGTTGTGTCTGACTCTTTGTCACCCAGTGGACTGTGGCCCACCAAGCTGCTCTCGCCCATGGGATTCTCCAGGCAAGAATACTGGGGTGGGTTGCCATTCCCTCCTCTGGCGGATCTTCCCAAACCAGGGATGGAACCCACCTCGCTTATGTCTCCTGCATTGGCAGGTGGGTTCTTTACCACTAGCGCCACCTGGGAAGCCCATTTGCCAGTATGCTGCTGCTGCTAAGTCGCTTCAGTCGTGTCCGACTCTGTGCGACCCCAGAGACAGCAGCCCAGCAGGCTCTCCCATCCCTGGGATTCCCCAGGCAAGAACACTGGAGTGGGTTGCCATTTCCTTCTCCAATGCATGAAAGTGAAAAGTGAAAGTGAAGTCGTTCAGTTGTGTCTGACTCTTAGCGACCCCATGGACTGCAGCCTACCAGGCTCCTCCATCCATGGGATTTTCCAGGCAAGAGTACTGGAGTGGGGTGCCATTTGCCAGTAAATGTTCCCTCAATTTTTTAAAACACCTTTTTTAAAACAAGTTTAAAAATGACCCTCTTTGGACTAACTTTGAAACTTACCGGGGCCTCCTCTACCCACACCTGCCCTTCCTCCTCTTGGGCCTCATGTCAAGGATGACCCCACCATCCCAGTCTCACCTGAGCAGAGACGTGGGCCTCATCTCGGGCGCCTCTTTGCCATCACAGTCTCTCAGCCACCAAGTCTGGCCCTTCTTGCCGTCTCACTGTCTTTCAAATCTGCTCTTTCCCCTCCTCTCACTCCTCCCTAGGTCCAGGCCCCTCCTCTCCCCCTCCTTTCCTCAGTCTACCTCCAGGAAGCAGTCAGAAAGGTCTTCAAACCTGCCTGGGTCCTTCCCCTCCTCAGAACCTGCCGTGGCTTTCCCAGTGGCCCTGGGGGAAATAGTCCAGGCTCCTCACCTGGCCCATGGGGCCCAGGGTTGTCTAGCCCTTGCTCACTTTTCTAGCCTAATTCTTCCATCCAGCTGCACGATTCTTCTTGCCTTAAAGGATCCTCCAGCCCAGTCGTTTGCCTGCTGGTTGACGTCCTATCCAGACAACATAATCATCAAGGCACCTGCCTAGAGCTCAGTGTCTACTACGGACAGGCACAGCACTTGAGGGTACCTTCCATCCGCAGCCGGAGGGTTCTGCTTGAATTTACATTGAGACATCATTCTACAGGACAGTTTCTGTTCTGTGGTATTTCAAAGACTAGAAAGATGCAGGCACTGAACCTCAGGTGAGCGTGGTATAAAATCTTTGAGGCTGATTCTGAGGGTAGGCACTGAAAGAGTCACAGGATATCAGAATAGGAAGGTGCCCCTCAAGGATCCAAGTGCAAAGTGGAGGCCCAGGCCCAGCGGGAGCAGGGTTCTCGGCTCTTCCCACTGCATGGGGCTATCCTGTCCCACACTTGCAAGGAAGGGAAGAATCATAGTTGAATTGGATTTGATGAGCCAAACAGTGGGGCGCTGGGCAGAGCCCTGACTTGGTGACACAGAGACCCCACCTGTGGTGACAGCAGACCTGCCTCTGTCCCCAGTCTGAGCCCCAAACCTGGCCCAGGCTTGAATCCCTGATCCTTGGCATAGTATGAGCCCTGAACCTGGCTAAGACCCAGAACTAAGCCTATCGGATCCACTACAGAAACTAGCCAAGAAGTCAGAGCCTCACTCCAGCCCTCTGCCTGGCTGGTCCAGCGTGAATTCCTGTGACCTCTGCATAGAGGTTCCTGTGAATTCCTGTGACCTCCCCATAGAAGCGGAACTGAGGGCTGGGGGTGGGGGGAGACGGGGCGCGAGGTGGGCTTCAGAAAGGCGAGAGAATAGGGACAGGGCTTCTTCGGGAAGGGTGGGCTGAGGGATGGAGACGAATGTCAGCGGGGGACTTGGGGAAGGGCGGCAGGGTTAAGAATAAGGCTAGGATACGGAAGGGGAAGCTGGATAACGGTCGGGGTGAAGAACAGAGGGGAAACTGAGGCGTGGGGGACCGGGAGACAGGGAACTGCGGGGAATGGAGGGGCTAGGGGCACTGATTCGAGGCTGGTGACAGTTCGGGAGATGCGGGTTGGGGTCGCAGTTGGGGGCAGCGCGGGGACGGCGGGGGCCGGTCGTCCGGCCGCAGCTACGCGGAGAGGCCCAGCTGAGCCCGGCCCCACTCCCCTCGCCCCCCCCCCCCCGCTGCCTCCCCCTTCCGCTCCCCGGAAGCGCTGAGTCGTCCTGCCTTATCTGGGGGCCGCTATTTCGGGCTCCGCTCGGAGCGCGGGGACTATTTTTAGCGGCGCTCGGGTAAAAATGGACGCCGCGCCGCGCGAGTTCCCGAGGCCGCGCACGCTCCCTCGCGAGAACTGGGGGCCGCGCGCCTGAGTCACCGCCCGCCCCCCTGCGAGGAGCGCGGACACCCGCCCATCCGCACAAACTCTTGGATTCCTGAGCGCTTGGAAGCCGGCGCGGCTCAGAATATTCCAGGACCGTCGGGAAGCATCCACCGGGGCTCGAGCGGTTGAGGGCCGCGCCCCCTGGTGGCCCCTGCGGGGATCGCAGGCAGGGGCCGGGCCGGGAGTTCACACACCCCCAGAAACCACCCACGGCCGGCCACACACCGATTTTATAAATGAGGAAACTTGAGGCCGGGACAGGAACTGGGTTAGGGGCCTCGCATCATGAATTGCAAGGTATTGCTCGTTCAGTTTCACCTCCAGCACTTCCCTTCATGAAGAACTTACTACCTATCAGAAACATATGAGGCACCCTATGTTTTTATAAACAGCATTTAGCTAGTCACTGGACAAGTACTTATCAAGGGCTTAATGTGTACCAGGGAACGTGCTAGCTGATGAGGACACAGCAGTGAACAAGACAGACCTCAAATATCCTTGGTGTTGTGGGGCTGACATTCTAATGGGGGAGACTGAAAATAAAAGATGATTTGGGACATCCATGGTGGTCCAGTGGTTAAGACTGTCCTTCCACTTCAGACGCATGGGTTCGATTGCTGGTTGGGGAACTTAAGATTTTACAGGACATATGGTATGCCCCTCCCCCCAAAAAAAAACCATAAGATGACTTCAGATTGTGGTAAGCACTGTTAAGAAAATAAAATGGGAGGATCTATTATAATTAGAGGAATGCTTTGGTTAAAGTGGGCTTCCCAGATGGCTCAGAGATAAAAGAATCCTCCTGCTGATGCAAGAGGAGCAGGAGACTTGGGTTCCATCCTTGATTCACCTGGAGTAGGCAATGGCAACCCGCTTTCAGCGTTCTTGCCTGGAAAATTCCATGGACAGAGGAGTCTGGCTGGCTACAGTCCGTGGGGTTCTCAGAGTGGGACGGGACCGAGCACCCACACACTGAGAGTAATCCAGGGGAAGCCTTTTTCTAAGGAGGTGACACTCTAAAATGATCTGGTTTCATTCAGTCCCCTTACCCCATTTCATAGACTTGGAAACAGAAACCCCGAGAAGAATCACTTGGGGACTGAGCTTGTACAGTGTAGATTGCATGAGTTTTCACTCCATGATTGCTCAGCTTCAGTTTGGTTTCCTCCCGAGCCTGGGTGCTCATTACCTCCCAGCACATAGATGCCATTCATTATCAATAATAGTAATACTGATTACTGGTTTTTAAATAATAGCTACCTCTTATCCAGCACCTACTTTTTACTGAGCAGTCTACTAAATGTCTCACCTGTATTAATTCATATAATCCTCACCCTAACCTTCAGAGGTGAGGTCATAATCCCACACCCCATTAACAGAAGAGAAAATCTGTTTTCCCATCTCCCTTTGCTTCCAGCCACATGAGTATCTCTGGTTTTGCCAAATTTCTACTTGGTTTTTGGGAAACCACCCCTTTTTCAAGTTCAGTTCACCTGATTTTCTTGGGTCTCACCCCATCTCGGTTCCAGAGGATACCTGACCTAGGTCCAGCCAATCAAAGTATTCCAATTGGGCTGGACTTTGAGGACAGTGATTGGGTCAGAGGTGAGCATGTGGCCCATTTAAGACAATGAATGATGAACCCTTGAGCAGGAGCCCTTTCTTCCCTCTGGGGTGGCTAAGAGGATGAGATATGAGCCTCAAGCTGTTAGGGCTGTCTTTGCTACTTCAAGGAATGTCTTCCTAAGGAGAAAATCAGAGAAATAAAAAACCCAGATATGGGACAGTGACTTCATATCATCGTTTAAGCTCCTGGATCAAGCTGTGACTGAAGCTGGTTTTACCCCTTGACCTTTTGAAAGTGTGACCAATGCTTCCCTGAACCAGTCTGCATTTGAAACTGAGAGACTCCCAGTTAATTCACTGTCACTTTCTAACCACCCCCATAACCAGGAACTTTCTACCACATCTATAACTGTACCTCCTGAAGTACCCATTCATTACACACACACATGCACACACACACCCATGGAGGCATGGACTGCTTGTATACACCTGAGCCCATACACCTGAGCCCCCACCCCTCATCGGGCAGGCAGTCCTGTGGTGGCTCTGGGTCTGCTCATCTTCCTGTGCCCAGGTATAGATCAGAATGAGAACCCGACTCTGAGACTACTGTCCCGGGCAGGACCACTTTCCACTGTCATCACTGGCTGATGGTGGGTTTACCCTACTGCACCCTCGTTTCTCCCACTGTCGGGATTGCAGCCTTGTCTGAGCTCTGCCTGCCTCCAAGCCTCTGCTTCGCCATCTCTCCTGCACTCCAGACCCATGTATCTGGAAGCTTCTTGGATGCCTCCCCCAGTTGTCCCACAGAATTTGACCCTGACCTCAGTATCTTCCTCCTATGCCTCTGGTTCCTTCTCCCAGGCCCCCAGCTTCCGCTTAGTCCCACATAGACCCTGTCTCTTGGACCAAAGTCCTATTGACGCCTTCCTCCCCTTACTTCCCATAGCCCATCACTCATCTCCATTCTTCTTCTTCTTCTTTTCTTTTTTTTTTTTTGGCCACCCTGTACAGCTTGTAGGACCTTAGTTCCCCAGTCAAGGATCGAACCTGCGCCCCTTGCAATGGAAGCTGAGAATTCCTAACCACTGAACCGCCAGGGAATTCCTCTATTCTTTTTTTTTTTTTTTTAACTGCACTGGGTCTTCATTGCTGTGCTCGGGCTTTCTGAAGTTGCAGCAACGTCTTTAGTTTCCGTGCAGGGCTTCGCATTGTGGTGGCTCCTCTTGTTGCAGAGCAGGGCTCTAGGGCGCACTGGCTTCAGTAGTTGCAGGCGCACAAGCCTCGGTGTCCTGCGGCACGTGGAATGTTTCCAGACCAGGGGTAACTGTGTCCCCTGCATTGGCAGGCAAACTCCTAACCGCTGGACCACCAGAGAACTCCTCCCTCCATTCTATCTTTTAAAGATTTTATATGCTCTCCTTCCTCCTCTTCCTTACTCTGACCCAGCTGCCTACTTGGCCCCCTTTCCCCACTTCTTCCTTTCCTGCCACGGATCTGCCCTCTCCCACCTGCAAGGATTTTGCTAAACCACAAGCCCGCTCCTTTCAGATCTCTCCCCTGCTCAGAGCCTGCTGTGGGTCCCCAGTGCTCTGGTCCTGTGATCTACAAGGCCTTCCGTGGTCTGCTGCTTTATTCAACTCCATCGCTTGCCCCCCACCCCTTCTCCTAACACTCTCCACTTCACCTTCAAACAACACTGCAGCAGCCTGCCTTTCTCCAGTGCCTCATGCATGCCTCCGGACTTAAACGTTCTGCTCTCTCTGCCCAAATACCTTTCCCATCCTTCTCCACCTAGTGAGTAGTGCTCCGTGCTTTGAGGTCCACCACAGCGATCCCCTCTGCTAAGAAACCTAACATGACTCCCTCTGACCTAAGCCAGCTCCCAGCCTCTCGAGAAACCTGGTGGCTGTTGTAGCTCATTCTCTGCCTGGTAGTGTGCTGGGCTCTTTGCGCACACGGCCTCTCTGACTTCCCCCAACACCCTTCAAGGGACAGGAACAAACACTTCCAGTTTCTGGATGAAGAAACTGGGGCTCATAGAAGGAGTCCCAGCCAGGGAGGGGACAGAGTCAGGATTTGAACTCGTGATCTCATGCAGCCTGGTTCATCCATGAGTATTTTATCTCTGTTTTGTTTGTTTCGAGGGTTTTTATTTTTGTTTGTTTTTCGCCCATGCCACCCAGCATGTGGGATCTTAGTTCCCTGATCAGGGATCAAACCTGCACCTCCTGTATTGGAAATGTGGAGTCTTAACCACTCTTCCACCAGGGAAGTCCCTTTATCTCCGTTTTGTAAGTTTTTATAATGTTTTTAGTAAGGTCACATGCGTGCGTGCTAAGTTACTGCAGTGGCGTTCAACACTTTGTGACCCTGTAGACTGACGCCCACCAGGCTTCTCTGTCCATGGAATTCTCCAGGCAAGAATACTATAGGGGGCTTCTATGCCCTCCTCCAAGGGATCTTCCCGACCCAGGGATTGAACTTGGGTCTGTTAGATCTCCTGCCTCGGCAGGCGGATTCTTTATTACTAGTGCCACCTGGAAAGCCCAATAAAGGCACGCGTGTATATAATTTATGAATAAAAAATGTACTCCAGACACCGAGTGGCTGCAAAGTACTACCTGGCACTGCGGTCTCTCTCGGCTAAGTAGCTTCTTCCCCTGGGTCTGGTGCAGAGAGGAATTTGAGAGCGTCCTTTAAGGCCATGTTTTTGATGTGAGCATTAGTCGCTCTGTTTGAATGTGCTTCTGACATGGATTGTTCCAGAACAATCACAAGAAATCCTGAGGCTCAGTGACCCCCGGAACAAGTGGCACCCCATCATCTGATGCCCTCCCAGATGGAGAGACAGCAAATCCCATGGACCAAAGCTGTCCACAAGAAATAGGACGTGAGCTTGAATGGCCTAGTAGCTCCCCTGCAAAAGCCAAAAGAAACAGGTGAAAATAATCTTGTTCCTGTATTTTATTTAACCAGATAGATGCAAAGTATTATTTCAACATGAACTTAATATCATCAGTCTCCTTTTCAAAAAGAAAATTATTTATTTTTGGCTGTGCTGGGTCTTTGTAGCTGCTCACGGGCTTTCTCTAGTCGTGGTGAGCAGGGGCGTCTCTCTGGTTGCAGTGCGCAGGCTCCTCACTGCGGTGGCCCCCTCGTTGCAGAGTGTGGGCTCTAGACTGCAGGTTGCACTAATGGTGCTCAGGCTTAGCTGCCCCAGGGCACGTGGAATCTCCCTGGACCAGGGATAGAACTTGTGTCTCCTGTATTGGCAGGCAGATTCTTAACCACTGGACCACCAGAGAAGGCCAGCAGTTTTCATAACGAGATAGTTTAAGTTCTTTTTTTTTTTTTATCACTCTTAAGTATATGAAATGTGATGTGGATTTTACACTCATGACATGTCTCATTTTGGACCAGCCATATGTCAAGTGCTCAAGAGCCACGTGTAGCCAAATGGCTGCCATATTAGACATCACAGCAGTAGCCAATCCCTGACCAGGGATCTGGGAGTATGGTTTCTTCAGAGTTCAGATTTAATGTGAGATGGTGTGCCTCCAGGTGACAGTAAGGCTTAACATCAAGAACCTAGACACTGAAGCCAGACTACAGGGTTCAAGCTCTGAAACTTCCAAACTGAAACTCTAGCCTCTCTGCATCTCAGTTTATTCCTCTATGAAAGGAGAATCGGCAAGACATCAGAGGGGGTTTTGTGAGGATTAAATGAATTAATAGATATTTAAACACTTAGAACAAGACTTGGCACATGTTAAGTGCTGTACAAGTGTTTGACTCTCATTATTATTTGGAATTTTGTGACAAAGAAAATCTCTCAACTCCACTTTAAGGGTTGAAGAATGAAAAAGACTCCCTTAAAGACTTCCCATCCTCATGGAAATGTCAGAGCATGGTGGACACACCCGACTTCTGACCATCGTGTGAAGGCCACCAGGACCACTCTGGGCTCTCAAGGGCACGTGCTTGGACATTCCCCGCCGGAACAGGGGCGTGCAATCACAAAGCTTTGGATACCTCCCAGCCCAAACTCTGCCACATGTTTTCCTGTTCTCATTTTTCTGTTTTAATCTGTGTAATGGGTTGAATGACGTGCCCCTCTCCAACCCACGATGAGTCCACCTGAGATCTGTGAATGGGAACTTATTTGGAAAAAGGGTCTTTGCAGATATAATTAAGGTTAGGATCTCGAGATGATGTCACTGTGGATTATCCAAGTGGTCCCTAAACCCAATGTCAAGTGTCTTTACAAAAGAAAAGCAGTGGTAGCGGGGAGGAGATTCCCTGGAGGTCCAGGGGTTGGGACTCACGCCTCCGCTGCAGGGGGCACAGGTTCAATTCCTGGTCAGGGAACTGAGATCCTGGATGCCGTGCAGCATGGTCAAAAATAAATAAACAAACAACAGATGTGCAAGATCTGTACACTGAAAGCTAATAAAACGTTGCTGAGAGAAACTAGGGAAGACCTACATAAATGGAGAAATAGATATTAAAAGAGAGAACGAGAGAGACCAGCAGAGGGAAGCTAGAGAGGATTAGAGATGTGGTCCTGTGAAAATGGAGGGAGAGATGAGACTGATTGAGTCACAAGCCCAGGAACACCTGGGGCGACCAGAAGCTGGAAGAGGCAGGAAAGGATCTTCCCCTAGAAAATTCAGAGGATGGTCTAATGGTGAAGAATTTGCCTGCCAATGCAGGGGACCTGGGATCAATCCCTAGTCCAGGAAAATTCCACATGCCTCGGAGTGACTAAGCCCGAGTGCCACAACTGCTGAGTCATGAATCGAGAGCCTGTGCTACCTGATGAGAAGCCCAAGCACCTCAACAAAGAGCTGCCCCCACTGGCCGGAACTAGAGAAAGTCGGAGCACAGCGACGGAAAAGCAGTGCCACCGAAAATAAATAGATAAAAGTAATAAGAAGAAAAGTTTAAAAAAAACAGAGGGAGTGTGACCCTCCTAATATTTTGATTTATAATAGGATTTCCGCTCTCCAGAACTGAGAGAGAATAAATTCTGTCGTTTTAAGCCAGCAAGTTTGTGGTAATTTGTTAGGCAGCCACAGGAAATGAATACAGTCTGTTTGGGGGCCTGTCCCCTTACACCCTGAAGACAGTTTCTGTGGCTTTCAAATGCTGTCTCAAAGGAGAAAACTGAGGCTCAAAAAGAAGGCAGGGTTGGAATCAGATCTCAGGTCCCCAGAACCTCATTCAAGATCCAGGGGCCACTGTGGAAACTCACAAGGTATTTTGCCTGTTTTTTTTTTTTTTTTTTTTTAAATCCAGAATGCCTATTGAACTTTCTTTTAAGGCAGTGGTTGAGAACACAAGCTCTCGCTGGAGTCCTGGTTTGTTTGCTTCTTTGCTGTGTGGCCTTGATCAAGAGACTAGCCTCTCTGTACCTCACTTTCTCCTTCTACAAAATAGGCATAACAAGATAAGTCATCTCAGGGACTTTCCTAGCGGTCCGTTGGTTATGAAGCTGCTTTCCAAATGCAGGGGATGCAGGTTTGATCTCTGGTCGGGGAACTAAGATCCCACATACCACAGGGCAACTAAGCCTGCACGTCGAAACTATCGAGCCCATGTTGCTCTAGGGCCGGCATCCCACAGTTAAGACCTGATACAGTAAAAAAAAAAAAAAAAAAAAAGTCTTCTCAGAAGGCTGCGCTGTGGAGTACATGAGGATCAATCAACCTTGCCACTTGACATTGTCCTGAAAGTCTTTGCAAATGCTGTAGGACAAGAAAAATAAATGAGATATAAAGACGGGAAGGCAAGAGGGAATGCTACCATCGCAAAGAAAGACTAAGAGAATCAACAAACTATTTTAAACAGAGAATTAGGCCAGATTGCCTGGCCAACTGATAATATTCAGTAACATTAATCAGCTAGAAATTATAATAGAAACAAGATAAGCATGGACTCTAGGCGATGGGGCTTCAATAGTTGCAGCACGTGGGTTCAGTAGTTGCGGCTCGAGGGCTCTAAAGCACAGTTCAGTAGTTGTGGCATGGGGACTTAGTTGCTTCTTGGCATGTGGGATCTTCCTGGACCAGGGATCAGACTGGTGTCCCTTGCATTGCAAGGTGGATTCTTAACCACTGGACCACCAGGGAAGCCCCCAGGCATTTCTTTTGACTTCCCATCACCCTTATCTAGACTACTATCTGATCTTCCCTGGACAACTGAGATCACTTCGCTACCGGGCTTCGGGCTTCCATCCTTGGCCATTCTCCACTCAGAATAAAATCCAAAATTCTTACCATGGCCTTTGCAGTCTTACATAGTCTGGTCCCTTGACTGCCTTCTCTTCTTTCTTGCCATTCTCCTCCTCACTACATGTGTTTCATCTTTGTAGGCTTAGCAACTTCCTACCACAGGGGCTTTGCATGAACTGTCCCCACTGCCTTGAAAGCTCTCCTCCCTTCACCTGGTGGATTGCCAGTCATCCTGTAGGTATCTTTAATGTTTCTTTGATGGAAAAAAACTCTCCCACCCTCCCACCCTCCCACTCCCATTTAAAATGATGTTTCATACTCTTGTCCTTCATATAACACTTAGGTATTAGGTCAGGGATTCTTAAACTTTTGGTCTCAAGATTGCTTACGCTCTTAAAAAGTAATGAGGACTGGACTTCCCCAGCGGCACAGTGGATACGTCCACCTGCCAGTGCAGAGGACATATGCTTGATCCCTGGTCCTGGAAGATTCCACATGCCAAGGAGCAACTAAGCCCGCGAGTCTCAACTGCTGAGCCCAAGTGCTGTAGCTACTGAAGCCCGAGCTCCTACAGCCTGAGCTCTATGACAGAAGAAGCCACTACGATGGGGAAACCCTCGCAACACAGTGAGGAGTGGACCCCGTTCACTGAAACTAGAGAAAATCTGGGCGTAGCAACGAAGACTCAGCGCAGCAAAAACGAAAAATGAATGCATAAAAAGTAATGAGGACTCCAAAGAACTTCTGCTGATGTGGATTCTATCTATCCGTATTTACTATATTAGAAATCAAAGCTGAGATATTTAAAGATTATTTATTGGTTCATTTAAAAAATTTCAAAAAAATCAGGTTAAGATAAATCCTATATTTTAAATTTAAAACCACCATATTTGGGGGAATTCCCTGATAGTCCAGTGGTTAGGACTCTGAGTTTCCACTGCAAGGGGCACGGGTTCCATCCTGGTCAGGGAACTATGACCCCACAGACCTTGAGGCATGGCAAAAAAATAAAATAAAATAAAAGCCAACCAACAAACAAAACCAACTGTACTTGAAAGAAAGAGAACATTTAGTAAGAAGAGGGGCAGTGTTTTACAGATTACTTTAATGTCTGGCTAGACAGAAGATAGCTAGGTCTTCACCTTGGCTTCTGTGCCAGTGTGTTGAGATATTTTGCAGGTGGCACTGAACATTTGAGAGAGAAAGTGAAAAAGTCAGTTAAGTATCAGCACTATGATAATCATTTTGACCCCAGGGACCTCAAGAAAGTGCTGGGGAACCCCCGAAGTTTCTGTGGACTGCACTTTGAGAATCACCCCTTACCTTTCAGTCCAATAGGAACTAAACACAGTGTCCTGGGAACTGGACATCTCTGGGGCCAGGGTACCTGGTTCAGGAGACAGTTCTGAGGACATGTAAGGTATTCTTTGAGCCTCAGTTTCTTCATCTCTAACATGGGGTTGGACTTCCCAGATGGCTCAGTGGTAAAGCATCTGTCTGCTAATACAGGAGTCGCAGGTTCGATCCCTGGGTTGAGAAGATCCCCTGGAGAAGGAAATAGCAACCCGCTCCTGTATTCTTGCCTGGGAAATCCTGTGTACAGGAGAGCCCGGTAGGCTACAGTCCCTGGGGTCACAAAGAGTCGGACACGACTGAGTGACTAAACAAAAAAGACAACATCATGAGGTTGGCGATGATGAAAATAATAAAAATACCTCCCTCCTAAGGTTGTAGTGAGACCCATAGGAGATAACTGCCCAACTCACACCTGGCATGTAGCATACAACCAACATTTGCTGTGATAGTTTGGGAAACGTCATTTTATTTTATTACCAACAGTTTTTATTCATGCAGTTAATTTCTCCAGAGGTCTATCTTATGTTGGGAAAATGGTGATGACTGAGAAGCGCCTGGCCCTACCCTCATGGGGCTCCTAGGCCAGTGGGTCAGAGTTTTAATTTGTGAGGGATTGCGCTTAGCACCAGGTCTCTGAGGAGCATGAATTCGTAAGACTGGGGAGGCAGGGAAAGGCATTCTAGGGAGTGGTAACAGCATGCAAGGAACCATGGCAAGCGGAGAGGGGGACAGCTGTGACCCAGGGGTTTGACTCGGTTGTGTCCATGTTTCTGTCCCCAAGACGCCTCAGTCCTGTTGCTGGTGATAAATACGTGTGTATATCTGGTTCATCTCCCCTCCTTCCCAACCCCTCTTCTTGTATAAAGTTAGTTCCTTGATTCTGGGCTCTTTGAGGGAAGTCCCACCTCTGATCTAACCTCAGTCTCTCGTGCTGCAGATCTTCATTTTTGCTGCGTATCCAACAGTGCCTCGTGGAAACCTGGGACGTCCCAGCAGAAGAGGTGCCCGGGATGGCGCGGGGTCGAGTCCAGCGTCTCCACTGTCCTCCATCCGGGGGCCGCCGCTCCGGGCCGGGTGAGTCAGCCCCCGGCGGCTCCCGCGTCATCCCGGCCGCTCGGCTCCGCGCTATTTCGGGTTCCGGGCTCTATAAATAGAGGCTAGCGGAGCTGAGCCGCTCCCCCTCCGCTCGGGCCCCCCTGCGTCCCCGGCCCCGCCGCGATAGCCGGGCCGCACGTCACCGCGGCTAAGTTTAGAGGAGGGTGGGGACGCTGGCCGGGTCACTGCGCCCCTCGGCCGCGCCCTCGCTTTCAGAGCCTTCGGTCCGGCGGCAGTCGGCCCCCCGCCCAGAGTCTCTTGGGTGGAATTAGGAGCGGGGTATCCCTATGTTCACCATTCTCACCATAGTCCTTTGGAGGTTCAGAGGAAAGTCGAAGTTGGGGTTAGGTTTGGGAATGGGACAAGGTCTGGACTCCGAGGAGTTACCCGGGAACTTCGGTTGGGGCTGGACTTTGAACTTGAAGTATTTGGAAGAAGGATGGGGAAATGAGTACAGTACGGACAGGTGTTAGACTCGAACTCGCAAACTCTGGGAGCTGGAAACATTCGAATTCAGGATCCGAAAGTTCAACTTGGGAACTGAAAGTAGGAATCCAACTTGGAAATATACTGTAGAAGTGAGAGCAACTTTCTCCCGCTCAACTGATCGAATAGGCTCAGAGTTAACCTGAGCCGCGCTCCGCGGAGCCTTTGTTGCACTTCAGCGAGAGAGAGACGGGTCGGGAGATGGCAAGGGACAGCCCGCCGCCTTCGCTGGGCGTCTTGCCTGAGGGTGGGTACCTGTTCCAGCGCCCCTACAGCTCAAATCCTCTTGTGGGATGCCATCGCCCCCTGGCGGAAAAGACACGAGTTGCAGGTTTCTTTGGTAATTTCCATTCTCCTTCGGGAGAAACCGAGTCCCGCCCAGGCTGGCTTCCTTCTAGGAACCCTCTCTGTGCTTGGATTTAGAGACAAAATTTCATAGGCCATCTCCGTGTCACTGGGGCTTCAGCTCCTTCATCTGTTAAATAAATTATCGATACCTACATGCATGCTCAGTCGCTAAGTCGTGTCCGACTCTTTGCGACCCCCGTGGACTGCAGCCCGCCAGACTCCTCCGTCCAAGGGATTTCCCAGGCAAGAATACTGGAGTGAGGTGCCGTTTACTCCTCCAGAAGATCTTCCTCTCCAAGGGACCTTCCCGACTCAGGGATGGAATCCCTGTCTGCTGCCGTTCCTGCACTGGCAAGCGAATTCTTTAACACTAGTCCCTAAGAGGAAGGTGATTGTGAGGATTTAGCTCATAGTATGCGCTCAATCTACTTTGATAGTTAGCTCGTTGATGGTAATATATACATATTTTAAAATTTATAAAGTCCCTTTTCCTGAGACTGTGTGGTCTCCTCCATCATCTATTTCACATCACTTTTTCTTTTTTAATCATCTCCAGAGCTTAAATGACTGTCTGGAACTCTTTTACTTGTGTTTTTTCCCTACCGTCTGACTCCCATGAAACCATCCGCGCCACAGTACAGGGACCTGGTCTGATTTGCTGTCAGCTGTATCTCCAGTTGAGCTTCCCAGGTGGCGCTAGTGATAAAGAGCCTGCCTGTCAACGCAGGAAACATAGGAGACAACGGGTTCGATCCCTGGGTAGGGAAGATCCCCTGAAGGAGAGCATGGCAACCCACTCCAGTATTCTTGCCTGGAGAATCCATGGACAGAAGAGCCTGGTGGGCTAGGGTCCATAGGATCTCAAAAAGTCGGACCTGACTGAAGCGACTTAGCACGCACACACGCGCATATCCCCAGGGTCTGTCACACAGTAGATGCTTAGCATGTAGTTAGTCAAGGACTGAGTGAACCAGGCAGCTCAAGGCGTGTCTCTGTGGTCTTACTGAATTCCCACAACCTCAGCTGTTACAGATGTGGAAGCAGCGGCTCCAGTAGTCAAGTCGCTTGCTGGAGGACCCTGTTTCAGTTCTTTGTTCATTCAAACACTATGTGGTTCCGTAGTCCCTTCTGGTTTCTGGGCACTTTGATACAGTAGGGGTCACAACAGCTTCAGCCCCTGCTTGCCCAGGATGTGGTCAAGGATTATATTATTTTTATGGCAGACCTGAATATTGCATATACTTAGTGCCAAATACGGATGTAGGCACTTTCCACATACCTCATTTCCTCTTCCTAATAGTTCTGCTATTGTTACTCTCATTTTAGAGGTGAGCAAACTGACCTACATGGAGAAACTGAGTTGCTGGCACTAGGTCACACTGCTAGTAAAGAATCCTGGGGAAAATTATGCTCAGAGCTTGCTTATGACGAAAGATTTATCATCAGCGACCCAGATAGAGGACCCGTATCTCCTTATTTTTTATTCTATTTATTTATTTTTGGCTGCACTGGGTCTTCCTTGCTGCCCGCGGGCTTTTCTCTAGTTGCCAGCAGTGGGGGCTATTTTTCGTTGCAGCATGGGCTTCTCACTGCGGTGGCCTCTCTTGTTGTGGAGCACGAGCTCTAGGCGTGTGGGCTCAGTAGTTGTGGTGAATGGGCTTTGTTGCCTTGTTCTCGGCATGTGGCATTTTCCTAGACCTGGGATCCAACCCTCGTCCCCTGCATTGGCAGGCAGATTCTTAAAAACTGGACCACCAGGGAAGTCTGGACCAGTATTTTCTAACTGCAAGAAAGATAACTAAGAACCCAGAATTTGAGACCCATTTGGTCTTCTTTTTGGTGAGCCATGCAACATGTGGAAGCGTAGTTCCCCAACCAGGAATTGAACCCATGCCCCCTGCGTTGGGAGCTCGGAGTCTTAACCATCAGGGAAGTTCCCCTAGAATTTGAGGTTCCTTTTGTGAGGGTCAAATAAAGACATTTTCGGATGAACAAGACTCAGAAATTGCCTATCTAGAATGTTCTCTGAAAAAGTTAGAAGAGAATATACTCTAGCAAGAAGCAAATTAATTCAGAAGGAAGAAGTTTATAAAAAGTAACAGAAAATTGTTAAGGGTTGAATGGTGGCCCCAAAAAGATACGTTGAGTCCTAACCTCCATTACTTCAGAATGTGACTTTATTTGGAAATAAAATAATAATAAAATCTTCCTGGGCCGGGAAGATCTGCTGGAGAAGGGATAGGCTACCCACTTCAGTGTTTGTGGATTTCCCTTGTGGCTCAACTGGTAAAGAATCCGCCTGCAGTGGGGGAGACCTGTTTTTGATCCCTCGGTTGGGAAGATGCCCTGGAGAAGGGAAAGGCTACCCATTCCAGTATTATGGCATAGAGAATTCCATGGACTAAACAATCCATGGGGTCACAAAGAGCTGGACACTACTGAGCTACTTTCACTTTCAAGGTCTTTACAGAGACAAGTTAAAATGGGGTCACTGGTGCACGTGTGCTCAGCCACTCTTTGCAACCCCATGGAATGTAACTCACCAGAACCCTCTGTCCATGGGATTTCCTAGGCAAGAATACTGAAGTGGGCTGCCATTTCCTTCTCCAGGAGATCTTCCCAGATTGGGGATGGAACCTGTGTCTCCCGCAATGACAGGCAGATTCTATACCACTGAACCACCAGGGAAGCCCAGGAAATTATGCGTCAATTATAGAAATAAAAATTAATTAGAAAAAATATTTTACAGTAGGCTCCTAACAAAAGGTGAAATCATTGGAGAGAGAGAGACAATATGTTCATGGATATCAAAAAAGATGTCAATCTTCTTGTCATTAATTCATCAGTCCAATGCAATTCCCATTCCAATCTCAGTAGGAGTTTTCAGGGAACTAGCTAGAAAAGCAGCTACTAAAGTCCATCTAAAAGAGAAAATGGACAGGAACGGTAAAGACAGATTTGAAACTGAACAGAGGTGGAAGACTACCCTCATATGATATCAAAACATATCTAAATAAACAATTTGGCATGGAGGCAAGAAGCAGATATAGAGATCAATGAAATATAATAGAAATGTCAGAGATCGACCTGTGGATATATGGGAATTTGACAGATGACAACAGTGGAATATAAAAAACCAGGGAAAAGGACTGACTTTCTCTCTCTCTTTTTTTTTGGCGGGAGGGGGGGGGGGTTGCTGCTTGGCAGTGAGGCTTGTGGTATCTTAATTTTCTGACCTGGGAAGGAACTCAATCCCAGCAATGAAAGCGCTGATTCCTAACCTCTGCTGCTGCTGCTGCTAAGTTGCGTCAGTCGTGTCCGACTCTGTGCGACCCCATAGACGGAAGCCCACCAGGCTCCTCTGTCCCTGGGATTCTCCAGGCAAGAACACTGGAGTGGGTTGCCATTTCCTTCTCCAACTCATGAAAGTGAAAAGTGAAAGTGAAGTCGCTCAGTCCTGTCCGATTCTTAGCGACGCCATGGACTGTAGCCTACCAGGCTCCTCCACCCATGGGATTTCCCAGGCAAGAGTACTGGAGTGGGGTGCCATTGCCTTCTCTGTCTAATCTCTTCACCGCCAGGGAATTCCCAGAGCTGCCTTTTCAAATAAATGGTGTTGGGGACTTCCCTGATGGTTCAGTGGCTAAGACTCCACATTCCCAATGTAGGGGACCCTGGATGGGGAACTAGATCTCACATACCTCAATGAAGATAGAAGATCCTGAGTTATGCAACTAAGACCCAGCACAGTGAAATAAATTTAAAATAATAATAATAAAATAAATGGTACTGGGACAACTGCCTATATCCATCATAAATCCCTACTTTAACACGTGTTCAAAAATAAGTCTCATGTGGACTCAACACAGAAAGAAAATCAAAACTAGGAAAGTGTTAAAAAAATGATAGCCTATATTTATGACCTCGGGGCATGCATGCCTCCATGGCAAGTCACTTCGATCGTGTCCGACTCTTTGCAGCCCTATGGACTGTAGCCCTGTGGACTGTGGCTCCTCTGTCCATGGGATTCTCTAGGCAAGAAAACGGGAGTGGGTTGCCATGCCCTCCTCCAGGGGCTCTTCCCGACCCAGGGATTGAACCCACGTCTCTTATGTCTCCTGCATTGGTAGGTGGGTTCTTTTCCACTAGCATCACCTGGGAAGCCCCCTTGGGTATGGCAAGCCTCTTAAACATACCAAAAGTCAGGATAGACTAGATTGATAAATAGGTGCACATAAACTAAGAATTTCTGTGTGAGGAACATAAATAGATAAAATATAAAGTGCAAATTGGGAGGAAATGTTTGGAATATATGTAACTGACTAACAGGATTGGAATTCATAAAGCACTCCTGCAAATTAATAGTAATAAAAAAAGCATACAACCCCATTTTTAAAATGGGCAAAGGATATGAGCAACCAAGTCACAGAAAACAAAATATTTAAGGGCAATAAACTCACGAAAAAATGTTCTCTCTTCTTAGTAATCAGAGAGTTACAAGTTGGAACAGTGTGATACGATCTTTCAGGAAATGACTAATACTAACTCATCAACCAGGTCCCTGCTCAGATGTCCCTTCCTCTAGGAAGCTCTTCCTGGCCCTCGGGCTGGATTAGGTGTCCCTGTCCCCACCCTGCTCCCTGCCCACTCTGGGTCGCCCCTGTTGGGGAACCGGTCTGTCTCTCCAAATGCGTTATGAGCTCCAGCAGAGCAGAGCGGGGCTGTCGTTATCCTTGGTTACCACTGTGTCACTAGCAGTGCCTCGCACAGAGCTAGGAACAGAGGAGGCGCTCTGGGATCATATGTGGAATTAAAGGATGAGTGAACGGGGAAACTGAAGCCAAGTCAATGACAGAACTGGGATTCAAACCCAAGTCTGTACAGAGAGAAGGAACCTAGTTTGATATGCTGCCATCTCTTCTCCTTTAAGCCTTGCCCGGAGCCCGGGCACACTAGAGGCGTTCAATAAGGGCACTGAAATCAAACGGCTTGGCAACCCAAGACGCTCAGGGCGAGAGGGCGACAGCTCTCTCCAACCCCAACCTCAGGACCATAGAGAGCTGCAGTCCTCCAGGACCATAGAGAGCTGCGCCAGGACCGCCCCTCTTCTCTACTCTTTTGGGGAACGTCGGGAGCGGGCTACAGGGCTAGAGAGGCCGGAAGTGCGGCGAGCCAGGGGCCGCGCTGGCCGCGCGGGCGGTGGGAAGCCTCTATCTCCCTCCGGTCTTTTCCTCCCGGCCCGGGGGCAAGGAGGTGGGTCCTCGGGGAGCTAAGAAAGCCGGGCTAGGGCGAGAGGGGTCGGGGGTGGAGACTGCCGGCGGCGATTGGCAGCTGCCAGTCAATCGGTACAGCGTCTAAAAGATTGAGGAGGTGGAGCGAGGGGGAGGCATCCAGGTGCGAGCCCTGGGGGCGGGGCGGACGGATGGTTGGGGATAGTGGTCGGGCCTGGCGGAAGGAAGGTGGGGAACTGTGAGGGCGGAAGAAAAGAAGGTTGGGGCCCTGGAGGGCGTGGCGAATGGAGAGTGTGGACCGGTAAGGGGCGGGGCAAGGCGGAGGGGGTGGCTGGCTGGGGCGGGGCCTTATAGAACCTGGCTCCCTCCCTGGGTGTCGAGCTGGATGCTATCGAGCCCCGGAATTTTATTTTGCGGTTGGGGGCGCGGGGGGCGGGGGGCGGCGGGGGGCCGCGACTGTGACTGGAGGTGGCGGGGGGTGGTTCTTGCTGGGGAATGCCGATGTCTCATTGGCTCCCAACACCACGCCTTCGTTTTCAGGCCCCAGGAGGAGCTTGCGATGGACGAAGAGGGAGGACCCAAGCCCGCTGGCCCACCCACAAGGAAGAAATTCCTCATTCCTATGGACGAGGATGTGGTCCCTCCTCCTGGGGTAGGACTAGGAGATGAGGGAACCTCTGAGAGGCTTGGGGGCGTTGGTTAGGAGGAAGGGGCCTGTAGGACCCACGTGTGGGTTAGGAAATATTGGGTCACCTTGAGAAGGCAGTCCTTTGACCTACGCAGGTCTCAGTTTCCCTGTCTGTAAAATGTCATAGGAGGGCTAAGGCAGAGTTAGAAAACCGATACCAAGGGGACTAGTTCTGGAATGTTTCACGTGGTCAGCACCTGGGTTCTGCAAAAGCGTGAATTTATTGCTGAACTTTAAGAATTGGAAGGTTTTGCGATTTTGAAGTAAGTCTGCACATCTAACATCTTCTGGTAAATAAAGGATCTGGCAGCACTGAGTTCTCAGCCCCACAGGAACACAATTGGCTGGTGCTAAGTACTGGCTGCCGCCTGTGTGCTATGAAGAAAAAGAAAGTGAGCTAAGGATGTACAGTGTGATGGGAAGGGAGAGCTACTTTAGATAGAACAGTCAAGGGAGGGCTTCTTGGAGGAGATGACGCCTTTGCTGAGATGTAAAAGAGGTGAGGGAGCCAGCTCTGTGATATGGGGTGGAAGGAAACAGCCAGTGCAAAGGCCCTGAGGTGAGAGAAAACCTGATGGATTTTAGGGCAGCAAGAAGGCCAGTGAGGCTGGAGTAGAGAAAACCAAGGAGGAGGAGATAGAAAGTGAGATCTCTGAGGTGAGGGGGCAGGGACAGCTCTTTAAAAGTCTGGAGGGCTGTGGTGACAGCTTCGGCTTTTACTCTAAGGCAGGAGCCGTCTCGGGGCTCTGAGCAGAGGAGGGGCGTGGTATGACTCAGTGTGGGGAGCAGATGAGGGGGTTAGGGCCAGTGAGGGAACTGGTGAGGAGGTGACTGCAGTGGCCCGAGGGAGAGAAGATGGTGGCTGGGACCAGGGTGGCAGTGGCCGAGGAGGGGAAGAAGTGGCTGGATTCAGACTTCAGGCGCCCTCTCACATCCCTTCCCACAGGCCAAGCCTTTATTCAGATCCACACGGAGCCTGCCCACCGTGGAGACCTCACCCCCGCCAGGCCCTCAGACCTATGCTGAGTATGCCCTCTCTGGACCTCCAGGTGGGGCTGAAGCCACACGCCCGGTGGGGCCAGAACCCCTGGCAGGAGAGACCCCCAACCAGGCCCCCAAACCAGGAGCAAAATCCAATAGCATCATTGTGAGCCCCCGGCAGGTGAGGACGGGAATGGAGAAGTGGGACTTTGGACTTTCTGGTGGGGAATGCATTTTTAAGGAGGGCTTTCTGGTTGGCAAGGAAGGTCTGAGTTTCACCCGTTGTGCTCTCAACAGTGCCCTTCATCCATTCAGCTAGTGTGTGTGGGTTGAGGATGCCCCTTGTCCTAGTCCTTTTGGGCTGTTCTAACAAAAATACCGTAGACTCGTAGCTTAAAGAGTGAACATTTATTTCTCACAGTTCTGGAGTCTGGGAAGCCCAAGATCAGGGGGCTGGCAGGTTCCATGTCTAGTGAGGACCTGCTTCCTGGTTCATAGCCAGCTGTCTTCTCACTGTGTCCTCACAGCTTCAGAAGGGCCGAGGAGCTCCTGGAGTCTCTTTTATAGAAACGCTAATCCCATTCATGACACTTCCGCCTTCATGACCTTGTCACTTGCCTTTACCTCCTAATAAAGAATCTGCCTGCAATGCAGGAGCCGCAGGTTCGATCCCTGGCTTGGGAAGATCCCCTGGAGGAGGGCATGGCAATCCACTCTAGTATTCTTGCCTGGAGAATCCTATGGACAGAGGAGCCTGCAGGGCTACAGCTCTTGGGGTCGCACAGAGCTGGACACGACTGAAGTGGCGCAGCACACAGCATGAACTGTCACATTGGGGGTTGGAATTTTGCCCATGAATTTTGGGGAGACACAGACATTCAGTCCCTAATGCCCCAACTCTTTTTTAAAACTGATATTTATATACATATTTATTTGTCTGCACCAGGTCTTAGTTGCAGCGGGTGGGATCTGGCTCTCTGACCAGAAATTGAATCCAGGGCCCCTGCATTAGGAGCTCAGAATCTTAAACCCTGGATCACCAGGAAAGTCCTGCCCCAACTGTTCTGGTTGGAGGTGTGACTGTATTCATGCAGCTACATCTGCTGACCCCAGTTTTGTCCATTTATTCAAAAACTATTGAACACAGGCCCAAGTTTGAATCCCGCTCTGCCACACTGTAGCTGTGTCTTCCTGGGCAGGTGACTTAGCCCCTCTGAGCCACTCATAATCTTCACAGGTGGTTAGTTTACCTGATGCTGCCCTAGGCTCTCTGTCCTTGATGGGGCTGGCATTTTGGAGGGAGAGCAGCAGTACATGATGATAATAGTAAGATCCAAGAACATGAAACGATGCTCAAAATCGTGAGCCATCGGGGAAATACGAGCCAAAACCACAGTGAGATACCACTTCGTACCCACGGGGATGGCTCGAATCAAAAGCATAGACGATACCAAGGATGGGGAGGGTGTGGAGGACCTGGAATCCTCGTACACTGCTGGTGGGAATATGAAACGGTGCAGCCACTTTGGAAAACAGTCTGGCAGCTCCTCAAATGTGTAAACAGAGTTACCATATGGCCCAGCAATTCCGCCTCTAGGATATAGGTATATCCTAGGTATATACATTTGGGTTTTATATCCTAGGTATATACTGGGTATATACCTTTGAGTTTATATTTTACATTGTTTGTGAAAATGCTGCTGTGAACATTTAGGTACCAGTGTTTGTGTGGACATGTTTCCAGTTCTGTTGGGTATTTATCTAGGTGTAGATTGGCTGGGTCATGTGGCAACACTGTGCTTAGCTTTCTCAGGCACCCCCAAACTGTCTTCCAAAAGGCTGCACCACTTTACGGTCCCACCAGCCTTGGATGAAGGTTGCATTTCTGCCATATCCGCCCCACCTGTCATTGTTGGTCTTTTGGATTTTGGCCATTCTAGGAGGGTGTGAAGTGGACAGAACAATCCTTTAAAAATTAAAATCGGATCCTGCCTCTGCCTTACCCAAAGCCCTTCCATGACTCCTGGCATCTCAGATCAGGATGCTCCAGGGCTGCAGACCCTTCCCACACCAGCTTCTCTGACCACACACCACCACCCCGCTCCCCCGACAAGAGCAAATCCACACCCTCATTCGAGCCAAATTCCACTTCCCTTGGTGATTACATGTCCATCCTCCAGGTACTTTTTGGGAGGGCAATGTGCTCGGTCTCTGTTGCTGCACACAGGCTTTCTCTAGTTGTGGGAAGTGGGGGCTCTCTAGTTGTGATCTGTGGGCTTCTCATTGAGATGGCCTCTCTCGTTGCAGAGTGCAGGCTCTAGGGCGCATGGGCTTTAGTAGCTGCGGCCCGGGGGCTCGGTAGCTGTGGCTCCCAGGCTCTAGAGCGCAGGCTTGATCATTGTGGTCGTTGTGGCGCAGGCGCTTAGTTGCTCCTCTAGGCTCTGGGGAATCTTCCCAGACCAGGGATTGAACCCGCATCTCCTGCATTGGCAGGAAGATTCTTTACCACCGAGCTTCCAGGGAAGTCCCCCAAGATGCCTTTGTTTAACGTCTGTATCCCCCACAGGGGCCGGGATCTGTGTCCTCTTGGTCAGACTTAGACACAAAGCGGGTTCTCAGATACCTATAAATAGATCAGCGCTTGACTTGCTCAGAGTATTTCCATCTTGGGTAGAGTGTGAGGTAGAGAGTAGAGTGTGAGGGGGTGTTTAGAGGGAGGCGTCTGCTCAGCAGATGCCAGGGGTCTAACCCTATGGAGGGTCACAGACACCGTGAGGAGCTTCCTCCTGAGGGCAGTGGGGAGCCAGAGCAGGGCTTAGAGCAGGGAAAGGGCAGGTTTGTGCTTTAGGAAGAGCTGTCTGGCTCCTGTTTGGAGGGTAGCCAGGAGGGGCAGGGGACCAGGAAGAGCCGTGGCACTGGAAGGGGAGGCATTTCTGGGGGATGCTTAGAAGCTAGGTGTGCCACTTGGGGGAGGGGAGGGAGAGGGTAGCCCTGGGTCTCTGGATGGTGGGGTCATCCCTGAGTTGGGGCTGGGAGGGGTAGCAGGTATGGGGGCCAGTGAGGTAGACACCTGGGGACAGGTGTCCAGTGGGCCACAGGACACATAAACTGGGGCTGGGAGAGAAGACTGAGCCCGAGAGAGATCCAGGGACCCTTAGGTTAAGGCTGAGGGCTAGGGAAGGCTTCCCTGGTGGGTCAGTGGTAGAGAATCCACTTGCCAATGCAGGAGACGTGAGTTCCATCCCTGGCTCAGGAAGATCCCCGGAGAAGGAATTGGCCACCCACTCCAGTATTCTTGCCTGGGAAATCCACCAGAGAAGCCTGTCGGGCTATGACTGAAGCGACTAAAGAATAGGGCCCGGGAGGAGGGGCCTAGGTCAGAGCCCCAGCACCAAGAATATTCTGGGCTGAGGAGGGGTGGATCTGGGGAGAGGAGGAGAGCAGAGCTGGAGAAGCCCCCAGTGCAATGCAGGAGGAGGGTGGGGAGGGGCAGAGCAGAGGCAGGAGCAGAGGCGGGAGGAGGGCCCTGGGGTGGCGGTGGGTGCGGTGGTCCCAGGGCCCCCCTGCTAATGGCTTCATTCCTCCGTCTGCCCAGAGGGGCAACCCCGTGCTGAGGTTCGTGCGCAACGTGCCCTGGGAGTTTGGGGATGTGCTCCCCGACTACGTGCTGGGCCAGAGCACCTGTGCCCTCTTCCTCAGGTGAGCCCTGGGGCCGCCCGCCCTCCAGACGGCCTGAGAGGGGGGTGCTCTGGGTGTTCTGGGCTGTCGGGGGTGAGGGGGAGCCCCCGGGCACGGCCCTGTCACCTCTGGGCCTTGATGTGACCCCATGGAGGAGGCGGAGATCTTGGCCCTTAAATGCCCAGCACAAGAGCAGAGGTCCCAGGCCCAAGGGAGGAGAGGCTGGGGGCCAGAACTCCTGCCTCTGAGGGAGGCAGGGGCCTCATGCTGCAGACCCTCAGAACTGGAGCCAAGGTTTCGGTAAGCTTCACCAGTTAAACAGGTTTCCCCCCTCCACTCCTGGGGGCCCTTCTCCAGACAGAGCCAGACAGGGGAAGTGAAACTTCTTAAGTTCTGTCCTCCCTGTGGGGTATAGAGCTGGTGGCTGCTGGGCAGAGACGCCCCTTTGTTCCTGGGTGGCAAAGCTGTCCCACCTCTTCCTGCCAGCACCCTCAGAGGCCAAAGCAGGCAGTCCCGGGGGCGGGTAGGTGGGCCCTGCTTCCGCAGAGCAGCTGTGCAGCGCCCCACGACCCTAACCCCCGGGGAATGAGCACTCTCCAGGGTCTCTGTGCTCCACCTGAAACCCAGAGGTCTTCTCTTCCTTGGTGAAGAGTCTGGGGGTCCACCCTTCCAGGGAGCCAGAGTCACTGCCAGGCCCCGCTGCGCTCCCTTCTTGAAGGGTGACCTTGGGCAAGACACTTAACCTCTCTGAGCCTCAGAACCCGGCAAGCCTGTCTGCCTCAGTCTCCAAGCCCTCCAGCCAGAGGGAAGAAGGAGGGCTTCTGGGGTGTCTCAGCCCCTCCCAACCTCCCTCCCTCTCTCCTCACCTCCCAGCCTCCGCTACCACAACCTCCACCCAGACTACATCCACCAGCGGCTACAGAGCCTGGGAAAGAGCTATGCCCTGCGGGTCCTGCTCGTCCAGGTGGATGTGGTAAGCAGGGGTCACTCCTCTGGGCCTCAGTGTCCCCATCTGTGAAATGGGGAGCCTTGGGCCTCCTGGTTGCCACGTGGGTGTTGAGTCCTTTCCAAGGAGGAATGCAAGTCGGAACCTCAGTAGGGAGTTTCTTATCTGAGCTGCAACCTGTGTTGGCGAGGAGATGGGATAGTCAGATTACCCATCTCTCCTTCCGCACCACCCCGCCTTCATCCAGGCTCAGTCCTCTGCCACCTAAATACTTCTTGAACCCATTTCTTTCTCTCTGTCCTCACAGCCCCACCCTGATCCAGGCCCTTGCTTTTCCTGCCTGGGTTTCTGCCCCAGCCTCTTCTCATCTCTTGTCCTCCAGCTTTGCCCCTCTGCAAGCAGAAGGCTCTTCAAGCACACAGACCCGCGGTCCAAACCCCCTACAGCTCCTCAGTGCCCTGTGTGAAGCCCTGCATGACCCAATCCCTGCCCTACTCTCCCAGCTCATCTCTCAGCTTCCAGCGATCACCCTTGCATTTCATATCTTCCATCCCATAGCAGTGGATTTTATTTCTTCAAGCCCTCTCTCCCTTTCCTTCGTTTGCACACACTGTTCCCCTGTCTGAAATTCTCTTTTCTGCTGTCCTTTGTTACCCTCACTCCTCATCCTCCTTCAGGTCTCAGCTCAGATGTCCCCTCCTCCAGGAAGCCCCCCCTGATCCCCCCGGAACAACAGATGCTCCTCTGGCTTCTCCACCTCAGCCCTGGGCACTCTGGGTCATCACTGTCTAGGGATGGGTCTGTCCCCCGCATCAGACTGTGAGTCCCCAGAAGACAGCATCAGGGCTGGCCTGGTCACTGCTGGGTCCTGGGACTGCCCTGCCCGGGTCAGGCCCCCCATCGGAGAATAGGGAGTGTCAGTTGAGTGAAAGGCTCTTGGCTTCCTAAGGTGCTCAGCTTTTAAGACTCTTTACTTGCTTTCTCCCAGATCCCTCATTCTGGTTTTCTTCTCTCAGAAAGATCCTCAGAAGGCCCTCAAGGAGCTGGCTAAGATGTGCATCCTGGCCGACTGCACCCTGATCCTTGCCTGGAGGTGAGATGGAGGCTCCCCCTCAGGTCAGGCTCCATCCCGAGAGCTCTTCCCCCTTCTGCCCCCAGACCTTCCTTCTTCCTCCCAGGAATGTCCTGTGTGAGCGTGGTCCAGGCACTGCCTCTCTGGGCTTCAATTTCTTTTTAAAAATATTTTATTTATTATTTATATATTTTTGGCTATGCTGGGTCTTTGTTGCTGCACGCGGGCGCTCTCTACTTGCAGCGATGGAGCGAGCAGGGGCGGCTCGCTGGTTGTGGTGCGTGGGCCTCTCACTGCGGTGGCTTCTCTTGCTGTGGAGCTCGGGCTTTAGAGCTCATAGGCTCAGTAGTTGTGGCACACAGGCTTAGTTGCCCTGAGACACGTGGGATCTTCGTTCCCCGACCAGGTATCAAATCCGTGCCCCCTGCATTGGCAGGCAGATTCTTAACCACTGGACCACCAGGAGAGCCCCTGGGCTTCAATTTCTTTATCTATAAACCATGGTCTTAATATCTTTCTTACAGGGTTGTAGGCACAAAAGAAGGTGACGTAGATGAAATTCCCAGGACCATGCTAGGCACTTATGAGTTAGACATAAAACTTGGCTGAATAATTAATTCCCAGTCTAGGTTTATAAAGACCATTTTGATTGGTTCTCCACAGGAAAAAGAGATCCCTTCCTCACACCATAATCAGAACGAAGTCTTGATGATTATAGACATAAAAAGAAAAACTACAGTGTAATTATAAGAAATCATATATATATATGGCTTCTCTGGTAGCTCAGCTGGTAAAGAATCCACCTGCAATGCAGGAGACCCTGGTTTGATCCCTCGGTTGGGAAGATCCCCTGGAGAAGGGAACAGCTACCCACTCCAGTGCTCTGGCCTGGAGAATTCCATGGACTGTATATAGGTCATGCAGTCACAAAGAGTTAGACAACTGAGCGACTTTGACTTTCATATCTGTCTATCTATCTATCTATATATAATGTTCTTGTGCTGAGAAAGGTTTTCAAAGCAAGACTCAAAACCCAGAAGCCATAAAGAAAAAGTCTGGCTGATTTGAGAAAATTAAAATTTTAAATTGCTGGAGAGTAAGTGATACTCTGCCGCTGCTAAGTCGCTTCAGTCGTGTCTGACTCTGTGCGACCCCAGAGACGGCAGCCCACCAGGCTCCCCTGTCCCTGGGATTCTCCAGGCAAGAACACTGGAGTGGGCTGCCATTTCCTTCTCCAATGCATGAAAGTGAAAAGTGAAAGTGAAGTCGCTCAGTCGTGTCGGACTCTTTGCGACCCCATGGACTGCAGCCCACCAGGCTCCTCCATCCATGAGATTTTCCAGGCAAGAGCACTGGAGTGGGTGCCATTGCCTTCTCTGAGTGATACTCTAGACAAAGTTAAAAGACAAGTGACACACTAAGAGGAAATACTTGCTATGCATGACAAAAAGACTTAAGATCCCTAATTTACTTTTCTTTTTAAAGGAAACTTTATTTATGGATTTGTTTTTGGCAGTGCTGGGTCTTCGTTGCTGTTTGCAGACTTTGTCTAGTTGTGGCAAGTGGTGGCTTCTCGTTGCAGAGCGCAGGCTCCAGGGTGCTCCAGCTTCAGTAGTTGTGGCTCAAGGCCCTTCAGTAATTGCATTTCCTGGGCTCTAGAGTTCGGGCTCAGTAGTTGTGGCGCACGGGCTTAGTTGCTCTGAGGCATGTGAAATCTTCCTGGACCAGGGATCGAACCTGTGTACCCTGCGTTGGCAGACGGATTCTTATCCACTGCGCCACCAGGGAAGTCCTAAGATCCCTAATTTATATGTTTACATATAATGTTATATTTATACAGTTCAAAATATTTACATGTTTACATTCACAGGAATGTATTTAAACATGTATCATGTATTTATATATAGAAAGGACCTCCTACAAACCGGTAAGAAAAATAGCCCAGGAGCTCCCTGGTGGCCTAGTGGTGAGGGGATCCTGGGCTTTCACTGCAGTGGCCTGGGTTCAGTCCCTGGTTGAGGAACTGAAATCCTGCAAGCCATGCAGTGTTGCCCAAAAAAAAGCCCGAAGTCTAAAGCAGGGTGTCAAGAAGGCATGAAAAAACTGTCAGCCATACAGCTTGTCAGGAAATGTCAATTTTCAAAGAACAAGGTGTTATTTTTCACCCATTAATTTGGTGAAAACGTCAAGAAACGGGCACCTGCATGTTTGGTTAGCAGGAGACTTGACTGGGGATTAAAGCAGAAAATAGTCATACTCTTTAACGCACTTCTTCATCCTGTGAGTCTCCTCCACTCCTCAGGTTTAGCTCAGTTCTGACACTCTCTTAGAGATAAGCTTGGATCCCCCAGGTTAATAGCTCACAGAGCTACCCATCCCACACACGCTGCAGGCGCCAGTCGCAAGCCCAGGGAATCACCTGTGCTCTGAGCAGCGGCTGCAGGTCAAGACCTCCAATGACCCTTCCTCAGGTTTGATTATTTTGCTAGCACGGTTCTCAGGACTCAGGGAAACACTTATATTTACCAGTTCATTACAGGATACACTAAAGGATACAAACAGGTACACAGGGCAAGGTCTGCGAGGGTCCTGAGCACAGCAGCTCCTGTCCCCGGGAGCTGGGTCTGTGTCACCCTCCTGGTGTGGATGTGTTTGCCAGCCTGGAGCTCCCGAAATCCCAGGATTAGAGTTGAGATTCTATGGCGGCTTCTCACACAGGCATGGTCACTCATTAACTCCATTTCCAGCCCCTCTCCCCTTGAGGATTGAGGGTGGGGTGGGAAATTCCAAGCTTCTAATCCTGGCTTGGGCTTTCCAGTTATCAGCCCCCCATCTAGGAGCCACCCAGGGTCACCTCTGTGGAACAGAGGAAGCCCTTGGTGATCTTATCACTTGGGAATTTACAGGGGTTTGGAGCTCTGTGTCAGAAACAGGGACAGACACCAGTATATATTTTCTGTTAGCTCATGGAAGCCTTTTCAGACTGGCTTCTTTTAGGTTTCTCCATGTCTTTTTAAAAATTCCCTTGGCTACATGGGGTCTTAGTTGTGGCATGCAAGCCCTTTTAGTTGACGCATGGGGGATAATTAGCTCAGGATGCAAACTCTTAGTTGCATGTGAGCTCTAGTTCCCTGATCAGGGATTGAACCTGGGGCCCCTGCATTGGGAGCGCGGAGTCTTAGCCACTGGACCACCAGGGAAGTTCCCCTCCACGTCTTTTCACATCTTGGTAGTTCCTTTGCTATCACTTTACTACTCACTGTCTGAACCCACATTCTTTTTCTGCTGTGTAGCATGCTCCCTGTAGCCCCTTGTTGGTGGACACTTGGCTGACTCCAGGGTTTGGCTGTTACAGCAATACTCCCACTACTGCCCCCAACCCCAGGGATGGGCTTTGAGGCCAAAGGGTACATGTATTTGTCATTCTGTGTCCTCCCTAGGGCTGTGTCACCGCTATACTTTTTGACTGCTTAGAAAAATGTGCTTATGTATTAGTTATATATTAAAACAGAAGCAAGTATGAAAAACTGCTCTCTCTTTACTGTGGGAAGTAGCACAGTGGCGTATGGGGAGCCCGGCTGTGTGATCTTGGGCAAGTGACTCAACCCCACTGGTCTGTTTCCCCCCTCCATTGTCACGGATTGAAAATAACTGCCTTACAAGATCTCTCAAGAAGCTTCTGAAGATAAAGGGCTTTGGTCAGTGTCTGGAATGCGGCTAGGCCCCCACACGGGGAATATTTCCCATGTCTTTATATCCAAACTGGGGAATATTTTGGACCCATTAAGTCAGTGTGGTCGAGGGACTTGCCTAGTGCTTCAGTGGCTGAGACTCCGTGTTCCCAAGGCAGGGGGCCCAGGTCCGATCCCTGAGCTAGTCAGGGAACTATATACCACATCCTGCAACTGAAGATCCTACCCGCTGCAACCAAGACCTGGTGCAGACAAATAAAAGTCAGAAATAGGTTTTTAAAAGTAAGTGGGGTCGAGCTCTGTCTTCCGATGTGGAAGAATGTCCTCATTGTACTGGGGAAACAAAAGTGAAAGTGAGGAAGTGGAGACAGCCTGTCCTGAACAAGTGATTAAGAACAATAACAGTCCCCTCTGCGACTAGAGCAAAAGCAACAAAGCACACAGAAAGACACAGAATTTTAAAAAGGAGTATTCTTTTGAGAATATAAATCAGTGTTTAATCAACAAACATTGTCCTCTAGCTAGACTTTTTTTTTTTTTTTTTTTTCCCGTGGACTGTAGTTTACAAGGTTCCTCTGTCCATGAAATTGTCCAGGCAAGAGTACTGGAGTGGGTTGCCATTTCCTTCTCCAGGGTCTAGCTAGACTTTGAAGGCTAAGAAAATGCCTCAAGACAAACACTTGAGGAAAAAGGCCAGCTTTTTCCTGGTGTGAATAAACTTGGGTTCCTCTATTCTGCACACAGACAGACCCATTTAGTGATTTAGTTGGTTCAGCTACTTTTGAGACAGTTAATTACATGTCAGAAAAACCCAGTGCCTAATGGAAACATGAATGGTGACTGTGAGGTTAGTTGCAGCAGTCAGCTTCTAGAACTTTCCTTTTGAAGGTGTGCTACATATAAAACCTCCCTCCCAGAATAGCTAACATTTCTTAAATAGGCTTCTAAGCACCAGGCATGGCACTTAAGAGTGTGGACTTGTTTAACTGTCATTAGTATCCACCCCTCTTCCCTAGTGGCTCAGTTGGTAAAGAATATGCCTGCAATGCAGGAGACTGGGGTTCAATCTCTGGGTCGGGAAGATTCCCTGAAGGGTATGGCAACCCACTCCAGTATTCTTGCCTGGAGAATCCCATGGACACAGGAGCCTAGCGGGCTACAGTCCATAGGGTTGGAAAGAGTCGGACATGACTGAGCGACTAACACTTAGAACTTAGCATCCACCCCACTTGACAGGTGAGGCAACCAAGGCCCAGAGAGATAAAAATTGTTGGCCCAGGGTAACTCAGGTGGGAAGTGGGGCCTGAACCCCACTGGTCAGGCTCTCAAGCTATGGCCCTTAGCCACATGTCTTAGAAAAGACCTGTCAAGATGTGCCTGCCCAGCAGGGGTTACCGCCAGGGGACATTTAGGCAAGGTTAAGAACATTCATTTCTCTATATTAAAAGTTTGGAATTCTAGCATCAGCAAATGAAATTAATGTAAAACATGACCCTCCTGCCCTCTTCCCCTGACCCGAATGTCTCTCACCCCAGCCCCGAGGAGGCCGGACGGTACCTGGAGACTTACAAGGCCTACGAGCAGAAGCCGGCCGATCTCCTGATGGAGAAGCTGGAGCAGGACTTCGTTTCCCGGGTGAGGCACCTTCCCCTCCCTGCCTGGGCCTCCCCCTACCTCCTTCTGGGGGTCTGAGCTGCAATCCTGATCTCAAGTCACACCTCTCTCCCCTCAACCACACCCTCAGCTTCCAGTCACTTCTGCCCCAACAGCAGCTAGCAGGGTCTTCCTAAGCCTGCTTTCTTCAGCTCAAAACCCTTGGGTGGGGACTTCCCTGCTGGTCCAGTGGCTAAGCCTCCAAGCTCCAATGCAGGGGGCCTGGGTTTGATCCCTGGTCGGGGAACTAGATCCCACATGCCACAACTAAGAGTTTGAGAGCCACAACTAAACCTCCTGCGTGCCACAACTAACACTTGGCATAGCCAAATAAGTAAATATTAAACAAATAAGCAAACACCCAAACCCTCCCATGGTTCCCAGTGCCCCCACCACTCTCTCCAAGGTCCTGCCTGTTTGACCCAGCAGCCCCATCTACCCCCTACCTCCTCATTATGTCACTTCTGTGTCCATTCCTGTTCTTCTGTTGATTAGTTGCCTGATCTGGTCTTTCCCTTATCTCAGCTCCAATGTTTCCTTCTCCAGGAAGTCTTCCGGGATCCCCAGGTCAGGTCAAGTGCCTCCACTGGGCTCCCTCAGCCCTGCCCGTTTGGGTCACTGTGTCTGGAACTGATCTCCCTCTCACAGTGGACTAGGAGCTCCAGGAGGGCAGGGCTGGGGCTGTCTCGGACCTGCCGTGTCCCCAGCACCACCAAACACTCAGGGAGTACTCAGAGAATATTTGCTGAATGAACTGAATTGGGGCTCCAACGATAGGGTAATGGAGGATGCCCCCAGCCACCCTTGTGCAGGGTGTTATGAAAACCCCCATTTTTCGAAAATGTAGGCCCAGAGAAGTTAGTTCCCATGCCCAGGGTCTCACAGGAAGAAGGCAGTGGGGCCTGGTGTTGAACTCGGGTCCAACTTCAGAGCCTACAGTCTTCCCTGGGGCAGAACCAGCTCAAGATAAATGACTTTTATCTTCTCATCCCATGACCAGCACCCTCTCAGCTAGTTGGGGATCACTGAGATGACCTTTTAATCATCAAAACACGTAATCAAAAAACACACCCCCAAAGCATTCCTGAGCGCTTTCTGCATGCAGAGCAGTCTAGGGACACAGCAGTGGCCCAGTGCCGCCCTCAGAGGCTCAGTCTTGGTTTCCTTTCTTCTCCCACCTCTGCCCCCCTCTCCTTTCCCTCCAGGTGACTGAATGTCTGACCACCGTCAAGTCAGTCAACAAAACGGACAGTCAGACCCTCCTGACTACTTTTGGGGTGAGGAACAATTCCCGTGTGCCGACTGACATTTCTACCTGCTTTGCTTTTCGAGGAAGCTGCCCACCTATTTCCTTCTACCTCCTAGTGCCCCCTCCCCATCCTTCCTGCCTCCCCCACCCCCTGCAGGATCTCCCTGCCCTCCAGGAATATTGTACACCCATCGAGCAGCTGGGGGCAGGGGAGGTTTGGGGTTTACCTCCCCTGACCATTCGCTTCTACCTTCCTCAGTCTCTGGAACAGCTCATAGCTGCATCCCGGGAAGATCTGTCCTTGTGCCCAGGTCTGGGACCCCAGAAGGTAAGAGCCTGGGGAAATGGGCTTGAGGGGCTAAGGGCAGGAGGGAGCCCCAAAGAAATGGGACCGCAGATTCCAAAGTTCTGAGGTTTCAGAAGGCCCAGAGAGGGTGGGAACCAGCCCAACCTCACATAGCCAGTCTGGGATAGAATCTAGATCTGACCACTTCTCTGCTCGCCCCCACAATGTCCCCTCCAAGTGAGGAGAAAAAGAACCAGAAGCCCACTCCAATGTATCAAACAAATGGCTCATTTAATGACCAGTTCCTTTTCTTCCTCCCCGCCTCTCCAGGCCCGAAGGCTGTTTGATGTCTTCCACGAGCCCTTCTTGAAAGTGCCCCACTGACCCCAGATGCCAAGGAGGTCCTTGGTGTAATAATAAAGCACTTTTTTCTGGCGCAGGCTCTGGCTGGCGTGCTGGTGTAGTCAGTGGGAGGGGGCTCTCTGCTCTCGCTTTCTGATGGCCCAGGCGGCCACCTTCAGCTTGTTTGCGCTGCAGTCATCGGTTTCCCCGGTGGACGCTTACATGGGATCCTGCTGCGACTTCTTCTTCCGCTTCCTCTCCTGTCCCGTGGGAGCAGCCTGCCCAGACTCGGGATTCAGCGGGGGCTCTGGCATCGCCTCCTGGGGTGCTGTCTCGGGCACCTGGCTTTTCTGGCCCTGCTTTTTCCTCTTCTTAGTGGATGCTGGATCTGCCCTGGCCTCAGGCTGCCCCTCCTCTGGCAGCTCAGGCTCCATCATCTCGCCTTGGGGGTTAGTCATCTCAGTCCCGGGCTCAGTCGCTAGGTGCCCTCTTTCTTTCTTCTTCTTCTTCTTGGTGGATGCTAGAGCTGCCTGAGGCTCAGCAGCACCTGGCAGCTCGGGCTCCATCCCCTCTGCCTGTGGCTCCACCACCTCTGTCCCTGGCTCCATCATCACATTTTGCTGTTTTTCTTTCTTCCTTCTCTTTTTGGGGGATCCCAGAGCTGCCTCAGCCTGTGGCTGCACATCAGGTGGCAGTTCAGGCTCCATCACCTCCCCTGCGAGCTCCAGAGGCTTCACCTCTGGCTCTGTAGCCTCCATCCCTGGCTCCCTCACCCCTTTGTGCCTCTTTTCCTTTTTCTTCTTCTTAGAGGACGGCAGTGGGATGGCTTCCTCCTGTGGCTCCGTCTTCACCTGCAGCTGAGACCCCGCTGTCGTCCCCTCCACCGGCTCCATCTCTCCTGGCTCCTTCTGCTTCTTCCTCTTCTTTCTGGGGGACAGGATTGTCTCTTCCAGAGACTCCCTTTTAACCCTGAGTTCTAGCTCGTCCACCATCTCTTCTTTGGACTCTGGCATCCCTGTTTCTGGCTTGACCATTTCTATGAACTCTTTGGGCTTTTTTTTGCTCTTCTTGGTGGTGGATGGGGACAGTGCTCCCGGAGGCTCCAACGTCTCAGCAACGGGCTCTGTTGCCAGTGGCTCTGTCACCTCTAGTTCTTTCAGCTGGTGCTTTTTTTTCTTCTTCCCCACATCCAGCTCTGGGGACCCCAAAGCTGTGTCCACCTCCAGGGCCCCATGCTCCTTCACTGCCTCCTGAGGAACTGAGGCTTCTGGCAGGTGTCTCTTCTTTTTCCTCTTCCCTGAGGCCAGGGACTTCAGGGCCAAGACAGACCCAGGCCCTGTGACCGGCGGGCTGCCTCCAAAGGCACAGAACCGGGGCCTCAGGCCAGGGGGGATCTGTGGTGGGGGACTTGCAGGAATGGACTGCAGTAGAGTCCCTGTCAGGGATTCCTGGGGACCCTCAAAGATCCTCAGGCTGCCCTGGGGTGCCAGGGCACAGGTGAGTCCCCCTCCTGCCTCCGCTGAGGGGGCCAGCAGGGTTGCTTCTCCTCCAGCTCTGGGGCCACTGCTGCTGAGAACCCTGTAGCGGTGCCGCTTGCCTGCCAACTTGCCCTTCACAATCTGGGAGCCAGAGAGAGGCACGAGACGTCCATTGAGGCTGAAAGTTGAAAAGAGGAGTGCAGAAGCTTGATCAGATTCTTTTGGTGGGACACGGGACAGCAGTTGAGATGCAGCATTTCTGGGTTCCCCAAGAAAGCCCCTTTAAGTACCCCACTTACTTCAGCCACTGGGGTGAGAAATGATCCCAGGAGTTGGCATGGGACCTCTTACCAGTCTGGGGCGAAGTCCACAGGGGCCTGGATGAGCCACAGCTCTGTATCTGGGCTGGTCAATGCCTCCAAAGAGAAACGACTGTGTTCTGAGGCTGGGGGCGTCGCAGTAAAGTTGGGGGGACAAGAAAACCGAGCAGCACCTGCAGAAGGGGAAATGGTCATTTGTGCCGGTCCAGTCCTCCAGGGCGCGCCTATCAGTCCATTGTTCTCAACTTCTTGAGCGCCCCAATCCTCTTACCACGCCTTTCCTCTATCCTGTCTGTTCCCCAGAGGCGCGCCTATATCCGCCATCCCAACCCTAGTTCTCCCCACCAGTATCCCCCCCACACCCACGACCCTCAAATATCCTCTATCTGAATGCCTCCCCGTCCCCACCATCACCCGGGGGATACACTCTCCGCTTGGTCAGATTCTTTTGGTGAGACGGGAGCAGCAGCTGAGAAGAGGCATTTCTGGGTTCCCCAGGAAAACCCTTCTAGATTTCCCCCAGGTTTAGCCACTGGGGTAAGAAGCATGGTCCGGTCTCAGAGGGTGTCTCTTTTTTCCGTCCGAACGCTCCAGGGCGCCCTTTTCTCCTCCCGCCAGCCAACTCTCTGCACCTTGTAGGCCCGCCGTGAAGCAACTCACCGCCGGACGGGGTCCCCGCCATCCCTGGACCCATGTCTCAAAGTAGACCAAGCAACTCAGGCCCCGCCGCCGACCACGTGGAACCACAGGGGTGTGGCCTCGTCTGTGAGCGTCCATGCGGCATGCGAGCGCGGGAGGTGTCGCTCGGAGCTCGCTCTCTCTGTGAGCATAACTAGGGGGAATTTCCACTTGGGCACGGCCGAGAAGCGAGAAAAGTCATTTTTTACTGAAAGTCTACTCCAAAAAGCAGCTGATTCGCTGTCTGGGGCTTGAGGAGGGGTTAGAGCCGCACAAGGTCCCGGCGGGTATCCCCACAGCTTTCACACATGATTTGGTCCAACGTTGCCTTAAAGGGGCCGCCACATTCATAGGCCCTAACTCTTAAAGAGACAGGAAGATCGAGTGGTCTGAAATCCTTAAAGAGACCGGTAAGGGTCCAGGTGGTCAGGACTGTGGTTTTAGTGTTACAAACCCTTCTAGGGAGGCCCAGATGCCTCGGAAGTTCAGAACTTGACTGGGAGAGGTGGGAAAGCCGAGGAATGAGGGCTTTTAACTACCAGCCAGGGGCGGGCTTTCGGGGCTCCAGGGGAGCGGGAAATACAGGGGGAGGAGCCTGTGGATCCCGGGAAGAAGCCTCGGGGCTCCCGAGTTGGACACGCGTGGCGGGGTGCGGACTAGGGGGAGAGACAGTGGGCCAGAAACGGGTCGATTCCCTCGAGGATTTAGTCTCGTGCGTGGGGGGCATTTCCAAAGGCTTTGAGGAAGGGAGAATGAGTATAAGTCCTGATCAGTACCCCGTCTCTGTCCCTGGACGCGTGTAAACAGCGGCACGTGGACGCAGATCTGGGGGACACGCCCACGTCCCTTCCCACGGGAATCGTGCCGCGTGGGGAGACAGGCGGAGCCGCGGGACGGTGACTAGACAGGGTGGCCAGACTGCATTCCTGACCGGTGTGTCAGCGCTGATTCCCGCCCCCTCTGCCGAGATTGCGGATCCTACTTTAGAACTGGGGCGCCCACCTTCTCAGCGAGCCAGCGGCTACCCAGAGCGGAGGGAGGCTCAGGGAAAGAGGACGGGTTGCCTCTTCCCAGGATCTCGTTTCCCGTGCGTGGGCGAGACAGGAGGGAGCCGCCCCTGCGAGCTCCGGGACTACAGTTCCCAGAGGACGCGAGACTGGGTGGCGCCGGACGTCGGTCAAGAAAGCTGCTGGGAGTTGTAGTCCCAGCCTCCAACTTTGGAAGCTGTAGCTGCGAAATTCTGTCAAGATCACTCTTTTTACCGATGGAGAGACTGAGGCTCAGAGACCCGAGGGGATACTAATTTTAGCGAGGCCCTCTTATCGCCTTGGGGGCGGGATATGTGTCTCCCCCAGCCTCTATAACTTTCTGCCTCTTCGGTAGTGTCCAAATCTTCATTCAAGAAGAGGGAAACAGCCTGGAGGGGTGGGGCAGGGGCTCAGGATTTCGTCTCTTGCAACCACATCGAGGTGAGAGTCTGAATTCTGTTTACTTAGTTAGGTCACCCTTGGCTTTTCGACCTCGCCCTTCCTGTCTGTGAAATGGACTTTATGTCAGTTTGAATGGGAACGTACCCGGTCCCGCTCCTCCGGGACTACAAGTCCCAAAGTGCTCGAGGCGACCCCCCACTCCCCCTCCCGTCCGAGACCCGCCTCCCTCCGGTCGGAGTCACGTCGTCTAACCTGTTCCCGGCGCCTGCCCCGCCCCGTCCTCGGCTCCCCGCAGCCGGAGCCGGAGCCGGAGGAAGCCCCCCGGTGCTAAAGTCTGCCCCGGATCTGTGAGTTACACCCCCTTGGGTTCAGCGGCTCTGGTGGAGCCCGAGACTCGCGTCCCGGGGAGGGTCCTGAAGAGGCTAGGACGCCGAGTCCCAGGGCGGAATTGGGAGTGCGCAGGACTCCAGGGACATTAGAAGGCTAAAACTTGGATGCTTGCTTTACTGGGCAGAAGGAAAGGGGGCTCGAATGCCTGAGTTCTTGGACGGGTGGGCGCGGACACCGTAGTTCTGGGGAGAAGTTCGGAACTGGGACTCCTCAGTCTCTCGAATTGGGAGCTCTAGGAATCCTGAATCCTTGAGTAGAATTGGGATATCGGATCTCTTGGGGAGAAATGGGAGACTTGGACTGCTGGGGCTCTGGAATGGGCGGCCATCCCTGCTACCCTTCAGCTGCCTTTTCGACCGAGTCTTTAGGTAGGTCTGGGAGCAGAATGAGGGATGGAGTGGGGATAGTGGAACCTGGGTTCCTGAAATGAATCAGAACTAACACCCTCGGTGCCTCTGAAGACTGTGCCCCGGCGTTCCCCCCTCTTTCTGGCTCTGGGGTGGGGGCCGGGGTTGGGGTGGGGAGGACTAGGGCAGGTCTCCAACCTTGTCTGTGCCGCTGCACGATCCCCAACATGTCATTAGCCGGGGCGTCAGACCTGCCTAACCAGAGGAGGGACCTCCGCCCCAGGGCGCCCCCTGGCGGGGGCGGGGAACCTCCTATTACCCCTTGAAGGTGGGAAATATCTGGGATTTGCAAAGAGGGTTCTAGAATCCAGGGCAGAATTCCAGAAGGTGGGGTGGGGTTGAGGGGGGCCTTGCAAGGCTGGACACAATACAGCCATTATACAGAGAAGAGGGGGTAAGCTGAGTCATAGAGGTCATAGTGGCAGCAGCGTTGGGGGTCAGGATTTGCCCTCCCCCTTCCACACAGCTCTCTTGGGCGTCAGGATTCCATCCCCTCCCACCGGATTTTCTGACTGACTTCTCTCCTAGGGCTCCTGGCCCTGACCCTGAGGTGAGAAATGTCGCCTCCCCTCCCATCTGTCTGACCTGAGGTAGTGTGGCAGATAAGGGAGGATAGAGGCTAATTCTGGAGGTGTGTGTCTGTCCTTGAAGCTGGGGGAGGGCAGCCGCCCGGCACCTCCCTCCCAAGACTCCCCCTTCTCTCCACCCCTATGTGTCACGTGAAGGGATTATACAAGGGGGTGGGGGAGCCAGGGGGTTCTGGTGAGAGAGGGAAGAACTTCCTAATGTCTGGGCTTGAAGGGCATTTGCTGATAGCCTGGGATGAAATTAAAAATAATAACCGTGGCTGCCAAGGCAGAGCTCACAGCGTGCCAGGCTGAGGGCTGGCAGGTAGAGAGATGGTTCCCACTGTCTACACAAGTCTCTGGCAATTGCCCAAAGGTCTTCCACGGGGTTTGCTGATCCCACCCCAGGGAATGACTTCTCTTTGGTCCATTGGGGAAACTGAGGCTGGAGTGAAGGCGATACCTTCAGCTCTCACCACCTTCTGTCTGGAATCTTCCAGGGATTCCTATGCCCTGGAATGGGCCAGAACTAGAGATGGCCAGCACTCAGGAACGCAGGGGAGAAGATGGGATGGGATTGGTGGTGGTGGGCTTGCACAATACAGCCATTATATGGACAGGAGGGGGCAAGCTGAGTCATAGAGGCCACAGTTTGGGTTCTGAAATCTGAGGACTGAAGTCAAGACGGAAGGGTCAAAGCTCAGGGCTTTTAGAATCTCAGAAAGATCTGAAAGGGCCGTTTCAGAGAAAAGCAGTCACTTTGGGTTTTGAGCTCTCTGTTCCAGGCCTGGGAATTAGGAATCTTATCCCTGTGAACTTTACTCTGTGCCCTGCAGTGTTCTAAACTCTACATAAATTGTGTCATTCAAATGTCACACTTCTTTGAGGTGAAGGTATTGATTCCCCCTTTATACACTTAAAGAAACTAAGGCACACAGAAGCTAAATAACTGAAAGAATGGGAAGGCCCAAGCTCGTTGCACAGACGTCCACAGAGGAGGAAACCAAGTCCCAGGGAGGGATGGGTGGGGTGGGGTGGGGGGGGGGGGTGGCTCCCAGCGGCTGTCTCGGAGGATTCCAACGTGGGTATTGCCAGTCCAGCCTAGCATTCTGGACCCGGTTCCTACGGAGGATGCCTCCTCCAGGACCTCCACCTCCGCCCCTGATTTTTAATTCCAAAGAACCTGGCTGCGGTGCAGAAGATGCTGGGGAAGGAGACCTAAGAGCGGAGGAGAGGGGCGCCCGGTGGAGAGGACCTGGGGGTGGAGGACAGGGGCCGCGAGCAGAGGCGCGGCCCGCGCCACCCTTGCGCCCCGCCCGGTACCCGCTCCCCTGCCGCGGGAGATGCTGCACCTGCCTGGGCCCGCCGCGCATTCCCGGTGTCTGAGCTCAGGCGAGGTCTGCTCTCAGCTGGGGTCGTGCCGTGACCTGGAGCGCCCTCTGGCGGCCCCGACGACCCCTCCGCCCGCGTCTGTCCCGGGACGGCTCCACTCCCAGCCCTGGCATTTCCTTAGACCCAGAGGATATCAGCGTGGGATGTCTTAGAATTTGAGAATCAGAAACTCCCCCAAAGAACCACTCGCTACCAGAATGCTGGCCCTGGAGGTAGCATAGATCGTTCGTTTTTATATTTTAACAGAGTGTTTCCTATGTATCTCTAAGATTCTAAAAGATGCTGAGTTTTGGTTCCTATAGTCTCTACTTTTTGAGGCCTCAATTCGCGGAACCTTAATTCCTCTTGCACTTTCTGGCCAGTTGGATCCTCACAACAGTCCTCTGAAATGAACTGCTATTGATTCTAATTTTACAGATCAGGAAACTGAGGCTATTTGGTCAAGTGGGACAGTGGTGCTGCCAGGTTTGAATTCTTAACTGTACTTTCAGCAGCTCCACTAAACCAGATGTTCACCTGGACTTCTAGGACTTTGGAATCCTGGAATAGGTAGAACTTGGTGCAGGAAGACAGAGAAATCTAGGCTAGGCAAAGTGGAGGATTCTAGAATGTTCCAAAGATAGACTCGAACTCAGAACTTTCAAACCATAGACTTCTCAAGCGGAGGGTTTTAGGCTCTGTAGGAATTTAGTTACAACCTCAAGATCCTTATAATTGCAGAATCTAGGGCTCTGATGGGTTAAGGAGACCTCTTAGAATAGCTGATTTGCTTCCTCCTTTCACAGTTGGGGGAAACTGAGGCCCAAGGAGTGGAGGGGACTCCGGAGTCCAAGGTCACACACTCCTAACACATGCAAATGAGCCACCAGCTCCAACAGGTTTTGTTCCGAGGCTTCCCAGACTGAAGCCAGAATCAGCATGCCCCAGCCCGCCCTGCTGCCCACGCCTGCACCCTAAATCAAAGCTAAGCAGCCGGTTGGTGCAGCCGGGAGGTGGCAGACTTGGCGGGCGTGGCGGTTACCATGGAGATGGGGGTGGTGCTGGCCCAACTGGTTCCTGGGGGCCTGGCTCCTTCCCACTGGGTTGGTGACTTCAGTGGCCCCTGGTCACCTCCCAGTTCTTCTGTTGACGCTGGGCCCGTGTGAACACGCTGAGTCTGCTCTGGGCGGGGACTCGGGAGAGGAAGCTGAGTGGTCCCTGTCCTCTGGAGCCTCTCCAGACTGATGGAAATGACCCAGAATGTCAGGTTAGGTTCAGATGTGAAACAGTATGCTGACTTCTTGCAGCGTGATCTGAAATGTATGTTTCTGAGCCTCACTTTCATGCCTGCTATGGAAGTTTTGATCTTGGGATAAGGTATTGGGTGTAAAGCACTTGGTCCAATTCTAGGTGACAGTGACCTCTCAATAAATAGTTGTTGCTTTATTTCATTAAACCCTCAGGCAACTAGCAAAGGTCCTGGCACATAATGTTGTTGTTAGTTGCTCAGTCATGTCTCTTTTCGACCCCATGGATTGCAGCACCCCAGGCTTCCCTGTCCTTCACCATCTCCCGGAGTTTGCTTAAACTCATGTCCATTGAGTTGGTACATAGTAGGCACATATAGAAGGCAACGCCATCATTATTTTTAAAAAGATCCCCAGCATCTAGCAGTGTCTCTTGGTCCCTAGTAGCCATTCAGTAATTGATAGTTATTATTATTGCAACCTCTGTTCACTATAATGCCTGGCACATAGTAGGTGGTCAGTGGATAATGGTTGAAGGAATGATCCAGTTTTTCTAAGGCTGTGACAGAGATGAACAAGGAGTCACATAAAGAGAGTGAATTGTCCTGAGCCAGAGGGTTTTGCAGGAGTTGGCAAAGTTCCCAGAAGGGGCGATGGAGAGGCATAGAACGTCCAGTGGAAGGAACTAGGAGAGTAAAGGCACCCTCGTGCTCCTTAGGGCCCCAGGTTCCCTGTAGGCGGGCCCTGAGCAGACTCTCCCCGGCCCCTGCCTCCCCAAACGCAGGCGCCCCACTCCGGCCGGCCGGCACCATGGACAGCGAGGCGTTCCAGAGTTCGGGGGACATTCTGGACCTGAAATTCCAGTGTGAGCTGGGGTAGGGGGCAGGGCTTGTCGGGGCGCGGCCCTCGGGGGCGGGGCGGGGCCCACGGTCCCGGTCTTCACTGCCACTCCCGCCCGCCCAGCTCTAGCCATGAAGCACATGGACCTGAAGCAGATCGAGCTGGACACGGCGGCGGCCAAGGTGGACGAACTGACCAAGCAGTTGGAGTCGCTGTGGTCGGACTCGCCCGCGGCGCCTCTTGGCTCGCAGGCCGCAGCGCCGGCTAGGGTGAGCCCGCGGGTCCTGGTCCCCACCCTGGCCCCCAGAAAAGTCAGCTTCTTTTGGCCAGGAGTTCAGGCAAGCCTGTCTCCTGGGGCAGGCGGTGGGCTGTTTAAGGGTATCTGATAAAGGGAGCCAGTGGAAGTGGACGTCTGTCAGGACCCTCGAAAGAAAAGGGGTTTTTTTCTAAGCGGCACAAAGGCACTGTGTGTGCTGGCCCCAGCCCCGACGGCAGGGCTCCCTAGGCCTGAATCACCAGCCCCGCCTACCTCTCCAGGGTTGGCTCTCGATCACCGCTATCGATTGACTTACCAACCCTCTACTAACGTCTCCTTTGACCCCACAATGTCCCCACAGCTGCCCCGGTACAGCACCAGCCCGGTCCCCGAGCCCTTGGGCAGCCGCGGGCCCTCCCGGAAGGCGACCACCGACGGCGCAGACGCCCCATTCGGACGCTCGGAGAGCGCGCCAGCTCTGCTCCCCTATAGCTCGCTATCCACGAAGGGCCGGCCTTCATCACCGCGCACCCAGCTCTACCTGCAACCAGACGCCTACGGCAGCTTAGACCGCTCGCCCTCGCCCCGGCCCCGCGCCTTCGATGGCGCAGGCAGCCCCCACGGCCGGGCGCCCTCCCCTCGACCCGGCTCGCTCCGACAGCAGGGTCCCCCCACGCCCTTTGACTTCTTGGGCCGCGCCGGCTCCCCGCGTGGCAGCCCCCTGGCGGAAGGGCCCCAGGCCTTCTTCCCGGAGCGCGGGCCCTCGCCTCGCCCCGGGACCACAGCTTACGACGCGCCGGCTGCCTTTGGGAGCCCTCTGCTGGGCGCAGGCGGCAGCGCCTTCGCCCCGCCTCTGCGCGCTCAAGGTGAACCGCGGGGCTCTACTTGGCGGGTGCGAGGGGTACAGAGCCCGGGACCAGCCTCTCTTCCCCTACTCCCACCCGAGATCCTCATGAGCAACTTCTCCCCCAGACGACCTAACGCTGCGCCGGCGGCCCCCCAAAGCCTGGAACGAGTCCGACCTGGACGTGGCTTATGAGAAGAAGCCCTCGCAAACTGCGAGCTATGAACGTGAGTGATGGAAGGCCAGAGGGTGGGGGAGCCGGAGAGGCATCCCCCAGACGCTAATGATTCTCGCCTCACAGGTCTGGATGTCTTCCCGCGGCCTGCTTCGCCAGGCCTGCAGCTGTTACCCTGGAGAGAGAGCAGCCTGGATGGGCTGGGGGCCACCGGCAAGGTGAGCAGCCAGAGAAACTTGGGGAGGGGTTTTGTGGGGTCAGGACTAGTCTCCCCTTTCTGGCTGCTCCCGCAGTTTCCATACCCTTCCCTGGCTTTATCCTGGATTTCCGCCCCCTCCCCGACCCTCTTTTCTTTCCCTCTCTCCTCTGCCCTCCGCTCCTTCTCTCCCTTCTTGCCTTTCGCCATGACCTCCCTCGTCCTTTCCTCCACTCCTGTCTTTCGTCCCCTTAAGCCTATCGCCCTCCCACCTGAGCCCTTTCTATCTTCCTTCCTTCCCTCTTTCTCCCCCAGGACAACTTCACCAGCGCCACTCTGCCCCGCAATTACAAGGTCTCCCCTCTGGCCAACGACAGGCGTTCTGATGTGGGCAGCTACCGCCGATCACTGGGCTCCACGGGGCTGTCAGGCACTTTGCCCCGAAGCTGGCAGCCTGTCAGTCGCATCCCCATGCCTCCTTCCAGCCCGCAGCCCCGCAGTGCCCCCCGCCAGCGCCCCATCCCCCTCAGCGTGGTATTCAAGCTGCAGAATGCTTTTTGGGAGCATGGAGCCAGCAGGGCCATGCTCCCGAGCTCCTCCATCTTCTCTCGAGCTCCCCCACCTAAGATGCCTCCCCAGCCCCAGGCACCCCCCCAGCCCCAGCCCCAACCACAGCCCCAGCTGCCCCCACAGCCCCAGCCGCAACTACAACCCCAGCCTCAGCCACAAGCCCCTGCCCCAGCCCCCCAAGCCCCCCAACAGACTTGGGCCCCTGTAAGTGAAGGTGAGTCAGTGCTGGGGGTTCTGGAGGGCTGGGCGAAGGGAGGACAGATGGCTGGGGACCAAACCAGCTGGGGGACCCATCACAACCCAATACCTGTTTCCAGACACTGTCCCTGTAGAGCACAAGGCCAGATGAGCTTGGGGGCTTGCTCAGAAACTAGCCATAGCGCAGTGCTTAAGCAGGGACTCGAGTCAGACTGGCTGGCTGCATGCTGTGTGACTTTCGGCAAGTTACATGACCTCTTTGGACTTCAATTTCCTTGAGTGGAAAAGATGAATAGTGGTAGAACCTACCTCACTGGGGTATGGTATTGGATTATATAATCCCTATAAAGACTTTAAAATAGGGCCTGATGTATACTACGCCCTCAGTAACTATCATAGTAGCCATAATAAAATTATTAATAGTTTTTGGTGTGAGACCAGCTCAGGGCTTGGATTTAAACAGAGTGGGTTTTGAGCCCCTCTCTGCGATCAACATGCTGTGTGACTCAGGATAAATTAATTAACCCATATGAGCTTTCATTTTCTCATCTGTGAAGAGAGATGAATAATACTTACTTCATAGATTATGATGGGCATTCAATGAAATCATGTAGAAAATGACCATTATAAAAAGAAAAACAAGGAGAACAAGCACTATACATTTCAACCTGCTTTTAGAAACTGATCGAGAGGCAGGAAACAGCAATGAGACCATCAAATACCAGGATTCTAGTCCCAGCAATTGTCTGCCTGAGATGTTAAGAGAAGAAATGATAAGAGTCTTAGTCAAGTCTATCATAATAGTAGGAGTAGAGATTCTGGAGTGAGATAGAACTGAGTTCAAATTCCAGCTGTGTGGCTTTGGGCAACTGACTTGCCCTCTCTGAGACTCAGTTTCCCTTTCTATAGTAATGAGATGATGGTCATATCAGCTTCACAAGCTAGTGGTGAGAATTCAGTAAGACAGGCATGGAGAAAGCACAAGGCACAAGCTTAAGTGTGTGATGAATGGGGGAGGTCATAGTTGTCTGTTATTTACAACCCAAGGAAGTTACAGCCCAGAGAGAGCAAGAACTGTCCTGGGGACGCAGAACAAATCAGTCCTTGGTGGCAGGTCCTGGAAGCTGTGTGAAGGGAATCTTGAGGGGCTCCAGGGATCCCTCCTCTGATGGGGCGCTTGTTCCTTCTAGGCCTCGCCAAACCTCCCGCTGATCTGGAACCTGAGCCAGAGCTGGAGGGGCTGCCCGTGCTGGAGGTTGGCGATGCAGACGAAGGTGCTGTGACTCGGCCCCTTAGTCCCACACGGCTGCAGCCAGCGCTGCCGCCCGAGGCACAGTCAGTGCCGGAGCTGGAGGAGGTGGCCCGGGTGCTGGCGGAGATTCCACGGCCCCTCAAACGCCGGGGCTCCATGGAGCAGAGCCCGGCTGTAGCCCTGCCCCCCACCCACAAGAAGCAATACCAACAGATCATCAGCCGCCTCTTCCATCGTCATGGTGGGCCTGGGGGCCCTGAGCCCGAGCTGTCCCCCATCACTGAGGGATCTGAGGCCAGGGCTGGGCCCCCTGCTCCAGCCCCACCGGCTCCCATCCCACCCTCAGCCCCTCTCCAGAGCAGCCCACCAGAGCAGCCACAGAGCATGGTAAGTAATACAGGAGGAACCCAGGGTATATCACTTAGCATATGGAAGTGTTCCTTCCCTTTTAGGACAGAACCTGGAAATTGCATACCTCACAGCTGCCGCATTCCACTGGCCAGGAACCCAATTGCAAGGGAGGCTGGAAAATGTAGTTTTTAATCCAAGGGTCCAAAGAAAGAGAACATATATGGAGGGGCATCTGGAAGTCTTGACCATATAGAGACTTTCTCTGCTCCTCTCCAGTAACCTGTCCCTGCCATGGGCTTCCCTTCAGGAATCTAAGAGTCTTCCAACCTGGAAATGACTTGTCTTGGCAGGACAGAGGGTTTATTCTAGGATCTGAACAGCGTGCTAGAATCAAGGCAGTCACCATTTCTCTCCTGAGCTGCCGCACAGCTTCTCATGTCCCCTTTCTCTGGAGATCCGCTCTCCTCTTACACCTCAGCAAGCCCATGCCATGGCTAGAAATGGCCCACCCAGCCCTGAATCAAAATGACCTCTCAGTGTAAGCCATGGTATCCTTTGACTCTAGTTGGAGCTTCTTCCATTCAAATTTTCAAGAACCAGTCTCTGGTCTCTGAGCCTGTGGGTTTTGTGATTAAGTGTCCCAGCTGCAGAGCAAGGCTGCCTGGGTTCACATCCCAGCTACACTGTACTTATTAGCTGTGCAACCTTAGGCCAGACCTTTAGCCTCCCTGGACCTCAGTTTCCTCATCTGTAAAATGGGAATGAGAATAACTACAGAGTTGTGGTGAGAATTTAATACATTAATGTAACGCTTAGGATAGTGCCTGGCACTTAACTGTTAACCACTATTGTTACTGTTAGCATTTGACCGGGAGACAGTCTCCTGCTGATCTTGTTCAGGTTTCTGCATCTAGGCTGGGGGTGGGGAGCATAGTCACATGGAATAATCTTAATTGCTCAGCATGGGTAGACAGGGGGAGGGAAACAATCCCCAGAGAAGTGGGGGCCAGGTGGACCCAAAAATGCCTATTCCTAGGCCTTCCTGAGGGTGGAGCCAAGAAATGTTGGCTCAGCCAAGATCCTGAGGCTCGGGATCTTGAATTAAGAATGGAAGAATAAAAACGCCTTGAAATGGTCAAATTGCCTCATAGTAGAATCACAAAGTCCTGGCCACAGAGAAACTTGAAAACTCACAGCATTCAATAATTAAATCCTGGCATAACAAACTCAAAACTGAAATTTCAGAATCCTAGGACACTGAAGATGCGAAGAGCAGAAGTAAAAAATTAGTTGCACAAACCCTGGTTGTATTGATTCTTGAAGTCCCCAAACTGAAAATGAAAGACTTATTATTTGATTCAAAAAAAATCACAGATTAGGGCACTAATATAAGACAAGATTTTAAGTGAGCATTTTCCACTAGAAAGGAACACATAGTAACTAGGAAGAAATAGATAAAATAGAATAAAGAGGCCCAAATCACAAGCACTCAGAACCACGATGAACATTTTGAGCATTTCCTTCCAATCTTTTGGAATGAAATTCTAACCATAAAATATTCAAGTTCTCAATCACAGAATCTTGAGAATGCAACGTCCTGGGTACCCAGCAATTTGAAATGGCACAACTTTAGCATTTCTGGACTCAGTATACTGGAAACAGAATTTTGAAAACAGAATTTTGAAATCAGTGGCTCTTGGGATCTTCAGATTCCAGAATCCTGAAATCATTGTTAGCAAATGCTGGAGTCACAAATGCTTTGTGCTCAGAATAAATGAATTTTGTAGGAGAACACTTGAAAATAAAAAATAGGAAAGCAGAAGGAACAGTATGACAAATATTCAAATTTCAAACATCTAAAATGAACACCTGCAAACATCATGTTTATTATCTAAATGAAATGAAACTATGAATTGAATGTCTGGCTTCCATAGTCATCAACCTGATGGTCTCCGGGCCTCCTCGCAAGCCCCTAGACTGCAAAATCTCTGGATTCCCTGAGTGTTGTAGGGAACCAGAGACGACTAGAACTGAGGCACCCTCCTCCCCATGGCCCTCTAGACTCAGGCTCTGTACCTTTCTGGGTTCCAATTCCAGCCAGCCCTGTCTAGATGGATGACCTGGAGCGGTCACCGGGTTCCCAAGCCTCTGTTTCCCCCTCCAAGGAATGGGTATATTAGCGACCCGCCCCCCAAGCCACTGAAGCATCCCCGCCCTGTCCCCCAGGAGATGCGCTCGGTGTTGCGGAAGGCCGGGTCCCCGCGCAAGGTCCGCCGTGCGCGCCTCAACCCGCTGGTGCTGCTTCTGGACGCCGCACTGACCGGGGAGCTGGAGGTGGTGCAGCAGGCGGTGAAGGAGGTGAGTGCCGCGAGTGCGGGAGAGCAGGGCTGGCGGGGTGGGGCGGCCCGACGCGGGAATGAGCCTCGCGGTCCCCCGGCCCGTCCAGATGAACGACCCGAGCCAGCCCAACGAGGAGGGCATCACCGCCCTGCACAACGCCATCTGCGGCGCCAACTACCCCATCGTGGACTTCCTCATCGCGGCCGGGGCCAATGTCAACTCCCCGGACAGCCACGGCTGGTGAGCCCTGACGGCGCGCGCGGCCGGCGTGGGGCGGGGACGGCGCTGGGGGCGTCCCGAGCGGCCGCTCATGCCCGCCTCCCACGCCTAGGACCCCGCTGCACTGCGCGGCGTCGTGCAACGACACGGCCATCTGCACGGCGCTGGTGCAGCACGGCGCGGCCATCTTCGCCACCACGCTCAGTGACGGCGCCACCGCCATCGAGAAGTGCGACCCCTACCGCGAGGGTTACGCCGACTGCGCCACTTACCTGGCAGGTGCGAGGCGGGGCGAGGGGCCCAGCTGCTAGAGATACTGGGCAGGGAAAGGAAGCCGACTGCGGCTCCCGAGAGGATGCCTGGGGAGGTGAGGGGCTGTACGGACCCGTGACAGCATCACCGAGGAGGGGCCGGCGGGAGGGGATGGCGGACGGGGCCTCCCACCCGGCAGGTGCGAGAAGGGTGTGTGACGCAGCCGATTGTGCCACCTTCAAGGGAAAGGGGGGCAAAGGCAACTGTGCCCCTCGAGCTGGACTCCCGTGGTGACGAGAGCGGTTGCGGAGATTGCGCCGCTTTATCTGCCTTCCCATCTGTGGGGGTGGGGGAGTTGGACGCTCCAACTATACTGTCTCCTGGCCCAGGGCTACCTGGGGGAGATACAGTGAAACATAGGTGACCGGTGAGCGGGCCCTGGCTTCTGGGGAGGGGCTTGGGGCCTCTTCCACCTGTAGGGAGACACGAGACTGTACCATGTATCTCCAGGAGCGGGGGGCGGCGGGGATCATATCATCTAAACAGGTGATGGGAGAAGCTAGGTAGGCAGTATCATGGCGACGTGCCTAGGGTCTGGAGCGAAGGGGTCAACTGTAGCCTAAGGTGGGCTCCGGAGCGTCACACAGTTGGAGTAGGGCAGGCTGTAGGACCTAGGGGTGGGACAGCGTATGTAAGAGGTGAGCCTGCAGGGACTATGGGACAGCATGCTGTGCTGTGGCGGAATGTAGGTGGGAGCCAGGGGGCTGTAACACCTGCTTAGCGGTGAGCGGCGGCAGGCCGGGACTGGGGGATGAAGGGGGAGAAGTAGACCTTCCACCGAAGAGGAGGAGGGCTGTAACCTCCGGGTTAGGGGGGAGTGTGACCCCCTTTGTCATAGGTCGGGGGAGCCTAGAGATACGAGGATTGTAGCGTCCTACCAGCCTGGACTCGGAGAGTCTTGTGAGAATGCAGTAGAGATTGGACAGCGCACCTGTAGGGGGAGGGAGGGGCGAAGAGATTGGAGCGTGGTGGGCTGTACCATTTAGAAAGGGGGTAAATCCTTGGGCATTTTACCACTTAAGGGAGTCGGTGCGGCTGGGCTTTACTATCTGGAAAACGAAAACATCCTCTATCTTTTGAGTCGAAAGTGTGTAGACTGCACCATCTGGAAAGGGGGTGTTGGGGCCACTTCCGGGGGAGGAGTAGGGCTGTACCCTTGGAAGGACTGCTTGAGTCCTCTATGGAGACTGAAGCTCTTAAGTGGGGGGCGGTTGGGGTGGGGTGGGTTGGGGAGGGCTGCAGACAATTACACTTCTAGGAGTGGTCCAGGAACTTAACCAGGTATAAGAGGAAATGGAGACACCGACCTTTCCCTGGGGGTTCGTGGCCAGGCCTGATGCACCCCATTAGAGACTCCCAGTCCCAGCAGCTGAATGCAGCTCAGGCGCCCCCCTCCAGACAGCGCTACACACACAACTTTAATAGGAGCTCATTCCCCAAGATGGGGCTGGTGTCGAATCTCAGGCTCCGACCCTGAGTGTTCCTGGCCCGCCCCGGACCGGGCGCTGACAATCCCTGCGGTTTCCTGTTTCAGACGTGGAGCAGAGCATGGGGCTGATGTACAACGGGGTGGTGTACGCCCTCTGGGACTACAGCGCGGAGTTTGGGGACGAGCTGTCCTTCCGAGAGGGCGATTCGGTCACCGTGCTGCGGAGGGACGGACTAGAAGAGACGGACTGGTGGTGGGCCACGCTGCGCGGCCAGGAGGGCTACGTGCCGCGGAACTACTTCGGGGTGAGCCCAGAAGAAATGTGCGGGTTTCCTGACGGCTGTTTCAGGAAAGGGCTGATCCCACGAGTGGGGAGAAGGGCAAGAGAGACAGCCCTTTATACTGGGGTGGAGGGGCGGTCAGAAGAGTCCATTATCTGTCGTGGGGAGGTGAGGGAGAGACCATTATACTAACAGGGGAGGTAAGGGAAATCCCTTCTTAGAAGAGGAAGAACCCCTTGCTGGTGGTACTGCGGAGGGGTACTCACTGGTATTCTTTTCCCGATTATGTGATTGGTTTCTGCTCAAGCAAATATTTTTATTATCCCTGATTATATTCATGGAGAGGTAAAGAAGAATGTATTTTAGCCAAGAGGAGTATGAAGAATCCCAGTTTGGTGGTGGGGGCACTTATTGTGTATTACCGGCATGGAAACTTTTTGTTACACTGCCCTGGGCAGGGTAAGGAAGAATCCATTAATATAATCGCGGTAGGATTGAGGGAGAGTCTGCTAGATAAGGGGAGGAGACCAGGAAGATCTCACGACTTTCCTGGGAGACAAGAAGATACCTTTAATTAGGGCATAGGTGGCAGGTGGGTCCCAATCAGACGGCCATGGTGGGCCGGAGAGGCGGACGTCTCTTTTACGTCTCTTTTACGACGGGGAAGTCTCCATTTCATCCAGCCCGCTGCCAACTGGAAGGCTCCATCTGGTGCTTGTTGGGGGATTCCTGTGTGGTCTGCGAGATGCTGAGAGGGTCCGTGAGGAAGGGATGGGAGGATGGAGACGGTCCACGTGTTTGGGGAGTGGATTAGGTGACTGTGTTACATTTGGGGTGAAGCCAAAGGGTGGGAGCTCCCGGCGTCTGAAGAGCCTGTCTTCCCTCAGCTCTTCCCCAGGGTGAAACCTCAGAAGAGTAAGGTGTAGCTGGAGAGAAGGACGTTTCCAAGGGAGACAGGATGAAGCATCAGCTGCCTTCGCTCCAGACCTCCTCCTCCCTTCCCGCTGCATCTCTCTGCACCCCCAAGCCCTTGCAGCGGTGGGGTCCTTGCCAACAGCTCTCTGGAAACCCTGGGGAAAACGAGAACCCCAGCCTTAAACGTAGAAACCTGCCTTAGCTGTGGGAGGTCGTGGTGGGGCTGGGAATATCATCGGGGGCAAGAGAGATCCCCCATTTGCCAAATCAGGTCCCATCCGAAGTGCCTCCTATTTCCACTGCCAACCACCCCCCCGTGCCCCCAAAGCAAGCTAACCCACCATCCCAGCAGAGCCTGGAGTGGGTCACCGCCACTGGATTACTCCGGGAGTCACCTGCGCCCCTGATCTACCAGCAGCCTTCAGGGGCCAGGTGAGGCGTGGGCGTCTTTGTCTCTATCAGCATCTCTGCTCTATCTCTCCCCAATCGAGTGCCTTCACATAGCGCTGGTGTGACAACAAAACGGGGAATTTTCCTTTTTAAATAAAGGTAGTTTGCACAGAAATTGACTTCCTTCTCTTTGAATTCCATCCTGACTTAATAAGCGCTTGTCATTGTTAATATGTTTGGTAAACCAGTCTTAAAGTAGTCCCTTTGGAAGGGTTGCCATTTCCTTCTCCAACGCAGGGACAGGGGAGCCTGGTGGGCTGCTGTCTCTGGGGTCGCACGGAGTTGGACACGACTGAAGCGACTTAGCAGCAGCAGCAGCAGCAGCAGTTGGAAGAGGTTTCTCTTGTGTGAATCCAATCCTCCCTCTTTCAACTATCCTTTTTCTTTTTTTGGACTGCACCACACCTCTGCAAGTGGAAGCGCAGAGTCTCAACCTCTGGACTACCAGGTAAATTCCTGGCTGCTTCTTTCTTAGCATCTTTAAACTGGACTTCCCTTGTAGCTCAGTCGGTAAAGAATCTGCCTGTAGTGCGGGAAACCTGGGTTTGAGCCCTGGGTTGGGAAGATCCCCTGGAGAAGGAAATGGCAACCCACTCCAGTGTCCTTGCTTGGAAAATCTCATGGACAGATTGGGATCTCTCTCTATGGGATCTCATGGTCCCATAGAGTTGGGCAGGACTGAGCGCTGACACTTAAGCTTAAAGACATGGAAGAGAAAGTAGTGAAAGTGTTAGTCGCTCAGTCATGTGGGACTCTGCGACCCCATGGACTGTAGCCCGCCAGGCTTCTCTGTCCATGGAATGCTCCAGGCAAGAATACTGGAGTGGGTTGCCATTCCCTTCTCCAGGGGATCTACATGTCTGATAATTCTGCCATCTTTAGTTTGGGACCATCTGCTTCTGTAATTTGCTGTGTCTGCTGGTTCTCACGGTGGCTTTTTTCCTAGTGTGTCCTGAAATGATGGGTTGTGAGATCGTCTTCAGCAGGGTTTTACCATGTGTTCTTTTCGAGGCTCTGACCCCCGAAGAGTGATTTTCCTTGGTTTCTGCCCCACTTCTTTATTTCATAAACTGCTCCATGAAGATTTTTGATAAATCACAAGCCTTTCTCTCTTCTGATTTGTATTTCTTTACAAATCATAAAGCTTCCACTTAAAAAAATTTTTTTGTATACTTCTTTCTAGTCTTTTCTTAAAACTTCATATACAGTATGATATATATTTTAAAATTTGGGCCATACTATGCATATGGTTTGTAATTGTTATTTTTCATTTAACATTATAAACATTATGTTTTGAACATTTTCCCTGTCATTCTCATTATCTGCAATGTCCAAAACAACTCATGGGTGTATTTAAATTATTTTAAATTAATATTTAAATTGATTTAAATTAAATAAAAATTAAGGATTCAATTCCTCAGTCACATTAGACAATTTTTTTTAAAAATTATACTTAATGCAAAACACATTTATTTGCATGTACAACAAGGAGGATTAGGATCTGAGATGAAAAGAAAAGCATACTTCTGTCGAATGGAGATCAGGATTCTTAAGGAGCTGACTTTGGGACCTTCTGGGCAGGAGGACTTGGAGAGTTGCCTGCAGATTCTGTCTCTTGACCTGCTGTTCCAGATGGTCTGGCGGCATTTTCAGGCTGTCCTTCACTCTGGGTTGACTTTTCCGAATCCTTCTGATAATTAAGCTGGTATTCCAGATAGCTTATATTCCTGGTCTGTTCATCCAGGAACTTTTTCGTGAAGCATAAGAGATTGGTTTCTCTATTCCTAGAAGCTGAGGCCTTCAGGTCTTGAAGGAGCTTGTTTAACTCATTCTCCAACTGCAGAGCAGACGGTAGAGCTTGTTTACCAGTTCCCCAGTTATCTATATCAGGCCTCTTAATCACCGGAAGGCAGATTTTACACTTATATTTTCTTAGATATTTTATGAACTGCTTTGCATGCTCCCTCTTCACATCAGCTTGGTCTTGGAAGAATGTATGAAAAGTAGGTGCTTCTGAATCTTCAATGTAATAACAGGCCATAGATAAATAAGCATCACTGACATGCAGCTCATAAGATGCTATCCGATTAATAGCATCCCTACATTCTTCAGAAAGAAGGCCCTTTGCCTGGGATGCCATCTCAACGTTAGGAAAAACCAGGCATAAAAAGTGCTACCCTCCAAAGTAAGAGACTTCTTCACATTAGACAATTTTCAAATGCTCAGTAGTCACATAGCTACTGGGTACTGTTTTGAACTGTGCAGATAGAGAACTTTTTTCACCATCCCAGAAAGTTCTACTGGATAAAGCCGACGTATGACATTTCCGTTATCCAGAGGCTCCACTGTGCCTCTTCTCAGTCTATGCATGCTTCCTCCCCATAAGGAGTAACCCTTTCTATCACTGACGATTAATTTTCATGAATATACTTTAAAAATCAAATGGTACTGGTACTAAGATATGTGCAATGAAGAAAAACGGTCCCCTCTGCCACCTCTCCCTACTCCTGTCTGTTTTCCAGAGGCCTCTACTTTCAACTGCTTTAGCTGTCTGCTCTGGTATTTTCTTGTATGTTTCTAAGTATGGTGACTTTGCTATTTCTCTTTACTTCTTGGCTGTGCTGGGTCTCCGTCGCTGCACGGGCGTTTCTCTAGTCGCGGTGCGCAGGCTTCTCGTTGCAGTGGCCTCTCTTTTTGTGGAGCACGTTGGCTTCAGTAGCTGCGGCACATGGGCTCTGATGCTGGGGCTCCCGGGCTCTAGAGCACAGGCTCAAAAGTGGTGGCGCAGGGGCTTAGTTGCTCTGCAGCATGTGGGATCCTCCTGGACCAGGGATGAAACATTTGAAATTATCCTTAATAAAATCCATAGGTGTCATTTCAGGGGGGGTCCAGAGAGCTCTGCTACCATAGTCCTTTAGGTCTCAGTGCAGAGAAGAATTCAGCGAGAGCAAAGTGATAAATAAGAAGGGATTTATTAGACTAGGACTGTGAGGCTGACAAGGGGGGAAGTGAGAAATGTTCCGCCCTGAGAACTTAGTGGGCTACAGTTTCATAATCAAAGGAAGAGTGAGGAGGGGGAGAAGACCTTTCTTGAGTAGAAGCCATGCTTTTATCACTAGCTCCTCCTCCAGGTTGAGCAGGGGAGTTTTCTTGTCCCCGCGTGGTCAAGCTACGTCTGCAAATTACTGTTTTTATGTGTACAGAGAGCGTGTTCTAGGCATCATTCACTTATTGAGCTCACTGGGCAGGAAGTGGGGCTCATGCCATCATTGTCTTATTGTTTGGAGGCATGTCCTGTGCTTCTGTTGCCTGGTTTTGTTGCTAAGCAAGCCTGCTTGTTTTTGTGGATAAGCAAACCAGCCTTCATTAACTTTCAGGGGTCTGTTTTTCTACTTACAAACCCTTACTGGGAATTAACTATTTAAGCACCTATTTTGTCCCTTCATTCTGTCCCTGTCGTCAACCACTGATAAAATGCCCCTGATTTTGTACATCTGACATGCTAGCAGAAGAGACAGACCATGCACAAAATGATAAGCAAAAAACATATAGTCCATCAGATGTTGATCACTGTTTTGGAAAAAAACTAAAGCAGAAGTGGATATGTTGTGCTTGATTGCAGGTGCATTCATTCGTTTCCTATGGCTACTGTCACAAATGACCACAAACTTGGTGGCTTAAAACAACACACATTAAAAACAATAATTTTTGTATTTATTTGTGGCTGTGCTGAGTCTTCGTTGCTGCACAGGCTTTCTCTAGTTTCAGCGAGCAGGGGCTGCTCTCCAGGTCACAGTGCTCGGGCTCCTCATTGCCGTGGCCTCTCCTGTTGCTGAGCACAGGCTCTAGGCACGTGGGCTCAGTAGTTAGCGCAGGCTCATTAGTCGTGGCGCACCAGCTTAGTTGCTCCGAGGCCACTAAGGGGTCTTCCCAGACCAGGGGTCAAACCCGTGTCTCCTGCATTGGTAGGCAGATTCATTACCACTGAGCCACCAGGGAAGCCCCAACACTCATTGGTTTTCTTGCAGTTCGTCAGATCAGAGGTCTGTTTCCCTGGGCTGAAATCAAGGTGTTGGCAGGGCTGCACTCCCTCTGGAGGCTGCAGGGGAGAATCAATTTCCTTGCCTTTTCCAGCTTCTAGAGCTGCATTCTTTGAATTCCTTGGCGCTGCCCTCTTCCTCCAGCTTCAAAGCCCACGGCATGTATTTCGCTTTATTGTCCAGTTCCCTCTGTTTCTGTCCTGCTGTCAAATCTCCCTTTTATGAGGACACCTGATTGATTATACTTAGGATGCACCTGGATAGCTCAAGTCCCTCGCCTTCATCACACCTGCAAGTTCCCTTTTGCCATTATTTAGGCATACTCTTTCGGAGAAGGCAATGGCACCCCACTCCAGTACTCTCGCCTGGAGGCTGCAGTCCATGGGGTCGCTAAGAGTCAGACACGACTGAGCGACTTCACTTTCACTTTTCACTTTCATGCATTGGAGAAGGAAATGGCAGCCCACTCCAGTGTTCTTGCCTGGAGAACCCCAGGGACGGGGGAGCCTGGTGGGCTGCCGTCTGTGGGGTCACATAGAGTCGGATATGACTGAAGCGACTTAGCAGCAGCAGCAGGCATACTCTTTATGTAGGGGGAAAATAAAAATGCAGTCAGTATTGCTAAGAGAGCTCTCTAAAACGGAGCCGGAGCCGGGAGGCCACTGAGGAAGTGTGACTTCTGCACATCCCAGCCTGGCTAGAACCTCAGCTTTTAATCACCTATTGTCTTAACATAGGCATCCAGAACACCTACCAAAATATAAGATCTTTGCATGCGGGCTCAGTAGTTGCAGCTTGCGGGCTCTAGAATGCAGGTTCAGTATTTGTGGCACACAGGCTTAGTCGCTCCGTGGCATCTCTCTGCAGGGAATCTTCCTGTACCGGGGATCTAACCTGCAATCGTCCCCAGCATTACCACTAGCGCCACCTGGGAAGCCTGGAATAATCCTTCAGTTTTACCCAAATCTATGTCTCTCGAACTGCAATTCTTAAGACCCTAAATAAACTTTTTTTTTTTTTTTTGCCATGCTATGCAACTTGAGGAATCTTAGTTCCCTGATCAAGGCTCAAACCTCGGCCCCTTGCAGTAGAAACACAGAATTCTAACCATTAGACCACCAGTGAAGTGAAAGTTGCTCTGCCTCTTTGCAAACCCATAGACTGTCCATGAATTCTCCAGGCCAGAATACTGGAGTGGGTAGCCTTTCCCTTCTCCAGTGGATCTTCCCGACCCAGTAATCAAACCGGGGTCTCCTGCCTTGCAGGGGGATTCTTTACCAACTGAGCTATCACTGCTGCTGCTGCTGCTAAGTCACTTCAGCCATGTCCGACTCTGTGTGACCTCATAGATGGCAGCCCACCAGGCTCCCCCATCCCTGAGATTCTCCAGGCAAGAACACTGGAGTGGGTTGCCATTTCCTTCTCCAATGCATGAAAGTAAAAAGTGAAAGTGAAGTCGCTCAGTTGTGTCCGACTCTTAGCGACCCCATGGCCTGCAGCCCACCAGGCTGCTCCTTCCATGGGATTTTCCAGGCAAGAGTGCTGGAGTGGGGTGCCATCGCCTTCTCCAAACTGAGCTATCAGGGAATTCCCTAAACTCTTATTTGGGACCTTCTGTGTTTTGTTTTGGTTTTGCTTGACTCACGCGAGGGAACATTCATAGGTTCCAGGGATCAGGATCGGAAGATTTTGGGGACCATCATCCAGCCTATCCAGTGTGTGCTGTGCTGTGTATTGCAATTTAAATAGGGAAGTCAGGGAAGGTCTTGCTGAGAGGATGCTTGAGGAAGATTCAGGGAAGGCTTGAGGAAGGTGAGGAAGGAAGCCACACAGAGATCTGAGAGAAGAGCCTTCCAGACACAGGGAGCAGAGACTACAAAGGCGTGGAGCAGGCAGGAGGCGGCCATTCTAAGACGCTGTCAATCACCCCTGCTTCCTGCTATTGATGCCCTTGAGTAAGCCCCCCCATCCCCCGGTTGACCCTGGCCTTGTTGTACTGATGGAGTCTAAGCAATGGAATACACTAGGTCCTCACTATCAGTGAGGACCAACAGCGGACTGAAAATACCGTTGTCTCTTGGTATAAGTGGAGGGGACTGGGTCTGGATGCTCCCCCTGCCCCCTAGACAGATACCAAAAATCGCTAAATACTGAAGCCTGGCAAAAAAATGCCCTAGGACAGTTCATCCTCTGTATCTGTGGCTTCTGAATCCGTGGATATGGAGGGCAGACTGTAAGGAAGTTGAGCCTACATTCGCTGAGCTCCCGCTCTGTGCATGCCCTGCACTGGGCTGTGCTTAGTCGCTCAGTCGTGTCTGACTCTTTACTGTGTGGCAAAAGGCACACACATTGGTGACCAGGACAGTCTCAGCCCTACCTTCCTGGGGCTCATAGTCCAGCAGGGGAGACAGCCATCCCAGACAGCGATGACTCAGAGGGGGCAGGGTGGGGCTAAGGGAGGGATGGGGAGCAGCACCTGGCCTAGCTGTCAAGCCAAGGGCAAGTTTTTCTCTGAGACTCAGTTTCCTCACCTCCAAAGTGGGGATAATGACACTTACACCAACACAGGACATTTAGGGACCTCCCTGGCAGTCCAGTGGTTAAGACTTCACCTTCCAGTGCAGGGGGTGTGGTGAGGGATCCCTGGTCGGGGAGCTAGGATCCCACATGCCTTGTGGCCAAAAAGTCAAAACAAAACAAAACAAAAAAACCAGAAGCAATATTGTAACAAATCCAATAAAGACTTAAAAAAAAAAAGAACATTCTGTCACAGTCATACAAATGAGAATATACTCCCAAAGTCAGGTAAAGTCTCTGAAAATTGGGGCCGGGGTGCCAGTAGAACTCGCGATGGTGGCGGTGGTGGCGTGGGTGTTGAGCCAAATTAGTGAGGTTGCTCACATGACCCTGAGCCTTAAGGCATGCCACAGTGATGCTCCTTGCACCATGGAGCAGGAGAACAAACTGGGAACGAGGTAGGAGACAGACGAGCTCCAGTTTAGACATTTACAACTGGCCTCCTTTTTGCATTTCATGGGGCAGGAAGAAGTGAGCTTCAGGCTGGATACTTACAACTAGCCTTCTGTTAGCATTTCCTGAGACAGGAGATAGGTGGGCTCCAGTTTAGGCCTTTACAATCAGCCTCCTGTTTGCCCTCTGAAATGGAAGTAACAACAGATACAGGGTAAATAGCCTGTCTTTGTCTCTTGTAAACACCTTAAGATAATAATCATGGCAAGGACAAAGAGGGGCAAAACACTGTTTGAGTAAAGGATTAAGGGCTCTCCGCTCCCCTCCCTCACCCTTTCTGGGACATGGGAGACACACCACGACGGCAGAAAGGCTCCCGGTGTGTCAAAAGTCGGGGTGGGGGGTGGGGCGGTAATTCCAGGCCATAATGCGGCTTGCTGGTCCCAGAAGACTTCACCTCCAGATTCATCTTGGCTGAGGGTTGAGTGGGCACCTCAGGGGAGGGAGGGAGGACAAAGCAAGATGACTGGCCTGAAGGAAGACCAAGATCTGGAAAACTGTCCCCTTACAACAGATTTAAACTTCCTAAAGGTGTAACCCCAGAGTTTGCCCCTGCGTCTTTCCACATGTATTCTTCTTTTCCAATAAACTTTTTACTTTTCTCTTTACCTTCTGCCTCCTCCCCCGAATTTTTTCTTAACGCGGCAGGCAACGACTGGGGATCCAGGTCCTAGCCTCTGGCCTCTGAGATCCAGAGGTTAAGTTCCTGATCAGGAACTAAGCTCTTGTTCCCAGCTTCTGCTCGCTTCTGCTTGCTGCAAACTGCGGTTACTACTGCGTGCATCGGAAATCAGGAAGCGCAAATACACGGGACATGATAATTGGGAGCTCCTGCCTGCAGAATCCCATGGACAGAGGAGCCTGGTGGGTTACAGTGCACGGAGTCGCGAAGAGTCCGATACGACTGAGCGACTATGTACAGCACAGGGCATCCCTGGTGGCTCAGATGGTAAAGAATCCGCCTGCAATGCGGGAGACCTAGATTCGGCCCCTGGGTTGCGAAGATTCCCAGGAAGCCCTCTATGATCCCCCAGGCTCTGACCCTCTCTGGGTTCTCCCATTGTAGACTTGGTTACTTTATTGAAGTTGGGGAGAAAGGGAGGTGTACCTCTTAAAACCAAGAATATAATAGAATAAAATTGAGTATGCATCCCCTGCTCAGGTAATCTGGACAGACGCAGGAAGATCGAATCCCAGCGAATGAGATCGATTCTCTCAGTTCTCTTCCATCAGCGTTTCCTTCTCGGTACTCGGCGATCCTCCTCGATGCCTCCGGCCACACCTACCCCGGAACCCGCCTCCCGCAATTGCCGTGCGCACGCGCACTGTCTCCTGACGTCACTTCAATGGGGAGTGACGGGCAGGTTCAGCCAATGGCGTCGCGAAGAAGGTGGGGCAGCGCCTCGAGGATACCCTGAGGAGCCTGTCTTTCCTGAATATTCATAAGGGAGGCGGGCCGACGCCGCTCCAAACCGCGACCGGCGCCATGAAGTGAGAGGGGGGGTCTCGGGTTCGCGGCTCGCGAGCGGGAGTGGGGGTCCGGAAGATGCGGGGACGCGTGGTCAGGCCTCGGGTCCCGGCGGAGCGAAGGGAGGCTGCCGCGCTGGGGTGGGGATAGCTGCGGGGAGGGCCAGCGAGGGAATGCCGAAGGGACCTGGAGGCTGCTAGAGAACCGGGGGGATGTGCGGGACGGGCCAGCCGGCCGGAACCGCTCTCGGCCCGGCGGCAGGGGAGTCTGGGGGCTGGAGAGGGGGCTGAGGGGACGGGGGACTGATCCGGCAGCCCCCGCCGCCAGGCTCAACGTGGACGGGCTGCTGGTCTACTTCCCCTACGACTACATCTACCCGGAGCAGTTCTCGTACATGCTGGAGCTGAAACGCACGCTGGATGCCAAGGTGGGTGGGCCGGGCCCGCCGCTGCCCCCCTGAGAGGTGGGGCTGATCAACACGCGCCTTTAAGACTGAGATTGCAGCGGTCCCCAACCTTTTTGGCACCAAAGACCAGTTTTGGAGAAGTCAATTTGCGGACGGAGGGATTCAAACTCATTTTTGTGCATTTTATTTCTATTATTATTACATCGGGTCTATCAGACATTCGATCATTAGGCCTCATATCATCAGGTATTAGATCCTGGAGGCTGGGGACCTCTGGTCTAGAGTTTAGAAATCTGAGGTCCTTGTGATAGCCCCCGCTGCCAAACTTGGTATCTCAAATAATAGTAATTAAAAATAGCATCAGCTGACCTTTATCAAAGGCTGAACTGCTCCGTGGTAGGCTTAGGCATATAGAGACTCAGGAATTGGCTACCCACGGTAGTGTGTCCTTGGGTAAATCATCACTTAATCTCCCCTCTGCAGTCTTCACCTTGGTGAATAGCCATAGTAATAGTACCTACCTCAGCTTAATATGGGGCTTCCCAGGTGGCTCAGATGGTAAAGAATCTACCTGCAATGCAAGAGGCCGGGATTCAATCCCTGGGTGGGGAAGATCCCCTGGAGAAGAGAAAGGCAACCCACTCCAGTATTCTTGCCTGGAGAATTCCATGGGCAGAGGAGCTTGGAAGGTTACAGTCCATGGGGTTGCAAAGACTTGGACAGGACTGAGTGACTAACACTTTCACTACTTTCACTTTCATATTAGTGAGGGCTGCAGGGGTTAATTCACTAAGTAAGGCAGAAGTTCTCAACTGGGGACCATTTTGACCCCCGGAGGACATTCAGCAAAGTGTGGAGACATTCCCAGTTGTCAGTACTAGTGGAGGAGGGGTGCAACTGGTGTCTAGTATGTAGAGGCCACATTTGCTGCTGCAGTGGGGGACAGACCCCACAATCATATGGTATCCGGCCTCCAAATGTCAAGAGAGTTGAGGCTGAGATACTCTGATGTAAGACACTTAGTAATAGTGCCAGGCACAGAGTTAAGTGCTGTGCTAGGTTAAAAGAGAGGGCTCCTACATATCAGATAGAACTTCCCTGGTAGTGCAGACGGTAAAGAATCTGCCTGCAATGCAGGAGATTCCTGGGTTGGGAAGATCCTCTGGAGAAGGGCATGGCAACCCACTCCAGTATTCTTGCCTGGAGAACCCTGTGGACAGAGGAGCCTTACAGGCTATAGTCCTATAGTCATGGGGTCGCAAAGGGACATGACTGAAGGGACTTAGCATACATACAAATCAGATATTGTACTAAATATTTAGCCTGCAGTTTGTCCCTAATCGTCATAGTCCTGCGATGAGGAAGAGCTTCTTAGACCCCCCCAACCCCCTTTTTTTTTTTTTTTTTTGCTGCACTGCATGGCTTGCATGATCATAGTTCCCTGACCAGGGTTTGAACCTGGGCCCTCGGTAGTGAAGGCTCACAGTCTTCACCACTGTAGGCCAATTTTTAGAGACAGAGTCCTCAGAGAGGTTGAAAGGTCTTGCCTAAGACCACTCAACCAGAGTGGCAAAGTGAAAGTGAAGTTGCTCAGTCGTGTCCGACTCTTTGCGACCCCATGGACTGTAGCCCACCAGGCTCCTCAGTCCATGGAATTTTCCACACAACATTACTGGAGTGGGTTGCCATTTCCTTCTCCAGCGGATCTTCCCAACCCAGGGATTGAACCTGGGTCTCCCGCACGGCAGGCAGACGCTTTACCGTCTGAGCCACCAGGGAGATTCCAGAGTGGCAAAAGTGGGGTTCAAATCCACTGCCCCTGAGGCCTAGATTTCTAACTGCTATGTTGTGTCCTGTTATTCCAAGCTGGTTTCATTCTGGGGGAAGGGTCCCAGAGTTTGTGTCCCTGGAGTTTTGAGCGCCTGTGTCGTGTCCCTCCTGCCCACCACAAACAGGGTCATGGAGTCCTGGAGATGCCCTCAGGCACTGGGAAGACAGTGTCCCTGTTGGCCCTGATCATGGCGTACCAGCGGGTAAGTGACTCCCTGGGCCCGAGGAGGGGGCAGCAGGAGGAGGCTGGATGGGGGCCGAGGCTGAGCCCATGGTTGTCGGCAGGCGTATCCCCTGGAGGTGACTAAACTCATCTACTGCTCGAGGACTGTGCCTGAGATTGAGAAGGTGAGCCCTGGGCTATCCCAGGCCCCCCACCCTCACTCTCCCCTAACCCATCTGTCCCCCTGGTGGTTGCCACCATAGCTTTGAGCCCAGTGGGAAGCTGGGGAAGGGGCTAGAACCTGCTTGGACAGGGGCTTGGACTTTCACTGAGGCCAGTTCCCCCCTCCCTCATCATCTGTAACAGGTGATTGAAGAACTTCGAAAGTTACTCAGCTTCTATGAGAAACAGGAGGGCGAGAAGCTGCCATTTTTGGGGCTGGCTCTGAGCTCCCGGAAGAACCTGTGTATTCATCCCGAGGTGAGTGCTCATTCCTCCCCTCTCTCTAACTGTCAGGGTTGAGGAAACCCTTCCGTCCAACCGGGGGTTCTAGATCCCCACCCAGACCAGACCTCTCAGGGAGATGTGCAGGGGCCGCGTGCAAAGTTCTCTTCTCTCTCATCACTCATGGCTCAGGCACACCTCCTCCGGGGAGCCTTCCCGCTTCCCCCAGCCTGGGAGAGGTGAAGAGGTAGCTCCTGGAGTCTGGCAGGCCTGGTTTCCTGATTCTGAAACGTACTAACCATATACTCTTGCATACGTGATTTCTGCTATCTGGGCTTCAGTCCGCCTGTCTGTAAAATGGGGATAATTAATTACCTGCTTCATACCGTTGTTGATAGATTGGGCAAGGAGGTGGGGACTGGGTGAAATGGGTGAAGCAGTCAAAAAGGACAGACTTCTAGCTATGAAATGAATTAGTCATGTAATGTAGAGTTGACGCTTCGTATCTGTGGGATCGGGAACTGCAGGTCAGGAGGGCCGACTGTGCTAGGTCGCTTTGTTTAGTTATGTGTTTACTTAGCTGTGCTGGGTGTTAGTTGTAGCATGTGAGGTCTAATTCTCTGACCAGAAATCGAACCTGGGCCCCCTGCATTGGGAGCTGGGAGTCTTAGCCACTGGACCACCAGAGAAGTCCCTTGAGATGCTTGCTTTTAAGTAAGAGTTTGCCTTAGGACTGTAAGAGCCACAGATGAAGAGGCACCATGTAGTAAATCGCTGCATTTGTGTGTCCGGAACACGTGCAAGGGTGGTTCTGTCCCCCTTAGGATAGTAAGAAGTCGAGAGTTAATGAGCTGGGGTAGGTTTTCTGGAAACGTGGTAAGGGCATAAGCAGTATTATACTGTACTTCAGGGCGGTGTCTTAGTTGTCTCCAGAGCTGTATAGTGACCTGGATAAGGCTGAAGGTTGCGCCAGATATTTCCATCTCGGTTTTTTCCTTCCATGGGCCTGCTGCCTTGGAAGGACTTACCAGCATAGCTGTAGTCTTCGTCTGGACTGAAGTGAGAGTTTCAAAATAGATTTGCTATTAGCTCTCTGCTTCAGTCCTAGCGAAAGTTTTCAGAGTTTTAAAATACTTTTCTGTGGGAGCATCTGTGACACATTGAGCCGTGCGTGCCTCATATGACGCACTTGCACCCATTTTTATTTATTGTCTTTTGCCGCACCCCATGGTATGTGGGATCTTAGTTCCTCGCCCAGGGATCGAACCTGCACCCCCTGTATTGGCAGTGCAGAATCTTCACCACTGGATCACCGCGGAAATGCCTGTATTGCTTGTTAAAAGTAATAATAAAATGTAAAGAAAGAGAAAGAAGCAGCACAGTCTTTGTCACTGATGAAATGGGAGAGGGAGGGCCCACAGCCTCAGAGCCCTCACTCTGGGGAAAGAACGGTTTCATTCCGAGGAAGGGCAGCCCTGGGCTGTGATGATGCCACCAACAGCCTTGGAGGGTTTGGAGCAGGGCAGGGCCAAGGAAGGTCTCAAACTGTGATCAGAACCTCCTCTAGTTCTCAGACCTTGCCAAGGTTTCTGGCTGTTGTAGCATTTTAAAAGATAAAGTGTAATCTACATGCTGAAGGTTCTTCAAGCCTTAATGTTAAAAACAAAAACTGAGGTATAATTGACATTGCACAAGGCTGAATGTTTTGTTCGTTTTTTTGTTTATTTTTGGCCGTGTTGGGCTTTCACTGCTGTGCACAGACTCTCTAGCTGCAGCGAGCAGGGCCTCCTCTTGTTGCGGTGCGTGCTTCCCGTCGTGGTGGCTTCTCTTGTGGCAGAGCGCAGGCTCTAGGCTCGTGGGCTCAGTAGTGTGGCACACGGTCTTAGTTGCTCCGCGGCATGTGGGTTATTCCCGAATCAGGGACCGAACCTGTGTCCCCTGCATTGGCAGGCAGATTCTTATCCACCAAACCACCAGGGAAGTCTTAGGGTTTAACATTTAAAAAAAAATTAGAGCCCAACAGTTGGGCCACTCTTGCATCCTTGCAGTAAGTTTGCAGGTGTCTTAACTGTTTAATCACGAAGCAGGTTCAGGACAAGTTTTGCCCAAGTCCCACCCTGGTCATCTCAAAGGATGACCTCCCACCCACCAGCCGTCAGGTGTTCAGCCCCGGGTTCCAGGCGTGCTCGGGGTTCTTGGCCTGTCCCGTTGCTAAGATGCTCCCCGGCCTGCAGGTGACACCCCTGCGCTTTGGGAAGGACGTGGACGGGAAATGCCACAGCCTCACGGCCTCATACGTGCGGGCGCAGTACCAGCGGGACTCCAGCCTGCCCCACTGCCGCTTCTATGAGGTACCTGTGGGGCAGCGGGGAGTGAGGGAGGGCGAGTTGCAGCAGTCAACCCCCCTGACCCCCAGCTACCCTCTCACCCCAGGAATTTGATGTCCACGGGCGCCAGGTGCCCCTCCCCACGGGCATCTACAACCTGGATGACCTGAAGGCCGTGGGACGGCGCCAGGGCTGGTGCCCGTACTTCCTGGCCCGATACTCAGTGAGGAGGCGTTGGGGCTGCGGGCGGGTGGGAGGGTTACAGGCTGCCGGTCGGTGTGCCTGCCTGCCTGCCTAGATCTCCCTATTGGTCTGCCTGTGTCTGTTCCTCAGTCTGTCTCTACCTCTTCACTTCTGTTTGTTCCTCGCCTCTGCCTGCATGTCTGCGTCTGTCTGTCCACCTGCCTGTGTCCCTCCCTTTGCCTCACCTCTCCCGGCCTGGGAGGGAGAGATGTGACCTGGTGGAGTCCACCAGGCGACAGGGCCCTGGGGGTGGGCGCTGGCAGGCGGCCCGGGGTGACCCTGCCCCCTCGGCCCCCAGATCCTGCACGCCAACGTGGTGGTCTACAGCTACCACTACCTGCTGGACCCCAAGATTGCCGACCTGGTGTCCAAGGAGCTGGCCCGCAAGGCCGTGGTTGTCTTTGACGAGGCCCACAACATCGGTGAGCAGAGAGTGGGGCGGGGAGGCGAGGTGGCCCCTCCACTGCTGCTGCGTCCGCTTGCCTGAGCCCGGCCCTCTCCCTGGCCCCCAGACAACGTCTGCATCGACTCCATGAGTGTCAACCTCACCCGCCGCACCCTGGATCGGTGCCAGGCCAACCTGGAGACCCTGCAGAAGACGGTGCTCAGGTGGGGGTGCCCCGGCCCGTAGACCTTGGCACCTGACCTGCCCCCCAAGTGGCCCAGCTCTTCCACACCTCGACTCCCCGCAGGATCAAGGAGACGGACGAGCAGCGACTTCGAGAGGAGTACCGCCGCCTGGTGGAGGGGCTGCGGGAGGCCAGCGCCGCCCGGGAGACTGATGCCCACCTGGCCAACCCCGTGCTGCCCGACGAAGTGCTGAAGGGTGAGCCGTGCCCCCGCCTCGCGCCCCCTTCCCCTGCGCCCCCCCCCGCCCCGCCTCTCCCCACCCGTCCCCTCCCCTGCGCCCCCCGCCCTGCGACCCCCACCCGGCGCCTGGCTGAGCCGGTCTCCCCGCAGAGGCGGTGCCCGGCTCCATCCGCACGGCCGAGCACTTCCTGGGCTTCCTGCGCCGCCTGTTGGAGTACGTCAAGTGGCGCCTGCGGGTGCAGCATGTGGTCCAGGAGAGCCCGCCCGCCTTCCTCAGCGGCCTGGCCCAGCGCGTCTGCATCCAGCGCAAGCCCCTCAGGTGCGGCTGCCGCGGGGGCTGGGCGTGGGAGGGGTCCCGGTGGGGATGTGGGGTGGGCGCCCTTGTCAGTAGCCATGATCAGAGAACTGACCTCGGGAAGTGTGATGGAAGACTGTGTGCAGAGGGAGGGGGGCGGCGGCGAGACCCCAGGGCCCTGGCCAGTGCTCAGGGGTGTTCTCACTCCAGGCCATGGAGGGAGTGGCCCTGGAGAGGGGCTCCTGATGAGGGCCAGCGGGATGGGAGCTGGGAGAAAATGCTGTGGGCCCCTCACTCCCTGTTTCCTCCTGCCAGGGCCTCTCATTGCCCCCCAGCCCCTGGGCAGGAGCCAGCCCCTCAGGTGCAGTCTGGGGGCAGGGCCAGTGATGAGGGGCTCTGGAGTGGGGGTGGAGCTTCCTCTGCTTTTCCTTTGTGCTGTGGATCAGTCTTTGGTCTTCTCTGAACCTCAGTTTTCCTCCTCTGTGCAAGGGGTAGGGGGTCAGCCCCTTTACCCCCAGGTTCCTGTGGTGGTTTAATGACAAAGCAGCGACCCCAGGAACCCACCCCGTCTAGAGCACTGATGACAAGCCGAGTGCTTCGCAGTCCACGGCCCGGGGACACAACACGGAGTTCCCGCCTTGTGCTGCCGATGAGGACGCTGTGTCCCGTGGAGGGGAAGCCTCCCGGCACTGTGTGTGGTTGTGACCAGAAGCCCTGCCGGTGGGGCTCTGAGGCTCCTGGCTGCTCTGCCTCTGAGGAGGTGGGAGCCCTTGGTGCGGCTTCACCCTTCTTCCCTCACGAGAGACTTGTGAGGACAGAGGGGATCTGAGTCACAGGGTCCGTGTTCCGAGGGCCTGCTCTGTGCTGGGGACACAGCAATGATGGAGACGGCCCTGGCCCTGCCCTCCTGGGCTCACAGTCCAGTTGGGGAGACAGACCTTTCCCAGACAGGGTCAGTCCAGGGCTCAGGGTGGGGGGGTGTCCTGGAGGCTGCAGGAACACAGGGGCCGTCTGATCGAGCCTGGGGGATAGGCAGACTGGAAGAAAGGACATACAGGAGACAGGTTTTATTCACTTTATTTCTTATTTTTCTTGGGCACACTGCTCGGCATGTGGGATCTAGTTCCCTGACCAGGGCTTGAACCTGGGCCCCCTGCATTGGGTGTCTTAACCACTGGCCCACCAGGGAAGTCCCAGGAGGCAGGTTTTAAACTTGACTGTCTGCCTGGCGCCAAAGCTGGGTGCTCCCGCTCCACACACGGCCTGTCCCTGCCTCAAGCTGGGTGGCCTTGCTTGTGTGCCGTTGGTAGAGCCTGTGTCAGGCTCAGTGAGGGAGGAGCCGTCACCGAGGCCATCATCTGGGAGCGTGCGGAACTCTAACGCTGTGTCACTGAGGACTGTGGCCGAGACTGACCTTGTGGAGATCCGGGCGGGAGTGTGTGACCCTGTGGCCGTGTGGCGTTCACGTGCTGACCGTGGGATGCTGGGGGTGGTCGTGGGTCGCCCCTTTTGATTGAGAACCTGTGTATGAGAGCGTTACCTCATGTGACAGGACTGTGTGGCTCTGGAGTGTTAGTCGCTCAGTCATGTCTGACTCTGTGCTACCCCCTGGACTGTAGCCCACCAGGCTCCTCTGTCCATGGGATTCTCCAGGCGAGAATACTGGAGTGGATTGCCATGCCCTTCTCCAGGGAGTCTTCCTGACCCAGGAAGGGTCTCCTGCCTTACAGGCAGATTCCTCACAGTCTAAGAATTTGGGCGGTGACTCTGGGTTGTGAGATTATTGCTCTGTGTGCCCTCCTGTGGCTGTGCCCCCCGTGATGGGCAGTGGTACAAGGTGGGGACACAGAGTGACCCAGACCCTGACCTCCCGGAGCTGCCAGGTGGCTGGGGAGACGGCATGTGAGCACGTGCTCTGACGGTGACGAGGGGGCTATCCAGCCTGCAGCCACCACCTCCCTCACCTGCCCGCCCCCCACCCCACCAGGTTCTGCGCCGAGCGCCTCCGCTCCCTCTTGCACACCTTGGAGATCTCGGACCTCACTGACTTCTCCCCACTTACCCTCCTCGCTAACTTCGCCACGCTTGTCAGTACCTACGCGAAGGGTAAGCTCGCCTCTTCCTGCCTCTGCCGGCCCCCAGCAGCTGGAATTGGGATCCGGCAGGGCCTAGAGGGTAGCCCCTGGGAGAGTACCCAGAGGGTAGCCCAGCCTCTGAAGTTTGGACTTTATTTATTTGTTTTAAAATTTATTAGCCACGCCGGTCTTAGTTGTGACGTGCAGGATCTTTAGTTGCGGCATGTGGGATCTAGTTCCCTGACCAGGGATCAAACCCAGGCCCCCGGTGTTGGGAGTGCAGGGTTTTAGCCCCTGGACCACCAGGGAAGTGCTCTGGGCCTTATTTTGAGGGCAGTGGGGAGCCACAAACAGCCCTTGAGTGAGTGAGCCTTGTGCTCAGGAGGGTATTTTTAAAGGCTCTCTCTGGCTGCAGATGGAGGTGGGTGGGGGTGGGCAGTGGCGTGAGGAGAGGAAGGAGAGAATCTGCGGGGTCCGCTCACCCTGGGGGGCATGTGGGGGGGGGTGGTCATTCTCCCAGCGGCACTGGGGAGCCATGGCAGGTTCTGAACAGGGAGAGGTAGGGGCAGATTGCGCTTTAGAGGATTCTTCTGGCAGAGGCTGGGCCAGGACGGGGTGGGGTGCTAGAGAGAGTCGTGGGAGGTCAAGAGGCCGCGACTTGGTGCCTGGTCGTGCGGGGCCTTGGGGGGAGGACGCTCAGATTTCCAGCCTGCTGGGAGGGTACAGGGGAGCATTCTGCCCCCAACTCATCAGCTTTAAGCTGCCAAGGGCTCAGTCTCATCCCCGGGGATTACTCCTCTATCCAGCAAACTAGGTCAGCCTGTCTGACGGCCCGCGGGCGGGCCTGGCCTTGGCAGGAAGATAGCCCGTCCCCACCCCAGCGCCGATGGGCAGCAAGTGTCACTGGAATCTTCTTTCTGCCTCTGTCCCTCTGTCCATCCCATCCTCCTCCTTGGTCTGTCCGTCCTCCTCTCTTCCCCACTTCTCCATCTACCGACACCTCACATTCTTGTACCTGGAACAGCTTTCCCCATCTTCCCAACTGTCTTCCCTGTCACCCCTCAGTTCTTGGCTCAGGAGAGACGTCTCCTCCTCCTCCAGGAAGCCCCTCTGGCTCCGAGGCTGGGCCAGGCCCTCTCCTTTAGGCTCCCCTGTCCCAGCCTTCCCACTCAGAGTGGTCACTCTGGAGACAGCTCTGTGTCCCTATCCTTGGACTGTGAGTCCTGAGAGGGCGAGGCCAGGGTTGTCTCGGTCACTGCTGTGTTCCCAGTCCTGGGCTTGGCACAGAGGACATGATGATATTTTTAAAAACATCTTTGCGAAGTGAAATTGATTATGCGGATGCGTTCATTCATTTATTTGCTCAATAAATGGGCCAGGCCCAGCCCTGGGGAGATGGCAGGAACCATGAACGACCTCATTCCTGACCTCCCAGAACTTAAATTCTAGCAGGGAAGACAGGTAGCAAAGATGTAAATGTGGGTACGGAAGATAATTCCAGAAAGTGATAGTTTTCACGAGACACAAACATGGCACTGTGTTGGACCATGCACACAGTGTCGGCGGTGACCAGGGCAGCTTTCCTGAGGAGCTGACATTTGAGCTGGGTTCTGAATGACCAGGAGCCAGCCGCCTCAGGAAGCTTTTCAGACAGTGGGGCACGTGCAGAGGCCCTGGGGTGGAATGACTCTGGTGGGGTTGTTCTTTTGTGTGTGTGACCTTGGTGGTTTTGAAAGTCAGGCAGGAAGCCCGTGAGCACAGAGGGAAGGGGGTTGGGGTGGCAGGATCCCCCTGACAGTTCTGGACCCTGGGAGGGTCGTGGGGAGCCCTGGGGGCTTCTGAGCAGGGAGGGATGTGGCCTGACTCGAGTTCAAGGATCCTCTGGCCGCTGTGAAGGGAGCGGGGATGAGGAGCGACTGCAGTGGGCCAGGCAGGGGGCGATGGCGGCCGGTCTGGGCGGGGCTGGGGAGGCGCTCAGAGGGCAGCTGGACTTTGGAGGAGAGCTGACCAGCCTCCTGACCGCTCAGTGGAGGAGAGCTGACCAGCCTCCTGACGGCTCAGACAAAAACTGGCGGGAGAAGGCTGGAGGCCTTGGCTGGAGGGGCGTGGTGGGCCCCTGTGGGCCCCGGAGGGCGAGGGGTGAGCCTTTGGTGCCCGGCTCAGGGTCCTCTGTGAACATTCACACAGGTGTCGGCCCAAGGGAGGGGCGGGCAGGTTGGGGTATATATTGGACTCAGGGGCCTGGGTTGTAGCGTTGGGCTTCTGATGGCTGGTGGCATTCACTGAGGAACGTGAGGGGAGGGGGAGTGGAGTGGAGGGAGAAAGTGGGGGGTCGTGGCCGAGTGGGCGGAGTCATGCCTGGCCCTCAAGGAATCCCGCCGGCCCCCTGTAGGTTTCACCATCATCATCGAGCCCTTTGACGACAGGACCCCGACCATTGCCAACCCCATCCTGCACTTCAGGTGAGATCCCACCCCCGGGGGGATGTCAGCGGACCACAGGGCCCTGGCCCTCACCACCCTGGTCTGCTCCCTACAGCTGCATGGACGCCTCACTGGCCATCAAACCCGTGTTCGAGCGCTTCCAGTCCGTCATCATCACATCTGGGGTAAGGACCCTGCCTTCTGGCCTCCAGCCCTCCCCGGGGGCTCCTGGCTCCTGCCCAGTCCTGCTGAGATCCCTCTGCTGTCCCCGCTGTAGACACTGTCCCCGCTGGACATCTACCCCAAGATCCTGGACTTCCACCCCGTCACCATGGCGACCTTCACCATGACGTTGGCCCGGGTCTGCCTCTGCCCCATGGTACATGGGGGAGGTGGCAGAGAGGGTGGTGGGACGACGGCCGCCCTTCCTCTCTGCTGCTCAGGCAGCTGAGGGCACGGATTCTGGGTTCTGACAGACCTGGGCTTGAGTTTGACTCCCTGAGCCTCGGTTTTCTCATCTGTGAAATGGGAACACCCCCTCTGATCTCCCAGGGTGGCTGAGGGGATTTAGTGAGACAGTGAGTGTGACAGGCTTTCACGGCCCACGGCCTGCTACTTGGTTAATGGGGTTTTACCTGGCCCGTCGTCTGGCAGTGGCCTTGCTAAGTGACCCTGCCACTTGGCCTCAGTCCTCTTCTCTGTGAAATGAACCTTGTAACATGGGCCTTCGGTCCCATTTCTGAAGTCACTGGGCAGATGTGTTTTAGAGTTGAGAATTTTCCAGACTTGAAATACTCCCAAGGGGTCTGAGCAAATCCCTCTAGTGAAAATCATATTTGAGCAAACATTCTGATGAGTCAGACCAGGGGAGATCCGTCAGCACACTGAACAGGCTCCATGCAGGGCAATTCTTGCTACCAAATGAGTTTGTGCCAGACTTAAGCACCTGGAGTTTCCTGAGTGTTATGGCTTTCGGAGCTGCCCTTCAGGGCTTGTGGGCTGGTAAGGACCCTCCACCACACAGTGCTTTTGTGATTTTGCCAGTGGCATGAGGGGCAGCTTCCTGGAACCGCCTGGCTGGAGGCTGGGGCAGACTAGAGGGTCCTTGCTGGTGAGACACATGGACAGACCTAGGGTCAGTTCCATCTCTGTTGTCTGTCTGCCGGGTGACCCTGGGCGGGCAACTCGCCGTCTGTGAGCCTGAGGTCACTCATCTGCAGCCCGCAGATAAGAGGGTAGCTGAGGGTTCACTTGGTGACGCTGTGTCTATAGAATGCACACAGCAGCACTAGCCCGCGGCCCGCGGGCACACTGGGGCAGCTGCTGCGGCGTGCTCATCACAACCTCTCACGCTCTCCAGATCATCGGCCGTGGCAACGACCAGGTGGCCATCAGCTCCAAGTTTGAGACCCGGGAAGATATTGGTATGGTTCCCACAGAGGGTGGTCTGTGTGGGTCCCAGGAGGGGAGGGGTGGGTCGGTCAGTATGAACCGGGTCCTGGACGCAGTAAGAAGTCAAAGTGGCTTCACACAGAGGTTGCTTCTTGCCTGTGCTTCATGCCGCTGTGGGTTGGTAGGGGCCTGCCACGAACCTCTCCCTTCTGGGAACCTCCACCATCGGACACATCCCTGCGCTGGCGGGGTGGGACGGGAGGGGTCCTGGTGGGTTGTGTACTGGCTCGTAAAGCTCCTCGCCTGGAAGTGACACGGCCCTTTCTTCACTGGCCGTGGCAAGTCACATGGCCACACCTAACTGGTGGGTCAAGGGGCAGTCCTCCCATGAGTCTGGAAGGAGAATTGGGATGCGTGTCAACAGCTGGCAGTGGGGTTTCTAGGAACCCCAAGTTTCAGACAAGAAAGCTCTGATGGGGAGTGGGGAGGAGGACCCAGGCCAGGAGACGGTCTGACCTCTCACCCTCATAGCGGTGATCCGGAACTACGGGAATCTCCTGCTGGAGATGTCCGCTGTGGTCCCTGACGGCATCGTGGCCTTCTTCACCAGCTACCAATACATGGAGAGCACCGTGGCCTCCTGGTACGAGCAGGTACGCCCGCCTCTGGCCCCGTGCTCGGACCCTCTGAGCTCTCAGCTCGCTCCTCTGCTGGCTTCTTTCCTCTTGTGTTTTAAATGGTGATCTGTATTGCAAGTGGCAAGACAGCGTATAAAGCGCAGAGGGCAGCTTAAAGAACTGTGTTCACCGTGCCCCACATCCAGGTTAGGAATGAGGACATCAGCGGCCTCACTGGGCCCCTTCCTCCGAGGCGTGCCCCTCAGGAGGGCTGACCACACCCCACCTGAGGGCTTCCTGGTTCCCTCCTCGTTACCCCCAGCTGTCCCTCCAGCTTGTATGGTGTGGTGTGGAGACACTGGGTAGCAGGCGTGAGTGTAGTGGGGTGCTGTGCCGTTAAAGGAAGGTTCCGGAGAATTAAGGCTGAACAGAGACTCGGGGCGAAGAGCCTGGAGGAGTCCCTCTGGGGACTGTGTGGGTGAGGTCATGGGGCATTCTGGAGATGGGGCTCACCACAGCTGGGCACTGGGCCCCTGATAGAATATGATTCTGTGCCATGAGCACAGCTCTCGGGTAAGTTAGAGCAAGCGCTTCTTTGGGGTGAGACAAGTGAACGTGGCTAACACCAGCGTGTGTGGGAATGTCATGCACAAAGGCAAGACCTCGGTCTCATCCTCAGGCTTTTTCCGCACAGTGTCAGCCACTTGCGCCCCACGTCCTCAGTGTCTTTTGTGTCCTAGTTAAGAAACCTCTGTCTACCCTAGGGTCCCAGAGATGGTCTCCTGTGCTTCCATCTAGAAGTTTTGTAGTCTTAACTTTGACATCTAAGCTCTGTGAGGTACCGCAGGTTCATCTTTGTGTAGGATGTAAGTCAAGGTTCACTTTTTCCCCATTTGGAAATCTGTCGCTCCAGGCCCACTTGCTGAAACGAGCTCCCCCACCGCACTGAGTGGCACAGGTGACGGGTCTCTGTTGGGGGCTGCTCTGGACCCTCCATGTTCTCTCTCTGGTCTGTCACACATCTGTCCTAGATCAGAACCACGAGTCTATTTCAGTGTCAAATGTGAACTCAAGGCAGCCTCTGATTGGCTCTGCCTGGCCTACATCAGCCTCCCCACCAATCACAAGCTGGGGGTGGAGCATCCTGATGGGTCACCCGGGCCACCTGCCTGCCCCACTTGTCCAGAAGATGGGGATTGGTTCCCTCCGGGGATCACAGGGTTTTCCAAAGAAGTGAGACTGGACCCTGCCACCACCCTCCCCTGGTCCCCAGAGGGCAGGCTGAGGCCAGGGGACAGGGTGGCCTGTCACCCCGGAGTCGGTGGCAGAGCTGAGTTTAAGCAGGACACCCCCGTCCTTGAACCCACCGTCCGCCGCCCACATCCTGACCTCCCCTTGTCCTCCCTGAAGGGCATCCTGGAGAACATCCAGAGGAACAAGCTGCTCTTCATCGAGACCCAGGATGGGGCTGAGACCAGCGTTGCCCTGGAGAAGTACCAGGAGGTGGGTACTGGGGGGACAAGGGGAGTTTGGGTGGAGAGGGGCCAGAGGCGGCACAGCTCCCTGGTGACGTGTCTGTGTCCTGGCCTTCCCTCCCCAGGCCTGTGAGAACGGCCGCGGGGCCATCCTGCTCTCAGTGGCCCGAGGCAAGGTGTCCGAGGGAATCGACTTTGGTGAGTGGACTTGGCCCTCCCTGCCCGTGTGGCCGTTTCTGTTCCCCGAGGGGACCTCACCCACCCACCCACCATCTTGCACACACAGGGGCCTCCCCTTCCCTCCATCCCTGGGCACCCAGCAGGGCCCTTGGGGACCCCCTCTGACGGCAAGAGCACCTGGGCTCCGCGCAGTCAGCCCTCTCTCGCTCCCCCTCACCCCGCAGTGCACCACTACGGGCGGGCCGTCATCATGTTCGGGGTGCCCTACGTCTACACCCAGAGCCGCATTCTCAAGGTGAGCCTCGCCGGGGACAGGCGGACGGACATGAAGGCCTCCCCTGGGGCTCGTGTGAGAAATGGCCCTGGCCCCCATCTCTGCACCCACAGGCACGGCTGGAATACCTTCGGGACCAGTTCCAGATCCGTGAAAACGACTTTCTCACCTTTGACGCCATGCGCCACGCCGCCCAGTGTGTGGGTCGGGCCATCAGAGGCAAGACGGACTATGGCCTGATGGTCTTCGCTGACAAGGTGCGGTGGGTTCGGGGCCCCCGCCACCCAGAGTGGGAGGGCCGGGCTGCGGGTGCCTGGGCCCTCCCGCCAGGGTCCTGACACCCTCACCACCACCACCACCAGCGGTTTGCTCGGGCTGACAAGCGGGGGAAGCTGCCCCGGTGGATCCAGGAGCACCTCACGGACGCCAACCTCAACCTGACCGTCGACGAGGGGGTCCAGGTCGCCAAGTACTTCCTGAGGCAGATGGCACAGCCCTTCCACCGGGTGAGCCCTCTTCTGGGAAGAGCCCTGGGCTTTCTTCCTGAGCCCCAACCCCAGCCTGCCCCAGAGGGAGGTTTGTGTGCGTGCCACCCCCCAGCCCGTGCCTGGCAGCTGGGGGAGAGCTGAGGGCTCCTGATGCCAGTGTGTCCCCAGCGGGTGCCCCGAGCTGCTCGTGGGGGCTGTGGAAGGCCAGTCCTCCCTGGCTCAGACCTGGCGCTCTGCCACCTCCCTCCCTGGGCCCGTCTTCCGTTCACAGGGACGGGATGACCCGAGTTGACTGGGCATTTCTAGTTCAAGCATCCTGTCCTGGGCCCCTGGGTGGCGCCTCCTGTCACTACTGAGCCCTGTGGGGGGATGTGGGCCAGCTGACACCCCTTCTCCTCACTCCCAGGAGGACCAGCTGGGCCTGTCCCTGCTCAGCCTGGAGCAGCTGGAGTCGGAGGAGACTCTGCGGAGGATCGAGCAGATTGCCCAGCAGCTGTAGCGCCAGGCGGGGCCGTGACACCCGAGTCTTAGCCGGCCTCGGTCCCGGTGCTCAGAGGGGCCTCCGGGAGGGGCCTGGAGGTCCCCACAGGACACCTCAGGAAGACCTTCTAGCTGCCAGATCTACAGCCTTTAATCTCAGGAGTGGAGCTCAGGGAGGCTGGAGCCGTGGGGAGCCATCAGGGAGAGGAGAGGACTCCCTCCCCTTGCCCACCCCTCCCGTTCCTCCTGAGAAGCCGCAGCCACGTGGTCCTGTCGCCTCTAGCGGGGGCCCAGGTCCTGGGTGCTGGTGCTGAGGGTCCGCGAGGCCTCGCTCAGGTGCTGCCTGGGGAACTGGGGACAGGCACGGGGCGGCTGAGGGCAGGACACAGGGCTGCCCCTGCCCAGCGGGGCTATGCTGCCAGCCCATCTTCTTGTCCCTACCCAACTCCAACTCCTCCATCCCCCTGCATCTACCCAAATAAAACCCATCGTGCTCATGTGTGGGGGTCCATTCCAATGCCAGCCTGACCAATGCCAGCTCTTTGTACAGGTCTTCCCCCAGCCTCTGGGCCTGTCCCACCCGACCCAGGGGTCCCCTCACCTGGTTCTCGGGCGCCCTCGAGCCATCCGTGTTCAGCATGCTGAGTGACATGGCCCTCTTCATCCTGCCCAGGAATGGGGCGTGGCAGTGAGTCTGGCTCCCACCCTGGGAGACTCGGGCACCGGGCCTGACAGTTTGTGTCGCAGGGGAGGCGGGAGCCAAGCACGGTCCTCAAGCAGGACAGGGGGAGAGGGGCAGACTCACCCGCTCGCCCCCGCCGCCCCCTCGCCTCGGAGCCGGGAGACCAGCTTCTCGCTTCCACGCCGGATGGACTCCCGGAGCTTAGAGAAGGAGCTGCTCCGACGAAGGGTCTGGGGAGGGCGCCGGGACGCCGGTCAGCCTCCCCTGCCACCCGGGTCGCCCTTCCCCTGGGAGCCCGCACAAAGCCCTCCTCACCTGCTGCTGTGCGTCACTAGTGGTGCCTGTGTTGGGGGCTCCTGGGGACAGATGGGGACATTGTTGGGGGGAACGCTGAGCAGCCCCCGGGGCAGGGGAGGGGCCGGGGGCTCACCGAGCGGGGCGGGCAGGGCCTCCCTGCGGAGGATCTCTTTGTACAGCTCTTCCGCCTGCTGGTACTTGTTCTGCTTCAGGTAGGCTGAGGCCTGCGGGGAGGGCATGGCCTGGGTGATCCTGGCTCATCTAAGCGCTGCACCCGGCACCTCCTTCCCGGCCCCCCAGGAAGCGGCCCGGCCTTATCCCGCACTCCAGGCCCTCAGCCCCGCAGAGTGGGCTTGGAGCTCGAGTCCACTGCTTCCCACAGGGCAGGTGCCCTGCTGGCTCTGAGCAGGGGCCTGCTCCCCAGTCTACCTTGGGCCGGCGACAGCCCTCTCTGCCTCAGTTTCCTCATCTGCACAATGGAGCAGTGGGAGCACCTCCCTCACAAGGCCCTTGAAATGGTCCAGGGAAAGTCCTGAGGAGGGGGCCTGGCTCAACAAATGCTCTCTGCTCCCGGCCAGTGTCTCCGGCTGCCTCTCTGCCTGGAGCAGTTCTCTGGCCCCCACCAACCTGCCAGTTTCCCGACCCTTCCACATCCTCTGAGCTGGCGAGCCTCACTGGTGTGGAAGCCCAGCCCCGTGGGGCACCCTCAAGGGCTGGGTAGAGATGGGGCCCCATCAAGCGATGGGTGCTCGCCCGGTGCTGGGGCCTCAAGACCGAGACCGCCACGCCCCCAGGTGCCCTCACCAAGTTGTTCTTGGTCTTGGCCACGTTGGGGTCATGGGGCCCGCCCAGGGCCTCGTAAATGCTCAGGGCCCGGGCGTAGTGCCGCTCCACCTCCTCGAACTTGCCCTGGTTCTGGCAGAGCAGGGCCAGGTTGTTGAGCTGCTTGGCCACATCCGGGTGGTCGGCGCCCAGGACCTAGGGGTCATGGGTTCACAAGTCATCTGGGGTTGGCAGGCCACGTGTTGCCAGCAGCCATCATGACGAGGCTCATGAGTTGGTAGCTGGAGTCAAGGGTGGTGAGTCAGGGGACTGGGAACTCTAGGTTCAAATTGGTTCTAGGTTCACAATATCACATGGGAAGGGCACAAAAGGTCTGGGGTCACAAAAACAAATCAGGGTCACCCAAGAGCCACAGAGTCCAGGGAAGGGCCATGTGGGGCAGGGCCCCACGGGAGCCAGGCCGGGCAGTACCTTCTCCCGGATCTCCAGGGCACGCTGGCACAGGGGCTCTGCCTCTCGGTAACGCCCGCGCTTCCCGTAGAGGACAGCCAGGTTGTTGAGGGTGGCGGCCACCTGGGGGGTTGGGAGGGGGTCAGGGGAGGGGCGCCCAGCCCACAGCCCCCCGCCCTCCCTCCCGGGCCCCCACTCACCGCAGGGTGCTCGGGGCCCAGTGTCTGCTCCCGGATCTGTAGGGCATCGTGGAGCAGGTCTGTGGCCTCTTTGTACTTGTTCTGGTCTCTGTGGAGCAGCCCCGGGGGGAGGCGGTTAGGCCTGGGGCCGGGGCCCTGGGCTGGGCTGAGCATGGGTGGCGTCCCCCAGGGGTCCCTTCTGGGTGTCCCCACCCCTCCCAGATCTAGCACAGGGTCCCTGCATGCCCGCAGGTGGGTGCCAAGCCTCTGCCGCCCCAGGCCTCCGCCCTACTCTGTTGGGGGTCTCGCCCACGCCAACTCTCTGCCCAGGTCTCTGTGGTCTCCCCAGATCTCCGTCCCCTTCCGCCCCACCCCTGCAGGTACCCTGTGCTGTAGAGCAGGACACAAGGGCCCCCCACTTCTGCCCAACAACGTCCCTCCCTCTGCCCTTCGGCGGCGGCCCCCACCGGTACACCAGCGCCAGGATGTTGAGCATGGTGGCCACGTCGGGGTGGCAGTGGCCCGAGCTCCGCTCCAGGTCCTCCAGGGCCTGGCGGCACAGCGGCACGGCCACCTCGTAGCGGCCCTGGCCCGCGTACTGGATCACCAGGTTGTGCAGGGTCCGGAGGCGGGCTGGGATCTCGTAGCCACCCTGCTGGGCTGCCGCGGCCCCCGCTGCCTCAGGACCTGGGGGTGCATGCGGGGCACCGAGTCACTGCAGGCCTCCTACTGCCCCAGCCCACACACCAGGGGACACATGCCCCCCTAAAGCCACCCCTGGTCCCTGGGACCGCAGGCCCCTGCACTGGTTCCCGAGATGGGAATCCCAGGCATCTCACTGGCCCGTAGGAGGGGGCCTGGCCTGTGGGATGGACGCGCGGGAGCCACCTGGTTCCTGGAGCTGTGGTCGCCATGACAGGCCTGGTTTCCAGCTTTTCCAGCCTCACCTGCTCTGTTACTGCCCGCCCCCCCCTCCCCCGACACACACACACAGCCACCTGCTTCACCCTCCTGACACCTGGCCCTGAGCTGCCCCATCCTCCCCAGAGACCTCGGGGTCCAGCGACTCAGATGCGCTCTCCCCAGCCTCGGCCTCCCATCCTCCATGGCTGAGGCCGCACCCACCTCTCCGCTCCTCCTCCTCACTAGGGAACAGGGAGGCCAGGCTGTCCCGGCGAGGGGGGGACTCAGGCTGCTGCAGAGAGAGGAGGAAAGTAGGGTGTCACGGGGCTTGGGAGTCTGATTCCAAGACGGGGGTCCTGAACCCCAGGGCTTGAGGGAGGTGGTGGGCAGGGGTCTCCTGAGGGCTTGGGAGCATCCTGGGGCTTTGTGGGGCAGCTGGGCGTGGGGCAGGCTTCTGAGTAAGTTCCAGTGGGTCTGGGATCTGTGGTGGGTTCTTCAGAGGTTCCAGGGGGGCCAGGGAACCTTTGAAGGCGGGGGCTCTGCAGAGGGACAAGGGGTGCTTTGGGGGCCCCCGCCTTGCCAGCCCGGCCACACCTGGCTCTCTGCAGGCGGGTCGTACTGCCGCAGCTGCCCCAGGAACTCCAGGTGGCTCTTCTCCTCCTCCAGCTGGGCCACAGCCTCCTCGCTGGCCCGCAGCCGCCGCTGGGTCTCCTCCAGCTCCTCCCTCAGCCACGCGTTCTCCTGGGCCAGCCGCCGGGCCTGCGCCCGCAGCCGCTGCTTCTCCGCCTCCAGCGCGCCCACATGTGCCGACAGCGCCAGCAGCACCTGCCGGGGGGGGGTGGGGGGGGCGGTGGGGCGGGGGGCGGCGAGTCAGACGCCCGGCCCCCACCCTGCCAGACGGCCCCCACCCAGCCCAGGGCCTCAAATCGAGCCAGGGTGCCCCAGATTACATACAGCCCTCCGATGTGGCTCCAGGGATGCTCAGCGAGTCCCAGGGCCACACCCCGATCCTGCGGGGGGGACCCCTCCCTCCCATTTCACCCAGACACACAGATCACACACAGGGACACGTCATATCCCACCCAGGCAACCCGGAAGTCTGCCCGGGACCCACCCTTCTATGGAAGGACCCCACCTGGTTCAGGAATCCCTGCCACACAGAAGGAACCCCCCTACAGCTGCAGGCTAGGGCTCCCATCTCGGGACTAGAGGCTCCCTGTCCCGGGCCAGGTGCCCCTAGGCCCCCCTTTGCCCAGACCACCCCCCAGCACGCCTGGCCCCTCACCCCTGGGCGACCCCCCAGGCCTGAGCCACACCCCTGCAGACAGTACACCCCTCATACCTACCTGGGCCTCGCCCAGCCCCAGCTCGATGGCCTCCAGCGAGTGGCTCACCACCTGCTGCTTCTCCTCCAGCAGCTCCAGGCCAGCTGCCGGGCCCTGGGCCGCCAGGGCCTCCGCCAGGTGCCCGGCCAGGCCCCGGTGCTCTGCCCGCAGGGCCTCCAGCCCCTTCACCACTTGTCGCGTCTGCCGCACCAGCTCCTCGGGGCTTGGGCGCTCTGGGCCGAGCCCCACGCCTCCCGGGGCCGCCACCTGCACGGACATGGCTGCTCCTGGGGGGGACCAGGACCGGGGTGGGGGGTTGGTGGTCACTGCCAGGGCCAGGCAAGCCCACCCCTCGGCCTCCGCGTCACTGGGCCACACATCCCCTCCCAGCCATCGCCCCATCCGCCCATCCCGGCCAGCCCTCTGCCTCCATGCTTTGCTCACTGCAGCCGGCAACCTGTCCCACGCCCATCCTGGCGAGCCCGCAGCTGGAAACTTTCTGGTCTCCTTCGCCTGTCCTCAGCCCCGGGGCCCGGCCCCGAGGACAACTCCCAAACCTTCCCGGTGTGGAATTAACCCAGACAGCCAAGCAGCCATCCGACGGCCGCCCACCTGCCCTCAGCTCACCTGGTCAGCCCTCCCGACCCCAAGGACCCCGGATCCCCCAGCCCGGCCGGCCCGGCTGTGTGACCGGACGGAGGTGCCCTCCCCTGCTGGGCGTGTGGGGCGGGACGTGTGGAGGCGGCAGCCTCTCCGTGAGCTCAGTCTCAGGGTGTTTTTGTTGGGAACCAGTCAGACCACTGGGGGTGGGGTGGGGCGGAGGAGAGGGCCATGGGGCTGGGGTGCGGGAAGCTGAGGAGGCCTGGGTACTGGGGAGGTCAGGGAGGGTCCCCACATGTGGCAACTCCTGGGGACCTGAGGAGCTGACAGACCAGAGGAAACCGGCTCCCCCCTTCACTGCAGACAGGCCCGGCCAGCCCAAGGCGTGCTGGAACACACGTGTGGCAGGCATGGCCCAGGGGTGTCACACAGGCCATGTGACAGATGAGGGTCTGAGTCCCAGATGGTAATGGGTGGGGGGGGTCCCAAATGTGGGACTGCATGGGGTTGTATGGGGGTGACAAGGTCGACGACACTGGGGACGATGTCTCTGGGACACACACTCCCCTCTTAGAAACAGACCTCAACACACGCAGACCCTCCCTTCTTAAAACCATGCTGTACACATTCTCCTCTCGGATATGTGACACATACTCTTCGTTATTTCAAATATAACACAAGACACACTCTCAGAAATATGCCTCTACACACACTCCATCTCAGAAATACAACAATACACAGTCTCCTTTCAGAAATACAACACACACACACTCTTTTAAAAATACAACTCAACACACCCACTCACATCCGCGTTTTCTTTTCAAAATACAACCTAGTGCAACACACTAACTCAGGCACACACACACATATTCTTCTTCCAGAAACAGCATGTGTAGGGACTTTCCTGGCGGCTAAGACTCCGTTCTCCCATTGCAGGGGTCCCGGGTTCAATCCCTGTTCAGGGAACTAGAGCTCGCATGCTGCAACTAATGAACCCAGGTGCTGCAATGGAGACCCGGCAGAGCCAAACAAATAAATAAGCATTAAAAAAAAAAAATGAAAATAACACACATACACTCCCCTCTGAAAAACAGAACCCAACAGACAGGTACATTTTCCTTTCAGAAATAAAGGCTGAGGGCTTCCTTGGAGGCTCAGTGGTAAAGAATCCATCTGAGAATGTGGGAGACACAGATTCAATTCCTGGTCCGGGAAGATCCATATGCCACAGAGCAATAAGCCAGTGTACCACGACTACTGAGCGTGCGCTCTAGAGCCGGGGAGCTGAAACTGTGGAGGCCAAGCGCCTAGAGCCTGTACTCTGCAACAGGAGAACCCACCTCGACGAGAAGCCCACGCAGCAAGGAAGACCCAGCACAGCCAAAAACAAACCAAACGATAAGAAGGAGAAATAAAACGCCAGACAGAAAACAACGTATGGTTACCAAAGGGGGCAGAGGGTGCGGAGGGATAGACTGGGGTTAACATATACACATGTAAAATCAATAACCAACAAGAATCTACTGTAAACCTCAGGGAACTGTGCTCAATATATTATAATAACTTACAGTGGAAAACAATGGGAAAAATAAAGAGAAAATCCAACCGAATCACTTTGCTGCACCCCTGAAACTAAAAGCCAGCACACAAATAAACCCCCCTCCCTCACCCCTCTTCACTTGTGAAAATGAAACCCAATCCCAAGTCACTCCCATTCGGACTGTCTCCTTGAACATGCACTCTCCCACACCTCCACATCCTGCCAGCGCCAGCCCTCCATCCCACGCCTCCCTCCCTCTCGGCTCCCAGGACTCGCGGTGGACCTGTCATCGTTCCTCCCCGCTTCCTCCACCGCCCCTGCCCGGCCACACACAGACACACTAGAGTTTCACGCACGAATGTGCGAATGACCCGATGCTGGCTCCTACACCTTCGCAAGCGGGTGCCCACGGCACAGACACACGGAGACACACAGAGTTCCACGTTCTCATGCACAGACTCGCAGGCTGACTTCACTCCACCCGTGGCATCCCCGAAAGCAGCGCTGCGCTTTTCACACCTGCGCACATGCTCACAATCACATCCACTCAGACACAGAGCAAGGGCAGGTGTGCAACCACAGGGGTTTTGCACACTGCAGGCTCTCCACCCCGAATCTCCCTCTTTCCCTATGTGTATGTGTTCACGCACATATCGATCTCCATGTACGTTGTACATGTGTGTGCGTATATCACATCAGACTTATTAACAGCTTCACACCTTACACGCAAGTCCTATAAATGATCACTCACGACCACGCCAGTTCATTGAGTCATCTTGACAACCATGACCCTTATTCACGTATACAACCTCCTACAACATCAAGCACAACCTCGAACAGCTGAGTCGACTGTTCCAGACACGGCCTCATAGAGTACCGCTCACAGAGATACATACAGCTCGACCACAGCCACGCATCACTCGGACTGTCCTTGACACGTCTCCCACACTCACACATCCTCCCAAACAGCACACTCCCCTTCACCTGCTCAGCCTCGTGTGTACCAGCACACAGCTGACCACAATAATCAGTCACACTCCACACATCCATCCTGTACCCCACAGCACACACCTCCCTGCCATCCCCGCCCCCACCAGTCTTACCATCAGAGAGACAACCACGGCCATGCAATTTCTCGGTCACATACCTAACCCTATAAACAGTTCAACTCTGCCAAACACACACACACACACAGCATTACAGACTCACCATCAGAGGTGGCCCACATTTTCACACCACTGAAAGTTTCACATCATTCACACGGTCCTTTGGTGCCCTCGCAGGGCTAAACGGACAGGCCATCCCCGGTACCAACCTGTACCCACATCTGTACGCACCGTTTGACACCATCACACACATCTGAGCTTTCTACACCATCTCTCGTGCACACTCACGCCCAATATCCACGCACATATACACTTGCAGCGGGAGTGTATGGACCGCTCCCCAAACCACACAACTTACCCCTGGCCGGCCGGCTGAGCCCCGCGCACCCCGGTTTCACAGCCCGCCAGCCTGCCAGCCGGCCGGGCCGTCACAAGGGCCCCCTCCCTTTCCCAGGCCCCGCCCCGTCCTCGCGCCTGTTTACCTGCGCCCCGAGAGAGGGGGCGCGGCCCCAGCGCGCCCTCCAGACCCGGGAGAGCCCGAGAGCGGGACAGGGGGCGTCCAGGGACCCCAAGGCCCGTCCCCGTCTCCAGGCCATTGGTCCCAGGGGTGTGCCAGGCCCAGCCCACACCCTCTGCCCCCGCCTCCATCCTCTCGGCTCCTGGGACTCCCCCCCACACTCCTGGCGCCCAACTGACCGCGAACGGCTCCAAGTCCCGCTTCTCCGCGCTGCGCACGCACGGCCGCCGCCCGCAGCTGCGCCCGCAGTCTCCGGCCGCGGGCGGCTCCTCCGCGGGGCGGGGCGGGGCGGCCCGCAGCCCCGCCCCGCAGGTGAGACCGGCCCCGCCCGCCGCTCCTGGAAAGTTAAGCCCAGCCGCCCCAGCGCTGCGGGAGTAGCAGAGCCTTGTGCGCGCGTTTAGCCGGTAGTCTCTGCGGCACGTCGAATCCGAGATGATTGCAGGCGCGCGGGAAATGAGAGTCTCCGCGAAACTAGAATCTTGGAAACTCGAAATCTTAGAAACTTTACATCCCAGACGGATGGCTTTCTTGCAAGGCCAGCCTCCGGCCCTTCGCCTCGGCTGTGCGCCCGCTTTGGAAATCTCTCCACATACATCTCGACGCTTGTCCTTTTTCAAAGGCCGTTTCCTCCGAGAGGCCTTCCTTGCCGCTTCTAAAATACACCCTTCCCACCGAAACACAACCTCATTTATCTGCTTGATTTTGTTAATAAATTTTTTCAGGACCTAAAATTATATAACATTATAATTACTGTGTTATGTTACATCAGGTTATTGGCGAGGCTAAAAATCTGGCTCTGAGTTCACATCATGTTTCACCATTTACTGGCTGTGCAGGCTTTGGACAGTAACTTAACCTCTCTGTCTCCGTTTCCCTGATCTCTAATGGATTAGTCAAAAGCTGTGAGGACTGAATGCCTTAATATATGGATTGGAAGCATTTAGCAAATATTAGCTGCTGATTTTGTGGTGTTATATTATTGGTTCGGCTTTCCAAGCGGAGCTAAAAAAAGAAAAACCACCTGCCTATGCAGGAGATATAAGAGATGCGAGTGCGATCCCTGGTTTGGGAAGATCCCCTAGAGGAGGGCATGGCAGTCCACTCCAGTATTCTTGCCTGGAGAATCCCATGGACACAGAAGTCTGGCAGGCTACAGTCCTTTGGGTCACAAAGAGTCAGACACAACTGAAGCAACTCAGCACAGATGCATTATTGTTCTCCCCCAGGGAAAGGTGTACATCAAGGCTGTATATTGTCACCCTGCTTATTTAACTTGTATGCAGAGTACATCATGCAAAATCCTGGGCTAGATGAAGCACAAGCTGGAATCAAGATTGCCAGGAGAAATATCAATAACCTCAGATACACAGATGACACCACCCTTATGGTAGAAAACGAAGAGGAACTAAAAAGCCTCTTGACAATAGTGAAAGAGGAGAGTAAAAAAAAAAAAAACTGGCTTAAAATTCAACATTTAAAAAACTAAGAACATGGCATCTGGTCCCATTACTTCATGGTGACTAGATGGGGAAACAATGGAAACAGTGACAGATTTACTTTCTTGGGCTCCAAAATCACTGCAGATCTTGACTGCAGCCATGAAATTTAAAACATGCTTGCTCCTTGGAAGAAAAGCTATGACCAGTCTAGACAGCGTATTAAAAAGCAGAAACATTGCCAACAAATGTCCATACACTCAAAGGTATGGTTTTTCCAGTAGTCATGTATAGATGTGAGAGTTGGACAATAAGGCTGAGCATTGAAGAATTGACGCTTTTGAACTGTGGTGTTTGAGAAGACTCTTGTGGGTCCCTTGGACTGCAAGGATATCCAAGCAGTCAATCCTAAAGGAAATCAGTCCTGAATATTCATTGGAAGGGCTGATGCTGAAGCTGAAGCTCCAGTACTTTGGCCACCTGATTCGAAAAGCTGACTCATTAGAAAAGACCCTGATGTTGCAAAAGATTGAGGGCAGGAAGGAGAAGAAGGGGAAGACAGAGGATGAGATGTTTGGATGACATCACTGACTCAATGGACATGAATCTGAGCAACCTCTGGAAGATGGTGAAGGACAGGGAAGCCTGGCGTGCTGCAGTTCAAAGAGTCGGACATGACTGAGCTACTGAACAACAACCTTAGAATGCCAGCTCCCTGAAGGCAGGGCTTTGTGTTGTAAGCATGTTATCTTTAGCAACAGAACAAGGTGGTGCAAAGTAGGTGCTCAATAAATACCTGTTGAGTGACTTACTCAATAAATCAAGTCCTAGAAACATAAATTGGCCAAAGATAGGCTCACAGGATTTTAGCATGATCGCCTGCTTTGCCAAACCCTGCAGTATCCCAGTGATACTATAGTATCACTGCACTATAGTATATATCCAGCAGAGGGCGCTGCTGTCCCGTGGACTAGGCACCAGACTATGGCACCACTCCCCTATTCTCGGAGCCTCAGTGCAGATGCTCCCGCCTGCAGGAACCTCTCGCTGGAGGATACGACCTTCCTGGGCTCCTGCGACCGTCTAGGCTCCCACATTCCAACCCTGCCCACTCTAGGTCATCACATGTCTCTCTCCCTCGCTGGAACACCAGAAGGACTGACAAAGCCAAGGCACATTCCCCAGCACAGCCTGAGCACAGAGAAGGCACTGACAATGGCTGTTGACTGACTGATGGAAAATCAAACTCAAACTCACGCTCTTACTTCTCCAGGTACGTCTAGGGAACAGGGTGGAAGAGGGCAGCTGAGGCTTTGTCCCCGATTGTTCTGGCCTCAGGACACTGGTCACTGTTTCTGGAACTGCCACACGCTCACCCCAAACCAGTGCACCGAGTCAGATGGTTTAAGGCACATCCCTGCTCCGTCATTTGTTGGCTGTACAATCCCTGAGCCAGGAGCCAAGCTCTCTGGCCCTCACGGTCCTGGTCTGTAGAAATGGACTCACAAGGGTAACCTATTTTGTGAGGCTGATGTGGGGATTAATGAGTAATCCCTTTAAAAGGCAACCAAGCCTACTCATCACAACTACTGAGCCCGTGTGAGACAACTAGAATCCTTGCACTGCGATGAAAAATCATGCATGACACAACAAAAACCCAATGCAGCCAAATAAATAAATAAAAATTTAAAAAAAAGTGGTGTCAGAAGGATGCTCAGAGATAACAAAAGATTACAGAATGAAAAGTTGGTCTTTGTCTCTCCTTGATCCCCAGATACTCTTCCAAGAAGCAGACATGATTTGGTTTAGTTCAGTCACTCAGTCTTGTCCGACTCTTCGAGACCCCATGGACCACAGCACGCCAGGCCTCCCAGTCCATCACCAACTCCCAGAGTTTACCCAAACTCATCTCCATTGAGTTGGTGATGCCATCCAACCATCTCATCCGCTGTCGTCCCCTTCTCTGCCTGCCCTCAATCTTTCCTAGTGTCAGGGTCTTTTCAAATGAGTCAGCTCTTCGCATCAGGTGGCCAAAGTATTGGCATTTCAGCTTCAACAGCAGTCCTTCCAATGAACACTCAGGACTGATCTCCTTTAGGATGGACTTGTTGGATCTCCTTGCAGTCCAGGAGTCTCAGGAGTCTTCTCCAACACCACAGTTCAAAAGCATTAATTCTTCGGCTCTCAGCTTTCTTATAGTCCAACTCTTACATCCATACATGACTATTGGAAAACCATAGCCTTGACGAGACAGACCTTTGTTGGCAAAGTAATGTTTCTTCATTTTAATATGCTGTCTAGATTGGTCATGACTTTCCTTCCAAGGAGTAAGTGTCTTAATTTCAAGGCTGCAATCACCATCTGCAGTGATTTTGGCAGACATGATTACCAGTTTCTAATATCCTCCTGAGCTAGTCCACAGAAATGAATTGTGTGTGACTGAGCGTGAGTGACCATTTAAGAAAAACGCAAATGAGAAAAACCTGACCCCTGGAGGGTAATGATGGCTTTGACTTTGGGTGTGGTGACTTGCTTTGGCCAATCGCAGAGGGGCACAAGTGACAGTCCTCCCAGTTCTGAGCTTAGATCTCAGGGGCTTTGAAGATTCCCTCTTGCATCCCAATGGAGGCATGACACAGCCCCTGTGTGTTCCCTCTTACCACAACATCTCCATATTGTTAAAAGATACACTGAGGCATGTTAACATTTTATTGCGTTTACTTAAAATCCATTCAAATCAAGCAGCACCCAATCTAGCAGACAGAAAGGAGCTTCGAGGAACTAAACAAAACGGAAGACTCTTATAGGAGGAAGGGAGCAGGAACAAGAAAGTTCCTGGAACAACAAAGCAGGCAAAAAAGCAGACTGGTTATGGTGAGGTCACTTTCCTTTAGGGACAGCAGGCACCTATCTGGGCAGATTACCCAACTAGAGCTGATCTGAATGGCTGGTTTAAGATTCAGTCTCCGGGAGAGCCACAACTGTCATTAAGTCTTGATTTTATGACATGACCCAGCATTTTGAGCCTGTTGTCCCATTTTTAACATAATGGTATAAAACAAAGCTTCCCAGTCTCACCCAGCCCAAAACAACCAACTCTCAGCCAGCCCTACATCCGCTTTTAAGCTCCTGCATTTTGGGGTGATGTGTTTCACTGTATTTTTGTGGTAATAGGTTATAGAATTGTCCTCACTTAGGTGGCTTCCCTTGTGATTCAGATGGTAAAGAATATGCCTTCAATCCAGGAGACCCTGGCTTGATCCCTGGGTCAAGAAGCTCCCCTGGAGAAGGGAATAGCTGCCTACTCCAGTGTTCTTGCCTGGAGAATTCCATGGACAGAGGAGCCTGGTGGACTACAGTCCATGGGGTTAAAGTCTATGGGGTTGCATAGAGTCAGACACAGCTGAGTGACTAACACTTTCACTTTAGCAATATCCTTGGTGCTATGATCCAAGGGCTTCCCTAGTGCCTCAGTGGTAGAGAATCCGCTTGCCAATGCAGGAGACCCGGGCTTGATCCCTGGGTCTGGAAGATCCCTTGGAGGAGGAAATGGCAACCCACTCCAGCATTCTTGCCTGGAGAATCCCATGGACAGAGGAGCCTGATGGGCTAAAGTCCATGGGGTCACAAAAGAGTCAGATACGACTTAGCGACTAAACAACAACAAACAACTATGATTTTAACGTATTTTCTCATATGTTGAAATCCTAACCTTCAAAGGTGATAGTATTAATAGGTGGGGCCTTTAGGCTTCCCTGGTGGCTCAGAGGTTAAAGTGTCTGCCTCCAATGCGGGAGACCCGGGTTCCATCCCTGGGTTGGGGAGATCCCCTGGAGAAGGAAATGGCAGCCCACTCCAGTATTCTTGCCTGGAGAATCCTATGGATGGAGGAGCCTGGTAGGCTACAGTCCACGGGGTCGCAAAGAGTCGGACATGACTGAGCAACTTCACTCACTTTGGTATTAGTATGATGTGATTAGATCATGAGGGTGGAGCTCTCATGCATGGGATTAGTGCCTTTATAAGAGAGAACCCATAAAGCGCCCTTGTACCTTCTGCCTCCTGAGAATACTGCAAGAAAATCTGCAATCCCTGGCCCTTTTGCAGCCTCAGCATCCACTCTCTATAAAATAAGGCTTCAGCATAAAGAGGTAAAATGAGGAAGGGAGTGACTAACTCATCCAGTCTGCTTCTGCTACTTTCCAGCTGGGTGATTTTGGGCAAGTAACTCAGACTCTCTGACTTCACTTTCCTGCTGTGTAAAATTTTCAGGACCTACCTCATAGTACTGTTGGAAAACTAAAACTGGTTAATACACATACAGTGATTGAAACCTGAAGTCAGACTGCTAAGGTGATGAAGTGGGCAAGGGGATGTGGGCCTGAAGACCTAGGAAGGGACTCTGGGGCTGATGATATAGTCTCACCTTGCCGAGAAGTCTGGAAATTATCTTCGCCAAACACTGAACCTACTTTCAGCAGCCCTGTGCCAGTTGGATTCCCAGCTCTGCTCTTTCCCAGCTGTGCAACCTTGGACAAGTCAGTTAACCTCTCTGAGCCTTATTGTTGGTAAGGCTCAGAATGGTAAATGAGTTAGTAAATGTCAAGCAGTTAGCCTAGTACTCGACATGTAGGAGTGCTCCGAGAGTTAACTGTTATTCAGTCGCTAAGTTGTGTCCGACTCTTTGTGACCCCCACGGACTGCAGCACGCCAGGCTTCCCTGTCCTTCATTATCTCTTAGTTTGCTCAAACTCACGTCCATCGAGTAGGTGATGCCACCCAACCATCTCATCCTCTACAGCCCCCTTCTCCTCCTACCCTCAGTCTTTCCCAGAAAGTGGAGAGGCCATTTAACCTCCACGCTAACCTCCTTCTAGCATGTCCAGTTTCCCGGAGGAAGCATAGTTCTGAGAGCAAGAGGTGTTCCTTCAGCCCTTGTAACAATTTTGTAAGCATTTGGTAGGAAAGCCGTTTATGCCTAAGCTGGCCGGAGGGGTTTCCTATTGATTGATAAGGCTATTTTTTACTTAGTCAACAAACACTCATTTCTCCTGCGAGCATTGGGGAGCCATGACAGGTTCGGAGCAGGAAAGGTCAGCAGGGAAGTCGGTGGAGGGGCCAAGACTGGGTCAGGAGACCAGCGAGGAGGCTAGGGCAGGAGGGAATGTGAAAGTCCTGAGGTATGGGGTGGGGGAGGGACAAGCCTTGGAGACTTGAGGGGCTCAAGGGGTGGGAGGAAGCTATACGATAAGGGTCACAGTGCTCCCCAAGGCCAACCCCAAGGCCAACTGTTTCTGCGGGACTCAAGATAAAGGAGGTAGGGCTAATGACAGCTAGGTCCTGCTGGAGGGTTTGATTGGCTCAGCTTAGGTCACATGACTGCAAGGTCCTGCTGGAGGGTTTGATTGGCTCAGAACACGTCACATGAGCGAACCATTGCGGCAAAGGATTCTGGGAAACTGAGTTTCTACTATTTGGGCTTCTCCAAAGGAGGTGGTCAAAGGGTGGAGAACTCCCTCAATATAGAAAGGACTTCGGCTGCTGTGTTACCAAGAGGAATGTCAGATGTGCACACAAGGGGTTATTAGGGGCCCCGGGGGCTGGGCTGTGTGTGACGTGGCTGGATCCTGTCTCTCCTTTGCTCATAACCCTCAGGGACTCCCATCGGAGCCCTAGGACCCTACAGGTCTGCTCCTGGTCCCCCTCCAACCTCACATTCTTCCTCCCATTCTCCCCTCCATCTGCTCCAGCCTCCTCCCCGTCTCTCTGACATGCCAAGCCACCCCCACCTCAGGGTCTTTGCACCTGCTGTCCCCCTTCCAGACACCCACATAGCTGGCTCCCTCTGGGCTCTGCCTGGATGTCACCTCCCCAGAGAGGCCTGACCTGATCTCCTCCACTGTGTCCCGTCACTTGCATTTTTACCCTCTGTCTCTTTCCTTCAAAGCCCCATTGTCCCCAACATTAAAATGTATAACAACTTGTTCACCCTCACTAAAATATTAACTCCATAAGGACAGGGGTTTGGGTTATCTTCTGCTGGGTCCCAGTAAGTGCTTAATAAATAATTGTTGACATGATACATGCCGTAACGACTCTAGACCAGTTCCTTTTCATTCTCTGGGCCTCAGTTTCTGTAACTATGAAGGAGTGCTTTGACACACTGACCTTGCTGGGACAGGACAGTGAGGGGAGCGATCACGGACTAGGCCCCAAGGAGAAAAGCTTTCTAAATAGCCCCCCTACCACCAGGAACATTGGGAGAGGCAGAAAGGGCCCCCCTTTCTCTAGATCAGTGCTCCCTGCCTAGGAAGAAGCGGGGGAGACCCAGGAGGAGGGAGGAACTCCAGAGGGAAAGGAACATTCTCTTCTTTGTTTCAATGCTGGGTGCTCCCTGGACTTGCCCGATCCTTGCATCCTGCAGTCTTGGTGCCTTCTAGGCCGAAGACGCCGTTCCCTCTGTGACATCCCATTTCTGCAGGATCTCCTCCTCAGCCCTTGCGGTCCCTGATCGAGCCTGGATCTGAGCGCGTCCCTGACCTGAGCTGCCACCCAGCCCCCTTCTGCCGTGGCTGGGGTTGGCCTCCCCGAGCTCTCGGCTGCCCTTGTAAGGAGGCGAGGCCAAGGGACACCCGAGACGCTGGGTTATAATTAACCCGGACACGTGGCGACCTCACCCCACCAACACCTGCCCCCATGCCCCCCCAGCCCCAGCACCTCGGGTCTCCCAGAGGAGATCGCGAGCAGTGAGCTCTAAAAATAAACTCCCTTCCTGGCAGGCTGTCCCTCTCTGTCCCCTCCACAGCAGAAATCTCCCTGGGTCACTGGGCTGGTCGATTGGAGTGGAAAGGGTGACCACCACCTTCAACCTGGCCTTGAGTAAGAACCGCCCTAGCTCGGCCCAGCCTCAGTTTCCCTCCCCTGCACTTCCGAGGAGGAAAGTGCATCCCAGCACAGGGTTCTGGGGTCAGGCCGTCCCCTGTTCCCACCTTGGCCTTGGTCACACACTGCCTGTAGCTGGGTGACAGCAGGCAAGTCACACAGCCTCTCTGGGCCCTTTCCTCTGCAGGAAAACCAAAGACCTGACCTCCAGGGGCCATTGCAAGGCTTCCCCAGGGACAGAGCTCAGGACCTGCTGTGTGCTGGGGTCAAGGCCACTGGGGGCTCAGGGGAGGCCAGTGGCCTAGCGGAGGGCCAGGGGAGGGTGACTTCTACGTGCCTGGGACATTTCCTGACACTATCCCGTGGCCCCGGCGGGGCTCCAGCTGTCCCCGCCAGCCCGACTCAGCACTTGGTCGGGGGACCAGCTTGGTTGCGGGGGGGATATGGGCCCAGACCCTGGCGCGGCCCATACAAGGCCATAGGGCTGGGCGCGAGGCATGCCTGGGTTCGGGGTGGGCACGATGCCTGGGCAGTGAGGTGAAGAGCTCAGCTGCCCTCCAGCCCGCTCCCAAGGGGCAGCCCCTCCCAGCCAATCACACAGCTCAGGCCCCCCCTATATAAGGCCAGGGCTGCAGGACCTTCCTCTGGGTCAGTGTCGCCTCCGGGATACAGACAGCCCCTTCCAGCACCGCCCAGCCAGGTACTGCCCGGGGTAGGGTCCAGAATGGGGTGTCTTCCATAGGAGCCAGAGGTCGAGCTGTCTCTGGAAGGGGACTTGCATGTTGCCCCCCACATGCCCCCGTGCACAGGCAGGTCAGTGTGTGGCAAGGTGGTCCTTATGTCCGAGGGTCCCCTCCACCTACAGCCCCTGACTCCCGGCCATGCCTGTGATGGCTGGGGCACGCATCCTGGGGGGAGACCCCAGGATGGAAAGGAGCCTTGACAGTGGCCAGCTGTCGCCCCCCTGCAAGGGGCTGCGGGCCAGGCCTTGTTCACGATGGTCTGTCGCCAGAACTGGGTGCCGTAAGCCGTGGGAGGTGTCTGTGTATCACCTGTCAGGGTCTTTGCCTTAGTGACCTTGTGGTCCCATTGCCTTCTGCACAGCGTGACCTTGTGTCTGTCTGGCTTTCTGTGGCTCCTGCATGAGTCCCTGTATGCCAGTGTCCCTGAGCTGGGAGGTGTGCACATGTGGGCCCATTTACCGTGCTACCTGGGGGTGCGTGCGGGTGTGTGCAGGAGGAGCTCTGGGTTACGTCTGTTGGTGTTTCTTGGGCTCCCCGACCTTGCTTCCCTGCCCTCTCCCGGCCTGCCCCCAGGAGGGATGGGGGTGGGGACATGCTCTGAAGGGGGCTTTCTGGGCTGAAAGCCCTTGAGCCCCAAAGCCTGAATGCATGTGCTCCCAGCCACCCTGGACCACCTGTCTCTGGCCTGCTGACGTGGTGCAAGCCGAGCCCCTGGAATGTGAGGGTGGGGTGGCAGCTGGGGGTGGGGGAGAGGAGTCTGCCAGATTCTAAAAATAAATCCCCACCCTGAACATCAACTCCAAAGGCTTTCGTGGGTTCCATCCCTCTTGGCCTGATGCCTCGGCTTTCAGCTCACCCTCGTGCCCATCTCCTTCCCACCGTCCTGCCCACTTCCCATTCCTGGAGCTGGGAATGAACATCTCATCCCTACCACCACCGCTAAAGGGTCCTCCCTCTTCCTGGGTCTTGTGAATAAAATAACAACAGTACAGCAACCACCCTTCTAGGTGTGTGCGTGCTAGTTGCTTCAGACTCTTTGTGGCGCTCTGGACTGTTAGCAGACCAGGCTCTTCTGTCCAAGGGATTCTCCAGGCAAGAGTACTGGAAGGGGTTGCCATTTCCTCCGCCAGGAGATCTTCCTGATCCAAGGACTGAACTCTCATCTCTTACACCTCCTGCATTGGCAGGCAGGTTCTTTACAAGGCCCCAGCTCCATGCCAGGGCCTGTGCTCAACTGGCTTTGTGCTGGATTCAAAGAATCCTCCTGGAAACCCCAGGGGAAAAGTTCAGTTCACAGAAGACAGAGGCTCAGAAAGACTGAGCAGTTGACCTAGGGTCACACAGCCCAGAGATGGCATGGGTGAGATTTGAACCCAGCTCTGTCGACCTCAGAGGCTGAGCTGTTACTAACTGTGCCCTGCAGGACAGTTGTCAGCACACAGAGGTGGGGGCAGGCACCCTGCCCCTCCTCCCTCGACTGAGCACCCAGGAATCTTCATAGAGAGAACGGCGCTTCTCTGCTCGCACACTCATTCCCAGCAACAGCCTCCACCCTCACCAGCTCCTTGTAATTCAAAACAACAATAATAACAATAGCTAGCAAAATAATTAGTGTGTGTCGGGCACTATTTTAAGTGCTTTACGTAATGAACTCATCACATCCTTCCAGCACCTCCATGAGACGAGTGCTATTCTACCCGCATTTTACAGGTGATTACTTTGAGGCACAGAGAGGTTAAGTAACTTGCCCAAGGTCACACAGCAGAGCTGGGATTCAAAGCCAGGCTGCCTGATTCTAGAACCTATACTCTTATCTATCAGTTATCATATCTTATCACAGGCTTGAGGGGTTCTCTCCTCCATTTTTCCAGCTGGAGAAAGTGAGGCTGTAGCAATGCTATTAGCCTAGGGTCACCAGCAGGATAAGGCAGAGCTAAGATCCCAACCCCAGACTGATGATACATCCTGTTGAGATGCAGGGGCTCAGAGAAGGGATCCCTCTGGGTCCAAGTCACACAGCCCAAGACTCAGGACTGGCTCTCAGGCCTGCCTGACCCAGAGCCTGGCTCTGCTCTCTTGCTGGTCTCCGTGGATGTGACCTAACTCCCCCCTCCACCCCTCCCCACTAGGCCCCCCACACCACCGCCACCATGCCGTTCGGTAACACCCACAACAAGCACAAGCTGAACTTCAAGGCTGAGGAGGAATACCCAGACCTCAGCAAGCACAACAACCACATGGCCAAGGCGCTGACCCTCGAGATTTACAAGAAGCTGCGGGACAAGGAGACGCCATCTGGCTTCACTCTGGATGATGTCATCCAGACAGGTGTGGACAACCCAGGTAAACCTCCTGGGGGAGCGTCCCAGGGACTGTGAGGCCGGTGTGTGTGTGGGTGGCCTGGAGGCTGCCTGCCAGGCCTCAGTCCCACCTCCCTGAGCCTCAGTTTTCCCATCTGTAAAGTGGGGACCATACTCATGGGGCTGCTGTGAGAAACAGATGAGTTGAATGTGTGAGGGCCTGGGACAGGGTCTGGCAGGTGGCAAACCACTTGCTAAATATGTGCAACTATCACGTGAGACTCCCCTGAGGGAAGCTCAGTTTCCTCAGGCCTCAGTTTCCTCACCTGAAAAATGGGCACCCAGGTTGGGAAAACATAGGCATGTGGAGTGGCTCCTGGCACCGAGTGGGCACTCTGACTCTGACAGGGGGTTCCTTCTCCAGGAACACCCCACCAGGGCGGGTGGAACTGGGCAGGAGACCAGCTTCTGGCCTCAGCCTCCAACTCATGACTGAGGGAAAAGGCCCTTTCTCTTCAAGCCTCTGTTTCCCTACTTGAGAAATGAGGTGTTTTGTTTTGTTTTGTTTTTTGGCCACAAGGCATGCAGGATCTTAGTTCTCCAACCAGGGATTGAACCCTGGCCCTCTGCATTGGGAGTGTTGAGTCTTAACCACTGGACCATCAGGGAAGCCCAAGAGTCTTTCAAGCCTCTTCTTATTGGTGGGGGTTAAGAGTATCTAAGGCTCTGAACTTTTTTAGGGGACGATCCCTTGATGTGGGGATTCACGCGTGGTAATATTTTTAGTAACTCGCCCCCCAGACTCTCCTTTCTCCTTTGCCCTGCACTCAACATTCCTCTCACCGCCCACCCCCAGATACCGCCTCGATCTCCCCCAGTCTCCTCTCCCCATTCCTACCCACCCTCAGCCTCCTCAGTTCTGGCCCACGGTGCTCAGTGAAATCCCTTGCACACACGCACACACGCACACACACACCCACGTGTGCACACACAGTCTACACTGGACCCAGGAGCCCAGGTCTTCCCCGAGGGTGACAAGCACCTCTGACCTCCCTTTGACCCCCCAGGTCACCCCTTCATCATGACCGTGGGCTGTGTGGCTGGTGATGAGGAGTCCTATACGGTTTTCAAGGACCTCTTTGACCCCATCATCCAGGACCGGCACGGGGGCTTCAAACCCACCGACAAGCACAAGACTGATCTCAACCATGAGAACCTCAAGGTCGGCTGCCCCAGGGGAAGGGCGGGGCGGGGTGGGGGGAGGAGACACCCAGAGAGACAGGGAGACAGACATGGAGAGAAACACAGAGGGGGATGGGAAGAAAGACGGACAGGCAGACACAGAAGATGGCCAAGGTTGGGGGAGAGAGAGAGAGGAAAGCAGGTGGAAAACATACAGGGAGTCAAGGGAGAAACAGACACAGAGATGGAGAGGGAGATAAAGATGGGGGGAAGAGAGAAAAGAGAGACAGAGCCGGGGAGGGAGGGGGAGAGAGGCCAGTGGGGAGGAAGAGCCAAAGGAAGCAGCTGAGAGCCCAAGAGAGCTGGGAGGGCCTGTGGGGGAGATTTGATTTTGGTGGGCAGGGGGCAGGGCACACAGGATGGTCCACCAAGCCCTGACTCCCCGCTGTTCCCTAGGGTGGAGACGATCTGGACCCCCACTACGTGCTCAGCAGCCGTGTCCGCACGGGCCGCAGCATCAAGGGCTATGCACTGCCCCCTCACTGCTCCCGCGGCGAGCGCCGGGCCGTGGAGAAACTCTCCGTGGAAGGTGAGAGCCCCCACCCCAGGTCTGGACCCCCTTGTGCCCCCATTTGCCAAAACACTGCAAGAACTTGATAATCACAGGTGCTTGGTGAGTGACAGCTGGCAGTATTACCCCTGGGGGAGGTCTAAGGGATGCTGTCAAGATTTGACACCCAACTGCGCCAGGGTCCTGACCTTCATCCATCTATTCATCCATCCACCTATCCACCAAGCAAACATTTACGGTTGTTCTGGCCCTGTGTGGGGAGCTGGGGTCCCCATGGTGAATAAGATGGACCAAGGTCACTGCTCTCGCAGAGCTGTCAGCCTGGTGGGGAGATAAGAGGAAACACTGGAACCAACAAAAGAATACATCCTCCCCAAATGCCCTGAAGCCAAGAAACAAGGGTTTTGGCACAGAATGACTGTGGGTAGCTATGCTGGAAAGGAGTTGAGACATGATTGACAAGAAGGAGCCAACCTTGGGAAGAAATCTAGGCAGGTGAACAGCAAGTGCAAAGGTCCTGGGGTGGGATGGTATGTTGGAGGAATAGCAAGGAGACCAGTGTTGCTGGAGCTGAGTGGGTGATGGGGAGAGGGGAGGAAGTGAGGCCAGAGGGGTGTTGGGATAGCCAGGTTGTCCAGAGCTTTGTGGGCTGCTGGGAGGACTCTGGCTTTGACCCTGTGGGAAGAGGACACTGTGGGAGAGTGGTGAGTAGAGAAGGGACATGCTCAGACTTACATGGATCCCCCTGGTGGGGAACAGTCGGTGGGCAGCGGTAGGAGAGGCTGAGAAGGGCAACTGCAGGGGTCCACGCGGGGCTGGGGAGTGAGGGGAGCAGTGGGATGGGGAGAAAGAATGGGTGTGTTTGGAGGTAGAAGCATTAGGGCTGGCAGGCAGTGTCATTCTGCTAAATATTTAACAATTGGCTCTAAAAAAAAAAAAAGCAGCAGCAGCCTTGATTTGCTGCCAGCAACTGCCAATTTCTCTGGTGTAAATTCTCCTACAGAGGCCAATTTTAAGCCAACCACGAGACATCATACAGGGATGGGCAATGGGGGGAGATGTGCAGCAGCATGTCATTATGTAGAATTTCCACCATGAAGATACAACAGGTGACTTCAAGAACATAGAAAACAGTAAGTGTAGTAAAGTAATTGGCAAGTGATAGTTCTGAGTACTCACTACCTTCATTTCAAACACTGGATTGGCCAAAAAGTTCATTCTGAAAGATGTTATAGGAAAACTCAATTTTTTTGGCTGACCCAATATAGTTTATTTATTTGTTTTTGTAATTTATTTTTAACAATATAGTATGTAGTATATGATATAGAACATATTATATAGGATATTATACAAATATGTACAACATATTTAAAAATATGTGTATTATAGAAATACATTATACACATATTTGTCATGTCTTATGACGATATGAATATATACAAATGCATATATGTATTATATATTTATTATATATATAATATACATGTGTGTGTGTATGCTCAACTCCTCAGTCATGCCTGACTCTGCAAACCCATGGTGTAGCCTTCCAGGCTTCTCTGTCCATGAGATTTTACCAGCAAGAATACTGGAGTGGGTTGCCATTTCCTTCTCCAACACTTAATACATACTTTGTATTATGAATACCTATGAATATATACAAATACTATATATACTATAATATTGTTCACTGATGGCTCCCAGATGCCTGAGACTGACTCTGTCCCTACCAGCCAGGAGGAGTGAGCAGCAGCACACTGCCGCCTGCAGATAGTCTGACTGGACGTGAGAACTGGTGGCAGGCAAGGGAGAGTCCATGCTTTTGGTCTTGAGCACACAGTGTGGGTGCTCCCCGGCCTGGGCAGACGGCGGAGGAGCATGTTTTTTTTTGGGGGTGGTTAGACACCTTTAGAACCTCTGCAGGGTCAAGGCCTAGGCCCCCGAGGGACAGCAGTGTGGGGTCCCCAGGGCCTGTGCACCCCCCTTGTAGGGCAGGCTGTTGACCCCTCCTTCCTGTGGCCCCTCACCAGCCCTCAACAGCCTGACGGGCGAGTTCAAGGGGAAATACTACCCTCTGAAGAGCATGACGGAGCAGGAGCAGCAGCAGCTCATCGATGACCACTTCCTGTTCGACAAGCCCGTGTCCCCGCTGCTGCTGGCTTCAGGAATGGCCCGAGACTGGCCTGATGCCCGCGGTATCTGGTGAGGCCCCTTGCCCCATGCCCCCCTTCTGCCCCGCCTCCTCTAGTCGTCCCACAACCCTCCACCAGAGTCAAGACCACTACAGCAATTCTCCAGGGTCATCTTGCCCTCCGCTCCTGCCTTCCCTGTGGTCTGCATGTCACATTTTAAAAAGCTTGAAATTCAGATTTGAACCAGACTCCTTAGGTTCAAATCCCAGGGCTGCCATTTACTAGCTGTGTGATCTTGGGCACGTAATTTAATGTTTCTCTGCCCCAAATCTCCATCTATAAAATGGGATCGTGATAATCCATAGCTCTTGGGGTTCTTATGAGGATTAATGAACTAATTTATGCAAAGTGTTGAGAAAAGTGTCTGGTATATAGTAAGTATCCATACTGGCCATTGGCATGATATTTATTGCTAATTATTGTTGTTAGCTGGGCTTTCTAGTAATTTTTTAATCCCTGATTCTGATGAAAGTGAAAGTTCCTCATTCGTGTCCACTCTTTGTGACCCTATGGACTGGAATTCTCCAGGCCAGACTACTAGAGTGGGTAGCTTTTCCCTTCTCCAGGGGATCTTCCCAACCCAGGGACAGAACCCCAGGTCTCCCACATTGTAGGCGGATTCTTTACCAGCTGAGCCACAAGGGAAGCCCAGGAATACTGGAGTGGGTAGCCTATCCCTTCTCCAGAGGATCCTCCCGACCCAGGAATCTAACCTGGGTCTCTTGCATTGCAGGCGTATTCTTTACCAACTGACCTATCAGGGAAAATGCCCCCGCCTTCATTCTGATAGTCAAAGGTTTTAAAAGGTTTTGAGAACCTCGGTTTCAAACAATTTGGAGAGTATAGGTTGTAAAATTTTAAGTGTTTTCAGGTTCCACTAATGTCAGATTTTGTGATTCAATGGTTTCAAACATTTCCAGATCCTAAAGTTTTCCAGTCTAAGACTCCTTCTGCGATGCCACAATGTCATGGAAGGTTTATCAACTCTGATTCTCGGTTTCCGTTTTTCAGCGATTCTGATATTCTAAGATTCTATAATATTGTGCAAAGAATTAAGACCCTGAAAGCCACTGATCCCACGATTCAAGATTTCACGGGTCCTGTGACATTTAAAGGTGTAAGCTCCTGAGACTGAGATGCTCAGGCCTCGGGCCCTTTAGGCCCGCTGCCCCCTAGCGGTGGCCGTGTGTTTGCAAGAGGGAGGGGAACCGGGTTCCCGCGGAGCTGGTTCCCTGACCTTTTGCTGCGCCCGATGCTAGGCACAATGACAACAAGAGCTTCCTGGTGTGGGTGAACGAGGAGGACCACCTCCGAGTCATCTCCATGGAGAAGGGGGGCAACATGAAGGAGGTTTTCCGCCGCTTCTGCGTGGGGCTGCAGAAGGTGGGTGCCCGCCCTCGTGTGACTCCAAGTGACCGCCCCCCCAGCCGCTTTCCCGGGCCCCGCCCCTCGGAACCCGGCTCCTCCCCGCACCGAAGCCACTCCCCTCAGCGGTGCTCCTCCCTCGCTTTCCAAAGCCCCGCCCTTTGGAAAACCGGCCCCACCCCTATCCTCAAGCCCCGCGGACAAGAACCGGCCTTCAAGGCATCCTCAAGCCCAGCCCCGTCAGAATCCAGCCATCACTTGTGCGGTCGGGCCCCTGCCCCAAGAATCTCGTGTCTCCAGGTTTTCCAGACCCGCCCTCTCGGAGTCCTACCACCACTGACATTCTCACCCCCTGTCCCTCGGAGCCCTGCCCCGGTTGTGGGTGCATTTGGGGGCACCCACAGGGCTGATCCCGGGTCCTCTCCCCCTACCTCAGATTGAGGAGATATTCAAGAAGGCCGGCCACCCGTTCATGTGGAACGAGCACCTGGGCTACGTGCTCACCTGCCCATCTAACCTGGGCACCGGGCTGCGGGGAGGCGTGCATGTCAAGTTGGCGCACTTGAGCAAGCATCCCAAGTTCGAGGAGATCCTCACTCGCCTGCGCCTGCAGAAGCGAGGCACAGGTACGGCCCAAGTTCCCTCCTGCGGCTTCCAGCGCTGGCCCTTAGCGATGGCTGAAGGGAAGCGGGGGCATCCCCACGGGTTCTGGGGGGCGGCAAGGGCTGCTCCTCTGTGAGTTTCAGTCCTTCCTCTGAAAATAGGCTTCAGCACGCCTTATCTCAGAGAAGTCCATATACCATCATGGTTATATGGTTAATATACACTGTGTATGTCCCTGGGCGCCTAGGGGCCTCACTTTCCCATCTGTAAAGGGGAAGATGGTCAGGATTCGACCCCAGGCAGCCCGGCTCCTGAGCTCAACTCCGTTACCCACAGTGTTGGATGTTTGAGGGGTGAGATACCTAAAGCCAGCCCGAGAATAGACAGACGCTCAGGAAACTGCATGAATTTAACACAGTAGGCATTCACCCAGGACGTCCGCCTGCGCGGTTGGCACGGCGGCCCGCGTTCCAGGCCCCGCTCAAGCATTTCTGCCGGCTCCTTAGCCCCTGCCTCCTACTCCCGCAGGTGGTGTGGACACGGCTGCCGTGGGCTCAGTGTTCGACGTGTCCAACGCCGACCGGCTGGGCTCGTCCGAGGTAGAACAGGTGCAGCTGGTGGTGGATGGTGTGAAGCTCATGGTGGAGATGGAGAAGAAGCTGGAGAAGGGCCAGTCCATCGACGACATGATCCCCGCCCAGAAGTAGGCGCACAGCCAGCCCGCCGCCGACTGCTGGAGCCCCACCCTAAGGGAGGACCCAGCCCACCGGAGGCCCGCCCCTTCCTCCTGGAGCCCAGCCTATAAACGTTTGGTCCACCTGGGGCTCTATCTATCCTTCTAGTTCCAGTTCCAACCAGAGTTCCAACCAATGGGCTCCAGTCTCTGGGTTCTGGCCAATGAAAAACCTCCCTTACGGTCTCCTTTTTTTTTTTTTCTCAAAGCTCCGCCCACCATCAGGAGCTCTGGCTAACGGAGCTCACCTTGAGCTGTTGCTTTTTCTCCACTCTAAGCAACAAATAAACGCAATGGTGGCCTTAGCGTTCGGTTTGATTGTTATTAGTACTGAAGGAGAAGGAGAAAAAACTTCGGCAGTTGGCTACTGTGTGACCTCAAAGCGGCTTGTCGTCTCTAGGCACGTCTTAGGGCTACACGTTTTATCCCATCTCTAAAGTGAAAGCGTTAGTCGCTCAGTCGTGTCTGACTCTTTGCGACCCCATGAACTGTAGCCCTCCTGGCTCTTCTGTCGGTGGAATTCTCCAGGCAAGAGTACTGGAGTGGGTAGCTGTTCCCTTCTCATCTTTTCCCATCTTTAAAATGAGGCAAGTTCAGGGTACAGCATCTAATGAAAACATTACAAGGCTCTATGGGGAATCTGCGGTCCCGAGAGCTCTCAGTCACCTCTGCTCCTGATCACTCATGCTCAGATCTCAAACACAGGACCCATTCTAGGGAGAAACGGACGTCAAACAAAATATCTGAATTTGCCCTCCGGGCCTCTGGTTTGAGACCTTGCATGCATCTCATCACTACCTACTTCATGATGCTTTTTCCTAACCCTCTTCCTGTGCAATCTGACTTCAGATCTGAAGGTATATATATATACAGCCCTCTATAGCTGCTACTACTCTTTTCAATTTCCCTTGCTTTGCTCAAGAACCTGCCATGGTTTCCCACATCTCCTAGAATGCTCTATTATGTGTGATTCTTCAAGGTTAAACATGAACACCATCTGCCGAAGGCTCTTCTTCCCAGTTCTTTTCTCGTGATTCCTCTATACACTTTTCCATTCCTTACACTGTGCAATTCCCATCCTAATGTCTGCCCAAGCTGTTTCTTCCTCCAGGCTGGAGCTTGGGTCACAGCATCCCTGTGAAGTTTTTGAGGACAGGCCTTTTGGAGAGCTTGGTTCCATGAATGAGCAGGAAGTGGTCATGGGGTTGGGAATGGGAGAAGCGGATAATGGAAGGCAAGAAACATCTGAACATGTATTGGGTGTCAGCCACGTCAACCACTTCTACTTGACCCAGTAGGTTGACGCTTTCATTATCAAGCGGGTAGCAGGTGGGCTCCCAGAGACAAAGGTTTTAGAAGAAATGGTGAGGCAAAGTTAGGAAGACAGAGCCTGCCAGAGACCTGGAGGAGGCACTTTTTTTAACTCACACAGGTAAAGGGCCCTTAGAGATCAAGCAATCTCTCCATTTTCCAGAAGGGAAACAGGTCTAAGGATGTCCCCAAGAGTTCCCAGAGAGATTATGGAAACAGAAGAGACCCCAAAGGTCAGGGCATTCAAGGTCTGGCAGGCGTTGGGATATCCTTTACAATACTGACCCCAACTGAAGATCCCATCACTAATCCCAGTTCCACCCGCACATAGAGCACAGACCACGGTCCGAGCCAGCCAAGTCCGCCATCCAGGCACCTGTCAGCTACCATGTCTGTCCCTCCCACCTTGCCTCCTAAGCCTGAAGTCCACCCCTTCCCTCCCCACCTCTGTCACCCTGCCTTTCTGACCCGATTCCCTCCCTCCCTTCACAGCACAAACCTGCCTGCCCCTGACTCTCTCTTACTCAACAACCTTGCTGTGGCTCCCCAGTACCCTCAGTACAAAGCCCAGGTAACTCTCCATGACCTTCAAGGCCAGCCAGCCCTCCAGCCTCATCCCTCACAGTGCCTCCACACTCAGTCAAGCCACATGCCATTTGCTGAAGGACTTGTACTCTTGCTTCTCTCTTAGAACTCATGCCTACCCCCAACCCAGGCCCCCAGATTCTGCCATGCCTGGTTAGCTGCTCATCATTCTCCCTGTCCCAGGGGAGCTGTGCCTCCTCCTCCAAGAAGTCCTCCCTGGAGAGGGCAGTTTCCCCTTCTGCACTCCCTCAACCCGCCTCACCGACTCCAGAATCATCACTGAGGACACGGCTGCCTCCTCCCCTGGACTGTGAACCCTATGTGAAGGCAGGGCTGGGGTTGTCTTGGCCACCACTGTGTCCCCAGCCCCGGGCTGGGAACCGAGGAAGAACTCAGGAATTGACGTTTTTATGACAGGGTTGGTTCCCTGCCGCACACCTCATTTTCTACCCTCTCAACTACAAGCACCTGTCTTTCAGCAGAGTCCTGTTACGGCCTAACTCATGATAGGATTTTGATTCTGCCTCAGACCCTGAATTTTTCAACACTGACCACTTAATTTTTAGCCCCCTTCAGTTCTCATTTGACTTTCCTGTCCCATGAAGAATACAACAGTTGACCCTACCATGACCTAAACAGGCAAATGAGGCAGTTTAACTAAGCTTCTTTCCTGCAAGCAACCCTCCGTGGCTCCCCAATGCCCTCGGATGAAAGCCCAGATTGCGCACTTTGGCCCACAAGGCTCCGGTGAAGTGCCCTGCCCTCCTGCACTGGACAGCCCTTTTCTGCTTACGTCTATCATGCTTCTACTTCCCTTATCGTGACACCTTGACTTTCCTTTGAGGAACCCCTCCAAGTCCAACTCTAGGTACAGGCCACTCTAGAGTCACAGTGACTGGTTCGGGGTGATCACATGACTTATCTGGGCCAATGAGAGCCCGTCTTGGGACTTTTGCTTGAAGTTGGCGATGAGGAACTCTGCTATAGCTGCTAAGCTGGAAGGATAAAAGCTTGGAACTGCTGGTGTCACCGTTGACACCAGGCACCTATTGGATGAAACTACACTGAAAAAAGCAGGCCAGCCTGTGGCCTGAATCCAGCTATACCTGAAGTCAGGCACCCCTCCCTATGAAATGAGCAAATACCTTTTTGCTTAAGTGTATATGGATTATTAGTCCTAATACCGCATTCCTCTTGCTAATTTTCCACCCAGCCCTCAACACAGCAGCCATACTGAAATTACCTACAGTTCTCTGAGCTATACCATGCATTCCCACTTCCTGGCTTGTGCCCAGGGCATGCCCCAAACCTGGTCAACTCCTACTCATCCTTTAGAGCCCAACTCCAGCATCAGTTCTTCTGGAGTGCTTTCCCCAAACCCTCTCACCTTCTCTTCTGGCCCAACCCCCTCCAAAAGCAATGGTTTCTCTAGAGTCTGTCAGAACCCATGTCCCCCACAGACAGGGGCTCCCTGCATCTCCGTGTCCACCACTGGGCCTGGATGGAGTAGGCACCGGTCAATGACTGTTTATTGAATAAATGTACTACTGGAGTAAGAAGTGGCTTAGAGTCCAGTATAACATGTGGGTGAATACGTGAGTGGATGAACAGGGGTCCGATAGAGGAACTGGGGCCTCGTGGATGAGGCCCAGTCCCTTCCTGCCCTCTTCCACAATCACCCTTGACCCCACACCCCCACTGCTCCCATTCTGCAGATGAGAAAACAGAGGCTCAGAAACGAGAAACCACTGGCCCAAAGTCACACACCTCCTTTTCATCTCACTTGCAGGTGAGGGCAGGGAAGGAAAACCCCAGGGTCAGCATGGGGGAGGGGGGGACTCTCCTAAGTTTATTGGGCATCAGGCTGCAGGTGAGGGGACTGACAGGAGGAGTGGGGGGGGTGTAATAACTTAAAAACCAGAGGTGAGAGCGGCAGCTCCTCCAGAGATCTCTGCAGAAGGGAGGGTGTGGGGGTATTTACAAGGATTTGTACAAAGTGCCCCGCGCCAGCCTGGGGCAGGAAGGGGGGATTCGAGCAGGAGGGGTGGGGGAGGGGAAGGAATCTGCCTCTCTGACCCCCACTCCCGGCCCCCCCACACCCTCAATTCTTCAGTCTTTAGGCTCAGCAACTCTTCTTGTCCCTGCCCAAGGCCTAATTCTTGAGCTGTCGGGGAATGGAAGTTTCCTCAGTTTCCTTTTCTGCCCCACCCTGACCCCAAAGTCTCCTCAGGTGCCCCGTGGCAGGGTGAGGGGGGACCAGGTGGGCTGGAGGCTCCAGGAAGGTGCCAGCTCCCCCCTGCGAAGCCCCTTCGCTCTTCTCTCCTGCTCAGCGGGCCCCGGAGAACACAGAGGGGACAACCTCTGCCCCCAAATCCATTTCAGGGAAACTGAGGTGATGACAAAGGTAGAATCCCCTCCTTGACCCCCTTTCTCTGTCGAAGTGAAAGGGGCGAGGAAGAGGAGGGGACTCGGGGCCGTGGCGGCTCAGAGCTCGAGGTCGTTGGAGATGCGGGTGACGAGGGTGCGGAAGGCCAGGGCAGTGCCCGCCACGCGGCGGAAGAGAACTCCCCGCAGGCCCGGCCGGGGCAGCTGGCAGACCTCCACTTCGAAGTGGGACAGGGGCTCGGGCCCGCCCGCACCCCCGTGCAGGCAGGCCAGCAGGAACGGCTGTGGCTGGCGGCAGCGGCAGCGGGCGGCCGCGGTGGCCTGGCGCAGAGCTGCCATCAGGGCCTCGGGCGGGCGTGAGCTGGTCAGTTTCACACTCCAGGGGAATCGGAGCAACCGGGGGGCGGTTTCCGTTTGATCCCAAGGTAGATGGCAACTGAGGTGGGAAGATATGACGGGTTAGAGATGGGAGAGAAAAGAAAGGTAACCCGCAGTTCCCACTTTGGGACAGGCTGTCCTAGACATCTTCTCAAAACCTCTTTTACTCCAGGGGACAGTCTTTCTGCTGTACAAATAGCTGCCCACGTGGAAACAGTATTTCCCAGCCTTCCCTGCAGCCAGGTGTGGTCTTGTCTCCAAATGCCTGGATGTGCGTGGAAGTGACCGTGTAACCCCGTATCACCTCTTTCAAAGGAAACTGTATGCCCTAGACTCTCCTGCCCCACCTCCTGTGAGGCTGCAGCACGAGCTAGCATGGTCTGTGAAAATGACAGGGCTCTAGGGGTGAGGATGTAGGAGCCCTGGGTACCCAAAGGATCTCACATAACGGAGTGGCCCTGCCAGCCTGGCCTGGACACACGGTTTGTGTGAGACAGACACGTATTCCTGTATTTTGGGGTCTCTTCCCTATAGCAGCTCAGTTTGTTTCCTAACATATCCTTTTTCTGGTAATAATTATTTTCCCTTGGAGAACCAATTCTCACTCTAGGGATTTCTCACACCTAGGAGCAGTACTGTCTTCCAACGGATATTAGTAAATTTCTGAGGGCTTTTCGATTGTCAAAATGTCTTGGGAAGGGAGCGCTGCCTGCATTTATCAGGGTGGAGGGATGGTTCAAGAATGATACACATTCTGCAACGTGTGAAAGGGCCCTGCCTAACAAAGAAATGTGTCTCCTAAAATACCGAGAATGTTCTTGAAAAGCATTGCAGATCTAGTCTTTCTGGTTTAGGTGGGGCAGACTCACCTCTCAGCGCCATGGGTGAACACGTGACTCACTTCCAGGCAAAGAGAGCATTCCACACCTCTCCCCACACTGATTGGTTCAAAGACGAGCATGTGACTAAGTCTGACCAATCAGAGTACTCCACCCTTCTGGTCACAGGCACTGGTTTAGGGGTAGACATGTGACCCAACTCCAGCCAATAAGATTAGGTCCTGGGACTGTTGGCCCTGCTGGGGAGGCTCCCTATTTCCACTGAGGTTTCTATACTGGCCCAGGGTTGTCGGCAACCATTGTGCCTCACTGGATGAGAGGGGAAAGGTGGTGTGGTGTCAACAGAGGGAGGAGTTCGGTTATAGATGGGAGAGGCTCAAGTTAAAGATGGTCAAGGGATGATGCTCAGGGATGGAGGTGAGAGGAAATCAATGCGGGGGTACACAAAAGGAAGTGGCAGAGAAGAGGGGGTCATAGCCCCGACCAGGGGTCTGGCAGGGGTGGTAAGGAGAGGCACTTACACAATAGGGTCTGAGGCAAAAGCAGAGAAACAGATACTCACCTTGTGACCTCAGGTCCCCCGATTCTCTCAGGTTCGTCTGTGACCCTACAGGAAGGGTGGGGGGATGAGTGTCTAATTTGGACATAAAGGGGCCCCCCTCCCTCAATCCACTGCCTCCAGGATGCGGGTAGCCCTTGCCTCAACCCTGAGGGCTGGAGCTGGGCTGGGAGTCAGGATTTGATCTCCCTCTCCATACCCAGAAAGGGAGCCCATTCGGAAATGGTTAGTGCAGGTTGGAGGAAAGATACTGAAGAATTTGGAAGACAAAAGAGAGGCGAGGTGGGTAGAGACACGCCTACATATAGGAGACAGACAGACACACAAACCCCTCCTTCAGCCTGTGCTCAAATGACACCTCCCTAGCGAGGCCTGCTCCATTTAAACTGTACCCTTCCTTCCCCATACCCTGACAGGCACATCACCACCACCACCACCCCACCCCACCCCATTCCCTGCTCTATTTTTCTCCTTAGTACTTGCCACACCTGATAGTCTATATATTTTATTTATTGTTTACTGTCTGGGTCCCCTAGTAGAATGCTCTGGGCAGGGATTTTCTCCCTCTCGTTCACTTTACTCTGGGCTCACGATGGTGCAAAGCACACAGTAGACACTCAAAGAATAAAAATGATAGAAAACATCTATAAAGTATTTTCCAGGGCAACATTCAAAGCTCAGTCGATTTACCACCTCACTTAGTCTGCACAACAACCCTCTGAGGAAGATACTGTCATTACTATCCCCATTTTAGGGAAAAGGAAAGTGAGGCCCAGAGAGGTTGAGTTATTTGCTTAAGGTCTCTCAGAAGAGCTCAGGGTCTGAACCCTGAGTCTGGCTCCAGAGGCCAGACTATTGTTTATCATCTGAGTAAATGAACGACCAGAGCCCACATACAGACCCCCTTCCCAACTCACAGCGCCCCCTCCCGCCAGGCCCGCACACGGGTCAGACATGCAGACAGGAAGGCAGAGCCAGTGAGAGCAGTGGTGGAGGGGACTTACTGATTTTGGATCCCTGGGGCAGAGAGGCGCCCGAAACGCAGCGGTTAGAGTTCTGCCGTTTAGAGGGATCGAGGGTAACCCTGTAGTGTGAGGAGGGAGGTGAAGAGTGATGGAGCAAGAGGAGGAGGAGACGGAGATGTCGGGGCACAGGAGGCAGAGTAGAGCAGAAGACAGGTTAGGTCCCATCAGCCCCCCACCCCTCTCCCTGACCCCCATGTCCCGTGGGGCTCACCTTCGGGTCAGTTTGGAGGTCAGCTTGGTGAAGAGGTTGGTGGTGGGGCGGGGCCGCCCAGTGGGCAGGGGCGTGGCTTCGTGGGCCAGTGTCGGGGAGGCCGGGGGCCCATTCTGCACGCCCCCACCTCCCCCGCCCCCTGCCCGCCTGTCTCGGACCTGGCCACCGTGGAAGGTGCTGCGGATGGTGGAGCCGCGTGCCAGGCGGCTCCGCTCCCCTGATGGGGGAGCCAGGCTGTGACTGGAGGGGGAGGCGGGGGGCACCCGTGGGGTACCCGAGCTGTGGGCAGAGAGGTACAAGTTAGGGTGGAGCTTTGAGGCAGGCCAGAGTCCTCAGTCCCTCTGATTCCTCACTGGTCTGTCCTGACATCAGAAACCTCTGCCAAGCTAGAACTCAGAGACAGGGCTGCCGTGCAGAGTTGTGCGGGTTGTGCCCTATACACCCTTAGCATTATTTGACAGACTCTTCTCACCTCCTAAATCATTCTTCCTTCAAACCATCCTTTCTTCAAGCTCTGTCCCCTCCAAACCATCCCCTATCCCAACTCTCCTCTCTCCAAACTCAGCAACTGAATAGATTCAGATATACTTTTAAATGAATCCCCTGCTATCTGCCATCCAAACCTCAGGAACCACATAAATTGTGCAAACACTTTGCTATCTGAACTTTCATTATTCAAACGTGGGAGAGGAATAGATGTGAACATCAAGGAAACTTACATTCATTATGAAAATTTTCAACGGGTAAAAATAAAGAGGAAGGAACCCTCTCTCTAATTCTCAAGATTCTGTGTAGGCAGGGGTGGCTCTATTATCCTAGGACCTTCCTCAGGCCCTCTGACCCTCTCAGTCCTCACAGCAGAAGCCAGACCTCCAATTAATATCCTTCTAGGGACCCCAAGACCAGCCAGATCTCAAAGAGGGAGCCCTGACTGGCAGATACCATTACCTCTCACCCAGAATCCATACACAACGTTTTACTCTTAGTAACCAAACCCCTTAAGAGTATAAACATTGCACATGGCCACCCAGCCAAAGACTACAAGTCCCAGCTTCCTTTGCAGCTAGGGATGGTCATATGACCATGTTCTGGCCAATAGGATGTAAGCAGAAGTGCTTTGGCCCATTTCTGGGTCCTGTCTTTGAACAGAAAAGCAGTTTGCACTCCACGGTCTTCCCACCCTTTTTGCTGGTTGGGAAATGGTGGGAACTGGTGCGGTGGCCTCAGATCTAGAGCTGCAGTCTCATGTTAAGATTGGTCCTGAATCCTTGGAGGACCCTGCCTCCTACTTCTGGATCACAGAGGACTAAACCTCCACCTCACCTACTGTGCCTTATGGTCTCTTCACTCCTGAACCTATAACCTAACATTATGCTATCTTTCGGCCAGAGCTTGGAGGCCATATATCATAGTGATTAAAAGTACAGATTCTGGAGTCAGTCTGGAATCTTTGCTTCTTGACTTACCAGCTGTGTGGCTTTGGACAAGTTACTTAACCTGTCTGTGCCTCATTCCCTCAGCTGTAAAATGGAGACACCAGGATCGATCTCATATAATTGTTAGGGGCATTCAACCAGCTAATATACAGAGGCCCGGCCTACAGCTACTGCTTGATAAATGTTGGCTATTATTATTTTTATTTAATAACCCCCAAATAAGTTATGACTCATTGAATGCCTACTGTGTCTCAGACCCCGTGTGAGGTACAGGACACACCTATCTCCACCAGATCCCTCTAATGGGACTGGAGGCAGAGGACATCAGCTCCATCTCACACAGGAGGAAACGGAGGCTCAGACACCTGCCACTGGTCATCTTGCTCGTGGAGTGCAGAGGCGAGATTCGGAACTCAGAGCTGAATCACCGCCTCCAAACACTTCCCCCTGCCCCCACCAAAGAGTGACACCTGCATCCCTTTATTGGGTGTTTCCCAGAGTGCACCTAGGAGTCACGCCCTCTAGTCCTGATGGGTGGGAGTCTCATGATCCTGAAGCCCACCCTACTCTGGGACTTGAACTGTGATGTGAACCAATTCATTCCCTTTATATGCTCTGGCCAGCCTGCTCTAGTTTCCCTCACTTGCCAGCTGAAGGAGCCTGAACCAACTTAAGCAAGTTTGAAATCCCGCCAACTAGAGGATGTTGAAGCTGTGACATTCTAGGGCTTCTCTCCAACTCTAAAAATGGATCATTCAAAAAAAATGAACTCAGGTTCCCCAGGCTCGTGGGCAGAGAGGGGGGCAGACTGCTTTGCTGGTGCTGATGACTAATTAATTAAGGGGGAGGATTTTTCAGGGGGGTCTGGGACAGGGAGGACATGGATAGATTCAGCCGAAGGAACGGCACACATGCAGACTCCCCGTCCCCACACCATCCCTCCCCACAACGTCTAACATCTTAGATCAGGGGGCCCTGCTCACCTATACCCCATCTCTCCTTCCCTGTTGCTGCCCTCCCTTCATACCTGTTTTCTTTGCCATTTGGCAACAAGGATGGGCGCTCAGCCCCCGGGCGTTCTGTGCAAACGTAGGTGTTTCTGCGGGTCATCATGCTGGGAGGGAGGTTGTTCTGTAGGAGATAAAGCCAGGAGGAGAGTGAAGGGGGCAAAGGGACCCTCCTTAATCCCTTTTAACCTCTCTGGCCTACCTCATTAGGAATGAGGCAGGGACCTGTGTGTGAACCAAAAGTGAGTAGGTGATGGTTTACTTTGGCTAAAGACATGAAAGGTCAGTGGGTCATGCCAGCAGGGCAGGCTGAGAGTCATGGGGGGCCTTGGAGCTGGGAGGAGAGAAGGTCACGGAAAGTTCCCAGGGGGCAGCCTCGCCCACCTCCAGCCATGTCAAACTTTTAAAAACATACTTACTCAGGCCACGTTGAGAGGCACGTGGCATCTCAGTTCCCGGACAAGGGACTGAACCCAGGCCCCCTGCGTGGGAAGGTGGAGTGATGACTGCTGGACTGCCAGGGAAGTCGCATCTCTCTTCCTAAAGCCTTTGCACAGGCTGTCTCTTCTGCTTGGGGCTTCCTCCTACCTGTCCCTCTGACTCACTCCTGGGGATCTCTCAGGTGTCAGGTCAACATATCCCCACCCTGGGCCCTGGCTGAGTCAGCTACCTTCTCTGCGCTCCCAGCTACAGCCTTGTATTGTATTGGCCACATTGCTTTGTACTGACCACCTCTGTTCATACATCTCCACCCTGCACTGCACTGAGCTGAGGACAGGAACAGCGTATCAGGATTTTGTTGCCTCATAAAATGTGCTGGGAAGTGATCCTTTTTCCCTCTGGAAGTCTGCCTAAGATAGGTATTATTCCTTCTCTCATGTTTGGAAGACTTCCACCAGTTTAGAGCCATCTGGGTCTGGAGTTTTCTTTATGGGGAAGTGTTGAGACTGTTCAGGTTTTCTATTTCTTCTCGGGTCAGTTCTGGTGTGTTTCTAAAAGACATTTGTCTGTTTTGTCTAAACTGTCAAATTTATTGGCATAAAGTAGTTCCTAATACCATCTTTCTTTTTATGTCACAATGAAGGTCTCCTTTTCACTTCCGATACTGGTAATTTGTGCTTGCTATCTTCTTTTTAAAAATTGAAGTATAGTTGATTTACAATGTTGTGTTTTTTTCTTAATTAGTCTTGCTAGGGGTCCACTGACTTCATTAATCTTTTCAAAGAATCAGCTTTTGGCGTGTTGATTCTCTCTCGTGTGCATCTGTTTTCTCCTGTATTGACTTCTTCTCTTTATTTCCTTCCTTCCATTTTTTGGGGGAGGGGGTAATTTGCTGTCCTTTTCTAGTGTCTTAAAAGTGTGGATATATTTCAACAACAGCTTTCATTCACTGAGTGCTTACTGAGCCAGGCACTGTGTGAGGATGGCACAAGATCCTCCCAAAACCCAAGCTCTGTGATAAGCTCATTTCACAGGGTGGCACAGTGAAGCTCAGAGAGGGGAAGCCACCTGCTCGAGGCGACACAGCTCATCAGTGTCATTCAAACGCGGGTCTATGCGGCTTCCGCGTCCGGACCACCTCCCTGTAACTTGCTTCCACCTCTGTCTCCTGAGGATGTTTTGGTTCCCTCGGCTTGTATTATAGCATTCTAGGGAGCTACAGAAGCAAGTAAGCCAAGTGCTACATTCCCCAGAAGCTCTTCGGCAGCCCAGGTTCTGGGTATGAATGGGATCTGGAAACCTCTGCTCTTGTGGAGATCTGGAAGGTGGAAATGGGGTGGCAGCCACGTTCCTGCCCCCTCTGACTTCTGCTCACACAGGCAAGACTGGGATGCGGGTCTCTGCTTCAGCAGGGCACCAGGGCCGGTTCTCCAGACCTCTGGGCAGCAAGAGGCTCTCCTGGTGGAGGATGACGTTCCTGAGTCTTGCATCGTAGCCCTGACTGTATGTTCTTGAACTCAGCAGAGCTCGAGGGGGCCTCAAAGGCGGGAGCTCCCTTGGCGAGTCAGCTCTGCCATGGTGATGTGTCCTTCTTGTAGGTCTGGTCCGGTGCCTGCTCCTCCAGCCCTCCCTACAACTGTGTAAGCACCACAGCTAATTCTCCATATTAAATCCTTCAAGTTGAAAGCACAGGGAATTTCTTTTTGAAGCCTAACTTACACACTAGAATCAATTACAAGCTCAGGCAGAGAGCGCACTCATGTGTCGAGTGAATGAGTGAGTGGATATAACAGAGCCCTGTGCGGTGGTCTGCGGAACAGGAGGGATGGGAAATGACGGAGCGCGAGAAATGAGACCCAGGTCACTGACAGGCTGGGCCACAGGCAGGGGCAGCCCGGGTGCCATCCCCCCAGCACCCCCCAACTCACAGGGGTGCTCGTGCTGTCCTTCCGCCGCTCTGGGATCTCTGCCTTGTTGGGGTTGTGGGCGCTGCTGACCATGGGGCTGGAGGGGGGCAGCCCTCGGCTCCCGCTGCCCGCAGCACTGCAGCTCGCCTTCCGGCCTGGCAGGCGCTCCTCCTTCAGCTCCGCCTCCCCCGTGCTGGTTGGGCTGCGCTTGGGGTGCAGGGGTGTGGGGGACGGGCCACCTGGTAGAGGGAGGGGACAGTTTTGTGCAGAAAAAGCAAAAATCTGCTCTGGGTGATCCTGACAACCTCAGAATTCCTCGCACAGGCTACTCTGACAATGTCTAAGTGACACATACTCACGGACTCAGAGGCTCCACATAAATGACACAACACTTGAGCAGGTTATTCACTGAATCCTACTCCTTTTTTTCTTTTTTTCAGGCCAAAAGATTGGGAACAGCCTCAACACCCCTTAATATGGGGATAACTGAGTAAGTCAAGATATTGCCACCCAATGGAATACTATACAACTATAAAAAATGTTCCCATACAGAAAGATCTCCAAGATAGATGGTGATGTAGAAAGGGCAAGGCTAGGTATGAGGTCTACAGTGGGCTACGAGGTGTAAAAATGAGGAGAGAGTACGTACCTATCTATATCTATTTATCTGTACTTGTTTATAATGAATGTTGCCTGAAGACTATCACTTCTATTAAAAGGGAGACTATGGTATATTAATATATTAATATTGTATTTATACATCTTTATGCATTTTCGTATCTTTTTCCTTCTTTTCATGTCTGTCTCTTTATATATTTATATATGAATAAAACTTCTCCAGAAGAGTTCATATAAAACCAGTAACAGTGGCTGTTTCCAAATGGGACTGGGGGCTGGGAGAAACGTGTAGGACAAAGATGTTTTTACTGTCTACGCTTTCTGTACTGAGTTTTGAAGGATGTGACTATCAATTTCAAAAACAAAACAAATCTGGTCCCTTAGAACATCTTCAAAATTTATGGTTTTAGAACCCAGGGGTTAAGGGTGTTCTAGAACTTCAGAGACTTGGAACTTCTGAGTGTTAAAATTCAGAAACCTTAAATGCTCAAAAGCCCCAGAACCATAGCAAGCTCTACAGTGACACACCCGGGGCGCCCGTCGACCATCTTTCATCCCGTGAACCCTGGAACCCAGGGGGTCTCCATGGGGGTTATTTTTAAAGGTTAACATGTCCTAATCATAGGTTGTTAGAATCACAAGCTTCTCAGGGCCTTTCTGGGCCAATCTCGCTATTGTATAGGTGGGGAAAAGGAAACCCAGGGAAGGGGAATGGTTTGACCATCCAGGATACTCCCTGCTCAAGACTAAGCTTCCCAGACTTCCTTCTTCCCGTACTAGTGCCTGTCCCAGAGTAAGGCACTTCACCCCCAGGAGAAGTAGGGATGCAAAAATAACGGAAAGTTGGAAATCACCTTGGCAGTTATTTAACTATTAAACATAGAGTTACCATATGACCCAGCGATTCCACCCTTAGGTACACACCCAAGAGAAATGAAAACAAAGACCCACACAGAGAGTTACTCATAACAGCCAAAGGTGAAAACCCAAATGACCCCCCACTGGTGATACATACACAAAATATGGCATATCCACGTGATGGAATATTATTTGGCAATAAAAAAGTGGAGTATTGATATATGCTATGATATGGATGAATCTTGAAAACATGCTTAGTGAAAGAAGGTAGTCACAAAAGGCCACAGATTGCATGATTCTAATTATAAGAAAGGTCCAGAATAGGGAAATCTATAGAGAGAGTAGATTAGTAGTTGTTGGGGGGGGGGCGCTAGGGTGGATGGGAGATTCGAAGTAGATGGCTAAGGGTTGTAGAGTCTCTTTCCAGGGTACTGACCATGTTCTAACGTGGACTGTGGTGAAGGATGCACACATCTGTGAACGTACTAAGGCCACTTAATTGTATATTTTAAATTGGTGAACTGCATAGTATGTGAATTATTTCTCAATAAAGCTGTTAAAAAATATAGCAAAGATGATTAAGATGAGGGTATAGATAGAGACCTCTTGCAAGTTCCCATGTCTCATTTATGGTGGCAGTGGTCGTGGGTCTATTTCCTGCAGGAAATGAGATATCTGTTAGTTGAAGAATGTAGGATGCAAGCAGCTGTCTCCCCAGCCCCTTCCCACTAGTAAGTTTGGAAGAGAGGCAAGAGGGCAGGCTTTCAGCAGCATTTTTGTACAATGTGTCCTCCTGTGTCCCAGTCAAGTGGATTAATCCCGACTGGACCCTGATATCAAGTGGATCAAAGGGATTTCAGTTACTATTGAGCTGGCCCCTAAAACTGAGTTGTAAGAAGTTAAGAGACTGGAAAAGGTAAGGCAGGATATGAAAAAAAGAAAGGAAGAACCAGATGAACAAAGAAGAAGCAAGTCACAGAGTGTCTGTTCTAGGGTTGGCTGCTTTTCCAGTTTCTAATCCCTTCCTGAGCCTGGCTGCCTCCACATTCCATGCAACGTCCCTGCAGCTTTATAAGATGTTTCTCCCTTCGTTGCAGTTGGTTCGAGCCGGTTTCTGCTGCTTGCCAGCCAGGGAACCCTGACATAATGCAGGTCTGCGGCCTTGGGCCGGGACGGCACGTCCAAGGGTTGGGGCAGTACTCACAGAAGTCGCTATGCCTGCGCTGGCGGTGGTAGGTGGAGGAGGAACTCCGCTGCCCTTTGCTGTGGCTGGTGCCTTTGCTGGAGCTTGTTCCATTGGTGGTGTCGCTGGGCGCCCGCACCCGTGCCAAGGCCAGCCCCGGGGCACCCCGGTCCCCACCCTCCTGCAGGAAGATGACAGACAAGGAACCTCAGCCCCTTCCCCTCTGTCCCAGAGGTCTCCCTCCACCCCGGGTATCGCGCATCCCGAATGTCCCTGACGCCTTCTGACCTCAGTCTTCCTGCCCAGCAGGAGGTAGGTGGCAGTCACTTCGTTGTACTTCTGGCTGGTCAAGGCCTCTTTGATTTCTTCCCGCGTGTAGCCCATACCCACCATCACCTCTGGGAGAGGGGGATGGAGAGGAGGTTCAGTCTCCCCAGATCCTTCCCTTCCACTCTTTTCTGCATCACACAGTAATGTCTGCACTTTGGCCTGTCCAGTAATCATTCCCCCTCCTGCCAGCAGCACCCTGATTTTCCTTGGAAGAATATTTTTTCTCTGCTCAGATTCCCCAGCTGACTCCTGCCTGCTCCAAACCCCAGGGGCAGGCATATTACTCAGGTGTGACCAATCAGAGTGTTCCATCCCCAAGGCCACACTGATTGGTTCAGGGTGGGCATATGAACCACTTCTGGCCAATAAGAGTGTTCCATTCCCAAGGTCAAACTGACTGCTTCAGGGGTAGCCAATGGGTCCCACCCTACAGCTTCCACTGGAACATTAGGAAAGTAGCTGTTCTTCCCACTGAGGTGTCCAGGCCACTAGGACATGCTGTTGTCAGTTTGCTCCTGCAGGGAGAGCTGCCTGGGAAAGAAGTCACCACCGAGAAGATTCCTAACAACTGTCTCTGAGCACCTGGATCCAGCTGTGCCTGAAAGCTGACATATCATGGCCTTTTCAGTTATGTGAATGAAATAACATCACTATTAGGTTAAACTACATGAAATTGCTTATACTGATCATTTCTGAGCTATGAAAATGGTGATTTCATATGGATCAACCAATTATTATTTTCTGGTTGAAGCCAGAATGGCTTAGGTTTTCTGTTACCTGCAACTGTGAAGTCCTGATTAATACAGCCAGATCTGATGGTGGCTGCAACTTCATCAGCTGCAGAGTGAGGGTTTCCTAGATGGTTCCTAAGGGGCTCTTCCAAGGCTAATGCTTTAGGGCCAAGTGTTCAAGGGCTCTGGGCTGAAGGGACTGGGCCTGAAGGGGTGGTGAGTGAGGCAGGTGCCAAGGTGGGAGTTTTTCTCAAGCATGCAGATGACTGATGCCTCTGTCCAAACTCTTCCAGAAGTCACCTGTGAGTTCTTATGTGTTAACAGTCAAAGCCTGGAGAAGGAAATGGCAACCCACTCCAGTACTCTTGCCTGGAAAACCCCACGGACTGAGAAGCCTGGTAGGCTACAGTCCATGGGGTCGCAAAGAGTCGGACACGACTGAGCGACTTTCCTCGCTAAGACAACAGAACTTATCACATGTCTATTATGACACAAAAGCACTTGTTTCATGCCCAGTGTAAGTGCTTTATATAAACTCATTCATTTACTATTCATAACAAACCTATAGGACAGGTTCTATGATTATCTCACTTTATAGACAAGGAAACAGAGGCACAGAGAGGGGAAGCCACTGGCCCAGGGTCACACAGCTAGAAAGGAGCAGGGCAGGGACCAGAGCCCAGACTTCTCTGCTGGCCCCAGGTGCCTTGCAAACTTCTCTGACGCACTAACCCAAAGGGTAGGTGCTGGGAAGTCCCCACTCCCGGGTCTGCGGCCCCCGGCCCTGCTTCCCCCGACCCTCACCGATTCGCTTGGTGTCCCCGAAGTCCTCCTCGGGCTCTGTGTATGGCTTCAACTCCTCACCCTCATAGCCGATGTTGATCCATTTGTCTTTCATGATTTGCTGCAGGAATTGGGAGCGGGACATGGAAGGGGAAAGAAAGAGATGTCAGAAGACACTGGGACAAAAACATAGCTCCCAAGTAGGGCTCCCGCTCTGCCTTGCCCCCCACCTCCAAGGCCCAACACCCCAGAATCAAGGCCATCCTAAGAGCTAGCACCTCCTCTCCCAACCCCCAGCCCCCATCTGGAGCCTGCCGAAGCCACCCTTCCTCCTCCGCGTCATCTGGGCCCCCAGCACCCTGTAATCATCCTAGGAGCTCATTAGCTAATTACTGGCATGTCGGGGAGTAGGCGAGGCTGTTGCGGGGGGGTGATGGTGTCAGGATGAGTCTAGGAGCCTTTTCCTGGGCTGCCCATCTCCCCTCACCTTCCAGTGGTGGATCGGACAGGGGAGAGGAACCGTGTCAGGCAAGAGGGCTTCAGTGGAAGGGGTGTGGGGCTGGGGACTGAGCTCACCTCGAGAGTACAGCGTTTAGCTGGGTTCAGCACCAAAAATCTCCGCAGGATGCTCTCACAGTCTGTTGACATGTAGAAAGGGACTCGGTACTTCCCTCTGAGGACTCGCTCCCGCAGCTCCTGGGGGGACGGGGTTACTGGGGGAGGAGTCCACCCCACCTCCCCAACCATCTCACACACAAACACACACATACACACACACACTTTCTCTTCCTCTTTCTCAATCCCCCGACAGAAGTGACAGGGCCCCTAAGTCCTAGCCCTGATGTGATGGGAAAAACCCTACCACTTTCTCTTGACCTCGGTTCCCATCTGTAAAATGGGAACACTGTTACAGATGCAGAAGTTTTCAAACAGGTTTTTTTTTAAAAAAAAAAAAACCAACAATGTAACTTTTCACTTGGAGGAAACCTTACAGAGTGTGTGCGTTCTATGAGCCAGATAAGAGGGGAGGTGGGCCAGTGAGTTGGCCTCTGGGGCCTCAGTTTTCATATCTGTAAACAGGGACCATAGTGCTCACTTTCCAGGCCAGGGTAGGAGTGAGTTTAGAGAAGTGAGTGCCTAGTACGAGTCAGGCCCAGAGCAAGTGCTTTTTAAATACTAGGTTTAGGGAACTTCTCCCATTAAGAAGCTGCTTTTCAATGCAGGAGATGCAGGTTTAATCCCTGGTGTGGAAAACTAAGATCCCATGTGTCACAGGGCAACTAAGCCCACTTGTCGCAACTAGAGAGCCTGTCCGCTGCAACAACTGAGCCCGCACTGTCTAGAGTCTGCCCTGCAACGAGAGAAGCCCGTGTGCCACAATGAAGACCCGGCGCAGTCAAAAATAAAAGCAAAAGGAAAGACTAGGTTTACAAAGGGGACAAGAGAGAGGCATCCTGCCCGCGCCCCCCACCTGTCTTTCCAAAAAGCTATGAGGCCCTGGCAGTCTCCAAGAATGAACACTGATTTACATGCTGACTCCCTTTTTTTAAGGGCTTTTTAGGAGGGCCCTGCCAAGGCTACAGAAGAAAAAAATAAATGCCACGCTCCATGGCACGGCAGACCAGGGGATGCCCCTACCATCCTGACCAAAGAACTGGGAGAGAGAGAAAATGGAGCGGGAGGTGAAGGGAGGAAGGGGTGTCTCTGGGTGGAGCCCTGTGCCAGGGCCTGGGCTGGGAGTTCCCTCCGGGTACCTTCTCCTAACAGGGCAGGACGAGGCCTGGGCCTGGGGAGCCTCCGACACTGCACAGTATCACAGCCCAGAGGGTTGTGAGTATTTCATAGTGATAAGTTTTGCTTTCAGAGCCCTCATCATGAGCCAGCTGCGTTCTAAGCGCTTCACACGTATGACATCTATGCTCACAAAGAATGCTGTGGAGCAGGGTCATGACGCCCATTTTCCAGATGAGGAAACTGAGGCTCAGAGAGGTTAAGTCACTTGCTCTGGGTTTGTGCAGCCAGAAAGTGGCAGGGCCAGGGTTCAAAGCCAGGCAATCGGGCCCTGGAACCTGTGCTGTGTAACCACTGCTCCACACTGCCTCTGTCGTGTGATGCTGCGAAGTAACCAAAGGGACATTGAACCCTCCACCAGGGCAGCTCCCGGGGTAACACTCTGGCCTGACGCCAAGTCCTGGTGAAGGGCCTCACACACCCAGTCTGGCTGTAAGTGTCCCCACAAGGAGAAGTTCAGAAAGAGACTTGTTCAAGGTCACTCAGCAAGGAAATGACAGAGCAGAGATGGCTCCCAGCCACACACCCAGCAAGGCCTGGGGTGCCTGGCGGGGAAACCAGGCCAGCAGGAAGCGACAAGAGCCTGGGGCGGGTGAGATGCTGGCCTGGCCCTTCGGGAAGATCTCCTGATTTCACCCTTGGGGCTCAGAAAGATTGTTATCTGATCTCATCAAGTCCTCACACCGCTACTATGAGGCTGGTACTTAAGGGTTCGCACTGAACAGAGAGGGAGACTGAGGCTCGAAGGGGTTGGCTGACTGGCTGACGCCACAGTGACAAGGGGCCCCTCCAACTCATCACTCAGGCTCTGCTGTCCTGTCCTTGGCAATGACCTCCCCGATCCCCTGACTGCTCCAAACGGCCACTTTGAGCAGGCCTGAGCATTCCTGCCGGAATTTTGTAATTCCCACCCGAAATGCACCACCTGGATCCAATCAGGAGGAAACACTGGGCAACCCAGACCACGGGAGGCTCTTTCTGCAAGATGACTGGCCTGAACTCATCGCTGCCGGCTGCGGAAGACAAAGAACCGCCGAGGAGCTGTTCCGGATGAAAGGAGAATAAAGAGAGAGGACAGCCGAGCGCAATGAGGGCGCCCGAGGGGACGCTTGGGCAGGAGAAGAAAAGAGCTGCCAAGGATATTCTTGGGATGGCTGATGAAACCCGAGCGCGGGCCATGGGTCAGAGCTGGGGACTGCATCCGCTCTGGACTTCCTGAGCGTGATCGTGGACGGCAAACGCCCCATCTCAGGGGATCCTGGCTGTACGCAACCTTCGGGCAGGGAAGGGATGTGCTGTCTACAACCGACTCCCATGTGTTCCATCAGGAACTGCAACGGCAGTGACAGCTCGGGCGTATGCAGACACATACACACGGCACACGTGGCCGCGGGCTGGCAATCAGAGCATCTCCCGAAAAGGACCACTGTCCTCTGTTCTAGTCTGACAACGTCTCTGTTGATCAGCATGTTTCAGAATAAAAAATTCAAAGGGGAAAAAAAAAAAGAAGAAACCACCCAACACTACAACTCACCCCACACTTCCCACCCCCTTCTATAGAACTGGCCAGCATCTAATGTGCTATATATTTTGCTTATTATTTTATTTTCTGCCTGGCTCTGTTGCAAGAATGTCAGCATGAGAGAAGGATTTTTTTTGTATGTGTGCACCATTCAATGGTTTTTCAGTATTTTCACTGAGCTGTTGCAGTCATCACTCAAATCCGTTTTAGAACATTTTCATTACCCCCAGGAGAAACCCTGTCATCCAGCTCCCCCCGCCTCCCTGTCTTAGGCAACCACTGGTCTGCTCTCGGTCTCTGTGATTTGCCTGTTCTGGACACTTCATAGGTGTGGAATCTACCACGGGGGCCTCTAGTGACTGGCTTCTCCCACTCAGCCTGTTTCCAGGGATCGCCCGGGGAGCAGCACGTCTCCTCTGTTCACCCCACTCTGCAAAACTTAAAATAGAGCCCGACTTGTGGACGGTAAACAATAACTATATAAGGAGTGGACGGGTGAGTGAGCAGGATTTGAATCCAAGCTTGCCAGCTGCGAGCCCACTCCTGACCCCTGTCTTGCCTTGAGAACTCTGCCCCGCCCCTCCGGGCCTCTGCAGGGGAGGGATCTGGGGGATGGGGGCTGTGAAGGCCGGAGACACCCTCCCCAGGGGAGTCAGAGCCCCTGTGCCAGCCCCACCCAGCACCTTGAGGTTGTGCCCGTCGAAGGGCAGGGAGCCGCTGACGAGCGTGTACAGGATGACGCCGAGGCTCCAGATGTCCACCTCTGGCCCGTCGTACTTCTTGCCCTGGAACAGCTCCGGGGCGGCGTACGGGGGGCTCCCGCAAAAGGTGTCCAGCTTCGAGCCCAGCGTGAACTCATTGCTGAAGCCAAAGTCGGCGATCTTGATGTTGGCCTCGGCGTCCAGCAGGAGGTTCTCGGCCTGCCAGGCAAGGAGAGGGCAGAGGGCGGATGTGCGCGGCGCCAGAGCCGGCCACCCTGAAGCGGCCGCGGCCTTGTCCCTTCTTTCCGTGTGACCTCGGGCAGTGACTTTACTTCTCTGGGCCTAGTTTCCTCATCCATATGATAGCGATAACCAGGGTCCCCACCGCACAGGGATGTGTGAGAATTATGTCAGTCAATCCGTGCAAAAGGCCTCCGACAATATCTCACGCCCGGTGAGTGCTACGTAACGGGCTTCCCTGGTGGGTCAGCCGTAAAGAACCCGCCTGCCAATGCAGGAGACATGGGTTCCATCCCTGATCCAGGAAGATCCCCTGGAGAAGGAAATGGCACCTTGTTACAGCATTCTTGGCTGGGAAATCCCCTGGACAGAGGAGTCCGGAGGGTTACGGTCCATGGGGTCACAAAGAGTCGGACCCGGCTGAGCGACTAAATAACAATAAGCACTATATGATTAATGTTAGCTCTTATTCTCTCACGTGGCCTGCAGGGCTGAACGTCCTCAGGCAATCCCCTGCCCATCTCGGAGTCTCACGTCACCCAGCAGAAAAAAAATGAGGATGGACTGCTCAACACTTATAAAAATGAAAATCATTTCATATAAAACTTATTATGCACCCACTATGCACTGGGCTTTTAGACTATCCTTTATAAAAGTAGCGACATAACGCGGGGCTAAAGTACAGATTCTGGAAGCACCCTAGCTTTGAATCCCAGCTCTACCACTCACTCGCTGTGTGACTTTGGGTGGATTACCAGCCCTCTCTGTGCCTTGGTTGCTGATGTGTAAACTGAAGGTCATTATACCACCGGCCTCACAGGCGGTTTTGGGGTTCACTGAAAAGTGCTCATCACAGCACATGGGGCAGAGTCAGCACCCAATAAATACTTCACATGCTATGTATAGGCTTTTGTCTATTTTTGGTGGCAGGAGTTTGTGTATTTGCCATTTCATAGGCGAGGAAATGAGGCTCAGGGAGGCTACCTCATGCCTCCCTGAGAGCATGAACGTAGCAGAGCTGGAACCCAGAAGAGGCCTGCCATCTCCATAGCCCGAGCGTGGAAGGAGCCGCCAGCATCCCTCTTCCTCTCGCGTGCTGACTACACTTAACACAAAAAAAACCTACCCTTCAGAACGCTGCCAGCGCCCGACCCCTGACAACCTCCGTCCTTCCCCAACCCAGCGTGCGGGGCTTCCTCCTGGTCTCCCTCCTTCCTGGTGGTGCATTTCGGTACCACCCTTCCGCACCTCTGACCCGACAAAGGGACAGAACCTGTACAGACACACACCAAACCTCAATCTACGGGAACCTCCATCTTGCTCAGGGGTGACACTCCCTGTGGTGGCGTCTGAGGCTCCAGAGTCCTGCCCACCCTCACGTCTGGGTTGCTTCTCCTCGCAGGTCCCCTGGGTGCACTAACCAGATCCCCAAATCCCCTTTCAGCCACTTCCAGGACCCTCCACCAGGGGGCACGCCTCCCCCAGGCTGTTGGCAATGGCTTACTCACACCCCTGCAGGGCAAACTCGCGCCTCCGAGGAGCTTCCTCAGTGGGCTGTGTGGGGATCTCAGAAGCACACAGGCAGTGTTTCGAACTTCTACAGCAGTTTGACACAATTTTGTTTGTTTGTTTGTTTGTTTTACTGTAATAATAATCATCTTAAAATCAGGCTTGCATTTTATTTTTTCTTCTATTTTTTTGGTTTCCCTGGGTGGCATAGAGAGATCTTAGTTCCCTGACCAAGGATTGAACCTGTGTCCCCTGTGGTGGAAGCGTGGAGTTCTAACCACTGGACTACCAGGGACGTTCCTTGGGCTTGTACTTTATACATCTCTTTTTCCTTTAACTTTTATTATACTTTACCCAAGCCCCTGTCCACAATGGCTTGGGAGCTGAAACCACTCAAACCAACCCAGTATTCTGTGCTGGAAACCCAGAGAAGCAGTTCCTTAAGTACTTAGCCCAGGGCCTGGGACACAGTGGATGCTCAAGAAATCACCATCAGGACAACGGACGACCTGATTCAGACCAGACACATGTTTCCTGAGAAAGGAGGTTCTTTCAGGTGGGAGGTGTGCGGCAGGGGCCCTGGGACACACAGCCCAGCCCGGCGGTGGGGCGGAGCAGGGCAGGCCCTGCAGAGTCTCCCGTCCCCACCAGGCACTCGCCCTCCTCTAGAGTTCAAAGATGCCTGTGACTCTGATGCCCTGGAGGCTGCGGGACTCTGGGGCTCTGGGATCTCAATTCTCGAAGCTTCCTGAATGTTCTAAAGTCTCTGGAGACTCTGAGAGTGATGTTCCGTACTGTGTGCATTCCAGCAACCTTGCCCGGGACGCGTGTAACTGCCCGAGGCCGTTCGGGGACACTTTGTTTCTTTCCCCTTTGTTCACTCCTCCTGCCCCCGCCCACCTGCTCCCTGCTTTGGTTGGCCTTGTTTTTGCCACAGAAGCCTGGGGACAAGTCAAGGGGCTCTGGATGCAGAGGGAGAACACGAGGAGGAAAGGAAGGGAGATGTGGCGGAGGGTGCGGGGCGCCCGGGGGACTGCAGCGGGTGTCAGCGGGCTGAGCCGGGGGGCTCACCTTCAGGTCCCTGTGGACAATATTTTTCTGGTGACAGTAGTGCACGGCCGACACAATCTGCAGGGGAGGGGAGAAGAGCGGAGCTTGGTTGCTTGTGACCTCTCAGCCTCCCACAGAGACCCCAGGAACCTACCCACGACCGAGCTCTGGACTCCAGGCCTCCCCAAACACAGGCCGTGATGCTGGGTGCCCCCCAAGCCCCAACTCTGCCCACTCCCCACCCAGTCACAGCAGGAAATGAAGAGGGCGCTGCCCCGACACATGCCTCCACCCAGAGGAGGAGCCGCCCTCGTGGCAGGGGCATCAGCACCAAGGCCACAGGACCGGCCCCTCCTGACTTTCATGCCGAGAAACACACACAAGAGCATCATACACCCAAACACAGACAGGCAGCCCCAACACACCAGGGCTTACGCCCTGCGCACCCAGCATAGCTGCGTCCAACAGCTGGACACTCCCGGATCAACATTCTTGCTCAGGTCTCTTCACCCACCAAACCCTCTTCCATACCCGGGCATCTGCACTGCCACGCACCTGGACATCCACACACCTCCTTATCCACCTGCACATCCTGGCGCCATATACCCTCTGGTCCATCAGCCTATATGCCCACCCTTGGGCTCCCTTGCACCTGTTTATATACCTGAGCAGCCTCACTGCCACAGGGCTGAAGTCACACGCCCTCTTACCCACACGCCTGGGCACCCATATATATTGTGCCCTCTTACGAACTTAAACCCACACTTGGGGTTCTCTCACCCATACACCCCAGCTACCATTTCCACTTTTACCCAAAGAGCTACATACCTATCCACCTGGACACCCACACCCCTTTACTCACACACCTCAGCACCCTGGTACCTGCGTGCCCTCTCAGGCACACTCCTATATACTGGGCACACCTTCACACTCACACACCGGACACTGGCCTACCTGGGCACCTTCAGGCTTGGTCCTCTCACCCACCCAGCTAGGCAGCTGCACCCCTCCATCTGAATAGCCTCACACCTGGGCCTCTGCATGCCCATGGCCACCCAACTGTCCACCTTCACCCCCACCCCGACTTAAGCCACACCCCCAGGTCCTTCAACAGCCCAGACTCACAATCAGACCCTCATCCCTGGAGACTGGGCGCCCCTCCCAGCCCCGCCCGCAGCCATGACCCTGACCTGTCGGAACTTGGCTCGAGCCTCCTTCTCCTTCATGCGGCCGTGCGACACGAGGTAGTCAAACACTTCTCCTGCAGGGCAGAGGCCGAGTGGGTCAGGTGGGGCATGTGGTGGGGGGGCAGAGCAGAGAGCAGGACGGGGAGGGGAGGGGCCTCACCAGCACTTGCATATTCCATCACCAGGTACAGCGTCTTCTCCGTCTCAATCACCTCGAAGAGCTTCACTGCAATGGCCAGGGGGTGGCGGTAGAGGGGTTAGGCGAGAAGAGACTCCTCACCCTCCACCTGCACTCGGTAACTGCGCATGTGCTGGCCAAGACCCCCCTTACTCAAGAACAGTCAATGGCTCCCTACTGATGGCAAGATTTTTCCAAACTCCCTGACCCCACTTGACCACCGTCTCCACTTCCTCACAAGAACGTCAGCTCTGTGAGGCTGGGGATATGTACCTGTTTTCTTCACTGCTGGGCCCCAGAGTCTGGCGCCTGAGCAGCCACTCAGGCAATACTTACTGAGTACATGAACAGACGGATAAATAAATGCTGCGGCCACATTCAGGCCAGGCCATATCCTGCTTCTCTGGTACAGACCTCACTCTCGGCTCTGACTAATGCTAATGACAATGACAATGGATGCTGCTGATGACAATAATCAGAGCGGCTCCCACAGCTTAGCTCCGAACTAAGTGTTCTGAATGCACGATCTTATCCGGTCCTCACAATGACCTTGAAGTAATAAGCCGTCTTATCACCCCCCACTCCAGAGGAGGACACTGAGGCTCAGAGAGGTTGAGTGACTCACCCAAGGTCACACAGCCAGGAAGCAAGGATAGAAAACAGGTCTTTCTAACTACTGTAACAGCCAGTTCTCTCTTCCCCCGACTCTCTTTTCCCAAGAGCCCTGGTTGGTATCCACTGAGCCCACTCCCTTCCCCTCCTCACCGATGTTGGGGTGGTTTAGGCCCTTCATGATACGGACTTCTCGGAACAGCTGGAAGAAAGGAAAAGAGAGAATGATGAGGGTGGGGGGTTCCAAGGACCCTCTCCCCGACCTCTCCCCCGCCTTGCTCCCTCCCCTTGGGTCTCACCTTTTGCAGGCTGCTGGGGTTCAGCTGGGTTTTGTCGATGATCTTGATGGCGACCTGGAGATGGAAGAAAGGGGGAAAGGTCAAGGTACCACAGGCCCTCAAGCTGGGAAAGGGTCCCTCATCCAGACAGCCCGGTACGTCCTTCCTCTGTCCCCTTTCAGAAACAGCGCTCTCCCCGGGCCATTCTTGGCGGACGGGGGCTGGAACTGCAAGGCCTTTGCACACGCTGCTCTCACCGTGCCCAGTGCTACTCTTACTTCTGCAGGGAAATGTCCCCTATTCCATCATGGGCTCTGGTTGGGGCTGCTACAGGGGCCTGTCCGGAGTGAGGGTGACCAAGCCCCTGAGGGGGTCCCTTTGTGAGGGCATCTCAGACCATTCACACTGTGGAACAAGAAATAATAACCAGAGCTCACATTTACCAAGTAGTCACATGAGCCAGGCCCCGGTCTATGTGCTTTACAAATGAGAACCACCTGGCATGTGGGATCTTAGTCCCACAAGCAGGGATTCAACCTGCACCCTTTGCATTAGAAGCACAGACTCAACCACTGGATCACCAGGAAAGTCCCTAAATGAGAATTCTTTGAATCCTCCCAATAACCCCATGAGATTATCCTCATTTTCACAAATGGGGAAACTGAGGCACAGAGCTGTTCCATAATGTGGCCAAGGTTATACAGCTGGGAAGTTTGTGGGCTGGGGTTTGAACTTACGCAGCTTGACAGAATCAACCTTTTACACACTTAAAATCTATAGCTAGTTTTGAAAAAGTTTTGGGATGGTCATCATTGGGGAAAAATAAAAATGTTATTGAAGCCTCTTTATACTTATCTTGCAGTTTACTTAAGCTTTTATTTTGAATTACACATTAGGGTACAGCACTTCAAAAGTCCTAATCCAGCTTAGGTCTTTGATTTTTCTCAAAGAGTTTTGGGGTTACCCTTAGTCACCCCAGATCCACTGGATAACAGAACTCTTTCCCTGGGAGGCTCTGTTCCCTAAGAAACCCCTGGAGTCACGTTCAAAACCCACGTGAGGGGAATCATGCACTTTTTGTGGGGGAAGAGGGTCTCTAAGCTTCCTTTATATTTTCACAAATGGGTTTTTAATCTCGACAAGCACTTTTTATGCCAGTATTGAGATGATCATATGGTTTCTGTCCTTGAATCTGTGCATGTGGCAAAGTGCATGAATAAATTGTCAATTTGAAAAGAACTGTGCATTCCTCAAATAAACCCAGCTTTGTCACCAAGCAGCTTTCTTTAACTGACATGTCAGAGTCTATTTGCTAATATTTTGTTGAAGATTTCTGTACTTATATTCACACGTAAGACGGGCCTACAATTTTATGTCTTACCTGGTTTCACTGTCACTGTTGAACAAGCACATAAAATCTGGCAGCGGAACCTCTTTCTCTAGTCTCTGGAAGTACTGGCATAAAACTGGAATGTCTGGTACAATTTGCCCATAAAACCACTGGGGCCTGGTATCTTTTGTGTGTATGGCATAGAGAGTGTGAGAGCAGGAGAAACTGCTCCTGTCGCTTCTCTAAAACTGAAAGAGGCGTAGAGGGGTCATAAACACACCCACTCTCTTTTATCCCTTACAGTGGCAACCCACTCCAGTACTTTTGCCTGGCAAATCCCATGGATGGAGGAGCCTGGTGGGCTGCAGTCCATGGGGTCACTAGAAGTCGGACACGACTGAGCGACTTCACTTTCACTTTTCACTTTCATGCACTGGAGAAGGAAATGGCAACCCACTCCAGTGTTCTTGCCTGGAGAATCCCAGGGACGGGGGAGCCTGGTGGGCTGCCGTCTATGGGGTCGTACAGAGTCAGACACGACTGAAGCGACTTAGCAGCAGCAGCAGCAAGTGTGACTTACAGACTCCTCTCCATTTCTGCAACATTGTTGCCACACTCAGGGTGTATATGCCCACCTTAGAAGGCCAGGTGGGGAGGGTGCCTAAACATGAGTAAATCTCTCGCATTCTCAATCAAGATCACTGGAAGACTCCATTGAACCAAAGTCCACCATTAAAACAGGGAGGTGGCCTAGGTGTAGGGGCTTCCCAGGTGACACTAGGGGTCGAGAACCCGCCTGCCAATGTGGGAGATATGAGACCTGGGTTCGATCTCTGGGTGGGGAAGATCCCCTGGAGGAGGACATGGCAACCCACGCCAGTGTTCTCGCCTGTAGAATCCCATGGACAGAGGAGCCTGGCGGGCCACAGTCCACGGGGTTGCAAAGAGCTGGACATGACTGAAGCGAGTGAGCTCACACGCACGGCCTAGGTTTAGGCACAAAAGCCACACGACTTCGAAGAGACCCTGCATGTGGCTTGCCTGTGATCTGACTGAGACGGTCCCACAATTCCAGGGACGCCTGACACTAGCTCTCTTCTTCTACTTGGGTTGTTCTGGAGCAAAAATCGGAGATGTTCTGAGAGTCAGAGATTTACCTGTGGTCACAAAGCCAAGTGAGGGCCGAGCCTGACCTCCTCCCACCAAGCACCAGGGCTGCAGGATTCTGCCCCCAGCCCCGCCCCTCCCCTCACTCACCTCCCGGCCAGTAAGGATGTGGCGGGCCAGCTTGACTTTGGCAAAGTTGCCTTTCCCGATGGTCCTCAGCAGGCGGTAGTTGCCTACGTGGGGCTGCTCCTCGGGACAGGAGGCGATGGAGTTCCGGCAGCGGGCGCCCAGGGAGCGGCTGGACCAGGATGGGCCCTTGTCTGAGGAGCGGCCACTGCCCAGGGTGCCATGCTGAGTGGGGGAGACGGAGCGTGAGTGGCGGGCAGCGCCCGTCCGACCCGCCAGAGTGCTCGGGCAGCTAACTCCAGCCATGGCCACCGCCCTCTCAAGGCCCTTTGCAAAACCACGCAGGACAGAGGCCTCTGGTTCCCCTACCCTTCTCTCCAAAAAGACGTCTCCAAGAACAAAGATGCTGGGGGCCCCCAACTCTTAGGCACCTGGGACCCCAGACATCAGCTGTCTTCTTCTTTCCCCTTCCCTGTGATCAGGCTACCCCTGCCTCAACGTCCTTTCCTAGTTACTGGGACCTCCATCAGCTCCAAGATACTTGACTTTTAATGCTGCAGTCCTCAACCCCCATGTCTGAACTCAGCCCTCTACCCCAACTCTCACTGCTCCCAACTTTTCATCTTCTCTATCTCTGTCCCCACCCAGCCCCTCAATTCCATGGCAAACCCACGTATCAACATTTCACTCCCTGGTTCCTGCTCCTAATGTTTCCTTCTGATCCTTACTGCCCCCAGTTCTACTCCAAACACTGTAACCAACCGTCTTTCATTCCACCCCGATACCGTAGGCCACACTGCTAACCTTCCTCTGGTAGGAAACTTTGTTGCCTCCTCGATCAGTCCCCCAAACACACCACTGCCCTGCGGAACACCGCAGCTCCATCGGCGCCCGGACCTCGGTCTCCCACACCATGCCACAATCTGTCCCTGACGTTCTGTTCCTGCCGTCCTGTCCCTCCTGGGCCTCTCCCCCTGCAGGTCACCTGTCTGCTCCTGGGTGCCCTGCCCTCATTGTGAGCCCCAGGGACTATGCCTCCCTTTCAGAGCTGGGGCCCAGGGTGCAGGAGACAGAGGCCCCAGCCAAGACAGCTCAGCTCAGACCCTATGCTGTCCCTGAGCCCTTCCCAGGGCTGGGGGATGGGACTCAGGAGGACAGGGAACTGAGGAAGAGAGAAGGTGAAATATGCAACAAAGAGGAGGGCCCAGGGCAGCTCCTTGCAGGGACTCTGCCAGGCCACTTAACAGTGATGAGGATCAACATCTAATGAGCGCTGGTCATTAAGGCACCATCATCCCCATTTTACAGGTAGGGAAACTGAGGCTCAGGGCTTCCTGGGTGGCTCAGATGGTAAAGAAACTGCCTGCAATGCAGAAGGCCTGAGTTCAATCCCTTGGTTGGAAAGATCCCTTGGAGAAGGGAATGGCTACTCATTCCAGTATTCTTGTCTGGAGATTTCTGGGACAGAAGAGCCTGAAGGGCTACTTATAGTCCATGGGGTCACAAAGAGTCGGACACGACTGAATGACTAACACTTTCACTTTCAACTGAGATTCACAGCTGGGACCTGAACCCAGACCGTGTACCCCAGAGTTATGTCTTCCCCTTTGCCACACCATGCTGCCTCATGCTCCTGTCATTTTTATGAAGTTGCCTTTACTATGGGCCAAATCCTGGGCTTTAATGCACCTCATCTGCATTTAATCCCCACAGCAGCCCATTGAGGGTGGCACCAGCACCCCCGTATTCCAGAGGAGAAACTGAGGCTTGTGGTGAGATGCTGCCTTGTCAAGGTCACACGGTTCATTCATAAAAAACAGGGAGGCAATGTGCCCCATGAGGGGCAGAAAGACAGCCGCAGTGCTGGAGCTCTTAGCCGCATGCCTGTGGCCCACTGTGCCATCACCCTGGCCTCCAAGGGGGTCCCGATTACGATCTGCACTCCCTACACGGGGACCCCAGGGCTGAGGCACGGTCAGCACCTTGCCCAAGGTCACAGGGCAGAAGGAACAGAGTGCCTAGGATTTGAACCCGGCTCTGCACACTCCTGAGCCCCTACCTCTTTCCCACATCCCCCGCTGGGCCTCCTCCCAGGGGAAGGTGGGAAGGGAGTTGGAGATCCTGGCAGATAACGGCTCTGATTCTCACCCAGATAAGGGCTTGGAGAAGAATCCCCATTAGGTGGCACCAGGGGAGCCAACTGGGGCTGGGCTGGCATTCCGCTGGTGGCTGAGGGACCCCTGCAAGGGGCTGCTGGGGCAGTGGGTGATAAAGCCCTCCAGGGGCTGGGGGCGGGAGCGAAAATTGGCCAGCACCACCAGCTGGCCCGGCTCCCTCCTGACCGGCTGGCGCCCCAACACTGAGCCTGTTGCTAGGGAACCTCCAGAGGCTGGGTTGTAGGGGGCCTGGAACTTGGACATGACCCCACATGGCTGTCGTCATGGTAGGTAGCGTCATGTCCAGGTGGCAAAGGCGAGGGGTATGACCTCAGATTCCAGGAGAGAGGTGACCCTCTGCCAGGACTGACAAGCAGGTCTTACAGACTAGAGTTGGGAGGAGAGGGGAGAATTAACCATCCCCAAATTTCCCCACACATCTGAACAAGAGGAGGAGGAAGTGCTTGTATGAGCCCTGTTTGCTGGATGAGGAAACTGAGGTTCAGAGAGGTGAGGTCACTTGCCTGAGGTCACACAGCTAGGGAGGGACAGAAACTCGATGTGAACTTCTGCTTCTCCGGATAACCAAAGTCATTAACAGCAACAACAATAACAGCAGCTACAATAGGTCTGGGCCTATGCATCTTACTCACAGAATCTCATCGGCTCCTTTTACAACTTCCCTAACAGGGAGGTGCTACCATCGATCCCATTTAGAGGTGAAGAAACTGAGGCTCCAAGCAGGGAATGGGCCTGCAAGCCCGCACAGCAACCAATGGCAGCCCTGCACTGAGGAGGCACTGCCGTCTGACTTGCACCCACGGTCACAGCAGCTGCAAACACGTGTAGAGCGCGTCCTGTGTGTCAGGCTTTGCCCCTATCATCTCGACTAATCTGAGGAATTCAAGTGATCACCCCCATTTTGCAGGGCAGGAAACTGAGGCTCAGAGGCAAGAACCAGCTATCTGAGGTCACACGGCAAAGCAGCTGGCAGAGCCAGGCCTGTGGGCTCCCTGTCACAGCCTGGGGTGACTGGGGGAGCGGTGGTTCTCATTAGAGACTCCAAATCAGAGTCTGGCCCAGAGCATGATATCCAGTGGCGGCAGTGGGGATGGTGATGAGGGAAAGAGTTTTCTGAGGCAGGGTCCTGCGAGACGAAGGGACAGAAACAAAATTCTCTGATGGGCATCGAGGGTGAGGGTGGCTGGGGATTGGCAGGGAGCTGGCAGAACACCTTGGGGGGAAAGAGATGAAGAACCCAGATGGGGAAAAGTCTGGCATTGTTTGGTGGGAGTGTCTTCAGAAGCGCTGAGAGTAATCAGAAATCAGGGAAATGAGGAATAGGGGGATCTCCCTGGGGTTGTTCGGGCTGTGGTGTAGGGGCAGGGGGACCTGGGAATAGTGGGAGGGGTCCAAGCCATGGGACAGCGGAAGTCAGCAGCCAAGGATACCTGAGCCAGGGGCCTGGGTCTTGAGGAAGCTCCTAGAAGTTAAAGAAGAGGGTTTCCAGGAGCAGTCCCTGGAACCAGAGAGAGGTCCCGGGGCCTGAAGTCCTGGGGAAGGGGCTTCCTGGTCAAGCGGTGGATCCAAGGAACAAAGGCTGAGCCTGGTGGGAGGCCAGGGGCCTAGGAACCTGGGGAGAAAGCTTCCAGCGGACAGACCCCAAGAGAAGAGGGCTTAGAGCAGGGCAAGACCAGAAGCTTCAAGCCCAGGAGTCTTCTGGAAGAAAGATCTGGGGCCAGGCCTTGTGAGCTGGGGAAGGGCTCTGACACTGAGGAAGGGGCTCCTCTGGGAGGCCAGACCCCCTGGCAAGGAAGAGGGAGGCCCTGGGTGCAGCAGAAGGGATGGGGGCCTGGAGCTCTAAGGAGTGAGGTAGTATCCTGTCAGGAGGGGGGTCACAGGGTTGGGGGCTTGAAGAGGGGGCTTGCCTGAAGCAGAGGAGTTGATACAGGAAGGATGAGGCCTGGAGTCAGACTGGTTCAGGGCCTAGAAATCCGAGACTGAGCTGGGGGGGCCTGGAAGTTGGAAGCCAAGGTTTCCTGGGAAAGGAAGAGACCAGAGAGGGTCCGGGGTGGGGGTGGGGGGTGGGAATCTGTGGGGATGGGAAGTGCTGAGGATCCAGAGACAGGGCTCCTTGGAAGATGGGGACCAGGCCTTGGAAGTGGAGAGACCTTGAACAAGCTAGAAAGGGCCCTCGGCCCAGGAAAGGTGGAACTGGCTTCCTGTGAGGGGGTGCCCAAGAGAGCTGGGAGCATTCCGGAGGGCCGTAAAGCTGTGGATGAGAGGAGGGGATGATGGGGAGCCCGGCACCCAGATCCAGTCGCGGAAGGCCAGAAGCAGAGGCAGCACCGGGCCAGGCCTCCCTGGGTTGGGGAGCGGGGCCGGGGCTGGGCCTTGGGGTCAGGAGCCTGGCAAATCCGGGAGGGGGCCAGCTGTCGGATGCAGGCGGCCTGGAGGGGAAGGGGCTTAAGCACACGCCGGAGAAGGGAGGGGCTCTTGCAAGGCAGGGGAGGGGGCTTCCTGGAAAGAAGAGACCCAAGCGGAAGCGGTCTGCAGAGGGACAAGAGGGGGTCCCGCGAGAGGGGCGCCCCCAGGGGTCGGGCTGGGCTGAGGAGTGAGTGGGGGAGGGTCGAGAGGCCTGGAAGTCCGGGCGGGGGGTCGGGGGGTGGCGGGCCGGGCCGGGAAAACGAAGGCAGGGGCTTGTGTGGCCAGGGGCACAGCGGGGCGAGGGGTTCCGCGGCCAGACCCGGCCGGGGCTCCCCAAGGGGCCGGGCCCCACTCACCGTGTCCGAGTTCCGATCGTTGCCCGGGGCTAGCGCCGTCCGCGAAGACATCTTCTCCGAGTCCCGGGGGACTGGGCGGCCGGGTCGGGGGGGGCGGGGGTCCCGGGGTCCCCTGTCTTCCCCTCCCCCCCCGCCGGCCTGGGGACGCGAGCTCAAAAGCTGGGCGCTGCGGACACCGGGGTTCGCACCGTGGGAGAGGGGGCAGGGCGGGGGAGGGAAAGGGATGCCGAGGGTCCTAGTGGCCCCGAACGGCGGGGGCCCGGGGCGCCATGGGGGCGGCGGGCAGGCGGGAGGGCGGGGGCCGGGGAGGGGGCGCGGAGCCGGCCCGGGCGGCGGCGGAGGGAGGCGGCGGAGGGGCCGGGGAGGAAGGGACGTCAGGGGGCGGGGCGCGCGGGGCGGGGCCGCACTGACCCCGCCCCCCGCCGCCGGCACTTAAAGGCGCAGGCCGGGGCCGGCCGCGCGCTCTCGGGGCGGAGGCAGGTCTGGGCGCGTCGGCTCGGAGCAGGTTCTCACCGGAGAGCAGAGACTCACCGGAAGAGGAGTGAGAAGCGCCAAGGCACGGCGCCAGAGACGCAGAGAAAGATACTGAGAGGCGCAGAGACGGGGAGGCTCAGGAAGAGCGAGACAAAGAGACACAAAGAGATAGAGAGACAGGGGTAGCGAGAAACACAGAGACACAAAGAGATGAACAGGCAGCCAGACAACGGAGCGGCCAAAAGACAGAAAGGCAGAACGAGGGCGAAGCGCTAGGAGAGACACAGACAGGCAGGGTGAGAGACGCAGAGGCACAGAGAGCGACAGAGACTGATGGATCCACGCACAGAGACAGAAGGCGGGACGGAGGTGCACAGACCTCAGGAGAGAATGGAGACAAAGAGGCAGGACTGACAGAGAAGCCCTCAAAGGCAACAGCCAGGCCGGCGGCGCTTCCCTGTTCTCCCTCCCAGCCCCGCCTCCTCCCCAGTCCAGGAAGCTCTGGGGACCGCGGGCTAAGGATGCTTGGGGGGACGGTGTCTGGGCGGAGCCACTGAGGAAGGGTGACCAACCTCTCTAGCAACGCTGCCTCCCACCTCCCAGAAAACTCCAGACCCCACGGTTGTGGGTTGCAGTCTCCTTTCCTTTGCAACCCAGTAGGGGTCTCCAGACTGTGTGTCCAGCTTTGGCGCTCAGGACAGGCACTGGCTCTTTCTGGGCCTCAGTTTCACACGTCTATGAAGGGAGGGGGAGGATCTGCATGTTGCCCTCCTAGCAGGGCTGAAGTAGGTGCAAAAGAACCTGGTGCAAGTATTCTCCTGCTAGGCAAACTGAGACCAGAGAGTTCAAGGGCTTTGCTGAGACCACACAGTGCCGTGGGGGCCGCGCGTCCCCTCTAGACTAGGGTGGAATGAAAGGAAGAGGGACACTGCCCTGGCCTTGGATTCAGCCCTTGCATGGGATCGATGTCTGTTTGAACGTCTTCCTGAACCTGTTTCCTTTTCTAAAAAACTGGTTTGACAATAATAGCAGCCTGCTGGAGCCAGCTCAGCAAGCTGGTTGTTGAAGTCTCAGGGATTTCGGAGCTGGTTGTTAAACAGTCATTATTAAAAATTAAATTATGCAAACATACAATTAAATAAATTATATTTAAAGCAAAGATAATAGTCATCACGTCCTAATTATTTCACGTTTGGTTCTTACGTGCGATCCTGAGGTTATTTACATCTATTGTATTCTGTTACAATGAAACTGCTATGTAAGGGGTGACTGCACATCTCTTTTCCCCCAAAGGCTTTCAATGTTGACACCTTGGTAGCCTGGAATTCGCCATGGTGGGAATATTTACACCATGGAAATTGGCACATGCTACAAAGAAAGGCTTTCCGCCATCACTCGGCAGAGCGCCGGTTGTAACCTATTGACCTGTATGTCACTGCTTGATACCATCAGCTACATCTACTCACAGAGGCTTCCTCTGTGCCAGGCTCTGAGCACTTCATCCTTTCTGCTACAGCATGAGATCGGACCATCATTGTCACCCCCGCTTACAGAGGAAAAACCATATGCTGAAGTCCACACAGCTGGTAAGCAGCAGGGCTGAGGTTTGAACACAAGCGTCACCAAACTCCACAAGGTAGGGTCTTGTCCACTATGGCTTCCTGTCTCTGGAAAGTAGAGGTAGCAGCCCAGCTCTGTGACAAATTAATGAGACTATGGAAGGAAAGCAGTTCTTGCGGGAACAGATTAGAATTTCTTAAATGGGTGATATTATTATTCAACAAATGGAGCCTGAGGAGTCTCAGGGATGGTGGGAGGCAGAGAGGGAGGAGCACAGAATGTTGTTCTGGAAGCTTTGGGATCCCAAGGTTTCTGCGGGATGAGGGGTGGGGTCTTGGGAATGGGATAGAGGCTGAATCCGCCCAATCCCTTCCCAGCCCTAGCGCTGACAGCTGCAGTTCTCCAAAACACCACATGAGGGCAGAAGATCGCCTCCCTACACAGGTTGCCCACCGCTCTTCAGGGCTCACCCTGGCTCCTTAGTTCCCAGTATGGTCCCCACCTCATTTCCCAGATGGGGAAACTGAGGCTTAAAGAGGGGAGGCTGTGGCATGGATAACCTTAAAAAGTTATGCTCATCAAAAGAAGCATACAAAAGACCATTTACTGTATAATTCCATTTATAAGAAATGGGCTTTCCAGGTGGCTCAGTTGTATAGGAATCTGTCTGCCGATGCAGGAGATGAGGGTTTGATCCCTGGGTCGAGAAGATTTCCTGGAGAAGGAAATGGCAACCCATTCTGGTATTCTTGCCTGGGAAATTCCATGGATAGAGGAGCCTGGAGGGCTACAGTCCATGGGGTTGTAAAGAGTTGGATACAACTTCACAACTAAACAACAACAAATTGATGTGAAATATTCTGAACAGGTAAATCTATAGTGACAGAAAGTAGATTCAGGGTTGCCAAAGACTGGGGGGAGAGCACAGTAAGGACCGACTGGAAAAGGTTTTAGGATTTAAGGATTTCTTTTTGGGTTGGTGAAAATGCTTTGGAATTAGATAGTGGGGATGGTTGCCACAACCTTGTGAATATACCGAAAACCATTGACATACGCTTTAAAAGGGTGAATTTTATGGCGTAAGAATTATAGCTCAATAAAAAATTAAGTTAAAAAAGAGGGAGAGATCCAACAGTGTCCATGGCCCATAACAGATGCTTGGTTCCAGCCCGGCCTGCCTTCTCATTGTCATGGGTCCACACTGACTTGGGGAGGACAAAGCCTGTTTCTCCCCCTGCCTTCTTGGCCACCAAATCAGCCACTCCCCCGGGGCCCTCTGCGGACAAATCCAATCCTTGAGTGGAGGCCTTCAGACCTTGGAATCTTAACCCCTGATGCACTTATCCCAACCTAATGTCCACAGAGCAGCCCCCACTGGGGCTAGGGGACAAGGAGTGATCCCTGAGCCCAGCTCCTGCCCCTAATGTCAACCCTACCTCACCCCAACCCCAATCGAGCTGAGGCAAGTGATCATTCTCTCAGGCCAAACACCTGGGATACTATGCCTGGGAACCCAAAGGGCCACCTAAGCCTAAAACCCAGCCTTGAAAGTAACCCTAATCCTGCATCTCACTCCATCTATCCCCCAACCCATTTCTAGCCCCAAGCCATCTGCCGTCTTCATCCACAACCTCCCATCCTTAGCACTGCTCTATCCCCACTGGTGCATTCTGTTAACAGATCTTTACTGAGCACCTGCTATGTGCCGGGCATGTATTTAGAGTTATCGCGATGAACACAGTAAGCAAAATCTGCATTGAATTTACGTTTGATTGGGACAGTCAGAAAATCCACCAGGGAGAAAGAGGGATTTGATCATTTCAGGTTGTAGAAAGTGCTCTAAAGGAACTGAAAAATCAGAGCAGTGTCTCTGGGGAGCGGGGAGCGTATAGGACGGGCAGAAGTGCTTTTGCTGGTCGGGAACCTCTCCATGGAGGAAAGGACGCTGGAGCTGAGACCTGGGTAATAATGAGAAGGCAGGCGTATGGAGACCTGGAGACAGGGGCTTTTAGGCAGAGAGAACCACGGAAGCAAAGCCCTGCCTAGGGCCACCCCCTGAGGCCTCCAACCAGCCCCTGGTCCCAGCAGAACCTTCCTCCATGTCTTTACCCCAGAGCGGGGGAACCCAGGAGAGAACTTCGGGGCCCACAGCCAGCATGGGGTGTCTCTGAGGGGGTACGCAGGAGGGTGTTGTCACCTTGGGAGGTGTGAAGAGCAGACTGGGGGGGTTGCCAGTTCCGGTCGGGGTGGATGAATGTGGGGCCTGACCGCAGCCCAACACAGCCTGGCCTAAAAGGGCAGACAGATAACAAGTCCTTCCCGCCCCTGGCCCCAGAGAGGGAGGGGTTTCCTGACAGGAAATTGACCTCCTCTAACCCCCCCTCCTCAGATCCAAGCTCTGGCTGGCTGAAGGAGCCTCAACACAGGACAGCAGCCGGGACAGGAGACACCGAGGAGGAGGTGAGTGTGCAGGAGGAGGGGAGTCACGCGCCCCGCGCCTCTGAATCGGGCACTGGACCGTAATTGGGGAGAGCGTGTCCCCTGAAGCCAGGAGAGTCTGGGGGCAAAGAGAAACTCTAGGGCCTGACCTGGTGGTGGTGGTGGGGTGTCAGCCAGCAAGAGGCTAGGGGGAGGAGAGGGGGAGCAGGAGGAGGAGGGTGCAGGGCACGCCATGGGGACTCTGCCGATCCAGGCTGCCAGGGAGCCACGGAGAGCTTGGAAGCACCAAGGGAGAGGAGAGACACGGTGTCATTGGGTCGGTGTCATTGGGTCGGAAGCGCTCTGAGTTCAGGTGGGAAGGCTGAGGCCAGAGGGGGATGGGCGGTCTGCTCCGTCCCCAAGAGGTGGGATCCCAGAGATGGGAGCGGTGACCAGGGTTGGGATGGAGATAGAGCAGGAGGCGGGATGAGGCTGGGATTGAAGATGTAGGTGAACCTGGAACAGGCCGGGCTGGTGACGGAGTTGTTTGCGGGCAGGGTCTGGATTGGGGTTGTGTAGGACACAGCTGGTCAGGGCAGTTCCCTGATCACAGGCATGGGACTGGAGGTGATAACTTCTGCAAACAGGCCGGCCGGCCTGCAAAAGGTTCGGGGCATTGGGGAAAGGCTGGTAGCAAGGAAGAGGAGGAGGAGCCCAAAGAGGGAAGCTCTGGTGGCCAAGACATCCTGCGGGGGGCACAAAGGCTGGGGGGCTTGAGGGATCCCTCGGAAGTGAGTCAGGGGCCGGCACCCGGAGGCCGAGGAGGGGGCTGGAGGGGGCAGGATGTTGGAGTCAGGTTGCAGAGGTAGGTGCTGGAGCCAGGAAGGGGAAAGACGTCGGGGTCAGTTTTGGGAAAATGTTGCAGACGGGTCTGAGGATGTTGGAAATGATTTGGCGGGGAGGGGTCCCAGTTTAGGGGTGGATGTGGAAGCTGGCGTGGGAATGTCAAATCTTGTTTGGGTGAAAAAAGATCTAGTTTGAGTGGTGTTGACTTCTGCTGGAGGGAAATCAAAGGCCCCTGTTTTGAGGGGGAGGGGGAGTTTTTTGCCGGCGGAGGAATGATGGAGCCAGTTCTAGGGAATGACAGAGCCATTTTGGAGATGAGGCCTGTGGAGCCCAGCTTGGAAGATGAAAGAGAATCAGTATGTGGGGTGCGTGCATGCGTGTGTGCGTGTGTGTATGTGTGTGTGTGTGGAGGGGCTGGCACCAATTGCTCATAGCCACAGGGGTTCCAGGCAAGGGTTGCCATGGTGACTGCCTCTTGGGGGGATCGGGGACCATGGAGACTACAGAGAGGCTAGGATGGTGTTTTGAGGAACAGGAGGCTTGAGAGACAACAGCTAAGGTCTGGAGGCTGAAGTCAGGGAGGAAAGAAGTGGGGTCACCACCAGCAAAGGAGAGGCTTGTGCCCACAGCCCAGCCCACTCAGGGCCCCTTCAGCATCGGCCTCCTCCCAGTGCCCCCATGCCCCGCCACACCCAGTGCCCCATCTAGACCCTGTCCCTAGCCTGCTCCGACCCTGTCCTGGTTGAAAGCAACCATGTGTCTGGCCAGAGGAGGACGTGGGAACCTCTGACACTTCACGCATTTTGTCATAGTTGCACAGTGGAATACGGTAGGCAGCACTAATTAGAGCCACAGAGACAGGCGTGGACAAATCGCACATGTAAGATGTGAGGAAAGAAGAAAGCAAGTTGCAGGGACACATGTAGTAAGATAGTGTTTATAGAGAGTTTGAAACCACGCAAAACAATATGATATTTCTGGGTACTAGTCTGGGTAGGCAAAGGGATGGCTTTCCTTGGGAAAGGGCTAGAGCAGGCGGGATGAGGGAGGGGTGTGGGAGGCTTCAGTGCCTTTGCAACGCTTGAGTCTTAGTTCCCTGACCTGTGCCTAACCTATGCCCTTGGCGGGGAAAGCGCAGAGTCCTAACCACTGGTATATGCTAAAGCACTTCCGTCGTGTCCAACCCTTTGCGACCCTATGGACTGTAGCCTGTTAGGCTCCTCTGTCCATGGGATTCTCCAGGCATAATACTGGAGTGGGTTGCCATGCCCTCCTCGGGGGATCTTCCCGACCCAGGGATCAAACCTGCATCACTCACATCTCCTGCGTTGTCAAGCGGGTTCTTTACCACTAGCGCCACCTGGGAAGCCCCCTAACCACTGGACCACCAGGGAATGCTCTGCAATGCTTATTTCTTTGGAAAACAAAAAACTGAACCCAAGAGAGCATATATTTGCGTTAGATGTAGCTAGGATCGTAAGCACAAGGGTGTTTAGTAAATTTGTTTTTTTATACTTTTCTGACTGTTTGGACTATTTCATTGTTTTCAAAAGTGCCCTTCCGGAACTTCCCCAGCAGTTCAGCGGTTAAGACTCTGCCTTCCAATGCAGGGGGTGTGGGTTCAATCCTTGGTTGGGGAACTGAGGTCCCACACATGGCCAAAAGTTAAAACAAAGGAAAAATAGCCCTTCACGGCTCCTCGGTGCCCTCGGGAGAAAGCTCAGGCCCTTCCTTATGACTTTTGAGGCCCTGCCTAGCCTGCTTTTTGCTGACCTCTCCAGCTTGACTTATCATTCTTCCTCCCCCACGAGAAATGAAGTCCTTGCCCCCTTCCTTTGTTTCCTGTTTGGCCCCCATTCATTCCCAGAGTGTCTGCTCTGGGAGCTGAGGACACAGTGGTGACCCAGACAGTCCTGACTCAGCCCTCTCAGGGCTCACAGACCCAACCCCAGACAGCGATGACCCAGAGTGGGAATATCAAGGAGGGGAGCACCTGATTCAGCCTGGGTATCCTGGAGAGCTTCCTGGAGGCGGCAACATCTGAGCTGGGTCTCAAAGCCTGAATGGACTATGGAGAACAGAGTTCCATGTAGAAGCAGATGTTGAAGCCCAGAGGAGCCTGGAGGAAGAAGGAGGAAAATGTGGGATCATGCTGATGAGGGATACAGCTGGCCAGCCTGCATTTTGTCCTGAGGGCACTGGGGAGCCATGGAGGGTTAAGAGAAGGGGAGGGGCGGGTTCGAGCCCTAACAAGGTCCTCAAAGGTGCACTGGAGGCCTAGAGCCTGGAGATCAGGGAGGGGGCTGAAGTAGAGAAGCAGGAGGGGGCTTGGACTAGGGTAGGAGCCATGAAGAGGGAGGAGACAGGGATGTAGGAGATGGAATGGGCCAGACTCTGGAAGCTTCCAGCCCCACAGGGGCAGAGACTGGGTCTGCCTTGGCCGCCGCTGTGTTCTCAGTGCCTGCACAGGGCTGGACTGATACAAATACCTAATAAGTGTGTGTGTGTGTGTGTGTGTGTGTGTGTGGTAAAATCTGTACAACATTAAATTTACCATATTAGCCATTTTAAAGTGTATAGTTCAGTGGCATCTCATGTATTCACAAGGGTGGTCAAACATCACCACAAATTCCAGAACATCTCCATCCCTCTAAGAGGAAACCCTGTACCCATTAAGTGGTCAGGCCCCAGTCCCTTTCTCCCAGTCACTGGCAACCACTAATCTTTCTGTCTCTATGGATTTGCTTGTTCTGGATCTTTCCCAGTAAGAGTTTGCTGGAGGAATGAATGGGGTAGAGGTGACAGGACTACTGACTGGATGGGGAGGAGACAAAGGTGCCCGAGAGTGTGGACAGGATGCCTGGGTAGATGGTGGGGTGCGGTCTGGGTCCCCATGTAGGAGGGGACCTTCCCCTCTCAGCCTGTTTTCTCCTGGAATAGGAGGGTCCCAGGGCAGGAGTGAGGTAGGGGAAGGGTCTGAACTCCATTGCTCCAGGGAAAGAGCCCAGGATCTGGAATCAGACAGGCCTGGGTCTGGATCCCAGCTTTGTCCCTGAATCACCATGGGACATTAGGCCCTTATGAGCCTCAGTTTCCTCATCTGCAAAATGGGCATAGTGACAGTGCTCAGCACAGGAAGCTGTGCAGATTCTGGGGGTGTGTAAGTGCTTAGCCCAGTGCTTGGCACACATGCTTCAAAGTGCTGGGGACACAAAGGCTCTGTCGTCAGTGTCACCCACCACCAACAATACCGATGGGCCATTTCCACCCCTCCCGCCCCCAGGCCCTCTCCGATCAAAATGCCCATCCTCAAGAGTCTAGGGATGGCAGACTCTAAGGTGCCCCGGGCAGGGACACTGCCTCTGAGGTCCTCTCGGAACCCCTTTGAGGAAGTCTCAGGACTGGAAGAAGAGGAGGCTGCGGAGCTGGGGGCTCTGCCCAATGGAACGTCATGTCGTCGTCGAGCCACCCTGGAGAAGCTGGCAGGCCTGTCCCCCTTCCGGCTGGGTAAAACCCCTGGCCGGCAGGCGGGCAGCCCCAGGGATGGGCAGCCTCGCTCTTTCCTGGGCCGGGTGCTGTTGCCAGGGATTCGCAGGAGCTCAGCAGACTTCGGCCTCCTGGCCAGGCTTCAGGGGAGCCGAGCCCAGGGCGATGAGGAGGCGGCTGGAGAGGCTGCACGGAAACTGGCCTTCCTGAGACTGGGGCGTGGGCCCAAGCCCCTGCGGGCATCACTGGCTGAGAGGGTGGTGCCCGCAGGTGAGGCGGCTCCCGAGCCCCCGCCCAAGGTCCCAGAGCCCCCAAAGGTGAAAGAGCCTTTGTCAGGTGAGTTGGGAGCCCTGGCTCAGACCTGAGAGAACCAGTGTCTCTACCTGTGACATCACTGCCATTCACATCTCCAGTTTCCATCCGCCCACCTCCATGGACAGGGCCAGCCGTCCCTCCTGCGGTCCTAATCTGCATTGTCAAGCTCCAGCTTCAGCCCCATCTCCACCCCCAGCCCCAATCTGTCCCTTTCTCCACCTGCCACCTTCAACCTTGCCCCGTGGTCCAACAACAATCAAATCACCAACTCTGGTCTCATCTCCTCCAATGCCCTCCCTGTCTCCAGTATCAATCCTCTTTCCCTTACTCCCCTCAAATTCAGCCTCAATCCCATCTCCTTTCAAAGCATCCACATTTGACCTTGACCTTAAACCCCGCCCTAACCTCCACAGTCCACCCTATTCCCATCCTTAGCCCTAATTCTGGCCCCAAACTCCAACCCCCACCTCAACCTCCTCCTCCATCATCAATCTCTTCTCTTCTTCCATCCCACTCTGAACCTCAACCCTAACTCCACCCCAGTCCTAAACCCCCAGCCCCAGCTCCACCTTCAGCTTCATCCCTACTTACACTTATACCCAAGTTTCATCTTCAAGCTCACCCCCATGCCTGATGTCCCCCTCCATCTCCCGGCTACATCCGCCCAAACCCATCACCACCTAGGTTAGTTTTCTGTTAGTACACAGACTGGCTGACTGAAGACCACAGACGTTTATTCTCTTGCAGTTGAAGAGGTCTGAAATCGAGGTGTTGGCAGGGCCACGCCCACTCTGAGGCCTGCCTGGCCTCTGCCACCTTCTAGCACTCCGCTAGCTGCATCCCTCCCGCCTTCCATCCGCCTGTGCCCTTCTCTGTCTTCACCTCATCTTCTCTGTGCCTGTCGGTCTTGGTGTCCAAATGTCCCTTCTTACAAAGATGACAGTCACACAGGTTCAGGGCCCACCCTGTTATCCCATTTTAACTTGATGACCTCTACAAATGACTTATTTCCAAATAAGATCCCATTCTGATGTATTAAGGGTTAGGGCTCACATATCTTTTTTTTTTTTTGAGGTTGGAGGGGGGACAAACACATTTCAACTCACAACACCACTTTAGCTGTATCCTCAATCCCAGCTGTACCCCAAACCCCAGTGTCTTCCTTGGTGCCTTTCTGGTTTCCAGTCACACTTATTCCAAACCCATCATCCATCTCCACCCTGAGACACATCCACACGCTTATTCTCAACCCATCCCTTTTTCCAGATGCCATCTTTAACCTGAGAGCTAGGCCCAACGCCATGACAGCTGCCAAGCGGGCAAGGTCCAGTCCCTTGCCTCGGCCGGTTCCTCGCCTCTTAGCCCACCGCTCAATCCCGTCCCTGTGTGCAACTCTTTCCCCTCTTCCATCTCACTCCCACCCCCCAACCCCAGGTCTATCTCAGTGTCCCCCTTCAACCCCACTCACCTCCCCAACTTCCTGGTTCAGGAAGTCGCATTCCCAGCCCGTTTTCAACCTTAACCCAAATTCATCCTCTCAGTCCCAATCCTAACCACCCACTTCCAGCCTCCAACCTCAACTCTCAGCATTCCGAACCCCAGTTCACCTCCAGGCTTCTTTGAACTCACTTCCTTGTTTCCATCCTCACCATTGCCTCAACTCATCCCTAGCCCCATCCTTACCCCAAGCCCAGACACCATCCTCAACTCCTTCCCCACCTCCCTCTTCAGATTGCAGCACCGCCCTAGCTCTCCTGAGCTCCCGCATCCCAACCCCCACCTTCACCGGATCCTTATCTCCAGCCCCAACCCTGAGGCCTTGTCTCTATTCCCCGACCCCCACCCCTGGCCTCCCCCACGGACAGCCCTTGCTGCCCCAGCAAGGGCTCCATCCTCTGATGCCTTCCACATCCTGCATCAGAGGCTATTTCAGCCTGGCGCCCTAGGGACTGGGAGGGCACTGCAGGGAGGGGCAAAGCGGGTGAGTGGAGCCCCCGCCTTCTGGAAACGGATGGGCAGAAATAGCACTGGCCAGGAAACAGTTTCTCTGCCAGGGAGGAAGGGGAGCGGGGGGAGGTGTTGGGGGTAACCCTGGGCCACTGGGACCCTGCTTCTGCCTTCACTCAGAGGCCTCTCAGCCCCTCAGAGGACCCCCCTCTCCTGGGGGAGTGTGAAATCACCAGAGAACCAGATCACCCCCACAGTTGTCTGCACCCCAAAAGCCCTACCTGTGGTCCTCACATCCTCCTCCCACCTCTAGGGCCCCATCTCTCCCCTCACCTGGATCTGACTGCCCTCCCTCAGCCTCTCCACTTTCTCTGATGCCTTTTAAAAAAAATCTTGATGCACGTTTTCTATCCTATCCGCCCTCAGGTCCCCAACTCCTCCCCACATCCTAACCCACCCCCTGATACTCTCTTCCCCAAGCACTAATCCTTTCCTTCTTCCTCAACCCCTACCCCCATCTTACTCTGACTCCCCCATCTTATCTTCCTCCTAATTAGACACCCTCTAGTCTTTTGACCTCCTTCCCATATCGAGACTCCCTCTCCCATCACCAAACCCCTTCTTCCCTCCCCAACCCTCTCCTGTCTCCTTTTTCCTGACTCTCTCTCTGCCTCCTTCATCCCCTGTCCCCCATCCTCCCCTCCCCAAGTCCTGACCCCTCTCCTCATTCTCTCCATTCTCCTCATCTTCCTCCCTTGACCTCCTCCTCCACCTCTGCCCCCACCCCCTCACCACCCCGAACCTTCTCCCCCTCGCCTCCCACCTTGTCCCATTCTTCGCCCCCTTCCGCCCCGTCTTCCAGCCCCTGATCGCCCACTTTGCGCCCACAGTGTTGGAGATCCTGAGCTTGATCCAGCAGCGTGAGCTGGCGCGGGCCGACGAGCACATCTTGGAGCTAGAGGCCGAAGAGCTGGCGTCGTCGGGGGGCGGCGCGCCCGGGCCGCCCAAGGCCGAGGGCGCGGGCGGCGGCCGCCGGGCGCGGGACGTGGCTCTGCTCTACGAGGCCCTGCAGCGCGAGATGTGGGCGCTGGTGCGCGAGACGCTGGCGGGCCCCGGGCTGGGCGCGGGCTCCGGGGCGGGCGCCGTGGCGCAGCTGGGCCAGGTGTTGGTGCAGGAGGAGGCGGCCGACGGGCGCCGGGGACCCGAGGCTGCCCGCAAGCTGCGCGCCCGCTGGGCCGAGGCGGTGGCGCGCGCGGCCCGGGAGCGCTTAGAGGCGGCGGCGCCCGGGGCGCCCGGGGGCCTGGCCGGGCAGCTGGAGGCGCTGCGGGGACGGCTGCTGGAGGACATGGGCGTCGTGCGGGGCCGCCTGGCGCCCTCCTACCCAGCCGGCCTGGGCGCCTTCGGCATCTACCTGCGCGGCTACCACGGCGCGCTGGCCGAGTGGATCGGGGCCGCCGCCCGCCGGAGGCTGCCGCTGGCCGACCGCTACGCGCTGCTGCACTGGCACAACCAGGTGTACCCCAGGTGAGCTGCGGGCCAGCGACCAGCTGCCCGAAGTCCGCAGAACGCCCCTCCCTCCACCCCGTCCAGTCCCGGCCTTCTCAGATCCTAAGGACCCTGGACTGCGAATCCTAGAACTTGAACGTCTTTGACCCTTCCAGACTCGGCACTGGTGACATCTACAGTTCAAGAGTCTTATGGCTCAGCACGCTTTCCACGCTAGAACTCAGCAACAGGAAGCCTCTGATCGTAGCACCATACACGAACCTTAGAATCCTCAACACTTGCACTCTTAGAATTTTAGCACCGCCCACCCTTCTAATCCGAGAATCTTAGCACCAGTGACCCTTGTCCTGCTGAAATCTTGGCACTGTTGAACCTTAGAATTCTAGAACCCATACAGCGCTCTCGCCTTCAACCCTAGGGCACTAGTGCGGATGACTCTTCCAATCTTAGAACTTTAGAATTGATGACATTTTCAATTCTAGAACCTTGGCGCTGATGAGCCTTTTGAGTCCTATACCTTAGCTTTTTTTTCTGGTCTGCCATGTAAGGCTTGTGGGATCGTAATTCCCTGACCAGGGACTGAACCCGCCCTCAGCAGTGAAAGCTCAGAGTCCTAACCACTAGACCACTCGGAAGTTCCCTATCCCCTCTTTGGATCCTAGAACTTTGACACTGTTGATCCTTCACAGTTTTAGCCTCTTGAATTCTATAATCTTAGCATCTAGAACCTGAGTACCATTGACAACTCCAGTCCAAGAATTTTATAACCATCGAGGCTTTGGACCTTCAAACATTCCATTCTTGTGGCCGGAGGATGGAATAACATTATTAGCAATAACTGGGTCACTAGGGGCTCCAGGGAAAAGGGATCAGCCACACCCAAACCACACACTGGAAGGAGAGGGAGTGGGTGGTTCCTCATCAAAATCAGGGTGCTGACACCAGAAGAATAGTAAGGCAACAGTTACCCCCAAGCCACATCCCATTTGGGAGTATCTGTTCATGACGCTCACATGCCGACTGTCACAGGGGGAGGCAGAATAGGGAGCCTGGGATGTGAGATGTCGAGTCTGACTTTCAGGGAGATGGGGCTTCTGGCTGAGAGGATGCCCTGAGCCAAAGGCTGGTGTGTGTGTGTGGGGGGGTGGGGTTAGTGGGGAAGTGTGGTGAAAGCGATGGCATGGTACAGGCCGGGGCATGCAGAAGGGCAGAAGCCAAGGGTGACGGCTGACGCTGGAGGCCTACCAGGCGAGGCGAGGCTGCAGGGACTAGGGGCGGAGGTGGAAGGGAGCTTCTGTCCTGTGAACCTCTGGTGGGTGAGACCTTGCGTGCCAGATCCTCACGTCTGGACTTGATCCCTCCGAGTCTTGCCCGGACACCATCCATCAGGGAGCTGACTCAGAGAGCTGGAGCCAAGGGAGCAACAATTCCAGAGACTTCCTTTGAGGGATGAGCAAAGCTGGCCCCAAGGGAGGAAGGGAGTGGCTCAGGTCACAAACACAGAGAGCGAGAGCGTGAAGGAATGAGTGTGGGGAGGGGTTCAGTTGTCCAGCCTCAGCTCTCACAGACCCCCTGCCTCTTTCCCCCACTCCTAGAGAGGTCCTGGGTCTGGTGGACATGGTTGCTCTGGAGAACGGGGAGCTGGGGCCCCTTCTGTCGCCCGGCACCCTTCGTGGCTTGGAGGATGAATGTGTCACAGACGTGAAGGTACCCAGAACTTGGCATTAGTGATCTGGAAGTGGGAGGCACTCTGCAGAGGGGGGTGGGGGTTACACTGGGCTTGGGGGGCCTCTCCCCTCCCCCTTTCCCTGCTTCCATCTCCCTTTTCCCTTTATGGACTTCTGAGTTTTGTCCAAAAGAGAGAAATGTAAGCCCATACTGATCCATTCTGTCTCATGTTCAGTGTATCTCAAGCACCCAGCCGGGCATAGGAACACTCGGCAAAGGTTCAATATATTCGGACACTTCAAATCTTACAGCAAGACAGAGTTGGTCACAGGACCTCAGCTCACAGACTCAAGGACTCACAGAAAGAGGGCATCGAAACATCTTTGCAGGATTCATGTTGATGTATGGCAAAACCAATACAATATTGTAATTAGCCTCCAATTAAAATAAATAAATTTATATTAAAAACATCTTTGCATATAAGCAGGGCTGATAGTAAATAAACATGCTTAATGATTGGCATAGTTACTGCTAAGCAGAATGGTCCTGCTGTAAACACCCATTCCAGCCGCAGCTGTGTTTCTGGTCTAAAAAGCCAGTCCTGCCTCAGCCACAGAAGTCAGAATCTTTGCAACTCTAATTCTAGTTGCAATTCTGATTCTAATTAGTTCAATTCTAAACTTGAAGCTTTGAAATTTAGACTCGAACAAGTCTAGATACTCATACTCACTGAACTGAAGACAGGGCAGGACTAGAGAATCAGAGATGTGTAAACCTGAGAACCTCAGATTCTTGGAATTCTTGACTCACAGAATTTGGAAACCCTGAGCGAACTATTTTGCGGAAGCTGAGAGCAGAGTCTTAGAATCATCAGATAATGAGAGAATAAACCCTCAAGCCCTCTGCCTATTAGATGGGGGTGCCTTAAAACCACAGATTCTTAATATCAGGTGCCAAACTATAGGCTTAGGAATGGAAAGGGCTGGGGCAGTTTTCTGGGCCAGCCCCTCTCTCCAGTGTTGCCCTGATGAGCTCACAGGTAGACTCCAGACCTGCTGGGGCCTAAGGTATGGGGATTGCTGTGGGAGAGGCTCCCGGGGTTCTGACGCCTGCCTCTGCCCTCCTCCAGGCTCAGACGAGGGCAGCCCTGCTTCGAGTGCTGCAGGAGGACGGGGAGCACTGGGGGAGCACGGAGGACTGGTCCAGCAACCTGGCCCAGGACGTGTGTGAGGTACGGGGCGGGGAAGAAGAGGGCGAATCAGCTGGGGCGGGCCACTGGGACCTGGCTCCCTCCTCACCCCCTCCTTACACCCCCTCACCCCGGACCATGCAGCTGCTGGAAGAACACACAGAGCGAGCGCCCCGCATCAGCCAGGAATTTGGGGAGCGGATGGCCCACTGCTGCCTAGGAGGGCTGGCGGAGTTCCTGCAGAGGTACGGAGGACTGGGGACGGGGGTGGGCATCTGGACCCGGGATCCAACAGAGAGAGGACAGATGAAAGTGAATCGAGTCAAGATGGGCAGAAAGGGGCGCCTCTGTAGGGATCACAGGCTTTGCTGGGCTGACTGCCCAGCCAGGGACCCTTTTCCTGCAGTGCTTCCATCTGTCTGCCATTTCTCCTCCCACCAGCTTCCAGCAGCGCGTGGAGCGATTCCATGAGAACCCAGGAGTCCGCGAGCTGCCACCCGACACCTACATCAGCAGGACCATCTCCCTGGTCAACTGTGGCCCCCCTCTGAGGTGAGAGCATCCACAGGGTATGGGGGAGATGCCAGTCCAGGGTGACAAGCTCAACTGGAGTGCCTGGATCCTGGGTGCGGTGGCCCCGAGAGGCATACACAGGGGACCTGAGAATCCTAGGACCTGGGAGTCCTAGAAAGAACCGCAGCACCACTAGATTATAGAGTAATGGAAACCTGGGGGTGTTGGAATTCCAGGAACCTAGAAGCCAGACTCTAGGAATTACATTTTTTTTTAATGTTTTTGTCTTACTTGTATAGCTGATTTACAATGTTGTGTCAATTTCTGCTGTACAGCAAAATGATTCAGTTATATTACTTCCCCTTTTATTGACTTTTTTTAAGTGAGTTTTTTAAATCGGGAATGCATTCAAGATACAATAGGGCATACAATGAAAAGCTTCCCTCCGTTACTTCTCTGGTCAAGTTATTACTAACGTCTCCTATGTCTTTGCAGGGTTATTTGATACATTTTCCAGTAAATATGTGTAAATAAATGTATATATGCAGAGGCAAGCTTCATTCATATGCAGAGACGTGTGTGCATATGCATATTTCAAACATACACAAGTAAATATATTACTATGTACATACATATTATTTCTTCCCTTTAAAAAAAAAAAAAAAGAAATACAGGGACTTCCCTGGCAGTTAAGACTCTGTGCTTCCACTGCAGGGGACGAAATTTCGATCCCTGGTGGGGAACTAAGATCCCACATGCACATGCCTTGCATCATAGCCAAAAAAAAGGGGAATGACTCCCCCCAAAATACAGATGGTAGAATACTGAACACACTCTGTCCTTTTCCCTTTTACACCTTGGCGGTCTTTCTGTGAGCACCTGAAGAGTTCCCACATTCCTCTTTCATATCTGAAGTGTTGTCCACTGTCTGGATCTGACATCATTCATTTAATCTATCCGCAGTGGGTGGACAGTGGCCTCCACCCTTTTGTAGAGAAAAATTTGGCACAAGTTTGGGGACTCGGGGATATGTTCTCAGAAGGGAGTCTGCTGGAATTTGGGCAGAAAGTCCCAAATGCCCTCCAAACTGGGTTATTCTCCTTTCAGTGATGGAGATGGCCATCAACTGTTACAATGACAGAAAACGAGAAAGGTAGCATTTTAGAATTATAGTCCTTTAGAATCACAGACTTTTAGGATGGAGGTGTCCCCACTCTCACCCAGAAAGCACCAAGACAAAGAGACCCAGAGAGACCGCTTCCTCCCCACTACATCCCCCTAGACTCCCAGACAGTCCACAGAGCCCCCCAAATCCCCAACCCTCCAGACATCCCCCGATATTTCCCACCCAGGCCCTCCCCAGAGCCCCTGACTTCCACCAGCTCCTCCTCTGACCTGTCACCCCTGTGACCCACAAAATAGGGTCCGTCTAAGGGGAGACAGGTCCAGACAGTTGGGCTGAGATGTTTGGGTCCGTGACTTTTGGTTCCATGGATCCCTGCAGGGCTCTGGCGGAGCGCCTGGCCCGAGTGGGCCCCCCTGAGAGTGAGCCAGCCCGGGAAGCGGCCGCCAGCGCTCTGGACCGCGTGATCCGACTCTGCCACCGCATCCTGACCGACCTGCTGTTCCAGGAGCTGCAGGTGAGAGGCCATGGGCTGGGGTGGGGCCAGGGTAAGGGGGCGCCCCCACCTCATCCTGCAGCTCCTTTCAGCCCATGACTCAGTGTTCGGGAAGCAGAGGGGGTGGGGTGGGGTAACAGCTATATCTGGGTGGTTTAGCGGGGTAGGGGGTGCAGGAAGGAAGAGGCAGGAGGACATGGTCGGGGGAAGATGGCCATCAGCAGGAAGGGGCCTTGGGGACTGGGTGGAGCTCCTCGTCACCGAGGTCCCCCAAATCCCTGCCCAGCCTCTCCTAGTTCCAAGAGCCCCATTTACTCATCTCTGGGCTCCTGCACATGTGCAGAGGGGACAAGGTTCAGAAGGAGTGGGGGGCTGGTGGGAACACTGGGGAACAGAACTGAGCATTGTGCGTGTCCCTGCTTGCAATTGGTGCTCAGTCCACGTTGTATATCAGGTTGTGTCCCACCTCTGCTTAGAACCCTCCATGGCTCCCAGCTCTCTCTGGGCAAAAGCCAAGGTCCTCGCTGTGGCCCCCCAAGGGCCTGGATGGTCTGCCCATTCCCCCTCTGACCTCATCTCCTCCCGCTTCCCTCCTTGCTTATTCCACTCCAGCCACAGCCACCCGCCAGGCCAGCTGCTCCTTAACGTGTCAGACACATTCCAACTTCAGTACTTCTGCACCTGAGGGTCCCTCTGCCTGGACTTCTCTTCCCTCAACAGGCCCAGAGCTCCCTCGCTCAGCTCCTTCAAGTTTTGACTCAAATGTCACCTTCTCAGAAGGACCTGCTCTGACTGTCCTATTTAAAATAGAAGCCCCCTGAGACTCTCCCTCACCCCCCCCCCCGCCCCAAGCTCTGTTTGTCTCCAAAGCACTTATCACTACCTGCCATGCTATATCCTTTGCTTTTTTTTTTTTTTTCCAATCTGTCTCCTCCCATTGGAATGTTAGCTTCTCAAGGGCAAGGATTTGTTGGAATGCTTCTAAAATAACTTTCTTGTAATGGAAAATTTCAAACATACACAAAAGTCAGCAGAATGACCTCCCGTGGACCAGCTCCAGCAAGTATCAGCTCCACCTTTCCCCTACCTCTCCTGCCCACTGGTTTCTTTTAAAGCACATCCTTGATATCCTGTCATCATCCATCAGCACTTCAACCTGTATCTCCAAAAAGATAAGGAATCCGGCCTTTAAAAAAAAACAAAACATAATTCACTGCCACTCTCCTACCTAACAAATGGAACAATCAGTCCTTAATATCATCACATATCAATCAAAATTCAGATTCCCCCCAAAGGCTTATGATGATCACGCGCCTGGAGTTTTGTTTATCTCATTTTGCGCTGTGTCCCCAAGAGTTCTCTGATGTGTTCCCAGTGATCCACGCAGGGCTGGGCCATGCAGGAAAGGTTCAGAGAATGTTTGTTGAATGACTCAATGGACAAGTATGGGAATGAAAGTAAGTGAGTGTGATGGAGGAATTAGGTACAGTCTTTATTCCAGGCCTGGCGGTACCACTTCCAGGTAGGGGGTCTTGGGCAAATGGCTTTCCCTCTGGGGTTGCTGTTCGCTCATCTGGAAAATGAGCACAGCCTTCTCAGATGGCTGTGTGGAAGCAATGGGCTTGCGGCCATAAAGTGTTTAGCTCTCGGGTACTGATCATTGTGATCTTTGTAAATGTGCAGAGTTCATAGCAACAGCAACACTTCTGGAGTCGAGTGCTGTACTAAGAGTGATGGCTCGTTTGATTCACACGCCTGCTTTCTAACAAAAGCCCACATTTTTGGAGGATCAGAAAACTGGGCTACTGTGGGATGAGAAAGCAGGAAGGGGGTGCAGGGCCGAATGGGATAGGATCCTGCTTCGGGCCCTCATGGGCACCAACCTCAAAGGTGTCTGGGGACCTCCTGCTCCCAGTGTCCACCCAACAGCAGCATCTCCCCTCGCTCCTCCCAGCCTCCATCTCAGGGACAGACCCATTCCCCATCCCACCTCCAGGATCCAGATGCCTCCCGTCCCTCCCCCAACAGGCGACCACCCACTACGTCCTATGCATCTGCTACCTGTGTTCTCCTTGCCTCCTCCTCATCCCTTCCGTCTCCTTCCAGACCCCCCATTTCTGCCTCAGTCTTGCCCTGTCCCAGCCATCTCGGTGAAGCACAAAGCTGATCTGCTCCCTCTCCTGCTCAGAACCTTCCATGGCTCCCCAGTACCCTCAGGAGAAATCTGGAGATCCTCACACAGCCCGGGAGGCTTGTGTGTTCTGCTCCGTTCACCTGGCCAGCCCCATCTGTCTACTGGGCAGTCATACATGACCTTCCCCTTCCTTGCTAACCCTGACTCCTTTCCCTGCTTAGATTGGCCCTTAGCTTGGTTTAACACTCTGCTGCCTCTTAAGCAATTATTTTTGAACAAAGGTCTCTCATTTTCACTTTGCATTGGGCCTGTGAATTATCTAGATGGTTTTGCCAGCCACACTGACCTTTCTGGCCCTCTGACCTGCAAGCCCATCTAAAATCTGAATCTTCCTCACACTGGCTCTCCCCTGGATTCAGCTACTGCCTCTCCCACTCCTCACTTGGCTAACAGTGACCATCTTCTGCGCCTCAGCTCTGGGGACCCCTCCTCCAGGAAGCCCTTCTTGACTCTCTATGCTGACTCAGCCATTCTCCTCTGGATCTCCTAATCCCCTGTAAATGGGTCTGTCTCCCCTTCTTGACTGTGAGGCCCCAGGGAGGCAGGGCTGGACTGTCTCTGGCACTGCTGTATCCCCAGCACTGTGCAGGAGCAGAGTTTGGGGAACAAATATTGAATTGCTAAGTGAAGAAAGGGGGTGGAAAGGAGGCGAGCCTTGAACCTCTGCCCACTCTTTCCCACCCAGCCGCACTTTAGCAAGCTGATGCGCAGGAAGTGGCTGAACAGCTCGGAGGCCCTGGATGGCATCGTGGGCACGCTGGGCGCTAAGGCCCTGGCGCTGCGCAGAATGCAGGATGAGCCTTACCAGGTGCGTCTGCTTGGGCGGGGGAGGGGTGCGGGGTGGAACCCGGGCGGCCGCGGGGCGAGGGGCTGAGGGGAGCCAGAGTGCTCGGCTGGGAGAGGCCTCTTCTAGGTGGGGAGCAACTCTATCAGGGAGAGATAGGTGGCGCTCAAGCTGGGGTCTGCGCGGAGGGCGCCAACGGGTTTGGGGTATAGCGGGGGAGGGGGTTGCCGGCAGGGTTGGGGCCTCTGGGAGTGGAGCTCCGGAGAAACCCGGAGAAGGCTGGGATGGGGCATCCTTTGGGGGCCGGTGGGCTCGCGGGCTGATTAGGGAGCAGGTCAGGGGTTCCCCAGAAGGAATCAGGAGGACTGCCTGGGGACTGGGGGCGGGGAGGGGTTCCTGTTGGGTACCCGGAGTGCGCGCGGGCGGGTGGGAAGCGGGGAGAGAGGGTCATCAACAGCTCACACTCCCTCGCGGCTTCCCGGGTCCCCAGGCGCTGGTGGCCGAGCTGCACCGGCGGGCGCTCGTCGAGTACGTGCGGCCCCTGTTCCGCGGGCGCCTGCGCTGTGGCTCCGCGCGGACCCGCAGCCGCGTGGCCGGAAGGCTCCGGGAGGACGCCGCGCAGCTGGAGAGGCTGTTCCGACGGCTGGTCAGTGCGGTCAGAGGGCGGGGGGCTCCGAAACCAGGAAAACGGGGAATCTGGGGACTCGATAGCCGGGGGCGGGGGCTTAGAATGAGACCCCACCCAACTTATACCCAACTGTAACACTCTGATCTCTGCCCTCTGCGGGTAAAAAGTCGGCTTTCTCCCGGCGGCGAGAGCTCAGTCAGGGCTCAAATGAGAAAAAAATGGTCCCTATGCGTTGTTGTGGCGATTAGATAAGTTAAAGGGGCTTAGGACCTGGAATCCTGAACATTAGCTATTATTACAAGCACAGAGAGTCGCTAAATGTGACAGAAACTCAGGACTTGAGCGCTCCCAAATCCGAGCATTTAAAATCAGCAAATCTTATTTGTACCCAGTTGCAATCAGCAAGACCGGAAGAGTCTCACCCAGGCTATCCGGGTAGTTTCTAACCTAGAGTCCTTGGAATTTTCTTGCTAATTTGTGGGGAGATAACTGTAGGTTCACATGGGGTTATAAGAAAGAGTGCAGAGAGAGATCAATGACATACTTTGTCCAGTTTCCCCCAATGCTAACATTTTGTCCCTGAGCCCCAAATTATCTACAAACAGTAGATTATATTACGGATTTTCCTTCAAATTTCCAAAGGTTCCAGATAATCTCTGACTACAGCCCGCCCTATGCCTGGTTTTACCGACGAGAAAACCGCGGGGCCTCGGGAGAGGGTGGTTACGAAAGGGTAAGCGTTGACTGGGGGCGAGGTTGTGAGCCCGGGGCCCTCTCTTAACTGCAGGAGTCCCAGGCCTCGTGGCTGGACGCCGTGGTGCCCCGTTTGGCTGAAGTTCTCCGCCTGGAAGACACGCCGAGCATCCAGATGGAGGTGGGGGTGCTGGTGCGGGACTACCCGGACATCAGGTGAGATCCCCACCCCCACGGCCGCCCTGGCCCTTTCTGCCGCCGGCAGGGCCGAGGTCTCCCGCGAGCCCTGGCATATCCGTCCGTGCGTTTCCTGCCTCTTGGGCGAGGGAGGGAGGCGGCGAGCGTGTCTGACGGCCGTTTCCTGCTGGAAACCAGGGCATTATTAATACGATTTCCCTCCTTCTGCCGCCGCCGTCGCTGCCGCCGCCGCCACCAGGGCTCACAAACAAACAAGCAGTCACAGGAAGCCCGGGGCAGGGGGGCCGCGGGGCCGCCCGGCCGGCAGGAAGGGCCGGCCCATCAGGGGAGCCGCGGGGGACTCGGGGACACGCAGGGGCGCACGGGCGCACACGCACTGGGATAGTGGCAGGGGCCGCTCAGGTCCTGATGGACTCTTTCCTTTGTGATCCTCTCTGAGCCTCAGTCTCCCGCTTCTGATCCATGGGGACAATAGTTCTCTTTTCATGATTAGCGAGGGATGATTTACCATCCTCCGTGGTAACAGCAGTAACACCACCAGTTCTTGTTTATTGAGTCCTTAGGTCAGACCTAAAACAGCCTCACACACACTCGCTCTATAAGTAAGAGTTATTTTAGAATGGAAGCTATTTTAGAAATTCTTTGCAGGTAAAAGGCAAGCACTGTTCTGAGAGCTTAGCACCATTGGAGGCAGGCAGAGATTAACTAGCTGACACCAAATGTCACAGCTAGTCAGCAGCAAAGTCTGGACTTGAACCCAGGCAGTAGGCCCTAAAGCTGGTACTCCTGACCACCGCACAACACTGCCGCTTGCATAAGGTGGTGGTAGTGGCGGTAGTCCCACAGCGTTGGGCAGACAGACATTCTGTATTCAGAGAGACACACCCCACAGGACCCCAGCGTACCGCTGGGTTTAGGGTCAGGACTTGGGGCTGAAGGTAAGGACTCTGGAGCTGATTCACGATGAATAGTTCTGGTTGTGAGGCGGGGGACTTGTGTCCTTGGGAAACCACAGCATCCCAGAGTTGCATGGCATTCCTGCTGAGCTGGGGCTTCTGAACTTGAATCTGAACTTGGATATACAGCCCACCAGCTGCATATCCAAGTTTGAAAGGTCTCCAGCTGGCCTGGGAGGAGGGGTTCCAGAGCTGAGTTAGGGGGCCACGTTTTGAAGCTCACTTGAGCTGGAAGGTTCTTGAGTCCCATTTTAGATTAGTGTTTGGGAACTATGGCGATTTCGAATTTGGAATGTGGACAGGTGAAGATGCTGAGGTGGATTGAAGGGGGTGGTAAAGACCCCAGAACCTTGTTTGAAATGAAAGTTCTGGAAATGAATGTTGGGTGCAGGATATTGAACTGAAATATGGTGGTTCTGGAATTGCGTTTTGGATCCAGGATCTAGAGCTGAGATCGGGTGAAGGGGAGGTTCTAATGTGTTGCATTTAGGGCCAAGGGTTGTGGAATAGAGTTAGTTTTGACAACAGAGTTTCTGGTGGGAGTGAGGGTCCGCAAGGTGAATTTGGGGTTCTGGGGGAGAATTTTGCTTGATAACAATTCCAGGAATGGGCTAGTGGTGAAGTGAGTGTACAGAGGTTGAATTTGGATGAGAGTCCAAACAGCAGTGGTGGAGAATATTCTAGACCGGGTGTTGGGGTGAGGTGAGGGTTAGGATAGGGATGGGGGTGAGCACTTCCAGGCTAGATCTGAGGGATGATGTGGAGCTGTGTGAGATGAAAGTGAAGGTGAAGTTAAGGGTTGCTACAGAGTCCAGAGCTGAAACAGGCGCAAGAGTAGCAGAATGGTCATTCAGGAGCGGTCTGAGCTCCTGAAGGGGTGGAGATGGAAGGTTATTTTAATCAAGAGCTGATATGGGGTGAAGAGGAAGATGCTTGTGCTGGTTTTGGAGGTGAGGGTTCTGGAATCCACTGTGAGTAGGGGGATTTGGAACTGGTTGGGAGGGAAGTTCTGGAGGGGGGCTGGTGGGATCTAGGGGAGCTGGTGGGGAGGATCTGGGGGGAACTGATACGGAGGAGGAATATGGAGAGAGCAAAGGGGTTCCAGAGCTAAGACAAGTTCTGGAAGAGATGGCTGGGGGGCAGGGTGGGTATCCCAGGTGGGCTGGGAGTATATCTGGAGGCCCCCATGCACCTGTCCCCTCCTCCGCCCCCAGGCAGAAGCACGTGGCAACGCTCCTTGACATCCGTGGTCTGCGCCACACGGCCGCCCGCCAGGAGATCCTGGCGGTGACCCGGGACCTGGAACTCTGCGAGGTGGCAGCCCTGTCCCCACCTCGGGACCGTGCCTTCTTCGCAGACATCCCCGTGCCCCGGCCGCCTGTCTGCCTAAGCCTCCCTCTCTTCCTGGGCCGCCTCACCCTCTCCCGGCTGGCCTGCCTGCCGTGGCCTCGGCCTCCGGCTCCGTCTCCATTACGGCGGCCCCAGTCCCGACGCTGAGACTCTCCCAACCCCACCTCAGTGCCCCCCATCTTTGCTGCTGACAGACCATCCCCCCCCCGGCCCCGACTCGACTCCTAGCCTGGCACCACAGACGCCTGGGCTGGCAAGATCCTTAGCGGTCTTCTCTCCTACCCCCAAACTCCCTGTTCCAAGGAGAAAGCGGCTAGAAGGAGCAAGGACTTTCCCAAGGCCATGAAGCCCGTTCCCAGCACCAGCTCCCCAGCCCAGCATGGGGTGGGTGGCGTTTTGGAAGGCTGTACACAAATATCCCAGGCCCCCCCCCTTTCCCCTCACCTCAAGGTCTGGCCTCAATCCAATGTATTAAGGAACGTACGATACTTAGAATAAAGAGGTTTCTATTTAACACAAGGAAGGGCTGAGTCCCCAGTGTGTGGGGGGAGGAAGGACTGGGGCAGGGCCCAGGGCCAAGGGCTTCTCACACACCCAAGGCCGGGCTAGGGTCCAACTCCTGGGCAGAGCAGTGGAGGCCGCGGGAGGCCCTGCAGGACGGGAGCAGCCCTGCCGTCCCATTTACATCAGGTCCCCGAGGCTGCGTGACTCTACGGCAGGCCCTCAGCCTCTCTGGGCCAGCGACCCTCATTTTGTCCATCCCCAAGTGCCTTCTCTCCTGGGCCCAGTGGTCCCACCTTGGCACACACCCCCTCCCCCATCCTCAGGCGGGAAGCGGTATCAAGAGAGGAAGGAGGTTGGGGGCAGGGCTGGCGGCATCCAGGGCGCCCTCCTGGGTTGACGCAGGAAAATCTCAGGGTGGGAAAAATTCCAGCCTCTCACCCCCAGCCCTGCCGCCGGATCCTAGTCCCCACGGAGACCTTGAGGTGACCTCCTTGCTGACCCCTACCCCTCCGGCCCAGTTGGACAGGCTATGATGGATGCTTCCTGGCATGGCTTTTTTTTTTCTTTCTGCAAAGTCGGAAGGAGGAGGCAGCCAGGGGTCAGAGTGGAGGCTGGGGTTGGAACCTCATGCACATTTGAACTCACGTTTGACGTTTGACGTCTGACGGTCTCTTGGAGCCCCAGGGCTGTGTGATGCCAGGCAGGAAGCTGACCCTCTCTGGGCTGCAGTTCCTGTCCCTCTCTGAGGAACTGCTTAACCTCTCTTTGCCCAGGACAAGGTGCGATGTCCAGAGGATATATGCCCCTCACCTCACATCCTCAAGTGATACTTTCAATGTCATGGATATACAAGTGGGGAGTTGAGGAATGAACCGGCTGCAGTTTGTGGACGTTTAATGAAAGATGTATTCATCTCAGTTTGGTAGGATTCTTTTTCGAGAGTTTGGTGCCCCACTGTAAAATGGCTGTATTGAAATAGAATTTACACAGCAGAGAATTCATCCATTTAAAAGTGCACAGTTCAGGGCAGCCACCTCTGCAGTCAATCTTGGGAACATTTCATCCCCCTAAAGAGACCCTGCACCCCTTTAACCATCAACCCAACCCCTCTATCCCTCTCAGGCCCTGGGGACCACTGGGTTCCTTTTTCTCTCTGGAGATCTGCATGTTCTGGAACGTTTTTGTGTAAATGGGATCACAGAAAATGGAGTCTTTGTGTGTGTGTGTGTGTATGTGCGTACGGGTGTTCAGAACACAATGTGAGATCTACCCACTTAACCCATTTCTCAGTGCGTAATACAGTGCTGTTAACTATCGCCACAAAGCTGAACAGCAGATCTCTGCACTCTAAGCGTGCGCTCATTAAACAACTCTCCCCCCTCCCCCATCCCATCTGTTCTCTACTTTGATGACTCTGAGTTATTTTCATTTTTCTTATTTTCTATTGAAGAGTATAGTTGACTTACAATGTTGTGTTAGTTTCTGCTGCACAGCAAAGTGATTCAGTTACACATATCTATATACATAGTCTTTTCATATTTCCCATTATGGTTTGTTATAGGATGTTAAATATAGTTCCCTATGCTTATGGTAGGACCTTGTTGCTTACCTGTTTTATTATGTAGTCACTTGTATCTGCTAACCCCAAACTCCCAGTCTGTCCCTCCCTCACCCCCTGAGTTTGAATATTCTGAATACCTCATGTAAGTGGAATCATGCAGAATTTGTCCTTTTTTGATGGGCTTATTTCACTTCACATCATGATTGTCACAAATGGAAGGATTTCTTTGTTAAGGCTGAATAATATTCCGCTGTGTGGCTTCACCCACTCATCTGCTGCTGGACATTTGAGTTGTTTCCATATCTTGGCTACTGTGAATAAAAAAGTGATTTTTGGGGGGCCTGTCTTCTTTCACTTCGCAAAGTATTTTCAGGATCCGTCATGTTGTAGCACGTGTCACCACATCATTTCATTTCATTGTCAGATCACATTCCACTGTACGGCTATACCTCACTGTATTCATCCATGTATCAGCTGATGGACAGACTTCTCAGGTGGCGCTAGTGGTAAAGAACTCTCCTGCCAATGCAGGAGATATAAGAGATGCAGGTTCAATCCCTGAGTCGGGAAGGTCCCCTGGAGGAGGGCACGGCAACCCGCTCCAGTATTCTTGCCTGGAGAATCCCATGGACAGAGGAGCCTGGCGGGCTACAGTCCACGGGGTCACAAAGAGTCGGACACAGCTGAAGCAACTTAGCACGCACACATGCAGCTGATGGACATTTAGGCTGTTTCTACTTTTTAGTTATGAGTATTGTGCTCCACTTTTTCTTTTCTAGATTACAAACATTTTCTTGGTTCCCTGAGAAGTTCTGACCTTACCCTGAGCTTCATTCCACCGTGTTTGTTTGTTTGTTTTTTGACCTTGTTGCCTGCTTGCAGGATCTTAGTCCCCTGACCAGGAACTGAACCCAGGCCACAGCAGTGAAAACCCAGGAGCCCTAACCATTAGGCCACTAGGGAATGCCCTCAGTTTCCACTTTTGTAAAACGGGAGAAGAGTCCTAACAGCAGCGTTAATGTGGCGCCTGCAGCATGCCGAGTGCCATGCTCCCAAGGATTCACTCAGCAAACCTGCAGATTTGGAAACAGAGGCCCAGACGAAGACAGGAGTGCCACTAAAGTCGCCATCCAGGGGCTTCCCTGGTGGCTCAGTGGCGAAGACTCTGCGCTTCCAACGCAGGGGGCATGAGTTCAGTTCCTGGTTGGGATACTAAGATCCCATGTGCTGTGCGGTGCGGTCAAAAAAGTAATAAAAAAATGCCAAATCATCATCCAAAGAGTGCCAGGGGCAAGACCCCACCTACTCACCCCAGGCTCCCAAGGAGATTGTGTGCGAGAAATCTGGCTCAGATCCTGACCCAGGGGGAGTGCTTGGAAAACCCTTAACTGATTGGATTCACACAGAGCTGATTTCTGGACTGTGGGACTGGGGCGGGGTGGTAACTGTTTATTTGGTACCTACCTATTCTGTGTCAGGGGCTCCCTGAAAGTATCCTACATGCAGAGCATCTCAGGACTTCCCTGGTGGACCAGTGGGTAAGACTCCCTGCTCCCAGTACAGGGGGCCCAGGTTCAGTCCCTGTTCGGGGAACTAGATCCCACATGCCACAGCTAAGAGTTCCCATACCGCAACTAAGACCCAGTGCAGCCTAAACAAAGACAGAAATAAAAAAAATTTTTTTAAATGCAGAGTGTCTCATGGCACCACCCCCTGGCCCTGGGAGAAGGGACTGGTCCTCTCAGGCCGGAAGCAGTCTCAGAGGTTAGGACAGAGGCGGTGGCTGGGATTTAAACCCCAATCAAATAGATTCCAACAGCTCTCAGTCACTGTCTGCTGGCCCTGCTGTGCACCAGGCCAAGCACGTGCCTAACTCACTGTACCCGTGCCTCGCTGCCTGGTCTACGGCCAGCCTCCCCGTCAACCCCTGGGAGATGGATGGTGTTATTGTTCCTGGTGCACTGATGAGGTCCCCAAGGCTCTGATGGACACTCTGGTCACACAGCCAGGAAGTGGCTGAGCAGCGCCTTCCTGGGAAGGGGAGAAAGGAGACGACGCCGGCTGGGGAGGCTGGGGAGGGGCTTATCCATATGGGCCACGGCCACGGTCCAGATGAGAGAAAGAGAGGCAGGGGGCCATGCCCTCCCCTTGGACTGGGCTTGGTTCAGTTGGAAACAGGATCATTCGGCTTCATCAAAATGTGAAATTGCAGCCAGGACCATAAAGGCACCAGGGCAGGAAATTCTGGGAAAGGAGAGGGCCCGGGGTCAGTAGCCACCCCCACCCTGGGTCTTCCCGCACCCGTCCCTCCCACTCTGGGTGGGACCCTCCTTTTCTACCCAGTGCCTTTCTGATGAGCTGCCCACCCATGCCTAGTCATTTTCCACTGAGCCCTATGTCTAAGGCAGCCCCATCAAAGCACCCAGACAGTGTGAAAGAGGCCCCTAAGGCCTGGGGGGAGACCAACAGTGTCCAGTGCTGACCTAGCAAAGCCCTTGAGCCCCTCCCAAGGCCTCCATGACCGAGCAGGTGGTCAAGCTGGAGGAGGCAAGCCTGGTTGCCGCTATCTGCAAGAGGAGGAGGAAGAAGGTGGGAACCTACGCAACTCCCATCCTGTCTAGGAGCCTCAGTTCCCAGGCCTTCTGTAACCTCCACCCCCATCAGAGCACCTGTCATCCTTGCCAGCCTTAACAGCTCTCTCGAACCCCCAGTCGCCACTGAGTCCCCATGCCTCTTCCTAAGATGCCACCCCTCTCTGGCTGTCTCTCTCTTCGTGGCCTTGCTTCCTTCTGGAAGCCCCCTTCCAATCCTCAAGTCTCCACCTCTCCCTCTGAGCCTCCCTACCACCTCTCTGAGCCCCTGGAAGCTGAGTCCTGTCCCCATCTTGGGTCCCCTCTCTTTCTGTCGCTATAAATTCACTCATTCTGTCCATTCATCCACTGAGTTCATCTTGTACACCCAACCTTGTACAGGGTGATGCTGGGGACACTGTAGTGACCTCAACAGCCTTGGCCCTGCCCTGACGGAACTGACAGTCCAGAGGGGAGACATGTCTGTCATACAAAGTGGTCAAGGCTAGAGTTGGGGAGCTCTCTAGGGGAAGTTCAAAGTTTCCCTGACTTTGTCTGGGAATCAGGAAGGCTTCCTGGAGGAGGAGGCACCTGCTCTGAGATCCAACCCTCCACTGGACCACGGATACCATCTGGCAGGTCATAATACCCTAGAGGGCCTGAGGAAGAAAATGGAATCAATAGATTCCCCCAAATTTTCTTGTAGTCTTGCCTAAATAACCTTGTAATACATGGAACGATGTTCAAAGGGAAAATTAAAATGCTCATACCCTTGAACGCAGAAACCCCACTTCTAGGAATGTGTCCCTTTGCAGTACTCTCGCAGGTGCAAGACAGACACTGCTACGCTGTTCAAAGTGGCAACGATGGACAACAGTCAACAGGTGACCAGTTAAGTTGGGTCCAGTAGGTTCAGTCCCCAGTGGAATACAACATAACTAATACAAGACTGGAGGTTGACACTCTCACCTTATTCCCAGGCCCAGAAGGGAAGCATTTAGTCTTTCATTATTAAGTATCATGTTGTTGTTGTTGTTTAGTCGATAAGTCTTGTCTGACTCTTTGCAACCCCATGGACTGTAGCCTGCCCGGCTCCTCTGTCCATGGGATTTCCCAGGCAAGAATACTGGAGTGGGTTGCCATTTCCTTCTCCAGGAGATCCTCCCAACCCAGGGATGGAACCTGATTCTCCTGCATTGGCAGGTGGATTCTTTATTGCTGAGTAATCAGGGAAGCCCAAATATCATGTTAACTGTAGGCTTTTCATAGGCGCTCCATATTAGAAGGAGGAAGATCCCTTCTATTCCCAGCATGATGAGAGGTTTGTATGGAAAATAAAGTTTGCTTGAGGCTCTTCCTGTATCTTTTAGGGTAATTAAACTATTTTCTTCTTTATTCTATTAATGGAAGATGGATTACTTAGATTGATGGTCGATTGTTCAAACAATCTTGAATTTTTAAGGTTAAACACACTTGATTATGATGTATTATTATTATGTATTGCTTGCTTTGCTTTCCTAATATTTTATTATTTTTGCATTCATGTTCATGGAGATATGAAAAAGAATTAGACATGAACTGACACCTTTTATGACAAAAAGCAATAGATAAACTAGGAACAGGAGGGAAATTCTTCAATATGATAAAGCCAATATATTAAAAAATAAGTAATATTACCTGCAATGGGGAAAAATTGAAAACTTTCAATCTTTTTGAAACTCCCTAAGATGAGAATCAAAACGAGAATATTTGCTTTCACCATTTCTATTCAACATAGTACTAGAGTTCCAGCTTCTAGAAAAAGGCAAGAAAAAGAAATAACTGGAAATGAAGAAATAAAATCTATTTGCAATAGCATGACCTTATAAGTAGAAACTCCTAAAGAATAAAAAAAAAAATTAGAACCAAAAATGAATTCAGCAGTGTGTAGGATATAAAATCATCACACACAAACCAGTTGTATTTCTATACACTAGCAATAAGCAGTCTAACAGAGAAATTAAGAAATAATTCCATTTACAAAAGCATACAAAGTAATAATTAGGAGTAAGTTTCGCCTGGGAACGAAATTAGGAGTAAATTTTCACTGAAAACTAAAAAAGCACTGCTATAATGGAGAAGGAAATGGCAACCCACTCCAGTATCCTTGCCTGGAGAACTCCATGCTCAGAGAAGCCCAGCAGGCTACAGTCCATGAACTCGCAAGAGTCGGACACAACTTAGCAACCAAACCACCACCACCACACCCCACCAGGGCACCCCAGGGCACAGCAGATTGCTGCCACAACACAACTGGCCCACTCCCTCAGGCAGGGCTCACATCAGGGATCCAGAGGTGGGATATAAAAAAACAAAACAAAACGCTGCTTTAAGAAAGTATAATTTGAAAAGATACATGTCCTCCTATGTTCACAGCAGCACTATTTACAACAGTCAAAACATGGAAACAAGCTAAACAGCCATCGACAGATGAATGCGTAAAGAAGATGCAGTGTATATACATAGTGGACTATTACTCAGCCACAAAAATAATGCGCGAATGCCATCTGCAGCAACACGGATGGCCCTAGAGATTCTCATACTAAGCGAAGTAAGTCAGAATGACATGATATCACTCATCTGTGGAATCTAAAACATGACGCAAACGAAGATGTCTGTGAAACAGAGACAGACTCACAGACACAGAGAACGGACATATGGTTGCCGAAGGGGAGGAGGGGTGCAGGCGGGAAGGACTGGGAGTCTGGGATTAGCAGATACAAACCAGTATGTATGTAGGATGGTTAAACAGCGACGTGTGACACAGGGAACTCCTTTCAACACCCTGTGAGAAACCGTGACAGAAAAGAATATGAAGAAGAATGCGTGTTTATAACACTGTACATCACCTATACGTCAATCATTTTTTTAAAGCTACAGTAATCAAGACAGTGTGGTACTGGAGCTTCTCTGGTGGCTCAGAGTTGAAGAATCTGTCTGCCCATACAGGGGACACGGTTTGATCCCTGGTCCGGGAAGAGCCCCCATGCCGAGGGACAACTATCCCCATGCCACAACTATGCAGCCCATGCAGGTGCCGAAACTGAAGAAGCCTTAGCGCCTAGAGCCTGTGCTCTGCAACGAGAGAAACGACGGCAGCGTGAAGCCCTCACACGGCAACCAGAGAGTAGGACCTGCTCGCTGCAATTGGAGAAGGCCTGTGCGCAGCAATGAAGGCCCAGTGCAGCCACATGTAAGCCAGCAAATACTTTAAAAAAGACAGTGTGGAATTGGAGTGAGGATATATATCATACAAACACAATAGTGCATTTTCTATAAACATGTAGTATAATTCAAGGGGAGGAAAGTCTTTTCAATAAATGATCCTGAAACAACTGGATATTTGCATGAATAAAACTGAACCCAGTTCACAGTGCACACAAAAATTACCTCAAATGAATCAGAGACCTAACATATAATCATAGACCTAGCATATAAACTCTAAAACTATAAAATTTCAAAAAAAGAATTGGAGAAAATTTTCATAAACTTGGGGTAGGCAAGGGTTTTTAGACAAGACATTAAAAGCACTAACCATAAAAGGAAAAAAAAAAACAAACATTAGATCAATGCAACTTAACAAAACTTAAAACTTCTGTCCTCCAAAAGACAAAATTAAGAAAATGAAACTGTGAGCCACAACCTGGGAGAAAATATGTGTAATATGTTTTCCACCAAACTGGTTGAAATCAGAATATATAAAGTATCTTTATAACTTAATAATGAAAAAAAATTTTAATTTCCAACTTTAAAATGGGCAAAAGACATGAACACTTCCCCAAAAAAGATATATTAAAGGCCAACAAACATCAAGACAGTCAGCATCTACAATCACCAGGGATTTTCAAATTAATGCCACAAAGAGATACGACTATACATCCAGAAAGGCTAAAATTTTAAAAGACTGATAATACCAAACACTGGAAAAATATGCAGCAGCTAGAACTCTCACATAGTGTTGAAGGGAGTCCAAAATATTGGGTTGGTCAATAAATTCGTTTGGATTTTTCCTTAAGATGTAACGGAAAAACCCAAATGAATTTTTTGGCCAACCCAATAGTACCCCCACTTTGAAAAACAGATTGGCACTTTCTTGTCAAGTTGAATATACATTTACCCTGTGATTTAGAATCCTCTTGGGTATTTATTCAAAAGATAGATAGATAGATATATATATAAGGCTTCCCTGGTGGTGCACTGGTTAAGAATCGCCTGGCAATCCAGGGACACGGGTCACATCTCTGGTCCAGGAAGTTCCCACATTCCTCGAGGCAACTAAGCCTGGGAGCTGCAACTACTGGAGTCCTAGAGACCATGCTCCGCGACAGGAGAAGCCACCGCAATGAGAAAACTGCACACGGCAACCCATTCTCTGCAAGCAGAGAAAAACCCAACAAGCAACAAAGACCCAGCACGGCCAAGAAGAAATAAAATTATTTTTAAAAAATAGTGTATGTTAATTATAAGCTTCCTGAATTCAATCGCTGAATTGTTGTTATTAGAACAGTGTCTTTGTTCTTGGGAGTTACCTGCTAGAGCGTTTAGGGGTAAAGAATCATAAGGTCTCAAATTACTTTCAAATGGCCCATTCATTAACAACATCACCACGACCATCATCATCACATATCCACGGAGAGAAATAAAAGCAAGTTAAACGAACATTAATGAGCAGTGACTCTAGATGAAACAGTGAACAAAGATACTAGTCTTGTAATTTAAATAGGCTTAAAAATGTTCAAAATAGAAAATTAAGAATGGCCCAGCCTGTGATACCTGTTTCTGTTCTTTGAAGGTGTTCAAGCTTGACCCCAAGGGGAGGGCTTGCTCTTTCTGTGGAGATGGGTCTGCAAGGTATATTCCTGGGAGTGGCATTGCTAGGTCTGAGAGTAAGGACATATGTTGTTCAGCTAGTTAGCTATCATCAGATGTCTCCCCATGGAGTTTGTATCATTTTGCATATCCACCAGCAATGCATGAGAAGGCGTTTCCCACCTTAGAAATTGTTGCCAACTTTATAGGTGAAGACTGCCACTTCAAGGTAGTTTTCACTGGAGTTGCTCTTATTATGAGTGAAGTTGAATATCTTTTCATATAGTTAATGATGGCTCATATTTGTTTCTCTGTGATCTATTTCTTCTGCACATTTTAAAACATTGGGCTTTTAGTCTTTTCCTTATAAAGAGGTAAACATTTTGTGTGACAAAAGTTGTAAATATTTTCTCTGAGATCGTCACAGTTTTACTTTGCTGATAGTAAAGTACTTTGCTTCTTTTTCAATAATCTCAAAATTCCAATGTTTTATTAACTATTTTATGTGCATTGCTATCCAATCTTGAAATCTGATAAAATATGTCCAGAGTTTCTTATAAAGACAAGTGCAAATGCTCATTTACATTTTGCACATTAATACTGACAATGAAAATGACACTACAGTTATAACGACATAAAAATATATACAAAGATTTGGAAACTCCGTGGTGGTCCAGCAGTTAGGACTCAGCACTTTCACTTCTGTGGACCCGGGTTTGATCCCTGGTCTGGGAATTAAGATCCCACAAGTCATTTGGTGTGCCCTCTCACTCTCTCTCTCTCTCTCTCTCTGTATGTATATATATAGTAACTTTACCGACAAAGGTCTGTCTAGTCAAAGCTATGGTTTTTCCAGTAGTCATGTATGGATGTGAGAGTTGGGCCATAAAGAAAGCTGAGTGCCGAAGATTTGATGCTTTTGAACTGTGGTGCTAGAGAAGATTCTTGAGAGTCCCTTGGACAGCAAGGAGATCAAACCAGTCAGTCCTAAAGGAAATCAACCCTGAATATTCATTGGAAGGATTGATGCTGAAACTCAAATACTCTGGCCACCTGATGCGAAAAACTGACTCATTCTTCAGGAAAGACCCTGAAGCTGGGGAAGACTGAAGGTAGGAGGAGAAGGGGATGACAGAGGATGAGATGGTTGGATGGCATCACCGATTTGACGGACATGAGTTTGAGCAAGCTCTGGGAGTTGGTGATGGACAGGGAAGCCTGGTGTATGTTGCAGTCCATGGGGTCCCAAAGAGTCGGACACTACTGAGCGACTGAACTGAACTGATATAATAAAAGTATAATATAGATTTATATGGATTCAAGATAGACTTAATGTTATTTGACTTATAAAACAGGTAGATACTACACAAAAACTGAGGATGTAATTTCCAGAAAAGTAAAATGTCACTTTTCTTCTTAAAATTTAACAATAAATTTCCTGTTGTAATTACTAATTCATAGCCAAATCTTAGACTAATTCAAATTAGCCAGGATTAAATACTCTGCATTTAAAAAATAAGGTTTGCAATTTAATAAACATACGTAGGGTTTCCCTGGTGACTCAGATGGTAAATTTGATAACATTTTGTCAGAATTAAGAACTGTTTATCCATGTCATTCTAGATCCTGGAAACACACTAGAAAAAGTGAATACTGAACAACTGATTCTTTGGAAAGCTGCACCCCTAGCCCTGGAAAACATCCTTAAGGGGCCCAGGGATCACACCCTAATGGAGGACTTCTCTGGTGGTCCAGTGGTTAAGAATCTCCCTGCTAATACAGGAGACGCAGGTTCAATCCCTCGTCCAGGAAGATCCCACACTGCCGCAGGGCAGCTAAGCCCATGTACAACTATTGAGCCTGTGCTCTAGAGCCCAGGAACTGCAACTACGGAAGCCCCCACACCTACAGCCTGTGCTCCACATCAAGAGAAGCCAACACAGTGAGAAGCAGCACACCGCAACTAGAGAAAGCCCTCACACAGCAACCAGTGCGGCCAAATAAATAATTAAAAAAGAATAGGGGGGTTGGGAAGGTCATATTCTGCTATGTTCTAAATGGATAACCAACAAGGACTATTGATTATACACGTGACATGAAACTTTACTCAATGTAATATGCCAGTCTGGATGGGAGAGGGGCTTGGGGGAGAATGAATACATGTGTAAGTATGGCTGAGTTCCTTGCTGTTCACCTGAAACTATCACATTGTTAATCAGCTATGTGTGTGTGTGTGTGTTAGCTGCTCAGCTGTGTCTGACTCTGCAACACCATGGACTGTAGCCCACCAGGCTCCTCTGTCCATGAAATTCTCCAGGCAAGAATACTGGAGTGAGGTACCATTCCCTTTTCCACAGGATCTTCCTGACCCCGGGATTGAACCTGGGGCTCCTGCATTGCAGGCAGATTCTTTACTGTCTGAGCCACCAGGGAAATCCATTAATCAGCTATTCCCTAATACAAGATAAAAGTTTAAAGTTTGAAAAAAAAAAAAAAAAGAATTGCTTTTTAAAAACCCTAATGGGAAACTTACAAAGTAGCAATGATGCTGAGAACAAAGAGAGGGGAGTAATATGCAGATGTTTCATTGCTGTATATAGTATAATTAAAAGGTATGAGGTGATTTACTGAGGTTTTGGAAAAGGTGTCAACTATTCTTAGGGGATCAGTTAAGACACTGAGAATGAACAATCCTATTAAGACCTCAGAAAGAACATCTCCCCTATTATCATGGTGTTATCTCACTAATAGGAAATTCAGTTTCTAACAACTCTTTTCTATATTTTACTCTACTGGCTTGAGAAGCAGCTTCCTATTTTGAGAAATATAAGACATAATATAATCATATATAATTAAGCTAATGGCTTAGAAAACAAATTGATAGTAATTTTAAAAAGGAGCAAGTATCTCTCTTGCTAGGTTGTAACACCAGGCTAAGAGGGCTTAGGGTTGGAAAGTAAGTCGTGGGGATTGTGAGCGGTTCAGGTATAAATCTACCTCCATTCAAGGAGACGAAGGGCATGAGAAGAGTCTGGACAGCCCAGAATGGTCCTGGCACCTGGATATACAGTTACCACGCTGGGTCAAAGACAGCTGATGCATCTCCTCTGCCCTAGATGCTATGGGACCCAACTGCTGCCCAACATTAAACTGGGAACATAAGCATCATAAGCATCTCAACGCATACTTGCCAAAAACAGATTATTCACCCTCATAGTGTGAAGCCTAAAAGGAGAAGACATTTGATTATTTTAAAAAGTGGGCTATAAAATGATGATGTTTCTCCTTACTTCATCTGAAAAACCCGAAGAACAAATATGTTAAAAATTTTGGGACTTCCCTGGTGGTCCAGGAGTTAAAACTTCCTGCTTCCACTGCAGGAGCCAAGAGTTTGATTCCTTATCAGGGAACTAAGATTCACCCCTTCAGGCCACATGGTGCAGCCAAAAAAAAAAAAAAAAAAAACCAACTACGACTATTAACATGTTTAGAAGGTACTTAAAACATTTGTTTGCAATCCAACTCAAATATATCTGCAACTACATTTTGGACAAATGTTTAAAAAAATCCCGCTTAATTTTGATGCAAGTTTTCTTGTAACTCAGTGATATTTACTACTTACAAGGGCTGAATGTTTTGAAAAACAGAGCCCCAACTTTCTGCAAAACATCCTGAAAGTGCTTTTATCCTAGAAATGGGGAGGGGCTAATGATCTGCTCTTTCACTGACAACATCCTGTAGTTATTTAAGTAACACATCGTCATTTTCTTGATGGTTGGTGATTCTACAACACCATCGATAGCTACTGCTTGCTTCTTTTATATTTTTTGGCCAAGGCATGTAAGACCTTAGTTCTCCAACCAGGGATGGAAACTGTGTCCCCTGCATTGGAGACACAGAGTCTGACCACCAGGGAAGTCCCTATCGTCCATTTCTTGGTTCTCTGCTCACCTTACCTTATTATGTTGTTGATATCTTTCAAACTCTTAGAGGCGCGGCACTGGATTTAGACAGCAGAGCACTCCTTGGCGTAAGGACTGACCCATCCATGGAAACTGATATCAGTGCGATCGATCCAGCATCGTTTGCTGGACTGTATGCAATGGGATTGTAATTTTATGTTCTGTTGTCCCTATTCTATGTCTCTGGCCATTAACAGAAGACTCTGTCTGGGTGAAATTGACATATTTTCAGCAGTAATGCTTGAAGGAACAAATTTCTATTTTGTTCCCTCTGTTCCGATCCTGTCTTTATGCATTTCCTTTGGGGGAAGTCTTCCCCACAAAGTCTCTTAGCACTCCCAGCCGTAGGAGAACTGTAGTGTTCATGGACAGAAATTGGAGACAACAGTTCCCTACCCTTTTGAAGACTTTCACTGTCAGTCCAAATTTCTTTGACCCTTGGATGACAAGGTCATCCATTTCTTTGACCCAGGAGACACTGGCATCATGGGAAAGATGTCCTTGTACATTTCCCCCACCTCCTGTTTCAAAATTATTTGGGAATATAACTTCTTCACAGGTAGGAACTTTGCAGAAGCATGGAGAGCCTCTCACAGTGCAGAATCATGACTCCATACTAAATTCTCTAAAATCTGTTCTTCGATGCTGTTCAGGTGTTTCACCATGTCCCTGGAGAGTCCCTGTTCTGAGCAGATCACCACCTCTATCACTTCAGTTCAGTCACTCAGTCGTGTCCAACTCTTTGTGACCCCATGGACTGCAGCATGCCAGGCTTCCCTGTCCATCACCAACTCCCAGAGCTTGCTCAAATTCATGTCCCTCAAATCCGTGATACCATCCAACCATCTCATCCTGTCATCCCCTTCTCCTCCTGCCTTCAATCTTTCCACAAATCAGGGTCTTTTCCAATGAGTCAGTTCTCCACATCAGGTGGCCAAAGTACTGGAGTTTCAGCTTCAGCATCAGTCTTTCCAGGGGACTGATTTCTTTTAGGACTGACTGGTTTGATCTCCTTGCAGTCCAAAGGACTCCCAAGAGTCTTCTCCAACATCACAGTTCAAAAGCATCAATTCTTAAAAAAAAAAAAAAAAAAAAGCATCAATTCTTAGGCGCTCAGCTTTCTATATGGTCCAACTCTCATATCCATACATGACTACTGGAAAAACCATAGCTTTGACTAGACGAACCTTTGTCGGCAAAGTTAATGTCTGGTTTTTAATATGCTGTCTAGGTTTGTCATAGCTTTCCTTCCAAGGAGCAAGCATCCTTTAATTTCATGGCTGCAGTCACCATCTGCAGTGATTTTGGAGCCCAAGAAAATAAAGTCTGACACTGTTGCCATTGTCACTCCACCACCTCTATAACCTTACAAAAATAAAATGGCCACAGATTAAAAACTTCAGTAATCCAGAGAAAAGTATGAAGTGAGCTATAGGCAAAGAGGACCATTTTGAAACAACAGGCCATCAGGGAATGATGAAAAATATATATCCTGCTCTAAAATAACTGACATATCTATTCCATGAAGTCTTTGTGTTGCCCGAACCATTGCAGTCTCTCATATTTTATAATACAAAATTTCTGCAAGTTCCTGTTTGTTTACAGCAAAGTCTATGCAAGATTCTGGCTGTTCATCTGTTGATTGAGTATAGTGTTGGCAGAGTCTCTCTCACTAGTTTCATTATGTTTTCCCTTGGATTACACAAACAAGACTCAAAAATATTTATAACTTGGTTACTTAATTTTTTAATCCAGCCACAATACTCTGTAATCAGCTCACACTTTGAGTGACTGAAAGCAACAAGAGTTAGTGACTGCTACTTTTTCTCTTAAATACTGCTGCCCTGTCAGTGGGGTAGAAGGTATAATGTTTGTTTCAAAGTATTGTTGATGGTTACACTCCACAGTAGTCTGGGTTGTCCGTTTCCAAACAGGGCATCACCAGTGAACCTTCCAGGAGTTTATTTCCTCTTCTGCATATTCTCCCCCAAAGAGCTTCTCATCATAACCACCAATGGTTAAAACATATTCTTCACACTCCGTGTTCACTGCTTCGCTATTGTCAGTAAACTGGAAAGGCCCAGGAGGCATTCTCTCCTTTAAAGTCTTCCTGTCAAATAGTTTTGAAACATATGGCTTAAAGTAGTGCTCCTTTATCCCTCTGGCTATAGTTCACACAGTACAGCAGTGATGCAGCCAGGCTATACAGAAGCTCTAAAATCAGCAATACGAAAATCAGGATGGTAAACCTTTAAAGATGAATTCAAGGAGTCTCGTCAATTTGAGCATATAATGTCACTGGCGAAAATCGGATCCAAGCAGCACAGAAGGAAATGATGAGTTTACTAAAATATCTCCAATCATATGAAAATTATCCTCAGTATAAACAAAGTGTCCAAAAGAAATTAAAAAGCTCCTTAACACTGCAAGGACTCCTCTGCTTCCTGCTTCGTGGTAACTTTGGTGGCGCTTCACATGGATTTTGAAACACATCTTTAAAAATTGGCTCAAATTTTTTGAAAATTACAGTAGACACCTCAAAATTGCGTTTCGCTTAATTTCCTTCCAAGATACGGTTTCCAACTGTGGGGATAATGCTTTTGAGGCAGGCGACAGATAACGAACAAGCCGACCAATGTGTAACTTCCTCTAGGCCGTAGATGTCCTGGATGACGGCGGAGTTAGCTTGAGTTCCCCTCGGCCAGGTTCAGCTCCCGACACAAAACGTCCGCAGCGGCACCCACATCGCGCCACCACCGCCACCTGCCTCAGCTTGGTGCCCGCCCTTGTTTATACTCCTTCCGCTGAGCGCTACCCACAACCACCCGCACCAAGGCGGGCGAAGAACGACGGCTCTTCGATGGTCTACATCCGCGCTTCGCCTCAAAAAAGTCCGTTTCTTCTCCAGGGTTCCGAGCCTGTCCTTCACCAGAAATGTGATAAAAAGCATATCATCTTAAGTGACTTATAAATCTGCTTAAGTCGTTTTATTTATAAATTTAACTTGATTGCTCCTGGATTTCTCCCAACATTTTATTATGGAAAATTTCAAACACGCAAGAAAGTTGAAAGAGGTGTACGTGTGTCTATCACTTAGACTCTGTTACCAACATTTTGCCATATTTGTCTAACTGTATTTCTATTTACTCTATCCATCTAACTTTTCAATGCATTTCAAAGTAAATTGCAGACATCAGTACACTTTCCCTAAATAATTCAGCCTGTATGTCATTAACCACAGTTCAATTTTTTTTTTTTTGCTGCTTTTAATTTTCAATATTAATAAAAGATTCTCCCACTTTCAAGATGGAAAGAAATTCATTCATGGATTCTTCTGGTTGACGTGTTTCCACTTTCACACAGCGATTTAGGGATTTCTAATTTATTTGGAGTTTATGCAGGTACATGTTGTGAGAACTAAATCCAACTTTATACATAAATATATATATATACATGCACAGGGGCTCTCTGTTTTAAAAGTATTTTTATTGAGATTTAATTCACATACCATAAAATTCACCCTTTTTAATTGTGTACATTTTAGTGGGTTTAGTATTTCACGAAACTGTGCACCTATCATTGCTACAAGCTATATTTGTACATATATGTTATGTATGTGTGTGTGTGTATTTGTTTTTCTCCAAATGTCTATCTAGTCTTAGCGGCACATATTAAGAGCTCCATCTTGCTGTCAGAGAGTTGAGATGCTGCTGCTGTCACTAATGTCCGGGTATCTGGGAGACCAATTCCGTTCCACTGGTCTGTTTGTTCGGTCTCCCTAACAACGGTTCTGTTTTAGGACTCTGGTAAGGGGCGGGGGGCGACAGACATGCGGTCACGCCTTCAAGGCCTTTAGTCAAATTCTTTCAGAAAAGAATCCTGCTACATTAAGGCTCTCCAACAGAGTAAATCCCCTAGGACTCATAAAAAACCAACTGGGCAGGAGCATGGTCAGCAGGAAATCCTGGGAAGGAGAAGTACCAAGGATCAAGACACGCCCCATTCTTGAGTCTCCCCTCTCCTCTCCCGGCTCCCCAGCCCGGGCTGGGGGCCCTCCCCTTCTCTGTCCATCTCCCCCTTTCTGAGGACTAGTGGACCCGCACCAGGGGCGTCCCATCCAGCTCGCATCCTAGGACTGTCCGCAGGAAAGCACCTGAATAGCGTGGCTGAGGCACCCAGTGGTTTCAGAAGTGAGGCCAAGCGTGTCCAATGCTTGCCGAGCGAAGTCTTCGGCGCTCACCACGAGCAGTCCCTTTCTCAAGGGATAGGTCATATTTGTTTCAACCAAAAAGGGGCTCACTGTCTGCAGGTAGGAAATGGATCAAGATAAGAACTCCCTTCCCTCCCAATCCCAAGCTCCCGGGCCCTCTCCGAGAATCCCTGAATCCCACCCCTCTTGCGGACCACGCCCCCAGATATGTGCTGACCACGCCTCCCTGGCCACGCCCCCTCGAGAACCCACCCCTTGCGACTTTCGTGCCACGGAAGCTTTTTCTTAAAAAAGGTTCTTCCTTCCTTCTTCCCTCTTTCTCTCTCTTTTCCTTCCTTCCTCCCTTCTTCTCTCTCCCTCTTTTCTTTTTTCCCCTCCCTTCCCTTCCTTTCTTTCTTAAATTTTACTGAAGTATAGTTGATTTACATCCACCGAAGCTTTTTGACCTCACCCCCACCTCATTCCCAGCCCGCCCCTGCTCCTAGGAGCCTCCACTGAATCCAAGCTCCTCCTCCTTCAGAGCCCGCCCCTCGTGAGTTGCCCCTCCTGCCCCTCTCGAGCTCCTTCCCTCCGGAGTCAGGCACCTGCACGATGACACCTTTGGAGCGGTACTCTGTGCCCACGGCCACGGAGAAGCTTCGCACAAAGGCCTGCGGAGAAGGAGAGGCGGGTCCCAGGACCACGAGCTTTCCGCGTGGAGTCCTCCAGCCTGCCCCCTGTCCCGGCGTGCAGTCCCGTATCCTAGAACATTCCCTCGTTCCCGGAGGGGCCCCTCCCTTACGGCTCAGGTTCTCACCTTAACACCTGCAAGTTTCTTTGCTCTAAGCCCTCTTTTTGTTCCCATACTCTCACTCTCCATTCCAGCCGCGCCAGTCTCTGTGTATTCCCTGACCTCCTCCCACCGCACAGGTTCTCGAAATCCTAGCTTTCTTTTCTCTTAAAAAAAGAACACAAAATCTGACTTGCCCACTGGACTGTGCCCGAGATATCTGACCTATTAATAGCCTCAGACTCTGGTGATACATCTCTCTCTCTCTCTCTCTCTCACACACACACACACACACACACACACGCACGCATTCGGGTCTTTTCCGCCATAACCTTCAGGACCAGAATTAAGGGCTACTGTAGGAATGACAGCATGCCAGCCAGCCGGTGCCCGGTCTGTGGGTCTGGGTACCTTGGTGGCCGCATACACTGCTAAATATGGATAGGGCTTCCTGTCGGCTACTGAAGATATGTTGATGATGATGCCTTTGCCCCTGGAGGAGGAACCATTAGTTGGAAGGCAGTCACTGCCAATGGGGAAGAGAGGGTCCTAGTGATTTTCCCACCTCCCCACCCTTTAGTCGCTGTGCTAACCAGAAAGATCAGAGAGATAGGGAGGAGGTGGAAATGTAAATGGGAGAGCTGGGGAATAGAAATAGGCAGAGGTTGGATGGGAAAGATCCAGAGTGAAAGACAAAGAGACTGCCTCCTACCTGCTGACCATTCGGGGCAGGAGGATTCTAGTCATCTGCAGGAGGAATGAAGAGGATCCTGTCTTTCCTTCTTTCCACTGCTTTCACCTGCCCAGACTCCCGGCCCCTCCTCACGTTCACTCCTGTCCCCCTACTTTCCATCAGGGACTATTCCGCTAGCACTGCCTCCATGCCAAGTCCAGTACTGGGGGATATTGAGGACCACCCAGAGCGGTCAGAGCTACGCTGACTCTGAACCCAGTCCCTCCTAGCCCTGACTCACCTGGGCCACAGACAGCATGTTGCAGTTTATAATATCCTGGAGTTTCTAGGGGAAGAAAATGGAACCAATCAGTCCTTTCCTTTTTTTTTTTTTTTTGTGAGCAGAAGGCTTATCAAAAGACATTTAATACAATTGGTTTGCAACAACCTCTGGTGGTCCACATCTACAAAGATATCCAGCCCAACCCACCCCCCTCCAAATCCCACCCCACAGAAAAGCACATACTTACCAGAATTTTTAGCAAGTATGGTTTGGGAATTTTTTTTTTTTTAAGGCCCCTAGGGCAAGTTATTTACAGTTTAATTGCCACTGTCAACTGATCTGGACCTTGACCGGGACCGGGACCGGGACCGGGACCTCTGGCGATCCACAGATGCTGGAGACTTAGATCTACTTGAAGAACCACGTTTCTGGCTCTTCTCAGGCACAGGAGACCTACTAACAGAACGAGACTTGCTCTGGCTCCGACTCCGGCTCCTGGACCGGCTGTAAGACTTGCGACTCCGGGAACGAGATCGGCTACGAGACCTCGAGGAACTCCTAGTACGGGAACGAGACCTGCTTCGTGACCTACTGTGCCTTTTGCTGCCTTCAATTAATTTGATTTTTCTCCCATTTATTTCTTTTCCAGAAAGTTTTTCAATAGCATTCTTTAAGTCACCATAAGAGGCAAACTCAACTACCCCCTCATTTAATTTAGGTCGATGTGCATCCGCAAAGGTTACTTCCCCAGCTTGTCTCATGAAATCTTTGAGATCCTGCCAGCTGACTCTTGAAGATAAATTCTCAACTATAAGCCGATTTTCTGTTCTTACAGGTGGAGCATTTCGTCTATCATTTCGGGGTCTGCGACTACTAAAACGGTCTGAGTAGCGTCCTCTACCTCTTCCACCTCGAGATCGAGCCCTAGCATGTTCATTTGTAACCCTTTCACTGCAGAGTTCTTTTCCATCAAGTTCATATACAGCATCATCCGAATCCCTGGGATCTTCAAATTCCACAAAACCAAAGCCTCTTTTCAGATCAATATCTCTTATTCGTCCATACCCCTTGAAGAATCTTTCCACATCTTTCTCCCTGGCCGCCGGATTTAGCCTCCCGATGAATACTGGATAGCCACTCGTGTCCGGCTAGTACTTTCTACCGGACAGGATCTTTGGCAGCTGAGACCCAGAGAGGTCCGTAGTCTGCGATAGAGCCGGCCGCCTCCCCGCAGACCAGGACTCAACTCGTCTATGTCTCTCCACAACTGACTCAATCAGTCCTTTCCTTCACCACAACTCTGCCACAACTCCCATATTTTCTAGCCTACTTTTCTTTTAATGTGGAACACAGTTTTTAAAAGTTGCATCTACTAGAATTTAAAATACACATAAACTTCGACGCATCAACTCCACTTCTGGAAATGTATTCCTTTCTAAGATACTCACATATATGGGGAATGCATATGTCCAAAAATACACATTATAACACAATTTGTAGTCAGATATACCAGGGAACAGCCTGAATATCCATCAATACTGGGATGACTAAATAAACACTGGGTAGCCCATGGATAGACCACTGAACAACAAGTAAAAAGAATGGATCAGCTAATTATTCTGATTAAAATGATCCCCAAGATACATGTCTACTTGTGAAAGGTAAAGTGCAGAACAATAGGCTGCCACCATTTGGATAAAAATTACATATACATCCTTCTGTAGGCATAAAGAGAAAAATCTATCACTATTTTAAACTGGGGGGCACTTGTGGGGAATAAGATTGAAAGGAGAAGGGAGATTTTCACCTTCTTTTCGTAAACATCTCTCTTTGGATTTTCTGATCAGTAAACTATTTATAAATGCATACCATATACATACCAAAGTGCGCAAATCTTAGAGTAAAAACTGAACACAAATCTTTAGCTTCTACCCACATAAAGGAAGTATTGGGACTTCCTTGGTGGTCCAGTGGCTAAGACTCTACATTCGCAATACAGGGGGCCAGGTCAGTCCCTGGTCAAGGAACTAGAACCCACAGGCGGAACTAAAAGATCCCACAGCCGCAACTAAGACCCAGCGCAACCAAATAAATAAATAAAACATTTTTTAAAAGATTCAATTCAACTGCTATTAAAAGCCTAGTAGCATATTTTGCAGAAAGAAAAACCCTGCCCAAAATTTATATGGAATCTCAAGGGACCCTGATATTAGCCAGACTAATCTTGCATCCATCATTTCCACTTCTGGGTATATGCCCAAAAGAATTAAAAGCAGGTACCCAACACTAAAAGCCTCTTGATGAAAGTGAAAGAGGAGAGTGAAAAAGTTGGCTTAAAGCTCAACATTTAGAAAACGAAGATCATGGCATCCAGTCCCATCACTTCATGGGAAATAGATGGGGAAACAGTGGAAACAGGGTCAGACTTTATTTTTTTGGGCTCCAAAATCACTGCAGATGGTGATTGCAGCCATCAAATTAAAAGACGCTTACTCCTTGGAAGAAAAGTTATGACCAACCTAGACAGTATATTCAAAAGCAGAGACATTACTTTGCCAACAAAGGTCCGTCTAGTCAAGGCTATGGTTTTTCCTGTGGTCATGTATGGATGTGAGAGTTGGACTGTGAAGAAGGCTCAGCGCCGAAGAATTGATGCTTTTGAACTGTGGTGTTGAAGACTCCTGAGAGTCCCATGGACTGCAAGGAGATCCACCCAGTCCATTCTAAAGGAGATCAGCCGTGGGATTTCTTTGGAAGGAATGATGCTAAAGCTGAACTCCAGTACTTTGGCCACCTCATGCCAAGAGTTGACTCTGGAAAAGACTCTGATGCTGGGAGGGATTGGGGGCAGGAGAAGGGGACAACCGAGGATGAGATGGCTGGATGGCATCACCGACTCAATGGACGTGAGTCTGAGTGAACTCCAGGAGTTGGTAGTGGACAGGGAGGCCTGGCGTGCTACGATTCATGGGGTCGCAAAGAGTCGGACACGACTGAGCGACTAAACTGAACTAAAACCCAACACTGCTGTATTTAAAATGGATAACCAACAAGGACCTATCGTATAGTATGTGGAACTCTGTTCAACGTTATGTGCCAGCTTGAATGGGAGGGGAGTTTGGGGAAGAATGGATACATGCCTATGTATGGCTGAGTCCCTTCACTGCTCACCTGAAACTACCAGAACATTGCTAATTGGCTATACCCCAATACAAAATAAAAAGTTGAAAGTTTGGGGAATAAAAAGCAGGTACTCAACAGATATTGGTACATCAACGGTTCATAGCAGCATTATTCACAACAGCCAATAGGTGGAAACAACCCAAGTATCTATCAACAGTGTAGAGATAAAGGGTGATACATATTAATACATACGATGGAATATTATTCAGCCTTAAAAAGAAAATTGGGACACAGGCTGTGACATGGATGGACCCTGAAAATACTATGCTAAGTGAAACAAACAAGGCCCAAAAGAATAAATACAGGATGATTCCACTTATAGGAGGCACCTAGAATAGGCAAATTCACAGAGACAGAATGGTGGTTTCCAGGACCTGCAGGTAGTTAGGAACTGGGGGTTACTGTTCAACAGGTAGAGAGCCGAAAAAGTTCTGGAGATGGATGGAGGGGATTGTTTCACATCAGTCTGAGTGTACACAATACCACTGAACTGCACACATAAGAGTCAAAATGACAAAATTTAAGTTATATATATTTCCCATAACTTAAAAGCAAAGAACAGAAAAAGAATGAAATTCTGATATTTGCTAACAACACAGATGAAGTTGAAAACATGCTAACTGAAATAAGCCAGACACCAAAGGAAAACTATTCTGTGATTTTTCCTGTATGAGGTATCTAGAATTAGCAAGCTTGTAGACACAGAAAAGTAGAAATAGATGTTACCAGGGAATAGGGAAGAATGTGGAGATACTGCTTAATAGGACCTGTTTAACTTACAGGTCCTGTATTTAACTTATACTGCTTAATGAGCTTCTGTTTGGGATGATGGAAAAGTTTCGGAAATACACAGTGGTGACGGCTGTACTACACTGTGAATGTATTTAATACCACGAAGTTGCAAACTTTAAAATCGTTAAAATGGCAAGTTTTATGTTATATATGTCACAATTTTTTAAAAAATTAAATGCTGATATTTCCATTAGCCTGGCTCCATGTGGACCTTGTTATATTATCTATTATTTCTCTTGTGTTCAATCATGAATTTTCTTCTAATACTCCTGGTTATATTTTTTTGGTGCTGAATATTTAATATTAAAAAAATTTAACTGCTAATTTGAGTCTCTGGACTACACTGTTTTTCTCTAAAAATGGTTTGGGTTTGCGTCTCCCAGGTAGCTAAACTAGGGGATGCCAAAATATCAGATCCACATAATCCCAGTGGAATTAAGATCATCCGAGAGTTGGCTTCAGTTCCTATGAAACCTGCTGCTGTGCTGTGCTTAGTCGCTCAGTCATCTCCAAGTCTTTGTGACCCGCTGGACTGTAGCGCACCAGGCTCCTCCGTCCATGGGATTCTCCAGGCAAGGATACTGGAGTGGGTTCCCATGCCCTCTTCCAGGGCCTATGAAACCTACTTTACCCTAACTCCTGGATTACAGTGTTCAGGATTCCAACCTAAAATCTGAGATAGTTTCCAAAGCTTTGTGCTATGTTATTTGTTGCAGCTCCAAACACTATCCATGTTGAAGGGGAATGTTGCTTCAAACGTCAGATCTCACCTCTCTTGGATTCTCTCTTCCCTCAAATCTTGATGTGACAATTCCTCATTGACTTAGTAGGTTGATGCCTTCAAACAGTTATTTTAAAACTATTTTATCCAGCTCTCCTACTCGTTCTCATTTGCAGGGTTAGTCTTCAGTCACAGCTTCCTCTAATACCAGAGGCAGAATACACAGGCTGATTCTCCTTGCATTTTCTAAAATGGGCCTATGCCTTCGTTTTCTTTTCTGACTTCTGTTAGCACAGATTAATTTTTATGGGAGCATAATTGGTTTACATTGTTGTGTTAGCTTCTGCTGCACAACGAAGTGAATCAGCTCTGTGTATACATATATCCCCTCCCTCTTGGACCTCGCTCCCACTCCCTTATGCATTCCTTCTGAAATAATGATATTTAGAATTTATTTATTTGTGTGTGTGTGTATAGCAAAGTTTTGTTAATGTGATAAAGGGACAGGGAAAGCTTCTGACAGACATCAGAAGGGGGATGGAGAGTGCCCCCACTCGCTAGTCTTATCAATGCCTTAGATACTTTTACTGGACCCACTCCCACAACAGACGTCTTAAACTAACATGATTAGAACTAACAATAGAGAATTTAAAAGCCATCCTGATCTCCTATGTTTAATAATAATAGCCCTCATTTATGGAGCATACAACTTAGGTTTATGCGCATTATGTTGTCTTATCAGCTGATATCTTATCAGCTCTACGAGGTCAGCAAAAAAACACTGATTCCCATTTTATAGATATGAGACTGAGGCGCTGATTTTTCCACGTGGCTCATTCGCCGCCCCCTACTCTTTTTTTGGCCACACTGTTGGCCACGTGAGATCTTATTTCCCTGACCACAGACAGAACCCACAACCCCGGCCCACCCCCACCCCCACCCCCCCATTGGAAGTACGGAGTCTTAACCACTGGACCGCCAGGGAAGTCCCTCATTTCTCCAGAAAGTTAGCACCGGAGAATATAAAACGGGCAGAACCAGACTCAATTTAGACAGTGGTCCTGGTTGAGCACTGCAGAAGGGCGCCCCATGGAAGGAGAGCATAGATTCCTAGCTCTCCACTTAATCAAGCTAGTGTACTGCGCGAGGTTTTCCAACAGAGGGAGCAGTGTAAGACAGAGGTCCCGCGGACTAGTTCTCGGTGTTACTCACTTTGCCGACGTCCTCCTCACAGTCGAGCAGTCTACTCAAGTGGGTTGTATATTTTTGGCCCACGTTGTTTACTGAATGAGAGGGGACAAAGTGCTTGTGTCACTCCAACAGTCCCTGGGACACCGGGCGGGGCCAAAGGGGAGTGTTTGCCAAGAGAGTGTTCCGGGGTCAGGGTGAGCCCGAGGGCGGCTGAGAGCAGCGCTTCTCCCAACAGGCACAGGGACATACCCAATACTCCGATCTCCAGGTCCTTCAGTCCCGCCTCAATGGTCTCGTAGATTTCCAAGCCCCCGGTGAAATCCACCTGAATCACTCGTGTACTTTTGCCGTAAAGCCGCTCTGGGAAGTGTGTGAGGGGTTGAGGGGCAGAGGCGGAGTGGGAGCCAGGCTTTTGGCTGTAACTCATCTCTGCCTGCATCTCACTCCAGTCTCAGTTCAGCCCCAGGCCCTTACCCCATCCTTCGCAGGCCGCAGAGGCAGTGGGAGCGTGCTCCCTGCACCTGCCTCGACCACGCCTTCGACCACGCCCCGACCACACCCCGTCAAACCTCAGCCCCTGAGCCATGAGGGCCGCGTTTCTGAGCTCCCCTCCTTTCCTTTACTCACCTATCTCCCTTGCCTCGTGCTTCAACTTGCTCAGGTCTCGACTGATGAGGACGACGTTCAGACCTCTCCGGGCGAGCTGCAGGAGATGCATTCGTTTATTTATTCACGAAAGCCACAAATATTTACTGTGTGCTGACAGCGTGCTGCACTGTTTTAGGCGCTGCGGATGCAGAGGTGAACAAAAGAGAAACAAGGGAAGTCGGCCCTCGCGGAGCATGCATTCTGGGGCCAGACGATTCCAGGCAGAAGGAACAGCAAGCGCAGGCCCTTGCGCAAAGGCTGGCTAGCTGAAAGGACAGCACACAGTCCAGGGTGCACTGAATGAAGTATTCTTGCCTGGGAAATCCCATGGACAGAGGGTCCTGGAGGGCTACAGTACATAGGTCACAACAGAGTCGGACACGACTTAGTGACTAAACAGCAACTAGCCTCCCCTGCCTTCGTGCCCGCTCCGGGACATCGCTGCAGGTTTCTCCCATTTTCCCCCTGCATCACGCTCTCTCTTTTCTGGATGATCCCCATCCAACGTGCAGACCTGCCAGAAGGTCTTTGTTTCGGTGCTCCCCCATTTCTCATCACGCCACCCCACGTTACTCAACATTCTAAGAACTGCTTACCCTGGCTCTCTCCCGGGCTGCTTGTACCCATTCCAGTTGGACTCCTGCCCCCACTGTGCCACCCAAACCACTCTGGTCAACAGTAACCTCCACGGTGGTAAACCCAGTGCCGTTCTCAGCACCTCCCAGCACTAGCTGACACATTCATCACCCCCTCCTCCAGGCAACGTTCTTTCCCTGGCTTCCAAGACGGCTCTTCCAACCTTGGATTCCCTCCTGCTCTGGCTCAGATCTTGTGCCTCATCTTCCCTGCGTCTTAACTTTGAGTGCTCCAGGGAGCACTTTGGGGGGATTCAGACTGTGCTCCCCTTCTCCATCCACATCCACTACCATGGGCATCTCATCTAGTATTGGGACTTTATTTTTTACAATATTATGTATTTTATTTTTGGCTGTGCTGGGTTTTCACTGTAGTGCGGGCTTTTCTCTAGTGGTGGCAGGCAGGGGCTACACTCTAGGTGCAGTGCTCGGGTCTCTCTTCCTGGTGGCTTCTCTTGTTGGAGAGCACGGGCTATAGGCACATGGGCTTCAGTAGTTGCAGGATATGGGCTCAGTACCTGTGGCTTCCAGGCTCTAGGGCACAAGCTCAGTAGTTGTGAGGCATGGACTTAGTTGCTCCTCAGCGTGTGAGATCTTCCCAGACCAGGGATCAAACTCATGTCTCCTGCACTAGCAAATGGATTCTTTACCGCTGGATCACCAGGGAGGACCCCTAGTCTTAGGACTTTAAATGGCATTGTTATGATGTTGATGCTCCAATTTCTATCTCCACCCATTCTGAACTCCAGAATGGCATTTCCAACTTCTCGAACTTCACAACTCGGATACCTAACTGGTATCTCAAATGTGTGTGTTAGTCGCTTAGTCATGTCCAACTGTTTGCAACCCCATGGACTATATAGCCCGCCAGGCTCCTCTGTCCATGGGATTTCCCACGTAGGAATATTGGAGGTTGTCATTTCCTATTCCAGGGGATCTTCCCAACCCAGGGATCAAACCTGGGTCTCTCGCATTGCAGGCAGACTCTTTATCATCTGAGCCACCAAGGAAGATAGAATGTCCAAAACGCCAAACTTAGAATGCCCAAAACTAGACTCCTTTCCACTTCCCCCAAACCTGGTCCTCTCCTCAGTTCAACTCCATTGCAGTAATGGCAGCTCCATGCTTTGAGGTATTCTGGTCACAGATCCTATAAGTACTTTATTTTATGAGGTCAGCATTATCCTAATAGCAAAAATCAAACGAAGATGACAAGAAAACTACAAACTAATATCTCTCATAAACTTAGACACAAAAGTTCTCAATGAAATATGAGTAAATCAAGTCCAGCAATATAGAAAATGATAAGAGGTAATGCTCAAGCTGGGATTTATTGCAGGAATGCAGGGTTAGTTCATCTTTTGCAAAATCAATTGATGTAATTTACCATATAATCAGACTAAAGAAGGAAAACCATATGATCACCTCAACAGACAGAAAAATTACCTGACAAAAGCCAACTATCCATGATAAAAAAAACAAACACAAAAAACCTCTTAGCAACCTAGGTATAGAAAGGGCCTCTCTTGACCTTATAAAGGTCCTATAAATAAATACATACACACATACATGAATTTTAAAAACCTAATATTATGCTGAATGGTTGAAAACTGAATACTTCTCCTCTAAGAACAGGAACAAAGCAAGGATGTTACCTCTTACCCCTTCTCTAAATGTCCTATTTAATTTCCTGGGCAGTACAATAAGGCAGAGAAAAGAAAGAAAATGTATGCAGATTGGAAAGAAGAAATAACATTGTCTCTGTACATGGATGACACATCCATGAACATAGAAAATCTCAAGAAATCTACAAAATGGTTACAAAAACTAAGTGGGTTTAGCAAATTTTCAGTTTATATAAGGTCAGAGGTTTGGAGTCATACTCTACAACCAATCTTTAGAATAAATCTTGTCAGTACAAGGCTTCCCTTATAGCTCCGTTGGTAAAAAAAAATCCACCTGTAAAGCAGGAGACCCTGGTTTGATTCCTGGGTTGGGAAGATCTGCTGGAGAAGGGATAGGCTACCCACTCCACTGTTCTTGGGCTTCCCTTGTGGCTCAGCTGGTAAAGAATCCATGAGCACTGATGTCAAAATCAATCCGAAATTTGGAACTTCTCTGGTGACCCAGTGGCTAAGACTCTTGTGCTCCCAATGCAGCGGGCCAAGGTTTGATTCCTGGTCAGGGAACTAGGTCTCATATGCTGCAATTAATAGATGCAGCATGTTGCAATGAAGATCAAAGGTTCCCTGTGCTAAGGGAATTTGCTGCAGGTCAGCTAAGACCTGGCACAGCCAAAATAAACGAGCTGATAATTCAATAAAACCTAAGTGCAAGTACTTCTCATGCCCCGATGTGATCACACTTGGATGAATCATCAAGATCTCTTGCTTGGATTTTGCAAGAGCATGCATAAGCAGAATCTCCCTGCTTGCATCCTCACCCCCTGTAGTATCATATCCCTCTTCAAAACACATCTCACTCAGTAGATGTTAAAGTCTCCACAATAACCTACCAGATTCCCCATGATCTGTCCTGAAATTGCACTTCTGCCCTCATGTCCTACTGCTCCTCTCTCCTTGTGACTCTGATACAATCACAGCCGGCCTTTTCTTGCTTCTCCAACAAGTGATGCTCCCTACCGCAGGGCTCTGCACTGGTGATTTCTTCTCCCCGGAAATTCCTTCTCCCAGTTATTCACAAGACTCCATCCCTCATCTCCTTCTCATCTTTGCCCAATGCTGTCTTCTCAGTGACACATTTGATTACCCTATATAAAAATTGGAACCTGCACATCTCCAGGGCTCCCTCTTCTCCTTCCTTGATTTATTTTTAACTTTTTAAAATTTTAAATCTATGTCTTTCTTTCTTTTTTTGGCTACACCGTGTGGCATGTGGGATCTTAGTTCCCCGACAGGACCAGAGATGGAATCCTTGCCCCCTGCAGTGGAAGCACAGTCTTAACCACTAGACCACCACAGAATTCCCTCTCTTTAACTCTTGTAACCATTTGACGGGCTTCCCTGGTGGCTCAAGCAGTAGAGAAACCACCTGCAATGCAGGAGACCTGGGTTCAATCCCTGGGTCAGGAAGATCCCCTGGAGAAGGAAATGGCAACTATTCCAGTACTTGACACACTATGCATTTCATTTGTTTATCTTACACCTATCTCCCCTCACTACAACATAAGCTTCCAGAAGACAAGTTCTTTTGATTTTTTAAGAAAAACCTCTTTTGTTTACTGTTGTACCTCCTAGCATCTAGAAGATGCCTGGTGCATGGAGGTGCTATATAAATATGTTTTGAATGAATAGATTCCTGCCCCAACCTGGGGAGCAGAGGAAAGGCTCCCTGGAGAGGATGTCTGCGGGAACCAGAGAGAGCACAGCATTCTCAGTCTGATAGAGTTAGCTGACAACAGACAAACAGGAGAAGCCCTCCCAGCACCCACCCCAAGCCCTGGCTCACCTCACGTGCGTAAGCCTTGCCGATGCCGCTGGTGGCTCCTGTCACCACTAGAAAGGAGAGGAGGAAAGGGCAGGAGGGGATCCCCACCCTCTCCTACCCCCGTCATCCACTTCATGTCCCTCTTGTCCCTTTTTGCACCTTTTCTGGGAACCCCCCTCACTGAGACCCAACCCTCCTGGTTTTCGTCCTCCTCTTTCATCAGCAAGGGGCTCTGACACCTCGGACAGGTTGGAGGACTTCATACACGTCCAGCCTTCACCCGTCATGCTTCCAGGGGTCCCTGGCCTCTGCCCTGACTAGGGGTCCTCACCGGTCATCTGTCCGTATTCCTGCTGCCCCGCCTCTACCTGCTTAGTGCAGAGCCCTTCTTCCTTACCTGCCCAGGCCCCGTGGGCCCGGAGCCAGTGGTTGCTCCGGCGTGCCTGAGGCAACAGATGCACATAGACTGTGGAGCCCACAGCCCAGGTCGCCCACAGCAGCAGGAACAGGGCTGTAACCGCTCCCAGCACTCTCAGCGCGTCCCACTCCGCCTCCATCATAACCCCAACCAACAGATCACCCGACCTAGGACCGAGGGGGTTTTTCCGGGGGCAGCTATTAGAAGCCTGGGCGTTAGCCCCGCCCACAGTGCCAGTCAAGCGTTCCACCCCGCCTCTCTCCCTAGCTACGCCCAATGAGGGTTTAATCTAACCAACAGCCACGCCCATAGCCTTAACACCGCCCCTTGATGGGTCCACACCTGAGCTCAAAGTCCACTCCCAGCGCCTGCAGAGCCAGCTTACATCCAGCCTCCCCTCAACCTACAGAGCTGGGCAAAGGGTGCCCACAGATAACCTCCATTTGGGTCACTGAACTCAGTCTCGCTGTTGGTGGGTGAAGGCCAGAACTGAAACGAGGGACCAATCACGTCGTTGTTCAGGCGCCAAGTTGTGTCCGACAGGCGGGGTTTAGCAATACACAGTTTGTCAGAAGAACCTCACCTACAACTTATCTCCCGGGGCAGTATAAAAGCCGGAGGCCTTACAGTGGCTCTATGTAACCTTTCTCCTCACTTCTCCTTGGCAAATTCTGTTGTGTTTTTTTTTTTTTCACTTGTTCTTCGCATTTATTATTGAGTAATTTGTTGTTGTTGTTCAGTCCGGAAGTTGCGTCCAATTCTTTGCCACCCCATGGACAATAGCATGCTAGGCTCCTCTGTCCCCCGCTATCTACTGGAGTTTGCTCAGATTCATGTCCACTGAGTTGGTGATGCTACCCAACCATTCCATCCTCTGTTGCCTCCTTCTCCTTTTGCCTTCAATCTTTCCCAGCATCAGGGGCTTTTCCAGTGAGTCAGCTCTTCACTTCAGGTGGCCAAAACACTAGAGTTTCAGCTTCAGAAACAGTCCTTCCAATGAATATTCAGGATCGATTTCCTTTAGAATTGACTGGTTTGATCTCCTTGCAGTCCAAGGGACTCTCAGAAGTCTTCTCCAGTGCCACAATTAGAAGGCAATTATTTACAATAATAAATTGTAATTATCATCTAATGATTATGGCTATGGTTTCATAACATAAATTATAGTTATTTATAATAAATATTATTATTATTTAATAATGGGGTTCCCTGGTAGGTCAAACAGTAAAGAATCCGTCTGCAATGTAGGAGACCCGGTTCGATCCCTAGGTAGGGAAGATCCCCTGGAGAAAGGAATAGTTACCCACTCCAGTATTCTTGCCTGGAGAATCCCATGGACAGAGGAGCCGGGCAGTCTATAGTCCATGGGTTTCAAAGAGTCGGACACGATTGCTGTGGTAAAATAACTATACGTAACATAAATTTCACCATTTTAATCCTTTCAAAGTATAGATATAATTCAGTGACATTAGGTGCACTCACAAGATTGTGCAACTGTCACTACATCCTAGAGCTATTTCATCACCCCTGATAAAAAGAAAACAGGTGCCAAATGGAGTCAGCTGTGCTAAGCCTCGGGTTAACAAAGCAAGATTTAATAACTAACTTAATGGTTGTTTCAACCCCACAAGAATGTAACCTTTATTCAACCTAGGATCGCCTGGTTGGTACTAATGAGCTTTGCTGCTGTTCAGTCACCCAGTCGAGTCCGATTCTTCGCAGCCCTGTGGACTGCAGCCTGCCAGGCCTCTCTGTCCCTCCCTATCTCCCAGAGTTGGCCCAGGTTCATGTCCAATGAATCAGCAATGCTAGTGAGGTAGGCCACCCAATAAGCCCTTCCATCCCCTTAGGAGGATAGCCTTGACTCAAACAATGAATTTCTTTGCTGAAGAGATCCTTTTTTCAACTCCCGTTCTGCCTTTAACAACTTCCCTTTTCTACAGCTCAGTGGAGATCCTTTCTACGGCTAGATGGGATGTAGCCTGATGCATGAACCATTGAATAAAGCCAATTTGATCTTTAAGTTTACTGAGTTGGGACTTTGTGTTTTTTTAACAGATTTGGTGGCAGCAGCAGGACAAAGGGGATTTCTGATGGCTTTGGAGACAGCAGGAGACAGGTGTGGCGCCCCGTGAACCCTTTGGGCTCACTGTCTTTCTGGCCATTTCCAAGGATCCTGGGTGAGTTCTTGGTTCTGAGTTCTGTCCTATTTGTGTCAAGTTCCTGACCTAGTGGGCTTTCCAGTTAGTTTTCCCATTTGTCTGGAATTACTAGTTCCATGTCGGGAACAGCCGGTGACCACTGCAGTTTCCCATTTGTCTGGAAGAAGCCTGCAATTCTCATTCTTTGGAGTCTGCGGGTTCAGTCCTTTCCTCAGTCCCTGGTTCCATGTTGGGAACTGGTCATGGTGTCCACAGGACCTTTTCTGGGCCAGGATGCAGTAACAGCTCTTGATCTTCACCGATATATTAAGGTACATGTGTTTGCTTGTTTTGAATCAATGAGGGCTGTTGCTAACTGGGACCTCAGAGGTCAAAAGCTGCGAAAATTGATGGGTCTGGATGGAGCAAGAACAGAGTTATGACAAAAAGGAATATAAATCCTAGCAGCACAAGACACTATTACTGAGTTTAAGTAATCCCTCCAATGTAGACCTTATTCCTATGGGATCCATGGCAAAGTGTTTCCTGTGAGACTGAATCCATGTTCTTGCAATGACAAGCAATCTTACTGTCTAGCACTACTCTGGCTAATGAAGTTTGGGCTTTTTGCTGGCAGGTTATGGCTTAAACCTGCTCTTTTATGTCCTTTACAATCTGTCCTTGATATAGAAGAGAAAGAATTACAACAAAAATTCTCTAGTTTAACAGAGGTGCCCCCAAATCTATGGGTTTTTTCTCTCTCTTTTTCTTTTTTCTTTTTTGCATTTTAAGCTTTACTTATGAAACACTGACATGCTCTCTTTTATATTAGCATTTAATACTTACGAGAATTGGTCTGTTTACTGTTACCTGCCTTCATAACTAAACCATTTTTATTGTTGTTTAGTTGCTAAGTTGTCTCTGAATCTTGTGACACCAAGGACTGTAGTCCGCCAGGCTCCTCTGTCCATAGGAATTTCCCAGGCAAGAATACTCAATCTATGGGCTATTTCTAATCCTGACTTTGGGAAAGCAAAAAGTGCAGAGCCGGTAAAATTTCTGACATATGTGGTTAGACCTCTTTCTAAACTGCCTCAATATTCATTAAAGCCTGAATCCAGACAAGGCCTTATACCAACAATAGACAATCTCACCACCAAGGGTTGATCATTTCCTGTACCAGCCCCTATAACACTGGTCTGGCTGACTGGAAACCCTAATGAGGACTTCCCTGGTGGTCTAGTGGTTAAGAATCTGCCTGCCAGTGTGGAAGACACAGATTTGATCCTGGTCTGGGAAGATCCCACGTGTCATGGGGCAACTAAGCCTGTGGGCCACACCTGCTGAGCCCCCTCTCTCTAGAGCCTGTGAGCTGCAACAAGAGAAGCTACCACACCACAAGAGAGTGGCCACAGCTCCCCATTGCCAGAGCCTGCCTACAGCAGTGAGGACCCAGCACAGGGGAAAAAAATCGAATGGTTGGGAAGCTATTTACAAGATAGTTACTCCCCACTTCCCAGTTGTTTCAAACACAAACATTCTTTTGTCACTAATTCCACCAGGCTCAAAATGGTTCACTGCTGTAGCTCTTTGCTTGGCTTTTTTCCCCCCCCGCATCCCTGTGGACCCCAACAGCCCACATCTATTTGCCTTTACTTGGAACAATCAACAATATACTTGGACACTCATGTGGCAAGGGTCCACACAGACCCCTTCTTATCTCTCCCAAGTGCTCCACCAGGGTCTGAGCACCCTCCACTTCCCCAGGAAGTCGACTCTCTTATAATATATGGATGGACTCTTGCTTTGCTCAGTGCTCCCCAAGAGGCGTCCATAAATGATCCTATTCATTTGCTGCAACAGTTAGTTCAAAAGAAACATGGAGTTTCTGATGCAAAATACCAACCATCTCTAGACACTGTTTATTACCTAGGTCATAATCGAAGTGCTGAAGGAATCCAATTGTCTCCCAAACAGATTAAGTTAACCCAAGAATTTCCTTGACCCACAACTAGGCAACAGCTTGGTGGATTTCTAGTCCTGGCTGGCTACTTGCAGATCCTCATTTTCCTCTCTATAAACTTACTAAGGGCTTCCTTTGTGGCCCCAGGCGTAAAGAACCCGCCTGCCAATGTAGGAGATGCAAGAGACGTGGGGTTTGAATCATGGGTCCGCATGATTTCCCTGGAGGAGGAAATGGCAACGCACTCCAGTATTCTTGTCTGGAGAATTCTGTGGATGGAGAAGCCTGTGGGCTACAGTCAATGGCGTCGCGAAGAATCAGGCACAACTGAGCAACTAACACTTTCAAACTTTCATTGCCTTTTATAGCAGCACACAAGTGGATTCAGAGGGTAGTGCCTACCCCAACTATAAGGCTGTAACTAAAACTGGGTGCTCCACAGGGTTAACAGAAATTGGTGACTAACAAATTCTTGAGCTGGTCTTACAGAACAGCAACTAAGGAAACACCTTGTTTAAAAAAATAAACAAATCTCCACTTGTAACTTGCCTTCACTGACCAAGCTTGCCTTTTTTTTTTTTTAAATGCCTTAACCACCCCTATAGATAACACTACTGACTGATGGGTCACTATAGTAATGGGGGCTTAAGCTGTTTTTCAGGAACTTGGAGCCAGCTCTTGTCCTGTCCGAGTCAGCTGAGACTGATTGGGACCACCGACCCTAAAGCCGGTCCTGCACAAGGGTCCAACAGATGCCCTTTTGACATCAGAGGGGCAAAAACTCCAGTCTCAGAGTGTGCTGTGTGAGCAGTCGTGTGCGACTCTTTGTGACTGTACCCCTTCAGGCTCCTCTCTCCATGGGATTCTCCAGGCAAGAATACTGGAGTGCATTGCCATTTCCTCCTCCAGGGGATTTTCCCAACCCAGGGGTCAAACCCTTCTCTCCTGTGTCTCCTGCATTGCAGGCAAATTCTTTACTGCTGGGCCATCGAGGAAGCCCTTCAGATTGCACTAAAGCACTTCCATTTTTTAACATGCATCTCATGAAGAATTATGTATTAATAATTAGCATCTCATGTATTAATAATTCAGAGACATCTGTGCAGAATGCCAGTTACTTCACCTTTTCCCCTAGCTCCAATCTCCTTTCCCCACGCTTATGACCACCCTAACTCTTTCACCCACAGATAGTCCAAGTTCCTCACCTATGAGGAGCAGGATTTGTGGATTTGAGATCTCATTTGGCTGCTTTGTGAATAAACATTTTCTGTTGCAAACCTTAGTGTCTCGGCCTTTGGCTTGCTTCACTGTGGGCAAATGAACCTGGTTCAGTAACAAATTTGGTGAGCCATCCTGGAGATAAAGGTCCAGATGGACTTCTTGCTGGTCATTCATTGGCCCCTTGCTGACACTGAGAATCTGTGGACAAGTCTGAGCAGCTGCCTGGTCCCCTTGTTTTAGGGACTGTCCCCTGGATATCCCTCACCACAGTGTCACTGAACTTCAGAGCTCAGTATTTTTTTTTTTTTTTTTGCATTAGAGACATCTTTTGGTAGCAAGCAACCTTGTTAAAATATACCTGTGCCAGGGACTTCCCTGGTGGTACAGGGGTAAAGAATCCACTTGCCAATGCAGGGTGCGCTGGTTCGATCCTTGGTCCAGGAAGATTCCACATGTCTTAGGACAACTAAGCTGGTGTGCCACAACTACTGAAGCCTGTGCACCCTAGAACCTGTGCTGCACAAGAAGAGACGCCATCGCTATGAGAAGCTTGCACACTGCAACTAGCGTAGCCCCTGCTTGCTGCAATGAGGCTTCCCTGGTGGTGCTAGTGGTAAAGAATCAGCCTGTCCATGCAGGAGCCTCAGGAGACCTGGGTTTGATCCCTGGGTTGGGAAGATCCCCTGGAAGAGGGTGTGGGAACCCACTCCAGTATTCTTGCTTGGAGAATCCCATGGACAGAGGAGCCTGGCAGGCTATAGTTCATGGGATCACAAAGAGTAGGACATGGCTGAAGTGACTTAGTATGTTGTATCTAAAGAATGTCTGTGTGCAGCAACAAAGACCCAGTTCAGCCAAAAATAAACTAAAAAAAAGAAAAACTAAAAGCTTGTGATTAGGTTTAAACAAACTCCGCCTTCCAAAGCAGGGGACTTGGGTTCCATCTTTGGTCAGGGAACTAAGGTCCCCCATGCCATGAGGCCACTAAGCCTGTGTACCACAACTACAGAAAGCCCAAGAGCTGCGCCCCCACCCCCACCCCCCGCCGCAAAAAAAAAAAAGACCCGTTCATATTTTAGCTAAATGTGAAACCCTTTCGTCTCTTTACTCTGGCATTGGCCTAGCAAGATAATGCCCTCATCATATCTCCCAGGCCCTTGCTAAGTGAAGCAACCTTTCAGACTGCTGAATATTTCATCAAAAACTCACCTGTCCATGAGGTGAGAGATCCCCGCTGATCCTTCCTGTGGCCCACTCTTCTTCTGTTCGCAATGTCACTGCAAACTATGACTGACTCCCCTTAGAAGTCTCAGCTGCTGTGGCCAGAATATCCGGTGCCTTGTCTTTCCCTTCTCTTGTTATGCCCGTGCTTACCCGATTACACAGGAATACCTATGTAACCTGGAGGAGGGCACGGCAATCCACTCCAATATTCTTGCCTGGAGAATCCCAAGGACAGAGGAGCCTGGTGGGCTACAGTCCATAGGGCCACAGAGTCAGACACGACTAGAGTGACTTCACATACACACACACACCCCTATGTAAATCTTTGTACACTTGCACCCGCCACCTACTCATGATTATCTAGATCAGATCTACTCCCACTCACTAAACATTCTCACCAGCAGCTCCCATCTTCGCAAGGGATTTAAAACGACTCTGTTTCAGGCTAGGAGATTTTCTTCCTGTATGCACTAAAAACCTAACTGACCTCTGGCTTGAATGGGTAAACACAGCCATGCCTTTGAATGGATCTATTTATAGTACTCCCATAAGGGGAATGGTCTGTCCTGCAACAAGTTTCGTCTTTGTCTGTAATGGTTATCATTCTCGTAGGGTGTATGAATGCCTAGGTGACTGGTGTACAGCTGGGTAATGCCTCTTAGATTATCTAACTGCGCCTCTAACTTTGTGGACAAAGGAATGAAGACATTTCATTGATTGAATCCCTTTGACCTACATTGTCTAGTTAGAAAGGAACTACCAGGAGGCGTTCATGATTCAAGGTTGATGTCCTTTGGCAGGGCCCTACGTTTCCAGTTAGGATTAACTGCAAATGGGAATATGACCTCAAACATCTCCTTAACTCTTGAAGATACTGTAATGTCCATTGCTAAGACCACAGCTGCCCAACAAAGGGCCTTAGACCCTGGTCCAAGTTGTTCCTGGTAACAGGACAGCCCTTGATTATCTTTTAGCTGAGTGAGCTGGTGTCTGTGGCCAACACCACCTGTTGTACCTGGGTTAACACTTTTGGAGAAGCTGAAACTCAGGTACATACGAGCATTGAGGAGGCCACCTGGCTTAAGAAGATGACTCTCTGGGCTTCTCAGGTGGCTCGGTGGTAAAGAATCTGCCGCTAATGCACGAGACACAGGTTCGATCCCTGGTCCGGGAAGATCCCACATGCTTCGGAGCAACTGAGTCTGTGGGCCAAAACTATTGACCCTACACTTTAGAGGTGGGGAACCCCAACTATTGAAGCCCACATACCCTAGAGCCCATGCTTAGAAACAAGAGAAGCCACTGCAATGAAAAGCCCATGCATTGCAACTAAAGTGTAGCCCCTACTTGCCACAGTAGAGAAAAGCTCAAGTAGCAACAAAGATCCAGTACAGCCAATAAATAAATAAATAAAATTATATAATATATTATAATATATAATATAATCATCTTTATATACACATATAAAGATCATTCTTTTAGTGGAGTTTTTCTTTGACTTATTTGATTTGATTGGTTTGGGTCTTGAGGATCGTATCTCCAAAGTGCACTCAGAACACTAAGAAATATCCTGCTTATAAAAACCACAGTCATCTCCCTGGTACACTGTACCCTCTCATACTCTTTCAAAAGCTTTAATTGTATGTTCATAGCCGATAATCACCAAACAAGTGTTCTCCCTGGGATATAAGAAAAGAAACAAAGAAAATGTCCAGCTTAAAAACTGTGAATCTGAAGTTGTGGCTGCGAGTATCACAGATTAAGGAAGACCATCAGGACTTGGGGATACGGCACAGAGGATCAATAGGAGCTAGGAAAACTGCAGAGCAGTAGCTTTGAGTGGCGTTAATGCCTTAAAGGATAATCATATCTCTCAGGCTGAGAATCTAATTGAAATTAGGGGATGGTTAAAAAGAAGACATGCATGGTCAATTGATCAGTCGAGTCCTACTCTTTTTGATGGAACTTTTTAGGGAGGAATACTGGAGTGGGTTGCCAATCCCACTTCTCTTCCAGGGAATCTTCCCAACCCAGGGATCGAACACGAGTCTTCTGCACTGAAGGCAGATTCTTTGCCATTGAGCCATTAGGGAAGCCCCCTTAAAAAGAAGATAGCAGGCTCAAAATGGAGTCACTTGTGCTCAACCCCATGGAAGGAAAACAAGACAATATCTAACCCAATTGTAGTCTCAATCTCCAGGTATGTGACCTTTGACCAGTCAACCTGGAATTGCCTGGTCAGTACCACTGAGCTCATAGCCCAGTAGATCCTTCCATTCCCATTAGGAGGGTTACTATGTCTGAAAAAAATCGTGTTTTTTTTTTCTAATAACTTTTTTTCCCCACCTCTTTCCACCTATAAAAGACTTTCCTCTTGGGATTCCCTAGTGGTCCAGTGGCTAAGACTCTGTGCTCCCAATGTAGGGGGCCCGGGTTCGATCCCTGGTCAGACAGTTAGAGCCCACATACCACAACTAAGAGTTTGTGCGCCACAGTGAAAAATGCTGCGTGTTGTAACTAAGACCTCGCTAAGCCGAACAAACGAATAAATATTTAACAAACAAACTTTTTACAGCTCCATGGAGCACCTTTCTGCTGGTGGATGGAATGTAGTTTGAGTCATGAACTGTTGAGTAAACCAAATTAATTTTTAATTTGCTTACTTGAATTTCATTTAACATCGCAAATAGAAACTCTGTGCCCATTAAACAATCATTCCCTAACCCAGGTCTATGGTGATGGAATTCCAGCTGAGCTCTTTCAAATCCTAAAAGATGATGCTGTGAAGGTGCTGCACTCAACATGCCAGCAAATTTGGAAAACTCAGCAGTGGCCACAGGACTGGAAAAGGTCAGTTTTCATTCCAGTCTCAAAGAAAGGCAATGCCAAAGAATGCTCAAACTACCGCACAATTGCACTCATCTCACACGCTAGTAAAGTAATGCTCAAAATTCTCCAAGCCAGGCTTCAGCAGTACATGAACCGTGAACTTCCAGATGTTCAAGCTGGCTTTAGAAAAGGCAGAGGAACCAGAGATCAAATTGCCAACATCCGCTGGATCATGGAAAAAGCAAGAGACTTACAGAAAAACATCTACTTCTGCTTTATTGACTATGCCAAAGCCTTTGACTCTTGTGGATCAGAACAAACTATGGAAAATTCTGAAAGAGATGGGAATACCAGACCACCTGACCGGCCTCTTGAGAAACCTATATGCAGGTCAGGAAGCAACAGTTAGAACTGGACATGGAACAATAGACTGGTTCTAAATAGGGAAAGGAGTACGTCAAGGCTGTATATTGTCACCCTGCTTATTTAACTTACATGCAGAGTACATCATGAGAAACGCTGGACTGGATGAAGCACAAGTTGGAATCAAGATTGCTGGGAGAAATATCAATAACCTCAGATATGCAGATGACACCACCCTTATGGCAGAAAGCAAAGAAGAACTAAAGAGCCTCTTGATGAAAGTGAAAGAGGACGGTGAAAAAGTTGGCTAAAAACTCAACATTCAGAAAACTAAGATCATGGCATCTGGTCCCATCATTTTATGGCAAATAGATGGGGAAACAATGGAAACAGTGATAGACTTTATTTTTTTGGCTCCAAAATCACTGCAAATAGTGACTGCAGCCATCAAATTAAAAGATGCTTGCTTCTTGGAAGAAAAGTTATGACCAACCTAGACAGCATATTAAAAAGTAGAAACATTACTTTGCCAACAAAAGTCTGTCTAGTCAAAGCTATAGTTTTTCCAGTAGTCATGTATGGATGTGAGAGTTGGATTATAAAGAAAGCTCAGCACTGAAGAATTGATGCTTTTGAACTGTGGTGTTGGAGAAGACTCTTGAGAGTCCCTTGGATAGCAAGGAGATCCAACCAGTCCATCCTAAAGGAAATCAGTCCTGAATATTCATTGGAAGGACTGATGCTGAAGCTAAAACTCCAAAACTTTGCCCACTCATTTGAAAAGACCCTGGTGCTGGGAAAGACTCAAGGCGGGAGGATGAGATGGTTGGATGGCATCACCGACTCAGTGGACATGAGTTTGAGTAAACTCTGGGAGTTGGTGATGGACAGGGAGGCCTGGAGCACTGCAGTCCATGGGGTTGCAAAGAGTCGGACATGACTGAGCAACTGAACTGAACTGAATGTCTATGTGATCTTTATTCTACTTTCTGTCTTGATTAATTTGCATATTCCAGATGCATTATATAAGAAAAATTATAGCTATTTGTCCTTTGGTGTCTGTTTTATTTCACTGAGTATGTTTTCATGCTTGGGCATGCTGCAGGATGTATCAAAATTCTGATCCTTTTCCAGGCTGGATACTGTTTCATTGCATGTACATACCACATTCTGTTTATTCATTCATCTGTTGAGGGACATCTGGGTTGCTTCCACCTCCTTGGCTATTGTGACTAATGCTACCATGAACGTTCGTGTGCAAGGATCTGTTTGAGTCCCTGCTTCTGAGTCTTTTGGGTATATTCCTAGAAGTGGAGTTGCCAGATCATATAGTAATTATATATATTTAACCATTTATTTATTTATTTTTGGCCGCACCACATGGCATGTGGAATCTTAGTTCCCTGCCTGGGAATCGAACCCTTACCTCCTGCATTGGGAGTGTGGAGAGACCGCATTGCCCAGAACCTTCTGCCCACTCTGGAGGCTGCAACTGAGAGATCCCAGGACCTGACAATGGCAGCAAAACCTTAGGCTTCTTTTCTGTTTCCCGGACCTCTGCACGTGGTCTGATCGAGCCCAGCAGCACAAGTCTCTACAGTACTTCTCCCTTCTAAATTTACATTAGCTGGAGAAAACATTCGTGTGAACTAACTCCTGGAGTCCAGTGACTCTTGTGATTATTGTGTCTTTCTGGGTTTTGGGCTTCCCAGGTGGTGCAGTGATAAAGAATCCGCCTGCCAATGCAGGGGACATGGGTTCCATCCCTAGGTGGGGAAGATCCCCTGGAGGAGGGCATGACAACCTACTCCAGTATTAGAATCCCATGGACAGAGGAGCCTGGCGGGCTACAGTCCATGGGGTTGCAAAGAGTCAGATACAACTGAGTGACTAAACAACATCTTTGAAAATTCTACCCATCAATGGTGAGATAAGGGATCCTTTGATTTGGAAAAACATTTGTGTTTTTAAAAGATTTTAAAGACTTCTCATCCTAAATAAATGTCCTGTTGGAACCAAGACCAAACTGATAGAAGGAAGCAAAAGAGCATCCTGGCTAGCCTTAGGGGTCCCTTCAACAAGACTGAAAAAAACAGAAGTCAGACTTAGAACACAAACCTACAGGCCCCATAAATTCCACTCTCCCACATGCCTCTTCATACCCAGCTCCCTGTCGCTGACCCTCCAGAAGGTCTTCTGCATCTCTGGGTCCCTGCTTCAAATCCATCTCCCCAAAATCTAGCCTCATCTCTCCAGCAAATACCTTTAATTTCTAAAATTACCCCAGCTTCCCCAGAAAATCCCTCAAACACACAGCTGCCGGATTAACTTCCCCTTCCCTGAAAGAATCCAGAGAGCACTTGGGCCTGATCTCTGGACTGAGGGATATAGGCCATTTATGTAAATACTGATATTGAGGAGGAACACTTGGTAGAGGCTTCAGTACTGGTCTTGCCATCTCTGGTAATCAGGGGTACTTGCCAGGGCTCTGTAATCAAAATCCATCAGCTTCAGGCTTTCCCAGGCAAAGGGCTGGTCAGACGTTTCCTGGACTCAGACTTCCCTGCTGGTCCAGTGGTTAAGAATCCCCCTGCAAATACAGGAGACATTGGTTCGAACCCTGGTCTGGGAAGATGCCACGTGCCAAAGAGCAACTAAGACTGTGCGCCACAACTCCTGAGCCCGGGTGCCTAGAACCGGTGCTCCAAAGCTAGAAAAGCCACTGCAACGGGAAGCCCACGCCCCACAATGAAGAGTAGCTCCCGCTCCCTGTAACTAGAGAAAAGCCTTCAGGCAGCAAAGCAGCCTCAGTGCAGCCATAAACAAGTAAACAGATAAAATGTAAGATGCTTGGGGTAAACCAGAGCTAATAAATGAATAAACGTATCCGGGACGGGGCTGTCCCTGGTGGTCCAGTGGCCAAGACTCCATGCTCCCGATGCAGGGGCGAGGGTTCGATCCCTGTTCAGGGAACTAGATCTCACATGCTGAAACTAAGACCTGTCTCAGCCAAAAAAAAAGAAAGAAGTATCCTGGATTCCACTGGAAAGCATCCATGTTCCCTGGATACCAGCAGATCTTTTAAACTTCCACTTCCAGAAGATCCTGCCAAATGCCAGAGAGGAGCCAGAAACGTTAGCGGCCATATATAGCCCTGCGCATAGGGGGCAGCTTGTAAGATGCGTTCTTTCCATTGATGATGATACTGTGGCGGTGGTTTAGTCGCTCAGTCATGTCTGACTCTTGCAATCTGGTGGACGACAGCCCGCCAGGCTCCTCTGTCCGTGGCATTTTTCAGGCAAGAATACTGGAGTGGTTTGCCATTTCCTTCTCCAGGGGATCTTTCCAACCCAGGAAATGAGCCTGTGTCTCCTGCACTGCAGGCGGATTCTTTACCGACTGGGCTCCCAGGGAAGGCCCTCTGATGATACTAAACCATATGCCAAGAGCTCCCGCAGGAAACTCCCCACACTGGGGAAACTGGTGGCCAGAACCCTCCCCAGATGCTTCAGCAAATGGCCAGGAAATGACCCGAGGGGAGCCTGATGTTCCAGGTCTGATAGGAATGATGCTAAAGGGCTTTCCTCCAAAGGTAAACTGGTCCCAGGTTGAACTGTGTGCTCAGAAAGAAGAGTGTTCCCAAATCTCCGTGGAAGGTGTTACACAGACTTTTCAAAGACACACTGCATCAAACTCAGATGCCCCAGAACACGTCTGCTTTGGCTGGAAATCTCCCTAACGTGTGTGTGTTAGTACACATGTGTGCGTACTCAGTTTTGTTCACCTCTTTGTGACCCTCTGGACTGTAGCCCGCCAGGCTCCTCTGTCCACAGAATTCTCCAGGCGAGAATACTGGAGTGGGCTGCCATGCCCTCCTCCAGGGGACCTTCCCTACGTAGGGACAGGCAGATTCTTTACTGTCTGAGCAAATCCAAAATAGCGTAACTGGCCAGGATGGACAGGCTCTCGATGTTATTACAGAAATTGCTTCTCGGTTCTTTTACAATAGCCTTCAGGAAAGCAGGAGGAAAAAGCAGTTAAAATCAACGGTCCCTGCCTTTGTCCCAAGACAATTGTACATTCTGTAAAAGGCTGGGACATTGGGAAAACAGTGGTCCTGTACGTCAAATAAAGGAAAGCTTAAAAAGCAATCATCCTAGAATCCTGAGCCCACAGAGGGTCAAGTTCTCCTCCTTTGGGGGCAATTCCCCTTCAAGGACAAGGTCAGTCCTATCCTGAGTCACACCCTGGCACCCACCATTGAACTTAAGATAGAGGATCAGGAATTGGATTTCTTAAATTCCATATTTTTTTTAATAGGAAGAAGTAGATTTATTCAGAGAGAAACACACTCCCCAGACAGAGTGGGGGGGCCATCGCAGAAGGCAAGAGCCAGAACCTTAAATTCCACTTCTTAATTAAAATTTTTTTAAATGTTGGTGTTTGGGATTCTTTTGTGTTGCTGAGCTCGGGCTCTAGAAGGCACAGACTCAGTAGCTGCAGCACCAGCTCCCTAGTTATGGCGCATGGTCTTAGTTGCCTCGAGGTATGTGGATCAAATCCAGGTCCCTTGCACTGAAAGGTGGATTCTTAACTACTGGACCACTGGGGAAGTCTCCCTGGATTTATTTATTTTTAAATTTACATATTTGTTTATTATTGTTATTTGGTTGCACTGCATCTTTACCGCGGCACTCGGGCCTTTCCCTGGTTGCAGAGAGTGGGGGCTGCTTTCTTGCTGCAGAGCACGGATGCCAGGCCCACGGGCTTCAGCAGTTGCGACACGTGGGCTCAGCAGTTGTGGCGCATGTGCTTAGCCGTTCTGCTGCATGGAGAATCTTCCCGGACCAGGGATTGAACCCGTGTCTCTTGCACTGGGCAGGCGGATTCTTATCCACTGGACTACCGGGGAAGTCTTCCATGGATTTCTTAATCGACACGGGTATGACTGCCTACCCTTGGCTCCGAGGATTTATGTCCACCCACCACGTCTGACTCCATTCCAGCTGTTGAGTGTCGCTGGGCGACTTCTATTCCCGGATTCCCTTCTGAATCAAACCTGGTGATATGTACAAAGGGGGCAGAGCCATAAACACTTGTCACTCCTCCATCGCAGAGTCCCTAACCCTGGCATTGACTCCTGCTGATGCAGCCTGGTTACAGTGACGGACCTTTGCTCAGCTTTCTTTCCCCTGTTGATTCCTGACTCACCATTTCTCTCTGCAGTTATGTTTAGAGGGAAACAATTAACATGGACTCACATATCTCAGGGATGGTGCGAGATTATTTTCCCAAGTCTTCAAAGCTGACTTCACTTTGCAGCCTTTACCCCAAACTCCACCATTGCTCAATACATGCGTGCTTTCTTACTCTGTAACCAGATAAGCAGAGTGATGAAACAGACCCTCTCATTCTTTCAGGCCCCGTCCTCCAGGGGGTCTTCCTGACCCGGGGATCAAGCCCACATCTCTTTTATCTCCTGCAATGGCAGTCGGATTCTTTACCACTGCACCACCTGGGAAGTCCAGGGCACAAACGAACGAGACAAGACCAGAACGCTTCCATATCTAAGCTTCGGTGGCTGCTAACCACTGCCACCTACTCAAGACAGGAGTTATTGCAGGGAACTCAAAAACTCACTCCTAAACGCCTTAAATCACTTCTGTCCATCCCTCTACTCAGAGCAAAAAAAAGCAGATGTGCAAACCCCAGGGGAAAAGCCGCATTAGGCAGATGCCTTTACTTTTGCTGCCTTTCCTCAAGCTTTATTTGCCCTCCTCTCAGATGCTATTTGGAGCCCATGTCCTGGCTCTTGGAGGCATGAACCTCCTCTGAAACTGTTTTATTTAAATTGTAGCACAGTTGATTTACAATGCTGGGTTAATTTCAAGTGTACAGCATCATGATTCAGTTATACATACATGTATATATCTATTCCTTTTCAGACTCGTTTCCCTTATAGGTTATTACAGAATCCTTGTGCTATACAATAGGTCTTTGTCGGCTCCTTTGTATACAGCGGTGTGCTAATATTAATTCCAAATTTCTAATTTATCCCTCCCCACTTTGGTAATCATAAGTTTGTTTTCTATGTCTCTGGGTCTCTGTTTTGTGTATAAGTTCATTTGCATTCTTTTAAAATGTTATTTATTTTTTAAAATTTATTTTTAATTGGAGAATATTGCTTCATACTGTTCAGCTGGTTTCTGTCACATGACAATGTAAATCAGCTATTAGTATACATATATCCCCTCCCTACCCACTCCAGTAATCTTGGGCTTCCCTTGTGGCTGGTAAATAATCCGCTTGCAATGAGGGAGACCTGGGTTCGATCCCTGGGTTTGAGAAGATACCCTGGAGAAGGGAACAGCTACCCAACTCCAGTATTCTGGCCTGGAGAATTCCACGGACTGTATAGTCCACGGGGTCGCAAAGAGTCGGACACGGCTGAGCGACTTTCACCTCCCCTCCCCCCAACCCTCCATTTTATTTTCTTAGATTTCACACATAAGTGTTATCATTTGATATCTGTCTTTCTCTGACTTATTCCACTTAGTATGAGCGTCTCTAGGTCCAGCCATGTTGCTGCAGATGACATTATTCCATTCTTTTCTTATGACTGAGGAGTGCATATATATACACCACATCTTTATCCATTCACCTGTTAGTGGATATTTTGGGGAGCTTCTGTGTCTTGACTGTTGTAAATAATGCTGCAAGGAACGTCAGTCTCCTGAAACTTTAAAATGAGCACTGTCCACACCCCCAGCTCTCAGCTGACCTCATTTTGACAAATCTTTTCACCTCCACTGCCACAAACACGATGTTTTATGACAACTTTTGGCCTCTCAGATACACCCTGTAGCGTATTTCTCAGGTCAGTTAGACCCTGTGGCATCAGACACAAGTCCCCCTCTGAGCCACCACCCTCACCTGGGGCTCCCCAGTCCTCTCTGCTCCCCCTGCTGTGCCAAAGACCCGGCCTCTCTCTGCAGGCACCCACCCTGCCCTCCGCTCCTGGTGACAGAGAGCCCAACCCCATTGCCCTGGGCTATGCTGAGTCGCTCAGTCTGTCCAACTCTTTGCAACCTCATGGACTGTAGCCTGTCAGGCTCCTCTGGCCGTGGGGATTCTCCAGGCAAGAATACTGGAGTGGGTTGCCATGCCCTCCTCCAGGGGATCTGCCCAACCCAGGGATCCAACCCGGGTCTCTTATGTCTCCTGCATTGGCAGTCAAGTTCTTTACCACCAGCGCCACCTGGGAAGCCCAGGGGCTAACAGACCTCCCTGCTAAAATTGCTGCTGTTCACCGTGGAGACAGACACACAGCTAAACACACAGCTCCCCGCCCCCGCCCCGATCCCTTCTCCACCCAGTAGTCTAAATCTGCCTTTATCCCTAACGGATATTATCAGCTAGTCAGGCAAATACACCACAAACTGAAGAGGACAAATTGGATACCAAACAGTGTGCCCCAAGGATGTAACGTACGGTATGGGGACTGTAGCTCGTAACACTGCATCGCGTATTTGAAAATGGCTAAGAGTGGATCTTACAAGCCCTCATCACAAGAAAAAAAAAAAAAAATTGTAACTGAGGATGGGGACGGATGTTAACTAGACTTACTGTGATCGTTTCACATATACACAAATGTTGAGTCATTATGATCTGCACTTGAAACTAAAATGTTATATGTCAATTACACCTCAAATTAAAAAAAAAAAGGGACCAAGCAAACGATTCACTGGTGGACTATACATCAGGCCAAATGTTCTTCCGGTGGCCCCCACTTTCTTTTTTCTGTTGTTGAGCTATAACTGACTGGCCCCCCTCATGTGACCTTCTGGCTGACCTTATCCCCCATCAGATGGGACCTGCGTGCAGATGGGCAGTGGTGAAGCCTCTAAAGGACAATGGGTTCTGTCCCAGCATCTATAAAACCTCTAACCAAAGTATTTCCTGATGTGCTGTTTGAGAATCTCAGCGGCTCCCCAGAGAACAGCTTATCTCAGGAAATCCTCCAAGGTCCACGCTGACCCTTGCACTGTCTCACGTGGGTTCCATACCTTGTCCTCTGGCTTCAGGCTGTTCCTGCTGTTCACATGTTTACTGGAGGGGTTGGAGGTTATCCAGCGAGACGTGCCGATGCTCTGACAGAGGAAAAGAAATGAATAGTGGAGATTATCCCTCAGCTTGGCATTCCTCTGTGGAATCGGGCCAAGGAAGAGCAGAAATGTTAATACATACATACATAGCTTGTTTCAGCATAAGTTTTAGTCCCTCAGTTGTGTCCAATTCTTTGTGACCCCATGGACAGAGGAGTCTGGCGGGCTATATAGCCTGCCACTGTCCATGGAATTCTCCAAGCAAGAATACTAGAGGGGACTAAACCAGAGTCTCCTGCACTGCAGGCAGATTCTTTACCATCTGAGCCACCATAAATATCAGATACACAAAATTTACAGCAGAGGGACTTCCCTGGTGGTCCAGTGGCTAAGACTCCAAGCTTTCAATGCAGGGGGTGCAGGTTCTAGATCTGCGAACTAGATTCCACATGCTGCAACTAAAGATCTCTCAGGCCTCAATGAAGACTGACAATCCCACTTGCAATATATATATATTTCCAAAGGAAATCAGTCCTGAATATTCACTGGAAGGATTGATGCAGAAGCTGAAGCTCCAATACTTTGGCCACCTGATGGGAAGAACCAGCTCACTGGAAAAGACCCTGATGCTGGGCAAGATTGAAGGTAAGGTTGGATGGCATCACTGACTCAGTGGACTTGACTTTGAGCAAACTCTGGGAGATAGTGAAGGACAGGGAAGCCTGGTGTGCTGCCGTTTATGGGGTTGCGAAGAGTCGGACATGACTGATTGACTGAACAACAACAAAAACAATTTTTTAAAACGCTGATCATTATCTGAGGCTTCAGTGAATTATCTTTCCGTTGCTGGAGGGGCCTGCCTCAGTGTTGATGGGCACCGACTGATCAGGATGGTCGGTGCTGAAGGTTGGGGAGGCCGTGGTGATTTTCTTAAAATAAGACAACAGTGAAGTCTGAGGCATCAATTGACTCTTCCTTTCACAGATGATTTCTCTGTAGCCTGTGGTGCTGTCTGAGAGCATTTACCCACAGAACTTTAAAAATTGGAGGCAATCCTCTCAAAGCCCACCGCTGCTTCATCAACTACGTTTACGACATATTCTAAATTCTTGGTCGTCATTTCAACAGTCTTCACAGCATCTTCACCAGGAATAGAGGCCAGCTCAAAAAAACCACGTTCTTTGCTCATCCGTAAGAAAGAGCTCCTCATTCATCAGAGTTTTTCCATGAGGTTGCAATAATTCAGTCCCATCTTCAGGCTCCACGTCTAATCCTAGTTTTCTTGCTATTTCCCCCCATCTGTACTTACTTCCTCCACTAAAGTCTTTTTTAAAGATATTTTGAAGTGGACCATTTTTTAGTCTTTACTGAGTTTGTTACAATAGTCCCTCTACTTTATGTTTTGGTTTTTTGGGCCGAGAGGCACCCTGGATCTTAGCTCACCGGCGATCAAACTGTACCTGCTGCATTGGAAGGCGAATTCTAAACCACTGGGCTTCCAGGGAAGCCCCTTCTAGCTTTTAAGTGAGAGATGTGCGACTCTTCTTTCATTTGAACACTCAGAGACCTCAACAGGATTTTAACTGGCCTAATTCCAATATTGCTGTGTCTTGCGGAACAGGGAGGCTGGAGGAGAGGGAGAGAGACGGAGGACGAGCTGGTTGGTGGAGCATTCGGAACACACCCAACGTTTATCAATTAAGCTCACTGTCTTACATTTGGGTGCTGTTTGTGGCACCCCCAAAACAACGACAAGAGTCATGGAAAACTGGTCAACCGCTTGTAAAAGAATGAAACTAGAACACTTTCTAACACCATACACAAAAATAAACTCAAAATGGATTAAAGATCTAAACGTAAGACCAGAAACTATAAAACTCCTAGAGGAGAACATAGGCAAAACACTCTCCGACATAAATCACAGCAGGATCCTCTATGACCCACCTCCCAGAATACTGGAAATAAAAGCAAAAATAAACAAATGGGACCTAATTAAAATTAAAAGCTTCTGCACAACAAAGGAAACTATAAGCAAGGTGAAAAGACAGCCTTCAGGATGGGAGAAAATGATAGCAAATGAAGCAACTGACAAACAACTAATCTCAGAAATATACAAGCAACTCCTGCAGCTCAATTCAAGAAAAATAAACGACCCAATCAAAAAATGGGCCAAAGAACTAAATAGACATTTCTCTGTACGTAAGAAGACATACAGATGGCTAACAAACACATGAAAAGATGCTCAACATCACTCATTATCAGAGAAATGCAAATCAAAACCACAATGAGGTACCATTTCATGCCAGTCAGAATGGCTGCGATCCAAAAGTCTACAAACAATAAATGCTGGAGAGGATGTGGAGAAAAGGGAACCCTTTTACACTGTTGGTGGGAATGCAAACTAGTACAGCCACTATGGAGAACAGTGTGGAGATTCCTTAAAAAACTGGAATAGAAATGCCATATGACCCAGCAATCCCACTGCTGGGCATACACACCCTGGAAACCAGAATTGAAAGAGACACGTGTACCCAATGTTCATCGCAGCATTGTTTATAATATCCAGGACATGGAAGCAACCTAGATGTCCTTCAGCAGACGAATGGATAAGAAAGCTGTGGTACATATACACAATGGAGTATTACTCAGCCATTCAAAAGAATACATTTGAATCAGTTCTAATGAAGTGGATGAAACTGGAGCCTATTATACAGAGTGAAGTAAGCCAGAAAGAAAAATACCAATACAGTATACTAATAGATATATATGGAATTTATAAAGATGGTAATGATAACCTTGTCTGTGAGACAGCAAAAGAGACACAGAGGTACGGAACAGTCTTTTGGACTCTGGGAGAGGGAGAGGGTGGGATGATTTGGGAGAATGGCATTGAAACATGCATAATATCATATAAGAAATGAATTGCCAGTCCAGGTTTGATGCAGGATACAGGATGCTTGGGGTTGGTGCACTGGGATGACCCAGAGGGATGGTATGGGGAGGGAGGAGGGAGGGGGGTTCAGGATGGGGAACACGTGTACACCCGTGGTGGATTCATGTTGATGTATGGCAAAACCAATACAATACTGTAAAGTAAAAAATAGAATAAAAAAAAGAATCACGTCAAAGATCACTGAGGGGGACTTCCCTGATGGTCCAGTGGCTAAAACCCTGCACTCCCAATGCATAGGGCCTGGGTTCAATCCCTGGTCAGGAACTAGATCTTGTGATGGAACTAAAGACCCTGCAAGCAGCAAGTTAAAAAAAAAGCAGAAAGACCCCACTGGCGGCAACTAAGACCCAAATAAGTGCAGCCAAATAAGTGAACAAATATTAAAAACATAAATAAAAAATAAATCATTTGCTCAATCTGATATTTAAAAAAGATCAGTGAACACAGATCGTGGAAAATATAGTAATTTTTAAAATGCATTTATTTTATTTATTATTTGGCTGTACTAGGTCTTAGAGCTTCTCTCTAGTTGCAGAGCTCTAGAGCCTGCAGGCTTCAGTAGTTGAGGCGCACGGGCTGTCTAGTTATGGCCCATGAAAATACAGTATTAATGAAAAAGTTTGAAATATTGCAAGAATTACTGAAATGTGACCCATTTCGAAGCAAGCAAATGCTGTTGGAAAAATGGAGCCAACAAACTTGCTCAACCTAGAGTTGCCACAAATCTTGCCACAAATTTGTAAAAGTGCAGCGTCTGAGGAGTGCAGTAGAGCAAAGGGCAATAACACAGGTCGGCCTGTGTCCTTGGAGAGTGTGGTCAGCAGGCCGCCCCTGGCCAATGAGCCTTGTCATCCCTTCCAACCAGGAGATCCAGGGTATGTCAAGGTTTTAGAAGAAAATGTGTACTGTCACCTGGCTGGAAAGGACCTCTCGAGCACTGCTGATCACCTGCACTACCATTAGAATAAAAGCGATCCTGCTGAATTCACGGGAAACACGCCAAACCAGGCCCAGGTCAGCACTCCTGGGATTCTCGGAAGCCCGTCCCTACAGATGATGACCGCCACCAGACGATTTCCAGAGCCAATAAACTCGTTCCTGAAGCAGACGGTGCCAAGAGGTAGACAGCACTTCCCAAGATCACAGATCTTAAAAAGACTTAAAAGACCTCCTGATGACAGTTGTTGCAGGCAAGATCTACTGATGGATGCTAATACTGGGCAAAAGTTTAAGAAGAAATACGATATATGCATAATTTCAAAGTATCTCCCCCAAGATATCTGTCAACTACAGCGCAACAAACAGTAACCTCACACTGAAGAAACCCAGCAGACACCACGTTAATCAAGTAATCAAGGTTAATATCACCTCTATCAATATCACTCACCCTCAATATAAGGTGTGCGTGCTAAGTCTCTTCAGTCATGTCCGACTCTTTGCCACCCTTATGGACTGTAGCCCACCAGGCTCCTCTGTCCATGGGACTCTTCAGGCAAGAATACTGGAGTGGGTAGCCATTTCCTACTCCAGTGGATATTCCCAACCCAGGGATCGAACCCCAGTCCCTGCAGCTCCTGCACTGCAGGCGGATTCTTTACTGCTGAGCCACCAGGGGAGCCCCAATATAAGGCACCAAGGTGCAAAATATCAAATTATCACTTCTGGAGTATTCCTGACAGAAGTGCATAGGGTCAATATAATCATGGGGGGAACCTCAGACAAACCCAAACTGAGGGATGTTCTAGAAAATAACCGATCGATATTGTTTAAAAGGGCCAAGGTCACGTGAGATAGGGAGCTGTTACTGCTCGGGGGACACTCAGAAGGAAATGCAGTGTTCGATCCTGGATTGGCTTCTGGAACAAAGAGGACATTGACAGACAGGAAAACTGCTGAAATTCAAACAAGGCCTGTCCCTGAGTTATTGGTATTAGTATCGTACTCACACTGCTACTACTGGGCTTCCCTGGGGGCTCAGACAGTAAAGAATCTGCCTGCAACGTGGGAGACCTGGGTTCGATCCCTGGGTTGGGAAGATCCCCTGGAGAAGGAAAAGGCTACCCACTCCAGTACTGTGGCCTGGAGAATTCCATGGACTGTATAGTCCATGGGTCACAAAGAGCCGGACACGCCTGAGCCACTTTCACTCACTTCCGCTACTGCTACCCCTGGAAACCGGCCTGCCTCCATGAGATGGCAGGAGCGCCCCCTGTAGTCAGGCTTTCAATCCAAAAGCCCTGAGCTAGAATGTGATATGATGTCAGGATCTTCATCGGTTTTGGCAACCACATTCCACCACTTCAATGAACCCTTCCCTAGGGTTCACCAATTAGAATCTGACTCTGGCCTTGAGATTCGCTTTGACCAATAGTGTGAGATGGAAGTGACTCGCAACTGCCCCGGGCGGCCTTATAACGACTATAGCATCTGTTTCCCATGCACCTGGAAGGTTCTCTCTTGCAACCCGGGTGCCACCTGGGAGAGCCCCAAGGACATCTAGAGGACTGAACACAGCGGACGACAGCCTTATCTGTAGGCTCAGCACCTGACCTATCTATAACAACCCTAGGAGATGGATAATGGTTTTATCCTAACTTAGCAGATATACAAATTTGCTACGGCTGCCATAGCAAAATTCCACCAACTGGGCTGCTTAGACGTGAGAAGTGTTTCTCACAATTCTGGAGAAATTCTCTTCCTGGCTTGCAAACCGCCTGCTTCTCAAGTTGTCGTCACACAGTCTCTCCTCTGCAGATGCCCAGGGTTTCTGTTTGTCCAAATTTCCTCTCCTTTTTCTTTTTGGCCACACCTCGCTGCATGCGGAACTTCCCTGACCAGGAATCGAACCCTCACCCCCTGCAGTGGAGTCTTAACCACTGGACCACTAGGTTCAAATTTCCTATTCTTAGTGGACATCAGTTGGATTGGATTAGGACCCAGCCAATGGCCTCATTTAACCTACACGCCTCTTTAAAAGCTCTATCTCCAAATACAGTCACATTCTGAGGTACTGGGGATTACAGTTTCAGTCCATGAATTTTGAGAATACACAAGTCAGTCCATAACAGCAATAAGGAAATGCACAGAGAAGTTAAGCAATTTTCCCAAAGTCACACAGCTGATAGGCAGCAGAGCTCAGACATGAACCCAGGCAGGCTGGCTCCAGGGGCCACGCTTTTATCCACTAACCTCCACCAACTTGTGAATCAGGAAGTAACCTGGGGGACTTCCCTGGAGGTCCAGTGATTAAGACTCCAGGCTTCCACTACAGGGGGGCATTGGTTCAATCCCTGGTCAGGTAACTAAAGACCCTGCATGCCATGTGGTGGGGCCAAAACACAAAAGCAAGTGAATTGGACTCAGCCAGCACTCATTCTTCCCTTGGGCTAGAATGGGTCAAGGACTTAGCCACAGTTAAAGCAAGCACAGATCTGGGGCCAGCTCAAATCCCATGAGGCCTTCCAGCAAGGATAAGGCACTCAACTCCCCCCACCAAGATCCCCCTCTACTGTCTGAAGGCTTGTGCCCTTAACTGAGCTCCTCGATTCAAGGGGGTATGGTAGGTCTTGATCCTTGGAGTCTGTGAGAGTCGCCTTCCATGTCAAAAAGAATCTTTGAAACTGTGCTTACATGATCTTGAGGTGGGGGTTTATCCTGATTATCCAGATGGGCTCGCAGTGCAATCACAAGCACCCTTATAAGAAGGAGGCAAAGCGAGATTTGACAGGGAGCGAGGGCGATGGAATGACCTCAGCAGAGAGTGAGTGTGTGTGCATGGTCTGAGGATGCGTGGGCTTTTAAAAATATACACGTATTTATTTGACTATGCCAGGTGTTAGTGACCATGAAGGAGGAATGGCAGGAAAGTGCTAGTCACTCAGTCCTATCTGACTCTTGGCCACCCTATGGCCTGTAGCCACCAGGCTCCTCCGTCCATGGGATTCTCCAGGCAAGAACGCTGGAGTGGGTTGCCATTTCCTTCTCCAGGGGATCTTCCTGACCCAGGGATCGAAGCCAGGTCTCCCGCATTAGAGGCAGATGCTTTAACCTCTGAGCCACGAGGGAAGCCCAAGGAATGCAGGCAGCCCCTTAAAGGTGGGAAAGGCAAGGAGATGGATTCTCCTCTAAAGCCTCCAGGAGGAATGCAGTCCTATTGACACCCCAGTTTCAGGACCTCTGATCCCTAACTGTAAGAGAATACGTTTATGTTGTCTTAAGCCACTAAGTTTGTGGTACTTTGATACAGTGACAATAGGAAACCATTACTGTCTATACCTCCATCCCTTCAGGGGCTCAAGCCAGGAAGTTCAGACTTGCCCTTGATTGACTCCTCCTCTCCATCTCCCAGAAAGCAGGTCTGTTGATCTCATTTCCTAGACAGTTCTTAACTCCATCCACTTGTCTCCAGACCCCCTGTCCTTGCAAGTTTGGAAGGTGGTCCAAGCCACCATTTTACTTCACCTGGATCCTTACACCAACCTCCTGCTAATAAAGCTTTCAGAAACAAAATCCTGATCGAAATTAAAAAGGTGTCTATTGGGGGTTTGTTAGAACTTCAGCCCAGGAGACACAGATTCAGAAGCACTTGCACTATTTTCCTATCTTGTAATAACTGACAATGGAAAATAATCTCAAAAATAATATATGTGTACATGTGTAACTGATCACCTTGCTGTACACCTGACACTATACTTCAATAAAATATATATATTTAGAAAAAACAAACAAAAAAGTGCATGCTTGCATGTAGTTGCTTCCGTTGTGTCTGACTCTTTGCAACCCTATGGACTGTAGCCCACCAGGCTCCTCGGTCCATGGGATTCTCCAGGCGAGAATCCTGCAGTGGGTTGCCATGCCCTCCTCCAGGGGATCTTCCCCACCCAGGGATCAAACCCAAATCTCTTGCGTCTCCTGCATTGGCAGTTGGATTCTTTACCGCCAGTGCCACACGGGAAGCTCCAGATTACCAAAGAGGGGAGGCTTGGAACGGCAAACATTGTAAAGTTACAGCCAGATACAAGAGTTGTTTCTCAAGAATCATAATTGGAGTTGGCAAGAAGTAACAGTATTTGTTAAGGAAGGACTGGTTGGCGTCTGAAATGGTTGCGCAGCTACAAGGGGAGACCTTGAGAGGATAAGTTTGCAGCTGGCAGGTATTGTTCTGACTACAGCTGGTGGTGTCCTTGGAGCTGGCACAGTTAAAAGCAAGTTCAAGTTCAAAGTGGTGCCAAGAGGTGTTTGAGACCAGATCTTCAATGGCTGATTGACTCCGTTTTTGTACACCTGAACTTGGATCACTCCATTATTTTTTTTAATTTATGAATTTTTCCACGCCACGTGGCATGCCGGATCTTAGTTCCCTGACCAGAGATCGATCCCATGCCCCTTGCAGCAGAAGCACAGAGTCTGAAGCGCTGGACCCCCAGGAAGTCTAGGATCACTCCATTATTATCTCCATCTGTCATCACTCCTGCCTGGGCTCACCACCCCCACTCTTGCTTCCCTCTGCTTTTCATTGCATAGCTGATACAGTCATTTCAATGTGCAAATCTGATGGTGCAACTTACCTGCTTAAATTCTTTCCATGATCCTCCACTGTTCTCAGGAGAAAGCAACACCATTCTCAAGGGGGTCCCCAGTCTGGTCTGGCCCCTGCTCACCATTCCATCACATTTCATTCCCTGTGCCCCCAGCTCTTGGCTCTTAGCATCCTAGTCTCCAGCCTCAGGAGCTTCATCCCTGCCATTCTCTCTATCGGCATACCTACCTTTATTTCTCATTTGCCTTATGGAATATGTATGACGTGCAAACAAACAAAATGAACACCCCTGTCTTTAAAAAAAAATTATTTTTGGCTGCGTTGGGTCTTCCTTGGTGCGCTCGGGCTTCCTCTAGTTGTGGAGAAGGGGGCTACTCTTGGTCGCGGTGCATGGGCTTCTCATCTTGGCGACTTCTCGCTGCCAAGCACAGGCTCTGGGAGGCGTGGACTTGAGCAGCAGCAGCACTCAGGCTCAGTGGCTATGCGCACCGGCCTAGCTGCTCTGCGGCATGTGGGATCTTCCTGGGCCAGGGATCGAACTCACGTCCCCTGCATTGCAAGGTGGATTGTTAAGCACTGGACCACCAGGGAAGCCCTGAATAACCCTGCCTTGACCATCCAGTTCAAGGGCAAAATGTCATCCACTTAGGTGAAACCTGCCAACTACTACTCCCTTCTCTTTGCCCACTGGAAGCAATTGGGGAATCTTGTATTGCTCCCACTTCCCTTTAAATTTATAGAGCGTGTACTTACAAACCCAGGAATCCATACCAGCCATTTGCTTGTTCTTTAAGTTTAGATGAAGGATAGCCTCCTGAATGCATTCTTTTGCAGTTTGCCTCGGTCTTCTGATGTTCTGTTGTGTGCTTAGTCGCTCATTTGTGTCCAACTCTTTGAGACCCTGTGGACTGTAGCCTGCCAGGCTCCTCTGTCCATGGGGATGCCCCAGGCAAGAATATTGGAGTGGGTTGCCATGCCCTCTTCGAGGGGATCTTCCCAACCCAGGGATCAAACCCAGGTCTCCTGCATTGCAGGTGGATTCTTTACCAAATGAGCCACCAAGGAAGCCCGATGTTTTGTTGTAGGGGTCTTTAGTTAATTCATTTTCACTGCTGTATAGTATTCTTTATCAATATACCAAAACATATATCTTTGTTCGCCTGTTAATGGGCATGTAATTACCAGTGTTTCTATGAACACAGAACATGAGATGGGGTGGGGGGTGGGTACATCATCAGCTATTGGTTGTCTCCCCAGGCAGTCATGTCAATGTCCATTTCTTACCCACAGCTAGTAAAACTTCCGCTGCTTCACTTCCACACCAATAATCGGTATTGTTAAGACTTTTAAAATGCTGCCAACCCAATGGGCGTGAAATGCTGTCATGCTGTGGTTTTAATTTCATTTCCTGCCATTTAAAACTACCATTTTCCCCCTATCAGATTGGCAAAGATACAACCCAGTGCTGACGCTGTGCTTGCCACTGGAAGGAAATGGGCACTCCTGAGGGAATGGCGGGGAGGGGTGTGTGTGTGTAAATTGACCCAGTTCAAGGAAGGGTATCGGCCAACTCTAATAGGAAGCTTACATTTTTTTTCTCTTAAAAAAAAAAAAATTAACAGCAAATGAGAGAAAAACTGTACTGGCACCTTAATGGATTTATACGAATTCAAAGTTATATAGCAAGGACAGAGTGCCATGAGAAGACAGCGCTGAGTGGCTGCTGCAGGTCCACCTCACAGGCGTTTTTTGCTTTGGTGAGTTCCTCTTAGAGATCTACGGCCTGATGTTGGTCATGTCCCACGATCCACCCAAATTCAGGTGAAATTTCACTGATTACATCATAAGACTTTAAAAAAAAAACCCACCACTTCCTGGTGCAGGACATCAGAAGCAGCAGGGTAGCGTCATCAGTAATCTTCCCTGTCTTCACTGAGTGACCTATTTTATGAATACGCCAAGGAAACAGAGTCACACTGCAATCCCTCGAAGACTGGTGGTTTGCGGTCAGAGAAGCACGTTGTACGGCTTCTCTGGAGGAGGTGGGGGTGACTTCAGCCTGGTGATGCTGGAGGAGGTGTGGAAGGAGAGGGATGCGAATTCCATTAGGGGCTCTTTCTGGATAATCCCACTCTGGAGCTAGGAGGCAGCGCTGTTTTGAAGGCTGTGTTTCCTGCCTGTTTCCAGGTGATCTGCCAGACGTACAAAGCTGGTTCCCCACAAAGATTAGGTGTCAGCTTCCTCCTGTGGGCCCTAGTGAGGCCGAGAGACCTGAGATGGTGGCAGGTCCCCTCTAAAATGTTTTAAATTTTATTTTTATCTTCTGGCTGTGTCGCAAGGCATGTGGGATCTTAGTTCTGACACCAGGGATCAAACCCATCCATGTCCCCTGCATTGGCCAGAGCCTTAACCCCTGGACCACCAGGGAAGTCCTGAAGTTTCCATTTCTGTGTCTTCACTTTTCTGTTTTAGGTGAGGTAGAGAAACAGTGTACATTCATTCTTTCAGTCCTGGTTTCAGAATGGACTGACCACACCCCATCTAGGACAAATATTCTCGTATTTTCCCACCACCTCCGCTCCCAGGATGAATCCCCAGACTGTTTCCAGAACACAGGAGCTGTGGCTGCCTCGTTTGCCTTTAGGAGAGGCTATTAGGGATCTGGCTGCCGCGTAGGCAGACTTTCAATCAACTTATTTTTGCCTTCCCAGTAGCTGTTTCAAACAGTTCCTGCACTTGAGGGAATTCTGCTGCTTCAATTGCTTGGCTCTCAGCTGTCGGCCTCTTCTAGATTACTTTTCTCGGGACCGCTAAGACCTTTTCACTCATCTGTGTGCTTCTCATCTTTCCAAGTACCTGTGGCATTGTCCTCCATGCTTTCTAGATCTGTAGGATTTTGCCCTTGAGAAGTCCCTTTTAGAGAGAACGAGAACTAAGCTGTGATGCCAGGGTGGAATAGAAAGAAATACAAACAACGTGTGCCAACAATTGTGCTCCTTGGTATTTATCCAAAGGAGCTGAAATGTGTATCAACACAAAAACCTGCACACAAATGAGCGGCTTTAAATTCATAACGGCTAAAATTTGGAGGCAGCCAAGATGTCCTAGAGCAGACGCATGGATAAACAAACTGTGGTACCTCCAGATAATAGGATATTATTCAGCGCTAAAAAAGAAATGAATTAGGCTGTTGCTGCTTGTGTTGAGTCCAGAAACACAGCCGGACATGGGGCTAGAGAATGAACAAAGGATGCTGACTGGGTCTGGAGGCCCCAGGGAGGAGGAAGAGGGAGGGGAATTAGTGGACCCCCGAAGAACAGTGAGAGAGCAATGCGAGCAGCTGGAGAAATGTGTAAAGGCTCGGGGGCGGCTAGAATGCTGATGAGCATGTATCCTCCAGGTCACAGAAACAGTACTGCACAGAGGAGCTCTTCGACTTCTGGCATACAAGGGCCCACTGTGTGGCCCACAAACGGTTTTAATGGCTTGAAATAAGTGTGCAGATTCATTCACCCCAGCCTTCATCACCTGGGCATGGGGATATTTCCTATGGTTCTGAACATGCCACTTATCTGTGTAACTAAGTTCACGTGAACCTCAAGGATTTCGGCTTATGCAAGTAGCTTCTGTGTCATTATCAGTGACTGCACCTTAATAAAGCCCAGTGATCAGCCAAAAAACAAAAAAAAAAGGAATGAACTATCCAGCGACGAAAAGATATGGAGGAAACTTAAATATTACTCAGCAAAAGAAGCCCCTCTGAAAAGACTACATACCGTAGGATTCCAACTATACAATACTCCAGAAAAGGCAAAACTGTGGAGACATTAAAAAGATCAGTTGTTGCCAAGGGGTTGGGGGACGGGAAGAAGGAAGAGTGCACACAGGATTAATTTTAGGGCAGGGAAACTATTCCGTATAGACATTCTACTGTAGATACCTATCATTTATACATTTGTCCAAGCCTAGAGGACAAGGAATTGGCAACCCATTCCAGTATTCTTGCCTGGAGAGGTCCATGGACAGAGGAACCTGGCGGGCTATGGTCCATAAGCTCGCAGTCAAGACTCAACTGAGCATGCACAATAGAATGTGTTAACAAGTGTGAACTCTAAAATACAGACTTTGGGTGGTAATGATGTTGATGTAGGTTCATCGACTGTAACAAATGTACCACTCAAGTGTGGGATGTTGATAGCGGGGGAGGCTGTGAGGGGCAGAGTTGGCGGCATATGGGAATTCTCTGTACTTTCTACTCAATTTTGTTGTGAACTGCTCTAAAAATAAAACCAGTTTTAAGATGTGTGTATGGCATAGGGATTACATAGTTTTGTTTGCTTGCCTTGTTTTTGTTTTCGGTTTGTGCATTGAGAGGGCCTGGGAGTAGCAACCCAGCACCCACATCTTGGCTTCTAAACACCATTTCCCACTAAAACGAACGAGGGACCCATGCACAGATGGCTGATTCCAAGGTTGAGGCAGAGAAAAATACAAGATGTGCCTAGATCATCTCGCACTGGTCAGCAAGAAAGTATTCAAACAATGATGGAGAAATGTCAACAGGACACAGAAGCCAGCTAGAAAAGAGATCCTACTGGCCAAACTGGACTCAATTTGAGCACCAAAGCAACGCGAGGAATGTGTTATAACCCATTAAACAAAATAGGAATCTGGAACACCCCTGACGTGACCTCACCCTCCCCAGAGGGTCTTCGTGGCTGCTGCTGTTGTCTCAATCATTTATCCAAGGCAACATGAAAGAGAGGGACCAAAACAGTCAAAGCCTCTTTCCCAATCCACTCCATCTACCTGCAGTGATTTCAAAATAGATGCACAAATGTGGACACTATCATTCATCAAAGGTCCACGTCTCCTTCCCCTCCACTCCTGCCTTTGAATCTTGGCTGGACTTAACAACTAGTTAGTAACTGAGAGAACATTCCTGAGTGCTTCTACTTTGCCCACTGAAATATATTTGGGACTTTTCTGGCAGCCCATGGATAAAACTCCGTGCTTTCAATGCAAGGGGCGTGGGTTTGATCCCTGGTTGGGAACCAAGATCCCACATGCTGCGTGGTATGGCCAAAAAAGTTTTAAGTAAAAAAACTGAAATATATTTGGAGCTGAGCTGCCATGTAAGGAATCTGATTACTTAGGGACTGCCATGTTAGGAGGACGCTTGAGCCATATGAGGAGGCCGCTGATAGACACTTCAGTCAGCAAGCCTAATCTGAGTAAGCGTAGTCCAGGCACCTGAGTGAAATCGCGTGGGATCCTCTGCGCCAACCCACTTGCCAGCTGAACACCTGAGTGACCTCCAAGGAACCAAAGAATTTTCCAGCTGAGCCTTGCTGGAATTCCTGACCCACAGAATCTGGGGCTTAATAAAACAGTTGTTTCCGGCCACTACATTTTTGGTCATTTATTACAAGGAAGTAAGTACCAGTATACTATGCCAGAACCAGAATTCTTTGTCCCTGAAGACTTCTCAACAGTTTTCCATTCCTCAGATCCTGACTTTGTTCTTTCTTCCAGCTTCTCCGAGGCTGACGTTGCGGAAAGGAGCCAGCAGCCCGCACTAGCTCATCCCTTGGCCATCCGGTGCGCCTGGCATCTTTCAGCTGTGGGCTTGTTTGGTCTGTGTTAATCTGCTGTAACTCCGAACGAGGCCAGTTGAGGGCGTATCCCCTGTCTGGTTTCCTGGTCTGCTCTACAAGGGCAAACCCCCACCCTAATCGGGCCTGAAGGAAGGCCTGTGGCTATGAATTCCCTGAGGAAACAGTCCCTTTACGCACAGCCCAAGCCAAAATGGACAGGTTTCCTAAGTGTGCCTCAATGGTGTCACTCGGTTTTTTTTTTTTTTCTACCACATTCTTTCATTGAAGATGTAGCTCTTCAAGGGACTTAAGTTTTATGCAGGGGCCTCTGCTTGTCTCCTTGGGCCTTGCCTGGCCCAAGGTCCAGCAGCTGTTAAAATCCAAGGTTTTATATGATCCTGCAATTCCACTCCTGGGCATATATCCAGACAAAACTATAATTCAAAAAGACACGTGCACCCCAGTGTTCATAGGAGCAGTACTTACAGCAGCTAAGATGTGAAGACAGCCTAAATGCCCACTGACGGGGGGTGAAGAGGATGTATGTGTCTACAACAGAAAATCACTCAGCCATAACAAAGAACGACATGCCATTTGCAGCAAACTGGCTGGACCTAAAAATGATCGTACTAAGTGAAGTGAGTCACACAGAAAAATAAACACTATATGATATCACTTACACGTGGAATCTCAAACAGGACACAAATGAACTTGCTTACAAAACAGAGTAGACGCAAAGACATGGAGAACAGACGTGTAGTTGCCAAGAGGGTGGGGGAGCGAAGGATTGGGAGTTTGGGGTCAGCAGATGCAAACTATTATATGTAGAACAAACAACAAGGTCCTGCTGTATAGCACAGGGAACTATGTTCAATAATATCCTATGACAAACCATAATGGAGATGAATATGAAAAAGAACGTATATACACTCAATGGACATGAGTTTGAGCAAACTCCGGGACACAGTGAAAGGCAGGGAAGCCTGCGTGCTGCGCGCAGTCCATGGGGTCACATGACTGAGCAACTGAACAACAAAAACTGAATCACTTTGCTGTGCAGCAGAGATGTTCACAACGCTGTAAATCAACTGTAATTCAATAATGAATTAAAAAATAAAACCCAAGGCTCTGAGTATCTGGTACTGGCAAATACTGCGGTTTGAAGCTACCTCTGCAATTTGGGTACAGATTTCCCATGCTCTGAGCTCAGCTGTACATTTAAAAGGACGTTTGGTTTCGAAGCCACTATTTCTGGGTCTTTTTCAGAGGCAACCACACTGCAGAAGCACCAGTCTGAGGCTCCTTCACAAAACACATTTACCAGATGGCATCATTCTCTACTTGTTGGCTGTTCAATAAAGACCAAGGATTTTTACTTGGTTTAAAACTCCAGCTTTGTCTGGCCCCTGCTAGCACAGTCCTCACCACCCCCATCTCCCCTGGTCTCCCCATTCCAGTAGAGACTAGAAGGTATCAACCTCTTCTGTTGTTAAATAGGCTATGCCCTCTTCTGACTCAGGGCCTTTGCATATGCTGCGCACAACACTTTCCCACCCCCCACGTTTCACCTTTTTACACCTTCAGGATTTTTTTTTACACCTCAAACTCACTCATCACTTCCTCACGGAAGCCATCTGACAATCCTCCAAACAAAGTCTGACAAATTTCAGTTACACTCTCACAAAACTCCTGCATTTCTTTAGGGCACTAACCACAATGCCAGAAAAATTACAGTCAAAGTATAAATTACAATTATTAAGACTATCCACTTATACATAATATTTTCATGTCTGTCTTCCCCAGTGGATTGTCGGCTCTGAGAGGGCCCAGCTTGGGTGGGGCATCCCCAGGGCTTGGCTCAGGACAGGCGCAGAACAGGAGCTCAGTAAATGTGTGGTGAATGAACACAAGTAAGTGCAGAACCAGGGGGAAAAAACTTGGGGCCCCAATCTCCTAGCCACAGGTCCACTTTCAGTCGGCCAGGTGGGAAGGATCCCTTTCTTGGGACTCACGTTTGCAGTAGAATCGCCAACCGACCCGCCCCCCCGCCCCAGCTTAGATGGGGAGATAAGAGGAACTGATCATATCAGTGAATGTCTTGAGTTTTAATGAGTTTGCCATACAGTGCTCTTCCTCAGCACTTCTTCATCCTGCGAGCTCAGATCTCAGCTCAGGTTGGGATAAGAGAGTTGGGGAGGGGAATGCATGTGAATGGGACTGAGGGGCTGGGGCTGGGAGAAGAGGGAGCAGTGAGGAGGAGACAGAAGGAGCTAACCCAGAAATCCAAGCAGTTTAGCATCCGCAGCATCCACGGAACATAGTGAACAAAGTACACGTATCTGCAAAGTGGTGTCATATTGCACATAAAGTTCCAGGGTGAGTCTGTACTGGGCCCTCAGTGCCTGCTGGGGGCACCCTCAGCCTGGTGAGTCAGGCCCAGGCCTGGAGCTCATACCTGGAGCTTGGGCAGAAGGCATAATCTCGGCCTGGGGGGTGGGAAGGATACACCAATGTGGGCCTGGAGGAGATGCCACCTTGGGCCTGGACAGCTGGAAGGGGGACCTCCTTGAGTCAGGAGGGAACCTCATCTTGGACCTGATGAAGAAAATCATAGGGGATCCCTGGAGCTCAGAAGTAAGCAGGTAGTTTAAACAGAATGGGAGAAGCAGAAAGAGGCAGAGCCAAAACTAAGGGTAGAGCTGGACCCAGGAAGCAAGATCAGGCCAACAGGGTACGGCTAAGCCCAAGGAGAAGGAGCCAAAAAGGGGCAGAGCAAGGACCAGAAGGCGGAGATGGAACCAAGGCCAAGCCTGGGGAGCAGAAAAAGGGTCCAGATTAGAGGGACAAAATTCCAGAAGTGGGGCAAGGAGACAGAGCCAAGGGAGTAAAGATATCAGGGAACTGACATTCAGCCGGATTCTGGCGCTCCCGTGCGGAGAAGGAAGCAGGACCAGCCCCTGTGAACAGAAACCAAACTGAGGAAGGCAGAGAGCAAGGAAAGATGAGGCTTCAGGAGCTGTTAAGAGGGAGACAGATCCAAGAGCAGATAGATACCCAGGAGCTGGAGTCAAGTTTCAGACACAAGCTCTGAACCAGGAAGCAAAGGCCAAGCCCAGGGGGAGGAACCAGAGCTACGGTCCAGCAGGGACACACACACACACACACAGCGCATTATCCAGGGGCAAGGTTATCCCTGAGGGTGACAGCAAGATGGGTGGGTGGCTAAACAGAGCAGAGAGCCAGGTCTAGAGGCCGCAAGGCCTACCCCCAGGGCAGTCAGTGGAGACAGTGGGTCACGGCTAGGCTCTCGGTCCCGGGTCCTTTTCAGGCTCGGTCCCCGGCACACCGCGGATGTCGGGCAGCAGGCGGCAGCTGGCCACGATGTCCAGACGCTCCGCCAGCGCGCAGAGGTCCCCCCTCGCCAGGCGCACGCTGTGGGCTGCGGCTAATCCTGCCGCCTGGGCAGCCGCCAGCCTACCGGCCAGGGCGGCCACATCACGGCCCGCGCGACGGTACACGCCGCTCACCGCGGCCGCTACGTCATGGTCCAGCCGCGCCTGGCTCTCAGCCAGCCGGAGCTGCAGCAGCGAGCGCGCAGGGGCGGGCGCCGGGGCCTCCTCCTCCGCCCAGGCCTCCCCGGCCGTCTCCCGCTGCACCACGAGCGGAGGCAGGTCCCGCGGCGCGGCCTTCGGTTCCGGCTCCGGGTCCGAGTCGGTCTCCGCAGCCTCCCCAGCCACTCGCAGTCCCGTGGGGCGGCCGCGCGTTGGGCCCGAGGGGCCCAGGTACAGCTCCTCCTCCTCCGACGAGGACGCAGAGAGATCTGAGTCCGACTCGGCCGCTTCCCCCTGCACCAATGTCTCAGGCCTCCGCCGACGACTCTGAGACTCCATGGCGCGAGCTAGGGAGAAGACGCGGGAAAGGATGATATGAGAGGCGGGCGCCGTGCCGTGGTTAAAAGCCGCAGTTTCTGGATTCTCACCTCCTCCACTATCTTAAAAATTTGCGGTCACTGCCTGCCTGGGGTTCAGTTTCTGTAAACTAATGATGGTAGGAACTACTGGACTCTGCCTCTTCAGTGTACTGATGGGAAAACTGAGGACCACCAGCTCGATCAAGACTCTGAGACACGAGGTCCCGGAATCCTAAACTCTTCCCGATTTTGCTTCCTAGCAGAGGCCACACCCTCCACACTGTCTTCTTAGCCTGTGACGGATTCGGAAGCACACGGGTTTCTGAGCCGCTCGGGAACCAGGGACTCCATCACAGAAAGGGTAACAGTCCAAATGGACTCGGGGGAGGATGCACATGGGGCGGGGGGAAGCGAGCGTTATCACCGAAGACCGTACCAGGTCACCAGAGCTCCGAGCCTGCGGGATCCTCTACCTATCCGAAGTGCGGCGTCTTTACCGAGGAGCGCGGCAGCCCCAACCAATAGCGGAGAAAGTTGGGCGGGTGTTGGCGGCCTATCACCTGGGCCGCCCGGCTACCAACCAGGAAGTAAGCCCTCCGGACCAGATGTTGGGGCTGCTGTAAAGAGCCACGTGAATAAGGGCACGGCCAATAGGAAAGCGGTTGGGCTGGCGCTTCCGGGTTGTGCCGCGAGAAGAGTGGACAAATAGAGAGTCTAAAAGACGAGCTGTCACGTGTAACCAGCGACTCGACCAATGGAAACGCTCGCAGACCCGGAAACGGTGAAGAAACAGCAGGACGGGCAGAGGTGCTTGTCACGTGCGGCCATTACGGACAAAGCAGGCCCTCCCCCTAGACTCCCGGGTTCACGCGCGCACCACGAGAGCCCAGGAAAGGAAGGCGGGGCTAGCCTGAAACACCAATGGAAGCAGGAGTGGGTGGGCCGCACTTAAGAGGCAGGAGGCGGGGCTTGCCCAACTGGGCCAATGAGAACACGAGACGCTGAGCGGTTGTTAGGCGACTGAGACCCGCGCATGGCGGACCCGGTACTGTTCGAGTTTCTGCACACCGAGATGGTAGCGGAGCTGTGGGCTCAAGATCCAGACCCCGGCCCCGGGGTGAGCGCCGGGTCCTGGTAGGGAGGAGCCACGGGCCGCGGCTGGAAAGCCAGTCGAGGCCCCCGGGAGGCGCGGAGGGCGCGGCAGCGGCCCGGGCCGAATACCCGCCCAGCCCCTGATCGCGGGGAGACCTCCACTGCGGGCTTCCGCCTCTGCAAAGCCGAGTCCGGACAGGACCGGCCTCGCGGGTTACTCCTAGAACTGTGCGAGACAGCTCGGGGACAAGCTCCTAGCTCAAAACCTGACACAGAGTAAAAGGGTAGTAATTACGATTGCTTGGTATATATTGAGGACTTACTGCCCGGGTTAAATCCCGCCTGCGCCACTCACCCTGGGTGTGAAAGCCAGTGATTCGATCTGCGTGCCTCAGTGTACTCCCTTGTAAAATGGGATCATAACAGCACCTAAGACTCGGTGAGACATTCATTCAACAAACTTACTGAGCACTTACTGTTCCCCAGGCACTTGTTTCCTTGTCCTCACAAAGCTTAACCTTTTAGTAGGGAATTTCCACCAACAATGGGCTTCCCAGGTGACTCAGTGGTAAAGAATCCGCCTGCCACTGTAGGAGATGTGGGTTAGATCCCTGGATCGGGAAGATCCCCTGGACGAGGAAATGGCAACCCACTCCAGTATTCTTGCAGGGAAAATATCACGGACAGAGGAGCTTATCGAACTGGGGTCACAGAGTTGAACACAACTGAGCGGGACACCCAGGCAAACAATAAAAATAGCAATAAATGTGCCACCTGCTAGTGAGAAGTCCTATAAAGAAAACTTAAGTAGAATCAGGGAAAGAAAAGGGATGGAGTGGTGGATGGTGGAGGAAGGCCTTTTTGAGGAAAAGAAGGGAAGAAGCAAGCCCTGGGGATAAGTAGGGAGGAAGAACATTCCAGGCAAGAGGAGGCCTTAGATCGCTTGGAATTTTGAAAGTTGGTCCTTAGGAAAAATGCTTAAGACTTTAAAGCACTTAGTGCCACGTCTAACACATAAGTGAAAATGAAGTCGCTCAGTCATGTCCCACTCTTTGCGACCCTGGTGGACTGTAGCCTACCAGGCTTCTCCGTCCATGGGATTCTTCAGGCAAGAATACTGGAGTGGGTTACCATTTCCTTCTCCAGGGGATCTTCCCGACCCAGGGATCGAACATGGGTCTCCTGCACTGGAGGCAGACGCTTTAACCTCTGAGCACCAGCCACCTCTGTGCCCGTCTAACACATAATCAGCCCTCAAAACATGGAGCTCTGTTTTAAAATCTGGTACTAAGAAGAAAGGGTGAGGGAGAAAGCAGATGCTTAATAAGTGGGTGCTATGGCCACTTCTTTCATTATTATTCTATCATCATCATCAATATGCAAGACATTTTTATTGATGTGTGTTTCCTTCCCAATCCAGGAGCCCTAACAAGGCTGTTGCTTGTTATCATCCCAACATAGATTCAACAAACTCTTAACTATTAAAACATGCAAGCTGCCAGGCCTTGCTGTAGGGGCTGGAGATTACTCAGCAAACCGTGCAACACCCTTGCCTTCTGGAGCTTACGTTGTAGTGGGGGAAACAGACAAATCAGATAAATGCATCTATATTGTACCTTTGGGAAATGCAATGAGAACGATAACACTTGGGGGAGGGAATGTGCACTGGCCTGTGTCAGGGAGAGGGCTGCAGTGTCCCAGCACCCCATCCATCCTGGCATTCCAACAAGGAGCCCAAGGGTCTGCAGTAACCGCCTTTACTCCCTCACCTTCAGCCATCAGCCAGGCCCAGCCTGTTCCACTGTCTAAATACAGTTCCCATCTGTACCCTCCCTGTTGCAGTGTGGCTCCCCTCCCCTCTACTCCATACCAGCCCCCTTCATCTTCCAGCTTATTTTACCTGCCACGTTGATACTACGTCGACATCTATTAATCCTTCAGTTCAAATGTCCCTCCCTCTGGGAAGCCCTCAGTGGAAGTGGGGGTATCTCTGTTCTGTTTGCACGTTCCCCCTCCCCACACCACCATACGAACCTGAATTACGATCCTTTAGTTACTGCCATCTCCTCTGCCAGGCCCCATGCTGTGCGCTGTGGGCAGGGACCAGGTCCTCAGAATAGATGTATATCTTTTTAAATTTATTGTTTGTTTGGTTTTGGCTGTGCTGTGTCTTTGTTGGTGCCCTTGGGCTTTCTCCAGTTGTGGTGAGCAGGGGCTACTCTGGCTGCGGTGCCTCTCACTGATGTGGCTTCTCTGGTGGAGCATGGGCGCTGGAGTGTGCAGGCCCCAGTGTTTGTGGCACATGGGCTCAGTAGATGTGCTGCACGGGCTTAGCTGCCCCACGGTGTGTGAAACCTCCCAGGACCAGGGATTGAACCCGTGTTCCCTACACTGACAGGCGGATTCTTTACCGCTGGACCACCAGGGAAATCCCAGTGTGGGTCTGTTGAAGAAGTGAGCACAGCCCCTGTGCCGTGGAGGGTGAGGGTGGGGACTGGGTTCACTTATATTGTGGCCAATAATAACGCCCACCAGGTGCCCGCAGCGGCCTCACCTTCCTGGTTCCATTTGATCCACCTAACAACCCATGGAGGTCAGCATGATCCTCCCCGCTTTGTAGGCGAGGAACAGAGGCTTTGATGGATGGAGTCTTTGCTGTCAAGTGGCAGAGTCAGGAGTGTAACTGGGCCTCCCACTCCCAAAACCTGTGCTATAAACTCTCACCTGTTTCAGCATCTTCCCTGACACTCTTGGGAGGATTTTGATGTGGCCAAGCAAGTGTGGGGGACACGCGGTTACTCAGCTTTGCTCAGCACAGGGTTTTCAGAGCGTGAGTGTGCCCACGACCTTTGGCAATGGCTGTCTGCCTGGCTGCCTCCGCAGCCCCAATGCTGGGGTCCCTGCAGCCCCAATGCTGGGGTCCCTGCACCAGGGATTCCGGCAGAGCTGGGCTGGGAGGTGGCCTGGACATTGGGCCTCAGAGCTCCTGGGTGGTTCCCGTGTGCAGCCAGAGTGAGGACTGCCGTCTCCCCACATTCCTTCAAGCTGGCAAATCCTGTTCCTCAGCGGCACATCATGGGCAGCTGCCTGGTTTTCCTGCAGTCTTTTCTCTTTTGCCCCGGGCCCTCCCCTCTCTGCTCCTTCTTTTTGGTCCAGCAAGTGTCCTGTCTGCCTCTTGGATACTTCTCGTGGCTCCAGCACAGTGCTTTATCTGATTTAGTTCTCAGAACAGCCCTCTAGGGTTGACATTATTATCCCATTTTACAGGAGAGGGACTGAGGCACCAGACAGGAAGGGGTTTTCCGGGATCAGAGGCAAAATCAGGACTCGGGCATCCGGGTCAGAGCTTGTCTGTGGCAGCAGCCCCACCAGCCCCAGAGCCCCTTGAGGAAAGCAGTGGTGGCTGGTTCATCTCTGTCCCCGGCGCCAGGCGCCACAGGCATTGTTTAGGGCTTTTTGATCTCCACGTCCTGCCTGGTTATTTGTAGCTGTTGAGTGGATTCTCCTGGAGGGTTACGGCTTGAGTGGAAGGCTGGCTGGAGGAACAGGAAGGTCTAAGGGCCTTTGTTATCTGAGCAGGAAAAGTTCCGGGAGGAAGAGGCAGGGGAGGAGGAGGAAAAGGAGGCGGCTGTGGTTTGTCCATCTCAGGAGTTTTGATGATAAGGGGAACCTGTGGGCAAAGGAATGAAGCCTGCGTGGGAACGAGCTGTCCTCTGGAGGCCCAGGAACAGCCGTGAGGGCCGGGCCCTTGTCCATCGAAGCCCAGTGGGCGCTCAGCCAGCACCTTCTCTCAGGAGGGCCTGGGCGGGGGGTGGAGCAGCCATCAGATACAGTCCTTGTCCTCAGGCTGGAGCCTGGGAAACCACCTGCTTCCTGGAAAAGTGCATGGCATCGGGGCGTGGTGCCTCTGAGGCTGCAGAGCCGCAGTGGGGCCTCTGTGAGCCAACTGGGGCTCTGTCCTGAGGGTGGTGGGGGCCGTAGAAGGTTTAAACTGAGGTCGCTGGGCTCAGATTTACTTCTTCGGAGGTCCTCCCTGGACACGTGGGTGAGATGGGACGGAGACTGGGCGGGGAAGGAACGGGCAGACAGACGGGGGACTGGGCGAGCTCGCCGAGTGTCAGAGGAGAAGGTGGAATCTGCGGTTGTCCTGGAGACTGCCTGGGTAGATGATGGGGGAGAAGACTAGCGACAGGTTGGGCGGTGTGCTCTCACCTGGTCACTCTCCATAGTTCCTTTTTTTAAAGAAAAACAAAAAAGATTATTTCTTTGGCCACACCGAGTCTTAGTTGCAGCACCCTGGATCTTCGGTCTTCCAGTCGCTGCACACGAGATCCTTGTGGCATGTGGGATCTAGTCCCCTGATCAGGGATCGAGCCTGGGTCCCCCTCACTGGGAGCTCGGAGTCTTAGCCACCGGACCACCAGGGAAGTCCCCTCACCATACTTCTTTTGCATCTTCTGGGGCCACTGACGCTGGGGAAGCCAGAAGGCATCCCTTCTCCCTGTGCTTACGGCAGGACCTGGGCTGCCCTACCCTGGAACCTCACAAATAACTGAGGGGCCCGGCATGCAGCCCCCCACCCAGCAGTCCAGGACGGCACGGGGGAGGCAGTGTGGTTTCCCGGTTTCACGTTCCTCCTGCTCGGAGCTCTGTGGCCCTTTTCAGCCTGGACGCCTGACTCCGCCTTTAGCCGAGCACAGCTGAGCACGTTTTCCTCTTTCAGTGTGTCTTCTCCCGTTGTTGTTCCATCTGTGGTGCTCAGAGGAATCGTAGACTTTCTGGGTCTCTCTCCACGTGTCAGCTTTTCTTTTCTTTTCTTTTTTTTTTTTTCCCTTAACAATCTGTGAGGTTTTAGCGACTTTTCAGAGTTCTCTCTTTTTCGGCTCCCTTGCAGAGAGATTCGTTTTGGCCACCACGTTCGTTTTCATGCATGCTTCCTTGTCGGCTCGTCCCTTCCTCCGAGCGCCCGTGGTGCTCGTGGGTGCCCTTGGTGACCACCCTAAATAAGCCTTCCCTGAGGGGGTCCCCCTGCCCCGCTTCTCCCATCATCTCAGTTCCTCTCCGTGGGCTCTCGTGTAAACCGGATGTGGGGAGCCCAGAAACGCACTGGCTCTGGGCTGGGCTCCAGAGGCTCAGGACAGGATGGGAGAGGCCCCTCGCCCATCACTAGCAGTGATGACCCCCTAGTGTCGAGGAGCTTTTGCAGGGCCTGGGGTGTGCCCGCCCTGCCGCCCTCCCCTCCCCCAAACCCCACCCCCTGTCACACTTCCTCCCCCGCCCCTCCCCACCGCCTCTCCGCCCTGCTGGCCTTATGCCCCCTCTCCCTCCCACCCCCAGTCTCTGCACTGCAGCCTCTTTCGAGGGCTGGGACCGTGGGGCCAACAGCAACAGCTGCTGTGCTGCGAGCTGCCGGTCAGCCACCCCTGGGAGATTGCGCCCCCCCCTTAACCCTGTCACCAGCTTGCCATCCCCACTAGGCACGGTGTGCGAGCTCTGGACGGGAGCTAGGAAGTGACCGCAGGATGAATGGGGGTGTCCTGGGAACACAGGTGCGCTGGGTCAAAGCGGAGCCCCGTCCGGCCCCCTCCAGGAGTTCCCCTGAGCAGGGAGGTGATGTAAGAGCAGCAGAGGCCTGGCGAGGGCTGGGCAGGGAACCAGGTGCTGAGACTCGCCCGCCCACAGAACAGAGCCCCTCCTTTGTGGGCTTTCCCTTTCCTTTCACCATCCCCAGCTCATCAGCAGGCTGACAGGTGCAGAGGCTGCAAATGGCGACAGTACCACTTCCCCAGCCCGACTCGGGGTGCTTGGCTCGCACTTATCCACTCCTTTAATCCTCACGAGGGCCCTGGGAAGGTCCTTGTTTTACACGGGACGACACTGAGGCACAGGGCAGCTGGCCACTGCCCCAGGCCCACAGCTGGTAAGGATCCGGACCCTGTACCCAGCCACCAGGCATGTGTTCCCCTCACTGCCCCTCACACCCGAGCTCAGACCTCGAACACCTTAGTCATCGAGTCAGCCTGCCCCCCCCGAGGCCAGCCCTGCCGTGCCGGAGGACAGCAGAGAGCACACGCCGGTGTCACGGGCAGGAAGCTGTGTCCTTCCCCAGACCCGGTTCCCACAGGAGGAAGGCAGAATGGTGGGCCAGGGTCTGGGTGTCACGTGGCCCAGCAGAGGAGGGGGCCATCACGCGAGGCACCTCTGCTCCGGCTCCCCACCCACTCCTGGCACCTCCCCTCAGCCGACGTCAGCCCTTGCCACTTCCCTGGGGCACGGACAGCTGCGAGTGTTGCCCTGGTCGCCTGCCCGTCAGCCACCTACATGCAGGAGCCGGACCTGCTCAGGTCCGAAGGTGCCTCTGGGAGGTCTGACCTAACCCCTCTGTGCCCCGGTCTCCAGATGTGAAACACAACCTACCTTATGGGGCTGTTAAACAAGGGGTCTGCACAAGGCAGCTGGCACAGCGTAGGCCCAGGTCCCGATTCCTCACTCGGCTCATTCAGCATGTTCCTCACACGCCCCCCGGTGTGTGCCTGGCCCCCCTGACTCCGTCTTGGCATTTCTGCTGCTCAGCGCTCTCCGGGTCACACAGATGGGCCACATACACAGGTCGGCTCTCCTCCAGCCACGCTCCAGGACACCTGGACAGACACCAAGTGCGGCCTCCTGCCGCTCAGTCCCCACGCCTCAGCACCCCCACCGCGGGACCCTGGCCTGGCCCGGCCCCCCGGAAGGCCACTTGGCCACCCCTGCCTCCCCTGAGCCCCTGCGGGTCCCTCCCAGGAGTCTCGGCTCATATTTAAGGCCTCATAATCACAGTTGACGTTTCATCCGCCTGCTGGCCCATCCGGGGGCCCACCCCTGTGGCCCCTCCACTGCAGCCCCCTTGCTCGCCATATGAGCCCCAGGGCAAGTCACCTTGAGTTTCTGGGGTGACGGGAGTGCTACCCCACAGGGCGTTTAAGGACGGACGCTGAAAGTACACTCAGGAAGTGATGGGAGTTGCAAGGAAAGACAACAGGTGAGGCTGAGCCTAGGCAGGACCCCCGTGTTTCCCGGAGTGAGGGCGAGCGGAGCCTGAGGGCCGGTGCGGTCTGTGGATCCAGCCTGCCACTCAGGAAGCCCTCTATCCTGGGTCTTGTCTCCCTGCACCAGCAGGGACACACAAGCCCCCCTCAGCTGCTATACCGGCTGGCTCCCGGCTGGAGGTGGCCGAGGGCCCCTGAGCCTCCCTTCCTTGGCCTTCTAGGGACAGAAGACCAGCTTGTTGGTCCTGGAGGGCATGGGCTTCCGTGTGGGCCAGGCCCTGGGCGAGAGGTGAGAGGCGGGCAGGACCTGCAGTGGGCTCCCTTCCTGGGCAAATGGGTGGGGAGGGTGCCTCGATCCAGACAGGATCCCAAGCCAGTCTCCTCCCTGTTCCTCACCCCGGGGCTCCCCCAGCCTGGCCCCCACAGTGTCTGCTGCTGCTCCCCCCCCAGGCTGCCCCGGGAAACGCTAGCCTTCAGGGAAGAGCTGGACATCCTCAAGTTCCTGTGCAAAGACCTGTGGGTGGCCGTGTTCCACAAGCAGATGGATAGCCTCCGCACCAACCACCAGGTGTGTGCCCCCCGGGCAGACAGCGGGCAGAGGCCGGAGCCCCGGGAACCCAGGGAGGGGACCCAGGCTCAGGGCAGTCACAGCAGGCTCAGCTCCCCTCGGGGCCTCCCCACAAGGCCCCCCAGGACAGGCCCCTCGCGGCTTGCGGCTGTGCCTCGGCCTGACGCGGCTTGTCTGCACCCGAGCCTCGTTCCCATTAGGCACCCACGCTGGGCCTGGCTGGTGGCCTGATGGCCTGGGCTGTATCTTCTCCCCACCGGGCACCCTGGAAATCGTGCAGCAGGGGCGTGGAGGGGAGGACACCAGGCCCTGGTCGGAGGGTCCACGGGTCCTCATATAGCCTCGAAGGACGGCCCAAGACCGACCACAGCCATTTTGTGGGAAGGGTCCTTCCGGACCTCAGGGTGGCGGTGCTGGGCCCTTGCCTCCCCTCCCTGCCCCCACCAGGAAGGTACAGGTGCCACATCGGCTCCCTGGGACCCTCCTCTGTCCCCAGGGGACCTACGTCCTGCAGGACAACAGCTTTCCCCTCCTCGTCCGGATGGCCTCGGGTCTACAGTACCTGGAGGAAGCACCCAAGGTACCGGGCGTGATTCCAGCCTGGGGCAGAGGCCTCTTCCCAAGCCCAGGACCCTGGGAGAGGGAGGCGGACCCATTCCACCCCGCTGTGAACGCTCAAGCCCACGTGGCCCCGGGGTGTTGGCCTCCCCCTGCTCTGCCCACGGTGACCTGTGTGCCCCGCCCCTAGTTCCTGGCCTTCACCTGCGGCCTCCTGCGTGGCACCCTCAGCACCCTGGGAGTCAAGAGCCTGGTCACCGCCTCCGTGGCAGCCCTGCCCGCCTGTGAGTTGGGGTGGGGGGGATCCCCCCTGCTCCCAGGGGCCGTGGAGGTGGGGCCGGGCCGCCCAGCCCCACTGCAGATGGGAATCTATGGCCCAGAGAGCTGAAGTCCCAGGCCCAGGCCACACAGGAGGTGCAGCCCATCCACGGCCCTGCCCCCGATGTCCTCCTAGACTGCTTCCCTGGGCGTGCCAGCCTGGCGGGGACAGCCGACGACAAGGACCTGGGCTAGTGTTTTCCAACACTCTTCCCAGTGCAAGAACCCAGGTGGACACAATAGGAGTCACCTGGGGATGGTGGGGTGGGCGGTGCTGGGCTGAGGAGCTCCAAAGGCAGCCAGTGTGAGGGGGTGTCCTCCTGACCCCGGGGCCCTGCTGGCCCACAGTGCCCGCCAAAGGACAAGCCGAGGCCCCACCCTTCCCTGGGGGCTGCCTGCGACCAGCCCTCCACGCACCCTTCCCTCGGGCGTCTTCCCCTCTGCCAGTCCCCAGGGCCACACATCATAGGGGACTGGGGCCCAAGCCGGCAGGATCTGAGCCACATGTGCCACTGAAACTGGGCCAGGTCCCTCCCCGACAACCTACGTGCCTGACCTGCTGCCTGCCCTTCGTGCCCCCAGCCACCCACACAGCCCTGGGGCACAGGCCAGGGGTGGGGCTAGGGCACCATCATCTCAGGCCAGCGAGGCAATGAGGTCCAACCAGGGCCACCCAGGCTGAGGGCACTGGGCCCGGGTGAACGGCTCAGAGCAGCTGGGGTGCCACCTCTCCCCTCCGGCCCCAGCCTCGAGCTCAGGCCAGCCCTTCTCTTCCAGGTAAATTCCAGGTGGTGATCCAGAAACCTTGAGGAGCCCCAGGTCCCACTCCCAGACGAGCTTCACAGCACCCTGGCCCAGAGAACCCCGCTGCTGCCTGTGCTGGGGGCTGGTGCTGGGGAGACGGGGTCCCCGCACTGCAGGGTGTCACAGATGCCCAAGAGATGGGTGTCAGAGGGAGGTGGGGGTGTCCCGGGGGCCAGGTGGTCCCCAAGGCATTCAGGGCCGGTGTGGAGGGGGTCTGCACCACACATGTCCCTCCACAGGGCAGGCGCTCAATAAAGGTTCTGTAAGTGGAACCAGACTCAGAGTGGAAAGCGGGGCGGTGGCGGGGGGGAGGTGCTGGGGGCAGGGGCAAAGCGACTGTGTGTCACGGGCCCAGTGTGGAGGTACCCCGTGGGGCTTCCTCCCCGCCGAGTCCCTTCCTCCCCGCCGAGTCCCTGTGGCTGGCCGCCTCCCGCCCCACATACCTGGCAGGGGAGGATGGCCCCCAGCACAGGCAGCCTTGCCAGCATGGACAAGTCTGGGGCTGCTCTCTGCTCAGCGGGGTCCAAAGAACGGACCTCTCCCTGGGAGCAAGGCCATTGGCCCCTGGAGTTGCTGCCAGGTGTGGGCTGGCCTGGGGGGGCCGCCAGGAACAAGGATAGGTGAGTGGGTGGGCCAGACACCCTCCACTCCCCTAACACACACACACACTCTATCGAATACACGCTTAACGTGCCTGGCGGATACGAGTCATACCCAGAACAATGGCGCCGCTGACTAGTCTCTGGGCAGTTCAGCCTCCGTGCCCACACCCCACCCCCTGCCACCACCTCCCGTGTTTACATTCATAGCATCTGGGGGCATCACCCATTTGGACTCTGCCGGGCTCTGCCACTCGCTGCCTGAGGTGGGTAAGTACCTCGGCCTCAGAGCTGTAACCTGAGGCTGGGATTGACCCGCATGGGAGGAGGAGGGGTCCCCTTGCCTAAGACCCCCCCAGGGGCTGGGGCTCCTCTGCCTGCATAGCGTCTGGTGCAGACATCGTATGCAGCCCCCTCCCCAGCACACACAGCCGAGCCCCGCAGTCCCCGGGTTGCCTCTGAGCCTTAGCACAGGCCTTTCCTGCCTGGCCCCCTCCCCAGACTCCTACTCCGGCAGCCTGCAGCCTCCGCTCCCCACCAAATCCCCTGCAGCAGCTGCTCACTTGCGCTTCCCCGTGGGTCCCTGGCTGGGGGCTGGCACTGTCCAGGATGAGTCCTAGATGAATCTCGGTCACTCAGCTAAACTCTGCAGGCAGGCGGGCAGGGGTGAGGGAGCGGGGGAAAGACCCAGGGCCAGCCCTGCCCTCAGGAAGCCCAGTGGCAGTCCAGAAGGAGCCCCCAGAGACCCTCCCACCCCTGACTCCGACACGCCAGCCTGGCCTCCTTGCTCAGGACAGGGGTAGAGTCCTGAGCTGGTGGAGGATGGGGAGGAAGAAGCTGCTGGGAGGCCTGGCGAAAAGGGAAGGAGACATAGCTGGGCTGCAGGGGGTGGCGTCTGGTCACTGCGCGCCAGTCGGTGTCCTCTCTCGTCCCGGGCGCTGCTTGGGGGTTGCCTCCCCCACCTCCTGGGGGAGCCTCTGCTGGTGGCATCACCCCAGGGAGACGGGACCCTGGAGAGCAGAGGGGCCCCCTTCCAAGGTATCTAAGATGCCTCCTCCCCACCCCCACCCCCCAAGAATATCTGCAAGGCGCCTTCACTACCGGGCACAAAACGCTGCCTGCAAAGCCCGGCTCGGCCTCTCTAAGACCTGGGCCAGGGGACTCTGTCGGTCCTGTTTGCTCATCTGTAGGGCAGGCCTCACGCCCGCCCCGCGGGGGCCTGGTCCAGGGAAAGGGGGTTACTGTAGAGAAGCACGTGGGGAGTTCCCTGGTGGTCCAGCGGTTAGGACCCTGTGCCCTCACGGTCGGGGCCGGGTCCTGGCTGGGCATCTCGGATCTCACAAACCATGTGTTGGGCCCCAAAAGGGAAAAGCATGTCCACCGAGCGTGGCTCCTAACGAGCCAGGAACTTGCGTGTCCTCACTTTGTGTGAAGCATCTGGAGCGGCTGGTAAGTGGGTTGGTTGGAGCCTGTTGCCGAGTGCCAGGCACTGGGCTCAGCGGACTCCCGACGGCTGCGAGAGGCCGCCCCAGATGCCAGTCCACTCAGCAGTGAGGAAGCCAGGCTCAGAGAGGGGAAGTCACCTGGCCTGGGAGGAGCTGGCACCCGAAGCTGGGATCGCTCCTTCCCTGGGCCTGGACTCCCGGCTTCCTTCCTGCCCGCCTGCGGCCGAGGTGCCCAGACCTGCAGACCCTGTGGCGGGGCCCTCCCTGGGCGGCACCGAGGCCTGCCGTCTCCGTGCCTTACCTGGGGCACCCCCAGTCCTGGAAAGTGGAGCGCAGCAGACGGGGACTGGGAGGGCTTGCTGGGGACAGGGCGGGGACGGGGCGGGCAAACCGGTCAGGCGGCTGGGCTCCCAGATCCCAGGCTCCGTAGTCGGGCCCGCGCTGACGCTATCGGACGGAGGGGCTGGCGCAGAGCCGGGCAGGAGCTGGCGCTGCAAGGCTGCCATCAGGTACAGGAGACCCCAGGCCAGGGGCTGTGGGGTGGGGTGGGCGGGGCCACGCGCCTGGTCCCCAACCCTCACCACCCCGTTTCCTCCGCGCCTTGGTGCCCCCCGCCCCCCGCCACCTCTAAACAGCATCCTTCCCGTCCTTAAAATAGGTGCCTCACATTTTAAACCCGGTGCCCCCCACCGCCCCGCATCACCCCTAGTTTGCTCTCTCAGCCTCTCCCAAATTGGACCACGCCATTTCATTTTCTCCCCGAGAATGCCCCTCTCTCCAACCCCTCATTACGTCCCGAACGCCCCAGCCCGGAAACTCCAGTCGCTGGCTGGGTGGCTCACTGCTCCCACCTCTCATCACTGATTGCGCTGGTTTCAAAGGGCGCCAGCCGCCACGTCCCACAGCACAAACCCCCAATACCTAGTTCCCCCTGGTTTTACTCAACCACACACCAGCTCCCAGCCCACCTCAGCTCAGCACCCGCATTGTCCCGGCCTCTTGGAAACCTCCCAAACACCCCAGATCACCCCCCTTAACACCGCCCAACCTGGGGCCTCACCGTCCGCTTCCGACCCCATCCAGACCTCCCAGTGTTCCTTGGAGGAGCACCTCCACCCCACCTGGGGACCCCAGCATCAGGAAGGGGGCTCATCCAGGGCAGGTCTCAGGGAGCCGCCCCGGGGGTAGGCTCTGCTGCTGGCACCCAAGGCTGCTGGGCACTGAGCCAGGCCCCTCCTGCCCCCTCCCTGAGCAGGCCCCCGGCCACCATGCACCAGCACTGCACCGTCCACTTTGCCAAGGGTGCCCTGCCCCCTCGGATCGCCACTGAGCGCTACTTCTTGGACCCGGAGTTGGGGCACCGAAAAGGTAGGTGTTCAGTTTTGGGGGGGTCCTGGCAGCAAGGAGGGATGGCTGAGGGGGATGGCCAAGCAGAAGAAGACCATCAGGCCCCAAGAGAGAAAAACCACCAGCACTCACCATAGAGGCGTCTGCACAGAGCGCCATGGGGGGCCCTGGGAGGCCCACCTGACCTGCCTCTCCTCCCCCGGCATGGGAAGAATTTCCTCCCCGAGTCACCAGGCCTGGGGGGACTGCCCCCCACCTGGGGGGAGCCATGTGGTGGGAGGGAGGGGTCAGAGGGCAAGCCCCCTCCGACTGAGTGTATGAAGGAAGTGGGGGTCCAGCCTCTCATGGTGACCACAGGTGCTCCTGCTTGGGGTGGGGAGGGGGTGGTTATCGCCCACCAGGTGATTCAGCCTCCTTGGGGCCTCCCAGGGCAGCCCCCTTCCCGAGGGCCTCATCTGAGCCAGGTGTGAGGCCCAGCCCCCCTTTCCTAGTCCCCACCCTGTCCCCTCTCTGCAGTCACCTCCCGTCACTCTGGCCTCTGGACCAACCGGGCCAGCTCCCAGTGGAGTATTCTCAGTGCCTGCACTGGGGGACACCCCGAGGACTGGGGAATTGGGGGGAGCAGGAACTCCAGGACAGCATCCCCACTCTAGTCCCTGACCTGGCTGAAGCCCAGGCCTCTGCACCTCCTCCCCTCCTTCCCACCCCAGCCGTGGGAGAGTGCAGGGCGAGGCCGCCCCTCTGCCCTCACCCCCTGCTCATCCTTCCGATTTCTCCTGAGCCCTCCTCCACCTGAAGACCCGACCGGTTCCTGCCAGTGCCCTCAGGGCTCGGGGACCCAGGCCCAGTCACCCCCACTTCCTTCCTTCCAGGACGCTGTCATCAGGGGTGCCACGACCCAGCAGCACCTGGCGCCCATAGGCCCTGTCGGCTGACCCCCAAGGCATGCCGGCAGCCGGCCTACCACGGCCACCAGGGGGGGCACGGTGGCTGTCGCCGGGGCCCCCAGCACCCCCCACAGCAGCAGCAGCAGCAGCAGCAGAGGCGGCAGCCCCAGCCTCCGCCTCCCCAGCCCCCACAGCAGCGTCTCTGCTCTGTTCACGGGGCCCAGAAGCGGCCACCCGCAACCACCGCTGCCCCCGCGCAGCCGGCCAGCGCCCCCCAGCCGCCCCCCACCTCACTCACTGCAGCCAGCATCCCTGCCACCGGCGGCCCAGCCCTGCCCTCCGCAGCCGGCACCCTCCTGGAGCCCAGCAGGCCCACGGACGCCCGGCCCCTGCCCGCCCCTGCAGCCTGTGGCTGCTTCACCTCCTACAGCTCCGGTGCTCGCCCAGCCTCCCCCTCCCAGGCTGTCCCTGCCACCTTGCTTCCCGCCTGGGCCTGGGGCCTGCCCTCCTCACCCTCCATCTGGGCTCTGTCTGGTGGGCGCTTGTCCCCGACCCTGGGCCACGGGGCAGCCACCACTGCTTCACCTGTCAGGAGCCGAGGGTCCTGGGCCAGGCCAGGGCCCTGGCCCCAGCTCTCTCCCTCTGCTGACACCCTTGCTCTGCTTTGTCTCCCCCAGCCCTCCTGACCTGGGGCAGTGGGTGATGAGCACCAGCTTGCTGGCCAGCTCGGGGGTGGGGGAGACGGGTCAAGTGTGCGGCTACAGCCAAAGGTGTGGCGCGGCCTGGGAGATTCGGAGAGCAGTGCAACCACGGGAGGGGGCTGGCCCTCTGTCAGTGTCGTGACTGACATTGACAAGTGACACCCAGCCACTCACTCACTCACTCACTCATTCTGTGGCTAGGTATGGACACCTACAGGAGTGCCAGGCTCTGTTCTGGGAGTGCCCCGGGGAGCAGGGCGGACAGATCGCTGCCCTTATGGAGCTCACATTCTGTAGGCAGCTGGGGGAGGCGGGTTTAGAGGAAACAACAGGAAAGTTCAAAACAGCGTCACCAGGGTGATAACCATGTTGGGGGAAGGATAGGCAGGGAGGGGAGATGGGGGTCTGCAAATTAAGCAGGGTCATCAGGCGAGACCTCATTAAGTCGACCTTTGAGCAACATGGGGCAGTTCTCTTGAGTCAATGGCAAAGGCACTGAGCCTGGGGTGGCTGGTTCAAGGAGGTGCTTGTGGCTGGATCGGGGGAGGTGAGGAGGAAGGCCAGATAGGGCCGAGAGGGCCAAGGGCGGCCGGACTGTGCGGACCTCGTGGCCGCAGTGAGGGCTCGGCCTTCTCATGGAGAGGCAGGGGCCGTGAGGGCCCAGAGCTGACGCTGGGGCATGACATGAGAGCTGACTCCTGGAGCCCAGGCGAGAGGGGCTGGCGGCCTGACCAGGGAGGTGGCAGCAGACGTGGGCACTCACACTGGTTTCGAGGGCTGTTTTGAAAATAGAGCGTGGCTGAGCTCATCTCCAGGTCGGGCACAACCTCATCAACAGAGAAAAACTAGACTGCAGCCTCGTGGCCATGATGCCCATTTCACACACTGGCAAGTAGAGGCTCAGTGAGGTGAGGTCAGCCAGTGACCAGACAGAGCAGGCTCAGGTCCTCCCTGGCTGCCGCCTTAGCTGACTCTGGCCCTAGTCTGCCCCCTGCCCTCCCAGCTGTGCCCCCAGGCCCAGCGCTGGCACTGGGCGAGGGATGAATAACGCAGCCCAGAGGCCTCTATAAAAGCAGGCGTGTCATCCCCACCGAGCACCGTGAGATTGGCCAGTGCCCCCCCACTGCAACCCAGCTGTACCCTTCTGGCGCTCCAACTCTGGGTCCAAGAACTGGCGTTCAGTGGGGGCCCTGCTCCCAAAGGGGGAGAGCAGGCCCACTCTGGAGAGTGGGCTGTAGCAACATTGAGCCCCTGTGCCGGGACTCAGACAGGACAGCTGCGCCCTGAAGGGCCACCCCAGGCCACGACATTGACAGAGGGCCTGGCTTCCACGAGACCCTTTGGTGCCCTCCGACCCAGACGGGCACATCTGGTCCCGGAGGAGGGGGCTGCCTGCGGCCACAGAAACCTCTGCTGGGGGCTTTGGCCTGAGTCGCAGCTGCGAGATGGGGAGGGGTTGCCAGCGGTGCAGGGAGAGGGCAAGCACTGCGGAGGGCAGAGGGGAGGAGGGTGGTGTCTGGCCAGCCTCGCTGACTCGGGTTTCCCCTCCCCACCCCTGGCACCCCCAGACATCTTGACAGAGGATGACGTCTACTGCAGCTGCCTGGCCAAGACTCTCTGCCATGTGCCCGTCCCTGTGACCGTGGGTTTCTATGCCCCCTTCGGCTGCCGCCTGCACATGATGCTGGACAAGATCACAGGTGAGGACTTGCAGGTGTTCCGGGGAGAGGGATTAAGGGAAATGGAGCCTTGGGTCCCTGCCCCGCCCCAGGCTTCCCCAAGACCTGCTTGCCCCTGAGGTCAGTCGACCTCAGGCCAGAGGCCTGTAAGTCAGCATTACCCAGGTCCCTCCCCATGCCTTTGCCCCCCTCCCCCACCAAATCCACTGCAAGGAACCTTTCTAAAATACATATGGATGCGAGACATCCCTGGTGGTCCAGTGGATAAGACTGCATGCTGCCACTACACGGGGTGCATGTTCGATCCCTGGTCAGGGAACTCTAACACCTCACATGCCACGAGCTGCAGTCCAAAAGTTAAGCAAATAACAACAAAAAATAAAACACACATCTAGCCCTGTCCTTCCCCTGCTCAGAAGTCTCCCATGGCTTCCCAGCACCCTCGGGAGGAAGCCCAGGTTCCTCGCCAAGGCTGCAGGCTCTTGCCGAGTCCCTCCTGGGCTCTGTGCTCCTCAGGCCCATCTCTTCTCCCCAGCCCGGGCCCAGGGCCGGGCACCCACAAGACCCCAGACAGCACTGTTAACTGAAAACACGAGCAGGTTCAAACCCTGCTGCAGCTCAGCCCCCAGCCCCAGTCACCGTCAGAGAAACCGGAGGTGATTCACCCCTGTGTGCCCGGCCCTGGGGAGCTAAACAAGCCCACATCTTATTGTCACAGAGCAAAAAACAGGGTCCTGGGAGGGGAAAAGATCTGGCCAAAAGGCAAAAGCAAACAAAGCTTCTGGTTCACTCACTCACCCTCCCAGCAGGAAGGTCCTGCCCAGGACCTTCTCACGATCCAGTTCTCTAGACATTCTCCCAGCACCCAAGGGACGCAGGGTGGCCAAAACAACCGGGGCCCTGCCCTTCCTGGGCTCACAGACCAGCGCAAGAGACAGACCTGTCCCCAGACAGGGAGGACCCAGTATGGGCAGGGCTGCAGTGGAGGAGCTCAGGGTCACCTGACCCAGCTTGGGTCTCAGGGAAAGCTTCCTGGAAGAGGTGACAGCTGAGCTGAGAGCTGGAAGAAGGGCAGTAAGCCAGGAAAATGGGAGCCAGGGGGTATCCTTAAGGCCCTGCATTTCCCTTCCTCAGCACCTGGCTGCCCCAACCCATCCTCTCTCCTCCGGGGGCTTTATTTCTGACCCCCCCATCCCACCTCCCCACCTCGGACCCTCCCCTGTTCAAGCCTGGCTCCAGGCCTCTCCTTCCGTCCTTGCGCACCTGCCCAGTGCTTGGGGATGGCCCCGGGCTCCCTAACATCCAGGCCCTCGTGCTGGTCTGAGCCGGTTCACATCGCTCCCCGCCCCCCCCCCTCCCCGCCCCGGCGCCCTCGGTCCCCGCAGCGCTGATGCAGCAAGAGGCAGCCCAACGCGAGACCGAGGAGCTGGAGCGCGTGCAGTGGCGGCCGCGGCCCGTGCGGGGCTGGGCCTTCCCGAAGCTGCTGTGGTACCTGGTGTTCCTGCAGCCCATCATCACCGAGGTGCACCTGCGGCGCAAGAACGTCAAGTTCCTCTTCATCCGCTTCAGCGCCTGGCAGTACGCGGGCACCGACAAGCTATGGGCCGGCCTGGTGACCACGCTGTGCGAGGGCATCCGCCACCAATACGGCGCTCTGCCCTTTAGCGTGTACTCGGTGCTGGGCACGAAGGCGGCCACGACACCGGGCTTCCACCAGCGTGAGTGGCAGTGCCGGCACCGCGTGTGCCTGGCGCTGCTGGCGCTGCTGGCTGTGCTCAGCCTGGGCGTGGGGCTGCTCTACCTGTCGGTGGGTGCCCGCTCGCTGAGCCACCGCGCCAGCAACAGCAGCCTGCTCCGGGTGTTCGGCGGCGCGGCCACCACGCTGTCGGGCTCCGGGCTGCTCATGGCCGTGTACTCGGTGGGCAAGCACCTGTTTGTGAGCCAGCGCAAGAAGATCGAGCGGCTGGTGTCGCGCGAGAAGTTCGGCAGCCAGCTGGGCTTCATGTGCGAAGTGAAGAAGGAGGTGGAGCTGCTCACCGACTTCCTGTGCTTCCTGGAGATCTACCAGCGGCGCCGGCTGCGCGTCGTGCTCGAGGTCACCGGGCTGGACACGTGCTACCCCGAGCGCGTGGTGGGCGTGCTCAACGCCATCAACACGCTGCTGTCCGACAGCCATGCGCCCTTCATCTTCATCCTGGTGGTGGACCCCAGCATCCTGGCCGCGTGCCTCGAGAGCGCCGGCTCCATGAAGGGCACGGCCGACAACGGCTACCTCTTCCTCAACCGCACCGTCACGCTGCCCTTCTCGGTGCCCATCATGGGCCGCCGCACCAAGCTGCAGTTCCTCCAGGACGCTGTGCAGAGCCGTGACGACCTGCTCTATCGCGAGATAACGCGCAAGCTGCGGCCGCCGGGCGGGGCCGGGGCCAGGGGCTGCGAGGGCGCGCACCTCCTGGAGGTGCAGACGCAGGGGAGGGGCGAGCGTGAGCAGAGCCGCATCGACGCCGAGGCGGCGCGTCGCATCCGCGAAGCGCTCTTCTGCCTGCACGACGAGCGCGACTGCCTCTACGAGTACGTGCCCGACAACGTGGTGTCCATGCGGCGCATCGTCAACACCGTGCCCATCACCGTGCGCCTGCTGCAGCAGCAACAGGGGGACTTCGGGGGCCCCTCGCCTCGCCAGGCCGTGGCTTGGGTCGTGCTCGCCAACCAGTGGCCGTGCCGCCTCAGCTGGGCCCTGCAGTGCCTGGAGGACCGGCAGCAGGCCGGGGGCGCGCCCGAGGCCCGCTCGCGCCTCTGGGACGTGTTCAGCGACCACAGCCGCGAGCTGCACACCATGACCAAGCCGCTGCAGAACGTGCTTGACCTGGACGGCGACCCTGAGCTTTTCGAGCGCTTCCTGGGCGCCGACTTCCCTTTCACCGTGGCCGAGGCTCAGAGCCTCCTGCGCTGCACCGTCAACCTGGACCACTCCATCCGCCGCCGCATGGGCCTCATCCGGGCTGTCAGCGCGCTCAAGCCGCCCAGCCCGCCCAAGTCCCCTGCCCGAGACACCCCCCACGCTGCCAACGGAGCCAACCACGCCCCTAGGGTGGCCCAAGCAGGCCACCCTGCAGGGCACACCCCTGTGCATGCCAGCGAAGCCCACCAACCCCGGGACTGGGCGCAGGGGGGCAAGCCCAGACCCATGGCTTGAGCGCCTTTGACTCAGGGGCAATCCAGCCCAGGTGGGCCTTGAATGTAAGACTTCTGGGCACAACACTTGCATCTGCCCAGATGAGAATGTAGGGGGCCTGGCTAGGCTCAAGACCCCGGGGCCAGTGTCCAGAGTGGGGCCTGTGGTGCCCATATTTCCCAGATGAATCTGTGAGCCAGGGAGAGCCCTAAGCCATGGCCACCAGGAATGGGACAGCGTGTGTGTCTGAGAGCTGGGCAGAAGGACCCATGAGGAAATCGGGGTTCAAGTGCAATAAATGAAAATGTGAAAGCCCCCGAATGGTCTTCCTTGATGAGAGCAGGGAAGCTGAGAAGCAGAGATGGCCCTGGCCTCCCCAGCTCACTGAGGACTGGGCACCAGGCCTGCCTTGTCCTGCCAGGTCTACTGCATTCCCAGGGAGTCGGGCAGGCTCAGCTGACATCCCAGAGGCGGGAGGAGCTGCGGGGGCGACAGGCACGGCTGCGGAGGCAGGGGCGATGAGGGCCAGACGGATGTGCTCCTTGACTCAGTGGAGCACACCCAGGCCTCAGGGGATCCAGGTCCCTGTCCCCACACCTGAGCTTGCCCCTCCGTGGGCAGGGCAGGAGCTGGCATTTCCGAGGGTGGTGTCCCCAGTGAGCTCAGCAGGCTGCTCCACTCGGGGTGGCTCCTCCCCTGGCATAATGGGTTAATTAGGCTTTGCTGGCACTGCAGTCTGGAGGAGCTGGCGGCACTGCCTCTCCCGGATAACTAACTGTCCGGGGGGGCGGGGGTGCCTGCCTTACGGGTCACTCCAGGCCCACCAGATGAGCCTCTTGAGGAGGACAGGGAAGTTGAGGCACAGAGATGGGGCACGTGGAGCCAAAGTGGGGCCCTCCTAGGGCCAGCCCCTGCATCATGGCTCACCAGCTTCCTTTCCATCTTAGGGACAGACCCAGGCTGGGGGCACCACTCCTCTGAGCAGCTTCCCAGTTCTCACTGGTCAAAGAGCCACATGCTGAGGCTATGGTGTGCCTGGCCCAGTTCAGTGGCGGTGGGGCGGGGGGGGGGGGGGGGGGGTGCGGTGCAGGGCCCTGAGAGCCAAGAGGGCAGTCCCAGAGGAAGCCAGGAGCTCTGTGAAGACACCCACCTCCAGGCCAGGCAGCCTAGTGCGGGTACTGCCCTCATGCCGTAGCTCCAAGGTTGGGTGCAGCACCCCAACATCCCTGGCCAATAACTGCTTCAGAGTGGACATGGGGCAGAGAGAATCAGCCTGTGACTTAAAAGGAGCTGCCAGGACTGCAGCACTGGCAGTCCTGGCAAGGCTGAACTGGTAGCATAAACCCCAGGCGTGCTGAGCTGTTTTCCAACAGCAGGGGGGAGAGCCTGCTCAAGAGGAGCCGCCGCGGAGAGAGACAGGGTCCTCCTGACGCTTAAGACAGGTGTTTCCGTAGATGTGCCGCTGCAGGCAGCATGCTTCCCTTCCCTTCTGCTTCCTCAGCCCACTTGGCTTGGGCAGAGTCTAGGCTGTGAACAAACTGGCCCCAGGAGCGGGGTGCTGGGGAGGCGGAGCCAACCTGTAGACAGAAGTCAGGGGTAGGACTAAGGACCGCCCCCTGCCCTCCCACCAGGCCCTCGGAGGAAGCTGTTCCCTGTAACAGGGTATGCAGCAGTGGTCAAACCGTTGCCCAGTTTTATCTTAGATTCTGGCCATGTGCCTGGCAAAACTAGAGCTTTCAGAGACTAAAAAGAACATTAAAAAAAACACCAAAAGAGGATATCAGAGGGGCTGGGTGTGGCTAAGATGGCTCCCTGTCCCCCGGCGTTCACAGATCCTCTTTAGTGCGGGGCTCTTGCTGGGAACTGGCGCCCACAAGGGAGTGGATGGAAGTGTGCGTCTTTTTCCCATCATGGCAACGACTTAAAAGAGGCAGGCTTGCCTTTTCTCCGCTCGCCTCCTCGGCCTGCCTGCTGGACGCGGGGTCTCCTGAGGACCCATGGATGGCAGAGCCACCAGAGGGCAGGGTCCTGGCTTCTGAGAGTCACTTCATGGAGAATAGCTGTCTGCCACCCGGAATGCCCACGTGCATGAAAATAAATATCTCCCACGTTAGGGCATTGAGGTCTTTTAAGATTTGGTACAACGTCAAGCTGTTGTGAAGGATTCGTGTTCACAACAAGCTTGGGTGATGCTTGGATGGCTGAAGGCAAAGGAAAGAAATACTTGGTCAGGGGCTTCCCTGGTGGTCCAGTGGTTAGGGCTCTAAGGCTCACTGCTGAGGGCCAAGGTTTGATCTCTGATCAAGGAACTAAGACCCCTTAAGCCTTTAAAAAAAAAAAAAAAAAAAAAACAACCTTGGCCAAAGGGATCTACCTCCAAGATCCAAGACTCCTAAAAGTCAGAAAATCAGGAGCAGTGCAGAACTGGTCTACTAGTCTCCTGGGGCTGCTATAACTAAATACTCCCATGAACAGTATGAAAAGGCAAAATGATAGGATACCAAAAAAGGAACTCCCCAAGTCTTTAGGTGCCCAGTATGCTACTGGAGATCAGTGGAGAAATAACTCCAGAAAGAATGAAGGGATGGAGCCAAAGCAAAAACAATACCCAGTTGTGGATGTGACTGGTGATAGAAGCAAGATCCGATGCTGTAAAGAGCAATATTGCATAGGAACCTGGAATGTCAGGTCCATGAATCAAGGCAAATTGGAAGTGGTCAAACAAGAGATGGCAAGGGTGAACGTCGACATTCTAGGAATCAGCGAACTAAAATGGACTGGAATGGGTGAATTTAACTCAGATGACCATTACATCTACTACTGCGGGCAGGAATCCCTCAGAAGAAATGGAGTAGCCATCATGGTCAACAAAAGAGTCCGAAATGCAGTACTTGGATGCAATCTCAAAAATGACAGAATCATCTCCATTCGTCTCCAAGGCAAACCATTCAATATCAGTTATCCAAGTCTATGCCCCAACCAGTAATGCTGAAAAAACTGAAGTTGAACGGTTTTATGAAGACCTTTTATGAAGACCTTGAAGTTCTACAAGACCTTTTAGAACTAACACCCAAAAAAGATGTCCTTTTCATTATATGGGACTGGAATGCAAAAGTAGGAAGTCAAGAAACACCTGGAGTAACAGGAAAATTTGGCCTTGGAATGCGGAATGAAGCAGGGCAAAGACTAATAGAGTTTTGCCAAGAAAATGCACTGGTCATAGCAAACACCCTCTTCCAACAACACAAGAGAAGACTCTACACACGGACATCACCAGATGGTCAACACCGAAATCAGATTCATTATATTCTTTGCAGCCAAAGATGGAGAAGCTCTATACAGTCAACAAAAACAAGACCAGGAGCTGACTGTGGCTCAGATCATGAACTCCTTATTACCAAATTCAGACTCAAATTGAAGAAAGAAAGGAAAACTGCTAGACCATCCAGGTATGACCTAAATCAAATCCCTTATGATTATACAGTGGAAGTGAGAAATAGATTTAAGGGCCTAGATCTGATAGAGTGCCTGATGAACTATGGAATGAGGTTCGTGACATTGTACAGGAGACAGGGATCAAGACCATCCCCATGGAAAAGAAGTGCAAAAAAGCAAAATGGCTGTCTGGGGAGGCCTTACAAATAGCTGTGAAAAGAAAAGAGGTGAAAAGCAAAGGAGAAAAGGAAAGATATAAGCATCTGAATGCAGAGTTCTGAAGAATAGCAAGAAGAGATAAGAAAGCCTTCTTCAATGATCAATGCAAAGAAATAGAGGAAAACAACAGAATGGGAAAGACTAGAGATCTCTTCAAGAAAATTAGAGATACCAAGGGAACATTTCATGCAAAGATGGGCTCAATAAAGGACAGAAATGGTCTGGACCTAACAGAAGCAGAAGTTATTAAGAAGAGGTGGCAAGAATACACAGAAGAACTGTACAAAAAGATCTTCATGACCCAGATAATCATGATGGTGTGATCACTAATCTAGAGCCAGACATCTTGGAATGTGAAATCAAGTGGGCCTTGGGGAGCATCACTACGAACAAAGCTAGTGGAGGTGATGGGATTCCAGTTGAGCTATTTCAAATCCTGAAAGATGATGCTGTGAAAGTGCTGCACTCAATATGCCAGCAAATTTGGAAAACTCAGCAGTGGCCACAGGACTGGAAAAGGTCAGTTTTCATTACAATCCCAAAGAAAGGCAATGCCAAAGAATGCTCTAACTACCACACAATTGCACTCATCTCACATGCTAGTAAAGTAATGCTCAAAGTTCTCCAAGCCAGGCTTCAGCAATACATGAACTGTGAACTTCCTGATGTTCAAGCTGGTTTTAGAAAAGGCAGAGGAACCAGAGATCAAATTGCCAACATCCGCTGGATCATGGAAAAAGCAAGAGAGTTCCAGAAAAACATCTATTTCTGCTTTATTGACTATGCCAAAGCCTTTGACTGTGTGGATCACAATAAACTGTGGAAAATTCTGAAAGAGATGGGAATACCAGACCACCTGACCTGCCTCTTGAGAAATCTGTATGCAGGCCAGGAAGCAACAGTTAGAACTGGACATGGAACAACAGACTGGTTCCAAATAGGAAAAGGAGTACGTCAAGGCTGTATATTGTCTCCCTGCTTATTTAACTTATATGCAGAGTACATCATGAGAAACGCTGGACTGGAAGAAACACAAGCTGGAATCAAGATTGCCAGGAGAAATATCAATAACCTCAGATATGCAGATGACACCACCCTTATGGCAGAAAGTAAAGAGGAGCTAAAAAGCCTCTTGATGAAAGTAAAAAAGGAGAGCAAAAAAGTTGGCTTAAAGCTCAACATTCAGAAAACGAAGATCATGGCATCTGGTCCCATCCCTTCATGGGAAATAGATGGGGAAACAGTGGAAACAATGTCAGACTTTATTTTGGGGGGCTCCAAAATCACTGCAGATGGTGACTGCAGCCATGAAATCAAAAGACGCTTACTCCTTGGAAGAAAAGTTATGACCAACCTAGATAGTATATTCAAAAGCAGAGACATTACTTTGCCAACTAAGGTCCGTCTAGTCAAGGCTATGGTTTTCCTATGGTCATGTATGGATGTGAGAGTTGGACTGTGAAGAAGGCTGAGCGCCGAAGAATTGATGCATTTGAACTGTGGTGTTGGAGAAGACTCTTGAGAGTCCCTTGGACTGCAAGGAGATCCACCCAGTCCATTCTAAAGGAGATCAGCCCTGGGATTTCTTTTGGAAGGAATGATGCTGAAGCTGAAGCTCCAATACTTTGGCCACCTCATGCGAAGAGTTGACTCATTGGAAAAGACTCTGATGCTGGGAGGGATTGGGGGCAGGAGGAGGAGACGACAGAAGATGGGATGGCTGGATGGCATCACAGACTCGACAGACGTGAGTCTGAGTGAACTCTGGGAGTTGGTGATGGACAGGGAGGCCTGGAGTGCTGCAATTCATGGGGTCGCAAAGAGTCGGACACGACTGAGCGACTGAACTGAACTGAACTGAGTAGCTTAGAACAGCAGAGGTTTATTTCCTTACAGTTCTGGAAGTCAGAAGTCCAAAATCAAGGAGCTGTCAGGGCCGTGCCCCTCAGAAACCTGGAGAGGGAGCCCTTCCTCGCCTCTTCGAGCTTCTGGCATCCTTGGCTTGTGGTTGCGTCACAAGCCCTCCATCCTCACAAAGCCTTTGGTGTCCTTACATCTTCCCTGTGAGTACGTCTGTCCCTGTCTCCAAATTCTCCCTTTTCATATTGCATCAGGGCCCATCCTACAACCTCATTTTAACTTGAATACCTTGATAAAGACCCCATTTCTAAAGTCCCATCTGAGGTCTGGGGGAGGGTCACAATTCAACCCTGAATTCCTAACTACAAGCTGAAGTGAAGGGCAGGGACAAGGCTGGGAAGAGGACTCCAGACATTCCCAGGCACCCCACGAGGCATAGGCTCCTTCCCCACGTGCCCCCCTCAGCCCAGTCTGTTAATCACCTGGCCTGGAGGTGGAGGCAGACAGTAAAGGGGATGGATGAGCACCCAACACTGATGTAAGGACCAAAAGCCCCCACCGGCGTTGACTCCTGGGCAATGGCTAAATTTTACCAAAAACCTACTGTGATTTTTAGGGGGCTGTACTGACAATACCTCAACTTGGCAAAGGACTGTGGTTTCTCAGTACTTTGAAAGAAACTCCGCATTCCTGGGTCTCCCCAGGAAGCGGGGGCTGGAGGTAGGGCAGCCTGGAGGGGCTCGTCCCCCACCTGGTCACAGCTGTACCAGTCAGAGGATGACGCTGCCCACAGCCCGGAACCTGGACACTGTGTGGGTGTCTCCCTGGCTGCCAGTGGGGCGGGTGCCACCGGCTGGTGACCAGTGTACATGGCTTCCCCCAGCCCTTTGCCCAAATGAGAGGGAGTCCCAGCTGCGGCTGCCCTAAGGACAGTTAGGACACCGCAGTGGTTGGTGACTCAAGGTGTTCATCCCAGTCGCTCAGGCAACTGGGGCAGAAGACCCCCCAGTTTGCATACGAACGTAAGGGGTTCCTGGTCCTCAATGCTGTGACTCTCGTTTTCTCACCGCACCTCTTCCTGACCTGAACCGGCCTCCCACACAGCAAAGGAGCAGGTGTGAAGGCCTTCCCCTGAAGTGGTTCTCACCTTTTCTGAAAGGTGAGACTCAGATTTCCCAGAAGTGCGTGCCCGACAGCCCTCCAGCCGCACCTCGGTGCCTGTGGGCAGTGACCAGGCGACCGCCGGGCTCCGAGGACAGGCGTCCTCCTCCCAGGATGTCTGGGGCTGACGGGGCTGGGCTGTCCGTTCTCCTTGGCCCACTTCCTTGGTGGCTCAGGCAGTAAAGAACCTGCCTGCAATGCCAGAGACCCGGATTCAATCTCTGGGTCGGGAAGAGTCCCTGGAGAAGGGAATGGCAACCCATTCGGGTATTCCTGCCTGGGAAGTCCCATGGACGGAGGAGCCTGGGTGGCTATAGTCTGTGGGAGTCACAGAGTCTGACTGGGCAGAGCAATGACTTCTGAACCCGAGCTGGACCTGAAGCTGGGAGGCATTCGGAAGGTGTTTCCTCGGGAGAGAGGGGAGTGGAAGCAGGGATGAACCGGCTGTCACGGAGGAGCCTGGGCTCCTGAGGAAGGGGCACCGGCGCGGAGGCTGTGGTGGGAGACCCCGTTCCTGCCTGCCCCACCTCGGGGCTCTCCTCCAGGATGGCCTCCACACATCCCCATGGATGCTCCGCAGCCGGAACCTGTCACGCCCCTGCCCTCCCCTCCCTCTGCCCAGAGCCCCCACAGTGGAGACCCAGGATCAGCGCAAGCAGAGAGCAGGCAAACGGGGAACCCAGCTCTGGTTTATTAGAAAAGGTGTGAACAGAGTTGTACCGACAGGAGCAGCCCCTCCCCCGCCCTCTGCCCACCCCCCTTCCACCCCCGCGCACCCCCACCCCGGGTTGTAGTGCCTCTCAGGGCGCAGCCTCACGTGGCTGGGACAGCAGGGTCTCCAAGCCCTGGCTGCTCCCCACCCCAGCTCCCTGAAAGATTTATTGCACTTAAGATAAAGAAAGCTCTGATCCTCGGCTCCTGTCTCCCCCCACCCACCCCAGCCCAGGCCCTCACCCTGCCTGGGGCTGCTCCAAGTCCAACCACCACCACCACCACCACCACCACCACCACCACCGCTCACCGCCCCTCCCAAGCCATGCCTCCGGCCTGGTCCCGCACCCGGGGCCCCGGGGGGCCATCCCGCCACCACCTAGGACTCCTGCCCTCGATGGGGCAAGCCTGGCCAAATGGGCCCCTGGGAAGAGGCGCTGGGGCCTCGTGAGCCCCATGGCTTTGGAGACCGCGTCCACTTCCTCCTCCCTTCCACCCCCAGCCCAGAGTCTTCGAGTGTCGACACATAAATAGAAGTGCTTCAGTCAGGGTGGGGAGGGCCACCCCTGAAGCTCCTGCACCCCATGTAGTGTTGCTGTGTGGGCGGGTGGGCGAGGGTCCCAGGAAAGCCCCCACCCTCTGGTGTCCCGGGCCTCAGAAAGCTGGGGGTGAGGGTGAGCAGATTCTCATGGCTCTGGCCTCAGCTCTTCGAAGACCGACGGGTAACAGGGAGCTTCGGGAGGAGAGAAGGTGGAGAGCCTGTCAGAGCCGGGGCTCTGCCACCGGCCCCCCGGCCCGGCCCGCACCACACCGCACCGCACCTAAAGCGTCACAGTGTCTCCTGCCCAGATTCCTGACTGGCTTCCAGGAGCAGCTCTTCGAGCTCCTTCTCGTTCTTGGAGCAGCTCAGTTCTGTGGGGGGTCGGGGGAGAAGGGTGGGCGGCCTCCAGTCAGGTGGGAGGGCTGGGGGCAGGAGCCCTGCCTGAGCCAGACTCCTAAGGGAGCACAGGTCCGGGGGCCACTGAGACCCTCAGACTCCAGTCAGCAGACCTGACATGCCCCACCCCCACGGGGCTCCCAGGGACCCCAGAGAGTATGGCGGGGACCGAGAACCCAGTCCCACTCGTCCCTGTCAAGGTCCACTTTCTTCAAGGGGTAACTGAGGCATCCCACGGGTGTATGCTTGCCCAGGGTCACACACAGCACCCAGGGGCCCCGCCACCCAGCCCCAGGGCGCCTCTCACCGTGTTCCAGGCCACAGCTTCCCACCTTGGCCTCAGGCCCTGGGGGCGGCTCTGGGGACAGTGCCAGGGCGAACTCAGGCTTCAGGCCGTTGGGCAATGGTGGCCCCACCTGGGGCGGCTCCAGCGGTGGCTGGGACTCAGGTGGCCCAAGGTCCGGAGTGCTGGCAGCCTCAGTGGGCGTCAGGAAAGGTGAGGGTGGGGGGGAGGCTGAGGCGGGTGGGGACGCAGGACCAGGAGGGGCGGGGGTGGCAGGAGGGGCGGGGGGCACAGGAGGCTCTGCCCTCTCGGGTGGACTCTCCACCCGGGTCACCACAAACACTTTGTGGCCCCAGCCCGGGCTGGACACGGAGATGCGCTGCTCGGCGGGGGAGGAGGGGCAGCCTGGGGGGCTCCTGTCCCCAGGGCCCAGGGAGTCCGTGGGGGGCACCAGGGCGGGGCAGGGGGCCTCGGCCCTCTCCCCATCCGCCTCGTCCCCGTCCTCCCCCTCAGAGTCTGAGTCTGAGTCTGAGTCCGGCCCGGGGTTGGGGCCCGGCGCCCCGTTCTCCTGCGCCTCGGCGGCAGGCTCCTCCCGGGGCTCGTCGTCGGGCTGGGGCTCGGTGACGGTGATCTCGGGCATGGAGGCCGACAGCTGCAGCCGCTGCTCCTTTTCCTCCCGCTCCCGCACCAGCACGAAGTTGCGCTTGCAGCCGTTCTGGATCTCAGCGAGCAGCGCCTTCTGTGTCTCGATGAAGCTCTTCACCTGCAGGCAGAAGAGCGGGCCGGGCTCGGGCTCTGGGTGGCCTGCCCACAGCAGGTCCCCGGCCCACCCCCTGCCGGCAGGGAAGAGCCCGCTCACCGCCTCCTTCTTGGGCTCACGGTCGAGGTCCAGACGCAGCAGGGAGTGGTTCACCTTGAGGGCCAACGACAGTGCCATGAGCCCGCCTGTCTTGATCTCGTTCTCCCGAAGGTCCAGTCTCAGGAGGCGGGGGCTCTCGGCGATGAACTCCGCCACTGCCACCGCGCCTGGGAGGGGGACCGCAGGGGCTGGCCACGGGCCCACGCTCGGCTGGCCGCCCCCCGCCCCGGCCCCACCATCCCCTGCCCCACCATTCCCTGCGCCCTACCCTCGCACGTGAGCTTGGTGGAGGCCAGGCCGAGGCGCAGCACGCTGCGGTTGCCGATGAGGCCGTTCTTAAGGTTCCGAACGCCCTCATTCCCGATGGGGTTGTGGCCCAGGTTCAGTGTCTCCAGGCTGTGTGTGTGCGGCTGGAGGGATTAGCGCACAAGAGCCAGGAAAGGCCCAGGAAGCCAGTCAGGAAAGAGGCAGGCTCTCCTTGGCAGTGCCCCCAGTCCGAGCACTAGCACCTTCCTGCTTTGGGCCGAATCCCTCATGTACACAGAAATCTCCCAAGTGCCAGCTGCCCCATCCACTACTCAGCCCTCCGGGCGTCCAGCCACCCCATAGCCCCAGGCCCACCCTCTGACCTCGCCAGCCTCCTGAGGGCTCTGGGCACAGGCCTGGCTGTGGGTAATTCTTAACTTGGGTCTGAGGCCTTGTACCCTGTGGGCTTGCTTTGAATACCATGTGATGAAGAGATTCAAGACTTACTGAAGACTTCCAGGAATGCTAACTTTCTAGACAAAACGGTTTCCCCTGGCACAAGGCACTGTCTTGTACTAGGCTGTGGTGCTGGGTGTGGAGAAGCAATGAAGGAAGGGCTGCCCTCCTCAGAGAAAGAGGGAGCAGGAGCCGGAGCAGAGACCAAACAGGGCTGGCGGGAGAGGCCAGGTTCCCCAACTGGCAGGATGAGCCGAGACCGCGGAAGAGGAGGAAGAAGGGGGACGGGGGAGGTGCTGGAGGGGCCACGCTGCCCCCTCCCTCTCCAGCCGACTCACCAGTGTCATGCCCAGGAAAGCCATGCCCGTGTGCGTGAGCTGGTTGTTCCACAGCACCAGGGTCGTCAGCCCCTTCCTCTGCTCCTTAAGGCCCTCGCAGATGTAGGCCAGACCTGGGGAGGCCCGTGGGCAAGTCTTGCCGGTGGTCGGGGAGTCTCCCAGGGGGATGCTGGCCAAGAGCCAGCTCAGAGTGCTCAGAAAGCCCCGCCCCGGCCTGTCTAGCCCCACAGGCTCTGGCCCCACTACCTGGGACCTGGCACACACAGCTTCCCAACCCCAGGGATCATTCGTCCTCTGGCTAAGTAGATGAAGGACTCCTCCACCTGTCTCAGATCTTCACTCAAATCTCGCCTGCTCACAGGACACTCCTGGCCAGCCTACCCTCAGCAGACAGCTCTGTCCACCATCGTGGCTTGCTTCTCTTCACGGCATGTCTCACCATCTAACAGACATTACTCATGTATCTTGGCTTTGTCTCTCCCGAGACAGAGACCTCTGCCTCACTCATCGCTGTGAACCAGGAGCCAATAGTCCCTGAATGTGGTAGGTGCTCAGTAATCATGGTGTCCAGGGCCAGATGCCCTGGAGGAAGGCGCTGGACTTGTTGCCCCATCCTGCACCTCCCTCCCCTGCGACTCTGCTCGACAGTGAGCCAGGATGAAATCAAATTCCTCCCACTGACAAGGCCCTGTGACTAGTCCCTCTTCACTGCTCACTCACCTTCGGGCTCACTGGGGCTCTTCCCCCCAGATATCTAACATCTAAGCTCTTTCCCAGGTTTTCCTGATTGTTTAAGCAGTAAAACAATCTGCCTGCAATGCAGAAGATGGGGGTTCGATCCCTGGGTCAGGAAGATCCTCTGGAGAAGGGCATGGCAACCCATTCTAGTATTCTTGCCTGGAAAATTCCATGGACAGAGGAGCCTGGCTAGCTATAGTCCATGGGGTCATAAAGAGTAGGACATGACTGAAGTGACCGAGCATGCATGCATAAGCTCCTTCCCACCTCAGATCTCAGCGCTTGGTATTCTCTGCCTGGATTCTTCCCTAGGCTGTTCAAATGGCTGGCTCCAGCCCAGCCTCCTCATCACCACCCACAGGTCCCTGCCTGCACACCTTGAACAGCTTCTGGTTGATCCTTTATCGCAATATCAACTATCTGGTCAATACTGCACCTCACCCTCAAGGAACAGTTGAGCTGTTCCCTCCTCCCTCATCCCAAGTCGGGGCCAAACCCTGGGGCTCCCACAGCCTGGCCCTATCTGCGCCATCACCATGAGGGGAGGGCTGGGACTGTCCTAGCCACCCGTGTCAGCAGCACCATGAGTGACTGGCTGGCCACACAGTGGGTGCCGGGGAACTGAAGCAGGGGTCAGGTAGGGACCACATATCCACCTGAGTCCAGCACGTGGTTGTTGCGGAGGTCCAGGATCTGCAGGGAACAGTTGAACTTGAGCAGGTTGCCGAGCTGGGCTGAGTCCTGCAGGCCGTTGAGCTTGTTGTCGGCGAGGTACAGCTCCCGCAGAGTCATGTTCATCTTCAGGGCCGTGGCTGGGGGAGAGGGGGAGGGGGTTGTGACCGGCCAGGCCTGGGGGACCTGGCCAACAACCCGAGCCCAGCAGCACACCGCCCTGGGGCCTCACCAAGCAGCATGAGGGGCCGCCCCGACAGGCTGGAGCTCTCCAGGTGCAGCACTGCTAGGCTGCTGCGGATGCGCAGGGCGCGCGCCACGAAGGGCGCCGAGTGGTCCAGGAGGGGTGTGTTGCGCGCGTCCAGGTACTGCAGGCAGCTTGTCTGCGAGGCAGGTGCGTGAGGGGCGGGGTCAGGCTGGCCCCGCCCTCCCCGCCCTGGGGGCGGGCCCCCCCCCCCCAACAGCCTCATGGACAGCAGGGCCACCTGGCTGTACAGCGGGGACACTGGCTGGTGAAGGGAGGGCTGTGGAACCAGGCCCTATGAAGAGAGGCTGCGGGCCGGAGGTGCCCACCTTGCGCATCATGTGGGCGGCGGCCTGCCAGCCCCGGGTGCCGATGTGCTTGTTGAAGGAGATGTTGAGGTGTGTGGCCGACTCATAGTACTCAATCATGTCGAAGAGGGCTGAGGCACCCTGGGCAGAGACAGCGGGGCTCGGCCTCGGGTCGCGGCCGCCCGGGGAAGCCAGGAGGCAGGGGCTGAGGCACTAGACTCCCGAAGGCCATACGCCTCCGCTCAGGCCTGGCCCCACGCATCCCCCTTGCTTAGGAAGCCCCATCCTGGGGTGAGTCTGTGAGACCGTTTCTCTGGGCCCCATCCAGAGTTCAACCCCACCCCGCACTCTGGGCGCTCTGGCTGTCTCCCTGATCTTGCTCCTCAAGAGGCCCCGCCCAGCTTCTGTCCAAGGGGGTTCCTTTTTTCTGCTATGCCCTCCCCCGAGACCTCTAAGGGGCAAGGAGCTCAGGGCGTGGGGATGGGCGGTGGCGGGCTGCTCACATCTTCGTCCAGGTTCGTCTGTTCCAGATCCACGACCTTGAACTGCAGCCTCTTGAAGACCTCTTCCAGGGCCTCGCAGGTCTTGTAGTCAAGCTTCTCACCTGGGACGAGACGGAGTGCCGTGTGCGCATGCGCATCTGTGGGCGCATCTCTACGCACGTGCACTCACGTGCGGGGCGGGCCGCTGGGTGGAAGCATGGGCTCCCGGCCAAGCCAGGGAGGAAAGACCCTCCCGCCTCCCCACGGCTCGAGGCACCTGTCTCACCTCCGGGGACGCCCACACCTCTCTCTGGCCCAGCTCTGCCTGCCCTCGGCCACCTCCAGGGAGGTCCCAGCTTTGCCCACCACCCAAGGGCCCCCGGCCCCTTCCAGACACACACACCTTTCAAATCCAGGCAGTCGATGCGGTGCCCGAGGTCCGTGAACTCCTGGGAAAGCAGAGCGGACGGTGGTCAAGCCAGGAAGCCCTTGACCAGGCTGTCAGGTTGTCTGTCCCTAACAGTGGGGCAGCCAGGGCTCTGAAACAAGCAATCCTGGAACATTCTGGAATGACCCATCCAGAGGGAAGGCACTAAGGCAGTGCTTTACCAACACGACCAGGGTGGACAGGCGGCCTGCGAGTGACGACTAGAGGAGAGCAGGCCAGGGGCACAGCAAGGCCCTGTGTGTGTGTGTGTGTGTGTGTGTGTGTGTGTGTGTGTGTGTGTGTGTGTGTGTGTTAGTCGCTCAGTCGTGTCCAACTCTTTGTGACCCCACAGACTGCAGCCCGCCAGGCTCCTCTGTCCATGGGGATTCTCCAGGAAAGAACCCTGGAGTGGGTTGCCATTCCCTTCTCCAAAGGATCTTCCCAACCCAGGGATCGAACCTGAGTCTCCCACAGTGCAGGCAGATTCCTTATGGGCTGAACCACCAGAGAAGCCCCACAGCAAGACCTTAGTCATACAAAAAAACAGAGCCTGCCCACGTGTCTACACACCTCTGGACAGTGACTCCCCCATTTATAAAGGCAGAGTCTAGAGGGTGAAAACCCCAAGCTGCCACCAGGGGGCACTCCTGGGAATGGGACTTGGGCAAGAATTGAGAAATGGCGTGCTTTCTGTATCTGCAGTATTTGAACTTTTTAAAAGAATATACATTATTTTTGTCATTCAGACTTTTAAATTTCATATACATGGCTTTTCCCCTGAGGAAGAGAACTTCTTTGGGGAGCGGATGATTCTTGACAAGTAATTTCCTACTTTACATAATTCTGTACTGTTTATTTAAATATTCATGAAGAGCCTGACTGGTTTTACCACTTAAAAGAGGATTTTCAATGACATATTTACATTAGCCCTTGGCTGGCCGGCTAGGCTGGGGAGGGGGAGTGTTCTGTGTACCCTCTCTTGCTTGGGGCAGACATCACGGGCCCAGAGGGTGCTGGGGGGCACAGGGAGGGCAGCTTCACCCCAGGGACCACTCCCACCCCCAGTCACCTGGCATACCTGGAGCTGCCTGAGGAGCTTAGGGATCTGTCTGCAATTCAGCTTCTGGCAAGCCTGCTTGTAGGCGCCAATAATCTCGTCCACGGTCACATTCTGGGCTGTAGGCAAAGAAGACCCAGGCAGGTGATGCTCCACCCCCTGGGCCTCATTCACCCATTCCTACCCACTAGCCTCTGCCCCCCGCCCCTTCCCCTCTCAACCTCCTTCCAACAACCCACCGAGTGCAGTCCTGCTGTTGAGGCCCCTTGCTGTGACTGCTGCGCTGGGGAGTGTCTCCCGGCGCCCCCAAACCAAGTCAGCCCACTCTCCCACACCTCCCCGCAGCTCCCCGACCACCTTCCCATAAACATCATACAGCTAATGTCATGCCACTTTTCTACCTGTCAGCTGCTTCCTCTACTAGATTGGGAGCCCCCGCAGGGCAGGACTGGGGCTCCCTAGGTCTCCCCACCACCACCCAGAGCAGATGTCTGATTTGTGGTTTCCTTTGAATGAGAGAATGAGGCCACACTCCAACCTTATGAGGAAGTTGAGCTCAGAGAGGTGAAGCACTTTGCCCAAGGTCACACAGCTGGTGAGTGGTGGAGCTGGAACTCAGACCTCAACTGCAATGCCACATGGCCTCTCAGATTCCTCACTCCAGAAACTCCCTCAGCACCAAACGGGGCCTCCTGTGCCCCAGGGACACGGCAGCAGTCAGAGTCCCTGATTTGGCCCTGGCGCCCCAAGGAGGCGGACAGTGGCTCCCCAAATGAACGAGGGGTGCAGCCCAAACCCAGCCTGCACAGGCTTGTCCTTGGGAATCTCAGGGCCTGCTATCACGTGGAAGGTAGGGCTAGCCTTTCTGTCTGCACAGATTTGCCTTTTCTGGACATTCCATACAACGACGGTAAACCGTATGTGGCCTCTGGCGGCCTACTTCTTCCTGGAACGGAACAGTTTTGAGTTTCTGCCCCTTTGTAGTGCTGCGTAGTAACTGCCCAGGTATGCATTTTGTTTAGCCATTCGCCAGGTGAAAAGATCAGTTTTTGGCTGTCAGAGCCTGGATTTTGCCCGGGGGCAGCCAGGAGTGCCAGAGAAACCAACGGCACCCCACTCCAGTACTCTTGCCTGGAAAATCCCATGGACAGAGGAGCCTGGTAGGCTGCAGTCCATGAGGTTGCTAAAGAGTCGGACACGACTGAGTGGCTTCACTTTCACGCACTGGAGGAGGAAATGGCAACCCACTCCAGTGCTCTTGCCTGGAGAATCCCAGGGACAGAGGAGCCTGGTAGGAGGCCGTCTACGGGGTCGCACAGAGTCGGACACACAACTGAAGCGACTTAGCAGCAGCAGCAACAGCCAGGAGTGCAGGAAGGGCTCTGAGCCGGGGAGGAACGGAGTCAGGCCTGCGTGCAGGGAGCCAGCGGCGTGGGGCGGACACGGGGGCTGCAGGGCGGGCAGGGGATGGACCTGCGGGAGCCCCTGCAGAGCTTCCGGGCAGGCATTTCCAGGGGACGCTCCCTCCAGCCACCATTCTGCCAGGAGCCCAACACCCAACCCTATCAAACAGCACCATGACTTCTTGCGGAGGAAACCAAGGTCCAGGGAAGGAAAGCTGCCTCCCTGGGGCCAGGCAGAGCAGAATACCTGCTCCGGAACTCTCTCTGTTGTGTTAGGTAGGGATGCTGGAGGAAAGACGCCCATAGAGGCCCTGGGCTTCCCAGGGCTCAGGCTCCATCCTAGACCCCTCGCTTCCTTCTTGGGGGAAGTGGGCAGCATGGAGCCTGAGAAAAGCTAGCTGTAGGTGACCAGCAGCCTCCCCCGTGTCGCTGGCCCCGCTGCCATGCCATCACGTGCCCAGGGGCTCCCAGCTCTGGGGGAGGGGGGACTGGCACTGGTCTGTACTCAGGGAGTCCACCAAGCAGCGGGCCACTGACCTCTCAGGGGGTCCATGAACTTGAGAAAAATTGCCTCTGTAGTTTCACTAGCTGAACTGTGATGTAATTTAGCATTTCCTTCTTAGAGGCAAAAAAGAGAGAAAAGAAACACTCTTTAGCAGACCCTAACACTCTGTCATCAATAGAAACGGCAGATGTTTTCACGTCACGTAACAGTTACTGCAGATCCTGAATGCTCATCACTGCTTTGGGAGCCGTCCGAGCTGCTGCTATGTCCTGTTATTTCACGTGTCAATGAGGATGAGTATAAATACTATATAATGATTTTAAAGGTATTCAATACACTGTATTTTAACTGTACCCTTTATAAATCCTGTTTTTCGCCTTTAAGAATCGCTGCTCCATGGGGCTTCCCAAGAGATGCTAGTGGTAAAGAACCTGCCTACAAATGCAGGAGATTTCTAGAGTCGGGAGTTCGATCCCTTGGTCAGGAAGATCCCCTGGAGGAGGGCATGGCAACCCACTCCAGGATTAAAAAAAAAAAAAGTCACTCCAAGAAAGCGTACATAGGCTTTACCCGATGGCCAAAAGGCAAAAACTGCTCCCTGAGACCCACTCCCTTCCGTAACGGCCCCCAGGCCAAGGTGGGGTTGGTTTGGTCACCTCAGATGGGGATGAAGTAGGGACGGGGTACACATGGGGTTGTTAACTAGCAGTTCTCAGTATCCTAGACAGTCTGGGCAGGAAACATGAGCCTTAGCAACCTCTCAAATTGCAGTTGGTCCTTTAGGTGTCCAGCTCCAACAATGCTTCCTCCAGAAAGCCCTCCCTGACTGCCTAGGACTTCTGGCTCCTGATGTCCCCTGAAAGCCTACCCACTGGGTTGGTCTTTGCCCTGAGAGGCCTCCTGGTGAGTCTGAGGGCCAGGGTCTCTGACCTTGCCACCTCCACACCAGCCACAAGTACCATCCAGCCACTCCTCCAGCAAGGCGCCTGTGGGGTTTTGATGACGGTACAGCCTCACACAAGGCCACTGCCAGGGCTGGGGGAGGCAGCACCTGCCCACTCGGGCGCAGTAGGGGAAGCTGAGAGCAGGGGCAGGAGAGACAGGCTCGGAGACCTGGGGCCCAAGGCCCAGGGCAGCTGCAGACACGAATGACGACTGCGGGCTCCCCTGGAGGCTCAGTGGCGGAGTGACACGGGAGACGCGGGTTCGATCCCTGATCCGGGAAGATTCCACACGCCGCGGAGCAACTAAGTCTGTGCGCCACGACTACTGAAGCCCGTGCACCTCCAGTCCCTGCTCTGCCACACGAGAAGTCACGGGGGGCAACGGGAGGCCCACGCACCGCCACCAGAGCACACCTGCTCGCCACGACTGGAGAAGAGCCCACGCGTGGCAGCGAAGGCCCAGCTCAGCCCCAAACTGGCAAAATTACTTTTCAAAAAGAATGATAGCTGCGTCTTGTCATTTTCCTCTGATGCTGAGACACACACTCCAGGTGGGGGCAGCAGTGGGGTGAAACAGAGGAACAGAAGCGGGGTTCAGCCTGAAGGCCCCCGGCCCCGCCTTGCTTTTCTCAACAGCACTGCCAGCCATGTCCCCAGGCCTGGTCGGTCACCAGTGGGCACGTGTGAGTGTCAGGTGGATTGGGAAGGACCTTGAGGTCGTCAGTATGTATGGGCATTTCATTCATATATAAGAAAAAGGAACTATTAAATCAAAACCAGCATTTTGCATAGATTATCAGTGGAAATAAATGAGAAGAAACATATTCAAAATTTTTTAATGAACCAATGTTAAAAAAAAAAAATACGGTAAGGAAATGGCAGTACAGGTGGTTCAGACAAATTACATAGAGTGTTTATGCAGCACTTCTGCCGTGCCAGGCACCACCCAAGCACTTTACAGGCTGGGGGGTTGGCCCAGGCGGCCGGCTCAGGACTAGCCCCCACACACTTGCTCATCTGTGATGCTGTGACGAAATCATCAAGGCCCCACCTTGGGTCATCCGCCCTCGACTTGTCCATCCTTAACCACAAGGCCGCTGCAAGTCAAAGGGCCTGGGCCTCAGGCTGCAGCCAGGCACCCACAAATGAGCAGGCGGACCCGGAGAGCTAGGGTGAGGAGAACCGCTCACACGGTGAGGTCACTGGCCGCCAGGCTGGGCCAGGCTGGGAGGCCTGAGTCAGAGCCCTGCCCCAGGGTCCGAGGGCAAGGCTGCAAAGTAGTGAGGGCCCAGCTCCAGCCTGCAGTCGGGGGCCTGGGGCCTGGCTGCCCCCCACCCCCGTGAGCTCAGGAAGGCCCTGCCTGGACGTGGCTTACCGGAGACACGGGGTCTTGCAGCGTGGTTGAGCACGGGCTCCGGAGCCGGAGCACCTGGGACCAAGTCCTGGCTCCCAACTTAAACCCTATGACTCTGAGCAAAACGACGGAACGTCTGCCCCTCAACCACCCGACTCTGAAAACGGGGCCGAGCGGGACTCCTCCCAGGGTGAGTGTGCACTGAGTCAGCACAGCACACCCCTCAGGCCAGGGCTGAGCTCACGCTCCGGAGTGCTCCTCGAGGCTGGCTGGCCGTCACTGCCCTGTTTTGTCCCCACACTGGAAGGCGGGGACCCAGAAGAGAACAAAGCACCTGTTGAGTGACGGAATGGTTGGTGAGGCGTGTGCGAGGAGGACACGCCTGTGAGTGTGTTTCCAGCTCCCATAGCCACGGCTGCCAAGGTCTGATTTGGGCAGGGGCTGGTGTAAGCAGCCGTCAGAGAGGAGGGGAGGTGCGGTGAGGGGCGCACCCCCGGGCGCCAGGAGTGGGATGCGAAGAGGTCACTGCTTCAGGTAAGAGGACCCATGTTCCGATCCTCATCCTGTGAGGCTGTGATGAACACAATGACTCTTTTCCTCTCTGAAAGGGAATCTGGAGGGTCTCAGGAGAGAGGGGCATGAGAGCACCCGCCACGGAGCTGCCCAGCACAGGGCCTGGCTTGGCAGGAGACACAGCTGGTAAAGGTGGCGATGGTGGCTGCGGCCACCACTGCCAGGCATCGGGCACTTATTCCGTCTAAGCCACCATGCTGAGCACTTTCTATGCAGTTTTGTCCGGCCAGCTGCGTGACCTTATGAGTCTGGCAGGTGCATTTTTACTTTGTAATCAGGGGAAGCAAGCTCAGAAAGGGCAAGTCATCTGTCCAAGGTCATGGAGTCAGGAGCGGCCGGGCTGGAATGCACACTCCGACCTGTCCTGCTCTGTAACTGGAATATGGCTCCATTCTCACATGACCTTGACGGGCCCGGAGGGAGGCAGGGGCCGGGGCGAAGGTGTGAGCTGTGGGGAGCGAGGCCCATGTGCAGCTGGTGCCAGTCTCCCAGGAAGAGGCTATGGGGCAAACGAGACCGCTCCCCCACCCCTGCCGCACAAAGGGGCACAGAAACCCGATGCCAGGCGTCAGGTGACGGCCGAGAGGGCTCTCTCCTCTGCACACAGGTGCAAAAGCACCCACGAGAGGCAAGGACGGGGTGTACCAGGGGGCGGCGGTGGCTCAGGCCATACCTGCGTCAGCCTGGGGCTGTGGTCACCCCAGTGGGTGTCAAAACCAGGAAGCAGCAGTGGGGGAGTGGGGGGGTGGGGTGGGTGGGGGGGACAAGGGGATGGGGGCCAGTTCTCACTCCTGAGGCTTTAAAAGCAGGTTGCAGACACAGATGAGAGAGACAGAGAGCAGGGGGCAGTAGCCCAGGGGAGCAGAGAGGCAGGACAGCAGGGGGACAGGCGGGGCTGGATCCAGGCCACCAGGAGAGGCGCAGGGGCGGGGACCCAGCGGGCCTCAGCGAGCACTCCACTCTGTACGAGACAGGAGCCACCAGGCTGGTTCAGAGCAGTGTCAGGGGGTATCCGAGGTCTGGGGAGGACTGCGTCTGCAGAGACCAGGGCCAGGGAGCGGGAAGCCCCCTGAGTCCCCTAACAGGGAGGCTGTCGGGACTGGCGCCCAGAGCTGAAGAGGGAGGCTGAGGCTACTGGGTGGCCTGGAGCCAGGCCTGGGTTCTAACCGCACGTGGTCCTGACTCCCAGGGCCTGGTCAGAGCATCTGCGGAGCCCACCCTCAGAGGGTCCTGTCACGCCCTTCCTACCCCAGACAGAAGGGCACCGTCACCATCACCCTGCCCGACAGAGAGGAAACCAGAGCCTCACAGCAGCAAGGTCACTGCAGTGACCAGCCCTGCAGGGCACCCAGGCTCTTGTGGCCCATGCCTCACCATCTGGGGAACACCATCCTCGCCGACCCAGGCCGCTTGGGCTCACACCTTCAGGGGGCACCTGGCCAGCAGCCCCCGGGCAGGTGGTGTGCCAGGCTCACAGCACACCCCCACAGTGAGGCTGCCTTGTCTGCGTCTCCCCGCGCTGCCCCGGGCAGTCAGCACCCGGGCCCCACCGCCCTCACACCGCCATCCCCGGGCCCCAGGTGGGACGTCTGCGTTACCTCCATGTCCCGCCATCCTCCCCAGAGGTGCCCTGTCCGCAGCCTCCTTTCAGTGACTCGCCAGGGACAGGGGGATGACCCCTGCAGGGCTGTCAGGAAAAAAGAGCTCGCGTCTCCAGGGGTGGACGAGGTGGCCTCCCGCTTTTGGAGCAGCCACTCCGGAATCCACCAAGGGGAGAGTGCCTCCCAAGAATAAAGCTGACTTGGGAGAGGTGGGCCCAGAGGAGAAGAGAGACACAGGATCCAGCGAGGCCAGAAGTCAAGCTAGTCAAGGCTCCGCAGATCCAGAAGACAATAGAATCCCCCTTCAGCCTTCAGCCCCTTGGAGTGAGGCTTCTAACCCAGAATTCCCACTTAGATACCATCTTCCTATTCGTCAGCCCACACCTCCCAGGCCAGGCCTTGCCAAGCTGTGTGCTGGCACTGGGAGGACAGGGAGGGCTTGGACGCGGGGAGGAATCCCCACCCTCCAGGGGTTCTTATCTGGGGGGAGGAGCATGCAGTCCATCCACGGAGGCCCTCTGGGGGCGCTGTGCATGTTCTGGACTGAGCTGGGACAAGGTGGAGGGGGAAGCTAGGTCTCAGAAGCCCCCGTGAAGACTTGCTCATGGAGCCCCTGCACCCCCGCCAGCAGTGTGCTCCAGCCACACTCGAAACTCCTTTCCCAGAAAGGCTCAGGGCCTCACCTCACCTCGTTCTCTCTCTCCTCTTAGGCAGGACAGTCTCATTTCAACCCTCAGCTCAGGGGCCCCCTTCTCTGGGGAGCCCTCCATGTCCCCCCGCTGGTCAGGCTCCTTCCCCTGGGCTCCCCGCACATCCCCTGCACTGTCCCTAACAGGGCCAGGCGCAGAGAAGGCACTGTGACAGGGTGGGGAGGGAGAGGCAGAGAGCGGAGCGCACGCCAGGCCACTGTCCCAGGCCTTGAAGGCAGACAGGGCCTTCTGACATCGTGGGGCAGGGGGTCAGCTCCACATGCAGAAGAATACAGAAGAGCCTGGAGGGAGGCGGGCAGGATACCAGGGCCCAGACTGCCAGAAATGCCCCGTGACCCGCCTTGGGTAGGCATCGTCACCCTGCCTTCCAGGTGAGGCACGCGATGGGAAGTGACCTGCCCAGGGGCGCTTCTCCAGCGGGAGGCAGAGGCCGCAGCTGGCCCCCTCTGCGTTGTCCACACCCTGCGTCTCCAGCCACCGCGATGGCTCCTCGGCTCGGGAGGGGGCCTCGTTGAGCTCTCCCCGCCACCCCTTGACGACGGCCTCCTCCAGTCCAGTCCCCAAAGATGGAAACTAAGGTTCGGAATCCTTCCACGCTCATTCTCAGAATAAAGAGGGATTCGAATTAAATGCAAGTACACTGATGTATTTTTCAGACAGGCCAACCCCATGAGCCGGACAGCACCTGCTGGTGACCGTGGGAGGCGGGCGCGCAGCGACAGGCACAACCCCTTTCGGCAGCAGTGTGGCTACACCAACCGATCAGCACGCCGAAAGACAAATGCGTGTGCCCTTTGGTCCAGCGCCTCCACTCTTGGAGACTCATTCAGAGATCCTTGAAAGGTTACTACCCATGGCGCGGAACAGAAGAGTATGCCGGTGAACACCACCTTTCACGGAACAGTGCTCGTTGTTAGAAAGCAAGCTAACCCAGCGACGGTGCAGCAAGGGACGCCGCCCAGGAATCGGAGCGTGACGGCCTTCCTGGCAGCCTCCGGAGCCTCGCCCTGGGGCGGGGAGCCTCCTTTGGCGGGGGGTGGGGGGTGGGGGGGTGGAGGCCGATCCTCTCCGAGCGTCGTGTACCGTGTACAGGGCCACAGGGAGCACGCTCTCATCCTGCACTGGGGGAGATCTGGGGGAGATGACCACCAACAACAGAAGGTGGCTGGCTTGAGGCTGAGCGCCCCCGCCAATTCAGAAGCAACTTAGAAGAACGTATAGGGGGATGGTGGGTATCTAGGATTTGCCGCAAAATAATGGGGGCAAGGCAGCCTGAGGGTCAAGACTGGCCACATACGGGTCGTTACTGAAGCCGGAAAGCGGGTTCATCATACTCCTACAGTTGCTATGTTGGAAGACGTCCATAATGAAAAGTTAAATGGGGGGCAGCTCAGAGCTGGTGGTCCACACAGGGCCCCAGGGCAGCATTTGGGACTGGAGGGAGGAAGCTTGAGGGACGCTAAGGCCAGCCTTTCACGACAACCTTAATCACACAGTCAGGTCTGGCCCAGCAGGTGATCAGCCAATATGGGCTGCAGGAAGGAAGGGAGGAATACAAAGCTGGGCCTCAGACCCACACCAGGGGGACAGGGCACCCAGACGGAGGGCTGTCACGGGGAATCTGAGGCACACGGTGGTGAAGCGGGGCGACCGAGGGCTCCAGCACTGGCCTGCTGATGGCAGCGTCCCTGAGTTCTGCACGGAGCCCACCCATGGTGACAACCTTCATGTGCCTGAGCTGACGCCTCACAGCACCCCTGGGAAGGGGAGGTGATCAGGCCCCCAACCTAAGACAGACAAACTCAGGTGCCGAGAGGAGGCGACACCTGAGTGGGCACACAGGACGCACACTCAGGGCCTCCTCCCTCACGGCTGGGCCACTACGGCCTCCAGAGTCGGCCGAAGTCAGCTCCACGGCTCCGTGTCCGCCAGGAGGAAGCGCCCTCAGGTGCCCGTGCCCACGGCGGTTATGACTCCTCAGGCCTTCCCCCCGCCAGGCCGGGGGCTCCCCCAGGACCCAGCCACAGGGTGCTCTGGGGGCCAGGCCGGGGGAGTGACAGGGCCCAGACAGAGCGGAGGGGAGCAGCGGCCTTTGCTAGGACGACTTCCACCAGCAGGGGTTTCTAGCAGCACAGCTGGCTCCAAAAAAAGCCTCTGCCTGTGACTCCTCGGGAGAAACGAAGGGACATGGTCATGAGTTATTCTTCCCGATGACGAAGCACTGGGCTTCCTCCACCCCTGCCAGCCTTTCCGTAGCTCAGAGGGACCGAGGCAGCGGAGGTCACGCCCAGGCTGGAAGCACTAACTTTCCCAGCAGAGGGTGCCCATGTCACCACTGGTGATGCCAAGCTCCATCTGTCCTGGAGCCACACCAGCGCCAGGGGCTGCCGCCCCTCACTCCAGCCAGCCTGGTCTCCTGGGCCTTCGCTCGGGTGGGCCCCTGCCTGTCCCTGGCAGAGCTGAGGCAGGGCTGGGGAGACCCCCAGGGGTGTGTTTGGGTGTGCACCTTCAGAAACATGGTGAGCATGTGTGAGGACACTCCAGCAGGTCCCCGAGAAAAGGAAAACCCCCACCTCGCAGCTTCTGCCCTTCGGAGACAGGCAGGCACGTAACGAGCCGCGGTGACCGTGGTGAGGAACGGGCTGGCCTCTGGCACTTTGAGTCTCCATGGCTTGCCCCTGCGCTGGGACTGAGGCTGCAACTCCTCACCCCAGGACAAGGCCCCTGACTCGATCCTGCAGCGCTCTTACCCCCATCCCCGCGCGCAGACCTCCCCGGCCCGACCTTGCTTGTTTTTGCCTCTAGGTTGGCAACTGCTGTTGCTGTGGCTCAGAGCACTCCCCTCCCCACACCCCCTTCCTAACCTGTCATCCAGGTCTCAGCTCCAATGTTGCCACTTCTGAGAAGCCTTCTCTGGCCCCTTCCTAAATCAGTGCCCCCACACCCGTATTCTTCACCACATCCCTCTGGGGCCTCACGAGATGCACCCCAATTGGTATCTGCTTCCTTGTTCACTCTCTGTCCTACACCAAGGGCTCCCTGAGTCTAGAGACATCACTGCGGCAAATGAATGACTCGCTCCGTGAATAGCATGAAGTCTCTCTTCCTTTCTCCCCAGAGAGCCATGTGATGGGGGCAGGAAGCCACACCGTGCCCTGGACAGGAGGCCCCTCAGGAGAGGCTGGGTCAGTCCTATCTTCTCAGACTCCGGGCCCCTCCCCAGGCCTGCGAAGGGGCTACGATGCCCATAGCTCCCTGGGTGATAAGCGTGGTCTTCCCTGTCCCTCTCGGGAGGGAGGCATCATGACTGGGGGAGGGGAGGCAGGATCAGGGACACCAGCTGCAGGGGGTGGGCTACGCTTATGCAACCAGCCAGGAGTCCCAGGCCAGGAAGAGGGAGGGCCTGGCTACTCTACCTGCGGACCCGCATAACCTTCCAAACCGCTCGGCTCATCTGAAGATCCTGCTACAGAAACTCGTGCAATCTGAAGGTGCCGGAAGCTTTCTAAGTCACAGACGACTCAGCTCGGCCCACCACGGAGCCTCCCCCTCAGCAGGAGCTTGCTGAAGCTCCAGGGTGCTCTAGGGGGAGGGGGAGGTCACGGGGCACGGTCACACAGGGTATCCTAAGGACCCACGCGCCAGCCGTGAGACAGCCCCTTCTAATTCCAAGGCACTGCTACTCACGGCAGCAAACACACAGGGACAGCACCTTGCTGGCGTTTACGACACTTACTGCTTCCGGCAACCAGGTGAGGGCGGACTTACTCCCCAGGTGAAAAGCGAACCTGAAGCAGGGGAAGGTGAGGAGCCCACCAGAGGCCACAGAGCCAGTGGGAGGAGTGGGGCTCAGGCCTAAGCAGCCCGGCTCCGCGGTCCTGGCTCCTTTCCTCTGTTATCACTTAATTGGCTGCGGCGGGCCTTAGTTGCAGCACACAGGATCTTCCTTGTGTCACGCAGGCCCAGCTGCTCTGTGGCACGCGGGGTCTTAATTCCCCTGACCAGGGATCAAACCTGCGTCCCCTGCCCTGCAAGGGGGATTCTGAACCCCCGGACCATCACGAAGTCCCCACAACCCTTGCCCTTAACCACACCCGACGCTTTCTGTCCACAGTACACGCTGCCTCGAGCTTTCCAGAAGAGGAAAGAGAGGCCCAGGGAGGTCAGGTGCTTTCCAAGGACACGGCCAGGAGAGAGGCGTGTGCGGCTGGCTCAGGGTGGGGGTGGACAGTCCGAGGTGTCTAAGGCTCACCTAAGCCTCGCGCTGACCCACCAGCTGCGCCTCCTCTTCTCTGCGCCGGCCCTAGGCTCCATCGTCCTCCCGCCCCCAAAGTGGGTCTGTGGTGGCGAGGCTGACTTGCCTCTCGCCTCCCTGGTGGTGCTGCATGCCCAGCACACGTGGGTGGGCACAGAGCTCAACGTCCGCTGATGCTGAACCACCAAGACAACGTGTCCAGCCCAGTACTGGGTGGAGCCGCAGCACGACCCAACACAAGTGCCCACGGTGGGGCTTTGACTGTGAGCTGCCTCCTGGCGGGTGGGGCGTGCGTGTGCGTGTGACACTAAGACCTGCCTCCTGGGTGTGTGTGTGTGTGTGTGAGACACTGAAAGCTGCCTCCTGGGGGGGGATGTGTGTGTGTGTGTGTGTGAGACAGACACTGAGAGCTGCCTTCTGGGGGGGGGTGTGTGTGAGAGAGACACTGAGAGCTGTCTCCTGGAGTGTGTGTGTGCGCGTGCGACACTCAGAGCTGCCTTCTGGGGTGTGTGTGTGTGTGTGTGTGTGTGTGTGTGTGTGTGTGTGAGAGACACTGAGAGCTGCCTCCTGGGGGGGTGTGTGAGACACTGAGAGCTGTCTCCTGGAGTGTGTGTGTGTGTGTGTGTGTGTGTGAGAGAGACACTGAGAGCTGCCTTCTGGGGGGGGGGGGGTGTGAGAGACACTGAGAGCTGTCTCCTGGAGTGTGTGTGTGTGTGTGTGTGTGTGCGCGTGTGTGTGAGCGTGCGACACCGAGAGCTGCCTTGGGGGGGGGGGTGTGTGTGAGAGACACTGAGAGCTGTCCCTGGAGTGTGTGTGTGTGTGTGAGACACTGAGAGCTGCCTTCTGGGGGGTGTGTGTGTGTGAGAGACACTGAGAGCTGTCTCCTGAGTGTGTGTGTGTGTGTGTGTGTGTGTGTGTGTGTGTGTGAGAGACACTGAGAGCTGCCTTCTGGGGGGGTGTGTGTGTGTGTGAGAGAGACACTGAGAGCTGTCTCCTGGAGTGTGTGTGTGCGTGTGTGTGACTGGTGGCTTTCTGCCTCGTGATGTGAATCCACCTTCTTGACCCAGAACAGTGCAGGCCGGTGCAGAGGGCATGGCCCCTGGAGGCAGATGGTGCGTCTGGCAATGTCTGTTTGCGCTGTCTGAGGAGCCCAGGTCCCCTTCTCTGAGCTGTCCCCAAGCCCCACGAGGCTGAGCCTGGCCCTCTCAGGCCCCACTTGACAGGAAGGATGTGGGATTTCTGCTCAGCCTGCATGACCACCAGGATGGCCAGTGACCGGAGAGGGGAGCGAGTCAGCCGCACTGTGGCCCGGAGAGCTAGGGCCCGCTCTTCCCATCAGCTCTGATCCCCCCGCCCCGCAGGAGCGCCCAGAGGCCTCTGTGACCTTCCCGTGAGCGCCTTCATGTACCTCACGCGGCCCCAACAGTTTCCCACCAGACCCCAGCCGCCACAGGACAAGGCCCTGGTCTCTTTCTGGTTGACTTTCCTCTTCTGGAAAACGGAGCCAATCACACACACAGACACACAGACACACAGACACACAGACACACAGACACACACACACACAGGGAGGCTTCTAGCAGCAGTCACCAAGATCACTTATGTGACTCATTTCGCGGGAGGCTGGGGCTGGTCGACCGGCCGGCCCGCTGTCAGCGCGGACGTGAGCTGACACCTGGAGAGCGAGCGGAGCCCCAGGCAAACAAAGGCTCGGCGCTGCCCGGAGGCTCCTCGCGCTCCGCCCCGGGCCAGCTGCGTCCACCTGTCCCCGGGCACCTGTCTCGGAAATACTGGTCGCACCACTCCTGCCTGCCCAGAGACAAATATTTACCCAGGGCTGGACACCTGAGGGCACAGGAGTGAAGGCTTGGGGACAGAGGAGGACCCACAGGGCGGCGGGACGAGGAGGAGCCCAGGCCGGCAGCGCAGCTCTAAGCCAGCGCCCCCCTGCCTGCAGACGGGAGATGCTGCTCCACTCCCAGTGGGCCGGGCGAGCCGGACTCCCCCCTCTGCGTCTCACCGTCCCCCCACGTCTGTGAAATGGGGCAACGATCCACCTACCCCGAGGGACAGGGTGTGGACAGGGCCGGCTGGCGCATGGATGGTGTCAGCGCTGTGCCCGGCACCGGGCAGGCGTTCTGCCAACACCAGCCACCGCCACCCTTGCGGTTACTGATCGACAGCCCTGAGCAGCGCCCACCGCTCCTCCGGGACGCCTGGTGCCTGCCTCGTCCATGTCTGTGAGGCTCACCACAGCCTCCCAGTCCTGCCCTCTTCAAAGAAACGCGTGTGCCAACTCTTAACTCCCACTGCTCAGTGAGGCACCCCTGCCTAGCCCACCCACTGACTGAGGTGGCAAGAGCCGGGCGGCAGCTCCTCTCAGCTGCCCAGGGCAGAGGCCACGGTCCCTCCTTCTGCCAGGGTCCCAAGTTTAACTCCGAGTACTGGATACTGGACTCCGTTTCTCTCTTTAATCCCACCTGCCTCAAGGGTCAGTGTCTCAGCAGCAATTCAATGGATCCTTCACTCAACACCCGCTCTATGTTCCACCCCTGGAGGGTGATGCTGGGGACACAGCATTCAAAACACCTCTGATCCCAGCCTCCACAGTGGAGACAGAGCAGTTCCCAGAGAGTGATGACCCCGAGGGGGCAGGACTAAGGCGGAAGGGCCCAGGAGTGCACCTAACCTGACCCGGGGATCAGGGAGGGCTTCCTGGAGGAGGGGCTACCTAACAACACCGGTCACGTGAGCACAGGGGCTTGAGTCTCACTCACCATCTCATCCCGGAATATAACATAACCGTGCCTGGTCCACGGCAGGTGCTCCGTCTACTGAAGGAAAGAAAGTGGGAGTGGCGGTGAGGAGACCCAGGGGGGTCTGAGTAGGAGTTCCCCAGGTAAGGGGGGGAAAGAGGCCCCTGAGAGGGCTGGGTGTGATCATGCACCACTGCGCAGCCCCAACTGCAACCAGCAAGTCCACCCCGAGGTCTGTACCCTGGAGGACTTCTCACTCACACCCCAGGCGACGCGCACACAAAGTTCACAGCTGCGCCAGTGTGTCAGACCGAAAGCCAGAAACAGCTCAAACGTCCATCGAGGACAAGCTAAGGCAGAGCCATGCAACGGAAGGCTCGGGAGCATCTCCATGGATGGAAGTGAGACACGCAACGCTGAGGGGAAAGGAGGGCACCAGGTCTCCACTCATGACACACCGTCATTTTTATAACACTCAGAAACAAGCAAAACCAAACTCCATAGTTTTTCATCATACACGCACAGGTGATAAAACTTTAAAAAAAAAAAGGGGGGGGGGCATGACAATCGCAACCTTCAGGGTAGCAGTCATGGGTCTCTGGGCTCCATCCACCCTCCCTCCCAGACAGAGCTGAGTTAATGGTAATGTTCTCAGCCCTAAATTGGAAGGTAGGCTCACGGGTCTTTATTTTACTACACTTCAACTTACGTGTATGGTACATACATAGTTTAAATGCCGTAAAAAGAACTTAATAACAGTAATTTTAAAAGCAGAGGGAAGCAGGGAATTCCCTGGTGGTCCAGGGGTCAGAACTCCACGCTTCCACTGCAGGGGGCACAAGTTCAATGCCTGGGCTGGGCTGGTCGGGGAACTAAGATCCCATAAGCTACTCTGTGCAGCCAAAAAAATAACTAGAGGGAGGGAGAAGTGTGTTGCAGCAAAGGGAACAGCAAGTGCAAAGGCTCAGAGGACAGAGAACTGCGGCACCTCTGGGGAACTGAAAGTCATCGTCAGGGTCAAGTGAAGTAAATAGGCAAGGGACCCAACGCAGGGCTGGGGGCACTGTGGCACCTGAAAAAGGCCTGCAAATCACTCGCTGGCTCCCTGCTTCCCATCGCTCCCGCTTACTGAAATCCTGGGTAGGCAACGGGCCCAGCTCAGGGAAGGCGACCCCTGAGAAAGCTGAGGGCCATCAGGGGACAACCAGGCCGGCTATTTCAGGCTGCCTGCCTCAGGCTTCCGGATGGGGCACCAGATGGCCAGCTGCACTCAGAGGCACTCGGGACTTTAGTTTGGAATTGTAAAATCCAATAACTGTGAGCTGTTTACTGGTGTGGTGAAGGCTCCAGGGATGGGCACTGAGTGCCTGGAACTTCTCGCTGCCCGACCTGACTTTCCTCCCCTATGAAAGGGGAGCACCGCCACGCAGCCTCACGAGGTGTGTCTGGGTGCTGAAGGACATGCTCATTCATTCTTTCTCAAGCAACCTGGGCTGGGCGGACAACAGAGCACAAAACAGACCCGGATCCCTGCCCTCAGGGAGAGACTGCTAGGAGGCAGACAGATGATCACACAAATAAAAGTGACAAATTATAAGCAAGAAAGCACTCAGAGGAAAACACAGGTGATGATCACTTAGACTGGAGGCTGTAACCAGGAAAGGCCTGCAGAGGGAGGAACATTTAGGTTGAGACCTAAAAGACGAGTTACGAGGCAGAAATTCATTCAGCCCCTCAAACGCTCCTCTTCAGGGGCAGGTGCAGTTCCAAGGGAACACCCTGAGGCAGTGAACGCAGCCTTGGACCATCCCCCCCTCAAGTCCCTTCCGATGGAAAAGGCAGACACAAGGCAGGGAGTGGATGTCAGCAGACCAGTGGTAACCCCACGGAAGGTGGGGCGAGCCTCTCAGGCAGGAGAGCCAGCACAGAGGCCCAGGCTGTAGACGATGGAGGAGCGGGGGGTCTAGATTCCTGGGGGTGAGGCAGACTGGACGTGCCCAGGGACGGGGCTTTGGCCACGTTCCGCACAGGGCTGTGACCTCCGCAAGTGACAGATGGCGCCAGGTCACCAACTAGGGGCCCCACCAGCTTCGCCGGGTGGCTCGGCCTGGTGCTCAGCGAACAGCAGCTGCAGGTGTGTTTCCAGGAGAACCTCTTCGGAACCTGCTATCCCCTCTGCACCGGGCCTGGCCGCACTAACACGACCCCCCTCCCCACCGCAGTGCCACCAGGGCCCGGGCCAAGCCCACCACCCCCCACCCACCCAGCCCTCCCTGCTGCAGAAAGCCAGCAAAGAGCAAAGGCCACAGGGACACTTTTTAAGGAGGCTCCCCCACCTCCAGCTTTCCAGCAAGGCCAATGATAAATGAGGAAAACTATATCTGCACACGATGTAATGCCCAAGAGTGGATATCCGAAATAGAGACACGGGGCTTACAAAACGTCCCCAAACAAAAATGGGCCCAGTGCATGAAGAAGCAACTAACGCGGTAACAAGAAACAAGTTAACTACTAGTTCAAGAAGGCTCATTAAAACCAAACACCATCTGGGCACCAAGACACCCAAATGCAAGTATTATTCATTCATTCTTTAAAAAAGAAAAAAATCAAGAGATACAACCAAGTGCTGTCCCTCGAGGCTTCCAGACCTTTGTGAGCACAGACTGTATATGAGACTTCAAAGGTTCCTACCCTCTGACCTGGTAAAACCACCTTCTAAGAATTTCTTCTGAGAAAGCTCCCCGTGACAACAGAAAAATTTATGGACAAGGCTGAACGTCGCTGCATTATTCATGCAGCTGAAAACTGGAAAGGGCCTAAATGCTCAGCAACGCGGAATGGCTGGAATAAATTACAACAGCCTGATGGCGGATTTTAATCATGCTTTGTTAAAAAAAAAAAAAAAAAAAAAAAAGGAAAAATGAGGTGAAAATGCAGGACATTCAACTGTATACCCAGACTCTGCCCAGTTTCATTTTCACGGGTTTGTGGCACTGTGACTTAGCCATTGAAGAGATGGGAAGGAAGTGCTCTGGCATTTCACGCTGACGACATTCCAGGTGGTGCGCGTCGCTTCTGATAAAGAGTCTTGCATCCAGAATATATACAGAACTCTTACAGCCTAACCAGAAGACAAACGATCCCACTTTAAAACAGGCCAAGGATCTGAACAGACATGTCTCCCAAGAAGACATACGAGTGCTGAGAGGCGTGTGAAAAGATGCTCAACACCATCAGCCGTCAGGGAAACGCAGATCAGATCAAAACCAGTGGGGTGGCTGGGATCTAAGGGCCCGACGAGGAAGGGAGGATGTGGCGCGAGGGAGCGGAAGCCTCACCCGGTGGAGGGGAGCGCTAAGTGGGGCAGCCGCCCGGGGAAAATGGTCTGGCAGTTGCTCAGAGGGTTAGAGTCGCCTGATGAACGAGCAATCTCACAGAAATCTCAGAAAAATGAAAGCCTGGGTCCACACAAAAACCTGAATGTGAACATCCACAGCAGCACTATTCATCACGGCCAAAATATGGAAATAACTCAAATGCACATCAATAGACAAAGAGATGAACCATCCACACGATGGAATGTTATTCAGTGATAACGAGGAATGAAGCACTGGCACGACGTGGGTCAACTCTATGAGCACCGTGCTCGGTGAGAGCAGGCAGACACAAGAGGCCACCTATGAGCACCGTGCTCGGTGAGAGCAGGCAGACACAAGAGTGTGAGCACCGTGCTCGGTGAGAGCAGGCAGACACAAGAGGACTCCACTTCCAGGAAACGCCCAGAAGCTAACGAGAGCAGACCAGAGAGCAGACCAGCGGTGGCCCGAGGGGGCGGGGGCGGGGCACTGGGATTCCCTGCTCAGGGGCTCAGGGTTTCTTGGGGCAGGGAGAGGAGGTCGGGTAATGAAACGTTCTAAAAATGGACTGTGATGACAAATGCACCATTCTGGGAAAAACTGAACTGTGTGCTTTACATGGCTGAAATATACGTGAATTACATCTCAGCGGAGCTTTTCAGTTTCATGCATTGGAGAAGGAAATGGCAACCCACTCCAGTGTTCTTGCCTGGAGAACCCCAGGGACGGGGGAGCCTGGTGGGCTGCCGTCTCTAGGGTCGCACAGTCGGACACGACTGAAGTGACTTAGCAGCAGAAGCAGGAGCTTTTAAAAAAAAATTCCAGATGGTAAGCCTAAGAAGTGATTTTCATTTTCTTCTTTCGACTTTCCAAGTCTTTTTTTTTTTTTTACAGTGAACATATCTTATTTGTAAAGTCAGAAAAGAATCAAAGTAAGGGGTCTCTCCCTTAGTAACAACCATCCTGAGCTTCTCAGGTGACCGCACACCCTCCACCCCTAGCTCCCCTCACCGACCCACACTAAGGGGGTGAGGAGAAAGCTGAGCCTCGGGCAGGACTTGCTCAGCTGCCCCGTGGGCTGCAGATGGCATCTCTACTGCCCCAGAGCCCAAACCCTCTCCTTTCATAATAACGTCAGGCAGGGAACCCAGGGGCACAACAAGGCAGGTCTCTCAGCTGCCCTCCTCGAGGACGTGTCACTCTGCCCCTCAAAGCAGCAGAGGTGGCCGAGCAGCAGCAGCAGCCATCTGGGTGCCAGGCCACCCCAGCCTGCCGCCTCACTTGTACAGCCAGGACGATCAGCCTCCACCCCGGATAATCCCCACGTGGGAAACAGGCGCGGAGCCTGCGCCTGCGGGATCCTCACGGATGGGTGGTCAGTGAGCACAGGCATTTGGACCCAACAGCTGGCGGCCGCCCAGCAAGTCAGATGGCCCTGCCCTCCCCCGCCCCCCGAACTCACTGGCCTGAGGTGTCTGCTCAGGACCAGCCAGGGTCAGACGGCTGTCAGACATGCGGGCTCTGAGCAGGGCTCCACGGGCAGCTCTATCTCCAGGCTCTGCCCTCACCAACCCCCCAACTCCATGCTAATGGAACGACACTCGCCAAGCACAGGCTCGGTGCTGCCGGACACAGCAGTGACCAGGACAGCCCCGCCCCAGCCCCGCCCTCCTGGGGCTCGCAGTGTAACGGGGAGACAGCAGTTTGGCAGGGGAGCCCAGAGAAGCTCCACGCCGCAGACCCCAAGGGCTGAGCCCAGGCCCGGGGGACAGAGGACCCCCCAACCCCCATCCCAGGGAACACAGCCCTTTCTAGTCACTGTGATTAAAGGCGGGAGAGCCGCATCAGGAGAGAAGGGGATCACAGGGCAAGGAGTGAGGGTGGAGGCCTGAGCTGGGTTGGGGTGGGGTGGGAGCGGGACTCCCCTGTCGCTGGTGGGCAGGGAATCAGGCCACTTGCCACAAAAGCAGAGAGGCGGGCCAGTTACCACCGCCTGAGCTCTCTTGCCCTGCCCTCCAGCCCACGGTGAGGAGATCCTGGCACTCCGTTCCCTAAATGGTGGGGGTGGCCTATGGACAGAGACAGGGAAACACACACGGTGGGAAGGGACCTCGACACCCCCTTGCTGCACAGAAAGGCAGTGCCTTGGCCGAGGACCCACAGCAAGCCCACAGCCAGGACGGGCCTGCCGGCCGACCTGCACTCCCGCGGGCTCTGCAGATCTGGCAGGGGGACACCCGCGGCAGACTCGGGGCCCTCCTCCTGTCCTGTCCTGGGCTGCCAGAGTGTGGCCTGCCTAGTCCCTGAGGCCTGGCACCACCTGCCCTTCCTTCTCTTGGTGCCACATGCTGGAGCACCAGGGAATATGGGAGCACCCAGCCAAAGCCACCCCCGCCCTCATGATGCTCACAGCCAAGGGTGCAAGAGTACCTTCCGGCCCACAGAGAACCAGATCGCTGACCTTCTGGGGGGAACCAAGTGAGAGGGCCAGGAAAGAAGGGTTTGCTGCTACCTGAGGACAAGCTAGAGCTGTGAGAGCAAGGCGGGCATTCCAGGACAGGATGTGGGGAGCGCCCAGCAGGCTGGAACTGAGAAGAAGCCACGGCATTTGAGCCCAGAGAGGACACGGGCAAGGGGGGGCCCAGCCACGGTCAGTGAAGGCAGCGGGGGACGGCCTCGCGAGCTATTTTAGAGCTCCCGCATGGGGTGTGAAAGGCAGTGGGGGGAAGGGGCCGTAAGCCTGATGTGAAGAAACAGGGCTCGCTTCCCTGGGAATGGAGAGAGGACGTGAGCAGGGAGGGCAGTCCGGACTCCGTCACCTGGTACACAGTGGGGAGAGGCGGTGGCAAGGGATGAATGGACGGACAGATGGCTGGATGGATGGATGGCAGTGTGGACAAACGGTCCAAGCGACCCTATGAAGATCTTCCTTGGCCCCTGCTCCCTTTCAGGCCCCCAACTACTCTGAGGCCCAGGCCTGGGTTAGGGGCCTGAGGCTCCCGACCTGGGGCGCTCGTCAGCAGGCCTACTGGGCTCCGAGTCCCTGTGTGGCCTGGGGGTGTTCACGCGGAGCCAGAGGGAACAGATGCGGTCTCTCACAGTGTTCCTGGGTCCAGTGCGGGGAAATAGACCCAAACAAACAACAGCGGGAGGAGGTACCACGGGAACCCGGGAGAGCAGAGCAGCGCTGTCTGGAGACGACGTGTGCGCCAGTGCGGGGACGTAGGGCAGAGGGAACCGTGGTCTGCGGATTAGACTGGGGGGGCCGGGGGGTAGGGGACGGACGGGGATGGACACCGGCTTGGGAAGGGCTCCCCACTGGCTCAGGGGCGCAGCCTCTGTCCTGTGGTGAGGAGGCTGGGAGGCTTCTGGGGAACAGAGCAGAGGGTGAGCCCTGTTCCCTCCTGTTCGAACGCGGCCCCTCCCTTTACTGCCCGTGTGGCTTCGGCAGCCCTGAGCCCCAGCCTTCCCCTTCCGGCTGCTGTGAAGATTAAACCAGTGAGTGCGCGCGAAGAGCGCCGATCACCCCACCACGGTCGTCACCATCGCGGCCATCCTGAAGCCCGACCCTCCGCAGGGTCGCTTCCTTCCCTGGCAGGGACTGGGGGCTTCCATCTCCCGGCAGCCCCGCCCTGCCTCCCCCCAGCCGCCCCAGGGCTCTGAGGAACCCAGGGGCTTCAGCCGTGAAGGTGCTGGCTTCGCACAAAGGGGAGGGCCGCACAGAACACCAGCAGCTCCCCCACCACACGGCTGGTGGCAGCTGGCAGGAGGCTACGGCTACGGGGAGACGGAGGGGTGGGCGTGAAAGTGGCTCACGAGTCTGACCCCAGCGGGCTCCCATCCACCCGACCGGGGAGGACATCCAGCTGGGATCCGACAAGGCCTCCGCAGCATCAGACCACAGGGCTCCCACCCCAGGCTTCTGCTGGAAAGGGAGAGGGCGTCAGGCAAGTCACATGAGCCGAACGGCTGTCAGCAGACACTTTCAAACCGCCACCCCCACCTTGAGGCAAAGGCTCCGGAGCTGCTGCAGAGAGTAAGGAAGAGGGTGAGAATAACTTTATATAGGGTGCCCACTGGATACCTGCCCCCATCACGACTCGCCAAGGGGAAGGCTGCCGAGCAGCTCTGGGGACACTCAGGGGAGGCAGACCAAGCCAGGCTCTGCCCTCGTGGAACTGCCTTCCCAGCGGGGAGAAAACAGAAGCGAAGCACGACGGACGTCGGTCCTTCCTGGGGGCACCCGGCCTTGGAACCCCCTTCCTGGAAAGAGGACCCCTTCCGCCTGTCCCACCCTAACTGAAGCACCAGACCCCCACCTCCTGTTGCAGCTCCAGCCCAGAAAGCACCCCCAAGAGGGAGCTGCCCTAACACGAGCATGGCCCGGCTCAGGGCGGGAGTGATGGGGGCGGCCTGGGAGTGGTGAAGTCAAGGACCCAGCATTCTCACCAGGCCTGCAGGGGCTACGGGGTGCCCCTGGCTCGGAAGGCTGGGCCTGGCTCCCCACCAAGAGTCAGGAGGCTTCGAAACACACTCCTCTTGTGCCAAAATGGCTCCACAGACAAGCAAACTGTGACACAGACAGGTTTCAGGACGTGTCTGCGTTCACGCGGTGGGATTCACAATCAGCCCAGGGTCTCGGGCTGGTCAGTCTGCTCTTGGAAAGGAGGGAGCCAGGGCAGGGTCACCAGGACACGGCCCCCGTTCAGCTCTAACGAGCCCTTACTGCATGCAATAGCTAGTTACCGGTCCAGTCACCTCCCAAGTTTCTCAATCCCCACACAAGAGGGGATACTGAGGCAGAGAAGCCAGGCGGGCGCCTCTGGACAGAGGGCAGCGGTGGACTGGCACCAGAGTGCCCCGAAGCCCGAGGCCTGGGCTGCCTCGCATTACTACAGCTTCACAGAAATGGGGAAGGGGCCCACTGGGGGCTCCATGGTCTCCTACTGGAAATTGCTGGGCCAATATTCTAGAGCTCAGAATTTCCTGATCTTAGAAAATCACCACAGGATGCCTCCTCTATTATGTTAGACCCCAGTTTTTAGAGCTCTCTGCATCTGGGAAGTGTGGGACCTGGGGGACTTTACAGGTGAAGCCAGTTGCTGAGGTGGCACAGGGGAGGCCGTGCAAGCACCCAAGTGCACGATGCCCCCACTCACCACCCCATCACCCCACACCAGGGCAGGGGGCATGAACTAGGGTTGGGGGGTTGGAGCTCAGAGACCCATGGGGAGAACACCACAGTGCAAAACCTTCTGGGGAGGGAGAGGTTCAGATAAATCCGGTGATTAAATCAATCAAACAAATGCAAGCTCCTAGCCACCGCAGGGCTTCACAAGGCCGAGAATCTCAGGCTTGCTGCCCCAGCCTTGGTCTCAGCCTCTGCAGGCCGCACTCCCAGAAGGTTCTGCTGAAAACAGTGGGCAGGCCCCTTCTTAAAGCCTTCTGCTGGCTCCCTGCCATGCTCAGGCTAACAGGGCCCACAAGGCCCCACCTGGGTGGATGGTCCCTCCCCGCCTTCCCCAGTCTGGCCTCAGACCCTCCTGCCTCCACCTCGACTTCTGACTCCAGGAAGACTGGCCTTTTCCTCCTCCTCGGATGCGCCTCACTGGCTCCGCCTCCAACCCTCTGCACTTCTTCCAGCTGCTCCTCACCTGGCTCACTCCAGTGATTTTTTTAGGCCTGAGACGGCCCCTTCCTCCCCAAGAAGCCACCTGTGCCTTGCCCATCAGCTCTTCCCAGTTAGGGTCCTGGGCACCCTGATTTGATTAGAACCGTTTACCGTGCGGCTCCCTTACTCAACCGTGACCTCCACGGAGGCAGGGCCTGCCTTCTTCCCCGACCCCTAACATCGGCATTCACTAAATGAGAGGCTGCGCTCGCCTTCCGCCAGAAGGGACTGAGCGCGCACCACATCCCAACACTGGGGAGCACAGGAGGAATTCGGGCCAAGGCTGAGGACATGGGAGCAGCGAGGACCTCCCAGGACGCTTGAGCTGCCCAAGAACCACAGAGATCCCCTCCTGAGCGCCACCCAGCCGATTCCTTCCCTCAGGCTGCTTCTCGTCCCTGAGCTGCCTGGTGAGGCTAGAATGGCCATCTCCATCTCACAAAGGGTTATGGGTTCAAGACGAGGAAACCCCGCAGCAGGCAGAAGCGGATGCAGCCGTGAGCCAAAGCTCACGCAGCCAGGACTCGGGCGGAAAGCTGCCTGGCTTTGTGACCGCCTCCAGTGACCTCGCCTCTCTGTGCTCCCAGTACCTCGTCTACAAACCGGGAAGACCGGCGCCTGCCTCCCGGGTGGCTGGGAGACATAACCGAGACACCCACTCAGCACAGCGGTGGGCGTGTGGGAGTAACGAGCGGTGACCAGGGCCGCCTGGAGAGCAGGGGCCTCGGCCTGGGCCCCTCCGCGCTCCACTGCGGAAGGCCGCCCACCCAAACCCCGTTTCTGCAGCTACCGCAAGTCAGACGCTTCAGTGTGCTCTAAAACAAGTCTGCGAGGCCAGCCCCAGCCACCCTGGAACTGAGGTCTGGAATTGAGCCTTGGGACTGAGCGCTGGGCAGCTGGGCTGAATCAGGGGCCCTGAGCAGGACAGCCAAACCTGGCCGCCTGGGGAGCTTTCTAGAAACACAGATTCCTGGCCTCCATTCCCAGAAGCCGCCCCCATCTCGCCCAGTCCAGTCCAGGGCGTCTGGCTCCACAGCTCTTAACACTTCTGGAGCCAAACGCCTGAGAGACAGGAGACGCCTGGTTCCCGGAAGCGCGTGTACACACTTTCGAAAGCCCCCTTGGAGGACCAAGCGCCAAGCGCCCAAGGTATGGGGCCTGGTGCAAGCCCATCAGCTCCTCCGAGAGGCTTTCTCCCCAGGCCCTCGGCGGCATGAGAGCTGACGGAAAGCCTCACTCCCCTGCCGCTCGCCCACCCTCCTGGGCGCCAGACGCAGGTCACAGGGGTGACCCACAGTCTTCACCCTTCAAGAGGGAAATGTGACGCGAACACAAATAAAGTCCTGGAGGTGGAGAGGAGGGCCAGCCACTCCCCACACAGGCCCGACCACAGAGTCAGCCTCCCATGGGGCTTAGGGCTGGGCGCCAGGCCATTCTACAGAGGGGACGGGGCCGGGGGGGGGGGGGTGTGTGAGGCAGCTGGAACTTGTCCACAGTCATGGCTGGTGTCTGAGAGGCTGCGGCTAACACTTCAGCGCTCTGCATCTAGACCCTCGCTGCCCTTGCTGCCTCTCAGCCAGAGGCCGAGACGGCTGATTGAGTTTCAGCTCAGAGAGGCTGGGCAACCTGCCCAGAGTCACCCAGCTCGTCACCGACAGGACTGTCCCTGTCAGGGATGTCGGGGAACTCTTCTGACGGATAGACCGCAGGGTTTTGACGCTGGGGGAGAGGTGAGCGTAAACACACAGCAGAGACAGCGCGGCACGGAGGCCAGGGGCTGTAGGCGGGGGGCAGAAGACTGGCGACGACAACAACAGGCCCCCCCAGCACTCCCCGGGGACACTGTTATCTCACTTAATCCTCATCGCCCTATGAGGAGGTATGACTGTCAGCTGTATTTCACAGACAGAAATATCATTATGGACAGAGAGAACGACTGCCCAAAGTCACATGGCAGTCTCTGTGCCAATGCCGGCAGGAGGAGGTGAGGGTGGGCCCTCCCTGGGGGAAGCACCAGAGCCACCCCCCACAAGGGCACTGGCTCCTCACCAGCCAGACCGCCCACCACTCAGGTAAAATGACCCATTAACTAGCAAGAGAGCCTCTGTCCACTACAGATAGGTTCCTTCCCACCTGTCAAAGCTGTTTCAAGGACTCAATCTGCAGCCCGGGTTTCAGTGAAAACAAACAGGACGGTGTTTCCACGCCCTCTGATCCTCACTGAGGAACACGACGGCCACTGTCCCCACCAGCCCCTCGCCCCCATCCCACCCCTGAAGCTCGGGTGGCCGGAGCTGGGCACGTTTGGGCCCCCTCCACCCTGCAGACGCCTCCACTCCACATGACGAGTTTCCCAGGGGGCGCAAAGCTCCCATGCCCCCACTCCAGGACAGACTGCACAGGGTGGAGGTCAGGGAGCGGGGAATGAGTCATGGGCAGGACTGGGGGGAGGGGGGAGACAGCCGCCCAGACCGCGGCCAGTGTCACGTGCTCCCCGACGCCTGCCTCACCAAACCCGTGTCTCCTCCCCACATGGCGGTCACCTGGGACTAGGGAGACAGCTGGGCCTCAGGTCACTCGTGCAGTTTGGTCTGAAGAGTCCCTGGTACAAGACCCTCAGAGGAGCTGGGACCGCAAGGCCTGCTGCTATGGATGGGGGTTGCAGCAGGCGAGCCCCTCCTCCATGGGGGCCCACTTCCACGCCCCAGGGAGTGTGGGGCACACACTGGCCCCAGCCTGGCAGTACGGAGGCGGCCCCCTCTCCAGCTTCACAGCCCATCCACCGGCAACCGGCTTGCTGCAGAGACCCTCCTGCCCCACCAGGTCCATCCCGTTCGCTCAGACATCCTGGAGGTCAGGTCAGCAGGACAGGGCTCACAATTTCACAGATGAGGAAACAAACCACCAGCTCAGCGAGAATCGGGGCTGGGCCGGAGCCACAGCACTCTGCGGCCGGGGCCGGGCAGGGAGCACACCGCAGCGAGAGGGCCCCAGGTATGGCCTGGCCTCAGCCCTTCTGCATGGCTGCACGCGCCCCTAGTGCTCATTCGGCCATGACCCCCATGTGTCTTTCGAGGGGCTGAGTGGGAATGAGCATGGACAGTGCCTGCGCTCCCATTCTAGATGGGGAGAGAGACCACCAGCACGAAACAAATGCGTATCTTAAAGGCAGGCAGCCTTTAGTGCAATGAGGCAGACAAGCAGGCCCCCGAGTTGGGGGCAGGCAGGGACATCATGTGACATGGGAGCCAGGAAAGGCCCTTCTGAGCGCTGGGCTGGGTTGAGCCTCAGGAGGCATGAGACCCTCCCACACCTCTTTCAAATGTCTGGTCTCCAGGAATTCCCCAAAACGTGACCTCTGACAGGGTCTGACAGGGCTCCTGTCTCAAGCAGACACCCCCAGAGGCTCCCACCCAGCTGGGCCTCCACCTAGCCCCAGACCCAGCCTCGCCCACTGCAGCCAGAGGCTGTCAGGCATGGCCAAGCTTTCTTCCTAGGGCAAGGCTCTGCTGACTGGGTGCCTGGTGCTAGGGCCCAATTCCTCCAGTGGCTGCTTGCTCCCAGCCTGGGGATGCTCCTGCACCTTGGGCCGGCGCAACTTCTCCATCTCTGCGATGGAAGAGCAGCTTCTGAATGATCTCTTCCAATTCCGATGTGCCAATTCCTCCTTCACCCTTGGCCTCGGGGTCGTGTCACCAGGGCAACCCCCAGCATGACCCCTCCCTCACCCTTCTCACAAGGGCCGGAGCTCAAATGACACCCTCTCTGCTTTCCCGCGGCTCACAGACCACCTCCAGCAAATCTCCTGCCCCTCCTCCAAGACCTGTCAACCCCTCCCTGAAGCCCCCAGCTGAGACCCTCAATCTCTCAACTGGGCAAGCCCCTTGGCCCAACTTTCCACAGCCTGGCGAGCCTCTGTCTCCCTCAGTCCCAGACCAGCCAACAACTCCACTGTCCTCCCCAGACACAGGGCGACTCACTGGCCAGCACCACCAGGCCTGCCAAATCCCATCGCCCGAACTCACCAACTTCACTAATGAGACTTCCCCTGCCTGGGAACTCCTTCCCCTGCCACCCAACTCCTTCCCTCGCAGGTCGACCTCAGCCCCTCTCCCTGGCCCAGACAGACCAACTTTCCCCACCCTCCCGTAAAATCAACCCATTTCTCCAGGTCATCACCTCTCCACCTCAGACCCACTGATGTTTCTGGAGAGTGAGTGCAGACCAGTCCCGCCGTCCCTCCCAGCCACCATCCTCTCAACCCCTCCCAGCCAGGCACCAACTGACCCTCCTACTCAACATTCTGCCCCCCAACCCCCGCCTTCACCGCCTCTTCATGACTGCCCGAGACATTAAAACAAAAAAACCCAACCAACCAAAAAAAACCAGACTGAATCTGCCTGGATAACAGCAGCTGCTATTTATGTGGCAGGAACTTACAAGGACTATCTTATTTAATCCTCACAACTTCCCCACAGTAGAAATTAGCACCTCCATTTGCAGAGAAAGAAAACAGGAGGCTCAGAGAGGAAAAATGGCTTCCCCAAAGCCCAACAGCTGCTAACACACAGCTGTTGCTCTTCTGGGAACCCGCGGGCCAGAAACGTTCCCCTACTCACACCCCGCCCCCGGCCCGGACTCACCAACTGCTGCGGCCGCCACTGTGCTCCGGCCCACAGACGGAACATCTCCCCTTCCCCCGGGCCCAAGCCCACCAACCGACTGGAAGGTTGTGAAGCACGGCCCCCGCCCCCAACTCCACGAACCAACTCATCCAGGCTAGCCCCTAAAACGACCAGTAGCACCTAACGTCACCCCTAAAATGACCAACGATAACTGCAGCCTCATGAAGGCCCACCCTGGCCGACCACTTTCCACACACAACCTTATTCAGTCTTCTCTGAAACCCCGTGGCATGGCTACTCTCACCCACTTACAGGTGGGACATCGAGGCTCTGAGGAGTTAGGAACCCAGCCTGAGGTCATGCTTTGGGTAAATGGGACTCAGGATTGAGCTGGAGCCCAGGCTAGCCACCATCCCGCTCTGCCTCTCCAGTTCTTACCCTCCTGCTCTGAGCTCCCTGGACCGGATGCCGTATCTGGGGCCTGTTCCCTCTTCCCTTCCTCAGCCCTAGTTCCCCAAGCCCTCCAACCTAACCTATCTTGAAGGCCGAGAGCCCAGGGACTTGGCTGGCTCCCAAGGCCAAGAATTTTAAATTAACCACTGTCTCTTGAGCAATAACTGGCTGGGGAATTACCTGGAGGTCCAGTGGTTAGGACTGTGCTTCCACAGCACTGGGCCCGGGGTTTGATCCATGGTCGGGAAACTAAGATCCCGTATTCCACACCATGCAGCCAAAAGACAAAACAAACAAAACACTAACAGGCCAAGATGGCATTCACGGCCGCTCCTCGTGTGTTCAGCTTTCAGCTCCCACGCTTCCCACCCTCACATCAAAGCCACTGCTTTCTCCACTGCCCACAGAGCAGCAACATTTCTACCGCTCTCCCAGGGCCCACAGACCAACTTCTATAGACCAGGGTCCAGGCCGATCCCTCTCGTCTTCGGCTCCATCCCTGCAAGAGTCCCAGACCTGTCCAGGACTCAACCCTGCCATCCATCTCTGGAGCCACTTTCCACCTTCCCAGCCCTACAGATAAAACACACTCCTCCAACTGCTCTTTCAGTTCCCACACAGAGCTGACCTTCTCTAGAGAACTTTTAACCTATGCAGTCGCTCTCTCCCCACCACACCTCAAGCCATCAAACTTCTCCAGCGCTCTCACCTTCCACCGCCAGCAACTCCAAGGCTTTCTCGGGGCAGGCGGGACAGGGCCAGAGGAAACAAAACAAGGATAGCCCTCCCAGAGCCAGGCTCCAAAGTTCCTCTGCTCCTGAATGACTGACAATGTTCTGCTTCCCTTTTTTTTTGGGGGGGGGGGGGGAGTAGGGGAGGAGAGGAAGAGGAGGCGCACGGTGATTTTTCTTCCTAATGCCAAGATCGAACACCTCCCTGGACTATCTCAACCAGCCTCAAACTGACCACCAACTAGCTCCTTTTTCTTGCAAGTTTGTTTACCTTGCCTCCCTTTCCCAGTCCCAGGACTGACTGACTCCTCTACCGCCAGGCTCCAAGTTTACTCCCTGTCCTCCTTTCAGCCAAGGAAGTTGAGTCACGTGACCATCCCCAGCCCCGAGGCTTGCAGACCGACAACTGTAACCTCCTTCTGTCCCCATGGGCCCATCAAACTCCTCCAACTGCCCTTTCAGCGACAACGTTGACCCACTCTTCCTCCCCTGACTGTTCTATCCTTCTCTGAGGAAACTATGAACTCAAAGGCTACTTGCCCTCCTAATCAATCTCCCAAGCCACTAAACTTTCTTTGATTGCTCACCGTCTTAATTCCTCAAACGATCACCAGCAGCGTCCCTTGGGGAGGGGAGAGAGGCAGTAACATACACCAGCTAATGTTCACCTTCCCAACCCAACAGCCACTCCCTCTCTAACACCCTCCAAGCTCTAAACGGACGACTGTCTCCTTAAATCATTATTAGGGGCAACTTATTGAGCTCCACCTCTGTACTGGTGGCCGCACGACTCCCAGGTCCCCAACCAGCCCGCCCCCGCGCTCCAGCCGTGGCTACCATGTCTCCAGGGGTCTTTGGGTTCCACAGCTCCGGACACGATATCTTCGTCGGAAGGGAACGTAACGCGCTTGGCCGCAGCCTTGAGGCGCCCGTCGGCCGGGGGCGATGCGGGGCCGGGAGACGGGGCCTTGGCGGGGGCCTCCTCGGCTTCGCCGTCCGCGCCCGGCCCGGGCGGCGCCTCCTGCGGCGGGATCTCCATCGCCGCCGCCGCCGCCTCCTCACGGGGGCCCTGGGGACATGCCCCGGGCCCCGGACTTGTCTCTCCGGGCCCTCCCGCCGTCCCGGGGCATGGGCTCAGCCACTGCTTCAGGCGCCGACTCCGTCCCCTCTCCTGGTCGTCGTAGTCGTCGCCGCCGGGAGCTCGAGCGCGCCTCCCCCGAGCCCCGTGAGCGTCTGCTCGTTCGCAGCCGCACTTTCGTTAAGGACCAGTGAGCCCGCCGCATACACGAAAAAGCAGAAAATCAATTTAAGTTATTTTCAGGTAGAGTTGTCTCGTGCGTTGTTAAAGCGGGTACCAAAAAGCAGAAAGAGCCACGGGAAAAAGAAACGTGAGTAGTGAATCTGCAGAGCCGGAACTGCAGAATACGAGAGGCGGGGCGAGATAGACGCCGTCTCCCGGAGCAGCGCGCAAGCGCGAACCTAAGCCGCTCCCCCGCCCCACGCCTCCCCGCTTCAAAGTAGATAACTAACATTCAGGCCCTCACACATTCGTCACGAGCTCAGGCAACGGAGAAAGGAGTGGAGGTGATAGGAATAAAAACATATGCTTGGTGAGGCTAGGCCAACTGATATGGAGAGAAATAACGGGATGGAGAACTTGAAAGGCTATAGGAGTTGTGTTGATTATATGAGTACAGGTGATGGATGCTGACAGAGGGAACCTCTGGCTGGAGACAAAGCCTGTCTCCATTTGCTGGTTAGGCTCCAGCTTTCCATTTGCAGACTGCAATTTCATCAATGACCCTCTTTGGATGTTGTGGTTATACAGGCGGTAAGTCGTGTCGGGCTCTTTTGTATAAATTGTATTTTATATAAACTTAAAAACGGAAATGTGAGTCCATAGGTGTGTTCTAGCCTTAGTTTAGCTTTTTTTTTTTTAAGAAAAGAAAGAGCTGGACGAAGGAAGAAATTCCGAAAGCAAGGGACGAATCTTCCAACCGAAATACCCGGCGATGGAGCAGGTAGATCTCGAAGCCAGTAGCGAACAAGCACGAACTCAAGCCACGCCCCCACAAGGGCTGACTCAGTCGTTTACTATTCGCCTCCGCACTTTCTCCGCTCTATCCCAACCCAACCACAACCCTGGGTGGGCGGAGCTAAAGCCAAAAAAGGTGACTTGGGGAGGAGCAAGTGATGTCGTTGCTAAGGCAACTCGAAATCTGGGCCCAGGAGTCGCCAGAGGTAGCGTTGTGAATGAACAAATGGGAGCTGAGGCCCTGCACAAGCCTCATTCAACTTCAGTGGTTGCCGCACCTTGACCACTGAAGATGACCAAAGCAAATCACATCTATATTGAACGGAATCTTCACTTACATTCTTAAACTCATGGGACTACAGAGGGGGCAGAAATTACTTTTTAAAACAATCTACTGAGGGAATTCCCTGGAGGTCCAATGGTTAGGACTCTGCTTCCCCTACAGGGGGGATGGTTCAACCCCCGGTATGAGAAGTAAGATCCCAGTGTCATGGCCAAATAAATAAAGTAAATCTGCTGAAAGACTGCTAGTAATGGGGCTAAGTGTGTGAAATGGACAGCTAGGCTACAAAGCTGGGGTTAAATGGAAAAGGGGCAAAGTTTCACTCTAACCTTTAATCCCCTTTTTCCCAATGGTGCAGCCATGCAGGGTTTGACCCACCTAAAGGCTACCCACCCAGAGGCCAGGCAATGGGAGGGACCTCTTGTATGTGACCATGTGACCCAATTCAAGTCATTCCCCTCACTGTATACAAGCCAGCCCACCAGAAAAGTCCAAGTCTCGCAAGTCTGGCATCCAGGTCACACCAGCTGTTCCAGACTAGCCATGGTCTAATCCCCATATCTTTATCCCAGCTCCCCCCACTCACATGTCTTCCCCTTCCTGACCCAGCTCCACAGGATTCAGCCTTTCAATAGCCACCCTTTCACTCCCTAAATCTGGCTCAATCCCTATAGGCTACATTAAAAAGAGAAATAAAACAAGAAGCAAAGTTTCCTGAGATAACTGATTCCTTGGCAGGAGGGAAGCATTGGGGAATATTTCCAGGGTGGCTGAACTTTGCACCCTCTTCAACAGACAATTTCCCATTAGGTAATCTGCTATCCTTTATTCCCTCCCTCTGTCCCAAATCTTCAAGAACTGGCATGGGGCCCATATATCTGTAGAGCTGAGAGTTCTGTGAGGTAGAGCATTCCTTTCAACAGGATGTAGAACCCATGGGTTTGCAGAAGTGTACTGACTACACCCTGGATGTCCAGAGATGTCAGAGTTGCTTGGAGCTTGGTGCGAATTTCCAAGGGGGTTCTGAACTCTCTGGGGCCCAGAGGTCCAAGCTCAGGAACATATGGAGGCCTGGGAGGCTGTAGCTACACCCAAGGCAGAAAGATGAACACGATGAAGTCTTTATGGCTTGAAGGTGTAGGAGATAATGTCACTACACCGGAGCAGTGCTTCAGCCTGCACGCCTATTGGAGTCTGCAGCTGCGACACGTAGAAATTGGCCACGTCCAGGTCGGTGGCTCCGAAGTGGGCAATCACCTGCACACCCTCGTGCAAAGTGAAGCACACCGGGCGCCCCACCATGGCCAGCAGGCTGCGGAGGTAGCGCTCCCGAAGGGAGGCTCGAGCCTGCTGTTCCTGGAATTCCCGAGATTCTGGAGGCTCCAGGACTTCAGGGACTTCCGGTTTCAGGGGGGCTCTGCGTCCATCGGGAGCAAAGCCTCGGTTTGAGCCATCAGGACCCCGGGGGAGCCGGAGCACAGGCACAGGAGTGGCCAGCGGAGTCTGCATCATCCTGGCTGTTGGGTGAAGAAGCAGACCAGGGAGTCATTACGGGGAGTGTGGAGCTACAGGAAGAGGGGGCTGGGGGCAGAGGCCTATCTACCCCATCTCCACTTAACCTGTCCAAAACCCCACTCCTAAGTCCCCCTTCTAAAATCTGCACCATCCCTCAGCCAGTCAACCCCCTTCCCAGGACCTAGCACCCCCATTTACAAGGTCCATGAAAGCAGGGCCTTTGCACTGCTTTTTAAATTTTATTTTTCAAGTTTTTGGCTGTGCCACCCAGAGGATCTTGGTTCTTGGACCAGGGATCGAACCCATGGCCCACTGTGGTAGAAATGGGGAGTCCTAATCACTGGACCACCAAGAAATTCCCTGTACTGCTTTTATCCCCAGTCCCTGGCAATAAATATTTGCTAAAAGACCAAGCCGTGACCTCTCTCACAAACAGCCCATCCAATCTGTTATTTGTGGAGGAAGGCGTGACAACTCACTCCAGTATTCTTGCCTGGACAATCCCCATGGACAGAGGAGCCTGGGGGACTACAGTTCACGAGGTCACAAAGAGTCAGACACGACTGAGGGACTAAGCACAGCGTATCTCCCAAATAAGTTCCCATTCACACAGAGTCAGCTCAAAAGGGGGATTTTTTTTTTAAGGGTGAAATTTTTTGAGTCATACTTATTTTAAATAAATAAATGAAATAAAGGGAGGAGAGGGGAAAGTCCTTACCATACATTTGAGAAGGCCCAGGATATTTGCAAAGTGTTAAAAGTACCTCCTCAGAAGATATTCCTTGTAAAGACTTCAGAGTAACTTTGCAGTGGAGAAACACGGTAGACACCACTCTAATGCTGGCATTAAAATCAACACGTACAGTGATGGGGCAAACACACACCAAGGGCATCCTGATGTGACACACTCAGGACAGGGCACCCCTTCTATGGTGGTCCTGCCAAAAATGGATGACCTCAATCTATTGAGGCAACTCAAACTGAGGGACAATCTACCAAAAAAAAACCCCAGAAAAATTAGCCTGGTTCTTCAAAATTATCCAGATCATAAAAGACAAATGTTGGGGCGGGGCCACAGGCAGTTCCCTAGTTAGGGTTAACCAGTGGTTAGGATTTGGTGCTTTCCTAAGAGTGTGTGTGTTAGCTGCTCAGTTGTGTCCAACTCTTCACAACTCCATGAACTGTAGCCTGCCAGGCTCCTCTGTCCATGGGATTCTCTAGGCAAGAATACTGGAGTGGGTTGCCATTTCCTTCTCCAGGGGGATCTTCCTGTCCCAGGGACTGAACCCACATCTCTTAGGTCTCCTGTGTTGGCAGGCGGAGTCTGTACCATCTGAGCCACCAAGGAAGTGGCCTGGGTTATACCGGCTTAAGGAACTCTAACCGGGTTATTCCTGGTTAGAGGCGGCAAACAAGAAATGCTCAGGGAGAAAAACATTTATTTTAAATTTAAAATATATATATATTCTTGAGAGTCCTTTGGACAGCAAGGAGATCCAACCAGTCTATCCTAAAGGAAATAAGCCCTGAATATTCATTGGAAGGACTGATGCTGAAGCTGAAACTCCAGTACTTTGGCCACCTGATGTAAAGAACTGACTCATTTGAAGAAACCCTGATGCTGGGAAAGACTGAAGGCAGAAGGAGAAAGGGACGACAGAGGATGAGATGGTTGGATGGTATCACTGACTCAATGGACGTGAGTTTGAATCAACTCCGGGAGTTGGTGATGGACAGGAAGGCCTGGCGTGCTGCAGTCCATGGGGTCGCAAGGAGTCGGACACGACTGAGCGACTGAACGGAACTGACTGATTCCCAACCTAATAGTTTTCACTCTGTCCAACAGCTCAGTCTAGCCACTGTCATCCCCTGCCTGGACTATTGAAGTCAGCTTCTCACTGGACTCCGGATCCCACCTTCACCCGCTGCCAGTCTGTCCTCACACACAGCCAGAGGGACCCCACTAACACCTAGGTCAGATCACATCCCTCTTCAGCTCAGAGTCCTCCCCTGGCTGCCGTCTTGCTCAGAGTCAAAGTCAAAGTCAAAGTCCTCACCACAGCCCTCACGGCCCTGTGTGCTCCGGATCCCGCCCGTGCCCTGGCTTCACGCCCCCGCTTACTCTCTCCACCCGGCCGCACTGGTCTCCCAGCTGGTCTCAAGCATGCCTGGCGTGGTCTCTTCATGGGCCCTGGTACTGGGGTTCCCTCTGCCTGTACTGCCTTCTCCCCATTCCCAGGGCAGCCTGTCTTCAAGATCTCCCCTTCAGCCCCCTTCATCTGAGTCGGCTTCTTCATTCTTCAGAGCATGCCCCTCTCTTACACGTGATGTCTATTTACTGGTCTGCTTATGGTATTTTTCCCTGCGAGATGGCTGCCTCCCCACAGGTAGTGACCTTGCTTTTTCCCCTCTGCGTAGCCCCAGTCCTGGAACATGGGGTGGCATACAGACCAGACTCCTTAAATACTGTGTCTGCTGGAATGAATGGAATGGAAATCGAGCTCTCAGGCCTGCTTAGGTGGGTGACCTCAAGCAACAGACGTTTCCTTTTCCACTGTGTGGAAAAACGGCACCAACAGCCACCTCCACTTGGTATCAGGATTCAGCACGCCCGTGCACCATCGGTTCATGACCCCACACACTAGGTTCTCCCTAGTGTCATTCAAGTTACACTTGAATAACAACTGTATGAGTACTGGTACTGCTGTGTGACCGGGGGGGGGGTTGCTTAATCGGTCTTTGCCTCAGTTTCCCCATCTATAAAATAGACTGACAAGAGGACCAACCTGACAGGGTTGCCACGGGGACTAAATGACCTAACAAACGTGAAAGTTCAGCACTCGCCTGTAACATATTACATGCTACTACACTGAGGTCGGGTTTCTTTTTTTTTTTCAAGTATAGTTGTTGTGCTAGCTTTAGGTATACAGCAAAGCAATTCAGTTATATGTATATATATAAGAATATATACATAATTCAGTTATATACATATATTTTGCTCTTTAGTTGTTAAGTCATGTCCAACTCTTTGTAGCCATATAGATTGTAGCCTACCAGGTTTCTCTGTCCATGGGATTTTCCAGGCAAGAATACTGCAGCGGGTTGCCATTTCCTCTACAGGTATCTTCCCTACCCAGGAATCAAACTCATGTCTCCTACATTGGCAGACAGATTCTTTACCACTCAGCCACCAGGGAAAACTATACACACACTTCTTTAGATTCTTTTCTCTTATATGTTATTACAGAAGATTGAGTATAGTTCCCTCCTGTGCGATGCAGTAGGTCCTTGTTGCTTATCTATTTTATATATAGTACTGTGCATACGTTAATCTCACACTCCTAATTTACCCTGCACCCTGACCGCTGCGCTGATGCTGACTGCATGTAAGGAGATGCTGGCATTGTGGGCAGGAGAGAGGACCTGAGTTTCAGGCAGTGCACCCCTCCCCCTGCTTCAGTCCCCTCCTCTCTAAAGTGATTCACTGAAGTGACTGACATGAATCAGGTACCCAGTGTCCCATCCCAGGGACACTCACCATACAGAGATGACTGGGATTGTCTTTTTTCTTGCGAGGCTCTTCCTATCTCGGCAGCTCAACTTTCAGCTCCTTGCAAGAAAGGATCCTGCAGAGAAATGAATCAACGTTTCTCAACTTCAGCTCTAGGTCTGATCTCACACCTCCTCTGCTCAGAGCCCTCCCATGGCTCCCACGCCATGTGGCCAAAAGCAAAAGCCCTCACTCCAAGGCCCTATCAGCTCTCTGATCTCATCTCCTTCCCTTCTACCCTGTTGTCACTGTTGTCAGTCCCTGAAAATGCCAAGCACATTCCTGCCCCGGGGCCTTTGCACATGCTATTCTTACTGCTTGGAACCTTCTTCCATACATGAGATATATTTCCAGATACATGCCTTGCCTTCCTCCCTTACTTCACTCAGGTTAAACATTCCTCCGTACAGGGAGGAAAATAATAGCCCTTTCACCGTGCAGTATCATTTTTTTTTTCACAGCACTATCACCTCCTGACAATATGCATTTACTTGTCTGCCTACATGCCATCTGTTCTGCCACAGAACGTAAACCTTTGGGAGAAGGGACATGTCCAATTACATCACAAGGGCTGGCAACCAGGGGTCACTCAATAAACACTTGTGGAAGGATTCACTCCTTCTGTTATCCAAGCGCTTGCTCTGCGCCTGACCCACACTGGGTGGTGCTGGAGACCCAGGTGGGAACCAAAGAGCCCGGCCCTACTGTCCAGTGGATGACACACACTAGGGCTCCAGACAGTGACACCAAGAGTAGGCAGGGCTGGAATGAAGGAGCCCGGGGGCCTCATGAGCCCAGAGGCGACACCTGGCCCTGCCTGGGTGGGTAAGAGGTGGTTTCCAGGAAGGGGCTCGGGAAAGAAGGCTCTGATAAGCTCACATTGGAGCAAGGACCAGAATGGAATGAGGAATTGAGCCATGAGGAGATATGGAGGGAAAGCATTCCAGTTGAGAGGACAGCAAACTCAAAGCCCATAGAAGGGTGACTGGGTGATAGTAAGGAGGCCAGTGTGCAGGAGGTGCGGGCAGGGGCCTTGAGGACTGGGGTATCTCTGAGCAGAGGAGGAGCAGGGTCTGACTTATAGGATCCCTCTGCCTGCTGCACAAAGAATGGACTGTGAGGGGCAAGGGGAGAAGCAGGGAGCCCAGTGAGGAAGCCAGCTCACTGGGGAAGGTGGAAGATGACATTATCTGGGGCAGTGAAGCGGGGCGGGGAGAAATGATTGGATTAGGCTATCTGTTGAGGATTGAGAGCCCTCACTATTTGCTAACGCACTGGGCAGAGCCAAGGAAGACTCCCAGGTTTCCACCTGATGGGTAAGACCACAGTGAACAATGAATTAATGGGACTGCTACATGTTCATTATCTCACCACAGATGGCTGTCAATGAGATTAAGGGATATGTACGTTTTCTAATGTATCTGACCACTGCATTCCCAGTTTAGTCCAGGGTCACCAGCCCCCAGGGCTTTCTCCCAGCACTTGTAGGTTAACACTTGAGGGTTTTAGGAGAAACACTCCCTCTAGGGCCGATGGGAAATATGCAAGTTGCCAAAGAGTTCTGTTAAATTCCTTAGTAAAACAAAATTAAATTAAACATGGGCCAGCATAGGCCATGTTTTTGCTCCTATGGAGGAAAAAAAAAAAAGATTTGGTCATACCTGCAACAATCCCCATTTTCCCAAAGAGGAAACTGAAGTTGGGTGATGCCAAAGCATTTACTGGGTGCAAGCTGGTGACTGACAGGAAAAGGGAGCAAACCCAGGTTGGTCTACCAACAGTCAGGGCCATCACCCCTGCCCTATGCAAAAGGGCAGTTTTTTCAGTGAGCAAAGGAGAGCCATTGAGGTCTGGGAGTGACTTGATAAGAAACTGGTTTGAGAAAGGTCACATAGGGTGTGCCCAAGACAGCAAAAGCAGGTATTCTTCCTGGTGACCAAGCTGAGAGTCCTTAATCCTATCAGTCTCCAAGCCAAGGATTTCCTGCCCAGGTTTCAGGGGGGAAAAAAAAATTGGATCCCATTCCCCACTAGAAAAAACTAAAGCGCCCATCACTTGGATCAATGGCAGGGGCAGGAGACTCACAAACTTCCATCCTTGGGGGCCTCAAAGTTCACTTTCAAAAAATAAGAATGGTCGGCTCCGTGGACAAACGCGTAGCTAAACCTTCAATGGCCAGGGTTGGAGACCAACTGAGCTACCAGGCTAACAGCGAAGGCTCTAGACCGAATTCACCGACATAATGACCTGCCTACAACCACCACCCCAAGGGCTGGCCCGGTCTGGATACAAATTAGTTAAACGGGGCGTCGGGTGAGCATCTGGACACCAAGCGCTGAATCCCCCGCCCCCCACCAGGGCCGGTCAGTTTCCTTTCATTTCCGCCCCGGCCACCCGTCGCTCTCCTTTTCTCATACTAAGTAGGTCCTCCCGGCCCGCAGGCGTCCACTCCCCACTCCGCCCTGGGCTGGACGTTCTTCCTACCTCCCGACACAGATTAAGCGAACGATTCTGCTCCAGGAAAGGCCGGAGTCTGAGGACTGCAGCCATTATTACTGTTATTATCGTCGTCGTTATTATTTTCCTGAGGGGTTGCATTCCGACCTCCGACACCTCCCCCCTCCCCCGCAACTCACCCCGGGCGCAGGGATGTCTCCGCTGCTGCGTTGGGAGTGCAGTCCCTCCCCGATGCAGGTGTTCGGGGACTAGAACTTCCCAGTAGTCGGTGCTGCCAGCGCGGACCCGCCGCTTCCCGCCGCTCGGGGTCTTACACGCGGGTGGGCGTCCCGTGCTGGGACCATGGAGCCGGATCTTGCTCGCGACCCACCACTCTGAGATTCACGGCGGCTGGCGCCCCTACTTCCGCCGGCGCTCCAGCTGCAGAGGCCCGGGCAGGCCGCTAGCCTCTGAGCCTGGGTTCCACCCGCGCCGCCGCCGCCGCCGCCGCCCCACGTGGTCGCGGGCGCGCGGGCGCGGTCTCGGAAACCAGCACAGACCCCGGGCGCCACCCAGCCAGCGGCTTGACCCTGCGCTTAGCTCTTGATCTACCAGTCTGCGAGGTGTGGAGGTCCAGGATGTCCATTTTACAGAAGAAACTGAGGCTCCTCTAGGCACATGGGACTTGGCACCCCCACCCCATACACGTGCACACTCCTACCCCTCACCTCCATTCTGAACCCCACCTTCCCTTTGAAACCTTGAGATCATGCTTTCAGCAGCCACGCACCAGGAAAAAGCCTTGCAGAGCAGCACCTGGGAGAGACCAAAGGCGGTCATTTTGCCCAGCAGGACTCCCCATAACCCTGTCTTACAATGGAAAACTGAGGCCTTGAAAGGCAAAATGTCTGTCCTGAGTTGGAAACGCACTGCTCTGGGCTCAGAATGCATTCTTCCCCACGGTTTCACTAAGGGAGGGGTCTTGTGGACCTCGGCTTACCACTGGATCCCCAAGACCCAGTGCCTGCATAGACCCTCTGCAGATATATTTTGGAAAAAAATGCATATAGAAGGAGCTCAATACACAATCTGTTAACTGAACTATGTATGAACCATTAGGAGCTCTGTTCCTGAACAAGATGGATTTGGCTCCGTCCATCTCAGAACCTACATTCTAGAGAGATTGAGAGAGATCCGATAGGTTACTACATGAACGAATACACCAACAAGGTCCTTCAAGGCTTGACAAGGATGCAAAAGGAATAAAATAAGGAGAATAAGATAGGGGGTAGCAGGTTGGAGGAGCGTCTTTATTTGGGCCGTCATGGGAGGTGGCATTGAAGAAGAAGCCACCTCGGGTCACAGATGGGAAACCTGAAGCCCAGGAGGGAACTGGGGACAGATGGAGGTCACGGAGTGTAAATTGTAAGGCCTTCGGCAGGGTGGGGCTCTCTTAGATCCTGTGGTCAGGGAGGTCCTCTGGTCTTTGGAGGACGATTGAGCTGAGACCTGAATAACAATATGAGGGGGCCCTCAGGCTTGCAGCGGGACTCCAGGAGATTAGCATGTGAAATTCCCTCAGTGTTGGGCTGAGGACGCAGCCGGCAGGCCAGAGCCAACTGACCCTGGCCCTGACCTCTGGGGGGTGGGGGGTGGGGCTTGTGTTAGGGAGAGGGGAGATAGGAGAGTAAACAAACAGTTCTAGATGGTGATGTGGTAGGTGCCAGGAAGAAAAGAAAACTTACAAGGTTGGAGGGTGGGGCAGGGTGTTGATGCCACTTCAAATAGCGATCAGAGAGCAGCTTTGACAAGGGAAGTTGGAGGAGGCCCCAGCGGAAGGAGGCTATTGGTTGGCTATTTGGTTTTAATGGCGAGTCCAGGTCTAGGAGCAGAGTCAGTGTATATGATCATGACCCTCCAGGGCTCCAAATCCTCCCAAGGCTTCCATCTCAAAAAACCCGAAGACTTTAAAGTGGTCAAAAGATGTCCCTGGAGCTGACCTTGTTTTCTCACAGAACTCCGTCAATACAGAACTTAATTTACAGAACTCCTCGAATACACAGGCCTGGCATGGGGAGAAAACTGAGGTCCCAACCCCACCCCAGTAATCCTGTCCCTTTATAACCCTTCCTAGCTCCGCGCCAGCCCCCCATGGCACTTGTGAACAGCACCTCATATTTTAGTTTATTTTGTGGAGACTCTGTCTTTCAGAACGAATAACCTGCAAGAGGTCAGGGTTATTTGCTTTTCTACCCTGCTGCATCTTAGTGCTTAGTCCAGAACCTGGCACATAGTAGGCGCTTAACCCTTGTTTACGTAAGGAATTTTTATTGTAATGCATTCAGTGGAATAGGTCAGATTACTATCAGGCGCCTAGCTAAAAACTTGGCCCCTACCATTTTCTCGCTTGGGGGTGTGAGTGGGCACCTTGTGCCTCAGTTTCCACCAGCCCGGAAACGGGGTCAGGAATAGCTGTTTCTGTGCGTGGTCGTGTGAAGTCGTTATCTTTAAGACATTCAATAGTTCAGCCAAACGCAGGGGTCACGGTCCTGATTGAGTTTGGCTGAGGCGGGGCAGTCCTCTCCCGGCAGGCCCCGCCCCGGTGGGCGGAGCCACGGGCCGGGCCAGCACGTGTAAGAGTTCGCTGCGGGTCGCCGCAGTCACTCACCTGGGCGCCTCGGTCTGAGCGCGCACGCCTCGCGTGTCCTCCGCCCGCCATCCGCCAGTCCGTCAGTCCGCCTGCCCGCGACCCATGTCCCGCCGCAAGGCCGGCTGCATGCCTCGCCGAATAGAACCCTCGCCCGCCGCCAACTCAGACGACGAGATGGAGATGCGAGACCTCGTCATCGACGTGAAGCCCGAGCCGGACCCGCGGCCCCTGCAGGCCCCGGGGTTAGGGCCCTTCACCCCGAAGGAAGTGCCCGCGCCAGAGCGGTTCGAGAGCGAACCCCGCCGCTGCGCCGGCCCCGTGCCCCCCGGCGGCCTCATCCACGCCCTCAGCCTGAGCAACCAGTGTTCGCCGTGGACGCCGCTGTCCCTGAGCCCTCACGGTGAGCGCCCCCTACACCAGCCCCGGGCCAAGCTCCCTCCCTTCCCTCTCGGCTGGGACCTCCTCGGGGCACCGACCCCCGGCCCCCTCCCCCCCAGCTCCCGGCCCCTGCCTTAATTTCCTGGCCAGGTCCTAGCCTCCAACCTGCCTTTTGACCTTCGGGTTTCCCCTCTCCCTCTGAACCCCCAGGCCCCATCCTGGCCCCACCCCGCGCTCACCACCCGCTTCCTCCCTGCAGACCGCCAGCCGTGGACCGACAAACATCCAGATCTGTTGACCTGCGGCCGCTGCCTGCAGACCTTCCCGTTGGAGGCCATCACTGCTTTCATGGACCACAAGAAGCTGGGCTGTCAGCTCTTAAGAGGCCCCAGCCCCTGCCAGGGCTCAGGTGAGTAGAGCCAGGATGCAGTCACCGGTCTCAAGTTCAAGGGCCCGGCTTCCTGTGGGAGAGGGGCTGAGCTGGACAGGCGGGGCAGTGAGCACTACTTCCCCTTTCTGGCTCCCCACCGGGTGCAGCCTAGGCGTGGCCAGGGCCTGCCCTGTCCTAGGGCTGAGACTAGTAGTGGTGAGGGGGGTAGGTGGGGGCGGGGCTGGGCAGGGGAGGAGGGCCACCCACAGGGTGTGGCCAGCCCCAGAAGACTGGTCTGGGGATTTGCCATACACACACCCCCAATCTGGTTTCACTTCTCCTTCCCCTTGGCCAGAAATAACTGGCCAGGTGGCTGGACCAGTGTGGCAGTAGGGGGGACCTCTGGGGAGGGCAGCAGCCTGGGGGAGGGGAGCCGAGGCCAGCTGGACTGGGGGTGTTGTCACCCCCTTCCATTTAATGATCACTTCTCATCGAGGTGCTGGGCATTTGCTTGGAGTTGGGGAAGGGGCTTCTGGCCTCCCTCCCTGATGGAATCTCCCAGCCTTGCATGCCCCTGTTTTCAGCCAGGTCCTGGGTGTCTGGATACCTGGGCTCCCAGCCGTGGGTAGGAATTAAAACCCTTAACTTGGTACTAGATGTCTGGCGAGCTGAGCTTTTGGTCAGCATCGATTGTGAAGCTCATACACAGCTCTGGATTTCTAGCCCCTGTGCCATGTGCCCCTGGGATTTGTGAGAAATGGAATTATATTCAGGGCTGGGCCAGGGAGAGGGTCCTGCAGTGAGAGGGGGAGGGGGGATTTTGATTGCAGCAGGGAGGCTGGCCCGGTGGGCAAGGGTGGGGCTGTGATGGGATCATGGGAACAAAACACTCCAAGGTGCTTGGGCTTGGGAGAATTGTAGACACCGATGGGCTTCCCAGGTGGCTCAGTGATAAAGAATCCGCCTGCCAAGGAGATGTGGTTAGATTGATCCCTAGGTCCAGAAGATCCCCTGGAGAGGGGAATGGCTACTCACTCCAGTATTCTTGTCTGGGAAATCCCAGGGACAGAGGAGCCTAGTGGGTTATAGTCCATGTGGTCGCGGAGACTTAGTGACTAAACAACAGTTAATGCTTATAGAGGGCTTGATGGACCAGAACTCTCAGCTATTCTCCATCTGAGGTCACAGCAAATCTAAAAGGGAGAGGACCCCTAGGATGCCCATATTCTAGCAAATGAGGAAACTGAGGCTCAGAGATGTGTATTTCTTGCCCAAGGTCACACAGCTAGGGGGCAGGGGAACCAACTGGAAGTCAGGACAGGCTCACCCTGTCCAACCCCCACCTGTGCTCCTGACCTATGCATCGGGAAAGCCGCCCCCATCCAAAACATAAAGGCAAAAGGATCTGGAAGTACGTTACTAATAGTACCTGAGGGTCAAAAGAAAACGGTGACTGCTAAACCTTCTCCCCATTTAAACCTTGGCACCCTTGTCTCTAAGGCAGGAAAAGGGGATCATGGATGGAACCCAAGTATATGGGGCCTGGCAGAGACATCCGGTTATCAAGAGCTGTTTTTACGAGTAAACCAATCATTTTTCCTAAAAAAATTTTCCTCTCTCTCCCACTCCCTGGGATTTCTGGATTGAAATCCCTTCCTAACTGTAACCTTGGGGAAAGGTCTCTTTGCCTCAGTCTTCCCATCCGGAAAATGAAACTCTTCTCTTCTAAGGAAAATTTTAAGAGGGAGCTTCGGGTGGCAGGTGCCCAGGAGACCTAATTAGGTCAGCCCTTTGTGACCCCGGTATAAGCTAGCACTCCTCTATCCATCCCTCTCCTCTTTTAACCTTTTCTTGAAGACTTTTCAAACACAGAGGGAGTCCCCAGGGACTCATGTACTGCATGGATTTTCCTTGCTCCCTATCTGTCCACCCCGCTCTCTGCACACCTTCCCCCCGGGAGGGCAGGGGGCCTGGCCTCTTCTGCTGCCTCTCAGCTGCTGGACCAGAGCCTCTCCCACCTCATGTCCAGCTGGCAGCTGTGAACTGCAGCTGCTCCGACTAGCCAGTCACACTGCTTCCTGGCCCTTCTCCCCTCTGCAGAACGTGAGGACCTGAAGGCCTTGAACTGCCTCCGCTGTGGCCGACAGTTCACGGGAGCCTGGAAACTGCTGCGCCATGCCCAGTGGGACCATGGACTGTCCATCTACCAGACGGAACCTGAGTCCCCGGAGGCCCCACTGCTGGGCCTGGCTGAGGTGGCCGTGGCCGTGTCGGCCGTGTCGTCGGTGGTGGGGCCCGAAGCCGAGGTCAAGGGCTCCCGGGTGGGGTCCACCCGACGGAGCCCCACCTGCCCCGTGTGTAAGAAGACCCTCAGCTCCTTTAGCAACCTCAAAGTGCACATGCGCTCGCACACAGGCGAGCGGCCCTACGCCTGCGACCAGTGTCCCTACGCCTGCGCCCAGAGCAGCAAGCTCAACCGCCACAAGAAGACCCACCGGCAGCTGCAGCCCCATAGCCCCTGCCTGGCCGACACTGGCCAGGAGCAGGCCTCCACCGCCCCTCCCGAGCCCGCCGCCCATGCCGCAGCCCCTGCCAGCGTCCTCCCGTGCAGAGGAGGAGAGGGGGCTGGGGCAGCCGCCATGGCAGGGGTCCAGGAACCCGGGGCTCCTGGCGGCGGGGCTCAGGCAGGCCCTGGTGGGGACGGCTGGGGCCCTGAAACTAAGGAGCAAAGAACGGACCCGGAGAAGAACCAGAAGACGTCACCCAAGAAGCCGCTGAAGCCAGCGGGCAAGAACCGGGGGCCGGGGCCTGGGGGCAGCTGCGAGTTCTGCGGGAAGCATTTCACGAACAGCAGCAACCTGACGGTGCACCGGCGCTCACACACGGGCGAGCGGCCCTACGCCTGCGAGCTCTGCTCCTACGCCTGCGCCCAGAGCAGCAAGCTCAACCGCCACCGCCGCATGCACGGCCTGGGGCCCAGCGGGCCCCGCTTCGCGTGCCCCCACTGCTGCGTGCCCTTCGGCCTGCGGGCCACCCTGGACAAGCACCTGCGGCAGAAGCACCCCGAGATGGCTGGGGACGCCTGAGCAGAGGGATGCCCCCCTGCCGTCCAGGGCACTACGATTACCCACCTTTGTGACCTCCTATCCTTCCCCCCAGCCCATGAGTAAAGCCTGCCCGCAGCTACACGTGTTTGGACTCTGGTTTTCTTGGGGTGTCTGAGCTGGGGTGGGAGGCTTCCCTCCTTGGGGTGGACAGCTGGACAGACCGGTTTGGAACGATGGGGTAAGGGGAGAGGCTGGCCCCCAGCGCCCGGGGCACCACAGTACTGGCACAGAAAGCTGTGCTCCCGGTTCCTGGTGTGGGCGAGGCCAGGGCAGGGGCCGAGGCGAGGGCGGGGAGAGGCCTGGACCTGTCACCGGAGGCCCCTGGGCAAAGTCCTGGCCCATCCTCCACAGGCGGGGTGCTCAGCCCTTTTCCCACCACATGGCACCCGGGCCCTGAGTGTGGCAGGAGCAGCAGTTCTGATTACCAAGGAGCCATGTTCCAGTGCCCAGATGTGGGCGGGACTCCCCACCAGGTCACACTGGCGCCTGTTCCCTGAAGCCACCAAGCACCTTCCCCCACTGGCCTCGGTTGGTGGGCACCGGGGTTTGGGGGCCCTGCACTGACCACACAGACAAAAACAGGAGACCAGGGGAAGGGAATTAAATAACGTGTGACTTTATTAGAGAAACCAGCAGCATCACAGCTCGAGCCCTTGTCCCCCCACCTCATCTCTGCCTGCCCACGCTTCTGCCTAATGTCGGTAGTGGGGGCTTCGGGATCTGGACCTCGACCGTCTGGAGGGAGAAGCGGGGAGAGAGGCCCCGTGAGGGTTTGGGCAGGAAGCAGGGAGCCCAGCCGTGTGGGCAGGTGCACACACAGCCACCCACATGGGACCACTGGTGCTTCAGTGACGCAGAAATCAGCTGCGTGCAGCATGCGGCCAGGCCTTGGGCAGCTCTGATGACTGCAGGGGGGCCAGGGCAAGGATGGGGGAACCAGGACTGGGACCTCCCACCAGAGGACAACAGTGACTGCCCAGGGTACAGGGCCTGCCTGCTTACCTTCGAGAAGAACTGTATTCTCGACCTGGAAAGAAAGGGCACAGGAGTGCAGGTGAGAAGAGCAGGACACTGCCTGCCCCCCGCCCACACCCACGTGCTACGAAGCTCTTCCAACTCCTGCAGTTCCCTGGGGACTGAAGCACTGTGTGTCGTGTGTACAGCTTAAACGTTCCAGTTTACTGAAGGCTGATGTGAAAGGTGTACCGCGGCTTTCTATAACCCAGTTCTGACATCTCTTTTTAATGTCCCAGAGCCTCCAGCCCAGCTCTCTTAACCCAGCGACCAGAGAGGCACTGGCTGTAGCGGGGGAGGGCCACCGGGGCGCATTCACTGTAGAGGGCGAGGGTGACCGGGGCACACTCACTGTAGAGGGCGAGGGCCACCAGGGCACACTCACTGTAGAGGGCGAGGGCCACCGGGGCACACTCACTGTAGAGGGCGAGGGCCACCGGGGCACACACTGTAGAGGGCGAGGGCCACCGGGGCACACTCACTGTAGCGGGGGAAGGCAACTGGGGCACACTCACTGTAGTGGGAAGAGGGCCACCAGGGCACACTCACTGTAGCAGGGGAGGGTGGCCGGGGCACACTCACTGTAGCGGGGGAGGGTGGCTGGGGCACACTCACTGTAGCGGGGGGAGGGCGAGCGGCTCTGCCGGCTGTACTGGCGTTCCCACTCCTCTCTCTCCTTCTCTCGGCGCTCCCGTTCCCTGCAGGGAGAGGCGAGCCAGGGTAAGAGGTGAGAATACTGAACTTGAGGGCCAGCTGGGTCGCCTGCCAGGTCAAGTGGAAAAGTTAGCCAAGGGGCAGGTCCTGCTCCTTTCCCCACCTGGAAACAAGAGCACTGAGCTCAGGCAGGGGACACTGGCCGGCAGCTGAATCCCAGTCTACCACCCGATGAAAGGTTTGCTGAGGGCTGGATGTTTCCCGTCATGCTCCAGGCGCAGCCTCTGAACAAAGGGACTTACACGCTAAGTGCTTATCTGGCCTTTGTCAGAATGACCGGGATTTGCTTTGCTATTCCAAGGGCTGCATTTATTGAGTGCCACCCCAACGGCTGCATTTATTGAGTGCCACCCCAACGGCTGCATTAATTGAGTGCTATAGCGCCTGGCCCTGATCACATAAAATCCTGTCCACAAGCCTATGAGATGGGACATCTCATTTCATCCCCATTTAACAGATGAGCACACTGAGGCTCAGACAGGAGAAAGGCCCACAGCTAGGGGGTAGCAGAGGTGAGGTAGGATCAGAAGCTGGGCCTGACTGACTAGAATGCCGAGTCCCTACGCACTATGCTCCCCACCTCCTGATGCACCCGTGTGATGGGTGTGTAATAAACAACCAACCAGTATCAGTAGCTCCAGCCATCAAGCCTTCCCATGTGCCAGGAGCCTTACAGTGGGATTCCAGAGGTGGCTGCCTTATTGCATCTACCTCACATAACGAATCCTGGCTCAGAGAGGTTAAGGTACTTGTCCAAGGACCCACAGCAAATACAGGGTAGAAAGAGAAATAAGTACAGGTGACACAGCTCTCAACTGACTGACTCCCCTCGTTGCCAACACCAAGCACTATAGCCTCCAGTTCTGCTCACGGGTCCCACACAGGCTGACGCTCTAAGGGCACTGACTCCTCAGTTACCCTGTACAGCTGGCGCCAAGGACTGTTCACAGTATGGACGAGCACCCACCCCAGGGCCACAGAGTCAGAGAGAAGCGGAGCTTGGATTAAACCCCAGGTTTGTCTGAACCAGGCTCTGGGCCACTCAGCTCTGCAGAAGAGTCAGGAGAGGAGAGGAGCAGAAAGGAAGGGGGGCGAAGCCCAGGCTCCCAGCGCAGGGCTGGCCTGCATCCAGCCCTCAGCATTTATGAGCACCAGGGTTCTGGGGGCTGAGCACACAGCAGAAGCCTGGCAGCCAGACCCAACTTCTCAGTGGGGACGCCAGCAAGAGCGAGTAAGGACACAGACAGGACGCTAGGATGCCGGGGAGACGAGCGCTATGAAGGGGCAGGCTGGAGGACGGTGCTTTTGGGGGTGCTATTCCACAGAGGACAGTAAGGAAGGACCCGAGAGCAGCCTTGGGGAACAGTGGGTGGGTATCTGGGAGAGAGAAGGAAAGGCAACCCCAGCTGGAGGCTGGTGGAGCTGTGAGGCGGGAAGGACACGAAGGTCCGGAGAAGGCTTTGACTGTTCTCCACCCGGAGGGCCTGGTCAGAGCTCTGGGTCGGGCTGGTGGTGGGGAACACAGGACCACCCGGAGGCAGGCTGGGGGCAGTCTTACTTCATGCGGATCTTGCGGGCCATGGCGCGCAGCTCGTCTTCCCGCTCCTGCAGCAGAGGTGGTGGTGAGGGCGGGGCCGGGCTGTGCCCCGCGTGGGCCCTGTGCCCTCCCAGCCCCATACCTGGCGCTCATGCTCCTGCTGGATCATCTTCTCCTGCGCCGCCTTCTTATCTGCCTTGACTGTGGGGAGAGGGCACAGGGGATGAGCAGGTAGAGGCTGAGCTCAGAGAGGCCCTGGACCTGGCGGCCACAGGGCGGGTACACACCCGCTCCTCCCAAGAGCCTCCTGTTGGGAGACAGCAGGGCCTTCCCCAGCCAGACGGGGAGGAGAAGGAGCAGGGGAGCCCTGGAGGGGCGGGGCCAGGACGTACACTGCCTGTTGAGTGCCTTCTGCATCCTCAGCTTAAGCTTCTCCTGCGGCTTCAGCTTGGGCTGGGGAAGGGGGAGAAGAGGCAGGAGAGCGGGTGGGTATCCCGGAGCTCCCACAACCCACCTCATCCAAAGTCTGGGACTGGCGGGGGCAGGAGCGGAGGACGGGCAGGCTGCGGAGACCAGCCACGAGGGTCTGGGAGCCCCAGTGGACACAGGAAAGGGGGAGCGGGGCACGGATCTTAATCCCTGGGGCTGGATCTCCTGGCCCACCCGGGCCCCCCTGCAGGCCCACCGGGCCCAGCTCTCGGGCACTGCTGCTGGCGGGAATTAGACGGGCGAGTTCCAAATTCTTACTGACTTTGGCAGCTCCTGTCTCTTTACCAGCGGCAGGTTCGGTCCTGGGAGGAAGAAAAAGTAGCTGCCACCTCCAATCCCACGTGGCCTCAGCACTGCCCTCAGACCAGACAGCAAAGGCCGTGTGCCCCAAACACCCCCAGGTGGAAACCACATGCCTCCTGGATCCTGCAGGGCAGGGTCGTGACCCCCTCTGACCCTTCACCCAAGGCAAGGCTGGGACTCCTCAGTACCCCCACCCCCACCAAGGGCAGACCCCCCAGGGCAGGACCAAGTTACTTTTGAAACACAACACTGGGGCGCCCCCTCACCTCCGTCCCCCAGCCCTAGCCCCACTCACTTTTTCAGCTTCTCGCCCACAGCGGGGGACGCTGCCGGCCTGCTCAGCTTCTCCCTCGGCGGCGATGGAGAGTGACTCTGGCTGCGGCTGCGGCTACGGCTGCGGCTCAGGCTGCGGCTGCGGCTCAGGCTAGGGCTGCGGCTGCGAGTCAGGCTGCGACTTCGGGATGGGCTGAGGGACCAGCTGCTGCGGCTGCTGCTATGGTGCCGGGGGCCCCGGCCGCCCCGCCGGTACCGGTCCCCGGAGCGGGAGCGGCTCCTGGGGGCGCCGCAGAGCAGGAGGGAAGCCATGAGACTCCGGGGAACCCCCGAGCGCCGCCCCCACCCTGGCACTGAATCTACGCGCCTCCAAGAGGCCCTGTGGTCTGTCTGTCTCCAAGTTCCTCCCGCTGCTTTCCTCAGACATCCTCCCTGGTCTCCCTGGTCTCTAAACAGAGACTGTCCTCAACACACTGGCCTAGAACAGCGCTTCATGTCTCACTAGACACCTGTGTGCCCATTTCCCTGCGAGGTGATCTCTGGGAGGGCAGGACTTGCCTGGTGACCCCCCCTTGGATGCTCACCTCCTCACCTTGCCAGGCCTAGGGTCTCGCCACCAGTGGGGACGACCCCTCAATCCTCCCCACACGCCTGCGACCCAGACCCACAGAATCCAGTCTGGGAATACGTAAGCCCAATCCTCTCTCTGCTCAAGACGTGGGGACTCCTCAGCAAGGGCCCCTCCTCAGGGTGACCAGGCCCCTCTCTGACCCCTAGCCTGTCTCCTGCCATTGCCCTGGGGCAGGCTCCAGGCAATGATCTAGATGCCAAACCAACATCACACACTGACTCTGGGGAACTGTCCCAGGTTTTGTCAGCAATATCGAGAAAACAAGAGCTGTCTTTTAAACATCCAACTCAGTTTCTCTGGAAAAATCAAAAAACTGGGCACACCACACCCGCCACTGAGTGGCCTACAACCCCAGCAGAGGGGAAGTGCGCTCCCAGGTCACCAGGCCCATGGGGTGCCTCGATTTTACCTGCCAGACCTCGTGGGTAGCTGACACTGAGATCCCCACAACAATAACAGGTAATAACGCTGTCGACAACAAGAGCACTCATCAAGTGCTAGGCTCTGGACCAAGCACTCAAGTAGAGTTTGTCACAACTTTGCACTCAATGGAGGAGACGTAATGATTCTATTTCTTCTACAGATGAAGAGGCCCCAACAGCTCAGCAGTAGGGCCAGACTCCTCAGCCGGCCGGCTGCTTTGAAGTCCCGCTCTCACCCAGCAGGTCGTGCTGTCCCTCCATGGGCAGCCCTGACCCCTGGGAAAGGGCAGGAGGGATGCTCCTGTCTCCCAGGACGGTATTCCTGCCCCACCAGAAGTTCTTACATCACACCCTGCCCTCCCCTCGGGGCACCCTGATCCTACCAGGCAGCTGCTGTAAACACCCAGGGAGCCCCTGGAACAAGCATAGTCCAGTCTCCCACCCACTGGCTCCCCACTGGCACCACATCTGGGATGACCACCATCCCACCAACCCCACAGCTCCCTCACAGAGCCTGGGTCTCACCCAGATGGGGCCCCCGCCCCACGCACCTGCTTCTGCGCCGGGGTCCGTAACCGCCGCGCCGGGCCGGCGAGCGGGAGTAGCGGTGTCCGTCTCGGGAGCCCCCACCTGAGTGCCGCCGGCCACGGCTGCGGGAGCGAGAATAGCGCCGGGAGCGGGACCGGGAGCGCGACCAGGACCGGGAGCGAGAGCGGGCGTGGCGGCCGGAGCGGTAGTAGCCCCCGCCCCGGCGGGAGCGGGAGCTGGAGCTGGAGCGGGAGCGGGAACTGGAGGTCCTCGAGGCGGAGGAGGAGGAGGAGGAGGTGGAGGAGCGGCGGCTGCAGGCGGGCATGGGGGGCGGTCAGCGCCAGCCCGGGCCGTGGCCCCCCGCTGCCCCGAGTCCCCCCCACGGTGCCTGGGGTGTAGGGCGGGCAGCGTGAGCGTTACAGACCGGGCACTGGCATTACGTCCCGGTGCGGGGCCGCCGGGCTGGGGAGGCGCCGGGGGCTTCCCTGTGGCAGCCCCTGATGCAGCTGCTGCAGCTGCGGCTGCGGCCGCCTCCTCATCACTGCCCCCGAAACTGGTGATGAACGTGATCTTCTCCTCCCGGCCAGGGGTCGGGGAGCGGGAACGGGAGCGGGATTCGGAGCTGGACTCCGAGGGCGACCTGAAGAGCAGGGAGAAGGGGCTCAGTCACCGGGCCCCTCGAGCCTGTCTACCCACGAACAAACCCTCCACAGAGTGAGAGGTCACCGAAGAGCAGGGTCCCGAGCGACAACAGACAGCAGGTACAACAGAGCCGGTGGGCAGAAAGACAGCAGGCCTGTGAGAATCTGATTCATGACCACAGAGGCCTTCTCAATACAACCAGGAAAAGCAGTGACAGAGAACTATTAAGAACAGATGCACAGATCTGTACTGTAACAGCAGCAGGCTTCCTCTACATGGATGTCAGTGCAGTTCAGTTCAGTTCATTCGCTCAGTCGTCTCTGACTCTTTGCAACCCCATGGACTGCAGCACGCCAGGCCTCCCTGTCCATCACCCAACTCACAGAGTTTACTCAAACTCATGTCCACTGAGTCAGTGATGCCATCCAACCATCTCATCCTCTGCCATCTCCTTCTCCTCCCACCCTCAATCTTTCCCAGCATCAGGGTCTTTTCCAATGAGTCAGCCCTTTGCATCAGGTGGCCACAGTATTGGAGTTTCAGCTTCACCATCAGTTCTTTCAATGAATATTCAGGACTGATTTCCTTTAGTATGGACTGGTTGGATCTCCATGCGGTCCAAGGGACTCAAGAGTTTTCTACAACACCGCAGTTCCAAAGCATCAATTCTTCAGTGCTCAGCTTTCTTTATAGTCCAACTCTCACATCCATACATGACTACTGGAAAAACCATAGCTTTGACTAGACGGACCTTTGTTGGCAAAGTAATGTCTCTGCTTTTTAACATGCTGTCTAGGTTGGTCGTAATTTTTCTTCCGAAGAGCAAGCGTCTTTTAATTTCATGGACGCACACAGCTTCTGCAATGACTTTGGAGCCCCCCAAAATAAAGTCTCTCAGTGTTTCCACTGTTTCCCCATCTATTTGCCATGAAGTGATGGGACCAGATGCCATGATCTTAGTTTTCCGAATGTTGAGTTTTAAGCCAACTTTTTCACTCTCCTCTTTTGCCTTCATCAAGAGGCTCTTTAGTTCTTCTCTTTCTGCCCTAAGTGTGATGTCATCTGCATATCTGAGGTTATTGATATTTCTCCCGGCAATCTTGATTCCAGCTTGTGCTTCATCCAGCCCAGCTTCTCTCATGATGTATTCTGTATATAAGTTAAATAAGCAGGGTGACAATATACTGCCTTGACGTACTCCTTTCCCTATCTGGAACCAGTCTGTTGTTCCATGTCGAGTTCTAACCACTGCTTCCTAACCTGCATACAGATTTCTCAAGAGGCAGGTCAGGTGGTCTGGTATTTCCATCTCTTTAAGAATTTTTCACAGTTTGTTGTGCTCCACAGAGTCAAAGGCTTTGGCACAGTCAATAAACCAGAAATATGTATTTTTCTGGGACTCTCTTGCTTTTTCAATGATCCAATGGGTGTTGGCAATTTGATCTCTGGTTTCTCTGCCTTTTCTAAATCCTGAACATCTGGAAGTTCACAGTTCACGTACTGTTAAAGCCTGGCTTGGGGAATTTTGAGCATTACTTTATTAGCATGTGAGATGAATGCAACTATGGGGTAGTTTTAGCATTCTTTGGCATTGCCTTTGGGATTGGAATGAAAACTGACCTTTTCCAGTCCTGTGACCACTGCAGAGTTTTCCAAATTTGCAGGCACATTGAGTCCAGCACTTTCACAGCATCATCTTTTACGATTTGAAATAGCTCAACTGGAATTCCATCACCTCCACTAGCTTTGTTCGTAGTCATGCTTCCTAAGGCCCACTTGATTTTGCACTCCAGGATGTCTGGCTCTAGGTGAGTGATCACACCATCGTGATTATCTGGGTCGTGAAGATCTTTTGTGTACAGTTCTTCTGTGTATTCTTGCCACCTCTTCTTAGTATCTTCTGCTTCTGTTAGATCCATACCATTTCTGTCCTTTATTGAGTCCATCTTTGCATGAAATGATCCCTTGGTATCTCTAATTTTCTTCAAGAGATCTCTAGTCTTTCCCATTCTATTGTTTTCCTCTACTTCTTTGCATTGATCACTGAGGAAGGCTTTCTTGTCTCTTCTTGCTATTCTTTGGAACTCTGCATTCAAATGCAGAGTTTTCTCCTTTGCCTTTAGCTTCTCTTCTTTTCACAGCTATTCATAGGGCCTCCTCAGACAACCATTTTGCCTTTTTGCATTTCTTTTTTTGGGGGATGATCTTGATCCCTGCCTCCTGTACAATGTCACGAACCTTCGTTCATAGTTCTTCAGGCACTCTATCTATCAGATCTAGGCCCTTGAATCTATTTTCACTTTCACTGTACAATCATTAGGTCATACCTGAATGGTCTAGTGGTTTTCTCTACTTTCTTCAATTTAAGTCTAATTTGGCAATATGGAGTTCATGATCTGAGCCACAGTTAGCTTCCAGTCTTGTTTTTGCTGACTGTATAGAGCTTCTCCATCTTTGGCTGCAAAGAATATAATCAATCTGATTCTGGTATTGACCATCTGGTGATGTCCATGTGTAGAGTCTTCTCTTGCATTGCTGGAAGAGGGTGTTTGCTATGAGCAGTGCATTCTCTTGGCAAAAGATGTCAAGTCAGGTGTAAAGCAAGTTTGAAAGCATTAAGTGTGAAATAACCTCAATTTTGTTAAAGAAACTATGTAGTCTCTTTCATGGCACCCACAGTTGAGCACCTACCTGAGCCAGACCTTTTCTCAAAAGGCGTACCTGCCTTATCTCATCTGTCCTCCCAGGAGCCCCAAGGGTCCCTCTCACCCCATCCAACAAAGGGAACGGGTCAGCCTGAGACCTGTCCACCCCCAAGGCCTCTGACCAACCACTCCCACACCAGGAGACACATGTTGTGTGTGACCAGGCCATTCTGTACCCGTTCCTCACTCACTGGTTATTCCTGGCAGTTCAGATTAAAGACACCTGACACCTAAGTCCCGCCTTTCTGCCATGTTTGGTCACTTTTAACACAAAACTCCACTATGTTTAAATCAGAAAAAAGCAGAACACATTCCCCAGTCTGTGATCTCAGGAAGGCAGCCTACAGTACACAGGCCCCGCCCCACCCCACCCCACCCTCCATCAGGAGGGTGCTGGGCCCTGGGAACTCACCGCTTATAGGGGTCATAGGTGGGGCTGTCTCGGCGTGCATAGCTGTAGAGAGAACCAGATGGGACGGGGTGCGGTGGGGGGTGGGGTCAGTACACATGGAATTAAGGCCAATCCCTGACCTGGGTGCCCCAGGCCACGCACTGGACAGTGATGAGGAGGCTGCCAGCCAGGTTACGGGCCCTGCCTTCATCCCTCCTCCTATCCCCTCACACCTGCCTAGAGCCTGAACCGCAGCCCTGTACTTCTTCGGTGACGATGGCAAGAATCATCGCAGCTCGTGACTGAACATTTTCCAGACCACGCATCCAACCCTGAGCCCACCGCAGGTCCCTTAAGCCTCACAGCAACCCTGAGACTCCCCTTGAACACAGGAGATGTGGCAGAGGCATCGGTTTGCCTGGGCCCCAGGCTGGGCTCTCTGCACATTAGCTGCCTCATCCAAACCTGCCCGAGACCTCACTGTGGGCACTGGTGTAGCCCCCGTCCTGGAAGGTGACGGTGCCCCTTTCCCAAAGAGAAAACTGCAGCTCAAGAAGAGAAAGTCACCTATCCAAACTCTAATAGGGAGGAGGCAGCCCACAACAGAAGCAATGATGCCCCCTTGACTCTGCTCACAGCCAGGGAACGTGACATGGGTTCCAAATCCAGCAGGGAGAGGGGGATGGCTGGCAGGACGGGTGTCCACACGTGCCTCGTGGCCACACCTATCCCAGACCTTCCCTGTTCGCTCTATTAGGACAACTCTGTCCGCAAGCCACAGGCTTGCCCCCCAGACTTTCCTGAGCCTTGGCTCCTCCCCCAGAGTCCTGAAAGACTGATGCTGGCAGGGCGGGGGCACAGGGCAGAACCTCACCTACCTGGGGGGGCTGATCTTGCGGCCCCTCAGCCGCTTCTCCCGGAACTCCCTCCTCTGGCGCCGGGAGCGACGGCCCTGGAGCAGAGTGGGGACGAGGCTGGTGAGTCTGTGCCTTCCACGAAGCACACACCTGCCCTGCCACCCGGGCCTAGCCCTCACCGAGTACATGGCCTTCTCCTCCTCAAGGGCCTTGGCGTGTTTGATGGCCTCCGCCTCCTCCTTGTCTTTCCGGAGCATCCTGCGGAGGGGGAGGAGGGCCACCAGGAGGAACGAGGTCAGATTACAGGCAGAGTCACTGCAGGAGGCGAAGGACCCCAAGCCATCCTGGTGGGTCTCACATTCATTCAGTACTATTACTAAGTACCGATTGCACGCCAGGTGTTATCTCAGGCATCCAGGATGACTGAAAACAAAACTCCCCACTCTCATGGACTAACATTCTGGGGAGAAGACAGACAATGACCAAAGTCACATAACACGTGACTCATTAAATGGTGAAAAACTTGATAGGAAAGGAAATCACAGAAGGGGGAGAGAAGTCCAGGGGCCTGGTAGAGGCTGCAGTTTTCAACAGGGAGGCTGGGGAAGCCCCTCTTAGAGTAACAGCTGATGAGACCCCTGGGGAGTGAGCTGTGCAGGTGCAGGCAGAGCCCACAGCACCTGAATGGCCCCAGATCAGGTGGGGCCTCGGGCATCTGAGGGGGAAAGAGGCCATGGAGGCCGGGCAGGGGTGGAGTGTGTGGGGAGGGGACCAGAGAGGTGAGACTCTGGCTGTGGTGAGGACGCTGGCTGCTCCTGAGTGAGGATGCTCAGACGCTCAGGCTGTGTTCAGACGTGGGAGTACTCAGAACTCAGTACCCTGTTAGCTGGGACCAGTCTCTGTGACCCACCTGGGTGAGGCACAGGGCAGAGGCCCAACCAGCAACGTCCAGTGAATGCAGGGAGAGGAGCCACTCCACTAGAGGGCGCTGCCCACCATGCCCAGAAACCCCTGAAGCTCCAGGGGCTCAGAAGGCCTCAGGTCACACAGCCGGGGCAGCCTCTGTCTCAACACCACTGAAGCTGACCCCAAGAACCAACCCTTACAACCTCCACCCCTCCTCCACGAGCTCGGGAGCCTGTGCGTGTAATGTCCCTGGCGCAGAGTCAGGGACACCAGCGCTCAGGAAGAGGGGCAACAGCAGAGAAGCCAGGTCCACAGGGTGGGGAGCGGTGTCAGCCCACAGGCCTCACCTGACGAAGTCACCATCGGCCATGCCATAGGTCGTGGCCTGTTTGTTGAGATCTGCCACCTGCTCCTGGTTCAGTTCGTCCACATCCACCTCCACGTCTGCACCAAGAGAAAGGCTGTCAGGGGCCAAAGCCAAGCAAGAGGACGGGAAGGGGCAGCGCCCCAGGACCTGGGGGCGGGGGTGCCCACCAGACCTCAGGCCTCTGTGGGTAGGTGGGGGTGCAGACACCAGTCAGCACGTCCTGGTATCCCCAGGCTGGCATGGGGCTCTGCCAGGAGCAAGCACCATAGACAGCGGGTGAGGGTCGGGGGGGGGGGGGATGTGACGGGGAGGGAGTGATGTACACAGGGGTGTGAATGAGGGCGGCTGAAGATCTAGGTGGGTGGAGGCAGGGGTGCAGGTCTCTGGTATTCGGGAGCGGGATGCTTGATGGCTGAGTGGCAAGTGGGCTTTACACACATCTGAACAAACAGCAGACGGGCTGAGAGTGAGCTGGATGAGTCGAGGGGAGAAATGGGTGGCCGGTCTGATCAGCGGGCATTTAGCTGGTGGTGGGCAGTGGGGTGGGGGCTGAGGCCGGCTCTGTAACTGGAGGAACACGTGTTTTCCAGAAGAGAGCGAAAGAGAAGGGCAAGGAGAGACCAAGAGGCTGAAGTCAGAAGAGGAGAACAGAACCAGAACCCAGGTGGGGATAGTGTCAGAGGAGCAGAGTCCTAGAAACGAGGAAGGAGAAACAGCGAGGGAGGCTGGACCAGGAGGACACGAGTGAGACGGAAGGACAGTGGGAGGCGGGGGGCAGGAGAGGCGGGCTCGTAAGCACGGGCGCCCCACACAGGGGGAGGGGCGAGACACGAAAATGCTGCCCGGGGACTGTGGATGGGGAGGGCAGAGAGGGGACCCCACCGATGTCGGGGATGACCTCATCTTCATCCGAGTTGCTCTCCTCCTCGGCCGGGGACTCCTCCTCCTCCGGCTTCTCTGTCACCTTCTCCACCTCGGCCACCGTGCTGTCCTCGTAGGTGTAGCCAATGGATGCCTTCTTCTCTGCCAGCCTGGCAAGGGGGAGCCGAGAATCAGGGCCACGCCGGGAGGAGACGCAGGCCCCAGGCCGGATGCAGCCCAGCCAAGCCTCCAGGACCCACACACCACCCTCCTGAGCCAAGGCAGCCTGGCGCCCTCAAACGGTCCCTTGGCCTAGAACGCTCTGCGGCCACCTGCCACCTTTCCTCTTCCTACAGCTCCAGCGCACCACCGTCCAGAAGTCCTCGTCTGGGGGTGGCGACCGTCCTCAGCTCCCAGCCCCGTTCACACTGGGTCTCTCCACTGCCACCCCCGACGACGTGTCCTGCAACAGCTGGCCTGAGTTCTCTTGGGTAACAACGCAGCCCAACTTGGTCCAGGATGGAGCAGGGGCCTAGGGCACGTGTGCTGCTGAACCCAGCTGACACGCCCTGATGCCATCCCTGCACCAGCCTCGTCCAAAACAGGTGGCCATGAATAAGGGTCGGTCACTGAGACGCTCAGTCACCTCTGTGAGGACCACGGTGGGGACGGCTTGGCAGCAAGGGGTAAGCAGGCGGCTCCGGGACTGCAGAGCAGTGGAGGGGCCGGCCAGGCTGGCAGAGGGATGAGCCATTCCTCAGGGCACACAGCCTGGAGAAGCCCTCTGCAGAGTGACATCAGCTGCTGTGGGCCACACGCTTACTGCCTGGCAGGGGACAAGCACTTCCCCAGCTCCATCTCCTGTAGTCCTGGGGTATCCAAGCAGGGGGCACCAAGGCTTGGAGGGCAGGACTCAAACCCAGGCCCTGGCCCAGTCCAGCTCCTGCCCTCCTAACTGCACCTCCTCCCAACCCAAGGGTGGAAAACGCCACGGAGAGCTTTGTCAGCAAACCCGTCCCCTCTGGCGCTGCCTGCTCCTTGCAGCGCTGATGAAGCGACCACCGACTGGGCGCCACCGCCAGGTGCAGCTCTAGGGGACACCGGGTAGACGGAGCCCTGTGGGGTGCATGGTCCTCCTGCCCCCCGCAGCCCCCACTGCCCCGGACCGCGACTCACTTCTTCTTCTCATCCTCACTGGGTCTCTGGAGGCCTCCGTACAGCTCGTCGATGTAGATCTGGTACAGGCACTGCTCCTCGGAGACTGGGGTGGGGAAAGAGGCACATGAGTCAGAGGGGGCTGGGGACACTGAGAATTCAGGGGGGACTCAAGAATGCAGTGGGGCTTGGGCAGGTGTGAACCCAGCACGGCTGGTGGCAGGCTCATGGATTCCCAGATAATCACAGCGTGCGTGGCGATGACACAGCAGCTACAGGAGGGACCTGGCTGCACCGCTGACTCGCCATGCAACCCTGGGAAAGGACTCAGCCACTCTGTGCCTCGGTTTCCTTCCCTGTAAAATGGGAGGACCACTGGCAGAGGGAGCGCCTGGGCACTGCTACAGTTATCACTGTCAGAGACCTCTGACTGGACCCTTCAGAACAAGCCTATCCTGAGAGCTGGGCGTCAGTCACCTGCACCCCACGCGCCTGCCACTCTGGCCCTCTGGGACCCAGTTTAAATTAAGCTAATCTGGGCTCTCAGCTGTAACACCTAACTTGAGGTGCTCAGCGATGTACCAGAGCCCCCTGGGACCCTGGACATGTCCCGTTCCCTCAGAGGGCCTCAGCTTTTCTATCTGTAAAGCGAGGTGGGGGGTCTGGGCGAGCCCCAAGGTGACACAGCACAGCCATCACCGCAGGCTCCCCCGTTTTGCTGGTGGTCTACGCAGCCCCAGGGGAGGGCCCTGGGGCTCTATGCAGGCTTCAGGCTTAGGCAGCCCCATGAGCTGTCTCATATGAGCTCCAGCCAGGCTGGCTTTCCCTGTCCCCCAGACCACCCTCCTCCTGTCCCCTCACGGCTGTCCTTATGGCCCAGACAGAGTCGGGAGCCACCTCCCCTCACTGGGGAGCTCCTTCCCCGCCCCACCCCACCCTACCCTCTGCTGATCCAGCCTCAGTCAAGCGCCTCCGAGAACAGCATACCATCTGTCGAAACAGTGCCTCAGCTTGTAATGAGCATCCGCTCTCGTGATGACGTGGCTCCCCCACTAGACCCCTCCTCCCAGAAGAATGCCTGACACACTACAGGTGCTCAGGAATCGTATGAATGGATGGATGGATGAAGAGATGGAATCAGGCAGAACTAAGGGAAACTCTGGCTCCATCATCAAGCATCTGTGTGGCCTTGGGGGAAGGCAAAAACCACCACCGCGTCAGTGACGCTTCATTCCCCTGATGTGAGGCTTCATTGATAGCCAGAATTTGAAAATCTCTGCTTTTAAAGATGCTAAACATCTATTTCAGAAACAAAGAAATATGGGTACAGTGAACCCACGGTGAGGGTGGACTATGCCAGGCTCTGTGCAGGGGCCCTAAGCATCCCTGACGTGAACCCTCACATCACCCTGAGGGGGACAGAAACTTCCACGATTGCTCTTCTCCAGGAAATGAGGCCAGCCAGGCTGAGGGACGAGTGTGTGGCCCTTACTCTCACAGAGGGATCTGGGAGAGAGGCTCTGCGTCCTTCTCAGGAGGTGAGCTCCAGTTCAGAGCTGCCTGCAGGAGGCAGCAGTGCTTAAGGGCAGGGTGAGAAGCCCAACTCTTTGGAGGGTCCCTCCCAACCCTGAGCCTCAGTGTCCTTATCTGTAAAATGGGGCATCACCCCCACCCTGCTGGGTGATCACACAGATGTGCTGCAGTAACAGAGACGAAAAACTCTGTCAGGGTTGGAACCTCCACAAGTCCAGAGCAGGGAACAGCCCCTACACTTGTTTTCTCTTTTGTGAGGTGACAGCTTGGGAAAAGAACCTTGGACACGTATGAACACTTGGCAAGCTGTCAAACTGCCTAAACAGTCACTTAAAACAGGCATAAATTTCCTCTTCTGAGCTAACATTCTGACCCATGCAGGTGGGGAAAATACAGCAAAAAAATATGTTCTTCCTATTTCTTCCGGTTTTTCAGGAAAAAGATCACAGAATTAGAGGGCATGGGCTGTCAAAATGGCCACCTGCTGGACCATCTCGGTCAGCAGACATCTCCTGTACCAATTCCAGAGACGGAGGCCCCAAGAGAGAAAAGGGATGGGAACAGAGCGGGTCCATGACAGAGCTGGGACCACACCCAAGGCCCTGGAGTAGAAAGTACTGGGACAACTTTTCTTCACAGTCTTGCGGTCTTCCAGCCTCCAAGGACCCCTCCCCTCAACCCACTCCCCACACCCCAGGTCACTTACTGCCAGCAAAGTCGTTCTGCACCAGGCCTCGGTAGCGCTCGTAGTTACATTTCCGCTCATCCGACTCCTGTTCTGGGGAGCTGTGGAGGAGGACAAGGTCTTGCGATCACAGGGAGCTCCCACCCCAGGCCTGCAGGAAGGGGGATGAGGGGGCGGCCTCCCGCTGGCGGGGGCTGCCCCACGTGCACACCTCCTTCCCTCCCAGGAGGGACCACCGGCCGGCAACCCCGGGGGAGGCGGCTTACATGGTGGTGAGCAGCGGGGGAGTGTAGTCGGGGATGTGGTCCAGGTGGGCGCGGACGTCAAAGCGGTCAATCATGTTGTTGGTGTCCCCTTGCCAGGGCATCCTGAAGTGGGAGCAGGGGAGGAAGGCGCCTGGGCTCCCAGTGCCCCGGACACACAGCACCTGCCCCCTGCCACCTTGCGCTTGGGAGCCTGGCCCTCAGCCCCTCTGATGCCCAGGCCCATCCCACTCGCAGCCCCCACCTCCTGTTCCTTATGCCACAACACTCCCTGAATCTACATTCAGGCTCCTGACCTGAAAGGGCCCTGAGGAAATCGGGGCCCTAGTTTGCAGAACCACGCAAGAGTGGGACCTTGAATAAGGTCCCATGGGCCACTTGCTAACACCTCAAAACACCCACTCTGGCAAGCACTCTCTGCTTACCTGGGCCTCTGGCCATGGCCCTGCTCGTTCCCTCTAGGTGCTCCAACCACTACACCATGGGGTCTTCATCCCAAACCCTGCCATCTCGCCTTAGCTAGTGACCTTTACCCTCCCACTCAGGCCAAGCCTTTCCTGTCTGAGGCGCCACAGGTCTGTCCATACACCAGGTCCCCTTGGACCCCTAACCGTCAGCCACAGATACCACCCTCAAACCCGGTCTTACATGTTAACAGGGCTCTCCGCGGCCAGGGCAACTGCAGAATCCAGGTGCACCTTGCAAGCTCGACCGTGCACCTGCAGGAACTGGGCTGGGTCCTTCTTCTGTGGGGATGGACAAGATGGAGGCCACCACCCAACTGAGCCCCAAGCCCTGCCACTGCCCTCACAGCCAAGTTTAGCAGCAGCTTCACCTCTACACCAAGCAAGCTGTACTTCTGAGGTAAAAGAACACGCCAGGGTGTGCAGGCAGCACCAACAGGGCCACCTAACCTCTGGGGACAGGTTTCCTCTCAAGATAGCCACAGGAGGCTCTGAGCTCTGGCTCAGTCTTCCTCAGAGCCAGTACCGAGACTGACCTCCCTAAAATATCAGTCCCCAACTCTTCACCCCACACCCACCCCAGGGCCACTCACTCAGAGCCAAGTGCAAGCACGTTGGCCAGGAGCAGCCTCGAAGACACCATGACCACATAAACTCATGAAAAGACGATCAACATCACTATTCATCAGAGAAACAGCAATCAGAACTACAAGACACCACCTCGCACTCCCTAGGATGGCAAAAATGGAAAGGACAGGCAATAGCAAGAAACTGAGAGGAATACGGAAAAATCAGGCTCTTCAGAAAGTTAGACAAAGAACTGCCACATGACCCAGCGATTCCACTCCATCCCTAAAACAGCTAAGGACAGACACTGAAATACTTGTACACCAACAGCGGCACTGGGCACAACAGCCGAAAAGTGGAAACGATTCGAAAGTCCATCAATGCACGACAGAGAAACAAAACACGGCACAGCCAGACAGTGTAATATTATTTAGCAGTAAAAAGCAATGGAGTACTGATCCATGCTAAAACCTGGATGAGCCCTGCAAACATTACACTAAGTGAAAGAAGTCAGTCACAAAGGGCCACATATCCTATGATTCCATTTATGTGAAATGTCCAGAACAGGTGACTCCAGAGAGACAGAAAGTAGATAGCTTACCCAGGGTTGTGGGGAGGGGGGAACTAACTGCTAATGGGCATGGGGCTTCTTTTGGAGGTCACAAAGAGTTTCTAAAATTAGACTGTGGAGATGATTGCACAATCCTGTGAATATACTGAGGGCTTCCCTGGTAGCTCAGCTGGTAAAGAATCCGCCTGCAATATAGGAGACCCCGGTTCAATTCCTGGGTCAGGAAGATCCACAGGAGAAGGGACAGGCTACCCACTACAGTATTCTTGGGCTTCCCTGGTGGCTCAACCGGTAAAGAATCCGCCTGCAGTGTGCGAGACCTGGGTTCAATACCTGGGTTGGGAAGATACTGAAAGCCACTGAACTGTACACTATGTGGATTTAAAAATGTTCTTCCCCCTTTCTTCTTTTTTTCAGCCATGCCTTGAGGCACAAAGGATCTTAGTTCCCTGAGCAAGGATAGAACCAGTGGGAGCGTGGAGTCTTAACCACTGGACCACCAGGGAAGGCCTGAGTATGTGAATTATATCTCAATAAAGCTATATTTTTTAAAAAGGGCACCAAGATAGAGGAGACAGGCCCCTGAGTCACCGCTTTCTTCAGAGCCCCTCCCACCCCCTCACCACCTGCTGCTACCTTCCATTCACTTCTCACCTCTGGCCTGAGCTCTCCTGTGGAGGTTACAACCCCAAGTGACCATAACTGCAGCAGGAAAGCCTGAAATCTGGCAGCACCCGCCACAAGCGCCAGGCCCTGGCTGAGCTCCAGCCCCCTGCCGCGTCAGAGCCACGAGCTGGAGAGCTGGTGCTCCCCACGAAACCCTGACTCCCCAAGACTTCCCTCCCCAGACTCCAACCACCCGCCATCCTGAGCGCCCTGCCCCACCACCGTCCCTGACCACTCAGCAGCCTCCTCTCCCCGGCTCGGCTCCTCGTTACCACCCTTGCCCTCTGCAGCTCCTTTCCCACAGAGCAGCCTGAGGTGGTGTTGAAATGTATTAGGCCCTGTCCCTCTGCGCAGAGCCTGGCCCGCTCCCTGGCCTGCTCCCTCCGGGCCCTCTCTGCTCGCCACGGGCTCCCCCAACCCCGCCCTGCCCTGTCCCACACCGCCGGCCTCCACGCCACCGAACAGCCCTGCTCTTGCACGTCTGTCTCCTCACTTATTTCCGATTCCCTTCCAGCCGCCCTCCTCGTCAAGCCTATCTAAACAGCTCCCCCAGCCCCTGACTGACCCTAGCTCCTTACTCTACCCTACTCTCTTCAGAGCACTGCCCATCACCCGTCACCTGTCACCCACCGCCCCAACTAGAACGGAGCTTCCCGTGGCCAGGCCCCGCCTTGTATTCCGAGCGCCCAGGGCAGGGCCCAGAACACCGACCAAAGGAGACAGGACACAGCCTCACTCACAGGCGAGGAGCCTCAGCCCGACTGAGCACACATCAGCCTCAAGCTCTCGAGAGCCTGCACTCCCGCATGCGGCCTCCAGCTCCCACCCCAACCCGGTCCGCAGGAGTTGAGGACACTCCCCGATGACCACAGCTACCCCCGGGCTGCTCCCTGTCCTGTGCGCGCTGGCTCCACCCGCGTCCACAGGGTGGCGCTGCTGCCACCCAGCGCCTCCTCCCGCACCTCACCCGCCTCCCTCAGTCCCTCATCTCAGGCCTCGTGACGGCGACCGCCCGGGGCAGCTCTAAGACCCGGAGTTCCGAGACCGCTCCAGGCCAAATGCTCGGCTCCCACACCCAAGACACACACAGGACTGTTTGCAGGATGGACTTTGGCCTGTACCAAGAACTTACTGTACCCGCACCAGAGAAACAAAAAGACACTGGGTGAGGAGTTAAGACTTGGGTCCCTGGCCTGGCTCTGTTGGGAGCTTCAGGAAAAGTCCCTGAACCACACTAAAAGCCAGCTGCGTTATGTACACCTCAAACTTCTCAACCATGGGAGGAAGGCGCTACTCCTACCCCACGTTCCAGATGAGGAAACTGGAGCTCAGAGTGGGGAGGCTCACTCGCTCCAGATCACACCAGTCACAAACAGAACCAGGATCTGAGCCCAGACAGCCTGACTCCAAAATCCACTTTTTTTCTAAAATAATTATTTTGGTCATGGTAACAGGCACACAAGTAAAATCTACTAACCTAACCACCTTTAAATGCACAGTACAGTAGCATTAACTGCCTGCACCTTGCTGTGCACCGGATCTCTAGACCTTCGTCTGCAAAACTGAAACTCCACACCTGCTGAACAACTACTCCCCTTTCCCCTCCCCCAACTCCTGGCAACCATCATTGTCTGTTTCGAAGGGCCGGACTGCTTCAAATACCTCATACACATGGAATCTCGCAGGGTTTGTCTTTTTGTGACTGGCTTATTTCACTGGACATAAAGTCCTCCAGGTGCCTCTACGCTGTAGCCTGTGACAGAATTCCCTTTCTTTCTGCGGCTCAGTAATACTCCACTGAACGTAAGGCCGCTTTTCTTTATCCATCCATCAGCTGCTGGACATTGACAATGTTTCCACATCTTGGCTGTGGTGAAACAAACTCCAAACAAACATGTACAAATCCTTCAAGAGCCAAAATCTATATTTAACCACTGGACCATTACATCTCCAGGATCAAAGAGGGTCAGACAAGTTTGTGGTCTTTCTCTTACTCATTCAACTGTGAAGCAGGGACCCACTCTGAGCAAGGCCTTGTGCTAGGGCCACAGCTGTGACTGAGACAGTCAGCCCTGTCCCCACAGCTCAGAGTTCATTGTGGGGGACAGACTCGGGCCCCACAGTGACGACTTAGAGTGAGCAGTGTTGGGATGGGGGAGCCAGGGGTTGTATCGCTCAGCCCGCTGGGGTCAGCCTGGGGCCTCCTGGAGAAGGAGATGCCAGAGCTGAGATCTGTTTTATTTCCCACTTTCACATCAACATGGAATTCTGTTTCTTTACCCAAACCACTAATTAGAAGAAAGTCGACAGGGACGACGGAACAGGGACAGGAAGGGAGAGAGAGCAGGCACCAAGGACAGATCAGGAGAAGAGAAATCAGCTGTCTGGACACACCGGCCCAGTCTGCCACAGCCGACCTCTGCTTCCTCAACACTGGCCTCAGCTGCCTCTCTTGGGCGGAGAATAAGATGAGAGAGACCACGTGGCAGCCCCATCCTCTCCTCAAAGCTGCCACCGTCCAAAGCTTGGTGGCTCTGATCTGAATGCTGATCACGCTCATGTGCGGGGACAATAGCTGCTTGTACAGGCCTGCACCACAACGCACCCCACAGACACTGTTCTATTCTTGAAGCTCTTCCCTGTCACCCAGTGAGAGGGGCTGGTCGTCATCCCTGTCCCAAGGGGGAAAACAAAGTTCAGCGAGCTCTCTGGCTCACAAGGACGAGAACCTGGAGTCCCAGGCCTTCTGAGTGACCCCACTCCGGCCTTCTTTCCTCCACTCCATCCATCCACCTGGATGCGATTCCAGCTCTACTTGGTAATAATAACCTCAGCACCAAGAAGAGCTGGCATTTACTGAGCAAGTTAGCCTGGGCAGGTTGGCTCTCGGGAGTCTCTGTGCCCAATCTCACCGAATACTCCGATACCCTGGGAGGGAGGTGTCCCTATCCCCACCATTTGTGACAGCCCATTAGTTGGCAACCAACATCCACTGCCCCTTCCTCCACAGTAATGAGACTCCTAACATAACTGGCACAAGGCCCCCCAGAATACAGGGTATGACTCTCAGCCTTCCTGGCAGCTGTATGTGACCAGGGGCTACTTTCCGGCCATGGGGATACGAGTGGATATACCACGTGCAAACATTTAGAAACTTTCTTAACAACTGATATGAGCCCATTGGCCTCTTCTCCCTCCCTGCGGAATGGAATATAAAGACATGATGGCTAGAGCTTGAGCAGCCCTCTTAGACCTTAAGAAAACACTGGCAAGAGAAGCCACTCATGGCTGAATAACAGTTCCCTGAGCAGGACTGGCCACCTCTGGGCTTTTATGTAAAAAGGAAATAACATCTGTCTTCAGTGAAGATATGATGAAACAGAGACACTGTCAAGCGCTCAGTACAGTGCTTAACACACAAATGCTCAATAGCATTACTACTGTTATGAGCAAAGCTTTAACACAGGGGTCAACACCCATCTCCCAGGCCTGCTAAAAGGACCAGAAAAAACATACCGAAGTAGCAGGCACAGGGTCTGGCGCACCCCGAACCCTTAATGAGCAGCAGTTACTCAGCCCCGAGCGCTGACAACATTCCTGGCCCGCTATATATAACCAACTATAACCAACACAGACCCAGGCCCTGCCCTTGTGGTCATGTCATAGTTGTTCCAACACCATTGGAGACGGGCTCTCAGAGATTCCTCTCCTAGGATAACAGCAGCCTCTGTTTCATGGGTGATTGCGGGGACTCAAAGAAATCATACATCTGAAGTTCTCCTCACAGAGCCTGGAGCCTGAGAAAGATCAACTAAAATGGCAACTGCTATTATTGTTTTATTCATCTAGTCCAAATAAACCACGTTGGGCTCAAGCTTGGAAAGCAGTAGCATGACCTAAATAAACCTAGTCCCCAGTCTCACAGAGCTGAAAATGTGTGTTAAATTCCACAAAGGGGAAAAACAAGAAGCATGACAGCATTTATAGGGGACACTGATTGAGTATGAAGGATGAGGGAAGACTTCCCTGAGGACTGAGATCTGAGAGATGAGCAGGAGCTAACGTAATAGAGGAAAAACTCACGCAAAGCCCCTACGGCTAGAGAGAACTATACAATTTGGGGAGGTAAACTGGTAGCTCTTTACACAGCTTTTTTTGCTAGAAAAAGTAGCCCCAGATAGTAGGGAGGCCAGATGACACGAGCAAAGGAATAAGGCAGATAGCAGAGTAACATGAGTCTGGAGGAGGTGGTAAAAGCCAGGCCATGCATGGTCTTAAAGGCTGTCATGAGGAGCCTGGCACTAAAGAGTCACAGAGAAGTTCTGAGTAAGAGAGGGGCAGAGTCAGCTTTATGCTTTAGAAAGACCTCTCTGGGGACTTCCTTAGCGGTCCAGCAATTAAAACACACTCCCAATGCAGGGAGCCCAGGTTGGATCTCTGGTCAGAGAACTAGATCTCTGATGCCAACCCCCAGTGCACCCAAATAAATATTTTTTTAAAAAATAACAGCAATTCCATCCCTTATTAAAAAAAAAAAAAAAGACCTCTCTGGCCTCTGAGGAGGGTGGATTAGAGGCGGCAGGACTGGAAGCCAGAACACCAGGGAGGAGCCTGCGGCAGTGCTGCAGTAGTAAATGACACCGTCCACACAAATTCCATCTCACGGAAGACCAGAACCTAGTGTGCCAATGCCACTGGAGCTGCGGTCTCAAGAACAAGTAACAGGTAAAGAACTGAGAGGAGGCATTAAAGGCTCCATACCCAGTGGCGGCAGAGATGGAAAAAAAGGCCAATGGAGCTACCTCAGGCTGAAGCCCAGAGGCCAGACCACAAGGGCCTTTTAGGTCACAAGATGGAGTGTGCTCTTCTCTCCAAAAGCAACTGAAGCATCTAACAGGGGAGAAATGGTCAGAATTCACTCAGTGAATACTGACGGTACTCCTTCCGGGTGCCCAGTCAAACCTTAAGAAGGGCTGAGCTCCTCTGGGCTCTGTGAATGCAGGAATAATAAGCAAGACCGACAACATTCCGGAGGTGGCCAATCTTATGTCTGGAGTGCTACAAAGACTTCCCTCCTCCCTGCCAACACCAGTTCTGTACTCTGAGTCCACACCAGACACCACAGCACGTGATAAACAAGATACCTCAGTTCCCTGCCCGCGCCCCCAGTGATTATGCTCTGGAGGAGAGGATGGCAACCCACCCCAGTATTCTTCCCTGGAGAATCCCCATGGACAGAGGAGCCTGGTGAGCTACAGTCCACCAGGGTGGAAAAGAGTTGGATGGGACTGAGAGACTCAGCTCAGCACAGCACAGCACATGATTACACTCAAAAAATGGACATTCTCTTTGAGAAAACGGGTATCCCCTCTTAGCATATTTCCAAGCCTGGTGGTACCAGGATAACCAGGGCTCCGCCCTCTCACAGAGCTCCCAGCCCAGATTAAAGGTCACTTACGATCTTTTCATAGTACTCCCTGCGCCGCTCTGCCCTCTTTTTGTAGTCGACCATCATGCCTCGAAGTTTCCGCTCATGTTTTCGAGCCTCGTGCCACATTGTGGTGAGGCCAAGGCTGGGGCCTCAACCTGAGGGATTAGGGAAGGGGTGTCAGATGGAGTTTAAAAAAAAAAAATAAGGGCAGAATCACCGTTACCTAACAAGTTGATGGAGTTAATCCTGAACATCAGCTTCAGGGAGGGTAAGTGAGGCTGCAGAGCTGTGCAGCAGGATACACTCGGGTGGATCCCGGGCAAGTCTGATCCAGTACCCTGGGCATTCTGACTCCCCCACCCCCACTCCCGTTGACTCTGGAGTGAACAGCCCAGCGAAAGTGGTACCCTGTGTTGAAGGAGCAGGAATCAAGGGTGAAAGGTTCAAGGATGGAAGGAGTGAGTGTTTGAAGTAAGGTCTGGAGGAAGAACATGAGCAGCTGGGGTTGGGAGCTCAAGGGAGAGGAAGGGTTGAAACGGCGCCCACCAGGTGGGTGGGGGGAGGGTCTGGGTACCAGAGGTCTGGGGATGAAGGCAGGTGGACGAAGAAACTTTTTATGGGAAAGGGTAGTGGTGTGGAGGTCGGGGTCGAGGGCAGGTGAAGGGCGTGGATGGTGGTGGATGTCCTCCAGACACTTGCGGGAGGAGGGCGCAGGAGGAAAAGAACGGAGCGCTGCCGAGCTCTAAAGCAGGAATCTAAATTGGGGGCGGGGGGAGGGTACAGAGGCTGAGGGAGGCGGAGCGAGCTGACAGGAGCGGGTGGGCTGCGTTTAGGGGCAAGCCTGGAGGATCGGGCTCGAGCACCCGGTCTGGGCCTGAGGGATCCGGTTAAGTTTTTCTGACAAGGGGGCGGGACCTGTGGCAAGCTGCAGGGTCCGACGCGGCGAGCTCTGGCCGACGGCGGAGGCAGGGCGCGGCCTGAGGCACGGCAGGCCGAAGGGGTGCGGGGCGGGCGGCCCTCGGGGCCCGGGTCGAGCAGAGTCTCACAGTAGATCGCGGAGAAGCCGAGGCAAGGGCGAAGCTGGGCTGACGTCCGCCCGAGGCCAGCAGGTCACCCGCTGCCTGCACTCACCGGCTCGTCGCCGCCTCCCACCGCTGCGCTCGCGCGCGCCCCGCACCGGAAGCGGAAGTGGGAGGCTGAGGGACGGGGCGGGGAGCGGCAGAGGCACTTCCGCCGACTCGAGGGGCGGGAACTAGGTTGGACTAGAGAGTGAGCGGAAGGGCGGGGCTTGAGGAAATCAGAGGGGCGTAGGCGGAGCCTGGAGACCTCAGACCTAAGTGTGGGGGTTGTTTCTCTAGCGAAGAGACGAGACCCCCAGGGATCAAAAGCTCATGTTTATTAGGAAGACTCTGAACAAACTACCTACCCCGCCCCACCTTCAAGCCTGGGGAAGGAGGATGGGGGATCTGCACCCTCCTCCCATATATACACAACAGAATCCCCCTGGAGAAGGTGCCCCTGCTTGTGGGGGCTGAGACAGCAGCTTTAACAAGCTAGAGCTTGAGAGCCAAGCCCCCTTTCCTCTCCAGACTCAGTTTTCTCATTTGTAAATGAGCTCAGGAGAAACCGGTGTTACGGAGTTTCTCCCCAGCGCTGAAGATGTCCGATTCAGAAGGACGAGGACGTCGGAAGACTGACCAAGGGCCGCCCCAGGGGATGGGGGTGCTGGGTATCCTGATTGGAAGGCCACCTCCCTCCCGACCCAGCGCCTCTCCTCCAGCGCCGCGGGGCTACGTGGCCTCAGGGCCCGGGGACAGGAGGCCACCCCCAAAGCCGGCCTCACGGTACTGGTTGGGGAACATGTTGCTGCCCACGAGGCTGGCAGTGCCTCCGTCCCCGGGGCCCGGGGCCTGATAAGAGTCCAGCGTCAGCGGCTCGGGGCCGGGGGGCTCCCCGACCGCAGCCCCTGCACCGCCGTTGCCCGCGACAGCGCTGGTGAGTGGTGGCGCTGGGGGCAACATGTCCAGCATGGTCAAGAGCGTGGGGGCAGCGGGGTCGTAGGGAAAGCTGTCGTCCAGGAGGTCTGGCCCGCCGGGGGGTTCCAGGCTGGGGAGGGATACGGTGCCCGGGAAGAAGTCTGTGTCGGGTAGCAGCACTGACGGCGGGAGGTACGGTCCTGCAGGGATGAGAAGAAAGAAGGAAGCATGGTGGGCTTTTAGGGTCGACCTTCCGCCAGCTCAAATGCCGGGTCTGTGGCTAAATACTTTATCATGTGGCCTCCTATAACGCCAGGGAGAACTCTGAGTAGGGACTATCACCATTATCTCCTTTTTTTAATTTACGATAATTTTCTTTGAGGTATAGTTGATGAACAGTATTATACGTTTCAGGTGTACAAACAACGTAGTGACTCACAATTTTTCAGGTTATACTCCACTTATGTGTGTGTGCTTAATCGTTCAGTTGTGTCTGACTCTTGGCGACCCCATGGACTGTAGCCTACCACGCTTCTCCGTCCATGGGATTCTCCAGGCAAGAATACTACAGTGAGTTGCCATTCCCTTCTCCAGGGGATCTTCCCAACCCAGGAACTGAACCCAGGTCTCTTGCATTGCAGGTAGATTCTTTACCATCCAGGCCACCAGGGAAGCCCATACTCTGCTTATAGTTGTTATAAAATATTAGCTATATTCCCTGTGCTGTATTCCCTGTCCTTGTTGCTAATTTATTTATCCGTCGTAATTTGTACCTTTTAATCCCCATCCCTATATTTCCCCTCCCCCTCCCCTCTTCCCACTGATAACTGCTAGGTTGCTCTCTATATCTGTCAGTATTTCTTTTTTGTTTTATTCACTTTTTTTTATGACTCCACATATAAGTTATATCATACAGTATTTGTCTTTCTCTGTCACTAAGCATACTCTCCAAGTCCATCCATGTTGTTGCAAATTACAGGGTTTTTTTATGATTGAGTAGTAATATATTGTGAGGAGGGCATGGCAACCTACTCCAGTAATCTTGCCTAGAGAATCCCATGGACAGAGGAGCCTGGCAGGCCGCAGTCCACAGGGTCGTATACAGACAGACAAGACTGAAGCGACTAAGCAGCAACAGTAATCCACTGTATATATATACACCACATCTTCTTTATCCATTCATTTATTGAAGGACACTTAGGTTACTTCCATTTCTTGGCTATTGTAAACAATGGTGCTATGAACACTGGGGTACATGTCTCTTTTCAAATTAGTGTTTTCGTTTTATTTGTTTTGGATATACACTCAGGAATGGAATTGCTGGGTCATATGGTATTTGCAAATGATATGACCGGTACAGGGTTAATGTCCAAAATAAAAACAGCTCAAAGTGAAGTCGCTCAGTTGTGTCCGACTCTTTGCGACCCCATGGACTGTAGCCTACCACGCTTCTCCGTCCATGGGATTTTCCAGGCAAGAGTACTGGAGTGGGGTGCCATTTCCTTCTCCAGAGGATCTTCCCCACCCAGGGATCTTATAGATAAGGGCAGTCCTTATCCTAAACCCCACTGCATTTGTGCATAACAGGAGAGTTAGCCTATCCTTTCCTGAATTAAAACTAGAAAAACAGCTCATACGATATTAAATAAACAATACCCCAACTAAAAAAATGAGCAGAACTGAATAGACATTTTTCTAAGGAAGACATGCAGTTGGCCAACAGTCACATGAAAAGATGCTCAACATGGTTAATCATCAGAGAAATGCAAATAAAAACCACAATGAAGTATCACCTCACACCTGTCAGAATGGCTGTCATCAAAAAGACATAAATAACAAATGCTGGTGAGGATGCAGAGAAAAGAGAACCCTCATACATTGTTGGTGGGAGGGTAAATTGGTGTGGAAAACAGTTTGGAAGTTCCTCAGAAAACTAAGAATCATTCTTATTTAATAAGGAAACAGGCAAAATAACTTGCAGTCCACAAGTGAGTTGTGGAACCAGGGTTGAAACTGTGCTCCTATAATGCTAGTGAGTTTTCCTCAAGAATGAGGAAGAAAAGGATGCTCCAAAGCCCCCCAGCGTATAAAGACAACCCAAAAGGTGAAATCTCCACACCATGGGAGACCCAAGGAGAAATACCAAGTCCCAAAATTGGAAGGTAAAATGGTTAAGTGTCATTGTGGAAGTCTTTTTGAGACAACACAAACCTCACCAGCAAAGACTGACTAGACTTATTTTAGAAGGAGTCACAGTGCTGCTGGAACTCTATTTCCCAGTTTCCCTGGTAGCTTGATGTGGACATGTGATCAAGTGCTGCTGGCTGAAATGTGGGCATGCTGGCTGGAGCTGCAACAGCCATTCTACACCAGGAGGTGGAAACTATGAGCTGAAAATGGCAGGAGCTTGGGTCTCCAATGATCATGCAGCCACCAAACAATCTGTGGACCACCCATCCCTGGACTGTGTGTGTGTGAGAGGAGAAATAATGTCCTACCCTATTGAGGTTCCTGTTATTTGGGGTTTTGCTGTGAATTCAGTTAAACATGATCATAACAAAATGCAGGTGGCATTCTTGGTTTCCGGCAAGTTCCTAACATCTCCTGGGCACCAAATCCTATACTAAATAACTGTGCATTGTGGCCTCACTAAATTCTAGAAGGAACCCCAAGAAGGAGGATCTCCATCTGCAAGTTAAGTAAACTGAGGCCCAAAGAGATTGCATAGGGACTTCCCAGTGCAGTGGTTAATCCACTTTCCAATTCAGGGGACACAGGTGTGATCCCTGGTTCAGGAACTAAGATCTCATATGCCTCAGGGCAACTAAGCCCATGCACCACAAATCCATTTCTAGACCCCCTCACACCACAGCTAGAGAGAAGACCTTGTACTTCAACAAACAGCCCACATGACACCCAGAAAGATCCCACATGCTGCGACTAAGACCTGATGCAGCCATAAACACATATTTTTTTAAAAAAAGATCACACAGTGGCTTAATTGTGGCCTTGAATTCAAACCCAGTCTGATTGCAGAGGCCAGGCTCCTAACCATTCCACTCTAGTGCCAGCTTTGCCAAAGGAATGAGAGAGGGGAACTTTAGATACTGGGAAATTGGGGTGATGGAGCAGGTGAAAGAATTACTAAGTGGCTAATGATGAGGGACTTCAGGGTCAAAGGTTGATGAAATGGACTAGGACTGGGGGTTTCTAGGGCAGAGGTCTTGGGCATTAGTTAGAGGGTGTTGGGGGACAACAGATGACACTTGAAACCTTCAGGTGAGATTGGCTGAGATTGACAACTCCAGCAGACTGGCTGGGAGCTGGGGTCAGTGTTCTTAGAGCTAGCGGTCAGCGAGTGGGGAGGCTTTGGATAGAAGCCAGACAGGGTTACAGTTCATGGGATCTGGAGGCTGGCGTGTGAGTTGAGATGAGGGCCATGGTAGAAGAGGTCAGGGGGTGACTGAATTCAAGGCTGGCTAGCTCTGACACCACCTCCATTTATCCATCATCTACTCCCTACTACTACTTTCTCATGTATCATCACTAATCTAAACCTGTGCCCATGGGTGGTGATCCAGTGGCTAAGACTCCATGCTCCCAATGCAGAGGCCCTGGGTTTGATTCCTGGTCAGGGAAATAGATCCCACATGCCGCAACTAAAGACCCCACGTGCCATAGAGAAGATCGAAGATTCCATGTGCTGCAACGAAGACCTATTGCAGCCTAAATAATTAAAATTTTTAATACATTAGAAGTAAATCAACTTTTGCCCAGGTGTAACTCCCCACTCCACCAGGGACTGGCTGTGTGACCTTGGGCAAGAGATGTCACCTCTCTGGGCCTTGTTTTTCACCAGTAAAATGGGACTGCGGCATGGGGGGAGATGACAGCACCCACCCCCCACCCCCCATAAGGACTGCACAGATTAAATGAACACACACAAAGCAGTTATGCTCAGAGTGTCTGTAAAAATAAATACAGTAACATTTAAAAGGCCAATGAGGTAGGTATGTGGTGATACTTTTCAGAGGAGCCCTGAAGCTCTGAGAGGTAGAGCAACTTGATGAAGGTCACACAGCATGTAAATGGCCAAGTGGAGATCGGAGCCTCTGAACACTTCTTTCCACTTTATGTTGCTGGTTAAGTGGTGAGGCACTGGCCATGTAGGAGCTCTTGGGGGGCCTGAAGAGGCTAGAAAAGCGGGGCTGCAACCCCCTCCCCACCAGCCCACCTCGAGGGCAGGGGCTTGCACTGAACCAACACCCACCTGAGCCATGGCTAGGCAGGAATTGATCCAGGAAGACTGGTTTTTTCCTCCGTCGTTTGCTCTCAATGCCATGGGGATCTGAAGGAAGGCAAAGATGAGGACCCCTGGATCCCACCAGCCCTTCCTCCCCAACCTGGGGGGGTGGGCAGGGCATTGGGTCAGTCACCCCCTCCCAGGGACCTGGAGAGGGACATCAAAAAGGGCAGAGGGGACACACCAGAGCTATTCAGCTCCCCAAGGACGTCAGGCAGCCCCCGTTTCCGCTTCTTGTCCACGCCATAGCTGTCTGTTCAGGAGATACCAGAGGCATACAAAATAACCCATGAAAAATAAGAATTAATTATAGAAACCATTTGGGAAGTTGAGCTGTTCTGGCTTTTCCCAACCAATGTATATAGATGTCCATATCTTAGAATAAAACCCAAATTACTTTTAACCCCATTGGAACATCTAAGGCATAATTCTGCCCCAGCGCCTTTGCACTTGCTGTTCCAGCTACTTAAAACACTCTTCCTCAACTCATCACTTTTCTGGAAAACTGCTTAGTCACCCTCCTGTCCTCAGGTCAGCTGCCCCCTCTTCCAGGAAACCCTCCCTGAACTCTAAGGCTGGGTCAGTTGCCCTACTCTGCAAGACTAATTCTATAAGCAGTTCCATCCCAGCCCTGCCCAGTCTGCCTGCCACTGTATGGGAATAGATCTCTTCCCCCCCCATCGCCCCACCCCTATAGGACGATAAGCCTCTTGGCACAGGGCTGGGGCTGTCTCTGGTACCACTATGTTCCCAGCAGAGGGCCAGGCATGAGCAGCTGTGCTGAGGGGAGAAATTATTAAATAATCCCAAAATGTCATGAGATGGGTACTGTTGCTATTTCCATTTTGCCACAGGAGGAGTCTGAGACTAGGAGAAGCCAAGGTCACACAAGCCAGTAAGCAGACCAGGATTTGAACCCATCTGTGCAACTCAGAGCCTACATTCTACTTCTGCCTCTTCCCGTTTCCCCTTTGGGTCATCCCAAGCAAGGCCAAAGACCTGGTCTCTGGGGCAGTGGGTCACCCTGGGTTGTTGTGGTTACCATGGTCCCGAGGCAGGTAGGTGAAGGGCAGAGGCTCACTGCAGACCCCATCAGTAAGCCGCTGCAGAAAGACGTTCACTGTCACAGGTTCAACGATCTCCAGGTCCTCGTAGGGTGGTGTCTTGAACACAATGGCAATCTGGCGGTGCACATCGGCCTGGGAGAAGTCAGCCCGGCCTTCCCAGGAGGCTCTGCTGAACACCACCGATATATCCTCTGGCAGGAAAGTGGGGGCATCAGCTGAGCCAAGACACTTGGTCCACCAGAGACCCAACTCACTCAGCCTCCCCCAAAATCAACACAAGTATTTCTAAGAATAAAACTAATTATGCGGCATGCATGCTAAGTCACTTCAGTTGTGTCTGGCTCCTATGGATCGTAGCACACCAGGCTTCTGTCCATGGGATTCTCCAGGCAAGAATACTGGAGTGGGTTGCCATTGCCTCCTCCAGGGGATCCTTCCAACCCAGGGATTGAACCCACATCTCCTGTGTCTCCTGTATTGGCAGATGGGTTCTTTAGCACTAGCGCTACCTGGGAAGCCCATATATGTGTATATATATTGAGGCTTTATATGTGTTGGACACACACAGATTACCTCTAAGACATACAACAGTTTTAGGAAGCCCATGATATTGAGGAGAAAGCAAAGGCACCAGGAGATTAAGCCACTTGTCCAAGGTCACGTGGTCAACACGTGATGCAGCCAAGATGGGAATCCAGGCAAGCAAGAGCTCTTTAGCACTAGCTCCTAGGACTTGGGGACGTTACTGACATTTCTGGGCCCAGTCATCACCCTAAAGAGGGAAAGTCATAGCACTCACCTCATAGGAGTTGTTAGAAGGATTAAATGAGTCATTCCAATAAAAAGGCTTAGAAGAGGACTTAACATAATAGGTGATCAATCCTTGTGAAGTATGATGGCTTTTATAAGCATTATGTAAAATATTAGCTCCAGGTCTGGAACTCAGAAAATCCTCAGTAAATGCTACCTCTTTGTGATGTAGCTCTTAGGTACCTGGGATCCCATCTCATCCTAATACCAGCTCATTTTAGGGGTTGAGGAAACCAGCTCAGGGTATTAAAGTCACCTGGCCAAAATCAGCCAGTGAGTCAATGACAAAATAGAACTCAAAATCTACCTTGAATCATTCACCCGGGGCAGGATCAGTTTTTCTGCCCTAACCCCAATTCCCAGGCTCCTGAGAATCTCCTTGGCCTTCCTCAGATCTCGGCTCAAATACCACCTCCTCCAGGAAGCCTTCCCAGATGCCTGGACCATATCTGGTCTTCCTGTTCAGTCTCAGTACTGTGTCTTCTTCCCTATCAGCATTACGCACATTTACAATTTGTATTTCTTTCCCTACCTCTCATTGAACTGAGAGCCCTGTGAGGGCAGAGTCTGGACGTGTCTCGGTCACTGCTATGCCCCAGCACTGCCTAGCACAGAGGCCCAATAACCATTTGCTCTTAAAAAAAACAAAAAAAAACCAAAAAACAGACTTCCCTGATGGCACAATGGATCAGAATCCACCTGCCAATGCAGGGGGACATGAGTTCAATCCCTGGTCTGGGAAGACCCCCACATGCTGCGGAGCAACTAAGTCCATGCGCCACAACTGCTGAGCCCATGCCCTAGAGCATGCATGGTGCAACTACTGAGCCTGCATGCTCTAACCACCGAAGCATGTGTGCACCTGGAGCCTGTCCTCTGCAACAAGAGAAGCCACCACAATGAGAAGCCTGCGCATCGCAACGAAGAGTAGCCCCCGCTCACCACAACTAGAGAAAGCCCACGCAAAGCAACAAGGACCCAGTGCAGCCAAAAATGAATAAATAATAAAATTTTTTAAAAGCCAGTTTGAGAAAGGGGTTTTGTATTTGAATGGATATGACTCAAGTGGAAACCTCCATTTTCTCCATCTGGAGCCCCGACCCAACTGTCATAAGGCATTTATTTATACAACTCCACGATTTTAATACCAGAGTAGTTCCCCAAAGTTCCTGATGCCAAGGTCTGCCCAGCATTCAATGCTGGCTAGTATAAACAGGCCTCCTTCTCTGTTCATGAATGAGTGAGTGGGTGTGTGGGTGGGTGACTCAGTGAGTGAGTGAATCAATGGGCAATATCTGAAACCAGAGCTCTGGACCCTTCTACTAGGCTCCCCTGGTTAACCAGCTACTCCTCACCGTCTCAGTCTCTGCAAGCTGGCAGACCCCACTCTGCCTGCTCACTGCCCCAGGCCCCTCACCTTTCTGCACCTTGTCACACAGTAGGTAGAGCTCCTCGCCACCCGTGCACGGCCCACTCTCCTTGTTGATTCGACAAATCCGTAGCTCCGACGTGTTTGTAGACTCTGGGAAAGAGGAGAGGAAGACACACAAAGGAAAAAAAAAAAAATTTAGTCATCAAATCCTTACCAGGAACCCAGTGGGTGCCCACTCAGGATGTGGAGAGGTGGGAAATGGACAAGCCAGGGTGTCTGATATTTTTGGAACCTGTGCTGCAGGTGGAAAACAGAAGATGCCCAGGGTGGAGGGGTTAATGGACATCCCATGAGTCCTCTGCACTGAGGTCTAGTGAGCTCCCATCTCTGTCATGGGGATTGGATAAGGTCAAAGCCCATTGGTAGCTAAGTGGGGACCATGTGCCCTAGACCTGGCCAGTCAAAGCATCACCTCCTCCTGGCCACAGCTGATTGGTCAGAGAGGAGAATGTGAGGAAAACTAGGCCAATGAGAGACAGCCCTGGGACTTTGAGCAAAAATATTGGGTAAGAGGACTTCCCTGGTGGTACAGGGGGTAAGAATCTGCCTGCTGATGCAGCGGACACAGGTTCAGTTCCTGGTACGGGAAGATTCCACATGCCACAGAGCAACTAAGCCTGAGCTCTAGAGCCTTTGAGCCGCTACTGCTAAGCTCACTTGCCACACCTACTGAAGCCCAAGTGCCTAGAGCCTACGGACCTCAATAAAGAGTAGCCCCACTCACCGCAATTAGAGAAAGCCTGCATGCAGAAAAAAGAAAGAAAAAAGAAATTGGGTAAAAGAATCTCTCTTCAGGAGCGGGAGAAAAGTTCCAGGCTGGTAGGGCATAAGACTAGAGCTTTGTACAGTTATTTTGCCCCTGCCTGGGAGGGCCCTGCTAAGAGTGACTCTAACATGAAGGAAGCATGACTGAGAGATGGAAAGAAATAGACCCCTAATGACATCACTGAGAGCCTGGATACATACAAACCTGAAGCACTGTATTACTTCTGGATATTTTTAGTTAATGGAACATCCTTTTTTTTTTTTCCTTATGTGAGTTGAGATTCTATCTCTTGCATCCATAAAAGCCTAGATTGATATTCCCTGCCCATTTTGATGTCTGTGGCAGTCCCTGTAAGTGGGCTAAAATCTAACAGCCATTCCTAATCTTCTCTTCTATGCCTGTACCCCTTGATACAGGATGAAAAATCTAAATACATGCTTTCTCAGACTGCTTTGCAACTAAAGGTGGCCATGGAGCCAAGTTCTGGCCAATGAGACATAAACAGATGCCTATCAGGGTGATTCTGAGAAATGTATTATTTTCTGTAAAAGAGAGATTATTACTTATGCTGCCTGTTCCCAAGGACTGCGTCATTGTACTGATTGTGCTTTCTACAACACTAGAAGGCCCCATTTCCTTAGGCTACTTAGTAAACGCTGACCTCTAGAGGTGGGCAGTGTACAGCTTGCACACCACACAGGGTGACACCGCACAGCATCTTGAACATAGACATGATGTCTGGAGCTGTGGCAGCCAGCTTGTAACCATGAGGGAAAGGCCATGAGAATCACAGAGCTACTGAACCAGCACCCTGATATAGCTGAGCAGCTGAATCAGCAGGAACAGACTTAATAACTGAGCAAAAAAAAAAAAAAATTCCCTGTTTGTTCACCCATTGTGTATGGGGCTTTCCAGTACTTGCGACCAATGGCAATCCTAATGGAACATCGCCCTCAACTCACTCTTGTCGTAGACAGGCTCAGAGAGCACAGGGTCCATCCGGCGCATCTGTCCTTGCTGGTCCCTGTATGAGGCCTGGAAGCAAATCCTCACAACATTCATGTCTACCTCCTGATGGTTCTTCAGGGACCCAGCTGTGGGAGAGATATGGGAAGGCTGAGTGTGGGTGGTGGAGACCCTAGCAAGGGGATGGGGGACAAGGAAGGGCTGGGGCTGGGGCAATGGTGGAAACTGGAAAAGGCAAGGGGATGGGGTGGCGGAGGGGCGAGGAGTTTGAGAGGATGGGATGCTAAGCTAGGCGCAGGGACTCACCATTGTAGGGGTCAATGCCCAGCTGAATCTTCCGCTCAATGGCAGCCTCGATCTCTTTCTTCCTCACACACTGGATGCCCAGGTTGTTGAAGCTGAGTAGGGGAAGGGGTGAAGGGAGGCACTCCTGAAAGGGCAGGTGTCACCCTGACCCACAAGACGGCTCTGGCAGATGCTGCTGCGGGGCTCACACCCTCAGAGGCCGAAGCCCCCTCAGGCCCAGGGTTCCCAGCACTGGGAGGAGGCTGGGGCTCAAACCCTTAGGGGTATGGAGGATTCCTGAGAGAACTTGGGAACACGCCTTATCTTTATCCCATGAAAGCACCAGTTGACCTCATTTATAAGAAGAAAACTGCCAATTAAACTCAAATGTGATATCAATTCCTAAAAAAACTCTCCAAAACAGCAGAGATCAAAACGCTGGATAATGCTCTCTGTAGGCGATGTTGTAGAGAATCAGGCACTCTCACTCATTGCTGGAGGGACTGTAAATCACCCGAGTGACCACGTACTGGAAGACAACATGGCAGTATTCATTCATTCCAGCAAGACTTCCTGAGCACCTACTGTGTGCCAGGGACTGTGCTAGGCACAGGGAACAGGGGGCTACAGCAGGGAACAGAAGAGAGAAAATCTCTGCTCTCACAGAACTTACATTTTCATTAAGTTTATAAATTGTTAAAAGTATAAATGCACAGATGTGGGGCCAACAATTTCATTTCTAGGAATCTATCCTAGAAAAGGGTATATATGAAACCATTCATGAATAATAGTAACAGGGCAACAAGAGATTGGAATGAGTGCCCATTATTAAGAACATATTCGATCAATTGTTAACATCCATGCATTGGAATACTATGCAGCCAATAAAAAGGATAGGACAGGTCTAAATGTACTGACAGGAATTATCTCTCGGATGTACTAAAACATGAAAACAAGGTGCAAATGTCTCTACCATTCATAAGGGAATGACAAAAATATACATATACAGGCAAAGCACGACTTTAGTTGCCTCCAAGAAGGGGCACTAGTGACTAGGGGACCAAAGATGGAAGGAAATTCATTTTTCACTGCACACCCTTTCTGAACCTTTTGCTTTTTTAAATTGAAAACATATAAATTATAAAGTGAAAGAAAGAATGGGCCTTGCAGTTAAGTCAGGTCTGGAGTCAAACCCCGGCTCTGCCACTGGCTCTCTGGGCCCCTTCACCTTCCTGAGCCTCAGTTTTCTCACCTACAAAATGGGGATAAACATAGCGCATGTGGAGGTGCAGGCAGCAGGGTTCCAGGCCTAAACGAGACCCTCCGCTGTTCCCACATCTTGGTTTCCCCATCTAGGCAATGCAGTGGGGAGGGTCTGGTTAAGCTGCCCCAGCCCTAAGGTTTTCTCAGGTGATCCTCAGCCCCTCAAAATCTCCATGACCAAGCACAAGGGGTCAAGTCAGGTACCTGTGCCGAGGGCTGACATGAGGCCGGAGCCGCACCCTGCAGACGCCGTCTGTGCAGTCTTTCCCCACGAGGCTGTGGGGATGGACTCGGTGAGGCCAGTCCTTCCACACCAGGCAGGCGGTCACCTCCACCTCCCGCAGCCCTCCACAGTCCCGGAGCTGCAGGAAGACGGGTGCTTTTGGGGTCCCATCGCAGACACCTGCACCCATCCAAGCCTCCTCTGGTACCTCGTCTCCCCCTCAACGATGGAAGTGTGTCGGTGGAAGACCTCTTTTAGATCCTAAACCCAAAGCTTCCAACCTGGGGACCTCATAACATGAGAGCTGACCCACGGATGCACTGTCTTTGGCCGCTCGACTTAAAAAAAATGGATGCACACAAGGTCTCCAAGTGTGGTCGGCAGAGAGCAAGCTAATAGTGGGGAGACCTGGTAGACACCACCTTAACCAGGTCAGCAAGGTCAGCATCACCAATACGGGGGCAATGGAGCACAGGCATCCTCTGCTGGGATGAATCACAAGCTGGAATCAAGGTTGCCAGGAGAAACATCAACAACCTCAGACACACAGATGGTACCACTCTAATGTCAGAAAGTGAAGAGGAACTAAAGAGCCTCTTAATGAGGGTGAAAGAGGAGAGTGAAAAAGCTGGTTTAAAACTCAACACTCCAAAAACTAAGATCATGGCACCCAGTTCTATCACTTCATGGCAAATAGAAGGGGAAAAAGTTGGAAACAGTGACAGATTTTTATTTTCTTAGACTCCAAAATCACTGCGGATGGTGACTGTAGCCTCGAAATTAAAAGATGCTTGCTCTTTGGGAGGAAAGCTATGACGAACCTAGACAGTGTGTTAAAAAGCAAAGACATCACTTTGCCGACAAAGGTCCATCTAGTCAAAGATATGTTTCCAGTAGTCATGTATGGATGTGAGAGCTGGACCGTAAAGAAGGCTCTCTTCTATGACAGCCCCTCCACAAGTGCAACCCCAGAACCCAATCATGAGGAAATGTCAAACAAGCCCTAACTGCAGGTCATCCATTCAGACATATCTGTGTCATGAAAGATAATAAAAAGATGAGTGAGGACTTCCCTGGTGGTCCAGTGGCTAAGACTCTGTGCTAACACAGTGGGCTTGGGTTTGATCCCTGGTTGGGGAACTAAATCCCACACACCACAACTAAAACCCAGAGCAGCAAAAAAAAAAAAAAAAAAGATAGGTGTCATATTTGAACAAAAAGAAAAAAAAAAGTATTTTGATCGGCTGGTAGTTAAATAATGTATACATCGGTCAAAATCCTTAGAGCTACACACAATATTTGATCAAATACAACTCAATTTCCAAAAAAATAGAGGCGAGAGACTCCAGAGACACAACCAAAAGCAACATAGGACCCTAGATTGAGGAGGGAGAAATCATTATAAAACACATTTTGAGGGACTTCCCTGCGGTTAAGAATGCACCTGCCAATGCAGGGGACATGGGTCCCCGGGTCCAGGAAGATCCTACATGCCTGGAGGAACTAAGCCCGGAGCAACTAAGCACCACAACCACTGAGCCAGTGCTCTAGAGCCAGTGGGCTGCAGCTACTGAGCTGGTGCATCACAGCTGCTGAAGCCCCCAAGCCTAGAACCAGTGCTCCACTACAAACGAAGCTGCCAAAGGGAGGAGCCCCCACACCACAATGAAGAGAAGCCCCCATTCACTGCAAATAGAGAAAGCCCGTGCAGACCAAAGACCCAGCACGGCCAAAAATCAATCAAGCAATAGATCTTAAAAAAAAAAAAAATTGGGGGGAACAATTTGGAAATTCCAGCATGGACTGTATATTAGATGATATTATGTGATATTATTGATTTTTTTCTAGGCATAGTAATGAGTGTCGCAGCCATGCAGGAGCTTATTTTTCAGAAGATGCCCCCTGAAGTATCTACAGGTGAAATAACATGATATTTACAACTCATCTGCAAATAGGTCTGCAAAAAAAGCAACATGCATATCTGTGTGTGTGTGAGCACTACGCATCTGTATGTATGTTTGTGTGCATGGAAAGAGGTCAGATATAGCAAATTGAGGTAAAATTGAGGTCTACTGGTGAATACAGGTGAAGGGTACACAGGTGCTTGTTGTACTGTTTTTTTAATTTTTCTGAAGATGGCAATTGTTCTCATCCTAAATTCATCAAAATGTGTACATTAAGTGTGTATTTTTTTATATCAGTTATACTGCAAAGAAAGAAACAAACAAGAAATCTAGAAGAAAGATTTAAAAGATTTTTTTTCAAAATAAAAAGTTGGGGTGGGGTAGGGGAGGGAAGGACTGAGAATTTGGGATTAGTAGATGCAAATGAGTATATGTAGGATGGATAAACAACAGGGTCCTACTGGATAGCACAGGGAACTATATTCAATATCCTGTGCTAAACCATAATGAAAAGAATATATGTATAAATATATACCTATGTATATATAACTAAACCACTGATATACAGCAGAAATTAACACGATATTGTAAATCAACTATAATTCAATAAAATAATTTTTTTTTTAAGTTGGGGAAGGGACTTCCCTGATATTCAGTGTTTAAGACTGCACTTTCACTGCAGAGGGCACAGGTTTGATCCCTGGTCAGGGAACTAAGGTCCCGACCAATGTGTAACACGGCCAAAAAAAAACAAACGGAAGTTGGGGAAAATTTGGAGCCTACATTTAAAAGGTATGAGACATCATGCTCTTCTAGATTTCCAGGTTCTCCTTTTTAAAAAGGAAGTTATGACAACTGGGGCTGGAATTCTACTCTGCAGCTACATGGGGCAGCAGACAGATACCAGCCCCTTGAGGTGGGGCCCAGACCTACTTGGTTTTCCTGGGTCACTCGAAGGGCCCTGCCGGTCAGAGAACCTCTAAAAAGTGTGATCTGAACATGTAAAGTGAACGGTGAAAGTTGCTCAGTCGTGTCCAACTCTTTGTGACCCCACGGACTCTACAGTCCACAGAATTCTCCAGACCAGAATACTAGAGTGGGTAGCCTTTCCCTTCTCCAGGGGATCTTCCCAACCCAGGGATCGAACGCAGCTCTCCTGCATTGCAGGCAGATTCTTTACTAGCTGAGCCACCAGGGAAAGTGAACACGTAAAGCTGCTGCTGCTGCTGCTGCTGAGCCGCTTCAGTCGTGTCCGACTCTGTGCGCCCCCATAGACGGCAGCCCACCAGTCTCCCCTGTCCCTGGGATTCTCCAGGCAAGAACACTGGAGTGGGTTGCCATTTCCTTCTCCAATGCATGAAAGTGAAAAGTGAAAGTAAAGTTGCTCAGTCGTGTCCGACTCTTAGCGACCCCTTGGACTGCAGCCTACCAGGCTCCTCCAGCCATGGGATTTTCCAGGCAAGAGTACTGGAGTGGGGTGCCATTGCCTTCTCCGACATGTAAAGCTAATGCCAACAAAATACAATGAACAGGTGTGTCTCAGTGGGCGGGTACTGCCCTCTAGGGGGTGTTTGTGGTACTGGTGACAATTTTGATGATGGAGACAGCAGGCTGGACACAAGGCCAGAGATGCTACCCCGCCTGCAATACCAGGACAGACCCACACAAATCCTGTAAGACTTCTGAATATCCCGCCAGCATTCACATTGGTGACAAACCTGTTTGAAAAAGTCAGAAGCCAGAACCTCCTTCCGTTTCACATATGTAGCATTTTTTTCCCAGGTGCCACAATGGTAAAGAGTCTGCCTGCCAATGCAGGAGATCCCTGAGTCGGGTAAACTCCTGGAATAGGAAATGCAACCTGCTCCAGTATTCTTGCCTGGAAAACTCCGTGGACAGAGGAGACTGGTGAGCAGCAGTCCATGGGGTCGCAAAGAGCTGGACATGACTGAGCGACTGAGCGCACACGCACACATTTTTTCCCATAACTTTCAAATGCACTGAAGTGTCAAAAACTGCAATGGCTATGTCAATTGAGAGAGCGCTGGATTTCATTTAGACTGAGAATTATTCATCACTTTGGTGGCTTTTTCTTCCCTCGCTATGCAGCCTGTGGGAGCTTAGTTCCCTGACCAGCAATTGAACTGGTGCCCCTGCAGAGGAAGCATGCAATCTTAACCACTGGACCATCAAGGAACTGAGTCACTACCAGTTATGGGCTAAACTGCATGCTTCCAAAATTCATATGTTGAAGCCCTGGCCCCAGGGAGACAGACCCTGTAAGTGCTGTGCTTAGTTGTGTCCGACTGTTTTGCGACCCCATGGACTGTAGCGCGCCAGGCTCCTCTGCTCATGGGATTTCCCCCAGGCAAGAATATTGGAGTGGGTTGCCACTTTCTCCTCCAGGGGATCTTCCTGACCCAGGGATTGAACCCAAGTCTCTTGCATCTCCTGCACTGGCAGGTGGATTCTTTACCACTAGCACCACCTGGGAAGCCTTAGAGCCTGTAGACAGGTGAGTAAATTAATCAGCCCTGAGGGTAGGGACTACCCTGATTTCTCAGACGATAAAGAATCTGCCTGCAATTCAGGAGACCTAAGTTGGATCCCTGGGTTGGGAAGATCCCCTGGAGGAGAAAATGGCTAGCCTACTCCAGTATTCTTGCCTGGAAAACCCCACGGACAGAGGAGCCCGACGGGCTACAGTCCACAGGGTCGCAGACACGACTGAGTGACTGACACTTTCATTTTCACTTAGGGTGGGGACTAATGCAACCTGCCTCTTGGCCTTCTGTTCTGAAGTGAAAGTTGCTCAGTTTTCTCCGACTCTTTGCAACCCTGCGGACTGTAGCCCGCCGGTCTCCTCTGTTCATGGAACTCCCTAGGCAATAATACTGGAGTGGGTTGCCATTCTACAAGAAGAGGCAATCAACCTGAATATTCATCGGAAGGACTGATGCTGAAGCTGAAACTCCAATACTTTGGCCACCTGATGCAAAGAACTGACTCATTGGAAAAGACCCTAATGCTGGGAAAGATTGAAGGCAGGAGGAGAAGGGGACAACAGAAGATGAGACGGTTGGATGGCATCACTGACTCAACGGACACGAGTTTGAGCAAACTCCAGAAGATGGTGAAGGACAAGGAAGCCTGGCATGCTGCAGTCCATGGGGTTGCAAACAGTCAGACATGACTGAGTGACTGAACAAGAAGAGGTAATCTGGATGCACAAAGAGACACCAGTGTGGACAAAAAGGAGAGACCAAGTGAGGAGAGAGAGAAGGCGGCCATCTGCAAGCCTAGCAGAGAGGCCTCAGAGGAAACCACCCCTGCCAATAGCTCAGTTTTGGCCTTCCAGCCTCCAGAATCATGAGACAATAAATTCCTGTGGTTCAAGGCACCCAGTCTGTGGGATTCTGTGAGGGCAGCCAGAGCTGAGTAATAAACCACCTTAACCACAGGATCCGATTCAGCACTGCCACCCCACGTGCCAGGATGTCAGACTCTAAGAGGACCACGGCCTCACCATTGGGGTATTCCCGCCAAAATTAATAACTTGACTTAACCTGGAAACAGCCAATAAATCCAGAATGTGGGACATACTACAAAACACCTTCCCTGGTGGTCAAGTGGCCAAGATTCTGCACTTCCCAATGCAGGGGGCCCAGGTTGGATCCCCAGTCAGGGAACTAGATCCCACATGCTGCAACTAAAAATCCACGTGCCATAACTAAATCCCTCATGAGGCAACTAAAGAGCCTGCACACCGCAGTGAAGATCGAAGGCTCCTCGAGCCACAACTAAGCTGTAGCGTAGCCAAATAAACAACAACAACAAAAAATGACACCTTTTCTGTCCTGCATAAACGTCCCTGTCCCGAAACGCAAAGGCAACCTGAGGAACAAACCCCGTCACACCGAAGATGCCTGTCTTTGTTTCTCGAGGATTCTGGAGGCTGGAAGTCCAAGATCAAAGTGCCTGCACAGCTGGGTTCTGGCGAGGGCCTCTTTGGGGCACAGGCTCTGTCTCCATGTCCTCAGATGGGGGAAGGCGGAAGGCACTCTCTGGGATCTCATCTGTAAGGTCACTGATCTCAAAGGCCTCACCTCCTACTCCCATCACCTTCAGAGTTGCGAGTGTTCGGTCATGTCTGACTCTTTGGGACCCCATGGACTGCAGCCCACCACACTCCTCTGTCCATGGGATTTTCCCAGGCAAGAATACTGGAGTGGGGTGCCATTTCCTCCTCCAACTTTTGGAGTTAGGGTTTGAATGTATGAATTGACAGGGTACACAAATATTTAGACCTGGCAACTAAAGGCAGGACTGGACTAGACTGGAATTTTTTTTTTTTTAGACTGGATATTAAACAAGTGGACCAAAGAAAAAAAAAGGTATAAAGGATATCTGGGGTCAGTGGGATCAACAGACTATGGACTTAACCTTAGAAGATATTGTTGCATGAATATTACATTTCTAGTATGTGATAAGAGTGTTGTCATGATACAGACCCTACCTTGCAGAAAAAAAAGTCATGGCTTTTGAGAGATACAGGCAGAAACATTTTGAGTGAAGTATCATACCTCCAACTCACTTTCAAATTGCCCTCTCTATAAATGTCTATATAAAGAGAGAGGCAAGGGTGGGGTGAAAGGAAGGCTCAAGAGGGAGGGGATATGTATATAGTTATGACTGATTCACATTGTTGTACAGCAAAAACCAACATAACATTGTAAAGCAATTATCCTCCAATTAAATAACGAGAGAGGCATTGATGGAGAGGAGACGGAAACATCTCACACGAGGAAGCTGGCACCAGGACAGGGGTCAGAACAGGCATCCCTGAGGTGGGCAGAGGCCTCACAGGTAAACAGGGGGTGACTGACTCTGCCAAAGCCTTTGGCTGTGTGGGTCACAACAAACTGTGGAAAATTCTTAAAGAGATGGGAATACCAGACCACCTGACCTGCCTCCTGAGAAATCTGTATGCAGGTCAAGAAGTTAGAACTGGACATGGAACAACAGACTGGTTCCAGATCGGGAAAGGAGTATGTCAAGGCTGTATATTGTCACCCTGCTTATTTAATTTATATGCAGAGTACATCATGAGAAACGCTGGACTGGATGAAGCACAAGCTGGAATCAAGATTGCCAGGAGAAATATCAATAACCTCAGATACGCAGATGACACCACTCTTATGGCAAAAAGTGAAGAACTAAGCCTCTTGATCAAAGTGAAAGAGGAGAGTGAAAAAGTTAGCTTAAAACTCAACATTCAGAAGACTAAGATCATGGCACCTGGTCCCATCACTTCATGGCAAATAGATGGGGAAACAGTGAGAGACTATTTTTTTGGGCTCCTAAATCACTGCAGATGGGGACTGTAGCCATGAAATTAAAAGACGCTTGCTCCTTGGAAGGAAAGTTATGACCAACCTAGACAGCATATTAAAAAACGGAGACATTACTTTGCCAACAAAGGTCCGTCTAGTCAAAGCTATGGTTTTTCTGGGTAGTCATGTATGGATGTAAGAACTGGACTATAAAGAATGCTTTTGAACTGTGGTGTTGGAGAAGATTCTTAAGAGTCCCTTGGATTGCAAGGAGATCCAACCAGTCCATCCTAAAGGAAATCAATCCTGAATATTCACTGGAAGGACTGATGCTAAAGCTGAAACTCCAATACTTTGGCCACCTAATGTGAAGAACTGACTCACTGGAAAAGACCCTGATGCTGGGAAAGATTGAAGGCGGGAGGAGAAGGGGACGACAGAAGATGAGATGGTTGGATGGCATCACCAACTCAATGGACACGAGTTTGAGTAAACTCCATGAGTTAGTGATGGACAGGGAGGCCTGGCATGCTGCAGTCCATGGGGTTGCAAGGAGTCAGACACTACTGAGCGACTGAACTGAACTGAACTAAAGGCTGCAAGTGGAAAACACTTCAGGCAGGAGGAACAGCAGTAGCGAAGGCCTGATGGCTGGATGGTGGGGAGTGAGGGGGCTGGGTGGGAGTGGGCAGCAGAAGCTGGACCAGGCAAGGTCTTAGAGGGCCTTCCCTGGTGGTCCGGGGACTAAGATTCCATGCTCCCAATGCAGGAGGCCTGGGTTCCATCCCTGGTCAAGAAACTAGATCCGACATGCCACAACTAAGATGGAAGATCCCACGTGCTGCAACTAACACCCAGAACAGTTAAATAAATAGATAAATCTTTTTTTTTTTAAAGAAATAAGCAAATGTCTTCAGAGGCCCTGGGGAGGATCCTCCCCAGGAGGATCTTGGGCCTCCTCCTGAGGGCACTCCGGAGACAAAGGAGGATTCTAAGCAGGGGAGAGGAGCAGATGTGTAATTTACCAGCACCTCTCTGGCTGCCTCAGTGAAGCGGGGAGGGAAATCTGGGAGGGGACTGAGAGCTGGTCACCAGGGAGAAAGCTGGAGGTCAGGGAGCAGCTGGGCCTGGATTCGGCCCTAGTGGGATGGTGAGGACACAATTCAGGCTCCACAGACACTTGGGCAAAGATCCAGAAATACAACAAGGCTCCGTATTGGAGAGGCATGAGGCACCGGGCCTCTCAGACATCACTGGGAGAGACAGTCATGGGTGCAACCCCCGAGGAGGGCAACTTGGCAATGGCTGTCAAGTTGCCTTTGATGGGCAATCCCGCTTCCAGAAGTTTGGGGATCTTATTTTACTTTTTTTTCCCCATGCCACACGGTTTGCAGAATCCTAGTTCCCCAACGAGGGATTGAGCCTCAGGCCCTCAGGTATGAAAGCAGAGCCCTAACCCCTGGACCACCAGAGAAGTCCCTGTTACCACATTTTGTAGAGAAGGCACAGAGGGACTGAGTAACCTGCCCGAGGCAGCAGAGCTAGCAGCTGGTGGAAGCAGGATTCGAACTCAAGCACTCTGATTCTTACCGTGAACCAGGAGGCTACACAGCCTTTACAGCAATAATGACTGTGATCGATCCTGTCATATTCCCAGGAAGAAAGTCTTTCTTTGAAAACTCTTTAAATTTAATGCCAAGTAACAGTGGTATCTGGAGAAGGAAATGGCAACCCACTCCAGTATTCTTGCCTGGAGAATTCCATGGACAGAGGAGCCTGGCGGGCTACAGTCCATGGGGTTGCAGAGTTGGACATGACACACACCCAACAGTGGTATCATCAACCCTGGCAGTAGCAACAACAATAATAACCACTGTAGGGACCTCTCCCTTGGCGCAGTGGCTAAGAATCTGCCTGCCAGTGCAGGGGACAGGGGTTCAATCTCTGGTCCGGAAAGATTCCACATGCTGTGGAGCAACTGAGTCCGAGGGCCTAGAGCCCCTGCTCTGCAACAAGAGGCCACCGCAATGAGAAGCCCGCACCACAGCTAGAGAGTAGCCCCCACGCCCGGCAACTAGGGAAAGCCCACAGCAAGGAAGACCCAGTGCAGCCAAAAATAAATAAATAGATGAAATTCAAAAACCAATCATCATCATCATCATCATGATGAAAATGCACGAATAAAGAAATTCGCGTGTGTGACTCCTGGGGGCAAGAGAATCGCAGTCCCCACCCCACCCCCCGCCTCCCCCTATTCCCGGTGCCCAGCCCCCTCTGCCTACCTCGATGGCGGGCAGCGTCTTGCTGGCTTCGGTGCTGCTCTCTCCAAGGATGCTGCCGGCCGAGCGGCCCTCGCACTCATAGCGGAAGCGCATGCCGCGCTGCTTGGGCTGCTCGGTGATAACCAGGTGCGGCCGCGGCCCGGCGCCCGGGGCCGGGGGCACCAGCCGGCCCAGGGTGCAGTTCCAGGGCGGCGGCGTGGCCGGGGGCGGGGGCGCCGCGGGGCCCAGGGTGACGGTGCTCAGGGAGGCCGCCCCGCGAGATACCAGGCGTGGCAGCCCCTCGCCCGGGCCAGGCTGCGCCCCCTCCAAGCCGAAGCCATTCTCCTTGATGTACTCGTCGATGATCTCTGGGGGAGAAGCCAAAACTGGGGGTGACGCTGATAGTTAAAAGGCTTGTTTAATCCCCTGACTTTTGCCACCCTCTCCACTTCCCGTCCATTCGTTTCTTCAAGACAGATTTCTTGTGGGTTTCACATACACAGAGTAGGGGCTTCAGCTCTGAACACACAAAAAAGCCCCTGCCTTCCTTCTTGCAAATAGACCCCCAGCGTGCCCAGTTCTTAAGGCCCTGAGGGTGGGCCTGGTTTCTCCTTCTCCTGCACCCTCATGTCCACTGGCCTCCGAAACAGCTCCTGCACCCACGCCTTGATCACCTCTCACCTGGATCAAGGTAAGACCAGGTCACAGGCACCCCTGCCTCCATCTTGCTCCATTTAATAACAAGAATAACAGCTACTCTGCCGAAGCTTCATCTCAGAAAGGAGCATCACCGTCCAGTGATCAAGCTGGAAGGATGCCAAGTTTGTCAGTGGCTCAGGATCCCACATCCCCTAGGTCCAATCCATGAACTTTTCCTGCGTGTGTGTGCATGCTAAGTCGCTTCAGTCACGCCTGACTCTTTGCAACCCTATGGACTGTAGCCCGCCAGGCTCCTCTGTCCTTGGGATTTCCCAGGCAAGAATACTGGTGTGGGTTGACACTTTCTCCTCCAGGGGATCTTCCTGAGCCAGGGATCGAACCCGCGTCTCTTGCATCTCCTGCATTGGCAGGAGGATTCTTTACTACTAGCACCACCTGGAACTCTCTCTCTCGCCTCTCCCTCGAATATACATGTATAGTCCCACTTCTCCCACCCGCGCTGCCTCCTCCCTGGGTCGCCCTCCATCCTTTCCCATCTGATCACTGCTCCTGGTCCCCACCTCCCCTCTTCCAGTCTACCCACCACACACAGCCAGAGGGATCTGATATCAGACCCTGTCCTCGTGTGCACAGAAACCTCCAGTGGCTCCCATCTCCCTATGAGTCAGTCAACACCTTCCCCATATAAAACTCCCCCAAGACTCCATTCATCTCAGGAAAGCAAGACAAAACCCACACCCCTGGCCTTGGCCACAGAATCCTGGCTGTCCTGGGCCTCTTGCCTCCCACCACCCCCTCTCACCACATTCTGGTCTCTTTTCTGTTGCACCTACCAAGCCCGGCCCTCTTCAGGGTGTTGTACTGGTTCCTCCATCTGCCTGGTCCCCCTATTTGAAGCATTCAGGCTCCTTCTCATCCAATCTCAGTTCACCTCTTCAGAAAGGCCTGATCTAATGTATTTTCCCCAGGCCCCTTCCTGTTTATTTCTTTCACAAGCCTTAGCCCTATCTAACATTATTTTGTTCTTTATTCCTTTTCCTTTGGTCTCTGCCCCTAGAGTATCAGCTCCAAGAGGGCAGAGGCTTCGGTTCAGGGCCGAATTCACAGCATGTGCTCCATACGGTGCCCTCAAGGAATGAACAACAGCTGTAGTAATAGTAACTAATATTAAAGGCAGCTGGCATATGCTGAATTTTCACAAGTGCTGCTAAGTACCCTGGGAGCACATGACTGTTAAAATCCCCCAGCAGTCCCAGAAGTCACACCGTGACCTCCTCGCCAACAAGGAAGGTCAAGATCCCCCTCTGTGAGCACTTGGGACTCTTAAGCCTCCCCGCCCAGACCACCCTGTGATACTTACCCAATTCATCTGTGGAAGGAAGAGGAAGAGAAAGGTAAGAAAGGTGAGGTCCAGAAAGTAGTCAAGACTTTCATGTTTTAAGACAGACCCCCCTCAACCCCCTCCCCTCCTGGAACCCTTCCCTCTTCCTCCATCCTGAGAAATCCTGGGATGTTAATCCCCAACCCCCATCTCTCGCTCCTGGCCTACTTTCCCTTCAGCTCCTGATGTTGGGGTCCTAGGGTTAGGCTACCCTCAAATGCCTCCCCTCAGAACATTTAGACCAGGGATTATGAAACGTTGTTGAAAATCTGATGAAAAGCCAAGGGTTTTATCACCAAGGGGGAAAAAAAGGGGACACCTTAGAGTCTAAACAAGGGAAATCCCTAGAGGTTTGGTCATTAGAACTCTGTGCTTTCACTACCAAGGGTCCAGGTTCGATCCTTGGTTGGGGAATTAAGATCTCACAAGTTCTATAGCTCAGCAAAAAAAAAAAAAAGATTCTGAACAAAATGTGAGGTTGTACCCCTCCCTAAAGCCCACCCAAGACCCCAAGATATCACTTGTTGGTGTCTGAAGCCCCAGGGAGGCTGATCCTCCACCCCCAAGCAACCACCTGCTCTGCATCCCATGCTGGTCCCCAGCAGTGCCCACCCGGGATCCAGGATTCACCTCTACTTCCTAAGGAGGGAATAACAGCAATGCTGAGGAAGCCCCTTATCACCTCCTCAGGAAAGCCCAGCCCTGGAAGGGACCATGGAGGATCGAAACCAACCTCCCACCATTCCACAGACGTAGAACAACGGGAGGCCCCGAGGGAGCAAGCAAGCCTGGAGGGTCACACAGCCAGGGAGGGCAGGCGGGGTCCAGGTGCCCCATCCATGGTTGCCTGCGCTGGCGACTAGTGGCTGGATTATCACCGAGCTGCTCAGCTGCCAGATCTGTCCTCCTCCTCCACTCTCTGGGAGTGGCTCCCGGCAGCCAGACCTTTGCTCCTTGGAAAGCAAGCAGTCTTCCTACACTTCTTATCTCATGTGATCTGTGAAGTCAGCAGGGTGAGGAAGACACCCCCACTTGGTAGATGGGGACACTGAGGCTGGGAGAGAGGAAGGGACATGCTGTCGCTCAGTGGCAGGGCCAACGTCAAGTCACTTCAACTTGGAAACACCTTCTTAGGCATCCGTGCTGGATGACCTGGGGCCCCAAAGATGACTTAGCCTGTGTCCAAGCTCTCAAGGAGCTCCCAGGCTGCGGGGGGAAACTGAGGCCCGGGCAACTTTGACTGAAGCTCTGGACTGCTTCAGTTCAAATCCTGGCTCTATTCCTTGCTATGTGCTAATGTGACCTTGAGCCCATTACTTAACTTTTTTCTTATTAGTTTAGAATTTGGGATGTTTTAGTTGTGGCATGTAGGATCTAGATCTGATTCCCTGACCAGGAGTGGAACCTGGACCCCCTGCACTGAGAGTGCAGAGTCTTAGCCACTGACCACCAGCGAAGTGAAAGTCACTCAGTCGTGTCCGACTCTTTGTGACCCCATGGACTATGCAGTCCATGGAACTCTCTAGGCCAGAATACTGGAGTGGGTAGCCGTTTCCTTCTCCAGGGGAAGTCCCTTAACCTCTTCTTGTGCCTTGGTTTCTTCATCTATAAAATGGACATAATACTAATGCCCCTCTTGTGGGGCTGTTGTGAAAATTAAATGAGCTGATACACAGGAAGCACTCAGAACTGCCATAAGAGTAGGTGATACATAAATGCTGGCTAGTGTTGGGTAAGATGTCAGAGACATTATTTTATGAATTTGGGGAAATTGCTTCTACTCTCTAGGCCTCAGTTTGTCTGTCTATAAAATGGGGAGGTTGGAAGACATCATATCAGAATATCAGGTGTGGAGTCACACAAATGTCAGTTTGAATCCCAGCTGTCACTTGCTGGCTGTGTTGCCTTGGGCAAGTCGCCTAACTTCGCTTGAGCCTCCTTCTCTATAAAATGAGCTCTGATATATCTCAGGCATTAGCATGAGGATTTAGAAGCACACTGGGAAATTGCTTAGTATAGAATCTGAACACTTCAGGCCCTTCATAAAGTTATTAGTTTTTTTTAATTATTATTATATAAAATCCTCTTTCAGTCAGGAAATGTTAGGGATTTCTCCTTATTCAGGGTCTGCTCAAATACCAACCTCCCCCCCCCTCCTCCACCTCCTACACAAACTTGCCACCATTCAGGGGCAGCCACTTAAGCACACTTGAGCAACTGTCTTTCTCACCACTTGCCTCAGGGCCTTTGCACAGGCTAATCTCTGCCAGAATGCCCTTCCTTCAGTTCTTTGTATGCCTCCTTCTCCACTTTCAGTTCCCCATTCAAGTGTCACCTCCTAGATAGGTCTTCCCTGACTCCTTTATCCAAGGTAACCCCCAGAACCCCGCCTCCAGTCACTCATAGTTAGGTGCCTTGGTTTTATGATTGTCATGACACTTGTTAGGATTTGACATGACCTTATAGTACAGTGATTCGTATCAGTCTCCTGTAGACTGTGAGCACCAGAGAGGAGGAAACACGTCTGCCCCTCCCCACTATACCTAGGGCCCAGTATGTGTCTGGTCCATCAAAATGAGGGAAAATTTCCCTCCATCTCGGTTCTCCCATCCCCACCTTGCTATTTAGGTGTCACTCATCCCAAGATTTGTTTATAGCCTTTATCACATTTTACAATCCTACAGTTAATTCATTGTGTACCTAGCTGCCTCCACGGAGCACTATGAGGGCACAGCCAGGGTTGTCTCAGTTACTGCTGAGTCCTCAGCACTGCCCAGCACAGGGCCAGGTAAGGAATAGGCACTCAATATTTGTTGAATGGATTATGGCAAAAATTACTCTTAATTGAAACCAAAGATCTAGGTCTTGGGTCAGAAAAATCTCAGCCTTGTTCCTGCCCAGAAGCAGTGCTTGGGAGGACTTGTTTCCAGTGCAGCTCCCACCTTTCAGAATCTCCCACTCAGAGATCTGTTAGAGAACCCACAGGCCCTCCTCCACAGCCATGCCAGCACTTCTGGGGTCCATCCCAAGATTCTACCTCCAGAGAGAGGTTCAGACCCAGCCCTCAGGGGCCACGGATTCAATTCCTGACCTGCAAATTCCAGCACATTTATGAGAAATGATGTCATCCTTTGGCCATGGTTCTGTATTTCCTTGGTCAGCACTGTATATTGGGTGTTTTGTTGTTGCATGACACGTGGGATCTTAGTTGCTCAACCAAGGATCGAACCCATGCCCCCTGCAGTGGAAGCGTGGAGTCTCAACCACTGTACCACCAGGGAAGTCCCATGAATTTTGGATGGCACCGAATGAGGGGCAGTATAGACTAGTGGTTCTGAGTATCTCTTGAGAACTTGCTAGAAATGCACATTTCCAGAGCTCATCCTGGACCCACTGAATCAAATTCTGGGGGTGGAGCCCAAACATTTGTTTTTAACAGCTCTCTTGGTGATACTTAAATGTGTGCCGGATATTGCTTTAATACTGTCATTGTTTTAATACTGGTACTGTTTAGCTTTATCAGCTCATTGACTCATCTTGGTCCCTCTAAAAGGGAGGCATTGATATTATGCCCATTTTACAGATGAGAACAACTGAGGCCCAGAGAGGGGAAATGACACAGTGAAGGGGTGGTGGCACCAGTATATAATTATTACCCTCTGCACTATGATAGTGAATCTCTAAAGAGGACTCTTAGAAACCGAGTAAGTTATACTTGCCCAGCACCTTATCACCTGGGAGGTAGGGCATCTGGGGACCCCCATCTCAACGGGCAGGGAGGGACACAGGCTGAGGAAAGCTGAGGTGGACCTCTGCAAAACCCCCCAGACAGAGGCGTGCACAATGCCACCTCCATAGGATTCTCTCTGCCCTGTCCTGAGAGTGCAGACGGGCAGCAACTGTGGAGGGCTGCTCACCCGTGGTCCTGGAAACGGCGAGAGAGAGCGAGGAGAGGTCAGCGGACCCTGCAGGGAAGGAAGCATGTTTCAGGAGGTGATGAAGATGCGGCGGGAAAACCAGAGAATCTTCCAAGCTCCACCCCGTTCCTCTTCTGGCACCGCCTCTTTGGGTCAGGCCCCTCACTCTTGGCTTGCTTGGTCTGGCCTTACTTCCTTAACTCATGGACAGGTTCTCTACTTTCTCTCAGTCACCCCACCCTTCGTCACACTCAGACCCTGCTCCTTCTCTCCGTTAAGAAGGCTGAGAAGGGCCTGGAGGAGCCCTTATCAACCTCAGTTAGAAAAGCCCCCACCCCCTCCCTTATTTCAGGGTCAGACCCTACCCTTCACTTTTCCAGTGTCAAGCCAGTCCTCTTCTCCCTCTCAGACCCTGCCACTTCTCTCCTGAGGCGAGCCCCACCTCCTCTTTCTTCTCTGAGTCAGACCCCGCCCTCTTTTTTTCAGAACAGGCCCTCCCCCTTCTCTCTCTGCCAGAGTCAGGCCCTGCCCCTTCTCCCTATCCGAGTCTGTCCCGCCCCCTTATCACCGTAAGCCCCGCCTCTTATTCTGAGTAGGCGAAAGCTTGCTTCCTTCTTTATGTTAGGCCCCGCCCCCTTATCATATTACTCTCAGACCCCGCCCCCTTCTGGGAGCCAGGCCCCTCCTTTTTCTCCCTCTCTGCGCCTGGCCACGCCCAATCCCTCAGGAACGGCTTCCGCTCCTCCTTCTCCGAGTCAGGCCCCGCCCCTCCCCTCTGTCGTCGGGTCCCGCCCCCTTCTTTGCCTCAGGGTCAGGCCCCGCCCCCTTCTCACTCTATAGTGGGACGCCTCTCTCTTACCTTGGACCGGACCCGGTCACCATCCTATGCCTCCTTCCTTCCCTTTGATATAGTGTCCACAAACCCTCACACTCTCCCCGCAAAACCCCTGGACTCCTGTAGGAACTCCCAGACTACTCCGGGACCCCCAGAACTCCCGCGTCTCCAGTCCTGCCCCAGACTCCTCTCCTGATCCCTGGCCCCGCTTACCCAAGGGCCCGAGCTCCGGCGCAGCGGACGATCTGGCGACGCGGCGACTCGGCATGGCCCAACCAGTGGGGACTGACGGCCCGGAGGCCAGCCCAGACCAAAACACACACACGAGGGCGGGCAGAGCGGCCAGGTGGCACGATCTGGCGGACGATCGCGGGTCGGGAGAGCGGCGCAGGGGCTGGGGCCTCAGGCCGGGCTGGACGCGCGGCGCCCGGGGCTGCGGGGGGCGCCGGGCCGGGCCGGGCGGGCGGCGGGCGGGGGCGGGGCGGCGGAATTCCCCGGCGCCGCCGGCCTGCGAGTTCATTGGCCCGAACCCCGTCGTTACGTCACGCCAGGGGAACGGGAAAACCCCCACGCGTCACGTGGCTTCGGGGGCGGTGCCGGCCGGGAAGAGGAGGCTGGGCGCACCGGAGGGGCCCCGACTAGCGACGATTCCCATTACCCAGGCCGAGACCACTGAGTCCACTTGGAGCCACTACCTAACCTACCCATGTAGCAAATTAGGAAACTGTGACCTGCCTTCCCAAGTCTGCCAACTGGCCTTGACCTGTTTGGTTGGAAGGGAAGCTTCAGGATCAGGTTACCAGAGCTCCATAGCTGCTCTGATGATAAAATTTTCGAAACTTCCATGGTCTCTCTACACCTCAGTTCCTTCACCTGAGTCAATCGTTGAAGATACTTAAACATTTAAAGCTAGGGTGTCAACTCTAGGATTCGTCTGTTTTGTTCCTTGCTGTATACCCAGCACCTAGAACAGCACCTGTAGGTGCCCAATAATGTTTACTGAATGAATGGATGGATGTTTCATTCCTCCCCACAGCTCCCTTAGGTTTTCTAACAGCCCACAACACTTTCAGCTCAAAGGCTCAATAACTGGGAAAGATAACAGCAGAGACCCCAGGGTACATGAGTTGAGTGCCTGATCCCTGGGCTTACCAGGGGCCCTCACCAATGCCTCACACGTTGCACCAGCATCAGAGAAAGGTGAGATAATTGGGACTAATGTAGAGGAGATTGAGGCTCAAAGAGGGGTAGCCAGTTGGTTAGATCATGTCTAAGCCTATTCATTAGGTCACAGCTTGGACACCAGGCACCCTCAGGTCACAGAGCCCAGGTTTGACATCCTGTGTCTGCTTGTGAAAAATTTGAGTGTTCCACCTCTTCTCTTCATGATCCACATGGACTCACTGATTCAGTCAACATACACTTACTGAGCACCTGCTGTGTGCCAGAGCCTGCACTGGGTACCAGGGCACCCAAGCCAGCCCTGGAACTGCTCATGGGAGGCAGGGGAGTCCACTGTAGTTCTCAAGGTGTAGCCTTAAGCCTGCTGGTGATATGAAGTCAGCTTAAGTTGGAGTACTGCTATAAAGCCAAATAGGGAGCAGACATTTTCTGCAATGGCTGGATAGCAAATTTGTTCTGCTTTAGGCTTTGAGGATCAGACGTCTCAAAACTCCACTCTGCCATAGCGCTGCTGCTGCTAAGTTGCTATTAAGTCACTTCAGTCGTGTCCGACTCTGTGCAACCCCAGAGACGGCAGCCCACCAGGCTCCCCTGTCCCGGGGATTCTCCAGGCAAGAACACTGGAGTGGGTTGCCATTTCCTTGTCCAATGCATGAACGTGAAAGTGAAGTCGCTCAGTCGTGTCCGACTCTTAGCGACCCCATGGACTGCAGCCCACCAGGCTCCTCCGTCCATCGGATTTTCTGCCATAGCACAAAAGGCGCCAAAGACCATACAGAAACAATGAGCATGACTGTGGTCCAATAAAATGTTATAGCCACTGCAATTTGAATTTTAACTTTCATGTGAAACAACATATTATTGAGACTTTTCTCCAACCACTTAAAACATGTCAAAATTACAGAAAAATTCAAAATGCTGTTTTGGGCCTGCAGGCTGCAATCTGCATATGACAAGGGCATTGCTAGAAAGGCTATGATTTGAAGGTTCAGAATCAGGCTGCCCAAGTTCCAATCCTGTGTCTCCCACTTACTAGGAGATCGTAGGAAACTGACTTCATCTCTGGGCCTCAGTTTCCGCTTCTGTAAAATGGGTCTAATAATATGATGGTTGTGAGGATCAAATACTAACAATAGTTGACACTTGTATAGAGCTCTTCCATGTGCTAGGCACTGTTCTAGCACTTTATGTCACATTACCTTGTCAGACTTTGGACAAATTAATTTCTCTGGTTTTTCAGTTTTCTCATCTGTTCTTGTGAACTATGACTAACAAGAGTTATTGTGCACAGGGTAACAGTACCAGGCACTCTTCCAAAAGCTGGGGACACAGCAAGCAACACAATAGTAAAAAGCCCCTGCCATCATGGCACTGAAATCCAAGCTGGGGAAGAGACAGCTGGAAAAGAGATAAGCAAATACGTGTCTCATGGCGATGATAGTATTACAGAAGATTAAAGCAGGATACAAGGATTGAGTATGTTTGGAAGTTCAGGGAGGGTCTGAGGCGACATCTGAGCAGATACCTGAAATGGTGAAGGATCCATGTGGATGTCTAGGTTGAGTGTTCAAGGCACAAGGAATGGCAAGTGCAAAGGCTCCGAGGTGGGAACACGCATGGCATGTTCAGAGAACAGCAAGGGACTGCTGGGGAAGCAGTGGAGATGAGGCATGGGCCGTGGTCCCTAAGGTGATGGAGCCGTTGGGTTCCGAAGTTTAATGAAGAGAACCACATACAGCTAGACTAGACCTTGCCTCAGTGTTGAAGAGTGGCTCCTATGTGTAGGGCCAGCTAGTCCACCTGCTTCCCTGTGCCCCATGAAATATCAGGGTTCACAACGCTTTGTTGGGTGAATGAAAGGACACGTCGGAAATCCTCAGCTTGGGGCTCTGAGCACCATGAGGGCAGGCCTGGGGTTGTTTCGACCCCTACTGTGTGCACAGAACTAACCCCAGCTCAGAGCAGTGTGCAGCAGAAGGGCTCAGGGAACACTTGTTGACCAACTGTATGGTAGTCTCTCCACTGGTGTCTTAAAACAGGTCCCATCTAGGTCTATACTTCTGGATGTGTGCCTGTGAGTCAGAACTGTGCAAACATGCACTCAGCACATTCAGTGACTCCTCTGTGCCATGGACACAGCAATGGCCAAGGCAGCTCTGAGACTTACAGGGCTCAGTCCATAGTGGACACTACCTGTCCCCAGGTAGTGATGACCTTTAGCGGGCAGGGCTGGGATGTGGGACCAGGGAGCTGGTGGTGGTGGGGGCTGTCCCAGAGGAGGTGGTCAGGAAGGGCTTCCTGGAGGAGGAGCTGTGGAGCTACAACCTGGAGGATGCATAGGGTAAGATGAAGGGTTGTGACATGGTGACATGCCTGGTGGCATGTCTCAGGTAAGGGAACAGTGGCAGAGGGTAAGAGGTCACAGCTAGTTAGAGCAAGGGAGATGAGGCTGTAAGGGTTAAGAAGCCCCCTCCCCACGTGTTCAGCACTGTTAGCAGCCTGGGCTCTTCTCCCAAGGGTACTGGGGAGTCATGGTAGGTTCTGAACAAGTGAGCACGGTCAGGCTTGAGCTTCACAAAACTCTGGCTGCTCAGGACTTTCCTGGTGGTCCAATGGTTAAGACTGCACGCTCCCACTGCAGGGAGCATGGGTTTGATCTCACATGCCATGCAGGGTAACAAAAAAAGAAAAGACCAGGAAGGAGGCTAAGTGGGAGGGACCCCAGAGCAATGAGGAGCCTGGACCAGGTGGTCTCAGTGGAAGCAGTGAGAACCCCAAGCAATTGTGGGGTACACTGATGGGTCTTGCCAAAGGCTGTGGGATGAGGATTTGGGGCTCTCTCCTAGGAAGTGGGTTCGGGGTCTGTCGCACAGCAGGAGAGGGAGTGGAGCAGCTGCCTGAGGGGTGGAACCCGCAGCGTGTGCACACGCGCCTGTGTCCACAGCTGGGGCTCTGTACACACCTCCTGGATGCCCTGCCTGGCTCTGCAGGGCACCGTGGCAGAGGTTCTAAGCCCCAGGGCTCCTCTCCTAGAAGTACTGATGAGAACACCCACACAAATAAACAAACAAAAAGGAAACCTGGGAATGCGGGGCACCAACTCCTGGGAGTGCAGGGACACCCAGGGGCCTCAGTCCCCTCACCTACAAGTGGGTGAACCAGTACCCAGCCTGTCGGGAAGGCAGGCACACCACACACCAAGACTCTGGCTGGGTGCTTGGCACAGGCAGCCCTGAGGGTGCTGATGGCACCCCAACAGCTATGGATGCCACAGCCTGGCACGGTTCTGAGCTGAGATTCACCCTTGGGGTCCCCCTGGAGATGAGCTCTTAAGCCCAGAAGCAAGGTCAGTCAGCCAGGGTCCCAGGACCATGGACTGAGGGAGGCTGACTCAACTCTCGGGGCGGTAGGTCTGCCCTCCTGCCCTGCCAGGCCTCCTGAGGCCAGGAGATAATCAGCGGGCACTGGTGAGGCTTTGACACAGCTTTGTGGCTAAGAGTGGTGGGGCGGTGAGGTCATGGCAAGCAGCTTCCCCGTCTGTGAGATGGGACAGTTCTGGAACCCTCTGGGAAGGGGAGAAGGATGAAAAAGGGGCCTGGCCTAGAGCGTCCCTGTGTATGCTCAGGAGAGCCGCCCACACCTGCTCCCTGGGGTGGCAGAGGAAGGAAGGCACGAGGTGGGGGCTCTGCTGAGTTTAAGTTAAACACCCATATGAATTTATTAAATCCAGACTGTGTTAAAGGGCGGTGGTCTGGGAGGAGGGGGGTTGGTGGGGGATCGAGGGACAAGATGACGGACGGCCGTGGGCATCCCTCTGTGGGGCCCCGGCCCCTCCCCCGCCTGGCCCACCCCCTCGGCAGTGCCACATCAGCTTCACCATGATTCCCAATGGTGCTGGGCTGGCGGGGCGTGATGGCTAGAAACACAGAGGAACAGACAGACGGACGGCGCCTCCACAAATGACGGGCCCTGGCCTGCCCCGGCCCCCACGCCTCACGCTGGGCCCCAGCCGTAGGGGGCCTCCCACCGCCCCGGCCCGATCTGTCCAGGGAAAGGGCAATGGGGATGGGGTGGCGAGGGGCCAGGGCGGCAGGGTGGTGGTCACCAGGAGCCTGGGCGGAGGAGGACCAGGAGTGACTAATCCCTTTTTTTGTCCTCTGCTGGCTTTGGAGGGGCTTCCTGGGGCTCGCTGGCAGAGCTGGGCCCCTGGGGGGCCTGGGAGGGCAGGGATGTAGAGGCCTCCTCCCCGGTGGCCTCGGTGGTCGTGGCAGGGCTGGGGGCAGGTGAGAGGGCCCCTGCTGCTGGCGGGGCCTCAGCCACGGGGGCAGCTGCAGTTGGGGCCTCGCCGCTCATGCCAAACTCGTTCACCCGCGTGGGGTCGACGCGGTAGATCCACCGTTGGTAGAGGTAGATGAAGAAGACCACATCTGAGGGAGGGGCAGGGAGGAGGTGGCGTGAGGGACGCAGGCAGGGCCCACTCGGCCCCCAGCTTGCGGCGGGGTGGAGGAGTGGTCCTGCCCAGAGTGGGCTGAGCCCCCAGGCCGGGGACCCTCCCTCAGGCTGGGCCCCGCCCATGCCCAGCTCTGCTGAGAGCCTGCCGGGGGACTGCCGACCAACCCACACACCCACCCACCCACTGGGCCTCACCGTCCCGCAGGCAGCCGATCCGGTACATAACAGGCATCTTGATGACAAAGGCAAACAGGTCGTCGATGAAGGTGTTGAGGGCCTTGTAGGTGAGCATGCGCCAGGGCAGGTGGGCCACAGACTTGAGCTTGTAGTTGATGAAGAGCTGGGGTGTCATGGTGATGAAGCCTGTGGGGTGAGGAAGGGACACCGGTGAGCAGAGGAAAGGGGTCATGACCCTCCACCCCGACTGCATTCCTGGCCTCTGCCCCTTCCTCACTCTGCTCCAGCTACCCCCGGCCTCCTTGCTACTTCCAACAGCCCGGCACATCCTCCTCAGGGCCTTTGCATTCGCTCCGCCTGCGTCACCAGATCTTTGCACAGTTCCCTCCTAGGCATCTTTCAGGCCTTAGTTTACATGTTACCTCCTCAGAGAGGCCCCCCACCAGCTTCAATGCCCCCTCCTTCTCACTCCTTCGTAGCACTCATCACCTGCTCACTGTCTGCCTGTTCACTCTGTCGGTTCCCCTGGGGATGAGGACTGAAACGCACTGTCCAGGGCTTCCTGGAAGCCCTCTCTGACCCCAGAATCAGACTGGGCAGCACTTTGAGGCTGCCCATGTGCCATCCCTGACTACCCCAAAGTATCCCTGTCTGGGGATGGGTCAGTCTCCCCACACTGGACCTCAAGTGTGGAGAGGGCAGGGCCAGGCTGATTCGCTCACTGTCGAGGCCCCAGCACGGGGTTGAGAGCCATGCCTGGATACCTGCCCGGGCACCATGGGGGCTGGGCACCATGGGGGCTGGGCACCCGGGGCCTGCTCACCGAAGGTCAGCAGGAAGCCGTAGAGCATGCTGAGCACCCAGGAGTACCAGCCCTTGTGCTCCAGGTACAGGAGGCTGTAGACGGCGTAGCAGCCCAGCAGCGGGAAGAGGATCCAGGAGAGGTACCGGAACGCCATCTGCGGGGCACAGGCCGGGGCTGGGATGTGGCTCCTTGGGCCCCACCTGGCACCCTGGCTCCTCACCCCCACCCACCCACACCTGGTCTGGCAGGCCAGGCCGGGGGAATTTCCAGGTTGCCCTGGGGACTCTGGACTCAGCCAGGAAGTCGATGTGGCAGACAGAGGACACTGGAGGGAACGACACAAGCCCTAAAGCAAGGGGCTGTCAGCCGACAGGCAGGCGTCCCAGCCCCCAACCACCGCCCAGAGCTGGGGCCCCCAGGAGCGAGCGGGTGCCTGGAGAGGCCCCTGGGGCCCACTGGGAAGGGGGACACTCACGTCATCGTACACTTTGGTTGAGGACTCGACGTATGTGGACTTGTCCTTGAAGGTTGGGCGGGGCAAGAGCCCTGCCACCTTGTGCTCCCGGTCCAGCTGCAGACAAGCAGGGAGGCTGCGGCCAGCTGCCGCACCGGCTCCCGCCCTCCCCCACCCCCAGCCAGCTCCAGCCCCTGACCTTCCCCACTGCTCCCAGTTCCCCTGCCCCATGTGTGACCCGAAAAATCCCCTGGTGTGAAAATCCCCTTGGTCTTGGGAGTGCGGCAGGCACTGGGAATCCCCCGGGGCCAGCTCCAGGGTCTGGCTGGGCCGTGCGACCCCACTCCCAACCTCCCGGGGCTCCCGCCGCGGTGTGGCAGCCCGGCCTTACCCGGACATCCATGACCTTGGTGATCTTCCAGAGGTCGATGAGAACCCCGATGAAGACGCTGACCTGGACCACGAAGTTGGTCTCGTTGTCCAGGATGTAGAGCAGGACAACGAAGGACTGGAAGACACCGAAGAAGACGGAGCGCACAGACAGGCCCTCCAGGGACTGCCGGCTGTTCCAGAACTGGATATCTGTGCACGGGAAGGGGCAGGGGGCAGCCGGGAGGTGAGGAGCCGCCTGGGCCCTGCTGCAGCTCCCTCAAGCCTTGACCTCCTCAGACTCCCAGGACGGCATTGGGTCTGCCAAGGGGGAAGGAGCACACGACTTCCGTTTCCCCTGAGAGTCAGCTCCGTGGGTGCTGCCGAAGCCCCAGACAGGCAGGATCTCTGCAGTCCTCAGGTTGGACATCCCCAACCCCAACCAGGGTCAGTCCCTAGATGGTCAATGATGGTGAGACAGCGGCCATGCTCCGGGGCTCCTCACGCGCTCAGTGCTCAGGGCCGCAGCATCCCAAGGCCACACAGCCTGGCCTGGCAGAATCTACACGGAAGGCGGGTCTGTGTGACACCAGACCTGAGCTGTCCACCCTGGTGCTGTGGTGCCTCCGCTGGGTGGGAAAATCCAGCCCGTGCACTATTTCCGCCCACGGCCCCAAACCCTTGAAGGAACCGGCCGGCACCCACGCTTGGGGCGCGCACAAGGACCACGGGCTCTGCTCTCCAACGGAAGCTCCTTCCTGTGTCCCCCCCAGACCCCTGCCACCCTCCGGGGGCCCCAGCTCAGTCCCCCTGCTGGCCCTGGTCTGCCCGTGGACCCGAGGATCATGGCACTGTGGGACCCTGCTGGGCTGTGCACCTAGCCCCTGCCACCAGAGGAGGCTGACTCAGCACGATGCAGCTCTTCTGAGGGCGAAGCCAGGCCTGTGGTCACAGAGGCATGGCCTGGGTGCTGGCTGCCCAGCCAGCTCTGATTCTGACTCCCGAGCCCCAGCACATCCAACAGACTCACTCGTCTCTTGTCAGACCATTAGACTCTCACAGGACCTCCCCCACCCAATCCTAACTAGGAAGAATGTGTTCAAAGACATACAGGGGTTCTGGCAGGGGTGAGTGGATCCGAGTTCCACTTTAGACCAGAGGGGCAGCAAGCACAGGGTATAAAGCCAGCTTTCCCAGGGCCCACACCCTTTCTCTGTGACCTTGGGCAAGTGACTCCCTCCCCTGTGCCTTCATTTCTGCTTAGGCAAAGAGGGACCCTGAGGGACCGGCTTGCAGCCAGCAGGAGTGTCTGCAAATTGGTGCCCGGAGCGGCACCCACCTGGGCTAACAGACTCCTCCCTACTGGAGTCAGCACCATTTACTGTTGGGTTTTGATGTTACAATTCTCCAGAAAGTAACTCAGTCATGGCCAGACCCTCTTAATAATAAGGATGATAATATTAACAGTACTCATTACTACTACCACTTTCAGAAGCTGCAAAGGGCCAGGCCTCCTTCAGACCAGGGTTCTCCAGAGAAGGAAGAAGTAGCTGGCAGGGCCAGGAGTATGAAGTGGGAGCTGGAGCGGGCTCCCGTATCCAAGTCCTGGCTGGGCTGCTTGGGAGCTATATGACCGTGGGCAAGGAACCAACCTCTCTGATCCGTCAATGTGGGAGGGGATGCTGCCTCCCGGGCCCTGGTCGCGGGGCTTCCATGAGCTCACTGGTGAGGGTGCCCCCACAGTGCCTGGCAGGTGGCCATTGCCCCTGTTGGCCTCTGGCACCTTGGGGTTCTCTGGGGACACGGCTGCCACTTTCCCACTCAGGTGGGCCCTGTCCGCTCCCCCCAAGGGGTCTCCCCCAACGGGTAGCCTGCCGGGCAGGGCGGTGAGAGCAGCTGTGGGGCTTCCCTGCTCCCGGCCTTGGAGTTCCCCGGCCTTGCTTCCTGGCGGTGCCGACCAGACCTTTGCCAGAACAGCGGGCCTGCCCCTCCCCCTGCGACACGCCCGGCGGCCGGGAGTTTCTGGGCTGGGAGTTGGTGGCCGCTCCCTAGGCCTCTGGAGAGCGGGGCTGGCAGGCCACATGCAGGGAGAGGGCCCAAGAGGAAGAGGGAGGGAGTGCACCCTACCCTCCCACACGCACCCCCGTGCCCCCAGTCCCCCATGGCCTCTCACAAGGCCCTGCGGCCCACCCCTACCATTCTTGAAGGCCAGGAACTCAAAGATACTGTGGACGATGGACACGATGATGGTGAGCGCCAGCAGGTAGGGGTTGGTCTCCAGGAGGGCGACCTGGGGCGGGGATGGGGAGATGGCCGTGAGCACCCCCGGGCCCCGGCCAGGGCTGACCGCAGCGGCTCCCCATTAGCCGGCCCATCTCGCCTTCCTCGAGCTCCGGAAGAGCCTGATGATAATCCCACAGACCTGACCCTGGGGCTTCCGGGGAGGGGGCGTGGTGGCCAGGAGGACAGCAGGCCAGAAATGGGCAGATGGGCACAGAGCGGTGGGCGAGGGATGCATGGAGAGGGAGGGGGGAAAATGGGGAGAGAAGAGAGACGGGGACAGCGATGGGGGCAGGCAGAGTATAACTAAGAGAGTCGGAGTGAGGGACAGAAACCCAACACCAGAGACGGCCCCAGGCAAGTGCGGCCAAGACCCAACATGCCAGAGGCGGGCAGAGAAGGATGCTGCTCAAGGACACAGGGCGAGCGAGCAGAGACCTCGAGTCGGAGCCCAGAGGCCAGGCGGCAGGCCGTGGGGCAGAAGGGACAGGTCTAGACCCAGAGGGCCGGCCCGGCCAACAGAAAAGCCACGGCAAAGACGGCCATGGGCGCCTCAGAGGCAGGACCCCCAGCGCCAGCCAGGGCCGGAGGCCGAGTGCCTGCTTCCTGCCCCCCACGGGGAGGGGCCCTGAGAGGTTGTGAAACTGTGGGCAGGAGAGCACCGGCCAGCGGCCCCCAGGCCAGCAGCGCAGTCCACTTCCCCTTCCCCTCCTGCAGCCCGGGAAGGCCCCACCCCTGCCGCACCTTCACCGAGTCCTGCTCCTCGTCTGACTGCTCATACAGCTCGTCACCCAGGAAGTTCCACGGCGACTTGGCGCTCTGGGCGGCGTAGAGCTGCCAGCGCCAGAGCGACAGCGGGCAGAAGGAGACGCGAAGCGGCAGGCTGGCCAGGCTCTCGTTGATGGGGTAGTAGTCCTTCTGCAGGTTCCAGTAGTCGTTGAAGTAGACGATGGGGTAGTAGTCCCCGCTCACGGCGTCGAACTTCACATCTGCAGACACACGGGGCAGCGCTGCCACTCGGCACCCACGCGGGTGGGCCGATTCCAGCCTCCGAGGACCAATGGGTCAAATTCAGATGTCTGCGGGGACCCAGTGGGGCCCCCAGACAGAGACTGGCGCGTAGGGGACATTTCTGGGCTGTGCCAAGGAGTCGAAAGACGGCATGACCTCGGGGGGCGGGGGGGGGGCGGGTGGTGCAGGCTAAGGGCAGGCTGGGCAGGCCCCAAGGGCCACCGCGTGTCAGGATTTTGTGAAAGAGTCAGAAATCTGGCTTCCTGAGTGATGCTGCCCCCATCTCCAAGGTTGGCGGCAGTGTACACCTTCTGGAGAAAGCTCGTGGGCCAGATGAGACCGGTTTGGGCACACGGTGGTCAGCGCTGGGGTCATCAGGGTTGCGGGAGGGAGAGAAAGGGGAGTGTCTAGAGGGTGGGGCAGGAAGCTTGGGAGGGGAGACACCTACTTGGAGACGACAGGGAGTACAGGGGTCGGGGCGTGGGGCCAGGAGATGAGGAAATGGCCCGTCGGGAGCCTGAACAGGGCGGGACTCACACTGGTCCAGGGGAGGCGGCACACTGCCCTTCACCCACGGCGTGTGATCGTCCACAATGTTGATGGTGATGTTGGGGTGCCAGTGGGAGATCACCTCCACGGGTCCGTAGTCCTCGGCCCTCTGAGGGGAGACAGGGGGTAGGGGGCCTCAGAGGCGGCTGCTCACTTCCTCCAGAGGACTCCCACGACCACTGTGACAGCAGAAGAGCAACCACCGCAGGGACCGCTGGCCGAGGGCCGGCCTCTAGACTCCGCTGCCCTGGCTGGCCCCAGCCACCCACTGGAGGACAACACGCAGGTCTGCCCACCTGGATGGGACGGCGTGCCAGGCTGTGGAGTGCAGCCTCCGTGCTCAGGGGCCACCCTCCTGCCTGGAACCACCTTGTGGAGAGGGAGACTCTTGGGGCCGGTTCACATCCTGGGCTGATGGAGAGTGTTCTTTCCAGAGCCACAGTATCAGCCACTGCCTCCTCTGTGCCAGGCCGACCCTGGGCTCTGGGCCCGGCAACTTGGTTGTGAATCGCAGCCCTGCCATCTCCTGGCTCTGACACCTCAGGCAAGTCTGCCTGTGCCGGGACCCACCCAACGGGCTGGCGAGAGGCTTCTGGGTGGGTCTGTGTACAATGCGCAGAGGGCCAGCCCCGCCACTGCCAGAGGTCGGCTGGAACCTCGCCTGGAGCCCTGCTCCCTGAGAGCTAACTGCATCCTGACTCTGCTTCCAGCAAGGGGAACTGAGGCTCAGACATGAAGGCTCCCCCAGTGGCTCAGGGGCCGTGCAGGAAACGACTCCCCTGGGCTGCCTGCTGAGCTGGAAACCTGGGTCCGGACGGCGCCCCCAGGACCTGATGGCTCTGCTCGTGTTTACCTTGATCATTTCTGGGTCAGCTTCTGTCTCTCCCGTCAACAGGTTCTTGGTTTTCTGAAACCGCCGGCGCTTGTATTTGTTGATCACTGCAGGGAGGGAGGCCGGGAAAGGGGTGGACGTTGAGATGGGCTGGCACTCAGGGGACCCAGGCCCCAGACCTCCGCCCACCGACGGCTGCTCACCTGGCTCCTGGTTCCCACTCTTCCACCCACCAACCGACAACAGCAGCAACCAGAGAGCCTGCACTGCCTTCCACATCTCACCTAGCCTCGGGGTCCCCATCTTTATGGCCACAGTAGCATCCATCAAATTGTCCTGTCTTCCCTCTCCACAACTTGCTGCATCCGTTCCATCAGCCCACCCTGGGTGGACGTGCCCTCCAGCACATGCCAAGCACCAGACTACTGCCTCCCCTCCTGGGTCCCCCTCCAGGCCAGCCACAGCACCCCCTCCTTGGTGACCAGAGTCACCTCAGTACTGGCCTCCTGGTGGCCACTCTTGCCCCCTAAGATTCCCTCTGCCCAGGAAAGCCAGATTCTTTGAGACCAAGCCTGTAATCGCATCATCCTTCTGCCTTAGAACCCTGGAGGGCTCCCACTGCCCTGGGCAAGGCCCCTGAGAGGCTCACCACGGCCCCCTTGACTCTCAGCCCATGCCACCTCCCTCCCTCGCCCACCCGACTTCCTTCTCCTCAGATGCGCTGACCCTGAGCCTTCGGACGACCTGCTGCGTCTCCCTGGCAGGGACCCATCAGGGTGGGAATCTTCCTTGGCTCCTTCTCCCCCTTCCAGCCCTTGGTTACATGGCCCTCTGCCCCCTCCACTGAAGGAGACTGCCCAGACCTGCTCCTCGCCATTTCTGCTTCCTTCACAACAGCCCATCACCACCCACTGGTCACCTGTGCACTGGTTTACTTGTCTGCTGTCTGTCCCCTCAACCAGTCTACGAACTGCAGGTGGGGTTCGGCCCATCCTGGACTCTGGCGTATTCTCCACTCTAGGCTGGGCCCATAGTGACAAGCAGCGGGATTGACAAATGTAAACAGGTGGGCCGCGACAGTGCTGGAGAAGGCCGAGCGCCGCCAATGTGGAAAGTACTGTGGGGCTGAGTCCCTGGGCAGGAATGGACCTCACTTCCTCCTGCGGAGGCCAGGTCAGCCACAGGCTCCCTGCCACCCTGCCCCCAACCCTGCCAAAACACGCCAGACAGACAGGGCTGGTGCTTGTTTACACTCTGTCGCCCCGCCTCCTCCCCGGCTGGGTAACTGTTCAGCTCCTCCGTATGTTGGGGCCTCATACGGCCCATCTGAGACTTCATCCTGCCCTCAGGGGCTAGGGAGAGATGAGGAACTGGGAGAGGGAGCTAGCCAAGACTGGGGGCCCCTGGGGTCACACCCTGGCTCTGTCTCCTACAAGCTGGGGGCCATTGGTAAGCTATGTCACCTCCTTGGGCCTCGGTTCCCGCTCTTGACAATGGGGATAAAAGCCTTGCCTTTCCTGGGCAGGACCACTGGGAGGCGGCTCTCTGTTCTACAGAGCGCAGCCAAGCAGACATCCCGGCACAGTCACACTGACACCCGCCACAGGGCCCAGGCCCCTCCCACTCGTTCCCAACTGGGGGCTTCTGGAAGCCATGGACGAGCTCATGCTCAAGAACTCTCCTGGCAATTGACTGAGGGTCTCAGCCCAGGAACAGCTGCTCCTATCATCCCCAGGAATATCATCCCAGCACTTCTATTCTTACTAACGGGGAAGGCATTTGAGACCTAGGCCCCACTTGTCGGGGGAAGGCAGGAAACGCCCAAGGGTGGACACCTTGGGGAACGGATCTGGGGGCGTGCTCCACTGGTCGTGTCACCGTCACTGGACAGGCTCCACACCTGGGGGAAGGAGGCTGTCTGGGGGAGGGAGGGGCCGGCCCCAGAGGAGACAGGCTTCTCCACCGGGGTGGTGAACATTCTGCAACTTGGTGGCATTAGATGGGATTATGATTTGAGATGGAACTGGCTTCCAAAGGGTGAAAGGAGCTCCCGTTTTTAGGAGTTAAAGCTTCTAGAACTACATGCCAAGCACCAACCATGTGGCTCGCTGAAACGGAGATGTGCTATGAGTGCATAACACACTGGACTTTGAAACGGAGCACACGGAAAAGAGTAAAACATCCTGTTAATTTCTTATACTGATTGCATGCTGAAATAACAACACACTGACCTCAGTAAAATTATTACTAACAATCATTTTTTCATCTTTTTTTTTTTTTAAACATGGGCTCTAGATAACTTAAAATGATCTCTGTGGCTGGCGCTGTATCTCTACGGGACAGCACTCTGCTAGAGTCCTGATCGCTGGTCCTTTGGGGGAGGGGGCTTTTCCGATCCCACACTCTCTCTCGTTCTATGCCCTGGAGTGGGCTGGCGTCCCTCCGAGCCCCTGTTCTAAGAGGGCCCAGCTGTGAGGCAAGCCTGGGTGACCCCGGCAGTTTCTCAGGTTCACAGGCTGCAGACTCTATTTTGCAGAGCACGCCAATATCTGTCACACTGACCGTGAACATGACCTGGCCACACAGTGACACAGATCACATTCACTAAAGATGAAACCACAAAGGATGCTGGCACTGAGCAGGGCTGACGGGGGTAACTAGACAGGCGAGCAGCTGCCCGCCTGGGTCACGTTCAAGGGAGCCTCTCAGCATCAGGCACGTGTCACCAGACTTGCAGGGACACATTTTTGGTGGGGTGGGGAGCGGGGGCTGCAGACCACACCCCCTCAGCCCACATCTTCGAGGATGCGCGCCACTGAAGCCCGCCAGCCGGCCGGGTGGAACACCCTGCAGAGCATGGTCCACAGCCACGCTTGCTTAGAGCAGCGCTCGGCACACCCGGGGCCTTCCCGACTCAGCGCTGAGAACTGACAGAGTCAGTCTTTTGTTTCATCCAGTGTAGATGGTCACAAAAGTACTCTCATCCTTTGGGTTATTTTTATACCCAAAGAAGCAGGGAAAGACCTAACCATGCAAATCAACGTGCACCTGCCGCTGCCCCACACGAAACAGCTGGAGGGATCTTAACCAAGTCCACAGGCACAACAGAATCACAGCGAGGGGCGCACAGCAGTTACACGAAGGGGATGGGGCTTTGGTGGGTGGGAGGCAGGGGGTCTTGTTCTCTAGATCTGCTGAAACCCAAGTGTGTCGAGAGAGTCCCGTGACTGACCATTAGGAGACAGTGGACTCAAGGACAGAAGACAAAGAGCAGATGAAAAAATGCCGATAATTATTAACCTCACGGAAAAGAAGTTAGACTAGGAAGGGAAAAATAAACACACACACTGTGTGGTTTAGATGGAGGAAGAGCCACAAACTCAAGATCATTTGAATGTTGAATTTGAATCTAATCAAATTTCGTTCCTGAGCTGAGATTTCCTCTTCCAGAGTAGGAAGTCAAGAGACAATGTCTAGAACAGAAAAACCCAAAGACTGCAGCATCGCCTTGTTACTGGGAGCCTTGAAGATTAAGGAGCAGACACAGCTAGAGCAGCTGCCAGTGGGGAGTGGAAACCGGGGGAGCCTGAGAGGGGGTGGGCAGGAGATGGGTGAGTTCTGCTGTCTGGTTGAATTTACTTGAGTTTTAAACCATGTGCTTGTAACAAGATTTAAAACAAAAAAAAATTTTAAGAAGAGGCCGAGGGTAGAGAGAAGCTCAGTTTCAGTACAAGGCTGTGTAAATGGCCACAGTTCTGACCTGGGGCTTCTTGGGGTCACTGGCAGTCCCAGGGTTTGCTCACCAGATCAAGCTTCTCAGGGGTGCGCCTGGCGCTCGGCGGCACCAGCAGGCTGAGAATGCAGCCAGTCTGCTGATGTGGCCCTGCCAGCCTGCCTCATCAAGAGCGGCCCCGCGCAGAGGCGTGTGTTGGGGGGTGTGGGGGGACAGAGGCTTGGAATACAGCCACGTAGAACGCACCCAAACCTGCAGCTCGGAAGCCTCACCAGGCCCCAAGAGAGGCCCCAGACGCCCACTGTGCAGCACTCATTCCAGGAGCAGCTGACATGGATGACCGGAGATCACGCTGGATGGAACCGACGGCCAAGGGCCTTCTGCTTTCCCTCTGCTCGCCCAGTCCAGCTAGCATCTGCCCCCAGACTACTCTGGACCCTCTGGTCTGCCAGGCCCAGAGGTCTGCACTGTGCACGGCCGGCCCGCCCTCCCCTTCTGTGACACCAACTCCTCTCCCTCCAAAGGCCCTTTCTCCACCTGCTCTAAGCAGATTCTTCTCCTGCCTGTCCATGGGTGTCCAGAGACAAGCAGGGTACGCGGGGTTCGAGTCCGGCCACACCAGCCGGACCTCAGGGCGGGGAGGAACTTACTCCGAGACATGTGGACTGTGGCGAGCCGGCGGTACAGCGCCTTCTGCCGAGGGTCTGGGTGGAAGCCACTCTTGGTGAAGTAGACGTGGATGTAGATGGAGCCGTTCTGCTGGACACTCTGCAAGGTGGTGCATGGGGACAAGGAGACAGTGACATCCCCACCCTCACCCCCATGTCCTGAGTGCTCGGGGTGGGCAGTGTAGCTGAGGGGTTGAGGCCGGACACTGGAGTTAGACTCCAATTCAAAACCGGGCTCCAGCACACAATAGCTGTGTGGCTCGCTGAGCCTCAGGGTCCATGTGCAGGACACAGATGGTCAGCACGGAGGGCACAGGAGGCCCGTAAGGAGCACCCGGGGTCGCTGAGCCCAGAGGACGAGCTCAATAAACACCAGAGGCCCGAAGTCATTAAACGGTACAACAATGGAGGTCAGACCCTGCTCTGCACACTTTGAATGGCAACTGCCCGATCCCGTGAGTTCACATCCACACAACGCACGTAAACCTCAGGCAGTGGGGCATGTTATTATCCCATTTTCCAGATGTGGTGACTGAGGCCCACGTGGAGAGGCTACAGGCAGTGAGTAAGTGGATCTGTCCAAACCCAGTCTGTGGGCTCCCCCAGGGCCCTGCCTCTCACCGTCTGTGTCCTCCTGGGTCCTTCGCCACTCTTCTCATGCCCCCTCCCTGCCCGCCCTTCCCCCAGCATAGATGAGAAACCGAAGCAGGGAGGCCAAAGCCTGGCCGGAGCCTCTCTGTCTGACTTTCATGGGAGCTGGGAGTCACTTGGCCGCACTGTGTCCTCAACTTCCGTCTTTTAAGCCCACCTCTGTGCTAACTATGTTTTTTATTTCTTTTTATTTTTACGTTTTATATTTTATGCTGTTTTCACATCTGGCGGAGGAGAGACTGCTCCTCCCAGGGCTAGCTGACTCCTAGAAATAATAAGCAACTCACCTGCTTTCAAAGACACCTTTAAAACGCAAACCAAGACGCCCAAGTCCACACCCACAACAAGCCCTTTGTTTGACTCTCATACCCCAGGCTGCACTGAAGCACCCAGGGCAGGCACCAGACAACTAGAGACCACCCCTCCAGCCTGGAGCCTACACACTGACCAAGCTGGCCAGTCCTAAGCTGTTTCCCCTCCTGGCCTGCCTTTCCCCAGGAAACCTCAATGGAGGGAGGTTTTGGCGGAGGCCTCCCCTCGCCCCTTGGAAGTGCTCCTGCCCAAACCTGGCACTTTCGCATGTGGCCCTGCATGGTGTGGTGGGCCCCCTCCTCCCAGGAAATGTAAGTAGTAAATTCTTCTTCCAGTGGCACTGGCTTCTCCATATCGCTGCTCGGTTACCTCCCTAAATCAACATCAGGGACAACTTGGACACCCTCCCGTCACAAAGCTGGGAAGGAAGGTGAGCTCCAAGTCTTTGGGAGCAGCCCTCACTGCCTGGCTTCCTGCCCCGCAGCCCTCCTGGGATCTTGGGGAGGGGTCTAGGGGCTGGACGTGAAGTCTCCGCGGGAGGAGTCACCCCTCCCATGGCCTGGGCTGTCCTGCCTGCCTCAGAAGGCCTGCATCCGCCCCACCACCTCCAGCTGCCAGACAGACCAAGCCAGAGCCGGACGTGGCACCCCTCCTCCCTAGGAGGCTGAAGACAAGACCTGATGGGGAGGCATGAGTGAGGGCAGCCCCAGAGAGACGGCAACATTCAGAGCCATCAAGTTCACGGATGCTTCAACAGTCACGGACTCTGCACCCAGCCCACTGCTGGGCAGAGCAGGGGACACAGCGGTGCCCAAGATGGCCCTGGCCTTACCGTCACAGGGTTCTCAGTCCCACACGGAAAGAGATCCATATTCAGGTAGCGACCACCCCCCTCCAGAGTTGGCAAGGCTTGGTGGGGGAGCCCAGAGAGGGCTCTGCCTGAGCCTGATGTCAGGGAGAGCTTCCTGGAGGAGGTGGGATCAGAACCTGGGGCTGTCAAAGTTCACAGTCAGACAGCCTGAGTTCAAAACTCACTGGTTGTGTGACCCTGGGTGTGGCCTCTCTGTACCTAATCTTCCTCATTCGTCAAATGGAAAGAAAAGTTCCCACTGCCCTGGGCGGTTCCCCTCAGTCAGTCTAGCCTGGTGCCCAGTATGCAGTGAGCACTTAATCAATACTAACTGTATTTTTCAAACCAGGCTGCCTGACTGGACACCTCCAGGGCGATTACTGATCTTTCACTGGTTTAAAACACAGATCACAACCCTGAAAGCAGGTGGGAGGCCAATTCCAACTCCATCTGCCTGGAGAGGTCAGGGGGACGAGGCCCAGAGACCTCGGGGAGTTGCCTGTGCTCAACAGCGTGTGGACTGAAGGTAGAGCCAGGATTGGAACCCTCAATCCTGACTGCCAGCCTAGAAGCTGGTTCAAGCAAGCGCCCTGAGTGCTGGTCCAGCAGCCGTGAAGCCGGAAACCAGAAGCTGTGCCCACCTGTGGAATGTCGAGCTCAGCAAAGTGCTCGTAGCAGCCGTCTGAGTTCTCGCCACTAGTCCAGTCGCCGTACACGAGGTCTTGCTGCTCCCAGAAGAGCGCCGACGTGGCGTTGAAGTCTGTAAAGTGCTCGTGCTCAGAGATGTACACGTGCAGGTTCTGTCAGGAGAGGAAGCGGGGGGAGTGAGCCAGGGCTGCTCATAGGAGCCTCTGAAGGTTGACAGATTAAAGAGCAGATAAGGAGCTGTCATCACAGTAATATGAACAATCTGGGGTGGGGAGGGGTAGTGGGGAAAAGCGTGGCCACTGACAGAATAAATCTCTTTCCTCATACCCCACCACGTCTGTCCTGGTCTGAGCCTATGGCGTCTAAGAAGGTGTGCACGCTCGAGTCAGGTCCGACTCTGTGCGACCCCATGGACTGTAGCCCGCCAGGCCCCTCTGTCCATGGGATTTCCTAGGCAAGAATACTGGAGTGGGTTGCCACTGCTTTTCCAGGGGAATCTTCCCAACCAAGGGATCCACCTTGAGTCTTAACAATGGCCAGTCTGCCGATTAGAACTTGGGGTTAGAAAGGATCCGAACCTCCCTGCATTATGTTCCCTCTCAGCCTCTCACGGGCTTCTTCATCAGAATTCCCACGGATAAAGCCCAGTCACGGTGTGCAGCAGTGTCGGCCGGCTACTGAGAAGCCAGGGACGCTGCAGACGCAGCATCGGAACCCCCTCCCTTCTCACGTCCCCGTGGCCTTCTCTCTCCAGAACCTGGAAGTCTCCTGATAAGGACCAGCTGGACAGTGGTGAGCCTGCTGGCCAGAATTCCGAGAAATCTGGCATCCCAGAGCTCTGGAGAACCACAAACGTGGGAGAAGCCAAGACTGTTGAGGTCAGAACACCGGCTGCTCCTGCATGATGTCCCTCTTCCCCAGAGGGGACACCAGCCCAAACCTGAAAGAGCTTCCTGGTTCCTCGTAAAGTCACTTGAGTGACTCAGGTTTCATAGGCTGAAGATGAACCTAGAGTCTTTTGACCCCAGACCCGTGCACAGACCTGCCTGTGACGAGGGATGGCGTCGGTGCTGACTGCCCGTGTCACTCCCCTCCCCCTCACCTCCCAGGTCTGGCTTCCCAGCCAGCGGTTACCATTAAAGTGTCTTTGGGGAACAGGTTGCGGCTGGCGACGCGCGGGGCTCCTCCGGGGCCTGCCTGGTCCTGAGGGGCCGGCCCTCTGCGGAACCAGCTGCTGATGGCCCAGATGATGAAGATCCTGAGGAGGCAAGCAGGGCAGGTGGTGAGTCCTTTTCTTCCCAGTGTGGCTACCCCTGACCTGACTCAGCACCTGCTGGGGCCTGACTGGGTCTGATCAGGGGTGGGGGGGTCCCTGAGAAGGCAGTTGCAGGGCTGCTGAGAAGACCAGATGCCCCCAAAGGCCATGCCTTGGGACAGACCCCAGATGCTTGTGTCCGCCAGTGGCGGGGTCCTGGTGCTGACTCCCACCGGAGTCTGGTGGCCACAAGGGCTCAGAAACCTCGAAACCTCAGAACTAGGAAACCTCATGTCCCAGTCCCCTGGAATCCCAAAGCTGAGAACCCTGGAATCTGGAATCCCACCATTCTGGAGGCACAGACATTAGGGAGAGCAACATCTCAGAACTTCAAGTCAGCTGAAAACCGGAGGAGCAGATAGCAAGGAATCGTGAGTCCCTATTTTTAGTAACGTTGGGCTAGGTTATGCAGACCAACTCTCCTGCTGGAAACTAGTTGGAGGAGTTATGTAGGAAATTCCCCGGCAGGCCAGTGGTTAGGACTCTGCGCTTTCACTGCTGAGGGTGTGGGTTCAATTCCTGGTTGCAGATCTAAGATCCTACAAGCCTTGTTGCATGGCCAAAAAAAATATACATATATAGTAAGAAAATACCAACACTAGTTTTATATATATATGTATTTATTGGAGAAGGCAATGGCACCCCACTCCAGTACTCCTGCCTGGAAAATCCCATGGACGGAGGAGCCTGGTAGGCTGTAGTCCATGGGGTCAATGAGGGTGGGACATGACTGAGCGACTTCACTTTCACTTTTCACTTTCATGCATTGGAGAAGGAAATGGCAACCCACTCCAGTGTTCTTGCCTGGAGAATCTCAGGGACGGGGGAGCCTGGTGGGCTGCCATCTATGGGGTCGCACAGAGTCGGACACGACTGAAACGACTTAGCAGTGGCAGCAATTTTATATATATAATTACAAGTCTTAATACAGCAATATATTCTTTATATTCTTCATATATTCTTACATATATTTTTATACATAACACATGTAAATATATATTCTCTTTATTCATTTTTGTTAAAGTATAGTTGTGTAGACATATTTCTTTTCTTCTCAGTTAAAGCAAATACATTAGAGTTAGTTTCTCAATTTACAAAATTGAATGAACATAATATACAACCTTTGAGTTGAAAATGAAGCAGAGGTATTTCCAGGATACACTTTTAAAGGAGAAAGGCAAGGGGAAGGAAAATATATAGTTACCCTTCCATATTGTGTAATATACTTAAAAACCCCACAGAAAATCTGAACTGGAGGAAAGAGAAATGCAAGTTGGTGTCTAGTGGGGACAGTCTCAGATGGGGAAGATGAAGAGTTTTGGAGAAGTTTGGCAATAATGGCTGCACAGTAATGCGAATGTACTTAACGCCACAGAACGGTGCCCCTAAAAACGGTTAAAATGGTAAATTTTGTGTTATATACATTTTTTGCTGCAATAAAAAGAAAAGAAAAATCCCAACAATCTGTAATGCACCTTTATGCCATCAGAAAAGCAAAGACAGGTATAAAGTACAAATCAACTTTAAAATGGACCCCTTGCTTTGAGGGAACAGGAAAGATCTGGGGGCAAGCAAAAACAGGACAAAATGCCTCAAAACACAATACTGTCTTTAAAAACATTCGCGCAGAGGCTTCCCTGGTGGCTCAGTGGTGAAGATTCCGCCTGCCAATGCAGGAGGCATGAGTTCCATCCCTGCTCTGGGAAGATCCCCACATGCCAAGGAACAACTAACTCTGTACGCCACAACTACTGAACCTGCGCTCTAAAGCCTGGGAGCCGCAACTACTGGAGCCAGCAAGCCCCCAGGCCCACGCTCTGCAGCAAGAGACGCCGCCGCAGGAAAAGCCTGCGCACTGCAATGAAGAGCAGCCCCGGCTCGCTGCAACGAGACGAAAGCCCACGCAGCGCAAGGATCGCCACCAACACAGCAGTGATGGATGCTGGCTACCAGTGGGTGATTTGTATTTTCTTCTTTATGCTTTGCTTTCTGAATATTTTTTAATGAACAAAATAAAAGCCCCCCAATAAGACTATAGCAAACTGCTAGTTTTCTCCCAATATTCATCTTCCCCTTCTCCATCAGAAAGAAAACACCTAAATTTTAACTGGACCTCTTGGCTACTTGGAATGAAGACTACAAGTCTAGCATTTCAGCTAGGTGTAGACACACGGTGAAGTCCTGGCCAGTAAAGTGTAAGAACAGTATGTCATACAAGTATCTTCAAGAGACAGAGCGTCCCTCCTTGACTTCTTCTTCCCTCCTGGGACGTGGACATCGTGGCCACATCCTCAGCAGCGGTTTTAGGCCATGAGGATAGACGGCAAAATCCAGGAATGAACACAGAGCAGGAAGGGATCTGGGATGCAGAACACTGCATAACCCTGGTCTGCCTAAGTCCAGAATAGTACACGAGACAGAGGGAAAGTTCTATTGTGTTAATTCAGGTCTCTCATATACATGCAGCTCTGTAATTACTAAATGAGACAAGGACTTATTGATCACAGGTGTGAAAAGCCAGACAGTTGCCTCTTGAACAACCAAGGTTTGAACACACAAATCCTTTTCAGTAGTAAATACTACAGTACTACCCAATCCACGGATGGTTGAGCCTGTAGATGTGGGACGGCAAATACAGAGGAGTCGCCACACAGAAGGCCAACTATACGCTACACGTGGATACACAGCACAGGCACCCAATCCCCACGTGGTTCAACCGTGCAAGAGGCTGTGTTCAGCTGTGTGGCGGAAAGGTTAAGTGCTCAGCCTCTAAGCTGCAATATCTGCATCCAAAGTCCAGCTCTGCTACTTCCTGACTGTGAGACCTCAGGCAGGACTCAACCTCTCCAGGCCTCCATTTCCTCAACAGTTAAAATGAGAACAATACTACCTACCACGTAGGGTTGTTTATAAGCATTAGATGCATGATACGTACGTGCACACACATGATATATACATCATCTAGAATGGAGCCTGGTACCTACAGTAAATGCTTTAGACGTGTCAGCTATCACCGCTACTTTCATCATAGGAAAAAAGGCATACAACAAACTCTGAACTGGAAAAATGCTACAAGGGAATTCTAGTGTGCGTGGGTACCTCCCTGCTGAGCCCCAAACCACACTGAAGGGCAGGATGAGGCGCAGGGACTTGCCTCTGCCTGTACAAGGCACACAGCCCTGGGGTCTCGGGGGCCACGCTCAGCTGACCCATCTGCTGCCACCCCAGGAGGTCCCCGATGCACAGGGCTGGGGAAGGTCTGACACTGGTGATCTCCAGGGGCCCCCTACACTTCCAAGAGAAGCTCTGATTTTAGTAAACATGCCAAGAGAGAGTGTGGGAGCAAGGACATCCACAGGCAGCTCTGCCCTGACTTGGCGCGTGGCCTGCAGGGGACCCATCGACTCTGGGCTTCTGTGCCCGTGTCTAAGACGTGGCAGGCCAGACCAAACTTTCTGCAGGATTCCAGATCCCCAGTTCCCTCCAGTGTGCACCATCTGCTCATTGCGGGCCCTCTCGGATGCAGCCCACGGATGCAGCCCACCATCCCCACCTCCCAGACGAGGAGGCCCAGCCCAAAGATACCAGGGCTGGCCTCACCTACTGCTTTTCAACTGACTGGAGTGAGCAAATAAAAGAGACTTCCCACCCACCTCAAGCAGGCAGTCTATCAATACATTCACAGAAAATATTAAGTATATAAAAAAGCATATGGTAAGTATATAAAAAAGCATATGAAACCGCCCTCCCATCCCACCCCTACTCCAGGTAACCACTGGTATCGTTGCAGGAGGCAGTGAAAACCATGGTCTACCCTCTACTCCCCCAAAAGGCCACTCTCACAGCCTGCTCCATGCTTCTGAGAGTTCACAGGCCCCTGAGCACAAAGCCTGAAGCCCATCTAAGAACTCTGGATGGAGAAGGTCCCCGGGCAGCCATGGGGACCGCTTCTTGGTGCTGCCTGGTTCTAGGGAAGGAAATGACCCAACACTGTGTTGTATGAAGAACGCCTATCTGAAGGAAGCTCTCTTATGTACTGATGTGGAGAGGTTTCGGAGATACATTGTTAATGAGAAAAATCAAGGTGCAGAACTGTGTAAAATAGGCTACCTCTTATGTAAAAATGAAGGGAAAGATAAAAATAATCTGTATTCCTAGGAGCCTGAAGCATGAAAAGAAGAAACTGATATATAAGATAAGAAGATCCTAACTCCTTACTGGGCTTCCCAGTTGGCACCAGCGGTAAAGAACCCGCCTGCCAATGCAGGAGATGTAAGAGACGTGGGTTCGATCCCTGGGTTGGGAAGATCCCCTGGAGAAAGGAATGGCAACACACTCCAGTATTCCTGCCTGGAGAACCCCATGGACAGAGGAGCCTGGCGGGCTATGGTCCATAGAGTTGCTATTGGACATGGGGGCAAGGGGACGGGAGGGAGTGAACAGGGAAGAGAAGGGAGGGGCTCCACGGAAGAAGAAACCCACCCGGGAGATTCCTCCCCCCACCTCCCACACCCTCCTGGAGGCTCCCCAGGGCTTGGTCAGAGGCTGGGCTTCCAGAAGGTAGGTCCTGTCCTCCTGGCACCTGGGATGATCATACGAATCCACAGGCAAAAGGTTCGAAAGGACAGCCCGTATGGCCCCACTTACAGGAGGCACCCAGAGCAGTCAGCTTCAGAGAGACAGAAGGTGCTGTAGAATGGTGGTGGCCAGGGCTGAAGGGGGTGTGGGAGAGACAGGAGTCAGTGTTTCATGGGTACAGAGCTGCGGACTCTGTGTGTGCCCAGTCCTGTCCGACTCTTTGTGACCCCATGGACTATAGCCCGCTAGGCTCCCCCATGGGAAGAAATTTTCCAGGCAAGAATACTAGAAAAGAAAGTGAAAGTGAAATCGCTGTCCTGTCCGACTCTTTGCGATCCCATGGACTGTAGCCTACGAGGTTCCTCCATCCATGGAATTTTCCAGGCAAGAGTACTACTGCAGTAGGTTGCCATTTCCTTCTCCTGGGGATCTTCCCAACCCAGGGATCAAATCTGGGTCTCCTGCATTGCAACTAGATGCTTTTACTGTCTGAGCCACAAACCCATGTCTCTTGCGTCTCTGGCACTGGCAGGCGGATTCTTTACCACTGAGCCACCTGGGAAACCCACAGAGTTTCAGTTTGGGGAAGATGACAAAGTTCTGCAGATAGATGGTCTGATGGTTGCGTGACAGTATCAATATGCCAAATGCCACTGAATGGCACACTTAAGGATAATTAAATGGGACCTCCCTGGTGGTCCAGAGGTTACCACTCTAGGTTTCCAGTGCAGGGGGGCACAGGTTCCATCCCTGGTCGGGGCACTAAAATCCCACGTGCCTTGCAGTGCGGCCAAAATATAAAAAGCTAAAATGCTAGATTTTATGTAATGCAAATGTTGTGGCTGAACTGCGTCCCCACCCCACCCCACCCCACGTTCACGTGTTGGCAGTCCTAACCCTCAGTATCTCAGTGCCAGTACGGGCAGATGGGGCCTTTGAAGAGGTGATTAAGGCTGAGTGAGGTCATTACTCAGGGTGGGCCCCAATCCCACAAGACTGCTGCCCACATACGAACAGCAGATTAGGACACAGACTCGCAGGCAGAGGAAAGGCCTGGTGAAGGCACAGGAAGACGGCCAGCCAGGCGCCGAGGACAGAGGCCTCAGAGGGGACAACACAGCCTGACACCTCAATCTCAAGACTTCCAGCCTCCAGAATTATGCAAAAATAGAAAGGGTCTCCACAATACAGTGATGATGGCCATTCTCAGTGATTCTTTCCTCTCTCTTTTTTCTTTAACTTTTGTTTGGTCGTACCATGAGGCTTGCGGGCGCTTAGTTCCCTGATCAGGGATTGAACTCCCACCCCCGGCAGCAGAAGCGCAGAGTCCTAACCACAGCACTGCCAGAGGATGCCCTCTTTACACTTTCCTATTTGAGCTTTTGTCGGTGAACAGCACCAAAGCCGCATCCACTCACCTGAACAGCACACCCTTGATGACCTGCCAGGCGTTGGGTGCTGGCTGGGGCGGTGGGTTCTGGGGCTGGGTCTCTGCTGGCGGGTCCCTCCCGACGCTGCCATTGCTGGTCACCTGCAGGGATAGAGGCCAGAGTGAGGACGGAGGACGCATCCTGATGCACCGAGGCTGTCACAGATGCCACCGCGTGCTGAGGCCCAGCAAGGGCGGAGCACAGAGGGGGCCCCTGGCCCAGCCTGAGAGTCAGGGAGCAGTCCTGGAGGAGTAGACGCCAGAGCTGAGCCCTAAGTTATAACCAGCTGGCCGGCGCAGGGGAGGCAATGAGGGAAGCCGCAGGTGCACACGTGAAGGTGAGAGAGACAGTCTGACTCGGAGGACAGGCCAGTGCTCCGGGGGCCAGGATGCTCCCAGGATTTGAGGTGCCCACCGGGGACAGTGCAGAAGGGGTCATGTAGGAGGCGTCAGGTTGTGCGAGGCTGGGGTTGATTGGAAAGGTCCTTCCCTATGCAAACAAGTCACGATGCCTCCTCTGTGGCCAGCCCTGTGGGGGACCCCTCCCTCCAAGGGCTCCAGATCCAGCAAGTGAAACAGACACAGAGAAACGCAACCACAGCCGGAGCGTGAGGCAGGCAGACGTGCGTGACCTGTACATGGCTCAGACTGCCTGTGAGGCCAGAACCAGGAACATCTCCACCTGGCAGGCGGGCAAACGAGGCTCGGGGAGCCTAAGCCACCACGTGTCTGGGTCACTCAGGAAGGATGACGGCAGGATGACAGAGGGGTGGGCAGGCCAGGCAGGGCTGCCCAAAAACAGAGTCTTCACTTAGAAACAGCAGCTCAGGGGCTTCCCTGGTGGTCCAGTGGTTAAGAATCTGCCTTGTAACACAAGGGGCACCGGTTTGATCCCTGATCCTGGAAGATGCCATATGCCCAGGAGCAACTAAAGCCTGAGTGCCCTAGAGCCCGAGCTCCACAACAAAAAAAGCCCCTGCTCATCATGGCCGGAGAAAGCCCACGCGCAGCAGCCAAGACCCGGCCCCGCCAAAACTAAATTCTTTAAGAAAGAAATAAAGACAGACAGGGAAACTCAGATGCAGAGAGTGTCATGACATCAGAGTGGAAGGGCCTGAGATAGGGAAATTCTTCCCGCCCCTGTCTTTGCACCTGCTAGCTCCCCTGTCCTGCCCTATTCCCTCCCGACGGCTGTCCCCTCCCCCCCCCCCCCCCCGGCTTTTAAGAAGATGACCAGGACTCTCATGACCGCTTTTAGGTGGGAGCACTGCCCCGCCCAGCGTTGGCAATGAGCAGGAGCTCGATAAACACCTGGAAAATCAACAAATGCTGCCTCAAGGGCCCGCCCTGAACACCCAAGCCACTCACGTCTGCCTGTTCCTGGGCCCCCCTAGTTCTCTCCCTCGTGCCCCAAAGCTGCTCCTCTGCCTTCCGTCAGCTGCAAATGCCAAGAGCGGAGGACAGAGGCCCCGCCAGCCAGATGAGGCTGCCGCGAGCCCAGGCCAGTGTTTGCTAAATGCATCACCTGTCATTCCCGGTCCCCTTCACCAGCGACAGTGCTCTCCTTTCACCTCCTGAAGTGGGGGCGGCACCCAGCACTGGGGTCAAAGGTGGAGGCTCTGGAGTCCAGGAGACCCAGGCTGCAGTCTGGTCCCACAGTTCCCGGCTGTGAGATCTTGGGCGTGTCGTTTCCCCTCACTGACACTTCACCTCTCTGACCCAGGGGCCAGGCTGTGATAATACCATACATTTAGGGCAGAAAAGATTTCTTTTGCGTGTCAAAACAAGTTACCTCCCAAACACCAGGCCCAGTGCTGGGTGGTGGGGTCGGTGCTGGAGCTCGGGGTCTATACGGAAGCACGCAGGCAGAAAAGTAAACAGGATAATTAACAATGGTAAACGGGGATGTGTTCCGGAGGAAACAAGCAGAGGGGTGATGACAAAGGGGTGGCCGGGTAGTCGAGGAGGCCTCCCGAGGAGCTGTCTTTGCTGTTTGGGTGAAGGGCATCTGAGGGAGAGAAAAGGTGTGGGCAAAGGCTTGGCCAAGGGGCAGGAGAGGTCAAACAGGCACAGGAACCTTCATGCAGAGTTCAGGGCTAGCCTTGCTCCTGGCGACACAGGGCAGGGGTTGGGGAAAGGGGGCAAGGGTTTCCAGCAGGTCTGAGCTGATTCCAGGCCAAGAAAAGGAAGCTTGAAGTCAGGCCAGGATTTGAACCCACATCTGGCTGGCTTCCCAGGTGATGCCAGTGGTAAAGAGCCCACTTGCCAGCACAGGAGACACAAGAGATGTGGGTTCAATCCCTGGGCTGGGACGATCCCCTGGAGCAGCAAATGGCAACCCATTCTAGTATTCTTTCCCGGAAAATCCCATGGACAGAGGAGCCACAGGCTGCAAAGAGTCACACACTGAGCACCTCAGCACCCGGCTGCCTCCCAGGTCTGTTATCCTACCCATGGTGGTGGACAAGCTGGCCTGGAAACCCTCCCAGGGCAATGCAAAGGGAAACCAAATCACCAGGATGGCTGTAATCAAACAGAGGGACAAGCACAAGCACTGGTGAGGATGTGGAGAAACTGGAAGAGCCGTACGCTGCTGGTGGGAGACACAGAGCTGCTACTTTGAAAAATCCGGCAGATGCTTAAAAGCTAAGCATGCTCCCAACCAAGCCAGCAATCCCACTCTGAGCTCTCTGCCCGAGAAATTCACAACATGCATCCATACAACAGTTTATATACAAATGTTCACAGCAGTGTTATACATAAAGCCAGAAGCAACCCACAAACGAGTCTTTTGATGAGTGACCTGTGCTGGATGGGCACAATGGAATACTACTGAGCCACAAAAAGGACCACTGTTGGGGCAGAGAACATGCAGAAGGGAATCAGGGAGCGTTCTGAGAGGCCGGGAACATCCTCAGACCACACTGGGGTCTGCACCGCACAAAGGCAGACAGCTTCTGAACGCCACACTGACCACAGGCGCCAAGTTACACCCTAGTAGAAAGGCAGCCCTCTCGCGGCTCCCCCTCCTCTCACAGTAAAGGCACAGCTCTCACCGTGGCCCTCTGAGGCCTGGCACGACCCTCCATGCCCGTCTGCTCTCACCCGCCTCCCCTCAGTCACCACTTCCAGACAGGCCAGCCTCCCCACTGTTCCCTCGTCACCCCAGGCCTCTTCTGCCTCAGGGCCTTTGCACTGGCTGTTCTCTCCACCTGAAGGGCTTTCCCCCATGGTCTGTGTGACTCCCTCCCTCATCTCCAGTAGGTCTTTGTTTGCATGTCGCCTCCTCAGAAAGCCCTTGCCAGACCACTGTATATAAGTTACAATCCCCTTACCCAACCCTCACTTCCCATGTTCCTCCCCAGCTTTAGTTCTGGCCACGGCACTTATCACCACCTGAGCTGCTGTATGTTTTTCTTATATGTGTTCTTATTTGTATATACTCTCTTATTTCTCTTATTCACTGTCCCTGTCCCTAACTCCACCCCACCCCCCAGTCCTCAACAATACATGGGCTCCAAGAGCGCAGGGCCTCTGTTCCCAGCCGACCCCCAGTATCAGCATGGGGACTAACAAGCAGCGGGGACTCAACTCGCATCAGCTGAAGGGATGATTATTAGAGCTGTGAGCTGGTGTCTGAGGCCCTGGCTGAAGGAGGGGCAGGCTGGCTGGGGCAGATCGCTGAGGGTCCGCCCAGGAGCCAGGCGAAGACGGCAGCGGAGGCCGAGGGCACAGCAGTGACTAAGACATAGTTCCTGCTCTGAGACCCGTGTGCCCAGTCTCACACCATCCCCTGAACACCGAGGAGGGGCCCCAGGAAGCAGTGGAAGCCCTGAGACCAGGCTGGGGCTGGGAGGAACTCGGGCCATCCTCTTTGACTGCCTGGATCCACACTGGGAATTCCACCTCAGCCCGGCATCTGCCTCAAGATCCATTCATCCCACAGGTGCCGAGCGGCTGCTCCGTGCTTACTCCTGAGCTGGGCGGTGCTGGGGACACAGCACTGACCAAGGCAGTTCCCGTTCTGTCCTCCAGGGGCTCCCAGTCCATCGGAGGAGACAGAGTGACAACCCAGAGTGGACAGGGCTGGCACGGGGCAGCCCAGGGACAGTGGGAGTCCTGACCCAGTCTGAGAGGGTCAGAGAGGCTCCTCGGGGAGAGAATGCCTGCGATATCCAGGACTGATAAGGATCAGTCAGGTAAAGACGAGAGAAACACGTGCAAAGGCTAGGAGAAGAGACAGCGAGGCATGTGCCTCGTTTCACAGTAAGAGCTTCACAGTGGCTGATGCTCCTCTTGTCCAGGGACTCAGGCAGGGACAATTTTGCCTCCTCCTCGCTGCCACTCCCTCCAGGGGACATTTAGCAACATATGGAGATGATTTTGGTTGCCACAATGGGGGAGAGACGTTGTGTGTTACTGACATCCAACGTGTAGAGGCCAGTGATGCTGCTAAACATCATACGAAATACAGAACAGCACCTACCAAGAAGAACTGTCCAGCCCCAAATGTCAGTAAGCTGAGAAATCCCAGTCGAGCCTGAGGGGGAAAAAGGCAAATCACGCAACGCCTCGGTCTGCCAAAGAATTTGAACTTAATCCTGAAAGCAGAGGGATAAATCTTGAAAGATTCTGGATAGAAGAGATCTTGCGGGGGTGGAGTGGGGGTGGGTTTCTGTAAGCTCAGGGCAATCAGGGCACACTGAGCCCTGGTCTCTCAGAACACTGCCCCAGGCAACAATCAACAGAACCTCAAGAGAAAGAAAGGCCTTCTTTCAGTGAGACTGGAAGGCTCCTGAAGACAGGGACAAACACTTCCTAGGACTACCCTTGGGGCCAGGCCCTGGTTGAAGATGCTGAAAAGATCCAGACCAGGAAGGCTGGCTCTGTCATACAAACCTCACCCTAGTGTCCTCCCCAGGTGGTATTATTTGCCCCTCCTCCATCCTAAAGATCAGCCCTGGGTGTTCTTTGGAAGGAATGATGCTAAAGCTGAAACTCCAGTCCTTTGGACACCTCATGCGAAGAGTTGACTCACTGGAAAAGACTCTGATGCTGGGAGGGATTGGGGGCAGGAGGAGAAGGGGACGACCGAGGATGAGATGGCTGGATGGCATCACTGATTTGATGGACCTGAGTCTGAGTGAACTCCGGTAGTTGGTGATGGACAGGGAGACCTGGCGTGCTGCGATTCATGGGGTCGCAAAGAGTCGGACACGACTGAGCAACTGAACTGAACTGAACCGGGCTCGCTCAGTCCCTGACATGGATTTTTCTGTCTCCACCCTTGTCACTCCAGGATTATACTTCTTTATACTCCTGTCTTCTCTCTCACTCCCCTGATGAACAGACATGGTTAGAGCCACTCTCCTGGCTAGGAGAAGAGAGAGCAGGGCTCTCACAGGGCTGGCCCTCCTGCCCAATCCCTCCATTTACCACTGGAGAAATGAAGGGGGGAAAGGAACTTGCCCAAGGTCACACCCAGAGTCAGCTTCAGATCTGTTCTCTTCTCACAACCTGTACTGCCTCCCACATGTCAGTGACATCCCCAGTGGGTGGGTCGACAGAACCTCTGCTGTCACTCCATCGACTCCCTAAACATCTCAAGGGTGGCTGCCTGAACTAGTATGTTCTACGGCTTGTTCAGCTGAAGTGGCAATGGGTCAAAAGTCAGTGCCAGGATTAATTTCCGGACAGGACTCCTGTACGCTGAAAGTACACCCATCTCAGTCTCCACCACCCTGCTTCAGCAACGGCGGGTAACTTCTACAGGAACAGATCCCAAATCTAACCTAGGTGACCTTCTCTAAGCGCCTTAGTCTGTTCCTTGGATTCCCGTCTGTAAAATGGGTCTGTCAGTCTCCACAGCGCGTGCCTTTCACCACGATGATCACCGGACTTCCCCAGAGTTAGAAAACTCCAAAATAATCAATCACTGCCCATCCCTGGAGCACGCCGTGAACCCCAGCCCACTCTAGGAACGGTCCGGGAGCCTGCAACCGCGGAGTCGAGAACCCAGGGAGCCCGGGTACAAGTCTGCGCCCCTCCGCGCCCCTGTCTCGTCGGCTCGAGCAGCGAGCCTGGTGGCCGCCCGGCGCGAGTATGCAGGGGACCCGGCGCGCAACAGGGCCCCGCTCCCCGCGCTGTCCGGCCTCCCAGGCTGCCCGGCCCCGCCTGGGCCGGCTATTCAAGGTCCCTCTGGGCAAGGACCCCTCAGAGCACAGGATTATGTGAGAAGAGGCAGGACACGCCCCGTGGGAGGCCCCCCGGGTGGGGAAGAACCCCTCAGGCCCCTCTCGGCCTCCGTACCTGACCGGAGCTGCCTCCCCCGGCCGCCACTACGGCGCTGCCAGCCCCGTCCGCCTCCTGCGCCGCCGCCATCTTCCCGCTCCGGGTCCCCGCCCCCGCCGCCAGGACCGCCCCGTCCCGGACGGCTCCAGCGCGATCGCGCGAGATTTCACGTTTGCCCGACCCGCCGGCCACCGTATCCATCCCGCAAGAGCGCCTCAGCCACGCCTCTCGGGAGCCGCTTCCGGCTATGAAAGGGCCAATCGAGCCACCGTACCCTAGTCCTGCCGGGTCCCGTTTTCACCTAGTAGACACCCTCGGGCTTCCCAGGTGGCTCAGTGGTGAAGAATTCGCCTGCCAAGTAGGAGACGCGGGTTCGCATCCCTGGGTAGGGAAGATTCCCCTGGATAAGGATATGGTAACTTGCTCCAGTTTTCTTGCCTGGGAAATCCCATGGGTAGAGAAGCCTGGCGGACTATACAGTCCATGGGGTCGCAAAGAGTCAGACACGACTTAGCGACTCAGTTCAGTTCAGTCGCTCAGTCGTGTCTGATTATTTGCGACCCCATGAACCGCAGCACGCCAGGCCTCCCTGTCCAACACCAACCTCCAGAGGCTACCCAAACTCATGTCCATTGAGTCGGTGATGCCATCCAACCATCTCATCCTCTGTCATCCCCTTCTCCTGCCCTCAATCTTTCCCAGCATCGGAGTCTTTTCAGATTTTCGCATCAGGTGACCAAAGTACTGGAGTTTCAGCTTCGGCATCAGTCCTTCCAATGAACACCCAGGACTGACCTCCTTTAGGATGGACCGGTTGGATCTCTTTGCAGTCCAGGGGACTCTTAAGAGTCTTCTCCAACACTACAGTTCAAAAGCATCAATTCTTCTGCTCTCAGCTTTTTTTCATAGTCCAACTCTCACATCCATACATGACTACTGGAAAAACCATAGCCTTGACTAGACGGACCTTTGTTGGCAAAGTAACGTCTCTGCTTTTTAATATGCTGTCTAGGTTGGTCATAACTTTCCTTCCAAGGAGTAAGCGTCTTTTAATTTCATGGCTGCAGTCACCATCTGCAGTGATTTTGGATCCCCTCCCCCCAAATAAAATCTGACACTGTTTCCATTGTTTCCCCATCTATTTGCCATGAAGTGATGGGACCAGATGCCATGATCTTCGTTTTCTGAATGTTGAGCTTTAAGCCAACTTTTTCACTCTCCTCTTTCACTTTCATCAAGAGGCTTTTTAGTTCTTCACTTTCTGCCGTAAGGGTGGTGTCATCTGCATATCTGAGGTTATTGGTATTTCTCCTGGCAATCTTGATCCCAGCTTGTGCTTCTTCCAGTCCAGCGTTTCTCATGATGTACTCTGCATAGAAGTTAAATAAGCAGGGTGACAATATACAGCCTTGACGTACTCCTTTTCCTATTTGGAACCAGTTTGTTGTTCCATGTCCAGTTCTAACTGTTGCTTCCTGACCTGTATACAGATTTCTCAAGAGGCAGGTCAGGTAGTCTGGTATTCCCATCTCTTTCAGAATTTTCCACAGTTTATTGTGATCCACACAGTCAAAGGCTTTGGCATAGTCAATAAAGCAGAAATAGATGTTTTTCTGGAACTCTCTTGCTTTTTCGATGATCTAGCAGATGTTGGCAATTTGATCTTTGGTTCCTCTGCCTTTTCTAAAACAAGCTTGAACATCTGGAAGTTCATGGTTCACATATTGCTGAAGCCTGGCTTGGAGAATTTTGAGCATTACTTTACAAGCATGTGAGATGAGTGCAATTGTGCAGTAGTTTGAGCATTCTTTGGCATTTCTTTTCTTTGGGATTGGAATGAAAACTGACCTTTTCCAGTCCTGTGGCCACTGCTGAATTTTCCAAAGTTGCTGACATATTGAATGCAGCACTTTCACAGCATCATCCTTTAGGATTTGAAATAGTGTAAACGGAATGTGATCCACTGGAGAAGGGAATGGCAAACCACTTTAGTATTCTTGCCTTGAGAACCCCATGAACAGTATGAAAAGGCAAAAAAGATAGGACATTGAAAGGTGAACTCCCCAGGTCAGTAGGTGCCCAATATGCTACTGGAGATCAGTGGAGAAATAACTCCAGAAAGAATGAAGGGATGGAGCCAAACACCTGATGCGAAGAGCTGACTCACTGGAAAAGACCCTGATGCTGGGAAAGATTGAGGGCAGGAGGAGAAGGGGAGGACAGAGGATGAGATGGTTGGATGGCATCACCGACTCAATGGACATGGTTTTGGGTGGACTCTGGAAGTTGGTGATGGACAGGAGGCCTGGCTTGCTGCGGTTCATGGGGTCACAAAGAGTCGGACACGACTGGGCAACTAAACTGAACTGAAACAACAGCAAACAGTAGGGTGCCCCGAACTCCCAGGACTTTCTTGGCTAACATGTACGCTTGCCACAGCCTCCTTTCTGCCCCTCTCGCGTAACTCCGCCCCTTTCAGTTGTATGAGCCTCCTGGGTCATTCTGTCCGCTTCGCCCCGCGGATTCTTTAAATCCTTTTCATTTCAACTTTCAGGAGCTTTCCCGGCCACCATAAACGTATTGAACCGCTCCGCTTGAACCACACCCCTCCTGCGTTAAAGGAACTCTCCTGGTCTTCGAACCAAGACTCGGTGGCCTCTCTGACCTTTTGTTTTCCTCTGACAAGTCTCCCTAGGTTATAGCACTGAGCGCTTAGTTACTATTTCAGACTAAACGACTTCACTTTCACTTCTCACTTTTATGCATTGGAGAAGGAAATGGCAACCCACTCCAGTGTTCTTGCTTGGAGAATCCCAGGGACGGAGGAGCCTGGTGGGCTGCCATCTATGGGGTCGCACAGAGTCGGACACGACTGAAGCGACTTAGCAGCACCAGCAACGCCACCACACTTTCTAACTGGACCCTCTCGGCCCCTCCCTAAGCCTTGGGGCTGCCTAGTTTAATGCGCAGGCACGTAGCCCTCGTGGTCTTCACATTCCAGCGAAGCCTGCCACTGCGGACTCCGCTTCAGGGACTCAAAGAACTCCATGCCTTTTCAATAACTTGCTACAGCTCCGGATATGTGTTGAGAGACCCTTGGCCCAAGGAAGGAGTAATAGAGGCCCAGAGAGGACAGAAGACTTAGCAGTTGTGAAACGTTCACCAGTGAATTGGATGGAAGTCTGACCTGGGTTCAAACCTTGGCTGTGCTGCGGAGCAGCTAAATGATTGCGGAGAAGTGACCTCTCTCTTCGGGCTTCATTTTTTCCCTCTGTAAAAGAATGTAAAGCACCTGGCACCCGTCCTCACTTAGTGTGGACCTTAGTAAGTCATCAGTATCAAGCCCTGTGGTTATGAACTTTACATATGGCCTGGAAAGGAAAGCAGGCTTTGCATTGAGATATTTTAAATATTTATTTAACGTTTTACTAACGACATTCTCCACTTTCCTCGAGGCCTCAGCTCAAAAGTAGCTGTCCTCCAGGAAACCCTCCTGAGCTCCCAGACCTCCTCTATCCCTGGACTTCCCACCCCGTCCCTGCCCACTTCGTGTCATCACGGATGGAGGTGGGTGTGTCTTTGTCATGGTCACGTGTCTCCAGCACTGTCCCAGGGCATGACTGCTGAGTGAAAGGATGAAACTCTTGAGTGCAGTGAATGACTGACCTCTGAGCCAGCACAAGGACAAGAAGAAACCTTAGAAAACGTCTTGCCTTGTCCCCTTCTAGTACAGATACTAACGATAGTAATGATTCTGTGAAATTGTAGGCCTAGTCTTCAAGTCTAGAGATGGAATGAACATAATGATGAAGTCTCCCAGAAGATGGGCAGATGGAGATTTTGCGGGCTTTAAAAACAACTATGAGTCTTATTTGCCGCACCTGGGATCTTCACCGTGGCGCGGGCTTAGTTGCCCTGAGGCAGGTGGGATCTCGGTTCCCCCACCAGGGATCCAACGCCCGTTCCCTGCATTGGAAGGCAAATTCTTAACCACTGGACCACCAGGGAAGTACCTGTGAACCTCTTTTTTAAAAGTGCAAAACCGCGTGTACAAATTTAAATAGAGGACCAAAGAAAGCCAGTTTCACTGTTACCCCATCATTGCTCTCAGCACTAGACGCCCCAACATCCTCATATACCGCAGAGTCCTGCCCTGTTGCAACACCAGGGGCTCTGAGCTACACTGTGACCTCAGATGGGGCCCTTGTAAAGCCCTCCTCCATGTCCACTGGATGACCAAGTAAATACTTCCATTCCTGTTAAATCAATCACCGATCAGACCCACTCTGTGCTCCACTAGGGGACGCCCGACACCAACCAGAGGGTAAGATTTCAAATTCTAAGGGGGCTGGGGACCTGAACTTCTGGGTCCCCAAGGAGAACAGATTGAGGGTCCTGAATTCCGGGAGAGGAGGAGTTTGGGGGGCCTCGACTCCCGGGGTCCTGAAGGGAATGTGATTGGGGGTGGGTGCCTGAGAAAGGAAGGAGGAGTCTGGGAAGTACACCAGGATTGGTTGGAAACAGAACTAGCCTGGGCAGTGGTTTGGTTTGGCTTGAGTCTGTGGGAAACAAGTGGACAGAGCAGGGATTGTTCATCCAGGGTCCCCCCCTGCCCCATCACCCACTGGGCTTGGCAGCTTCAGTTCTTCCCAGGCCCTGGGGACTTTGGGGGCATTTCCCACAACCCCTCCCCAAGGCCCCTGTTTTCTGCTGGACTCACAGCTGCCCAGCCCCAGGACTGGGAAAACTGCCCCAAGAGAGCTGAAAAGGCTGGCCGGAAGCTAATATCAAGTCTGTTAGCAGACTACAGGCCCTGCATCCTCAGAGGCCAGTAGCCCGACCCATGGGACTTGGGGGCACAGGACCCACTCTCCAGTCCTTCCAGATGTGGGAGTCCAGGCCCTTTGCCCCCTCCACCCATGGGCCCCAGCACTGTCCTCCCTCAGACTGCAGGGCCTCTGCTCTTAATTCACCCCCTGTGCTTTTGGCCGGTAATTCCCCACTGCCCAGATACCAGAGGATAGAGTCCATCCGTTCAGACCTGGGAGCCAAGTGAATACTCCCCTCCCTTCCCCCTACTTTCCATCAGCAATTGTCCTTACCACTCTTCATTGCGACTCCAGGTACCCTGTGACCAGCCCAGCTGCGTCCTTTAGAGTATGCTCCCTGTGACCCCTATCCAAGGTGGCTGCACCTAGATCTTGAACTCTTTCCTCACTTCTTCACCTTTTCTTCATCACCTGCATTGCTGTCTGAAGTTGTCTTTTCCATGGATCGTCTCTGCCTCCCACCCTTTCCCCTCAGCCCCTCTATTTGTGACTCAGGATGGAAGAGTTTCTGGTCCTGAATAGGAGCTCAGGAAACATTATTACTCTTGCTAGTAAGAAGAGCTAAAAAAGCATACCTCCAAGCTGTAAGCAGTAAAACCGTATAAAGCTGGGTCAGGACCCAACCAGTACCTTTTTGAGGGGTCATGTGAAGGCAAGGTCAAACCAGTCAATCCTAAAGGAAATCAGTCCTGAATATTCATTGAAAGGACTGATGCTGAAGCTGAAACTCCAATACTTTGGCCACCTGATGTAAAGAATTGACTCATTGGAAAAGTCCCTAATACTGGGGAAAATTGAAGGCAGGAGAAGAAGAGGACAACAGAGGATGAGATGGTTGGATGGCATCACCAAGTTGGATATAAATTTGAGCAAGCTCCGGGAGTTGGTGATGGACAGGTAAGCCTGGCATGCTGCAGATCATGGGGTCGCAAAGACTCAAACACGACTGAGCAATTGAACTGAACTGATGAAGGCAGGGCTGTCTTTTTCCCTGCTGTGTCTCCAGCGCCTGGTTGTGTCTCAATAAATACATGACAGGGTGCAGGGTGCGGGGCGGGGGGGGCGTGCAATGTATAGGAACTGGCACAGAACACAGCTTTTACAGATCTGCCTTCTTGGGTCCCAGCCAACCTGGGCACTGCCTTCCCACACTCAGCAATGACTCATGGGCACCACTCTCCCCTCTGCCATAGGGCCATTGAACACCTCTCTGCAATGGCATATTTAAAGTGTCAGCCCAGTGATTGATGTTGATGAATGGCAGAAACCAACACAATATTGCAAAGTAATTATCCTTCACTTAAAAATACATAAATTTTTACAAAGTGTCAGTCCAGGCCCCAGACACAGTCAGAGGCCACTGTAAGTAAGCTGTATTCATTTACCTGATGCTGGGAAAGATTGAAGGCAGGAGGAGAAGGAGATGACAGAGGATGAGATGGTTGGATGGTATCACCGACTCAGTGGACGTGAGTTTGAGTAAACTGGGAGTTGGCAGTGGACAGGGAGGCCTGGTGTGCTGCAGTCCATGGGGTCGCAGAGTCAGACATGACTGAGTGACTGAACTGAACTGATTCATTTCTCATTTTACAAATGAGGAATCTGGGACTTCCCTGTTGGTCCACTGGTTCAGGCTCTGTGCTTCCACAGCAGGTGGCACAGGTTCGATCCCGGGTCAGGGAACTAGATTCCACGCGCCACATGGCATGGCCAAAAAAAATGGATGAGAAAGCCAGACCTCAGTCTCTAATGATTGTTGTTATGATTATTCATTATTATTCACCTCTTTATTGTCACTGACCAGGTTAGGAAGATATACATAGAATGTGCTCAATAAGTGTTGGCTGGCAGGCATCAGCTCCTCCATCTTGGACCCTGAGGTCTCAGAAAAGTGACGACGTCAAAAAGAATAAACTTGGCTTTATTATTATTATTGATAAGTCAGGCTAGAATTGGGAACAGGATGCTGAGAGTTGCAAGGAAGAGGGCAAGGGTGTAGATCAGGGGACCCAGGGGGTTGCCGGAGCCTGGACTCCCCCGTGATTGGGGGCCCAGCTGTTAATCTTCTCCTGACAGTATGGAAAAGACCTGGTCAGTAATAATCCCTGCATAGGTGGTCACAGCTGCCGTGCTTTTGCTGTATATGTCCCTGGGGAGAAAGGACAGACGGACTGAGGGAGGAGGGGCTGGGGGTCTGGACCCTGTGTCTGAGGGATGGGTGGCTGGGGGTCTGGACTTCTGGGGCTGGGGGAAGAGGGGCTGGGGTCTGGGACTCCGGGCTCCTGGGGTGTGGGTGGGGGGCAGGTGATACCTGATTTTCTCATCCACGGTGGGCAGGTATGTCTTCTTGTACAGCTTGTGGGCGGCTGCCTTGGCTGTATCCCAGTAACCTAGGAGTGACTCCTGCATCTTGGTGAGCAGGGCAGGGCTGGAGGCCTCGTCTTGCTGGGGAACATGGGCCCCTTGGGCCTCTGCAGGAGGAGAGTGCGTTAGGGTAGCTGAGGGGCCTGCTGCAGGGGGAGAAAAAAAGAGGGAAGGAGAGGGATCGGCAGGGGCAGGGCGGCACAAGAACCTGACTGGGAGGATGCTCGGGGCTCCTCCCCCTCCTGGCATCCCCACCTCCCCTACCAACCCCACTCAACCCCACTCACCGAATCCCAACACCAGGAGGATGAGAAACCCGACCAGGAAGTATCTCGTGCCCATGGCGTCAGGAGACCTGGAACACTGAGGCGGGTGGGGGCAGGACCATGGGAGGCATCTGGTCCTGGGGTCTCTGGGCCTCAGGGACACGGGCCTAGGACCCCCTCTCCCCTTCCTCCCCACCTGAGTCAAGTTCCCAATGACTTGAGCCTCACTTCCTAATATTCGATGATGCTACTCCTGCTTCCTGACTGTTACATCGTAATTCTTTTTTTTTTTTTTTTCCGTTGTGCTGCATGGCTTATGGGATCTTAGTTCCCCGACTAGGGACTGAACCCAGGCCTGGCACTGAAACTGCCAAGTCCTAACCACTGGACCACCAGAGAATTCCCCGCAACATCTTATTTCTAACATTCATTCATTCAAGAAGCATTTCTTCAGCACCTACTGTGTGCCAGGCGCAGTTCTGGGCCCAGCCATGAACACAGTGGCCCTTGCCCTCAGGAAGCCAACGTGAGAGAGAAATGCAAGGAGCAAACGTCAAATGAATGAAGAAGTATAGTGCCTGTCTCCCTCTGATAAGTGCTCTGGAATGCAGAGGGTGTGCTGTGTAGCCTGGGAAAGCCTCAGCAGTGGGGCGGTTTTTACGTTAAGACCCAGTCAGTACAGGGCCACGTGCCACAGTCTGGGTTAAGAGCCACCACTTGGATGAGTGAGTTTCCTCTGCTCTGGGCCCTGTTCTACCCACATTCCAGAGTCATCTTGATCCCAACCCTGGGAGGGAGTCACTCAGGGACAACAGGGGTCAGTCCATCACATCACCCTCCACCCCATCACATCACCCCCCATGTTTCAGAGACTGCGGCGTGGAGGTTGACATCTGACGGGAGGAGGATTAGCACACACAGACATGCTACAGTTTTTAAATTCCATGATTTTTTTTTTTAACCCCGGCAATGCCACATGCTTAGCTTGCGAGATTTAAGTTCTCACACCCAGCACAGAACCCAGGCCCCCAGCAATGCGAGTGCTCAGCCGTAACCACTAGACCACCAGAGAATTCCCTAAATTCCATGATTCTAAAACTGGAACTGTTTTTTTTTTTTTTTTTTTTTTAAGGCTGAGCCAAGCGGCATGCGGGTCTTAGTTCTCCAACCAGGGATCGAACTCGTGCCCCCTGCATTGGGAGCTCGGAGTCTTAACCACTTGACAGCTAGGGAGTTCCTTGGAATCTAATATCTTGACTTTTGCAGTTTCTGATCTAACAATCTTGGCCCGTTCCTGCTGTCCCCCGCCCCCCCCCCCCCACTTCTGTCCCCTCTCTTACCAGACTCTGGCGGCTGTCCTCAGCAGCTCCAAATGGGCAGAGAAAGGCTTTATAGCTCTTGAGATCCACCCCTCCACCCCCACCTCGACACCTCGGCCAAAGTCCTGGCCAACAGGACTGTGGGGATGGGAGGGGGAGAGTTGGGGGGGAGGTGGCGTGGGGACAGAGAGGGAGACAGGTTGAATGGGGGGCTGTGGAGGGGTCGGGGGTTCTGGGTGCCTACCAGGCACCAGGTCTGGGGTTTCCATCGAGTGGGAGGGGAAGGCAGAGCTCTGAAGGAGGGGCGGCTGGCAGGGGTGGGGGGCTTGCTAACTGCTCTCCAGCCTTCACCCTCCACCCCAAACGGAGAAGCCTGAAGTCCTCTGCCACCCATAAGCTGGCAGTGGTGGGTCCAGCACTGAGGGCGGGGTGGGGTCATCCCTCGGGGCCTCCCAGTCCTTCCCCTCCCCACCCCCACCCCCACTGTTGCTCCTGCCACGTGTCACTTCCTCCACCCCTTAACCTCTGGAGGGGGATGGGGGGTTATCTCTGGCGAGGCCAGGAGGGACTGGGACAGGGACACACACAGGAGAACTTGTTTATTGCAGAGGGTGTGACGCTTTAATTTTGGTCGCTAGGCCTGCAGAGCAGCTGGGGACACAGACTGTGAGCCTTGTTCAGGAGGCTATCCTTGGAACTGCGCAGCCAGGCCTGGGCGCGAGAGCCCAGGCCCTTCAGATGGTCATCGTAGTAGGTCTCCATGAAGCCCCGGAAGGCCGTGGGGCCCCTGGAAGGGAGGGGATTCACAGTGGAGACCGCAGATAGCCCCTGAGACTTCTGCTCAGTTCACCCATTCCTCCCTTTGACCCAGGAGCCCCCGCTCTCAACACTTACCTCCACCCTTCTCAGACCCAGCTTCACAGCCCTGCCCCCAACCCATCCTCCTCCTGGAAACCCACGAGTTTGGGCACAGTCCCTCCTCCCCCAGACCCAGGAGCCCAGACTCAGGATCCAGACGCCCAGCCCCTCCTACCCCAGACAGACACAGGATCCAGACCCCCAGACCCTCCTACCCCAGACAGACCCAGGATCCAGACTCCCAGGCCCTCAGCCCCTCCTCCCCCAGACCCAGGATCCAGACCCCCAGCCCCTCCTCCCCCAGGCCCAGGGGTCCAGGACCCCAGCCCCTCCTCCCCCAGGCCCAGGAGTCCAGGCCCTCAGCCCCCCCCTCCCCCAGACCCAGGATCCAGGCCCCCAGCCCCTCCTCCCCCAGGCCCAGGAGTCCAGGCCCCCAGCCCCTCCTCCCCCAGGCCCAGGAGTCCAGGCCCTCAGCCCCTCCTCCCCCAGACCCAGGATCCAGACCCCCAGCCCCTCCTCCCCCAGGCCCAGGAGTCCAGGCCCCCAGCCCCTCCTCCCCCAGGCCCAGGAGTCCAGGCCCTCAGCCCCTCCGCCCTCAGCCCCTCCTCCCCAGGCCCCAGGATCCAGGCCCCAGCCCTCCCTCCCCCAGGCCCAGGAGTCCAGGCCCCCAGCCTCCTCAGGCCCAGAGGTCCAGGCCCCCAGCCCCTCCTCCCCTAGACCCAGAGGTCCAGGCCGCCAGCCCCTCCTCCCCCTAGCCCGCCCCTGCCCCTCCCCCTCTCTGAGAGCCAGGCCCCCAGTCCCCTTCTGCACACTCACCAGAACCACTTCCACTTCTCTCTGGTCCTGTTCACCAGCGGCTCCACCCACTCCTTCACCTTGCCTGGAACCAGGCTCCAGGAACTCCTGGCTGGCGCTGGTGGGGGGCTCAGGGTCCTCTCCGGCTCTTCTTGCTCCTTCACCTTGCCTGGAACCTGGCTCTGGGAAGTACTGGCTGGTGCTGGCAGGGGGCTCAGGGTCCCCTCAGGCTCTTCTTGCTGGCATGCTAGGTGGGACCAGAGGACAACTTGGACGACTGGGTCCCTGAACCTGTCCGTCTCCCCTTCCCTCCATGCTCGGGGTCGCTATCACTCCTGGAGTCCTCCCACTGCCTTCTCTGTTCCTCTGACCCCTCGCCCCCCTCCATCCATCGGTCATCTCCTTTCACCCCCTGTGCCCGAGACCCCCATCAGCCCTCCATCTGCCTGAAGCATCCTCCCGCAGTCTGTAACCCTTGCCCCTCCATGCCTCCCTCGCTAGCTGATCTTGCTGCCTCCTCTTCTCCTGCGACCCCACCCACACGGTCTGAACGACCTCCATGCGCAGTGAGGGGTGTCCCCAGGGACGGAGGTTGGCAAAGCCGTGTGTCAGGCTGGTGGGCCAGGGGTTCTACAAGGAATCACATACACCTGTCAGTCCGGCACCCCCACACCTGGGCAAAGCCTCACCTACAGAGACCAGCATCACACGGGTACATGTTTACAGACATATATGGAGGCACCCATGCGACCAGTGGGGTGCTCTTGGCCAATGACTTAACCTCTTCAAGGCTCAGTTTCCCCTTCTGTAGAATGGGCTCGGGACAGGACCTAGCTTATAGGATTACTGTGAGAGCTCAGGGTTAACACGGAGAACTGGTTTCCAGCACATCGGAGGCACTGTGTACATAGTGATATTTTAAATGCATGTGCAGAGGGACTTCCTTAGTCCAGTGGTTAAGACTCTGCGCTTCCAATACAGGGAGCACGGGTTCCATCCCTGGTTGGGGAACTAAGATCCCACATGCCTCGTGGCATGGCCAAAGCAATAAAACTGAAGAACTGCACGTGCAGAACCCAGACACACTCACACAGCAGTACACACAGACACTCTCCCACCCGCTAACCCTCAAATCTTTTGCATAATTACCCCCTAAAGACACACACGTGCCCACAAGCATACAAATGCGTGTTCACACGCACACGTTTACCTCGCCTGCATGCTCTTTTGCTGACGCACACACAAGTGCAAATTCATGGTCAGGGTCATCTGTACCAACCCCGTGTACACACTTTTCAAACACAGCCACCCCTGACACAGACTCCCAGACACGCGCACAGATCTGCATGCCTCACAGTCGAGCACACTCACACCCCAGGCTGCTGCAGGGTCCCCGTACCCCACCCCCGGCTCTTCCTCACCCACGACACAGGCCAGGACCAGAACGCAGAAGGAGAGGGAGGCCAGGGCCTGGGGCCTGCATCCAGGGAACGACATTTCTGGGGGCCTCTGTCCCTCTGAGCTCAGCTCTCCGGGCTGGGGGAGGGGCAGGCTGCACTGAGCAGAGCCCTCCCCTGGCCACCTCCCCACGCCCCTTGGCAAGGACTTCAGAGAGAGAGGGGGCCAGGTGACAGTGACAGTGAGAGGCCATGCCCGCCCCTGTTGGCCTCCTTCCTACCCTCCCACCACCCTAACCTGACAGGCGAAGACAGAAGTTTCTTTGGCCTCCTGAGCTGAACTGAGTTCAAATCCTGGCTCCACCTCTTGTGACAGGCCCTCTGGGGCCTCAGTTTCCTCCTCCGTAAAATGTGCCCCAAATCCGTACTTTAGGACGTAAATTAAATGATGTGATAAGAAGGGAAATTAGATATTTTAAGTTTGTAAAATTAAAACTTTTATTTTATTTGGTTGCACTCTGTGGCATGTGGGATCTTAGTTCCTGGACCAGGGATCCAACCCACACCCTCTGCACTGGAAGTTCAGAATCTTAACCACTGAACCCCCAAGGACTTCCTAAGGAAGATTCTTCCTGTGGAAGCTGGCAACAAAGGTGCTCACAGATCAGAGTTGCCTATTCTTTCATTTGTCTCTGAGATCCCTTAGCCACTGGGCTATAGAGCCAGACACACCTTCACCGCTTGATCAGGGTGAATATATTCCCTTCTCTGGGCTCAAAGTCTCCATCTGTAAAATGGGTATAGCAGTAAGTGTCTGCCTCCCAGGGTCCACATGAAAGCCAAGTGCGGCCCTGTGAGGGAGAGCTTAGTGGGAGGTTGTCAACATCAGGCTTCGGTCAAACACCAGACAGAGAGAAGTGAGCCTTTTTCTCCCGGCAGACTTGAGTTGTGAGCCAGGGTGCACAATGTAGCCAAGAAACCATGGGCTGGATTCTTTTGTCTAAGAGAGCCAGATAAAATACAGGACGCCCAGTGACATTTGAATTTCAGAGAAATAATGAAATTCTTTTTTTGGTATAAATATGTCCCATGCAGTATTTGGGAAGTATACTAAAATTTATTGGTTGTGTATCTGAAACACAAATCTAACCAGGCATACTGTGTTTTTATGTGGTGATTCCAGCAATCCCTGGAGGAGGAAATGGCAACCCACTCCAGTGTTCTTGCCTAGCGAATCCCATGGAGAGAGGAGCCAGGCGGGCCGCAGTCTGTGGGATCGCAGAGTTGGACACAACTGAGTGACTAAGCACACACGCAGTCTGACAATCGAACTGTGGCCACAACCTGAATGACTGTACAGAACTGATCAGGAGGCCTTCCAGAATGCCGTCCATTCCAGTGGGCCCCGTGCGGGCTCTGGCATACTATAGGTGCTCAATGAGTGCTCCCTAGAGTTCCTCACTCACAACGTGTGTTAGCAGCTCAGTCATGTCCAACTCTTTGCGACCCCATGGACTGTAGCCTGCCAGGCTCCTCTGTCCCTAGGATTTTCCCAGGCAAGAATACTGGAGTGGGTAGCCATTCCCTCCTCCAGGGGATCGTCCCGACCCAGGGATCAAACCCCGGTCTCCTGCACTGCAGGCAGATTCTTCACCGTCTGAGCCACTGACCATAATAAGTGAAATAAAATTTCCTGCAGTTTCCGACTGGGATGATGAAAATATTCTGGAAATGGATAGTGATCATGGTTGCACAAGATTGTGTATCTACTTAAATCCACTGAACTGTACACCTAAAAAATGGTTCAAATGGTAAACTTGATGTCACATGTTTTACCATGATTTAAAAAAAGAAAGATAAAAAAACCCACCTTGCATTGTGTTAGGGGAAGCAGTGGGGTGTTGGGTTCAGAGTCTGGCTCCGCCTCCTTCCTGCTGTGTGACCTGGTGTATGTTGCTTAATGTCTCTGGGCCTGTTTCTTCATCCACGAACCAGAGTCGTGGACTATGTGCCTACGCAGGAGACTAAAGTAGATCGTTTACCTAACTTACCCTAACAACGCCAGACACACTGCAAAGCCCTGTTGTCAACCCCGCTGCTAATTATTAAGCTTGCATTTCCTGATGCTCGCTACTCATCAGGGGCACATTAACACACTGAATTAACCTCAGTCCTGCGAAGTGGGCATCTTTTTCATTCTGATTTGACAGGTGAGGAAACTGAAGCTGTGGGGGTTGGGCTCCCCAGCCAGTAAGTGGTAAATTTGAAGCCAGCCCTTTCACTCGGCCTAACCAAGCCAGAAACGACCTCTGCCTTCACTTCCCCCACCCCAATCCCAGAGGGCAAGAGACAGATGGAAGCAGGGCCAGGGGTGGGTGGGCCTGAGGGGAAGGTCTCTGACCCGGCCCGGGCTCCAAGGTCAGCATGAGCTGTTCCCTGCTTGCAATGTTTGCCCATCTCTGTCATCCAAGGCAGGAACAGGCTGAAGGTCGTTCAGGGTGGACCTCAGGGGTGGCTCAAAAAAACAATTGTGGGTGAAGGATGGGGGGCAGAGAGGTCACAAAGGGGGAATGGGGGATGGGAGCAGTGAGCCCTGAGATCTCAGCATGTGTGTCTGGGGACAGAGAGCATCTCTGAGCCTGAACCTCTGTATCCACAAGATCGTTAGTCCCACCGCCAGACTCCCAAACACTCTGTCCACTCCCGGGTCTCTGCTTCAATCCAGATTCCACTCCCCGTCCCATGAAATCCTACACTCCCTTCCCTTCAGTCACCCCTAACCTCTCACCTCCCTGGCTGCTCTGGGTTGTGGCAAGGAAGTCAGGGGTGGAAGAGAGGTTGGTATATCCCTTCCATCTCTACTTTCTGCCTTTGTCTGGAAGATCTCCATTCATTCATTTTATCATAAAAGTTGAGATATTTGAAAAAGAAAACACAGAACAAAAAACTTAGACAGTAAATATTCACATACCATAACAGTCACCCTTTTAGAGTGTACAATTCAGACTTCCCTGGTGGTCCAGTGGTGACGACTCTGCGCTTCCCTGCAGGGGACCCGGGTTTGATCCCTGTATGCAGTGTGGTGATGCCAAAAATAAATAAATAAATAAAGTGTGCAATTCAATGAGTTTTTGGTATATTCGCAAAGTTTGCAACAATCACCATTATCTCATTAGAGAACATTTCATCACCCAAAAGGAAACCCCACACCCTTCAGCCCTCACTCCTATCCCCTTCTCCCCAGGGCAGGGCAACTCTTTGTTGTTGTTCAGTTGCTCAGTCGTGTCCGACTCTTTGTGACCCCATGGACTGCAGCACACCAGGCTTCCCTGTCCCTCACCATCTCCCAGAGTTTGTTCAAACTCATGTCCTTTGAGTTGGTGATGCCTCCAACCATCTCATCCTGTGTCTCTGCAGGTTTCCCATTTCTGGACATTTCATATGAATGGAATCATAACATGAGGTCTCTTGTGGTGGCTCCTTTAATTGTTTTTCCCTGTTGCAGCGTGTCAGTGCTTTGTTCCTTTTTTTTTTTTTTTTTCTCTCCTGGATTTTTTTTTGTGTGTGTGTGGAATTTTAGCTCCCTGAGGAAGGATCAAACCCTGGCCCTCGGCAGTGAGGGCTTGGTGTCCTAACCTCTGGACCACCAGGGAATTCCCAGGGCTTTGTCCATTTTACGGCTGAATGATATTCCACTGTGTATGGATATACAAACACTATATGGATTTATTTACTCATTTATCAGTTAATAGGTATTTTTTGGCTGTTTTCCACTTTTTTGACTATTACGAATAAAAGTACTATTAAGAGGTGTGTACAAGTTTTTGTGTGAAACTGTTTGTAGACCTAGGAATGCAATTGCTGGGCCATGTGGTAACCTTGTTTAACTTTTTTTTTTTTCCTCTTCTGATTTTATTGAGGTAAACTGGACATACAGCACTGTCTAAGTTGTACGGCATAATGATTTGACTTACATACATCATGTAAAGATTACTAAACACCCACATTTCATATAGATACAAAATTAGAGAAATGCAAAGAAAAATTTCTTGTGAGGACAACTCTTAGGATTTGCTCTCATAATAACTTTCATATAATGTGTGTGCAATGTGTGCACGTGCGGTTGTGTCAGACTCTCTGCAACCCCGTGGCCGGTAGCCCACCGGCTCCTCTGTCCAGGGGATTTCCCACATGAGAGTAGGTTGCCATTTCCTTCTCCAGGGGATCTTCTCAAACCAGGGATCGAACCTGGATCTCTTGCACTGCAGGCAGAGTCTTTACTACTGAGCCGCCAAGGAAGCCCCCACATATACTGTACAACAGGGTTTTGTTTTTTTTTTAAAAAAAAACCTCTCACTTTTACCAAGGACCCACCAATGTGGGCCGAGATCTCACCAAAACCGTGAAGAAGGTGGCCCCTGGTCATCACCAAGAAGTCTACACCAGCCTGGGCAGCAACTTCCACACCAACAAGCGTGTAGGCCAGGAGATAGCCCTGATTCTGGCAGGAAGCTCAGCAACAAGACCAAAGGTTGTGTTGCACATCTGATGAAGTGGATTCAGAGAGGCCCGGTGAGGGGTGTCTCCATCCAGCCGCAGGAGAAGGCAGGAGAGGGGAGAGAGAGAGTTAAGTGCCTGAGGTCTCAGCCCTGGACTAGGAAATTGCTAAAGTAGATCCTGACGCTAAGAAAACCCTGAAGCTCTTGGAGTTTGGCAGTCTGTCCAAACTGCAGGTCACTCAGCAGCCTAGAGTTGGGACGAATTTAGAGCTATTTGAAGTTTTCTGCTGTGCTGAAATATTTTCATTAAACCTCGGACCAAAAAAAAAAAAATTCCCAAGGCGATTTTTTTAAAAATTGAAGTGTAGTTGATGTACAATAACTATTTACCTTTTGAGGAACTGCTAAACTGTTTTTCAAAGTGGCTTCATTCATCCTTTTTTCTACTCAGTATAAAAAAAGTTTTTTTTTTTTTAAATAGAAGTATGGTTGTTTACAATATGTTAGTTTTAGGTATGCAGCAAAGGGATTCAGTGTGTACTCATCTTTAAAAAAATATTTATGTATTTATTTACTAGGCTGCACCAGGTCTTAGTTGCGGCATGTGGAATCTAGTTCCCTGACCGGAGATTGAACCTGGGTCTTCTATATTGGGAGTGCAGAGTCCCAGCCACTGGGCCACTAGGGAAGTCCCCCTGTGTGTCTTCTGAGCCTTTAACGTGAAAGATTTCTGGGGATTTAGGAGAGTGCTTGCGAAATCATTTGATTGATTCCAAAATGCTAAATAAATAAACCAAGTTAAAAGTAATTTTTTTATGAAGTCGCTACAGGATATACCCATATACGAACTAGGGAAGACCAATGCAACTCTTCATAGGAATTCAATCTAATGAAGGATATGGGGGACTTCTCTGTTGGTACAGTAGTTAAGAATCTGCCTGCCAATGAAGGGGACACGGGTTCGATCCCTGGTCTGGGAAGATTCCACCTGTCTCGGAGCAGCTAAGCCCATGCGCTACAACTACTGAAGCCCGTGCACCCAGAGCCCATGCTCCGCAACAGGGGAAGCCATTGCAATGAGAAGCCCATACACCGCAAGAAAGAGTGGCCCCTGCCTGCTTCAATTAGAAAAGCCCACTCGCAGCAATGAAGACCCAGCATAACCAAAAATAAATACATTAAAACAAAAACTAAGGACATGTGCACATTTTAACATGCTGGATGTGATGCCAGTGAGGCTGGAGTCGGGTGTGTGTGCTTAATTGCAACTTATATGATAGGCAAGGTGACTTGGGAGAGGAAGTTAGAGTAGAACATAGCCCCTAGAAGCCCCACCTGGGTTCAAATCCCATCTCTATGCACTTTGGGCTTTGTGATGTCTAGCAAGTGACTTAAGCCTTCTGGGCCTCAGTTTCTTTCTCTTGTATAATAGGAGCAGTAACAGCATCTGCCTCAGGGGGGTTTTATAAAAATGATATATTACTTTAGTTTTTTTTTTTTTCTGATTTACCATATTTGTTTCACCAAATATTAAATCTTTGTACCACACCTAGTCCTGTGCCAGGCTATGCCTGGGTCCACAGTGGTGATGAAGCCCTGTCCCTGCCCCCAAGTCTTAGAGTTCAGTGGGGCATGGGACAGACCCATCCCCAGACAGTGATGACCCAGAGTGGACAGGGCTGGGATGGAGGTGCTTGACCCAACCTGGGAAGGCTTCCTGGAGGGCTTCAAGGAGGAAGGGACATCAAAGTTAAGACGTGGAGACTGGGGATTGTGTCAGTCTTTCCTTGTTTCTAGCCCATGCCCTCTTTCAAATCCCTCTTCGTTATCCATTCAAAATGTAGTAAGATCTACCACCTGCATGGTGATGAGTCAACCCATGAAAAATGAAGCTCATGATTACACAGGTCGTAGTGAGTCTTTGCCAGCCTGTGGACATATGTCCGCCTGCCCCTTGGGCTTGGGTTTTTTCACCATCCTCCAGGACCATCTCTACTGTATGGCTGGATAGGCATCAGGGAACCAGTCTCCCAAGTCTGAGCACATTGAGATCTGAGAACCAACTGTGTGACCACAGGGACTTTGCCACCTCCCAGTCTCTGAATCCGTACACCCCAGTCCTCCCTTGCCCTGGGAAGGATCCTTACGTGGCCTTCAGAGGAACTTCTCTGTGTTCGACGGTGCCAACGACTCGCTGTGTTGTCTTCATGACTTGACCAAACCGCGGTACTCCTCTGATGATGGAAAGGAATTTGATAGGACCTGGGGCCACCTGGGCTGGGGCTGGCAGTGCCCAGAAGAGGAGCAAGGGTACAAACATTTCCATAACGGGAGCCCTTTAGGATGAGATTCCAGGGATGGGAAAGGAGATCCTTGAATGTGGTTCTGGGTGTCATGGCATTAGAATGCAGCGGAGGGTACCAGAGCGACCAGATCGGGTTCACGATGCTGGTAATCGCCTTACTCTCAGCACTAGACTGGTTCCCCGCCCTTTCTAGGCGTGGTAAAAGCAAATCACCCAATCCCGAAGGAGCGAGAGTGATTGCGTCATCGGTTGCTAGTGCTCCCCTGGGCAGATTGCCATCCACTGGACCAGCCTTTAGAGAGCCCTGAGACCCGCCCTGGGCGGGTGGAGATGCGGGGACATTTGGTGGAGGATATGAGATCCAGGGCACAGAATGGGCCCCAGGGCTCTCAAGGGTCCTCTAAGCCTGTGCCTCAGGCCCGAGCTAGCTTCAGTCTTCCAAATCTCAAGTTCTCAGTGTCCCATTCCACTTTTACTGCCTCAAACCATGAAGAGAGCCACCAATAGGACCAAGGGCGACAGAACGAGTTTTGTGGTGGGGTGGGTCCGGAGGGGCACACTGAAGGTTCCTTCTGGGCACTGAGGACAGCACGGGGCCTTATTGATGCCGGGGGTGTGGAGGGGGAGGGGGTGGGGGTCAAGTTATTCTCCCTTCCCTTAAGCCCTCACCTGACCGACCATCTGCCTCCCTGTGCCCACCCACCTTCTCCACTTCCACCCCTCCTTGGTGGTGGTGGGATCAAGTAGGGCACAAGCCTGAAGCCTCAGGCCCAAAGCATTTTGTTGTTCAGCACCTGCGCCTCTAAATTTCCCTGACTGGTGGGCACCTCAAGCTGCTATAGTCCTTTCCCAACCCAGAGGACAGCCTTCCCCCTCTATCTCTGGTCATCTTCCCTCAGGGGTCTCTCCTCCCAGCCTTGGGTGGGCGGGGGCTGGGAGTGGATTCTCTCAGTAACACTCAATAACTCACTAACTTAGGACTTTCCTGGTGGTCCACTGGCTAAGACTCCACGCCCCTAGTGCGGGGGGCCTGGGTTCAATGCCTGGTCAGGGAACTAGATCCCACATGCTGCAACCAAAAGACCTGGCACAACCAAATAAACAAATAATTATTTAAAATACAGACAAACCCAACTCACTAAGTCAATTCACACTGTGTCCCCAGGCCATCTCTACCATCCCCTCTCCCTTCTTAGCCAGCCTCTTCAGCTAAAATGACTCTTCCTCCCAGAGTCTGGGGTCCTACAGTCTGCCGCCACACACCTGCCCCTTTATCACACCCAATGTCACTGTCAGACTAGCCTTCTTATTCCCCCATCTTTCTGCAACTGGGAGACTCCCCCAAACTTCCCTAGATGCTCCTCTGGGATTTTAATTTCATGGCTCCCAATGTTTTTTGGAAAGAAGTCTTTATTTTTTTGCCACGCATTGCAGGATCTTAGTTCCCAACCAGGGATTGCACCCAGGGCCATGGCAGTGAAAGTGCCGATCCTAACCGCTGGCCCTCCAGGGAATTCTCTGGAGAGAGGTCTCTTCAACCTGTCAAAGGTACAAAACCTCAGCTGCAAGACTCCCGACGTGTGCCCCTCCAAGAGATCCACCAGGAACTCCCTTCTGTCTATTCCCCCACTGTCCCAGCCTCCAGGGGCCCTGTAAACACTCCATCTGCCCTTATGCACCCTCTTGGCTACTCAGAAGACAAGCACCACCCCCTTCCCTTCCACTACATCAATCCCCCCGGGGCTCCCAGCCAAGGCGTCCCCCCTCTTCCGCCCAGCTGTCTTTGACTGCTAGTGAACCCTGGCAGCTGGAAGAGGGTGGCCCTGGCCCCAGACTCCAGGTTGGCTGGCCTCGTGCCCCGACACCCACGTGTCAGCCTTGAGGCGAAGTGGGGTAGTTGTGAAAGCAAGGCACAGACACTGCTGGGCAGGATTGCAACAGCCCTCCGGCCAGCTCTGTGCTGCCAGTCCCTGTCGGGGGAGTCCATCTGCTTCCTCTCTGAGCCCCCAGCGCTCCCCACACGTCCACCCAAATGCCCCTGCTCCCCACCCCATCCCGTGAACACCAAAGGACCACTGCAGTCTGCCTGCCTCGTCCTCACCTCGGCTATCCGAGTTTCTGTTTACACATGGCGCAACTGAGGCGCAGCCAAGAACATTCAGTGGCTCAGTGAGAGGCGAAGGGTCCTCCCCTTCTTTGTCTCTCATCCTTTTCCCCCCCTTCCCGGACTTCAGGCTGTCCCTCTGGATTCCTGCTGGGGTCAGCCTCCACCCCCACAGCACCCCCATCAGCCTCCTTGAGGGGAATGCTGTAGTGAGGCAGGACACCCTCTGTGCTTAGCTGGCTTCATTAGGGAGAATTCAAGATTCAGGTCTTCAAGTGGACAATATGGCTGATGCCCCTGCCCTCATTGACATCTGGGGAAACAGGCTCAGGGGGCTTGGCCCCAGGCCCTGGACACACAGTGAGTCAGCAGAGTTAACAGGAAACGTGGGTGGGACTAGGCCCCCTGCCTGAGTGCCCAGAAAACTCCCCCCACCGCCCCCCTCAGTCCCAAGGGTGAAGCATCTGGTGGCGGGGAGGGGCTTGATTCCATCAGGACAAACAAGGCAACTCCAGGGAAAACTCGGAGTGGAGTGCAGTGTGTTGGAGCCAAAGCACGCAGAGGTCAGCCTGGGAGATACAAGTCCTGGCCTGTCCCCTGTGGTGGGGAAGCCTACTTCCCTCCTTGGAGAACTAAGGGCGTGGGAGAGGACAGCGTTGGCACCTCCAGGCTCCAGCCAAGCTTCTCTGAGTGTAATTTCCAACCGGCTCCTCCAGCCCTAAACAGCAGGGGCCAGTTGCACACCCTCAATGTGCCTCTCTCTGCAGTCTGCACCCAGCACCCAGTAGGCTTGTCAGGGTAGACAAGCCAACCACCCACTTGGAGGAGAGAAGGAACAAGAGGAAGCGGTGAAAGGTCTATGTGCAACAAAACGGTGGTGAGGGCAAACCCAGGTGAAAGGGAGAAAGAAATAAGCCACTCCAAGAGCAAAAGAGGGCTTCCCAGGTGGTGCAGTGGTACAGAATCTGCCTGTCCATGAGGGAAAAACAAGAGTCGGACATGACTGAGCGCGAGTCACACACACACACACACACACACACACACACACACACACACACACACACACACACACACACACACACACACACACACACACACACACACACACACACACACACACACACACACACACGCAGGAGGTAAAGTGGAAGACAGAAAAAGAGACAGAGGCAGGAAGGACAGAGACAGAGGCAGGAAGGAGGCAGAATCAGATCAGGCAAGAGGGAGAATAAGAGTAGGGAAAGAAAAAAAGAAATGAAGATGGCTAGATTAAAAAAATTTTTTTTTTTTAGCTACGCTGAGTCTTTGTTCTGGCAGAAGGGCTCCGGAGCATGCAGGCTCAGTAGCACATGTGGGATCTTAGCTGCCCAACCAGGGATGGAACTGGTGTCCCCTACATTGGGAGGTGGATTCTTTACTACAGGACCACCAGGCAAGTCCAGAAAATGGCTCAATATTCACAGCAGTGGTCCGAAGTCTTTTGAGTCATGAGGCAGATATCATGAAGCCAGGCCAAACGAGGCTCAGCGAGGTTGCTTTTTGCCCAGAGTAGTCAGGGGCAACCGAAGAGTTTAACCCACTGGTGGATTTGTTCCAGAACTTTGTCTCAGCAACAAATCGGTGAGAATTAAGGAAGAGAGTGAGCAGTTGTGAGTGGAGATGGAGGAAAAAGGGAAAGACTTAAAAGGGGACTTGCGTGAGTGCTATCACTTCCTATGGACCATAGCCTGCACCAGGCTCCTCTGTCTATGGGGTTCTCCAGGTAAGAATCCTGGAGTGGGTTCCCATTGCCTTCTCCAGGGGATCTTCCCCACCCAGGGATCAAACCCATGTCTCGAGTCTCCTGCACTGCAGACGGCTTCTTTACCACTGAGTCATGGGGCAACTCTGAAAGGGGACAGAAGGAAAGAGACAGAAAGAACACCGGCATTCACAGGCTCAGGGGGCAGGACAGCGCGCTGTGTAGTCAGCAAGGGGAAAAAATGGGAAACTGAGGCTTGAGCTGTGACAAATCACACACGGACGCCCAGCAGCTGCCATGAAGCGTGATAAATCTTTATTATGCTAGGGCCCACCAGGAGGGCAGCTGGGGCAGCGGCAGGACCTCCTGCAGGCTGGGGGCACCAGGGGCTCGGGGTGGGAGTAGGGGGGCCCCCCAGGGCGATGCCCGGGCGCTCAATGATTCTCGCTGGGCGGAGAGGTGGGGCTGAGGTGCAGAGCCAACTGCACCTTCTCGACCAACCCGGCCCACTGGCGCTGCATGTCTTCCACGAGGGGCTCGAACCAGCTCCTGAGGCGGGCCTGGAAGGCCTCGGCCTGCAGGCGTATCTGGCTGCCCTGCTCCTCGACCTTGGAGCGCACCTCCTCTAGCTGCTGGCGCATCTTGTCCAGGCGGTCCTGGGCCCGGACGCCCACCTCCTCCAGGCGCCCGTGCAGCTTCTGGCGCCAGGCCTCGGCGCGGTCCAGCAGCGGCTGGCCGACCTGGGTACTCAGGGTGGCGGCCCGCGATTGGCTCTGCTCCACCAGGGGCCTGAGGCGCTCGCGGATGGCGCTCACACTGCGCTCAGCGCCCTCGCTGGCCCCAGCTTGGTAGACTGCCAGGCGCTTCTTCAGGTCATCGGCGTCGCGGAGCAGGCGCTTGCGCAGCTTGCGCAGGTGGGAGGCCATGCGGGCCCGCAGCTCCTCGGTGGACTGGCCGAGCATGGCCTGCACCTCGCTTCGGTACTGTGCCAGGCGGTTCCGCAAGTCCTCCATGTCGGAGCCCAGCCGGGCCTGGGCTGCCTGCAGCTCCTTGGACACGCGGGCCTGTGTCTCCTGGGCCATGGGGGCTAGCTGTCCCTCCAGCTCCTCCCTGTAGGCCTTCACCTCCTTCATGGTCTCCTCCATCAGCACCCTGGGGGCCGAGAGGGCAAAAATGGAGAGAAGAGGTAGGGATCCTGAGCTAGGGTGATAGAGGGAGAGATGCAGAGGAAGGTGCCAGACAGAAAACGCCGAAGAACAGGATCAGAGAGAGGGAAAGCCAGGAGCCCAAGGAGAAAAGAAAGCCAAGAAATGAGCAGAGACCAGACCCCCGCCAAGTGTTGGTGATGGGGACGGAAAGAATCCCAGATCAGAGGAAACTGGGGTCCCGAACACACTGCCCACTGGAGGGATGAGGGGCCAGGGCGGAGGCACTCACGTCAGTTCCTGAATGACCTGGGTGTTGAGCAGCTCCTCCTGCACCTGGTCAGACAGCGTCTGCACCCAGCGCAGGTAATCCCAGAGGCGGCCCAGCACCTGCTCCCAAGGCTGGCTGTCCTGCCCCCGGGGCTGCTCCGGAGGCAGGGGCTCCTCGGACCCCAGCTCTCCCTCCATATCCGCCTGGCATCCTGCACACAGACAGTTCACCGCGGTCAGGGTCCTCTGCCCGCTCCAGGCACACAGTACCCGGTACAGAGGAGGTGCTCCACAGAGGCTGGTGGGCTTCTTTAGAGCACTGGGGGGTGGAGATGGGGTGGAGAGACGCCCAGCCGGTTTAAGCTCTTGATAAGCATGGATTATGTGTGGTCCACGTACTGCCACGCTGGGGCGATAGAGAATAAAACAGCCCCAGATAGAGAATAATCACCTCTGACACTTAGCTGCTCCTCACTACCTGCCTGACAGCAGTGCGCTAGAAACTCTCATTTTAAAAGGATGGGGAAACTGAGGCTCTGAGAAAGTAAAACTGCAGCTCAGAACCAAGGAATGTCAGAGAGACCTCAGACCCGGGGAGACAGACCAGCAGATGAGAGGACCCACGGACCACGGACGGGAGGACGGCAAGCTGAGGATGGGAGGGGGTGGGGCAAAGAACCTGGGCAAGCTCCGCCCCCATACCTGCCAGAAGCGCGACCACCAGGGCAACCCACAGAACCTTCATCTTCTGGCTTGCGATTGGCCAACCTGAAGGAGGGAGAAATTGTCACTCAACCCCGGGGGGTGGGGGGACTCCCTCCCCCTCAGAGCCCCGCCCCACCCGGTTTTAGCCTTCAAAGCCTCGCTCCCAGCAACATCCTAATCCAATTCCAAATATTTACCCAGCGGCCCCTACATTGTCTATTTCATTTCCTCATTGTCTTCTCTTATCTCCCCATCCCCAGGTCTGCCGCCGCCTTAATTCCATCCCTCTCCCAGGGTTCAGATTCCACTCAACCCGCCTTCCCCTCCATCCCGGAGTTCCCCGAGAGCCCCGGCTGGACTTTCTAAAGTTCCAACCTCGCATTCCCCTCTGTATCTTCCCATTCTCAGCTCCAACTTCACATCTAAACGCTGTCATCCGCATATTCGCTAATTTAATCCTCATTTAGAAGTCCTTCAACCCACGCTTTAGCTACCGTGCCGCCGCCCCTGAGCCTCCCTTACCGAAAATCTTAGGACAATTGTGGGCATCCAGTAGGTGCTCAGTAAACAGCAGTAACAGTTAGTGGGTTTTTGCTATCTCTCGTCTGGTTTTTCCTGCAGGTCCAGCTGCTCCCCTGAACCCACCTTCCAGTCCAAACGGGATACGCCTGCTCCCCACCCCTCTAGGTCCAGTCCCCTGTCTCTGGTCTCCTCCTCTGCTCAAGCTTTTGTCCTGGTCCGGGCGGCGTCGGACCGTCACCTCGTCCACCTCTCCCGCAGCCCGTCCCCCACAGAAGCCCTGAGCTGGTCTCCGTGGCCCCCAGCTCTGCTTCTCACCGCGCTCTTCGCCTCCGGAAACCGCGTCCTTCGCCTCCGGGATTGAGCAGGGACTCACGGATCCCAGATTCGTCCAATTATAGGGCTCCCCCCTGGCCCGCCCACTTCTCCTGAGCTGGGGCAAGCTGGGCCAGCCCCCTCAGGTCACGAGGTGGGCTGTCCTCCCCCTTCACACACAGCAAGGAGGGGAGGGGGTGGGGCCTGGAGGCCTGGCAGCCCCCACTCCCAGCCCCCTTGAAAAGATGACTTCTCACCCAGTAACTCAGGCGGCTTCCTCCATCCTGGTGGGTAGGTGAGCTGGTGAGGGCTGGGACAGTGGGCATGGAAGGGGCTGGAACAGGCCACTGCCCACAGCACCCATCCCCTGCCCTTCTCTTTTCCAGCGGATGGATGAATAGAATTTGGGGAAAGGACTGGGGGCCTGAAATCCCTGGTTAGAGGAAGGAGGGGGTTGGGACTCTGGGTAGGGAGGGGGAAGGGAGCTGGCTGGCTGGATAGAAATGGGATAGGAGTTCTGGGGACAGTACAAGGTATCTGCTACAAGCCCAGGCTTTGAGAGTGCAATCTGGACTTTACCATGAGCTCCCTCTTGCCCTCTTCCCTTGGGCACAGGAGAGTGCCTCTCTTGAGCCCCCTTCCCCGGTTGAGACCTGAAAATCCAGCATTTGTCCCAACTGTGTATTGTTCCTTCAGTGGGGCCTGAAGCATGCTTCAGGACTGTGCCTGCTTAGGACTGTGGATTCCAGAACCAAACTGCTCAGGCCTGAATCCAGGCTCTGCCAGTTGTCAGCTGTGTGACCCTGAGCCAACGACCCAGCCTCTCTGAACATCCAGTTTCTTGGTCCACAAAACCAGGAAAAGAGTTGCACTTAACACCGTCATTCGGTGAAGCAACAGGCTACTGTGTGTACTGAGAACAAGTAGGGTTAGCTGGCAAACAGTGGCCCCATGTTGGACTTCAGTTCTGTGCTGGGCCACAGTGAACACTCCTGTCCCTCCCTCCCTTGCAGCCCTGTTCATGAGCCCCAGCTGTTTCACAGACGGGCATCCTGAATTGAGAGTGTTGTAGCCACACTCTCTGCTCTCTGGGAAGTAAACTCACTCAGAAGGACAACGCAAATAGTGGAGTGCAGTTTATTACACCAGTGGGCCCAAGGCAGAGTCTTCTCTTAGCCAAGGACCCGGTCAGTTTTTGTGACAACCTTATATACCCTAAGTGTACATGCTCAAACCCTCCTCCCCGAATTCCTCAAAACTAGCCTGGATAATGTGAAGGGGCTAAATCATGATTCATATATTAGTCCAGACACCTAATTAGGCTAACATATATCAATAGGTTTTGTGCAGATAACAATTTGTTTTCCTCTGGGGTAGATTAGTATATTCTTTTCGGCGACAGAAAGTCCAGGAACAAGTTCTGGAGTCCCTTTATCCAGGGGTCTGTTTTTCAGTTGGAATGTTGCTTTTATAGATTCCAGGCACAAAGCTCAAAGTCCACTGGGAGAACACCCCGGCATGTAGTCCAAAGTTTTCAAGAAGTCTAAAATGGGGTCCTGCAGCCAAGATGGAGTCCGCTTTGCCCACTTTCCTCTTTTATTCCTCTCTCTTGATGCTCCTAACTCTCAGTGGGAGCATCACTCATAGGAATATATTGTACCCTAGGCCTCCTAACACCGATCTGGGAAAGTGAGGTTCGTCTCTAGGTTACAAAGTTAACAACATGTTGTAAAGTGCAAGGGCCGGATAACAGAACTATTAAAATGACAGTGAGCGCAGTTTCACACCAGTCACCCTTTACCCAAGATAGGACCGAGGTCCAGAAGGGAATATTTTCATCTGACATTGCTTTTGCTTGGTCCCTCATGTCACCCAAAGCAGTCGTTACAGTGCCAGATAAATCAGGAATGTATATACAACGGTCAGCCTTAAGTATGGCACAGGTTCCATACACAACATTCAACCTTAAGTATGGCACAGGTTCCTCCCTGTGAGGCGGTGAGGATGTCTAATGCCATTCTATCCTTGATTTTTGTTGTCTTACTTGATGCAAAAAAACCTCATAGTCATATCACCCCTCTGTAGAGGTGATACGCGCCGTGGGAGCCCGTCCATCCCAGATAGAGGCATGGCGCTGGACTGGCCCAACAGCCTTGTGCCCCTCTTTAGAACAAATCCCAGATACCTCACCTCCTCCTGGCAGATCCGAGCCTTCTTTTTCGAGACCGGGTAACCAGCCTCTATCAGCAGTCCCAGCGAGGCCTTGGTTCCTTCCCAGCAATCATCCTTGTTCTCAGCGGCCAGGAGCAGATTGTCCACGTATTGCAGCAGCCAACAACCAAACTTTTCTGGCTGAAATGCGCCTAAGTCCGAAGCCAGGGCTTCTTCAAAAATGGTTGGAGAATTTTTAAACCCTCAGGGGAGGGGGGTCCAGGTTAGTTGTTGTTTGGCGCCCCCTGTTGGGTCTTCCCATTCGAAAGCAAAAATTGGTGGTGATACCTGGGCTAGGTGTGTACAGAAAAAGGCATCTTTTAAGTCCAGACAAGGATAGAACTTTTGCACTTCGAGGGAGGAAGCTGAGTAAGGTATATAGGTTTGGGACTGTGGGTTGCAGGGTCATGGAAGCTTGGCTGACCAGCCTTAAATCTTGTATTGGCCTATAGTCCTGTCCCCCTTCCTTTTTAACTGGCAGGATTGGTGTATTTCATTCTGATTGGCATTCAATCAGGATGCCGGCCAGTTTCAGTCTATATAAATGTGGCAGTATGCCGAGACGAGCCTCCAGGGGCAATGGATACTGGCGTTTTCTAACCGGGGTGGCACTGGGCTTAAGTTCTATTATTATTGGAGCATGGTGTTTGGCGAGCCCAGGGGGGTTTCCTTCTGCTCAGACCTCGGGCAGTTGTTGAGCCAGTGTTTCCTCCCGGCCGTTCATCCCCTCTAGTCTTTTCTCAGTATATTCATGTAACCTCCATTCATCTTGTGGGGTAACTGAGAGGGAGAGTAAGTAAGTAGCTGGGCGGGTCAATGTGCAAAGTGGGGTGTTCGTGGGGGGAAAAGGTCACTTGTGATCCCAGTTGAGAGAGTAGATCTCTTCCTGGTAGAGGTACTGGGCATTCAGGGATATATAAGAACTCATGAGTCACTTGGTGGCCCCCGCCATCTGGCACTTTTAGGGCTTACAGAATTGTTTAATCATTTCCTTTCCAGGTATCCCAGTTATGGCAGTGGCCTTTTTCGAGAGAGGTGCCGTGGGTTCAGTTGCTACTGACAATCCTGCTCCGGTATCCACCATGAAGTCAGTAAGTTGGTCCCCTGCTTTTAATGTTATCATGGGCTCTTGTGGACCTGTGTCTCTGAGCCCCGGCATCCCTATTCAGTCTCTCATCCGTCAAGGCTTGCCACTGTACTGGTTGATTCCCGGCTTTTAGTGGTTTTAGGACATTGGTTTTTCCAGCGGCCAAACCCTCGGCACCAGGCACGCTGATTGGGCTGTAACGTGGACCTAGGCTTTCGTGGAGGTTTCCTGAGGGAGTGGTCTCGTCTCCAGGAGGGAGGGGCTTTCGTGGGCAGCCTGGCAGGCCTTCCCAAGGCCACGGCTAGCATTGCAAATCTCTGGTCTGCTCAGTTTTTCAGTTTCTTTCTTGGCTTCCACATCTCTGTTTCTGAATATTTTGTTTGCAATTTCAACTAGTTGGGAGCTGGACATTGATAATACTCCATCCAGCTTCTGGAGCTTTCTTTTAATATCAGGATAAGCCTGTGACACAAATGTTGAGTTTATAATGATGTGAGAGCCCCTGGCTTCGAGGCCGATCAGCGTATAGAGTCTATAAGCCTCACACAGTCTTTCATAAAATTCAGAAAGGGGCTCGGCCCCTTGTTGCACTACTCCGGCAGGTCTTGCCTTATCTGTAGGCCTGCGGGCTCCTCTTTTTAGTCCCTGTAGATGGCTGTACGCTATCTGTCTAATTAGTTTCTCCCCTCGTCTGTATTATAGTCCCAATTAGGTCTGTCATCGGGGAGGGTTTGTTTCACCCACATTTGTGGGTTTACAGTTCCTTCTGGAACCATTTCTAGCAGCCATTTCTTTGCTTCAGTAAGAATTCTATACTGTTCTTCCGTACTGAAGAGGGAAGTTAATAATTGGATAATATCGTCCCATGTCAGTCGGCGGGTACAAAAAATAGTTTCCATCAATCTCATCATATCCTGTGGCTCCTCTGAATATGGTGGCGTATATTTTTGCCAGTTCAAGATATCAGTAGACAAAAATAGTTGATAGTAGTAGGCCACGGGAGCCTGGTGATAATTACTGTCTTTCCCCTGTATGCAGGCCTGCTGGACTTCCCTAAGGGGCATCTGAAATGGTGTCTTTTCCTCTAACTCCTTGGCAGAGAACAGTCTCTGTTTAATTCCAGTGTTCCCCTCCCTTTCTCATCGGTACTCTTGGGGAGGTGGGGGTGTTGGCGGTGGATAGAGCTTAGGTTGTGCCTCTGGGGTAGGAGCTGAATCCGGAGGGTGGTATCCAGTGGTCCCTCCCGCTGGGGTCAGATCCTGCTGGGGTGGTGGCTCTGCGACCCCTGGGGGGGGGCTGAAGGAAGGGCCGGGGACAGCGTTGATGCTGGGATGTCCTGTGGCCTCCGTCTGGTGGCTGTTAAGGCCCCGGCCTGGCTGACACATCTGAGGGCCGGTTCATCGTCCAGTACAGTGGGGGAGGAAGTTCCTCATTTGGATCCTGTAGAATCACTTTTTTATCATCAGTTTCTGTGCCTTTTTCCTTCTCCATTTTGAATATAAAATCGTGCCCATGGTAGAGGAATCTTGGGCCAGCTGTAGCCGGGAGTATGTACGGGAACCGGTCGGATGTCCAGGCTTCCCCGTGACTATCACCTAGACTGCTTTTATTATTTTCAAGTCCACTGTGCCCTCTGGTGGCCAGCCAACTCCCATAGCAGACGATTCGACCTTGAAGAGGGTGCACAGCCGGCCAGGTGTCATTTTTACCCCATAGTCTCCTCTGAACCCCTTTTTGAAACTTTTGATCACAGTGGTCAGTATGGTTGCCTTAGATCTGTTTCCTCCCATTTTGCCTACCTTTCCGGGAGTGTCCCTTCTCCTGTTGGCGGAGTTTCTGGTACCCCAGATACTTCTGATATTTCCACTCGATGAAGCACTTAAATTGCCACTCGGCTTCTTCCCTGATAGGATTGAAAAGGGCTTTGCCGGCCAAGTCCCAGAGGGAGAGGGGAGTCCAGCGTGCTTTCTCCCGTTGTTGTATGTGTTTGAACCAGAATATCACTTTGTCTAGGACCACTTCTCCTGAAACTTGAAATGCTTTCTCTGCCTTGGTGAGCTTGATTGGGTATCGACAAAAGCCCAGGTGAGTTAAATAACCCGCGTCCCAGGCGATCTCCGGAGAAGCCAATTCGTACGCGCTTATATATTTCCCTTTCTCTGCCTTAAGAAGCTTGAGGGGATTGAGGCTTTCACAGCGGATGGGACACTTCCTGGGGGAGGGCAGAATACGTGCACACAGAGACCGAGTTTCTTCCCCCAGTAACCCTCTTGCGATTGCCTGGTAATAATTTTCCCCAAGACGCCACCTCCTACATGACAGTCACAATAGAGTCTTCCTTAAAACCCCGTCACATCCGTCAACCTGTACCCAACAATCGCAGTCTCTCATACATCAGCCACCGTAGGTCCGTGCGCTTCTCTAATCTCAGGGGGCTGAGCAGGCCCCCTCTTCCACCCTACTGGGTGGGACCCTCCTTACCTGAGCGCTCAGTTTCCTCTCTACCATCCACTACTTGCTAACAGGAGAGGTCCGGGCGGTGAAAGGCAGAATTCTTCCAGAGGGACGAGGCACCCTCACCCCTCTAGGTGATTCAAGCCTCAAGGCCCTGGAGGAGCCCCATATGGGACTTGTCTCCTCAAAGTGCGGAGCGTCCCGGCCAATGCACCAAAAATGTTGTAGCCATGCTCTCCGGGAAGCAAACTCACTCAGAAGGACAATGCAAATGGTGGAGTGCAGTTTATTACACCGGGGGCCCAAGGCAGAGTCTCCTCTTAGCTGAGGACCCGGCCAGTTTTTGGGACAGTCTTATATACCATAAGTGTACGTGCTCAAACCCACCTCCCCGAATTCCTGGAAACTAGCCTGGATAACGTAAAGGGGCTAAACCATGATTCATATATTAGTCCAGACAGCTAATGAGGCTAACATATATCAATAGGTATTGTAGAGATAATGTTTTGCTCTGGGGTAGATTAGTACATTCTTTTCGGTGATGGGAAGTCTAGGTACCAGTCCTGGAGTCCTTTTATCCCGGGGGTCTTTTTTTCAGCTGGTATGTTGTTTCTGTAGATTCCGGGCACATAGCTCAAAGTCCACTGGGAGAACACCCCGGCATGTAGTCCAAAGTTTACAGTAAGTCTAAAATGGAGTCCCACAGCCAAGGTGGAGTCCCCTTTGCCCACTTTCCTCTTTTAAGAGGAGATTCAGGGTTGAGGTGGATGGTAAAGTCACCCTGAAGAGTTGGGATTCACTCCTGGTCCTTTAAGGAGGTGAGGGCTACTGGATTCTGTGGGGCTGGGGAGGCTGGATGCCTGGTCCCAGGAAGGGACCCTCAGTGCCAGCCTGTGCTGGGTTGCTGTCAGCCTGTGTGCTCTGGCCTCAGAAGGCGCTGGCAGGGAGTGGGTGGAGTGGCTTCTCTGGGCTATATGGGGTCATCATGGGTCAGCAGCCTCCCTGCCCAGACACTGTGTGAGTGAGAACTTTCAGTTCCCCTGTCTGGAGAGGGGTTAGTGATGTCAGCTTGCCTCAGCCCTAGGTGTGCAGAACTGACCCCGCCCAGGAGTCAGACTCCAGCCCATCCCTCCCCCACCCCACAAGAACTGAACGATTCCAAACTCTTTCCAGGTGCTCAAATGCTTCCTGAAGTTTCCTGAAAGCTTTGACCTTCTATTATAATCAAGTCTTAACACCACTTCATCCCCTGCCCCTTCTGGAACCTGGAAAGACCCCAGAGTCCCAGTTGGCTGCCTCCCTGCACCCGCTTCAGTTCACCGGGACAAAGTCTTCTGCGGCCTCGCTGGCCACGCCAGGCTGAGTGACCACAGGCTACACCCTCCCAGGGAGGGAAGGCCTGTGATGTCCTCGTCGGGAAGGTCACAGGACAGCTGTGGGTCCTGGGCCAGGCCCTCCCCCTCTGGCCTGGGCTCTGGCCGGTGACCAGGCTGGATCCCCTTGCCCCCACGGGTCACTGCGGGAGATCAGGGCTGGACCAAATGGGCCGCAGACACAGAGGAAAACAGGGGCCTCCCATTTCTTTTTTTTCCACGTATATTTTTTGTTATTTTTTATTTTTTTGTAAAATGTCCCGGTTCTTCCATAACTTATAAACATGATTTATACCGAGGGGTGGATGGGAAAGCGGGCAGGGGCGGGGTGACTGGGGACGCACCTCTCCTTGCTGCCCCCTTGGGGCTGGGCCCATTTGGCCATTTCGGGGGAACGGGGACACCCCAACACCTCCCTGAGGTTGTCTGGCCGCCTCTGCCCCTGGTGCTCAGAATCCTGTAGGCCCCTTGACTCCAAAATTGCTTCCTGGACCCCAAGACTACTGGGCACGCGGCCCCTTGTCCTCCACATCCTGCCGTGCCTGTCCTTCGGAGAATCCCCCCTTCAGCTGCTGGGGTGATGGGTCCCCTCCTTTCCGCAGCCCCCTGACCCCAGAGGAGGGAGGGAAGGGAGGGGGAGGGGGGCTCAGGTCTCCCCTCCGTGGCAGGGGGAGGGGGAGGTGGGATCAGAAGGAGGAAGGGTGAGGAAGGCAGGCCTTCGGGGGCTCAGCCAATGGTGAGGCCGAAGCCGCACTGGAACTTGTTCTTTCGGTGATTCAGGAAGGCCCCGAGGGCCAGCGTCAGGGGCAGCGGAGGGAGCTTCTTCTCCAGTGTGGCGCCCACAATCCAGTTGCTGTCCACAGAGCCTGTGGGTGGATAGCTGTGTGAAGAGCCTCACCGGACACATCAGACACCACCGGCCAGGCCGCCGACTGTGCTGCCCTGCCGCCCGGAACCCTCTTCACGCCCCCAAGTGCTTCAGCCTTGAGTTCCGCCACCCCTCCCCTCCGGAAGCCCTTGGCCACCCCGTGGACTACCCTCCCAGTCCCAGTCTTGTCCACATCGGGTCGCTGCTGTGTGTGGATGGGCCTGTCCCCGCCACTGTGAGCCCTGGGTTGGGGGGGCCAGGTCACTGTTGTGTCCCCAGCTGGGCACAGAGCAGGTGCTGAGTATCTGCTGAAACAGAGACTAAAATCTCTAGGGCTCGTGCCCAGGACCTGATGGGTGTGCAAGTGCTGCCGTCTGTACCCAGTGGAGCTCAAGGACTCACTGAAAGGGAGCAGAGACGCTGGCCTCAGACCCGGGGCTCACTGCAGAGTGAGGGCTTAAGGCAGGTTTCAGAGGCAAAACAAACCCCTCTCCCTGGGCCCCCTGGCTACTTTTGCTAAAAAAAAATTTTTTTTGGCCACACTGCATGGCTTTTGGGATTTTAGTTCCCTGAGCAGGGATTGAACCTGGGCCCTCAGCAGTTGAGAGTGAGACCACTGGACCACCAGGGACTTCCCCTGGTTGCCTTTAGAAGCCTTGAACCAGGGCCACTGAAGCGGCCTTTCCGGGGTGGTCTCCACACACCCCAAACCCAAGAGCTACTGAGACACAAAAAGAAACTTAAGATGAGACTCAGTCAGCCTGGGGGAAGGTTGTGGGTCTGGCTGTGTCCGGGGAGCCTCTCTAAGGGGAGACAGTGGGGCAAGGCCGGCTGCGCTCCAACTTGCCTTCCATGCGTGAGAAAAAGAGAAGCAAGGGCCGTGCATACAGACTGCTGAGGGCTGCTGGCTGGGGTGGGGGTGCTCCCTGCAAAGCTCGGGCCCAGGTGCCCCCTCACAGTCTTCGGAGCACTCCTGGGTAATGTGGGCCGGCATGCTGCCCTCTCCCACTTCCTCGGCCCTCACCGTCTTAACGAGCGCTCCTGGGTAACGTGGGCCAGCATGCTGCCCTCTCCCACTTCCTCGGCCCTCACCGTCTTAACGAGCGCTCCTGGGTAACGTGGGCCAGCATGCTGCCCTCTCCCACTTCCTCGGCCTGTACCCCATTCAGGGCCGGGTCACCTCTTGCTTCTTTCTCTCAAGGAAAGCGAGATCTGTACCTTTGAAGAGGAGGTTGGCCTTGGGCAGGTCCAGCTGGTACCCAAAGGAGACACTTGTGTCCTGCATCCTTGTGCTGGCCTCAAACTCCACACCCACCTGCAGCTGGAGGGGCCAGGGCAACACACACGAGTCAGCCTCCTAGGCTGGACTCTCGGGCATGCCAGTCCTGGGCACCCCATACCCAGCCAGCCAGTCCCCAGATGGGCTCACCTGGTCACTGGCTTTGTGGTAATACGTTGCATGCATGCCCGCCTGACCCAATGTTACTGTCGCCAACCAGTTGTTCACTGGAAGAGAGCAGGTGGGTTACCAAGGGGGCTTAGGTAGCCAGGGGCCCAGGTTTTGCCCCTCTTCCCTCAGACCCAGGAGTCCAGCCCCCAGCCCCTCCTCCCTTAGTCCCAGGGCTCCGGGCTCCCAGACTCACATGTGTATTTCCCAGCTAGCGACATAACAGCGCCCTCCTCCCCGGGCCGCCGGTGGTAGACCAGCTCTCCGCCCAGGGCCAGGCACGGCGTGATGCTCTGGAGGTAGTGGGCCACGAGGATCCCTGCAGGCGAGAGGTAGAGTCATGACTTCTGAGCTTGGTGGTCAGTTTCCACCCGGTTAAGGCAGCACCAGACTGGACTCCCACTTCCTTGGGCCTCCCACTTGGGCTCCTTGCTGGAGTCGTTCACAGGACTGAGGTCAGCCTCCCACGGCCCCCAGGACCTCATCTACTCTGCATTCACCTCCCTTTACACAGGAGGCTGCAGAGGCTGAGGAGTCAAGTCGCTCCCACATGGTCACAGGACACGTCAGGGGCAGAATCCAGGGCTCCCCATCTCCTGAGCCCAGGCTTTGAGCCACCCTGCCGCCACGAGTGGTAGGTGAGAGCACACTTTGGGGCACCAGACGGCCTGGGTTCAAATCCCAGCACTTGCTGCAGGGGTAACTGAGGGCCACTGGCACCACTTCCCTGTGAGCGGGACACCTCGCAAGACTCTGAGGAAGAGCAGAGAGCTGGATGCAGGCATGGTGTGCACAAGGCGTGCTCAGCACACAGCCAGGGCCCGGCTGCCACGGAGACCCGCCCTGCGGAAGTCCAGTTCCGGGGCCCCTCGGCAGCAAGGATGGCTCTGAGGGGCCCTCAGTGTTTGCTAACCGCCCACTCCACCGCCGGGCTGAATTCCTTGAGCCCAAGGACTGATACTGTCTGTCTTTGAGAGCCCAGGAGAGTGGACAACCACAGAGGTCATCACTGCAGAGGGCAAGGGCCAGGGAGGAAGAGAGGCAGTGGGGGACACAGAAGGAGTGATGATGGAGAACTGGAAAGCAAGAGTCATCTCTGTAAAGACGGGGAAGCAATCAGAGATGGAGGTGGATGGCGGGCCCTGACGATGCCCAACCTGAAGGACAGAGCAGATGAGGACCGGTGAGGTAAGCTTAGAGATGGACACCCAGCCAGAATGGGGAAGACCGGGGCAGGAGGGAAGGAGGTGGGGACAGGCAAGGACAAGGAAAGCGCAGACGTGCAGATGCTTCCCTGGACAGAGATCAGAGGCACCGAGTGGGGACTGGCCTGAGGGGGCGGGACAGGCCGGGAGGACAGGATGGGACCTGCTCGCATTTTCAGGCACACCCAGGCAGGGACTGCCACTGGGGGCGGCTGCGATCAGGGCAGGCTGGAGCTGGCTTCTCCCCGCGAGTGGGTGACACTGACCCACCTCCTGGCCCCTCCTCTGCCAGCTGGCTGTTAAGCCACCACCCGCACACCTCTGGACAAGAGCAGCCTCTGTCCCAAGAGAAGGGGAACCTCGGGCCCACAGAGGGAAAAGTGACCAACCAGGGGTCACACAGGGACTTCAACTCAAGAGCCTCTGGTCATGGTTTAGACTGAGAGCTTCGAGACCCCAAACTCCTCTCCCACCCCCATCTCCTCGGCTTGCCACACCCTCTGCTTCCCAAGCCCTACCCTACTCCTTGGCCTCCTGCCCCAGTCTCATCCTCTCCAAGCAGCTTCACACGTAGAGGGATCTTGTTAAAGCGTACACCCGACCCTGCTCCCCCTGCTCAGAACCTGCCATGACGCCCCAGCATCAAGGACACCCTGGCTCCTTAGGACACGGGCGCAAAGCCCCCCGTGGTTCATCCCCAGCTTTCAACAGACTTCCTCCGAGAGCTTCACAAGTCCTTGCACAGTGCTCATCCTCACAGGTCTTTTCCTTGAACATCCTGCCCTTTCCTAGCACCTCCATCTCCTTCAGATCAGTTTAGTTCAGTTGCTGAGTCGTGTCCGACTCTTCACGACCCCATGGACTGCACCACACCAGGCCTCCCTGTCCATCACCAACTCCCAGAGTTCACTCAAACTCATGTCCATTGAGGTGGTGATGCCATCCAGCCATCTCATCCTCTGTCCTCTCCTCCTCCTCCTGCCCCCAATCCCTCCCAGCATCGGGGTCTTTTCCAATGAGTTAGCTCTTTGCATCAGGTGGCCAAAGTATTGGAGTTTCAGCTTCAACATCAGTCCTTCCAATGAACACCCAGGACTGATCTCTAGGATGGAGTGCCTGGAGTGGCCATGAAGAACCCACTGAGTTAAAAACTCCACGAGAAGGAAAACAACACCTATTACAGGTCTGAGAACAAAGAGGTGGCCTCGGACAAGGGGCAGAGTGTGGCTTTCCTGGAACCTATGGGGCTGGGGCCATACCTGGCTCCCTGGGGAGGGGGTTCACAGTCGGCTCTTGGCTGGGGCCTGACAGAACAGCTTCCTGCCCTCCCCACGCTGCGCTCCCTGGGGCTTTGGCCACGTAGCCTTCCTCTGGGAGCGCTGCCCTCCTCTTCACCCTCCCCAGTCTAGACACTGGCATTGAGAGGCACTGTCCTCATCACTCCAGGCGAGCCGGGCCCTCCTGTTGTAAGCTCTCACAGCAACCTGGACCTCTCCCGAGTAGGCGTTCTCCCAACAGTAACACAGTCACTGTGATTATTTGTCTTAAGGCAAGTGTCTTGGCTACTGGCTGGGGAGGGGCTGTGTGTCCCAGGGTGGGCACACACTCGGGGTGCTCAGAACGAAGCCGAGGCCCCAGAGGAGGAGCTGAGGCCAGGGGAGGGGACCAGGTAGTCCGCGGGCTCCTCGTTAGGCCTTGACTGTGATTCTAACGCCAGGCCTTCTGCTTTCTCGCTGTGCGATCCTGGGGCAGGGCCGATTTCACCCCAGACCTTGCCTTCCTCACCTGTGAGAACCCTGATCCCCCTGCCTGTTGTGGGGCGGCCCAGAGACCCATCCCACAGTGAACCCTAACTAGCTGTGTCTGGCCTCATAAGGGGCTGACAGGTCCGCCCATTGATTCCTTCACCACGGTGCACTTGCTGTGTGATTGTGTCTTTGAGATGGATGGGGAAACCAAGGCTCAGAATGGGTGGAGCACCAGCTGTCATTGGTCATGAATAATTACATGAGTAACTACTCATATCCTCAGTACTGCCCTGGGCCCAGAAGTTCTGATTGGTGCTTGAGGGGAGGGAGGGATGTCCATAGGGACTAAGAGACAAGAATGTCCCTGGTGGCCTTGGGCTCCAGGGAGGAGAGACCTAGAGGTCAGCGCTGAGGAGCAAGAGAGGCCAATGCTGGTGAGTGTTTGCAGGGGCGGAGGCCCTGGTGCCGTGGACTCTGGAGGTGGCCTTGCTGTGTGTCCTTGGGGAAGTACTTGCCCTCTCTGGGCCTCAATCAGACAGGAATAATGGCAACGCCACCCCACAGGGCTGTGAAGGATTGCACGAGCCAATCCTCATTGGCTCCAGTGACTGGATGAAGGCCCGGGTGAGCACAGTATGCCGAGGGCCTGGCAAAGGGCGCCAGGTGGGAAATAGGACCTGTGGTGTCCGCTGCTCACTCCTTCGCGCACTATTTTCTGAGCACCTACTCTGTTCCCAGCACAGTTCCAGGTGCTAGGCACCTTCACGCACTCACCCCCCAAGAGCCTGCTCTTCCTGATAGAGCGAACAGCAGGCAAAGGAATCTGGAATCACCAACTCTACCCTTCTGGTGGGTCAAGCCCCCCCTGCCCCCCAAAAAGGCTGACTTCTCAACTCTGACCTCCCTCTTATCCCCCACACGGAATCCAGCAGCGAATACTATTGCTCAGCCTTCAAGGTACATCCAGACCCCCAGACCTCCGCTTACCCCCTCCGCTGCCCCCTTGTGGCCTGGTCTCCAAAGGTGGGCACAAGAGGTCCTGTAAGAAGCTATGTCTGACGATCCTGTCCCTTTCAAAATCCTCTTGTGGCCTCAGACTCAGAAGCTCTCCAGAGCTTTGTTTCAGCCCTGCCATCCTGACTTCTACCGCTTGCCCTCCTTCCTCATTTGTTACAGCTCCAGTCCTCCTCGATGCTCCAGGGAAGGGCCGTACCTCGGGGCTTTCGCACTCGCTGTTCCTTCCAGCCGAAAAGCTCTTTTCCCACATGTCTGCTCGGCACCTTCCCTCACATCCTTCTGTCTTCATTCAGATACCACCTATGTAATGAGGCCTTCTCTCAAGACTCCACCCGCCCCTCCCGACGCCACCATCTTTCCATAGGGCTCCATCACCCACCTGCTTTACTCGTGTCTCTAGAATGGAAGGTTCCAGAGACTTCCCAGGTGGTGCCAGTGCAGGAGATATAAGACACCTGCGTTCAGGTGTCTTACGTAAGACCCTGGGTCAGGAAGGTCCCCTGGAGAAGGCCATGGCAACCCACTCCAGTATTCCTGCATGGACTCTACCCTGGACAGAGGAGCCTGGTGGGCTACAGTCCATGGGGTCACAGAGAGTTCAAGAAGCCTGAAGTGACTTAGCACGTGTGCACGCCCCCCTTAATATACATAATATAAAAATCACCACTAGAATGTCCAGAAGACAGCCTTAATTTTCCTTAGTTCACCACCATATCCTCTGGACATGCAATGTATGACTCATAGTCAAGAAGCATCAGATCAATGTAGAGAAATCAGAGGCAGATGCCCAGAGACAAAAATAAAAAGGGGGGAAGCACAGCGGAGAGACCAGAAGCACAGACATTAGTCAGCAGGTCCTTGCCCCCGAGCCAACCCAAACAGGAATCTTCCTTGTCGCCCTCCACTGCAGACTGACTTGCCTCCCCTCAGCTGCATGTGGGCTCTGCCTGCCTTGGGGTCAGCTCTGTGCCCCCGAGCAACCCCAGAGCCCCAGGAGCAATGCAGCAGCTCATTTCCTTGGGACCTGTCACATGCCTGACCCCATTTGAGACTTTCCACACATGACCTGCTCAACAACCCTGTAAGGCAACCCGATTTTAACAAATGAGGAAGCCAAGGCCCATGAGGGTGACGGAAGCTGCCCCCCCCCCCCCCCCCCCGCCTCGCCCTCAAATGCAGTGAACCCAGTGGCAGAGCTGGGACTTGAACCTGTTTTTCCCCCCATGAGGCTACAGGACCTAATTGATGCTCTGTGTTCTGAAGTCACGCCTGCCCCTGAAACCATTTCTTGGACGGCAGAAAAGGAGGGTCAGAGGGAGAAATGGACTTGCTGGGCATGGGGTCTGACCACCTTCCAAGCCCTGTGCCTCTTACCTGAACCCACCAGGACGTCTGGGTTCCCCAAAGTGACGGCTGCTGTGAAGTCGGAGCCCCGGTACTCCCCATCCACCTGCCAGTTCACAAACTTTGACTGCTGGGTCTGTGGGGGGAGGGCCAAGTATGAGGGTGAAACTGAGCAGGACTCCATGGGGCCCGCCGGGGCACAAAAGGCCTTTCAGAGGCCTCCTCTTGTTGTCTGTAGGAAAAAGGCTTCAACCTCCTAGACATTCCCCGAGGGCAGATCCATTTACTCATCAGAGAAGAGAGAGAAAGCAGAAAGAAAGGAAAAGCAACTGGCTAAGAGTCACACAGTAGTGCCGGGAGGGCTTCTCTTAGGGCTCAGCAAGTGAAGAACCCGCCTGCAATGCAGAAGTCACAGGAGACACGGGTTTGATCCCCGGGTCAGGAAGATCCCCCTGGAGGAGGAAGTGGCAACCCACTCCAGTATTCCGAAGAGTTGTCCGAAAAATCCCATGGACAGAGTAGCCTTGTTGGCTACAATCCAAAGGGTCGAAAAAAGTCGGACCCAACTGAGTGACTAAGCACAGCACAACAGTGCCCTGATAAGGTGGAATCCTCGCTCCTGTCAAGGACTGCCAGGGCCTCCACCCAGGAGGAGGATGGCAACTTCCAGCTGAGCACAAGACTCCTGGCACACCACCCACCCTATGGCCTCACGACTGACCAACCAGAAGAAAGTCACACATCCTGCAGCACCCTGCCCTCAATGTGCCTGTAAAAGCCCTCCCCTGCAAACTGGGCTTCCCTGGTGGCTCAGACAGTGAAGAGTCTGCCCGCAATGCGGGAGACCTGAGTTCAATCCCTGGGTCAGGAAGATCTTCTGGAGGAGGAAATAGCACCCTACTCCAGCATTCTTGCCTAGAAAATCCAATGGACGGAGGAGCCTGGCAGGCTACAGCCCACAGCGTCGCAAAGAGTCAGACACGACTGAGCGACTTCACTCACTCACGCCCTGAAAACTATGGGGGAGTTTGGTCTGTAGACAACCAGCCACTCATATTTCTCGCTTGATCTTTGCAATAAGCCTTTCTCTGCTCCAGACTCTGATGTTTCAGTTTGTTTGGCTGCACAGTGCCTTGAGTTCTTGGTTTCAACACCCAAGGGCAGCTTGGGAGGCTGGGGGCCATCGCCGACTCCATCCTCCCACTCACCTGGATGGCCATCTTGGACCTGAGGCCAGGGCCCAGCTGATGAATGACCTGAGCATTGAGGCTGCCACTATTATCCATGTCACCCACCAGCACGGGGAATGCCTGCAGGGTAGAGGGCAGGGTTAGAGGTGAGAGGCCTAGTGTCCTGGATGGACATGTATGACGGGCTCTGGTGAGAAGCCTAGGACTGGGAAGCCTAGAATGAGGTCCTCTCCTCCAGGAAGCCCTCTAAGACCACCTAGGCTGAGTTAGGCTCTCCTCTGGGCTCAGCCTTTGGGTTCCCCCATTTCAGTCCTACTCTCCCCGGACTGTTCCTTTCTGGGGACAAGCTTATTCTCTTTCTCCACTAGGCTGTGAGCCCCTACGTCTGTCTCAGTTACTGCCGTGTCCCCAGGACCACCCAGCACAGAGATGGGCAGGACACAGGGGGTGCCCTGAAGGTTTGCTGAAAAAATAAGTTTATTGCATGGAAATAGTTAACACAAGCAAAAGCCCAATTTAGTCCCCCAATCCCACCTGTGTCCTGCCCCAGCCTCCTTTTGGGCTTCCAGTTTTGCCTTCCGTCTTCTAACCCAGCTTCCGCAGACAGCCTGAGAAATGCTATTTCCAAAGCACTCATATCACCGCATCGTCCCCTCCTTTAAATCTTTCCGTGGCTCTCTAGTGCCCCCTAGTGGAAGTTCAAATGCCTGGCTTGGCCTTCAAAGCCCTGCATGATCTGCAGCCCAGCCCTGCCCACTCTGGGTCATCACTGCTTGGTGACCCTGGTGTCCTCAGACTCACCCCGAGAAGTGGGGGTCAGGATGAAGGAACGACCCAGGTCTCGATGCACCCTGGAGAGACCTTGTTCCCACCTCCCCACACCACCAGCAGCCCAGTCTCCTACTGACAAAGCTTTCTTCCACTGACTGGCTACATTATTTGTTAGAAGAAAGATACAATGAATGAATGAATGGCAAAAGGTAACTCACCTCCGTGGGACTCAGCTGCTTCGTCCCCACGTACGTCACCCCAAAGTGGTAGTTGGACTCCCCGATTGTGCTGAGGGCTACTGTGTGGTTCACCTGGAAGAGGGAGGGCTGTGGTGATGAGCCCGTGCGCCACCCCCCAAGGAACCCAGCCGAGCCCATTTCCAGGTCAGCTCCCCTCCAGCCTGGGATGGGGGATGCTTGCCAATCTGACTTCCCAGTCAGGGCGTCTCTGGGCATGGCAGGGGATGAAGACTGGGAGGTGTGGCCTGACTAGATTAGACACTAAAGAGAAGGGATGTGTGGGGCACACCTGGTACTTCATCCCTGCCTGGATGTTGGTTGCAGGGGTGGGTCCCTAAACCCTACCACTGCCCCCAGATTGAGTGCTCAGCCTGGCACTGTCTCTGGTGTCTTTAAATATCAAGGAGCCCAGATCTTTAAGGAGAAGTTAAAGGACTGGAGAAGGGAATGGCAACCCACTCCAGCACTCTTGCCTGGAAAATCCCATGGACTGAGAAGCCTGATAGGCTACAGTCCATGGGATGGCAAAGAGTCGGACATGACTGAGCGACTTCACTTTCACTAAAGGACTCGATGTGCAGATGCAGAGGGATGGCTGGGATGACCTCTGGAGGATAATGGCACAAGAAAGGCTCACCTGGAAATGATTACTCAACCCTTTGTTGACTGTGAGCTTCACACCTTCCATCTGAACAGGAAACAGCTCTGAAGGAGAGAAAAATGCTGTCACACTTCAACACACACACCCCATCTCTCATCCCTTTCTTCCCTATGGTCCCCACTCTCCCTTCTCCAGGAACCCACAACCAGCACACTGCACAAAGCACCTCATCCAGTAAAGAGGCAGAACAGCCCGGAGGATGGGCTCAGGACCAAAGCCTTTGCCTGTATCCAAATTCCAGTGCCACCAGCTACTTCTACTTGTGTGACCTTAAGCAAGTTATTTTATCCATGTCAAACCTATCTGTTAGTTGGAGATTCTCATCACATAGAAATACTGCAAGGATTTAATGAGTTAACACACAGTGAATGCCAGCACAGTGCTCAATAACCCACCACCACTTTCACTACCACAATTACTCCAAGCCAGGATCCAGAAGCCTTGGGTTCCACCCCCACTGATCCATTGCTGACACTGTGACCTTGGGTCTCGGTTTCCCTCCCGATCACATGAGGCTGGCTTGGCCGATTCCTGGGGCACATGAGGTCCTTAAGGTTTTTCTGTACCGCTCTGGCGTTCCATCCTGAGGTTCCATCATTTGATCCCATCATTCTAAGCCCCAGGTTCAACGTTCCACTATTCGATCCCAACGTCAACTCCTAACGCTCTGTTAAATGATTCCAATGGTCCGTGCCAATTCCCAAGGTCCTCAGTGCGCTCCTCCTTCCCCCGAGATCCGGGCCATCACACCCCTGCCAGGCCCCTACCCCTCACCCTTGCACTTCCGGTGGCACTCCTCGAACGTGCCCGGGTTGGGCAGGCAGCCGCAGGCCCCATCGTCCCCAGTCCCTCCAGCGCTGGCAGCCGCAGTCCCGGGGGTCCGTTCGGAACCTCGACCTGTGCCAGCCCCAGCGCCCAGGCCGCCTCCGAGTGGCGGCAAAGTGAAGCCAGGAGGAGAGGGCGGAGGTGGCGGCAGTCCCACGAGGGGAGGCGCAGGCGGCGGCGGCGGCCCTGCGGGCGGCGAGCTAGCGGCCAATACGTTCCCCATGGTCGCCTGCAAGGGAAAAGGTCAGAGGGCAGAGGTCAAGGCCCGCAGGCTCCAGGCTGAGTCTCCAGCAAACACCCCCCGGCCCTCCCCCCCAGCTCAGAACCCCAATTCTTACGCGCGGTAGCGCCTCCTCCCGGTCCGGGCTCCGCTCCCACACCGTGGGCCACGCGCAACCGAACCCGCTGCCGCCGCCGCCGCCACGGTCGCCCCGCCCCACCGAGCCCATTGGTTTAGCGGGCCCTGAGGTCCTCCCGCCAGCTTCAGGGTCTGGCCTTACTATTGGAGTCATGGATGAGAGTCCCACCCACCTCTTTGGAACGTCTTTTTCTGTTGGTTCCCACTCGCAGACAGGTCACAGTACACCTCCGTGCCCTTCCCATTGGCTTGGGGAGCCCACGCCGATTGGCTCGCCATGCCGCGGGTTCCGGGGCTCACCCACCATTGGTCTGTGCTGCTCAGTTTGCACCGCCCATTGACGTAACATCTCCGCCCCATTCCCGAAGGCGTCCCTCTCTCGACTCCGCCTCGCGGCGAAGTTGTTAATGATAATTGGTCGGCTTTGGCCCTTGCAGCTTCCTGATTGGCTCCTGCAGGTACAGGGGGTCGGACCCTGGTGTCGTAAGCCATCTTGTATGTTCATTGGCTAACGTGCGAGGGTCAAGGGACACGGATAAAGATGGGTTGCGCAGCAGAGGCTGCTAGGCAGCAAGGTCAGCCCTCGCGTCCCACCAGGCACCGCGGCAAAGGGGCGGACCCCTAGTCCGAAGTCGGGGACCGAAAGCCGGAAGTGCTAGCCCTTCGCACAGTGCCACGGGAAGAATTCGAACCCGTCTTGTGAACTCTGTTCTGCTTCTGGTTACCCACAATGCCTCTTACCTATTTAACGGGACAGTTGGCGTAGGCCCACCCCTTTAGTTACCCATCATGCTTTCTGTGTCTTTCCCCCAACCCTTCCTCAGGCACTGAAGCTTCTAACTTTGGCCCATTCATTCTTATCCCATTACCCAGCATGCCTTCCGCTCCATTCATTTCAACTTAGTTGCCTGTACGACTTTTAGCCCTTTTACGCCTGTTCATTTCCCACTTTCTTTTTCTTTTTATGTGTATTTATTAATATTTGGCTGCACGGCTGGACATGTGGTATCTTTAGTTGTGACCTGTGAATTCTTAGTTGCAGCACGTGGAATCTAGTTCCCTGCCCAGGGATGGAACCCTGTCCGCCTGCATTGGGAGCTGCAGAGTCTTAGCTGCTGGACCACCAGGGAATTCCTCCCGCATTCTTCTAGCTGTACCTTAGTTGAGGATCAGGCTTTGTGTCTATTGCTCAACTTGCCTGTGGCCCCTATTTCTCCCTTATTCATTCCTCTACCCCTGGCTCTTTCAGAATTTTCCACAGTTGATTGTGATCCACACAGTCAAAGGCTTTGGCATAGTCAATAAAGCAGAAATAGATATTTTTCTGGAACTCTCTTGCGTTTTCCATGATCCAGCGGTTGTTGGCAATTTGACCTCTGCTTCTTCTGCCTTCTCTAAAACCAGCTTGAACATCTGGAAGTTCACCGTTCAGGTGTTTCTGAAGCCTGGCTTGGAGAATTTTGAGCATTACTTTACTAGCATGTGAGATGAGTGTAATTGTGCGGAAGCTTGAGCATTCTTTTGTATTGCCTTTCTTTGGGATTGGAATGAAAAATGACCTTTTCCAGTCCTGTGTCCACTGCTGAGTTTTCCCAATTTGCTGACATATTGAGTGCAGCACTTTCAAAGCATCATCTTTCAGGAATTCCATCAACTCCACTAGCTTTGTTCATAGTCATGCTTTCTAAAGCCTACTTGACTTCACATTCCAGGATGTCTGGCTCTAGGTGAGTGATCACACCATCGTGATTATCTGGGTCGTGAAGATCTTTTTTGTACAGTTCTTCTGGGTATTCTTGCCACGTCTTCTTAATATCTTCTCCTTCTGTTAGGTCCATACCATTTCTGTCCTTTATTGAGCCCATCTTTGCGTGAAATGTTCCCTTGGTATCTCTAATTCTCTTGAAGAGATCTCTAGTCTTTCCCGTTCTGTTGTTTTCCTCTATTTCTTTGCACTGATTGCTGAGGAAGGCTTTCTTATCTCTCCTTGCTATTCTTTTGGAACTCTGCATTCAGATGCTTATATCTTTCCTTTTCTCCTTTGCTTTTCGCTTCTCTTCTTTTCACAGCTATTTGTAAGGCCCCTCAGACAACCATTTTGCTTTTATGCATTTCTTTTCCATGGGGATGGTCTTGATCCCTGTCTCCTGTACAATGTCACGAACCTCATTCCATAGTTCATCAGGCACTCTATCTATCAGATCTAGTCCCTTAAATCTATTTCTCACTTACACTGTATAATCATAAGGGATTTGATTTAGGTCATACCTGAATGGTCTAGTGGTTTTCCCTACTTTCTTCAATTTAAGTCTGAATTTGGCAATAAGGAGTTCATTACCTGAGCCACAGTCAGATCCCGGTCTTGTTTTTGCTGACTGTATAGAGCTTCTCCATCTTTGCCTGCAAAGAATATAATCAATTTGATTTTGGTGTTGACTGTGTGGATCACAATAAACTGTGGAAAATCCTGAAAGAGATGGGAATACCAGACTACCTGACCTGCCTCTTGAGATACTTATATCCAGGTCAGGAAGCCACAGTTAGAACTGGACATGGAACAACAGACTGGTTCCAAATAGGAAAAAGAGTACGTCAAGGCTGTATATTGTCACTCTGCTTAATTTAACTTATATGCAGAATACATGAGAAACGCTGGGCTGGAAGAGGCACAAGCTGGAATCAAGATTGCCAGGAGAAATACCAATAACCTGAGATATGCAGATGATACTACCCTGAGATACTACATATCTCAGATGCAGATATGGCAGAAAGTGAAGAGGAGCTAAAGAGCCTCTTGATGAAAGTGAAAGTGGAGAGTGAAAAGGTTGGCTTAAAGCTCAACATTCAGAAAACGAAGATCATGGCATCTGGTCCCATCACTTCATGGGAAGTAGATAGGGAAACAGTGGAAGCAGTGTCAGACTTTTATTTTTTGGGGCTCCAAAATAAATGCAGATGGTGATTGCAGTCATGAAATTAAAAGATGCTTACTCCTTGGAAGGAAAGTTATGACCAACCTAGATAGTATATTCAAAAGCAGAGACATTACTTTGCCAACAAAGGTCCATCTAGTCAAGGCTATGGTTTTTCCAGTGGCCATGTATTCATGTGAGAGTTGGACTGTGAAGAAAGCTGAGCACCAAAGAATTGATGCTTTTGAACTGTGGTGTTGGAGAAGACTCTTAAGAGTCCCTTAGTCTGCGAGGAGATCCAACCAGTCCATTCTAAAGGAGATCAGTCCTAGGTGTTCATTGGAAGGACTGATGCTAAAGCTGAAACTCCAATACTTTGGCCACCTCATGCAAAGAGCTGACTCATTGGAAAAGACTCTGATGCTGGGAGGGATTGGGGGCAGGAGGAGAAGGGGATGAGATGGCTGGATGGCATCACCGACTCGACGGACATGAGTTTGAGTAAACTCTGGGAGTTGGTGATGGACAGGGAGGCCTGGTGTGCTGCAGTTCATGAGGTCACAAAGAGTTGGACACAACTGAGCGACTGAACTGAACTGACCCCTGGCTCATTCATTGAGATCTATTACTTATCATGCCCTGAGCTCCTGTTACAACATTATTCATAATTTTGCCTTTGGCCTACTCTTACTCATTACACCCCTGCCCCTTATACTTAGTTACTGCTATTTCTCCTTTGTTCTGTTTATTTCTGCCCATTAAGTTGGCTTAAAGCTCAACATTCAGAAAACGAAGATCATGGCATCGGGTCCCATCACTTCATAGGAAATAGATGGGGAAACAGTAGAAACAGTGTCAGATTTTATTTTTGGGGTCTCCAAAATCACTGAAGATGGTGACTGCAGTCATCAAATTAAAAGACGCTTACTCCTTGGAAGAAAAGTTATGACCAACCTAGACAGTATATTCAAAAGCAGAGACATTACTTTGCTGACTAAGGTCCATCTAGTCAAGGCTATGGTTTTTCCTGTGGTCATGTATGGATGTGAGAGTTGGACTGTGAAGAAGGCTGAGCGCCGAAGAATGGATGCATTTGAACTGTGGTGTTGGAGAAGACTCTTGAGAGTCCCTTGGACTGCAAGGAGATCCAACCAGTCCATTCTGAAGGAGATCAACCCTGGGATTTCTTTGGAAGGAATGATGCTAAAGCTCCAGTACTTTGGCCACCTCATGCGAAGAGTTGACTCATTGGAAAAGACTCTGATTTTCTGGGAGGGATTGGGGGCAGGAGGAGAAGGGGACGACCGAGGATGAGATGGCTGGATGGCATCACGGACTCGATGGACATGAGTCTGAGTGAACTCCGGGAGTTGGTGATGGACAGGGAGGCCTGGCGTGCTGCGATTCATGGGGTTGCAAAGAGTCGGACATGACTGAGTGACTGAACTGAACTGAACTGATTATCCATTGGACTGCTGTTGTAGATTATTTTTGCTTATGCCCTGGACTCCTCCCGCTCCTTCCATTAACCATGGCTTATGCATTTTTGCTCATTATCCCCTCACTTATCTCTTTCATATCTTTGGTCCTTTTCTTTTTGTCTGTAACCTATCTTAACTTCTAGTCTACTGATTCCCTCAAGCCCTGGACCCTGAGCCACACCTCTCCCCCACCCCCCACTCATTACCCATTATGTTCCACCCCTATCCCTTAAACAGCCCACAGAAAACACCAGTAGAGACCTGGTCAAAGTACAAACTCATATTTTGTAGGAAATGCTATATTAAAAACCACATCCCCATCCCTAACCCAGACGATCCACTCCCCCCAACCCCCAAGGAGATGTTAGGGTCCAGTCTCACTGGGCAGGAGTAAAAGGGCTCAGTAGTCTTCAAAGTAACAGCAGATTCTTCTTCCAAGGTTGGCATCAGCAAGGCACACTCTGCATGAGGCTCACCCCATGTAGCCCTGAGCTGGGGCTTAATTCTCTGGAGACAGGAATTGGGGTAGTCGGGGCACAGGGAAGAAGGGTCGGTACCCTGAGACTCCTGCCTGCAGGAGGGAGGAGATGGGGAAGTTCTGCTTTGGGCTGGGGAATCCCCTCCCTCCACCTTTAGGGGACAGGGAGGGGAATGGGTGACAGAGGTTCTGCCGCCTGGAGGGCTCAGGTCTGAGCAGCAGAATGTCCCCAACACCCACCCCAGCAGATCTATTAGGAGTTACTGCCTGGGGAAATATCAGGTCTGGGGTCTTCTTTGGGATTTGGGAGGAGTCTGGAGATGGTGGGTCGTGAGAGGTATAATCTATGTCTGGTGAATCCTTGGGTAAGAGTGTGTGCAGAAATCTACCTTCTCCAGCCCCTCCTAAGCTTATCAGGTTTCCATCATCATGGCCAGTTTCTCTGAATCAGAGATCATTGATTAGAGGTCACAGTGGAGCCACCAAGATAGATGGTGATGATGAGATGCATGTGTGCTAACTGACAGTGGCTGGGCCTGAGGTCAGATCCCTGACAGAAAGTTAAGATATCAGAAAATGAGAGGTGAAAGGGCAAGGCCATGGTGGCTCACACGTACATGGCCCGGGACATGACAAAGCCTTTGCCCTGGTAGGCCTCGGGGGGGCTGGAGTAGGACAGGGCGTCATAGATGGGGTTGATCTTGTCCATGTAGTCTTCCTCCTCCTCCTCGTCCTCTAGATCCAGGGAGACCCTCTCCACAGCAGGCGGCCCAGGGGGCACCAGGATGGGGGACCCCAGGCTTGTGGCCCCAAGGATCAGGGGCCCTGACCGCTCTTCCAAGGTGGGCAGCTCATGGTATCGAGGCATTTCCTGGGAATGGGGAGGGAATGAACCCAAGGTTACCTCTTGAGCATGACACAGAATCCCAGTTTGCTCCTTAACCCGCAAACCCTGACCACCGTCTCCCCATGCCAACCAGAACAGACCTCACCCTATGTCACCCTTGTTCCCTGGGTTGATATTGGGATAATCATGTAGGTGGTTCTTAACTCAAAGCCCAGAGCATGGACTATACCCCATTGATCCTGAGCCTCTCCTTTTCTTCTGATCACTGAAACCCTGGTCTTTCCTCATGAGCCTTTGAATTCAATCTTGACCTAAACTTAAGCTCTACCCTTGAAACTTGACTTGTCCTCAAACTCAATATCCACCCCCTGACCTCCAGCAGGCCACTGAGGGGAGTGACTGTCTGTCTTGTCCCAACTCCAGGCACAGTACCCAGCAAATGGAGATACTCAACTGGTCCTCTTTGATAGAGTGATTTTAACTCTCATCCCTTGTCCTTGGACTTTCAAAACCATGTCCGTCCTCACTGAATCCTAAATACATCTCAATCCTCTAAGCTCTGACCAGAGATACAGCCCTGAACTTGAGTTGTAACCTTTAAATCCTTGGTCTCTTATGTAAGATTCTGAGTGCGTGCTCAGTCATATCTAACTCTGTGGGACTCCGTGGGCTGTAGCCTGCCAGGTTCCTCTGTCCATGGGATTCTCCAGGCAAGAATACTGGAGTGAGTTGCCATTTCCTACTCTAGGGGATCTTTCCCACCCAGAGTCCTGCGTCTCGTGCATTGGCAGGCAGATTCTTTACCACTAGCACCACCTGGGAAGCCTCCTTTTATGTAAGGAGGCCCTTAAACTCAGATCCCAAATCCACCCTTGACCTTTCCCAAGTTCCTACCTGCTCGGCACATGAGACACCAGCATCAAAGTAGGGGGTCTTGAGTGGGCTGTGCTCCGAGGCCCCCAGGGTGAAAAGCTGGGAGGGCTTTGATGGGAGAGAGAGGGACAAGTCAGGACCTCCCCCTTGGCCTCAGTGGGGGAAGGTGGGTGGGGAGGTGGGGGCAGGCTGGGCTCCAGGGAAAGTGCTTACCATCTCTGGTTCCTCCAGCTTTGCCTTTGGGGTTGGTGGCTTGTATGACGGAGGTCCTTCCAGTCTGTGGGGTAGGAGGTAAGTCAGGTGGAGGCTAAGCCCTGAGAACCCCTCTATTTCAGAGCCACTGCACATCTCTTTCCTCTACCTGATCTCCCTTTTCCACCACCCACCTCCCCTTCCCCTGCTGTCTCCTACTCATTCCATGAATTTCTCTTCTTCCAGGAAGTCCTCCTGACTCTCCAGGAGGAGCCAGAGTTCCTGTGGTAGGATCATAGCTAGCTGTGTGTCTCTAATAGGGCACGTACTGAGTTTGTATTTGAATATTACTTCTGATCTCATTCAACAATTGTATCCCGCTGTGAACAGTGTGAGGGGAGAAAAATGAGATTTGTGCTGTGTTCCCAGAACCCACGATGAGGAGTATCAGGACATATTTGGAGAAAGGCAGAATGAGAACTTCCATGGTGGTCCAGTGATTAAGAATTTGCCTGCTGCTGCAGGGGACATGGGTTCGATCCCTGGCCCGGGGAACTAAGACCCTATGTGCCGTGAGCCAAATAAACCCATGGGCCACAACTACTGAGCCTGCATCTAGAGCCACAGGCTGCAAACAGTGAAGCCAGGGCACCTAGAACCCGTGCCCTGCAGCAAGAGGAGCCCCACAATGAGGAGCCTGCGCCATAGCTAGAGACTAGCCTCTGCTCACTGCGACTAGAGGAAGCCGGGGCGCAGCAGTGAAGACCCGCGCAGCCAAAGAAATGATTTTAAAAAGAGAGAGAATGAAAAGAATGAGTGAAGCGCTTTCCTGTCGCCCAAACTATATTAAATTCCCTCATTCTGCACACCTACAGGCCACAGTATCCTGTATATATAATAATGGCAGGTGCTCACTACGCCTTCTATCCCCAGCTCAGATGTCCCTGCCTCCAGGAAGCCCTCCCTGATCTTTCAGGCTGAGTCAGGTGCTCTCTGTAGCCGCGCTCAGCTCCTTCAGTTTCCCTAGCCCATTCCTAGCCATCCTGGACTGTCATTGTCTGGGGATGGATCTGTCTTCTCCAGACTGGGAACCCCAGGAGCTCAAGGCCAGCGCCATCTCAGACACCACTGGGTCTCATGGGCTTAGAAGATGAGAACATCAGCAGGTTGTTGGTTTGCATGGACTAGATGATTAAGACTGGTTCACAAACGTCCATCTTAGGGAGCTTGTTCTAATATAGACGCCAAGCCCTTCTTGTGAAAGTGCTGATTTAGTAGGTTTGGGGTTAAGCCCAGGAAGGTGCATTTTTAACAAGTGCTCCCCTTACACACGCTGGGTCACATTATTTCAAAACCATTTTGCCCCCAAAACTTTCTTGCTGAACAAATTTCAGCAAGTGATTTCAGCTCTCTGAACCTGTTTCCTTTTTGAGAAGATGTGTAGCCTTAGCTCTGTCTGAGAATTTAGGTTTCCTTGATATGATACATTGATGTGTGTGGCTATCTTTTATTTGCATTTTAAATTTATTATTTTGGGGACATTTTTTAAAGGCTTATTTATGTATTTGGCTGTGCTGTGTCTTCCCTAAGGTGCATGGGCTTCTCTTCTTGCAGAGCACAGGCCCTAGGCACACGGGCTCAGTGTGTGTGATGCAAAGGACTGGTTGCTCTGTAGCGTGTGGGATCCTGTGGGACAAGGGATCAAATCCGTGTCCCCTGCGTGGGCAGATGGATTCTTAACTACTGGGCCACCAGAGAAGCCCTTCTTTGGACATCTTTTAAGTGTTTTGTCTCATCGTTGTGTTCCTAAATTTAAGGGCCTCGCCCCACGGGGATACTTTCTGAATTACCTACTGAATGAACAAATGAATGGATGGATATGAGGCTTCACTGAGATCACAAGCACGATGCCTCTTATCAAGTCTCCATAAGATGCTGTTGAGATGTCAAGATGCCTCTCATAGCAAGTGCTCTGCAGAGAGGAGTGGAGCTAGTTTCCCCTAACAGCCCCAATATTCCTCTTTTTTCACAGTAATACGGATTTTGACTGGGCATGTGGCCACCCAGAATAAAGACTACATTTCCCAGCGTCCTCTGCAGCTAGGGCAGCCATGTGACTAGACCCTGGCCAATGGGAAATGAGAGAATGTGATGGTTCCCTCACAGCACTGCCCTCTATTTCCATTTCCCCTTCCCACTGGCAGGCAGGGTGGTCCCTGAGGCCAGGATGGCCATGTCTGGTTGTCCTGTCCATAGACAATGATAAGAGAGAAGGGAGCCATCTTGGAATGTGAATGAAGGGAAGGCAGAACAACAAGAGAGCAGGAACCTGGACTCTGATGACATCACAGAGCAGAATTGTCATGGCCATGACTTCTAGGAAATAAGCCCTCCTCTCCACCCCATTTAAGTCCTGGTCATTTTGGATCACTCTGTTTCACAGAGTTTGATACCATGCAGGGTCCTGTGGGAGTCCTGGGGCACAAGGCCTTTCTGTGTCCCCCATTTCTTTGTTTATAGGAAACACCCTGCATTCAGCCTCCATGACCTTCCCTGAGTGCCAGTGGGGAGATTCAAGCAGTTGTTACTTAGGGAAGGCAGGAGATGCAAGACCAGGGAGAAACAAACAGTTAAGAGCAGCCTTGGGCCAAGGTCCTGTTTCCCTATTAATGGATACACACACAACAGTATCTTTGAACTACTCTGCAGATAAAGAAATCCCCTCCAGGTGGGAGAAGCAACTGATTAATGATGGTAAGTGGCCCACAAGCATGCAGACCCCAGACCAGTTGGACCTGAAGCTTGATGCTGCTGACTCCTACTTACCTCAACACCAACCCATCAGAAGAATGTCCATGGGATGATCACACTCTCTTTGAACAATTACTATAAAACTTCTCAATATCTTCCTCAAGTTAGGACACTTGGGTTCTGAGGGCAGTAGCCTGCTACTGTCCCCCTTTGCCTAGCAAAGCAATAAAGCTACTCTTTTCTGGGTGCGTGCTAAGTCGATTCAGTGGTGTCCGATTCTTTGCAACCCTCTGGACAGTAGCCTGCCAGTCATCCCAAATTCTGTCTTGGAGATTTGATTCGGCACTGGTGTATGGAGAAGCTGAGCCATTTCAGCGTCACAACCATCACCGACGACTTTCTCCCAGCCTCCTCCCCCACCCTGTGCACCTTGGTCCTGGGACCCCTCCCCCATCCACTTCTCAGGACGCTTCACTCACTCCTCCTCCTCCTCTGCCCCCTGCAGCCTCTGCTCCTTCCGCTGCTGCCTGCAGATCAGGATGCCCGTGGCGGCCACAGCAGTAGCGATGATGGCAGCGATGATGCCCCCAATGATGCCCCCTGTGGCCCCTGCTCCGGCTGTGTTGGGTGTCTCTGCAAGAAGGAGGACAGCGTGAGGGAGTCTCCAGGAGGAAGCCACACAAGGCCTTATTCCCAGTCCCACCCCACCCTCCAGTCACCACCTGCCTGCCTACCACCTCTCCCAAGGGCAGAGGACATTCTTTTTATCCACTTAATCCTCACTGAGCATTTGTTGTGCGATAGAATGGTGAACAAAACATGCAAAAGCGCCAGTCCCATGGGACGAATGTTTTGTCGGACAGGGAGGCCACAAGTAGAGAAACAGACATAATAGCTAATGTGCCAGGTGACGGCAAATGAGAGAGGGTAATCATAGGGGGGACTTCCCTCGTGTCGAAGTGGATAAGAATCCACCTGCCCGTTTGGGGGACATGGGTTCCATCCCTGGTCTGGGAAGATTCCACATCCTGCGGGGCAACTGAGCCCGTGCGTCACAATTACTGAGCCCACGCTCTAGAGCCGCCAAGCTGCAACTCCTGAAGCCTGCATGCCTAGAGCCCCGTGCTCTGCAACAAGAGAAGCCACCACAGTGAGAAGTCCGAGCACTGCAATGAAGACCCAGGACAGCCAAAAAAACCAATTATACACATATATATGTATACTTCCCTGGTGGCTCAGATGGTAAAGTGCCTGTCTGCAATGCGGGAGAGCTGGGTTCGATCCCTGGGTTGGGAAGATCCCCTGGAGAAGGAAATGGCGGCCCACTCCAGTACTCTTGCCTGGAAAATCCCATGGACAGAGAAGCCTGGTAGGCTACAGTCCATGGGGTCGCAGAGAGTCAGACATGATGGAGAGACTTCACTTTCACTTTCACATATCAAGGCAATGCCACATAATGCCACATAATGCCAGTGTCATTCACCTTACTTATAGTAGGGAAGTGCTAAGTGACAGAGCAGGGTAGTCAAAAGTAGTCAGAGAGCGCCTTACTGGGAGATGTTTGAGCAAAGGCCTGAAGTAGCTGTAGGGGGCGAGCCATGAGGGTATGAGAGCATTCCAGGAAGAGCCAACCGCCAGCCAGAGCCAAGGTCCTCTGGAGGAAGCCTCGGGTTGTTTTTAGGGACAGGAGGGAGCAGAGCAGAGAGCTGATGGGAGAGTGTGGTGCTAAGGGAAGAGAGGTGACAAGGAATGGAGCAAAAAGGCAGAAAATCGGGGTCAGGCGTGATTCTGGGCTTGGGATTAGAACCCCTCATGTATTATACAGAATGAAGTTATCCTGGGCCGAGCATTAGAGGGCCTCCAACCTCACAGGAAAAGGGGTGGAGAGAAGTGTGACTCCCCCGCTACACAATCCTGGACCTCTCCTTTGTAACACTTTCCACTTCCTGAATCATTATTGAGCCATTACCTGTTTACTTGCCAATTTCCACACTGTGCGGTCCAAGGGACGGGGTCAGGCACACAGCTGGTGTTTTTCTAGATGCATAAGGAGGCGCCCAGCAGGGACACTTGGGGACCACTGTCTGCCAGATCGACCACATTCCTGCTCCTGGCACTGCCCTCCCGGTGGGGGAGGAGGCGGCAGCTGGGGTAGGAGGTGGGCAGGACAGGACAGGGTGGTACAGACAGTAAACAGCCAGAGGAAATAACAAGTGTGCCGAGGCCCCGCTCACAGGCCGCCCCCTTCCATCAACCCCGCTACAGAGGGGAGGAGAGAAAGCTGCCCGAGGGAATGCTGTCTGGATCCCTGGACCATCCCATTTCCACAGCTTCCTGTTACACAGCCTGGCATCCTCTGGAGGGCTTCTCAGAGCGTCGGGGAAATATCAGAGTAATTGCGCTCAGTCCACACACTTGCTCATCCTAAGGCTGCTCCTCTGACTGCGCGCCACCGCCGTGTCCGCCGCAGAGCGAGTGGAATCCTCTGCTGGTGGCAGAGGCAGACTCGCCCAGCGTCTCCCAGGTGCTTCACCCCACGCTAGGTGTTCGGGTGCAGCCCAGCCTTAACTGAGTCCCAGGACAGCCTTGGGAGCAGAGATGAAGGCCACCTGGGGTGGTCGTGGGGCTGGGGAGAGTGGAGGTGACTGGATTTAACCTTGCCTCCTTCCTCGCCCCGCCCCCCCCCCCCACAGTCCCCAGCCCGAGTATGGAAGATTTTCTAACGGAGAGAGGGGGCAGTGAGAAGGATACAGAGCCCCTCATTGGGCCCAGCCTGGGGATAAGGGACTAGGAAGAAGGTAGGAAAGGCTGACGTGATGTCCTCCCCAGGTGGGGCTCCCCTGGTTTCTTAGCACCCCAAGAATGCAGGTGGCAAGTCCTCCCTTCCAATGTCCTCAGCAGACTCCAGGAGGTCGGGTCTGAGATGCCCCCAGAGGATCAGATTCCAGGCCCTCACCACCCCTGAGGGCCCAGGAGTCCACGATCTCAGCCCCACTGGGCCTAGAAACTCAGTTCTCTGGCCAGTCTGGCCACTCTGCCTGGGAAGGCTGTTCTGGAAGCCCCGCATCCAAGCGCCAGCCCCTGAGCCCAGCTCCCCGGGCCTCAGACGGCTCGGACATCCAATGTGTCCTTCAAGGACCCAAGTGACCAGAGTTCTCCCTTCCATCAGCCTCCCCAAGTCTAGCCCCCACCACGCTTCCCGTCTCCAGCACCCACCCGCTGGGACCTAGCAGTCCCTGTCCCACCCCCCAAAGAGGGGGTCTGATGTATTACAAGACACCCCGGGATGTTTTCCTCCAAAGCGTTTATTAACTCCTGAGTGTCATGGGGCCATGGCAGGCTGGAGCCCGAACCAAGAGTCTCTGTGGGGGGTGGTGCTCTGTGGGTCCCCATTCTCCAGCGCCCCCCTCCCCCGGGGGGGCCGTCCCCTGCTCCTTGCGGCCAGGAGTCAGAAGTCCAGTGTATGATATTCCAGCGCCCTCTACATCCCAGGGAAGGAAGCGGGAGGTAGCCTTGAACTCCAGTGTGTTCCGGACAAACGAGTTCAACCAGCCCTGGGCCCTTGGCTGGCCGGTGTGCGCAGTGCTGTGTCTGTCTCAGTCTGTCTGTCTGTCTGCCTGGGGGGGGGTGGTGGTGGGGGGTGAGTGGGGTCACACGTAAATCGCCCGCCGGGAGATGAGAGAGCCATCCAGCTGGGACTCCAAGTCGTCCTCCAGCGCCGGGGGCGGCGGCAACATGAGGCCTTTCTCTGCCTTCTCCTCCTCGTCCTCATCCTCCTCATCCTTGCCCTGTGGCCTCAGGGGGCCAGGGTCCACGGGCGTCCAGAAGACGGGACCCCCATTCCCAAACACCTGAGTTTTCGGGTCGCAGGACCCTCCTGTGCCGCCGTCTCCTCCTCCTCCGGGGCTCTTCCTTCTCCTCACCCTCAGCAGGATGAAGGCCAAGGACCCCCCAGCCAGAAGCAGCAGCACCAGCAGTGTCCCCCCCACAGCCCCCCACACCACTGGGCCCGCGCCTTGAGACGAGGCCCGGGGGGTGTCTGAGGAGAGAGAAGAGGGGTGAGAGAGAGGGAGACACGAGGTCAAGAGGAGACATCTGGAGGTGGGGGGCGGGGGAGACAGGACGCAGCAGGGCAGGGCTGGGAACTGGGGAGGCGACAGGGAGGCGGGGAGGGAAGGGAGAGCCCCGCTCACTCTCCGCGCCAGTGGGTGCCCTCCCCCAGATGGATTTCCTTACACCTGCCTAGTGCTTTGCTAACAAGACAGAAAAAAAAGAAAAGACTCCCGAAATAACAAACACAAAACCAAAATGACGATTGCTAGGGATTCCCTGGCCGTCTAATGGTTAAGACTCCGCGCTTCCACTGCAGGGCATTGCTCAGTCACTCAGCCATAGTTTGGACTCTTTGTGACCCCATGGACTGCAGCCCGCCAGGCTCCTCTGTCCGTGGGATTCTCTGGGCAAGAATACTGGAGTGGGCTGCCATTTCCTCCTCCAGGGAATCTTCCTGACTCAGGGGTAGAATCCGAGTCTCCTGCGTCTCCTGCACTGGCAGGCGGATTCTTTACCAGTGAGCCACCTGGGAAGCCCTGCTATAGGGGCATAGGTTCAATCTCTGGTCGGGGAACTGAGAGCCCACCAGCCGAGCCACGCGGAGACAAAAGCAAAAACCAACACACACATACACACGTGCACACGTGAAACAACAGCTCGCTACCCACCATTTAAAGCACTGGTCATTTCACTGAAAATTCCACATTTCTTTTACGGCAAAAAAAAAAAAAATCAGATCTGGCACCATCACACCCTTGTCTCCTCCACCTGGTGATGGGCTGTGGCTGAGTGAGGCTGCGGACTCCGGGAACAGAGTCCCACACCTGGCCACCCTGTCACTCGCCAGGACCTTGTAGCCATCTGAATTTGGCACTCCCTCTCAGAAACTCTGAGGTCAGGGTCACAGAATCTTGTGGCTGATCCAGCCAGAAAGAAGCAGAGATGGGTTTGAGCCTGAGGCTGTTGGATCCCAAAGCTCTGAGCACTTGAGAGAAGGGGACTGAGGAGATTGAGCCCCCCACCCCATCCCCAAGGTGGAAAATGGCACTCTTTAAGCCCACAGTCCCAGGGGTTTCTTCTCCCTGCTGAGGCTGAGCTGGTGGGAGGGGAGGGCGGGGTGGGTAGAGAAGGAAGCAGGGGAGCGCTAATCAGGGAGGAGTGAGGATGAGGGAGAGGGCGTCTGGGGCCCACAGATGCAACCAGCATCTTATCACATACTTGCCTTCCCCCACCCTGGCATGCAGGGCCTGACTGGGAGAGACCAGGGAGGGACCTGCTCACACCTGACCCTCCCCTCCCCACGTTTACTGGAGTGGGGTGGGGTGGCGGTCATGACCTAGCGGGCTGTCAAACCAGTGCAAACAACAGTAAAACAGAAGAGAAAAAGTCCACCTCAAAGGTAAAGGGCCAACAATACTCTGTGAAACTTCTGGCGGGGATATATGTCTACTCCTGCACCCTGGGTGAAGGCGGGAAAGACTCTGTACGGTGAAGTCTGGAGGCCAGTTTTCACGCGTGTCGGGACGTGTGTCCGCATTACTGAAGGTAGTATTTTGGAGGTGCTGGCTGAGCGTGCTCCTGTCTTAGGGTCAGAAGTTTCTGAAGCAACGTCTAGCCTGCGGTGTGGCCTGTGTACTTGTTTTCTCTGGTGTGAGCCCCAAATGGAGTGTGATGGACTGTGTGGGTCTGTGTGCACGTGAGGAACGGGAGGCGTCTCTGAGAAACCCTCTGAGGTGACTTTGCCAGGAGCTGTGAGTGAATCTCCTCTCTGGGCAAGGCCCTCTGTTGACACATCACTACCTTTGACTGAATTTCTAGAGTGCTCAGAGAGTACCCCCATCGGCTGGAGTCCATCTGTAGGCGTGTGACTTTGCAACGGTGTTTTGGACTGCCTGTGGGTCTGCGGTTGCCTTTGCGGGGGTGGGGGGTGTTTCCACGGGTGTGTGATTTTGTGCGCACCCCACTCACCCAGGTACGTGTGCTTCACGGGGTGACTACTGCCTGTCCAAGGCTGAACTCTGATGGTGGTGCGTTCACCTTGGGGGTTGCCAGTGGTGGGCGTTCCTGGGGTTTCTGGCTGTTTCGGGGGCAGCGTCCCTGCTTTTGTGGCTGTGTGTTTCTCCCATGGCCTTTCAGCGTGACACTGTCTGGGTCCTGCAGGCTCCAGCCCCACGGGCCCAGTGTGGGCGGAGAGACCGGTTTCTCGGGTGGGTGTGTATCTGGGGTACAGTTCAGGGGGCGTATTTCCAGTTGGGCACCTTGCTGGGTGGGTGGAGCTGACCTTCCTCTGGGTGTGCCTTGGAGGGCAGGACTCTGACTGGGTCATCGCTGTATTCCCAACATCAAGGAGAATGGCTGGCCAAGAGGAAACCTCAGCAAATAACTTGTCAGAGGATGATTTGTTGACAGAAGCTCCACAGCGGCATTTCTGGAGTTTCCGAGGGCGTGCCCTTGAGAATGTCTTCAAGTCTCCCTCTCAGCATCGGGGTGATGGCGTTTCCCCGTGTGGGCTTGCTGCGTGTCTGTGTGGCGGTGTCTCCCTCCAGGTGTGTGTGTTTGTGGACCTGAGTGTGTGAGACGTGCTGAGGGTGGGCCAGTGGTCTCTCTGGGCGTGTGGTTTGTGACAGTGTTTCTCAACGGCTACGTCACATCTCCCTGGCACGTGTCGGAATTCCTCAAGAGGGATCCGTTTTCATTTTTTTGGGGGGGGTGTGGGTTGAGGATCCGTTTTCACGTGGGTGTCTTTCTAGACATGTGTGTGTGTGTGTGTGTGTGCGTGTGTGTGTTGTGATTGTCGCAGCGAGGGGCCTGCTTCCACCCATCTCCAGTGTGTGTGTCTGTCTGTCTTCACACGGGTGACTCTGAGTTTGTCTTTGGTTGTATTTCTGAGATGGGGGGGCACACCAAGGCCCCCTGGCTCCCTGTAAGCATCACAGTCTACAGCTGTGATTTTAACCCCATTTCCATCAGCCCGCACCTGGGCTTCATTTCCTTTCACTTTTTCCCTCTCCAGCTGTGTATCTTGGGTCCCGTCAGGGAGACTCAGAGCACTTCTGACTGCCAGACACACCAGCCACTGTTTCCAAAATACCACCTCCAGGGAGTTGCCTGGCGCTCCACTGGCTAGCACCCCAGGCTTTCACTGCCATGGGCCTGGTTTTGGTCCCTGGTCGGGGAACTAAGATCCCGTCAGCTGAGCGGCAGGCCAACAAAAGAACAAAAACCAAAACAAACCCAAAATACCACCTCCAGGAACACAAACATCTCAACACACACACGCAAACTGGTTTCCGGCTGGTACCGGCCAGCCCTCCCTGTAAAAAGTCTATTGTCTCTGAGTGTTCCTCCAGCTGCCCTCCCGTGACTGAGTTGTCTGATTCCCATGGGTGTGTCTCGTTGGCTGGAGGCTGGGCCAGTTACCCTGGATCTCTTCCTAACGACCCTTCTCAGGCCTCAAGTTCCTAACTCCTGCCAGCACCTACCCAGTCACCCCAATCCAGACTCCACCTGGGGCGGGGGATAAAAGCCATGCCCCACATCGGTGAGGTGGGTGTAGCCCACCCCAGGTCGGCGGCACAGACCCCCACACAGCCCCAGAGCCCAGTGGGAGGAACACTCGGGGAGCAGGCCCTGTCGTCACACCACCCCAAGACCCACTCACCTCGAACGAGGACCACCTGCTCGGCTCGGCCGGTGCCCACGGCGTTGGTGACGGTGCAGATGAAAGTGGTGTTGAAGAGCCGGTCCACTGAGTGGACGATCAGCTTGGGGCCCTGGGCCACTGCTGAGGCTGGGAAGACACCCGAAGTCCTAGAGGGTGTGGGGGTCATGTGAGAGGGACAGCATGGTCCACGGGGGGCCCAGATCTGGTCCCTAATGACACAACCCTCAAGAGCCAAGCTCCACAGCCTTGAAACTTACTCCTTGACACCCCAAACTGCCAGCTCCCTCCTCCTGGGGGACTTACGGTTGCAGGCCTCAGGCCTCCAGTGTTCCTTTCTCATGACACAGGAGTCTGAGCCCCCAGCCCCTCCTTCCTCAGACCCAGGGGTCCAGGCTCCCAGCCCCTCCTCCCTTAGCCCCAGGAGTCCAGCCCCCCAGCCCATCTTCCTCCAGACCCAGGAGTTCAGACCCCCAGCCCCTCCTCCCCCAGACCCAGGGATCCAGGCTCCCAGCCCATCCTCCCCCAGACCCAGGGGTCCAGGCTCCCAGCCCCTCCTCCCTCAGCCCCAGGAGTCCAGCCCCCCAGCCCATCCTCCTCCAGGCCCAGGAGTCCAGACCCCTATCCCCTCCTCCCCCTGACCCAGGAGTCCAGCCCCCAGCCCCTCCTCCCCAAGCCTCAGGAGTCCAGCCCCCCAGCCCTTCCCCCCCAGCCCCAGGAGTCCAGCCCCCCAGCCCCTCCTCCCCAAGCCTCAGGAGTCCAGCCCCCCAGCCCCACCTCCCCAGCCCCAGGAGTCCAGCCCCCAGCCCCTCCTCCCCCAGACCTAGGATCCAGGCCCCAGCCCCTCCTCCCCCAGCCCCAGGAGTCCATGTCCCCAGCCCCTCCTCCCCCAGACCCAGGAGTCTGGCTCCAAACAGGACTCACGTGCTCCAGTCGTAGCCCGTGGGCTCTGGTTTGCTTCGGACGTTACAGTTCAGGGTGGCCTCACTACGGCCGATGTACCAGTTGTCGTCATAGCCAGATATGGAGACCTGGGGGGGGTCTGCAGGAAATAGGGGGGACTGGCTCAGTGACCAGGGGAATTCCAGAAGGGGTGACAAGTGAGTAGACAGATAAGAATCCTAAAGAACAGGGTGGGCCCAGGGACAATGCCTGCTCAGAGACCGCCCAGGGACTTCACTGAGGGCCATTCTGAGGAAGTTATTGTTCAGTGCAGGCAGCGCCCGAGCCAGCCACTAGAGATAATGTGTGTCATTTCTGACATGCCCAGAGCAGATTAGGGAATTAGTTTAACTGAAGGCATTGTCTGGGGAGCTAGTATAGAAAATGCTGAGTTGGGGTATGCGGTTGGAAAAGCTGCTAAGGTAACTATTTGGCAGAGTCTGTGGGGAGAATGCCAGAAGAGCCTCTCTGGGGAATATCGGGGTGGGGGGTGTCAGGGTAACCAGTTTGGGGAAGAGTGAGCTCAGTACATATGGGAAGGGGTCGGTATTCACAGGGTCCAGTGGTTAGGACTTGGTGCTTTCACTGGCATCGCTCTGGGTTCAGTCCGTGGTCGGGGAACTAAGATCCTGCAAAACCCCCACCACCGTCGCCACTAACAACACTGACCACAGCACAGCGTGTCGACAGGGTCCACAGGGACCAGTGTAGCCACATTCGGGCAGAAGTTGGTGTAGAGACCCCAGGCGAGTCAGTATAGACAGTGCCCAGGGAGCCAGCTCAGACAGTACGAGTGGGGAGGGGTGCATAAGCAATACCGGCCTGGGCCAAGGAGACAAAGTAGTTGATACAGAACAGTGAAGGAGCAGTGTCAGCTGGGGTCCATGCGAGCCAGAAGAGATTGCTGGGGGCACCTGTATGCTGGTTACAAAATCAAGGGATAGCCCTAGTTTGCGGTGTTTGTCAATTCTCTTGGTATAAATACTCCCCACAGTTGATTCAAGCAACCAGTAACCCTTAATGGACGTGGAACTGGGAAGAAATGTACAAAACTGACCCTTGCCAGCCCATTCTGATGTGCCATTGACTGCGGCAATAAGTTGAGAGCCTAGTGAAGCTAGTGTAGACAACAGGCAGGAAGGCAGTGCAGAAGTTGATCCAGAGTGCCAGTGTAGACCACACTCCGGGATTGCGGAGACGGTGCCCCAGAGGAGCCAGTGTTTTGGGGCGGAGGAGCGGTCACAGCCTGATGTACTCACAGCGCACGGAGAGAATCACTGGCAGCAGTTTGGGCTCCTGGAAGCTCTCATGTTCCACTTTGCAGATGACCTTGACCCCATCTGCTTCGCTCAAGGGTGTCACAGTGTAGCGACTAGTGACGGTGACTGTGCCAGGCAGGGGCCCCGATCCCTGGGTCTCTTTGGCCTCCCCATCCAAGGGTGAGAGCCAGGAGACCCGGGCAGGTGGTCGGCCGCCCGCGGAGACACAGCGGGCCACGGGTACAGGATCCAGATTGAATGTGACCTCCTGTTTCTCAGCATGGTTCTGGGGCTGGGCTGGGGAGAGGAACAGAGGGGGTGGGTCACTCCGCACCTACAGTCAGTCAACAAACACCCTCAGCAGTGGAGCTGAGCAGTTAAGTCCCAACTGGAGTGGAATGGATTGCCATTTCCTTCTCCGGGGGATCTTCCAGACCCTGGGATCAAACCCATATCTCCTGCATTGGCAGGCGGATTCTTTACAGCTGAGTCATCTGGGAGGCCCAAGACCCAGCTGCAGGGCTTCACTTCCCAGTTTTGGGGCTTTGCGGCCGCATGGCTTTAGACAAGTCATTTTCAACCCTCTACGTCAGGTTCCTCTTTTGTAAAGTGGGGATAGTAATAGGACCCACCACAGAGATGAAATAAATTGACATATAAGGCGCTTTGGACAGTGCTTGACACTCACTGTGCTATCTAAGTGTTAGCCGTTATAGTACAATGCATTTTCTGGTCTGCTCTGCTAGTAAAGCAGACGGTGTCCACAAGCCTGGATGAAGCTGTGGTTTTAAGCGAAGAGCCAAAGCAGAACAATGCAGCTCAAAGGTCCAGCTGAAAAGAACTTCCACTTCTCCGGTCATCACCGCTAGATTTCGGCCCAGAAGTGAGATAGAGGCAGTGGAGATCCCCAAAGCTGGACATTTTCTGCCCTTTTCACCCATCCTCCTGGGAGACATGGAAAAATATTAGGCGGGGTAAAACCTCCATGAGGAATAATAATGCCAACCACAGTTACTGATGTGTGCTCACAACCAGACAGTCCCCTCAAGTTCTGACCTGCATCACTACCTGTCCCTGGTCCCTGCTCCTGCCCACTGCGGGGTCTTTAGTGACTTGCACTGCCTGGAATGTTCTGGCATCTTCTCTTCTTGTCTTGCTCCTCCTCCTTTTCCAGATGCCGGACTCACTTTCTCATAGAAACTTCCCTGAAGTTGGACTCCCCAAGAAAGTAGCGGTTTCACTATTCTGCTCTGTGCTTTGATAGGCACCTGGTGCCTGGTAGTAAGTGATCTCTACTTAATAGAACAAATGATGGCAGACAAAGAGAGGCCTTTGAGAAAGACGGGGAGGAGAGTGGGTTACTGTGTGAAACAACTGTGGTCTCAGGGTTCCTTGGGAAGGGAAGTGTGTACTGAGGGACATTGCAGCGTACACTTCTCCAACTCTCTGGAGCTCAGAGCGGGTGGGGGGGACGTATCCAGAGTGATGTGGCTTCTTCGGAGTTGCTGGAGGAAGGTGGGACCCCAGGGGATCGCCAAGATTTAGCAAGAAATAGCAACGTTTGAAAAGATGCCTTCCCTGACTCTTCCACAGTTCGCTAAGTGGTCATGCTGGTCACTTCCTGTTGGAGCCGGAAGGCTGGGAGTTCTTCCTCCTCCTCCTCATCCCTTGGTTCACGGACAAGCACCCACTACACCTCCCAGAAGGGTGACTATTTCACTTCTCTGTTTATTCCACTCCTTTCCCCACTCCTCCCTGCTTCTTCCCTCTTCCAAACCAACGCCTCCTCTCACCTGTCTCCTTGCTTCCTTCTGCCTTTGCCTACTCTTCTGACGCCCCATGCCCACCACCCCTCCCTGACCCTGGCAGCAAGCTGATCTTTTTTTTTTTCCTTTTATTTATCTTTGGCTGCTCTGGGTCTTTGTTGCTGCAGGCGGGTTCTCTCTAACTGCGTTGAGTGGGGACCACGCTTGGTTGCAGTGCACAGGCCTCTCGTGGTGGTGGCTTCTCTTATCGTAGAGCACGGGCTCAGTAGTTGGGGTGCATGGGCTAGGTTGCTCCACAGCATGTGGGATCTTCCAGGACCAGGGATTGAACTCATGTCCCCTGCACTGGCAGGTGGATTCTTAACCACGAGACCGCCAGGGAAGTCCTGCCAGTGACCCCTCCTTTTTTAAAAAAAGAGAATTTCAAGACCCTGGTCAGGGTGTTCTTATGATTTGAAACCATCTTATGGCTCCAAATAACATTTCAGATGAAGGGAATTCTCTGGTGGTCCACCAGTGATTAGAACTCCATGCTTTCACCGCCAAGGGTGTGGGTTCAATCCCTGGTTGGGAAACTGAGATTCTCCAAGCTGCTCAGCACGGGGGAAAAAAAAAAACAACAGATGAATTCCAGCCACCTGGCCTCTTGTCTATAAGGTTCGTGTAAGCTGGCCCTGTTGGTTCCTCGCCTCGTTGAGGCTCACTCAAGCCCTTGCCACTAGCCTCCTGTCTGTTCCAAGAATGTGCCAGTCCGTTTCTCTTATCCCAGCCTTTGCCTAGACTGTCCCGTTCCCTCTGCTGGGCCTTTATTCTTCTCCCTGAGGGTGCCTCCTGCTTACACGTCGGGATTTGACTAAGAGGCTTTCACTGACCATTCTCTCTACGTGAGTCCACTGGGGCCTTACTCTGAGTATTACAACATCCTGGTGCTCCTTTTGTTTGCTAATTTGATTATTCTCTGGCTTGACCTCTAAAATATTTCCATAAGACAATGACATCTGGCTACCTCCACTGCCTCCCCTTTGGTCTAACTGCCATCACCTGTCTCCTGGACTTATGCCCTCGCCGCCTTTCTGAGCCTCCATCCTCACTGCCCACATAGCCTGTGAAAACCCAAGTGACACTTCCTCCCCTACTCAGGATCTCCTGTAGCTGTTGTTCTCTCAAGGCAAAAGCCAACATCTTCTCATGGTCCGTGAGGTCATCTGTGATCTGTGCTCCCCCATCACTGCCTTGACCTTGCCTCTCCCTGGCCCCCCATTCACTCATCTCCAGCCATACTGACTTCCTGGCTTTTCCTCAGACCTTCCAGGTGTGCCCTGCCCCAGAGCCTTTGCACTTGCTGTTCCTGCTGCCTGAAACTCTCCTCCGTGGACCAGCAGGACTCCCTCAAACCCTCCTAGTTTGGGTTCAAATAGCACCAGACCTCCCTTACTAAAATGGTAACCTATTCTCCTCCAAAAGTGCCTACAACTGCCCAGCTCACTCTTTTTCTTGTTATTTATATTATCTACTCCCTTAATTGGAGTCTAAGCTCCAGGATAACGGGGACTTCTGTTCTCCTTACGGCTTCATCCCTAGAGAGTGGCACAGTGTTTGCCACAGAGTACGGGCTCAAACTTCTGAATGCTTCTTGCCGGCTGTATCTCCTCCCTGAAAAGCTACCGGGGGCAAATAGCAGGTGCTTAATGAATCACTGCCGGCTGACGGATGACCGCAGACAAGGTAGGTCGATTTCCCAGCTAAAGCCCAGAAACATGCCCGTGGTGGGTGCTTGCGCGTTGCACCCCTCCCCCTCTCACTTCGCCGCAGCCCCCGCCCCCCCTACCCTGCTCACCTAAGACTCTGAGCCAGGTGACTCCCCGACTGGTGCCCTTGGGGAAGGTGGCAAACTCGCAAGTGTAGTTGCCTTCGTCCTCCACCGTCAGCCCCCGCAGGGACAGCGTGGCGTCCCGCACCTCCAGCTCCGTGCCTTGCCCGGCCCCTGCGCTCAGCGCGGTATTGACGAAGGACAGCCGCTCCTTGCCGGGCTTCGGGCTGGGGAAGCTGCGACCATACAGGGGGTGGAAGATGGCCACGTTCTGTTTGCCTTCGGGCTCGTCCAGGCGCAGCCACGTCACCTGGGACACTCGGATTTCAGGCGCTGAAGGCAGCAGGTGGCACGGGAGCTCTACCGTGTCCCCCAAGTTGCCCCGAACCTCAGCAGCGACCTGAACTCGCACATCCTGGGCTCCTGGGGAGAGGAGAGAGAGACGGGTCGGGGAAGGGCCTAGAAATCCCTGGGCCAGGCAGAGCCATCATGGGAGGGCCCCACCCCCCACCCCCACCCCCACCCCATCACGGAAATGCAGACCTCAGGGTAATGCAGGCATCTTCACCCTGTCCCAGTTCCCAAAAGGCCAGCCAGCTAAGACAGTTCGAGGAAAACTAGGGCCATTTGGGTTCTGGGCTAGCTGTCATAGCATTATGGAATTACTGCTCATTGTCTTAGGTGTGATGAATAAATTGAGATTATGTATTATTCATGTCGGAGAAGGCAATGGCACCCCACTCCAGTACTCTTGCCTGGAAAATCCCATGGATGGAGGAGCCTGATAGTCTGCAGTCCATGGGGTCACTAAGAGTCAGACAGGACTGAGCGATTTCCCTTTCACTTTTCACTTTCATGCATTGGAGAAGGAAATGGCAACCCACTCCAGTGTTCTTGCCTGGAGAATCCCAGGAACGGGAGAGCCTGGTGGGCTGCCGTATATGAGGTCGCACAGAGTCGAACACGACTAAAGCGACTTAGCAGCAGCAGTATTCATGTAGCCACGAAATTAAAAGACGCTTGCTCCTTGGAAAGAAAGATATGACAAACCTAGATAGCATATTAATCTTCAGAGACATCACTTTGCCAGTAAAGATCTGTAGAGAGTCAAAGCTATGGTTTTTCCAGTAGTCATGTATGGATGTGAGAGTTGGAGCGTAAAGAAAGCTGAGTGCCAAAGAATTGATGCTTTTGAATTGTGGTCCTCGAAAATACCCTTGAGAGTCCTTCGGACAGCAAGGAGATCAAACCAGTCAATCTTAAAAAGAAAATCAAATCTGCATATTCATTGGAAGGACTGATGCTGAAGCTGAAGCTCCAATACTTTTTGGCTACCTGATGTGAAGAGCTGACTCACTGGGAAAGACCCTGATGCTGGGCAAGACTGAAAGCAAAAGGAGAAGGGGGCGGCAAAGGATGAGATGGTTAGGTAGCATCACTGATTCAATGGACATGAATTTGACCAAATTCTGGGAGATAGTGGAGGACGGAGGCGCCTGGCGTGCTATAGTCCACGGGGTGGGAAAGAGTGGGACATGACTTAGCAACTGAATAACCACAAAGTATTCCTTAAATCAAAAATCTTTAAAGATATCCTATTTTATTTCATTTTTCACTGCACAGCTTTTAGCGTCTTAGTTCCCCTACCTGGGATAGAACCCAGGCTCGGCATTGAGAGTGCCGAGTCCTAACCACTGGACTGCCAGGGAATTCCCTATCTTATTGAAGTATAGTTGATTAATTTATTTTTTAAATTTATTTATTTAATTTTTGTCTGTGCTTAAGTAGTTGTGGTGCTTGGGCTTAGTTGCTCTGCAGCGTGTGGAATCTTCCCAGAGCAGGGATCGAACCCTGTGTCCCCCGCATTGGCAGGCAGATTCTTTTTTTTTTTTTTTTTAGTTTAATAGACATTTATTCCATTATTATATAGTTGAACAACATCTACACACAGAATAATATGGTTTAAGATTTTTTGAGTAGGAAGGAATTTGGCTCTCAAAAGGTTTTGCAAGCCTGTTTTCTGGAAATCACTTAAGTGGGCCTTTTAAAAAACCCTTGGGAAAAAAAAACACAACAACAAGAAAAATTGGTTCAAGAAAATCAGTAATTAGATTTCAAAATTAAACTCCCTATTAAGATAGCAAACCAAGAACTGGGGCAATTCGTCTTCCGTATTTTCTACACTCAAATACACCCTGGGAAACAGAAGTCTAGTCTACAGGAAGACACAATGCAACGAGCAGAATGAGGCGGTGAGCCCAGCCACAACTGGTGGCCTGCAAGTCTGGAACTGTGAGGCTCTTGAGGGTGGTTTGAGCAGGGATGGGGACAACTGTAGACAGCACAAAGTCAGAAGCCAATTGAACTTGTAGTGACACCAACTACATGACTTTTCTCAGTAGCCTTAAAAAAAAAAAAAAAATATATATATATATATATATATATATATATATATATATATATTTGTTTATTTATTTTGCCAGGTCTTAGTTGCAGCACGCAGGATCTTTGATCTTCATTGCAGCATGCGGCATCTAGTTCCCTGACCAGGGATTGAACTTGGGCCCACTGCATTGGGAGCACAGAGTCTTAGCCACTGGACCCCCAAGGGAAGTCCTCAGTAGCGTTTTAAGAATGGAGTGACTTGACCCTAGAGAACACTGATTACACTTAGCAATGATACTTTTAACCCCTAAGGTGGTTCATGATGGTCACAAACTAATACTGCAGATAAAACATTTAATTTTTGGTAAGTTTTTCCTATCGTCCTACATTTGAAAGGGATCTGATGAACATCAACCTCCCAATCCTAAATCCTCCTAAAACCTCAGGGCTAATAACTCCCTCTCACTTATCTAATGTTCAATTTCCATTAGTTTTAATCACCAACAGTGTCAATACAACCATTTTGCATAAAGTTCAGTATTCTACAGCTACCAGAGTCTGAACCAGGAGCTTTATGTGAACTTCGGTGGTACCACGGAGGCCAAGGCAATTTAATTTTGGTAAACCAGGATTTGATTCATTTGTGAGAACCCGCTTGCAACAGGTCTATTCAATTCTCTTAAAAATGGTGGCATTACTTTTCGCCTTTCAGAAGCGGCAGTTACATAAATGTAGTATCAGATTAAGCCTAAAACATAGACCCTAGTCAACTTTATTTTTCTGCATATGATCTTGAGAAAGGATCAGGACACCCTTCACAATTCCAAGGAATATCCAACTTAAAACGTTGTAGCTGCCAAACTCCATAGAACTGCAGAGCATTGCATCACCCCAGTAAAGCTGCAGGTCTCATCACATACATCAACAAATTTACAGGGTTAAATTTCTGCACTCCTCTTTTATAGAACTTTACACTTATTGCCCAAACAGCATGTTAAACATGGACATATCAACTCCCTAAGAAAGCAAAAACAAAGGCATTCCCCTTATTAGAAACGGGTTACACCGTCACTTAAAGTCTTCAAGCATCACCGCACTCTGACTTCCATAATTTTTCTTTGGCTGTGCCAGGTCTTAGCATGTGGGATCTTAGTTCCAGACCGACGAGGGATCAAACGCGTAGCAGCACAGGGTCTTAATCACTGGACCACTACGGAAGTCCCTAACTTTTATAATTTGACAATGCATTCAATGAAGCAATCTGCAGACAACTAGTTTTAACAAATTAAAAAACACTTTTAACCAGACAAGAACGTCCTAAATTATTTATTAGGTAAGAACTTGACTAACATTACTTATATTAGCGGTAGCGGTGGAGTTGGAGAGTACTGTGCCTTCTCCAAGCTGCACAGTGAGGGCCACCAATAGCGTGGTGGAACTTGTAGCCCTTGCCTGGCCTGCGGCTCTTTCTGCCTGCAGACGTCAGCACCCGCATCTCCCCATGCCTGCGGACTGGTTTAGTGATCCACTGGGGGTCAGGGTTTCTTCTGATAGCTTTATGGAATGGATCAATGAGGATAACCTCAAAGAATTGGTATGTAGAATCTTCACCAACCCAGTAGGAATTCAGGACCCTCAGGGCCCCACAGGGGCATCCAGTGCGCTCCTCCGCAACCGACGGAAGGCTTCCAGCAAACTTGAGCTGGTTGACACCTTGGTAGACAGGCTTGCTGAAAGTGGCACCCTTAGGAAATGGGCGTTTGTAGCCACCGTGGCGCACACGAATCCGATATATGACATAACCTTGCTTGGCCTTGTATCCCAGCCTGCGTGCCTCATCCGGCGGGGGGGGTGGGGGAGATGCGGCGAGGGGGGCATGGTGCATCGTGGAAGAGCGGGTGGTACCGCCAGCCGCCAGCTGCGCACCCGGGCTAGGAAGCGCATCACGTCTGACTGCTTCTTCCTCCAAAGCTCCTGGATGTACTCGTCCGCACCCATTTCGATTTATCCTGATGGCTGCCGCCAGGCAAAAAGGAGCGAAGCTTTCTCCCTGGCAGGCGGATTCTTAACCGCTGGACCACCGGGGAAGGCCTATAACTGATTTACAATGGGTCAGTTTCAGGTGTATAGCACGGCCATTCAGAATTGTCTTCAGATTCTTTTCCTTATAGGTTTAACAAACATTGAGTATAGTTCTCTGTGCTATGCAGTGAGTCCTTGTTGGTTCTCTTTCATGTAGTATTTCTTTTTCTTAGACGATAAAGGGTGGATGAGAATTTCCTGGCGATCCACTGGTTAAGACTATGCTCTCTCACGTCTGAGGGCCCAGGTTCAACCCCTGGTTAGGGAACTAAGATTCCACAAGCCGCCCAGCACAGCCAGAAAGAAGAAAAAAGAAGGGGAAAATAAAAGGTGGAAATGTCATATCTGCAATGCACTCTGAAATGTCTAGAGGCAGAGATGAGGGAGGCTGCTGGGCCTTTCTTCCAACTTACATGTGTATGTTGGAAACTTTTCGTTGTCAAATGTTTGGAGGGAAAAAAGAATTTTCCAAAAGTAACAAAAACTCAAATCTACGCCAAAAGAAATTCAAAAAAATTTTAAGGGTATGTATTTCATTTTTTTCCTGCACAGTTAATAATCCTTTTTCTCATGTTTCTATAAAACCTACAACCCTCTGAGCCTGTTTTTTTTCTATTAACAGCCTTAGTGAGATTAATTCCCATTTATCCATTAAAAACGTACGAGTCAGTGGCTTTTCATATATTCACAGGAGTTGTGTATCCATTGCCATAATCAAGTTTAGGACATTGTTATAATGCCCCAAAGAAACCCATGTACCCATTATACAGTCAATTGCACCTCGCATCCCCCAGTCACTAACAATCAGTAATCTATTTTTTGTCTAGAGATTTGTCTCTTCTGGGCATATCACATAAATCAAATCATAAAATATGTGGCCTTTTGTGTTTACTTTCTTTCACTCGGCAATGTTTTCAAGGTGTACTCAGGCAGTAACATGGATCAGTGCCTTGGTTCCTTTTTACGGCTCAGTAATATTCCACTGTACAGACTGACCACATTTTGTTTATTCATTTAGCAGCTGATGGACAACTGAGTTGTATTCACCTTTCGGTGATTATGAACAAAGCTACTGTGAATATTTCCATGCCAGTTTTTGTCTAAATATATGTCTTTTATTTCTCAGCTCATCATTTGTTTTCTGGCTTTTAAAAAAAATGAACATAAAAATAAATGTTTCTCCAGAAACTTCCACTGGTGGTCTAGTGGCTAAGACTTCATGTTCTCAATGCAGGGGCCCAGGTTTAATCCCTTTCCAGGGAACTGGATCCCACATGCCACATCCCTGACTCTAACCCTATGACCCAACGCAGCCAAATGAATGCATTAATAATTTTTTTAAGATGAATTTTTTTTTTTTTACTGTGCAAGGCAGTAAATCATGGGGACTGAGAGCACAGACTGTGTGCCTTCGAATCCTAGCTCTGCCACGTACTGGCTATGTGACATTGGACAAGTCGTTTAACCTCTCTGTGCCCCAGTTTCCTCAGCTGTAAGTTCAGTTCAGTTCAGTTCAGTCGCTCAGTCGTGTCCAACTCTTTGTGACCCCACGAACTGCAGCACACCAGGCCTCCCTGTCCATCACCAACTCCTGGAGTTCACTCAAACTCACGTCCATCTAGTCAGTGATGCCATCCAGCCATCTCACCCTCTGTCGTCCCCTTCTCCTCCTGCCCACAAACCCTCCCAGCATCAGAGTAAAGAGGAGGGTAATAATGGTGCCCACCTCCTAGGAGTTGCTGTTTAAGGATTAAAGGATGTTTGTTGAGCACTTAGCACACAGGGCCCCAGGAAGCGCAAGATCAGTGCTTGGTAAATAAACATAACCAGCTACGTATAATTACAAGTAGCCCTTGACACCAGCTCTGAGGCAAGGTGTGAGGCAAGACCGAGATGTGAGGGGAGGCATGTGTGCAGCGGCTGGCCTCCCACAGGAATCCAGGGAACATTAACAGTGACCCTAGTGAGAGGGTCCCCCAAAGAAGGCAGTCCTTCAGGCAGGACCCACTGTAGGCCCTGCTCAAAAGAAGCCATCAGTGAGAGCCATGTGACACACACATCACCTCGTGGAATCCCTACATGTATCTTGCAACTCAAACCCGGGGGGGGGGCCACCTTGAGATATGGGCATCCTCCCCTCTGGAGGGACCACACTGCAGAGTGTCATGTGTGGGACCCTGGAGCAGATGGCTGGGGGCTTCCTGCTGGCTCTGTGCCCTTTTAGATGGGTGAGGGTTTTTTTTTTAATAGTTATTTATTTGGCTGCACCAGGTCCTGGTTTCAGCATGTGGGATCTTCCATCTTCACTGTGCCATGCGGGATCTTTAGCTATGGCGTGGCAACCCAGCTGCGGCATGCGGGATCTAGTTCCCTGACCAGGGATCAGACCGGGGCCCTGTGCGTTGGCAGCATGGAGTCTCCCAGCCACTGGGCCACCAGGGGAGTCCCCGGGTGACTTTGTTTTGAGCCTGATCTCCTCCATCTGTAAAATGGGAATGTTTGAGCAACCCTGGAGGGTCCCTGGCGACGAGGCCATGGCATGATTTTCTCCCGTAGGTTTCTCAGAGGGCAGGCACAGCAGGTGAGTCAAGCGGGGCAGACAGCCACATGCTACCGGCCAAGTCCAGCTCCCTCAGTTACTTTTGGCTCAGGTAGCCTAGTTTCTGAAGTGACCTAGCAGCACAGAAAGGTCTGGAGGTCAAATCCAGACAAAAATCAGGATATGAGACCCTGGGGGCAGCAGTTGGGTGGAGCTGAGGCAGGGTCACCCCCTTGCCTCAAGGTGACAGGACCCTGCGTGGCCCCCAAAGGCGCTAAGGATGGGATAAGAGTTCCCACAGCCTCTGACCCTTTTGAGCTGGGTGTGGAGGGATGGGAACTCAGTCAGGGAAAAACACCCAGGCCAGTGTGAGCCGCAGAAGAGACGTAGGGTGGGGATGAGGGTTTAAGTTTTCTGCTTGAGGTAAGTGGGAACCATTGAGGGTTCTTCACTTGGAGAAGAACTTGACTAAAGCAAAGATTGAGAACTTCAAGGGCTTGAGTGGTAGAACCTTCCTGCCAGCCATCCTTTTCCAACCTATGCCAACCAGTGGGCAACAAATAGTTGCTCAACACGGTGACCCCAGGTACTAGAGAGTCAGTCCCTGAGGACGGGAATTTGTCTATCTTGTTGCTTACTGTATCCCTAGAGCCCACACCAGGGAGTGGTTATAGTAGGTGCTCAATCAATACTGTTGGGGAAAAAAACAACAAAAAAAAACCTGTTGAATAAATATCAAGATCTGTTCTGGCTGTACATTTCACAGATGTGTCAGGACAAGTCCTCTAGGAGTTGACATTCCAGGAGAGGGGAGAGGTTGCACAGACAGTCGGGTCGGGGGGCAGGGCTGGGGGTGGGGGGGAGGACCTAAAGCAGGGGCCTGACCCAGCTGAGGGGAAGGGCAGGAGGGCTTCCTGGAGGAGGAGACCCTTCCCAAGGGAGCCAAGCTCCAGCCCATGGAGCCCTACACCTCGCTCTGGGTCACTGGGTCCCTTTGGGGACTCAGATTTCTTGTCCTAAGGAAATCCTGTGGCTGCCAGTTGCCTGTCTTCTGGGGAGTTCCCTGGTTGCCCAGTAGTTAGGACTCGGGCTTTCACTGTCGTGGCCTGGGGTTCACACCTCTCTTCTGAGGGAGGCTGTCCTCCTGCAACTTGAGTGGCCCTGGTAGCTTCAGAAGATTAAAAAAAAGGAAAAAAAAAAAACAATTTTGGGGATTTCTTGGCAGCTTAGTGGTTAGGACTCTGTGGTTTCACTGCTGAGGGCAGGGGTTCAATCTCTGGTTGGCAAGCCTGAAATAAATGAATTAACTAATTAAATAAAAAAACCCACTTTTAGCTTCCTGTGGGGCAAGCTTCTCAGGAAATTTCTTTTATCACCAATACTGTCCTGGATGGCCATACACCCTTCCTCTTTCTGACTAGCTGGCCCTCAGCATCCCCTCACCCTGCACCCATCTCCTCATCTCACACACCAGGTTCTCATGACCCTCCTGAGCTCCTGGAGGGCAGGAATTCTTTGCCTGGTCTTGTTCACAGGGGTACCCTCAAGACCTGCACCAGAGACCTGCTCCTGGTAGATGCTCCATACATGTGAAATGAAGGAGGTTCTAAAATTCCAAGGCTCCACGATCCCCATTCTAAACGTCTCATTTTGAATGAATGAATAGCATGGTTCAGCCCCCGTATGGTTAACGGCCCATCTTTTAGTTCTTTCCACCTCAGTAAAAGGTTTAGGATGGAAGCTTGGGAGTCATATCTGACTCCACTTTTTCTCTCTCAACCCCCATTGCAATCCATCAGGAAATCCCATCAGCTTCTTCTTTAAAATATATCTTCAAGTGGACCAGGTCTGACTCCTGTATTACCCGTATCCTGGTCTAAGCCAGTGGCATCTCTCCCCTAGGTCATCCCACACACACCCCCTCCCTTGCCATGGAGGGCTGCAGGTGCCCCCTGCAGTTCCCACATGCAGAGAAGGGTCTTCTATGGCTCTCTCCTCACTCAGAAAACAAAAAAAGCTCAAGTCTTTACAGCAGCCCACAAGGTCCTGTGTGACCTGTGCACGTCCTCTTTCTGACCTCACCTCTCACCCTCTCCCCTTGGCTCACCCTGCTCCAGACATGGCATCCTCCTCACCATTTCTCAGGCATGCCAGGCAAGTCCCACCTCAGGGCCTTTGCACTTGCTGTCCTCTCATCCTGGAATACTTTCCCCTCCCTTGCTCCCTTCAGATCTTTGCTCTGGGGCGTTCCCTGACCACCCTAATGATGAGAACAGAAATTCCCTTCCCGCTAGAACATTAGTTCTGGGGGCAGGGATCTTTGTCTTGAAAGTGTTAGTCCTTCAGTCATGTCCGACTCTTTGTGATCCCATGGACTGTAGCCTGCCAGGCTCCTCTGTCCATGGAATTCTCCAGGCAAGAATACTGGAGTGGGTAGCCATTCCCTTCTCCAGGGGATCTTCCTGACTCAGGGATCAAACCCGGATCTCCTGCATTGGCAGGCAGATTCTCTGCCGTCTGAGCCTTGGTTCCTGCTGTATTCCCAGAGCCTAGAAGAGTACCTGGCACACTGTAAGATGTCCAGAGATGTGCTGAGTGAATGAATGAGGTGGAGATGGGGAAGCAACAGTGCATTAGATGACAGAGGCTGAGGCTGAGTCAGAGTTTGGGCTTTTTCTTAGGGGCACTAGGGAGCCATAGAGAGTTACAGGCAGGGGGAGGGACAGGGTTAGATTTGTGCTTTAGAAAGAACCCTCAGAATGGACTGGGGCCAGGCTTCAGGGGCCAGGGCTATGGGGATGGAGGATGAACTGGATTGGAAACACATTCAGAAGTTGGAATGGTTGGGACACGGAGGCTGACCAGCTGTGGGGCAGGGGTGGGTGGTGAGGGGAACAAGGTGTATTGGCTGATGCCCAGATGTTTTGCGTTTCAGGCAGAGGCGGGAGAAATGAAGCCAGGAGGAAGGTTGGCCTGGAGTTCAGGCCCTAGTGTCCAGGACACTGTTGGGCGGGAGCCTGTGCCCTGGCCTTGGCCAGAACATGGTCAGCAGCACAGTGGGGGAGGGTGTGGCCGTGGGAACACAAGCCGCCCTCAGCTTTCCTCAGCGAGCCAGGCTGGTGACAGCTTCATGGGGTGTCACCTGGGTCCCCAGACACACTTCCCCTGCCTGCGGCCTGGCATGCCAGGCTTCCTGTGGTGGCAGGGCAGGGGCAGCCCAGGGCATTGTGTGAGCCCAGGGGAATCCTTTGGGCGGGTGGGGACAGAGACCCAGAGCCTGAGACCCTGAGATCTGGGGAGGGGAAATCAGGGCTGAGAGGAAGGGGCTGGGGGCCTGGACTCCTAGGTTCCTGCCTGCCTGGCTGGCTCCTCCCGGCTTGGCTCACCCTCTCCAGACCTACAAGGTATCATGACCTGCCCTCTGACCACAGGGTGTGGCGGACGCCAGCTGGCCCTTGAAGGCCAGCGTGCTTGGAGTGCTGGCCTCAGCTGCTGCCTTAGCTACCTCCTTAATTAATTAATTGCATTAATCATGGTGCCCACCCCCACAGCGGACATCCAGGAGCCGGTTTGGTTGCGTGGGTTGGGGGGGCGGCGGGTGTTGTTGAGCAGAAGCAGCCAAGATATCGGGCTGTCTGTCTGGGTCTGCACTTCTTCACCTGCCTCCCCCAGCCCACCTCTCTGATGGTGGTCATCACTCAGCTCGGGGGATGGTCATCATTCCCCTCCCTGGTCTGTGATTTTCTGCCTTTCTGCAGGGACTCCACCCCTACTGAAGGTCTCCCCTGTGGAGTCTGATGCTTCTGGGGGTGAATCTCTAGGACTGTTCTTCCTGGCTGAGCCCCTCAGACAGAACCCCAGCCCACCGTTCTGCCCAGGACAAGTTTACACCAAAACACTGCTGTCTCTGAGACTCTGGCCCTCCTCTCACAGGTCCTGTCTCTGACCTCTTGTGTCTCTGTCTCCGGTTCTCAGGGTTCCCAGTCTGCCCCTCTGTGTCTCCCAGGAGTTCCTAGTCTCTGCTCTCTATGTCTGTCCATCCGTCTCTCTCTGAAAGTTTTATTGAGATACAGTTCCCATACCATATGATTCGCCCATGCAGTGTCTCGTTCAATGACTGTTAGTAAATTCCTACATTTGTGCCTCCATGACCACAATCAATTTCAGGTCATTTTCACCAGGCCCAAGAGACCCTATCTGTGCATATCCTCTTTCTTCTGTACTCCGACCTCTGAGGTCTGGATCTTCTGGGGCTGGGGGTCTCCTTGTGTCTGGGATCTAGCTCCCGGCACCGATTCCTGGGGTCTCTAATCTCTCCAGGTTTCTGGTCTCTGTCTCTCAGGATCTCTGATTCTCCGTGGCTCTGGCCCTTTGCCTCCTGGGTCTCACCATCTCTGCATGTTTCTCCACACCCCTGACATACTTTCTCTCCGCTGGGCCATCTTGCTGGGTCCGCTTTTCTCCTCCTCCTCCTCTTGCTCCATTTCTCAGCATCGTTGGGACATTAAAAATGTAACAGCGTCCCTGGTGGGGGCGGGGGAGCTAGCCAGCCTGCCCAACTCCCTGTCCCTCCCGTGTCTACCACCGCTCGTGGCCCCCACATACTGAGGCCTTGAGGTTGGCCTGTGCCCTGACCACCCTGGGTCATCGCATCACCATCACTGACTGGCTGGGGTCTTTTAGGCCCCCACCCAACTGTCACAAAACCTGTCTTTTTATGCTGTTCCTGCCTTTCTCAAGATGTCTTCCCAGCTCCCTTTCCCCTGCCCCCCTCTTTCTCTGCCCCCATCCCTGTGGCTGGATTTCATCCTCCATCTCTCCGTTCCATTTCTATGTGTGTCTCTGACACCGTCCCTAAATTTGTTTGACACCCTCCCTCTATTGGCTTCTGTCCCCATGTGTGTATCTCCAGCCTCTCCCTGAATTCCTCTTGCCCCTCTACTGCCCCGCAGGATGTGAGCAGACCCACCTCTACTTCTCCCCTGTCCAGTTCTCCTTCCCTAATGAGAAGAGACAGCAGGCCGGCAGTCCCCTCTCCTCCCATCCCCCTCTGCTACGTGGGGCTGCCTGGCTGACATGGATGAGCAGTGAAAGCCCGGGAGGACTGGGGAGGGGGGCCGGCCCGGCAAGAAGCCCAGGTGGTGCACCCTCATTCCTCGGAGGCCAAGGAGGGGGAAGTTAGAGGAGCCAGGGGCAGGGAAACAGAGATGGATGGAAAGGAGAGGGAGAGAGAGGGTGAAAAAGGAGGAGAGAAAGAGCTTGGAGAGAGATTAGAGAGCCAGAGGAGCAGACAGGGAGAGGGTGAGAAATGGAGAGAGGAAGAGGGGGAGAGAAAGTGAGGGAAGGAGGGGAGGGAGAGACAGAAAAGAGGAGGAAGGGAAGGAGGGAAGGAAAAAGGCAGAGATGAGAGAGAGCAGGACACAAAGGCTCAAGGATGGAGTGTGGGGAAGGGGGACGCTCTCCTCCTCAGGTGCTAAGAGCTTCCTCCGGGGATCAGTGGGGTCTCTGAACCTGCCCCCCCCTCCACCCCAGTGTCCCTGCTGGGATGGAACTGTTATCTCAGTTTTCCAAAGAAGGGAATGGAGACTCAGAGGCACTTTCTGGAGCCCACCAGGTAGGGCAGAGCCAAGAAAGACTCTGAAGTCTGCAAACTGGCTGAGGATGCTGGGAAAGTGGCTTGTCCTTTCTAAGCCTCTGTTTCCTCATCTGTCGAATGGGAACAGGAACTGGACCTGTCCCTTAGGGCGATTGAGAGCCTTCTGCAAGATCACGAAGTCAACGCCTGGCCCAAGGTGGGGAGGATTCTGAGCATTCTGCCAGAGGTGGCAGGCTCTGATTTTATCTCACTGTTTCTGACGCAGAGGGAGAAACAGGCGGAAGGAAAAGTCAGTGCCCCTGCTCTGGGTTCAAACTGGGAGACCATTCCGAGACAGGCTGGGGGGAAAAAAGATCTAGGGCTCCCAGGAGCTCCCTCGCACTTTCTGGCAAACGTTTGTGAAACTCCAAGAGTTTCTAGCTGGGAATAAACAACCGGGTCACCTGCAAAGGGGAAGGGCGAGAGCCTCCCTCACCTGTTTCCTCGCAGCCCCTCCCACTCCTGGGGATGCACCCTTCCCCCAGGGGAGGTGGGGCAAACAGGAGTCGGGGAGGGGGGCGGGGAAGTGGGCACAGCGGAGGGAGAGACGGCGGATTAGGGCGGCGTCTCCTCACGTCCACCTCCCGCTGCGGCTCTGAGGACAAAGGCGCGACGAGAGGAGAGAAGTCCCCCGAAACCGGGAATCCGGAACGGGGACCGTGGAGAGCTCCCGCCCCCGCCCTGCCCCGGCTCGACTAAAGTGAAACCCGGAAAACTTCCCCAGGGATGTCCCCGCCGATCGCTCACAAGGAACGGGAAAAGTCCCAGATGGCGGGACTCTGCCTCCTTAGTCTACGCGGGACACAGGCCGACCGAGCCTCCAGCTTTCAGACAGGGCCTCTGGCTCTTCATTATATCTAGAACCTAAGAGACAGAGTTCCTGCCCACATTTATATCTGAATTCCAGGACATTCCATTGCCCACAGTTAAACCTGGAGCCCAGGAGACAGGGCCTTTTGGCCTCTTCTCCCCCCAGTTCTGTCTGGGACCCTAGAGACAGACAGAGAACCCTGCTCACAATCTGGAACCCACAAGTTCGAGCCCTTCCTGACCCCAATTCTACCAGGACCCCGATAGAAGGCGCCCCTAGCCTTCATTCTCCTTGGGACCCGAGATAGAGCCCTCAGCCCCTATTTCTTCTGGGGCCCAGGAGTTCCTTGTTTTCCGGGCCCAGGAGTCAGAGCCTTCAGCACCCTGGGGCCCGGGGTTGGAGCCCTTAAGCCCTTCCCCAGGCCGTCCGAATTATCATTCTTGGCCCTGTAAGGGGCCCAAAGTCCGAGCTCCCCGCTCGCCCCTATGAAGACATCTGGCTCCCTGCCCTCAATTCTCCCCGGGCCTCAGACTCCCAACTCTGAGAGGAGAGATGGGGGTAGTCTCGCCTTATCATCGCGACCCTTCTGGGGGTAGGGAAAAGGATGGTTTCGCGCGCGGCGGGGAGGCGTCTGCGTTCTCTCACCGGTTTCCCGGACCAGGAGCAGCAGCAACGGCAGTAGCGGCAGCTTCGGCGGCGACAATCTCAACGGCCGGAGGGCTGCGGCCCGGGCCATGGGGGGCCCGGGGAGGGACTGGGCCCGGGCAGGGGCCTGAGGGCCACTCTGCGTGCGCCAATCGACTGGGCAGACGAGCAGGTGCCTGAGTGGCTCCGGCTCCCGGCCGGTTCCCGCGGCGCTCGGCTCTCGGCTCTGCTGTCGAGGTCCGGTTCTCGGGCTCAGCGACCCTGGCCCTTAGATTCTTTCTGGCTTCGAACTAACTGACGTCACAGGACCCACCCCCTTTCTCCCCTCCTCGCCTAGCCGATCTGGCTCCGGCCACGCCCCCTCAGGCAGGTCAGACCCCGCCCCCTCCTGGGATTCCATGTCTGTCTCTGCCCAGGATTCTACGCTTGCCCCGCACCCCCAGCATTCCTCTCCCTCCCCTTCCCAGGATTCTACACCCGCTGCCTCCCAGGACTCTGATCGCCGGCCTCCATGCCCCAGAATTCTCTCCTTGCCCTCTCCAGGCAAACCCCGCCCCTTAGTGCTATAGCCACGCCCCTTTACACACCTAAATTGCCCTCGAGCCCCGCCCCCTGTCTAATAGGGCAAGTACAGCGCTTCCGACTGTCTCCGCTTCCACGAAGTCCCGTCCTCAGGCATGGCCCTGCCCATTCGTTCTCCCCGTAGTCGGCCCTGCCCCTCAGGAGTTCAGTTTGCTCAGGCCTCGGCCCCGCCCCCTTTAGTATTGGATAGGGCCATCTGGACACACATGCGTGAGGCACGTGGTTTCCTATAGACCCGCCCCTCTGGGCCCCGCCCACATACCGAGACTCCACCCCCTTCCCCGCTTAGCCTCTTTCCCCGTTCTCGCCCCGCGCTCACTGTCTTGTCTGGCAGGTCTGTCCGCATCTCAGCCTATCCTCATCTCTTTCTAATCTCTGCCTGAGACTTTGAGAGTCGCCGCGTCGTGTCTTTTTAGATTCCTGTCTTTTAGTGTCTCCGTCTTTGTGAGTCTCTCTGCCTCTTTTTCCGTCCCTGTGTTTATCTCTGGGTCTTTCAGTTTTCACGTTTCTGTGTCGCTTGGTGTTCCTGGTCTCTTTCTTCCTGGTGGTGTTTCTATCACTGTCTCTGTGTCACTTGGTTCTTGTCTTTTTTCATCCCTTGGACTCTGGCTCTGTCTCTCTCGCTCCCTGCATCTGTGTCTGTCTCTACCCCTGTCACTCTGTGGGTTTCTATCTCTGTGTCTTTCTCTTCCCTGTGTTTCTCGGTGTGTCTGGTTTCTCTCTCCGTCTCTCTTGACCTCTCTGCGTCCCGCAGCCCTCTCCTCCTGCATCTGGTCCGCACCATCGCCTTACTGCAGTCTTCCGCCAGGAGGCAGCACAGACCGCTCCCAGCGGTCGGCTGGCCCTGCGGGGTTGGGTTACGATCGGGCCTCCAGACTTGACTAGTCCCTCCCCGTGTCCTTGTCCCACTTCTCCTATCTTCCCAACCTCCTCGCGTCTTTGTGTCTCTCGCTCTGACTCGGCCGCTTTGTCTCTCCCCGGCGGCTCCCGCTCCTCCCCTCCCCCACCTACCTCTTCACATTCCTTGGACTGCCCGGGGGAGCTGGTGAGGCCGCCCAGCGTGTAGGGGCGAGGGCGGCAAGCAGGAGGCTGAGGGAGACGATGCCATTGAGCGCTTGAAATCACTTGGTTCAAGTTCCTCGGAAAAGTAGCTGATAAGCTGGGGGCTGATGCTTTGGGCCCTACCGAGAGGACCCCCATAGACTTGCCCTCCCTTCCCACCTGCCACACACCTGAGTTTTCCTACCCAGAAATGCAAGATCTTAAGTAGTGGAGACTCTTACTGACTGGCATTCACATCTTGGTAATAATACTGTTAATAAATGTATTTAGCACTGACTATGTGCCGGGTGCTAATCCAAGTCCGCTGTATTATCTCAAATAACCCCCCACAGCACCCTATGTGATGAGGAAACTGAGGCACAAAGAAAGAAGTGACTGGATCCAAAGTCAAAGAGTTGGCTACTTGTCAGTTGGTGGTGGTTTAGTCACTAAGTCGTGTCCGACTCCTGCGACCCCATGGACTGTAGCCCGCCAGGCTCCTCTGACAATGGGATTCTCTGGGCGAGAATACTGGAGTGGATTGCCGTTTCCTTCTCCAGGGGATCTTCCCAACCCAGGAGTTGAACCTGGGTCTCCTGCATTGCAGGCAGATTCTTTACCAGCTGAGCCACCAGAGATGCCCACTTGTCAGTTAATTCCACACAAAAATCGCACGAAGGGAGATTTCACGATCCCCATTTCACTGAAAAGCACACAGAGCATAGAGAGATTCTCTGCCCCCATGCCTCCCAGCAAGGAAGTAGCAGGCTAGGACCTTCCCATGGTGTATCTCTCAGCCTGGCATGAGGTCAGCTGGACAAATACAGTCGTCACCCCCCCCCCCCCCGCCCTTATCTGCAGTTTCAGTTACCCCGCGTCAACCCCAGTCCAAAAATATCAAACGGAAAATTCCAGAAATAAAAATCCATCAGTTTTTAACCATTCTGAGAGGCATGATGAAGTCTCGAGCCCTAAACATAAATCATCCCTCTATCCAGTGCTTATACACTACCTGCCTCTGAGTCACTTAGTAGCCGGTTGCATTGTCAGATGGATTGCAGTGGTGTCACGGGGCTGATGTCCAAATGACCCTCATTTTATTTAATAATGGCCCCAAACACAAGAGTAGTGATGCTGGCAATTTGGACATTCTCTTGCTGTCCTTATTTATAGATGAAAGTTTGTCACAGGGATGTGTATATAGAAAAAAACACAAAACACTGTATATGTAGGGTTCAGTACAATCCACACATCCACTGGGGTCTTGGAATGTATCCCCTAGATAAAGGAGAATGACCGTAGGTGCATAGTAAATTCTCTCTAGAACTCTGTCCTTCTCTTCCCAATCTGGGGCCAGACTAGAGGGCCAGGATCTCTGGGGTTAGTGCCAACTTTGCTACTGATTTGCTTTGTGAAATTCTGCCCTCTTCCCCCATTCCTCCCTTGGACAAAATAACCAGTCCCCAAGGAGAGTTTCTCCAGGAAGTTCCCCCCTTTAGCACCCACTCTTCTCCAAGCCTGTCAAGGAGTGTGCTCAACTGTCTCCTGGCTCTTCTTTGTGAGCTGGGGTGAGCCCAGGAGATAAGCCCGAGTAGGCTGGAATTTCATGCCCCTAGTCACATGCATAAAGGGACTTGGATAAGGCTGAGCACTACCTTGTGTGTTTGTTGACAGATGACTGGGTGAGTCTCATACCTGGGGAGTTGACTTCTAGCGTCAAGGAGTCTCAGAGGTGACACTTCACTGAAGAGTCATAACCACTAGGAGGTAGGGGCACAGAGCCAAAGGCTTCCTGATGGAGCTAGGCAGTTGATGCCAAGTATTATATTTTACCTGCCCTTTAACCAGTCTGTCCTAAAGGAAATGTGTGCTAAGTCGCTTCAGTTGTGTCCGACTCTTTGTGACCCTATGGACTGTAGCCTGCCAGGCTCCTCTGTCCATGGGGTTCTCCAGGCAAGAATACTGGAGTGGGTTGCCAAGCCCTCTTCCAGAGCGTCTTCCCAACCCGGGTTTTGAACCTGCATCTCTTACATCTGCTGCATTGACAGGCAGATTTTTAACCACTAGTGCCAACAGGGAAGGCCATTAAAGGAAACCACCCTGAATATTCACTGGAAGGACTGATGCTGAAGCTGAAGCTCCAATACTTTGGCTACCTGATGCAAAGAGCCAACTCATTGGAAAAGACCCTGATGCTGGGAAAGATTGAGGACAGGAGGAGAAGGGGGCAACAGGGAACAATATGGTTGGATGGCATCATCGACTCAATGGACATGAGTCTGAGCAAACTCCAGGAGATAGTGAAGGACAGGGAAGCCTGGCGTACTGTATGTAGTCCATGGAGTTGAAAAGAGTTGGACATGAATGAGCGACTGAATAATAACAAAACCTCTTCCATACTAAGCCCTTATGGTTCAGAGCGAGCCTGGCCCAGTCCTGGCCAATCAGAGCATTGGGTCCCCTGGCCACAGGGATTGGTTCAGGGATGGGGGTGGGACTCATTCCTGACCAATGAGAACTAGCCCTGAGATGTCTTGAACAAATAGGGAAGGGACACCTCTTTTGATGAGGGTTGCTAAACTGGTAAAGGAGAAGGCAATGGCACGCCACTCCAGTACTCTTGCCTGGAAAATCCCATGGACGGAGGAGCCTGGTGGGCTGCAGTCCATGGGGTCGCTAAGAGTCGGGCACGACTGAGCGACTTCACTTCACTTTTCACTTTTATGCACTGGAGAAGGAAATGGCAACCTACTCTAGTATTCTTGCCTGGAGAATCCCAAGGGCTGCGGAGCCTGGTGGACTGCCGTCTATGGGGTCGCACAGAGTCGGATACGACTGAAGCGACTTAGCAGCAGCAGCTAAACTGGTAAAACACTGGTACTCTGGGTGCCTCCGGAGACAAAAGAAGCTGCCTGTGCATGGAGGACAGGAGAGCTGAGAAATGCAACAGGCCAGCTTTCTGATGAGACTATCTGAGCCCCTGGATCCAGCTATGCCTGAAAGTAGTCAGTCTTTGACCTTTCTGGTTATATGAATGAATAATTTTCCCTTTTCATTTACACTTTTTTTTTTTTTTGTCATTTGCAACAAAACACATCTTTACTAATAAAATCTGTATGAGTCCAGAGGTGCCACAAATTCCTGTAAAGTTCCAAGGACAAGGAGTGTTGTTAGTTGTTCAGTCGTGTCCTACTCTTTGCAACCCTGTGGACTGTAGCCTGCCAGGCTTCTCTGTCCATGGGATTTCCCAGGCAAGAACACTGGAGTAGGTTGCTATTTCCTTCTCCAGGGGACCTTCCAGACTCAGGGATCAAACCCAGATCTCCTGCACTGCAGGCAGATTCTTTACTGTCTGCGCCACTAGGGAAAACTTGTCAGAATTCTTAAAGATGTCCTGGCTTTGAAGGAGAGGCAATCTTTGTTACAGTGCGGGAAATGAGAGAGGACATTCCAGGTGGGAGAATAGTAAATTCACAAAAGCACAAGATGTGAGAGACAGAGCGGTGGGTATGTGTGAGGGGTGACATCTTAGCAGGTCCTGAATGCCAGGTGAAGGGTGACTCATGGTCCTAAGAGCAAAAGGGAGCCACAGAAGGTTGAGGAGCAAGAGGAGTCCACTCTGAACTTGCCTTTATTTCCTGGAGCCCCAGATCATGGTGGTTCATCACCCCCACACCTGCTGCCCCTTCCCCCAGACCCTCGGCCAAGGGGGGAGGAGGGGTCAGACTAAGGAGGGCACAGGCTGCCATCTGTATGCAGATTGCCTGGGATGCCATGCAGATGAGGGATCTTATGCAAATGTATGCCCTCTTGGGAGGCAGGCCAAGACCCTCCTCTCATTAATTTGGGGACCAGGTGCTGGGCGGAGCATCCCTTTCTCCCTGGGGTTCCCTCTCTCCCCTCCTCCAACCATCTGTTCCCTCCCCCTCCAGCTCCCCAAATCCCGCCCCCCCCAATATCTGCCCTTAATGTGGTATCTCTCTCCACCCGGTCCCTTTCTTGCTTTTCTTTCTGTCCCTCCATTTTCCATGAGTGATAATAATAACAGTACTAAAGACATATTGAACACATGCTCTGTGCCAGGCTTTGCACTAAACACTTTTCACAGCTATCAAATTCTCCCAATCATTCTATGATTTCTCTGTGTGTCTGCTGTATTTTTAAAAAAGGACATTCCATTCTGGGTGGGGGAGGGAAGGATTGGGAGATTGGGGTAGCAGATGCAAACTATTATATATAGGATGGATAAACAACAAGGTCCTACCGTATAACACAGGGAACCCTATTCGATATTCCGTGGTAAATCCTAATGGAAAAGAATACGAAAAAGATTGTCTATATATGTAAAACTGAATCACTGTGCTGTACATCGGAAACTAACACATTGTAAAGCAACTATACTTCAATAAAAAAAAAAATGTGAGCTGAATGTCCATGGGAAGGAGGGAAAGATTGACTAAGCCTCAAGTACCTGAGAGTCCTTGAGCTTCCCTAGTGGCTCAGACGGTAAAGAAACCACCTGCAGTGCAAGAAACCCGGTTCGATTCCTAGGTCGGAAAGATTCCTTGGAGAAGGGAATGGCTACCTACTCCAGTATTCTTGCCTGCAGAACCCCATGGACAGAGGAGCCTGGCGGGCTACAGTCCGTGAGGTTGCAAAGAGTCGGACAAGACTGACTGACTCATTTCACTTCTCCGAGAGTCATTAAGTGACTCCTGGGACTCTCGCTCTGCTCGGCAAAGCCCTGTGCTCACGTCAAGGAGGTGAGAGCCATGTTTTCCTCCACCTGCAGGTGTGGCTGAATGCATTTGCCCCCCACGCAGCCCTGGCAGCTTCCGGGTGTGGCTCCTCCCTGCTGCCCCTCGACTCTGCGCCTGGGGACACCACCGCACGGAGAGGACAGCAGAGCCCCATGAACCCCCAAGCTCAGGCGGCAGAACTGTGCTCGTTTGTTCCCATCTCAGCGTGTTAACCTGCCCCATCTCTCTCGTTTCTCACATTTGTTTTATTTATACATTTATTTATTTTTAATCTTTTGGCCGCACCCGACAGGAATCTTTGTTCCCCAACCAAGGACTGAACCCTGACCCCTGTGTTGGAAGGTGGAGTCTTAACCACCAGGCCACCAGGGAAGTCCCTCCTGTTTGTTTTAATCTGACTCAATAAATCATGGGATTTGAGCACCTTAATTCAGCCAATGTGAGCTCTTCTGTTGTGGAAATCTCTGAACATTTGCTCAGTTGCCTACAAGGAGGTTCCTATAGCATCTCTTCAACTCCCCACGGCCATAGATGCTACTTGGTCCATCTGGTGGCTGAGTAAACTGAGGACAGAGGGGTGGGGTCACCGGTAGAGACCTCCCAGCATGCACTACACTTGCTCCCCCTCCTCACAGTGGCCGTCCACGGCCCAAGTATGATTTATCTCTATCTGATGGACTCAGGGAGGTAAAGTCACTTGCCCAAGGTCACACTTGTCTGCCCTGCACTGCTTCTGAGCTGCTCTTTTGAAACTTTTTTTCCCCTTCCCTTTCTAACTGGAATGATCTCTCTGAATCCCAGTTCTTTCTGTGTTCCTGTCTGTCTCTGCAGCCCTACCTCTCTGTATGGCACATTACTTTATTGTGCTCCGAAGATACTGCATTAAAAAAAAAAAATAAATTACAGGTTTGTGGTAACCCTGTGTCTATTGGTGCCATCTTCCCGACAGCCTTTGCTCGCTTTGTATCTTTGTGTCACGTTTGGTAATTCTTGCAATATTCCAAGGTTCTCCATTGTTGGTCTGTTTGTTATGGTCACTGATGAGTGACCTTTGATGTGATCATTATGACTCACTGAAGGCTCAGACGATGGTTACCATTTTTAACCAGAAAGTGTTTTGTTTTTCAAAGTGTTTCTTAAGTTAAGCTATGTACTTTTTTTTTTTTTTTTTTTTTAAGGCAGAACGCTATTGCATACTTACTACAGTACAGTGTAAACGTAATATATGCACTGGGAAACTGAAAAATTTGTGTGACTTGCTTTATTGTGATCTTCGCTTTATTGCTGTGGTCTGGAATTGCACAGTAAATAGATCCAGGACATGTCTCTATTTGTCTGTCTTTGCCTCTCTCTCCCCACATCTCTGTCTGACTCAGTGGCTCTCTCTCATTTCTGAGCTGCCCCAGCCCATCCCTCTGACCTCCCTCTTAGCCTCTCTGTTCTCCTTTAAAATGCCTCTCCCTCCGCTTCGGCAAGTCTCTGTTTCGCTGTTTCTGCCATCTCTTCTCTCCCCCTAGATCCCTTCGTGGGGGTTCCTCCAAGTTGCCCCTCCTCATCTCTCACCCCGCAGCTGCAGGCCCCAGGCTGTCCTCAGAGAAGATGCCTAAATCCCTAATTCCATCCACTCTACAGCTCAGAGAGAGCTTTTCCTCTGGATGCTTCAATTCCCTCTGGGTCTCTGGCGAGAGAGACTGGGCATTTTTTACTTAAGGGGACAGTACCCCACCTCCCCCCAAAGGCACTGGTCTTCAGGGGCCAGGTTCAGCTCCCTCTGGACCCCCAGCACCTCTCTTCTCCAGCTTTTCCAGCTGAGTCACTCTCCATCCCTTCTCTCTCATTTCTTTCTCCATGACATCAGATTTCTTCTGAGGTCCAGCAAGGGGGTGGGAGAGCCAGCAGGGTCAGAGCGTCACCTGCACCCCCTTCCCCTCTCATCCCCTAGAGGAGGCGGCTCTGGCCACAGGATGGTGTCCAGGTGACAGACAGCATTTATTCCAGACTCCAGTGTCCACAGACGATGGGGTCAGGGCAGGGGGCGGGGATCCAGTGTCAGACTCTGCAGCAGGACGTCAGGTGGGAGGCGGGGACCAGCAATGGAGGCAGGAGGTAAAAATAGCCCCAGCCAGCGACCCTCGAGCCTCGTCCCAGGCCAGGACTTGGGCTCGGGTCCAGGAGCTATTCTGGGGCCTGGGAGAGTCACAATCCCTGGAGGAAGGTCCCCTCCCTCCCAGGCCGCTGTGATCCCTGCCCAGCCCACAGAGGAAGGAAGGGAGGGCCCAGAGAGGGAAGAGGGAAGGCCAGGAACGTGGGGGCAGGCGGAGGTGTGAGCAGGGCTGGTTTTCTGATGCTTGCCACTCCAGGTCGGGTTCAATGACTGCCTCTGGGAAGGTCCTCAGGCTCAACACTGGGGAAAAGATGGGGAGATCAGCCTGGGCCCACAGCGGCTCTTCCACCTGCAGTGGCCCCCTCTCCCCAGGGGCCCAGGCCCTCACTCACCTCATCTCCAAAGCCCCTGCTCCCATGCTTGGCTCCTCCAGAGGTACTCCCCATGAGAAGGCCTGTCTGCTCCGGCTGCTCTTTTCCTGAGTGGCTCAACTTGGGTTCCCCAGGTGGCCTAGTGGGAGGAGGCAGTGTGTTGGAGGTGGTCATGGCCAAGGAAGGAACTGGTCATGGGTGTGTCGGATGGGGACAGACTTGGCGATGGGTGGGTGGGAATGAGCTGGGGGTGAGGTAGGAGGTGGAAGTAGCCCTGGGGTCAGGGATGGGATGAGGACATGCTTGACGCTGTTCTTGGAGTTGGAGCTGGTGATGTCACTGGGATGAGTTTGGGGGAGGGCTGTGGGGATGGCTGGGCTTCCCCGGTGGCTCAGTGGAAAAGAATCCACCTGCCATGCAGGAGTTCCAGGAGAGGTAGGTTCAATCCCTGGGTCCAGAAGATGCTCTGGAGGAAGGCATGGCAACCCACTCCAGTACTCTTGGCTGGAGAACCCCATGGGCAGGGGAGCCTGACGGGCTATATGGTCTATGGGGTCGTAAAGAGTTGGACATGACTGAGGCGACTTAGCACGCACGTACGCACGTGATGATGGCTGTGGATTGGAGTTGAGGGTGGCCGTGTGGTTGCCGTTGGAGATAAGGTTGGATGGGGATGGGTTTGGAGTTAGGAATGGGATGGGGGGATGTGCGGGGGGCTTGGGATGGGGAGGTGGCTGAAGCTGTGTTTGGTTACTGGATGTGCGCTGGAGCTGAGGGTGTGGCTGGGGGAGAGGTTGGGGTTGGAGAGGAAGCTGGAGGTATAGATGAGGTTACTTTGGGATTGGGGTGGGCGTGGATCACAGGTGGGGATGAGATTGGGGATGGGGTTAAGGTGAGCTTGGGGTGGTCTGGGCGTTAGTTACGGGTTGGGTGGGGTTGAGGAGAGGGGAGGGGACGGTCATGGTCCAGGTTGGAGGTTGGAGACGGGATGGCATCTTATTTGCCGATGGAGTTGGGGTTGGGGCTGTGGTTGGTTTGGGGCTGAGGTCGGGGTGAGGTCAGGGTTGGGGTAGAGAGGTCAGTTTCAAGGTTTCAGGCCACTCACGGAGGCCCTTTCTCGCTCCGCCGGCAGCAGCCGGGCCGCCCCTTGCGTCTCATGCAGTAGAAGACGGCAACGACGAGGAGCAGGAGGCCCACGCTGATGGCCACGGCCATGACCGCCACGCCAGCCTGGGAGGTCTGGGGGGCCACTGCGGGGTGGGGGGGGGAGGGGTCAGCCAGCAGCCCGCTGTCTGCCCTGCACCCGGAGTCGGTCCCACCACGGTGGTTACTCACCGGTTCCAAAGTGGAAGACGTGATGGGTGTTCCCGAGAGGGTTGGAGGCCTCACAGGAGACGCCGTCTTGGCTCAAGGCACTGGTCACCTTCAGGGTCAGGGAGCTGCTCACCCAGCCCTGGCCTCCAGGGGCTGGTTCTGTGGGCTGTGGAGGCTCAGGTCAGGCCCAGGTTTGCAAAATCAAGGGCTTGGTGTGTGGGCAGAGGTGAAAAGGAAGTGGTTGGTGGAGGTGGAGGGTGGGGAGGACAGGATGCGTGGACCGTTAAAGGGGCTGGGATTTGGGGAGGGTCAGAGGAGGGTCCCTTACGCTGCCGCCCAACTGGCTCCAGGTGAGTTTGGGCTCTGGGTAGCCGCGGGCGTAGCAGATCAGGGTGACTTTATCTCCTTCGGTCCAGCTGCCTTCGGCCTTGGGCTGAGTCTCCTTTGCCTTTAACTCTGGTGTCCCTGCGGGTGGTGGGGCGGGAAAGGGGGTAAGATGTAGGCACCCCAGGAAAGGAAAGGAGGGAGAGAAAAAGAGGAGAGAAGGACCAGCTGTGGACCCATCTCATTTGTCCTGGCCCCCCACACTCCCCCATACTATCCCCATCCCAGCCTGCCTATACCCCGAACCTTGAACCAGCAGCCTGAAGCTCCGGGTGCGACTCAGGAGGGGGATATTGGGCATGTAGGCCTCACACGTGTATGTGCCAGCGGAATCGAAGGTGACGGAGTGGAGGGAGAGTGTGGGGTCCTCCCCCATGGGTGCTGAGTCCTGGGTGGGGAGAGAAACAGCAGGCACCAGCTGGGTGTGAGAGGCAGGGAGGGGTTGATGGAAAGGGGAGGGTCCCATGCTGGGGAGGGACGCCTTCCCTTCTCACCTTGGTCCAGTGTAGGATCGGGGTGGGCAGGCCTCGTGCAGAGCAGGTCACGGTTGTGCTGTTACTCAGAGATAAGGAAAGCTCCTCCCCTGTGCTGAGCTCCAGGGAGTCCAGGTCTGGAGTTGGGGGAACAGAATGTCACCTTCCCCAGACCCTCACCCGATCAGTTAGGGGATCCCCAGGGCTTTTGAGAAGGGCAGACGTGAATGGACAATCGTCAGCAGAGAATGCCAACTTCTCCTCAGCTCCACGAGCACGCCACTCTCTCATCTGGGCCCTTGAGCCCAGATCTAGGAGTCTGACTCCAAAATACATGCCCATGGGGCTTCCCTGGTGGTCCAGTGGCTAAGACTTTATGCTCCCAATGCAGGGGGCCTGGTCGGGGAACTAGACCCCACATGCCACAGTGAAGACCTGGTGCAGCCAAATTAAATAAATAATGTTAAACACTTAAAACAACAACAACAACAAAACCCCAAAATACAGGCCCACTTTGACCACCTGCCTCCAGAGCTGACATCTGAGCTCAAGGTTAATGGATAACCTGGGAGGTGTTGGGCGCTCCTTCTCTGACTACTCCTCACGCCTTGGCCTTCTCTCCTCCACACGACCCGTTTTTTTCCATCAAGTCTTTCTCTGCTCTGTCCCCCAAATGGATCTTCTCACTTCTTTCCATCTCTGACCCTGGGGTCAACTGCCTTGACCACTGCAGCCACGTCCTCACTGGTCTCTGTACTGGGCAGGACTCCTGTCCTCTCTGGTCCATTCTTTGGTGAGCAGCCAGAGGGATCTTTTCTTTTTTAAATAGTGAAAGTGTAGTTGCTCAGTCGTGTCCAAGTTTGACTTAAAAAAAATTTGTTTTTACAATTTATTTATTTAATTTTGGCTGTGCTGGGTTCTTTAAAAAACAAAAACAGCCCACTCCTCTCTCTCTCTCTCTCTCTTTTTTTGTAGTGCCCAGGCTTCTCTAGTTGCATCATAGGGTTTAGTGATGGTATGTGGGAATCTTAGTTCCCCAACCAGGGATTGACCCCAGGTTCCCTGCATTGGGAGTGGGGAGTGTTATCCACTGGACTACCAGGGAAGGGCCCCCAAGGAATCTTTTCAAAACACACACTGGTCAGCCCTTGCCTCTGCTTAAATTCTTACAGGGAGGAAAACACAAAACAAAACAAAACCCTGCAGTGGTTCCCCAGTATGGTGGGCATACAGGCCTCTTTCTTTGATGAAGCCAAAAAGTCCTGCCTGGTTGACCCTGCCCACTGCTTCAACCTCATCTCCCACCTTCCCCTCTTGTTCCCTGAGCTCCGGCTAGCCTGTTCTTTCCCTGTTGTCCTCCAGCATGCCAGTGTGGGCCTCAGGGCCCTTGCATGTGCTGTTTCCGCAGCCTGGAATGCTTTTCTTCTGACTCATCATAGCTCTGGTTCCATTCTTTGGTTTCCTACACATGTTCCCCTTCTCAGAGAGGTCTCTCTGACCCTCTGTCGTGGACACTCAGATTTCCCCTTTGGCAGCAAAGGATTTTCTCCCCCAGCTGTTGAGAAGGGTGTCAGCTGTCAGCCCTCAGCTGTCAGCCCTCTCTGGAAACTGCCTGAGAGAGAGCCCCTGGCTCAAGGTCATGTCCCCTCCTTCCCTAGGCAGCCCACATCCAATGATAGGTTGACGTGGACGTACAAAAGACCCAGCCCCTGTACCCCAACTGGGGATCTCTCAGCCCTGTGAGCATGCAGAGGTCTTCCTTAGGCTGAAGCCCAATTTCCGCCTCTGCTGTATCCTGCTTCCTTCCCTCATCACCCACCAAGAGGTGTAGATACTGGGGCACTTGCCATAAATTTCCTTCCTGCAGTCAGAATCTTCAGCCCCCAACACCCTCCATGGAAAATAATCCCTGCTCGCCGCACCACTTCCTTATCCCACTCCTTTGCGTTAGTCTCTGTAGAGGCAGGACCGTGACTCAAAGTGTGTGTTCAAAAAAAAAAAAAGTGTGTGTTCAGCATTTAACATCTGTGTCCCCTACTGGACCCTGGAGCCTGGCGGAGGCTGGGGCTTCACTGTCTTGTTCACGTGTGGCATAGGGTCTAGTCCCAGGAAGGGAGGTGACAGGAGTGCCCAGCAGGCACAGAGCCTTTGCTCAGGGCTTGCGTGCAGGTGGGCCAAGAAGGCTTCTTGGAAGACTGGGACCCGAGAGATGGGTTAGGATTGGATGGAAGAGAAAATCGGGAGTTACTGTAGGAAAGAGGAGAAGAGCTTGGGGTGTGATGGGGAGGAGGGTTCGCCTAAGATGAGGCCAGTAGGGTGGGTCTTGAAGGCTGGGGTGAAGCATGTGGGTCTTATCCCCAGAGGACTGGGGAGCTACAGCAGGTTCTAGGCAGCGGAAGGTCAGGTGTATGCCTTAGAAAGGGGTCTCTGGCTGCCTTGCATGGGAGACTGGAGGGGCCGGGGCCATTGAGACCAGGCTGGGCACCACAGAAAGGGTTGGAGACAGGGCTGCGGGGGGGCGGTGAGGGTGAGGAGATTGCTGATGCCAGGGCCCCTCTCCCGCTCCGGAGGCGCTCACAGGCCACGCGCAGATCCAGGGTTTTGGAGAGATCTGCGTCCTCGGGGGCGTCGTAGTCCTCTACCCTGCAGCCATAGGTCCCGCTCTGGTTCCGCTGTACCCTCTCCAGTGTCAGGTTCCCCTCAAGACTTGTTTTTAGCACATCCTCCTGCTTGTCCTGGGGGAGACCAGGAGTGAGGAACCCAGTTCAGGAGATGCTCTGGGCTGGCAGGGTCAGGTTAGGTCCGGGGTCACCCAAGCCAGGCATCAAGGTATGTCAAGACTCTCACAAATTGGTGAGCTGTCTCACGGATAGCTCCTGGGTCACATGCCTTGCTAAGCCAGGGGTCACCCAGGTGAAGGGTCAGAAGTTGGTGCAGACAAGTAGATTGCACAGGTCAGGGGAATGAAGGGGTGGGTTACCTGAAGCCGAAAAAACGTGTACTCCGGGCTGGGACTGCCGTCCCCCTGGCACAACAGCTGGACAGAGTCACCCTCGCGGACCCAGCCCTCGGCAATGGACTGGCTGCCCAACCAGAACAGCACGCTCTCTGTGGGATCTAAGGGAAAGGGCAGACTCACGATCAGAATCAAGGGTAAAAGGCAGGGCTAGGTTAAGGGGGAGAGGCCAGCACTGCAGCAAAGGAAAGGGCTATGGTTGACCAAAGGTAATATCTTTTTTCTTCTTTTTTTTGCCATGCCATGAGGCATGTGGGATCTTAGCTCCTTAACTAGGGATTGAACCCACACCCCCGGCTTTGGAAGCATGGAGTCTTAACCAAGGAAGTTCCTTAGAGGTCATATTTTGAGGCTCAAGTTTGCACTCGTTCTGAGATCATGGAGTACAGGTCAGTGTGTACCTTGGGAAGAGCTCTCTGGCTGCCTTGTATGGGAGACCAGAGGGGCTGGGGGCATCCAGACCAGGACAGGCACCATAGAAAGGGTTGGAGGCAGGGTTGTGGGGGGGTTGATTCCATACTTCCAATGCAGGGGGCGCAGGGTCGATCCCTGGTCAGGGAACTACTATCCCACACGCCTCATGGCGTGGCCAAAAAAAAAAAAGATATGACCCCTAACCTTTGGCCAACCTTAGTCCTTTCCTTTGCTACAATGTGGGTGACAGGTCAGTGTGAGATTCGGGGGGACCCATTTTGGGGTGGAAGCGTGGGGCACAACAGTTAGTCCTGAGACTCCACGAGGTTCAGAGTGTTATGGGGGGGAGTCAGAAGTCAGGATGGGGCTCCTGCTGGCACTTGAGGTCAGAGGTCAGAGGTGAGTACCCACTTCAGCCTGAGGTAATGGTGGGGGAAGGCCTGGAAGGGGTGGGGCAGGTCACCGGGGTCGCCCTGGAGGGTCAGGCCTCAGCGCGAGAGTTCCAGGTGGGGGCGGCCGGGGGCCCAGCTCGGACTCACAGTGCAGGGTGAGGGAGAAGGAAGGGCTGTCCTGGCGGCCGTGCTGGCCGGCGGGCAGGTGGTAGTGCACGGAGCAGTGGAAGCTGGCCTCCCGGTCGGGCTTGTGGAGCCGCAGGTAAAGGGTGCTGGTGACAGAGAGCAGGCCGGAGGCCTCCCGGACGGTGCGGGCGGTCATGTAGCCCTCTGTGGGAGGGGGCGGTGGGGAGGCGGTCAGCCAGCCCGGCCACCGCCCAGCCCCAGCCCCTGAGGTCTAGCTGAGCTCCCTCAGGCGCCACTCACCGGAGTTCACCTCCAGGGGCACGGCCAGGGGCTGCCCGTTCCGATACCACATGATCTTGGGGGCTGGGTTCCCGTTGCGGCTGCTGCAAGTGGCTATCTGGGACAGACACAGACCCGCCCGGGCTGGGAGCCAGGTCCCTGGAGTCTGGGGACCAGACCAGACCCAGACACACGAGTCCAGCTCCCAAGCCTCTCCTCCCGGGAGACCCAAGGTTGGAACTCCTGGACCCCTACTCCTGGACTGGGAAGCCCAAGCCCCCAGCTTCTCCCGACCTTGAGCTGTAGGAGCCCAGGACCCCCTCCTCCCCTCAGAATCCTGGAAGCAAGATGCGGCCCAAGGTACCTCCTGGGCAAAGTCATCCATCACAGACAGGGTTCCTTTGTTGGGGGAGACCTCCGGGGCCTCTGGTTTGGCTGCGGGAGGGACTTACAGTCAGGAGCTGGTTCCCAGGGTTCTCACCTCCCTGCCCTTTCCCAGGATGTGTGTGTGTTGTGGGAGGGGGGCGGCGGTTGGAGGGGAGGCACAGACACTCACCAAACACACTGAGCCTGGCGGTGGCCTCGGCAATGCCTGCTGCCCCCGTCTTCACCACGCACACGTAATCGCGCTCGTCACCCACCTGGGCCTCAGGCAGCACCAGGCGCCCCCTGGAGTCCAGCTGGTATGGGGGGCTGCGGCCCTGGGAGCTGAGATCTTTGTCCCAGAGCTTGGACCCATGCAGCTCGGCCCAGGCCAGGCGGTGGCGAGCCCAGGAGCGGTCGACCTGCGGGGGCAGGCGGGGAGCATCTCAGCGAGAGGCTGCCCGGCCGCGGGCCCTCCTCCGTGTCCCCTTTCCCTCTGCCGCTCCGTGGGTCTCCTCTCACGCTCTCTCTCTGGTCCCTCCGTCCTCTCTCCAGCTCTCCCACCCCCGCTCCCTGTCTGTGGTCACCTTTCCCCCTCTCTGGTTCCCTCCTTCCACCTCTGTCTTCCTTTCCTGCCCTGGGTCTCCTGTTTCTCTTTCTCTTTAGTCCCATCCCCGGGCTCCTGCCTTCTGGGTGTCTGCCTCTGAATGTCCTCTTCCAAGAGCCAAGGGACCTCTTTCATTCTAGCCTCAGCTGTGCCCAACACCAGGGTACCCTGGAGAGGGGCTTCCTCTCGCTGGGCCTCCATTTCCCCACCTGTAAAATGGAAAGGCAGCTTGGTGGGGCTCCTAGGGGCTTTCGGGCTCGGATGAGGGGATGAACATTTGCAGCCCCACTGCGCCCTGACTCTCAGGCCCCGCTCTGTCATGTCCTCGTTCCCAGCCCACAGCACTCACCAGAAACCATTCCAGCATGAAATAGTCATGGGTCCCCAAGGGGCTGCAGTCCAGAGTGACAGACTCCCCCCTCATCACCTCCACCAGGGGGGGCACAGACAGGCGGACCTCAGCCTTGGAACCTGCAGGAGGGTGACTGAGCTCTCTCCCACTGCCACCAGGAGGCAGAGCTCTCTAGGTCCCCAGTCCTCCTCCCCCAGCCCCTCCGCCCCCAGACCCAGTGGTCCAGGCCCCCAGCCCCTCCTCCCCCAGACCCAGGGGTCCAGGCCCCCAGCCCCTGCTCCCTCAGATTCAGCTCCTCTCTCCCTTCATCTCTCATTTCTGCATCTCTAAGCTCCAGATCCCATCAGCACGTCTCTCCATCTCTCCGTTCACTTGCAGAACTGAAGACTCCTCCCCTGGGCCACACAGGGCCCCGGTGGCCTCCATACCATCCGCTTGGACTCAAATCCTGTGTGTCCTTGCTTGTCCCCCAGACCAAATGCCCCTTGAGGGCAGGGCCTTGGCGGGCTCATTCCTTAGCCTCCAGCACTTCACCTGGGGCCTGGCACAACGAGATGGATAATCATCTCCATCTCAGTCACCGCCTCTGCGTGTGTGTGCGTGTGTGTGTGTGCGCGCGTGTGCGCCCCTCACCCTGCGTCTCGTCTCTTAGTTTCACGGTTCTCTGCGTTCCTCTCAGTCTCCGTGTTGCCCAGCCCTGCCCCCCGGGTCTCTCCATCCGGAGCAGTGGGGGAGGGGGTGGGGGGCTGGGGCTGGGCCAGAGCTGAGGCAGGATGGGTGTGTGGGCGCGGTGAAGGGGGACAGGGCTGGGCAGGTTTCAGGAATGTGGGAGGGACAGGCTGGCTCAGGCCTGCCCGAGCCCCCTACCCTCGCCTCGGCCCCTCTAACTCTTTGAGAGAGCAGCAGCACGTGCCTCACAGCAGGACAGGGTGGAGGGCTCGGATCCTGGGTCCTGAGGGAGAAGGGAGCAGAGGGCCAGGACTCCAGTCCCAGGATCCGGGCAGGTAGAGGTGAAAAGCGAGCTCTTTCAGCCTCTGGGCTGGCAATCCGGCCTGAGCTCTCAGTTCTTAGAGTCTCCCTCCCTTCCCCGCCCAGCCTGGCCCCGCTTTGCCCCTGGGGACCCACTGTTCGCCATGCTTGTGCCAGGGGCCTGGATTCCCAGGCACCCACCTCTGGCCCGGGCCTGCCCCATGGGAGGGAGTGTGGGGCCAGGCTGGTGCCCAGGGCTGGGTCCAAGCGGTGGAGACAGCAAGGATGGTCAGAGGGATCTCTCTCTCCCCCAGTTCTCTCTTCCCGCAGCCCCTGAGGGCCTCTACCTCTCCTCCAACCCCCACGCAGGTGCGTGGCTTTATCTGGGCCCCCGGGAAGGGGGGCTCTGTCACTTGGAAACACTTGGTTCCGCTGTCACTGCCCAGGGGCTGGGCTCCAGCCCTCTCTGATGGAGCGGGAGGCGAGAGGGGCGGGTCCTTTAGAGTCTGGGCTCTGAATCTGAATAGGGGGAACCCGCAATCGCATGTGACTTGCTGGTTTCTAGCCAGAGGGTCCCTGACCCTCTCAAAACTTGACAACTTTTGAGCGGGGAGTTCCGCTTTGGTCTCTTCTGTCCCCGGGGAAAAGGCACTCTGGCCACTGGAGGCCAGGACCTCTGGGTCCGGGGGAGTAGGGGCCAGGCGGGGGTGGGAGCGGGGGCAGATCCCAGCGTCTGAGCGGGCAGGGAGCGGAGCGCCCGCACTCCTGGGTCCAACGGCTTCTCAGATCGCTTCTAATACACAGCTGAGGATCCCCAGCCCTCTGCCAGGCTGTCGCTGGGTCTCTCCCTGGGAGGGGCACTCCATATCCCTCCTTTCCTGGGGTCCCTGGGGTCGGCGAAAGCCCCTCCCCATCTCCCCTCCCCTCCCCGCGCCTCCCAGGCGCGCCCTGCTCTCAGCCCGAGCCATACCTGGGTGCGCCTCCAGCAGGAGCGCGAGCACCAGCAACAGCGGGGCCCCACGGGCCCCAGCCCGCGCGTCTGGGGGCTCCATGTTCAAGGCGGCGGCGGCAGCGGGCGGCGAGCGGCGGGCGGCAGCGGCAGGGACTGAGCCCGGGCTGGGACTCCTCGGCCGCCGGGACTGGAGCGAGGAGGCCCCGCCCCAGGCAGCCCCGCCCCACCCCGCCCTCCCGGTCTCCCCCTCGTCCCCCTCCAAAGCCGGGCGCCAGGCCAGGACCTCCCACTGCCCGGAGCCGACCTCCCAGCGCTCAGCCGGGAGCCAGGCTCCCCGCCCCCCCGGCCCCAGGGTGTCAGGCTCCAACTGACCAGCGCCCCTGGCGGGTGACCCGACCAACCAGTTCGGCCGGTGTCCAGAGCGGGGGTCCTCCCTGGACCCCCGCGGATCCTCTCCGCCTCATTCTCACTGGCGGGACCCGTTCCCTCCCCGGCCAGTGACGTGGGCTCCCCTCGTCGTTTTCGACCTGCTGGCCCGGGTCCAACCAGTGGACCTGCACCGGCCTCTCCCAGTCCAACCAGCAATCCCCAGCCTCCCCAGTGGCCAGTGCGCTAGGCTGCTTTCCTGTCTGACCAGCGGCCTGGAACCCACCCGGTTCTAATGTCTAATAGTTCTAATGTCTAACGATCTTCAACACCCAGCTCTGCCCAGGCCTCTGAGATGCTGGCAGGGGTGGGGGCTGTGGGGTGCTCTTCTCTTAGCTTTCCTCCCTAGGGCCCTCCCTCTCTTCCCCCCTTCCAGGGAATCCTAGGAATGCCACCCCCCTTCCTCCCTTTCTCTTCCCTTTACTCCCTTCCAGCTTTGGGGGGAGGGGAAGAGAAACGGGGTTGACAGGTGAGTGGGGGCGGGGAGGAGGCCCAGGCACCTGAGGGAAAAAAAGGAGGAGTCCTGCCATGGGTCACAAGGAAGGGTCACAGGTCAGACTTGGGATCACAGATCAGAGTGTCCAGGGCTCCTTACAAGGCAGGCCTGGCTGGGACAAAATTCCTAGATGCTGGCTGGGGGGTGGGGTGAGATTTCACTGGTTACCCGGGAGAAGCTAGCCCTCAACACTGGCTAGTAAGGGGCAGCTGGTCATGCTGGGAGACTTTCCCCAGGCCTCTGATCAGATGTGGGGGGTGGATGGGCAGAAGAGGGACCACTGGTCAGGCACCAGGGACATCTTGGATTATAGGTCAGCACGGGGGTTATTGGTTAGACTTGTCAAGGCTACTTTGTCCATACAGGAGAGCGATGGTTATAGATGGGAGAGGTGACCTTTTAGCGTTAGCTCCCCTTCTCCAGAAAGCCCTCCGTGCTCTCCTCGGCTGAGTCAAGTGCCCACCTCTGGGCTCCCCCACCTAGCCCTGCCCATTCTGGGTCAGCTCTGTCTGGGGATGAGTTTGTCTCCTCCACTGGACAGAGAGCCAGGAAGGGAAGGGCCAGGGCTGTTGTGATCACTACTGCGTCCCCAGTACTGTCCAGCCCAGGCAAGACATGGAGCAAGAACTCAGGGAAGGTATGCAAGGCTCAAATGCAGGAGTACACAGGCTCACATGCAAACCCCACCCAGACTGGATCATGGCCCAACACGGCCCACTGCAAACTCGAGAGTGGACAAAAGAGCTCCCTGGCACAAGCTTCCACACAGGGACCCCAGGCACCCACTCCCCAGCTCCCCTGCCCCTGGCTCATACACCTTCTGCTCGGGCTGCTAGGTATACCCTTTCCTCAACAGCCCCCTTCCACCTTCCTTAATCCAACCAGCCGGGGGGTTCTGGTTCCGGTTCATAAACGTGGGGGTGTGTGGAGTGTGTGCGAAGGAGGAAAGTCATAAATGCCAGGGCCATTTCCTTGAGGGCTTGCACCAACCAGTACTGAAGTATCTGTCTTTGTCCCCTACAATTTACTCCCATAAAACAGCCGGAAGGATCCCATTAAAATGTGAGTCAGCCCGTCACCCTTCTGCTCAGATCTTCTCCGTCTGAATAAAGTTGGAGTCCTTTCCGTGGTGCGCAATGTCCTGTATCTGGTCCTCATCGCCTCCCTGGCCTCATCTTCCTCTTCTCTGCCCCACCTCGCTAGCTCTTTTCCTGCCACATAGATCTCTTTGACTCCATGCGGTTCCTCCATCGCCAGGCTTGTTTCAGCCTCAGGGCCTTTGCTCTTGCTCTTCCCTCTTGTAGGACATTCTTTCTTGCCATCTCTCCCTCCCTGTCTGGCTTCAAATCTCTACGGCATCATCTTATCACAGAGCTTCCCTTAACCATCCTTTCTGATGCAGCAACTAACCCAGCCCTTTATCTCGCTACATTTTTCCTCCGCAGCACTTATCGCTGCCACATATTTATTTTTTATTGTTTTGCACAAAACAGAAGCTCCAAGAGAATGGGAACTTTAGTTCACCACTGTATCCCCAGGGTCTAGAACGGTGCTTGGTGTAAGGAGCTGACTATGCCTGGAATCAATGAATTTTCTAATTCCATTGCTGTCTCATGTGTAGCTACTTAGACATTTTAAGTAACAAGCTCCATATTTCTATACCTTTATCCTATTATCTTATGTACAGTGTGGGATATACGTGTGCTCAGTCACTTCCAACTCTGTAGTCCGCCAGGCTCCTCTGTCCATGAGATTCCCCAGGCAAGAATCCTGGAGTGGGTTGCCATTTCCTCCTCCGGGGATCTTTCTGACCCAGGGATCGAACCCAGCCAGATTCCTTACCGCTGAGCCACCGGGGAAACCCACAGTGTAGGCCGGTTACTCTAAACTAGTTCACAGATTGTGGAATACAGCGAGTCATGACGTATTTGGAGGGGGAATGTGTACTCCCCCATGATTCTAGACTTGCATCTGGAAAATGTAACTACTGAGAGTTTGTGTTGTCTTGGGGGCCAGCATGATGTATTTTTATCTGTACAAGACTTAGTTGTGCAAGGAGAGCTTTGATAAGAGGTTTTGGGGTTGGAGACCTCTCTGGTTGCCTAGTGGCTAAGACTCTGAACTCCCAATGCAGGGGGCTGAGGTTCGATCCCCGGTCAGGGAACTCGATCCCATATGCCACAACTTAGAGTTCACATACTGCAACTAAGACCTGGCACAGCCAAAATAATAAATAAAAATAAATATTAAAAAAAAGAACTCTTTGGGGAAGAGAATGTAAGTCTAAGCAGAGGATACCTACGGATGCTGAACATTCAAAAGGATGGATTACGATGGCCTTTGTGGGGGTGGGTTAGCTAGCAGCTGCACCCCGCTTTGGGGCTTCCCAGTGGTGCTAGTGGTAAAGAACCTCCTGCCTGCCAATGCAGAAGAGGTGTGCGTTTGATCCCTGGGTTGGGAAGGTCCCCTGGAGGAGGGCATGGCAACTCACTCCAGTATTCTTGTCTGGAGAATCCCCATGGACAGAGGAGCCTGGCGGGCTACAGAACATAGGGTTGCAAAGAGTCAGACACAACCAAAGCGACTTAGCATGCACACAACCTCATCCCCACATTAAAAAAAATCCTTGCAGCCAAAAGCCTGTTACCCTCTGTTGAAACCAAACAGATATTTCTTTCCTGCCTCCGCTGTAGCTCAGATGAGCTAAGCCTGGTGAATCCCACTTTACCTTGGAATCAGGTGCTAATACCAAACAAACCAAGACTGGCTAATCCATGCCCTCAACGGCAGATGGACAGGTGCTACTTTTCAAAGATAGCTGTGACAAGAGCTGTCATCCCACATGCTCTCCTACAAGCTGAACTTGACCGTCTTTCCATTGAGAGGTGAGGGTCTATCTGTTAGACACATCCCCTCCTTTTAAGTCTTTGCATCTAACCATTAGAATGTGGCAGAACTGGGGACTTCCCTGGTGATCTGGTGGCTAAGAATCTGCCTTCCAATGCAGGGGACATAGGTTTCATCCTTGGTCATGGGACTAAGATCTCACATGCCGAGGGGAAGCTAAGCCTTTGCGCCGAAACTAAAGAAAGCCCGCGTACCACAACACAGATGCAGCTTGACCGAAAAAAAAAAAAAAAAAAAAGAATACTTCATTCATGAGTTCCAAGATTAGGTAGAAAAACCATGTAACTTCTGTCTGCATCACTGGAATATCTTCTGTGAAGACTTCAGCCACCATATAAGCACTCTGACTACCTTGAGAAAGCCATGCTGTGGGGAAGCCCAAACTAGCAAGCGTGGAGAGCACGTGGAGAGGTCTAGAACAGCAGAGGGATGTCTGTCCAGTCCCCAGCTGCCCTGCTCCAAGCACCACTCGATTGCACCCTGAGCCAGAACCACCCAGAACCCTTACTGTTGCACACAAATGAGTTTCTGTGTTGGACTTGCCTGGTGGCACAGTGGATAAGAATCCGCCTGCCAGTGCAAGGAGCATAGGTTTGATCCCTGGTTCTGGAACATTCCACATGCCTCGGGGCAACGAAGCCCTTGGGCCACAGCTGTTGAGCCTGTGCTCTAGATCCCACAAGCCGCAACTCCTGAGCCCACGCGGTGCAAGTACTGAAGACTGTGTGCCTAGAGCCGGTGCCCCGCAACAAGAGAAGCCACTGTAGTGAGAAGCCTGGGCCCCGCAAGGAAGAGTAGCCCCGCTCGCCACACCTAGAGAAAGCCTGCACAGAGCAATGAAGACCCAGCGTGGCCCTAAATAACTAAATAAAATTATATTAAAATAAAAGTTCCGGTGTGATTTGTTCCACGCAACAGCTAGCCTATTCTGGGGTGGCAGAGGCAGAGAGATGACCAGCATCCGGTGGTCACTGAGGCCCCAGCGTATCCCCTTCAGACACGTTCTGTGGTGTGATTGTGGCTGGGTTATGGTTGGAGGCCAGCTGCCCGTTGTGTTCCCTTGATCACTTTCCGATCCTGATTCTCTAATCACTTCTGGGAATCTGTGAGTGATCCCGAGTCCTCTCAATCAATTCCCTTCCTGCCCCAGAGGAGGCTTCTGTTCCTTGTAACTAAATCTGTGACGCATGCTTCCATGTTCTGTTTACACTGAATTACCTTTTAACTCATCTTTTCAGATGCAGCTTAGATGTTCCCTCCTTCTAGAAGCCCTCCCTGACCTTCTCAACTGAATCAGCTGTTTGCTCTGGGTTCCTGCAGCCCTCTACGTTGCCCTCCTTGCCTGGCCTGGGACTGAGCACAAGGTGGGGGCTGCCGGGATGGCAACTGGTTTAAACTTAGGCAGAGGGAGGCTTGGGTTCCTTCGGGATTAGTGATGCAGTGGGGAGACACATCCATTGCCACTTTGGAAGAAGGATCCCACGAGGAAAGGAGGAGAGAGAGACGAGAATGGACCGTGGGAAGACTGGGTGTGTCACTCTCGAGGAAACGTGGGGGCTTTTTGTCTAAGGGAATTAGAACTTGGGTATCTGGGTTTGAGGGCTTCCCTGATAGCTCAGCTGGTGAAGAACCCACCTGCAGTGCAGGAGACCCCGGTTCAATTCCTGGGTCAGGAAGATCCGCTGGAGAAGGGATAGGCTACCCACTCCAGTACTCTTGGGTTTCCCTTGTGGCTCAGCTGGTAAAGAAAGTGAAGTGAAAGTCGCTCCTGAGAGACCTGGGTTTGATCCCTGGGTTGGGAAGATCCCTGGAGAAGGAAAAGGCTACCCACTCCAGTATTCTGACCTGGAGAATTCCATGGACTGTATAGTCCATGGGGTCACAGAGTTGGACACGGCTGAGTGACTTTCACTTTCACCTCACAGGTAGCTCAGTGGTAAAGAAACTGCCTGCCAAGCAGGAGGCTCGGGTTTGATCCCCGGGTCAGGGATGATTCCCTGGAGAAGGAAATGGCAACCCACTCCAGTATCCTTGCCTGGGGGAAATCCCATGGACAGAGGGGCCTGGCAGGCTCACTCCACGGGGTTGCAAAGAGTCGGACACGACTTAGCAATTAGTAGCAGCAGCATCTGGGTCTGGGTCCAGGATTTTTTTTTTTTTTTTTGCCATGATGAAGAAAGGCAGTCTGATGCTTGATTCTCTGAGACTTCCCAAGTTCTAAGTCCTGAGGGCGGGATTGCTGGGTCTGAGAGGGGAGGGGTCTGGGTGTCTAGACTCCTGGATCCAGAGGAGCTGGGTCCTCCACTCTTGACTCTGGGAACCCCAGATGCTTGTGTTAAGCAGGTGGGGATCAGGCCTCGGGCACCGCCGCCTACGCCAAGCTGCCCCCTAGTGGCTGCCACACTCCTCCACACACCAGAGGACAGACTGGGCTCGGCAGTTTATTTTGCATCGTAAACCCCTTCCAGCCCCTGGGGCTCCCTTCACGCAGCACATCTTGGTGCCCTGTGGGGCGGAAAGAGAGGCAGTTTAGATAGTATCACAGCAAGATGGGGTGGGGTGAGCAGGGCCAGGCTGAGGGCATGAACCTGGATGGGAAGGGGGCCTCACCTGGCATCCAGGCCTTCACGGATCCCTCAGGGGCAGATGGAAGGGGAGACCTCCGTTTTAGGAGTTTCTGCAATGGCAAGAGTTTAAAGGCAATGGTGATTTCCTAGCACCGGTGTTCCCATTTGGCCCCCACCCCCTCTTCCCTCAGACCCCGGAGTCCCAGGCCCCAGCTGCCCTCTGCACTCACCCTCGGGCTCCCTCCCTGGCCTGGGGGCTGGAGGTGACTTCCCACGGGGCTGAAGCCTCAGTCCAGAATCTTGGCAAGGGAAAAGGAGCTCGAAGTCTGGGAAGGGTTGGAGGTGCCTGCAGGGGAGGAGATTAAGAAATTTCACAGTTAAGCTGCAGCAGTACTTCATCTCCCAGGCCTGGACAGGGGTAACATGGTGATGGAGGGAGCAGGGGTGTGGAGTGGGGGGCAGCCTGGTAGGGTCTTGTCCCTAGTCCATGCTGTTTTGTTCCCCTAACACCTCTGGCTTGAGTAGAAAAAATTTTTGTTTGTCTATCCATACATCCACCCATCCATTCACCTATCCATCCATACTTCCACCCATCCATCCATCCATTCACCCATCTAGCCATCCATCCATCCACCCATCTGCTCACCTAGCCATCAGTCCATCCATCCATCCATCCATCTATCCATCCACCCTTCCATCCATCTATCCATCCACCCTTCCATCCATCAGTCCATCCATCCATCTCTCCATCCATCTCTCCATCCACCCTTCCATCCATCTATCCATCCACCCTTCCACCCATCAGTCCATCCATCCATCCATCCATCCATCTATCCATCCACCCTTCCATCCATGAATCCATCTATCCATCCACCCTTCCATCCATCTGTCCATCCATCCAGCCAGCCATCCATCCAGGTATCTACTCATCCATCCAGGTATCTATCCATCCAGCCATTCCCCCTTCTGTCCCCTCATCCATCCATCTGTCCGACTGTCCATCCATCCATCTGTTAATCCATCCATCCATCTACCCAGCAATCTACCTATTCATTTGTTTATTCATCCATCCATCCCACAAATTTCCTGAGTAGCTACAGTGTGTCAGCCACTGTTGTGGGCTCTGAAGAGACAGTAGGAACTAGACAGACAAAACTCTCTGTCCTCATGGAGCCAATAGTCTATTAAGGAAGAGGTTTAACATGAGTCATCAGTGCACAAACAAGGAAATATCCCAGAAAGTTGCGCGTCCTTCAAAGACCTGACAGTGGATAGGGTGAGGGGGGTGGTGGTCAGACCTGAGGGTGGCTGGGGAGAGCTTCTTGGAGGAGGGGGAGACTGAGCAGAAGTCTGAGTGCAAGGAGGATGTGAGCAGAAGTGTTGCAGTGGGGGTGGGCTTGCTGGTTTTGTTAGAACAGTACGGAGTCCATTGATGCTGGAAAGGAGTTGAGGGGGTGCTGGGAGGTCAGAGTGCTGGGGAGGGGTCTGATCTTCAGGCCTTATGGACTGATGGAGAGGACAGTGGCTTTAATTCTTGGAATCCTGAGGCCTTGGGGGCTTCTGAGAGGTGAGGGAGGGGATCTGATTCAGGTTACAAATGCCCAATCTTGCTGACTTCCTTACAACCCCTGGGGTCCATGCCATGCTTTTCCCCATATACTCCACGTGTAGGCACTGAGGATGGGAGAGGTCCCCAGTGGCCGCAGCAAGGTGCTTGGGTCCCTTTGAATGACTGTTTCAACCCCCAAAGGGGGATTTCTCTGCTGGAGAACAGCATTGTGAGGGAGCATGCCCAGTCAGGGGATTCATCATACCCACATGGCAGGGACTGGCATCATACCCATTTCACAGACAAGAAAAACAAGGATGGACTCTGGAGTCTGAAGCCAGGGGGCCTGGGTTCCAGTCCTGACTCTCACATCCTTGAGCTGGGTGGCCTTCAGATCTTAGAGCCTCAGTGTACCCCTCTATGTAACAGGAGTCATAGTAGCAACTACCTTATCAGGTTGTCATGGCAACTAAGTGACTCCATTAAAAAGCAGCACCAGGGAGGGACTTCTCTGGTGGCACAGTGGATAGGAATAGGCCTGCCAATGCAGGGGACAAGGGTTCGATCCCTGGCCTGGGAAGATTCCACAAGCCACTGAGCAACTAAGCCCGGGTGCCACAGCTAGAGATGCCTGAGGAGCCCAGGCACCTTGAGTACAAGGAGCCCCCACTGGTTGCAACTAGAGAAGGCCCACGCAAAGCAATGAAGACCTGGGGCAGCAAAAGCAGAACCAAGCCAAACAGTGCCAGGAACCTCCCTGGCAGTCCAGTGGTTAAGACTTCTCACTTCCCCTGCAGGGGGCACGGGTTTGATCCCTGGTCAGGGAACAAAGATCCCGCATGCTACGTGGCATGGCCGGAAAAAAAAAAAAAAAGTAGCCCTAGGCCTATAGCGAGAGTTATACACACATATATGAGCTATTTTCATTATGACAGTCAACTTGCTGGGAAATGGCAGACGGGGGCTCCCTCCTGCAGCATGTTTCAAGCAATGAAGGGAGAAAAGTTGACTGGAATTTGAACTGGGAAGGGTCTGGGCAGAGGAGGAAAGAGTCTGCCGGGCGGAGGGCACAGCCTCGGTGACGGTGAGACCATCTGGCCAGAGGGGCCCATTGCCCTGTGTCCCTTTCATCGCCCGCTGGGAGCCGGCTGAGTGCCTCTCACTGTTCCCATTTGGTTTTGGCTGCAGGTCGAGATCTGTTTTTAGCTTCCCTGGCTGGTGTCACCGTCCACCTCCCCCCCTCCCCGGCCCCCCTCTCCCCGGCTGGTTCTTCTGTTCTCTGTGGCCGAATAATGTTCCCGGACTTCCTGAGCTGTTTGTTTGAAGACTGCCCAGTATCGATTGGATCTGGTGTGTATTCAGCCTGAAATCTAACAGAGACCTCCCCTTACCCGCCGCCCCCACTCCAGGAAGCTAGGATTTGGAAAATGCTTGGGTGAAGAGTGCAGGGGGAAACAAGCAAGGTGGGGGCTTGCTAAGAAAATAAACAGATTTTTTTTGTTGTTTGTTTAAGGGTTTTCTCTTCTTTTAGGCTGTGTGTTTGGGCAGGTGCAGTCAGTCTCCTCTCTGAGTTTTTTTTGTTTTGTTTTTTCTTCTGGAAAACGAGGAGAGGAACATTTTCGACTTCCTAGGGCTATGGGGAAGGCTCATTCCACTGGCTCATTCAGGGTCTGTTTCTTGAGCACCTACTGCGTGTCAGGCACAGTTCACATAACAGAGAATGAGGCAGAGTCCTAACCTTCGGGAAGATGGCAACCTGCTGATGGTGATGGAAAAGAATGGATTATATGCTCTGCCAGCCTGGTGAGAGGACACGGAGAATTCAGACAGGCAGGGGCTTGGAGGGACGGGAGGGTGGGGGTGAGGGGCACTCTTTTCTTTCTTGGCCACACCTCGTAGCATGTGGAACATCCCTGACCAGAGATTGAACCCGTGCACCCTGAAGTGGAAGCTAGGAGTCTTTACCACTGGACCACCAGGGAAGCCCCAGAAAGTGAAAGTGTTAGTCCTCCGTTGTGTCCAGCTCTTTGCGACCCCATAGACTGTAGCCCACCAGGCTCCTCTGTCTGTGGGATTTTCCAGACAAGAATACTGGCGTGGGTAGCCATTCCCTTCTCCGGGGGATCTTCCCAACCCAGGGATCAAACCCAGGTCTCCTTCATTGCAGGCAGATTCTTCACTGTCTGAGCCACCAGGGCAGTCCAGGGAAGCCCCATGGGGGCGCTATTTTCAATAGGTGGTCAGGGAAGGCCTCCCTAAGGAGGGGATGGGAAAGTGAGCCTTGGGAAGGGAGATCTAAGCAGAGGGAATAGCTGGCGCAAAGGCCCTGGGGTAGGGCATGCCTGGGATGCTGCAAGAGGAGCCAGAAAGCCAGTGAGGTGGGGTGAGTGAGGGAGAGAAGGAGAAAAGAGGCCCTAGAGGTATGGATGTCAGATGGCATCTGTAAATGGGTGCAAAGAATGGGTGCCGGGCCTGCACCCCAGGCATCCAGCCAGACTGGGGACCCCAGGGCTGAACGGGAGCCACCTGCCCACCCCAGACCAGTGCCCCACTCACCACCTCCAGCTGGCCTTTGCTGCTGGGGCTCTTGGGGCGCAGATCCAGCCGAGGGGGCAGGGGAGGACCTGAAGCGGCCATCTAAGGGAGACAGAGGGTGGGGAGGGCGTGTGAGCCGTCATTTTCTGCTCACCTACATGTGCCCCTGCCAGGAGGCCCAGCATTCAGGTGCTGTGTAGGCTTTGGAGGCAGAATGGAAAATGAGACAAAGTCCTACACTCGGGAGGGTTATACTAGAGAAAGTCATAGCCCCAGAGCTTAGGGGAGGCGAAAGTTTGTGTCCTTGGGAGCCCAGAAGCCTGTCACCAGCTCCCTCCTCTCTCAGACCCAGGGGTCCGGACCCCCATCCCTCCTCCCTCAGACCCAGGATCCAGACCCCTAGCCCCTCCTCCCTCAGACCCTAGGGATTCCTGCTCCAGCTCCTGCCTGGCCCTGCTCACCTGCCCCAGCTCCTCCTCGTCACTGCTGTGCTCTGGATCCTCCACCACGGTGCTGACTTGGAACTGATGGATACTCACAGCCTCTTGGCCCTTGATCTCGCAGCGGCAGAAGGGGCAGGTCTGGCTGTCTGAGCACTGGGGGAGGTGGAGAGGGAAAGGATCAGGGTCTCCCTGTTCCCACCACGTCCCCTGGGACGACAGGGGCCTTTATCCCCCACCGAGTGATGTGGGGAGGACAGAGGGAGGGAAACAGAGAGAGAGAGAGGAGGAAGAGAGAAAGATGGAGAGAGAGATGTAGGATGGGAAGGAGGGGCTGCCTGAGGTCAGGAGGAGCCCAGGGAAGACAGGGTGCTATGTGGGTCTCAGCCTCGTGGTAGAGATGCTATGGGGTAGGAATGCCTGGGGAAGACTCCTAAGAGTCTCTTGGACTGCAAGGAAATCAGACCAGTCAAGCCTAAAGGAAATCAACCCTGAATATTCATTGGAAGGACTGATGCTGAAGCTCCAATACTTTGGCTACCTGATGCTAAGAGCTGACTGACTGGAAAAGACCCTGATGCTGGGAAAGATTGAGGGCACAGGAGAAGAGGGTGACAGAGGATGAGATGGTTAAATAGCGTCACCGACTCTATCAAATGGGTATGAGTTTGAGAAAACTCCAGGAGATGGTGAAAGTCAGGGAGGCCTGGTATGCTGCAGTCCATAGAGTCACAAAGAGTCAGACACAACTGAGCGACTGGGCCACAAAAGGAATGCCTGAGACACTTGCCTGGACTAACGTATTCATTGCGGGGGGGCCCCCATAGACACCCCCTGCCACTGGGGCCAGCGTTGCGGCTGGACCGGCCCTTTGGTTCTTAAGACTGCCGGGCGCATCTCAGCATCAACCATCAGGGACTTTGAAGAACAAGACTTCCTACTCACAGGTCCTGGAGGGTGGAGGGCAGAGGAGGCAGACCTGAGGCTCTGCCTTTATTGGGGGTGGAGTGGGGTGCCTAGGATTTCGGGCATTCACTGTTGACTGGCAAATTTAAAGCAGGGACTGGAAGAGAGAAGCGGGACACTCCATGCTCAGTTACCTAGGGCTTTCTTAGGGGAAACTTCAAGGCTCAGGCTTGATAGTCCCTTATCTAGTTGTTTTGCTAGTTGCTGAGTCTGGAAGAGGGATGTCTTTGCTACGATAATCCCCCCAATCGAAAGCTTAAGACCAATCACTTCCATCACAAAGGAAAAGCTGTGTATTAGGCACCCTTTACCCACAGGGGCTCCCTCTACCCAGAGGCCTGAATCCTCCCCTGAGGTCACTAGCCTCAGCTGCATTCCCCTGAGAAGGCAGATAAGGCTCAAAGAGGTAAAGCCTCTGGTCCAGATCACCCAGCGAGGGACTGCTGATGCTCGGGCATGTGAAATGTGGCCAGTCCCGTAGACACCACTGTCTCCCACTGGGGCGAATGCAGCATTTTCCATGAATAATGTAACTGGAGATGGAGAAACAGAGGTGGCCGGTGTAGAGCGAGAGAGGCAGAGGCATAGGTGGAGCAAGCCTCTGCTCTCCCTGGGCCTCAGTTTCCCCATGTGGTCGACGAGGCATGTGGGAGATGCTCTCAGTTCAGTCGCTCAGTCGTGTCCGACTCTTTGCGACCCCACGGACTGCAGCATGCCAGGCTTCCCTGTCCGTCATCACCAACTCCCGGAGCTTGCTCAAACTCATGTCCATCAAATTGGTGATGCCATCCAACCATCTCATCCTCTGTCATCCCCTTCTCCTCCTGCCTTCAGGGGAGATGCTCTACTGGAGGAAAGGGGTACGGGATGGGGTGGCGGGGAAGGAAGGGCGGGGTCAGACCCACCAGCCAGGCAGCCAGGCAGCGGCTACAGAGCAGGTGCCCGCAGGGCTCTATCTTCACGTCCTTGTTGCTCTCGGCACAGATCTTGCAGAGCTCAAACGTGGAGTCCATGGCCCAGTACAGCTGCAGCTGCTCCTGCCAGGTGAGAAGGGGACCACCAGAAGCAGGGGTGCTGTCAGCCGCGAGCAGGCAAGTCAGGCCACTGGGACTGAGTCCTGAACCTCAGCACCAGCCTTGAACCCTCTCCCAGGTTCAAGGCTGTGTGTCCAGCTGCCTCCTACATGTACTTTTGTTATCGGACTTGTTCTCTGGGGCTGGTCTACACTAAGGGTTGCCAGATTCAGCCAATAAACATACAGGATGCCCTGTTAACTTTGATTTTCAGATGAACAGTGAACACATTTTGAGGTCTAAGTGTGTCCCAGATATTGCATGGATACACCTTAAATTAAAAAAAATTTTTTTTAAATTTTTTGACTGCACTGCATGGCATGTGGGATCTTAGTTCCCTGACCAAGGATCCAGCCTGTCCCCCTGCACTGGAAGTGCAGAGTCTTAACCACTGGACTTGCAGGGAAGTCCCTGCATGGGATACACTTATACTCAAAATTTTGTTTGTCATTTCTCTCACCCCTTGGGATGGTTGGAAGACTAAAAGCTGCCACTGGTGAATGTACAAAGTGCATTAGCTGCCCTGATGATCTCAGCAGTATCATTTCCTGGCTTCATTACCAGGAAAGCCCCGGGGTAAGAGGCAGGAGGGGCAGTGTTTTCCAGAGAAGGAACAGAGAGGTCAAGCAATTTACCCAGGTCACATGGCCACCAAGCCAGCACAAAACCTGAAGGCTTCTGGGAGTCTGGGGCCTGACTCATGGGAGAGGATCCCTGAGCCGCAGTGCAGTGTGGGTGGGGGGCAGGTGAGCCGGGGTGGGGGCCTGGGTCTCACCTCCGACACGTGGATGTGCTGATGCGGTTCCATGTGGCAGAGTTTGGTCAGGTCCGGGTTGTGGGTCTTCCCATCTGGGTAGAGGTAGCTGGGAGAAGGGAGGAGGGAGGAGGTGGGTACAGGGAGGGGGGCATCCAGCGCCCCCACCCTACCCTGGAGCGGCTGTCCCAAATACATGGCCGACCTGGGGATATTTCCCTCCCTTCTCTTCAAATAGGAACTTGGGCAAACTGTGTCCCCTCAGACTCCCATAGAAGGACTCCAGCTCTGGAAACTCCAGATGAATGAGAACCAGGAAGCATCAAACCTCAGGTCCAGCCCTCCCAGAACTTCACTCATTCTAGAGTCTTCAGGCCCCAGTGTAAAAGCATCTTTTTTTCCCCCCTAAAACTGCAAAACCAGCTTCCTTCACAGCTCACCCCCAGCTTTCTTTTTAAAAGTTATTTGTCTGGGACACGTCTTAGTTGCAGCATGCAGGATCTAGTTCCAATCAGGGATCAAACCTGGATCCCCTGCATTTGGAGTGCACAGTTTTATCCACTGGACCACCGGGAAAGTCTCCCTAATAGCATCTTTGTCACAGATTGCAGGAGTGACCAGATCCTACAGTCTTAGGCCCGCAGGGCTGGAAGGACCTACACTATTCTCACTTCACAGAGGGTGACCGGGTCTCTGAATGAGAAAGGCGATGCCTGAGGCCATGCAGTCGCGCTGTGGGCCAGGTCTGATTGATAGGCTCTAGGACACCCCAGGCTCTGTACACCCTGAGTCTCCCATCTGAGTCATAAGTGAACAGTATTGGGCAACTCTACCTCACTGGCCTCAGTTTTCTCTTCTGTAAAATGGACATAATCATACCTAGGCTAAAGATGGGTAATGAGGATCAAGTAAGACAGTGCTTAGAGAACACACAGGACTCAGTCCCCACACATAAACACCCAGTGAGAGGGGAACTGCTAGGGTCAATGTTTAAAAACCTAGAAAACTGTCTCACTGTGAGGTAGAAATAGCTTGATGTCCCCTCCCTGCCTCTCTCTTGACTTGTCCATTTCTAGAATTGTGTGTGCACGCACGCACTCATGTACATAGATCAGAGGGGCTAAACCAGATAGAAGGTGCTCACATTTATTTTAACTCTGGAATCCTCCACCGAAATCTGACCTGGAACTCAGTACCTTAGAGTATATAGTATATATATATGGTACATAACATAAGGCATATAGCATGCCAGGGAAGCCTGGCGTGCTGCAGTCCATGGGGTCATAAAGAGTCAGGCATGAGCACACACGCTTACGTAAACACACACACACACACACCCCCAGTAGATTTTCATTACTTGTGGATTTTGTGTGTGCAGACTTGCCTACTTGCTAAACTGTACTTGAAGTGAAGTGAAGTCGCTCAGTCGTGTCCGACTCTTTGCGACCCCATGGACTGTAGCTTATCGGGCTCCTCCGTCCATGGGATTTTCCAGGCAGGAGTGCTGGAGTGGATTGCCATTTCCTTCTCCAGGGGCCTTTCCCGACCCAGGGATCGAACCTGGGTCTCCCGCATTGCAGGCAGACGCTTTACTGCGGGAGGCATCAGGGAAGCCCAAACTGTCCTTGGAAGCTCAAAATCCATATTCCCTGCGGCACTTTCAGTATCATTCACAGCCAGGCCTGCTCCTAGCTGAGACCGAACCGGGCAGCGTTTGGCCTTTTCCTTTGAGCTCTCGTATTATAAACGTGTTCTTTCCGCTGTCTGTGTAGTGCCCCATTTCAGTGCTCTGTCCTGGTGACTGCGCCCCGGGGCAGAGTGCTGAGGTGCTGTCTCCTGTCCCAAGCACAGGAAGGCTAAGATGTGCCTCATGGAGAAAATACGTGTGGGGATGAGCTTTGTTCAGGCGGGAGTTACGTGCTGCTGGCCACAAGTTCAAAGCAAATGTATCAACGAAAGATATTAAACTAGGTGTCTTTAAATAGAAATACGGGCTTCCCTGGTGGCTCGGTGGTAAAGAATCCGCCTGCCATGCAGAAGATACCGGAGACGCGGGTTCCATCCCTGGGTCAGGAAGATCCGGGGAGGAGGGCATGGCCACCCACTCCAGTATTCTTGCCTGGAGAATTCCATGGACAGAGGAGCCTGGTGGGCTACAGTCCATGGGGTCGCAAAGAGTTGGACACGACTGAATTGACTTAGCACACACACAACTGCATATCTACCTGCCTATCCATCCATCCATCTACTTATCTAGCCACCTGTCTAATCTACCTATCCTGCATTTTATCTCTCTCCCTATATCTATCCATCCATCCATTCTATCTATCTATCCAACATCATCCATCCATCTACCTACCTACCTATCTAATCTATCTGTTCATCTATTCTTTCTTCCTATCTATCGTCTATATATCCATCTATCATTGATCCATCCATTAGCTATCTCAGCATATCATATAGATAGGATCGCTAGCTAAGGAGGCTCTGGTTAAACCTCCAAGGTGAGACTCAGGAACCCTGTCTACCTTTTTCACCCCCTCCTGTCCCACACAAGTCAGACTCTGGAAAGAGGGGCCCTGGGGCGGTCAAGATTACAGACTGAAAACCCCCTTTTTGCTCAGTTCTCCTTCTGCCCTCACAGTCTAGATTGTAGAACAGGACAAGGATATCTAGAAGCAAAAGCCTGGAGGACAAGTCCAAGGAAGGGGACCCCTGGGGTTGTGCCTAGCTACCACACACTCCTCCTAGACCTGCTGCTAGCTTAACATGGCAGCTGTGTGGGAACTGACAAGGCCTGCACCTCTGCCTGCCACCTGGTGGAACACTGCAGTATTGCAATTTTATGTTGCCAGAGGCATGCTGTCTGTGAACCCTGTGCTCTCAGACGTGGTCATCCCTCCTAGGATGGTGACTCACAAGCCTTCCTTCTGTCCTTCCAGGAGCACCTGGAACAGGGGTTTGTTGAGAGGGATGGTCTGCAAGATGCTGCCGTCTGAGCTCACGTATCCGATGGCCCACTTCCCCAGGCGAGTGCAGCTGGGCCGGAAGATGTAGCTGGAGGAAGAGGTAGGATGGGATTGGGGAGGGAGTGGTCACCGCTGACCCTCTGGAACCCCCCGGCCCCTCACCCTGTTGGGGACCCAGGTGTCTAGATTCTTGCTCCCACATAAACTTCCTACCTTTTACACAAAAGAGGCACTACTAGGTCCCTGTCCCCACTTTAGCGAATGTCTGCGGTGTTTACCTGTTAAGCTCCTCCTCCACCGTCACTGGGTTTAGACAACGCTGGGACTTTGGCTGGAAGTAATAGGAGCAAGGCACCCCATTTCTATAGGGGATGCTAAGCTGGTAGGGTATAGAGCTGTGGCTTCTGGAAAGCATTTGCCACCACAAGGAAAGACTATGTCTGAGAATGAGGCTAGCACAGAGGAAAGCTGGGGAAAGGCAGGAACTGGTTTCCGACAACAGCACTTGAGCACCTGGATCCAGCTATTCCTGAAATCCACACCTGGTCTTCTCAATTATGGCTATTGATTCATTCCTTTTTCTTTCCCTTTACACCAGTCTCAAATATAACTGGAAAAGTGCCAACATACCATCTTGGGGGTCCTGCACCTCTGTCCTGCAAAGACTTAGGAATCTGACATCCTATTCCTTTAACCTCTTGGTGTTCCAGGTAGCTCAGTGCCTCAATTTTTAGCCCTCTAGTGGGATCCAATGGCTCAAAACTCCCAGCTTGAAATACTTTAAGGACTCAGGTGTCTGGTTTCCCAGCAGGTGGGAGGTCATATTCCAAATATTTAACAGATGTGTGGGTTCTAACCTATGAGAAACAGATTGTATCCCAGGGCAGGATCTTCAGGTCCCCTTGCTGGACCAGGGGTATTGTCTCTTTAGCTGCCAGACTGTGGGCGGGTTTAGGTGGTCCCAGGACAACCTAGGTTGCAGGGGCACTCAGCATTCTTCCTCTGAGTTCTTGACTCTCTGGGGTCCCATGTACCACGGCCCTTCAGTTCTTACTTTCTGAAGGATGTCTGGGTCACCCAGACACCCCAGCCCAGGATCCAGACACTGCAAGCCCCGCAGCCTCCTCCTCATGAGGCCCGGCCCTTTTACCTGCCTGGCTTGTCTCTGAAAGTCTGCAGACGGGCTCGGACCTCGTCGTATGTGAGGAAGGCCATGTAACCCGGGTGGTTGACCGCCAGGAGCTGCCAGTTCTTGAGGAGTGTTGGCCACGGCTAGGGTGGGGCAGCACTGAGGTCAGGGAGGGGCTGAGGAGGCTGCCCACGCTCCTAGTGCCTCCCAGGGTTCAAGGACACAGATACCTCACTCACACCCACCATGGGCCTCAGGAATATCTTTGACATAGAAGATTCCAGGCCCTTCCACCTCCAGGACTCAGGAATCCAGGCCCCCAGCCCCTCCTCCCACAGACCCAGGAGTCTGGGCTCCCAACCTCTCCTGCCCCAGGACCCAAGAGTCTGGGCTCCCAACCTCTCCTGCCCCAGGACCCAGGAGTCTGGGCTCCCAACCTCTCCTACCCCAGGACCCAGGAGTCTGGGCTTCAGACCCTGGCCTTCTCTGACCTGGAAGAGCCTGGTGAAGATGTCAAACTCGAAGATGGACACGTGGCCACTGCAGGTGAAGTCGATGGTGGAGCGCAAGGCCAGGGCCGTGGAGCCTGGCTCCACAGGGTGGCAGATGCTTAAGACCGCCTCAAACTCAGCCCAGGGCAGCACACATCTAGATGGGGGTGGGGATGGGGGTTGCAGATGAAGCCTCTGGGAGCCTAGCATGGGAGCACTCCTGGGAAGGAGTGGGAGCTGGACTCCTGGGTCTGCGGGATGAAGGGCTGGGGCCTGGATCCTGGGTCTGGGAGAGGAGGGGCTGGGGTCTGACTCCTGGGCCTGGGGGAGGAGGGGCTGGGGTCTGACTCCTGGGTCTAGGGGAGGAGGGGCTGGGGCCTGACTCCTGGGTCTGGGGGAGGAGGGGCTGGTGCCTGGATCCTGGGCGCCTGGTCAGGGGCAGGATGGGGCTCTAGCCGCTGCGGGTCCTGGGGTGGGCGCTCACTCACCGGGCTCCGCAGCGCTCCCTCCAGAAAGTGTGGGCGGAGACCTCGGTGAGCTGGTACGTGTGGCCGCAGTACCTGCCGCCGGGGAAGAGCGCGGCCAGCTCCGCGTGCATGTAGCTGAAGATGAGGGCCAGCTTGGCCAGCTGCCGCCTGCGGGGATGGATTCTGAGTACTTGGACTTGACCTTGGGAGCCCCACTGACCCTTCCACGCTGTGTGGGGAACACCCGCAGGGACGAGGCCCCCAGCCTCTAAGATGTTAGTGCACGATGAAAGTCGGTTCTGAGACCACCTGTTACAGTCCTGACGCGTCCCCTCTGGGGACCTCTCTTTCCCCATCTGTGAAGGAAAGGGAGGTACCGCCTCATATCTGAGGCATCCCCCAGCAAACGAATCCCAGTCTCTATCCAAAGCCTTGCCTAGTCAGATGTGGGGAGCATTGGGGCTGGGGCCATTTAGGGTAGTCTGAGCTCGGAGACTCCCTGTTGGTTTAAGCAGCCCTGGGTGGTGGACCCCTGGGCTTCCTCCTGCTCACTGCCTCCCTGAGGAACCACTCAGGGTGTGGGGAGTAGCAGAGGATAGCTCTAACACTTAGCTCTGTGATTTTTGGCAAGTTCTTTTTTCCCTCTTCAAGCCTCAGTTTCCTCAGCTGTGAAATGGGTATAAATACAGGATAAGTACAGCCCCTACCTCATGGTGGGGTGGGGGGTGGTACGTGATGAGGACTCTTACCCATCTTATGAGCATATAAGATGCCAGACACAACCTGGTATACAGTCGGCATTCAGGGCATGCTGCTTAGTTACTGTCCTTCTTATTTTTTATTAATAGCCTCCAGGTCTGTCGGATTCTTGATGCCTTTAGGTTAAAGCGTCTGCCTCCAACGCGGGAGACCTGGGTTCGATCCCTGGGTCGGGAAGATGCCCTGGAGAAGGAAATGGCAATCCACTCCAGTATTCTTGCCTGGAGAATCCCATGGACGGAGAAGCCTAGTAGGTTACAGTCCATGGAGTTGCAAAGAGTCGGACACGACTGAGTGACTTCACCTTTTATAGGGAAACCCTTGAAAGTTTCTAAGCACCCTCCCTTCCCGTAGTCTGTAATGCAGTCACTATTCACATGTGACTGGTCCAACTTGAAATGTGTTCTAAATGTGAAATACACACTAGGTTTCAGAAACTTGGTGCAAAAGTGAAAGTGAAAGTCGCTCAGTCATGTCCAGCTCTTTTCCACCCATGGATAATACAGTCCATGGAATTCTCTAGGCCAGAATAGTGGAGTGGGTATCCTTTCCCTGGTAGCTTAGCTGGTAAAGAATCCGCCTGCAATGCAAGAGATCTGGGTTTGATCCCTGGGTTGGGGAGATCCTCTGGAGAAGGGAAACGCTACCCACGCCAGTATTCTGGCCTGGAGAATTCCATGAACCATATAGTCCATGAGGTTGCAAAGAGTTGGACACTACTGAGTGACTTTCACTAGTGCAAAAGGAAAAAAAAAAAAAAGAATGTGAATTATTGCATTAAGCATCACCTTATATTTATTGATTATAAGTTGAGCTCATAAGATTTTGGATATAATGAATTTTTAAAAGTTTCTGAAATTCATTTCACCTGCTTTAGAAAGCATTTTGTAATATGTCTATTGGAAAATGAAAAACTACATATGTTGCTTCCATTAGATTTTTGTGGAAAGTCCTGGTCTAGAATCTCCATCAAAGAGCTGCTAGGACCTCATGACTCTAGAAAATCCACTGAGCCACTCACTGAGTCCCTAAGCTTCCTAGTTTCTAGAACCTACTGAATCTAGAACAGTGGGCTCAGTGGAGTTATACTACCCTTCTAAGGAGCTTCTAGAAATTTGCTTGAGGCTAGATTGTGGGGGACCATCCCCTCCAGTAAGATTTTCTCCACCCCCTACTCAACTTTCCCATGCCCCATCACACATTTGTGAAGATGGAAAATCTGGTTACAGTGATCTGAGCTTAGAGTCCAATTCCATTTTACATAAGCTTTTCTTTTCTTGGCTTGCGGGATCTTAGGTCCCTGACCGGAGATCAAATCCTGGCTCTGCAGTGAAAGCAGAGTCCTAACCCTACATAAGCATTTTTTGCACATTAAAAATTGATTCCAAATTTTACAGAAATTCACTATCCTGTGTGTCAAGGGAAGTCTCTTTCATTCAGCAATGGATGATTATTTTCCCCAGGTACAAGTGTACAAGAACCAGTCAATTCTGCCTTCCAGAGTAACTGTAAGAGTGCCTTGGCATTTTCATTCCAAATATAAATAATTTTATTATAAAGAACATTCCTTTGATCATTCCCTTATACTACAATTTAGGCATTATAGTGTTTTTTTCTTTTTTTAAGAATTATGAGTAAGTAGGTTATTCACTCGATGTATGTCATTTCAGGATAGATGTAAAGAGACCACAAAATACTTGCTCTAAAGAAAGGGCTTGGGGGCCTGTTGGGGTTGAGAGCTACTGTTCCAACCCCTGTTCTGGCTTAAATCTCAAAACTCTGCCCTTGTCACTCAACAGCCCTTTCTTGGAAATTCAGAGCAGGCAGCCTGCAGACAAAAAGGGAAAAAAACAAACAAACAAACAAAAAAAAAGCCCTAGGTCCTGAGCTAGCCACCCAAGGAACTAAAGACGGGCTAAGGAACTAAAGACAGGCTCTGAGAGTGTCCCAGGCAGGGTTGGTGATCAGGGCTTCAGAGCCCTTTCTCCAGTGCTCCCCACGCAGGAAGCTTCCTGGGGTCCCCACGTTCCGTAATGTGTGTCTAAATCCAGGGGGCGAACAGCTCGCTTCTGAGCCAAGAAAGAAGGGGACATGGTGAGCTCAGGGTCTCCATGCCCAAAAAAGGAAAAAAAAACCTGGGAGGCTTAGTTTCCCAGGCTCTTTCACGGAGAAGGACTCCCGGGTCGGAGGGAGGAGGATGCTCGGAGCCTGAGGGAGCCCCACTGACGATCTCAACCTTGTCCCGGCGCAAGGGCTCACCTGAGTCTGGAGCCCTCCCGGAAGAGTTCGTCGTTGGCAATCTTTCGGCCCGGGGGTGGCAGCAGCGCCGCCACCTGCCTGCTCTTGGCCTCCAGGTTAGCCAGATAGACCACCAGAAAGTCCCACGCCCCCCCGGGACCCTCGGGGACGCCTCCGCTGGCGTCCTGCCGGGCTTGCGCCACCTGGTGTAGCAGCTGCGCGGTGCGGGGCAGCAGGTCCCGAAGGGAGGGGGGACTCGAGGAGAGCCGGGGGTCCCCGCATCGCTCTTCCAGGCGCTGCAGCAGCCTCACCGCCCGGCCTAACGCGCGGGATTCTCCCCACTGTCGTCCCCGCTGGGCCACCGCAGCCATGGGTCCCTCTGATGCCGGAGGAGGGACGGGGCCCGCGGAGAAAGGCCCGGCACTGCCCAGCCCCAGGTAGGGGCGGGACGAGGCGGGAGAGGTAAGGGCGGGACGAGGCGGGAGAGGTAAGGGCGGGCCCTGGAGAACCTGGGGAGGTGACTGCCGGTACCCGTGTGCCCCAAGGGGGCGGGGGCTGGGGGCTCTGGCACCTGGGTTCCTTAGAGATGGGGTTTCTCAAGTCCGATCCCAAAGGAAAGCCGGATGGGGTGGCTTTGGTGGGTGGCGACAGAACTTCCTGGGTGGGTGGGAATCGCAGGTCCGATGCCTGGGCCCTTTCTGGGGAGGGGTGGGGGGCTGGGTCCCAAGTTAGCAATGGAGGAGGGGTTGGGGGAATCTAGGACTTTTGTTGGGGCGAGGGTGGGGCTGAGAGTTTAGCTACCCAGACCATGAAGGGGAGTGGTGTTGGGAGGTAGCTTTCCTGGGTCATGGGTCAAAGTTTGAGTCATTGGTCGTGGTATGGGATTAAAGGTTGGAGCTAAACCTTCTAGGAGGAAACGTTAGGGAAATAGTGAGACCCTTCTGTCCCAGAGAAGAAACACAGCGTGCCCAGACCCGTGGGTCCCCTAAGAGCAGGAGTCGGGAGGAGGGTGTCTGAGGGAGCAGGAATCTGGTGACATAATTCCTGGGTCGCCATAAGCAGGGGCCTGAGAGCAGTCAGGCTGGAATTGAGACACTCAGATTTCCAAAGGAGGTGGTGGGGGCTTCTGGGTCCCCAGGGGGTGAGGCGGGAAGATGGGGCTCATGACTGCAGCAGCTGCCCAGAGCAGGGCTGGAGAGAAGCTGCTACCCAGCCAGGGCTGCGCGCTGGGCAGCCACGCTGGGCCCTGGTAGGTCGGACCGTCCCTCCGTCCCTCAAGGGATCCAGGCCACGCCCCCTGGCTTCCTGGCCACGCCCCGGCCAGGAAACTGGCCTACCTGTGATTACAAATGTGCCCATATCTAGAGAATTTCTTCCCTGGTGGCTCTGACGGTAAAGAATCTGCCTGCAGTGCGGGAGACCTGGGTTCGATCCCTGAGTTGGGAAGAGCCCCTGGAAGAGGGCATGGAAACCTGTTCCAGTATTCTTGCCTGGAGAATCCCCATAGACTGAGGAGCCTGGAGGGCTACACTTCATGGTGTCACATAGAGCTGGACACGACTGAAGCGACTAAGCACACAGCACAGAGAATTTCTAATCAGAGAATAATAGTAATAATAATGGTAGATCAAACCAGTCAATCCTAAAGGAAATCAACCCTGAAAATTCATTGGAAGAACTGATGCTGAAGCTGAAGCTCCAATACTTTGGTCACCTGATGTGAAGAGCTGACTCATTAGAAAAGACCCTGATGCTGGGAAGGATTGAAGGCAGGAGGAGAAGGGGACGACAAGGATGAGGTGGTTGAATGGCATCACCGACTCAATGGACATGAGTTTGAGCAAGTTCCGGGAGATGGTGAAGGACAGGGAGGCCTGGCATGCTGCAGTTCATGGGGTCGCAAAGAGTCAGAAACCACCGAGTGGCTGAAGAGCAGCAACAAGGCATTTATTTAACACTCTCTGTTGAGCCCTGTGTGTCAGGCATTACATTTTCTCACTGAATTCTCAAAAACTGAGGTAGGAGGAGAGGGAGAAGGTTTAGGGTAAGATCTGAGGCCCCCATCGCACTCTACTTCCCTCCTCAGCCCCCATCCCTTATCTCTTAGAACCTGAGAATCCTTAATTTGTGGAATCTTTGAATTTTCATCTCAAACTAAATGAAGGTTGGGTCTTTGTGGTCAGGACAGAAGGGTCCACCTCCCAGCTCCTTGACTTCCTGCTCTCTCTGAGCCTGTTTCCACCTCCAGGAAGCAAGCAGGGTGACAACCCACTGGCCTGGCAAAAATTCAAAATTTTGACCATGCCAAGTGATGACCAAGAGTTGATGGAAGTATAAATGGACAAATCAGGTTTGAGAGTGATTTGACAGGATCCAACAAAGCCTTGGCAGGGTAAGTCCATTGCCAGCTCCGTCCTTCAGAGCCATGGCTTGGAAACACTTTTGCTCACATTGAGACATTATATACCTGAAACAGTTCCACGGGGCAAGCCTTACCCCATCTATGCACATGCGCTCTCATATCTTCTAGTTAATTTCATTTCATTAAAGGAAAAATTGTGTTTGCAACCCACTAAATTGATTTCACAACCCACTAATGGATCTTGTTGGGCAGGTTGAAAAATACTGCCCTAAAAAACTCCAGGAGACAGGTGCAGGGATATCAATTGCAGCCTTGTCGGAAATGGAGAAAACTGAAGACTAGGCAAGTTTCACTGTGAGGATAAGGAATGAATACATTGTGGTATCCTTTCACAAAGGACTTCCATACAGCAGTCCAAATGAATGAAATGGACACACATTCCAATAGTGTGAATCGTAAAAACGTAATGATGAGTGTTACCGGGTTGAATAGTTCACCTCCCTCATTTGTGTCCACTAGAACCTATGAATGGAGCTAGAAAATGAGGTTTTGTAGGCTTTAACCAAGTTTAGATGAGGTGTGCCATACATCCAGTCTTCCCAGGTGGTCCAGTGGTAAAGAATCCACCTGCCCATGCAGGAGACGCAAGAGATGCGAGTTCCATCCCTGGGTCGGGAAGATCCCCTGGAGGAGGAAATGGCAACCCACTCCAGAATTCTTGCTTGGAAAATCCCATAGACAGAGGAGCCTGGTGGGCGGTAGTCCACCGGGTCACAAAGAATTGAGAACGACTGAGCGGCTGAGTATACACACACTACGTCCAGTATGACTGGAAACTGGGACGCAAAAACAGGTATACTGCCTGGGAGAAAGCCATGTGACAAAACCAAGGATTGCTGGCAGAAGCCAGAAGCCAGGAAAAGGCAAGGAAGGACACTCCCCTAGAGCCTTCAGAGAGAGTGGCGCCCTGCCAGCACACTGATCTGGGGCTTCTGGTCCCCAGGACGGTGAAAGAAATGTGTTGTTTTAAGCCACTCAGTTCGTGGTTCTTTGTTACAGCAGAAACAGGAAACTAATACAATGACTTTAGGAAAAAAAAAAAAACAACAACACAAACCAGCAAGTACAGAGGAGTTAGTATAACACAATGTTATTTACATGTGTCTGCTCAGTCATGTCCCGCTCTTTTTGCGACCCCGTGGACTAGCCCTCCAGGCTCCTCTGTCCGTGGGATTTTGTAGGCAAGAATACCGTAGTGGGTGGCCATTCCGTCCTTTTTTATACCAAGTAAGAAAAATTGCGAAACCAGTACACTAGATTACCTGGGGAATGCATTGTTTGTGATAATAGGATGAAACCATGAGTAGTAACGCTGAGCACAAAATGTAAGACACAGCAAAGGGAAAAGATGGACTCCGAGGATATCGTTAATGCTTTAAAAATATCTGGATCACATATGGCAAACTGGTTAAGAGTTCATGTAGCTGCAAAGCGGATACAAACAAAGTGATGATAAGAAAAGATACTGGAAAAGACATGATCAGTCAGGGAAACGAAAATCGAAACCACAAGGAGATCCAACTTCACACCTGCCAGGAAGGCTGTAATAAAAAATACAGATACTAGGATTTCCCTGGTGGTCCAGTGATTAAGACTCTGTGCTTCCAATGCAGGGGGCATAGGTGCCATCCTTGGTCTGGGGACTAAGATCCCACAAGCTGTGCAGCGCTCCCTTCTCCAAAGACAGACAATAACAAGTATTGGAGAGGCTGTGAAGAAACTGGAAGCCTCAGGCACTGCTAGTGAGGATGTAAAATGTTGCAGCTGCTGCAGAAAATAGTTTGGTAGCTCTTCAAAATGTTAAACACTGTCATCACATGGTCCAGGAGCTCCATGTCTATCTCGACCTATCGCAGAGAATTAAAAACATACATCCAGGAGCTTCCCTGGTGGCTCAGTGGTAAAGAATCTGCCTGCCAATGCAGGGGACACAGGTTTGATCCTTGATCCGGGAAGACCCCACACGCCCTGGAGCAAGAAAGCCCGTGTACTACAACTATTGAGCCTGTGTTGCAGAGCCGGGAGCCACAACTACTGAGCTCTCAAGCCGCAACTGCTGAAGCCTGCACGGCTTAGAGCCCCTGCTCCACAACGTGATAAGTCACTGCAATGAGAAGCCTGTCCACCGCCACTAGAGAGTACCCACCCCCGCCACTTGCCACAACTCGATAAAAGCCCGTGTAGCAATGAAGACCCAGCATAGCCAAAAAGAAAGAGATAACATTTAAAGACATATATCCACACAAAGATTTGTGGAAACAACTTAAATGTCTGTCAGATGAGAATGGATAAATGGGTAAATTGAATGCAATATACGATGGAATATCATTTGACCATTAAAAGGAATGGATGAACCTCAGAAACATTACGCTAAAGTAAAAGAAGCCAGTCAAAAGACCACACGTTATATGATTTGATTTATATAAAATGTCCAGAATAGGCAAATCTACAGAGACAGAAAGTATATTAGGGATTGCCTGGGGCTGAAGGAAGGGAGTTAGAGGGAAATAGGGAGTGATTTCATGCAAAGATGGGCACAATAAAGGACAGAAGTGGTTTGGACCTAACAGCAGAAGATACTAAGAAGAGGTGGCAAGAATACACAGAAGAATGATACAAAAAAGATCTTCACGACCCAGATAATCACAATGGTGTGATCACCAACCTAGAGCCTGACATTCTGGAATGCAAAGTCAAGTGGGCCTTAGGAAGCATCACTATGAGCAAAGCTGGTGCAGGTGATAGAATTCCAGTTGAGCTACTTCAAATCCTGAAAGATGATGCTGTGAAAGTGCCACATTTAATATGCCAGCAAATTTGGAAAACTCAGCAGTGGCCACAGTACCGGAAAAGGTCAGTTTTCATTCCAATCCCAAAGAAAAGCAATGCTAAAGAATGCTCAAACTACTGCACAATTGCACTCATCTCACACGCTAGCAAAGTAATGCTCAAAATTCTCCAAGCCAGGCTTCAACAGTTCATGAGCTGTGAACTTCCAGACGTTCAAGCTGGATTTAGAAAAGGCAGAGGAACCAAAGATCAAATTGCCAACACCCGCTGGATCATCAAAAAAGCGAGACTTCCAGAAAAACATCTATTTCTGCTTTATTGACTACGCCAAAGCTTGTCATTGGGTGGACCACAACAAACTCTGGAAAATTCTTATAAGAGATGAGAATACCAGACCACCTGACTTGCCTCTTGAGAAATCTGTATGCAGGTCAGGAAGCAACAGTTAGAACTGGACATGGAACAACACACTGGTTCCAAATAGGGAAAGGAGTACATCAAGGCTGTATATTGTCACCCTGCTTATTTAACTTATATGCAGAGTACATCATGAGAAATGCTGGGATGGATGAGGCACAAGCTGGAATCAAGATTGCTGGGAGAAATATCAATAACCTCAGATATGCAGATGACACCACCCTCATGACAGAAAGTGAAGAAGAACTAAAGAGTCTCTTGATGAAAGTGAAAGAAGAGAGTGGAAAAGTTGGCTTAAACCTCAACATTCAGAAAACTAAGATCATGACATCTAGTCCCACCACTTCATGGCAAATAGATGGGGAAACAGTGGAAACAGTGACAGACTATTTTCTTGGGGTCCAAAATCACTGCAGATGGTGAGTGGATCCATGAAATTAAAAGACACTTGCTCTTTGGAAGAAAAGTTATGACCAATCTAGACAGCATATTAAAAAGCAGAGACATTACTTTGCCAGCAAAGGTCCATCTAGTCAAAGCTATGGTTTTTCCAGTAGTCATGTATGGATGTGAGAGTTGGACCATAAAGAAAGCTGAGCACCGAAGAATTAATGCTTTTGACATGGGGTTTTGAGAAGACTCTTTGAGAGTCCCTTCGACTGTAGGGAGATCCAGCCAGTCCTTCCTAAAGGAAATCAGTCCTGAATATTCATTGGAAGGACTGATGCTGAAGCTGAAGCTCCAATACTTTGGCCACCTAATGTGAAGAACTGACTTAATTGAAAAGACCCTGATGCTGGGAAAGATTGAGGGCAGAAGGACAAGGGGACGACAGAGGACGAGATGGTTGGATGGTATTACCGACTCGATGGACACGAGTTTGAGTAAGCTCCAGGAGATGGTGATGGACAGGGAGGCCTGGCGTGCTGCAGTCCATGGGGTCGCAAGGAGTCGGACACGACTGAGCGACTCAACAGTTTTTAAAAGTGGAGGCCACACACCAGGGTAGCCACAAGAGGGCGCTCTATGCACAGATTTACTCCTCCCTTGGGAACTCAGTTTCTCAGGCCCTATTGGTAGACTCTGGCCACACCTCTGAGAATCTGTCCACACCCAAGGATTTGGCCGGCCCCTCCTTCTGGCCATGCCTGAAACTTTGGCCACGCCCCCAGGGCCTTGACCACATCCCTAGACCTTAAACACACCCTAAAACCCAGGTCACACCCCAAAGCAGTCTGAAGCAGCAAGTTCACTTTTGCGACTCCCCGAGGTCTGAGCACAGATGCATGCACAGACTTATCCTCTTAGAAACGTGGAGCCTTAAAACCATGACTTTTAATTTGCAGACTCTTCTCTGTTTCGAAATCATTGGAAACTTACAGAAAAGTCGCAAGAATAGGACAAAGACGCCTTGTATACCCTTCACCCAGATTGACCAGTTGTCGGTTTGCCAATTTGCTTAATTATTTGCTCTCCTTTTCTCGAACAGTTTGAGAGTAAATTTCAGATTTTATGCCTTTTTGCTTAGAATCTAAGGGCATTATCTTACACATTCACCGTATGGTTATCAACAGCAGGACATTTAACAGTGATCCGATACTGACATCTAACACACAGTTTATATTCAAATCTCCAGTTGTTCCCAAACTATCCTTCATAGCAAGCTATTTTTTTCAGTCCCGTATTCAATCTGAGATCACAAGCTGCATTTAGGTGGTTTTTTTTTTTTTTTTTTTAATGTGGACTATTTTTAAAGTCTTTATTGAATCTGTTACAATATTGCTTCTGTTTTATGTTTTGGGTTTTTGGCCACATGCCATGTGGGATACCAGCTCCGCCCCCAGGGATGGAACCCACACCCGCTGCACTGGAAGGCGAAGTCTTAGCCGCTGGACCGCCAGGGAAGTTCATGCCCTTAGGTTTGATGTCTTTTTTAGTGTCCTTCAGTCTGGTACAATCACTCAGCCTATCTTCCTGCTTCATGAACTTGACGTTTTGGATCGACCGCAGGCCACTTCTTAGTTCTTTTGTAACAATGTCTAGGATTGGGTTTGTCCGACATTTCCTTGTGATCAGATTCTGGTGGCAGGACTATTATAAAACTGATGCTGTGTCCTTCTCTGAGCATCATATCAGAAGGTACACGGTATTGGTGGTTGCACTCTTGATGATGAATTCCATCGCTTGGTGAAGGTAAATCCTGGAATCCCGGACTCATCGCTGCAGCAAGTCAGAGTCTCCCCTTTCTGGGCCTCAGTCTCCCTTTCTGTTAAATGGAGGTGTGGCTGGCCTCAGGGTCTGCTCACATACCTGGAGCTCACACCTACACTCTCATCAAATCCTTACCAACCAGCTGATGCAATCTGTCTAGTTCTAATGCTCTTAAAAGCATCTGAGGGGAATAGCACCCATATTTAAGATTTGGAAGATTTCTTGCATGCACTTGGAGCTTCCCAGGTGGTGCTGGTGGTACAGAATCCGCCTGCCAATGCAGGAGACAAGGGTTCGATTGCTGGGTCGGGAAGATCCACTGGAGAAGGAAATGGAAACCCACTCTAGTATTCTTGCTTGGGAAATCCCATGGACAGAGGAGCCTGGCGGCTATAGTCCATGGGGCTGCAAAGAGTCAGACACAACTGAGTGACTGAGCACAGCACCCAGAAACAGCAATGCAGGCACTTGGAGGTGATATTCTCTGACTGAGCGTGCGGGCTTGCCCAGGGTGGTGGTTACAAGTGAAACTTTCCAACAGGAGTGAGGCTCGTGGAGAACTGCTTCGGAAGTATGACTTCTGGCTCAAGAATGCACGGACTTTCACAGATGAGAACGGTCTTGGTGGCACTGGTTGAGGGAGGCGTGTTTAATTCTGGGCGGGCTGGTGTACGGGGGCTGGAGACCCTCTCTATGACCCTCCTCTCTACCTCCTAGGAGTCTGCCTTTCTTCAGGGGAAGGGGGCTTGGTGTGGAAGGACATGTGCCCAGTCCCAAGGTCAGGAGGCTGAGTGGGGATTTCCATTCATGGAGAAGCCAGATCCTTTGTTTTAGAGAAGTAGCTTGCCAAGGTCAGGGGCTGGGTTCAGCTTTTGAACCCAGAGATAGTTTCCCACACACAAAGAGGCACATCACCCACCGTCTGGACCCACAGATACAAGGAGATCTTGACACACACATTCCAGGCCAAAGATGAGGCTGGTTCCTCTCCTCTCATCACACCATCGTCAACCCATTGACCCCGAGAAGTGGACATTATTCCCATTTTACAGTTGAGGATGTGGAGGCTCAGGGCTGTGAAAGTCACCCAATCCAGGTCACACAGCTAGGGAGCAGAAGGGCAGGACTTGAACCCAGTTCTGACTCCAGGGCCTGTGCTCTCAATCACACACCTGCTCTCCTTTCCACACACAGGTGCCCACGCACACACTTAAAATAATGGACACAACCACACACTACCTTCCTGTGAGTCAAGAGGGCCCAGGGACTGTGAACATGGGTTTAGGAGGCAGCAGACCTGGCCTTGGACAGGCAGCTTGCTCTCTGTGAGTCTCAGTTTTCCCATCTGGAATATGGGCACCATTACGGTCAATGCAGGACTTCCCAGGCAGTGCTTGTGGTAGAGAACCCACCTGCCAGTACACGAGACGTAAGAGACAGGGGTTCAATCCCTGGAGGAGGGAGTGGCAAGCCACTCCAGTATTCCTGCCTGGAGAATCCCACGGGCAGAGGAGCCTGGCGGACTACAGTCACAGGGTCTCAAAGAGTCAGATGTGACTGAAGCGACTTAGCACGCGTGGTCAATACATTGCTGCTGATATTTGTCCCCACGCTGGCCACATAGTGGGACAAGGGATCAGACACAGTCATGAAGAATCACAGACACCGTAGTGCATTCTGCCATCATTTCTCAGGGGTCTGCTCCGTGCCAGGCAGTGTGCTCCCTGCTGTGGGTCAGGCAGCAAGGGGACACTGCCCTCCCAGAGCTCACTGTCTGCTGGAGAGACCAGTCATTGCACATGACCTTGCTCATGTGGTGGGATTATCACAAGGGAAGTTCTCACATGCAGCTGCTTACAGCGCCCAAAAGTCCCCCATGTAATGGGTTGAGCCGTGCGTGTGTGTGTGTGTGTGTGTGCGCGCTCAGTTCTGTCTCTTTGCAACCCCACAGACTGCAGCCTGTCAGGCTCTTCTGTCCACGGGATTCTCCAGACAAGAATACTGGAGTGGGTTGCCATTCCCTCCTCCAGGGGAATTTTCTGCATCTCCCGCATTGACAGGCGGATTCTTTACCACTAGCACTACCTGGGAAGCCCTGGGTTGAATGGTGGCCTCCCCCAAGGAAACATTCTGAACACCCCAGAAATTGTGAATGTGATCTTATTTGGAAAAAGGGTCTTTGCAGATGCACTTCAGGTTAGGATGTCAAGAATGAATGCTGGATGGGGTCTGGGTGGGTCCTAAGCCCAATGAAAATGGTCCTTATAAGGGACAGAAAAGAAGACACACATACACAGAGAAGGTGGCCACGTGAAGAGGGAGGTAGAGATGGGAGTGATGCGGCCACAAGCCAAGGAATGCCAGCTGCCACTGGAAGCTGGAAGAGGCAAGGGTGGATTCTCTCCAAGAGGCTTTGGAGGGAGTGTGGCCTATTGACACCTTGATTTTGAACTTCTGGCCTCCAGAACTGTTAGAGAATAAATTTATTTATTATTTATATGTTTGCCTATTTGGCTGCAGCATGTGGGATCTTTAGCTGTAGCATGCAGACTCTTAGTTGTGGCATGTGGGATCTAGTTTCCTGACCAAGGATTGAACCCAGGCCCCCTGCATTGGGAGTGCAGAGTCATAAGCACTGGACTACCAAGGAAGTCCCCAAGCAAATCCCTTTATCGAATCTTTTATCCATATACCTTTTGCTAGTAATGTTGTTTCTCTGACTGAAGCCAAGGAGTTGGCTGAATAAAACTCCCAATGATATCCACATCCTAACCCTTGGAAATCTGTGACTGTTCCTTTATATGGCAAAAAGGATTTGGCAGATGTGAGGAGGTTAATGGTCTTGAGAAGGGAGGTTATCCTGGATTATCTGGGTGGACCCCAGGGAATCAGAGGGACCTCGTAAGAGGGAGACAGGAGATCAGAGTAGATGTGCAATTGGAAGACAGAAATTGCTCTGATACAAGGACGGGGCCGTAAGCCAAGGAATGCAGGTGGCCTCTGTGGGCTGGATGATGCAAGGGGACAGATTCTCCTCTCTGGCTTCCAGAGGGAAGCAGCTCTCCTGGCACTTTGACTTGGTGAGGCTGATTTTGGACTGCTGACCTCCAGAACTGTAGGAGGATGAAGTTGTGCTGTTTTAAGGTACTGAATTTGGGGTGCTTTGTTAGAGTGGCAACAGGGAATGAATGCAAACCCTGACTGATACCTAAGAAAGGTGTCCACAGAGTCAAAAATATATCTGGGGACTTCCCAGGGTGGGGGAGCCAGTGGTTAAGAATCTGTCTTCCAATGCAGTGGGCGAAGTTTCAATCCCTGGTCGGGGAATTAGGATCCCACACGCCCCACAGTGAGGCCTATATAAATATGTGTGTGTGCGCATAATTATATACACATATGTATATATGTATGTGTGTGTGTGTGTACAGGTGCTAAATTGCTTCAGTTATATTCAACTCTGTGACCCTATGGATTGTAACCCAGCAGGCTCCTCTGTCTATTGGGATTCTTTAGCAAGAATACTGGAGTGGATTGCCATGCTCTCCTCCAGATCTTCCTGATCGAACCTGTGTCTCTTATGGCCCCTGCACCAGCAGGGGAGGTTCTTTAACCACTAGTGCCACCTGGGAAGCCCATATATGTATATATACACACATATATATATGTGTGTGTGTATATATATATATATATATGTATGTATGTATGTATGTTGGTGAGGGGGGGTGCCCTGGAGCCACTGAATAAATGTGATACACAAAGCATAGTGGTCACACAGAAACAATCACACAATAACTGCAGGTCTCTGTTAAGAACACTCATGCATGGAGACCCAGAGACAGCTGGAATTAACAGTTTACAACGGGTCAACACAGTCAGCTGTGGTACCACAGGGACCATACAAACCGCAGAGTCCTTCAGAGACACACACGTGCACACCCCCAAGGTTACTATGGAATCCAATAGGGTCCTCTGGAAAGATATCACACTTCTCATCACTCTCCGAACACAATGGCACAGTGACACAACGATGTTTACAACACACCCGGAAGTCCCAGCATCGCCCACACCTGTCATTGTCAGTCTAAGACTCATGTTGAGTCAGCTGGATATGGCATCCAGGTGTGTGCGTGTGCACACAAACACACACACAGACACACTCACACTTCCTCCCAACCTCCTCATGTAAGAGACCCAGCAAAGCCAGGGATATGGTACAAAAATAGTTTATTACAAAAGAAATCCAACCAAAACACCTAATAATTTACATGGATATCAGTGCCTGGAGTCAGCCCATCTCTCCCTCCTCTCTGAAGTGGGTTGAGTGCAGAAGGGAGAGCTGTTCCTTGGTTCCACCAGCTCTGGGAGAGGAGAAGGAAATGAACGTTTTGGGGGGGCAGTTCCAGACGAAAGACTGGGAGACCAGGATGCCTGAGAAAAATGAGGGTAAGAGTCCTGGGTTGGGGGCGGGGCTGAGATGGAGGAATATCCGTGCTGAGAAGAGGGGGTTTATGGGTAGATATATGTGCCTCTGTGCAAATCCTGATCCAGAAGACTGGGTGGGGGGGGGGCAGAGTGAGATCTTCACAGTTTCCAGGAGGCTGACCCCACAGGGTAGCGAGGTCCCTCCTCACGAGTCCAAGATCTGCCCCCCCATTCCTCTCAGCTACCTCCTGGAGCTGGGGAGGGGGGCACCGGCCGGCCAGGGGCTCGGAGGACCCCGGCATAGGGCAGGAAGGTCGGTGGAGATGAGGGAGGAAGGAAGAAACTGGGGGGAGCCATGGGGAATCCAGAAGGGTCCTTGGGGGGAGACTGGGAGGGCGAGGAGGGTGGTGATGCTGACAGAAGGCCTGTGGGAAGAGAAGAGAGACGAGGGGGTGAGGGCGGCCAGAGCCAGGGAGGAGGAGGCTGGGGGTCCCGGCCCCTGGGTTCTGGGAGCTCGGGGGCTGGCCTGCGGGCTGGCTTCTCACCGTTGGAGCTGAGGCGGCTGCTGCTCTCAGGGGACGTGGTGGTGCTCCGGTCCGGGGAAGGCTCCGGCTGGGATGCCGGAGCAGGCCGTGTGGCCTTGCCTCTCAGGATGTCGATGACCTGTGGGACGCTGCATGATCACCTCCGGGCCAGCCCTGCCCACACAGCCCTGCCTCTCTCCATTTCTCCCGGTTCCCGGTTCCTGAGTCTCCTAGCTCAGGGAGCCTCGCCTCTCCCTCAGGACGTGCAAGAGGGCAAGTCACTTCTTTTCTTCGGGCCTCAGTCTCTCCTCTGCCTAGAACTCACACCCATGCGTCAGGCTGCACCGGCTCGCCTCCACGCCCTGACACTTACGCGCACACGCACACTGCCGCATCCCTTGCACACACATGCCACTCATCTGTCCCATCCTTGCACACCGGCGCGGGCACAGAACCACCCCCCATTCAGCCCTGACCCCCCACCAACTCCCGCAACCCCCCACCGCCACCAGCGTGCGCACTCACCCGGCGGCTGCGCGCCACCATAAGCGGTGTGTCGTTGTGGCAGTTCTTGAGGCCGCTGTCTGCGCCGCTGCGGACCAGCGTGCGCACGAGCGGGAGGAGCCCGCGGCCGGACGCCGAGTGCAGCGCAGAGCTGCCGGAGTACATCTGCGCGTTCACGTTGGCGCCGTGCTGCGGGCGGGGAGGCGCGAGTCAGGACCACCGCCTGGGTGGAAGGGGGCGGGACCCAGGGGCGGGGCCACACGCTGGGGCGGGGCCAGACCCGGGGACAGTCAGAGAAGGGTGGAAACTGGAAACAGGGGCGGGACCAAGAGGGTCGGGGGGCGGCACCGAATCCGTTGGCCGTGGACTCGGCAGCCACGGCCAAGGCAAAGGGGGCGGGGTCAGAGAAGAGACGGGTACAGGGGTCTGGGCCTGATCGTGGACGGAGTGAGGGCGGAAGGAGCGCGGGGACTGCGCCAAAGCCGGAAGACAAGGGTCAGCAAGACTCTAGCTGGGAGGGGCCTGGAACGTTTTGGGGGTTTAGAGGAAGGAATGCGAGATGGCCCAGGACTGGTTCATAGTCTGGAGGAGTGAAGTCCTAGGGTTGGCGGAAGGAGGCCTAGGAGGAAGGGTCGGGGCTGGAAGCGTAGCAAGCACAAGTGCAAGAGCTGGAAGGAGGAGGGGTCGGTGGCAGGGATGGAGCGACAGGCGGTCAGGGCCAGAGGAGACGGTGGGCGAGAGGCCACATAAAGGGGCCGTACCCACCTGCAGCAGCAGCTGGACCATGCTCAGGCTGTTGTTTTCCACGGCATGGATGAGTGGGGAGCGGCCGCTCTTAATGTCCTGCGGCAAGGAAGGAAAGTTTTGAGCGTCCCCTTGCTTTGCCCAAGCAGCTGGAGGCCCGCATCCCAACGGCTGGGTCCAGCATTTGTTTCCTTAGGTACTTCGAGCCTGCTCCGTTGGCCCCGCCCCTCCCTGCTCCTCCAGGCGCCCCCATCGCCCCCCCCCCCCCCCCCCCCCGCCTCCGCCCAAGCGCGCTCACCACCGCGTCGATGTCCGCGCCGTGCTCCAACAAGAGCAGCACCGCTTCTTGGCACTCGGTGTTCACGGCCACGTGCAGGGCGGTGAGCCCTGAAGGAGCGGGAGACTCAGTTAAACGTAGGCCTGGGGTTTTGCAGCCTCAGAAGGACTCCAGGTCCTACCAGACAGCCCCCACCCAGCGCCCGGGTAGGTGCTCACCATCGTAATTGCGGGCCTCCAGGTCCATGGTGCCCCCGGCCGCGCTGTCCAGTAGGGCCCGCAGGCAGGCGGGGCTGCGGTGCTCGCATGCCAGGTGGGCTGCCGTCTGGCCGTGTCGGTCCAGTGCCATGGGGCTGGCACCGGCCATCACCAGGAGCCGGACCACAGATGGCAAGGTGGTGATCACAGCCAGGTGTAGCGGTGTCTGGGGAAGAGAGACTGTGAGGGACTCCTATTTCCTGCCCTGCGACCCAGTCCTGCCTCCCTCAGAGTCTCCGAGTCCTGACCCCTAGCAGTCGTCTGAACCAGAAATCTGAGCACCTCCTCCCTCAGATTCAAGCGTCAGGGCCCCCAGCTCTTCTTCCCCTAGGACTCAGGTCCCCAGCCTCACCTGCCGGAGGTTGTTGTAGATATCCAGCTCCCGGCCGCCGTGCTGGAAGAGGTTGACGAGGCGATGCACAGCTGGCAGATTGCCCTGCACCACGGCAATGTGGAGTGGCCTGGGGGTGGAGAATCACAGGCATGAGAGTGCTCACCTCTCACCCCTGTACGCTTAGCAGTGCTAACTCCAGAATGCACAGGATGCTTTAGAAGTGACGCGGGTATCCAACCACTGCCCCCCATTCCCTCCATCCTGGTTCAGACACCATCATCTCCCTCTTTACTGGCCTCTACTTCCACAGTGCCCTGCTGTCTGCTCCCCACATAGCAGCTAGAGAGACCCTTTTAGAACCTAAGTCAGATCATGCCCCTTTTCTGCACGGAATTCTCAAAGTCCTCACCATGGCCCATGGGCCCAGGGGTGATCTTGTCTCTCCCTCTTTTGATGTCATCTCTGTTCACTCTCCTCAGTTCACTCTGGCCACTAGCCTCCTTGCTGTCCCTCAAACATACCAAGCATGCTTGCCTCCTAGGCCTTTGCACTGGCAGTTCCCTCTGCCAGGAACAGTATCTCCCCCGCCCCCATATCTTTAGAGCTAACTCCCCTCACTGGGGCCTCTGCTAAAATGGTACGGCAGCGGCTCCCTCCCACCCCCAGGCTTTATTTTCCTCCACATCATCACCTGACATCTTACACTTTTGTTTCCTGTCTGAATCTCCCTCGATAGAATGTCAGCTCCACCAGGTAAAGCATTTTTCCAGTGCCTACGACAGTGGCTGGTGCTGAGAAAGTGCTCCACAAATACCCTGAATAGATGAGGCCCTCTCAAGGCTCCCTGACCATCCTTGAAGCTGGGGACCATGTGCTCACCCCGTTCCAGGCCACAGTTTTCTCATCTGTGGAATGGGTTGGGGATGAACTGGATGGTCTCCATCTGTGGTGACTGGAGATCACGTTCAGCCTCCAACCCAAGAGTAGGTACATGGGGCAAGTTTTGTCCAGAAGGGAGATGACGGCACAGGTGGGACAAACAGGGATGATGGTCGTTGCTTGGGAGGCCTGACTGCGCAACCCAGATCCCCACTTTAGGACTGAAGGACTCCATTTCCTCAGCTTCTGGGAAGGTTGTCAAGTCTCGGCCCTCTCTGGGAATTACCCGCCGCTGAAAAGGGCTGCTTGCCCAGGTCATGGGGGTGGGTAGACGCCACCCAGTGGCATCCACTGACTGGTCCGTGTGGGCATAGAAGGCCCAGCCTTCTGGGCCCAACTCTCTGAAAGGCGGCTCCAGCTGCCATATTCCCTGCGGGATCCCTGAGGCCCAGCTGAAACTACAGAGCACCTCGAATTCTCCCTCTGCCCAGTCCTGCTGTCTCCATCCCCTAGGGCACTGAGCTGGAGAACCCTTTAAACCTCCTGCCAGCTTCTCAGGGCCCCCGAAGCTGGAAGAGCCATTCAGAGCTGAAGACAATCTGGGATGACTGTAGGGGGATAGGGGGACGCTGGCGCTGAGTCCATAAGGCTGGCTGAAGTTACACAGGCCCCACAACCTCTATTTAAAGGCCACTTACTGGGGTCAACTTCCTTCTCACCCGCCGCTGCTTGCTGCCAAACCTGGGCCAGGCTAAGAGAGGTGAACGGTGGTCCTCCCCATGGTGGAACAGACTTCTAGAATCCACCTCCTAAATGCTGGAGGCAGAGAAGTTCTGCCGCACCTGAGGGCTTTGCGGGGGCTGAGCCAGGGTTGTAAATCTCTCTTGCCCTGAAGCGTGGGCAAAGTCACGTGTCCCTTTACCGCCTCGGGTTTCTCCTCGGTAAAGTGTCTCCCGCAATAGCTCCCAGCTCCCAGGAAGATTCTGCAGGTGAAACGCTGAACCCGGATACTGAACCGGGAGGGCCACGTTTGAAAAAGAAATCTCGGGGAAGGGGTCGGACCTGGGCCAGGGCCCCCCGGGGAAAGGCTCCGTCCCCTCCCCGCATCTCTCAGGACGCCCCGCCTGGGTCCCCTTCGGGGCGGGCGGGGTTAAGCGAGGGCAGAGGGAGAAACGATTTCAGAGAAACCGTCCAGGCCTGAGTTCCCATAAACGCGCGGGCCGCAGGGGGTGGGGCGGGGCTGGAGGAAGTGGGGACGGGAGGGGCGGCCCAGCCCTCGGACTTCCAGTAACAGGTCTGCTGGGCGGGGCTCCACTTCCTGCTCCCTGGGGAGGGAAGCCTGGCTCTTCGGGGATCTACCCTGGCCACCCCGGCACCCCAACTTCCATCCTCGAATGAGGCGGAGAGGGGAGCCCGACCCAAAGAGCTCTCTCTAGTTACCTTGGGGGTAAGAAAGGACCCCAATTGCTCCAGCCAGGGGACCTCGCTAAGACTCCATGCCTCAGGGTTCAGAATCCAGCTGCCTCTCTGTCCCCCACATCCTGGCGTGCATCCTCCTGCGACCCTGGCATACGATGCCCTAACTCTTGAAGGGTACAGACTGTCCCCATCGGGCCTAGTTTTAGGCTCCCCCGGCTGCCCTGCCGCCCGGGGCCTTCCTTGCTCAGCAGTCAAGGCATGTAGTACCCCAAACTTCTGCCCTCCGGGACTCAGAACGCGTCCCCCCTCCCCCCCCCACCTCGTGGAAACTCAGACTTCCAGCTCCCCACTGCCAGACCTTTGGGAGGGGGTGGGTGGGTGATTGCAAATGTCCTGAGATCTTACTGCCCTGAATACCTCGAAGTCCAGCCTCCCAACCGTAGCATTGCCCCTTTGGGGATCCAGACCTAGAGTGTCCCCCCACCCCCGCCCCCGCCCGGCCCGCTGCCCATTCCGGTAAAGCCTCGGCCCCAGCGGAAGGGGTTAAGGTTAGAGGGAGCGCCAGGAGGGGGAGGCTGCGAGTGAGTGACGGGTGCTGACGTGGGGAAGGCAGAGCAGCTGGGCTGCGGTCAAGTTCTGCGGGAAGGGATTTCCCCCACCAGGCAGCTGAGGCAGAAGTGTTTGCTTTGGGGGAGAGGGGGGAGGGCGGGGAGGGAGGCTGGGGCGTGGGGCTGGAGAGTGGTGTGCCAGGTCTTCTGCACCCGGCTTTCACAGGCTGCAAACAAACCACCCCTGGGGACAGAGACAAATTGAATCTATTTCACAGATGACCCCACAGGTACCCAGAGGCAGCGGGAACTAGTTTTACCGAGTCCTTTGTGTATAAATATATTTATCTTTATATATAAATATATATAAAGATACATTTATAACTCAGACACTTTGTCCTGCTTGGGTTCGCAAGGATAGTCCACAGCCACCCTGGGAGCTCTGTTTCAACAAACACACCGACTGTGTGCCCGGCCCTGTTCTATGCACTGTAAGTCCTGTACTTCACTGCATTGAATCCGCATTGTGATCATGAGGCCTGATTTCCAGATAGGGAAACTGAGGCTTGGGGATGTGAAGTCACCCAGGGGCCAGTGGTGGAGAGCCCCCCCTCTCCACTTTCCTTGCATCTCCCCTGTGGTTTCCAGAGTCCCCAAGCCCATTCCTAGATAATTGCTTTATTGAAATCATTTCTTTTCTGCCTCATAGAGACCTTCATCTTGTGGTTCTTGTTTGTACAGGGGGAAACTGAGGCAGAGAGGCGTGAGAAAGTGACCAGCTGAGATTCCATCCGAGGTTGGTAGGATTACCACAATAACCATGGTGGTCAAGTGTTTTTCTGAGTGCTAGGCCTGGGCTAAATGCTCCCATGCAGGATTTCTCGGTGGCTTCATGCAGCTCAGAAGCCTGTCCTTCAAATAATAGATGATAAAACCGTAAGATTTGTGAAATCAACTTAAAAAATTGTGAAATTAATTTAGTGGGCTATGACCAGGAAACAGCGACATGACTAGAATAGAAAACCCCAAAGTAGCTCCCATGTTGTAAGCATGAGTGCTGTTTTGTTCTGTGCAATTTTTATTTCAAGTTTATATATGTGTGTGTGCTTAGCAAAAGGTAATAATGATAATAATAACATTAATTAATACAGATTGAGCACTACAAGGCTCTGTGCAAGGAGCTTAACATGTCTAATTCATATAATAAGTCAATCTGTAAAATGTCTTTCTCATTTTTGGCTTTTGGTAAAAACTTTAAAGCCCACTGCTTCAAAAACAGTCCTGGGAGGTAAGGGTTCTCAGGGTGCCCATTTTTCAAAAGAGGAAACTGAGGCTCAGAAAGGGAAAGGGGCTTCCTCAAAGTTGCATAGACGGGGAGACAGGATTCTAACTCAGTGCAGGTAACTTGAAAGCTAGTGCTGAGTGCCCCTGTGTTGCAGTGGGTGGGTGAGGTGGGAGGAGGGTTGGCCTCCCCACCCTTCTATTCCCTTCCATGAATGGGGGACTGTCACTCACGTATCTCCATCCTCATCAGCTCGCGTGGCCATGGCGATGTCAGCTGACAGGGGGTGTTCCATGGAGCACACCATGGGGTACAGAGGTGTAGGCAAGTTCAGCAGAGGAAAGGGGGAACCCATGGTCGGGGTGGGGTACAGGGACAGTAAAGGTCCTGGTAAGAGAAAGGACATGCATGAGGCCAAACCCACAGATCATCAGCCTGCCCCCCAGCTCCAGGCCTTCACTCTGTGTCGCCTGCCCTTTTCCCCTGGTTCCTTCTGCATCTCCTCCTGAGCCCTCAAGGCCCAAGACAAACTCCTCTACCACGGCCCTCCTCTGCGCTCCTGCAGCTCCCCTCCCCAGCCTTGGATATTGTCACTTATCTTTATTTCTGTCTGACCCCTCATCTTCTACTAGGCAAAGATTCTGCACTATCACCCAGCATGGGGACCTCAGGACCAGTTTGCTGAGTGAATCTGTGGCTGAGGAAGGTAAGGGTGGATGAAGCACCAGGTGGAGGGGGTGGAATGAATGTGTACAGAGTTTGGGGAGAGTGCATAGTGCCAGAATCCGGCATAGATCAAACTGCTGGAAGGCACTGAGGTAGCTGGCAAATCTACATCTACCCATCACTCAGGTGGGGAAAACTGAGGCTCAGGTTTTCATTGGGGAATGGGAAAGGGGAGAAAGCAGTGACAGGCCTCCTGATGGAGGGCTTGAAGCTGTATCCTGAGGGGATGAAAGGTGCAGAAACCGAGCAAAGTTCTGGAGGCCCAAGGCCTGGGGTCTCTGCAGCTCTGGGGGCCACACGGAGATTGTGACGCAGGCACAGCTGTGGGAGAGGCTGCCCCCTCCTGGATATCAGGGACGGAGACAGGATGGAAAGACTAGTGCCTGTTCTCTGTCATCTCATGGTCCTTGGGGGCTCCATTCCTGAAATCCCATTTCCTGGTCCTTGCATGTTCAATGCCAGGCCTTGGTGCCCTCAGGGCTTCTGCCCAGAGACCCCCAAATCCTCCCTGGCCCTATATCCTTTAGGCCCAGAACTCCCCACTCCTGCCCCCCAGTTCTTAGAATCCTCAGTCCCCAAATCCCCCCTAAGGCCTCCTGACATCATGACACCAGTGAGACACTGATCACTTGCAAGCACACAGAAGTGGGTGCTTGGAACCCCAGGTCTCTGTCCTGCTGACTCTTAGGACCCCTGGTATTGGGATGGGTTTCCTTGGGTTTTTGTGATCCCAGATATTGGGGTGCTCAGTACTCTCACTCTGTTCCCATCTTTTCCCGACATCTGGGTTCCTGAGATTTTGACAAATGGAGATATGTCTTCTTAGAACCCCAGCCTCTGTTCCCCTCACTCCCTTTGACCCTACATAAAGTTCAAGGATCCCCAAACCCCCAGCTTCTTGGGTCCAGCCGCTGATTCCTTATAACCCTATTTATCTGGGTTCTTAAGAGTTTATAATTCTGTGGTCCTGGGACTTGACTCCCTGAGACCCAATATCTGGACTGCTAGGCTCTGTCTCCTGGTTCCCTAAGGTGCATCTCAGATCTCAGGACTTCGGACACCCAGCTTCCTAGAGCTCTGGTGTCCCAAGGTGCTGGCGCTCTGAAGCTCCCATATCTGCACCCCTGGGACCTCAGGCTCTGCCCGCAACTCCCCAGGAACCCCCTCTCTGTGTCCTTGGGACCTTGGCTTTTGTCCCTCGGCTCCCGAGGCCCCCCTGTGTTAAGGTCGGAGCTCTGCCGCCTGACTCGGGTGGTGACCCTCTGCACTGCCTGCCCCCCACCCGGCCATGACCTGCGGAAGCCACTCACCCTGGTAGTAAATTGCCTCTGGTCGCGCCAGGCCGTGAGGGGGCGCGGGCACAGCTGGTGTGTCGGAGCCACCGCGGAGGGGATCCGGGGGGACGACGGGGCCCGCAGCGCCGCGCGGGGCGGCGGGCTCCGGGGACGGCGCGCGCAGAGGGCGCTTGCGGAGCGGCAGCGCGGCGCCCGGGGGTCCAGTGGCCTTGGGCCGGGTGCGCAGGTCCACGGGCCCCTCGTCCATGGTCCCCGCGGGGCATCGGGGCATGGGGCCGCCGGAGACGGCGGCCGAGCGGGCGGCCGGAGCGCGGCTGGGCTCGGCGGCACGGGAGGGTGGTTGCGCCGAGCGCCGGGACTTCCCCTGCCGCCGGCTGAACTGAAGGGACTTTTGTCGGCCCGGGCGGTGCCGGCCGCCCGCCTCCCCGCCCCCGGCCCCCCCGGGGCCACCCGTCCGCCCCAGGGGTTTCCTGGACCCGCCGCCGCTCCCGCCGTCCCGCGGTGCCGCCCGCCGATCGCCCCGCCCGCGCCGCGCCCCACGCCCGCCCCCTCCCGGCCCCGCGGCGCCCGGGGCGGCTGGGCCTCGGCGGGGGGCGGGGGCGGGCAGGGGGTGGGAAGGAGGCGGGGTCGCGGGGTCCCCACCCCTGCGGCTGCGGGCCTCAGGCTGCGTCCCCGCGCGTGTGTGTGTGTGTGTGTGTGTGTGTGTGTGTGTGTGTGTGTGTGTGTGTGTGTGAGAACGTCTCTTTCTGGCTGTAGGTCTCTATCTCTGTATCTCAGTCTGGAACTGTCCCTGACTCGAGGGTCTGGATGGATGTCTCTCTATCTCTTGTGTCTCTCTCTGTTCTCACTGTCTCTGTCTCCATCGTCTCTGGGCATCCCTTTCCGTGTGTCTGTCCCAGGAGCGCTGTCTGCTCTCAGCCTCTTCCTCTCCCCCTGACCCCACCTCCCCAGGGAGGCAGTTCCCAGAGGCCCTTGGGGTCGCCAGGACGTGGGTTCGATTCCAGACTCCCACTTCCTCGCTGGGTGACCTTGACCAGGCACTTCCCTTCTCTGAGTCGTTTCCTCCTTTGTGGGAGCGAGAAGACGCACCCAGGGCAGGGACTACCCTCGGCGGGCGCCCGGGCACGATCCCTCTGCCTGCCCTGCCCCCGTCTCTGCCTCCTCCATGTGCCTGCTCAGTTTGGGGTGTGAACTTCGCTGGGGGCGTGAAGGGGGGGAATGTTCGGTGGGGTGAGCACAGAGAAACCGTGAACGTGTCTCTCCCCTCGGGGTCCCATGACCCAGCCTAAGCCTCCGGGCACAGGGTGGGTGCCCCCGAAATCCTCGATACACAGAGAAACAGATGTGGCGAAAGGGGTCCAGAGGTCGTGAGAGGCCAGGTAAGAGGGAGACGGGGAGACAGCAAGAGCCGTAGGGTCACAGGATCAGAGTCACAGCGGCCAAAGCCCGGGTCCAGAAGACAGGGGGCTGGCGGGCTTCCCTTCTGCCCCCGCGTCCCCCTCCCATCCTGGGCGGGGTTGGTGGGTGGGGAACAGGCCAGGCTGGTTGGGGGCATGACTCAGAGGCAGGCTGGAGCTGGGGGCGGCGGGGCCAGGGGGAGGGAAGGACGGAGGCGGGCCTCTCCCATGACCCCGCCCTTGCCGCCCTTCTCCCCGCCCCGGGGAGGGGCCCAGCCGCTCGGGGCTTTCCCGGATTTCCCTGGAGGCGGGGCTGTCGCTGGGGTTGAGTCCCGGTCACTGACTTACGGGAGGTGGAGCGGAAGACTTGGGGGACCTAAAGGGGCGAGGGGATGCGTGCTGCACCCCGGGTCTGTCCAGGCGGCACGCAGGGTCTTCCTGGTTTTGTGTGTCTCCCCCGGTCTCTGGATCTCCTTCCCTGGTCTCCGTCCCTCTGCCTCCAGTCCCGCCTTGTCGCCTTGTCTCTCCATCTCTGTCTGCATCTCAGTCTCCCCATCCTGGGACCCTGAAAATGGGTGTAAGGCCCCCGGTTCTCAGGAAGGGACTTCGCCCAAGACTGGAACTCCACCCCAGTGATGTCAGGAGCAGCTGTGGGCAGACAGAAGCCTCACTCTCTTCCCTGCTTCTCTCCTTTCTGCCTCTCTGGGTCTCCCCCTCGGTGCCCTGTAAAGGGAGAGCGTCTGGGGGCAAGATCTGGGTTCAAGTCCCACTTCCAACCCCTTGCTGACAGCGAACCTTAGGTCGTTTCTCTTGAGCCTCAGTTTGTTCTTCTGGAAAATGAGGCTGAGATCAACCCTTGCCCCCAGAGTTGTGGGGGCTACAGGGGAAGGGGTGAGGGAATTAGGCTGGGAAGTCTGGCGTTCCCACCCACTCAGCCCTCACCTCTGGTGACTCTCCAACACAGGGGAGGGATGGGGTGTAGAGCACTGCCCCGCTGTACAGAGAGCAGCTGAGCCTGGGAGAAGCGAGGCTTGTCAAGGTGATGACCCCAGGAGGTAGGGTTGGAAGGATGCCCAAGGTCCTCCCATGCCCTGGCTCCCTTGCTGCAGGTGGGGCAATGACTCTGGGCCCAGACGGGACTGCGGAGGGGGTGTCTGCTTTCGGCCTAGAGGGGGCTTAGAGGGGCCGAAAGAGAGGATGCTGCTGGCTCTGAATCTGAGGGTGGAGGAGGGATGAAAGAGTCTGAGGGAGGAGGATATGAAGGAGGAAGACAGGTCCAAGAGGGAAATAGGTGATCTGAGGGGGGAAGTGAGGGTCTGAGGGGGGAGTTGAGGGTCTGAGGGGGGAGTTGAGGGTCTGAGGGGGGAGTTGAGGGTCTGAGGGAGAGAGAGAAGAACTAAATGAGGCCAGTGGCTCTGAGAGAGGAGGAGAAAGTGGAGGGTGGGGGAAGAAGGGCTTGAGGGATGATGAGATCTGAAGAGGCTGTGAGTGTGGCGGCAAATTCTGAGGGAGAAGATCTGAGGGTCTCGGGGTGGTGGCCATGGTCTGAGGGAGGGGGATCAGTTGGAGGGGGGCCTCCTTGGGGCAGAGGGAGGCATGCTTGGGGAACCAGCAGGGACTGAGGGGAGGGAAGAGAGGGGAGGCCTGGAGTCAGCCCCGCCCCGCAGCTGTCTCTAATTTCCCAGAATCTTCTGCTGCTCAGGAAAGTCCCAGCTCCCACAGCCGCCTCCCTCTTGTGTCGGGAATGGAGGATGCGGAACCAGGATGGCTCCCCCCTCCTTTCCCCCCTTGCTCCCTGAACCCTTGTCGGGGAGGACTAGGGTCTCCCCTCTCTGGGCCATGAGCTCTGGAGGGCTCCCCCCACCCGCAGGGGCGGCCCCTGGATGAGTCCCAGAAACTTCCCAGATGAGGCTGGGAAGTTCTGCATGGTGCCTAACCACTTTTCCCACGCAGGCCAACCTTTGTACCTGGTCACACTGCCTCCTACTGCTTCTTCTCCTCTTGTCCTTCTTCAAACCTCTCTGGGGAAGGAAGGGCCACGATTATACCTGCTCACGGTCCCAAAAGGGAAGTGAAGTCCCACAGCTAGAAGGCTGTGATTCTGGGCCAGCTTTCTTGCCCTTGGGGGCCTCCATTTCTCCTAAAAGGAGAAGATTGGGCTGGTCAGACCCTAAGTTCCTATTGGCGTAATTCCTGGCCTTTGTCCTCTTTGCTTCTGACTGAGAAGTCCTGTCTCCAGCTTTCATGAGCTTTGTGACCTGCAGCAGTTACTGAACCTTATGGAGGCTTAGTTTCCTCATTTATGCTGCTAGGTCGCTTCAGTCGTGTCCGACTCTGTGTGACCCCACAGATGCCAGCCCACTATGCTCCCCCGTCCCTGGGATTCTCCAGGCAAGAACACTGGAGTGGGTTGCCATTTCCTTCTCCAATGCATGAAAGTGAAAAGTGAAAGTGAAGTCACTTAGTCATGTCCGACTCTTAGTGACCCCATGGACTGTAGCCCACCAGGCTCCTCCACCCATGGGATTTGCCAGGCAAGAGTCCTGGAGTGGGGTGCCATTGCCTTCTCCGTTCCTCATTTATAAAACAGACTAAATCAAGAAAACATGCTTCCATTCTGTAGGTCCTGAGCTATAGAAAGTGCTTGATACAATGTAGCTGCTATTATTATTCTTCCCATTATAACCATTCTTCCTGTTATAACCTGGCATAGGAATAATACCAATTCTTATTAATCCATTAACCCATATTTTCAATGGCAGGACCAATTTCATTGATTCAACATGCTGGGTTTGAGCCCTCGTTCTGCTGCGTGTTAGCTGTGTGACCTTGGATAGGAGGCTTTCCCCCTCTGGGCCTTCCTTGTGACTTTATGGTTGGGAATGATGACAGCTTCTGCCTCCCACAATTTCTGGGCAGATCGACACCAGGTGTGAAGAGTGAATGGCTGACTGAATGAATGAAGGGTATCCACACTTCACGTTGTGTGCCTTCACCACCCGGCCAGGCCTTTGATTATTTGTATTTTTAGATTAATTCCTTAATTTGGCTGCACCGGGTCTTAGTGTGTGGTTCGTGGGATCTTTGATTGTCACTGTGTCATGCGGGCTCTTTTGTTTATAGTTGCAGGATGTGATGGCTCAGTTGTGGCATGCGGGATCTCGATCCCTGGCCAGGGATCGAACCCTGGGTCCCTGGCATTGGGAGTTCCGAGTCTTGGAGTCTTAGCCACTGGACCACCAGGGAAGCCCCCAGGCCAGGCCTTTCTTGTCATGCTTTCCACCCAGAGATGAGACTAGATAGGCCCATTTGCTCTGCCCGAGCTCCTACTTAGGAACAGGCTAACTTCATTCTCTTAACACCCAGTAAGGAAAATTCAGTGTAAATCTCCATTTCAAAAGGAAAGGAGGGGACACAAAGCAGTGAAGTCACTGTCTAGGGGAACATGATGAGAGATGGGTGGCAGAAGCACAATTTTAAACCAAGTCTCTGTGGCCCCAGCATCTTGATTGCTGCACCACGGACCTGCAAGGAATGCTCATTAGTCCCAGAGACTGTCAGACTCCCCTCTCAGCTCTCATCCTAGCCACTTCCTGGGAAGGAATCATTTAGATGGGGAAACTAGGGCACAGGAGAGGCAAGGTCACATGCCTGAGTCTGCGTTCTTGCTTGGGTGCTCTTCTGCAGGCCAGGGAGGGTGGAGCAGATGGAGAGAAGATTGCCTTGCAGCAGGGCTGAGTTAGATTTAAGAGAGGCTTGGGAAGAGCAAGCGAATTTTGCAGACAAGAGGGAAACAGAGATGCTGAGCTGGGATGGGAAGGGACTTGCCCAAGGTCACATAGCCTCCCAGTCACACAGTTTTGAGCTTCGAGTCCCTCCTGGGTCAGCAGACAGCTCCCGGGCTCCACCCCACCCCCAGGGGTGAATGCAGGCCAGCTTCCTGGAGGCCGGCCTGCACCTCCTGCTTCCTCCCCACCCTGGGGCCTTGGCAACTGCTGGAATCCTTGGCACCAGGCTGCATAGCCCATTTTGGGGCTTGGGCCAAGACTTAATCTTCCCCTTTCTCCCTCCTGCTGGGTCTGCACGCATGCCGCTGCTGAGTCAGAAGATTGCAACATTCTCCCCAAGCGAGTTTGAAGACTGGACAGCCTCCCCCTGCCCCCCAATTCACTGCTTTGATCAGACAGGGGAGATGCAGTGGGAGGGGTTTGTGGATATCAGCATCTGCCCTGGGGGGATGGGGGTGGGAGTGGGGTTCTGGGAACGTCAGGTGTAAGGCAGAGCCACCCCAGCGGGGTGATGGTGGACTAACAGGAGGTGTGCTGTAGGGCCTCAGTGTCCTCATCTGAAAATGAGGCTCATGCTTTAACTGAGGGTCTTCAAACCCCAGCTCTGCCACTTAGCAGCTGTGTGACCCTGGGCAAGTGACTCACCCTCTCTGAACCTCAGTTTCCTCATCTATCACACGGGGTGAAACCAGTGCACGTCTCACAGGATTGCAGCGAGGGTCAAAGGCTTTAACACATGTTGGCGCAGGCTGGCGTGGAGTAGGTTCTCAGTAAATGGAAGCTGTTATTTTCAGATGATTGCTATTATTAATATAGGGTATGGGAGGGCTGCCACAGAGGCACGCTGCTTGGATGCCTTTTGAAGAAAGGACTTGTGGCCCAGCTGCCTGGCGTGTAGATGGCTGGCAGTTGGCTCCTTCAGGGTCTGCCTCAGCTTGCCAGCTGGGGATTCTGGCCATTGGCAGAGCCAGATGGGCTCAGAGGTCTGGCCATTTTCTGTCCACTGTGGGATTCCTCATGGGCAGTCTGCTTCCAGAGCTGCCCCTGGGGCTATCCTGGCCTGCTGGTCCCCTACCTACTCCCGCTTCCCCCACATGCTGCTCTCCATAAACCTTTTGCCCTCCTAACTCTAGGCCACCTGATGCGAAGAACTGACTCATTTGAAAAGATCCTGATGCTGGGAAAGATTGAAGGCAGGAGGAGAAGGGGATGACAGAGGATGAGATGGTTGGATGACATCACTGACTCTATGAACGTGGGTTTGAGCAGACTCCGGGAGATGGTGAAGGACAGGGAAGCCTGGTGCGCTGCAGTCCATGGTGTTGCAGAGTTGGAGACAACTTAGCAACTGAACAACAGCAACTCTAAGTATCTGCTTTCTGGGGGACCCCGTAGCGACAATGGGTTTTGCAGTTAAGATGACCTGAGTGTGAGTATCAGCTCTGCCTGTGGCAGAGTGGCATCTGATCTCTCTCGGTGTCAGTATCCCCCTCTGAGTCATCATGGTAGTGATAATATGATGGCTGAGTGGATCCAGCGAATTTTCCTAGGGCCTCTGGCACGGTTGCCGACGTCATCCTCACCTGTAAGGAGTGAGACGAATTGAATCTGGGTCTACCTTCCACTCTGCCAGTTTCCAACCCTGTGGCCGCGCCAAGCGCTTTGCCCTCTGAGCCTGGTCTAGTGGTCCTCGGGGTCCTGCCTTCCTCCATCAGACTAGCTCATTGAGTGGTGTCGCTTAAACCAGCCATCTTACTGGGAACACTTAATGAGACTGAATCTTGTCCCCAGTTTTGAAGTGCGTGGGTGCTGTCCCCTCAGTCATGTCCGACTCTGTGCGATGCTATGGATTGTAGCCCGCCTGGCTCCTTGTCCATGGGATTGTCTAGGCAAGAATACTGGAGTGGATTGTCACGCCCTCCTCCAGGATAGAAGTACAAGCTATAAATTCCCCAGGAGGAAACGGGGTGTCTGCCTCCCCCATCAGTCTAGACCCTTCCCCAGATGCGGCGACCCTCCCCGCAATGAACTGGGAGCCACCCACCCCTTCTCGAGCCCGTTTCCCCAGGGCAGAGCACAGAGGCCACCTCAGACGAAGGGACAGCACCTTCCCTGAAAAGCTGGCCTTTTCCCTGGAAGTCGGTGCCTCCCCAGCCGGAGGCCACAACCTCCCCAGCAGCCACCGGGGCTTAGAAACACAGATGCGAAAGTCCCCCAGGCTCCTGGGAAAGCAGGTCAGGCCTGACCCTCCCTTCCTCATTTGAGCGGGGGCCACGCTGGACTCACCTTCCCTGGCTCCATTCGCCAGTCCCAGTCGGGACCACCCCTGCCCTGCCGCACTATCCCACGAGAGTGAGGACCCGGAGGGCGTGTCCCGGCTACCCTGCCCGGAGGAATCAGGTCGCCGGCTGCACCGCAGCCTCTCAGCTGCGCAGCCCTGGCAGGCTGTTTCCACTTCAGAAAGCCTGGGGGTGGCGCCAGGCGTCCTCGAAAGGTTGCGCCCCTGGACCCCTGGCTCTGGGCTGGCTGGTGAGAAGCGGGGTGCCCGGGACCTCTTACTGCCAGGCTCCGCGGGAGGTGGGGGTGGGGTTGGCTTGCGGCCGTACCCACCTCTGAACTTGTCCCTTCGGGCCTCCTGTGGTCACACGGTCCCAGAACCCTCGCTCACTGCTGGGAAAGTCAAATGGTATCTTGTGTTTCAGATCCCAGATTCTCTTCTTGTGGCTTCCCACAGCCGTCTCCTGCCGCGCCCCCCCCCCCCCCCCCCCCCCGCCCCTCCTCCCACCTGACTCAGAAATCTTGCCCACTTGGAGAACCGAGTCATAGGAGAAACGGAGAGATTGTGGAATCATGGGATGAAAAAGAATATAAATCTTAAAATTATGAAATATTAATATAATGTAGAGAATCGCATGACAGATGATGCTCCATTTTGCCAACTCTTTTCAAAGGGACAGTTAGGTTCAGAAATGGTTCTGCCAGTTCCTCTAAGGCTTCTTCCCAATCGAACTCTCTCTTTTCTCAAGGTAACCCATTCTTTGGTGCTGTTATTATTTTACGTTTACTACCTATGAATACACACCTGACCACTAGGTTTTTAATTGATTAATTTATACTTTTGTTTATTTATCCTGAACGACTGACACTGTCTTTATTCACATAAGGCATGTGACATGGGACATTCCATATCTATGAAAAGCCACCATAAATAGTAATTTAGTGAAGGCTTCGAATGGGAGGTCAATTTAAAAATGACAACTTTTTTAATGACAATGTATTTCTTTTTTTCATTTCTTTTTTTTTGTTATTTAATTTATTATTATTATTTTTTTGGTGATGCTAGTGGTAAAGAATCCACCTGCCAAGACAGGAGATGCAAGAGATGTGGGTTCCATCCTTGGGTCCGGAAGATCCCCTTGAGTAGAAAGTGGCAACCGCCTCCAGAACTCTTGCCACGGACAGAGGAGACTGGTGGGCTATAGCCCATGGGGTTGCAAAGAGTCCGACAACCTGAACACACACAACAGTTGATTTACAATGCTGTGTTAATTTCAGGTGTGCAGGCAGAGTGATTCAGGTATACACACATATATATGTGTATTCATTCTTTTACAGATTCTTTTCCCTTGTAGATCTTTATAAAATGTTGAGTATAATTTCCTGCGCTATAAAGTAGGTCCTTGTTGGTTATTTTTATATATTGTAGTATGCATATATTAATTTCAAACTCTTGATTTATTTCCCCACCCAGTTTTGAATTTTTTCTTTTTTTTTTTTTTGGCTACACCACTAGGCATGTGGGATCTTAGTTCCCTGCTCAGGGTTCAAACCCATGCCCCCTGCCATGGAAGCTCAGAGTCTTAACCACTGAGCTGTCAGGCAAGTCCTTTGAAGTCTTGATAAAGAGAGTCTTCGAGTGCAGTCTCTTGGATCTGGCTTCTTGCACTCAGTCTTATGTCTGTGTGTGTGTTGTGTGCTCATTTGGGTCCAACTCTTTGTGATCCCATGGATGGTAGCCCACCAGGCTCCCCTGTCCCTGGAATTCCCCAGGCAAGAATTCTGGAGTGAGTTGCCATTTCCTTCTCCAGGGGATCTTCCCCACCAAGGGGTCAAACCCGTGTCTCCTGCATCTCCTGCATTAGCAGATGGATTCTTTTTTTTTTTTTTTTTAACCCCATGGTCTATACAGTCCATGGAATTCTCCAGGCCAGAATACTGGAGTGGGTAGCCTTTCCCTTCTCTAGGGGACCTCCCCAACCCAGGGATCGAATCCAGGTCTCCCGCATTGCAGGCGGATTCTTTACCAGCTGAGCCACAAGGGAAGCCCAGCAGGTGGATTCTTTACCGCTGAGCCACCTAGGAAGCTCTCTGTGAGGTATGTCTGTGAGGTTCATGCATATTCTTACATCTGTTGGATTTTCATTTCCATGACTGTGGATCACTCTCTTGCATGGAAATTTATAAAACCATTTGCCTGCTGATGGGCATGTGAGTGGTCTCCAGGTTCTGCCTTCTTTTGACAATGCTGTGTACATCTCCTAGAGCCCATGAGCACACACATTTCTCCCCATAACCCAAGAATGGCATTGTTGGAACACAGGGTATGCAGATGTCCAGATGTGGGAGATACTGCCAGACCGTTGCTCCAATTTTCACTCCCATCTGAGTGTCTGCTGTGGGTTCTCCTTCCCCCACAACCTTGTCAGCACTGAATCTGGTCAGACTTTGAAAATACGAGTCATCCTGGTGTGTGTGTATGTGTGTGTACATGTGTGCATCTCATGGTGGTTCTAATTTGCAGTGTCTCACTCCGCATTGAGATTGAGTCCACTGTTCACTTGAATGGAAGGACAACAGACTCGTTAGGACAAAAAAACTCTAGAAACGTAGGTAAACCATAATGGAAAAGAATATGAAAAAGAAAATATATATGCATAAATAAGTCATTCTGCTGTATGGCAGAAATGAACACACCTCAGAAATCGACTAGACTTCATTAAACAATAATACCAACAACTGTGGGACCTTAGAATCTTAGGAGCAAAGAAATCTTGAGTCCCAGACATGACTGAGTGACTGAACTGACTGAGACTTTTTAGGAGCAAGGCATTCCAGAATCCTGTGCCTCCGTTTCCTCATTTGTCAGTTCAATTCAGTTGCTCGGTCGTGTCTGGCTCTTTGCGACCCCATGGGCTACAGCACGCCAGGCTTCTGTGTCCATCACCAACTCCCAGAGCTTACTCAAACTCATGTCCATTGAGTCGGTGATGCCATCCAACCATCTCATCCTCTGTCGGCCCCTTCTCCTCCCTTCAATCTTTCCCGGCACCAGGGTCTTTTCCAAGGAGTCAGTTCTTTGCATCAGGTGGCCAAAGTATTGGAGTTTCAGCTTCAGCATCAGTCCTTCCAATGGATATTCAGGACTGATTTCCCTTAGGATTGGCTGGTTTGATCTCCTTGCAGTCCAAGGGACTCTCAAGAGCCTTCTCCAACACCACAGTTCAAAAGCATCAATTCTTCTGCTCTCAGCTTTCTTCACAGTCCAACTCTCACATCCATACATGACCACTGGAAAAACCATAGCTTTGACTAGACCGACCTTTGTTGGCAAAGTAATGTCTCTGCTTTTTAATATGCTGTCTATGTTGATCGTAACTTTTCTTCCAAGGAGCAAGCGTCTTTTAATTTCATAGCTGCACTCACCATCTGCAGTGATTTTGGAGCCCCCCCAAAATAAAGTCTATCACTGTTTCCACTGTTTCCCCATCTATTTGCCATGAAGTGATGGAACCGGATGCCGTAATCTTTGTTTTTTGAACGTTGAATTTGGTAATGGGGATTACTCAAGTCTCTAACTCATAAGGTTGGAGGCAGGATTAAAGGAGTTACATGTGGACACCTAGAATTGATCCTGGTACCTTAGCCCTCAATAAATGTGGTTTCCCCTAGGGCAGGAATTTCATCTTGTTGCTGTTCAGTCGCTCAGTTGTGTCCAGCTCTCTGCGACCCCATGGACTGCAGCACATCATGCTTCCTTGTCCCTCACCATCTCCCAAAATTTGCTCAAACGCCATGTCCATTGAGTCGGTGATGTCATCCAACCATCTCATCCTCTGTTGTCCCCTTCTCCTGCCTTCAGTCTTTCCCAGCATCAGGGTTTTTTCTAATGAGTCAGCTCTTTGCATCATTTCATCTATTTTTTCCTTTTCTGTGTTCTTGGCACTCACACAGGACAGAGGCTCAATAAATGTTTACTGAATGAACGAATCTGAGCCTCTAAGGATCAAAGATATTTGCCACTGTGGAACTTTAGAAGCCAAGACTAACAGAATTTAAGAAATGAAGAATGATCAGATCGGAGAGTCTGAGGAACTAAAGAATGAGAAAAAAATGCATCTTTGGCAATGCAGCTTTAAAGCATCATTGTGTTAATGCTTTAAAAACAACAAAGCTGCCTTAGCAGAGACCTCCTAGCTCTTGGAAGGGTCTTGGGTGGGACCTAAGAGGCAAGAACTCTGCCTTCTCACTCTACCTGTGAAATGGAGCAGGACCTCATGGTCCTTCCTTTCCCACCCCATGTCCTCTGCCTGCTTTCTGTCTGTGGAAAACTTTAGTCAAAGAATAAGTTTAATCAGAGATACAAGAAATGAAGAAACAAAGGAAAACAGTCAAAGGAGACCAAATAATAATGTGGTCATTAAGCAGAGTCAAGGGTCTTTACTTCTTTCTCAAGGGCTATAGCTAAATATTCTGAGACATATCCTGTGAGCTGTCTTACAGATACCAAAGCACCAGGGTGAAGAAGTTGACTACGTGAAGAGTAGACGGTACCCAGGACACGAGCTGCCACGATTCTGAGAACTGGCCTCAAAGAAATGAGAACAAAGGACCCTGGAACTGAAGATGAAGTGTCCCTAGAACAATCAAGATGATGCTGGTCAGATCACTGATGACCAATTTGAAGATGACTGTCAGAGCTGACTACTGTTTCTGCAAGTAGCCCCCCTCCCCGGCCACTTCTGTCTATGAAAACTCTTGCCACCCTGGTTGCCAGGAGTGGGGGGTCGTCAGCCTTTGGACAGATGTCCGCCCCCACCCCCATCAGCTGCCGGCATCTGAAATAAAGCGAACTCTCCTTTCCACCAGTCTGGCCTGTTTGTTGGCTTTTGAGCAGTAAGCACCCTTTGGTAACACGTGTACCTGCTTCTCCATGTGACTCCGACAGTCACCTCATTCCCATCACTTCCCCTGACCCCTCCCAGCTTCTTCCCACCTCAGTCTCCCTGCATACATGGAGGGATCTTGAGACAGCTGCTCCTACCCGGGCATGAGAGGGAGAAAGTCCAGGCTCCTGCCAGGGTGGCCTTGAACCAGGTACCACCTCACTCCTGTCTTATCTCCCACTGTTCTGCCCCCACCCACACCCCTGCTTTTAGCAGCAGCCTCTGCCCCAACCCTTCTGCCCACACACTCCCCTTTCACTTCAGCCTCAAAAATAGGCTCTTCCACCGAGTCCAAACCAGGGTGCTCAGTAGGTGTTCAGTCAGCATATTAGGGCTCAGCTCTGGCAGCCTGTCCTCCAGAAAGCCCTCCCTGATTTCTCTCCTTAGGGTGGGTCGTGCCCCTTCGGGATTCCCCAGCCTGAGCCCCCAGCTCTTCTGGGATATTGCTGATATATCTCATTCTCCCCTACGTGTGAGCCGGTGAGAGCAGGCCGGGGGCTGTACATACCCAAACTCTGCCCCAAACAGCTGAGACGGCAGGGACCTGATCTGGCAGTTCCATCTGACTGCTGAAAAAGGCTCTCTTACAATGCTCTGAATTGTGCATCCCTGACGCCATCCCTCTGGGGCCCACAGATGCTTCTCCTCACTTTTCTAGGTCAACAAGGAGTGCCTGGTGGTTCAGAGGGACTCAGGAAGGGCCTGACAGGGCTCAGTTCAGGACCTGTCCTTCCAAGACACAGGAGCCCTTGTCAGCAGCTCAGCTGTCTGACCCTAGTTTCATCCTGCTGCTGCTGCTGCTAAGTCGCTTCAGTCGTGTCCGACTCTGTGCAACCCCACAGATGGCAGCCCACCAGGCTCCCCTGTCCCTGGGATTCTCCAGGCAAGAACACTGGAGTGGGTTGCTATTTCCTTCTCCAATGCATGAAAGTGAAAAGTGAAAAGTGAAAGTAAAGTCACTCAGTCGTGTCCAACTCTGTGCGACCCCATGGACTGCAGCCTACCAGGCTCCTCCATCCATGGGATTTGCCAGGCAAGAGTACTGGAGTGGGGTGCCATCCTAAAGCCTCATAAAGGCCCTCTGCTTTGTTTGTAAATGTCTCTTGTGGGTACTGGTGTACCTAGGTACCCATGATGAGACCCAAGACCTCAGCACCCACCTCCTCCCCAAATCTTTCCTCCTTCGCTGGAGGCACAGAGACGTTAGGGGCTTTGCTTAAGGTCACACAGTCAGGGAAGGGCAAGGAGAGATAAGATTTTTTTTTTTAATAAACGTTTATTTTTTAATTTTAAAAAATGTTTACTTATTTGGCCATGCTGGGTCTTAGTTGCTGCACATGGGATCTTCGATCTTCGTTGCAGATGCCGGATCTTTACTCGTGGCATGAGAACTCTTAACTGTGGCATGTGGGATCTAGTTCCCTGACCAGAGATCAAACCCAGGTCCCCCTGCACTGGGAGCATGGAGTCTTAGCCACCCAACCACCAAGGAAGTCCTGAGATGGGATATTTAAGACCGACTTTATTGGGGCTTCCCCTGGTGGCTCAACGGTAAAGAATTGCCTGCAATGCAGGAGGCATGGGTTCAATCCCTGGGTCAGGAAGATCCCCTGGAGGAGGAAATGGCAACCCACTCCAGTATTCCTGTCTGGGAAATCCCACGGACAGAGGAGCCTGGCGGGCGACAGTCCATGGGGTTGCAAGAGTTGGGCATGACTTAGTGACTAAGCCACCACTACCACTTGAGATTAAATTATATTTAAAACCCCTCCAAACCCAATTTTATTGAAATGTAATTTATCCTGCAGTACGATACAATAGAAGGCGCTCATTTTAAGTATGTACAAAGTATGACTTTTGATAAAAGTTTATAGTCATATCATCAAATCGCAATCCAGATACCATCAAGTTCCATCATCCCAAAACTAGCCCTGTGCGCCTTTGCAGTCGACCCCTCCCCTCATCCCCCAGCCCGGGCACCCACTGGTTTGTTTTTTTATTCCTATAGTTTTGCTATTCCAGCATGTCATATACATGGACTCCTACATTAGGCACCCTTTTAGTAAAACTCATGAAAATATTTGCATACAGTAAAATTTACTCTTTTCTCTGTGCTGCTCTATAAGTCTGTGCCACGCATGCGGCAGTCACCCAGAATCAAAATGCAGATGGTTTCCATTACCCCCAAAATCCCCTCCTGCTGGCCCTCTGTGGCTACACCCTTCCCCCACTCCGCCCCCACAACCCACAGCTCTCTCTGTCACTACCGAGCGGCCTTTTTCAGAGTGTCTTCTAAATGGAATAATAGAGCCTCCCGAGTCTTGCTTCTTTCACTCAGCTGAACGCATCTGCCGTTCATTCAGGTTGTCGAATCCGAAGTGTGTTGCATTTTTCTGGCCACATGGGGAGGAACCACAGTTTTGCTTTTCCATCTCCCAGCTGAAGAAACATCTGGGCTGTTTTCCAACTGCTAGTGATTCAGAAGAGAGCTGCTAGAGACAAGCACATACAGGTTGTGTGTGTGTGTGTGTGTGTGTGTGTGTGTGCGGGTGCGCGCAGAGGTTTTCATTTCTCTTGGGTAAACACCCAGGAATGAAAGGGCTGGGTCATATGAGAAGTGTATATTTAACCTCTGGGGAGATTGGCAAACTGTGTTCCAAAGTGGCCACTCTGGTTTGCATGCCCACCAGAAGCGTGTGGGAGATCTTGACTGCAGAACCACAATGTGAGGCCAGGGGGTCTGTGAGATGGTGCTGAGCTCTCAGCTGCTCCTGGAAAACTGTGATTGCGAAAAAAAAAACTCTTTCCCCCTTGGTCACCATGCATGCAGTTGCTTAAAGAGAAACAAAAAAAGAATGAGGAAGCAATCGGAAACTGATGTGGAGTGATCTCCTAGATGTCTTGCTAGGAGGACACTGCAAAGCAGGATAAGAGTGTGTGCCATTTGTGGAAAGAAAGGAGGGGGAAGAAACACATGTACACGTTTTCTCATCCTTGCAGAGACTATCTCTGGACAAGACCCTGGGACCGGGGAACAGCACTGGGAAGGGTCAGGCCAGGTCGATAGGTTGCTGTGGTGGGTAGGTTGCTTCTCACTTCCATTTCCTGTCTTTTGGATTTTGAAACTTGTGAATGTCTTACAGGTTCAAAATAGAGGCATGCAATCCACACACTTCCCCGACAGGTATTTCGGGCCTTGCTCTGGTGGTGAACCAATAAGGTCTGGCCCCTGGGGATCAGAGTCTAGTTCTCCAGACAGACTATCAATAGGGCAAGGAAAATATAGAGTGTCAAGTATCTGCTGAGGAGAAAAATGAAGCCGGCAAGGATTCCCCAGGCTGACAGGCATCCACCTGCCAATGGAGGGGACCCGGGCTGCATCCCTGCTCTGGGAAGATCCTGCGCGAGCCGCGGAGCATCTAAGCCCGTGGGGTGCGCTACGACTACTGAGCCTGCGCGCTGCAGCTACTGAAGCCTTCCCGCCTAGAGCCTGAGCTCCGCAGCAAGAGAAGCCACCGCGATGAGAAGCCTGTGCACCGCAACGAACGTAGCCCTGGCTTACTGCAACTAGAGAGAGCCGGTGCACAGCAGCAAAGACCCAGTGCAGCCATAAATAAATGAAGAACCAAAAAAAAAAAAAAAGAAGTCGTCAAGGGACTGGGTGGGGGGAGGGGGAGGTGGAGAGTGGTTTCAGTTCAGCGCGGTTGCCCAGCCGCTCAGTCCTGTGTGCGACTCTCTGCGACCCCAGGGATGGCAGCACACCCTGCCTCCCTGTCCATCGCCGACTCCCGGAGCTCGCTCAAACTCATGTCCATCGAGTCAGTGATGCCAGCCAACCATCTCATCCTCTGTTGTCCCCTGGTTTAAATTTTTTAAACAATTAATTTATTTAATTCTTTAAGCTTCTTATTTCATATTGGAGCATAGTCAATTAACAATGTTGCAATCGTTTCAGGCGTACAGGAAAGGGACTCAGCTGTACATATACAGGCATCCATTCTCCCGCTATATTTATTTTTCAAATTTATTTATTTATTTTTGGCTGTGTTGGGTCTTCACTGCTGCTCCAGAGCTTTCTCCAGTTGTGGCTCATGGGCTTAGCCACCCCTTGGCATGAGGAAACTTTCCAGACCAAGGACCGAACCTGTGTCTCCATTGGCAACCACTGGACCACCAGGGAAGTCCTAAAGTGTTTGTTTTTTTTAAAAAAATCCAGAGGCCCCTATTTACTGTTTGGTCGCTAAGTCATGATCCCACTCTTTGTGATTCCATGGACTGTAGCCCGCCAGGCTCCTGTGTCCATGGGATTTCCCCCGACTACTGGAGAGGGTTGTCATTTTCTTCTCCAGGGGACCTTCCTGACTCAGGGATAAAACCCAGACATGTCTCCCGCATTGGCAGGCAAATTCTTTACCCCTGAGCCCCCAGGGAAGCCCAGATACTAGAGTAATTCATTCTAATCACTGGATTAGACTTCCGCATTCATGGATGTAAATGTTTTTCCAGGAGTACAGCTTTGCTTTCATCATGAGGTGTGAAATGTAATGCTCTCATCCTCTTTTTCTAAATTGTCTGTAATTGCAGTTTTTATTTCCTCTTTTACCCAAACACCATTAAGGAGACCGCTTTAAAAGTTCTAAGTAATTAGAAAAAAATGTTTTGCAGTGAATTGAGAGGCCCCTATAAGGAGTGACATTTGGGCTAGGTCGTGAAGGAGGGGAGAGAAGGAGTCGTACGGACATCTGGGAGGAAGAGTGTTCCAGGCTGAGGGGACAGCAGGTGCAAAGGCCCTGAGGTGGATTGTGCTGGCTATTTGAGGCCAGTGTGGCTAGAGTAGAGGGAGCAGGGGGTAGGATGGAAAGGAGATTAGGAAGACAAGGGATAGAGGGAGGCTTGAACAGACTGTTCGGGTTTTCTGGGTTGCAATGGCACCCCACTCCAGTACTCTTGCCTGGAAAATCCCATGGATGGAGGAGCCTGGTAAGCTGCAGTCCATGGGGTCGCTAAGAGTCGGATAGGACTGAGCGACTTCACTTTCACTTTTCACTTTCATGCACTGGAGCAGGAAATGGCAACCCATTCCAGTGCTCCTGCCTGGAGAATCCCAGGGACGGGGGAGCCTCGTGGGCTGCTGTCTCTGGGGCCGCACAGAGTCGGACACGACTGAAGCGACAGCAGCAGCAGCAGGAGCATAAAGACTTTGGCTTTTATTTGGAGGGAGATGGGAGCCCTGAGAGGGTTCTGAGCCAGGCCCCAAGGGAGGGATGTGATCTGATTTAGGATTTAACAGGGTCTCTCTGGCTGTGATGATTCAGTGGCAAACAACCCTCCTGCAATGCACGAGATGCAGGTTCAATCCATCAGGAAGATCCCCTGGAATAGGAAATGGCCACCCACTACAGTATTCTTGCCTGGGATAATGCCAGGGACAGAGGAGCCTGGTGGGCTACAGTCCATGGGGCCACAAAGAGTCGGACACGACTGAAATGACCACACAAGAACTCTGGCTGCATGAGGGCCAAGGACAGAGGCAGGGAGCCCAGTGAGGAGGAGGAGACATGGTGGTCTGGGCCACAGGTGATGTGATGGTGAGTGGAGCAGTTGCGATGGAGAGAAGTGGCTGGATTCAGAGGCTATTTTGAAAGTGGACACCGCAGTGTGTCTTATTTCTACCTGTAAAAGGGGCTGTGTGCGGGGCACAGGGAACAGGAAGGGGAGGAATGAGAGGCTCAGGCCTGTTTTGTGGAGATCAGGGGAAACTGTCCTTGAGGCCCTGATGTTTCAGCTGAGACCTAAAGCAGCTGGGGAAGTCTGATGGAGAACACTAGGATCTTTTAGAAAAACGGAAAGGAGGGTGGAGGCAAGCAGTAGTCAGGCCACACAGTGCCCAGTAGGCCTGGAACTGAGGTGTAGCCTTCAAGCTTTCTCCTGAGGGCACTGGGGAGCCATAGTCGGTTCTGAGCAGAAGTCAGGATTGAGTCTTTTTTTTTTTTTTTTTTGGCCAAACTGTGGAGCTTGTGGGATCTTCGTTCCCTGACCAGGGATCCAACCCTTGTCCCCTGCAATGGAAGCTCGGCATTCTAACCACTGGACCGCCAGGGAATTCCCAAGCTTGAGTTTTGGAAAGACCCCTCTGACTGTGCATGGGGACCAGCTGTCTGCCTCAAGACAGCAAGTGGCTTGGGTTGGGAAGGTAGGTGCAAGAGAAGTGGAGGGGGTCAACTGGAGAGACTCAGGAGATAGACCCCTGGGGACGGGAGACAGTGGGGGTCCATGTTGACTTCCAAGGTCATCGTCAGCCATTGAGCCAAGTGTTTCTCATCTAGGAACTCCGCCAGTCTTCACAATCACCCAGGGGAACATCCTCTTTTCATAGCTGGGGAAACTGAGGCTGGGAGAGCCTGCAGAATTTCCACTCCAAGGCTGCACAGTGGGGAACCAGAAGTGGGGAGATTCGAACCCACCCCGTGTCTCGCTCTGTGGAGACCAGGATGTGGTCCAGCTCATTCTCCTCCAGGGGTGGCCTCAGGCAGGTTAGGTCGCCACCGTCCCTCCTTCGGCGCCCTGAGCCCCAAGCCCAGCTCTGGACTTTACCCCCAGCCTCCACCCCGTGCCAATAAAAGGCAGCCGAGAGGTGCAGAGGCCTGCGGGCGAAATTCCCCTACTCCTGGTGCCAGGGGAGTTACCCAGGGCGCGGAGGGCAAAGGGCAGGCGCAGTGAAGGGGGCAAAAGGGGAAGGCGAGCATTTGCAGTTCCACCTGGCCGTGCAGCCTCGTGGCTTTGGGCCTCAGTTTACCCCTCGGTAATATGGGCGTGGCTCCTTCGAAGGACTGGCAACCGCCCAGCGAATCTTCCCCTCGGGCGGTCGGGTGGGAGGGGCGGTGGTGGGGGGAGGGGGGTGGAGGGAGATACCAGAAGTCCCAGCCCAATGGGGACAATAAAGTGCTCTTATCAAGTCTGAGGAGGGAGACAGGATTTCCCAAGTAGGACAGAGAAGATAAGGCCCAGTTCCCTGGATGGAGAACAGGATTTCCAGTCTGTTGGGGGAAGGTAAGAAAGGTTCATTCTGATGTGTGAAATGAGTTTCTAATCTGAGGGAGGAGACTGGTAGCCCCAGTCTGATGAAGGAGTTAAGAATACCGCTCCCCCCATCCCCAACACACACACCACGACCCCGAAGCGGGAAACTAGACCCTCCAGTCTGAGTTTCCAGTGTGATGACAGATAAAATCTGCTGCCGCTCAGCCACCTCTTTCCGGAGCCCTCCGAGTCCGAGCAGCACCTAAATGCTTAAAATACCACCGTGAGCAAGCCCCAGCTCTGGAGGGTCCAGGACCACAGGACACAGAAGCAAAGGGCCTGTGGGGTTTGCCCCTACCTGGGCTCCGTGCCGGGGGACTCTGGGCCGGACGCCCCTTCGTGAGCTCAGAACCCGCTGGTGGTGACGGTGGTGTCCTAGCGCCACCTAGCGGCTGCTACGGACCAAGCCTCCCGTCCAGAGCTGGAGCCCCCCAAGAAGAAAGGGACCCCCTCCTTCAGAAGCTAGGTTCAAATCCTCCCCGCCCTCCCACCTCCAAAGAAACCCATCTGTGATTCTAAGGTTTCATCGCGCTCATCCTCCAGTGGTGGAGGGCGGTGTCTCTGACTTATCAGCCTAATCCTGTCTCTTCCCTGCGCGCAACTTGCCCGCCGCTCCCCAGTGCCCTGGAAGGAAGTCCACACACGGGGGCTGTGAGGCTGGCCTCTCTAACCTCTCCCAAACCGCCCTGTGCCTCAACTGAACCTGAGTAGTTTTGGGAGCGTGTCGTACTCCGAACTCACCTTCAGGCCTTCGCACAGGCTGTTCCCTCTGCTGGGAATGCCCTTCCCTGCCTCTTTCCCAGCAGCTCTCTTATTATTAATTTGTTTGGCTGCCAGTTAGCTGCAGCATGTGGGATCTAGCTCCTTGGAAGGGGATCGAATCTAGGTCCCCTGCACTGGGAGCTCAGAGGCTTAGCCACTTCCTTGGACCACCAGGGAAGTCCCCTTCCCAGCATCTCTTGTTCTTCTCCCTCAGGTCTTGGAGAAGATGTCTCCTCCTCCAGCAGTCCCTCTCTGACCCCCTCTCCAAGTCAGGGTCACAGTCCCATGGGAAGGGCTGTGTCCGGACAGGTCTTGACACTAGCTGTAAACTTTAGGGAATGTTAGTTTGAATGAATGAAAGAATGAATGAATGAATGAATTCCAGGCAAAAGTGTTTGCCAGCAGCCACAGGAGAGTTTAATCAGAGGAGGTACAAGGCTAGATTTAGAAGTCTCCAGGTTCCTCCTCTTAATCCTGGGCCTTCGCATATGCTGCTCCCTCCGAGTGGCATATTTGCATGTATTAACTCCCTCCCACTCATTGTCTAGGTCTCAGTGAGCCATCCCCTCCTCCAGGAAGTCCTCCCTGACTCTCCAGCTGGCTCAGCCATCCCCAACCCAGAGTGCTGGGCCCCCTCCATCTCAGCCCTGACTAATGCTGGGTTGTCACTGTCGGTGACAGTTATGTCTCCCCTACTAGGGTCCTGGGAGGATGGGACTGGGTTCTGTTCACCCATCGCCTTGTCCACAGTGCTTACAAAGAAGACATCCTTCTGTCAGGACCTGGGTTTCAATCCCAGCTTCCCCATTGGTGGAGCGTTTTGGGTGAGCTTGGGCCTCTCCTGGAGTTTTCTCATGAGAAATGAGAAAAGGATGGTTGCTTCCTCTCCCAGCCTCCCAGGACTGTGGTGGGACATCAAGAAGACGAGACCCTGGGTCCTGAGCTGACCGCGTGCCGGGTGACTGTGGGTGACCCACTTCCCCTTTTGGGGCCCATCTGGCTGGCTGCATGGGTGGCAGGGGCCCCATCCTGCTGGGACATTTCGGGAGGCCAGCGCGGGGCTTCCCGAGGCGGGAGGGTCAGGGACAGGCAGAGGGGAGAGGTGTCTGCTGGGTTAGGGGAAAACCAGCCTTCCCCATCATAAAACGGATGACGGGAGGGAAACAAACAAGGCTGGCTCCACCCGGGCGTGAGGGGAAGTTGGGGGAGAGGATAAGGGGCCCCTCGAGGTGGGTGAAAACCACAGTCCACAACTTGTGCCAACTTCCCTCTCGGAGCCTGTGTGCCTTGGGGTCCATCCAGGCCGTCTGCCTGATCACTGGCCTCTAAAATGTCACATGGCTTCATTCCAACCTCAGATCCCACTCTGCCTGCAGCCTTCCAGCCTCATGCATGGTAGTCCCTCCTCCCGCGCCTGCTCAGAGAAAGGCTGAGAGACCCCTGGACTCCTCTCTTCCCTCCAGTCCATCAGCAAATGCTGTTGACTCCGGCTGCAAAATCTCTCCCCACCTCCACGACCATCATCCTGGTCCAGCTGCCGTCCCCTCTAGTCAGCACCGCTGCCACCTCCTCCCTGCGTTCCCTGCTCTTATGTCTGCTTACCAGAGTGTCTTCCAAGAGGTGGCCAGAGAGATCCTCGTAGAACCTGAGTCAGAGCCCGTCCAGCCTCTGCACAGAGCCTCCTGGCCTCCCATCTCTCTCAAGGAGACAGCCAGGGTCCTCCCCACAGCCTACAAGGCCCTGCAGCTTCCCTGTCCCCCCTTGGCCTCGCCTCCTCACCTGTGTTGACTCCACTCCTGCCACACTTAAATTTTTTATTTATTTGGCTGCGCTGGGTCTTAGGTGCGGCAGGCGGGATCTTTTAGTTGGGGCAAGTAAGACCTTAGTCACGGCACATGGGATGTAGTGCCCTGACCAGGGATGGAACCTGGGCCCCCAGCCTTGGGAGTGCAGAATCTTAGCCACTGGACCACAGGGAAGTCCCTGCCTCACTGGCTTGAATCTGCTTTCCTTCCTCCTGGCCCTTGGTTTGAAATGCTTTCTCTGCCAACTATCCGCCCAGCTCCTCCGACCTTATGATAGGCTGAGTAATGCTCCTCAAAGAAATCTGCTACCCTCATGGCTCAGGCGGTAAAGAATCCACCTGTAATGTGGGAGACCTGGGTTTGATTCCTGGCTTAGGAAGATCCCCTGGAGGAGGAAATGACAACCCACTCCAGTATTCTTGCCTGGAAAATTCCATGGACAGAGCAGCCTTGTGGGTTATAGTCCATGGAGTTGCAAAGAGCTGGACACGACTTAGCACGCAAAGAGGTCCAGGTCTGACTCTGACTTGAGAATGGTACCTTGTGTGACAAAAGGGACTTGGCAGAGGCGATGAAGTTCAGGATCGCGAGCTGGAGAGACAATCCTGCAGGATTTTGGTGGGCCCTCAGTGTAATCACAAGCATCCTTGTAAGAAAGAGGCAGAGAGAGAGCTGACCCCAGAAGAGACGGTGAGATGACGATGGGAGTGAGGCTGGCAGCCGCCAGAAGCTGGAAGAGGCAAGGAATGGATTTTTTTTTTTCCCCTGGAGCCTCCAGAAGGAACCAGCCCTGTGACCCCCTTGATTTAATCTCTGTAAAACTCATTTCTGACTTCTGATCTCCGGAACTGTAAGGGAATACATTTCTGCTGTTTAAAGCCTGCTGAGTTTGTGACAGTTTGTTACAGCAGCCACAGGAAACTGATATACACTGTGACTATCATCCCAGGGAGGTTGCTCTGGAGCCTCCACCTAAATTACATGCTCTGCTGTTTCTCTCTCAGAAACCACCCTTTTCCCATCAGGGCTTCAAGACCCTTCGTCATGACTTTGTAACGACCTCTTAATACCTGTCCCCTGCTCTGGGCTGTAAGCTCTGGGCTCTAAGCTCTGTGAGGTCAGGCTGTCTCCATCAGAATATGCTCTTGTGACCTTGCAAGGGGCCTGCTGAGGGTACACTGTGGTCATTGTTCATTTGCTCAGTCTTTGTGACCCCATGGGCTGCAGCACGCCAGGCTCCCTTGTCCTTCACTGTGTCCTGGAGTTTGCTCAAACTCATGTCCATTGAGTCGGTGATGCTATCCAACCATCTCATCCTCTGCCACCTCCTTCTCCTTTTGCCTTCAATCTCTCCCAGCATCAGGGTCTTTTCCAATGAGTCGGCTGTTTACATCAGGTGACCAAAATATTGTAGCTTCAGCTTTAGCATCAGTCTTTCCAATGAATATTCAGGGTTGACTTCCTTTAGGATTGACTAGTTTGATCACCTTGCTGTCCACGGGACTCTCAAGAGTATATAATTGAATACCAAGTATTTGCCTGGCACTGTTCTTGGAGTTGGGGAATGCAGACAGTGATTCTGCCCCCGTGTCACCCCTTATTATGTTTTATTGTCTGCTTTTGATCGTTTTGGCTGAGCCACACAGCATGTGGAATCTTACTTCCCCAACCAGGGATCCAACCTGCCCCTCCAGAATTGGAAGCACAGAGTCTTAACCACTGGATTGCCAGGGAAATCCTCTGTTGCCCCTTATTATGAACTGAATGTTTGTGTCTCCCCGCCCAGATTCATATGTGGGAGCCCTAACCTCCAATGTGCTTGTGTTTGGAAATGGGGCCTATCGGGAAGTAATTAAGGGTGGGGCCCTGAGCTGATGGGATTAGTGTCCTTAGAAGAAGAGACGCCAGAGAGCTTGCTCTCTCCCTGTCTCTGTGAGCCCACAAAGAAGAGCCCAGGCGAGCACAGGGTGAGGGGGACCCGGTTGCAAGCCTCAGGTCAAAATCTGCCTTGCTGGCCCCTGATCTCGGACTTCCCAGCCTCTTGAACTATGAGAAAGAAACATTTGTTGTCTAAGCCACCCTGTCTGTGGTATTTTGTTACGGCAGTGTGAACTGACTCAGATACCTTCCAGCATTCATTGTCTCTCAGTTGTTTTTTTCTTCACTCCACACTATTTTACTTATTACGTCTGCAGTGGTTTAAGAATATGTCCGCAACTTCTTTGACAATCTTCCCATTGAAAGGTGGAGAGGAATTCCCCTCCCCTTGAATGTGACTGGAAGGAGTGACTTGCTTCTAGTTGGGAGAGGATGGCAGAGATGGTGGTGTGTGATTTCTGAGACCAAATCAGGAAGACACAGTGGCTTCTCTCTTGTTCTCCCATGGAGTCACTTACTTTGCGAAAATCCAACTGCCTTGTCATGAGTCTTCTGCAGAGAGGGCCATGTGGCAAGGAACTGAGGCCTCCTGCCAATGGTCATGTGAATGAGTCAGGAAGTGGGTTCTCAACCAGTCCCAGTGAAGCCTTCAGATGACTGTGACCCAGCCATCCTCTTAACTGTACCCTCACCAGAGACCTTGAGTCAGAACCACCTAGCGAAGCCACTCTTGGATTCCATTTTTTTTTTTTTTTTTTTGGTTGCAGCAAACAACATGCAGGATCTTGGTTCTCTGACCAGGGATTGAACACTTGCCCCCTGCAGTGAAGGCACAGAGTCTTAACCATCGGACTGCCAAGGAAGTCCCTACTCTCGAATTCTTGACTCACAGAAACTGAGATAATAAAGCTGCTGAGTGTTGGGGTAATTTGTTATACAGTAAGTAGATACTGATACAATAACTCTACTGTGTGTTTTGTTATCTGGTTGAGAAAGTCTCCTTATCATTATTACTACTATTTATTGAGCACCTACTTTGTGCCAAGCACTGATTTAAGGTGATAGTCAAAAGAAGGGAAATTCCTGCCTCGTGGAGCTCACAGTCTGGTGGAAAAGACAGATAATAAACAAGTGAAAGAATAAATATAGACTGTGGAGTTCCCTGGAGGTCTAGTGGATACGATTCAGGGCTTTCACTGCTGGGGGGCTGAGATCCCAAAAGCCCTTTGGTATGCCCCCAGCCAAAAAGGAAAAACTATAATATGAAGATATGAAGTGGTGCATGCATGCGTCATAAAGGCTCTGAAGAACAAAGCTAGACGGCATTGAATGTTGGAGGGAATCTCCTTCTAAAGAGATGACGTGAGCTGAGAATAGAGTGATTCAAGAATTCATGGTGAGAACATTCCCGGCAGAGGGAAAGGCCGGTGCAAAGGCCCTGAGGCAGGAGTTGCACGGTTTGTTCAAACAGTAACCAGGAGATCAGTGTGCCCAGAGTGGAGTGAGAGGAAAAAAGAGGAGGAGGAGATAAGACTGTGATCCAAAAGGGGAGATGATTCAGAAAGGTGACTTTACCTCCGGGAGCCCCTGAGACCTGCTCCTGACGGTCACCGTGTCTGCAGTCAGCAGACAAGTGCGGCCCTTTGGCTGCTCTGGTCCTGTGCAACCTCGAGGGGCTGGGATGACCCCTCTGGACCCTGAACAGTGTGTGCTGACCAGACTCCCCACTTGGTTCCCAAAATCCAGGCTTGGCACCCTGGTGCCAGGTACCCACCTCTTGCACCATTGTTCTGCGCACTTCCTCCTTCCTATTCCATTCTCACCTCTTTCTCCTCTCTGCCGCCACCCCCCCCTTCCCCCCTCCTTCTCCCTTTCTCTCTCGCACCCTCCTCTCTCTCTCCTGAATCAACATTCCAGCCCAGGGGAGAAAAACAGGGCAGGCTTCCTTCCTCTGCCTGGCAGAGCTCCAGAGCCTGACTGGGCCATTGTGTGTTTTGGCCTCAAGGTCATTGCCACCCCCAGCCCTCCCCTCCCCAAGTCAGAAAGGTTACTTGAGAAAAGGCATCTTGGGGGAGCAGGGAGGGAGAGGGCAGAGAGGGGCAGAGACTGTGCTGGATTTCCGCTTGGCTCCCACCCACGGCTAATGGAGGACCCCAGCACCCTCTGGGCTTTGTGGGGAGGAGGTGGGTAGTGAGGGTGGGGGGAGAAGGGGCGCAGTTATGAGGCCCGTGGGGCAGAAGAGGCCCCAGTCTCAGCCTCCAGTCTGAAAACCTGCTATGTGATCCTGGGCCAATCCCTGGCCCTGCCCCTTCCTGGCTCAGGGACTTTGGGTAAGTTGCCTCCTACGCTTTGTGCCTTATTTTCCTTTTTTTTTTGTCGGTCAGACAGTCCTTGCATCTGGGTCCCCCAATTTTGCAGCTGACAAAACTCACCCAGGCTATTTATTTTAAAAAATCCAGTTTCCAGGTCCCTTCCATGGAGACAACACAGAGTTTCTGGGCCCACGGGGAGACCTGGAAGGTGTATTTTTAAGAAAGAGCTAGGAGACTGGAGAAATAGAGCTCCGTTTCACAGGGAGGCGGTGAGGCGCAAGCCAGAGGATCTGTGTTGAGGGCACACTCCGCCGGCCCCTGTGATGAGCAGCGTTGGGATTATCTTGATATTTTTAGATTTTCTTTTTGTTTTTCGTTCTTTTTGTTGTTGTTGTTCGCCGCGCCACACGGCTTGTGGGGTCTTAGTTCCCCAACCAGGGATGGAACACTGGGGCCCCGGCAGTGAACGTGCCGAGTCCTAACCACTGGACTGTCAGGGGATTCCTCATTACTTTTTATTTTTAAATTAAAAAAGAAAAAAAACAAAACCTTTCAGCATCAGGATTCTAATTGTACACATGTATTATTTTTCTCATAAACTATTTTCAGATGATTCCAGTTTTTCAGGAACATCCTGTATTCCGTTAAACGAGGGGAACCTGTGTTGTTGCTGTGCAGTCACTAAACGGCGTCTGACTGTTTGTAAGCCTATGGACTGTGGCACACCAGGCTCCCCTGGCCTCTGCTTTCTCCCGGAGTTTGCTCAGATTCATGTCCGTTGAGTCGATTCATGTCCACCGCTGTGTCAGTGATGCGTCTAACCATCTCCTCTCATCCTCTGTCGCCCCCTTCTTTCTCCTTCAATCTTTCCCAGCATCTGGGTCTTTTCCAAAGAGGTGGCCACTGTATTCCAATCAGGTGGCCAAAGTATTGGAGCGTCAGCTTCAGCCTTCCTATAAATATTCAGGGTTGATTTCCTTTAGGATGGACGGGTTAGATCTCCTTACTGTCCAAGGGACTCTCAGGAGTCTTCTCCAACACCACAGTTCAAAAGCAGTAACTCTTTGGCACTCAGCCTTCTTTACGATCCAACTCTCACGTTTGTACATGACTACTGGAAAAACCATAGCTTTGACTCTGTGGACCTTTGTTGGCAAAGTGATGTCTCCGCTTTTGAACACGCTGCCTAGGTTTGTCAAGGGGGAACTTGTGACCCAGGCTGAATTAAGCCCCCCAGGAAGAGCCATGACAGAGAGATGGTTACTGTTGGCTTTTCCATCTGCATGTTGCCCAAACTCCCACCTGAGTGAGTTAAAAAGCATTCATCAAGCACTTGGGTAACCAAATTCTTTCCTTATATTGACTCATTTAATCTTTTCAACAGTCCTCGGAGGTGGATACTATTATTCTCTGTCTTATAAGTGAGAAAAGTCACTTTGCCTGGAGTGCTTCGGCTCAAGTGGCTGCTCTCAGTTCTGTCTGGGCTCTGAGCCTGCACCCTGGCCTGGCCGGCCCTGCTGAGGAGTGACGGAAACTCAGCTAGCTTCCTTCCAGGAGCCGTGGGAACTACGGGACCTGGAGCGAGGTTTTTGGCTCTCTGGGTCTCAATTTCCTCATCTGTAAAATGAAGGAACTGCCTGTAATTACTCAGGGTTCTTGTAGGAATTCATTGAGCTAGAGACACAAAAGGACAAGATCAACGTTTGAGGTATCAGGAGCTATCATTATATTGTTTCCTGTGCCCAGGGCCCCTGCAGTGGGAGGGCAGCGTCAACTGCGGGCCCACCAGGGTCAGCAGGGTTTAGTTGCCAAGCTGTTTCCAACTCTCTGTGATCCCCAGGCTCCTCTGTCTGTGGGATTCTCCAGGCAAGAATCCCGGAGTGGGTGGCCCTGCCCTCCTCCAGGAGATCTTCCTGACCCAGGGATAGAACCCATGTCTCCTGTGGTCTCCTTTATTGGCAGGCAAATTCTTTACCATTGAGCCACCTGGGAAGCTTTGTTGCTATTCTTTCCTGGACTGATAAAGAGGGGAATTGGACTGCCTGGAGGATTTAGTCCAGAAGCCCAGATAGGCCTAGGGGGACAGGAGACTCGGTCCTGGGGACATCTGAGCCTCCACACCCTGAGGATATGGGATCTGACTTGACCTAGAAAACTGAGCTGCCCCTCTTCCCCTCCTTCACCCCTCCTGCTGGCCTCATTCTCCACTGCACAAAGCAAGCCCTGGCAGAACACCACCCCAGTCTTTTCCAAATCCTGGCGAACATATCTGGGGCTCTTCCCCTTTGGGCTTAGGTGAGAAAGGCCATTTTGTCCAGCTTGGGAAGAAGGAGTTCCAAGGTCTGTCATGGCAGAGCCTGCCAGCTGCCCACCTGGGATCCATTCTTTCCTGTCTTTGAGAGCAGGACCCTGAAATGCTTTGGAGCAGTAATATATCCAGGGAAAAGACTACATGTCCCAGCCTCCTTTGCAGCTAGGGTGGCCACATGACTAAGAGCTGGTCAATCAGATGTAAGTGGAAGTTGTAGGATGGGACTTTGGGGAAGGTTCCTTAAAAAGGGCACGGTTTAGGACTTCTGCGGTGGTCCAGCGGTTAAGACTGTCTGCTGCAGAGGGCATGGATTTGATCCCTGGTCAGGAAAGTTTCCCATGCCACGCAGTGTGGCCAAAAAGGAAAAAATGGGCAGGTCGGGGCACAGTCCATAATCAGTCATGGAGCTGCTTTTGCTTTTTGTTCCCTTCTTTCTGCTTCCAGCCTGGAACGTGGATGAGGCAGCTGTGGCTCCAGCAGCCATCTTGGACCACGAGGTGATCAAGAGAATGAATGCCCCAAGCTCACAATGATGGAGGAGAAAGACAGAAAGGGGCTGTGTTTCTAACGACACTGTGGCGCCATCATCCCAGCTCTGCTCATGGTCCCCTTCTATGTGTGAGAGAAATAATCTTCTATCTAAGTAAGCCACTCTTAAATGTATCAGTTTCTCCTTTACCTTGTATTCTAGTGTTGTCTTTGTGTTATGTCCAATCTCTCTTACTAGCCACTGAATAAAAAATCTCACTGACTCTTACGTGAACTTATTTCCCATTTTGGGTCTGGATAGTGTTGTTGGGGTTGAGAATGGGCTAAAATCCATCCTCACTTCCTAGCTGTACCATTGCCTGGAAACCTCATATTGGAGAACATTGGTTTAGCCGGTAGATTTCAACTCCATGGAATTCCCTTAGTGCCCACTTAGGTAGGGAGAGTCACTGGACAGAACTTTTAGTTCTCTCCTCCCTTCATTGGCCAGAATTGATCACATGACCACCTGAAACTGCAAGGCAGTCTGGGAAAGTGAGTATCTGGTATTTTCAGCTTCCTTTGTGGGAGGCAGTGCCTCCGTCATAAATGAGCAAGGAGGAGTGGCTGCTGGGGAAGTATCCACATACTCTTTCCTCGTTATATATATTTATTGAGCATCTAATCTGCTCTACTTCAATCAGAACAGTTTCTCTTTTATATATTAGTCTTCGCTGTCTCTTATCATACTTGCCAAAAGTTTGTTGATTTCTCTGGTATTTTCAAAGAACCAGCTTTAGGTTTTATTGACTAGCTCTGTTTGATTTTATATTTCATCAATTTTTGCCTTTACCTTTCTTAATTTCTTACATTTTTTCTTTGGTTTATTGCATGGACTTTTTCTAGTTTCTTGAGCGGTAGCCTTATTTTGCTCAATTTCAAAATCTTTTCTTTTTGGTACTCTCAATGTATTTAAGCATTTTAATGATATCATCCTGCCCCAAGTGTGGCTATGATCATATCCCACAGTTTCTCTATATAATATTTTCACTGTCATTTGATTTTGGTTGCTATTTACATTTTAATTGCCTCTGTAATCCACGTATCATTTAAACGTAAGAATCTTTTTTTCCAACAGTGTGTAGAAAGTTGGTGGTGGAGGGAGAAGAGGGCTATAGCTTTTGAATTGATATCTATTTTTATTGCATTGTGATTTAATATATTAAAAATGTTTTTAAAATAATATATTGATATACCATGTAAGCTTGCATTACATGATAAGAAAGGGCTCTGAGGCTAATAAAATGGTTTGGAAAACTCTAGTCTATCCTGGGTCTTCCCTGGTGGCTCAAATGGTAAAGAATCTGCCTATAATGTGGGAGACCTGGGTTTGATCCCTGGGTGGGAAGATTCCCCTGGAGAAGAAAATGGCAACCCACTCCAGTATTGTTAAGTCCACACCTTTTTACTGGTGGACAAATGGAGGGTCTAGTGAATCCATAGCAAATGAAGGGCTCTAGCCCAGATTTTGGAACCCTCATTCTGGGTACCTTTCACCACTCACCATCTCAGCTCAACATGCTGCTGCTAAGTCGCTTCACTCGTGTCCGACTCTGTGTGACCCCATAGACGGCAGCCCACCAGGCTCCCCCGTCCCTGGGATTCTCCAGGCAAGAACACTGGAGTGGCTTGCCATTTCCTTCTCCAATGCATGAAAGTGAAAAGTGAAAGTGAAGTTGCTCAGTCGTGTCTGACCCTGAGCGACCCCATGGACTGCAGCCCACCAGGCTCCTCCGTCCATGGGATTCTCCAGGCAAGAGCACTGGAGTGGGGTGCCATTGCCTTCTCCTCAGCTCCACATGGCCATCCCCAGAAAGGCTCTGTCTTGAAAGTTTCTGAGAAATCCCTCTACTGAGTCTTTCCATCCCTGCCCAAACCTCTCTTTCCACCCTGAGCCTGGAGTCTGCGATCACACTTCTGATTAACACCAGGTCTCGCTATAGTGGGTCATCTTGGCTGGGTGGGGCTTGTGAGACTTTAGTGAGACTTTAGTGAGACGGGTCAGAAGACTCTCGCCCTCTGGTTCCCACTCTTCTCTGCTCTCCGGCCCGCAACCCCACCCCTGCCCCGTTAGCATTCATTTATTCACAGGGGCTTTTTTGGTGTGTGTAGAGGAGGAGGGAGATATTTTTAGGATTCTGCAGGTGATGCCTGAGAGATACATGGAGTGGGGGTGGGGGAATCCCAGGACAGTGGAGGGCACAAAAGGGCATCTTTGATTAAATCGATGTAGGCCAGAAAGTGCTGGAACTCTTCTTGAGAAATTTGGTCATTCCTTGTCCTGTATGCAAATAGCTTTGCATCAGGCTCCAGGTTATGGAGGGAGGCGCAGTGTAGGGGGAGGTGGCATGTCCCACAGCTATTTGGTGCCATAGGAGGGGCACTCTTTCAGCCACTGGAAACCAGGACCCTCAGAAATAATCTGGGAAGGGCCTGAGGCTGTGACATGAAGCGGTGGGGGCTTGGAGCCCTGCGTTTTGGGCGTCCTTGTGCATGTATGTAGCCAGACCGAGATCATCTTGGGTGAGAAGGGAAGCACGGGTGGCCACCAGGAACGACAAGGTTGGCAGCGGTGGAAGGAGAGGCTGACACAGGCGTGTGTTAACCAAGGTGTTTATAGCCTCTGTGGCTCTCCGACAGCGCGGTGAAGGCGTAGGGCCCCGTTGGCTCTAACTCTAGGGTGAAAGCAGGAGAACAGAGGACCACGGTCCGGCATCCTTGCTGGGAGCGAGTGGCCCTCTGCTCCAGGGGAGGAGACAAGGAGAGTGACATGAAGAGCTCGTCTCTCTGGAGGTCTCCAGGTCCACAGTGCTACTCCAGGACTGCGGGGGAAGGACGGGGCACAGGGGTGGAGGAAGCCATCAGGGGAGGTAGGGGACCAGGTCCCCGGTGCCCCCATTCCTCCTGCACCCCTGCCCGACCCTGGCCTCCCGGCGGCCCCACCCGCCCCGTGCTCAGCCTGTGCCAGGTTCAGATTCAGGAAGCTGTGGCGTTGGTCCTTGGGCGAGGAAGGAAGGTTGACTGTGAGGAGAGAGACAGGATGAAAAGGAGATCCGAAGCGTCATCAGGGGGCGACCTGCTGTCATGGACCAGCATTCTCCCCCCAACACTGACCCAGAAAACTAGGTTTTGATGAGTGAATGGATGAAGGAGGGTGCTAGGGGTGTCTGGAAGTGATTGGGTCCTTGATCCTGGGAGCTTCAAGTCTGAGGGAGGGGGGGTCACAGTCCTTGACTCAGGGACATGGCTTCTGAGACTGCCGGGTCTGATGTGGGAGGCCAGGCTCCAGGGACATGGCCTCTCAGGCCTCTGAGGATGCTCGGTCTGATGGGAGAGACAAGATCCCTAACTCTGGGAGCTCCCAGTCTGATGGAGGAGACAAGATCCCTAACTCTGGGAGCTCCCAGTCTGATGGGGAGACACGGTCCCCAACATCTGGAAGCTTCCAGTCTGATGGAGGAGACATGGTCCCTACCTCTGGGAGCTCCCAGTCTGATGGAGGAGACATGATCTCTATCTCTGGGAGCTCCCAGTCTGATGGGGAGACACGGTCCCCAACATCTGGAAGCTTCCAGTCTGATGGAGGAGACATGGTCCCTACCTCTGGGAGCTCCCAGTCTGATGGAGGAGACATGATCTCTATCTCTGGGAGCTCCCAGTCTGATGGGGAGACACGGTCCCCAACATCTGGAAGCTCCCAGTCTGATGGAGGAGACACGGTCCCTACCTCTGGGAGCTCCCAGTCTGACTGGGAGTTACGGTCCCCAACATCTGGAAATTCCCAGTCTGATGGAGGAGACATTGTTCCTGACCACTGGGAATTTCCGGTCTGAAGAGGAAACACAATGCCCACCACGTAGGGGTCTCCATCTCGATGGAGGAGATCATCCTTATTTCAGCTTGAGAGAGAAATGTACCCTCTGAGGGTAGAAATTCTGTTCTCTTACTGCATCACAAAGCACGAAACACGATCTGCATTGTCTAAGATGACAGTCTGAGGAGGGAGGCATGGCTCCACCCTCACCCTATTCCGCTCATCTGATGGAAGAGGTACAGGGTGAGGGAGGTGGCAGTGTCTCCCGTGTTTTATGTCCCAGGGAAAAGGATACCTTACCCTCAGTCTACACCCTGTATTTTGAAACCTTTGGTCTGGTGTGCTTCTTACAGAAGAGAGAAGGCATGGAAGTCCCATTGAGTGCCCCAGTCCAATGGAGGAGGCCAGTCTGCCCCTGGTCTGTCGGTTTGACAGACGAGGCAGGAGCTCTATCTGGGGAGGCCCAAGTCAGCGGGAGGACTGAGTCAGCTGGACTCCGCACTATTGGGAGCCCTTGTCTGAAAAAAGCCGCCCCCTCCCCGTCCCCTCCTGCACACTCACGGGCCACCTGCAGCTCCACTTCCAGCGTCTCCGTCTTGCCCTGCAGTGTGACAGTCTTGAGGGTGTAGCGGCCGGCATCCGTGAGGTTCAGCTTCTGCACCAGCAGTGAGCAGTTGGGGAAGCCCACCTCCCGGCCTGTGTGCGCAGGGCCTGCGATCCAGTTCCCGGAAGGAAGTTGGCTGAGAAGCCGGTTAGGCTCGGAGGCAGGCCCGCGGTACCAGGCGTAGACCAGCAGGTCCTTGGGGTAGCCCTGGACGGTCAGCGTCACATCCTGGCCCTCCATCGGCCGGGTGGGCACTGGAACAATGGTCATGACGACCGTGGCCGCTGGGGAGAGAGCGAGGGCGACTGGGTCAGCTGGGCCTCCATGGGTCACAGCGCCCCCCGCCCACCCCCAGCCAGCTCATCTATGCCTCCCGCAACTGACTGGCCCTCCCAGTGCCAGGGTGCCAGAAGGGAGACAGAGGAAGGCGGTGGTGACTTGTGTGGCGGTGGAGGTGGATTTTGTGTCTCAACAATGCCTGCCCGCCAGGGAGCTGCGTTTTCCCTCATTAGTTTGGAAAACCCCGTGCATGGGGGCCGTCTCTCTCCCATTAGACTAGGAATTTCCAGCTCTTGGGGGACTATCTCTCCCCATTAAACTGGAAGACCCTAGAGGGCCAAGTCATGTCTCCTCCATCAGATTGGAAATTGTTAAAAGTCCAGGGGCTGCATCTCCCCCATCAGATTGGAAATTCTCAGATTATGGGGGCCGTGTCTCCCCCATTAGATCATTGGGAGCTATGTACTCCAGGTATTGTCTTTTCTGTGAGCTTGCAAGAACTCAGAATAGGGGGAGCTATAGTTCCGCATTAGATTGAAAGATTCCACAGAGGGGAGGCCATGTCTCCTCCATCAGATTGGAAATTCCAATTGATTATTGGGCTGGGTCTTTCCAGTCAGCTGGGGACCCCAGAAGTTGAATGGGGGACATGTCTATCCCATCAGTCTGGAAATTCCTAGAAAGTGGGGGGCCTGTACTCCCCCATCAGATTGGGAGTACCCCCAAAAGTAGAAATTGTGTTTCCTCCATCAGACTAGGAATTCTCAAAAAAAAAAAAAAAAAAGCCATGTCTCTTTAAGACCCCATCTCCCCCATCAGAATACAAAATCTGCTTAAGTGTCCCCTGTGTCTCCTCCATCTGATCAGAAGTCATGCCGTCTTCATCACTGCTTGGGTGGCGTGTGAGGCATTGCCTCTTCTCTCTGACTGGCAGCTCTTGAATAGGGAGGCCGTGCTTCCCTAATTCAAGACCGTCTGTGCAAGGGCAGAGACCATGTCTCCTCCATCAGACCAGATGGGGGCAGGATGGTGGCCCCCTTTCCTGTGCCTCCCCCTTTGGTACCTGCCACGGGGTGGCCGACAGTTCAGGAGGCCTTTGGGGGCGCTGTGCCCACTCCCTGCACATACCTGCACACCTTGGACACCCCCCATCTTGACCTGCAGAGACGGGGCTCTGGGCAGCGCCTCAGGTCATCTGGTCCACCCCACTGTCTCTTGCCAAGACCAGCTGCCAAGGCCCCCCTCCGTAGGGTGGGGCAGGAGGTACACTTACCTCTGGGGATGCCATTTCTGCTTTGGGTGAAAGAGATTCCACCCTTTGGATGAGACCCAGCCTGTTAGTAGGAGGGAGGCACGAGGGCGGGAAGGATTGTTGCCACTGTCCCTGGGGGATGGTGGCCACTTGGGAAGGAACCAAGGCGGAATGAATGAGGCCCTCATGTTCAAAGCCACCATCCCCAGGGGATGAGCAGATGTCCCCTGAGGATCCTGATGGCTCTGAGAACACCAGCTGTGTCCGTGCTACCCCCACCGCCAGGTTGTTTAAGGACAGAGGCAAGACAGTGCCTCTCTCGCTGTGTTTTTCCATTTGCCGATGAAAGGCTGTAATTTCCCCGGGAGCACGTTTGCCTGTGCGCCGGTGTGCGCATGCGCACACCAGCATCCGCGCCAGATAACTGAATAATTGAGTTGGCTGCGCGGAGGTTCAGCTGTTTCTGCGGCAGGGAGGGGGCCCAGCCTGCAGCTGCTGTGACAGACTGAATTTAAAACAGGGGCATGCATATAAAGGGACATCGAATGTTTTTCCACTCTACCGCTGCAGGGTTTGGGACATGTGGCCCGTTTCTGGCTTTGCCACCCCTCAAGGAAGAGAGTCTGATACGACGATTTTTTTTTTTTCCGGGGTGGGGGTGTGATAAGACACAGACTACCTTCCTTTTGTCATCTGAGGATGAAAAGGGTCCACCTGAAATGCCACTTTGTCCTTTGGCCAATGAATGGGGTGAGAGTCTCTCCCTTTCCCATCATCTGTTGGGCAAACGGCCGCAGAATGGTGGGTGGAGCAGCCGAAGCTGGGGTCCAACTGGGCCTCCAAGGGGAGGGGGCGGTGGCCAGGCTGGGGGCGACTCACCAGAGAGTTTGACCACCACGGAGGCAGATCCAGAGAGCAGGGTCCTGGGGTTCTTAGCAATACACGTGTACGTGCCCTCCTGGGCGGCTGTCATGCTGCTGATGTTCAGGTGGTCTTGGTCGTTCTTTAAGGCCCGCCCATTGAAGGCCCACACATACTCGGGCTCCGGGCAGGACCGGGCCGCGCACCACAGCGTGAGGGACGTGTTGAAGTCGACTTTGATGGTGCAGCCTGTGCGGGTGGTGGAGTCCTGGAGTATGGCCACGCGTTCCGGGCCAACTGTGAGGGCGGGAGGGAGACGAAAGGGCAGTGGAGGGAGAGGGCCGTCCAGGCGGGCACCCGCCCAGCTTTCTTTCCACCAGGAGGAGCCCCTGGGAAAATCTGGAGCGAAAAAGTGCTCTGGCCTTTGCAAATCCCTCATGGATCTCTAACTTGCTCTAAGATCTTGACAATCACTTTCCCTCTCGGGGGATTTCAGTCGTCTTTTCTGTAGAAAGACGACGTTGGGGCACTGCACAAAAGCCCTGCAAGATGATTTTGACATCTACGGGTTCATTAAGGGAAAAAAAGGCCTAAATGATTGGTTTCCGATAAGCCATTCTAAGAATCTAGAATTCTAGGGTTCCAAGAGTAGGTATTTCTAAGTTCTAGGAGGCTGAGTCTAGAAATCTATGTTTCTAAGATTCCAGGGTTGGGCAGCTCTAAGTTTCTAGAATTAGAGTCTAAGAATCTCTGCCTCTAGAGTTTCTGGGGTTCTCAGAGTCTAGAATCCAAAGCTTCTCAAATCTAGAATTCCCTGGTTGTAGGATTCTAGGCTCTAAGTTTTTCTGCATTGCCATCGCTCTTGTACCTGAGTGATTTCTTTCCTCTGGGTTGTTGTTTAGTCGCTCAGTCGTGTTGGACTCCTTTGTGACCCCCTGGACTGTAGCCCGCCAAGCTCCTCTGTCCATGGGATTTCCCAGGCAAGAATACTGGAGTGGGTTGCCATTCCCTACTCCAGGGGATCTTCCCGACCCAGGGATCTAACCTGCATCTCCTGCATTGGCAGATGGATTCCTTACCACTGAGCCACCTGGGAAGCCCTTTCTCTGAATGCCACATGGTGTGTCTGCTGCTCCTGGGGATGACTCCATACTTTGGTTATGTTTTTAATTTTATTTCCCCTCCCATTCCACCATTCACGTCCCCTCTCCCTTTCAAAAATAACCAGTCCTGGCGGTATTGATTCAAAGGGAGAGATGATTCGATTTCGAACGTGGTCTTCTTGTCCTTTGGAGATGGGTTGAGTGCATTTTGAGGGGACCCTTTGGTTTCTAACCCCAGCTGGCCTACTGACTCACTGTGTGCCCTCGGGCACCCTCTCCTGGCCTCAGTTTCCCCATCTATGAGGCTGGGGGCTGGGCTGGGAGGACTCACAGTACACGGTCAGGTTGACGGGCTCGCTGCGGCTGACACTGACAGGGTTCCAGACCTCACACTGGTAGGCGCCGGCCTCCTCCCTGCGGATGCCATGCCGAGTCAGCACCCGGCCATCGGGAGACAGGCCAAGGCGCACGGCGATGGGCAAGGCGTCGCCGTTGAAGAACCAGCGGACCTCAGCAGGGCTGGGGCTGCTGCATGTCAGGTGTAGAGTGTCCCGGCGCTCCACCAAGGCCGTGCTGTTGGCCACGACCACGGGCTGGGCCAGCATCTCTGTGGGGCAAGAGACAGAGGGGGAGGGGGCCGGGCACTGCCTGCTCCCACGGTCTCCCCCTCCCCAGGCAGGGGGCATGGCTGGATCCCAGTACCCCTGAAACCCCAGCCAGAGGGGCAAAGAACAGGAAGAGAGGAAGGTTTAAATCCTGGAAGCCATCTGGGAGGAGGTGAGCATTTTAATGTTATTTTAGGACTTTTGTTTTTGATGGCACATTTTTTAGGCTTTTTTTTTTTTTTTTTCCCCAGGATTTGGCAGGAGCTGGGAAAGCCCAGCTAGGGTAGAGGGGGCTCTCGGGGGTGTCTCACCATAGACCTGCATGTGTCCGTAGCCCACCTCCGTCTGAAATTGCCTGTTGAGAGTCTGCAGGATGTAGGTGCCCGAGTGCCCAGGCAGGGCACCCTGGATGTCCAGGCCACCGTCGGGGCGCACAGCCTCTCGCCCCGTGTGGGCTGGGCCAGGGGTCTCATCGCCTGTGCTTACGATGTAGCTGGCTACCAGGTAAGACAGGCTGAGTGTGGGCCCCGCATACCAGTTGTAGGCCAGCAGTTCCCCCGAAAGCCCTTGGACAGCCAGAGTGACGTTGTCGCCCTCGGCTGGCAGGGCAGGCTCGGGGGTGATAATGATCTCGGCCCCCGCGCTCAGGAACGCGGCTGAAAAGGAGCCAGAGGGGTGGGGTGAGACGGGCTCGACCGCTCCCCACATTTGATGGGGGAGGAGACACGGGCTCCTGGCACATGTGTTTCCTCCATACAGTAAGTGCTCAGTAACTATCTGCCAGGTGCTGACGGGGTCTCAGTCCTGGGGGGGTGGGGGCTGGGATCTGAGGACCGGATCTGTTGGGCTGCGCTAAGGATCTAGCATAGGCCTTGCTCATACCAAGCTCACAGCACCCACTCAGCCCATGGGACCCAGGACGAGACCCAGAGGGTTTTCCCCAGCCGTGAGAGTCATCAGATTAAGCGGCCTCATCCTGCCCCCCGGGAACCCTGGCTCCCGGTTGGGTGCCCTTCCTTTGCCTCCCCAGGCTCAACCACAGCAGAAAGTAGGGCTGTGATTAATCCACTCCACCCTTTCTGTTCTCAACCCAGGAGATAAGCCCCAAACCCGACTAGCTGGTCGAGTCTGCCTGGGATGAAATTGTGTGTGGCTGCCTGGATCAGGAAGCTGTGGCGGTTCTCACATAAGAAGTGTTTACATGCCTGGCCTGGTTTCTGGTACTTTCCATACTGATGGAGCCTGGCTATGAGCAAGGGCTCTGGATCTAGTGCTCAGCCCTGTCGCTTTCTGGCTGTGTGACCCTGACCAGCGACTTCACCTCTCTGAACCTCAGGCTTCTGATCTATGGAGTGGGGGTGATGGGTGGGGTGATTATGAATACACAAAAAGTGTATAGGACAACACCCGGTAGATGGTAGTAAATGCTGCTGGGGATGACCTTCAAATGACCCCAGGAATTAGACCCATTTCATAGATGAGGAAACTGAGGCTGAGAAGAGGAAAGCAACTGCCCAAACCACATCCTGAGGGAGGATTGATTACAACTGAAATCAACAGCTGTTGATTACAACTCATGGTAGTTAAGGCTTCTGTAGCTCAGTAAGGGTTTGCTACATGAATGAAGCACAGCAGTGGCTCCCTAACCCATACCCCGGTTTTAGAAATCTCCAAAGTCACCTCAAAAATCTCTTTGGGTGACAGTCCCCGGCCTGCCCCACACTGGTGATTCTTGGAGGAGTAAATTGTGCCTGCATGAAGCAGAGCTGTCGCCCCTGCCTGCTGGGTTTCTGGCTCATACCCTCCCTCCCCAGACTCCCCTCCCTTCCCTGAGACCATGAGGCAATGGCTCTAGGGGTGCCGTTCTCGCTCACCACTGAGAAGGAGCCATCTGCTTCGGATCAGCACCATCTTTCACCCCAAAGCCGGCTCTTGGAGACGACGGCGTGGCGGCCCGGCGCTCCGAGGCCCTTCCTGGTTGGGGTTTGGCTCTGTCTGGCGCTGGACCTGGGAGGATTCGGTGATTTGGAGCTGGGGGAGATCACCTGAATTTGGAGGGATCGAGTCACCAAGAATCTGGGGCCCCGTTTGGGTACCAGAGCGGGTGTGGCAGGCACGGGCCAGGGGCCACGACCTGGTCAGGCCTCCTGGGGCGCCGCCTGACCTTCTTTGTGCCGAGGGCCCGGGTTTGGTACCGGGAGAAGAACCAGGTCACCAGGGAGGCGGGAGGAGGGCCAGGGGAAGATTTTAGGGCAGTTCTTACCCACAGTGCAGGCCGACTTGCGGGGGACACTGAGGGATAAAACCCATCCACGGTGACTGCCATTTTCCCAGGCCCAAAGCTGTGGGTGACCCTCAGGTTTCATCTCAGTGGCTGCCCTGTGATGCGGTCACTGTCAGAGTCCCAGCGGGCAGATGGGGAAACTGAGGCATGGGGCAAGGGCTCTGACTTGCCCAAGTTCCTGCAGGCAGGGGGTTCGGAACTCTGCTTTGTTTCTGAACCCACACAGAAGGGAAGGAGGCTAGTGACTGTACACTTTCTCTGGGGCTCTGTTTTTTGTTCATTTTTTGTACATATTTATTTATTTGACTGCGCCGGTTCTCAGATGCGGCGCATGGGATCTTTAATCTTCGTTGTGGGAGGCAGGATCTTTAGTGGCGGCATAGTGTCCAAGTTCTCTGACCAGGGATTGACCGGCCCCCTCCCTGCATTGGAAGTGTGGGATCTTAACCACTGGAAGTCCCAGGGGCTGTGTTTCTTGTTGGTTCCCTACATGGGGCTGAGCAATCCACACTCTCTCTCTTCTTCCCTTGAAGTCTTGTTCTTTCTGTCTGTGAAATGGGCATATGTGAACCCTTTGGGGCCAGAGAGAGTCCAGTCTTGACCTTGGCTATACACTTCCTGGAAGTGAGGCTGGAAGCAGCCTCTTCCTGAGTCTCTGTTGACTGCTCTGAAAACCAGGGGTATGTAGACTCTAATCAGGGTTGTTGACTGATTAGTGAGATGCCACATATCAGGAACTTAGCACCTGGCAGAGTTGGGTCCCAAACACAAGAGATGGTTGGTGTTATTGGACCTAGTTCCACTTTTCCTAGTTTCCATGACGATATTCAAGTTATGGAGCCCACTGGGCCTCAGTTTCCTCATCTGTAAAATGGGAGTGATGATAATACCCATGTCATGGGCTGTTGGAATGATGAAATGAATGAACTTGTGTGAAGTACTTACCATGATGCCTGGCACGGAGCACAGGCTCAAGAAGAAACCGCTCAGGGACTTCCCTGGTGATCCAGCAGCTAAGACTCCATGCTCCCAATGCAGGGGGCCCAAGTTCGATCCCTGGTGAGGGAACTAGATCCCACATGCTGTAACTAAGACCCGGTGCAGCCAAATAAACAAACAAAATATATTTTTTAAAAAAGAAATTGCTCATTCATTCACCCTACAAATATTTAATCAGCATTGTTGGTCTGCCAAGCACTGTCCTAGGGGCTAGTAGGTAGAATTCCTGCCCTTGTGGGGCTGAGATTTGTGGGGTAAACAAACCAAACATAAAATCTATCCCACGTTGGATGGAGATAAGTGCTGTGGGGAAAAATCAAGCCAGGAAGGTGGCTGGCGGTTTTGGAATTGGGGCCAGAGGTGGGGGGGGGGGGGCGGGGAGGCAGGGAGGCTGTCTCTGGGAAGGTGATGCTCGGTAGAGGCCCTGGGGGGATGGGGCGGGGGTGGGAAGCACCACCCCCACAGTCAAGAACATTTGTTCTTGACAAATGTGTTATCAGTATCTCGATGGTGGCTGGGTCCTGGTGTCTCTGAGGCTCCAGCATCCTGCCTCTGGGCTGGGGGCCATACCTGTGGCTCACCTGTCCTGATTTGCTCCTCCAGCACTGCGTCCTCAGCTGCCCTGGGAGGGCGGGGCTCTGACGTGGGGGACAGCGTGAGCTGAGGGGGTGGGTGCGGCCAGGTGAGTTGTGGGTTACCTGGCACACTCCCCCCATCCCTCCTGTGACCTCAACTCGCCCTTCTCTGTCCCAGCCCAGCCCTCTCCCCTGAGCCCCGGGAACCTCATACAAGGGCTCAGGATATCATTCAGGATGCTTCCCCCTCCCCACCTCCCCGGATGTCCCTGGGCACCTCTTGCTCACCCGTCCCAAACTGACCTTGAGATCTCCCCCTAGACCCGCTCCTCCTCCCCACCCTCTTATCAGAGATGGCGCCACCGTCTACCGTCACTGGGGCAGAGACGGGGCCTTGTCCCTGATTTTAATCTACGCCCCCAGCCACCGCATGGCACACTCTCTCATGCCTGCTTCTTAAATGCCCTGTGCGTCTTTGTCTCGCTCCCTGTGGCTCCTGCCTTAGTGCCGGTCTCCCCAGCCTGCACTGGCCCCTCATCTGGCTTCCCCTCCCCAACTCCTCCCTGGTCTCTGACCCTGGTTTGGCTCCCTCTCAGTGCCCAGAACCTGCTATGGCTCCTCAGGAGAAAGCTATACCCTCAGGAGAAAGCCCAGCTTGTCACTGTGGCCCCGCATGGCCTGGCCCCTGCCTGCTTGAACCCCTGTTCCTTCTGGGAACTCTGCTCCAGTTATTCCGCCTCACTGGCACTCTCTCCACCCAGCACATCCCTGCTTCCCTCTGCTCTATTTCATTGCCTATTCAACAACTCCCCCCCCTCCTCCAGGAAGTCCTCCTGGACTCCTAGACTTCATGAGGTGCACCCCTCATCCCCAGTCAGTCCCAGCCCTGACCACCTTGGGTCTTCACTGTTAGGGGGTAGGTCTGTTTCTTCAAAGCGACTGAGTCGTGGGAGGGCAGGACTAGGGCCGCTGTGCTGTGGGCATCACCGTGTCCCCCGCACTGCCCAGCACAGGATCGGGTGATGGAGCAAAGGCTGAGAGAGTGTTTGTGGAACTGGACGCCAGGGGCAGATGACATAGACAGAGGAGTCTCCAGGGAGGTCTGGGCTTCTGGGGATTTGCCGTCTGGCTGAGTAGCGAGTAGAGGCTTTGGCTCTGAGAGTCTTGAAGACAGATCCTGGCTTTTGTCCAGACCCCACCATGGCTCCCTACCACCCTCAGCAGCGCACAGACCCTCCACTCTCTGTGATCCCTCAGCAGCACACAGACCCTCCGCTCTCTGTGGTCCTTGTACTTCCTGATTCACTCCCAGCTCCATCTCCCCAGCCCCTCCCCCTGGTGCTCCCAGACACGAGCCTGGACTTTTGGTCCAATTGAGTGCTGTGGTTTCTTGAGCACCTACTATGTGCCCAGAGCTGGGCAGAAAGTCAACCTGGCCATCCTGGGCAGGGGCCTTTGCCTGTCTGGCAGGTGGGTGGCAGGTGATCGTGACACTGACCTCTCTGGGGTTTCTCTGGGGGTGAGGGAGAGCAGGTGCATGGGCTCAGTGCCGTGACTACTCCAGAGTGGGCACTGGGTACTCAGGGGCCATCATTCATTCACCTTTCAACAAACATTTATTGAGCATCTCCTAGGTGCTGGGCACTGTGCTAGGTGCTGGGTTACAGCTACGAATAAGACTGGAAAAATCCCTGCCCCATAGAGCTGACCTTTTGTTTGGGGCAATAGTCAGCTTACAAGTAAATAGATGTAATATATCAGGTGGAGATAATGTGATGGAGAGGGACAAAGCAGGAGAGGGGATGGAGGGGCCAGGGGCGCTGGTTTATGTAGGGTCAACAGAAGATGTTTTAGGAGGTGACATCAGAGCAGAGAGAGACTCAATGAGGGAAAATCGAATCTGGGGGATTCTGGGGGAAAAGCATTCCAGGCAGACAGAACAGCAAGTGCAAAGGCCCCGAGGCAGCAGTGTCCTGGTGAGTGGGAGGCTGGTGTGGCTGGAGCACAGTGAGTGGAGGCGGGCAGAGAGGAAACATGGGCGGATCCTGCAGGGCCTTGTGGGCCACAGGACTTTGGCTTCCACTCTGAGGTAGGAGCCCTGGGAGAGATGTGAACAGAGAAGGCATGGGCGCTGATAGCTGTTAATAGGATCTTCTGGCTGCGTGTGGGGCACAGACTGTGGGAGGTGGCAGCAGATGCTGGGAGGCAGTGGGGTGACCAGAGCAGTCTAGACAGGGTGTCCAGGGTGCTGGTGGTTGTTCAGTCACTCAGTTGTGTCTGACTCTTTGGGACCCCGTGAACCGCAGCACGACAGGCTTACCTATTCTTCACCATCTCCCGGAATTTCCTGAAACTCATGTCCATTGAGTCAGTGATGCCATCCAACCATCTCATCCAGTGTGGTAGTCACGGCGATTAGCTTATCCCAGTTTAGATGAGCTGTGAGTGAAAAGCACACACCGAAGAGGTGACCGTCTTGTAATATACAGAAGTATTGAATCATTATGTTGTGTGCCTGAAACTAACAGTGTTGTAGGTCAATTACACTTCAACTAAAAGAAAAGACACGTAATCACAGTATCCTAATAGGTCCTGCAGTGAACAGTATTTACATTGTCATTATAATGGTGCAAACACTAATTATTGATATAATTAAAAGCATGGGCTTCTTAGGTGGCACAGTGGTAAAGAATCTGCCTGCAATGCAAGAGACGTGGGTTCCATTCCTGGATCGAGAAGATCCTCTGGGGAAGGAAATGGCAACCCGCTCCAGTAATTCTTGCTTGGAAAACCCCATGGACAGAAGAGGCTGGCAGGCTACAGTTCATGGGGCTGCAAAGAGTCAGACACGACTGAGCATGCACGCGTGGATGCAGGCATGATAAAATTTTGAAGAGAGGATGAGGGAGGAGAGGTGAAGATATTAAATCTTCATGTCTTATAACATCTATAAATTTATAATTATTTTTCTCTTTTTTTAAATTGTATTTGTAGGAGGCGATAGGCTTAACTAACCCTGTTGTGACAATCATTTCACAAAATATGTAAATCAAACCATCTTGCTGTGCACCTTAAACAGTGATATATTCAACTTTTTCTTTCTTTTTCCTTTTTGGCCATGCTGTATGGCTTAAGGGATCTTAGTTTCCTGACCAGGATTTGAACCCCGGCCCCCACTCCAGTACTCTTGCCTGGAAAATCCCATGGACGGAGGAGCCTGGTAGGCTGCAGTCCATGGGGTTGTGAAGAGTCGGACACGACTGAGCGACTTCCCTTTCACTTTTCACTTTCATGCACTGGAGAAGGAAATGGCAACCCACTCCAGTGTTCTTGCCTGGAGAATCCCAGGGATGGTGGAGCCTGATGGGCTGCCGTCTATGGGGTCGCACAGAGTCGGACACGACTGAAGTGACTTAGCAGCAGTAGCAGCCTCCACAGTGAGAGCATGGAGACCATGAGGGAACTCCCTATATAAGTTTTTTCCTAATAAAACTGAAAAAAAAACAACAACAACAAAAAACAAAACCCTGAAAGTGAAAAGGAAAAAAAGCTCACAAAATATTGAAGATTTATTGTAGACACATACACAAAGAATCCAAAACCTATTGCTCACTTTTTCTATTGAGTCCATGTTTAAATGATGGGCACTAGTGATAAACAACCCACCTGCCAATGCAGGAGACATAAGAGATGTGGGTTTGATCCCCGGGTCAGGAAGGTCCCCTGGAGGAGGGTATGGCATCCCACTCCAGTATTCTTGCCTGAAGAATCCCATGAACAGAGGAGCCTGGCGGGCTACAGTCGATGGGGTCACACAGAGTTGAACACGACTGAAGAGACTTAGCAGCATGTTGAAATGATAACATTTTGCCTATGCTGGGTGACATAAATTTGGCTCACCTGTTTCTTTCTATTCTTCTTCATGTGATACTAGAACATTTTAAAGTGTATGCATGGGTGGCCCACGGAGGGGAGAAGTGGTTGGGTCACTGATATATTTTACTAACGATTTATGCATTATTTTGACATTATTGACTTTACCTATTGTCTCAACCAGCATCACCCTCCCTCCCTGAAAACCCATTTTGCAGACAAAGAAACTGAGGCTCAGACCTTAGCTTTGGGAAATTAAAGTGGGCAAGTCTTAATTTTCTCTGCAGCTGGGACAAAGTTCTCTGACCTTATTTTGTTCACTCTGTCCCCTGACCCCTGCCCTCTTTTCTCACCAGCCACGTCATTAGTGCCCTAGGGAGCTGGGGGTGACCTGGAGCCTCCTCCATTCTGTCTTCTCTCTGAGACTCTGCCCACGACCGATGACGTTTCTAAGGTGGAACCCGTGGGTGGGGCTCTCGTGCCAGGACACTTGCCCCATCCTTCTGGTTGGAGCCCTTGCTCTGATAGCTACTCGCTTAGGGAGGCTGAAGCAGGTTTCTGGACCCCTGTTTTCTGTTCCCCTTATCTCTCCAGGGCGAGCCTGTGGGTGTTGTAATATTTACTCATGGATCTGACTTCAGGGTGTGGCTTCCTGTGCCGGCTTGGCAAGGTCTGGGCTTGGTCTTGGGGAGGCTGTTGTTGGGGAGAAAGAACTCCACATCCCCTTAATTCCTCACCCTCGGAAGAACGTCCAGGCTACTGTGCCTAGTGGGCGGTGGACAGTGGACCGGAGGGGCCAGCCTCAGACCTTCGCCTTGGCTGTTCCCGTTGCCTGGATACCTGTCCCGCTCCCTGCCCCCATCCCAGTCTCACCTTACTCACCTGGGTTTTTCCAGGTCATTCAATCACTGAACAAATATTTATCGAACACTGACTACCTGCCAGGCTGGCTGGGGAGACAGGCAACATCCCTCTCCTTGTGGGGCTAAATGCTATTGGAGGGAGACGGGTTATAATGGATAGACTGATAGAGAATATCATGTCAGGTGGAGACAAGTGTTATAAAAATATGAGATAGGGCCAGAGGATCGGGAGTGGCAGCGGTTGCTCTGTTGGTAGGGAGGTCAGGGAGTCTTTCTAGGAGGTGATGTTTGAGCTGAGACCTGAAGGAGGAGACCAAGGAAGACTCTGACTATCTAGGGGCGCTGTGTTTTTGGCAGAAGTCTTGGGCTTCCCAGGTGGCTCAGTGGTAAAATCCCCCTGCCAATACTGGAGACTCAAGAGATGCGGGTTGGATACCTGGGTTGGGAAGATCCCCTGGAGAAGGAAATGGCAACCCACTCCAGTAGTCTTGCCTGGGCAAAATCTCGTGGACAGAGGAGCCTGGCAGGCTACAGTCCATGGGGTTGCAAAAGAGTCCGACGTGACTTAGTGACTAAATAACAATGGGCAAGTGCAAAGGCCCTGAGGCAGCAAGGGCCAGGATGAGTGTGAGGAAGGCAAGGAGACGGGGTGTGGCTGGAACTGGGTGAGACAGGACAGTGGGAGGAGCTGGTTATAAGAGGTGGGGGCCTTCCCTGGTGGGCCAGCGGTTAAGACTCTGCGTTTCCACTGCAGGGGGCACAAGTTCAATACCTGGTCGGAGAACCAAAACCCCTAACTAAAATCCCACAGGCCATGTGGCACAGCCAAGAAAAAGGTGTAAAAAGGAGCAGGGGACCCAGAACAGGGCCCTTTGGACACAAGATGGCCCATTATAGACGAGTCACGTGATGGTAAGGCTGAACTTGGGATAAGAGCCAATGAGGAACAGAGTGAGTGAAGTGAGTGAAAGTCGCTCCGTGGTGTCCGACTCTTTGCCACCCCGTGGACTGTAGCCCACCAGGCTCTCCTCTGTCCATGGGATTCTCCAGGCAAGAATACTGGAGTGGGTTGCCATTCCCTTCCCAGAAGGGAAGGGTTTAGGTGTAGGGGGAGGGGCCACAGGGGGCCAGGTTGGCACGAGTAAGGGGATGGGTTTTTCTGGAAGGTGGTTGAGGCCTGTAAGTGAAGGGCAGAATTAGGGAGGTGGAGGGGAGCAGAGAGAGTGTTGGGGTTCTCTGGGGACCCCAAAAGGGCAGAAAGGGCCTGGGAGGGGCGACTAAGTGTCCTTCCTCTCTGGGCCTCATTTTTCCCCATCAAGAGTATGGGAAGCGGCCGGACTTGGATTTTGAGTTATGATTAAAAGCAAAAGCTTTGGAAAACTTCACATTTTACATGCTCATCCAAAGCAGAGGGCAGAACAACGCCCTTCCCCAGAGCTCAGGCCAATCTCGTTTTTGTCCCTACCCATGCTCTTCTCTCATTTGATTTTGAAAGCAAATCCCAGCCATGGAATTGTTTTTATTCAATCTTCAGTCTGTATCTCTAAAAGGTTCAGTTCAGTTCAGTTGTTCAGTGGTGTCCGACTCTTTGCGACCCCATGGACCACAGCACTCCAGGCTTCCCTGTCCATCACCAGCTCCAAGAGGTTGCTCAAACTCATGTCCATTGAGTCGGTGATGCCATCCAACCATCTCATCCTCTGTCGTCCCCTTTTCCTCCTGCCTTCAATCTTTCCCAGCACCACGGTCTTTTCAAAAGGTAAGGACTCATTAAAAAGGTAAGGACTCATTAAAAAAAAATACTCATGATGTCATTGTTTCACCTAAAAAGTGAAAACAAAACCAACAGTGAACAATTCCTTAGTATCGCCATATACCCAATATGTCCAAATTTCCAGTCACCTCCTGAACGTCATAATGTCTTTGCTAGCTTCATTGGGGGGCATACTTTCCATCCCATAATATTCACCTTGGAATATTCATCCCATAACATTCATAATATGCGGCCATTCCCCAAATATAGTTTTAGAAACGTTTCATCACCCCTCAAGGGTTTCCCTGTGCCAAGATCCAAAAATGGCTCAATATTTTGAAGTGTTTGCTTCACTTCGGGTGTGTTTGCTTCCATTCAGTGGAATGCTTTCCTCAGATGAAATCGCCTGTGGAACCCCAGTGCATCCAGCAGATAAAAGTACCTCGGGGCTCGACTCAGCCCCCTCTCCCAAGTAGAGGATCCAACCTGCAACCCCATCAAAGGTGTGGAGGGTGGTGAAGGGGCGTCCACACCTCTGAGGCCAGGCTACTCGCACCATCTGACCCCGGCTGACTCTTTCAGAGTGCAATGCCCTTTTGCACACAAAGGGGTTGAATTTGGGAGAGAAGGGTTTCCCCCATGAATCATTATCATTCTTGGTCATGGCCCAGTGCACTTCCTTCCCCTCGCAGCCACTTCCTCGTTTGTAAAACAAGGAGCCACAGGCCTGAGAGTCTAGAGGTGCCCCTGGACGCGTGTGAAGTAGGTGGTGGTGGGCAGTGACCCCTAGTGGACAGAGATGGGGCCGAGCGACCAAGGAGCCGGGGGGCTCCCAGTCCCAGCTAAGGACATGGGTCTCTTCCTAACCGGGCCAAAAACTGGGCCAGTGCCTGAAATTCCAGCATCAGCGATACCTCCTTCGGATTTAGGCATTCCCCTCTGCTTGGACGCGCAGATCCCAGCATTTGAATGGGTGTGGGTTACATCCTGGTCCCTCGTCCTTTCAGACTGGAATGGTGCAGAGGATAAAGCTTGGAGTTAGAAAGTATTTGGTTCCATTCCCAGTTTGTCCCTTTACAGCCTGTGTGACCTGACCTTTTTTTTTTTTGGGCTGCAGGCTCTCCAACCAGGGAATGAACCCATGCCCCCTGCAGTGGAAGCTCGGAGTCCTGAGCGCCAGGGAAGTCTCTTACTTGACTTTTCCTAGCTTCCATTTCTGCATCTATAAAATAGGAGGAATCATAGTACTTGCCACATGAAACTGTTTTGAGGATAAAATAAATAAGGCTGCCGTCTATGGGGTCGGACACAACTGAAGCGACTTAGCGGCAGCAGCAGCAGCAAAGCACTTATTGCATGGCATTTGGTAAATGCTCAAGAGAGATTTATTATTAATTATTATTACATTGGCTTCCATATTTCCTTCCCCACTAGACTTTGAGCTCCCTGAGAGTAGGGGTTAGTCTAGTTTATCTTCCTGTCTCTGGTGCTCAGTTGAGTTCACTCAACAGAGTTTGATGTATAGTTAAGTTCAGCTCACTCGCTCAGTAGTGTCCGACTCCTTGCGACCCCATGAATCACAGCATGCCAGGCCTCCCTGTCCATCACCAACTCCTGGAGTTCACTCAAACTCACGTCCATCGAGTCAGTGATGCCATCCAGCCATCTCATCCTCTGTCGTCCCTTCTCCTCCTGCCCCCAATCCCTCCCAGCATCAGAGTCTTTTCCAATGAGTCAGCTCTTTGCACGAGGTGGCCAAAGTACTGGAGTTTCAGCTTTAGCATCATTCCTTCCAAAGAACACCCCGGACCAACTCTCCTATAGTAATTGCTCAATAAACATCTGTCAAGAGTGAATGGAGACGCTGGACGCAGGAAGAGAAGATACAGATAATGAGGATTCACACAGGTTCACTTATTCCACACGCATTCCTGGAACCCCTACCCTGCACCCCATGCTGAGTGGTGCTGGGGACCCTGACTGTGTTCTTTGGGGGAACTCACAGTCCAGCAGGGGGATAAACCCATCTCCAGACAGTGATGATGACCTAGCATGGGCGAGGCTGGAGTGGATAGGAACTCAGAATGGGAGATCTGACCCAGATTGGGAGTCAGGGAGGACTTCCTAGAGGAAAAGGCATCTGAGTCAAGATTGGAGGATGAATGAATGTGTAAGGCAGGTACAGTGGGGTGATATGGCTACAGGCATACTCCAGGAAGAGAGAAGAGAATACCTGCTTCAAGGTGAAGAAGTTCATCCCCTCAGATCACTGACCATAGGGTTGGGGGGAGGGGCAGAAGTCTGAGAGGTAAGACTGAGGGGCTCCCGGGAGGCAGACCCCGCAGGAGGTTGAAAGCTGTGGTGACTGTAGAGAGGATGGAAGGCCTAGCTCAGGACATTAGGGGGCAGGGTCCGCTGCCTGCCTCAGTGAGACCGAGGAAGGGAGGCATCCACGTTTTGGGGTCTGGGCAGCCGTGTGGACTCCATGGGCGCCCAGAGGGGCAAAGAAAGGGGGAGAGACTGGAGGCAGGTGGATGCGCGGCACCACTCCGCCCGGCACTGGCCTGTGGGCCTGCGCGGCCCTCTGCTGCCCCCTGCTGGCTCCGCTTTGACTCGCGTCCTGCCTGCAAGTCTTGGCAACCAGGATGGGTCCAGTAAGCCCAAACCCAACCAGGGACAAAGAGGGTATTACCCGGGCAGCCGTGCCGCAGGGCGCACCCCAGTCACTGTCCCCAATCTAACAGGACCGACTCGGATCTTCCGCTGCCTTCCCCTGCTGGCACGCTGAACTAAACTCAAGACTGGCCTCCCAAACCATCCCCGTTTCTTTTTTTTTAAAAAAGTGTTATTGAGGTGCAACACACGTACCAAGTATTAAGTGTGTTCCTAGAGTTGTACAGCCATCACCACAATCAACCTTAGAACATTTCCATCACTCCCCAAAGGAAGCCCTGTCTCCATTAGCAGTCATTCCCCATTCTCTCTCCCGCCCAGTCCCCTGCCCAATACCAATCTGTTTTCTGTCTCTCTGGATGTGCCTGTTCCGGATATTTCATTTGTGTGTCCATGGACGGAGGAGCCTGGTAGGCTGCAGTCCATGGGGTCGCTGGGAGTTAGCGACTTCACTTTCACTTTTCACTTTCATGCACTGGAGAAGGAAATGGCAACCCACTCCAGTATTCTTGCCTGGAGAATCCCAGGGACAGGGGAGCCTGGTGGGCTGCCACCTATGGGGTCGCACAGAGTAGAACACGACTGAAGCGACCTAGCAGCAGCAGCAGCAGCAGCAGTCAGCCACTGGGTGGTCTTTGGAGTCTGGCTTCTTTCACTTAGCATAGTGTTTCAAGCTTCCTCCAGTTGTAGTGTGGATCAGTATTTCATTCCATGTATTTACTTATTTGTGGTTTTGCTGGGTCTTTCTTGTTGCTGCGTCTTTCTTGTTGCTGCGCGGGCTTGCGTCTAGCTGCAGCGAGTAGGGGCTACTCTCTAGTTGCAGTGGCCAGCCTTCTCACTGTGGTGGCTTCTCTTGTTGCAGGGAATGGGCTTCAGTAGTTGTGGCGCATGGGCTTAGTTACTCCTTGGTGTGTGGGATTTTCCCGGACCAGGGATCGAACCTGTGTCTCCTGCATTGGCAGGCAGATTCTTTACCGCTGAGCCACCAGGGAAGCTCCTATTTCATCCCTCTACGGGTAGATCACATTATGTTTATCCATTCATCTGCTGATAGCAAGTTGGGTTGGTTTAATTTTCAGCTGTTATGAATAACACTACTGTGAACATTTGTGAACACGTTTCTGTGGGGATGTATGTCTTCATTTCTTGCAAACCTTGCCCTCTTGCAGCTTGGATGGTGCCACTGTCTCCTACCCCCTCAGTGGCAAACCAGGCACCTGGGCACTCTGGTACCCTGGCTTCCTCAGTGCCTGTTTCCTTCTCCCTCGTAGCCCTTCTCCCTCATCCCCCTCAGACATTACCTTCAGCGCTGCTTGCTGTCAGCTCTCTGAGGGCAGGGATCTCTGTATGTGTTCTTCACAAGTGTCTCCTCAGAGCCTAGAACAGCCGCACGCAGCAGGTGATCGATTAATGTTTGCTGAATAGATGAACGGACACATTGTTGACAACACCCTTCTCCTTCATCTGCCTCACCTAATCCGGGATAAAATTATATAATATCAATATTTCATTCTAAATATCTTCCAGCTCTGTGCACTTCTTCCCCAGCCACCCCCTCCACCCTGGTCTAGCTCTTGCTGAAAGAATGTGCGAGTCACTGAATGAATAGATGGGGTAAGGCAGACCCGCCAGAGAATTTCTCTCTAGAAAGCATAGTGGGTGAGAGCATGGGCTCGGACATGAATCCTGAAGGTGTATTGACTGAGCTAGTCACATATATTTTGATTCTCCATATTCTGGGTATGAGGACTTCTCTGGAGGCTCAGCAGTAAGAGAATCCGCCTGCCCAGTGCAGGAGCCACAGGAGACATGGGTTCGATCCCTGGGTTGGGAAGATCCCTTGGAGGAGGGCATGGCAACCCAGTCCACTATTCTTGCCTGGAGAATCCCATGGACAGAGGAGACTGGCAGGCTACAGTCCAAGGGATGCAAAGAGCTGGTCACAACTGAAGTGACTTAGAATGCACGCACACACGTATTCTGGGTATCGGCTTCCTCGGTGGCTCAGGGGCTAAGACTCTGCACTCTCAAGGCAGGGGGCCCGGGTTTGAGCCCTGGTCAGGGAACTCAAGCCCACATGATGCATGCACTGCATGCCACAGTGAAGATCGAAAACCCCATGTGCTGAAGGTAAGACCTGGTGCAGCCAAATAAACGATGTTAAAAAAAAGAAGAGAGAGACGAACCTTTTGACGTTCTAAGCCATGGAACGAGTGGGGTTGCTTGTTGCTGCAGCATAACCCAGCCCATCCTGATGCATCACTGGTCTTTCCTTATGCTTGATGCGTGACCTTGAGGCAGTCACTCCACCTCTCCGTCAACAAAATATAATAGTCCCAGCCTCCCGGAGGTGTTCTGAGAACTTAAATTCAAACCGGGAGAGGCATAGTCTAGTCAGCAGTTGCAGCTTAGGCATCCCTCGACACGTGGAATCTTCCCCCATCGGAGATGAAACCTGTGTCCCCTGCTTTGGCAGGCAGAGTCTTAACCACTGATCCACCAGGGAAGTCCAGTTATCATTATATTTAAATCTGGCTTCATTGGGGGGGAGGAAGAAGGAATGGGGCCCGTTTCCTAGGGCCGTAGTAGGAACCTATATTACTCTGCTCGAATGGCCCTGACAAAATAGCACAGACCTGATGGCTTCAACAACAGTTATTTTCTCACAGTTCTGGAGACCGGAAGTCCAAGATCAAGGTGTCAGCAGACTTGGCTTCTTCTGAGGCTTCCTTCTTTGGCTTGCAAATGACTGCCTCGTTATGATTTCACATTTTTTTTTCCCCCGTGCGTGTGCATCCCTAGGGTCTCCTCCTCTTCTTTTAATGGTATTTTTACTTTAAAATTTTATTTATTTACTTCTGGCTGCACTGCACAGCTTGTGGGATCTAGTTCCCCAACCAGGGATTGAACCTAGGCCTTTCACAATGAGAGTAAGGTGTCCTAACCCCTGGACCACCAGGGAATTCTCTCTTCCTCTTCTTGTAGGGACACTAATTGTACTGGATTACAGCCCTACCCCCTGACCTCATTTAAACTTTCAGTTCAGTTCAGTAGCTCAGTTGTGTCCGACTCTTTGCGATCCCATGGACTGCACCATGCCAGGCTTCCCTGTTCATCACCAACTCCTGGAGTTTGCTCAAACTCAAGGCCATCGAGTCAGTGATGCCACCCAACCATCTCATCCTCTGTCGTCCCCTTCTCCTCCTGCCTTCAATCTTTCCCAGCATCAGGGTCTTTCCCAATGAGTTAGTTCTTCACATCAGGTGGCCAAAGTATTGGAGCTTCAGCTTCAGCGTTAGTCCTTCCAATGAATATTCAGGACTGATTTTCCTTTAGGATTGACTGGTTTGGTCTCTGCTGTTCAAAGGACTCTCAAGAGTCTTAATCATCTCTTTAAAGGTCCTACTCCAAAAAGAGTCACATGGGGGATGAGGGCTTCAACATGAATTTGGCGGGGAACATAATTTATTGTAGAACAAAGTTGGTACCAAGGGAGCTAGGAGGCATGCAGTCAGCCTCAGAGAACTTACTCTTGAAAGGACTGCCATCATGGACGTGGGGGTTGTTTTATTAGGATTTACAGGGAGCTGGGTGTAACAGAATCCCTAAGTAACGCAAGGGTCCTTCTTTCACCTACCACACAGTCTTTGTTTTTTGGCTCTCAGAGGAAAAGCCAGTCTTTGCAGGGGCTTACATGCCCTGCATGGTCTGCCCCTGCCCATCTCCCTAACCTCACCTCCCACCCTTTCCCCCTTCTTCATTCTGCTTCTGCCATGCTGGCCTCCTTCCTGCTCCTGGAACTCACCAGGCAGACTCCTGCCTCAGGGCCTTTGCCCTCGCTATTCCCACTGCCTGGAATGTTTCCTTCTAGATCCCCTCAGGGCTCCCTCCCTCTCCTCCTTTAGGTCTTCGTCCACTGTTACCTTCTCAGCTAAGCCTCCTCTGTCCTCTTTGTTTAATACCTCAATCCCCAAACACTCTCACTCTTCTCTATCCGTCCCACCCCAACACATCATAGGTGGCTCAGGGGTAAAGAATCCCTGGGTTGGGAAGATCCTCAGAAGAGGAAATGGCAACCTACTCCAGTATTCTTGCCTGGAAAATCAAATGGACAGAGGATCCTCATGGTTTACAGCCCACGGGGCTGCAAAAGACTTGGACACGACTGAGTGACTTGAGCGCGTGTGTGCGTGTGCACACATACACACACACAGTCCCCCAACACTCTTGCCCTCCTCCTCTCTTTATGCCTCCTGCCAACACACCACATATGTTATTTGTTTCTTGACTCTCTGTTGCCAGAGTGACCCTCCAGGAGAGCAGAGATGTTTGTTTTGAACCGTGCAGGGCACACAGTTTATTTATTGCTGAATGGATGAATAAATTAGAGGGCGAGAGACGGAACCCACATTGAGGACAGGGTTGAGTAGGGATAGAGGAGAAAGTGGCTGCCCCGAACTGGGGGTGTGGTGGGGGTGGTGGAATGGGCAGAAGTTGGCCACAGGTTCTGAGAAACTGAATTTTAAGAGGGGCTGAGTCTGCCTGGACAGGGAAGGGGCCCCGGCAGTGGTGGAAACTGGCCTGGACTGTCCTCTGGGGCCACAGGTTCCTGAGGTCCTTGTGATCATGGGCCTTGTGCTCTGGGCCACGTGTGGTAGGGAGCCCAGGGACAGGGGCTTCCAGGGAGGTCAACAGAGCTGGGTGGGGCGCTGCGGGTTGAGATGAGGGAGCCCGGCCAAGCAGGCACTTGTGCAGTCTGGCTGGAAGCAGGCCTGAGACCACGCTCTGGGGGGCTTTGGAGTGGAGCAGGGGTAGCAAGAGCCTGCTTTTCCCAGGCATGGGCCCAGGCCAGGTTGCTGGAGGGCCAGACCTCAGGGCGCGCTGTTCGCTCAGCTGCGGAGTGAGGAGCTAGGCCCGTCACCGTCCTGCGGGCTGCTGCCGAAGCCACGGGCGCGTCCATCCTGTCGACCTGGCAGCCCCGGGTCCCAGTCGTGCTGCGTCTCTGCGGAGGCTTTTCTGCGGGTTCAAGGCCCGGCGCGGGAAGTCTGAGGCGTCTCCTCTCCCTGGCTGGCCTCACCTGGGACCCCTTCAGGGCGCGGGCACCAGCTGGCAGTACGGGGCAGGGTCGGGGTTCAGCAGATCCTGGGGGGAAGGGGAGGGAAGGAGACGGAGGGGTTGTTGTGGTTTGGGGGTGAGAGCCAGGGGGAGACAGGGACACAGAAAAGGAGGGACAAGGAGAGAGTGAGAGAGACAGAGAAACAAAGTTCTGTGCAGAGTACAGGAAAAAAAGAGTTAGGGAGAGACACAAGGTCACAAAGAGCCTGGGGGCGGGGTGGGGAGACCCCTCAGGGGTAGAGAGACACGGACAGAGAAACGTAAGATGGGCCACACAGGGACACAGACGGAGGCAGAAGTTCAGGGCGAGGCAGCGGGCGACTGGCTGAGACCCAGGCCCAGGAACGGGGTGCGGGGGGCCCTGCGGTTGGGCTCTGACTCGCTGTGTGACCCCGGGCAAGGCCCTTCCCCTCTCTGGGCTTCATTTCTTCCTGTGTAAGTTCACTGCATTGGCATCCTTTGACGAAGGAAGAAACTAACCCGCCCCTCGCCCCTCGCCCGGGAGACGGGAAACGACTTGCCCGGGAAGTCTCAGCGAGGGGGCTACGCGCTTCCTTCCCGAGAGCTCGGGAGTCGGGGGCGGGGTCGGAGAGGAAGCCCCGCCCACCGAGCCTGGAGGTCCTGACCACCCCCCCCCCCCCAGCTCCATACCTGGTAGGGGTGGTTCTCAGGCCCCGGCAGTGGGGGCGGTGGGGGCGGCGGCAGAGGCAGGTCTGGCGGCTGCAAGGGAAGAGCAGAGGTGAGTCAGGCCCCCGGCACCCTAACACCGCCCACCTTTGCCCTGTGGCATCGGGACAGACCTGGACTCCGCGTCCCCATTGCCCCTCCCTGACTCTGAGGCCTCTAAGTGAAGGGAATTAACCTCCCTGTACTCACCGTTCTCCTCTGCATGGGAGGTGCAGCCAGTGCTTACCTGACCTGACAATCACCCAGATGATGCTCAGCCTCCCCGGGGACACATGTGGGTCTAAGCTTTCAGTCTTAACTGTTTAAGTTCCTTTTCCTTCTCCTCCACCTTCTTCTTCTTCTTTTTTTTTTCTGATTACACCATGAGGCTTGTGAGACCTTAGTTCCCTGATCAAGGACTGAACCTGCACCCTCGGCAATGAAAGTGCACAGTCTTGACCACAGGACCGCCAGGGAGTTCCCAGTCTCTCTTAATTTCTTACTTTAAGCAACCCTTTCCACCTGACTGTAAAGGAGATATCTGCCCAGTGTAGAAAATCCTCTTATAAGAATCCTAAGTTGCCACACTTCTAAGAAGCAGATAAAGCCCACCCACCCGCCTCCACACCCAGAGACAAATTGTCTTTGTCTTGTGCTGTTTCTTTTGCTTATATTTTTAAAATAGGGAGTGGCCTAAACAGGGAACAGCAGTTCCCAAACTGTGTGACAAGGCACCCTGGGGCGCCCCAGCACACTTGGAAGGGAGGCAGCAGGTTAAAAAGTAGGCTTTGGGCGGGGGGGCTCACCGTGGCAGAGTTCATGGGTCCTGAGTCACAAGGGGACACCAGGAGGACTGGCGATGGTATTGCTTCATAGATCCTGTCATCACCTGAAGCAGAGGACAAGAGGGGGAGCCGGCTGACAGGTGGCCCTCAGGTCCATCCCAGCTACTGCAACCAACATTTGTGTTAAGCCCTCTTCTTGCCCAGCCATATGCTGGGGATACAGTAGTGACTGAGGCAGCGCTGGCCTTGCCCTGCCTCCTGGGGCTCATGGTTCAGTGGGGGGAGACAAACCTGTCCCCAGTCAGGGGTGACCCAGAGTGTGCAGAGCTGGAGTTGGGGAGCCCATAGGGCTCCTGGAGGGGGGTCATGGAGGACTTCCTGGAGGAGGGGACCTCTGAGAATAGCAAGAGAGGTAAGAGCCATGCAAAGGCAAGAGAGTGGCTGTGCAGAGGCCTGGCGGTGAGAACCCTGGTGTTTGAGGAACTATGTTTCATCTGTCTGGATTATATTCGGTCATAAAGTTTGTTTGGGTTTTTCCATAAGATCTTATGGAAAAATCTGAATGAACTTTTTGGCGACCCCAATATATATATATATGTATTTCTTTGTATTGTTTTGAGGATGGAAGTGTTACTTATGAGAGATGAAGCCAAGAAAGACAGAGGGGACCAGTTAATGAGGGACCTTGAGAGTCATGTTAAGGAGTCTGAACTCTGTCCTAAGGGTGCTAGGGAGCCATAGAGGGTTTTTGAGCAGAGGAGAGACAGGGTCAGAGATGTAGAAGGGCTCTGCTCAGAAGTGGGGTGGAGACGAGTGTGGGAGCTGGGAGGACAGTGGGGAACTGGGTTGGGAGATCCGGAAGATGGAGCTTGGCTTGGGCTGTGACCCGTTGGAGGACAGGAGACACCAGAGGACGGGGGTACTAGACATTGAGTAAAGGAGGAGAAGCAGGTTTGAGGCAAGCCCTAACATGCTCAGACTCTGTGGGCTGAATCTGGGGAGTCCCAGCAAGCTCTGGGTAGGGGAAGTGATTGGGAGGCCCCAAACTGGGGACAACAAGGGAGTTTTTGGCTGAGAGGCAGAGGAGGAGGGGGCCCTGAGGAGAGCCGGGTTGCGAGACGGGGGCCTCTGGCTTACCAGCACGATGACTGGGGCCCAGCTCTGGTTTCTCTGTGGCTGTTATCCTGGGGGCACGTGGAGAAAAGGATATTAGAATCGAAAGATGCTCAGGTGGCTGGACAGAGACTCACAGAAGCTGGAAAACCCATCAGGCCCTAAAGAAAGAGGATCCCTGCTTCAGAACGACCCAGGACAAGTCCTGCCCCATCCCAGCTTCTTCACCCATAATCCCCAGGCACACGGTTGTTCCTCGGGTTTCCCCTGCTCCCACCTTACAGAGGGCATCCTTAACCTCGTCAGTTACACAGGCCACCTGAATGATGCAGCTCCACCTACCTGTTCCATGATTTCCTTAATATTAATCTTTAAATCGCCTCTTTTGAATACCCTTATTTAAAAAGTATGTGACCTCCCTACCACGAACTCATTAATTCACTAAACAAATATTTATAGAAACACTGACCACAGGCTGGGCACTGTTGAAGTCACTGGGGACACAGCTGGGAACAAGACTGACAAAGACCCCCGGTCTCCTGGAGCGGACGCCGTAGTGAGGAGAGAGGGAGAGGATTCGAATGAATGATGGGACATTGAACATCAGGGAATGAAAAGTGGGATGAAGGAAAATGAGGACTGCAGGGGGCAGAGGGTGGTGTGTGTGTGTGTGTGTGTGTGTGTGTGCAGTTTCAGGCAGGGTGGTTTGGGGTGCCTCATCGAGAAGGTGACAACTGAGCAAAGGCTTGAAGTAGCCAGGGGGACCAGGTGTGCAGAAATCAAGAGGAGAAAGTTCCAAGTAGAGATGGCAGTCTGTGCAAAGGTCCTGAGGCAGGAGCTGGGACAGCAAAGGAATAGTAGGGAGGGGAGTGTGGCTGGGGCAGAGAGTGAGGGAAAGAGTGGCAAGAGGGGAGGTCAGGGAGGCGAGAGGGTGCGTGGCCGATTGAGCTGGGTCTTGTGACCATGGAGTGGACTTTGGCCTTGACTCCAGGACCAGAACTGACTGATTTCTTTCTTTATTTGGCTCTGTTGAGTCTTAGTTGCAGCCGGGGGGAATCTTCACTGCATCATGTGGGATCTTTCCTGGCTGAGTAGCTACAGCGCCCGGGCTTAGTTGCCTGTGGGATCTTAGTTCCCAGGCGAGGGATCGAACCCATGTCTCCTGCATAGCAAGGCTGATTCTTAACCACTGAACCACCAGGGGTGTCTCTGACCAATTTTAACAGACTCTCTGGCTGCTAATCGGGGGACTGGGAGACAGACTGTGGGTGTGGGAGTGGCAGCAGGGAGACCAGTTGGAAGCTGTTACATTGTGAATGAAAATAAAACTCCATACAGCTGATCATAAATATAGAAAGTGAGAAAGGAAAAGTCAAACAGTGGTTTAGATTTGTAGCTCCACATGTTGCTGATTTTCTCTTCATAGAAGCTAGCAAGCATTAGAAAGGCATTCAAAAACCTGATCAAGGTGTTCATTTGCTGCTCTCAGAATCATGCAAAAAGAGAAGAAAAAGGACTTCTTTTCCCCATCTGATTCAACGCCTTTAAAAATATCATAACTTTAAAAATGTCATCAAAAGGTTAAACAATTTTTAGATTTGGAAATGTTTCAAACTTACCTAGAATCACTGGCCCTGTGGGAAGGAAGCTGGTCAGAGGGTCAGGATATACAGTGTCTAGCTTTGGTTCTGGAGCTTACAAGGTAGGCAGGTAGGGTTCACTATCTTGAGAATTTGCCACTCACAGGCCAGTTCTGCGCCATTTGGTAAATGACTTCTAGTCTCTAAGGCTATGGCAACTCTGGTGTTTGTGTGTGTGTGTGTTTGCCCCGTCGTGCCCTTCTCTCCATGACTCCACGGACTGCAGCTCCCTTTCATTTACTTATTTTGGCTGCATCCGGGCTTAGTTGTGGCAAGCAGGCTTCTCTAGTTGCGGGACAGGCTAAGTTGCCCCTCGGCGTGTGGAATCTTAGTTCCCCGACCATGGATTGAACCCTCGTCCCCTGCATTGCAAGGTGGATTCTTAACCACCTGAGCACTAGAGACATCCCGCATCACCTCTTTTTGTATCACCTTTGAGATGACAAGGATGTCTAGCAGGTATGGCTTATGTGCCTCCACTTCCTTTGATATGACTGTGGCAGACATGGTTAATCCATCGCAGCATCTTTTCTCACTAACTTAGATGGGACTCCCCACTTCCTTTTCCGTTCAGCTGTCTAGTGCCTAGAATAGTACCTGGCCTATAGCAGGCCCTCAACAAATATGTGTAGGTTAATTTACTGATTAGAATTGGGCTGGGAGGTGAAACCTGTTTGCCACCCCTAAATTAGAACATATTCAGGGGAAACAGAATCTTGAAGGTCAGGAAACTATAACACATAAGGAAGAGTTGAGAGAGGAAACAAAATTACGGCTTTCATTTTCTAGGGATTACTGAGTGGAAGTGAAATTAGACATCTTAGCTCAGAATCAAGGTAGGAGACAAAGTTCTGAGGAGGCTGCACCCTTCCATGAGAAAGGAATTTTTCATGAATACACTGTTCCCTGGGAAAACAGGCCTCCTCCCCCTTCTCTCTGTGTCTTTGCCTCTCCCTCCTTCCTGCCTACCCAGCCCCTCAGAGGTAAGCACCATCTGATGCCTTTGCCTGCCCACCATCTACTCCCATTCTTTGGCAATTACATCTGGTTTTCTTTTGAGGAACCTTCGCCACTCTCAATCCATTTCATCATGTAGAGCTGGGTTTATGTCTCTGTCTCCAAGGTTATACAAGTAGCTCAACTTTGCATCCTAAGACCTGGCCATGGTGATTGTTTCATTTAAGGACATGTGATTTAGTTAAGCTTGTGAGAGGCAGCTCTGGGGTATTTGATGGAACTATCAGGAAAAAGGTCCTATTTTTCCTCTTGGGTGGCTGAGCTGGACTATAAGCCGAGAGCCACTGAGAGCTATCTTGTCACACCTTAAGGGGAGAACCTTCCTGGAAATGGAGCCACCGTGGAGAAAAGGAGAGTTGAGAGGTCTGCATTCTATCAGAGTTTCTTGATAGAATTGAGCCCCTGGATCTGGCCATACCTGAAGCTCACTTATATAGGACAAGAACATTTCTTATTACTTGCTAAGCCAGTATAAAGGTGAGGTCTCTGTCCCTTGCAATGCGGAATTCTGTCTAATATAAGGTAGGAAGATCCTCTCCACCTCAGGGGTTCCAGGATGGATGAGATTGTGTGTGAGCTGGATGATGTGGCTTAGGGAAGAAGAATCAAGGGGATCCAAGAGGGAAGGGAGAGAAGACTTGACAGGAAGGAGACAGGGCTGGGGCTCCTGTACCTGTGGTTCTGAGCCCTCCAGCCTCTTGTCACCAGGAGATAGGCAATGCTGCCGACAAAGATACATCCAGTGGCAAGAGATCCAATGACGATAGCAGCCACAATCCCAGCACTCACAGGCAGGCTGGTAACAGGCAGCTCCTTAGACTTTTCTAGGGAGGGAGAGAGAGAGAGGGCCATGTGATTCTTTGGAAGGCCTCTCCACCACCCTCCCCACTGTATCAGTGACAGTCCATAGGCCACTGATGTGTGATTTCATCTTCCCAGCTCAGAGCTTTCTCCTGTATTTCAGATCTGAGCATCCAATTGTCCGGTTGATTCTGCTGCGCGGAAAAGTCAACATGTCCCAGATGGAACATGTTGGCTCCCCCCACCTCAAAATCTCTGCTTCTCTAGGATTTCCTTCCAACCTCAGCACATCCCACACCTACCTCATGACACGCTGCCCCACCCTTGCTCCAGTGACCGGCTTTTTCTTGCCTCAGCTGATGACCCCTCCATCCTTCCAGGAAAACGATGAAGTTCTGGACTGTTTTGTCAGGAACATAAAGGACTCATAGGATTCTCAAACTCAACTTGCCAGATCTGGGACCAAGCCTTACCTGACTCTGGCCCCTTCCAAGAAGACCTCCAGCCTTTAATCTAAATCTGGACATCTGTTTTATCCCAGTCCTTCTTGGTACCAAGAAGGGGTAGCTTAGAATCCACTTGCCAGATCAGCAGACATAAGAGACACAGGTTGGATCCCTGGGTCAGGAAGATCCCCTGGAGGAGGGCAGGGCACCCACTCCAGGATTCTTGCCCGGAGAAGCCCATGGACAGAAGAGCCTGGTGGGCTACAGTCCACAGGGTCGCAAAGAGTTGGGCACGACTGAAGCAACTGAGGATGCAATTCAACATACAACACGTTCCAAGCCTGGCTCCCTGCCATTCTGGAGACTCTCTGAGTTGTCTAGGATCCTTGAATTTGTTCCTTTTCTGTTTAAGTCAGCCAGAAGCAGTTTCTGTTGCTGTAGCAGAAAACTTCCCTGATTCACATGATTTTCACAGCTTGTTTATATTTTCTGCCTTTTATTTTATTATTTTAAAAAATATTATTTATTTAAAAATTTTACTTATTTGGGGCTATCTTTTCTGCCTTTTATTATTTTTAAAAACATTATGTATTTTAAAATTTTTATTTATTTTTGGCCGCGCTGGGTCTCCGTTGTGTCCTGCATCCAGGGCTCTTTGGTGCTCTTCAGTAGCTGTGGTATGCAGGCTTGGTTGCGCCAAGGCATGTGAACACTTCTCGGGCCAGGGATCCAAATGGTGTCCTCTGCCTTGCAGGCGGGTTCTCAACCACTGGACCACCAAGGAAGTTTTTCTGCCTTTTATTATAGGCAGTGAGCTTGTGGAGAGCCAGCCTGTGAATCACTGTATTTTCTGAAGTTGATTGCAACTGAACACCCGTCTTCAATATGACTTTGCCACTCTCTTGTCTAGTGGAAGGTCTAATCTCCCTCCCTTGAATGTGGGCCAACCTTAGTGATTCACTTGTAATCAGAAGAATACGGTGTAGCTCAAGGTGTGTGACTTCCAAGGCTGGGTCAGAAGAAGCCACGGAATTTCTGCTGTGGCCTTCCAGAACACTTGCTCTTTCCATGCTTTCCCATCATGAACCCAGAACCAGCTACCATGTTGTGAGGAAGCCCAAGCAGTCACGCTGGTGAGGACACGTGACATCACACTGGTGAGGACACGTTGATCCATAGGATCAATGATCTTATTGATAGCCCCAGCTGAGCTCCCAGCTGACAGCAAGTACATGAAGACGCCTCTGGGTGCGTTTAGCTTCCGGCATTTGAGCCAAGCGCAGCCTTTCGAAGCCGTTCATCTGAGGCTGGATATCACGAAGCTCTCTGTATTTTTGATCCCAGAAATCATGAACATAATAAAGTGGTTGTTGTTTTATACCACTGAGTTTGTCCCACAGCAAGAAGTAGCTGGAACCGAGCCTCACATTCTGTTTCTCCTTCCAGCACTGAAACTTCTTTTCTTTTGGCTTGTCTCTTCACTGGTCTCTGGGACCACCTATTCTCAGTTCTACTAACAAAAAATCTGGGTCTTCCATGGAGTAGATTTATCCCTGTTGATCCTTTTATTTTTAATTTTATTTTTGGCTGCACTGGGTCTTTGTTGCTGCACGGGAGCTTTCTCTAGTTGTGGAGCAGGGTCTGCACTTCATTGCTGTGTGAGGGCTTTTCATTGCAGTGGCTTCCCTTGAGGCTGAGTACAGGCTCTAGGGCGCATGGAGTTCAGCAGCTGTGGTTCTCAGGCTCTAGAGCGTGGGTTCAGTACTTGTGGCATACAGGTGTACCTGCCCCACGGCATGTGGGATCTTCCCGGACCAGAGATCGAACCTGTGGCCCCTGTGTTAGCAGGTGGCTTCTTAACCATTGCACCACCAGGGAAGTCCCTCCATGTTGATCTTTGATTAGATAGAATCACATCGAAAAAGTACTTTGAGAGACCAGTGCGCAAACCAACAACTGTCAGACCAGCCCTGAGAACAGAATTCTGACTCACAAGGTGCCTCGAACTGCCTAGGAAACCAACCCTCTTACAAACAGCCCAGAAAGCCAGCTAAAGTCAGACTTACAAAAAGCCAGATTTCCATTTCCATCCCGGTGACAATGCAGGAAGCTGAATAATAGCTTCTGTAACAATCAGTGCCAAATGGCCAGGACTTGATTAACAACTGACAGCCTCCCTAATTTTCGTCCCTGTTTTTTCTAACTCAGGGCCAGCCAGAGAAAGCCAAACACGTACCGTAACCAATCACCTAGGCTCTCGCGCTTTTCTGTGCCAACAGCCTCCCACAAGGACACGCGTGTAGCCTTTCCTGTTTTCCATTCCAAGGCTTTTCTGCCTGCCTTTGAGTCTCTGCCAAAATGCAAGGGAGAGTGGATGACTCCCCTGCTACACACAAGCTCTGAATTAATAGCCTTTGTTTTCCTCTTTTGGTTATCCTTCATTTCCACAGCTTCAAAAGTAGCAGCTTCACATGAGCTTGCCCAGGCAGTCCTCTAAAGCAGGGGGTCTCCAAACTCTGGGATCTAATGCCTGATAATCTGAGGTGGAGCTGATGTAATAATAAACAGAAATAAAGTGCATAATAATAGTAATGCGTTTGAATCATCCCCATACGACTCACCCCACCCAGCCCGCCACGGAAAAATTGTCTTTTACAAAACCTGTTCCTGGTGCCAAAAATATTGGGGACCTAAAGGGTCCTGTGATGGTGGCGATGTCGTTGCCCCCATTTTACAGACACAAGAACAAAGCCTCTGAAAGTTTTGGCCATTTCACTAAAGGTCATATCGACACCCGTGTTATGCAGTCTATGCAGTCCAGGTCCCAGGTACAAAAACTGTATTTTTTTTTTTAAACCACACAGGTTAGTTATGTTTTATCAACAGGATGCTGCAAAGACCCGAGACAAAACCAGACTGAACTGGCTAGCTCCAAGAAGGCCGACTTTCCTTGTCTCATTTATCTCTGTGTGTTCATACCAAGCCCTGAGAGCTGAAGAACACTTGCTCTGATTTATCTCCGTGTTTGTTTCAAAGCACTTGATATCTTCCAGCGATGCTTTGCAGCTGTGTGCTAAGAGATATGCAGGGGTCAATCGCCCCCAAACTGGCTCTGACATGACCCCATGAGTGCGCCTGTGCAGCTGAGACCTGGAGGTGTCCGAGAGTTACCTTTGTTTCGTTAGATCTCTGCCCAAAGAGGGGATTTATACTCTGCTAGGCAAAATTAGCTTCCCTGGTGGCTCAGTGGTAAAGAATCCGCCTGCCAATGCAGGAGACTTGGGTTCGATCCCTGGGTCAGGAAGATCCCCTGGGTAAGGAAATGGCAATCCACTCCAGTATTCTTGTCTGGGAAACCCCATGGACAGAGGAGCCTGGTGGGCTACAGTTCATGGGGTTAAAAAGAGTCAGAGGTGACTTAACGACTAAAACAGCAAAGGCTCAGTTAGAGCTGTGTGCAAAGGAGCATGGTGACTGCGCGTGCCCAAGGCTGCCCCTGAAATCTCCACCTCTTTCCTAGAGCCCTGATGCCCTGTTTGTTTCCTAACCCTTAAAACCCCCCTACTCCTCTCCCTTCAGAGGGAAGAGGCTTTTAGAGTACAAGTTCCCTTCTCCATTCTCTGGCCACTCTCAAGCGGTGTCTTGCTTGCACCAAATTCAATTTCATTATTGGCAGCTCAAACTTGATCCTGAGTGGCAAAGAACTGCCTAAGCCAGGGGGGGCTTTGGTTTCAGCTAGGGCCTCAAGGGCAGGCTTTGGGTCTAATTCTGTAACTGCATTGTGGGTCAGGACTAAACTCTTGACTTCATATAGTTAGTTAACGATGATAGCTGTTAACACTCCGGCAAAATCAAGACCTAACTAGAAGCATGGACTCTGGAGCCAACTAGCCCGGGTTCCAGTCCAGCACCTGCTTCTCCCTATGTGGGTGACCTAGACAAGTTACTCAGATTGTGCCTCAGTTTTCCCATCTGTAAAATGGGGATTGCCATGCCATGGGTGGGAGGGCATAGATGATACCTGTGTGAGAAACGCACTGTACATGGTCAATCAGGGGCAGTCAGGCTCCACAATTAATCCCCATGGGTATCAAAGGGCCTGAAGACTTTGAGGAAACCAGGCAGAGTTGCTCAGAGGCCCCAAACCCTCATGAATAGGTTTCTGGGACTGTGGCTCCCCTCTGTACTTTTGAGCCAAGTTGCTGTTGCTTGTGGGCTGTGTGACCTCAGGAAACTGACTTCTCCTCTCTGAGCCCCAGTATTGTCATCTGTAAACTGGGGATGGTTTATAGTATCTATACATCCTGAGCCTTCACTTGTGTTTCTGTGAGTCATACGTCTTGGGAGTCCTGCCAGAGACCCTCTTTCTTAGGTTCTTTTTCCATGGGAACCTGTCATGTGAGCCAGGCTCCCTGAGTTAGAAGCATCCGTGTGAAGCCACAGATGCAGGTACCACGTGGGGCCTGTGATGGTGAGGCTGGAGCCTGCACATCTACTGACGTATAAACTCCACAAGAGCAGTGATCTTTGTACTTTCCTTCTGTAAACTCAGTGCCTGGCGTACAGTAGGTGCTTGATGTCGATACTCATTGCATGAATACGTGAATGAATGCAGCCTTCCAAGGGCCCTCAGGCAGGAGTTCTGGGCCCCAAGGGGCCCAGATGTGGGCAATGGCTACTCCAGTCAGAGCAGTTCCATCAAGTTATTTATACCTTGTTTCTTGTTTCTAGCCTCGGGAAGGTCCTGTGAACATGTATGACCTTTTTCATTCTATTTTTTAATAGTTTTTTTTTTTTAAATTTAACTATAGTTAGTTTACAACGTTGGGCTAGTTTTAGCTGTATAGCTTCAGATTCTTTTATTGTAAATTGTTGCAGGATACTGACTACGGTTCCCTGTAGTAGTGTTAGTCACTCAGTCATGTCCGACCCCGTGGACTGTAGCCTGCCGAGCTCCTCTGTCCGTGGAATTCTCCGGGCTCGAATACTGGAGTGGGTGGCCGTTTCCTTCTCCAATGGTTCCCTGCACTATGCAGTAAACCCTAATGTTTATCCATTTTATATATAATGCTCTGTATCCCATATTCCTCATTTATCCCTCCTCATCCCCTTTGGTAACCATAAGTTTGTTTTTCATGCCTGTGAGTCTGAGTTTTCAATAAATTGATGTGTATTTTTTTTTAGACATGCTAAGCTTTATTAAACCCCTTTCTGGGGACTTCCCTGGTGGTCTAGCGGCTAAGATGCTGAGCTCCCAATGCAGGGGGCTTGGGTTCAATCCCTGGTCAGGGAACTAGAGTCCACATACTGGAACTAGAAGATCGCACGTGACGCAACTAAGACCTGGCACAGCCAAATAAATACATTTAAAAGATAAATGTAAAAAACCCTAAAAACACCTTCCGGCACATGCCAGTCGGAGTTGGCTTCTGTTACAGCCAAACTCCCTCATGATGAAGAGAGATTGAGTGTGTGAGTTACCTGGGATGCTAGAAGTGCTGTTGGCCATTTGCATTCCCACCTAGGTTGGGGGGCTGAATTTGGGGCCCCTCCAATGTAAATGTCTGGGGCTGAGGACACCCACCCTAACATGAGGACCCTCCCAACCAAGCCTATCCCTAATTCCCTCTGCCTTTTCCTCTGCTCTTCTTTTTATGCTGGGCTGAACTGCCTGGCTTCCCTGCTCCCTATGCTCAGCCCTCTGAAATCAAGGCCATTCCCCACCTCCTTTGCTTGCTTTCTCCGAGGGGACCCCTCAGTACTTCCATGGGAGTCCGTGTGTAAGAACCTCATGGCAGGAGGGCCAGGGCTGTGCACTTGGCTCCTCCTTTTCCCAGAGGCGTGCTCTGGGGCCCACTCTGGGCCTCCATTTACCCTTCTGTAAAATGGGGACCATCCCAGGGCTACCTGCAATGTTCTTATGGGAATGGAATGAAGTGAGGTTGGCAAAGCACTTAGTTGGAGGTGCCGGCAAGTAGTAAGTGCCTCATAAATCAGAGATGGGGTTGCAAATATTTAAGCTGCTCATGTGTGCTAAGCCATGCTCTGGGCAGTAGGAGATTGATGATGAACAAAATGATAGTGACCGTTGAGTCCTGGCTCATCATCCCCAGCTCCCCTCTGGTTTGTTGTACTTGATCCCATCTCCTCGGAAAAGGGGTGGGCCTTTGACTCAAGGGGAAGCAGACCCACAGGCCAGATAAGGCCAACCAGATTCTCTGTCTGTCTGTCTCTCCAGCTCCCTTTCTCTCTATCTCTGCATCTTGGAAGAGAAGACTCAGAATGCGCAAAGAAGCCTGTGCAGTGTCTTGGTAGGAATCCTTGCTGTGAGAAGAGAATGGAGCCCTGGAGCAGAGATGAGGCCAGAGATGGCACCCTCTGGAGGGGGAGGGAGAACCTGCTTTCTGCAAAGCTTCCTTTCCCACCCTCCAGGCTGGGTGCCTGGTCCATTCATTCATGCAACAGTGTGACTGGCCCTGTTCTAGGCTCTGAAGAAGCAGCTGTGAACCCAGGCCTAATATAGAGCCCATATCCCAGGGGCTACCTCTGGGGTTCTACAAGACACCCCCACTCTGAGTCAGTTGGAGAGAGCTTCTAGCCTTACAACCCAAGTGTTAGTTGCTCAGTCAGGTCTGACTCTTTATGACTTCATGAACTGTATAGCCTGCCAGGCTTCTCTGTCCATGGAATTCTCCAGGCAAGAATACTGGAATGGGTTGCTATTCTCTTCTCCAGGGGATCTTCCCAACCCAGGGATCAAACCCAGGTGTCCTGCATTGCAGGCAGATCCTTTACTGTCTAAGCCACCAGGGAAGCCCCTGGCCTTGGCTCAAATTTATCCTGCAGTGCTGGCCTCCTAGGATGCCCCCGTTCACTGCCCTGCCTCAGCCAGGCTGGCCTCCTGCCAGCTAATTCATGAGCCCTGCAGCTTCCTGCCCCAGGCCCTATGCACAGGCTGAGCCCTCTGCCCATATACCTTCCAGAGCTCCTTTCTTCCCTAATTAGAACTTCCAGGGGACTTTTCTGGTGGTTCCAGTGACTAAGACTCTGTGCTTCCAATGTGGGGGGCCTGGGTTCAATCCCTGGTCAGGCAACTAGATCCCACATGGCGCATGCCACAGCTAAGACCCAGAGCAACCAAAACAAAAAGTATTAAAAAAAAAAAAAAAGAACTGTCGATCATCACTCAAACTTTGTTGAAGGATCATCTTTTCAGGCAACCTCCCTGACACCCCTCTTTACAATCTCATAATTCCTGCACTTTCCTTCCAAGTACCTGCACTGTGCATAAGATTCTATTGTATGTGTGTGTGATTAAGAAGTTAATATCTGTCTCCCTCACTGGGCTGTGAGCTCCAGGAGGGGAAGGTCAGGGCTGCCTCGGTCACCACTCCGTCCCCAGCACTGCCCAGTACCGGCCAGACACAGAGGAGGCCTTGAGGAGGTGGCCCTTAGCGGGTGCTTGCTGAAGGAGGAGTGGATGAGGAATTTAGCTCCTGCAGAGGCAGTGTGTGTCTAATTCAGGAGGCGCTGCATTCGAGTCCCATCTCTGCTGCTGATTTGACGGTGAGCTGCCTGATACCCTGCCTCAAACCTTCAGGATAAAACAGAGATTCAACCTGCCCTGTGCCCGATGGATAGGTTAAGCTGTGAATCCAATCACTCTCCTGCTTAAACCCTCTTGTGGCTTCTTGTCAGTCTTGTCGTGGCCTATGAGCCTGGCCCCTGTCTACCTCTCAGACCTCCCTACACCCACCTCGCTCACTGTCTTCTAGCTATGGAATCCATCTGTCTATACTTTAAACACACCAAACTAGTCTAACCTCAGGGCCTTTGCACATGCTGTTCCCTCTACCAGGAGCTCTTGCCCTACAAATCTTCAGGACTCCCTTTCTTCTTTTGCCTACTTTCTCAGCAAAGCCTATTCTAGATCACATCATTATTTATTTATTTATTTTTACTGGACAAGTCTAACCTCTCTGTGCCTCAGTTTCCTCATCTGTAAAATGGATCTAATAATGTTACCTACTTAGCAGAGCTGCAGTGAGGATTAAGTGAGTTGTTATGGGTAAAGCTGGCATTTACCTATAACAAGTCATTTAACAGTATAGTATAGGGACTCTACTTAATGGTGAGTTGAATGGGAAGGAAGTTCAAAAGGGAGGGGATGTATGTATGGCTGATTCACTTTTCTGTACAGTAAGGACAGTAATGACACAACATTGTAAAGCACCTGTACTTCATAAGCATTAATCAAAAAATAAAAGGGTAAGTATGTTCCATTTTTCTTACTCTGTGCTCTGTTTGTTTGGCTGCACTGATGCGCATGTGAAATCTTAGTTCCCCAACCAGGGATCGAACCTGTGCCCTCTGCAGTGGAAGCAAGGAGTCGTAACCACCGGAACACCAGGGAATTAGCACAAAACAAGTTCTCAAGGTGATAAATTAGAACACATGAGGGCAATCAGGAAGGTAAAGGGATGAGCAGAGTCCTCTGGGGACCTAGATGGTGAGTGACCAAGTCTGCCTGGAAAAGTTGTCATTCCACTCCCAGCTTTATTGAGATATACTTGGCACATAACCGTTCATGGAGTTCTGAGAAAAGAAACACATGAATTAATATAGGGTATGGGCTGCCGTCTAAGGCGGTCGCACAGAGTCGGACACGACTGAAGCCACTTAGCAGCAGCAGCAGTGGTTCTCAAACAGGGGTGACGTTTGGCAATGTCTGAAGACATTTTTGGTTGTCACTCCTGGGAGGGCTCTATTAGCATCTAGTGACTAGAGCCCAGGGAAGGTGCTAAATACTTGTCAGTGCACAGAACGTGTAGCCTCTGCTACAGAGAAATAGCCAGTCCAAAACGTTAATAGTGCCCGGATTGAGAAGTTGTGTTCTGGGGCAGCTGTTTAAAACTGGTTTTGATCCATAACAAGTACCCAGGAAATACTAGCTGTTGCTGTCGTCTGCCACCATGTCTCTGTTTTGCTCAGAGTAGATTCATCAACACATTTTTTTTTTTTTAACTGTACTGTGAGGCTTGTGGGATCTTAGTTCCCTGACCGGGGATCAACCCTGGGTCCCCACAGTGAAAGTGCCAAGTCCTAACCACTGGACTGCCAGGGAATTCCCAATAAATTCTTGACTTATGAGCATAGATCCCTCAAGACTAGGCATACAGTAGGTGCTCAGTACACATTTCATGAATTCGTGCATGTGAAGAATAAATGAATGGTGCATTCTCCAGGGTCCGGCTCAGTGTCTGGCACAAAGTAAGCATTCAATAGATGTGTTCTTAGCTAATGCCCCAGAGGATTAAATGACAGCTTCGGGGCTGGTACTGAGTAAATGCTCAGCCAATATATGTTGCATGAAGGAACAAGAGGACCAAATGTTTGCACAGAGCTTGGTGGCTGCTCAGGTTGCATTAGCCTCCCCACTTCTTCCCCCAGTGCCCAACACTCACCGACCACCTGGACCTCAGTCTTGGCCCGCATGGTCCAGGAAGGGTTGATGGTGACAGCTACCTGATAGGTGCCGCTGTCTTTGGGCTGGGCGTGACGCAGCAGCATGGAGCCATTGGAGAAGCCAACGATGTCTCGCTGGTTCATGGCACTGCCATCCCTCTGGGGTCGTAGTAGCTTGGGGATGTAGGTGAATAGCATTGTGCCGCCATGGGCCTCCTCCCCCAGGTACCAGCTGAAGTCCTGGAAGGTGTTTGGGATGCCCTGGACAGACAGCAGAAGGTCCTGGTTCATTTGAGGCTGCTCTGGAATCTTCTGGATGCGCAGGGCTGCCCAGGAGCCTTGGGGAACCCAGAGGGCCAGGATGGAGGCTGTGGGGTTACAGGGGAGGCCTGGGATCAGAAGTGTCAGGCGGGGACCATAGCATTCTCCTCCTTATTTATCCTCAACTGCAGGCTCTGAGTGCTGCTCATTGGCAGCAACATTGGGATTGATTAGTGATGTCTGCTCTGGGTGCAAGAGTGGGAATCCAGGTATGAATGTCACAGATCTGCCATCCCATCGGTCCAGAAAGTTTTTTGGCTTGGAGATGGTATGTGATCTGCCTCCAAACACATGGACTCTTTGAATTGATTTATTAATTTGTCTAACTAATAATTGTTTAACCAATATATTGTTCATGTTACAATACCAGTTATATATGATATGTCTAAAATTCTTTATGGACTTCCCTGGTGGTCCAATAGTTAAGACTTCCAAGGCAGGGGGTGTGGGTTTAACCCCTGGTCAGGGAACTAAGATCCCGTATGCTGCGTGGTACAGCCAAAACAATAATAAAAGAAAATAAAATTCTCTAGATTTCTAAGCCTTGGGAATTCAGCAGGGAATCAAGCAGAAGTAAATTCCAGCCTTCGTGGCCCTGACATTCTAGAAAACTCCACAGGTTAAATGGGGATGAGGTTGTGATTCTTCTGCCCCTCCCTCCCATCTTAATGTCATAATTTCCCTTCCCCTGACAAACTTTCCCTTCTTTCAAGAGGAAACCTCAGCCCCTGGGCTAAGAACCCCTTCTCCCCTCAGCCCTGGGGGTACGTTTCCTCCTTACCTGAGAGCAGGAGGCTGTTGGGGAAGGCGTGCTGGGACCCAGCAGGAATCTCCATCTTGGTGTCCTACAGAGATGCCAAGGGGCCACCTACTGGACACCGAGGGGGCCCGAAGGTGGGGCCCTGGCTATCCGAAGTGAGCCCACTCAGTGGGAATCCTGGGGTGCCTCTGAGACATGGCTGAGGCCGGCCCAGCCTAGCACCCCTTTCCCATAAGCTCTGAAGGCCTCACCTGTGCTCCTTCAGATGAAGGATGATCTGCACAGAAGCTGACTGAACCAGTTTTCCAGGGTGACTGAGGAACTTCCTAGCAAGACTCCTCCCTTGACCCCTTTACATCTCTTCTTCCCTGTCAGTAGCAAGCCAGTAATTATAACAGCAAAAACAACAGTCACAGCAGCCTTGGATTGAGCAATCCCCCTGGGCCAGGCAAGGAAGTAGGTAATACCTTGTTCAAATATCTCATCCTATATTCACCATGCATAACTTTCCATTCCATGGAATGAGAAAACTGAGGCTCAAGGAGAGAGGCAAGTCAATCAGCAGGTGGAGATGGAATCTGACCTGTGGCTGGCTAACTCTGAAGCTCTTAGCATAGTTGTTCCAAAACATCCCCCTGTTCATTCATTCCAACATGCACACACTATGCCCAGCCCTGGGCCAAGTGATGCTGAGAACATGGTGATGACTGAGACGGCTCCTGCTCTGCCCTCGGTCCACAACGGGGCTCACAGTTCTGTGTGTGTGTATGCACGTGTGTGTGTGTGTGAGAGAGAGAGGCCCATCCCCAGACAATGATGATACAGAGTGATCATCAATGCTGGGATGGAGGAGCCTCAGGGCCCAGGAGAACCTGAGGGAATGCCTTACTCAGCCAGAGAGGCAGGGCGGACTTCCTGGAGGAGGGGATGTCTGTGCTGAGACCTAGAGTAGGAGGAGGAATGCAGTGGGATGGATTGGGAAAAGGTATACCAGGCAGTGTAAACAGCATAGGCAAAAGGCATGGAGGCTGAGACAGCCCTCGAGGTGCACTGAGGAGTCAGCAAAATCCTGGAAGAATGGAGGGCCGAGCAGGGAGGAGGTGTGTGTTGGGGGGTGAAGCTGGAGAAGTAGGAGGACCAAGTGTAATTTTGAGCTCTGTTGGGGCATGACCTGGGTGCTGGAGGGTCCAGGATTGTGCTCTGACCATAGCCACCTAAGGCTATTTATATAAATTTAAATTAATTGAAATGTAATGCCTTAGAAAACCTAGTTCCTCGAAATAACCACTTTCAAGTGCTCAACAGCCCCATGTGGCCAGTGGCAACCACACTTGAGAGCATGGGTACAGGACATTTCCATCATCGTCAGAGAAACTTCTATGGGACAGCGCACACCTAGGGATCTGACGGGGTTGATGCCAGGTGAGATTTCTTGTCTTATAGGAGGAGAGAACACCAAGTCAAGGTCCCATGCATCACGTAGCAGTGTGTGTGTGTGTGTGTGTGTGTGTGTGTGTATGTGTGTGTGTGTTGGACATACTTCAGAGATTGGCATCTTCCAGAGTCCCCAGGTTGGAACACTTTTCTTTCTTTTCCTTTTTCTTCTTCTTCTTTTAAAATCTTTTGGCAGCGCTGCATGGCACGTGGGATCTTAGTTCCCTGACCAGGGATTGAACTCGAGCCCCTAGCATTGTCAGCACTGAGTCTTAACCACTGAAGCACCAGGAAAATCCCAGAGTCCTTAGGTTGGGACAGGAAAGAAATCTTGACTTTGAACTGTCTCAAGGCGGGCATGGTCCAGATGTCTGAACATCTGTAGATTCCAGGACTGCCCTGCTGTGAGTGGCTGAGCCTGGCTCTCAGCCCAGCTTTGCCACCACTTGGTTATGGGATCTTGGGCGCAAGAGTTCACCTCTTGGAACTTTGGTTTCCTCCTCTGGAGGATGGTGCAAACACCCTTACTTATGGGGCTGTTGGGAGGAGTAAGGAGACTTTGCAGGCAGGGGCCAGTAAATGCCCGTTATTTGTAATTATTATCCAACTTGTCTATGGACTTGCCCTGCCTCCCAGATTTGTGACCCTGCTCGTGGGAAGTGTGTTTCCCTGGAGGTGTTTTCAATCCTCGTCTCCCAAACCGTCTCTACCGCCTGGAAGGCCTTGAGGCGGTGTTCCTGGTTGTGTTCCTTGCCAGAATTCTTTCAGGATCTTTTGCTGCTGTTTTGAGGTTTGTTCTGTCCATCTGCCTCAGAGGGATTGTTGCAAACCCAGCCTTTATTGCCAAGGTTGTTGCCCCAATCTTGGGCTGCAATCAGATTGCCCAGACCAGTCTCATTCTGGCAGGTATTTGGAGCACAGCAGAAGTGGAGTTTAGGGGCCACAGGGATTCTGATGAATTTTCCCTGTTAAACCTCAGGAGCAAAGGTTCTCTGAGCTAGGAGAGGGAGAGCAGGGTGCCAAGCAAAGCCAGTTATTCCAGAGTTTCCAGTTCCTAAAGCTCCTCTCTCCCTTTCTTCCCCTCCCTCTTTCCCTCCTTCCTTCCTGCCTCCCTCTCATGTAATGACTTTGATTCCTCTTACAACTACTAAAAGGAAAGTCAAGGTTTATTTAGAACATTTAGACAGAATGAACTTAAAAGGAAGAGAGTAAAATTCAGCCAGCTTCCAACTGCCCAGAGAGAATCACTGTTAATTGTCGTAGTTGCTCAGTTATGTCCAATTCTGTGTGACCCCATGGAGTGTAGCCCACGTGAGTTGCCATTTCCCTTTCCAGGGGATCTTCCTGATCTGGGCATCGAACCTGCATCTCCTGCATTAGCAGGCGGATTCTTTAACGCCCAGCTGCCAGGGAAACTGGTCGCTGTTAATACCAGATATTAGTTTCATCCTCCGTCCTGAAGTCTTCATCCTGGCTTTTCACCAGCCCCAGAAAGCAGGTCCTGGCTGGTTCAAGCCTTCTAATCTCAGAGAGGCAGCAGTAAGTGGTGATTTGAAGCGATATCTTAGTTCCCTGCCCAGGAATTGAACCTGGGTAACCTGGGGGCCTGGAAAATCTCATGGGCGGAGGAGCCTGGTAGGCTGCAGTCCATGGGGTCACTGAGGGTCGGACACAACTGAGCAACTTCACTTTCACTTTTCACTTTCATGCACCGGAGAAGGAAATGGCAATCCACTCCAGTGTTCTTGCCTGGAGAATCCCAGGGACGGGGGAGCCTGGTGGGCTGCCGTCTCTGGGGTCGCACAGAGTCGGACACGACTGAAGTGACTTAGCAGCAGCAGCAGCAGCAGCAACCTGGGCGAAAACCAGGAATCCTAGCCACCAGATCACAAAGGGCTAGAGGCTAGAAGCAGAATTTCCCTGTCTCTCGCTTCCATTTGAAAGCAAGAATGTTTTAAGGAGGCAAAAACTGTGAAAACACATGCAAGGTTTATTATTGGAGGCATAGTACAAGTGGGAGGGCACACAGAGAAACAGTTTGTTTAGTTAAGACAGAAGCAAGGCAGAGGGGCACACCTGGAGAGAAAGGGTGTGGGCGTCCCCCCCTAACGAGGAGGACCACAGTACACAGCGCAGTTCTTCTGGGTCTTTATGCACGTGTGCTAAGTCACTTCAGTCGTGTTTGACTCTGTGTGACCCCATAGACGGCAGCCCACCAGGCTCCCCCATCCCTGGGATTCTCCAGGCAAGAACACTGGAGTGGGTTGCCATTTCCTTCTCCAGTGCATGAAAGTGAAAAGTGAAAGTGAAGTTGCTCAGTTGTGTCCGACCCTCAGGGACCCCATGGACTGCAGCCTTCCAGGCTCCTCGGTCCATGGGATTTTCCAGGCAAGAGTACTGGAGTGGGTGGGGTCTTTGTTTACCTTTGGCCAATTATTTGATTTCTTTTTTCACACCTGACCTGCCCTAGGACCCTCCCCAATAAGGATGTGCAACTTTCTCCAAGATGAGTTTCATCCCAGAGGTCAATGGAGGGCCTTGGCATCACCTATTATGGTTTGGTGCCTCCTCCTTTTTAACCCCCCAAGGATTCTTTCTGCACATGTGCTGTGTCTCCCTTGCCCCAAGGATGGGAAATGTGTGACCTCTTGATCTTTTACTCAAACATAATTTAGCCTGTCTCTGTCCCTGCCGTGACTGTTATCTTAAAGTGTCCACAGGAGACAAAGTCCAGTTATTTATCCTGTTCCGGTTGTTATTTCTAACTCAAAGTGCAAACAGGAGGCTTATTGTAAATATCTAGCCTACAACCTGCCTGCCTGTTTCCCCAGGAAATGTAAACAGGAGGATAATTGCAAATGCCTGGCCTAGAGCCCATCTCTCTCCTGCCTCACTCCCAGGTGGTCCCATTCTCTGGCCAGGGATTGGTTGAGCAGTGGGTAGTGCTGGCCAATCAGAGCTGAGGGGAGGCTCCTGGGGAAGCTCTCCCCGAGTGGAGTGGGCTGCTTCTCGCCACAGTTGTTTGGCTGTGATGGCCGGAATGCAGCAGCCACCTTGGCACCAGCCTGAGGATGAGAGCCAGCATGTGGAGGAAAACAGAGGAAACAGCAGAGAAGCAGAGCTGAACACCCCCACGTAGTACCTGGAGTTGAACTAGGTAATCCAGTTCTTTGTTTTTAACCTCAGCCTGGGGAGTCTGGGGTGGGGGTGGGAGGGGCGAGAGGGGATTTCTGCTGTTGGAGCCTGAAGCACCCCCACTGTTATATTTTCATACACTGACAAAGATCCTCTCATTGACTGAACTCTGCTTAAGCTTTCTTGAACTTTTTCCCAGCTAGGATTGATGTTTGACTTCTGTTGTTCATCTTGGCCGTGTCCAGTTTGAGCAAGAATCCTTCTAAATCAGTTCAGCCAGAACTGCCTTCCTTTGATATTTGATTGGGTTCTTCTTCCATCACCGCCCCCAGCCCCCAGGTGATATCTGATCCAGGAAGAATCCTGTTAGGTCGGCATAGCTAAATTCTTTCTTACCCTTGAAGCTACTGAAGCTGAATCCAGCCTCTGTACCCCTCTGCCGAACTAAATCTCAGAGACACAGTTTTGGGAGAAGTAGAAAAGAACAGTTTTCTTGTTTTGCCAGGTAAGGGGATGACAGGGGACTAATGACCTTGAAACTGTGTCCCGACCTGCAGGGGGTTGTGAAGAGTTTTATTTTAACATATGTTTAAAATTTATTTATTATGATTGTTAACATAAGTTACTATTATTTATTTTGGGCTGTGCTTGGTCTTGGGTGCTGCATGGGTTTTTCCTCTAGCTGTGGCGAGTGGGGGCTGCTCTCCACTTGTGGTGCACGGGCTTCTCATTGCAGTCGGCTTCTCTTGTTGCAGAGCACGGGCTCTAGGGCGCTCAGGCCTCAGGATTTTGGCACGGGTGCGGGGGGGGGCTCACCAGTCGTGGCTCCTGGGTTCTACTGCACAGGCTCAATAGCTGTGGTGCCCGGGCTTAGCTGATCCTCGGCAAGTGGGATCTTCCTGGATTAGGAATCGAACCCACATCTCCTGCATTGGCAGGAGGATTCTTGATCACTGAGCCACCAGGCAAGCCCCTAATTTATTGTCATTATTACTTTTAGCCATGCCACGTGGCACATGGGATCTTAGTTCCCCCACTAGGGATAGAGCCCGTGTCCCCCGCATTTGATACATGAAGTCCTAACCACTGAACCACTAGGGAACTCTGGTGAGGGAGTTTTATAATCATGGTTGATAGAGGGCACGATTAGTTCATGGAGATTCTTCTGATTGGTTGGTGGTGAGGTAAGTGGGAGTCAGCATCATCAACCTTCTGGTGCCAACCGGTCTGGAGTCTATGTCCTTGTGGGCAGCACACCCCTTAACCTCTCCCATCTAGTGGGGGTTTCAGTGTGTGTAAAACAACTCAAAGATATTGTTTATGTGTATCCCTTGAGGGTGAACCAGGACCCTGCCTCAAGTGTATTATTTCTCTTGACTGTTCCTCCCTTGTCTCTGAACCCTGAAGTGAAGTGAAGTCGCTCAGTCGTGTCCGACTGTTTGCAACCCCATGGACTGTAGCCTATCAGGCTCCTCCGTCCATGGGATTTTCCAGGCAAGAGTGCTGGAGTGGAATGCCATTTCCTTCTCTAGCCAGGAATCGAACCCGGGTCTCCCGCATTGCAGGCAGACGCTTTTACCGTCTGAGCCACCAGGGAAGCTCTCTCTGAGCCCTCTCCTCTCCCTAATATTGATAGTAGCTGTTTGAACCTGCTCTTGGAACTCTGGGAAGGTCAGGGAGGCTGAATGAAGCGTCTTTCCTATAATCAAGAAATGGGGGACACAGAAAGGCTTTTGCACCCAGGAGCCCCACCGAGATCTCCCTCCCTATCCCCACCTCTTAGTTGGTTTCCATCCACCGACTCCCAGCCTGCTGCTTGGCTATGAATCCCCACGTGCCCACACTGGATTTGGAATTGGGTCCAGTCCCTCGCCTCTTGGCAGATGCTCCCTATACCTAAGGTGATGACCCCATCTCCCTAAATAAAGTCTGCCTTGGGCTTCCCTGCTGGCTCAGATGGTAAAGAATCTGCCTGCAATGTGGGAGCCCTGGGCTGGAGCCCTGAGTCAGGAAGATCCCCTACAGAAGGGAACAGTGATCCACTCCAGTATTCCTGTCTGGGAAATCCCATGGACAGAGGAGCCTGGCAGGCTGCAGTCCATGGGGTTGGAAAGAGTCAGGCATGACTGACCCACCAACACTTTCTTTTACTTTATGCTTTAACTGAGCTCCCCAGGTGGCACTATCAGTAAAGAATCCAACTGCCAGTGCAGGAGATGGAAAAGATGTGTGTTCGATCCCTGGGTGGGGAAGATCCCCTGGAGGAGGAAATGGCACCTACTCCAGTATTCTTGCCTGGGAAATCCCATGGACAGAGGAGCCTGGCGGGCTACAGTCCAGGGGGTCACAAAGAGTCAGACATGACTGACTGTCTGAGAACACCATGTTTTAACTGGTATCATTAAGTAATTTTTTCTTTAACAGTTAGAATATCATTTTTTTCTCCAACAATTCACCTACCCTTCATGAGTTTAATTGGTTCCTGAAAATTCTTCCAGTAATCTCTGGGGAATGGAAAAATTCTTTAAATAAAAATTTTAAATTATTTTTTTTTATTGTGCCAAAACCCACATACAATGTACCATTTTAATGTGTACAACTGAGTGGTACTTGTAGGTCCATGATCTTGTGCAACCATCACTGTTATCTATTTCTAGAACATTTTTTATCATGCCAAAGGGAAGCCTTGAACCCACTAAGCAGTCACTCCTCATTCCCCCTCCCTCTAGGCCCCAATAAACACTGATCTCTTTTCTGTCTCTATGGATTTGCCTATACTGGATCTTTCATTTACATGGAATCATGCAAGAAATGATCTTTTGTGTCTGGCTTCTTTCATTTAGCATCATGTTTCCAAGACTGTCGCGTGCATTAGTCCCCCATCCCTTTTCATGGCTGGACAATATCCTGTTGCATGGATAGACCAGATTTTGTTTATCCAGTCATCTACTGAGGGAGTGAGCTAAACCCTCACTTTATTACTTCTGTGCAAATAAACTCAAAGTGGGCCCCTGATATCTTTTTATAACTTTTGGTTTGAGGCTTTTATGTACAAGCCCACCTCATTTGATGGCTCTTTGCCTTATTACACTTGGCAGATACTGTGGTTTTTTTTTTTTTTTAAATAAATTGAGCAGCTCCACATTGAGCAAGTCGGTCTGTGTCATTTTCCCAAAAGTATCTGCTGACTTGGTGTCTCTGTATCATATTTTGGTAATTCTTACAATATTTTAAGCTTTTTTCATGATTCTATCTGTTATCATGGTCTGTGATCTGTGATCTTTGGTGTGTTACTGTTGCAAAAAGATGATGACTTACTGAAGGCTCAGATGATGGTTAGAATTTTTTTTTTTAGCAATACAGCATTTTAAAATTAGGATGTGCACATTGAAGTCCAGGTGGTGGTGCAGAGGTAAAGAATCTGCCTGCAAAGGCAGCAGACACCAGAGCTGCAGGTTTGATCCCTGAGTCAGGAAGATCCCCTGGAGGAGGTTACGGCAACCCACTCCAGTATTCTTGCCTGAGAAATTCCATGGACAGAGGAGCCTGGCGGGCTACAGTCCATGGGTTGCAAGAGCTGTACACGACTTGGCAGCTAAACCACCACCACCATTTATCTGCTTGGCTGTGCTTGGTTCTATTCAGGGGCTTTAGTTTCGATGTGTGGGATCTAGTTCCCTGACCAGGGATCAAACCCGGGGCCCCTGCACTGGGAGCTTTAGCCACTGGACCAACAGGGCAGCCCCTCTTTGTGGCCCTCTTGATTCAAGGTCTTGCCTCCACGCCTTTGTATCTGTCTCTCATGGTGACGGTTTGGGCAAAACTCTGTTCCTCCTCAGTTTCCACAAAAGACCCCCATGCACACAGCCACTCGAGGTGTAACAAATTAACTTTAATAAGGTGTTTGGGGGCTGGGAACAGTCAAGGGGCTTATGTGGCAGCTAGGTAATCAGTCTCCCTTTATGTTCCTGCACTGCGGAGCCCCACTGGCCTTGTCATGCCCCCACCCCTCCCGTTTGGCTGGCTTCCATCTCTTCCCCACCCTTCTCTGTTTTGTATTCTCCCATCTGCCCAGACAGAAGCCCACACGTCCTTCTCACTTTCTCTTGCAGAGTGGCTCATGCCCTGCTCTCTGGTTTAGCATTCTGGCCCAAGGTCTCTATCTGCCTGATATGATACACAGACAGAGGAATTCTGGTGCCTGACCCCAAGATCACAGAAAGTTATAAAATAAACACGTCAGTGCATCAGAGAAGCTCTTTGTCCTGGGGCTTGGGCCATGTCCCTCCAGGTCCGAGGGCAGACTGTGCTGCACAGCCGTAGCTTCTGATTCTTCAGCATCGATTTTTTCCTTCTTGTTTTGGAAACAACTTCTTGCTTTCCTTGGTGGATGACCAAGGTCTTGTTAACCCCAGCACGCTGGCCACAGATGCTCTCCGGGGACCACATCAGTTCAGGGCCACCACTTGCTCCTGCTCCTTGGGCAGTCCCGGGGCAGCTGAGTTCCGGCCTCTGGTTCTCTTCTGATGACAAGGATCAGTGACTATTTCTTGTAAGCCGCCAAGATTCAACTAAATCAGAGATTTAGAAGCTCAAGGCCGGAAGTCAAATTCTTACCAAAAAAACCTCTGGTAGTTGCAACATTCTGTGTGGTCCTACTATTCAGGAAAGGATTAACCTGTTCAAAAAAAGACGTGGCCCTTTGCGCCCCTGGTTCCTGTGAAGTAACCTCTTAGCCCTTCTTTGGAATGTCCTGGCTGACAGAAGGCTTTGTTTACCTGGAGCTGTGGGCTATCTATGCTGATGGTGTGATTCATGGTGGGGGAATTAGGCCACACAATAATGGCTTGACCTATGTTGGTGCCAGGCTTCCCAGGGGGCGCAGTGGTAAACAAATTGCCTGCTAATGCAGGAGATGCAAGAGACACAGGTTCAATCCCTGAGCCGAAAAGATCCCCTGGTAGAGGAAACGGCAACCCACTCCAGAATTCTTTCTTGGAGAATCCCACAGACGCCAACGGGGTCGCAAAGAGTCAGACCTGATTGATCATGCAGGCACTCTTTCTACGTTGGTGCCAAGGTCAGCTGCATGGGTGGTCAGCCATGTCTACATGATTGACACCTCTGGAAACCAGGGCTCAGGCGCGCTTTCCTGCTTGGCAACACTCTGTGTGTGTGGGCACAGGTCATCGCCAGGAGAAGTGAGTGCTGTCCACATGACTCCACCAGGACCGAACAACCAGAAGCTTGTGCCGGGACGTGCCTTTTCACATTGCTGCTCTTGATCTCATCCTTGCAGTGTAGGAAATTATATCCATGAGTAAACAGCTTTCCTGAGTTCCATAGTCCTTGTAGTGAATGACTCAACCTAAGGCAGGTCTTGTAGACCCCTGAACTTGTCCTCCACCCAGGTCACCGTGTTGTGAGGCAGAGAGGGCGTCCTTGAGGTCTGGCAGGGGGAAGGGTGGCCAGTGTCTTTGGAGGGAGACTCTCTCTACTGAGGCAGGGGAGGAAGTCCAGCCGGAAGATCCACATCCTTACCAGCTCCAATCTCACCATCCAGCCCCATGCTGTCACCTGGCGCCCTCTGTTGATGGACCCTGGGAATTGCAGGCAACGGCTGTATAGCTGACCTAGGGAAATACACAAACTTTAGCCTCTCGTTCAGTTGCTCAGTTGTGTCCAACTCTTTGCGACCCCATGGACTGCAGCACAGGCTTCCCTGTCCTTCACTATGTCCTGGAGTCTGCTCAAACTCATGTCCATGATGCCAACCATCTCATCCCCTGTCCTAACTTTAACCTCAAGCTCTTATAAAAAAAGTCTTCCTGCCGAAGCGCAGCATGCAGAGAGCTGCAGGCCTGCTCCTTTCCCAACCCTGGCAGCACTTCTCCAGGTATGGTCATGAATGGGAAGGAAAGGGGAGATCTGAAAATGCAGATTCCCAGGTTAAGTGCTGCGGGTGCACAGAGATACCTGGCCCTTTCTTGGGAAAGCCCACGGAGATTAATCTGGGGTTCGTGCAGACCCCCACCCCCTCCTCAGCTCCACCAGCACACTTACCCCATTAGCAGTGGGACTGTACTGGTTCCGACCTGAGGAGACAGGAGGAGAAGTGATCAGAAGTGGATGACTACGCTGGAAAGCATGGGAAGAAGACACACGTGGGTGACCAGGCCCCTTGAATTCTAAGTCCCGGCTCTGCTAGTGACATGGGGGAGTCATGGCCCAGAATGGCTCCTACATTCAAAAACACAGCTGGGGTATAGGCTTCATCTAGTTATTCCTTCAGTTATTAAGCATACATAAACATTTATTGAGCATGGGCTGTGGAACCAGACGGAAGAGTTCAAATCTCAGTCCTTTAGGAGCCGTGTGACCATGGGCAATTGACTTAACCTCTCTGCGCCTCAGTTTCCTCAACCATAAAACAGGGACTTATTCAGCAAATAGCAAATGTCCACTTTGCGCCGGATGCATTCTGGGTGCTGGGCATATAGATGTGAACAAAACAGACAAAAATACCCAGCGTGTGGCTCACTGCTGCTGCTGCTAAGTCGCTTCAGTCGTGTCCGACTCTGTGCGACCCCGTAGACGGCAGCCCACCAGGCTCCCCCATCCCTGGGATTCTCTAGGCAAGAATATTGGAGTGGGTTGCCATTTCCTTCTCTACTGCATGAAAGTGAAAAGTGAAAGTGAAGTTGCTCAGTCGTGTCCGACTCTTAGCGACCCCACAGACTTCAGCCTACCAGGCTCCTCCATCCGTGGGATTTTCCAGGCAAGAGTACTGGAGTGGGGTGCCATTGCCTTCTCCAAGCGTGTGGCTTACAATGTGCCAAATGCTATGGTAAGTGCTGGGTCTACATTAACAGGTATGGACACGCCCATTTCACAGATGAGGAAACTGAGTCATAGTAAGGCTTTTGCCCATGGACATGATGCATTCAGCAAACATTTCCTCAAGTGCCTCTTTTGTGCCTGATCCAGTGGTAGGTGGTGCTGGGGACACAGCCATGACCGACAGCTCTAGCTCTGTGCTCCTGGGTTTCCCAGTCCACTGGAGAGATAGACAAGTCCCCAAACCATGATGTCCCTGAGTGGGCAAGGGGTGGGGGTGGGGAAGCCCAGAGCAGGTGCTTGGTTCATTTCAGGGAAAGGTCAGGGAGGGCTCCCTGGAGGAGAGGGCTTCCCACTGGGATGTGAGGAGGCCTTTTTGTTTAGTGGTTGAACAAATAAAACTTTGTAACCAACAGATTTGCCTTCAACTCTTGACTTTCCAGCTGTGTGCCAGCTGGCAGGTAATGTCATCTCTCTGAGCAAATGTTTCCTCATCTGTAAAATGGGCTCACAGGGGGACTCTCTTTACAGGGTGGTTGTGAGCATTCAAGGGGGCTGTGCACAGGAAGTGCTTGGCACAGAGAAAGGGCTCACCAAAATGTAGCTCTTTTGATTACAGAATTAGCCACAGGACTTTGCCAGAGGGAGCCATGGGGAAGGGGGCTCCAGGTAGGGGAACAGCCTTGCAAAGCCCTTAAGCCAGGGATCTGGGCACCTTTTGGAGCCAGGGATTGGGGCAATCCCTCCTTTCAGGGAGCCAGTCCTGAGCAAGGCAGATGAAGGGAAGTAAGGGTGAGGGGGTTAAGTGTTATTCCACACTGCATCCCTTTGGCAGGAGCTTCTATGTCACCAGGACTGAAAGCCAAAGTCCTTACTGTGGCCTTTCAGGGCTTACAGGAGCTGCTCCCACTTTGTAAAAATGAGTCGGTGACCCAGTGAATAAAACTCTCTGGTCTCAGTGTCGCTGTCTGTCAAACAGAGGAACCTCATGGTGTTGGCATGAGGGTTCAGGGAGAGGCTGCCACATGGAAGGCTTAGTACAGAGCCTGTAGGCTCATAGTAGTTGCTTAATTGTGGCGGCTGTAGTGATGTTCATTTATAGCAGGCAGGTGGGGGATATTGCGAAAAAGAGGGGACTCACGGGACTTTCTGCACCGGTAGAGAAAAATCAGGAACACCACCAGGACGACAAAAGAGATTACGAAGGCCAGGATATAGATCGCAGAGTACGAGCGCTCTTGTGACTGCTCCCTAGGACGTTCTGCCAGAGGAGAAGGAAGCAGAGATTTAAGCTGAGAGACTTTTGGGGGGTTTCACGTGCCCCCCAAAATATTAGACTTCACTTTTGAAGGAGGCTACCATTCTGCCTCCCTCAGTCTATATGGTTTAGCTGAGCTTCACCCCACCCTCTGGTTCCTAGGATGGGACTTGGGTTTTCTTTTTTTAAAAAAATTTTTATTATATGTTGGGGTAGAGCCGATTAACAAATGACGTGTTAATTTCGGGTGAACAGCGACGGGACTCAGCTATACATATATATGTATCCATTTCCTCCCAAACCCCGCCCCTGTCCAGGTTGCCACATAACATTGAACAGAGTTCCACCTGCTATATAGTAGGTCCTTGTTGGTTATCCATTTAAAATATAGCAGTGTGTACAAGCCGGAGGATGGGACTTTGACCTGGGCCTGGTCAATCAGAGCATTCCATTCTCTCTGACTGCTGCAACTGGTTCATGAGGTGGGATCTAAGTTGAGCCAATGAGGGCCAGCCTTCAGACTGGCTAGAGCTATTGAAAGTGGTGTATTCTTTCCCTTGGGATTACTAAACTGGTGGGCTGTGAGCCTATAAACTGCTGGGGATCATCTTACCTTCCTGAGGGGAAAGCTTGCCAGGGAATAAAGCCAGCAAAAGAAAAGCAGAGACAACAGAGGTCAAGAAAAGTTCCTGGGTTACTCAGCTGGAGCACTTGGATCTAACCATACCTGAAGGTGAATTTCTAATAAAGTCCCATTTTTGCCTGGACTGTTTTGAGTTGTGCTTCTATCAATTGCAAATGACAGAGTTCTGTCTAATATACTTGGAAAAGCCTGCCTGAGTCCATTGGGAAGAGGCATTATGCAACTACCCCAGCCTGGGTTTGCAGAGGAGCTGTGTCCAGGTGGCTGTACAGTGGTTCCAATGGTTCACATGGTGAGTTAACAGACAGTAAAGCTGAGCCCGTTGAACCTTCCATGAAGGGGCTTAAGGAAAGAATGGGAGCTTGGGAGCATTCTTGTGGTTGAGGGACTCCTTTAACCAGGGACCACCTCTAAACCCCTCCCTCAGAGGGAATCCTACTTCGATATCCTCTTTGATATCTATCCTAAGTTCCTCTGTTCTCCCCACCCAGGGGGCTCCTCACCTCTGACCAGGACGGTCACGTTTGCCTGGTTGGTCCCTAGGGCATTGGTGACAAGGCAGATGAAAGTCGCATTGATGGTCTCGTCCACAGTATGAATCAGGAGCTGAGTGCCCTGGGCCACAGCAAAGGATGGCAGGGTTCCCCTGGTCCTAGGAGAGACAGATGGGTGAGGAAGTGGTCTCAGTCAGAGGCCTAGAGTAACCAGTGTTGGGGCACTCACTATACAGCAGGAATATAGCAACTCTCACGCCGTCTATAATACAAGTTCAGAGCAAGCCTGGAGTTCCCCCAACTCTGCCTCTCACACTCCCATCCAGCCTACCAGCAAACCCTGTCTGCCCCACGTTCAAAATCCACACAGATGGACTTGCCTGGTGGTCCAGTGGTTAAGAATCTGCCTGCCAATCAATCCAGGGGATGTGAGCTTGATCCCTGGTTGGGGATCTGGGATCTCACATGCTGAGGGGCAACTAAGCTTGCAAGTCAAAACTACTGAGCCCAGTCACCTCAGCTAGAGAGCCTGTCTGCTGCAAACCACAGAGTCCACACACTCTGGAGCCTGCACACCATGACTGGAGAGACGCCCACACGCTGCAAGGAAGACCCAACTCAACCAAAACCAAATAAACGTTAAAAACAAAGAGAACATAGCTGAAGACTCTCCTCTGTCCAGTCATTGTTGTCGTTCAGTTGCTAAATCGTGTCTGACTCTGTGACCCCGTGGACTGCAGCCCTCTAGGCTCCCGTGTCCTTCACTATCTCCCGGAGTTTGCTCAAATTCATGTCCATTGAGTCAATGATGCTATCTAACCATGTCATCCTCCGCTGAGGATGATGATGTTATCCTCTGCTGCCCTCTTCTCCTGCTGCCCTCAATCTTTCCCAGCATCAGGGGGTCTTTTCCAGTGAGTCAGCTCTTCCCATCAGGTGGCCAAAGTATTGGAGCTTCAGCTGCAGCATCAGTCCTTTCAATGAATATTCAGGGTTGATTTCCTATAGGATTGACTGGTTTGATCTCCTTGCAGTCCAAGGGACTCTCAAGAGTCTTCACCAGCACCGCAATTCGAAAGCATCAGTTCTTCAGCCCTCTGTCCAGAGCCCTTCCGTAAAGGAAAAGTCCTGACCATGGGCACAGGTTCCACACAAGCTGGCCCCCTGATGCACTGATCCATTTGCTCCTGCCTCTATATCCATTGTGGCTGACTTGTTGGCCCTGGAACGCTTCAGTTATGTTCCCACCTCAGGGTCTTTGCATATGCTGTTCCCTATGCCTGGAATGCCCTTCCCATTGGTACCCACGCTGCTCACCCTCACCTACTTCAGTCCTCTACTCAGACATCACCTCTGTGACACCTTCCTTGGTTACCCTCTTTCAATTGTAGCGACCCCCAGCCTCCTCTACAAGATCTTTCCCACAGCATTTATCACCACCTGACACACTCCATCCTTGAAAATGGTATCTTGTTTGTTTTTCTTTAAATTAAAAATTTTTTTTTTTTGATTTTGGCCACACCCTAAAGCTTGTGGGATCTTCGTTCCCTGACCTGTGATTGAACTCCAGGGGCCCTTGGCAGTGAAAGTGTGGAAACATAACTTGTGACCCACCAAGGAATTCCAACATTACCTTGTTTGTTTCTCTCCCCAGATCTGGAGATTTGAGAGGGGGGGGATTTGGTTCTTTTTCATTTACTGAAGCCTGTGGGTGGTGCTAGTGGTAAAGAACCCACCTGCCAATGCAGGAGTCTTAAGAGGTGCAAATTCAGTCCCTGGGTGGGGAAGATCCCCTGGAGGAGGGAATGGCAACCCACTCCAGTATTCTTGTCTGGAGAATCCCACAGACAGAGGAGCCTGGCGGGCTGCAGTACATGGGGTCAGAAAAAGTCGGACATGACTGCAGTGACTTAGCATGCAGCACGGGGGTCAGTAGCATCCGACACACAGTAAGTAGTCAAGAAACACTGGTTTAGGGACTTGCCTGGTGGGCCAGTGGCTAAGACTCCGCCTTCCCAATTCAGGGGGCTCATGTTCGATCCCTGGTCAGGGAACTAGATCCCACATGGCACAACTAAAACCCAGCGCAGCCAAATAAATAGATGAATATTTTAAAAGAAAGAAAGAAACACTGGTTTAATGGACAGAGGAGACCGGGGCATGGGTTTGGGTATTCTGCAGAGCTGGCATAGAAAGCTGGCTGTATGGTTTGTGAGCCTGAATTGTGGTGCTTGAGACAGGAAGGTAAAGGCCAGCTGTCAATACCAATTGAAAACCTTTGATTGGCAGCTCTGCTGGCCAACCATTGAGACATGCCTGGCTGTCCACAGAGGTAGACTGCCGGGGATGCCCCCCCCCAACCCCCGCTACGACATTTGCATAGTCAAGAATGGGAAAGCACCTCTGTATCCCCAGCTGGGACCGGTTATGTCACTGACAGCCTCATTTGTGACAGAGTCCTAGCCCCTCAAAGAAGCAGGTGTTGGGGATTTGAAATGCATAAATGATGAGGACTGTTGGATAGATGGCAAGAGGGATGGACTGAAGGGCAGGAATGTGATCAAGCAAGTCCAGGAAAATGTTAGTGAGAGAATCCACACAGCAGGCTTGTGAAGGTTTACTGGAAAATGCTTACAAGACTTCTGTAGGCTTGAAAGATTTTCTGATAAAATGCTGAGGGAAGATCTATGTGCCCTGACTTGGAAAGGTGTTCACGAGAGGGACTTCCCTGGTGGCCCAGCAGTTAAGACTCTGTGTTTCCACTGCAAAGGAGCATGGGTTCCATCCCTGGTCAGGGAACTGAGATCAGATATGCTGTGAGGTGTGGCGAAGATGGAACAAAGACGAAAGAAATGTATTCATGGACAGAGGAAAGTTTTCAAAATTATACATACAGCAGTTTCTTTCTTTTTTTCTAGAAATATTGATAAAAAGACAGGAAAGATGTATAACAAAGGGTAACAGTGATGTTTCTGGAGATGACTGGGTATAGGACTATAAGAGCTATTTTCTTCCTTTTACTCTTAACCACATTGCCTAAATTTCTACAGTACTCATAAGTTATTTTTGTAATAACAAAAACTGGGCCCAATAAAAATTAGGGTAAACAATTTACCCCTTTGCCTTTAGCTTTCCCCACTCTTATCCTTAGTCTCAACAGGAATTTGAGGAAGTGTTTTGATTGCTTTGCTCCTCAATCAATAAAATTGGAAGAGGGCTACTTCCCTGGCGGTAGCTTCCAGTGGTTAAGAATCTGCCTTGCAATGCAGGTTTGGTCCCTTGTAGCTCAGTTGGTAAAGAATTTTGGTAGCTCAGCTGGTAAAGAAAAGTTGGTAAAGAATCTGCCTACAATGCAGGAGACCCAGGTTCAGTTCCTGGGTTGGGAAGATCCCCTGGAGAAGGAATAGGTTACCCACTCCAGCATTCTTGGGCTTCCCTTGTGGCTCAGTTGATAAAGAATCAGCCCGAAATGTGGGAGACATGGGTTCGATCCCTGGGTTGAGAAGATCCCCTCTAGAAGGGAAAGGCTACATACTCGTATTCTGGCCTGGAGAATTCCACGGACTGTATAGTCCATGGGGTTGCAAAGAGTCAGACATGACTGAGTGATTTTTACTTGGGGAACTAAGATCCCACATGCCTTGGGGCAACTAAGCCTGTGCGCTGCTACTGCTGAGCGTGCACATCACGACTAGAGAGTCTGTGCGCCACAACAGAGACCCCACGTGCCGCAACTAAGACCCGATGCAGCCAAATAAATAGGTATTTTTAAAAAATGAGAATGGGGATGGGACAGTATTTGCTCTCTAAGAGGTGACTGAGCAGGTTATGCAAGGTGGCTGGGGAGGTGGCACAGTTCAGGGCTTAAGAGGATTGGGTTTGGAGCCAGACACCGATGGGAGAGTCACCTCTATACCCCTGTGCCCGGGCAGAGGACCACAGCTCCCAGGCATATCTTTAACCCGGGCCTGGCGATAGTGCAGACTGTGGCCGGAGCGTGGGGATCACATGGGGTGCAGGTAAGTACCTGGCACACAGCAGGCACTCCGTAAAGAGCAGGTGTGTCAACAAACCTGGACTTTATCACCTCATTAGCTCTGTGCATACAAGATATTTTCCTGGGGGCCCACAGTTGACTTCTCGTTTTGTTTTTAACTCTCCTGCCTACACCCCTCCTTCCTCAGACCCAGGAGTCTAGACCCCCAGCCCCTCCTCCCTCAAACCCTGGAGTCCAGGTCCCCAGCCCCTCCTTCCTCTGAGGAACTCACGTGGTCCAGTTGTAGCCCGTGGGCTCTGGTTTGCTGTGGACGTCACAGTTCAGGGCAACCTCTCTACGGCCGATGTACCAGTTGTCATCATAGCCGGATATGGAGACCTCGGGGGGGTCTGGGGGAAACAAACACACAGGCTCAGAGACAGGGAGCCTTCAAAGGGCCTAAAGATAGCTGGGATTCATGTCACAAAAGGAAGAGGGCCTTGACAGGTTTGGGGAACAGCTCAAGGTGGAGAGGCCTGGGAGGGGTCTGGGCAATGGGTTCCAGCTTCCGCCCCAAGAATAGAAGCCTGGGAGTCCTCAGCAGGGTGCTAGGAGGGGGGTCACAGACAGCGCTTCTCAGGACCTGCTTCTCTATCAGTTTTCCCTGTAAAGCCAGGTCTTGGCATGCCTGGGATGTCCTGTGAGAAAAAGCCTCCTTCTGGGTGTTCATAACACAGGTGAGCATATTCAAGGCTCTGACAAGTCCTGCAGGAGAGAATCCTGGATGACTGCACTCAGTCTGTGTCTCACCCAACTCAAATGTGATCAACAGGGAAGATTTTTAAAGTCCCCAGGAGGAAGGCCAAGTGAGACAAGGTGTTTTCGCATGTGTGTTGGGAAGGAGTCAGTTTAGACACCCTCCTCACTCAGATCCAGTTGAGGGGGTCGGGTGTAGACAGCGCACCATCTGTCAGGCAGGGAGTAGTCAGTCCAGACAGTGACGGGAGGACCCAGTCCATAGATGAGCCAGTGTAGACAACAGTGGGGCAGAGGGGAGTGTAGACTACACGGGGGGTGGGGGTGGGGACAATGTAGGCAGTTCTCCAGGATAGCCAGTGTAGACAATGTTGTGGGTCGGTGAGAGGGAGTATCTAGGAGAACCGGAGTAGAAAATGCAGGGCGTCAGGGCAGCAGTGGTCAACTGCCAACTGCCCTCAGCTGGTGGCCTAAAGGAGTGGTGTAGACAGTGAGGGCAATGCTGTCTGGGGCCCATAGGAGCCAGTGTAGATAACAGTGTGTGTGTGTGCTCAGCAGCGTCCAGCTCTGTGTGACACCAGGAACGGCAGCCCACCAGCCTCCTCCCGTCTGCGGAATTTTCCAAGAACACTGGAGTGGGTTGTCATTTCCTCCTCCAGGGGATCTTCCCCACCCAGGGACCAAACGTGCATCTCCTGCATTGGCAGGCAGTTTCTTTACCAGTAGCGCCACCTGGGAAGCCCAGACAGTGCTATGGCAGTGGAGGAAACACAAGGGAGTTGGTATTGATGGTGAGGAAGCAGTGTAGCAGTGTGCCCAAGGTCAGTGCGGACAGTTGCCCAGGGAAGAGGGTGTAGGCGCTGTGTGCAGGCTCAAGAGAGCGTATGTGGGGTGTCCGTGTGGACAGCGGCCCCCAGGGAGCAGTGTGAACTGTGGTATAAAAAGCTGGTAGGGTCCTTCCCTAGCAGTCCAGTGTTCAACACTCAGCGCTTCCATTGCACAGGGCGTGGGTTTGATCCCTGGTCAGGGAACTAAGGGGCTTCCCACGTGGTGCTAGTGGTGAAGAATCCGTCTGCCAACGCAGGAGACATAAGAGTCTCGGGTTCACTCCCTGGATGGGGAAGATCCCCTGGAGGAGGGCATGGCAACCCACTCCAGTATTCTTGCCTGGAGAATCCCATGAACAGAGGAGCCTGGTACAGGCCATGGGGTCGCAAAGAGATGGATACGACTGAGGTGGCGGCATGCATGTAGGCACAGGGAACTAAGATCCCACATACCCGGTGGTATGGCCAAAAGGGGGAAAAAACAGAAGCAGCTGGTATAGACAATAAAGGACAGGGTTATCTATGGCCCAGGGGAGTCGGTGTAGACCATGCGGGGATGGGTGTAAGGCATTAGTCAGACAGCCAGCTCTGATGATGACACGATACAATGTTGAAAGTGCCCCTCGGAGTCAGTGTAGGGGAGGGTGGAGACAGTCTGGCAGCCCCTCCCACCCTTGCTCACACTTAGACCCACTCACAGGACACAGCCAAGGTCATGGGGAGCACCATGGGCTCCTCAAAGCTCTCGTGCTCCACTCTGCAGGTGACATTCCTGCCATCCAGCTGGCTGGAAGGTGTTAAGATTAAGAGGCTGATGACGGTGACGGTGCCGGGCAGGGGCCCCGGCACCTGGGTGGTATTGGTCTTTTCATCTGAGGACCAGGAGATGCGGGCAGGTGGGTGACCTCCTGTGGAGATGCAGCGGGCCGCTGGCACAGGGTTTGGGCTGAGCGGGATGTCCAGGGTCTCAGCCTTGTTCTGGGGCCGGGCTGAGAAGAGGAGCAAAAGACACAGGTTACGCCTCACCAGGAGTCACGAAACAAACATCTCAGCAGCAGGGGAGTACAGAGATGAGGGTACTGGATGTGGCCATGTTCAAATCCCTGCTCTGGCCCAGCCGTAGGGTGGCCTTGGGCAAGTCAGTGCCTCAGTTTCCTTGTCTGTCATTTGGGGATAAGGAGAGGGTTACCAGCGGTGAGAATTTCTAGGTAAAGCTCTTAAAAGGGAACTTGGCAGGTAATACGTGCTCAATACATATAATTATGATTGGTAATTGAATACGGTGCCTGACTCTGTGATGGGCAGTATTGAAGACTCGGGAAGGACTGAGACAGCCCCAACTTGCCTTCATGGGATGGACTGTTGGAAGGGAAGACGGATTTCCCCAGACAGCGATGACTCAGACTGGGCAAGGCTGGGATGGGGGATCCCGGAAGGGGTGCCTGAATCTCGGGGATGTGGTTACTGAGGGCTTCACGGAGGAGGGGAGGGCTGAGCTGTGCTCTGGAGATTCAGACAAGAGGGACTGGCTCAAGTTTCCATAGTCATAAATGTCAGAAGTAGATCTTCCCACAAGGTCTGTCTGACTCTAAAACTACCTTGCCCATTTTCTTAACCATTCTGGTGATTCCCAGACCTGGGGTTTCACGTGGTTCCTTTTCCCTCAGTACCTGTGTTCTTCTTACTCAAGATTTCTCTTTAGTTTGACTCACCGGTTCTGTTTTACTCTCATCCTAAATCCTAAGACGTGAAGTCTTAAATTTTCTGAAATGATGAGAGATGCCTTTGGTTGGGGGCATGTGTCAGGCTCTGTTCCAAGGAATTAATCTTTTATGAGTCATTCACGCAAGGCCCGGGACAGTTCCTGACACAGAAAGTGATAGTGAGCTCCCCTGGTGGCTCAGACGGTAAAGAATCTGCCTGCAATGCAGGGAACCCAGGTTTGATCCCTGCATTGGGAAGACCCCCTGGAGAATGGTGAGTCATTCATACAAGGCCCAGAACAGTTCCTGACACAGAAGCAAAAAAGAAGCATGAGCTCTTATTCATCCTCACAGCAATCTCCATTTCACAGATGAGAAAATCGAGGCAAAGAGACTTCATACTCAGTTGCCAAGAGGAAGGCCTGTCATATTTTCTCTGGTACTCATAAAAATGAACGCATGTTTCCGTGACAATGCCAAGGGCATCCCCCCACCCCCCGCCACCTCGGTTGGAGAAAGCCCTCCACTCCTGGATATCAGAATCTTCCCCTCCTAGTCTATTTCAACTCTCCCTTTGGCTCAGTGGGTAAAGAACCCGCCTGCAATACAGGAGACGGGGAGACTGGTTCGATCCCTGGGCTGGGAAAATACCCTGGAGCAGGAAATGGCCACCCACTCCAGTACTCTTGCCTGGGAAATCCCACAGGGTGGAGCCTGGTGGACTAGAGTTAGACTTGACGGAGCAGTCACTCACTCACTTCCTCACCAAAGGGAGTAACAATAACTGACTCACTATCCCCAGCCCACATAGGTCTCTGCTCTAAGCGGTTCACCTGGATGAACTCCTTGTACCCTCAGGATAGCTTTCTGAAGGCAGGCAGAACTATTGTTACTAAGCCTCTTTCACAGATGAAGAAAGCAGGGTTCAAGATGAATCCACCTGCCCAAGCTGGCAGTGGCTCCCCAGCTTCCCAGGCTAGTCTCTGTCCCCACCTACTTGCATCAGCCACTCCCCCCTATACCACCAGCATCCCCAGATCCTCCAATCCCCTTGGCCCACAGTCTCCAAGATCTTACACCCCAGGACCTCTGACTCTCTTCCGGTCCTTGACACCCTCCCCCTTCTAATCTCCCCTGCATCCCGCAGGGTCATTGCCCGACCTCCTTTTGTTCCCTCGAAATTTCTCCCTCCCTCCTGGGCCCTTCCCTCTCTTTGCCTACCTCCCTATCCAGCTCCACATCCCTCCCTTTCGGCTGCCCCCTCCTCCCGGCTTACCGAGCACACGGAGCTGGATTCGAGCGCTCTTGTCACCATTAGGGAACGTGGCGAACTGGCAGGTGTAATTACCCTCATCTTCCACGTGCAACTCCCGCACAGCCAGTGAGGCGTCCCGCAGCTTCTCACCGGGCTTGGCGGCCAAGAATTCCAACCGGCTGGATTCGTGGAAGCTGGGGCCCTGGGCGGGGTGGAAGACCGCCACGCTGCGGGACTGCTCTGCCCGGCTCTGCTTTGTCCAGGTCACTTGCGTTACCGTCACATTGTGTTCCAGGGGGTGCAGTTTGCATGGCAGTGTCACAGTTTCTCCCAGGAAACCGGACACCTGGACTGGGGCCAGCACTGTGATTATCTTGGTCCCTGCGGGGAAACACAGGGTGGATCACATCTGAGTGTCCCTGATCCGGATGGGGCAGGGGGCTCCTGGAGCTTGGAACCCCTTGGGTGTGCGTGTGTTGAGGGGAACGGGGATGCGGAGCACCAGTCCTGGTCCAGGGGTGAGGATGAGATGGGGGCTGGACTGGGTCTGCCACTGGGTCCCGCCCTCACTGCCCGCCTGCGGGGGCCCCCCCACCCTACGCCTTTGAGTTGTTATTACCGTATATCCTCTATCTCAGCATCATCAATTTTAAAAATTGCGTCCGTGTTGTGGTTAAAAATTAAATTTGCCTCTTAAACCACTTTAAAACATATACTCCAGTGGCAATTAAGTACATTCGTGATGTTGTGCAGAGAACATCACTAGATCCAAAACTTTTCTGTTACCTCCAGTCATCAATTTTAAGATGCACGGGGACGCTGTTAGAGCATTTCCGATTTAGAGGTATGGGAAGGGGAAGAAGGGGTTCTCAGTGGCTCAGTGGTAAAGAATCCACCTGCCAATGCAGGAAATGCTGGTTCAGTCCCTGGGAGGGGAAGATCCCCTGGAGTAGGAAAAGGCAACCCACTCCAGTATTCTTGTCTGGAAAATCCCACGGACAGAGGAGCCTAGTAGGCTACAGTTCATGAGGTCACAAAGAGTTGGACATGACTGAGTGACTGAGCATGCACACGTGAGCACGCACACACACACACACACACACACACACACACACACAAGGGGGAAGAAACTCAACGTCTTAGGATCCATGAAATAAAATAGTATTATTACTGTTTGTGGCCTTAGGTTGGGAAAATGTTTGTGGGGGGGGGTCCAAGAATAAGAAGGGAGTTGACGGGACTTCCCTAGTGGTCCAGTAGCTAAGACTCCCAATGCAGGAGGCACAGGTTTGATCCCTGGTCAGGAAGCTAAGATCCCCTATGCCTTGCAGCCCAAAAGCCAACACATAAAAGTGAAGCAGGATTGCAACAAACTCAATAAAGACCATTAAAAAGCATCCACATCCAAAAAAAAATTAATTTTTTTTAAAAAGAAGGGAGGTGATTATAGCCCCCAGGTTTTGGATCCCCTCAGCTGTCTGCTGTGAGGGGTTTAGGCAGATTCCTTAACATCTCGGATTCTTTTCTGCTAGTTTGTAAAACAGGACTAATTACAGTTAACATTCTGGGGTTGCCTACACAGACTAGGAGCTGTTCTGAGTGCTACACTCATCTCCTAGCATTAAGTCCTTAAGCAGCACCTTGAGGCAAAAGCAACACTTGTCAGCCCCACTTTACAGAGGGGAAATCCAAAGCACAGTCTTTTGCTCCAGGTCACACTGAGGGCAAGTGGCAGAGGTGGGATTTGAACCTGGGCCATCTTCAATCAAGACTCCCGATCTCTAATCCACAGACTCCATATGAAAATCATTCTCCCTAGAGTCCCTGCACACACTAGATCCTCAACACGTGTTGACTTTTATCCACATTGATAAACACAATGCTATGCATCCTTATTAATAATAACTGGGATAAAGGAGAAGGCGAGAAGAAGTGCTTTGAATCTCAATCCTTCCACTCACTAACTGTGGCCTTTGTACCATGGTTTCACTCCCCTGAGCCTCCATCTCCTCATCTGTAAAATGGGGGTGGTTGTAACTTAAGATGGAGTTGGGAGGACTAAATGAAGAAATTTATGTAAAGACATATGCCAAGCACTCTATACCAGTGAATATTATAATTATTGCTACGAGGAAGAGGAGGTCAGGACATAGTGGACTGGGGTGCTTGGAGCGAGGCGTGTGGATGGAGGACGCGGTCTGGACACGCGGGTGAGCTGAGCACGCTAGTCTCGGAGCGAATGCCAGCTCTACCATGGATGTGCTGTGCGGCTCTGGGCAAGTGTGTCTCCTTCTCTGATGGTAAGACCTCTGTGAGGATGACACTGGGTGAAGTGGCCTTTCTCTAGGCTTACACCCTGCGGCATAGCCAGGCCCAAGTTCCACCACGTGCCAGGCCCAAGTTCCACCACGTGCCAGGCCCCTGAGCTGCTGCCTTGGCTCAGTCCTCCACCCCTCTCCAAGGTCCATGAGATGCACACTCCTAACGCTAGGATTTTCACCCTCATTGGACAGAGGGGTCGTGAGCCTCGCATGGTCAAGCTATCTGCCTGGGTAAACTAGAAAGCGAGGGGGCAGAGCCTGGGTCGAGACCTTTTGATAAATGAGGAGACTCTGGTCTCAAGTCTGTGTTCAGTATTATTACTGTTCGTGTGAATCATCACGGTCATTAGCGTTTTTCTCCAGTGCATCTCCTCAGGGTGTTTCCAAGACACCATCTTACAAGGTAGGTGGGATTCCATTCTCCCCTCCTTCCTCCTCCCGGCCCCCAACAGACGTTTCAGGGAAACAGGGAGCTCAGCTCATTTTCCTGAGGTCACACAGTCAATAAATGCCAAAAGCTATTTTGAACTCACCGCTGTCTGACGTCAGAGCTATACTCCCAGTAAACCGAAACGCGGCCCAGAGTAGGCACTCAATAAACGTGCGCGGGGTGAATGCGTAAATGAGTGAATGGCCACGGCCTAGAGCCAGACACGGTCGAAGGGGAACGAGAGAACGGGGTTATCTGCCGCTGCCCTTCTTCCCCTCATCAAGCATCCTCGGTGGCTTTTAGCTAGCTGTGGAGGGCTGGGGAGAAGGCTGCGCTGGTATGGCGAGCAGGTGCGCGGGGGTGATGCCCGGGCAGGTGCCGCACCGAGAAAGTTCACTTTCCGCTTTATTTTCCCCTGGAGGCCTGCCCGCCCTGCCCTTCAGAAATCTCCCGAAGTCCGGCGGTTATCCGGGAAGCTATCAGGGGAGTCTGGCCCAGGCCCGGCGTTCCTGCACCACTGGGACGGAGGGGAGCGGGCGGGCTGGCGGGCGGCGAAGGCCGGCGAGCAGCTCAGGGTGGGGCGAGCGCCGGGCGGGTGGGGAACGGGGGCCGCCCGATCGCGCGGGGTCACTCACCGGCTCCCAGGGACGCCCAGAACAACAGCAGCCGGAGTGGCGGCAGCAGCCGCCGAGTGAAGACAAAGGCAGGGGCCATGCCGGCTTCCTCCCGGCGCCCCTGGGCAGGGCGCGCCCGGCCTCCTTCCCTCCAGCCGAGCGTCCGCTCGCTCTGCCAGCCACGCGGGCGCGGCTCGTGCCGATCCCGCACCTTCTGCGCAGGAGTCCCGGCGTCACTCAGCAGCCGCAGCCTCGGGAGGACGTGTTCGGATTAACCGCGAGGAGAAGAATGGGGGCGCTCGGGTGAGCTGGCTCAAGCCGGAGGCGCCGGGTACTGCCCCTCCCCTCGTCCCTCTCCTGCACTCTGACGTTGCCTGCGACGGTGGCTTGCGTTCGGATGTGTCGTTGTTGTTTCAATCGCTGAGTCGTGTCCTACTCTTGGTGACCCCACGGACTGTGGCCCGCTAGGCTCCTCTCTGTCCATGGGATTTCCCAGGCAAGAAATACTGCGGTGAGTAGACATTTCCTTCTCCAGGGGATCTTCCCTATCCGGGGATCCAGCTGGGGTTTCCTCCTGCACTGCAGGCAGGGTCTTTACCGCTGAGCCCCGAGGAAACTGAGGCGCTGGCAAAGAGGTTCAGCGGCTTTCTACAGGGGATTTGAGTCTATCACGGGACAGATCTTGAGTTCCTAACCCCCAGAGCTGCCACCCCTGGGGTCATACCGGGCAAGTTGCTTCTCCTCTTGGGGCCTCAGTTTTTTTCATCTGAAAAAAGGACAGGATAACAATACCCTGTCTGTTTGTAAAGACTTAAACATGCAAGAGTCCAAGCTGGCTCTGCTCGCTGCGGGATGGGTCAATGAATGAGAGATGAGGGACTGAGGCAAGGAAGAGATTTTACTCCAGGTGCTGCCTGAATGAGAAGATAAACAGGCTAGTGCCTCTAAAATAACCATCTTATGGGGTCTGGGTGCCAGGTTCTTTTATAGATCACAGATGGGAGCAGGTGAGGAGGCAAAGTAAAACACCCATTAATCTTGCAAACATCTCCCAGAAAGGCAGACCTGAGGCGGGGAATGTGTTCATTTCTTCGTGCCATCAGTAGGTGGACTGAACCCTTAAAATGAATTAAATTAAACCCTTAATTTAACAGTCAGGCAGAGGGGCAGGATTCTCTGAGGTGGGCCATTCTGTATGATTATAATAACAAAAGCAACAAAAAGCGAGTCAAAGAAACAGTTCCAACCTGCAGTCAGAATTGGCTGCTTCTCCACAACGCTTGGTCCAATTCCTGGTTTATATTTTGTACTCAGTAAAGAGCCACGAACACAAATAACAACTCATGTTGCTTTACAGTTATTATAAAATAATCTTGATGGTATGGAATATTAATATCCTCACTTAGATGAGAATGACGGTTCATTCAGTTATCATTCCACAGATACTTCCTGAACCAGGCAGTATTCCAGGCACAGGGGACGCAGCAGAAAGCAATACAGACAAAAATGCCTGCCTTCATGAAGCCCACTTCTCCTGGAAGAAAACAGGCCACTATAAGAGCAATACACAGAATAGCATCATGTCTGGGGGTGATAACGGTTAGGGAGGAACATACAGGAGGGAGAGAGATGGGAGAGACCAAGACAGAAATGGAGGAACGACAGACGGATGGAGATTAATTCACTCTCAGAGACAGTCACTGGGAGATGGGGAGAAAGAGAAAACACAAAAGACACTAAGATAGAGAAACACAGGGCAGAGGGTGAGGTGGAAGAGGAGAACAGGTGGCAGAGAGGCCAGACAGCGCTGTGCTCAGATAGAAAACTTGCGAGACTTCCTCGTCCCCAGTCCTGTTCATCCTAGCCAGGGTCCCCACCTGGCCCACTAGCAATTCTGACCCTCGTTCTGTGACATCCCCATGTCTTTCTAGAAAATTCCCCCTTTGGACTTTGGCCAGTTCAGAGGGTTCCGCTTCCTGCTGCCCTCTCTGCCTTGGTCCTGGAGCCCACTCTTGGCACACAGCCGTGGGTGGGCAGTTCTGATGTTGGGTGTCTCTCGCTCTGCATGCACGTAGGTGCATTTCTGAATGGAAATGTGGAAGCTGGTCTCTGGGAAATCTCTGAATTTTCTGGCACTCTTGTTCGGGGCCTGTGAGTAATTTCCAAATTGGGAAATTGGCTGTTGCTTTGTTCCTCCCTTGAACTGTGATGTCACCTCTGGGATTCCCCCTCCGCCCAAGGCTCCCAGCTTCGGCTACTGTGGTTTCAATAGCCACCTCTCTGACTCTGGATGGTTAGCAGCTGCCCCCTGCCCTCACCAATGTTGGGATGTCATACTTGGCCCAAGTCACCCCACTTTCTGTCTTCTCCCCACTGGACATCTGACTTCCTGGCAACAAGAGTGGGGCCTCTGCTTCAAATCAGACCATTAGAACCTTGGTCCTGAACAATTCATGCAAGGGGGATACTATAGGCTCTGTCATTGAAGCTGAAAAGTGGGGTCAAGGCAGGGCTGAGGGTCAGGGATGGGGTGAAGGTTAGGGATGAAGTCAAAGATGGGGTCGAAAAAGGGAGGGCCTTGGGGATAGGGTTAGGATGTGGTGAGGGTCAGTAGGAGGGGAAGGTCCTTTGGTGGCTAATATTCCCAGGGAAAAACCCTTTGAATAGATAAATACTTGTGAAGGCCAAAAGCTCCAGGCTGTCAAAATCTTTGAATTAAATAAAATGTCCTGGACTTCCCTGGTGGGCATTGCAACCTCCAGTATGCTTGCCTGGAGAACCCCATGGACAAAGAAGCCTGGTGGGCTATGGTCCATAGCGTCGCAAAGAGTCAGGCACGACTGAAGCGACTTAGCACACACGCACAGTGGATGAGAATCCTCCTGCCAATGCAAGAGCTGTGGGTTTGAGCCTGTGGGAAGATTCCACAGGCCTCGGAGCATGCGGGCCACAATGCGTGAGTCTGTGCTCTAGAGCCCATGAGCAGAAACTGCTGAGCCCGCGCCACACAGTTACTGAAGCCCATGCTCCTACTGTGCTCTGCAACAAGAGAAGCCCCATCTAGTCCCAATTAGAGGAAGCCTGTGTGCAGCAAGGAAGACCCAGCACAACCAAAATAAATTAATAAAATATCTTGTTGCAGGGCTGAATATGGCTAAGGCAAGGACATGATGGGGAGAGATGGGTGCCAGCTGGAATGGGTGGGTGGGATTAAGGAGTTGTCGATAGCCGCCCCACTGCAGGCCCTTTCCACCTCTGAGCCCTGAGAGTGGTCTGGTGTTCCATTGAAACCACTCTCCTCTGGCTCTCGCAGCTCCCTGGGCTCTCCCACCACGGCCCTTTGTTCTTTGTATTAATTCAATCAATGCATGTTGATTGAGCACCTACTGTGTATTTGGCCCTGTCCTAGGTGCTTCACTTTCTTAGGTGCTAAAGATACAGCGATGTTCAAAGTTCCAGCCCTCCTGGAGGTCCTGGGTTGGATGAGAGTTGGGGAGAGGAAGATAATAAAAAAGTAGACAGGTACTATATATACCACGGGATGGTAAAAGCTATGAAGAAAAATAAGATAAGTGAAGGAGACGAGGACATTAAAAAACTAAGATGATGGAATCTGGTCCCGTCACTTCATGGCAAATAGAAGGGGAAAAAGTGGGAGCAGAGACAGATTTTCTTTTCTTGGGCTCCAAAATCACTGTGGATGGTGACTGCAGCCATGAAAGTAAAAGATGCTTGGTCCTTGGAAGGAAAGTTATGACAAACCTTGACAGCATATTAAAAAATAGAGACCTCACTTTGCCAACAAAGGCCTGTATAATCAAAGCTATGTTTTTTTCCAGTCGTCATGTATGGATGTGAGCGCTGAACCATAAAGAAGACTGAGCACCAGAGAATTGATGCCTTTGCATCGTGGTGCTGGAGAAGACTCTTCGAGAGTCCCTTGGACTGCAAGGAGATCAAATCAGTCCATCCTAAAGAAAATCAACCCTGAATATTCTTTGGAAGGACTGCTGCTATAGCTGAAACTCCAATACTTTGGCCACCTGATGCAAAGAGCTGACTCATTGGAAAAGACCCTGATGCTGGGAAAAATTGAAGGCGAAAGGAGGGCAGCAGAGGATGAGATGGTTAGATAGCATCACTGTCTCAATGGACATGAATCTGAGCAAACTCTGGAGACAGTGGACAGGAGAGACTGGTGTGCTGCAGTCCGTGGGGTTGAAAAAAGTCGGACACAACTTAGCAACTGGACAATCACAAGAACAGGTCAGGATAAGACACTGACATTTTAAGAGATCGGAAGACTTTGGAGGGTTTTGAGCCAATGTGATCAGATTTGTGTTTTAACAGAATCACCCGGAAGCTTATATAACTAAGCAATTGTGAACATATTTCCTTATTCTTTTTTTATGTATATAAGGAATTTATTTTGTATATGTGTGTATTTCCTTATATATACATACGCAAATTTCCTTATATACATATGCAAATATCATATATATTCCGTATACATAATTTCCTTATTCTTTCCTCCCACATTGAAAAGAATAAATAGTAGCATTGTTCTGCCTCTTCCTGCTTTTTACCTAGCAACACATCTTGGTGATCTTTCTAGGCAAGGACACAGCTCCATTCATTCATTCACTGGTTCATTCCTTCACAGCTATGCAGCATTCCAGTGCATGAACCCACAATAACCTGTCCTCAGCAGATGAGCCCTTTGGGTGTTTCCAACTCTTTGCATTTGCAAACTATCCTCTGATGAGTGACCATGTCCACATCGTTTCCCACGCCTGTGACAGTATCGGTTCCCTAGGTTCCTAGAAGCTGATTTGCCGGGTCAAAGCACAGGCTGCACATTTGTGGTTTTGGAGGATATCGCCTAGCTGTCATTCAGTACTCTTGCCAGTCAACTAGGAACGTGGCAGTGTTTCCTACCCAGGGAATCATGTGGTAGTGAACTGAAGCTTTTACAATTTCAGATGTGAGGTTTTGTCCTAAACGATTTGATGTAGGGACCTGGAGGCGGGGTGGGAGGGTGGGGAGGGAAAAAGAGAAAAAGAGGGAGAGGAGGGTGGCAGAATGGGGTGGGGGGGGAGAAAGGGAGAGAGGGAGATACAGGCAATGGGGGTGGGGGAGAACGGAAGAAGGTGAGACAGGAATGACTCGGTGGGGGCTCCTGAATGCGACTCCCTTGGTTCAAATCCCACCTTCACCAACTAACAGCTGGTGACCCTAGGCAACCTGTATGGATTTTCCTGCCTCCTTTTTCTCATCTGGAAAACAGGAGCTCACAAAAACATAGAGTGATGGTTAAATAAGTTATATGGATAAAAAGGTTATTTATTTTGCTGCTCTGACAAATGGCAGCAGTTATTACTGATGTCCTGGGGCTTGGGAGACCACCTTGTATTGCCTTGTCATGCACCCTGGTTAGGAACGACAGTCTTGGGCAGCAGAGAGTCATTCAGTGTTACATAAGACGAGGACCTCATGGCAGATAATAAAACTCATGTTCCTCATGTGGAAAATAGTGACATGCCCTGTTGTCCTGCCCTCTTTGCGGCCTGGGACAGAGAATGGGGGGGATGGGCGAGGGGAGAGCTTTCATCTTCTGTACTCCGAAGCTAGGCAGGATAAGCTGGCAGAGAAACCCGTAAATAAAAACCACTTTCCTGCCCTTCCTCAAGGGCTACCAGAGCAGACACTACCTCCCTCTCACCTCCCACCAGCCCCGCTGACCTCACTTCTATTTGGGATGTACTGGTGCCTTGTAAACCAAACCCACTCCAGTGTTCTTGCCTGGAGAATCCCAGGGACGGGTGAGCCTGGCGGGCTGCTGTCTATGGGGTCGCACAGAGTTGGACACGACCGAAGCGACTTAGCAGCAGCCGCAGGTGCCTCGCAATGGTTGTTCCCCTCTATCCTTCCCTTCCAAATCCCAGAGTCCTCTCGCTCCCCCGAGGAAGGAAATGACACCTTCCTGCCCTTCCCTCTGCCCACAGATAACTCATCAGAACCACACCTTTTGATGCATCTCTGGGATTAGTGGGAACAAGTCCCAGTTCTAAATCCTAGCTGACTAGTTCCTGCATGACCTGGCCCTTGATCAAAGGCTGTTCCACTCCCCCTTTATGTGTCAGCCAGATGGAAACCTTTGTAATTCTTTTAAGCAAACCATATTTTCTCACCTTCAGGCCAGAACACTTTCCCTCTGGTCTTCACTAGTTAATGGCTCCCACTTCAGATTAAGCCACCCCCTCCTCCAGGAAGCCTTCCTGGATTCCCCAGGCTGGGTTATCCCTCCTCAGATCTCCCTGAGCCCCCTCAGCTCTGCTGTCTCAGCCCTGCCTACTCTGAGTTATCACTCTCTAGGGATGGACCTGTCACCTGCTGGGCTGTAAAGTTCCACAGAGGCAGAACCCTGGACTGTGTAACTGACAGCTCGGCAGTGACAATTCAACTTCCTCATCTTGTAAAATGGAACTAATAATGACATCTACTTTCCAGGGTTTGGGGAAATGATGCATTAAAAGCCCTTCAGTACAATGTCTGGTAAATATCAGTTTCAGGATATATGGCTGCTCTTGTTGTTAATCATCTTAATGTGTTCTCCAGTACATCTGACCCCTCCCATAAAATGACCTCTTAGACCCCCAGACTGGATCAGGAGCCCTCTCTGGGTTCCCATGTCCCAGCCCCAACTACTTTGGGTTGTTACTATCTGGGGATGGTTCTGTCTCCCCCAGTGGCTGTGATGGTCACCTCTGGGTCCCCAGTACTGCCCAGCACAGGATTCAATACCAGTTGCCAGAGGAAGGCGTGCTGGATGAATGAACAAATGACTTCAGTAATTATTTGATCTCTGATTGTTACATAATCTTAATTCCTATTTCTTGCTCTAGCATATACAATTATGTTTTCTGTAATTGCTGGAATTTAGACAAAACAATGCAGGAGACCTGGGTTCGAGCCCTGGATTGGAAAGATCCCCTGGAGAAGGGAAAGGCTACTCACTACAGTATGCTGGTCTGGAGAATTTCATGGACTGTATAGTTCATGGGGTCAAAAAGAGTCAGACACAACTGAGCGACTTTCACTTTCACTGCTCATTGACTTGTGTCGGTGTATATGACAGAGAGGCAGAGAGTGAGCGTGAGAGAACTTGAGAAAGAGCCTTTGACTGTGTTTGAAAGAGGGGAGACATTGAGGGTGGGCTGGAAGAGTGGGGGAAGGCTGAGAATTTGGGCAAGAAATGGGTTGGAGGCTGGATTTGTAAACCATCAAGAAGAGACCAAGTCTGTCTTGCTCACGGCAATGTTGCTGGCACCTAGCATGAGCCTGTCACATAGATGGTGCTCAGCCCATATTTCTTGGCCCAATGAATGCGTCAGACATTGTTAAAATAGCTCAGAAATGTTGCTGTGCCTCTAATTGTGACCCAATAGTATCCTCTGAGTAGGCCTACAATTCTTTTGGTCCCCATCAGAGAGTCCAGAGAATGTGACACCCGGCTGATGAGCAGCAGAAGCAAATATGGGGTTGCTGACATCACTCTCATGTCCAAGCTCTCAGCAGGCCCCAGCAATCAGCGCAGGCATTCCTTCCTGGGGAGCGTGAGTAGGTTCCCAGAATTCTTAATACTGATCTTGGAGGACCCACTGCCAGTCTATCAACAATGGCAGTTGAGGGGTTCCCTGATGGCTCAGTGGTAAAGAATCCTTTAACAGTTCAGGAAGCACTGGTTCGATCCCTGGTCCCTGAAGATCTCACATGCTGTGGGGCAGCTAAGCCCGTGTGCCACAGCTACTGAGCCTGTGCTCTAGAGCCTGGGAACTGCAACTACTGAACCCCGGGTGCTCTAGAGCCCATGCTTGGTAACAAGAGGAGCCACAGCACTGAGAAGCCCACGGACTGCAGCAAAGAGTAGCCCCCGCTTGCCACAACTAGAGAAAAGCCTGCACGGCGGTGAAGACCCAGCACAGCTGGAAACAGACAGAAAGAAAGAGAAACTGTGAATTAAAACAATGATAACATTAAAAAAAAAAAAAGTAGTTGAGAAGAAATGTATTTGTCATCCCTGGCAAATAGATGTGAAAAATAAGAGTTGGGGAGAGAAATGATGGCCAGAGATTATAGTTAGGCATTCCCTATGCATTTGGGTTTGTTTATTCGCTTTCCCTGAGATCCTGGATACCTTGGTTCACCACATGAGGACAGAAAAGAACTACGTTAGTGCTTTGCTCCATGCCGCAGAACTCTGGGGGCTCAAAAAGTGTTTAACTGTCTTCCATCCATTCATTTATTCCTTTCAGTTCAGTTCAGTTGCTCAGTCGTGTCCGACTCTTCGCGACCCCATGAATCGCAGCACGCCAGGCCTCCCTGTCCATCACCAACTCCCGGAGTTCACTCAGACTCACGCCCATCGAGTCGGTGATGCCATCCAGCCATCTCATCCTCGGTCGTCCCCTTCTCCTCCTGCCCCCAATCCCGCCCAGCATCAGGGTCTTTTCCAATGAGTCAACTCTTCGCATGAGGTGGCCAAAGTACTGGAGTTTCAGCTTCAGCATCATTCCTTCCAAAGAAATCCCAGGGCTGACCTCCTTCAGAATGGACTGGTTGGATCTCCTTGCAGTCCAAGGGACTCTCGAGAGTCTTTTAGCAGGTGTTTATTGAGTGCCCATCATGGACTGGCATTACTGTAGGTTCCGAGGGCAAGATGCTGAGCAAAGGGGGACAGTTCCTGCCCTTTGGGACTTCATTCTTGACTGGGGAGACAGACATTGTCAAAGTATCACCCAAACACTTATAAACCGGCAACTTCCCTCCCCCCCCACACTGTGTAGCACGTGGGACCTTAGTTCCCTGACCAGGAAACCAACCTGCACCCGCTGCAGGAGAAAAGCAGAGTCTTAACTACTGAACCTCCAGGGAAGCCCCTAACCTGGCAACTTATGATGACCGTTAAGGAGGGATTTCCTGGGTGTGGGCAGCTAGGGTGGGAGAGTGAAATCCAGGCAGGTGGTGGTGACTGAGTTGGGATATTTTTAATGACTAGGAATCAACCGGTTGAAGAAAGGTGAATAAACTTTCCAGGCAAAGAAAACAGCATGTGCAAACAACAGGTGGCTTGAGAGCACTGCATTAAATACAATTGGCTAGCTATTCCCCTAAACCTATTTCCCCTTATTTCCAGGAGCTTAGCAAGATTTCATTTCTCAGAATCTCTCATAGTACTGTGGTCATATGACCCAGACCAGGGCAGAGACTCAGGCTAGAAGTATGGCAGGTTCGGTAATGACTGTGTAGGGATGGAGTCTCCTCAGTGACCTGCAGTGAACTATGGTATGAGTGGGTGATACGCTTTTACTGGGTCACACCGCTGACATTTTGGAGATATTTGTTACAGCAGTAATCCAGCCCTGACTAAAGTCGGTGCAGCTGGAGAGGGGCAACAAGGGGGCAAAGTGAGACTAGAGATGTAAGCGGGTAATTAACAGTGCATTACTTCGTGGCAAATAGAAGAGAAAAAAATAGAAACAGTGACAGACTTTATTTTCTTGGGCTCCAAAATCACTGTGGACGGTGATTGCAGCCATGAAATTAAAAGATGCTTGGTCCTTGGAAGGAAAGTTATGACAAAACTTGACAGCATATTAAAAAGCAGAGACTTCACTTTGCCAACAAAGTAAACAGTTAAAGCTATGGTTTTTCTCCAGTAGTCATGTACAGATGTGAGAGTTGGACCATAAAGAAGGCCGAGTGCTGTAGATTTGATGCTTTCAAACTGTGACGCTGTGAAGACTGTTGAGATTCCCTTGGACAGCAAGGGGATCAAACCAGGTAATCCTAAAAGAAATCAACACTGAATATTCACTGAAGGACTGATGCTGAAGTTGAAGCTCCAATACTTAGGCCACTTGATGCGAAGAGCTGATTCATTGGAAAAGACCCTGATGCTAGGAAAGATTGAGGGCATGAGGAGAAGGGGGCAACAGAGGATGAGATGGGTGGATGGCATCATCGACTTAATGGACATGAGTTTGAGCAAACTCCAAGAGATCCTGAAGGACAGGGGAGCCTGGTGTGCTGCAGTCCATGGGGTCACAAAGAGTCAGACATGACTGAGCGACTGAACAACAAACAACAAATTAACAGTAGAGTCTTGTGGGGTCATGTGACCAAGTTCTGGCCCCTGGAACGTGAGTGCAAGTGATGAGAAACTTCTCATGTCACCTCTGATGGTTGTGCCTTCAAAGGAAGGCAGTGAGACTGTCTCCAACATTGCCACCTCCTTCTGGCTGGAATGGGGACTTGGCCATGCACCATTCTGACTGTGTAACACCCTGAGGATGGCCAGACCACAAGGTAAAGAAACCAGGGCTCCTGGATGACGTCACCAAGCACAGCTTCTATACCACTCCTGGGCTGCGTCCATCAGGACTGTGACATGAGAGAGAAACCCACTTCTATCTTGTTTTGTTTTTCTGGCCATGCTGTGTGGCATACAGAATCTTAGTTCCCTGACTGGGAATTGAAACCGTGACTTCTGCATTGGGAGCATGGGATCTTTCTTTTTTTTTTCCCCCCTTTTAAATATTTATTTTTGGCCGCACTGGAGCTTAAGTTTCGGCACACAGGCTTTCTAGTTGTGGTATGTGGGTTTAGTTGCCTCCTGGCATGTAGGAGCTTAGCTCCCTGACCAGGGATGGAACTTAGGTCCCCTGCAAGGTGGATTCTTAACCACTGGACTTCAAGGGAAGTCCACTTCCCTTGTTTAAGCCTTAGTGATTTGGGGTCTCTGACAAGCTTATATCCTGTCAAGATGGGGGATCCCTGGGAGAAGAGCAGGTTGAGAGGATGAGCTGTGAGTTTGGGACACATCTTGGAGGCAAACTTGTTTCATCAGTTTCTTTTCCTCCTCGAGTCCCCTCGAATCTGAAGGCAGCTCAGCTTTCTCTCTGCCCTCTCCTTCTACCCCACGTCTCGTCTATTTTTCCTTCCTTGCTTCTGCCTATGGACACTGAGCTCATCATGGCAGGTGTGGCTGCCAGGGAGGGGGAGAATTCCTGCCCAGAGAAGGAAAGTGCCAGTTTTTCTTTGTTTTTATCTTTCTTCTGTCTGGATACAGAACATCTACACAATCAGAGCCGGAAAACCAGAACAAGGTGTGGGAGTCCCAGCTCTTTCCTGTTTCTGATAGTTGCATTCCCCAGCCTGCCCACCCCACCCCCCACTGCCACCATGCCAAGTTGGCATATGATTCTCCTTGCTCCTGTCTCACACTTTCATTGTGGCCCAATTCATTCATGCCTATATATGGTCACAGGCTCTCTTCCAGCCATGCAATCTCTGTTTTGCCGAGTGGAATTTATTTATTATCTTGTTTTAACATTTATTACTCCTTTGTCTGTGTCGCGTCTTGGTTGTGGCACTTGAGATCTTTCCTTGTGGTGCGTGGGCTTCTCCAGTTGTGACGTACGGGTTTCACTGCCTTGAGGCATGCGTGATCTCAGTTCCCTGACCAGGGATCGAATCCTTGTCCCCTGCACTGGAAGTCAGATTCTTCCACTGGACCACCATAGAAGTCCCCCAAGCAGCATTTAAATATTTGACTTTATGGCTTAAATCTTAGGGTTAGATATATCCATTAGGATTAGACCAGGTTGGGACCTCTCTCGTAGTCCAGTGGCTAAGACCCTGAGCTCCCAGTGGAGGGGACCCAAGTTCAATCCCTGGTCAGGGAGCAAGATCTCACATGTTGCAACTAAGACCTGGTGCAGCCAAATAAATAAATATTTAAAAAAGGGAATGGGGATGATCCAGAGAGATGATATGGGGTGGGAGGTGGCGGGGGGGGGGTTCACGTTTGGGAACTCATGTACACCCGTGGTGGACTCATGTCAATGTATGGCAAAACCAATACAGTATTGTAAAGTAAAATAAAGTAAAAATTAAAATTAAAATAAAAAAAATAAAAATAAAAAGGGAATAGAATAGGTTGCAAAAAAACAATGGAACTAAAACAAGAGTGGGTTCGGCAAGATAGACTTTTGTTTCTCCTTTCATGTAAAAGGAACTGCACATATGTTTAAGACAGGGCTAGTTGAACAGCTTCACAAAATCTCCAGATATCTGTTTTTCAGTGGAGGGTTGGTAAATTATCTCTCTGGAAAAAAATTTCCTGATTTGTAGTAATTCCCAATTTCCTCGGTGTAAATATCACTATCACAATTGATTTCAGTCTACCAGCATGTTATCATTGAATGTAGAGTTAGGAAGAGATATAAGTATTTTTTTTTTTAAGATTATTGATGTGGACCATTTAAGTCTTTATTGAATTTGTTATAATATTGCTTCTGTTTTATGTTTTCTGGGTGTTTTTTTTTTTTTTTCCCTGAGACATGTGAGATCTGTTTCCTGACCAGTGACTGAACCCAAGCCCCCTGCAGTAGAAGCCCAGAGCCTTAACCACCGCTGGGGAATTTCCCAAAGTAAGTTCCTGTGAGCCGGCACAAGCTGGGTATGGCACACTTCATGCTTGCCATTCTGTCATCCTCCATGTGAGACGGTCACCTCAGGATCTTATATATCTGCTTGGCTCCAGTCATCACTTTCTCATTCCTGCCAGCAGGAGAAGATGCTCCTTCGCCTGAAGGGCATGCTCTGCAAGTCCCACATAACCCTTCCACATTTTACTGGCAAGGTTGTTTTTCTTTCCCCTTGGACATCACGTGCCCAGCTGAAACTGAAGATTTGGTTATTATAGAGGGAGGAGAGAATGAATTCGGGGACTCTGAGGGTAACTGCCTCCACAGTTGCTGAGACTGGGCCCTTCTGTTGCAGCCAGATGATCGTTTACCCTCCACGTGGGGTTAGGGGAGGGGCCTCAAGATGCCTGACCTTTTCATTTTTATTTTGACAGAGAGAGTGAGAGGAGCTCAAGTCAGGTTGTTATTCCTGTTAAACTCCAACTTAGAGACGGCTGGAGACTCAGTCAATGCTCTCACGTCTGAGCTTTTGAATTTTCCTAGTGGTGTGGTTTTAGTCTCTTTCATTCATTCATTCAGGAAACATTTATTGAGCACATCCTGTGGAGCAGATACAGGTCTGGCTATGACGGGGCTGACATTTAACCTGGAGATGTTGTTGTTGGTTAGTTGCTAAGTTGTGTCCAACTCTTTGTGACCCCGTGGACTGTATGTAGCCCACCAGGCTCCCTGTCCGTGGAATTTCCCCGGCAAGAATACTGGAGGGGGTTGCCATTTCCTTCTCCAGAGGATCTTCCCAACTCAGGGACTGAACCAGAACCTCTTGCTTGGGAAGTGGATTCTTTACCACTGGAGCCCCCTGAGAAGCCTTATCATGGAGATAATTGTTAAATTATCAATTGGTATAACCAATAAATAGTTAATGACATAATGTGCTAAGTACTATAAAGCAGAACAGTCCTATGGGCAAGTTCAATTAGGGGAGTGAATTTATAACAGAGGTGGTAAGGAAATCTCTTTGAGAAAATTTGCACAGTTTATTTTCAGTGAGGGAGGAGCATCATGATGATTCTCTGCTGTTCTACAGCCCTGGCCAGCTGCTCTCTAGCTGGCGGCCGAGTGGCAGCTGCAGTCAACTCTAAGACCCAGGGAACCAGCTGCCTTCACCACTGCCCAGGCAGGAAATGATTCATTTATCTTTTATAGTAGAGGGATGCTGCAGGCAGGAAAGGGTGTGGTTCAATATTAGGGGTTTCTGAGCAAACCTGGACCCTTGGATAGATCAGGGCAAGGACCCCAGAACTGCCACGGAGTCAGTAATATACACATATGGCTGCTGGGGGATTTATTATTATTATTTTCTAACAATTAGGAGTTTAAGTTGCATTGTCCAATGCAATAGCCATTTGCCATAGGTGGATATGTAAATTAAAATTAATTAAAAGTCAATTAAAAATGCAGTTCCTCAGTTACATGATGTCCATTTCAAGGGCTCAGCAGCCATTTGTGTTGGATAATATTGTAGAGGACAGTACAGACATGGACACTTCCTTCACCAGAGAGTGTTCTTGGATGTGCTAGTCTGAGAAACAGGCTTCGGTATTGGGCAGACTTGGGCTGGCATCACGTGTGGCTGTGTGACTTTGGGCAAATCACTTGCCCTCTCTGTACCTTGCTTTTAGCTTATGTATATGAACACAAGGACACCTCCCTGACATAGGAGGGAGCAATGGGAAGGAGGGTCTGGCACCAGGGAAGGAGCAATGGGGCAGTCGAATGATTGGAAATAGGGATTTCAGAGCCCAGGAGCCTATTTTCAGCCATGACGAACGGCATGTGGGCTCTTAGTCCCCCAACCGGGCACTGAAGCCACGTCCCCTGCATTGGAAGCACAGGGTCCTATCTGCTGGACCACCAGGGAAGTCCTACTAGGTAGTATTTCACTGTGGAACCCATTGTCTGAAAATACACTGAACTTGGTTGTAAAACAGTTATCGATGCTCCCAAACTGTTTTATAAAAACTGCTTGATAAAAGCTGAGGATATATATATTCTACAACTGTGAAATTCCACTACTAATTATATACTGAACAGAAATGTACACATGTCCCACAAAATGTATATTTTGACTGGATATGGTAAAATAGCTGTTAGTATTTTAATACCATGGAAAAATTCATGATTAAGATCTGCTTGTAATGCCTCCTTTTGTCTAGATTCATTTGTTTGTATTTTTATTTTTATTCAATTTATTTAAACCCCCAAATGGTTCACTCATCTCTTCATTGTCAGCCAGACCTACAATGGAGAGAGAAATAATAATAATAACAAAAATAGCCATAATAATAATACACGTGGCTGACATTCTTTGAAGGCTCACCATGTGCCAGGCACAGTTAACAGTATCTCACTCCTACCATTTTATGTAATCCACACATCTACCTTATTATTTTATTTTTTTAGTATTTATTTATTTTTATTTTTTGGCCACATGTAGGATCTTAGTTCCCTGACCAGGGATCAAACCCACGCTCCCTGCAGTGGAAGCATGGAGTCTAAACAACTGGATCACCAGGTTAGTCCCACATCTACCGTTTATTAAAAAAAATTATTTAATTTATTTATTTGGCTGTGCCGGGTCTTAGTTGCCCCCATGGGGGCATGTGAACTCAACTCTTAAGTTGTGGCATGTGGGATCTTAGTTCCCAGACAAGAGATTGAACCCACGACCCCTGCCTTGGGTGTATAGTGTCTTAGCCATTGGACCACCAGGGAAGTCCCTCACACACCTTCTCTTTGAGGCAGATATTATATTACCATTATCCCTGTTTCACAGATGGAGCACAGAGCAGTTAAAGGGGTCACCCAGAGTCCCACAGCTAGCATATGGCAGAACTGGGATAAGCTTAAGGCGTCAGGGTCCAAGAATGCAACTGCAAACCTACGGGGAATCTCCCTTGGCCCTTGGTGGGTTTGGCAGGCCTTCCTGGGGTGCTTCTCAGTCCAGACCCCTCTTTTCTGGAGACTGCCTCTTCCCACCAGGAGAGTCATCTCCAAGGTCCCAGCTGACGGGACAAGGCTGGTTCCTTCTGGATGTCATCAGCAGTGGTCTGTCATAAATAGGTCTTGGCCAGAATGGCAGGGAGGACAGGAAGTGACCTCTTCTGCTGTTCACGGAGGCAGGGACTCTGAGTAGTCTGAGTGAGCACTTTCATACTATCTGATATCTCACCTTTCCCCTCTAAGAATATGACCTTGGAGTTAGACCTGCGTTTGATTCAGGGTCAACTCTTTGTTAGCAGCATGTCCTTGGGCAGGTTGATGGATTTTTCTGCAATTTAGTTCTATTCACGTGGAAAATGAGGACCATATCCCAGGATCTTAGTTCCCCACCAGGGATCAAACCTGTACCCCCTGCAGTGGAAGCGCAGAGCTCTAATTATAAGACCACCAAAGGAAGCCCCAAAAGGCTTGAGAAATCCAAAGGAGAGCCCCATGAGGCAGGTGCTATTAATACCACCACCATTTTGCAGATGCGCAAACTGAGGCTGCAGGAGCAGCGGCTGCACAATGGCGCAGGAGTGGCCGAGAGGAGCCACCCCACGTCCAAGGTCGGGAGCGGCGGCTGCGCTTTGCTGGAGCAGCCGTGAAGAGATACCCCACGTCCAAGGTCAGAGAAACCCAAGTAAGACGGTGGGCGCTGAGAGAGGGCATCAGAGGGCAGACAGACTGAAACCACAATCACAGACAACTAGCCAATCTGATCACGTGGACCACAGCCTTGTCTAACTCAGTGAAACTAAGCCATGCCGTGTGGGGCCACCCAAGACGGGCGGGTCATGGTGGAGAGGTCTGACAGAGTGTGGTCCACTGGAGAAGGGAATGGCAATCCACTTCAGTATTCTTGCCTTGAGAACCCCATGAACAGTAGGAAAAGGCAAAAAGATAGGATACTGAAAGAGGAACTCCCCAGGTTGGTAGCTGCCCAATATGCTACTGGAGATCAGTGGAGAAATAACTCCAGAAAGAATGAAGGGATGGAGCCAAAGCAAAAACAATACCCAGCTGTGGATGTGACTGGTGATAGAAGCAAGGTCCGATGCTGTAAAGAGTAATACTGCATAGGAACCTGGAGTGTCAGGTCCATGAATCAAGGCAAATTGGAAGTGGTCAAACAGGAGACGGAAAGAGTGAACGTCGATATTCTAGAAATCAGCGAACTAAAATGGACTGGAATGGGTGAATTTAATTCAGATGACCATTATATCTACTACTGTGGGCAGGAATCCTTTACAAGAAATGGAGTAGCCATCATAGTCAACAAGAGAGTCCGAAATGCAGTACTTGGATGCAATCTCAAAAATGACAGAATGATCTCTGTTTGTTTCCAAGGCAAACCATTCAATATTACAGTAATCCAAGACTATGCCCCAACCAGTAATGCTGAAGAAGCTGAAGTTGAATGGTACTTATGAAGACCTAAAAGACCTTTTAGAACTAACACCCAAAAAAAGATGTCCTTTTCATTACAGGGGACTGGAATGCAAAAGTAGGAAGTCAAGAAATAACTGGAGTAACAGGCAGATTTGGCCTTGGAGTACAGAATGAAGCAGGGCAAAGGCTAATAGAGTTTTGCCAAGAGAACACACTGGTCATAGCAAACACCCTCTTCCAACAACACAAGAGAAGACTCTACACATGGACATCACCAGATGGTCAACACTGAAATCAGATTGATTATAGTCTTTGCAGCCAAAGATGGAGAAGCTCTACACAGTCAGCAAAAAGACTGGGAGATGACTGTGGCTCAGATCATGAACTCCTTGTTACCAAATTCAGTCTGAAATTGATGAAAGTGGGGAAAACCACTAGACCATTCAGGTATGACCTAAGTCAAATCCCTTATGACTATACAGTGGAAGTGAGAAATAGATATAAGGGACTAGATCTGATAGACAGAGTGCCCGATGAACTATGGAATGAGGTTCATGACATTGTACAGGAGACAGGGATCAAGACCATCCCCAAGAAAAAGAAATGCAAAAATGGCTGTATGAGGAGGCCTTAGAAAGAGCTGTGAAAAGAAGAGAAGTGAAAAGCAAAGTAGAAAAGGAAAGATATACCCATTTGAATGCAGAGTGCCAAAGAATAGCAAGGAGAGATAAGAAAGCCTTCCTCAGTAATCAATGCAAAGAAATAGAGGAAAACAATAGATTAGGAAAGACAAGAGATCTCTTCAACAAAATTAGAGATACCAAGGGAACATTTCATGTAAAGATGGGCTCAATAAAGGACAGAAATGGTATGGACCTAACAGAAGCAGAAGATATTAAGAAGAGGTGGCAAGAATACATAGAAGAACTATACAAAAAAGATCTTCATGACCCAGATAATCACGATGGTATGATCACTCATCTAGAGCCAGACATCCTGGAATGTGAAGTCAAGTGGGCCTTAGGAAGTATCACTATGAACAAAGCTAGTGGAGGTGATGGAATTCTAGTTGAGCTCTTTCAAATCCTGAAAGATGATGCTGTGAAAGTGCTGCACTCAATATGTCAGCAAATTAGGAAAACGCAGCAGTGGCCACCAATCCCAATGAAAGGCAATGCCAAAAAATGCTCAAACTACTGCACAATTGCACTCATCTCACACGCTAGTAAAGTAATGCTCAAAATTCTCCAAGCCAGGCTTCAGCATATGTGAACCGTGAACTTCCAGATATTCCAGCTGGTTTTAGAAAAGGCAGAGGAACCAGAGGTCAAATTACCAACATCCGCTGGATGATGGAAAAAGCAAGAGAGTTCCAGAAAAGCATCTATTTCTGCTTATTGATTATGCCAGAGCCTTTGATTATGTGGATCACAATAAACTGTGGAAAATTCTGAAAGAGATGGGAATACCAGACCACTTGACCTGCCTCTTGAGAAACCTGTATGCAGGTCAGGAAGCAACAGTTAGAACTGGATATGGAACAACAGACTGGTTCCAAATAGGAAAAGGAGGACGTCAAGGCTGTATATTGTCACCCTGCTTATTTAACTTATATGCAGAGTACATCATGAGAAACGTTGGGCTGGAAGAAGCACAAGCTGGAATCAAGATTGCCGGGAGAAACATCAATAACCTCAGATATGCAGATGACACCACCCTTATGGCAGAAAGTGAAGAAGAACTAAAGAGCCTCTTGATGAAAGTGAAAGAGGACAGTGAAAAAGTTGGCTTAAAGCTCAACATTCAGAAAACGAAGATCATGGCATCTGGTCCCATCACTTCATGGGAAATAGATGGGGAAACAGTGGAAACAGTGGCAGACTTTATTTTGGGGGGCTCCAAAATCACTGAAGATGGTGACTGCAGCCATGAAATTAAAAGACACTTACTCCTTGCAAGGAAAGTTATGACCAAACTAGATAGCATATTGAAAAGCAGAGATATTACTTTGTCAATAAAGGTCCGTCTAGTCAAGGCTATGGTTTTTCCAGTGGTCATGTATGGATGTGAGAGTTGGACTGTGAAGAAAGCTGAGCACCGAAGAATTGATGCTTTTGAACTGTGGTGTTGGAGAAGACTCTTGAGAGTCCCTTGGACTGCAAGGACATACAACCAGTCCATCCTAAAGGAAATCAATCCTGGGTGTTCATCAGAAGGACTGATGCTAAAGCTGAAACTCCAATATTTTGGGCACCTGATGCAAAGAGCTGACTCATTTGAAAAGACCCTGATGTTGGGAAGGGTTGAGGACAGGAGGAGAGTGGACGACAGAGGATGAGATGGTTGGATGGCATCACCAACTCAATGGACATGAGTTTGGGTAAACTCCGGGAGTTGGTGATGGACAGGGAGGCCTGGCGTGGTGTGGTTCATAGGGTCACAAAGAGTCGGACACAACTGAGTGACTGAACTGAACTGAACTGAAACTGAGGCCCAGAGCAGGGTTGTGACTTGCCATGGCCTCACTTTGGGTAAGTGACAGAATGGGGATTTGAACCCAGATCCAGGACCCTCTCCTGGTCTTTGTTTCCCTGGGGCTACTTTGGGAACTGACTAGTAGGGTGGGGCACATGGGGGTCTGTGTCATCCTCTCTGAATGAACTTCATGCTCCCTGGGATAAGGTTGTTGGTTTGGCTTCAGTCTTGAAGCAGAGAGAGTTCTGTGCCTTGTGGAGGCTGAGTGGATGGGAAGAAAGGAAGGCAGGTACCTTAGCTTCTGGATGAAGGTAAAGAGCATGTTTCCAACCAATACCAAGCCTGCCACAGATGCGGCCGCGATGAGCGCAATGGCAGATCCTCCCGACAGGGAGAGCGGGGGGTTCCGAGAGATGGGTGCAGGTTCTGTGGGTTCCACGTCCGCTTCTGGGAATCAAGAAGGGTAGAGACTGGAGGAGATACCCTCCCTCCATACCCCCCCGCCCCCCGCCATTCCACCTCCTCCCCCATCCTCCCCATCTCCACCCCAGCTTCCTCCCTGCTCTCCCGTCTCAGTCTCTCCCCAACCCATCTCATCACCACATAGAAACCAGAGGGTTTTTAATTTTTTTGGCCACATCTTATGTGGGATCTTAGTTCCCTGACCAGGGATCAAACCTGTGCCCCCTGCATTGGAAGGACAGAATTGTAACCATTGGACCACCTGGGAAGTCCCCCGAGGGGTTTTTGTAAAGTCCACACTTGACCCTGTTCCTCTCCTGCTCAGAACCTTCCCATGGCTTCCCAGGACTTCATCTTGGTGTTCAAGAACCTGCGTCTAGCCAGTCTCATCTCTCTCTACCCTCTACATTTATAACTAAGCCTTGTTGGATTCTACTTAACTTTCTACTTCCCTCTCCTACTTCCAAGCCTTTATCTGTGCCCCTGGAATGCCATTTTCTACCCCCTGGCCTGGACAATTTCTATGTGTCCTCGTACCAACTCAGATGTCCCCTCTTCCAGGAAGCCCTCCCTGATTCCCTTGCTGGGTTGGGTGCGCCCTTGGGTCTCACAGCGCTTTGAGTTCCCCAACCCCAGCCCTGCCCACTCTGGTCATTACTGTTTGTCAGGCCTGTCCCCTACGGCACTGGAAGTCCTGTGATGGCAGGACCAGGACTGTCTCTGTTACCAGTTGTCCTGAGCACTGCCCAGCATAGGCCAGTCACAAAATAGGTGCTCAATAAACATTTCCTGAACAGTTGATGAACAAGGGAAGGGGGTCTTAGAAGTACTGTCATTCTCAGTGAATGTATCAGGGTCACCAGGTGCTCCAAGATTTATATATTTTCTCCCAATAAATTACCTAAAATCAAATCCTGAAACCTCCCACTGAACCATGGCTGGGGAGAGGAAGCAGCTCTAGGAACGTAGCCAAGCCAGGCTCTCCACCCTCTCCATCTTTCCCTGGCTCTGGACCTTGGCTCAAGTGATTCCTGCTGCCTACATGCCTCCCCATCTTCTTTAGGCAGTGCCTCCTGACCACCCTATGAATAGAAATACTAAAAATAACAGGCATGGCAACTGCTGCTATTTAAGGCACCAGCTCACTGATTTTCTACTAGCTTCCAGCGTTTACCATTTCAGTTCCTTACCAGCAATTTTGTAGAGGTCTACACAATCACATTGGTTATACACAGGAGGAAACTGAAGCTCTAGGGAAGGGACCCCACTTGCCCTAAGTCACCCAGCCAAGAAGGCACAGGGGCAGGAACTGAGCTCCCCTTTGACTGGCTCCCAAACCACTTTTTTTTAATCCCAATAACTGGCTCGTCTTGTCATTGCCATCTGAGCCTCTGTACACACTCTTGCCTCTGGTGACAGGCACAAAAGTAATAATAATAGGGATAGTACTAATCATAGCAATGACACCAGTGCATGTTTGCTGAGCACTCACTAGTGTTCCATAGTGCTAGGCACTCTTATTTCAAGCTGTTCACCTGCTTATCTCACTGAATGCTCACAGCTATATTTTGCGGGTGGGCACTATTACTTTCCCGGTTTATATTCCTCAGAATACTGAGGAAACTGAAGCACAGAGAAGTCAAGGCACTGGCCCAGAGTCACACAGCCAGCAAGTAGTGGAGCCAGAATTCAAATTCCAAAGCCCGTGCTTGGAACCACTTGTTATATTCCCACCTTCATTTTTCCTGTGGCGTGTGCTGAGATTCAGAGAGGCAAAGAGACTTCTCAGACATACACAGTAGAAAGTGACTGGAGCCAGAAGGACCCAGACAGCCGGCTCCAGATCCTGCCCTGAGCTTTCATTTGCATTCATGTCTTTGGGCCACAGCTTCTCATCTGTAAAATGGGCTAATAATCCCCACTCTGCCAGGAGGATGAAAGAATGGGATGTCACCTTGACTATAAAGGGTCTCAGAGGGAACTGCTCACAGACAGTGGCTCAGTGGGATCAGGAAAGCTGGCCACTGGCCAGGGGTCTGGGGTCAGGGTGGGAGACTCACGTGGCAGCATGAGAGTCACAGGCTGGGAGAGGTACACTCCCTCGCTATTCTCGGCCAAGCATAAGCAGGTGCCCAGATCCTTCATGGACAACCTGTGGATAATCAGCCTTTCCCCAGTTCCACGAGGTCTCCCATTGAAGGTCCACCGTAGCACAGGCTCAGGTGTGATTAAAGCCGCCCACTGCAGGATCACAGAGTAGTTGAGTTCACTCCGGAGGATACCTTGTCTATTTCCCGGGAATGTCACCAGCTGCACCCGATCATAGGTGGCTGTGCAAACAAGGGGGTAAGGTCACATGGGTGGAGACCACTCAGAGAGGCCGAGCCCTTCCTCTGTTCACCGCAGAGGCATTCCTTCATTCATTCACTCACTCATTCATTCATTCACCACCATGTTTGGAGGGCCTGGTCTGTGCCCACTGTTGATCCAGACACTGGATGGAGCTGAGCAGTCCTCAGCACATATGACTGCCAACACTGCATCTGTGGCTTCAGGGCATTCACTGGCCGCCAGAGCCTGCTCTGCTCATGGAGCCAGTGGCCAAAGCACTGGAGAGTGGGCACGGAGCCTTCCACAGTGACCAGTGTGGACTGGTACATAAACCCCAGGTCCCCTGCCCTCAGCTGGACCAGGGTAAAGGCCAAGGAGCTTCTGGAGGAGTGGCTGGATTCTGGATTATTTTGCAGTTAGAGTCCACAGGATTTGCTGATAGATTGGATGTAGGTGAGGGCGGTGGTGGTCAAGGGGTCCTCCAAGGCTTGGGGCCTGGGCCACTGGCTACTGGGAGGGCTCCTTACAGACAGCATACATCATCCTCACCATTTCTTGTTGGTTTTGAGTCACTAAGTCGTGTCCGACTCTTTGTGACCCTATGGACTGTAGCTTACCAGGCTTCTCTATCCAGGGGATTCCCTAGGCAAGAATACTGGAGTCAGTTGCCATTTCCTTCTCCAGGGGATCTTCCTGACCCAGGGATGGAACCCACATCTCCTGCACTGGCAAACAGATTCTTGACCGCTGAGCCACCAGGGAAGCTCCCCTCCCCACCTCCTCACCATAGTTCTTAATTTTTTTTCAGGTGAAAGACTCTGAGGTCTGGGGGTCTTAGGGCCAGGGCACAGCTGGGATTTGGATCTGATGTCATGGAGAGTGCTGGGGACCTCTATATGGAGCTGATTACCATTCGGTGCAATATGAAAAGTGAAACAAATCTTCAATCCAGCCAAAGAGCTCAGAGAAGTCTTCCTGGAGGAGGTGGTGCCTGAGCTAAGCCGTGCAGGAGGAGAAAGAACCCAGGGGTGTGGAAACAAGAATCAATGTAGGGCCTTCCCTCGTGGCTCAGTGGTAAAGAATCTGCCTGCCACTGCAGAAGACACAGGTTCGATCCCTAGTCTGGCAAGATCCCACATGCCACAGAGCAACTAAGTGCCCGTGCTACAACTACTGAGCGTGTGCTCTAGAGCCCATGAGACACAATTGTGGAAGCCCATGCACCTAGGGCTTGGCAGGAACAGAGGCCACTGCAGGAGAGGCCTGCACACCACCACCAGAGAGCAGCCCCCACTCAATGCAACTGGAGAAGACCCCACACAGCAATGAAGACCCAGCACAGCCAAAAATAAATAAAATTATTTAAAAAAAGAATTGATGTGATAGGCGTCTAGATTGGACTCTTACTGTGAGCCAAGCACCACTCTAAACACATGTTAACTACAGCTCATTATATTACTGGCTTGTTATGTTACGAGTAAGACCCATGCTTGGGTGAAGTCATTTAGTAGCTTGTTTTAGTAGGTTGTAATCAGCATTGAGGGCTGCAGTCCATGGGCTCCCAAGGAGTCAGACATGACTGAGCACATTGGGTGAATAATCAGCATTTAAAATGTGAAATGAGATGTAAAAGAAAGTATCAGAATGCCTTACACTTAGCAATAATTGTTATTTTATGACACTTATAAAGACAAGTGACTTGTGATGTATAGATGAACATCCAGGGTCATGATTTAAAAAACTTGAAAGCCACTGGATTTACTCGTTTAATCCTCACAACAACTCTACAAGGTAGATTTCATTGTTATCATCCTTTTAATGGGGAAACAAGGGCTCAAAGAGGTCAAGTCCCCTGAAATACTCATGGCGAACATTCGATTACTCTGTGTGTTGCAGCAAAGATGGAAATGAGACTTTTCTGATAAAGAAGGAAAATAAGGAACCAATGAACAGCCTGGGGACACAGCATAAACTGGCCTGAAAGAGTTAAGCAATCCTAGCTTTACTCTAACTGCCACTGACTCACTGCATGTAGCAAGGCCTGCCTTTCACAAAGCTAATTCCTTAACCACTCTCAGACTCTGTGTGAGTTACACCCTGCACCTGGGGTTCACCTTCCCCCATACTTCTTGTAACAACCCCCTATAGCATTCTTCCTTTCAGAAAGAAGATAATGGGCCAACAACCCGGGAGATAGACAGACAGAGTCACAGAGTCGCCTGATGTCAACTAGGGCTGTTTTGAAACTCTACAAAAGGAAGAAGAATATAAGACCTTTCTTACTTTGATCCTTATCATGTATCCCAGACCATGAGCCCCATTATAACGATTATAAAACTCCTCACTAGGCCCTCCAGCAGGGACACAGTTCTTATAATAGAGTAAAAGTTAAAAAAGTGTGTTCCCACTCTGCCTGGCAAAGAAATAAAGTGACTCTTTCTCTTTCCTCCAAAACCCTGTCTCTGTATTTTTACCTGGCATCTCCCACAGAGAACCAAGATTTTGGCAACAGGTGCCAGGCACTGTTCTAGGTATTTGGTGTGGATTAATTTGTTTGTTCCTCATAGCACTCCTACAAGGATGGGTCTACCATGATTCTGTTTTACAGAGGAGGGTGCTGAAGCACACAGAGGGCAAGTCACTTTGCAAAGAGAGATGACTAGGAAGTGAAGGAGCAAGGACTCAACGCAGGTGGTTGGGGTTTCAGAATCTGCACACATTCTAGAAGAACTGGCCTTCAGATCACAGATATGTAGACCGATGGTGGTGGTTTACTTGCAAAATCAAGTCCGACTGTTGTGACCCCATGGACTGCAGCCTGCCAGGCTCCTCTGTCCATGGGATTTCCCAGGCACGAATACTGGAGTGGGTTGCCATTTCCTCCTCCAGTGGATCTTCCCAACCGAGGGATCGAACCCGGTCTCCTATGCCTCCTGCATTGGCAGGTGGGTTCTTTACCACTGAGCCCCCTGGGGGGGAGGGGCGGGGGGGCAGGGTGGGGGCGGGGGGAGGCAGGTGGTGATCTTACCCTTGATCGGTATCTGCTCCGTTGCACTCCTGCGTCCCCTGCTGGTTTCCAGCACCACCATGTAGCTGCCCGCATCTAGAGTCATCACGTTTCTGATGATCAGGCTGCCCTCGGCGTCCAGCGTCTCCCGGCCAGTGTGGCCAGGCCCTGGGAGGCCCTCGGGAGAGAAGATCATGGCTTCTGGCCGGACTTCATGCCCTTGGAACCAAGAGGTGGCGAGAACCCTATCCAGGCTTCTAGGGACTGGAAGGTGGGCATCGGCTCCTTCAGTCAAGGGGTCCAGAGACACAGAGGAGGGCAGCTCCAAGGAGGCAGAGCAGGTACTGAATGCGAACAGGGTGCCTTGTAGGAGGGTGGGAGGGAGAAGAGAGAGCGAGGGAGCAATGGGACCAAAGGCAAGATGCTGCCCCAGCCGCCAACCCTTCCGCTGCTGGTGAGAACGTGTGCCGTGGAGAGCTGATGTGACAACGGTGATAATAATAAGTAAAAAGGGGCTTCCCAGGTGGCACAGTGGTAAAGAATCTGCCTGCCAATGCAGGAGACAAGGGTTCGATCACTGGGTTGGGAAGATCCCCTGGAGGAGGGTATGGCAACCCACTCTAGTATTCTTGCCTGGAAAATCCCATGGACAGAGGGGCCTGGCGGGCTACAGTCCATGGGGTCGCAAACAGCTGGACACAGCTGAAGCAACTTAGCATGTACATGCAATTTATATATATATATATGTATATATATATATACATATATATATACACACATACAATACATATAAAACCTATATATAATATATATATAATTCCATGTGTATACATATGGAATTTCAGAGCTAGAACCATAGAGATAATTCCAGAAGTCCTACTTGCCTGGAACATGGCTATTTCATTTCATTTCTAACCTTCAATCAAATGTAGAAAAGTCATTGTTCAGTTTTTTTCCTGTTTGATCCCAGAACAGTTCCCTGCATCACTATATATAAATATAAATACACCAGAATGTTAAACTTGACTTCCATTATCGCAGAATCTCCCCAAAGGTTCCAGAGGCTGAGAACAAAACAACAGACACCACGAACTCCCCATTCCCAACTGAGGTCTAGCTAACAGGGGTTTTTGTTAAATTAGTCACTCAGTCATGTCTGACTCTTTGCGACCCCAAGGACTGTAGCTTGCCAAACTCCCCTGTCCATGGAATTCTCCAAGCAAGAATACTGGAGTGGGTTGCCATTCCTTTCTCCAGGGGATCTTCCTAACCCAGGGACTGAACCTGGGTCCACCTGCATTGCAGGCAGATTCTTTGCCATCTGAGCCACCGAGGAAGCCCAGCTAACAGGGGTTACCCATCACCAGTTCTTCCAGCACCAGCCACTTTACCCCTGCCAAGAGAGAAGGCTGAGAGCTCACAGAGAAGAGGAGATGGCGCAGAGTGAGGTTTTCTGGGGGACTGGAGATCCCTGCTGGGGCTGGGACTTTCCTCCACCTCCTGCTAAGTGAGGGGGGCTCCAAGGAACCTCTTGGAGAGCTGGAGATGTGTGCCATGGAGTTTGTGGGCACTTAGACCTGTAAGTCTTCAGGTATCAGATGGAGGCAGAGTGGGCAGGATGGATGTGGTCCATACTTCCTGCGTTTGGTGGAACAACAGAGATGTCTACAAGTTTCCCATGAGCCAGTGTGAATGCCGCTGAAGGAGCCAGTCAGAGCTCCGAATGGGGGCATCTCTGGAGCCTGTCCTGGCAAAAAGCCCCATAGGAGACGACTTGCCAGGAGGATTTCCCACCCAGAAAGATCTCACCATCATGCCTCAGCCACACAGAAGGCCATGTCCCCACCTTACCACTACAGCAGTCAAGTTGAAACCTTCCTGTACCCTCCTTGCCTTCCTCTCCTCTGCCCATGGCCTTGGGCGGTGGAGGGGGTGGGCACAGACCTCACCTCTGGGTGGGGAAAAAGGACAGGCCCACCACATCCCATCTCACTGCAGCCTGACCCAGGTCCAAGCTGGGGCAGAAGTGAAATTCTCAACTGTGGCTGAAGTTTTGAAATTACATGGAACTGGACTTTTTAAGGCCTGGAAAAAGAAGCAATTCATTTACTCTCCAAGAGGTAAATGTGGGTGGTTTCTGGAAAGTATGGTCTTGGTGGCCAGACCATCTGGGGTCAAGTCCTTCTTCGGTTACTTTCAAGCTGTGTGGCCATAACCTCTCTGTGTCTTAGCTTCCCGCTCTGTGAAATGGGGCTCATGTAGCTCTAGCCTCCTGGGGTTAAGAATTAAATGTTACTACATGAAGAGGCTGACATGTAGAAGTACTCAGTCACAATGGCCTCTTTTTATTATGATTGTTATACTATTTTCATTGCTATTGAAAAATTATTATTAGATATGGATAGCTAGGGTCAGCCAGGGTGCTCTGGTGGAAAGGGGCTGGCATGGGGGTACTGAATTCTTATTTTGCCTTTGCCAGCCCCCTGCGCTTGAGCAAGTGACTCCACCCCGATCTGAGCCTCACTTTACTCCTTTGTAAAAGGTGTCAGTCACACGGGCCTCGGGGATTTCAAGAGCTCTTGTGCGTCAGTTGCCCATGCTGCGTGGGCTGTAACATGACCAGAATCAGAACTCAAGAGTGGGGGCGTCTCTGATTTGGATAAAGACTCTCTTCCTCCCCAGGGATGTCTTCTCTTTGTCCACAACCCGTGAGTGTAGCCCTTGTCTCTCACGCACCTGTTAGAAGCAGCCTTGTCCAGGCGGGGCTGTGGCTGCAGCTGGTGCCCAGAGGCCACTTCATGCCGCGTTCTGTCCTGCAGCGTAGGCAGCGGCGCAGGAGAGGCCGCCCTTCTGGAGTGGGGTCTCCTAGACCACACAATTAAGTACACAACCTTGGCCCCGCCCCCGCAAGGCCCCGCCCATTCCCTGGCCACACCCCCACGGTGTCCTGCCTTGGTCTCCAGTCATGAGGTGGGAAGTCTCCTCTCTAGCCCTGGGTTCGTGGCAGTGGGAGGCCGGGCGGGGGAGCAGGCTGGGGAAGGGTGTTTGGAGAAGAGGTGTTTGAGCTCGCCTCTCTCTCCAGCTTCCCCTCCCAGCCCCTCTGGGCCGGGAGAACGGTGAAGATGGAGAACCAGGACAGGACTGTCCCTGAAACCCGACATCAGAGGCGACGACGGGCCAAAGGTCATCAGGTAGGTGGGGAGCTGGGCCTCGTGCTGGCCTCCTGACTTTGCTTTAGACCTTCAGACTGTTAACTCTGAGCCTCTGTAAAATGAGGGTGTTGAGTGCCTTCTCTAGGATCAGAGGGGCCCATGCATACAGAAATCAGGTGCTCAACAGAGTGTCTGGCATGTCCTAGGTACTCAAAAAATGGCCGTGGCTATTACAATAATGCTAATTATAATAATTATTATTGGTGTCTTGAATGTTCTCGAGTCACGATCAGGAGCCCTTTCTCACGGCTGTGCTCATATTATATATCCTAAATGTTGGATTCTAGAAGGAGAAGCCATCAAAGCTTCATTCTCTCATCCTTTTGATCCTTCAGGAGGCCTAGTCTTTCCTTCTCAAGTTAATAATAATACTGCCCAAATAATATCTTGGATTTACTGAACACCCATTGGGTGCCAGTTACTGCCGTTTACAATTGTTTTCTGGTTGGCTCCTCATAGTACCTTGAGGGGTTGGTATGAACATCCTCATTTTCCAGGGTTCACAGAGGCTAAGAAATTCATGCAATGCCACACAGCTCTTCATAATGGCTTTTGTCAGTTCTTGGAGTGAGCCACCTCAGGGCCTTAGCCCTGCTACTCCTCCTTGGAGGCTTTCACGAATCATCTCATGACTGGCTGAGATGAGAATAATAATCATCTCATCATTTTAATCTCAAGTCAAATATCAATTCAAATAGTAATGCCCTACAAAGGTCTTCCCTAAACACCTACTGACGTACAGCAGCCCCCTCCTGCTTCTTGCTAGCAAGATACACTGCTTTATTTTCTTTATAATGTCTACTATTATACAATCTGAAATCATTTCTTTTTTTGTTTATTTGTTTATTATTTGTCTCTTATCCCCCACATCTACCTCCCTAGCTAGAATGTCAGATCCAAGAGGAGCCCTTCAGTCATGTTTGGCTCATGACTATGTCCCAGGGTCTAGAGCAGGTCTAATACCTGGCACATCATGCTGCTGCTGCTAAGTCGCTTCAATCGTGTCCGACTCTGTGTGACCCCATAGACGGCAGCACACCAGGCTTCCCCGTCCCTGGGATTCTCCAGGCAAGAACACTGGAGTGTGTTGCCATTTCCTTCTCCTGGATGCCCAATAAATTTCCTTTAGTGAATGCATGAAAGAATGAGTGTTGGAAATAATGAAATAATGGGAGTGTTGGAATTTGAACTCATATCTGACTCAGAAGTTCCTATTTTTCACTCCCAGAGATGTCTAGGTTCTACTCTACCCTGGGACAAAGTCTCCCCCTTGAATCTCTAAAAGTAGTTATCATCAAGTGACAGGGTTATGTCTTTATTGGTACTAGCCATACTGCCTCTTTTATGATTTTTCTGAAGGCCTCTGCTAGGGCAACTAGCCAGGCCAGGGGACCAGGGATGGGTAATAAACAAATATTTGCAGTATGGTTAATGACCGTCTATGGATGAGAACTCGTGGTTTCTGCTCCACCAGTGTTCACATTCTTTTATCCAGGTGACAACAAGTGGAGCTTCTTTTGAGAAACAAACTTCCTCTTGGTTCCAGGGAGCCGAGGAGCCCAGGCCTGACCGATCAGAGCATTTTATACTCTTCAACCACAGTGTCTGAGTAAGGGCTGGACTTGTGACCCAAGCTTAACGGATCAGAGCATTTTAGCCTCAAGCCTTGGTAATTTCTTGAGACTTGGGCACATACCCAAAGCAGGCCAAGGAGGAGCAAAATGAGGGCTTTTACTGGAATTCTGGGAAATATAGGACTGCTTTCTCCTGGGCTTGCTAAGCAGAAGGGATATAAACGTGGAGCTGCTCGGGGCCCTCTTTCTACCTTGAGAGGGGCTGTAAACGAATGAGGCCGATACACAGTAAAGCATAGCCAAAGTGAACAGAAATTTCAGGGGATATCATTTAAACACCTAGATCTAGCTGTGCCTGAAGTTGGTACTAATGTTGACTTCACATTTTAGATTACGTGAGTCTATATATTTCCATTGATCTTCCCAGACCAGTTTGATTTGGGATTCAGTTACCTGTCTCCAAAAGAAATTGGATTGAAAGAAAAAGTGAAAAATAGAGTTTTGAGACCATATGATTTGGGATCCAGCAGAGACTGAGGATGGTAGGGGAAGTGCCCTGTGAAGCGGATGGTTAAACTGACCTTGGGGGAGGAAGAGGATGTAGCAAGTCAGTGTTTCACAAACCTCAGCCTTTCTCTTACCACATCATAATACCTCCCATATGCACACCCACATACATTTTAACTTATTTACTTAATAGTTTTCCTTAAAACAACTCAACTAAAATAAGCTCAACTCAGTTTTTAAACACTAATATTCACAAAATTATAGTCTAATATGCAACTTATATTAATGCAGATGAAAATTAAAGCATAATGATGAATATAAAACATATTTTTCCACATAACTGGTGTAAATATTTTGGTGCGTCACCAAAAGAATACGAGCCCCAGTCTGTTGCTTCATGATATGAAGATACTTAACATTTCTGATCTGTACCTCAAAAATAAAATTAACTGTACCTTAAAAATTTGTATCATGAGGTGTTTTTTGCAACCACACTTAAAAAAAAAATTTTTTTTTAACCAGAAGAGAGCCAGGAGCAATCATGTACATAGCTTATCTTTACAGTCTAAAATAAACCCATGCTTATATTCCAATAAATAGCAAAATTACATATGTAGAAATCATAATAAACCATCATCAAGTCTGTAGTTAACTTGGGGAAGGGACTGAATACTCAAATAGGAAGAAAGAATGCAAATGGGAGATGTAACATCTAATAAGTTACTTCTCTTTCATTAGAGTCAGATAATTTAGCCTACCATCGCTAGTGATGTCATGTGAGTGTTAGGTAGCTCCTCATATGACGTGATAAGAAGGGCACTTCATCTCCATGGTATTTCTCCCCTCCCTCCAAACCTGTAACCCCAGTCTAAGTATGAGAAAAACTCAGACCAAGCCAAACTGAGAGACGTTCTACAAAATATCTGACCAGTATTCCTTAAAACTTTCACAACCATGAAAAACAGGGTAAGACTAAGAAACTGCCACAAAGGAAACCCAGGAGCATGGAAACAACATGTGATATGGTAATCCGGATAGCATCCTGACACAGAGGACTTTAATGGAAAAACTGGTGAAATTAGAATACAGTGTAGAGTTTAATGGAAACAATCAAACAAACATGAGTCCCACTTGGAGGACATAATCCTGACATAGCAATTGCTAACATTTACAGAGAACTCAACTCTGGGGCACTGCTATAAACACTTGACATCTGTTAGCTAAGTTATCCTTTCAACAGCCCTCTGAGGCAAGTGCTGCCATTCCCTATTACAGAGGAGGAAAGAAGGCACAGAGAGGGTAAGTGACTTATCTAAGGTCACACAGCTGGTGGACGGCTGGGCAGACCCAGGTGCCAGTTTCCAGAGTCTGTGATCTTAAACATTATATACAACAATCTTTTAATGTCATTTGGGAAACAAACACAACATGGTAAATCAACTATACTCCAATAAATTTTTTTTAAGTCATTTGGGCCTTCTAACATCCCTAAGTGGTAGATATTATTGTTTTCATATTTTCATATGAGGAAACAGAGATACATGGTTGAGGTTAAATAAATTGTTCAAGGTCACACACATGTAAGTCACAGTCACCCCAAACCAGCCTCACTTCCTTCCTCCTGCCCTCAGACAATGCATTCCCTGAGGCACAGGTCAGATCCTGTCTCCTTGGCTCCTTGAATACTTGCAGCATCATTTATTTCTTTGTGTGTGTGTGTGTGTGTGTGTGTGTGTGTGTGTGTGTGTGTGTGTGAGATGGTGCATCGGAGGGGAGCAGTAAAGCATCGTTTTAAAACTATTTATTTAATTTTGGTTGCACTGGGTATTGCTGCACGTGGACTTTCTCTGGTTTCAGTGAGTGGGCTTCTCGTTGCAGTGGTTTCTCTTTTTGCAGAGCACGGGCTGTAATGTGCATGGGCCTCAGTAGTCGTGGCACACCGGCTTAATTGCTCCCTGGCATGTGGGATTTTCCTTGTCCAGGGATTGAACCTGTGTCCCCTGCATTGGCAGGCAGATTCCTAACCACTGGACCAGCAGGGAAGTCCAAAGCATCATTTTGTTAATAACAGGACAAATAGCAAGGTGGTGCCATTCTGGACAGAATTGTGAAATGCACCTTGAAGGCCAAAAGAACTCCCTGTCCCGCCAGGGGCCAAGTGTGGATGGGGCAAACCTTATCCCACATGTTTCACATTTCCATGGAAGGATGTCCTGCCATTCCTCAGAGGCAGCCACAGCCCCTTCCAGGGGTTTTGGAAATATCTCCCTACATTTTGGTTGTCACATGCCTGAGGATGAAATAGCGTTGACATTTATGGCTGTAAAGATCCACCAATAACAGATGGGACTGTCCCATATACCAGAGATTTGTCTCACCTAAAAAGCCAATAGTGGGACTTCCCTGGTGGTCCAGTAGTTAAGACTTGGTGCTTCCAATGCAGGAGGCAAGGGTTTAATCCTTGGTTGGGGAACAAAGATCCCACATGCTGTGCGGCCAACACATAAAAATAAATAAATAAATACTTTAAAAAAGAAAAGGCCACCAGCGCGCCAGTTAGGAAGGCGGGATTGGAGTCAGGCTCAGATGACTCTGGTTTTTGTACTACTTTGTATTCCTCTTGTTTTGAATCTGCACATTTTGGTCCGTCGCCTCCTGTCACGTGATTGTAGGGCCTGTGGAAGGTAAGTTTACAAGGAAGAGAAACTAGTGGTGCCCCCATCCCTGATCTATTAGCCTCCTCTTTCACAGTTAAAGAAACTTAAGCGGGGCCCTTCATTGTTTGGAATAAGGACTACATTTCCCAGGCTCTCTTACAGCAGGTGTGGTCATGTAACCAGATTCTGGTCCATGAGACGTGAGCAGAGGTGGAGGTCATGGTCGTGTATGGATGGGAGAGTTGGACTATCAAGAAAGCTGAGCACTGAAGAATTGATGCTTTTGAGCTGTGTGGTGTTGGAGAAGACGCTTGAGAGTCGCTTGGACTGCAAGGAGATCCAACCAGTCCATCCTAAAGGAGATCAGCCCTGGTTGTTCATTGGTAGGACTGATCTTGAAGCTGAAACTCCAGTACTTTGGCCACCTGATGCAGAGAGCTGACTCATTTGAAAAGACCCTGCTGCTGGGAAAGATTGAGGGCAGGAGGAGAAGGGGATGACAGAGGATGAGATGGTTGGATGGCATCATTGACTCGATGGACACGGGTTTGGGTAGACTCTGGGAGATAGTGATGGACAGGGAGGCCTGGTGTGCTGTGGTTCATGGGGTTGCAAAGAGTTGGACATGACTGAGTGACTGAACTGAACTTAAAGGAAGAGGGCCTCCCTTTCTCATTTTCCCTTTCTTCAGGCTAGAGTGGGGACATCGTGAGCTGGCATCCTGGGCCAAGGGGGTAAGTATCACAATATCAAAGAACCCTTGGCACCTTCACAGAGCAGAGCTGCACACCAACTTGGACTGTGGCAGGAGAGAGAAACATTTCTGTGTAACACAAGCTATCATTATTTTGAATATCTCACATGCAGCCAAATTTTAAGCTGTTCAGTTTGGGGGCAGCAGAAAGGAGGGGAAGGTGATGGTAAACCCACTGGGCCACAGGACTCGGCCACGTTCCCTGCTGTTGCTTATAGTTCAGGTAATAAAACCATCATGTTATCCTCTCTCTTACATACCCCTGCATCTCTTTTTCTCTCTCAGTTGTTACTACCTGCAGATCAGGACAAAGGGTGATATTCACTGAGATCTTCAATCTCCCCCAAAGAAACCAGAGATTATCTGGACTTTCTTCTGCAAAGCAGGCCTTACTTACACAGGGGACAGATCAGCAGTGGAGTTCCCCTTGGATGTAGGAAGCTGAAGAGAAAATGTCCCAGGGGTTTTAGATTGTTGCATTTCTTTGCTCACCATCTGAGACTTTCCCCGTCTAGAATACCTTCCAGTACCGCAGAGGGTGGGAAGCTATATTTCCTTACTTCCCTTGAAGCCAGACTTCTACCTATATGACATACTTGCATGAGATTTGGAAAATGAAAGTGAAATGGAAGCTTTGCTCATGATGCTTCTGCTATGGATTTTTGTAAAGCCAGTCATGGACAGACTGGCTTTGTGTGTTCTGAGAGGCTCTTTGTGAATTCAGCAAGTATGATGTGGTTCTGGGGCCAGTATAGACCTACTAGTTTCATTGTGCTTTGCAGAGATTTATGTTTTATACAAACTGAAGGTTTGTGGCAACCATGTGTTGAACAAGGCGATTGGTGCCATTTTCCCAACAGCATTTTTTCACTTCCTGTCTCTGTGTCAGATTTTGGTAATTCTCACAATTTCTCAAACTTTCTCATTATTACTGTATTTGTTATAGTGGCCTTGATCGGTGATCTTTGATGTTGTTACTGCAGCTGGCTGAAGGCTCAGATGATGGTTAGCGTTTCTTAGCAATAAAGTATTTTTAAATTAAGGTATGTGCATTTTTTTAGACATAATGCTGTTGCCCACTTGATAGACTCCAGTATGGTGTAAACATAACTTTTATCTGAACTGGGAAACCAAGAAGTTCCTGTGGCTTGCTTTCCTGTGATATTCACTTTATTGTAATGGCCTGGAACTAAACCTGTAATATCAGTAGGTGTGGGTCTGTCCCTTTCAGCCAATTTAAGTTAATCCAGGGCTTCCTTGGTGGTCTTCTGGTTAAGAACCTGCCTGCCAATTCAGGGGATACGGGTTCAATCCTTGGTCTGGGAAGATCCAATATGCCAAGGGGCAACTAACCATTTGCCTCACAACTGTTGAGCTTGTGCTCTAGAGCCCACGCTCTGCAACAAGAGATATCACCGCAATGGAAGCCCGTGCATTGCAGCGAGAGAGTAGATCCTTCTTGCTGCAACTAGAGAAAGCCTGTATGCAGCAATGAAGACCCAGCCCAGCCAAAAATCAGTCAATCAATAAATTTATTTAAAAAGTCAGTCCACTCTTAAGTCATATCATATACACAAGAATGTCATAGCACCAGATCATCTACCTTCCCAACATATAGAAAACACAAGGGCAATAGTATCTCCTAAGTGAAAGCAACTTTCTCGCCTTCCTCTTTTAAGTCACGGCCCATAGCAATAGGAGGTAAACATTAATTTGAGTGACACAACACTATTTGTTTCAATAAAGGATCTAGCAGAATCATGAGTGTTCTTCTTCGCTCCATGAGGGTAGAAGAAGAGAGAAGCAACAATGAAAACTGATCTTGGCATTTTTCCGGAAAAGGGAGTATCAATGTAGATATTATTATCAGGGGCAACAGGTTATTATTAAAACAACCAGTCCAGATTTGGGACGTATTAGCAACTAAATTGTGTCCTCCAAAATCCATATGTTGAAGCCCTAAACCCTCATGTGACTGTATTGGAGACAGTTCTTTAAAGGGGTAATTAAGTTTAATGAGGTTAAACTAACCCAACACGCCCAGTGATCTCAAAAGAAAAGACACCAGGGATGGGCATGCATGCAGGGAAAAAGTCATCTGAGGACACAGTAAGAGGTCACCCATCTGCAAGTCAAAAAGAGAGAGCTTAGGAGAAACCAAATCTGCTAGCACCTTGACCTTGGACTGCTGGAAGTATGAGAACGTTTTTTCTGTTGTTTAAGGCATCTCGTTGTCGTTGTTCAGTCATTAAGTCATGTCCGACTCTGTGACCCCATGGACTGCAGCACATCAGGCTTCCCTGTCCTTCACTGTCTCCTGGAGTTTGCTTAAATTCATGTCCATTGAGTCAGTGATGCTATCTAACCGTCTCATTCTCTGCCACCCCCTTCTCGTTTTGCCTTCAATCTTTCTCGGCACCGGGGTCTTTTCCAATGAGTTGGCTCTTTGCATCAGGTGGCCAAAGTATTGGAGCTTCAGCTTCAGCATCAGTCCTTTCAATGAATATCCAGGGTTGATTTCCTCCAGGGGGACTTCCCTGGTAGCTCAGTTGGTAAAGAATCTGCCTGCAATGCCGGAGACCCTGGTTTGATTCCTGGGTCGGGAAGGTCCGCTGGAGAAGGGATAGGCTACCCACTCCAGTATTCTTGGGCTTTCCTGGTGGCTCAGCTGGTAAAGAATCTGCCTGCAATGTAGGAGACCTGGGTTCAATCCCTGGGCTGGGAAGATCCCAGGAGAAGAGAATGGTTACCTGCTCCAGAGTTCTGGCCTGGAGAATTCCATGGACTGTATAGTCCATGGGGTCACAAAGGGTCAGACACAACTGAGTGACTTTCAATTTCAGAGCTTTTCCTTCAGGATTGAGTGATTTTATTTAAGCCACCTAGCCTGTAGTATTTTATTAAGGCAGCCCTAGCAAACTAATACAGCAGGTTAATGGGGGCTTTCAAATGATAAATCAACATCAGCTTTTGAAGTCCAGGTTTCTTATAAGACTCCTTTATTCAAAATACATGTACAAAGAGGATTTCACGAGCCAAAGTCTCTGCTTTTCAGAAGCTGTAGAAGAGAGATTGTTGCTGAGATTTCTGTTACCAGTTAAAACAGCCTAGAGTTTCAAGGCAAAGTCTTGCAATCACGCGCTTTTTTTTTTTTTTTTTAGTGTTAAGAAAACAAAGAAGCAGTCTCAATATGGTCAAAACTTACAATGTAAAGGCAAATGGGATTAATATGATTATTAACAAATAGAACATGAGGCGTGCAAAAAAAAGAAGAAGTTAGAGACAAAAGTAAAAATTGTAGTTTGAGGGGTCCCAGGATGGCTGTGAACCCAAACCAGTCTTCTGGACTCAGGTTCTGTCACTTTTTATTTTTAATGTTTTGAGTATGAAGGCGATACTCTCTCTCTTTTTAAAATTTGTTTGGCTGCGCCAGGTCTTAATTGCAGCACACAGGATCTACAGTCTTCATTGAGGCATGCTGATCTTTAGTTTTGGCCTGTGGGATCTAGTTCTCTGACCAGGGATGAAACCTGGGCCCCTGGCATTGGGAACACAGAGTCCTAGCCACTGGACACCAGGGAAGTCCCATAAATAACCTGTTACTTTTAAGCTGTATCCCATTTGGAGGTTAATGGTGACATTCAGATATCCCAATTATTGGGGGGCAGGGAGGGAATCTACCTTGCACAATCGCCTCACTTCTCAGAGAGCTGCATTTGAAAAACTGTTGTTTTCTTGCAAAGTTAAGAATTCCACAGTGGTGACAAGTCCAGTCTTCAAGTCTTATGTGGGTGGGTGGGCTCTTCCCCTTAATGTTCAGCTCACATTTTAAAACCTTTTAATAGACCTTCGTTCTTGCTGCCTATGTCCCTGCGCCTCACCTCATATCATGCTTAATTGAATGGGGACTATGATCAGGTGAGAAAATCAGCCTCCAAAATATGTTTGGTTGCTTTTGGTTGAAAAAAAAAAAAAAAAGGATAACCCAACTCAAAAAGATTTAAAAATCTGACATGTATTATCCTATGTAGCAGGATTCCAAGGATAGAGCAGCTCTGGGTTGGTTAACCCAGCAGCTCCGTGATAACACCGAAGACCCAAGTTCTGCATCTTCCTTCACTGCTCTCAGCAGGTTGAACTCTGAGGCCAGATCCCTTCACAGTCCAGGATAGTCACTACCTGGGCCAACAACTTCCAAAGGCAGAAAAAAGGACCCCAGGTGACTAGCTCTCTTTAAGACAGAATAAAATCTTTCCCATCAGCACCCCCCAGAAGACGTCATCTCACTTGGTACCACGTCACGTGTCTATTGCTGGGGATAGGAACATTATGATTGGTTCAGCCGTTAACCAATCAGGACTTTTTTTGGGGCTGGTTTCTGTCCTTAAATCCCCACAGAGGGCAGGGGGCACGGTGGTCAGGTTACAGCTGTGGGGTCACTTCAAGCGAGGGAGACAGGGAGGAGTGGATGCTACTGGGAGGTACCCCACCTGCCTCCGCTACCCACACCTGCTACCTTTGAGGCAGCCGCCTCATCAAGCCGGATTCACAGCCCTCCCTTCCACCCGTTCCAGTCTCAGGCTCTTCCCGCTGCGTTCCCTCACACTTCAAAGCAGCCCTCAGGAGAAATCCGCCTGGTGGAGACCTGGGGCCTTCAGTCAACAGCCAAGGGAATGAACCATCTAGAAAGCAAATCTTTTAACCTTTAGTTGACTGCTACTTTGGTTCTCACCTTGACCGAAACCTCGTGAGAGATACTCTTAGCCAGAACTACCCAGGTAAGCCGCTCCTAAATTCCTGATACACAGAAGCTGTGCTTAAAAACTTTTTTTTTTTTTTTTTAAGCCATGAGTTTTTGGAGTAATTTGTTTCACAGCAATTTGTTACACTCCTTCACGGAAACCACGGGATTCATCGGATTCAGTGAGGCAATAGATAAGCACATGTGCTTGGCACGTGGTACCGTCTGTTTAAATGCTACCTATTACTGTTTCAGTATTTCCTAAGGCTTATCAAACTCCCCCTGCCCCCTCAACTATTTAAAATCAGTCTCTTTTACATGTAAACTTAAGCTGAACTGAGCCATGTACCAATCCTTGGGAAGTGGGTAGCATTGCAGTCTGAAGCAGCTCTGAACAATGGAAATATATTGCATGCCACAGATATATTTTTTAAAATTTCTAGGAGTTACCTTAAAAAGCAGAAAGACAAAGACTTCCCGGTAGTCCAGTGGTTAGAACTCCACCTACCACTGCAGGGGGCATGGTTTTTGATCCCTGGTCCGGAGAAGGCAATGGCACCCCACTCCAGTACTCTTGCCTGGAAAATCCCATGGACGGAGGAACCTGGTAGGCTGCAGTCCATGGGGTGGCTAAGAGTCGGACACGACTGAGTGACTTCACTTTGACCCATTGGAGAAGGAAATGGCAACCCACTCCAGTATTCTTGCCTGGAGAATCCCAGGGACGAGGGAGCCTGGTGGGCTGCTGTCTATGGGGTTGCACAGAGTCAGACACGACTGAAGCGACTTAGCAGCCAGGGGTGTGACAGGCAAGGGCTGTGGGCAAAAATTGTAAATAATAACAAAAAGCAGACAGGATACTTATTTTCATCTGTTTGCTACCATGTACATAAAATTGGTTTCAGGTGGTCATCTTCTGGTGGATTTGGATTTGTTAGTAATTGTAACTGAAGCTAGATGTAGTTAAGATATATTGTTTTAAGAATCATTGAAAATTATAACTTGAAACGTGGGTGTTGTGAATTATTAGTGAAAGAAAAACTAGATGAGAATGTAGTATTCTTATACGTTTAGAGAGACTCTGATTTGGTATTTCTTACACAAAATCGATCGTCATACACCTTTTTTAATTTGTAAAAATTTTTATTATTTTTTTCTTTTTAGTTTCTGACTATGCAGCGAGGCATGTGGGATCTTAGTTCCCCAACCAGAGATCTAACCCATTCCCCTGAATTGGAAGCGCAGAGTCTTAACCACTGGACCACCGGGGAGGTCCCTTTTCAAAAAAATTTTTTTTTAATTTTTTGACACAGTTTTAATAGAAGTGAATGGGCACCATACTCAAAGAGATTACTATCATGTGAATCTGTGCCAGAAAACAACAACAACAACTAAGTTGGATGTTTCTTCCTTAAATTATTTTCAGTTGTCTGGACGAAAACAGTGACGTTCTTAGCGTGGTATTTGATGTTTTTCATGTTCTAATCTCTACCAGCATTTCCATCCTGACTCTGTCATTTCCTCCATATAGTCTCCACCAGAGTATCTGGAGGTGTATACTCTGTATGTGGCTACAGCTAAAATAGCCCTATTATTTGAGAGTGGATAAAATCCAACTGGGCTTCCCTGGTGGCTCAGTAGTAAAGAATCCACCAATGCAGAAAACATGGGCTGGATCTCTGGATCAGAAAGATCCCCTGGAGAAGGAAATGGCAGTCCTCTCCAGTATTCTTGCCTGGGAAATCCTACGGACAATGGGGCCCAGTGGGCTACTGACCATGGGTTTGCAAAGAGTCAAATGTGAGTTAGAGGCTAAACAACAACAAAATCCAACTGTTCTTCAAGGACCACCTCAACTTCCTCCATGGTCCCTTTGGTAACCATTTACCATTCTGCTCCCAAAGCACTGGACCCGTACCTCCTTCATAGTTCCCATCACATTTATTTGAGGGAACACCACAGCTGGACTCTGTGCTACCTGAACATAAGGATGCTGCTCTGTCTGTGTATCCCCAGGCAATGGAGTAAATATTGAACACACGCTTAATTGATTGGTACAGGAAGCATATTACATGCCAGAGAGGTACTTTGCATTCCTGTGTATATATCAGAATCATTAGTACAGCTCTGTGAACATACAGATCCTCAGGCTCCATATGAGAGCCACTAAGTCAGTGTCTCACAGGGGTGGGCAGAAGGTCCACACCTGATTCTAATGCGGGAACAATTGAGTTTGTAAAGAGGTCAGTATAAACTGGAACTGCCAGGGAAGGTTTGTAGAGGACAAGCTATGTACCAAACTTTGAAGTTTTAGGGAAAGACATATCAGGTCAAGTTAAAAAAAAAAAAAAGCAAAATTACAGATATGAAAGTCAAGATGATGGTAAGGAAGCCAGATTTTTGAATAGATGGTTTATGTGAGACTGATAGCTGCTAACTGTGAATAAGCATGGTAGGACCAGATCATGGGGGATTTTGAAAATCTGTGCAGGTTCAAATCATTTTGCTCTACACTTGAAACTAACAAAACATTGTAAATTAACTATACTTTGTTTTTCAAGTACACATTTGATGTATTTAATCCATGTAACCACCACTGGGCTTCCCAGGTGGTGCTGGTTGTAAAGAACCTGCCTGCCAGTGCAGGAGACATAAGAAACACGGGTTTGATCCCTAAGTTGGGAAGATCCCCTGGAAGAGGGCATGGCAGCCCCCGTCAATATTCTTGCCTGGAGAATCCCTTGGACAGAGGAGCCTGGCGAGCTACTGTCCATAGGGTCACAAAGAGTCAGACATGACTGAAGCGACTTAGCACGCACGCACAACCGCCACTACAGTCAAAATACAAAACATGTTTGTGACTCCAAAAGATTCTTTTGTGCCTCTTTGCAGTTAATCCCTGCATCCCAGGCAACCACTAATGGGCCTTTTTTTAGGGAAAAAAAAATTAGATTTGTCTCTCTCAGCATTGCTTATCAAGGGAATTACACTGAATGCCTTCTTTTGAGTCCATTCTGAGCAGTCATTTAACTCAGCATGTTTTTGAAATTCAGCCACATGGTTGCTTGTGCCGCTACTTCATTCCTTTTTACTGCCGAGTACAGTTAACCCTTGAATGACACAGTTTTGAGCTGCATGGGTCCACTTACACGCAGATTTTTCTCAATAAATACACAAGAATATATGTGTAGAACATCATGTGCAAGCCTTGTTTTGAGGTGCCTCTCCTTACAGAATAAGCTGAATATATTTATACATTTACTATAAAATTAACATGTTAGCTTAGTGTTTTTATGACTTTGCTTTCAAAGAATTAAATTCCAGGATATCTTTCTCCCTCCCCCTCATAATCGGAGAAACTTTGTGTCAGCCTACACTTACTTAGATAAGTGATTTTTTTAAAAAAGCAACAAGGTTCCCAGTACTGTATTATGAATATGACTGTAATACTTGTATGCCATAAAAAAATTTATAGACCCCCTCAACCTAGTTCTTCTGCTCCCTTTCCACCCCATTGGGAGCTGGACCAGGATGCCAGTGCCTTGCATAACTCTGTTGGCTATGCTTTGTGAATGGCGCCTCCTGTTGGTGGAGGTGTATATTTTAAAAGGGGACATTGGTAGGATGGGTGTCCAGAGAGTGGGCCAGGGGAGAACTGGGGGTCTTCTATCTCTGGGGGTGGCAAGAGACCAGAGCCCCTCCCCATTTACAGCTCTTGGGAGTCTCAGGTAAGCATTCATTGTTGTTGCCTCGTGGGAAGTCTGGATTCTTGATTAGTGTCAGCTGCCAGCTGGGCAGCAGGAACCTTGCCCTGGGTGGGGCTGGGATGGTTTTCTCTGTTGATAAGAAGGGATGAAACTGGGCTCTAACCGAAGATCAACAGCTCTTTGGCTTATCTCTGCTTCCCAGGTCACCACCTGTCCCCTGGTGAGCTACATCCACTGGCCCACTGTTGATAACCTGGTTTTGGTGCAATCAATTATTTGAAGGCCTGTGAGGAAAACTCTCAGTTTAGAGGGCTTTGGTGGAAGCTTCAGGATGCCCTCCATCTCTGCTGAAGGATAAGATTCTGGAAGAGAGTCCTCTGATATCCCTGCCCCTTTCTCCCTTAGTAATACAAACCTTGATTTTCAAATGGACACATTAAACCAGCAAACATTAGATTGTCTATGTTTCCCTAAGTATGGCCAGGTGATAACATTTTGGCCAATAGGTGCCAGTAGAAGCATTGTGTGGGCCTTCTCGGGATTGGTCTTAAAGAATTTTTCTAAGTCCGTTGTCCTTTACACTACTGACTGGAATGTGGATATGATGGCTGGAGCTCCAGCAACCATCTTGGATCACTAGTTATATACTGACAATGCCAGAGCAATAATATTGAAGGAGGCTGGGTACTAATGACTATGAAGCTGCCACATTAGCCTGGATGCCCTACCACTAGACTCTGTGTAAAAACAAAGTAAGCTTCCAGCTTGTTTAGGTTATATGATTTTGGGTTTTTCTGTTATGTGCGGTTGAACCTAGTCTTGACGAAAGTACTCTCTCACAGAGAAGAAAGCCAGGATACATCCTGTCAAGTCAAGTGTATCTCTTGAAATTCTTCTGCGGCTGCATGACAGGAATCCCACTGGAAGGAAAAAGGAAAACTTGTTGTAAGGGAATTCCAAGATAAGAGTGGGGCTGTGTTTCAAGGACACCCAGACCAGAAGCTCAAACCTCTGCAGGGACTCTTTTTCTCCCTTTCATATCTGCCTCCCTCTGTATCCTGCATTCATTCTTTTCTCTCCTTACAGCTTGACTTTTTCCACAGAGGCAAGAACATAACTACTCATAGCCCCTAAGCTCTCTTGAATTTTTGGCCACCAAAGGGAAACAGATTCCCTCAGGCTCCCCTGGCTGGGAATCCTAAGTGAGCACAGTGGCATACTGGAGGGGTGCTGACCTGAGGCTCTGATCATGGGCAGCATCTGAGCTTCCCTACCTCACAGCCTCCCAAGCCATGCCCACTGCAACCGCTAGTATCTGTCTCCCCAACCTCCCCATTCCTTTTTGCCACGTGTCTCTTGTCCTGATTGTGCCAACTAGAACAATCCCCGAGTCATTAAAATCTGGTCTTCTTAGACAAACTGAACAATGGGAGGAAATGGTGATGGTGTAATATGGACTGGACTAACAGCGTGATGAAATTGCTTGTTCCTGAAACCTCTGAGCTCAGCTTCTCAGTAAGATTCAGTGATCTGAATTAAGGGTGGGGAATGCAGCCTGGCCTGTGGGTGGCATAACCCAGAGGTTGAGGGCACAGTCGTGGAGTCAGCCTGCCTGGGTACAAGTCCTGCCTTCATCATCAGCTAGCCATGAGCCAGCCATCAGACAAGCTATTGCTCCTTTTACCCACAGTTTCTCTATCTGAAATAGAATTATAAAGGAGTCTACTTCCTAGGTTTGTTAGAAGTAACAGTCCTAAGATAGTGCCTGCTGGGTGGTGAGTGGCTCAGTTCAGGAAGCTTCTGGGCCATAGCAATCAAAGTATCAACACTTATGCAGCCTAACACTATACACAAAAATAAACTCAAAATGGATTAAAGATCTCAGTGTCAGGCAGGACACAATAAAGTTCTCAGAGGAAAACATAGGTAGAACACTACAGCAAGATCTTTTTGGATCCACCTCCTAGAGTGATGAAAATGAAAACAAAAATAAACAAACGGGGCCTAATTAAACTTTAAAACGTTTGCATAGGAAAGGAAACCATAAACAAAAAGACAACCCACGGAATGGGAAAAAATGTTTGCAAACAAACAGACCAACAAGGGATTAATCTCCAAAATATGCAAACAGCTCATGCAGCTCCATATAAAAAATAAACCCCCATCAAAAAAATGGGTGCAAGATCTAAAGAGACATTTCTCAGAGAATACATACAGATGGCCAACAGGAACATGACAAGATCCTTAACATCTCTAACTATTAGAGAAACTCAAATCAAAACTGCGAGGTGTCACCTCACATGGGAATGGCCATCATCAAAAAATCCTACCAACGGTAAGTGCTGGAGAGCGTGTGGAGAAGAGGGAGCCCTCCTACACTGTTGGTGAAAATATAAATAGGTGCAACCATTATGGAGAACAATGCAAACTTTCCCTAACTAAAAATAGAGCTGTCGTGTGATCCAGCAGTCTCACTCTTGGACATATATCTGGGGAAGATGAAAACTCTAATTCAAAAAGATACACGCACCCCAGTGTTCACTGAAGTACTATTTACAACAGCCAGGACATGGAAGCAACCTGAATGTCTACCAACAGAGGAATGGATAAAGAAAATGTGGTACAAATATACGCCGGAATGTTACTCAGCCACAAAAAAAAAAGAATGAAACAATGCCCTTTGCAGCTACATGGGTGGACCAGAGATTGTCCTCCTGAGTGAAGTCAAAGACAAATATCGTATGATATCACTTATAAGTGGAATCTTAAAAAGTGATGCAAATGATCTTATTTACAAAACAGAAATAGAGTCACAGATGTCAAAAGCAATCTTATAGTTACCAGGGGGCTCAGACGGGAGGGATGAGTTGGGAGATTGGGATTGATATGTACACACTACTATATATAAAATAGGTAATAAGGACCTACTCGGTAGCACGGGGAACTCTATTCTGTAATGACCTTGTGGAAAAAGAATCAAAAAAGAGTGAATATAGGTATACGTATAACTGATTCACTTTTGCTGTACAGCAAAAACTAACACAACGTCATAAATCAAAAAGCAGAACAAAACAAAATACACGCGGCGCGGCATCTGTCTGCTGAGTCTTAATCCCAGTTTTCCCACTTGCATTTGGTGGCCGGGGCTTTGAGCAAAGCCCCACTCTGTGTCTCCATTTCCTCCTCCGAGAGGAGAGCACATTGTGGAAACTGAAGGAGACAGGACGTTACAGTTGGGACAGAGTTAGTGCCTGCTAGATGGTCATTCTCGGGATTGTTACTGTCTCCAACCCGCCATAACGGCTGCTGGAGCCAAGTCCTACCAGATTGGTGGAGCTGTTAAAAATTCAGGAATGCCAGCTCCTTGTGAAGCCATTAGTAGCCATTGGTGGGAATATGCCCTGCACAGAAACGACAAGCAGAGCAAATCAGGGCTTTTACTTTGCTTTCAGAGGACTAGTGTACTGGCACACACCACGGTCCCCATTCCGTGTTTCCTGAAAATCCTCCTCTGTTGCCCACCTCCCTTCTGAGAACCAGAACAATCTTTTCACCTGCTTCCTGTCAGTTGCCACGTAGGACCCACAGGCCCCTCAAGCCCCATATGGGAACTCAGCATTGTCACCTCCACTCTGCCCTGTTCCGAGTACATCCATGCTCAGTCCTCCCACACCTTGCAGTCATCCCCAGCACCTCTCTGTCCCATACTACTCGATCCAGTAGGTCATCAAATCCTGTTAACTCTACCTCCAGAATATCTCCTGAATCTCCCATTGCTTTCCCTCTGGGTCCCCCCGCCCCTGACACCCCAGGCATCCTCGGGTCAGCTTTCTGTCACTATGGCTTAGTTTACATTTTCTCATCTTTTGTATAAGTGGAATCACACAGCAGGTACTCTGTTCTCACCTGGCTGTGTTTACTCAGCATGACAGTTTGGAGATCTATCCATGTTACTGGGTTATCAATAGCTTCCTCCTTTTTATGGCTGTGTAGTAGTCCGTTGTATGGAGTTGGCATCATTTGTTTATCCACTCCTCTACTGATGGACACCTGGGTCGTTCCAGTTTCAAGAGACTAGAAACACCCTGGTCTGGGCCCTGTCCCCCACGGTCTGGGTCATCGTAGTCTTCCCTGTCTCCCTGCTATTGCCTTCTTGCCCCCGCCGTCTTTCCCCTACATATAGCCACAGGGATTCCATTAAAACAGAAATTGTGTCTTTGTTCTGCTCCCTCTCAAGCAGAGTAAATATCAAGTCCTCACCTCACCGACATGTCCACCCCACCTTCACAGTTAGCTTTCTGCCCTCATCTCTCACTACCCCTCCCCAACACACTCATTCTCCTTTGGCCGGCCCCTCTCCTGGCTGTTTGTTACCGCACCATGTCCCGCCATGCTTTGACTCAGGGTAGACTGCTGTCCTCCGCCCGGTCTGCTCCCTCCATCTGGATGCTCCTCCTTTTATAAGGACACAAGTCCGAATGGATGAGGGCCCACCCTAATGACCTCAGCTTGATGAGCGCAAAGACCCTATCTCCAAATAAGGTCACACTCACTCCAGGTCCTGGGAATCTGGAACTTCATCTTCTTGGTGGGAACACAGCTCAACTCACAGTAACCTTTGGTCTCAACTTGAGCTCCCTTTTAGCCTCAGAGTGGTCCGAGGCCTCACTTTCTTTCCCACAATAGGTCAGCTCTCTCCACCCAAGCCTGCCTTCCTCACCACCCATGAGGCTGGACCTGAAAACACTCTCCCGGCAGACCTCTCACATGCAGCTTCCTGTCTCAGAGTCCGTTTCCAGGGACACCAGGCAAACAGGGATGCAGTGAAGTCTGGTGAGGGACTTGGAAGGGACCACACGTGACCACAGTCTGAAGCCAGGCCCGTGCCTCAGCCTGCTTCTGTAGCAGGGCGGTGAAGACCGCGTGCTGGATGGCCAGGGTTCAGATTTCAGTCTTGTCACACATTGGCTGTGTGACCTTGTAAAACTACTAATACCTTCTTCCTAGGGTTGATGTTTTGCTGGTGGCTCAGTGGTAAAGAATCTGCCTACCAATGGAGGAGATTCCAGTTCAATCCCTGGGTCAGGAAGATCCCCTGGAGAAGAAAATGGCAGCCCACTCCAGTATTCTTGCCTGGAAAATCCCATGGACAGAGGAGCCTGGCAGGTTACAGTCCATGGGGTTGCAAGAGTCAACTGAGTGACTAAACAGCAACAGGGTTGATGTAAAGATTAAGTGAGTTAATCCAATAAGGCTCTTAAAACTGTGCCCAGCACACAGTAAGCACTCAATAAATGTTTACTTGCATTATCCAGGTTTAGGTTGAGCTGGTCTGCAGACAACACCTCCACTTACCCAAAGGAGGCAGGATCTAGGTTCTGAACTTCTGCTTCTAAATCTTGGGTGACTTCTGTGAATGAGTGGCTTACCTTACATTCAACCCCTCTGGAATGTGTTTGCATCTGAGTGTTATAAAATTTTACATTACATTAATGGACAATGAAAGCTAAATTTAAATTTTATTTTAGAAAGGAAAGGTGGTTACGCGAATTGCTTCAAAAGTCTTGTCAGGGTAGATAAAATAGAGAGGTGTATAATATAATGCTGTCCTTTGCAAAAAGCTGCAAATTTGAAAAAAAAAAAACAAAGTTTATTGTAAATGAAAAGTTAAATCCAAGTGCCCTTCACATCTTTTAAAAGAAAATTATAACATTTCATTTTGAAATAGTTTAACTCACAAGAAGTTGCAGAAATAGGAGCAAGTGTTCCTGTGTGCACCCTTCACTTACTGGGATGTTTTTACTCACACTACTGATACCAAATGTGTGGTTTTCTTTTCTCATACTGTCTCTGAGTTTCTAACACCAGCTAGGGTCCTGCAGTTCAGTATGACAACAGCTGCCCAGAGTCAGTCAGACTCCACAGGTTAGGGGCTCAGCCCAAAAGATTGCCCTCACTTCAGATGCCAGCAGCAAGCATTGGGTCCCCACGTTACCTGAACTTCACTCAGACTTGGCTGCAAGGTCGGGGGTTTACACGGCCCCCTCCCTTTCAGGTTTAGTCATTTTCCAGAACAGCTTCTAAAACTCAGGGAGCACTTAACTTGTATTTTGTGGTTTATTAGTAGTATTCTATGGCTGAACCTCGTGGCACGTGGGATCTTTGTTCCCTGACCAGAGATGGAATCCATGCCCCCTTCAATGGAAGCATGGAGCCTTAACCACTGGACTGCCAGGGATGTCCCGCTGTGTTTTTTTTTTTTTTTTAAATAAAGGATGCAACTCAGAAATAGCCAAATAGAAGAGATGCATAAGGCTAGGTATGGGGTATATGTGTGCAAAACTTCCATACCCTCTCTGGGAGCACCACCCTCCTAGAAACTTAATGTCTTCTCCAACCCAGAAGCTCTCTGAATCCTGTCACTTAGGGTTTTTATGGAAGTTTCATCACACAGGCAAGATTGATTATACCATTGGCCACTAGTGATTCATTCAACCTCTAACATCTGTCTCTTCCCCAGAGGTCCAAGTGGGGATGAGAGTTAGGGTTAGTTTAGGGTTAGGAAGTTTGACCCCTCTAATCATGCCTTGGTCTTTCTGGTGACCAGCCCCTATCCTGGTGCTTTCTCAGTTCAGTTCAGTCACTCAGTCGTGTCCGACTCTTTGCGACCCCATGAATCACAGCACGCCAGGCCTCCCTGTCCATCACCAACTCCTGGAGTTCACTCAAACTCACATCCATTGAGTCGGTGATGCCATCCAGCCATCTCATCCTCTGTCGTCCCTTCTCCTCCTGCCCCCAAGCCCTCCCAGCACCAGGATCTTTTCCAATGAGTTAACTCTTCGCATGAGGTGGCCAAAGTACTGGAGGTTCAGCTTTAGCATCAGTCCTTCCAAAGAACACCCAGGACAGGTCTCCTTTAGGATGGACTGGTTGGATCTCCTTGCAGTCCAAGGGACTCTCAAGAGTCTTCTCCAACACCACAGTTCAAAAGCATCAATTCTTCGGTGCTCAGCTTTCTTCACAGTCCAACTCTCACATCCATACATGACCCCTGGAAAAACGATAGCCTTGACTAGATGGACCTTTGTTGGCAAAGTAATGTCTCTGCTTTTCAATATGCTATCTAGGTTGGTCATAACTTTCCTTGCAAGGAGTAAGCATCTTTTAATTTCATGGCTGCAGTCACCATCTACAGTGATTTTGGAGCCCCCCAAAATAAAGTCTGACACTGTTTCCACTGTTTCCCCATCTATTTCCCATGCAGTGATGGGACAGATGCCATGATCTTGGTTTTCTGAATGTTGAGCTTTAAGCCAACTTTTTCACTCTCCTCTTTCACTTTCATCAAGCAGCTCTTTAGTTCTTCTTCACTTTCTGCCATAAGGGTGGTGTCATCTGCATATCTGAGGTTATTGATATTTCCCCTGGCTTTCTAGGGACCCCCAATAACCAATCACCTCATTTGCCTACACAGAACACTCTCACTTTGAAGATTTCAGGAACTGTGTGCCAGGAACTGGGGTCAAAGACTAAATATTTAGTTTCTATTGTATCACACCCAGCTTTCCCTCAAGGCTCATATTTTACATAACAATAGCACCTTGTCAAAATCAAGAAATTTATATTGGCAGTGCTGTTAATTCAGTATCACATTGTTTTTTAAAGAGCCTAGAAAAACGAAAGAATGAAAAAAAAAAAAAACCCTTTCAAGAGGGTGTGAGTTATAGGTAAACTGCGGAGTGGGTTGGATCTTTAGGAAACCATCTGCCGGGGGCTTGTTTTAGGCAAATTCCCCAGCCAGCACCTGCAGGCTGCTAGAGTGGAGTGTGAAGCCCAGGTGGATGCAGAGCCTAGTGGTGAAGTCCCAGACCCCTGGGTCCAGCCAGTCCATCTGCTGTGTGGTGATTATGATACGATTTCAGATCCACTTGTTTATAACAAAAAATGAAATTGCTTTTAAGAGTGAAATTGTTTTCAAGGATGAAGGTACTATTTTGAGGTGAAAATGAAATCGGAGGTCAGGATGTCATCTTCCACATCTGTGGTTGCTGATAAGCACTAGTAGCTCAGCTGCTCGGAGACCCCACTGGGGGCTTGTCAGTAAGAACAGGTGAAAAGGCAACTAAGGGCATCGGGTGTTTAGAGTATAAATGCACAGAATTTACGAGGACCATCTAAGAGTGTCCGGTCTGGACAAAACTACCTTTTGCTGATCTAAATAAATCTCTCTGTGGAATCTAAGGGGGGGAAAAAAGGGGTGGGGTTTACAAATGAACTTACAAAACAGAAATAGAGTCACGGATGTGGAAAACAAACTTATGGTTTCCAGGGGATAAAGAGGAGAGGGGTAAGTGGGGAGAGTGGGGTTGACAGATACACGCTGCTGCTGCTGCTGCTGCTGAGTCGCTTCAGTCATGTCCGACTCTGTGCAACCCCATAGACGGCAGCCCACCAGGCTCCCCCGTCCCTGGGATTCTCCAGGCAAGAACACTGGAGTGGGTTGCCATTTCCTTCTCCAGTGCCTGAAAGTGAAAAGTGAAATTGAAGTCGCTCAGTCGTGTCCGACTCTTAGCAACCCCATGGACTGCAACCTACCAGGCTCTTCTGTCCATGGGATTTTCCAGGCGAGAGTACTGGAGTGGGTTGCCACTGCCTTCTCCGATGCACACTGCTATATATAAAATAGAAAACTGATAAGAACCTGGTGCACAGCACAGGGAACTCTACTCAATACTCTCGAATGGCCTGTATGGTGGTGGTGGTTGTTCATTTGCTAAGTTATGTCCAACTGTGTTGATACCCTGTGGACTGCAGCATGCCAGGCTCCTCTGTCCTTCACCCTCTCCCAGTTTGCTCAAATTCATGTCCATTGAGTTCATGATGCTATCTGACCATCTCATCTTCTGCCGCCTCCTTCTCCTTTTGCCTTCAATCTTTCCCAGCATCGTGGTCTTTTTCAATGAGTTGGTTCTTCGCATCAGGGAGTCAAAGTATTGGAGCTACAGCTTCAGCATCAGTCCTTCCAATGAATATTCAGGGTTGATTTTCTTTAGGATTGACTGGTTTTATTTCCTTGCAGTATATGGGAAGTGAATCTTAAAAAGAGTGGATATGTGGATATGTATAACCAACTCACTTTTCTGTACACCTGTAACTGATCAACTGTACTCCACATTTTAAAAAGAGAAAAAGTAAAAATAAACTCACTTTTCTGTACACCTGTAACTGATCAACTGTACTCCACATTTTAAAAAGAGAAAAAGTAACAATAACTCTCTGAAGACCTTGAGCCTTTAGCTTCTGCCACTGCAAAGGCAACTCTTTTCCCCTCAGGGGCAAAAAGCCGTCAGCAGCCTAAAGAAAGATCATCCTGCCAGCCAACACCTACGTTTTTCACTAGCAACGTGCTCTAGCAACGAAAGGACTTTTGTTTTCCCTGATTGGTAGCTGGACATCATCTCATGGTTGGTTAAGCAGCCTCTCCCAAGAACCAACTTATATAAGGGTACAGCTCAACTAAATTTCGGAGAAGGCAATGCCAACCCACTCCAGTACTCTTGAGTGGAATATCCCATGGACAGAGGAGCCTGGTAGGCTGCGGTCCATGGAGTCGCGAAGAACTGGGCACGACTGAACAACTATACTTTCACTTTTCACTTTCATGCATTGGAGAAGGAAATGACAAGCTACTCCAGTGTTCTTGCCTGGAGAATCCCAGGGACGGGGGAGCCTGGTGGGCTGCCGTCTATGGGGTTGCACAGAGTCGGACACAACTGAAGCGACTTAGCAGCAGCAGCAGCAACTAGATTTGGACTATATTTTTTTCATCTCCCCTTGCCTGGAACAATAGTGTAGTTCATCTGTAACTAATTTGCAGAAAAGTCAAAGTGTTAGTCATTCAGTCATGTCTGACTTTTTGTGACCCCACGAACTGTAACCCACCAGGCTCCTCTGTCCATGGGATTTCCCAGGCAAGAATACTGGAGTGGGTTGCCATTCCCTTCTCCAGGAGATCTTCCCCAACCAGGGATTGAATCCAAGTAGCCTGCATTGTCAGTTTAGTTCAGTTCAGTAACTCAGTTGTGTCTGACTCTTTGCTACCCCATGAATCACAGCACGCCAGGCCTCCCTGTCCATTACCAACTCTCGGAGTTCACTCAAACTCATGTCCGTCGAGTTGGTGATGCCATCCAGCCATCTCATCCTCTGTCGTCCCCTTCTCCTCCTGCCCCCAAGCCCTCCCAGCACCAGGATCTTTTCCAATGAGTCAACTCTTCGCATGAGGTGGCCAAAGTATTGGAGTTTCAGCTTCAGCATCAATCCTTCCAAAGAACACCAGGACCGATCTCCTTTAGGATGGACTGGTTGGATCTCCTTGCAGTCCAAGGGACTCTCAAGAGTCTTCTCCAACACCACAGTTCAAAAGCATCAATTCTTTGGTGCTCAGCTTTCTTCACAGTCCAACTCTCACATCCATACATGACCACTGGAAAAACCATAGCCTTGACTAGATGGACCTTTGTTGGCAAAGTAATGTCTCTGCTTTTCAATATGCTATCTAGGTTGGTCATAACTTTTCTTCCAAGGAGTAAGCGTCTTTTAATTTCATGGTTGCAGTCACCATCCAAAGTGATTTTGGAGCCCCCAAAAATAAAGTCTGACACTGTTTCCACTGTTTCCCATCTATTTCCCATGAAGTGATGGGACCAGATGCCATGCTCTTCGTTTTCTGAATGTTGAGCTTTAAGCCAACTTTTTCACTCTCCTCATTCACTTTCATCAAGAGGCTTTTTAGTTCTTCTTCACTTTCTGCCATAAGGGTGGTGTCATCTGCATATCTGAGGTTATTGATATTTCTCCCGGCAATCTTGGTTCCAGCTTGTGCTTCTTCCAGCCCAGCATTTCTCATGATGTACTCTGCATGTAAGTTAAATAAGCAGGGTGACAATATACAGCCTTGACGTACTCCTTTTCCTATTTGGAACCAGTCTGTTGTTCCATGTCCAGTTCTAACTGTTGCTTCCTGACTTGCATATAGGTTTCTCAAGAGGCAGGTCAGGTAGTCTGGTATTCCCATCTCTTTCAGAATTTTCCACAGTTTATTGTGATCCACACAGTCAAAGGCTTTTGCATAGTCAATAAAGCAGAAATAGATGTTTTTCTGGAACTCTCTTGCTTTTCCATGATCCAGCGGATGTTGGCAATTTGATCTCTGGTTCCTCTGCCTTTTCTAAAACCAGCTTGAACATCAGAAAGTTCGTGGTTCACATACTGCTGAAACCTGGCTTGGAGACTTTTGAGCATTACTTTACTAGCGTGTGAGATGAGTGCAATTGTGCGGTAATTTGAGCATTCTTTAGCATTGCCTTTCTTTGGGATTGGAATGAAAATTGACCTTTTCCAGTCTTGTGGCCACCGCTGAGTTTTCCAAATTTGCTGGCAGATTGAGTGCAGCACTTTCACAGCATCATCTTTCAGGATTTGAAAGAGCTCAACTGGAATTCCATCACCTCCACTAGCTTTGTTCTTAGTGATGCTTTCTAAGGCCCACTTGACTTCACATTCCAGGATGTCTGGCTCTAGATGAGTGATCATACCATCATGATTATCTGGGTCGTGAAGCTCTTTTTTGCACAGTTCTTCCGTGTATTCTTGCCACCTCTTCTTAATATCTTCTGCTTCTGTTAGGTCCATACCATTTCTGTCCTTGATTGAGCCCATCTTTACATGAAATGTTCCCTTGGTATCTCTAATTTTCTCGAAGAGATCTTGTCTTTCCCATTCTATTGCTTTCCTCTATTTCTTTGCATTGATCACTGAGGAAGGCTTTCTTATTTCTCCTTGCTATTCTTTTGGAACTCTGCATTCAGATGCTTATATCTTTCCTTTTCTCCTTTGTTTTTGCTTCTCTTCTTTTCACAGCTATTTTGTAAGGCCTCCTCTGACAGCCATTTTGCTTTTTTGCATTTCTTTTCCATGGAGATGGTCTTGATCCCTGTCTCCTGTACAATGTCATGAACCTCCATCCATAGTTCATCAGGCACTCTGTCTATCAGATCTAGTCCCTTAAATCTATTTCTCACTTCCACTGTATAATCATAAGGGATTTGATTTAGGTCATACCTGAATGGTCTAGTGGTTTTCCCCACTTTCTTCAGTTTAAGTCTGAATTTGGCAATAAGGAGTTCATGATCTGAGCCACAGTCAGCTCCCGGTCTTGTTTTTGCTAACTGTATAGAGCTTCTCCATCTTTGGCTGCAAAGAATATAATCAATCTGATTTCGGTGTTGACCATCTGGTGATGTCCATGTGTAGGGTCTTCTCTTGTGTTGTTGGAAGAGGGTGTTTGCTATGACCAGTGCATTCTCTTGGCAAAACTCTATTAGCCTTTGCCCTGCTTCAGTCCGCATTCCAAGGCCAAATTTGCTTGTTACTCCAGGTGTTTCTTGACTTCCTACTTTTGCATTCCAGTCCCCTATAATGAAAAGGACATCTTTTTTGGGTGTTAGTTCTAAAACATTTTGTAGGTCTTCACAGAACCGTTCAACTTCAACTTTTTCAGTATTACTGGTTGGGGCATAGACTTGGATTACTGTGATACTGAATGGTTTGCCTTGGAAACAAACAGAGATCATTCTGTCATTTTTGAGATTGCATCCAAGTACTGCATTTTGGACTCTTTTGTTGACCATGATGGCTACTCCATTTCTTGTAAGGGATTCCTGCCCACAGTAGTAGATATAATGGTCATCTGAGTTAAATTCACCCATTCCAGTCCATTTTAGTTCGATGATTCCTAGAATGTCAATGTTTACTCTTGCCATCTCTTGTTTGACCATTTTCAATTTGCCTTGATTCATGGACCTGACATTCCAGGTTCCTATGCAATATTGCTCTTTACAGCATTGATCCTTGCCTCTATCACCAGTCACATTCACAACTGGGTATTGTTTTTGCTTTGGCTCCATCCCTTCATTCCTTCTGGAGTTATTTCTCCACTGATTTCCAGTAGCATACTGGGCACCTACTAACCCGAGGAGTTCCCCTTTCAGTATCCTATCTTTTTGCCTTTTCCTACTGTTCATGGGGTTCTCAAGGCAAGAATACTGAAGTGGTTTGCCATTCCCTTCTCCAGTGGACCACGTTGTGTCAGACCTCTCCACCATGACCCGCCCATCTTGGGTGGCCCCACAGGGCATGGCTTAATTTCATTGAGTTAGACAAGGCTGTGGTCCATGTGATCAGATTGGCTAGTTTTCTGTGATTATGGTTTCAGTGTGTCTGCCCTCTGATGCCCTTTTGCAAATCTACCGTCTTACTTGGGTTTCTCTGACCTTGGACATGGGGTATCTCTTCACAGCTGCTCCAGCAAAGTGCAGCTGCTGCTCCTTACCTTGGACGAAGGGTATCTTCTCACCGCCAGCCCTCCTGACCTTGAACATGGAGTAGCTCCTCTCGGCCCTCCTGCTCCCGCGCAGCCGCTGCTCCTTGGATGTGGGGTTGCTCTTCTTGGCTGCCTCCCCTGACCTCGGGCATGTGGTAGCTCCTCTCGGCTGCCACCCCTGACCTCGGATGTGGGGTAGCTCCTCTTGGCCGCTCCTGTGCCGATGCAGCCTGGCACTCTTGGTCGCTGCCCCAACCTTGGGCAAGGGTTAGCTCCTCTTGGCTGTGCTTCTGCGCTCTGCATTGTAGGCAGAGTCTTTACCATCTGAGCCATCTTTCTTTATTGACTTCTTAAGGGACATTATCTTGTATGCTGCTGGCTTATGAAATTATTAAAATTCTCACAGTGAGCCTGATAAAATATTTGACAAAGACCGTCTCAGTCTCTAAGCTCAATTTGCCCCAAACAAAACACTGTCCCACTCCTACTTGCTTCTTAGAAAGAAAACATTTTGACCCCAAACTGAAACTGAAGCCCACCATGTGTTCTGCATCTTTACTCACTGGAGAAATGTACAGATCACTGCTCGTGGAGCCCCTTTGCCGGACAGACCCCCACCTGACCCTTTGGAGTTGGACTGTTGGTGCCTGGCTGCTAATTGGCTTCTGCTAGGGGATCAACCAAATAGGAAAAGGAGTACGTCAAGGCTGTATATTGTCACCCTGCTTATTTAACTTACATGCAGAGTACATCATGAGAAACGCTGGGCTGGAAGAAGCACAAGCTGGAACCAAGATGGCCGGGAGAAATATCAATAACCTCAGATATGCAGATGACACCACCCTTATGGCAGAAAGTGAGGAGGAACTAAAAAGCCTCTTGATGAAAGTGAAAGAGGAGAGTGAAAAAGTTGGTTTAAAGCTCAACATTCAGAAAACGAAGATCATGGCATCTGGTCCCATCACTTCATGGGAAATAGATGGGGAAACAGTGGAAACAGTGTCAGACTTTATTTCTGGGGGCTCTAAAGTCACTGCAGATGGTGATTGCAGCCATGAAATTAAAAGACGCTTACTCCTTGGAAGAAAAGTTATGACCAACCTAGCTAGGATATTGAAAAGCAGAGACATTACTTTTCCAACAAAGGTCCATCTAGTCAAGGCTATAGTTTTTCCAGTGGTCATGTGTGAATGTGAGAGTTGGACTGTGAAGAGGGCTGAGCGCCAAAGAATTGATGCTTTTGAACTGTGGTGTTGGAGAAGACTCTTGAGAGTTCCTTGGACTGCAAGGAGATCCAATCAGTCCATTCTGAAGGAGATCAGCCCTGGGATTTCTTTGGAAAGAATGATGCTAAAGCTGAAACTCCAGTACTTTGGCCACCTCATGTGAAGAGTTGACTCTTTGGAAAAGTCTCTGATGCTGGGAGGGCTTGGGGGCAGGAGGAGAAGGGGACGACAGAGGATGAGATGGCTGGATGGCATCACTGACTTGATGGGCGAGAGTCTGAGTGAACTCTGGGAGTTGGTGATTTACAGGGAGGCCTGGCGTGCTGTGATTCATGGGGTCGCAAAGAATCGGACACGACTGAGCGACTGAACTGAACTGAGAGGATCAACCGGAGAAGGCAATGGCACCCCACTCCAGTACTCTTGCCTGGAAAACCCCAGGGGCGGACGAGCCTGGTGGGCTGCAGTCCATGGGGTCGCTAAGAGTTGGACATGACTGAAGCGATTTAGCAGCAGCAGCAGCAGCAGCAGCAGCAGCAGCAGCAGCAGGGGATCAACTCCATGGCCTCAGGGGGATTGGCTTCGCTTCTCAGAAGTTGCTTATTATTTCCAATTAACGTCTCCTGCCTAAAGATGTCCTCCCACATCTGATGCTACGCTGATGAGAATGTGGTGCTTTGACATCCTGGGGAAATAAACAAGACTATGGCTGCTCTGCTCTCTCCCAGCCCACCTCCACCAGGCTCACTCTATCTGCTGGTCCCCCACCCCCAACCCCGGCCTCCCACCACCCCCCACCTCCTGCAACCCCACTGTTGGTGAGAAATCAACTTTGACACATGCTCAAGACTCAGAAATTTATGTCTAGCTTTTTCCACATGGGAGTCTGGGATGAAGCCCTGGGGTGGGTGAAGGAGGGGGTTCTGAGTTCCCTCCTCTTAGTGCTCACACTGCAGTCTGGAAGGTATTAGACTCCAGGCTCTAGAGCCAGATAGGTATGGTTTGCTGCTGATTCAGTCATGACTTAGAAAAAGAGACTTAAATTGCTGAGCCTCAGTTTCCTCATCTGTGAAATGGGTATTGGATAGTACTAATCTGTGAATCTGTAAAATTGCTTTTGTTAATTAACTTCCAAGGACAAAAGGTAGAGAAGCATCATTCTCTAAAATCGACTCTCAGAGACTTGGACATTTGAAATCAAATTAATGAGAATGGGACATTCCATTTTTGCCTGAGGGGTCTAAATAACTCTGACCTGGAGACATAACCTCCAGCCCCAGCCCAGGTTCAGAGCTTCAGATAAGGGGTCTCCAGACTCAGTGTTACATACTGAGCTTAATGTCATAGCTTCCAAGGAAACAGGGTGCTGAGTTCCCTTCACAGCCCCGGCCTGATTGATACTCTTGCTCATAGCCCTGCTTTTATTTGTCAATCAATACACCAAATCAGCAATTCCCTGGTGGTCCAGTGGTTAGAACTGCGCGCTCTCACTGCTTAAGGTATGGGTTCAGTCCCTGCTTGGCATGGAAAAAAAAAAAGTATCATTTAAATTTCACCCACACACTACACTTCCCCACATCTAATATAACCCTAGGTCTTCTGCTTGGGGAGAGAGCGCAGAGGATTCGGAAGTCCTCTGCTGCAACATGAATAAATTTGAGTTGTCAAACTGTGGGAAACGTTCCCAGTGTCCTTATCAGATAAATCTGATCACGCCTCATAATTTCGCTGCCAGGGCTGAAAGAGCTAACGCAGAGAAAGCGTTAATAGATTTCTTGGCTCATGAATTGTTTTAACCACATTTTACAAGTTTTCTGTATTATGATGCATCCTGGGGCCTTGCTGACCCTCCACAGCCTACAGATTTGGCTGATTCCTAGAGACAGCAAAAGGCTTGGCTGCTAGCAGGACTTTCATACACAAATTAACCAACCCAGAACTGGAACGCTCCTGTTGGGGCCCAGTATCACCCTTCATTACCCAAGGGCCAGATATCAATCAACTAGGGACAGTCCCTTACCCCTCAGGGCCCACTGAAACAATTCAAACAAGCCAATTTTAAGCTGACTTAACCCTGCTTCTCTGGTTCCTCCTGTATAAACCACAATAAAGGCTCTCACCCACCTCCCCACCCAGGCCTGAGACCATGGGGTATTCTCTCATGGGGCCTTTCATGGCTTGGCTTATCCCCCTCATCTTGGGACCTGTGAGTCATCACCTGTCTTTCCATTGGCAGTTGACTCGTGATCTCTTGGCCTCACCACGCCTGAACAGAAATAAAATCTACATTCTAAAACGTCCCACCTGTGCTCACGAACCCATCAGTCAGCCCTGACTCCAGTCCGGCCCCAGCTTGTTCACATCTGCCCGCCGACTCAGATGACACAGCCAGCAACCGTACCAAAGGGCATCCTCTGGTCACGTGCAGAGGGAAGAAGCTAGATTCCCAGGGGAGGAAGAGGAAGGCCAGGCAGGACTCTCTTGCTGATCCTTGCAGAACTGCCTGAGCCGAGTCTCCCTGGAGCCCCCTGGAGCCCGCTGGGCCTGCTTCTGCCTTTTCCCGGAGGTTCATTCTGGGGTGAGCTTCAGGGCTGGCCATCTCTGCAAGTTGAGCGGCAACGGTTGTGTTACCTGCATTTTCAGCTCGGAGAGAGGCCTGGAGAGCTTTCTGCTGATTCTCCAAGGAATCTTTAATCCTCCCTAGAAGGATTATGAGGAGAACAATCTCATTTCAAACCTACCCCAGTGATGTGGTTTGAGAAGCATGCTGATCGTTGCTTTTTGGGAGGAGAGTGGGTGGGGGATGAGGGGAATCAAGGGCAGCATCTGTCCCTGGCAGGCTCTAGCTTATGCTTACGTGGGCGTCATCCTTTCTGAGAATTTGAACTCTCTGCTTAGGTCCTGCATACTTCTCTTCTAAATGCATGAGAAAATTTTTGCAGTGCGGTAAAACCGATGCGGCAAAATGTTAATCACGTATGAAATTGATGTAAAGGAATGTAGATGTTCGTTGTACTGCTCTTGCCTAATTAAAATTAGATAATTTAATTCACAGTTAATTAATAAATCAATTTGTAAAATTTAATTCCTAATTAAAAATTAGGTAGAGGGCTTCCCTGGGGGCTCAGAGGTAAAGAACCTGCCAATGCGAGAGACACAGGTTCAGTCCCTGATCCAGGAAGATCCCACAGGCTGCAGAGCAACTTAGCCTGTGAGCCACAACTATTGAGCCTGTGCCCTGGAGCCCAGGAACTGCTACTGTTAAGCCCACGGACTGAAGCCCGAGTGCCCTAGAGCCTGTCCTCCGCAACAAGAGAAGCCACGGCAATGAGAAGCCTGTGCACTGCAGCTAGGGAGTAGCCCCGGCTCACCTCACCGCAGCTAGAGAAAGCCCACACAGCGATGAAGACCCAGCACAGCCAAAAATAAATAAATGAGCAATTTCAAGATGAGGTAGAATTACAAAGAAACGAACACATTCAGTAAAACTAAGGGCAAATAAAACTTTCCCAAAGAAACAGGCCAGAGGTAGACCATCTTCTCTCTTCTTCCCTCGTCTGTCTTGGTTTAGGTTAATTCACAAAACTTCCATCTTCCCCTTTCAGGAAATCATTCAACCTGCCGCCTCCCCCAACCATCACCACCTGCAGTCTCCCAAAAGTCTCCTGGCCCTCCCCAGGCTTGGAGCTTCAATATTTTCTAGGGAGAAAAACACCAGTCTTAGGTCTCAGTCCAAGATGTCAGCTCTGCCACTTTCTAGGTGTCTTTATTATATATTGCTGTGTAAACAAATTGCCCCCAAAGGTGGTGGTTGTTCAGTTGTTAAGTCCTGTCCGACTCTGCAACCCCATGAACTGCAGCACGGCAGCCTTCCCAAAGGTATGTGTGTCTGTGTGTGTGTGAGCTTAGTCACCCAGTCATGTCCAACTCTTTGTGACCCCATGGACTATAGTCCGCCAGGCTCCTCTGTCCATGGGCTTCTCTAGGCTAGAGTACTGGAGTGTGTTGCCATTTCCTCCCCCAGGGGATCTTCCCAACCCAGGGATCGAACCCAGGTCTCCCACATTGTGGGCAGATTCTTTACCGTCTGAGCCACCAGGGAAGCCCAAATGTAGTGGCTTAAATAAGAAGCAGTGATATCACCCCTGTGGGAGTGGCATGGCTAGTTGCACCTGTGTGAAGGGTCCTAAACCAGAACCACCCCACGGAGCCCTTCCTCCATTCCTGACCCATAGAAGTTGGGAGAGAGAGTAATATGGTTGTTTCAAGCTGCTTGATGTTGGGGTAATTTGTTTTGCATCACTAATAACTGGGGCACTAACCCAGGACGCCTTAAAGAAAAGAGGAAGGAGGAAGGGAGTGTATGCTAGGACGCAGCACATGTTGTGAGAGGGCTCAGCCAGGCCTCAGAAGAGAAAGGAAAAAGAAACAATGTCAGAGCGTCATCAGCGCCCTGCACTACCTCGCCTCTGTGCGGCTCTGTCCATCTTTCTCCTCCTTTCCTGCAGCTCTGCTTTCCCTGTCTCTCAGGGCCTGGCATGGAGAAAGCAGGCTTCTGCCAGCTCCGTTTTTTTTTTTTTTTTTTTTTTTTAGTTTAATTTTATTTGGCCGAGCCATGGGTTCTTAATCGCCCAACCAGGAATGGAACCCATCTCCGCTGCGCTGAAAGCATGGAGTCCTAACCACTGGACCGCCAGGGAAGTCCCCAGCTCCCGTTTTATAACTTCTCTTTGAGAGGCTGAGCCAGAATCTCTCGGTCTCAGCCCCAAATTCCCTGGGAAAGAGACTCTAGTCAGCCAGTGCCAGTCAGGTGTCCAGACTGGGATTTTGAAGTTGCACAGGTGTGCTCGCCCCTGCCCCAAGGTGGCATCTGGCCGCTTCTCTCCCTGCCAGGCTGGAGATCTGGTTCAAAGCTGGAGGAAGGGGCACCGGGTGAGTTTGGAGTCCCCAGAAACAGCACCTGTGACCAGGATTCAAGGGCATGTGGTTGATTTGGCCGCGGGATCCCCGGAAGCACCTGTAGAGGGTGGGGACGTGGGGGGAAAGGGAGGCAACCCTAGGGGTACTGATGAGCAGGTGACTGCCGGGGACCTCTGAGAACCATAGCATGACATCCCCTCAGTCCCCTTCCTCGGGAGCAACGTGGTTATGGACAAAACCTTGCTCCCTGACCATGAAATTCATATGTTGAATCCCTCACCTTAAGGTGACTGTATTTGGAGATGGGGCCTCTTTACAGGTTCTCCTTTTACCCTTGGTCATGAATAAGTAACTAGTGGGGAGATGCTTTGATACTGTATAAATCTCCTGTTCCTCATCACACATTTGCTTTTTGAGTGAATTAATTAATTAATTTATTTATTTTTATTTTTTAAATTTTAAAATCTTTAATTCTTACATGCATTCCCAAACATGAACCCCCCTCCCACCTCCCTCCCCATAACATCTTTCTGGGTCATCCCCATGCACCAGCCCCAAGCATGCTGCATCCTGCGTCAGACATAGACTGGCGATTCAATTCACATGATAGTATACATGTTAGAGAATTAATTTATTAAAATCAGTATTTATATATCAATATGGACATGTGGCTTCCTGTTGATCCCTTACATTATCATCTGCTATCATGTATTACAGGTTGAGGTGTGTACCCACCCCCAATTTAAAATCTAGTGAAGTCCTTACTCCCCAGGACTTCAGAATGGGACCTAATTTGAAAATGGGGTCATTAGTTAATATAAGGTCAGACTGAAGTAGGGTGGTCCCTACTCCAACATGTCTGGTGTCCTTTTAAAGGGGAAATTTGGACAATGACCTATGGGGAGAATGCCATGTGAAAATGAAAACAGATCAGGGTGAGGCTGCTACAAGCAGAAGAAAGCAAAGACTGCCAGCAAGCCATCAGAAGCTGAGAGAGAGACAGGGGACGGATGTTCCCTCAGAGCCTCAGAAGGAGCCAGCCCTGCCAACGCCTGGATCTTGGACTCCAAGCCTGTGAGACAAATTCGTTTCTGTCGTTTGAGCGACTCTATGGCACTTGGTTAAATCAGCTGTAGAAATCGAACAAGTTGCTGTGATTTCTTTTGATGTCCCAGTTATCCCTTTTTAGGCCAGAGGACATCAGGTGACTTCTGCATCCTCTCGACATGACCCCATCCTTCCTTGTGCACGTCTTTACTTTCCGGCATAACAAGATGTCTCAGACTCACCTTGAACTTTTGCTGCCCTGGCGGCTCAGATGGTGAAGAATCTGCCTGCAATGCAGGAAACCCAGGCTCGATTCCTGGGTTGGGAAGATCCCCTGGAGGAGGGAATGGCTAATGCGCTCCAGTATTCTTGCCTGGAGAATTCCACGGACAGATGCTACAGACCACAGGGTCGCAAAGAGTCAGACACGACTCCGCTCAAAATGAGTCCATTCTACAAAGATCCCTGGTTCTCGCTAGTGGTTAATGGTACTTCGAGGCAAATATCTCTGTGCTGAATACCGTTTAGTGCACACACACATTTACGTCACCTGTATCTCTTGACAACCCATGGAGACCCTCACGTCCACACTGATGCCTAATTCCAGCCTACAGCCGCAGTGTCGTGCTGGCTTTCTCCCTTCCCGTTTCAGACCTCGCCACTCTGACAGTGAGAACCCCGCTCCTGTAATCGTGAATCTATTTACTTACTCGATGGACCCTGCTGCATGTTATGCGTGGCCTTCTCCCATGCCTGCTCCCTGCCTCCGTGTCTCCTTCATGCTGGGCAGACTCTGACTCCCTTCGCTGGGCCAGCTGGCCCTCCCCCAGCCCCTGCCCACTAACTCTGTCCCACCTGATGGCTTTTGTCCCAGAGTGTTCAGGGAGAGGCAGGAAATGACCGCTGTGGAATCGCCATGTCTACCAAGTGGAGTATCAGGACTCCAGGGGCACAAGCTGACCCGATGTCGGTTTGTTTGTTTTTTTTCCCTTCCTTGTTCCTGTGGATAACTACAAGGACAATTCCTCCATGCCCTTTGGACACAATATCAGGCAAAATGCAAATGTTTCAGATCCTCTTGAGTAATAAAAGGCCCTGAAACTGCCTTTTGTCCCAAGAGCTGTCTCAGCTCAGTAATAAAATTATGCAGCACCATTTCATCATGACAGCTCAGAACGTTACCAAGATTCTTGCTTCCCCAAGGCAGCTTCAGACTCGGAAGCTGAGGACAGAACCAAAAGGGTGGGTCTGCTGTGCAATCGCTGCAGACAGCGGCCGCCTCAGTTGCGTCTGCAACCGGTTGCCCTAAGGGACCTTGGAGACAGCCCTTTCCGGTGGACATTCATGACTGGCCTGCTGTCCCCGGTCTAGCCTCTAGACAGGTAGGTGCAGTGCCTTTGGAAAGCCCCAGGGCATAGTGGCTGGTGTCCACATTGGGCAAGTCATAATGTCTGTCCGCACCAAGATGCAGAACAAGGAGCATGTGATGGAGACCCTCCACAGGGCCAAGTTCAAGTTCCCTGGCTGCCAGAAGATCCAAGACATGAGGATTTACTAAGTTTAAGGTGGATGAATTTGGGAACATGGTATCAGAAAGGCGGCTCATCCGAGATGGCTAGGGGTTAAACACATCCCTAAATCGTGGCCCTCTGGATAAACAGCAGATCCTGCACTCACGAGAACATTGGCGCTGTCCCCTCCTTACACATGCTCACCAGTAAATCCTCTTCCCTGTCAGAAAAAAAGAGCAAAAAGAACGGAATATTCTCCTCTATTTTCTCTGCTTGGGATGCTGACCCGCTCTCTCCTCACTCCCTTTTTAGAGCTGAGCCCTGGCATAGCGCGCATGCTCAGTCATGTCCGACTCTCTGCCACCCCAGGGACTGTGGCCCTCCAGGCTTCTCTATCCATGGGCTTTCCCAGGCAAGAATACTGGAGTGGGTTGCCATTTCCTCCTCCAGGGGATCTTCCCGACTCAGGGATGGAGACCGATGCTCCTGCATTTCAGGTGGATTTTTTTTACTGGAAAGTTCTGGATGGCTGGGCCCAAGTGGGACAGGCTCTGGCACTACTGTTCTCCCCTCAGGGGGCACTGGAGCTCAACCCAGTCATCCAGCACCAGAACCCATGTGCCTGCCTCCACGTTATAATCACAATGATAAACAATATGCCAGGTACTGTTCCGAGCATTCCGTGTGTGCCTCGGGCTGGGTGCTCTGGAAAGCTGACATCAAGACTGAGTCAGTAGTGCAAGAGGTTTGGTAGGAAGACACACCTGTGACAGGAGAGAAGAGAGGAACACAGACCATGTGCTGACTTGACAAAGTCCCAGCCAGCTGGGGAGGAGCTCTGGAGCCAAGACAGCCCCTTGAAGTCTTGCGCTGGGCAGAAATATGCAAGCTCCAGTGGCTCCACCAAGTTCAATCGCTGTGGATGACCATCCCCCAAATAGCGTAAGTGCAGTTCAAACCTGAGACAGAGCCTTCACACAGAGACTTGGGCATGAATGTCCACAGCAGTGTCTTTTGTCTGTCCACGCATTATTCATGACAGCCTCAACTGGAAATCATCCAAGTGTCCATCAAAAGGTGAACAGAGAAACAAAATGGGGGCCATCCACACAGTGGAGACCTCTTGGCAGGAAAACAGAATGAGCTCTTTTTTTAAAAAATGTTTTTATGGAACTAGAGTCGATTTGCAACGTGTTACTAATTTGTGCTCTACAGGAAAGTAATTCAGTTATATATATACACCTTCCGTGTTCTTTTGCTTTATGGTTTATTGCAGGATATTGAATATAGTTCCCTGTGCTAGACAGTAGGACATTGTTGTCTGTCCATTCTATTTGTAACATTAATGGATTGCATCTGCTGGTCCCGAACTTTCAATCCCTTCGTCCCCAGTCCCCTTCCTCTTGGCAACCACAAGTCTTCTCTATGTCTGTGGGTCTATTTCTGTTTCATAGATAAGTTCATTCGTGTCATATTTTAGAGTCCATATACAAGTGATATCGTATGGTATTTGTCTTTTTCTTTCCAGCGTACTTCATTTAGTATGTTAATCTCTAGGACCATCCATGTTGCTGCAAATGGCATTATTTCATTCTTTTTTATGGCTGAGTAGTATTCTATTGTGTGTGTATACACACATACATACATACACACACATATATATGTACAAATATATATCACATCTTCTTATCCATTCTTCTGTTGATGAGCATTTAGTTTGCTTCCAAATCTTGGCTATTGAAGAGTGCTGCTGTGAACTTAAGGGTGCGTGTATCTTTTCAAATTATAGTTTTGTTGGGATATATTCTCAAGAGTGGGTTTGCAGGAATCCATAACTCTATTTTTAGTCTTTTGAGGAACGTCCATGCCGTTTTCCACAGTGGCTGCACCAATTTACATAAAACAGATCGAGCTCTTGATTCACAGAGTAACTTGGACGAGTCTCAGATGCATGACGCTGAGCAAAATATGCTGGATAGGAAAGACCATATGACTTATGATTCCATTCCCATGAACTTTCTAGAAAAGAGGCCCCAGAATATCCCTGACTGTGGCACCAGCTGCCTTCAGGGAGTCGTTCAGTTCAGTTGCTCAGTTTTGTCCGACTCTTTGTGACCCCAGGGACTGCAGCACTCCAGGCCTCCCTGTCCATCACCAACTCCTGGAATTTACTCAAACTCATGTCAGTTGAGTCGGTGATGCCATACTACCGTCTCATCCTCTGTCATCTCCTCCCGCCTTCAGTCTTTCCCAGCATCAAATGAGTCAGTTTCAAATGAGTCAGGAAATTGTATCTGGGACTTAAAACCAAGGAGTCTGGCGCCCTCTGGTGGCTGCCTTTCAGAGGCAGAAAATCAGTGAGAACTTGTCAGTGAGAGGATAATTAAGAATGTTAATATACACTACATGTACCATATGTAATTATATGTTATAGTCGCACATCATATATATGGCAACATGAACTTGGGAAGACTCCAGAAAACGGTGAGGGACAGGGAAGCCTGGTGTGCTGCAGTCCACGGGGTCATGAAGAGTTGGACACCACTTGGTGACTGAACAACAATATATGACAACAAGACCCTGATGCTGGGAAAGATTGAAGGCAAAAGGAGAAGAGGGCGGCGGAGGATGCGATGGTTGGACAGTGTCACCGGCTCTGGACGTGAGTTTGAGCAAACTCTGGGAGATAGTGAAGGACAGGGAAGCCTTGTGTGCTGCAGTCCATGGGGTTGCAAAGAGTGGGACACAACTTAGCAACTAAACAACAACAGAAATATGACAACAAACTCAAAGCCATACTGTGGGTCAGGCAGTGTTCCCACCGGAAGGAAAGTTAGTATTATCCCTCTTGTGTGTGAGAACAGATAATGAAACTGAGGGTCACAGGGGTCTAGCAACTGGAGATCACAAAGCTTGTGGGGTGTGAAGTGGAATTTGAACCTGATCCATCTGAGTTCAGGGAGATGGAAAAAAGCCGCACTGAGGGTGTGGGGCCCCTGGCTGCTCAGGTCTGTGAGACCAGCCCTGTCCCATCTTTGATTTGGAGGCACCCTTTGGTCTCCTGAGAAACCTCTTTACATTTGGATGACTTCATGTTGGACTTTCCTGGCCTGTGAGGCCAGTAGGCATGGGCCTCCTCAGGGACCCCAAACCCTGACTTGCTTTGGGTGCCCATCTCTGGGGGTGGTTTGATTCGTTGAATGTGGGGTCCATCTGGTGGGGCAGTTTCCTCAGCCTCCCGGGAGTGGCTCGCCTCTCCCTCTCTTGTGGTCTCATGGGGCCTCCTTTGGTCCACTGCCCATTGACACCTAGTTCATGTCTCATGACCGAGGGTGTGAAGTGGGGATGACCCACAACACAAGAGCTCACAGCTTTTTTTGGAGGGGGACCCCTTCCCTCAGAAGGCCCAAGCAGCCTCGACTGGCACTGAGAGCCGGAAAACTATCAAGATGTGTTAGTCGCTCAGGCATGTCTGACTCTTTGTGACCCCATGGACCGTATCCCACCATACTTTTCTGTTCATGAAATATTCCGGACAAGAATACTGGAGTGAGTAGCCATTCCCTTCTCCAGAGGATCTTCTTGATCCAGAGATCGAACCCTGGTCTCCTGCATTGCAGGCAGATTCTTTTTTTTTTTTTTTAGTCTCTTTATTTATTTATTTATTTACTTATTTTTAGTTTTTTATTTTTTAAATTTTAAAATCTTTAATTCTTACATGCATTCCCAAACATGAACCCCCCTCCCACCTCCCTCCCCATAACATCCCTCTGGGTCATCCCCATGCACCAGCCCCAAGCATGCTGCATCCTGCGTCAGACATAGACTGGCGATTCAATCCACATGATAGTATACATGTTAGAATGTCATTCTCCCAAATCATCCCACCCTCTCCCTCTCCCCCTGAGTCCAAAAGTCCGTTATACACATCTGTGTCTCTTTCCCTGTCCCGCACACAGGGTCGTCATTGCCATCTTCCTAAATTCCATATATATGTGTTAGTATACTGTATTGGTGTTTTTCCCTCTGGCCCACTCCACTCTGTATAATCGTCTCCAGTTTCATCCATCTCATCAGAACTGACTCAAATGAATTCTTTCCAACGGCTGAGTAATACTCCATTGTGTACATGTACCACAGCTTTCCCATCCATTCATCTGCCGATGGACATCTAGGTTGCCCCCATGTCCTGGCTATTATAAACAGTGCTGCGATGAACATTGGGGTACATGTGTCTCTTTCAATTCTGGTTTCCTCGGTGTGTATGCCCAGCAAGACAAGGGTGTCCACTTTCACCGCTACTATTCAACATAGTTCTGGAAGTTTTGGCCACAGCAATCAGAGCAGAAAAAGAAATAAAAGGAATCCAAATTGGAAAAGAAGAAGTAAAACTCTCACTGTTTGCAGGCAGATTCTTTAGGGCTGTGCCTTAAAGCAGTCCTGGCTGGGTGTGACTGTTATCCTCCATGACCTCAGGATTGTCACTGAACCAAACTTAGGTCTGCTTACCCGAGCACAGGAAAGCCAATCTCCTGACATCAGGTTGTGCTGAGAGAAAGTGCAGCATTTACTGCAGGCACCTAGCAAGGGGTACACCCAGCAAGGCAGCTAATGCTCAAAATACCCAAACTCTCCAGTGGCTTTCAGGGAAAGGTTTGCAAAGACAGGGTGAGGAAGAGGGGTGTGTGATCAGCTTGTGGACATTCTTCTGTTTGGTTGATGGGGAGGTAGTAGGGAGGTAGTGCGGAGGTGGGGAGGGGGGTCTTCCCAGGTTGGGGGATGCTTCCCTGGTGGTGCTAGTGCTAAAGAACCTGCCTGTCAATACAGGAGATTTAAGAGACAAGGGTTCAGTCCCTGGGTGGGGAAGATCCCTGGAGGAGGGCATGGCAACCCACTCCAGTATCCTTGCCTGGGGAATCCCATGGACAGAGGAGCCTGGCGGGCCACAGTCCATGGGGTCACAAGGAGTCAGACATGACTGGAGCGACTGAGCATGCACGCACGAGATAATTGGGAGTCAGCATCAACAGCCTTCTGGTTTCAAATGGTTTGGAGTCTCTGTGCTTGTGGTCAACATGAAGTTGGCTTCTTCGAGGATATGGCTCAGGTTATTATCTCTGGCCCTGAGGAGGAACTAAAAGTCCTTGCCTTTGTTGAGTGGCTGCTGCTGCTACTGCTGCGAAGTCGCTTCAGTCGTGTTCGACTCTGAGTGTCCCCATGGACTGCAGCCTACCAGGCTCCGCCGTCCCTGGGATTCTCCAGGCAAGAACACTGGAGTGGGTTGCCATTTCCTTCTCCAATGCATGAAAGTGAAATGTGAAAGTGAAGTCGCTCAGTCGTGTCCGAGTCTGAGGACCCCATGGACTGCAGCCACCAGGCTCCTCCGCCCATGGGATTTTCCAGGCAAGAGTACTGGAGTGGGGCGCTGTTGCCTTCTCTGTGTTAAGCGGCTAACCTATTATTATTTTGTCTTTTTTGACAGTTTTCCTTTGTTTCCACACTTTTTCACATCTCTGATTAAATTTACTCTTTGGAACTTGAGGAAGACCTAGAAGGCTACAGTTTTTCTACACTTAAGAGGCAGGCGGAGGACTTCGTAGGGGAGGGGTCCTGTCGCAGGAAGGCCCCATGGGGTCCTGCTTGGTGACAATCTCCCCTTTCTTTGGTATTCCTCAATCTTGAGGGGGAACCAGTTCAGGAAAAGAAAGGGAAAGAAAGTTTATTTATTTAGCTATTTAAATTGGAGGATAATTACAACATTGTGATGGTTTCTGCCATACATCAGTATGAATCGGCCATAGGTAAACATGTGTCCCCTCCATCCTGAAACCCCTCGCAGGTCCCTCCCCATCCTATTCCTCCAGGTCGTCACAGAGCACCAGCTCTGGGTGCCCTGCTCCCTACAGCAAACTCACGCTGCTTATCTATTTCACATGTTGTAATGTGTATGTTTCAATATTATTCTTTCAAATCATCCTACCCCCTCCTTTCCCCACTGAGTCCCAAAGTCTGTTCTTTATGTCTGTCTCTCCTTTGCTGCCCTGCATGCAGGATCGTCGGTACCATCTTTCTAGATTCCATATAAATGTGCCTTAATAAACGGCATTTGTCTTTCTCTTTCTGTTTGACTTCATTCTGTATAATAGGCTCTAGGTTCATCCACCTCATTAGAACTGACCCAAATGCATTCCTTTTTTATAGTTGAGTAATATTCCATGCGAAGAGTTGACTCATTGGAAAAAGCTCTGATGCTGGGAGGGATTGGGGGCAGGAGGAGAAGGGGACGACAGAGGATGAGATGGCTGGATGGCATCGCCGACTCTATGGGCATGAGTTTGAGTGAACTCCGGGACTTAGTGATGGACGGGGAGGCCTGGCGTGGGGTCACAAAGAGTCAGACACAACTGAGTGACTGAACTGAACTGAACTGAATATTCCATTATGTATATGCACCACAACTTCCTTATCCGTTCATCTGCTGATGGACCTCTAGGTTGCTAAGAAAGGGAATAACATTTTGAAAAGACAGATGAATTATAAACTGGGCAGAGGAACTTGGTTTTAGGAGGACTCGGTTACAGGATTAATTCACACAGCTTGGGTGCATTCTTATCCCTTTCAGCTGAATGTAATAATACAAACATCTCCAGGAGATGTTCTCAGAGCTTTGCCGTCTTCTCTCGGATGTTCCGTGGTGGACTTCCAGTGTGCATCTGGGTACCTGTGAGCTATTTTCTGGGCCCACGGAAGGTCACTCTGCCTGTCTGGGCCAGACTGGGAGTGCCAGGAAATTAACACCCTATGAGAATAGCCCTCCAGCAATAACTAAGAGAAACCGGAGCAAAAGTAGCACCCTTGCCCCTCAGGTGTGCGCTGGGCCCCTCCTCCCAGACTCTCCCAGTGGCCTGCTCTCCGGTTACCTGCAGTGGCAGCTGGCAGAGTGACTACCCTTTATTATTTAATTTCCCTTCCCTGTATCACCTCCTGCCAGTGCAATCTTTCCTGCACTTCCCAAATTGACCGACTGGTTTCACTGTCATCTTCTGGGAGATTCTAAACTAAGAAAATAGCCGATCCTTTGAGCCCTTCTTGGTGCTGGGTCTGCTTCCAAGCACATATGATTTCATTTAATTTTCGAGACAACTTCAGAGCTGAGTACCACTGTCACCTTCATTTGAAGAATGAAGAAGCTGAGGCACAGAAAGGCAACATCTATCCAGCTGTGCTCGGCTGAATAATGGCCCCCTCAACGTGTCCATGTCTTAGTCCTGGAACCTGTGAGTATCTTAGTTCACATGGCAAAAGGGACTTTGCAGATATAATGAGGTCAAGAATCTCAAGTTGGAGAGATCATCTTACGTGGATGGACCCATGTGATCACAAGAGTCCTTATAAGGGAAGCAGGAGGATCTGAGTCAGAGAGAGAGACATAGAGGTCAGAGTGATGCGAGGAAGGAGCCATCAGCTAGTAGGTGGCCTCTTCTAGAAGCTGGAAGAGGCAGTGAGATGGATTCCCTTCTAGCACCCAGAAGGAATGCAGCCCTGCCAAGCCACTTAAATTTCTGACTTCCAGAACTGAAATAACACCCTGGTGTTCATTTAAGCCACGATGTTTGTGGCAATTTGATACAGCAGCCACAGGAGACTAATACAGCAAGAGAACCAGTGGAAACTCCATGAGCTTTTATAACCTCACCAGGAAAGTCGTGCAGCGTCACTTGTATCTTGGTCAAAGCAGTCCCGAGCTGGCCTAGATTCCAGGGGAGGGATCCTCACCTCTCTGTGAGAGTAGTGACAAAGAATTTGCAGCCATTTTAATATCTTAACAACCTCATGATAAAACTATATTGTAATCTCTTTTTTATCAGATGAGGAAATGGAGGCTCGGAGAGGTCTAGTAATTTATCCAAGATCACTCAACTGGAAAGTGGTGAGCCAGAATTCAAACCCAGAGCGCATACATGAAAGCATTTCCAGTTTGCTCTCTGAATCAGTATGTTCAGAACCCTCTGCTTCCAGAAGCCAGGCTGTTGACACCTCTCACTTCCTTTTTAAAATTTTTATTTTATTAAAGTATAGTTGATTTACAATGTTGTGCTAATTTCTACTATACAGCCAAGTGATTCAGTCATATACATATATATATTTTCATATTCCTTTTCATTATGGTTTATCATGGGATATTGAATATAGTTCCCTTTGCTATACAGTGGGACCTTGTTTTTTTATCCATTCTATATATAAACATTAGCACCTGCTAATCCCAAACTCCCAGCCCTCCCCTCCCCTCTCTCGCTTCTTTTATTCCTTCCCTCCTAAGTGAATCTGGCCAGGTGCTGATCACACATGATTCTGGTGTCAGTTCCGAGAGACCAGCCTCAGTTCCACGTGTATTTAGGAGAATAACACTACAGAACAAACACTTAGGAAAGCCAGTGGCGTATAATAAAGAGAATGTCATCACCTGTTCCAAACAGCAGACTAACTGGGGCAGACAGTACAGGATGTGAATGTAAGCTTGATTTTCTCTGGTAGATGACAGAGCGCGGGGAGTAGGAAGCTGGAGGCGCACAGTTTTAGAAGGACGACCCCACCAGAGGCATTTGTTGTGAAAAATATGACAGCTGAAATGAACATCATAGAATGCACCCAATTCTAACCACTAGACTACCGGGAACGCCCTTGTCCTGCTATTTTATATCACTAGCTCTCAATTCAAAGTCCAGGGAGGGCAGATCAGATTGCCTGACCCCTGCTCATGTGTCTGTTTCCTGACTCAGAGGAGGATGGGAGAACAAGCATCCGACCTTTGAGGCTTCCATTGGAAAGACTAGAGATTGCTTCAAGAAAATCTGAGATGCCAAGGGAACATTTCATGCAAAGATGAACACAATAATGGACAGAAATGGCAAGGACCTAACAGAAATGGAAGAGAGAAAGAAGTGGCAAGAATGCACAGAAAAACTGTATAAAAAACATCATAATGACCCTTATAACCAGGGTGGTGTGGTCACTCACCTAGAGCTAGACATCCTGGAGTGTGAGGTCAAGTGGGCCTTAGGAGGCATTAGTACAAACAAAGCTAGTGAAGGTGATGGAATTCCAGCCGAGCTATTTCAAATCCTAAAGGATGATGCTGTTAAAGTATTGAACTCAATATGCCAGCAAATTTGGAAAACTCAGCAGTGGCCACAGGAGTGGAAAAAGTCAGTTTTCATTACAATCCCCAAAAAAGGCAATGCCAAAGAATGTTCAAACTACTGTACAATTGCATTCATTTCACATGTAAGCAAGGTAGTGCTCAAAATCCCTCAAGCTAGGCTTCACCAGTATGTGAACTGAGAACTTGGGTCAACCATTTTTTTTGGGGGGGGTGGGTAACTTTTAGTGGAGGATAGGATTAGGGACCAAGATCAGGGTGTACTCATTACTACTGGGGTGTCTTTGTTTCCAGGACATTTCAGGGAACAGAACTAGGCTTCCCTGGTGGCTTAGTCAGTAAAGAATCTGCCCACAATGCAGGAGACCTGGGTTCAAGCCCTGGGTCAAGAAGATTCCCTGGAGAAGGAAATAGCAACCCCCTCCAGTACTCTTGCCCGGAAAATCCCATTGACAGAGGAGCCTGGCAAGCTCCACGGGGTCACAAGAGTTGGACCTGACTTGGTGACTAACCACCATACGCACGTACATACACATACACACACCTATATGCATGCATCGTATATAAGTACACTTATGCATACATAGACACAAAATTATGTATATTTTCAAAATCATGAGTTTACACCAATACCGCAAACTCCAGGTTCTTCCTTAACTTCCTCCATTCCATAATTGTGTGCCTCTTCTTTCACAGTGTGAGTGCTGGCTCACAACAACATTAGCACACTTACGTGCATGTGTGTGCGCCCAGTCTCTTCAGTCATATCCGACTCATTGCAGCGCTAGGGACTGTAGCCCGCCACGCTCCCCTGTACGTGGGATTCTCCAGGCGAGAATACTGGACTGGTTTTGCCATACCCTGCACTAGGGGATCTTCCTGACCCAGGGATTGAACTTGCATCTCTCTGTGTCTCCTGCATTGCAAGCGGGTTCTTTACTCACTGAGCCGCCTGGGAAGCCCAACACATTTACTTATTTGCTCAGTATAACAATTTCCTCATTATAATGCATCTGAACTATTTTTTAATTGCTTAACCTATACTGCTACAAAAAAATCCTACTGAAAAGAGTTCTGAACTTATTTGCAATTCTCCTGCCAAAAAAGGGAGCATATACAGTCAAATAGTCTGTTTACAAATTACCTGGGTTATCTCTCCTCACACCTTCCTCCCTTCCTTTCCCCTCAGTATGACTTTGATATTCATTTGAAGTGCAAATAGGTTTATTTGCTTTAGTTTGCTTTTCATTTTTCGTTCCCTTTTCCAACTCTTAATGATTTAATTTAATTTCTTGAATACGTAGAGTAGTAATGTGATTCCAGTAGTCAACGGTACACCTAAAGATGTACTCAGAGAACTGTCCCTCACTCCCAAATCTCTTCCATCCTTGTGGGCAACCAGCTCCATTGTTTTCTGGTTTACCCTTCCTATCTTTTTGTAAAAATAAGCAGATATGTGTATGCTTTCTCATTATCTCTTTTTTCCTATACAACAGATAGCATATTGTGAATGCTGTTTGTACTTTGCTTTTTTTTTTTTTTTAACTTTACAGAATATCTGGGAAATCACCGGATGTCAGTTCATAGAGCTCTTCCTCATTTTTACAAAATAGCTGCATGGTACTCCACGTGGATCCAACCGCTATCCTATGCTTGGGCATTTAGGTACTTTCCAATATTTTTCAATGGCAAACAGTGTTGGAACAAATAGCCTGTGCACATGTGTTTTCACAGTGTTGGAAATGTTTCTTCAGGCTAACTTCCTAGGAGTAGGATTGCTGGTTTGAAAAGTTAAAGCAGAATAACAAGCATTGGTGAGGACGTGGAGAAAAGGGAACCTGTGTCTCTCTTGGTGGCAATGTAAATTGGTACAGCCATTGCGGAAAATAACATGGAGGTTCCTTAAAAAATTAAAAGTAGAACTACCATTTGTTGTTCAGTCGCTCAGTCATGTCCGACTATTTTTGCGACCACTTGTACTGCAGCACGCCAGGCTTCTCTGTCCTACACTATCTCCCAGAGTCTGCTTAAACTCATGTTCGTTGAGTCAATGATGCCATCCAACCATCTCATCCTCTGTTGCCCCTTTCTCCTCTTGCCCTTAATATTTCCCAGCATCAGAGTCTTTGCCAATAAGTTGGTTCTTCACATCAGGTGGCCAAAGTATTGGAGCTTCAGCTTCAGCATTAGTCTTTCCAATAAACATTCAGGGTTCATTTTCTTTAGGATTGTCTGGTTTCATTTCTTTGCTGTCCAAGGGGCTCTCAAAAGTCTTCTCCATCACCATAATTCAAAAGCATCAGCGGAACTTTCCAGAACCCTCGGTGAAAGGCGGAGGAGCGGCTGCTGCCCGAGCTGCGCACAGCAACGCGCTCCTTCCCGCTCCCCCACACCGGCATCGGCCCGCTCACCGGCTGTAGAAAATGGTGAAAGAAACCACTTACTATGATGTTTTGGGGGTCAAACCCAATGCCACCCAAGAAGAACTGAAAAAGGCTTACAGGAAACTGGCCTTGAAGTACCACCCTGATAAGAATCCAAATGAAGGCGAGAAGTTTAAACAGATTTCTCAAGCTTACGAAGTGCTCTCTGATGCAAAGAAAAGGGAATTATATGACAAAGGAGGAGAACAGGCAATTAAAGAAGGTGGAGCAGGTGGTGGTTTTGGCTCCCCCATGGACATCTTTGATATGTTTTTTGGAGGAGGAGGCAGGATGCAGAGAGAGAGGAGAGGTAAAAACGTTGTGCATCAACTTACAGTAACTTTAGAAGACTTATATAACGGTGCAACAAGAAAACTGGCTCTGTAAAAGAATGTGATTTGTGACAAATGTGAAGGCTGAGGTGGTAAGAAAGGAGCAGTAGAATGCTGTCCCAATCGCCGAAGTCCTGGAATGCAAATAAGAATTCATCAGATACGACCTGGAATGGTTCAGCAAATTCAGTCTGTGTGCATGGAGTGCCAGGGCCATGGGGAGCGGATCAGTCCTAAAGATAGATGTAAAAGCTGCAACGGAAGGAAGATAGTTCGAGAAAAGAAAATTCTAGAAGTTCATATTGACAAAGCCATGAAAGATGGCCAGAAGATAACATTCCATGGTGAAGGAGACCAAGAACCAGGACTGGAGCCAGGAGATATTATCATTGTTTTAGATCAGAAGGACCATGCTGTTTTTACTCGACGAGGAGAAGACCTTTTCATGTGTATGGACATACAGCAAGTTGAGGCATTGTGTGGCTTCCAGAAGCCAATATCTACTCTTGACAACTGAACGACAGTCATCACTTCTCATCCAGGTCAGATTGTCAAGCATGGAGATTTCAAGTGTGTGCTAAATGAAGGCATGCCAATTTACCGTAGGCCATATGAAAAGGGTCGCCTAATCATTGAATTTAAGGTAAACTTTCCTGAGAATGGCTTTCTCTCTCCTGATAAACTCTCTTTGCTGGAAAAACTTCTGCCTGAGAGGAAGGAAGTAGAAGAGACTGATGAAATGGACCAGGTAGAATTAGTGGACTTTGATCCAAATCAGGAAAGACAGTGCCATTACAGTGGAGAAGCATATGAGGATGATGAACATCATCCTCAGGGTGGTGTTCAGTGTCAGACCTCTTAGTAGGGCCTGTGAATAACACTCACTGCTGGTGTTTTATTTGCAGTAGTGATTGAGTGAAGGACTATAATCATAATATGCTCACTACTTGCTTTTGTTTTAATATTCAACTATAGTAGTGTTTAAAAGTTAAATGAAGAATAAACTCGAATATAAAAGCTCTGACTTTGCCCTGTATGTATGATGACTTCAGTGTGCAAGATAAGTTTAACACTTGTAAAAACGACTTTAAAAAATTTCCCTTAGCACTTGTTAGGCCATACTTTGTGATAGATTTCAGCTATGTACATGGAATAGCTTAGACTGAAATGCCAGGTATATGTATTGACTTCAGTGTATGACCCTTAATTGTTAAGCTATGAAATTAAAACTGTGTTTAACTGGCAGTCAGACAAAGAAATTAATGTAGAGAAGTGTTGGTCTGTATAGTTGTAGTAAGTGGGATTCATTGTGATGCTTCTGCATTTATTCTATTGCCTCAACTGTTAACTTGAAGATGGCATGCTGTATAACTTAATTTAGCCTGTGGTATCAGTGGTAGAAATGATACCTTTGTAAAGAAGGGGTTTATCCTAACTTGCTGCTTCTTGAGGGCTTGCACTTGTAGAATTGCATTCCCTTCTTCTGCTGTGCCATCTTTTATTAATACATATAGCTATTGGTCCTGGTTACTTTTTTTGCTGCGCCCCTCCCCCCCCCGACTTTGGACCACAGTAAGCCTTAGAGTAGTGACTTCTGGAGCAGGGAAACTTAGAGGTTAGAGTGATGAGATCTTTACATGGAGAAGTAATTTGCATGTATGAGATAGGAAGGTGTTTTTGTAGGTATGTTACAGGCTTACTTTAAACCAGTTAACTTACGCTCCAGAGTAACTGTAATTTAATGTTGATAGTATAGCAAATTATGATGAATGGCTTTAATTGTATGTTTAAAGTCATATGTTCACAAGCTTAAATCTGGTATCAGAATTTAAGCAATTCTTGAAATGTATGAATGTCTCTTTAATATACTGATTACAAAGCAAAAACAAACAAACAAACAAAATAGCATCAGTTCTTTGGTGCTCAGCCTTCCTTATGGTCCAACTTTCACTCCTGTACACAACTACTGGAAACCTTTGTTGGCAAAGTGATGTCTCTACTTTTTAATACACTGCCTCGGTTTGCTATAGCTTTCTTTCCAAGGAGCAAGCATCTTTTAATTTCATGGCTGCAATCACCCTCTGCAATGATTTTGGAGCCCAAGAAAAGAAAATCTGTTACTGTTTCCACTTTACCCCTTTCTATTTGGCATGAAGTGGTGGGACTGGATGCCATAATCTTAGTTTTTTGAATGTTGAGTTTCAAGCCAGCTTTTTCACTCTGCTCATTCATCCTCATCAAGAGGCTCTTTAGCTCTTCTTCACTTTCTGCCATTGGAGTGTTATCATCTGCATATCTGAGGTTGTTGATATTTCTCCCAGCAATCTTGATTCCAGCTTGTGCTTCATCCAGTCCAGAGTTTCTCATGATGTACTCTGCATTTAAGTTAAATAAGCAGGGTCACAATATACAGCCTTGTCATACTCTTTTCCCCAGTTTTGAACCAGTCCATTGTTCCATGTCCGATTCTAACAGTTGCTTCTTGAGCTGCATACAGGTTTCTCAGGAGACAGATAAAGTGGTCTGGTATGCCCGTTGTTTGTTTCTACATCTTCACATTTCCCAATCATTAACTCTTTTTTTAAAAAGTTTTAAAAAATATTTATTTATTTGGCTGCTTTGGGTATTAGTTGCAGTGCACAGTCCTCTCTGATTGTGGTGCAAGGACTTTGTTGCCCTGAGGCATGTGGGATCTTAGTTCCCTGACCAGGTATTGAAACTGTGTGCCCTGCATTGGAAGGCAGATTCTTAACCACTGGACCACAAGGGAAGTCCCCTAATCATTAACTCTTGAGTCAGCCTTTTACTTCAAAAGACACGGACACAGAAGCTTGTGTACAGTTTCAAGTCCTATTTCCTCTTCCTCAATGGGATGGTGGATTTATGGGTAGGATGGAAGGAAGGAAGAGTTCACCATTGACTGGATGGATGTATGAACAGCTGAGTTGGTGGGAAAACAGATGAACTTATGGACAGGTGTATGGACAGGTGATTGGGTGGACAGATTATTAATTAGAAGAATGATTGATAAGGGTACTGAATTCTACCCAGGCATTCTGTCCCTAAGCCTGTGACCTGTAAGGACTCAACATTTCTACCTCTTCCTAATTTTCCGGCAGAGACACTTCCCCAGCCCAATGTCACAGTCAACAACTCAGCCCCAGGAGCATGTGGAATCCATCAGCCTGCACAGCTTGAACCCAAAGAGCACTGTGGCCATCCAGTGGTACAGCCGGGGTCAGAAGCTCCTCACTGGGGGCTACAGGGAGCTGTCCTCAGACCATAGCACACTGTCTCTATGGAACGTCACAGGAATGACTCGGGCTTCCACCAGTGTGAGAGCTGCAACTCAGCCACCAGCAGCATCAGCAACCCTATTCTCACAAAGTCATTTGTGAGTTGAGGGCCTTGCTAAAAGGTGGGTGGGGACACCACAAGAGTGTGGCTGAGGGGTGAAGCAGGGGTTGAAATCCAGCTGGTTCTGTTGGCCAAGCTGGTGGTGTCTGTCCTAAGGCAGGGGGCTTGTATTATTTGCATAAATGCCTCATATTAGTTGAGGACCCTGTTTGAGTCTCTCCAGGCCAGAAATGCTCCATCCCACTGTGAGACATGTTACCGACTTCTCGGGAGCAGATGGTCCATCTGAGCACTTGGAAAAAGCTTGCAAACCCCATTTGCAGGATATGAAACCCTAGCTCCACCAGCAACGTACAACTCCCCTGGGTGGGAGACTAGGTCACGGATCTCTTTTCAGCACCCAAGTAGGTTCTCAGTAAATGTGTGTTAAATGGATGAAATTTTGCATTTTTTAATTAATTAATTTATTTCTGACTGTGCTGGGTCTTCACTGCCGTGTGCTGGCTTTCTCTGGTTGCAGTGAGCAGGGGTGTGTTGCAGTATTTGGGCTTCTCATTGTGGTGGAGAGCAGAGTGCAGGCTTCATTAGTTGCAGTACACAGGCTCAGTAGTTGCAGCTCGCAGGTCCTAGAGCGTGAGCTCGGCAGTCATGGCACATGGATTTAGTTGCCTCACAGCATGTGGAATCTTCCTGGACCAGGCATTAACCCGTGTCCCCTGCATTGGCAGGCAGACACTTATCCGCTGCGCCGCCAGGGAAATCCCAGATGAATTTTTTTTAATGGCTTATTTATTCTAGGATCAAGGAAGATCTCTGTGTGTGACTTAAGACGTGGAGTACTTTATGGTGATTTCAAGGTCTGAGGTCTCATGCTAAGAGTGAGGGGCTGGAAATTGGGCTGGCTGTATGAGTTGATGACTGAGAACACAGTCTATGATGTTAGGGAAACTTGAAGTTGCATCCCAGTCACTAACCTTGGGCATATGTGTTAATTTCTCTAAACTTCTAGCTCCTCATCTGAAAAATGGTGCTACTAATATTTTCTCAGGGACCTTGTGAGAATTAAATGCATGGTAATTTATGAAAGCCTGGCATGCTGCAATCCATGGGATCACAAAGAACTGGACATGACTGAGCAATTGAACTGAACTGAATTTATGTAACAGGCTTCCCTGGCGGCTCAGTGGTTAAAAAAAAAAAAAAAAATCCCCCTGCAATGTCGGAGATGCAGGTTCGATCCTGGATTGGGAGGTTCCCTTGCAGAAGGGAATGGCTATCCACTCCAGTGTTCTTGCCTGGAGAATTCCATGGACAGAGAGGAATCTGGTGGGCTACAATCCATGGAGTCACAGAGTTGGACGTGACTGAAGGACTAACACTAGCTAGCTAAAACATATCCCAAGCATCATGAGACCAGTGTGGTCCAAACCATCATCTCCCCCAACCTACTTCTTCTCTATTCTGGATGTACCTGCTGTTCTAATGGCCCTGAGATTCATCCTGGCCCTGGTCTTCCATACAAAAATCACAAAAGCACAAAGGTCTCGGGCTTCCTCCCAGTGCCTTGTATGTATGAGCTCATTTACTCCTCCCTCTTCATTGGGAGGTGCCTCCTACGGTACCTCCACTTTATAGATGGAGAGAGCGGACTTCGCAGAGGTGAAGTGACCTCAAGGCCACCCAGCTAGTGAATGGTGAGGCTGGGATTGGAACTGGGATCACTGGCTCGAGATTCTGTCTTGCATGCTCTTGGGAGGCCATGCTCATCACTCCTTCCCACAGCGGCCACCTTAGTCCAAACTGCCCAGGTGGCATGTCTCGTCCGGACACCTACAATAGCCTCTTCTTTACTGGTATTCCTTTTCTGTGGTGCCATCCTTCCACCCTACCTACATCAACTCTGCAGCCAGAGTGAGCTTTTAAAAGTGCAAGTTGGGGGACTTTCCTGACGGTGCAGTGGTTAAGACTGTGCGTTGCTACTGCAAGGGACACAGGGTCAATCCCTGGCTGGAGAACCAAAGATCCCACTTTATACTTGGTGCAGCCAAAAAAGAAAAGTGCAAGTCAGTGGCCTTGCCCTCCCATTGCTCTTAGAACATATTCAGAACACTCAGGGGACTTCCAGAACCTGATGTGATCTGATCCTGCAGGCCTTGGCAGCCTGTGACTCCACTCTGGCTTCTGCTCCCAAACTCCTCTGACTGGAGCCCTCTTCTTGCCCCATCTTGTCACTTCTCATCTCTGTCACTCCCCTGCACATAGGTCCTGTCCAGGCTCATGGCCCTTTCACACCAGCCCTATGCCCATGAATCTTCTTTGTATACCCAGCCTGGTCTTCTCGCTGAGCTCCCACTCATGTATTCAATTGATATATATTCACTTGACACCTCCACCTCCACTTGGAGTTCTGATGGGAATCTCCAGCTCAATGCAGCCCATACTGCACCCTTCACTCTCCTCAAAACCCACTCTACCGACTTCTTTTCCATCTCATTTGATGGAAACTCCATCCATGCAGATGCTCAGGTCATATTTGGACTCTGACTTCCCTCTCTCCCCATATCCAATCCCATTGGCTCTACCTTGAAGATATATCCAGGGACTTCTCTGATGGTTCAGTGGTTAACACTTTGTGCTCCCAATACAGGGGGCTTGGGTTCCATCCCTGGTCATGGAACTAGATTCCACATGCTGCAGCTAAGACCTGGTACCAAATTAATAAATATTTAAAAAATATATCCTGCCAGACTCCTCCATCCATGGAATTCTCCAGGCTAGAATAGTAGAGTGGGTTGCCATTCCCTTCTCCAGGGGATCTTCCTGACCCAAGGATTGAACCTGGGTCTCCTGCATTACAGGCAGCTTCATTACCATCTGAGCCACCAGGGATGCCCCAGATAATTAAATATTTACAAAAATATATCCAGAACCATTTCTCACCTCCTCCCTTACCTCCACCTTGGTCTTGCTTGGCCCGTGGCAGTCTTCCAGTTTCCACACTCAGCTTCTATGGCATGTTCCCCTCACCTCCAAACTCAACTCTCACGACTCTCCTCTCGCTCTCAGCCACACCAGCCACTTTGTGGTTCCTCGGACAAGCCTGCCGTACTCTTGCCTCAGGATTTCTCTTCCCCTCGGTGATGTCCTCAGGCTCCCTCCCTGTGTTCAGGTCTTTGCTCAGATGCACCTACCCTCACTACACTCTTTCAGATTCTAAACTAGCCCACTCTCCTTCTCCTCCTGGTCTCTTCTGCTCTGTGGTTCCTTTCTCTGACCCCTGCCCTTATCTCCTAACACAGTAGATAATTCATTTAGTTATCACGCTGATTTTTTCCTCAGTATTTTTTATTTAAAAAAATTGAGTATCATTACCTTCTGCTGTGTAGCAAAGTGAACCAGTTCTATGTACACATATATCCACTTTGTTAGATTCTTTTCCCATATAGGTCATTACAGAGTGCTGAGTTCCCTGTGCTATACAGTAGGTACTTGCTATCTATTTTATATATAGTAATGTGTACGTGTTGATCCCAATCTCTCCCATTTTATCCCTCCCCCTCTAAACCTCTTGTAACCCTAAGATTGTTTTCTACATCTTTAACTCTATTATTCTTTTGTAAATAAGTTCATGGCTTCCCAGTAGCTCAGTGGTGAAGAATCTGCCTGCCAATGCAGGAAGCTTGCAGAAGACGCAGGTTTGATGCCTGGGTCAGGAAGATCCCCTGGAGGAGGAAACGGCAGCCCACTCCAGTAGTCTTACCTGGGAAATCCCATGGATAGAGGAGCCTGGTGGGCTACAGTCCATGGGGGTCACAAAAGAGTCATTCATGACTGAGTGACTGAACAACAACAAATAAGTTCATTTGTACCATTTTTTTAAGATTCCACATTTAAGCCACATCATGTGATATTTTGCCTTCTCTGACTTCACTTAGTCATTCTGATTTGTTTTAATCATCAGTCTCCCCATTAGATGGCCAGATCTATGAGGGCAAAGACCTTGCTTACCTTGTTGCCTGTGCCCTTGGTGACTAGAACAGTTTGCTGAATGAATGAATGGAACTCTAGTCACTCTGCCCAGGAGACTCACCCTTAGACCTACTGATCTTGGGTTCAACCTTTGGATCTCAGTTTAAATGTCATTACTTCCAGCTCGGCTTCCCTGATTATCCCTGGTTAGATCTGATCTTCCTGGAAGGACCTCATGGAACATTCCATTCTGCTCCTTTATCACACTGGTAAAACTTTAATAATACTTATTTGCCCCACTGTGTGTTTGGGGTCTCATATCTCTCCTAAAGTGTAATTCCAGGATGGCAGGGGATTTCTACCTGCTCTGTTCCAGCTATATCTCCAGTACCTAAAAAAAGTACCTGGCACCCCGTAGGTACTAAATAAATGTCTACTGAATGGGGGAATAGATAAATATGATCCCCAGAGGCTGAATAATGGAGGGATTCAGACTGTGGGCTCTGGCGTTAGTGTGTTTCAAATTATAACTCTCCCATGTATGTGATATTGGTTAGGTAGTTTGACCTCTCTGTGCCTCAGTTTCTCCCTCTGAAAAATGGAGATATTAACAAAACCTATCTCATAGTTATGTTAAGCAATAAATGAGATCATATACTTTACTACTCTTAATCACTGTTAGCCATGACTGTTATATGTTATCTGTTCCTTCTCTGGGCCTCAGTTTTCAAATCTGTAAAATGGAGGGAGAAAAGAGCATACAAAAGGCATGCCCAGTCCAGAGGACCTGAAACTCAGAGCCCTTCTGCCTTGCTCTCCCTCCCAGTCTCTCCCTTTGCCTCTCTCGCTTCCCCTCTCTCCTGCAGAGGCTCCAGAGAACAACATGCAGCCAGTCTTCCTCAGCACCACCATTCCTGCGGGGGGCATCACGGGGATCACTCTGGGTGTCCTCATCGGTGTGGCACTCACAGGGGTGGCTGGCTACTTTGTCAGGGTCATGAGGTCCCAGGTATCAGCTCTGGGCTCTTCAGAGGTCACAGAGCTGAGACCAAGCATCTGGGGAGTTCAGAGGGCTGCAATGCTGGAAGCCATGTGGACAGGGAGCTGGGGGATCGCCTAGGGCAGGTCTGTGGGGAAGGAATGTGCCTGAGGACCTGGAGACCAGGAATGGGGCTGGAGGTGGGCACTTCTCACTTGTTCCCAGTTTAGTATAGTGATTAGATCCTCCTAGGCTCCCCGGTTAACAAAAGTGAACTTAAATACTCAGTCACCATTTTCTAGCAGTGCTACTTTTGGAAAAGTGACCCAACTCCTCCTGCCTCAGTTTCCTCATCTGTGAAATGGGGATAAATGTAGCCATAGCAGGCTCTGCTAGTGGCTCAGTGGTAAGGAATCCACCTGCAATGCAGGAGTCGAAGGTTCAACCCCTGGGTCAGGAAGGGCATGTCCCCTGGAGGAGGGCATGGAAACCCACTCCAGTATTCTCACCTGGGAAATCCCATGGACAGAGGAGCCTGGTGGGCTGCAAAGCGTGAGCACAACTGAAGCTACTGAGCGCACATAGCCATGGAATTGTCATGACAGTTCACTGGCATCACTGGGGCTTAGCCAGCGTCTGGACGTGGTAAACAGTCACTAAGTCTATTATTATTAATAACATTGTTAAAGTAAACGACAATTTATAGCTGATGTAGTGCCCACTAACTTCTAGCTATTTTAGTATTATAATTGCTCAGTGTGCTCAGTTGCTCAGTCATGTCTGACTCTGCAACACTTTGGACTGTATAGCCCACCAGGGTGCAGGCTTCTCTTTGAGGTGGCCTCTCTTGCTGTGGAACAGGCCCTAGGGCGTTCAGGCTTCTGAGTTGCAGCTCCTGAGCTGTAGAGGTCACACAGGCTTCTGGTGATCACACAGGTGCCTGGTCACACAGGCGTTCAGGCTTCTGGTTGCAGCTCCCGAGCTCTAGAGCAAGGGCTCAATAGTTGTGCACGGACTCAGTTGCTCTGTAGCATTCAAGATCTTTAGCTGAGGCATGTGGGATCTAGTTCCCTCACCAGGAATTGAACCCAGGCCCCCTGCATTGGGAGCATGGAGTCTTAGCCACTGGACCACCAGGGAAATCTCTCATACAGTTGTTGAAATGCAGGAAGCAGGGGATGGCTCCTTGAGACCTTGCCTCCATTTTTTTTCCCAGAAGTGAGTTAATTTCCAGGAAACTCTGGAGGTTTGCTTGACCTCCTTCAAGTCATTCTCAAAACTGTGAGGCCGACCCAGATCACCGGCTTCGGTCCTACATTCTGCGTGTCCACCACAGCACTCTGACTCCCTTGCCCTGATCCCCTGTGACTCCATTACTTTCTAACATCATAGATAATTCAGTTATATATTATGTAGCTTGCTTATTATTTGTCTCCCTCCACCCTTCCCCCATCCCTGCATAAAATGTAATTTCTTTAAGGGCTGGGAGCTGTATTTCATTGCTAACGACGTGCATCTTCTCTAATTAGGACAAACAAAATTGGGCAAATGATGCATATTGTATGAGATCAATATTGTAAGGCCTGCTTTTGTAATCAAAACTGAGAGATTGCAGAGCACTGTACCAGCCAATATCCCTCCTCTTTTAAAAATCATGTATGAACTTGTTTTTGTGGACTAGCTAGTCAGAATTGGCAGGTCCCCACATTCTGTTCAATTTAATCAATACAGGCTTTTTTTTTTTTTTTTCTGGTGGGCTTCCCTGGTAGCTCAGCGGGTAAAGAATCTACCTACAGTGCAGGAGACCTGAGTTTAATCCCTGGGTTGGGAAGATACCCTAGAGGAGGCCACGGTAACCCATCCCAGTAGTCTTGCCTGGAGAATTCCATGGACAGAGGAGCCTGGAGGGCTACAGTCCGTGGGGTCGCAAAGAATTGGACGTGACTGAGCAAGCCAGCACAGTACACACAGTGATGGGTCAGTTTTGTGATACCAATACAGAGAACTTGACACAGTATTTGTATCTTTACAATGTTTGAAAATTAATTTATTTTCTTTATTTTTTGGCCATGTGGCATGCAGGATTTTAGTTCCCTGATCAGGGATCAAACCTGTGACCCCAGCAGTGGAAGTTTGGAGTCTTAACCATTGAACCTGGTATTTGTAGCTTTTAAAAAGCACCTAACACAGTGCTTGGCATGTAGTGGAATCAGATAAGTCTTTGCTGAGTGAATGGTGGGGGGCAGCCCTAGGGCAGCAAAACAGATTGGAAGGTGAGCTGAGGTCGCTCATGGAAAGACACAACTGAGTCAGCCCGGCTGGCTGAGACCGCTAGGAAAGAGTGTAGAGGCGAGAAGGACCTGGCTTTATTTTCACCTGTTGGAAAGAAAGTGGAAGTAATGCTATGGGAAGGACCCAGAAAGTCCCTCTTTCTTGTGGAACAGGGAAAGAGAGAACCTTCATGGGGGTTGGGGGGAGGCTGGGTAGGTGGGGATTTAAGGAGAGAAAACCTTGTTCTTTATAAAGAGGCAAATTCAGGAAGCCTACTCCAGTGGCAGCTGTGTCCTCTTGGGTGGGACGGAGGAGAGGAAGGAAGGGGGCCCCAGGTAGGTGGCACAGATCAGAGAATGTCAGGAGAGGAGTGGGTGGGTGGTCAGAAGACTCAGATATTCCAGGAAGGATAGAGTAGATGGTAAAGACCTTGAGTGCTGACTTCTCTACCCAAGGTGCCCTCAGCCCAGGGAACCATGGAGTTTAAGAATGTACTGGAGTGATGGGGTCCCAAGCATTGACTGATCGAGGTGTGCAGGCGCTGTTCCCGGCATTAACTTGCTGGATCTTCACAGGCATTGTGTGCAGAGAGACTGTTGGTTATGTCCAGTCTGCAGATGAGAACACTGACACCCACGGGATGATATACCCTTCTCAAGAAACCACTGCGGGGGCATGGAGAGCTTGGACCACAGCCCCTGAAGAGGCAAAACCATCGCCGTCTTAAAGCTGAGGAAAGTGATGCCCGGACAGGGGGACTGGCATGCCCAAGGCCGCACAGCTCGCAGGGAGAGGAGCCAGGACTCCAGCCCCTACAGTCTGGCTCCAGAGCGGGGTTGCTCAGCCTCAGGCTTCACTGGAGCAGATCCTTCGTGAATGCTGTGGCATGAATGGGACCCAAACAGGAGCAGCTGCTGTTGGAGGTGAGCTGAGATCGCTTTCCCCTGATGCCAAACTGCCCCTCCTGGCCTAAGTAATCACAATGGAGTGTTCTCAGCCTTATCTTGAACCACCCACCCTCTCACTTCCTCTCTTCTGGAGCCACTTGAATTTTCTTTGTGCCTCCAACTCAGCACCTTCTCACATCCCGCTCCCTCTGCCTACCAGACTCACCTCCTGGCTCATCCCTGCATCCTCATCTCTGAGGCCGTCTCCTCCAGGAAGCTATCTCTGACCCTCAGGCTGGGTCAGGCACCCACTCTGGGCTCCCCCACCCCACCCCCACTCACTCCGGGTCATCACTGACTGGGGACAGGTCTGTCTGCCCTGCTGGACCTTGAGCTTGTGAAGGCAGAACTGGAGATTTCTTCTGTATTATTATATACTACTAGGTCCAGGAATTAGCCCAGAGGAGGAGTTTGGGGAGCAGCTGTTATTATGAAGGAATGAATGAACTGAAGTAAAAGAAATAGGTTGAAGGTAGTTCTCTGACCCGGTCGATTACATTCAATCTTGGTTTTCTACGTTCCCAACAGCATGTCTTACTCAAAGGGAATTTTTTTTTTAATGAATTAACACTCAGATACAGGGCTTTTTTTTTTTTTTTTTTTAATCCTCCAGGTCTCAGCTCAGATGTCCCCTCCTCCAAGAAGTCTTCCAGGCCTCCTCCCGGAAGGCTGAGTCAGGTGCCCCTTGGGGCTATCCCCACCCAACTCTGGGCATCCTGCCCTTCGGATTCCAGTGTGTTTGTGACCAGGACTCCATATCACGTGTCACTTCAGTTCATTTTGTAGTTTCAGGCAGCTAGTGGTGAACTTCTAGAGAAGAGAATGGCAACCCACTCCAGTATTCTTGTCTGGAAAATCCCATAGACTGAGGAGCCTGGCGGGCTACAGGTCAGGGGGGGTCAAGTCAGATGCGACTGAGCGCATGACTGAGCGCATGGTGAACCTGGCGCTGTTTTATTAAGCTCTGGGTAACCAGGAGCCATCATTATTGACTTTATTGTTGTAGCTGTTGACCATTATAATCTCAGTTCCTGGTCCCTTTAACGCTGACATTCTTAAATTGCCCCTCCCTGGCACTGCTTCTGCCTGGCACCGCTTCTCCCTGGCAGCTCCCACACCCCCATCCTAGTGGGCCTTGAATGGGAAGAGGCGTAATTTTCAAGGGGAGCCGGGGCCAGAGGGCGGGGCTTCTTCCTCCTTCCGCGCCTTGGGGGAAACCCCAGGGTTCCGGGGACATCGGGACTTTGGTTCTCTCCGTGCTGGGAGGAGGAGGAAAGTAAAGCCTGGGGTAGAGGGCTGAGAAAGGTGCAGCCAAAGTTCCTCCCCTGCCACCCTCGCTGTCTGTCCCGGGAGCCACTGTCACCGAAGTGCCTGTGAGTCGGCAGCTGGGCAGAGGGGAAGAGAAGAGAGCTGGAGAGGCTGCGGACGGAGTGAGGACCGGGTCATCGTGCGGAAGCCAGGAAGATAGCTCGGAGCTCTCGAGTCGGGTGTCAGGACCCATGGAGTGCGCTGACCCACGGGGCCACCGCTGGGCAGGAATCCTGCTCTCAGGTGAGTGTCCGGCTCCCTTCAGGTGGGGAGGGGAGGGTGGGTGTGTACATGTGCACGAAAGAGACCCAAATAGAGACAAGAGAGAAACGGAGATAGAGGCAGGATTAAACACAAATACAAGAGGTTGACAGAGACCTCCCCAGCAGTCTAGTCCACGCTCCCAGCTCCCAACGCAGGGGGCCCAGGCTCAATCCTTGGTCAGAAAACTAGATCCCACATGCCTCAACTAAGACCCAGTGCAGCCAAATAAAATAAGAGAGAGATTGACAAAGGGGGGACAGAGAAAGAGACAAAGACATACATAGAGGAGCAGAGAGAGATGGAATCAGAGCCATAGAACCAGAGAGAGGCAAGAGGCAGTGAAAATTACAGTAGAAACTGTATCAGAGGGAAACACAGAGCAGACGGGGAGACTGAGGACAAAGAGCCAAAAAACTCCTCAGGGCTTCTCTGGTGGCTCAGTGGTCAAGAACCGCCTGCCGATGCAGGAGACGCAGGTTCGATCCCTGACCTGGGAAGATCCCACATGCTGCGGAGCAACTAATGCGGTGTGCTGCAACTGCTGAAGCCCGCATGCCCTAGAGCCTGTGCTCCACAGCAAGAGAGGCCACCACGCTGAGACGCCCGAGCACCGCAGCTAGACAGGAGCCCAGGCAGCAACGAAGACGCAGCACAGCCGTAAATGCACGCATGTTCAAAGTCAATTGCATTTAAAAAGAAAGCTTTTCAAGATACATACAGGTAAATAGATTCAGGGGAGTCGGGGCGGGGAGAGACAGAGAACCAGAGCTGGAGTCTAACAGACAGGAGTGAGAGTGGCAACGAGAGGTTATGCCAGCCCTGAAGGGCACGCCAGGCTCCTCTGTCCCTCCCTGTCACCTGGAGTTTGCCCACGTTCATGTCCATTGAGTTGGTGATGCTGTCTAACCATCTCATCCTCTGCCACCGCTTCTCGTTCTGCCTTCAATCTTTCCCAGCATCAGGGTCTTTTCCGATGAGCTGGCTCTTCCCATCAGGTAGCCAGAGTATTGGAACTTCAGCTTCAGCGTCAGTCCTTCCAATGCATGAGCCTATGGACTTGACCTCCAATAGCACTGAGGATAGAGAACTTCAGATGCTTTTCCATTGTCAGTTATTACAAGCACAGGAAGTAACAATGACAATAATAGTAATAATAACTAAGTGCTAATAATAGTGACTAACACTGTGAACTGTCACGTCTGATATCAGACCTCACAATAACCTGGTGCGCTAAGTTCTACATTTTGCAGTTGAAGAATCTGAGGCTCACAAAGAGAAAGCCCTTTGCCCATGATAATAGACAAAGTCCACTATCATTATCAGAGTCCATATTTGCTCCTAAGAGCCCTTGTCTTTAACCCAAATGAGCAGGGGATGGGGCAATGCTCGGTCTAAATTGGGGTCATCTGAGGGCTGGAGAAAGGCATGGCTGCCTGCCTTTGTTAATTGGGCTGATGGTTAGGGCAAGGACAAGAGTTTCAAGGTCGGCGGCACATGGCCATAGCTGCTGGGGTTGGGCATCCTCACCTATGCCCACAGTCTCTGAACGTCCATAAAACTGTGTGCAGAATGGCCAAATGGAAAACCTAAAGCTCATGCTATCTATTTCCCTTTTCTCCCCTCTGCCTGAGGGCAAGCGGTTAATTTCTCCCATCAAAGATAACAGAAGAAGTTCCCCTTTATTGGGGGCTGGCTCTGTGCCCATCCCTGGACCAGAGGAACTGCACAGTGTTGAGAGCAAAGTCTTTAGGAACTGGCAAGCCAGGTTCAAGTCTAGCTTCTGATGCTTACTATCTGGTCTTGGAAAGTGACTTCACTGATCTGAGCGTTTGTTTACCTCTCAGTGGAAGGGAGAGGCATCTTCCATGGAAGGAGCATCACTGGAGAGAGCACACTGACCCTCAGGGGACCCAGTTAAAATTGGTCAGTGTTCATTACCACCCACTCCAATCCTAAGAGGCAGACGATATTATTCCCATTTTAGAGCTGGGGAAACTGAGGCTCGGCGATGATAAAACATGCCTCAAGTCACATAGCCAGGAAGTAGTGAGTAAAAGTTAAGCCTCTAGGGGTGGAGGGCCCCATTCATGACCTCAGACCTCCCTCCACTTAGAAAGACCACAACTGGACACCCCCAATGCACCTTCCTCCCTGAATGCCTCCTCTTTCTCCCTCCAGCCTCACTTTTCACTGTGTGGAGCTTGGCAGCTGCAGCCCAAATCTCCCATGATGCCATCACCCAAAGTGAGAAGGATATTGTTCTGTCTACATTTGGGGCCCCTTGGTTACCCCAAACTCATGGTAGATTCAGGGCACAGAAAACAAGGTTCTCATTCTGGTCTCTATCTCCACCCTCAAGTGCTCATCAGGGTTCCATGCCCAAAGTCCCAACAGGACAAACCTGATGGGCCCAGTCAGGCAACAACTGGTCCAATCGGTTGTGTTGGAGAGGGGGGCGGGGGTTGTGAAGGGGTGGCTGTCCTGGCTGGGGCTAGGGAAAATTGGTAGAGGGATCTGGTTGTTATCCCCAATACAAGCTTGACTTCTTTGCAGCCAGTAATAATTGACCCACCATCATGTCCCTGACCTTCTGTTTTATTTGCAACATCTCATTTACTGGGGGGGAGGAGACTTGAGGGTCCCAAGATCACACCTAGAATGAGAACTAGATCCAGCATTGGAGGCCAGTCATGGAGTTGAGGGGTGTCTGCCTGCAATTCCAACCCCTCCCTGTTTCTCGGGGTCCCTCTGTGACTGTATTTTGCTTGGTCTGTCCTTCACCTGTGCCTCTGCTTCTGTCTCCGCCTACTCTGTTTCTCCCTCTGTAGAACCTCTGGCCAAGCCCACCCTTTCAGTCAGCCAGGGCGCAGTCATAGAGCACAGGGAAAATGTGACCTTCTACTGTGGCACCCCGGACGTCAACATCACCATCCGTTGGGTCTTCAACCACCAGTCCCTGCCATCCAATGAGCGTATACAGCTGTCCGCAGATGGCAAGACCCTCACCATCCTCACTGTCCAGCGGCAGGATGCTGGGATGTACCAGTGTGAAGCTTGGAGTGTCCACGAGGTCAAGAGCAGTGACCCCACCTACCTGACTGTGTACTGTGAGTCCCTTTCCATTCCCCCCAGCCCCTCAGCAACACCTACTTCCTCAGTGATGTCATCCAGTCTCACAGCCTCACATATCATCCAAATGCAGACTTGTCCATCCTTGAACTCCAGACACATAGCTGTTTGACATCTCTACTTGGATTCTCCTGGGAACGTCCAATGTGACATGCCTAAAATTGAGCTCCTTAACTTTCGAATGTTTGATCCAAAATAATGCCTAAGTAGTCGTGAGGAAAGAGCACTTGCCGGCATGCTTTATGTTTTTATGTAGTTTTTATTTTTACTGCTCTGGGTGACAGGAGGGCTTCTCTTGTTGTGGAGCACAGGCTCTAGCGCACTTGGGCTCAGTAGTTGCAGCGCAGGCATAGTGGCCCCACGGCATGTGGGATCTTAGTTCCTCGACCGGGGATCAAACCTGCATCCCTGCATTGGAAGGCAAATTCGTACCCAGTGGATGGCCAGGGAGGTCCCTTGCTGGCATGCTTTAGGCGTGTCTTTCAATCCTGGTTTACCCAGGGAGGCATGTGACATATCCTCACGGTCAGACCCTTAAACATCTCCTTTGTAATGGTTCCAGAGTTTGAGGGGAGGGAAGAGAAAAGTTCCTGCTTATTGAATGCCTGGATCCCCCCAAGAGGGCTCTCTCACTGATGCTGTTGTTGCTGCTACAATTGTTCTTGTCCTTCCAGATGGCCCTGACTCAGTCACGATCAAGGTGGAGCCTGGTGTAGCCAACGGGGACACGGTTGAGGTGATGGAGGGCTCCAATGTGACCTTCTTGGCAGAAACTGAGTCTTACCCACAAGCCTCATATTCATGGTTTTTCCCCAATGACTCCAAGCCCATCACAAGCTTGTTCCTCAACATGAGCAATGTTACCATCCATGCCATATCCAAGGAACACGAGGGCACCTACAGATGCTTGGTGTCCAACACTGCCACCCAGATGTCCCTCGAGGGTACTGTCGAAGTCCACGTCCTTGGTGAGTCTCTTTCCCCCATTCCTCTCCTTTGTGTCTCTGAGAATCTGGGCTGCACTGACGTCCTAGGGCTTGAGGAGGACGGAGTGGAGTGGGGCTTTCCCTTGTGGCTGGTGGCAGACTGTGGCTCTGGTCACAGGGTAGGACCTGGGTCCTTGTTTGGCACATCCTCCAGAAGGCTTTGGAGGCTCTTTGTGGGGTGTCTGTCTCTTTATTCTCATGAAGTGTGGGAGGCGATTCTGTAAACATACAAATACTAACACAGCACTCACACACCCCATACACGCAGGGACACACACACATAACAATCACACATGCAGGGGACTTCTCTGGTATTCTGGTGGTTAAGACTGCGCTCCCAGTGCAGGGGGCCTGGGTTTGATCCCTGGTTGGGGAACTAAGATTCCTCATGCCGCGTGACATGGCCAACAAAAAAGAAACAGTCATGCATGCATTGCAGATACACACATGTGCACCACAGACACATACAACTCACACACAACACACACAACTCACACACAACACGCACAACTCACACAACTCACAACACACACAGCTCACAACACACAGCTCACACACAACACACACAACTCACACACAACACACACAACTCACACACAACACACACACAACACACACAACTCACACACAACACATACACACAGCATACAAAAGCCCATAATACACACACACGACATATAACATGTACCCAACAGACACACACAATACATGAAACACACAGGACATAACACAACACACACACCACACATACACATAAAGCCCACGACATGTGCATAGAAGTGCTCACACACAGGCAAAGCACATGCACAGGACTCACAAAACACAGACACACACCTCAAATATGCAACAAACAATACCACAGACACACCACATATCCTCTCACAAAACACGTATACACACAAAACATAACATGTGCACAATAGACACCCACAACACATATCACAGACACTCGACATCTTCACACACAACACAGAAAACACCCCGCATACCACACATTTGCACCCTCAACACGTGCGGAACACACACAGTACATAACTGTACTTCACACATAGTAGTGACCTACCAGGCACGTAGGCGTGTACAGACATGTGCTGTGCTTGTAAATACACAGGACAACATATACACAGAGCACGCGCATTACCACAGACACATAACATATGCTCACGTACAGAAGATATACACACGCGACATGTACTCACTTGCACACAAAGCACGTGTGTGTGTGTGTATATGTATGTATGTACACACCACCATGCCTCACAGCCACAGTACTTGTATACACAACACACACATGTGGATGGACACAAAAGGGACTTCTCTGGTGGTCCAGTGGTTAAGTCCAGTTGTCAGCGCAGGAGACAAGGGTCCAGGCCCTGGTCTGGGAAGATCCCTCATGCCAGGGAGCTACTAAGTCCGTGTACCACAGCTACTGAGCCGCACGCCCTAAAGGCCGTGCTCCACAACAAGAGAAGCCGCCGCAACGAGAAGCCCACGCACCGCAACTAGAGAGCAGGCCCCACACAGCACAACTAGAGAAAGCCCTCATGCAGCAACAAAAACCCAGCACAGGCAAAAATAGACAGACACAAAGCACACACTCACACACAAAACTCATCCATATGCCACACTCTCCATACACACAAAACCTGTAACACAGTCACATAATTGTCACACAACACACGCTCATACACAAAAGACTTAGATGCACCACCCACACAGCGCAGTCATATGCAAAGCACACACATACACACACACACGCCACACACCACATAAACACACATCCCTGGGAAATCCTGTGGGCCCCATATGGGCAGGAGACTGGCATAGGGTGTCCCTGGACCCTGTCCCGTCTCTCTGTGTGTTCCCAGAAAGAGTGACCAAGCCTTATGTCATGCCCCCTAACCGGACTCTTGTGGAGCACACCAGCTTGGTGGTCCTGATCTGCCAGACCACCCATGAGGGAGTTAGAGTCCGGTGGTTCCTGGGGGACCAGCTCCTCCAGCCCAGTGAGCACCTGGTGCCCGACAACTGGATCCTGAGCATCCATGGCCTTCGGCGGAATGACACAGGGCCCTATGCCTGCGAGGTCTGGAACTGGGGCAGCCAGGCACGGAGTGAAGCCCTGAAGTTGAACATCAGCTGTGAGTCATCCCTAGCTTGGACCTTCCCCTCCTTCCTCCTCTCTCCCTTGCTGAAGTTCTTGCTTCCAGCCACTCATCCCATAATTATCAAACACCTGCTCTGTGACAGGCATGTCTGAGCAGGGGACAAGGCCATGTTCTAGTCGGGGGAGACAGACCATACACAGCTAAACAAGGGGAAATCCATGCTGTGTCAGATGGGACTGGAGGCAGTGAGAAAGACAGGCAAGGCTGGGAAGCTGGGGAGGTGTTGCAGTCCTGGCTGGGGTGATCAGGAGAGGCTTCCTGGAGGAGGCGGTATGTGTACAGCAGGAGGTAGGGAGAGAGCTGTGCAGGTGACCAAGGGAAGTGAGTTCCAAGGCTGGGGAGGTGGGACTCTGCTTGGCCTGTCAGAGGAATCCCCAGAGGCCAAGATGACTGGAGAGATAAATTATAGGGAGAATGGAACAGAAGAAGCTGGGAAAGTGGGGGTAATAGACCACACAGGGTCCTGTGGGCCGTGGTGAGGACACTCGAGCTACAAAAGGCTCTGAGCAGAGGAGAGAGCGGATTAGACTGGGGTTTGCACAGAGTCTCTCTGGCCCTTGTCTAAAGGGTGGGAACAGGGGAGAGGGAAGAGGTGATCCAGTTGTTTTTGTCTGATTCCATGGAGAGGCAGACCCCAAAATGGGATTCAGTGGGATTATACATGCAAGGATTTTCTTAAGGGAATGCTCTTGTGCAAAAAAAGTAGGGAGGGAGCCTCAAAAGAGTGGGATTGCCCTCAGACCGAGGTACTTGGAGAGAGGGAGGAAGACGGAGTACAGAGTTGGTGGGAGCTTGTAGACCACCATGGAGTCTGAGGAACGTTGTCAGGACTCTCGGGAGCCCAGGTCTCCTAGGAAGGGGTCTGCCTTACTTTCTCCAGCACTCTCAGGTACTGGCAGGGTGCCGCCCAGGAGAGGTCTGGGAGTGAATTGCGGGGTACTGCAGCTGGGCCCTTGGTCAGTTCCACTCTTACCCATGGAGGTCTGTGAGGCGTCCTCTCGTGGTAGCCACAGTCATCCATCAAGAAATGACGAGGCTGAGCCAGTGCCAGCTGTAGCGATCAGGCCATGAATATATTTTAAATATCCAAGTCACAGGGTTTACTGCTAGTTGACATGAAGCAAGAGAGAAAGGGAGGAGTCAAGAATGACTCCAAGATTTTTTTTTTTGGCCTAAGCTACCATCAGAACTATAAGAACTATAAACATGTTGGAAGTTAGGGGCTACATGTCACAGGACACAGCAACAATTTCTGAAGCCTGAATATCTCATGAGGCTCCCTTGTTAGAATTCACTTTTGCAAGGGCAGGGGTTTTTGTTTCTGATTTTAATTTTGTTTTGTTTTGTTTTGGACTTTGCCCTTCCGTGTTGTGGATTACATTCTGCTTGCTCAGCACCTAAGGGATCTCTTGCCGAGATTCCTTTCAGCAGCAGTTGGAAGAGCCTTTGACTCCCAGGAATTCCCTCAGTTAGAATTGAGAAGGGGGAAAAAAGAAAGCAGAACTTCACATGTGGAACTGAATGGGACAAAATAGGTTATCTCACTGGTGGAGGATGGGAGCATAATATTTGGCTCTGCATGCAGATGGCCCCGATCGAGTGTACTTCACCACAGGGTCGGAGACCCTGGTGGACACCACCATCAGTGCGAAGCTCAACTCCAGCATAACCCTGAAGTGTTGGGCTGAATCCCAGCCGGATGCTGAGTTTAACTGGACCCATGACAACACCAGTGTGTGCAAAGGGGAGCAGCTGTTTATCGAGGCCCTGACTTGGAAACACCAAGGGAATTACAGCTGCACAGCCTCGAACTCTGTCACAATGCTGACCTCCTCTGCCTCAGTCATGGTCAGCGTCACAGGTGAGGGTCCAGGTGACTTTCTCTGATGCTGGCCTTAGCACTCTGATCTTCCCTTACTAAGGACTGGAGTGTGGCACTGATTGTCCTGCATGGGCGGGTTCCTAGTCCAGAGCTGTTGAATTCCAGCCACTAACACTCAGACTCAGGACTTCCCTGGAGATCCAGTGGTTAAGACTCTGTGTGCTTCCACTGCAGGGGGCAAGGGTTCAATCCCTGGTCAGGGAACTAAGATGCTGTATGCTGCAAAGTGGTCAAAAAATAGAAAAAAAAATTCGTGATCTCATTTCATCTTCAGAACATCCCTATACAGTAGGTACCATTTCCCCCACTTTGCAAATGAGGGAATGAGACTCAGAAAGAGTAGTTACTTCTGTCTGTGTCCACAGGCCCCCAGAGAGTCAAAGGTGACTCAGGTTTCCAGTTGCCAAAGCCCTTTGCTGTGATGACCATATCTGATTCATCATCTTAATCAGTAACGTCATCACACCAACACTGACTGATCACTTTCCATGGGTCTAAATACTTCACCCACATCGAACATACCGAACCTTTTATTTACTGAAATGAATACATATATGTTTAATCTTTTCAGCAACAATATGGAGTAGGCTTCATATTATCTTTCTTTTTTACAGAAGAGCCAAAGGAAGCACAAAGAGGTAAGTAGCATGCCCAGGGTCACACAGCTGAGATGTGAACTTAGAACATTTGACTCCAGAAATGATTCTATTACTACTACAAACTTCTGCCTCCCAATGGCTGGAAAACAAATGCTCATCAAATGACAGTGGAGATGAAGCCCCAAGATTGGGAATGAGGTTGGGGACAGGGATGAGGTCCTGATTCTCTCTCCTTGCCCAGGTCACCGGTCATCCCTGTCTGTAGGGGCCATCATTGGCATTACCATCGGAATCCTGGCTGTCATTGCCCTGGCCATAGGGCTGGGCTGCTTCATACACACTGGAAAGGCCAAAGGGTAACTCTCAGAATGGGGTGGGGGATGTGGCCTATGGAGGACCTGCCCAGTAGGAGGGTTGCTGACCATGGTGCTGAGTGGTGCCTGTTGGGAACTGAGAAGGTTTGGGACGTTGCCCAAAACGGACATAGGATATAGGTAGAGCCTGTGGAGACGGGCAAGGACTAGAGGCATAGTGAACAAGGGTCTTGGGGTTTCAGGCTCTCAAGGAGAACAAAAGAGGATAACGTCTATGAGAACACGACACCCACCTCTGAAGAGGGTCAACCTGAAGAGCTCGATCGCGGTAAGTGACTCCATAGCTGATACCCAGGGCAGCAGTGAGGTCTGGAGAAGAGGCTGGTGCAGAGAGCCCAGGCTTCTGCTCCCAGCTTCGCCCCTGGGTCACTAGGACATCATGGGCAAGCCCTGTAGTCTTGGACCCTCTATGTCCCCATCTGGAAAATGGATGAGATCAGGGTCAAGTGACAACATACCGCCATTCTAGTCTTTCTCGCTCTCAGGAAACTTTGTTAATGGATTGCTGTAAGCAGAGAGAGTCAATCATGACGTGCCTCACTACTAAATTCAAAACAAGTCTCATTGTCCATCTCAATATAGTACCTCAAGCAGCCTTCTCTGACCAAAGGCAAAACAAAACATCTTTGCTATATCTGGTCTAAGATTCTGGTAAGATGGGCTCCTGAAGCAGAAGTCCTCTGGAGACTGTCCAATTCAGCTCAGTTGTACAGAAAAGAAAACCAAGGCCAGGAAGGATATATGATAAACACAGGCTACAGAGGACCCTGGTGTACCTGGGGCTTGGTTTAAGACCTCTGCCCTCATCTGTGTCATCAAACAGCCTTATCGAACCCAGAATTTGATTTTCAAGACCTTCCCAGGTCAAGATCACTGGAGATGTGATGGGATAGTCCTGGGGATAAAAGAAGGGAGGTTTCTACCACATCCTTCCTGGGGATAGAAGTGCCCTGCCTGGACAAATCGCCCCTTCCCTCATGCATGCGTGCATGCTCAGTCGCTTCAGTCATGTCTGGCTCTTTGCGACCCCATGGACTGTAGCCCACCAGACTCCTCTGTCCATGGGATTCTACCAGCAAGAATACTGGAGTGGGTTGCCATGCCCTCCTCCAGGGGATCTTCCCAGTCCAGGGATCGAACCCACGTCTCCTGCATTGCAGGTAGATTCTTTACTGCTGAGACACTGGGGAAGCCCCTTCTTCCCTCATATCTCTCCCTAACTCCAGCCTTGGGCTGGCATTCACTTTCTCTAGACTGGCCCATGCTTATGTATGCCAATGTACCTGCCGTTCAAGGACAGATACCAGTCAAAAAGGTGGGTAATTCTCCAGAGGCACCCCGTCTACTCCCGTGACTCTCTGGCACTTCCCCAGCCCAGCAGGGCTGTTTTACGTCTCACCTCGTGGGGTGGGGGTGAAGTTCAGGCATGTTCTCTTAAGGATGCCCAGCCAGTGGTAGCTTGGGTCCCTACTTTCTCTGGGGATCTCAAGACCTTCCATGGCTTTTTCATCTCTTCTCCTTGTTTTCTTTCTCTTTTGCTTGACAATGCCTAACCTGGAGCCCCCTCTGGGAATCAGAAGAGATGTAACTGCCTCTGAGGCCTGAGCTATTTCCAAGAATTTCCAGGGGTGATCTTTTATCCCAGGCCTCAGGACCTCTTCACTATTTTCTTTTCCCCCCAGATGCTGCCAGTAGACCCTCCAGAGCAATTATATGAGGTAGGTTGGCCTTGCTTGATCTTATTAAAGAAGTTGCAAAGGAATACAATCTGAGAATGTTATATTTGACAAATATGAGAAAGCATCTTGTCTAGATCTTTCATTGAGCATTGCTGGGCCAGGAATGGGAAGAAAGTGGCTCTAGGCCTCACAGGGAGCTGGGCTAGATTCCTTTTAAAAATATATTTATTTGTTTATTTATGGCTGTGCCAGGTCTTAGTTGCAGCGTGTGGGATCGTTGTGGTAGTGTGGTAGGTTTCTCTGTGGTTGTGGCTCGAGGGCTCCAGAGTGCATGGGCTCAGTAGTTGCAGTGTGGGCTTAGTCGCCCCAAAGCCTGTGGGATCTTAGTTTCCCACCAGGGATCGAATCCACATCCCCTGCATTAGAAGGCGGATTCTTAACTACTGGACCACCAGGGAAGTCCCTGGGTCAGAGTCTAGGATTCTAGCTCCTGCCCGATGCTGCTTCCGCTTCCAGTGCTTGCAGCGGGGTTGCAAATCAGCTAATACCGGCCTCGCAAGTGACGGGATGCAAAGGAAGTTTTGGAGTAGAAGTTGCGGACGTAGCCCCGGTGAAAAGGAAGAGTTCTGGTCCTAGAGCTACTTCTGCTTCTGATCCTTTGAGAGAACCTGGTTGGGAATCTCTTTGTCTCTGGATCTCTGAAGAGTGCGCGTTGGCACTTTCCAGACGCTGTGGTTCTAAGACAAATTGCTTGTGGACCCTAACTGATCTCTCTGTTCACTTGCAGCACATATCATCTTCCGCCATCCACGACGGGTATTCTCATGGCCCCAGGAAGCCATCCTCCAAACTGGCATTGCATCCCTTGGTCCCAACTCCACAAACAGAAAATGCAGAGTCAAACTATCAGGTATTTTTATGCCACACAGAGTCTTTGGACAGACAGAGAGCTGCCACCAATCTCCCTTTTCCTCCTTGCTAAAGAGTCTGGTAGGATAACCTATCAAGAGATTTCCTTTCAAAAATCTTTTCAATCCCTTTGCACCCCCTTCCATCCTATCACGTTCTGGTTCATTTCATTTCATTCCCTTCCTGTCCATCCATTTCACTCCATCCTGTGTTTCCATCACACGTATTTTCACTCTACCCGTTTAACTTTCTATCCATTTAATTTCATTTATTCTCATTGTATTCCAACTGTTTCCTCTCCAGTCCATTTCTGGTTTTTTTTTTTTCATTCCATTCCACTCCCTCTCACTCTATTTCTTTCCATAAAATTCCTTTTATTTCCTTTGCATCTCTTCTGTTCCTCTTCTTGCTTCCCATTCCATCCCTTGTCATCGCGTCCCACCACTCAGTGCATTCCTGTGCATTCCATCCCCTTCCGTTCTGCTTCATCCATCGTATCATGTTTTTTCTTTCTTCTTTCATTCCTTTCCATTCTTTCCCACGTCTCCCTATTACCTTTTCTCCCTTTTTATTTTTCCTTTTTGATCCCACCTGTTCATCTCTTCCACATTCCATTTCTGTCTATTTTAATCCTGGTTATCACTTTTCCATTTCCATACCCTAACTTTCGTTTATTACTCTTATTATTTCACTTTCATGTCATGATTATTTCATTTCCATTCTTCTCCTTTCTGTTCCCTATCATTCCTGTCCTTTCCACCCACGTATTTAATCCACTCCTTTCATTCTGCTCCCTACTAGTCCACTCCTTTCTAGGCAATGTCCTGTTTATGGTCATTTCCCTTTGGTCAGCTTTCATTTCATTCCACCACATCCCATTTCTTCTCATTCTGTTTCTTTTCATTCCCTTCTTTCTTTCATTTCCTCTTCCTCATGCCTTCCCCTGCCATTCAGTTCTGTTTCATTATTTTCTGTTCCCTTTCATTGCATTGCCTTCCATTCTATTTCTACTTAAAAAAAAATTATTTTATTGAAGTCTACTTGATTTACTTCACTAAGATAATGTGGTGCTATCTTCTTTACAGAAAAGTGATTCAGTTATATATATATATATATATATATATATATATATATATTTGTATATATATGTATCCACACACACACACACATATAATAGTTTGCATCTGCTAATCTCCAGCTCCCAATCCACCCCCCCCACTCTTCTGTTTCCTGTTCATTCTTCTTAAATCCATCCCACCCTGTTGTACCACATTCCATTCTGCTCCATTACCTGTCATATAAACCATTCTCAAAAGCTGTGAATGTCTAAATATCTTCAGGATGTTTAATAAGAAAAACAAACCCCTTGACAGTAGTTCAGGTTAATTAAAGTGGGGATTAATTGAGAAAACACTGAGGAATCTCAGGTAACCAATGTCAGAAATTACTTGTGGGCCTCGTGGGGATTAGAATCAGGAAGTTTTTCTCTCTTATGGCTGCTCATTTTTTTCAAAATAAGGAAAAGTATTTATTTGTGCCTTGTACATTTTAATAAGGGTGGTTGCTCATTTTTGCTGATCAATGAATTTGTTCCATTTTCCTTGGTTCAGATTGAATTCCTATGCAAGCTTCCTGGTCAGTGCTCCTCTATAACTTCAAATTATATATGACAACACCCTCTGCTACTGTGTAAAGGTTTCTAGGTTCAGATTCTTCAGAGGAGAAGCACAGTTGTTCAGGCCATTGTATGGATTGTGCTGACGTTTGTCAGCTCTCTAATTAGCTGTGAACTGGTACAAACATAGCCTCTTAGGTCCCTCTTTTCATCAGGATCTAAGAGAAAGGAGTCTCATTTGTTCCTTTTTATCAGTGGAGCAAAAGCTCTTCCACTAAACTTCCTCTTATGTCTTCTTGGGTCGGGATGCTGTCGTGTGGCACTTGTTGCAAGGAAGGCTGGGAAAATTAGCTGTTATCCTTCCCAGTCTCTCCAATAGAAGCAGGCAAGAGGGAAGATACAGGAGGAGTGTCAGGTCAGCCACCTCAGTGTCTGCTACCTTCTGAAGGGATGAGACAGAGCAAACAACGCAGAGGTTTGGAGTAGAGTGTTCTGAGTTGAGGAGCATCAAGGGAAAAGGTCCTGAAGTGAATGTATTTTTATCTATTGCTGCATAAAGAATTACCACAAGCTTAGCAGCTTAAAACAACACACATTTATTATCTCACAGTTTCCTGGATCAGGAGTTCAGGCAATTCTCAGATGGGTCTTCTGCAAGGCTGCAAAAAAGGCGTTGGCCAAGTCTCAGGTCTCATCTGAGGCTCTACTGGGAAGGGATCCACGTCTGAGCTCTTATGGTTGTGGGAAGCATTCAGTCCCTTGCAGGCTGTCATAATGAGGGCCTCAGTGTCTTACTGGCTGTCAGCTGGAGGCTGCATTCAGTCCTTTCAGTGCTTTCCATAGGCAGCTCACAACATTGTATCTCGCTTCCTCAAAGCCAAGACAGATGTCACACTGTTATATAACAGAATCACATAATGTAAGAAGATACCTCCTGTCACCTTTGCCATATTCAAATGGTTAGATGCAAGTCACAGGTCTTGCCCTCAAGAGGAGGTTTGCATCAGGGCATGAAAACCAGGGGACTTCCCTGGTGACTCAGATGTTAAAGAATCCTCCTGCAATGCAGGAGACCTGGGTTTGAACCCTGGGTTGGGAAGATCCCCTGGAGAAGGAAATGGCGATCCACTCCAGTCTTCTTGCCTGGGAAATCCCATGGACAGAGGAGCCTGGTGCGCTACAATCCATAGGCTGGCAAAGAATCTGTCACGACTGAGGGACTAAGCACAGACACATGCATGAATACCAGGAGGTGAGGATTCTGGGGGTCACCTTAGACTCTGTCCTCCACAATGGGGAAGCAAAGGCCATCCCAGGTATGGAAAGGTGTCAGCATGACTGAAGTACAATGAGAAAGCAAGATTTTTTGCATTTTCAAGGTTGAGAAAAGAGAATGCCAGAGAGTTTGAGCCCCTACAGCAAGTAGCCCAGGAAAGCCCACCAGAACTGGAACTCACCTCTTCTCTTTGTGTAATAGGCGCTTGTGAATCCAGAACACAACATCTACTGCCAAATCAACCGTCCCACCTAATGGAAGCAGAGATCCTTTCTCCAGAAATCCTGAAGAAGTCACGCTCAATCATATATTCAATGATGTTTATTACATACACATTATATTCCAGCCATTCTCTTTGCAAACCTTGTGACATTCTGTTTCGACGTCTTTTTCAGGCTCTAGACCCTAGCTCTCAACCAAATCTTAAGCTTTGGGCTCATGTTTCTTTAAAAGCAATAGAAACAAGTCAAAAGCCACCCAGAATTAAAGGACCAAGGTCTGATACCCAGAAGCTGGGGATGTCATAGTGTTTACTACATATATCGTTGATGGACACAGCAGGCAGGGAGAAGTGTGAGCCTGAGTCAGCCGGAGTGGAGCATGGGATGTACCCACGGGTCAGACAAGCAGTGTCTTTTCAAATCATGGTAGAGGATAAGGAGCAAGGAGCTGTTAAGAGATGACAAGAGAAAACACAGAATGAAGTATGGGAATGAGGCACCTAGGGAGGTGCAGGCACGAGATGCTTTGAATCCCAAGAGACTCAGGGATGGGGATGTGAGGATGAGATTTGCTAAAGGGAACAAGGAGTCCAGGATGACTCCCAGGTTTCTGGCCAGAGCAACTGGATGACAGTTTCTTCAGGCCACTTTCTGAAGCAACAGTGGGGAAGGAGTAAATCTGGGACAGAGAGAGAAATCAAGAATTTGGTTTGACATGTCAGGGATCAAGCAGAGCAGGCACATATTCATAACAGTCTAGGTAGCTCCCTTTCCAGCTCCAGCCCCAGACGCAGCAGCCGTCATGATGTTGATGCCCAAGAAGAACTGGATTGCCATTTATGCACTCCTTTTTAAGGAGCGGGTGATGGTGGCCAAGAAGGATGTCAACATACTGTATCACCCGGAGCTGGCAGACAAGAACGTGCCCAATCTGCACGTTTTGAAAGCTATGCAGTCTCTCAAATCATGAGGCTATGTGAAGGAACAGTTTGCCTGGAGACACTTCTACTGGTACCTCACCAACAAGGGCATCCTCCAACCTGTTCCCTGAGATTGTGCCTGCCACCCTGCACCACAGCCATCTTGAGACTGGCCAAAGGTCTACAGGGAGAGCGACCTGCAAGGCTCACGCAAGGGGAAGCCGACAGAAACACCTACAGACGAAATGCCGTGCCCCCTGGTGCCGACAAGAAAGCTGAGGCTGGGGCTGGGTCAGCAACTGAATTCCAGTTTAGAGGTGAATTTGGTCATGGATGTGGTCAGCCACCTCAGTAAAGTTGAAAGAGATTGCTTTGTGTTGAGAAACCTGTAAATAGAAATTAAAAAAAAAAAAGTCTAGATAGAGCAGGGCTGGAAATATACATTGGGAATTGTCAGTGGGATTTGAAGTTACGGAGTTAGATGAGATCTTGTGTCAGGGGTCCCCAGGACCACACTCAGGCTCAATGATTTGCTAAAAGCATTCACAGGACCTCCAAGTTGTTATGATCATTGTTATGGCTCATGACAGCAAAAGGACAGAGAGTAAAATCAGCAAAAGGAAAAGGTACAGGTGGTGAAGTCTGGAAGAAACCATGTTCCTCAGTTTCCAGGAAGTTGACCAAGAACTAGTCCTTAGAAATAGGCTTTTTGAGGGAAATAGGTAGGGTTTGAGCAATTCAGACCTGCTGAATTAACCTTTTTCCCTACAGATCCCAAAGAGAGTAGATGAAGACAGAGATGAGTAGGGGCTGACAAACTAAGCACTGGTCCCTCCAACATTTATAGTTTGAGGCAGAGGATTCAGCAAAGGAAAAGGACTGTCCTTTTTATCCTGCTGAGAACTTCCTCCTCGCTTCCCCAGATATCAGAGAGACAGATTACACTCTCCCTCTCCCTTATCTTTGTCTTTGAAGCAAATGAATTCAAAACTTTGCTCTTCTGTAGTTGTTGAGCCCTCACCCAACTCCTGGCCAATAGAACCTCAGTATGAAACTTGGGTCTCAGCCAATCCTCAAGCAACTGAGAGAGAGATCTCTGGGTTAGATGGTCATCTGTGTAGAATGAGTTTCTGTTCCTCAGGAGTAGCTATTCCAAAGTCTGTGATATTCAGGTTAGGTCAGGGATTCAGGTGCTCTTGCAAGTAGATATTACCATCTTATTTGTTTTTAAAGAAAAAAAATGGCAAAACAGAAGACAAAGTCAGTTTTAAGCTACATAGTACTAGTGCTTTAATGTCTGAATATCTTGAAGTGAAAAAAACAATGAAAACAAAAAAGTGAACAGAAAAAAGAGATAACACTCCAAAAACCACATCATGATTTTGTCTTATTTTACTAAATCTGTAGATCAATCTACAATATTTGACCTCTTTACGACACAACCATTGTAATGTAGCATTTGTATGTCTTGTTTCGAAGGCTTCTACTAATGTCTCTATATATTTTACTAAATTTATTTGTAGGGCTTTTTTTTTTTTTTTTGCTTCTCTTATAAATAAATGTGAACCTTTCTCTGTCTTTTTTAAAAATTATTTTATTTACTGGCTGTGCGGGTCTTCGTTACTGCTTGGGCTTTTCTCTAGTTGTGGTGAGCGGGAGCCACTCACTAGTTTTGATGCGTGAGCTTCTCTTGCTGAGCGTGGGTTCTAGGGCCAACAGGCTTCAGTAGTTGCAGTTCCTGGGCTCTAGCACAGGCTCAACAGATACATTCCATGGTTTGTGGGATCTTCCTGGGACAGGGATTGAACCCATGTCTTCTGCATTGGTAGGCGGATTCTTTATTGCTGAGCCACCAGGGAAGCTCCTTTATCTGTCTTGTTTGTAAACTGAGAATTGCTTATGTAGAGGAAAGATCCTGTTATGTAGGCAAGGGGCAAATTGCGTAATGTAGAAATTAAGAGCATGGATTCCAGAGTCAGATTTTTCTCTTTTATTGTGGTAAAAGTCACATAATTTAAAACATACTATCTTAACCATATTTAACCATACAGTTCAATGGCACTAAGTGCATTGATATTATTGTGAAAATCTCATCGTCTTCCATGTCCCGAATTTTTCACCTTCCTAAACTGAAACTGTCCCTCCCCATCCCATGTTTCTACCAATGTACTTTGCAGAGTCAGACTTCTTGAACTCAAATACTAATTCTGCCCTTACAATACAACCTGTTAATATTACTGGGCTTCAGTTTCATTTTCTGTAAAAGGGAGTATCTGGTTTAAAATACCGGTAAGGAAGAGATGAAATTACTATCTGTAGATGACTGGCTCACTAGAGAAGCCAGGAAAATCAAATGGAATACAATAAGAATTCAGAACATTTCAGTAGGTTAACCAGATACAAAATAAATACTTAAAAAAATCAACCACAATAACCAGCTATAAGAAACTTTGGGGGTAGAGATTACATTTCAAACAGCAGTAATTTTTTGTTGTTAAAGTCAGATTCACGTGAGGAAAACTACAGTTTCTTGATAGTATTAAGGGAGAAAGCTTAAAAATAAAGCTGTATGAAAATACGTTTCCAACCGCATCCCGTTTTCACTGTTACTCCTGAACGTCAGGCCGAGCCTAGGGCCGGCCTTTCCCAAGACAGCCAGTTCCCATGCATCGGTTTTTTGGCCTCCATTTCCGATCTGGCTCCTAGTCTCAACGCCGCGCAAAAACTCGGACCCGCACACTCGCACCCCTCAGCCGCTAATTCAATTTTGACTCCTGGTTCTTGTGTTGCCTCCCGAGTCCACCCCAGGTATGAAGCTGGAACCGCCCCCAAATCACCGCCCGCATCGCCGAGGCTTCTGGGAATTGTAGTTCCAGCTCGCAGAGTCCAAACGCACTTCCGGGTTCGGCCAGAAGTGCAGCCATTGTCCCGCGCGCGGACGCTTGCAATCTCCGTGCACCTCGGCCCTTTGGCGGTTAAGCTGAGCGGCCTTGTGGATGCCGACTAAGGGAGGGGATAGAACTAGCTTAAGGCTAGTCTGTCGTGTGCAGAGTCGTGGCAGAGAATTGCCTAACCGAGCTCGTCTTGCCGCAGAGCAGTGGTGGGCACCGAAGCTGTGACAGGCCCTGCCTGGCCCTCGAGCTGGTGGACGCGCAGGTTGGTGAGGGGGCGGGGCAACGCCGGGTGCCTGGTGCGCGCATGCGCAGGGTCTAGGCGGGTGGCTGGGACTGAGTCTGTGGGAGGGGGAATCTGGGACCTGCGTGGGCGGTGCTTCAGCCTCAGATCACAGAAGTTGGTGGTGATGCTGGGGCAACTGCAGATCCCGGTACTGTGCTCTGCGCGCGTCCCAGGTGCGACGCACGTAGGGGCCTGGGGAGATTGGTGGAGAAAGCGGTTTGGGTGCAGGTTCAGGGTACAGCTGCATTATGAACTCACATTGTACTGTTTGAGTGAGGATCCAGGGGGGCTGAGGGATGGGTAGAGAGAGCAGTGGGGCAGGGATGGCTTGTGGAGGCGGGGATTTGCCAGGAGCTGTTCGAGTCTCAAACCCAGAAACATCGAGCCGGTACACAAACAACAGATCGGCATTCAGGGCCTAGGAGGGACTAGCAGGTACTGTGTTTGTCAGGGCGACCTCCAGCCCCATGCTGGCCATGTTTTGGATTCAGCGGTGATGGGGGGTTGATGGGGGGCCTAGGAGGATTTTGAGTGGTGAGGAGTCTGGCCTGGCACTCTTCTGGTAGAGGCCCACCGATCCCAGGAGGGAGGAGGTCGTGGGTGTAGCTGAGCTCTGTGCTTATGCTTGGCTTTTTGAACAGGAAGTGAGAGGCAGTCGACAGGTGCTGGAGGGTCAGTGGAAGGATAGGATCCTGGGAGGGGCACGGCTAAGTAATGAACTTCACGCAGTTAATCAGGCGTTTGGGTCATCAAGCCCAGGGGGCTACATGGTGGCTCAGTGCTAAAGAATCTGCCTGCGGTGCAGGAGACAAAGGTTCGATCCCTGGGATGGGAAGATGCCCTGGAGAAGTGAAGGGCAACCCACTCGAGTATTCTTTCCTAGGAAATCCCATGGACAGAGGAGCCTGTAGGTTTACAGTCCATGGGGTTGCAAGAGTCGGACATGACTTAGCAAGTAAACAACACCATCAAGCCCAGAGCCCTGCTGTTTGCGCTAGGAAGAAGTGCTGATTTGGGTCTGCAGATTCAGGTTGAGGGTGGCAGGTGGACACTAGGGGATCCTCAGTGTGCTGGGTGTTTGTAGGAGTGCAGGGCGGGGTGGGGGGGGGGGATCCCAGGATCCAGTGGGACATAGACTGATTCATGCTGCAGATTTTGGTGATGGGTGTAAGGTGGAGCTTGGGCACATGGTGGGCTTCCAGGTAGGTGGTCCAGAGGCCCCAGACACTGGAACATCCAGTGGAACTGCAGAGTCTTGGCCTGGGAGAGGGGCTAGCGACTAGGTACAAGCATAGCTATTCAGGCAAGACTATCTGGGCAGGAGCTTCTAGAAACACAGTTGCCATGGAGACTGCATCCCTGAAGCAGAGGCTGATGGTGGGGTGTGGCCCACAGTGGACCTACAGGAGGATGCTATACTCAGGGCCTCTCCTCTTGCAGCTCAGGATCTCAGGCCCCTGCCTGTGCCTGGAGGAGAGCATGGAAGAGCAGGATGAAAAGCCCCAAGGGTCCCTGAAGGCCTGCATGCAGGTGAGTGGAGCTTCCCTTCTCCTGGGAGACTAGAGTTTGCTCCCCCTATGCCTCACAGTCTGATCCTCTGGGCATGGGAGGCTGTCTGGCTCTCTTTGTCATGTCTTGGGGCTTCTGGTCCCTCCCAGTCAGCAAGCTTCTAACACTTTTTATTCATTTTATGGAGCTCCCTACACTTCCTCACCCTTTTAACCCAAATAACTCTTTCTGGAAGGAATTTGGCATCTCGTATCAAAAGCACTGGGCTTCCTTGGTGGCTCAGTGATAAAGAATCTGCCTGCCAATGTAGGAGATGTGAGTTCAGTCCCTGGGTGGGGAAGATGCCCTGGAGAAGGAAATGGCAACCCACTCCAGTATTCTTGCCTAGAGAATTCCATGGACAGGGGAGCCTGGCGGGCTACAGTCCATAGGGTTGCAAAGAGCTGGACACAGCTGGGCGACTAAACAACAACAATGCAAAGCCCTCAGGGTACTGTTTCCCTCTTAACCAGCAACTCACAGCTGTGCTTGGGAATAGCAGTTGGAAAGAAATTTCAAGAATATTCAATGCAAGAAGAGAGTTAAATGAGTTATAGTAAAACCTTGAATGGAATTCACTGTAGCTACTGATAGGCTGAAAAGATATTTATGATCTGTGTTAAGTAAATAGCATTTCAAAATGCTTTTTATAAAGGGGTGTAATTTGCATGTACATGGAAAATATGTTATAAATTTATCAGTTAACAAAAGTTATGTGTAAGTTGTATTCCAAGTGACTTTCTGTTTTCATTTAGCTCTATTTTTGTCCTTTTTAAGTCTAGGAAATAAACAGTTTAAAGCATTTTCCTACAGCACATATTCTTTGAGAACATTTCATTTCTTTAAAATGTTAAATTAGGGGACTTCCCTGGTGGTCCAGTAATTAAGACTTCTCCATCTAATGCAGGGGAGAAGGCAATGGCACCCCACTCCAGGACTCTTGCCTGGAAAATCCCATGGATGGAGGAGCCTGGTGGGCTGCAGTCCATGGGGTCGCTAGGAGTCGGACATGACTGAGCGACTTCACTTTCACTTTTCACTTTCATGCATTGGGGAAGGTAATGGTAACCCACTCCAGTGTTCTTGCCTGGAGAGTCCCAGGGACAGGGGAGCCTGGTGGGCTGCCGTCTATGGGGTCGCATGGAGTCAGACACGACTGAAGCGACTTAGCAGCAGCAGTAGCAGCATCCAATGCAGGGCGTGTGGGTTCAATCCCTGGTTGGAGAGCTAAGATCCCCCAGCCTCCCAGCCAAAAAAACCAAAACGTAAAACAGACACAATATTGTAATACCTTCAATAAAGACTTTACAAATGGCCCACATTAAAAAAAATCAAACTTAAAAAAAATTAGTTAAATTAGAATTTCGCCTTTCCCTTGCTGAACAGTTCAGTCCTGAAGCTGTTAGGTGGGGCAGAGCCAGGTAGGTGTCAGCAGCTAAGGGAGGGCTGCCTGCCATGGGGCGTCACAGCCTGATCAGGGTGACGAGGGTGTCCATGTGTGGGGATGTCGGTGACCAAGCAGGGTGAGGAGGTGGCATCAGGAGTCCGAGCCCAGGTCAGGTGAGGTAAGTGCCCATACAGAGGAGGAGGTGCTCGTTTGGGGTGACAGGAACAGAGCTGGTGAGAAGGACTTCCCAAGAGTGGATGCACCAGTGTGGGTAGCCCAAGCGCAGTGGGGGTGTCCACGCAAGGGCTGGTCCAGCTTGGGGTGTCTGAGCCATAGCAGGGTGAGACAGGCACCCGTGTTTGGGGGTGGAGGTGCATCCTGGTGTGGTCTGTCACAGCCTGAGCAGGTGGAGAACATCTGTACATGCTGCTCCTGCTGAGTCGCTTCAGTCGTGTCCGACTCCGTGCGACCCCATAGATGGCAGCCCGCTAGGCTCCTCTGTCTCTGGGATTCTCCAGGCAAGAACACTGGAGTGGGTTGCCATTTCCTTCTCCAATGCAGGAAAGTGAAAACTGAAAGTGAAGTTGCTCAGTTGTGCCTGACTCTTAGCGACCCCATGGACTGCAGCCTACCAGGCTCCTCCATCCATGGGATTTTCCAGGCAAGAGTACTGGAGTGGGGTGCCATTGCCTTCTCCGATCTACACATGAGAGTGCCCCAGTGTGGAGTATCAGAGCTCAGGCAGGATGTTAAGGGCATTGACGCAGAGTCCACATCCAAGTGGCACGTGAGAAGAGGCCTGCAGAGTCAGAGCCCAGGCAACATGACAAGGGCTTCTTGGCAGAGGCCGGCCTCCTGTGGGGCAGCAGAGTCCTGCTGGGCCAAGGGGTGCCTGTGTGGAAGAGAGCGTAGCAGTGGACATGGGAGATCAGTTACTTATCGAGGAATTGATCAGATAAGTAAATCTAGAAAGGGTCATGGTGAAACCACTTTAGGCCAATCCTAAGGGAAATCAACCCTGAATATTCACTGGAAGCACTGATGCTGAAGCTGAAGCCCCAGTATATTGGCCAGCTGATGTGAAGAGCCATCTCACTGGAAAAGACCCGGATGCTGGGAAAGATTGAGGGCAGGAAGAAAAGGAGGTGGCAGAGGATGAGATGGTTAGACAGCATCACCAATTCAATGGACATGAATTTGAGCAAACTCCAGGAGTCAGTAGAGGACAGAGAAGCCTGGTGTGCTATAGTCCAGGGGGTCACAAAGAGTCAGACATGACTTACAACAGAAACTGCTGGGTGGCATTTCTGGGGCTCCGAAGAGCTCCAGTTCTTTATACCTCAGCACAGTGAGGCAAAGTGATAGCTAAAAAAGCAACTTATTAGGATAGGACACTTGTGAGGCTTATAAGCAGGCGACCGAGAGGGGACCATGCCCCTGAAACTTAGTGGGCTACAGTTTTATAATCAAGGGAAGAGTGAGGAGGGGGAGAGGACCACCTTCCTCCTCCTTGAGTAGACGTCATGCTTCCATCATCAACTCCTCCTCCACATTGGGCAGGGAAGTTTTCTTGTCCCTACATGGTCATGGGACTGTCACAGCACAGTGGAAATGAACAAAAGAGATTATGCTCTTTTGCATAAGCGTAAGTAACATATGCTCATGCTAAAAATGGTGCATTGTCTCAGGTTTTAGTAAACAGAATGTCACTGTTTGCTTATATTTTGGTTTTTGTGCACACAGAGGAGCGTGTCATAGGAATCATTAACTTACTGAGCTCGCCTATCAGGATGTGGGTCTCACACCACCATTGTTTTATTCTTTGGGGGGCGTGTCTCATATGCTCCTGCTGCTCGGTTTTGTTGCTAGGCAAGCCTGCTTTCTTGAGTGATCATTAACGTAGGGGTCTCCTATACTTTTTTCTTTACTTACAATCCCCTAGTGGGATTAACTGTTTAATTGCCTACTTTGTCCCTTTACTCTGTCCCCTATGAGTAGGAGGCACATGAATGTTTTGGTTTCCCAGTGCATATCAGAGTTATGTGCACACTATACTGGAGTCTGTTAAGTGTGCAGTAGCACTGGGTCTAAATAAGCAATGTTTTTGTTGTTGCTGAGTTGCATCCAACTCTTTTGCAACCCCATGGACTGTAAACCCGCAGGCTCCTCTGTCCATGCGATTTCCCAGGCAAAAATACTGGATTGGGTTGCCATTTCCTTCTCCAGGGGATCTTTCTGACCCAGGGATCGAACCCCAGTCTCCTGCATTAGTAGGCAGATTCTTTACCACTGAGCCACCAGGGAAGCCCCATAACAATGTACACACCTTAATTTTAAAATATCTTATTGCTAAAAATTGCTGATCAACATCTGAGCCTTCAGCAAGTCATCATCTTTTTGCTGGTGGAGGGCCTTGCCTCATTGGTGGCTGCTGACCAATCGGGGTGGTGGTTGCTGAAGGTTAGGGTGGCCGTAGCAATTTTTTAAAAGAAGGTAACAGTGAAATTTGCCTTATCCAATTGCTTTGTTTGTTTATAAACAATATCTCTGTAGCCTGCAGGTGCTGTCTGGTAGCATTAACCCACATAACTGAAAATGTAACTTCTTTCAGAATAGCAATCAATACTCTCACCCTCCTGCTGCGTTATCAACTAACTTCAGGTCATATTCTAATTTCTTTTTTTTTTTTTTTAAGGTTTTCTTTCTTTCTTTCTTTCTTTTGGCTGCACTAGGGTCTTCGTTGCTGTGCACAGGCTTTCTCTAGTTGTGGAAAGTGAAGCTACTCTCTAGTTGGGGTCCGTAGGCTTTTCACTGTGGTAGCTTCTGTTGCGGAGCACAGGCTCTAGGGCCCTCGGGCTTAGTTGCCCCACAACTTGTAGGCTCTTCCCGGACTAGGGATTGAACCCATGTCCACTGCTTTGGCAGGCAGATTCTTAATCTCTGGACCATCAGGGAAGTCCAGTACTTTGTTGTCATTTCACCAGCATCTTCACCAGGAATTGATTCCAACTCAAGAAACCACTTTTCTTTGCCCGTCCATAAGAAACCATTCCTCGTTCATTAAAATTTTTTTCCATGAGATTGCAGCAATTCAGTCCCACCTTCAGGCTCCACTTCTAACTCTAGTTCTCTTGATATTTTCACTTCATCTACAGTGACTTCCTCCACTGAAGTCTTAAACTCCTCAAAGTCATCCGTGAGGGTTAGCATCAGCTTCATCCAAACTCCTGTTAATATTGGTATTTTGACCTCTTCCCATAGGTCTCCTGGAGGAGGAAATGGCAGCCCACTCCAGTATTCTTGCCTGAAATATCCCATGGACAGAAGATCCTGGCAGGCCACAGTCCATGGGGTCACAAAGAGTCAGACATGACTGAGCATGTGTGCATGTGCGCGCGCGTGCGCGCACACACACACACACACACACACACACACACACATCTCCTTAATGGTATCTAGACTGATGAATCCTTTCCAGAAGATTTTACACACACACACGCACACATCTCCTTAATGGTATCTATACTGATGAATCCTTTCCAGAAGATTTTACACACACACACACACACACACACACATCTCCTTAATGGTATCTATACTGATGAATCCTTTCCAGAAGATTTTACACACACACACACACACACACACACACACACACATCTCCTTAATGGTATCTATACTGATGAATCCTTTCCAGAAGATTTTACACACACACACGCACACATCTCCTTAATGGTATCTAGACTGATGAATCCTTTCCAGAAGATTTTACACACACACACACACACACACACACACACACACACACACACATCTCCTTAATGGTATCTAGACTGATGAATCCTTTCCAGAAGATTTTACACATACGTGCGCGCGCGCACACACACACACACACACACACACACACCTCCTTAATGGTATCTAGACTGATGAATCCTTTCCAGAAGATTTTACACACACACACACACACACACACGCACACCTCCTTAATGGTATCTAGACTGATGAATCCTTTCCAGAAGATTTTTTATTTTCTTGGCCCAGATCCACCAGCAGAATCACTGTCTTTGGCAGCTATAACCTTGTGAAATGCATTTCTCAAATAATAAGACTTGAGAGTTGAAATGATCCCTCTTCATGGGCTGCAGAATGGAAGTTGTGTTAGCTGGCATCAAAACAACATTAACCTCATTGTACATCTCCATCAGAGCTCTCAGGTGAGCAGTAATATTTTGAAAAGAATCTTCTGAGCAATAGGTCTCAACAGCAGGCTTAACATGTTTGGTGTAAACCATGTTGTAAAGAGATATGCCATCATCCAGGCTTTGTTTTTCCATTTATAGAGCACAGGCAGAGTGATTTAACATAATTTTTAAGGGCCTTAGGATTTTCAGAGTGGTAAATGAACACTGGCTTTAAATTAGTCACCTGCTGCATTGGCCCCTAACAAGAGTGTCAGCCTGTCCTCTGAAACTTTGAAGCCAAACATCGATTCTCCTCTCTAGCTAGGAAAGTCCTAGATGGTATCTTATTCCAGTATAAGGCTGTTTTGTCTACATGGAAAATCTGTTGCTGAGTATAGCCACCTTCGATAACTACCTAGCTAGATCTTCTGCATAACTTGCTGCGGCTTCTTCATCAGCACTTGCTGTTTGACTTTGCACTTTTATGTCACAGGAAACAGCTTCTTTCCTTAAACCTTATGAACCAGTCTCTGGTAGCTTCAAACTTTTCTTCTGCAGCGTCCTCACCTCTCTCAGCCTTCACAGAATTTAAGGGATAGGACGTTCCTGTGGATGAGGTTTTGGCTGAAGGGAATGTTGTGGCTGGTTTGATCTCTAGACTACTCACTTTCTCCATATCATAAATAAAGCTGTTTCGCTTTCTTGTCATCCGTGTGCTCACTGGAGTAGCACTTTTCATTTCCTTTAAGAGCTTTTCCTCTGTATTCAGAACTTGGCTAACTGGTGCTAGAGGTCTCGCTTTCGGCCTGTCTCAGCTTTCACATGCCTTCCATATTAAGCTTAATCCTTTCAAGCTTTTAAATTGAGAGACATGAAACTCTCTCTTTCACCTGAACATTTAGAGGCTCCTGAAGGGCTATTGATTGGCCTAATTAAATATCGTTGTGTTTCAGAGAATTAAGGAGTCCTGAGGAGAGGGAGAGAGACAGAGGAAGGGCTAGTCAGTGGAGCAGTCAGAATCTACACAACATTTATTTAACAACACAGGAGAATAATGGGAGCCAGGGAAGGAAGGTAAAAATGTAGAAAGCAGGGAGGCCAGAATAAAATGTGTTGTTAAATTGGAAATGTTGGTGTGAATTTATGGTCTCTAATGCACAGAGATAGTTATAGAAATAGAGATATGATTTTTATCTGATTGAAAGAGATGAGCATCTTTTTGCTTATTCAGTGGCCATTTTGTTTCTTCATAGTTGAGCTGCCTGTGCATTTTCCTTTGTCCATTTTTCTGTTGAAGTTACCTTTTTCTTTCTTTCTTTTTTAAAAAATATGTATTTATTTGGCTGTGTTGGGTCTTAGTTGTAGCATGTGGGATCTAGTTCCTTGACTAGGGATGGAACCTGGGCCCCCTGCATTGGGAGCTCAGAGTCTTAGCCATTGGACCACCAGGGAAGTCTCTACCATTTTCTTCCTGATTTGGAAGAAATTGTAACAGTATAGATTCTTATTAGTGGTGCTCTTATCGGTGGTATTTTTTGCCAGACATTTTATGAAGTTAATTTGGTGTTCTTTTCCTTTATCATTCTTCAGTCATGCTGTATTCCATCCTATTTGCTTACAATTCTGTGATCCAGGAATTCAGGCAGGGCCCAGCTGGACAGTTCTTTCCTTCTATATGGTGTCTGGGGTCACTCAGCTCCATTCAGCTGCTAACTGGGCTGGTCTGGAAGATGCACAGAAATATCAGGCCATTTCTCTTGCCTCACTGCTCCTCTGGGTATCTCATGTTTCTCCCCACGTGGCCTACCTGAGCTTACCGGTGGGAAGGAGCAGAAGTTTTGTCGGTGGGATGTGTTAAAACAGGTGGTCTGTTGGGTCCTAGCCAACTCACAGTAGGCGTGTTGAGCCCTGATTATTCTCCTTTTTCTCATCTGCTCTGCCTTCTCAGGAATCTCTCCTTCCTCAGGAGATTATCATCAAGGTTGAGGGAGAAGATGCCCGGTCACTGGCCGTCCCATCCCAGGTGAGTTGGACAGGGCCTCTGTGTCTTTCGACTGAGAAATGTGCATGGCTGGCAGGCAGCAGAGGCCACATTGAAGTGAACTGATTAGAAAATGAGGAAATTGAGATGAATGGACACCTTTTACACAAAGTTGGTTATAACTGCATGGAAATTTGAGAGTGTGGGTTGTCATTTTCTTCCCCCTAAAGGTTTGAAAGAATTTGGCTTGGTTTAAATGGTTGCAGGAAAGAGTAAGTGAAAAAAAGTTCAGGGTCAGGAAAGAGAGAAGCTACTACTATAAAGCAGAACTCACAGATACAGAGAACAAGCTAGTGGTTACCAGTGCTGGAGGTGGCAGGAACTGAGGGGAAGAATTGGGAGGTATAAAGTATGGAGTATAAGACAGGCTTGAGGGTAGATTATACAACATGGGCAAATATAGCCAATATTTTGTAATAACTGTAAATGGAAAGTAACCTTTCAAAACTGTATAAAAATAAAAAATAGCCATTAAAAAAACAGTCCTTGATTAGTGTCAGGGGAATTAATTCAGAACATAGAGGAAGAAGGGCTCATATAAGAAAAGTGAGGTTGAGGGTATTATTGGAAGGCTTGCATTTTTCTCTGTGAACCATTAGGTGAAATTATCTGTTGAGCATGAGGGTGGTAATCAGAATGGAGAGATGTTGGATGAAGAGTGGAGAAGGCTTAAAGTTATAACTTGGATTAGGGGAGACAGGCTGCTTCAGGAGGTACAGTGGGGTTGCTGGTCAGTCCCAAAAATTCATTCTGAAATTGTTGTTTGGTCGCTAAGTCGTGTCTGCCTCTGCAGCTCTGTGGACATGCCAGGCTTACCTGCGCTTCAGTATCTCCTGGGGTTTGCTCAAACTCATGTCCGTTGAGTTGGCGATGCTGTCCAGCCATCTCATCCTCTTTCACTCACTTGTCCTCCTGCCCCCAGTCTCTCCAAGCATCAGGGTCTTTTCCAGTGAGTTGGCTCTTCACATCAGATGGCATTCTGAGATAGTGGCCATTAGTAATAATGGAGGGCAGGTTGATATTTAGATGTATTTAGTTACATTCAATGGAAGCCCCACAGCCCACAGGTTTAAGGCAGTATTTAAAAGGGAATTTTTGACTATATCAAATAGAAAGATTAAGGTGAATGATCCATAGACTCTCAATTGAATAATTAAGATAGAAAAGATAAAAAGGATACTAAACAGAAAGGAAAAGACTTTAGACTGGAGAATAGTAATAGTAGGTGTTTCAATAGAATAAAGACCCCAAACCATCAAAGAATAAAAAGAGTAAAGGGGACAGTTGAGCAAGTTAAAGTGGAGAAATCTGATGTTGTAATGAAAGAGTGAGCAGTTCTCTGTGTGTGACTTGAGAGGTGGAGTACTTTATGGTGGTTTCAAGATCTAGGGTCTCACGCTAAGAGTGAGGGGCTGGAAGTCAGGCTGGCTGTACGAGTTGATGACTGAGAACATAGTCTATGATGTTAGGGAAACTTGAAGTTGCATCCCAGTTACTAACCTTAGGCATATGTGTTAATTTCTCTAACCTTCTAGCTTTTCCTCTGAAAAATGATGGCGCTAATAGTATTTTCTCAGGGACCTTGTAAGAAATCAGTGAACAGTAATTTATGCAGTGGGTTTCTCTGGTGGCTAAAGTGGTAAAGAATCCGCCTGCCAGTGCAGGAGACACAGGTTCAATCCCTGGGTCAGGACACCTGAAGGAAGAAATGGCACCCCCCCACCCCCCACCCAGTATTCTTACCTGGGAAATCCCATGGCGGGCTATAGTCCACGGGGTCAAAAAAGAGCTGGACACAGCGACTAAACAACAAGAACAAATTTATGCAACAGGCTTAACACGTTGCCTGACACCGCACATAGAGTCAGTTATTTTTCTGTTATTACGGGAGAACTCTACAAATGGATGCTATAGACCATCCAAGACAAGACAATACAAGTTGTTGAATTAGAGGATAAATCCTAGGTGTTATTGATATAAATCTTCAGTGGAATGGAAGGGAGGTGGTGTTCAAGTTATTGGTAGAACAAAGCTCCAAGAAGTGAGGTAAATGGCCTGAGTTTCAGGGTTTCTGGGAGGACACACACTCTTTTCCACCTTTGTTGCTGAGACCCCTGAATGGAAGAGCATGACCACCCTGAGCCTGTGAAGTCTGCAGAGGAGGGAGTCCTTGGGGGGAAGTGTAGGTTTCTGTTAACTCAGGAATGGGGCATGCCTGATGGGTCAGTGGTAAAGAATCCACCTGCCAAAGCAAGAGATGTGTTTGATCCCTAATCCAGGAAGATCCCACGTGCCGCAGAGCAACTAAGCGTATGTGCCACAACTATTGAGCCTGTGCTGCGGAGCCCACATGCCATGACCACTGAATTCCGTGCCGTGGCCCTAGAGTCTGAGATTCCACGCCCCACAACAAGAGAAGCCGCTGCAATGAGAAACCCACACACTGCAGCTATAGAGTAGCCCCCACTTGCTGCAACTAGAGAGAAAAGCCCAGCAATGAAGACCTAGCACAGCCAAAAAAAAAAAAAAAAAGACCACTATACTTATTTAAAAAAAAAAAAAACCACAGGGATGTAGAGAGACTATTTGGTGAAGATGTAGGATTTCATTATTATAGAAGAATTCCCAAACTGAAAGGTTTGGGAAGGAATTTTGAGCAGTGGGGAGCTGGGGACAAGTAGATGAAGTATAGAATAAGAAGGGATAGAAGTCCAGAAAAGCCAGTATCCATACTTAAGGGACTTTTTCTAATGAGTATGTGATAAGCCTTGTGAGATTCAGGTGAACAGGGAGGACTTAAATCAGAATTTGAATCAGGATTATTTTGATGTATTACAACGTCTGTTGATATACTGTTGATTCACTTACTGAAATAAGTTACCAAATATGCATTTAGTCTGTACTATACACCAATACCATACTAAGCACTGGAGTTAAATAAATACCTTGTCGCTGCCATCATGGATTACAGCCTAGTAACCAAGATTTCCACTGTGCAAATGATAAGAAAGAGTGGTGGGTCTTATGATAGAAATTTCTGGAACTTTGAGAATATAAAGCTTGAGGTGGAGAGGGGGTGATAATCTAGTCTAGTATTATTTGACATCTGAAGAAGTTTGCTATTAAAGGGACCTACATTAAACACTGAAGGGGCATGTTAATTAAAAAGAAGCATGGGGCTTCCTTGGTAGCTCAGTGGTAAAGAATCCGCCTGCCAATGCAGGAGACACAGGTTCGATTTCTCTGGGAAATCCCACATGTGGGCCTGTGAGCCACGACTACTGAGCCTGTGATCTAGAGCCCTAGCCCTGCAACACGACAAGCCACTGCAATAAGAAGCCCAGGCATCACAACTAGGGCATAGCCCCCACTCAGTACAACTAGAGAAAAGCCCACATAGCAACAAAGACCTAGTGCAGCCAAAAAATAAGTAAGTAAATTTTTAAAAAAGTTTTTAAAGGAAGCATGGATTGGAAGTTGAAAAACAGTACCTATAGATCCATGTTGAACACAGGGAGCAGTTTTCTGAATCTCATTTTGGGCTCATTATGAAAATCGTTGAGATTTTTAGTGAAAATTATGAGCCACAGCTTAGAAAAATGCAAGTATAGTAGCATTTTGCATCAAGTTTCATGGGCTTCAGGGACCTTGTGTCCTATTCATGAACCACAGCTTAAGAACACTCCATCTATTTTAAAATGTCTTGGCAAGTGGCATTCGACTTCAGTGGCTTTAGCTGCCTTTGGGTAAGGACAGATCACATCCAGTACTTTTTTGGGACAAAATTCCTGCCCAATAGTCTTTTTTTTTTTTTTAACTCAATTAAAAAAAATTATTGGAATATAGTTTGATTTACCACCTAATAGTCCAAAAAGGTGAAGAAGGAAATGGCAACCCACTCCAGTATCCTTGCCTGGAAAATTTCATGGACAAAGAAGCCTGGTGGGCTGTAGTCCATGGAGTCGCAGAGTCGGACATGACTGAGTGACTAAAACACACACACACAAACACACACACGGAGTCCTAAAAGGAGGGTTCTTCCTGCTTACAGGAGGCAGCTCAAGAGACCCCATTTACGTGGCAGTAATGACAGGCTCTGTGGTGCAGCTCATAGTGTGGGCAAAATAGAACTGTTTTCTGGAGACTAAGAGTTCAGGATAAAGGTCTCTCATTGACTGTCATTTAATTTTTCAGTGTTCTCAAACCTAAGCATCCTGATAATTACCAGCCTTTGTTTTTTGTTCAGTGAACTCTGCTAATGGCTTTTGATGTATCATTACAATTTAATTCACTCAACAACATAATGAGTTGGGTATGGTTAAGCCTAATAAGTAGAAATGGAATAACCTCACCATTAAAAGACAGTCAGATTAGATACATTAAAAAAAAAATTCAGACATATGCTCTTAATAGAGGAAAAAACCCAAGTCTCTTTTCCAAATCCAGTGCTCTTAGCTTATACATCCTGCCTTTCATTAAGGCCTACATTTCATTTTCTGTCCCACATTTCATTCTCTGCATCAGCAAAGCTGTGTGCCAAATCTGGCCCATCACCTGTTTTTGTAAGTAAAGTTTTATTGTAATATAGCCACAACCATTTGTTCTTATATTTTCTGTGGCTGCTGTCTTGCTATAGCAGCAGAGCTGACTAATTGTAATAGAGACTGTATGGCTTGCTAAGCCTAAAATATTTGCTCTCTGACGTCTGACAGTTAAAAATTTGCTGAACCTCTTCTGTTAGTTTCTTGATAATTTCGAGGGAATTCCTAAGTTGGAATTCTATATTCACCAACACAAAAATCAGAATTAGCATTTTCTTTAAGGTCTACAAGAAAGAAAACAGTGTGTCAGTTCTTTCTGATGTTCCTCTTTGGGGTTATATATAAACAGGTCCAGCATCCAAAACCCAAAGGGGCTTGCCTGAAAGGTACTTATACTCCTAGAATCTTTTAAATGTTGACTATCTCAGGACTGTTTCCAGGCCATCAGGTTTTCCTTCTTCCTTCTGTCAAACTTTTCCTCTCTGAACACTGGAAGGAAATGATACCCAGCTGAGTAGGAATGTGTGTCCTGTTTTAGGAGGGAGTGAACTTCAAAATAGTGACTGTGGACTTCACTCAGGAAGAAGAAGGCACTTTGAACTCTGCTCAGAGGACCCTGGACAGAGATGTGATCCTGGAAAACCACAGAGACTCTTGGGGTAAGAGTACAGTCCCTTTTAATGGTATCTGTATATTGAAATAATTTCTCATTTCCACAGATCAGGATCTAGGGAGTTCAGAGGCCAGAATGATTTTGGCCACACAAAGATTAGTATGGTGAAGATATAGTTTCAGTTTGTAGGGTAGCAAAGGTACAACTTTGTGAGTTTGAGTTTATTCAGTCTTCTAGGTTCCTAAGAGCCAAAGACAGGGACCAGATTCTGCAGTGACTTTCTTTTGTCCCCAGTCCAGACACCCAAAGTTCTATATCTTTCCTCTCAGCTGTCCAAACTAGATGTAATCTAGTTCAAACAAGAGGATGAGTATAAAAAGAATTTTCCCACATGCATATCCAGGTGAGAAATAGACATTTAGGAGTCATTACAGGTATAGACTTCCTGGTGGCTGGGTAGTAAAGAATCAGCCTGCCAATGCAGGAGATGCGGGTTTGATCCCTGGAGAAGGAAGATCCCCTGGAGAAGGAAATGGCAATCCACTCCAGTATTATGGCTTGGGGAATCCCATGGACAGAGGAGCTTCGTGGGTTATAGTCCATTGGGGTTGCAAAGAGTCAGACATGACTGAATGACTAACGCTTTCACTTTCTCTCACAGGTGATTTGTATGAAAAATCCCCATAGGGCATGCCACGTTTTCACTTTTCTCCCACTCGAAGAGGACTATATACATCACCACTTTTTCCCAAATGTACCTTCTGTTGCTAGGCCTAATAGCCACTCAGGCTTCTGTGTATGAGCATATCTCCATCCTCTCTCACTTGGGACCAAAAGAGTCCATGGGGCCATATTAGCGTCTAAGGCATTTAGGGAACCTGGGATAACAGTGTACTCATTATTTTTTCCTGGTTCACAAAGTTGTTTGACTTCATCTTACTAACACCACTGTACTAACAAGTTTCATGCCTTCAGAAAGTCCTAGAAATGTAGACACTAATTTCTATTTCAGTGAGCATGTGTCTAGCACTAAAGAGGATCGAAAGGATCCTCTGTATTTTTACTAAGAATTGCAGAATTGTTTTGCAATCCTGTAAGTTCTGCATAGATGATCCTATTTTGGAATATGGAGATATTTGACAGATAAAGTCTTTATTCAGCAACACTAAGATTGAAATAGTTTCATATTAATTCCTTGTTATGCTATCTGACTGGTAGTTCTCTGCTTACTGCTCATCTCATCCTTTTGCTTTTCAATTCATATTATAGGTCCATAGCTGAAAATAAATCCACATATAATTTTCATACTTTCTTGTCAGCTTTTCCCCCACTATTCCAGCTCTAACAATTTTTGGCTAGGTGTTCTGTTTTGCTTTCTTCCAGACTCGGCAACTGCACTTGGAAGAAGAGAATCGAGATTGAAGCAGAGCATTTTTGATGACAAACTATCCCATAGCGTGAAGATAGAAAAGTTGACAAGAGATGATCCTTGGTTATCTTCATGTGAAGAATTTCAGGATTGTAAGGAGCTGTTGGAGAAGCAACAGGAAAAACAAGAGAGGCTTTTGAAGGAAGTGACATTTACTCACAGGAATGCCATTACTCATGAGAGAGACTGCAAAAATGATAGCCCTGAGGAGAAGGTTGGTCTGAATTCCAACCTTCTTTCATCACAGTTGATACCTATAAGAAACCGTTTTCATAAACATGCTTCACATGTTAAAAAATTACATTATAATTCTATGGTAAACACTCATCAGATGATTACTGATACAGAGAAACTCTGTGAAAATAATGAATTTGGGAACCTCCCCCAGAGTATTCATTTTATTCAGTTTACAAGAACTCAAACAGAAGATAAATCCTATGGATTTAGTGACAGTATTCAACCTTTTAACCATGGTACACCCTTAAACATACATGAGAAGATACATGCACAAGGAAGATCCTTTGATTTTAAGGAATGTGGGCAAATTTTGAACCATAGCATATCCCATAATGAACAACAGAGAAACTCCACTGGAGAGAGTCAGTATAAATGTCGTAAGACCTCCGAGAGTTCATCCCTTGCTCAAAACATGAGAAATCATTCTGAAGAGAAGCCGTTTGAATGTAATCAGTGTGGGAAATCCTTCAGTTGGAGCTCTCATCTTGTTGCACACCAGAGAACTCATACAGGGGAGAAACCTTATGAATGTAACGAATGTGGGAAATCATTCAGCCGCAGTTCTCACCTTGTTTCCCATCAAAGAACTCATACTGGAGAGAAACCTTATAGATGTAATCAGTGTGGGAAATCCTTTAGCCAGAGCTATGTCCTTGTTGTGCATCAGAGAACTCATACTGGAGAGAAGCCTTATGAGTGCAATCAGTGTGGAAAGTCATTCAGACAGAGCTACAAACTTATCGCACATCAAAGAACTCATACTGGAGAGAAGCCCTACGAATGTAATCAGTGTGGGAAATCATTTATCCAGAGCTATAAACTTATTGCCCATCAAAGAATTCATACTGGAGAAAAGCCCTATGAATGCAATCAATGTGGAAAGTCTTTTAGTCAAAGTTACAAACTTGTTGCCCACCAGAGAACTCACACAGGAGAAAAACCCTTTGAATGTAATCAGTGTGGAAAATCCTTCAGCTGGAGCTCTCAACTTGTTGCACACCAAAGAACTCACACTGGAGAGAAACCCTACGAATGTAATGAGTGTGGGAAATCTTTCAACCGCAGTTCTCACCTTGTTATGCATCAGAGAACTCATACTGGAGAAAAACCCTATGAATGTAATCAGTGTGGGAAGTCCTTCAGCCAGAGTTATGTCCTTGTTGTACATCAGAGAACTCACACTGGCGAAAAGCCCTATGAGTGCAGTCAGTGTGGAAAATCCTTCAGGCAGAGTTCATGCCTTACTCAACATCAGAGAACTCATACTGGAGAGAAACCCTATGAATGTAATCAGTGTGGAAAAACATTCAGCTTAAGTGCTCGACTTATTGTACATCAAAGAACTCATACTGGAGAGAAACCCTTTACGTGTAATCAGTGTGGGAAAGCTTTCATTAATAGTTCTAAACTTATTAGACATCAGGCAACTCATACAGAAGAGAAACCCTATGGATGTAACTAGCCTGGAAATCTTTCAGCAGAGTATATCCCTTCCTCCTTGCCTCCCTTTCTCCCTCGCTCTTTCCCTTTCTCCCTTCAGCCCCTCATTCCCTTGTTCCCTCCTTCCATTCCTCCAGGATTACATGTATTGGAAAGAACAAGCATGAAAATAGTGTGTGTGGAAAAAAAGCTCTCCATTAGCTCTCTCGAACTGTGTATCTGAAAACTCTTTCTGGAGAAGAAAGAAAAAGTATGAATCATATATTTTATTTAGCAATTCCATGTTTTAAAAAAATCAAACGACCCTTGTTAAACATTCCCATGAGAGTGATAACTCTTGGCACTTTTCCTTGCAGAAAGTACTTCGACCTGAATTTGAGAGAATTATCATTAAATGGGCAATATGGTGTGGAGTGATTGCCAGTGAGATAGACCTCTTTTCTAATAAAGAATAAATGAGAGGGGACATATATACACCTATGACTGATTCATGTTGATATATGGCAGAAACTAACAATATTGTAAAGCAATTATTCTGCAATTGAAAAAAAAAAAGATAGTAGATCTAAAGAGAAAGCTGTGGCACCTAAAAGAAAAAAGGAATTAAAGAATGCTAATACTGGTCGGCTTGTTGAAAACAAGCTTGTTGGGAAATTGCTGTAGTTATTGCACACCACTCCAGTATTCTTGCCTGGAGAATTCCATGGACAGAGGAGCCTGGTGGACTATAGTCCATGGGGTTGCAAAAGAGTTGGACATGACTGAGGTGACTTAGCACACAGCACATTAGAACTTAGACTGGAAAACAGAATTTCAGTGTATCATTTTCCAACATGATTTCTCCAGCACTACTTGGTAATTTGTTTCATAAGCACTTTCTCTTAGATTTTGTAAAAAAAAATAATAATAATAGGGAAATGGCTATGATGTTAACTGAAAATTGCAGGGCAAGAGTATAGAATATTCATTTCTAGAATCATGAAAAGATATATTTGTGCTTGGATCAGAATCTAAAGGGATTCTAGGTGTATCTGTTTTAATTTTAGATTTATGCTTGGTTTTCTTTTCTTTTTTGTACTGTGTGCTTTTTTATAACACTAGTGAATGATATGAGGAATAATTAGTCCCAAAATACAAAAATCCCTATCTCCTTTGACCATTTAGCCAGATAGCAGAGATCCCTCATGCATCTGAGAGTTCATTTGGATTAGCATGAACAGGTCACTCCTTAGGACCTAGATTCCCAGGAATATTCCTTATTGAAAATAAAATATTTCAGGCTTCTGTGGTGGCTCAGTGGTGAATAATCGACCTGCTAATGCAGGAGACATGGGTTCCATCCCTGATCCAGGAACATCCCACATGCCAAGGAGCAGCTAAGCCTATGTGCCACAACGATTGAGCCTGTGCTCTAGAGCTTAGGAACTGCAGCTGTTGAGCCACATACCCTAGAACCTGTGCTCAGCAACAAGAGAAGCCCACATGCCACAGCTAGAGAGTAGCCCCCACTCTCTGCAACTAGAGAAAAGCCCATGTAGCAGCGAAGACCCTGCACAGTAAAAAATAAATAAAATCCGAACGTAAATATTTTCCTGGCAATGTGGAACTGGAAATTTATGTTAGAGAATTAAATGAGAATTCGTGGGTAGTATGGAGGACAAATGATTTTATTTTTTTCTTTTAAACCCATCTTATCCAAAGCAGTATAAAAGAGCTCTGTTTTTAAGGGTTTTTTTCTTTTTCTCTCCTCATGTAGTATTATCTTTTTACCCTCCAGGATATGTTCCCTAATTCGAGAATCCTCTGAGTGGGAAGATACTGCCCTGGCTAAGTGCTCACCACCTAAATTAAGTTCACAAGAATGCTTTTAGTAAGGCAGTAATTGTAGTTTCTCATTGGGTTTTTTGTGTTTTTTTAAAAGATTTGGTTCACAAGTCTTTCTGGCCCTTGCCCCTAAATCATGAATTCTAATCCTATGGATTGTCATGGACCTGAAAACTCTTGATCCTGGAGAGTTACTGAAAAATAAAGAGTTGAACTGAGCACAGAATAGAGGTAAATTCCCTGAAGAAACAAAAAGCTAAAATGACATCTGATAGGGATTTGTTGTTTAGTGTCCAACTCTTTTGTGACTTCAGGGACTGTAACCCACCAGGCTCCTCTGTCCATGAGATTTTCCAGGCAAGAATACTGGAGTGGGTTGCCATTTCCTTCTCCAGGGAACCTTCCTGACCCAAGGATCAAACCTTGGTCTCCTGCATTGCAAGCAGAATCTTTGCCACTGAGCCCACAGGGGAAGCCTTGATAGGGGTTTCCCATAGTATATTCTGTCCCCATGAGATGACCCTAAGTGGAACTGTTTTTAATGAGGATTAATCCAGAGACTGCAGCACACCTGGCAGTGACTGAAGTTCTGGGGGAAGAGTTGTTGATGGCTGGAAAACTGGCTCCCCACCCCAGGAGACTCTTCAGTCAGTCCATGATTGCATAGGTGGAGGAACAGAAGGGCTTCTCCATGCACTGCGGTTTGGGGAAGGACATAAAATAGTGAAAACTCTAATAATGGGATCTGTGTTAGGCTTCTTTTTCTCCAAGTTGTAGATAAAGTAGATGATTTTCACTGGGCATATTGAATCTAATTTTGAAGGCAAAAAAACAGGATTGTACAAACAAGTATAAAACCAACTGGGCTAAGAAAGCTCTAAAGATTCAAATTTGGGAAGGGATTTATTGCAAAGTAACCTCTTTAGTAAATGTTTAAAATATTTCATTGGAAATATGAAGTGGACAAAACTGCTGAGAAATTTTGAAGTGAGTATTATTTGTGTGTTTCTTGGCCAGGTTGAATATGTGGGTCATCTGTGTGCACTAAGTCATATTATGTCAGTTCCTAGGTGGTGAACTATGATTGCCAAGTGTTTTGAAGTAAGATAGATCCAATGGATAAATATAAAAATGATCATTTCTCTTATTTCTCATTTATTTCCCTTTGTAGAAAAGGCATTCTTCTGAAAAAAAAAAATCAGAAAAATGAAGAGGCATTAAAGTGACAGCTTACCAAAAATATGTAATTAAACTTCTGAATCTAAAATTTAGGGTTAAAAAAGGGAGTCAGTAACTTGATTTTAATGACACACATATGACATATTTAAAATGACATATATCCCTTGCATAAAAATTTTTGTAAAATTCACAAAAATAAAATTATACTTTGCAACTTCCCTGTTGGTACAGTGGATAGAAACCAGCCTGCCAGTGCAGGAGACATGGATTTGATCCCTGGTCTAGGAAGATTCCACATGCCTTGGAACAACTAAGCCGTACAACACAGCTGCTAAAGCCGGAGCACTCTAGAGCCTGTGCACCACAATGAGAGAAGCTACTGGAATAGAGAAACCCATGCACCGCAGCTGGAGAGTTGCCTCCACTCTCTGCGACTAGAGAAAGCCCACACACAGCAACAAAGACCTAGAGCAGCAACGACAACAAAAAAAGATCATACTTGGACATAGAAATATGCATAGTTATTTTACAGGCCAAATTTCTTTCACCATACTTTGGTAAAATTAGAAATAGATGAAGAGTGGCCAGATGTTTTTTATGTATTTATTACTTTGGCCACAAAGCACAGCTTGTGGGATCTTAGTTCCCTGACTAGGGATTGAACCCCACCCCCAGCAGTGAAAGTGCCAAGTGCTAACCACTAGACTGCCAGGGAATTCCCCAGAATGTTTTTAAATACATGGATGTTAAGGGATACTTTCCTAGAACCAAATTTTTAAATACTTGAGTGATAGGCATATATAAAATTTCATATGTAAAGTACATATAGTATATATAAAATATGTATCAATAAATCTTACACATAAACATAAATTACATATTATAAAATATTTATATATGTATCTGTGTGTTCAGTCACTTCAGTCATGTCCCAACTCTTCGCAACCCTGTAGACCGTAGCCTGCCAGGCTCTTCTGTTCATGGAATTTTCCCAGCAAGAATCCTGGAATGGGTTACCATGCCCTCCTCCAGGGGATCTTCCTGACCCAGGGATCGAACCCAGGTCTTTATATGTAATTTACACCAAAACATCAATAATGCTTTTGCAGCCTGTGAAAGATTGTGGATTTGTTCGAGAATATTGTCAGACTTTCTACAATGTGAACATGTTAGTACTAAGTGGTAACTTTAAGAAAAGTACTTGTTGTTTAGCCACTAAGTTGTGTCTCACGCTGTGACCCCATGGACTGTAGCCTGCCAAGCTCCTCTGCCATCTGCTATTTCCTTCTCCAGGGGATCTTCTAACCCAGGGTTCAACAGGTAGGTTCTTTACCACTGAACCAACCAGGGAAGCACAATAGCGAATCCCCAGGCTAGAGTCCCAGCCTGACAGTGAAGGGTTAGCTGGCCATGCAGAGGCCATTCCCTAACTTTGATCTTTCCACAGCAGGTACCGTGGTAGGTGATTGTTGTGCAGCCTCATTTCTCTTACTCAGTCCCCATCTTTTCATGCTGCCTTCATGCTTTCCAGAGAGTAGCATGCCCAGAGGGAGCAAGTGGTCTCTGGAGTGCCTTCTCTCTGATAGAGACAGGCAGTGTAAGACAAGCAAGCCGGTAGTAGACAATCTGTTCCAGAAGGTTGACTCTATCCTCTGATGGATTTCTCACTTACCTCCAATATTCTACAGATTCATGGCCATAAACAGGTTCATGTTACCTGAACCTTAAAAGAGAAAAGATAAGCCAATAAAGAGTGTCAAACAGCATGGACACATTTTTCAGGTCACATGGAATGCTGCAGTAAATACAACAGTCTGCTGGCTGGCCAGCAGTGACCTGGGTATGTTGAGATTTTATGTCTCCAGACCTATCCATATTGCCTGATTCCTCCTGAATATGCTCACAGAACACACAGCCACAGATGGAGCCCTTTGGAGGTTCAGCTCACACGTACCCAGCCTCACAGTTGCCCTGGGAGGTGGTGTGATGAGAATGCCCACTAAGTGTGGGCTCTGAGACCAGGCTTGTGTGCTGCAGTCCCAGCTCAACACTTCCTCAGGCATGCTGGAGTAAACTCAGCCACTTACCCTCTCTGTGCCTGGGTGTTCTCTGTAAAATGAAGATCATGACAGTTCCTACCTCTATGTTCCTCTGAGAGGTAAAGAAGTTAGTATGCGTACCTCTTTGGCACATAGAAGTGTTGTAATGGTGTTTGACGTTGTTATCAACAACAGCATTATTAAAGTAAATGTCTGTGTAAAATATTATTCAGAATTTCTTTTGGGGGACTTCCCTTGCGATCCAGTGATTAGGACTCTGCACTTCCACCCTGGTGGCGCAGGTTTGATCCCTGGTCAGGGAGCTAGGATCCCACATGCAATGTGGTGTGGCCAATGTGTGAAAGAAGAAGCCCTGCAGATGTGCAGAGTGTGGGAAAGCCTTCAGTTATAGCTCAGGTTTGTGAAATCATCAGAGGGTGCATGTAAGCGAGAAGCCTTACAAGTAGATGTGAGTCAAGGTCTCCAGTTAGAACTTTGCCTTCATCTTAGAGCCAAAACAAGAGAAGAACATTATAGATGTGATGTGTGTGGAGATCCTCAGGAAGGGCTGATGTTTTCATAGTCACTGGTCTGCCTAGGAAGGGAAAATCTAGAAGTTTGGTAAGTAGGGAAAGCACTTCAGTCACACACTTCAGTCTTCAAGAGTCTGTTGCACAGTTGAATACTCAAGGCAATCACCTGGCCAGCGGCTTCAGTGAAAATGGTCACCTTCATCAGAGCTGGCCTAGGAGGGAGATTTTACAAATGATGACAATAACAAGAATGTATCCTAGGAGCAGATTATGGATACACAGTCCTCGTGGTGGGGGGAAACACCTATAAACAGGACAAATGTAGGAAAAACATTGTCCTCTTACTCAAACCAATAATGTCCATACCTTTTAGGAGATGGTTTTTATAGGGACTTTCCTGGCAATCCAGTGATTAAGACTCTGCACTTCCAATGCAAGGTGAGGTTTCCATCCCTGGTCAGGAAAATGAGATCCCATGTGCTGTGTGGCACAGAAAAAAAAAAAAAAAAGATAGTTCTTATAAAAAGTAAAAGGTAATGTTGACATTCATTGAGGCAAGTTACCTTTAGAAGACCAGGAATGGCTTCAAGGAGAGACATTCTCTTGGCAGGCCTGGGTAATGTATCTCTAGCACATTTTCATCATGCTTCTGTGATGGGATTTTATCTCACAGAGATAAACTGCTCTCATAGAAAGGTTCTGTAAACTGAAGGAATATTTTATCATTTTAAGTAAAATCTGACTGGGTTTTTAATTGGCATTGTATGGACTTTATAGATTAGAAAGAATCTGCATATTTGAAATGCTGATTTTTTTTCCATTTTGAAAATGCTATTATTTCCACTTGCTAAAGTATTTTAAATGATTTTTCAGTCATATTTTTTAGAGATTTAGGTTCTGAATATTCTTAGATTTATTTCTAGGATTTTGTTTTACTTTATCATGAATATATTTTTACCCATTTTATTTCATAGAGGGTTGGGTTATTTTTAACTTATAAGACAAATATTCATACATGTTTAAAATTCAGAAATAGCATTTTTAACTTGTCAGAACAGCAGTGGTGAAACAGGTTAACCAAAGCCATGTCCATGGAGCTGTGGAAACATGCACTCTTTCACACTTATTGATGAAAATGAAAATAGGTAGCCTTTTTTGAAAGAATTTGTCAGTGTATCAAATTCAATTTGTGTAACCTTCAAAGTGGCAATAAGTGTGTAATAATTTATACTTGGGAGATAGTTACAGATGTGGGAAAAGATGTGTGTATATGGCCAAGCTCAGTATTTATTTTTTAACCATAGGAAAACCCCACAAATATTAATTCTCCAGTTGTAGTAAGTTAAGGCATATGTATATGAGGACAAACCACTAAAAACATTCAGGCACACCTGTAATGACATCGAAAGTTGCCTACAAACTATTTAGAGAACAGGAAAACTTGTGGAATGACAATTCTACTATGACCCCATTTTGTTAATATTGTGTGTGTATGTGTGTTTATAAAGAGAGAAGGAAAAATATATGTAAAAGGTCAGTATCATAAGTGCTTATTTCTAGCAGATGGAATACGGGGTCTGTAATTCTTTCATGGACTTCTACATATTTATTACAAAAAGTATACATTAATTTTATAACAACAGTAAAGCTATTGTTTAAAAAAGATTAGTCTGCTGGAATAATCCTGTATGGTCAAGGATCCATGTTATAAACCCTGTAATTTTTTTTCTTTTTCTACTGTTCACTTAGCACCTAGTACCAAATATAAGGTATACAAGTGAACTGTGAAATTTGTGATTTAGATACTTTCAGAGGCTGCATCATTTTTGCTGGCGGGTAGAAGATGAAGTGTCCTGGATCACTGGGAGGACCTGGTTAGTACTTCTGTCCTACATTTTGGCCCTCTGGGATCCAGAAGTCCACAAGCCTGGCTTCGATAGAGGATAGTGCACCATAACTCCAGTCTGATGTCTCCACCTGGATAACTCAGGAGGCCTGAGGCATGACCTGGGCTGAGTCCCTTTCTGCTACCTGTGGCTGCAAGGAAAGGAATCTAAGTGACACACATATCTCACAGATTTGCAGGTTTGATTCCAAACCACTGCTATAAGCAAATACTGCAGTAAAGCAGGTCACATGAATTCTTTGGTTTCCCAGTGTACATAAAACTATGTCTGTAGTACTATATATTGTAGTCTATTAAGTATTCAGTAGCATTATATCTAAAAAGTAAGTATGCACGTTAATTTAAAAATACTTTTTCCCTGGGGAATTCCCTGGGGGTCCAGTGGTTAGAATTGGGTGCTTTCACTGCTGTGGACCCAACCTCTGATTGGGGAACTAAGATCCTGCAAGCCACACAGCGCAGCCAAAATAATAAATAAAATACTCTTGCTAAAAAATGCTAACCCTCATCTGAGTCTTCAGTGAGTTGTAATCTTTCTGCAACAGTTAACATCAGAAATCACTGATCACAATAAAAGGTTTTTAACAAACAAACAAAAATTTTTACAGATCATAGATCTTTAAATCATAGATCACCCTAACAAATACAGCAATGATGAAAACGTTTGAAATATTGCAAGAATTGCCAAAGTGTGACCCAGAAACACAAAGTGAGCAAATGCGGTTGAAAAAATGGTGCTGATACACTTGCTCGCCACATGCTTGCACAAACTTTCACTTTGTAAAAGCGCAGTATCTGTGGAGTTCAATAAAACAAGGTATGCTTGCCTGCATTTTAGAAGGTGGTAAGTACCAAGAAAGGAAAGGGAAAGTGGGGTGAGGCAGGTGATGAAGTGCCCAGGGCTGTTGCACTTTTAAATAGTAGGCCTCACTGAGAGCAACAGTTGAGCAAAGAATAAAGAAGGTGGAGCAAACTTTGTGGCCACTGAGGTAAAGAACATTCCAGCAGAGGAGCAGTGATCAGGTCTGATGGAGAGCACAAAGCCCAACATGGCTGGACCAGAATGGGCACGTGAGGAAGTAATGGAAGACGAGGTAAGAGAGGGTGAGGTAAGAGGGGCTAAAGAGGATAAATTAATTTAGAAATGGAGGATCTACCTGTTTATCACAAATATATTACTGAGATGTATTATAGGAACCATCCTCCTCTCCATCTGATAAACAAAGACTGTTAGGCTCTGCCATAATTAAGGGTGACTCTCATCTCTGTGGCAGATTTTACTAGATTTTTAAAAAAGTCACCGTGAAACTGAAATGTCAAGACATCAAATGACAAGAGACAGGTCCAAAGCATTTATTTCACCGTTCTCTTTGTGTGCCCCAAGTTTCGGTGTGAAGCTATCGTTGAATGTTATCCTTTCAGCTCCTGCCAATCACCAACTGTCTAATCTAGAATTAGAGCTGACAGAGATAGTTCTCATCCATTTTTGAGGTGTTTTGTTTGTTCTTGACTCTTTCTCTATAGGTCAGAATTATAGGCTCTAATATACTCCTTATTTAATTTTAAGGCCAAATTCAACCCCAATTCAAATTTAAGGCATTGAAAAATGAAGATGTTTAATAGAAATCTTAAAATGAGAAAAAGCATTAAGTCCCAACAAGGGAGATTTCAAAGAGAATGTGAAAGCTTTCCATGTTTTCATAATTTGTTGAAATGTGTCTCTTTAAAGAGAACTCCAAACTCCTACAATTCCCTGATAAAAGACAGCACCTACTGACTAGTTCATATGTCTTTCTGCTTCTCCTAAGGGGAAAGTACAGAGTTATGTCAGATGTCCTGTGGAAGATTCCCAGAGCCTCCTTAAATGGAAACAAACCCTGAAAAAAAGAGAAGTAAATTTTAATTGAAAAGTTGTGTGTTTATAAAAGTAAAGGATAGCCTCTTTCCTGGCTGGAACCAGGGAGGGAGCAGAAGAGAAGAAAAAGAAGGATTCTGCTGTGCCAGAAACCCTTAAGAAAAAGCGAAACAATTTCGCAAAGTTTGCCTAAAAGATGCTTCGAAAGGCAAGGAGGAAGCTTATCCATGAAAAAGCTAAGCATTACCACAAGGAATACAGGCAGACATACAGAACTGAAATTCGAATGGCTAGGATGGCACGAAAAGCCAGCAACTTCTGTGTACCCGTGGAACCCAAATTGGCATTTGTCATCAGAATCAGCGTTCTCAACGGTGTGAGCCTGAAGGTTCGAAAGGTGCTGCAGCTCCTTCGCCTCCAGTAGATCTTCAGTGGCACCTTTGTGAAGCTCAACAAGGCTTCAGTTAACATGCTGAGAAGTGTGGAGCCACACATTGCATGGGGATACCCAAATCTGAAGTTCGTAAATGAATTAATCTACAAGCGTGGTTATGGCAAAATCAGTAAGAAGCGAATTGCCCTGACAGACAACGCATTGATTGCTCTATCTTTTAGGAAATATGGCATCATCTGCGTGGAGGATCTGATTCATGAGATCTATACCATTGGAAAACGTTTCAAAGAAGCAAACAACTTCCTTTGGCCCTTTAAATTGTCTTCTCCATGGGGTGGAATAAAGAAAAAGACCACCCATTTTGTAGAAGGTGGAGATGCTGGCAACAGGGAAGACCAGATCTACAGGCTTATATAGAAGGATGAACTAAGGTTTCTAGCAGGATTATTTTTGTAATCTGGTCAGTTAATAAACAATTGAAACAAAAACAAACAAAAAAAGTAAAGGATATGTCTACAGAATCAGTTCAGTTCAGTTCAGTTGCTCAGTCGTGTCTGACTCTTTGCGACCCCATGAATCTCAGCTCGCCAGGCCTCCCTGTCCATCACCAACTCCCGGAATTCACTTAGACTGGCATCCATCGAGTCAGTGATGCCATCCAGCCACCTCATCCCCTGTGATCCCCTTCTCCTCCTGCCCCCAATCCCTCCTAGCATCAGAGTCTTTTCTAAGGAGTCAACTCTTTGCATGAGGTGGCCAAAGTACTGGAGTTTCAGCTTCAGCATCATTCCCTCCAAAATCCCAGGGCTGATCTCCTTTCGAATGGACTGGTTGGATCTCCTTGCAGTCCAAGGGACTCTCAAGAGTCTTCTCCAACACCACAGCTCAAAAGCATCAATTCTTCTGCGCTCAGCTTTCTTCACCGTCCAACTCCCACATCCATACATGTCCACTGGAAAAACCATAGCCTTGACTAGACGGACCTTTGTTGGCAAAGTAATATCTCTGCTTTTCAATATGTTATCTACAGAATAGGTACCTTTAAAGATTTTCACTAAAATAGAACAAGTGCTCATTTTTAGGTGGTAAGACATTGACTCTTCATTCTTCTTTTTTATCTTGGGTAGAGATTTTTAAAAATTATTATTAACATTTCGCTGTTATTTTATCGCTACTGTGGTTGTTGTTATTATTTTATAAACATAGAGTCTAAGTGGTGCCTGCAGCACCATAAACCACAAGCAACCTGGCGCGGCCCCTAGTGCCGCGCAGGGGCTTCTGGGGATTGTAGTCCACAGGCTACCTCGCGCATGCGCCATGGTCCGGGACGGATGCTGTGGGCGACGTTGTTCGTGGCCCTGAGGTGAGTGTGGCTCGGACCGCGCCCCCTTCCCAGGTGTCACTGTGTATGGAGGATGGGGGTTGTGAAACTGTAACCCGACCTTGTGAACTGTAATGGGAGGCGTTGGAAGCGGGGACTAGTGACCGATAAAAGGACTTCCTCGGCCAGGTGGAGTGGTGAGGGGCTCCGGTCCGACCTCCCTGGAAGGGATCCGGAGTGGGGAGCTTGGGCTGGTTTGCGAGGTGGTGCCCCTGCAGGTTTGTAGGGTGTGCAACCCCGGGTCAGAGTTGGTTTCAGTCTTGGCACGTGCATCTCTGAACCGAGGCGGGGGACAGGGGGCGTGGCCTCAGGTTTTGGAGATGCTGATTTGGGCCATGCGCCCCTGATGGGGAGGGTTTCCCTGGTAGCTGAGTCAGCAAAGAATCTGCCCGCAATGCAGGAGACCCCCGGGTCAGGAAGATCCTCTGGAGTCGGGAATGGCAACCCACTCTAGCATTCTTGCCTGGAGAGGACAGAGGAGCCTGGCGGGCTACAGTCCATGGGGTCGCAAAGAGTCCGACACGGACAGAACTGAGCGACACACACACCCACACACCCTCCCTCCCTGATGGGGAGAGGAATTGACCCAAGGAGTTGTCATCTCCAATAGGAAGGACAGCTTGGTCTGTTCACTCCTCGTTTCGGCGGAGGGGCGATTCCAGCTCAGCACCCTGCATCCTTGGAGTCTTAGTTTCTGAAGGCTTCTGCGTTTGGGGTGTGGCAGCTCTTGACTTCAGCGGGGCAATCTTGACTTTAGGGCAGAAGTTCTGGCCTCTGGAAATAGGGGGGCAACTCAAACTGTACATCCCTTCTCTGCGTGTCCAGGCCGGGAGTATGTCTCTGAATACAGTATGAAGACAGAGAGCGCTATCTTTGAGGATTATAAGACACATAGCAAATTGTAAATTCTTAAACTGCAGTCAATAAATATGAATACTGACTCTACATTTGATAATATTAGAGAATTGTTGAGGTGTCTTATTAACATTTTAAAGATGATTAGAGCTACTTACTGAAATATGTATGGACAAAATAATATGTCAGGGAATTGCTTCAAAATAGTATGTGAGTATGTGGGGAATGGGTAGAGGTATAGTTGAAACAAGAGTGACCACATGTTAATAACTGTTTAAACCAAGTGATTGGTAGATGGGGGTTCACTGTGCTATTCTGCTGCCTCTGTATATGTTAGAAATTTCCATAATACAATATTTTGGAAACAATTTTCCAGGTAACTAGCTAGGAAATGCCTGAAGTATAGGGAAGTTGGATTTTCCTCTTAGTTGCACATAGTATGTGGGGCCAGACCTTGGAAATCCCCCCTCAGACTAGACCCCAATGCCCTCGGAGTCCCTGTGAGCTCCGAGGTGTAGTCAGAGTTTCAGGCCTTTCAATAAAATTCTGTAGTTTACTTCCTTTCTCAGTGAAGCTGAGGTCATTTAGGTCTTTTGTCCCTTTTAAATGGGACAGTTTTTCAATTCTGTCTCTGTGAATATCAGTGTGTTTTTCAACATCTCAAACCTATTATTTCCAAAACTGAACTTCTGATCCTCCTTACAAAACCTATCCCTCCTATGGACTTACCCATCTCTGTCAAGGACAACTCCGTCTTTGCAGTAACTGAGGCCAAAGTTTCCTCTCCTGTCTTTCTTTCTCTGCCCACATGCAAACCATCAACAGATCCTATTGACCAGATCATCCATATAAATCCTGATCCCTGCCATTTCTGACTACCTCCACCTATGCTTCTCTGGTCCAAGGCACTGTCATTTCTAACTGGGATTTCCTGAAAACCACCTAACTAGTCTTCCTGCTCCCTTCTTACCATTGGTAGTCCATTCTTTGTGTGTATGTCTATTCTGATTTTGTGGGGATTTAATTTTTACTGGAGTATACTTTACAATGTTGTGTTAGCTTCTACTGTACAGCAAAGTGAATCAGGTGTGTGTGTGTGTGTGTATGTGTGTGTGTGTGTGTGTGTGTTGCTCAGTCGTGTCTGGCTCTTTGTAACCCTATGGACTATAGCCCGCCGGGCTCCTTCGTCCATGGAATTCTCCAGGCAAGAGTACTGGAGTGGGTAGCCATTCCCTCCTCCAGGGGATCTTCCCAACTGAGGGATCAAACCTGGGTCTCCTGCATAGAAGGCACATTCTTTATTGCCTGAGCCAGCAAGGAAGCCCTGAATCAGCTATACATATATCCCCTGTTTTTTGGATTTCCTTCCCATTTAGGTCAACACAGAGCATTGAATAGAATTCCCTGTGCTATACAGTAGGTTCTCACTAGTTATCCATTTCATACATAGCATCAGTAGTATATATATATGTCAATCCCAATTGGCAGTCCACTCATCACAGCAGCTAGCATGAGCCTGCTAATACCTAAGTTAAATCATGTCACTCCTCGGTTTAGAATCCTCCCATAACTTCTAACTAATGAGACTAGCAGCCCAAACCTTCAAGTGTTCTTATAGCATCTACCACCTGGCTCCCTTTACCTGCTCCATTCCCACTTGCTCGTTCCCACACTCACTCCACTTGAGCCATGTATATGCTGCCACCTCAAGGTCTTTGCACTTGCTATTTCCTCTGTCTAGAATGCTCTGTACACATAGTTGCATTGCCCACTCCCTTACTTCATGAAGTATCACCTCAGTGAGACATTTCCTGACCACCCTGTTTCACTCCCAGTCCCCCTTCCCTGCTTTTTTAATTTTTTGCTCCATAACATTGATCACTGTGGTATCTTCAGTGTCCAGATCACTGCCTGGTACCCAGTAGGCACTTAATAAATATGTGTTACATGAGGGAATGCAGTCCCTGTCCTCTCTGAGCTTAGAGACAGGCAGAAGGCAATTAAGCCACTGCAGTATAATGCTATCATAGGAGAAGTGGTACCTGCCGTAGTCAGAATGTTTGTGTCCTCCTCAAATTCATTATGTTGAAAACCTAATGGCATGATTTCCCTGCTGGTCCAGTAGCTAAGGCTCCACGCTCCCAGTACAGGGGGCCCAGGTTCGATTCCTTGTCAGGAAACTAGATTCCCACATGCCACAACTGTGCTGCAATTAAGACTGAAGATCCCATGTGCCACAACTAAGGCCCAGCACAGCCAAATATATATATATATATATATATAAAGAAAATGTGACAGTTTGACCCAAAAGCTTGAGGAAAGAGATAGGAGTTATATAGGTGTCTGGGATGGGATTGGTGGGCAGGGGGCTTGAGGAGATGGGAATTTGATCTGGTGAGAATGAGAGGAGAGGAAAAGACATCTTGGAAAAAAAAAAGAATGTATGAGAAAACTGCCCAGTCCAGAAGGAACCAATATTCATTCACAACTTGTTAAACCATGGATTCTTTCTTCTTTGCAGTTCTGGTTTCTCTGGCTCCTGCTTTCTCTAAGAGGAAGACAGTATGATTAAGCTCCCGGTAAGCTGAAGTTTCCTTTCTTTCTCTTAAATGCCATGTCCATTCTGAGGAGCTGGGTATCTCTATTTTCCAAAAGTAAGTCAGAAATTTTTGAGTGACTTCTGTGTGGTAGGCACTTTACTTTATTTATAACAGCTTGGAGAGGTAGTGGTATTATTCCCTTTGGAGAAATTAAGAAACAGGCTTAGAAATGTCAGACTGCCTGGTTCAGGGCTGCTCCCAAGTTCAGTCTGCTTACCAGTGCCAATCAGTGAGCTGCTTGTCCCTGGTCCATGAGAGATAAGTACAGAAATCAAAAATAAGGGACTTCCCTGGTGATCCAGTGGTTAAGAATCCACCTTGCAATGCAGGGGACATGGGTTCGATCCCTGCTCTGGGAACTAAGATCCCACATGCTGTGGCACAACCAGCATGCTGAAAGGCAGCCAAATACATAAATATTTTTTTTAAAAGAAAACAAAAGCAAGGGTTTGGAGAATTCCTTGGTGGGGTTAGAACTCCATGCTTTCACAGCCGTGGCTCCAGGTTCAATTCCTGGTCAGGGAACTAAGAGGATTTGGAGCAAAAAGATAAAAACTTAATGACTGATACAGCAGCTTCCAGTGTAGCTCTTCTTCCAGGAGTCATTGGTGCAGATGATGAACGCGGCATGTGCTTGATGTTTTAGGAAACCTTGACCTTCAAGGACATGGCTGTGGTCTTCTCCAAGGAAGAGCTGGCACTCTTGGACTCTGCCCAGATAAACCTGTACCAAGACGTGATGCTGGAGAACGTCAGGAACGTGGTCTCCGTGGGTGAGGACAACAAACCCCTGTAACTAAGCATCAAACCACTGGTCCCATTTTCTCAAGTGATCAGCTTCAAACTGGATAGAATATTCCAGTCGGAGCACAAAGGGAAACCTCCTAAGAGATACACATGCAGATGACAACCTGCAGTTAATGAGTTTTAATAACTGTGAGCAGGTGGCCCTTGTGAGTTGTGGGTGGCTGAGGGAGCTCTCCCCAGGCCTGTGCCCCCAGCCTGTGGGCATCCGATGCAGTTGGCAAGCCTATGCTGATCTCATCATGTGTTTAGGCTCTCATTCCCTCATATTTTCCAGAACAAGACTGAGGAAGTTCACACATTACCAAGGCCTTGGTCCCTTGGTTGCCTCTAGAATAAAACCAATGTGGGTTGTTTTTTTTTTTTTTTTCCAGTTTTGTTTTTTTTAAACAATGTTTTAGACAAACTGGTATTAAAGGAACCAAGTTAGGATATGGTTGGTAGTCAGTACACTGTGAGTGTCCGCTTATTTGCTCTCTTGCTGATCAATATCTGTCCTAGCTTCAATTTCTCAGAGCCCGGTATACAGGAATCTGTGACCTCAGTTTAGTTTACGAGATAGTTGCTCTTATCGTCCCCCTTCTACAGAGCAAACAACTGAGGTGCAGAGTGGACGAGTAACTTGCCCAGGATCACCCAGCTTGTCAGAGGAACTAGGATTTGAACCTCCCAGTCTGACCCTCAGCCCTGTGCTTGTAATAACCAGGTGGCATGAAGTACTGCCATGTCCATAGATTGTAAACAGGGCTCCTTGGCATAAATGTGCAGGACTGACCCCATTGGTGAGTCCTGAAATCAAGTGACCATGTCATAGCTAGCAGTTTCTAAAAAGCAAAACAAATCCATGGACTAGAACACAAAAGGATTTATCAGAGTACATTGCACCTGGTAAGGTAAGCCTCAACTGATCACAGTATTTTTGTTTCTGGTCTGTGTGTCTGTGCAGGAACTGGGTCACAGTGTAAATGCTTTTCTTGCTATGGGTACAGTCCAAACAGTTGGAAAACTACTGCTTTAAGCCTGTTCCTGTTTCCTCTGACACCACTTTATGAACCAAAGTCACTCAATAAAATGAATCAGAAAATTACCTTGAACTAGAAGCAGTGTCCAGATGATACTTGTGACATTTTGTGAAGCCTGTTTTGGGGTGCCAAGGTGTTGTGACCATCTTCAACCCTTTATTTCTTATGAACCGTTCGTACAGTCTTGCTTCCCTGGGCGCCAGGCTGTGAACAGTTCCACGCTGCCCATTCTCCTAGCCATGGCTGTTAGAGATTCTGCAATAACCTCGAAGGGGAGAAGCTGGGAATTGGACTACAGGGTCTTGATGGATTTTGTCTCTTCACAAAGCCAGAGGACCTCAGGGAAAATAAAAAGAATGTCCCATATTTCACAATATTATCCCCATTTCAATCCCCACTGCAGCTGTAGGCCCGCTGTGTACAGTTGTGCAGGTTGTACACAAATATACATGATAGTTCTATCACATTTAATAGTTGATGTAAAGGAAAGGACTTGGTTAGGAGAAAGGACTTGCTGCTTGTTTCTACAACCTTCTGCAAGATCCCTGAAGGTCTCCGTGATCCTTTATGTCTCTCACCATGTCCAGAACTCCATTATTATATATATTACATAAATCATATGGGAGCCTTCCCCTTATATTTGGGGGGTTTTGTTTTGTTTTTTACATATTTTTGTTCTTCTAACTTCATATCATGTAATAAATAAATAGTCACATGGTATAGTAACTATGATGATTCTTTCTGATGTATACTTACTCCTTCAGTCAGAAACAGCAATAACCAAGAACATGTTGAAAATGAATTCACAGTGAACAACAAATTTTAAGTATGGTGCATTCCATTTCAGTGTGGTTCAATATGTACAGTGTTTAAAAGTGCATCTCCCTTTAAAGCCTCACAGATGTACATAATTCTTACAAAAGTACCTACACAGAGATTTATTAAGTTTTAAAGTTGTTGCACAGGGAATATGTGCTTAAAAATTATAAAAGCTTGTGTATTTTGGAAGCAAAGTTATTCTAGATAAATTTATTTTTAAATATTGCTGAAAAGACTACAGGCTTTAGACGTCATGGATATCAAATCCATTACTTAAATTAGCAAAATGACTAAAGTCTTTCTATGGACTACTCTAATAGCAGAGAGGTGAATTTCTTCCTTTATAAATTGTTTCCAGTATTTCTTTTGATGCATCTGCAGTCAGTGGTTTTTGATTAGCAGCTCACAGATTAGAATGATTAGGTTTCTAATTGTTTCATACACAACTAGGATCCAGTGGCAACTTCTCATCCCACCCAGCTTCATATCCTCAGAGTCTTTGGATAGATGATCTACTTGTTTGCTTAGCCAAATTCTTTTTCTTCTCATAGAAGACAGGATTAAAAACAACCTTATGAACCTTCAGGAAAAAGGCTTGAGTTACCTCTCACCAGAAGTGCTCTACTTTTGGCAAATTTGGAACCAAAGGATCAGTGAATTGACCGTGAGTCATGATTATGTTAGTTATGAATCTTCAAGGAGATTGTCCCCAGTATTTAGGAGACATTTCCCTCTGTGAAGAGTGGACAGGAGTGTCTCTTCAGATTTCTGAAAATGAAAACCATGTAATAAATGCTATTAATTTAGAAAATCAAGACATCACAGCTTGGAAAAGCCTGACACAGGTCCTTTTACCCCAGAATCCTGGAAGAAAGCCAACCTAATGACTGAGCCACATAATTCTCAGAGAAAGCAGATAGAAGAGAAATTGGATGGATGTGCTTGGTGTGGTGACAGCTTCTTTCAGACCTTGCGTCATTATGATGATTCCCAAGAATGTAAAGGAGAGGAGCTTTGTAGATACACCAACTGTGGGAAACACTTGGTTATAAAGTCAACAGTCAAACACAGTCATGTGGTCCATGCAGTGTGGCATGCTTTCAGATGTAATAACCCTGGAATGGGCTTCACAGTTGATGCTCATGTTCATCACAGTGCTCACACGGAGGAAGATCTTATAAACACCATTGGTATGGAAGGGACTTTAGCCAGAGCTCAGAACATACTGTTCACGATAAAACCCATTCAGGAGAAGAAACTTGTGAAGGTCAAGAGTGGGCTCGGGGCTGCAAACAGAACTCAAACCTTCCTAGGAATCCCAATGGCCCTCCAGGAGACAAGCCCTATAAATGCATGGAATATAGCAAAGGCTTCAGTTGTGATTCCTCTCTTCATAACCATCGCCGAGTCCACACACGGGAGATGCCCTACACCTGTGATGTGTGTGGGAAGGGGTTCGGATTTGGGTTGCTCCTGTGTTTCCATCAGAGGGTCCACAGTGGGAAAAGGCTGTGTAAGTGCACCAAGTGTGGGAAGGACTTCGATCAGAGCTCCAACCTTCTTGTCCATCAGAGGGGCCACACAGGGGAGAGTGCGGCAAATGCGTCAGTTCCAGCTCCATTCTCCAAGTTCACCAGAAGCTGCACATGGGGAAGAAGCCTTACAGGTGTGACGAGGGTGGGAAGAGCTTCAGCCAAAGCACACACCTGCACATTCACTAGAGGGTGCACACGGGGGAGAAAGCCTACAAATGTGATGTGTGCAGGAAGGCTTTCGCCTACAGCTCAGTTCTGCACACTCATCAGAGAGTTCACACAGGGGAAAAGCCTCACATGTGCCAAGTGTGTGATAAGGGCTTCAGCTACTGCTCCTATTTGCACTTACATCAGAGAGATCACACCCAAGAGAAGCCATATTAATGTGACAGTTGTGGGAAGGGCTTCAGTTGGAACTCAGATCTTCAGGTTCATCTCTGAGTCCACACAGGAGAGAGGCCCTATAAGTGTAAGGAGTGCGGGAAGGGCATCAGTTGTAACTCATATCTTCTTGCCCATTAGAGAGTTCAAAGGGATGAGATGGACTATGCACGTCATGAGCACGACAAGGCTCAGGAAATATATAGCTTGGACCTTCTTACTCAGCCAAGACTGCACAAGAGGATAGAAACATTATAAATGTAGCCAGTCTGGGTTCAGTGAGGAAAACAGAAGCTACTCTAGGTGTTCCAGATGATAGACACTCAGCCATTGGGAGGGCTGGAAGAGCAAAGGACAGGGATGCTACCACCCATGATGTCAGCGTGCAGCACTAAAGCACATGTTTCTTAAGGGCATTCCAGGAAACTACTGTGGATCTCAACACCTTTCTTGAAACGCCCATCAGCTGTCATAGGCCAAGAAAGTGATTCTTGACAAATGGGCTGTTTGTGGCAGTGACAGTAGTTAGAGGTCAAATTTCCATTAATGGGTGTGCCCAGGAAGGAAATTTTAATTGGAATGGGGCCAGCAAGAGCTTCAGTCCAGCCAAAACCTGTAGATGTTTTTGCTTGTTTTTAGAATCTCCTCTAGAAATGTACTCTCTGCTAAGAACATTCAAAATAGTGCTCAGAGATGAAAGCTGTGTTATTATTATGGTAAGAATTAGGCCATACTCAGGTTTTCAAATCCACTAGATTCTTCATACAGTAGAGAAGCTCTATGGAAGTGATATTTTAAGGGTGCGGCAGAGACATTGATATGTATTCATATTCCTACTGGTTCTATTTTCCAAGCCAAAGTGTTCATTGTCAGAAGCAGACACCACTCTTTCTCAGCATCTTGTTTAATAATGGGTTTTTAGAAGGTGCTCATTTTGTCAAGTTCCTATCAAAACTGTGATTCAGTTTGGGATTATAGTTGGATTTTGGAGGAGGACATACTTTTACAGTACCTTTATCTTGAATAACAATGTATTTTTGTATCTGTTTATTTATTTGGTTTGTTATTTTGATCATATTTTATCCCTAGTTTTCTTTCCTTTTTAAAAGAATATTTATTTGGCTGCATCAGGTCTTAGTTGTGGCCTGTGGGATCTTAGTTCCCTGACCAGGGATTGAACCTGAAACCCCTGCATTGCAAAGTGAATTCTTAACCTCTGGACCACCAGGGAAGTTCCTTTAGTTTTTTTTTTTTACATTACATTTTCATTCTAGTTATTGTTTGTATATGAAACAGCCATTCAAATGCAAATAAAACCATCCCTGAAGTATTACATTCTTACCAATTCAGGTCGGAGATGGTGAAAGATTAACTAAACTCAGTGTCAGTAAGGGAGTAGAAAGAAGTTAGCATCCTTACCATATGTTAGTGGAAAAAAAAAAAAAAACCAAACAACCCAGGTGTAACACTTCTGAAGAGGATTTTATATATATGTATTAAAGTGTATAAGGACCATTATCTTTCAACCACTAATGCAACTGCTCAGAATTTGTCTTTAAGACATGATTGCACAGGTTGGAAAAGATGGTTTAAAGAAGAGAGCATATTCTAAGAATATTGCAATAATAAAAATTGCAGACAACCTAAAATTCTATGAATGAGATTGAGCAAATTATGTCATCCTCATATAATGGAATAATGTGTCCGACTCTGCAACCCCATGGACTATAGCCCACTTGGCTCCTCTGTCCATGGCATTTTCCAGGCAAGAATACTAAAGTGGGTTGCCATTCCCTTCTCTTAGGAGATGTTTCTGACCCAGGGATCGACCCTGCATCTCTTGAGTCTCCTGCATTGGTAGGTGCATTCTTTACCACTGTACCACCTGGGAAGCCCACAGAAAGGAATAATATCAACCATTAAAGTGATTTAGACCTAAAAGTTTTCACATATTGTTTGGAGAAAACATCAAGTTATAAAAGATCAAGTAGACTTACACTAGACAAGAGTAGAATCCAGAGCAGCACTGGGACCAATGCTCCACCACTGCTCTACGCTTCACTCTTCAGTGTTGTTGCAAGGTTTGCTTCGGGGATTTAACACAAGTGGGGGTATGTCTAACACAGGAAATGTTTCCTCCAAATTATTTTCCTCATCTGAAAAATCTTTGCTGTTATCTTATCCTGTTTAATATATGTGAAACTTCAAAACTGAGATGATCAAATATTCTCCTTCACAAAGATAGAATCTGTAATATAGAGGATCATGAGATGTGATTTGTGGTGATGGTTTCCTTGTTTTAAGTTAGATGTTTTTTAACATATTTGCTGTTATTTATTTTGGTTTTTCTCTTCAGAAACTTGCCTAGGCTTTGCATTGGCTTTGTTTGAACAGAATACGTTTCATGTTCAAATATTTCCATTCCTTTCTATGATATATTTTTGCCAAAAGGAGAAAAAAAAAACAACCCTGTATCTAAGATAGCTTTTAAATTAAAATTCTACTTATAGGACGTTTAGAAGTTTTGAGGAGAAAGTCTGAGAAGCCAATGGACAAATCCAGAATTCAGACATGTAATTTGACATCTTTGTTTCTCCAACAGTTCAAGGGCATTAGAGATGGTGGTGGCTGTAAATGGTGTAGGATATAGTTTTAGAATAAATGAGCCTCAGGTGAGAAGCAATCAAATACAATGAATTCATCTATTTGGATACTGACTGGAGTAAACCAGCTGTAAAATAATTTTATTATTTTTAAGCAAAATGATATTTGAAAGGAAATGATAGTGTTAAAGACTGCTTTAAAATTCTTTATAAGTGTACTTGCATCTGACTCTTCATAACCCCATGGACTGTAGTCTGCCAGGCTCCTCTGTCCATGGGATTTCCCAGGCAAGAATACTGGAATGGGTTGCCATTTCCTGCTCCGGGGGATCTTCCTGACCCTGGGATCGAAGTGCATATCTTGGGTTTCCTGCATTGGCAGGCAGATTCTTTACCACTGCACCACCTGGGAAGTCCTTAAAATTCTTTAGTAACAAAATTTTAAGGTGATACATGAAGCCAGTGTGGCATAATGTTGGTAAGTATTGAATTTAACCTATATGTATTTAGTACTTCATGTTACTGTTCTCAATACTTATGTACTATTTTTAGAAGTTTCACTTTTTAAATTATTTCCTGCCCAGAGGAAAGTGCTAAGTACATACTTCCTGTAGTTTCACTTGTTGTAGTTATATGGACTCCATCTCCCACATCAACTTACCTATTCCCCAGCCCTAAATAACAATGACCTTACCTTGTCTAAAAAGATTCACAGCAAATATACGGTATCAAAAAGAACAATATAGGAGTAGTCAAAGGAAAGCTTGAGTTCAAACTTAAAAAATTCCAAGGAAAGAGACTTTTTCCCTATTACAGTATTTTCTCCAGTTCTTTGCCCATGCAGCTCTTCTCGTTTGTCAGAAACAAGGAAGCAGTTTGTTTTATGGCCTGTGCTTGGAACTCCTTGTGCTTGGCATCTTGGAGTAAATAGCATATGCTAGACAGCAAAGTCAGAAGTAGATGAATACAGGCATATATAAAGAGACAATGGAGTCAAACCAAGTCTGAGATTCCATGTTCCTTAAGGTCGATGTCCAGTGCAGAAGAAAGCAAGTCTTCTTGTCATAGGCATAGCTTTCCTGCTAAAATGTGTTCATTTTCTTTATATGTGAGAAGCTTCTCTTTTTTCCCCCTAAATATCTATATTTCCTTTAAATCCCCACGTTCTAGTTTTCTTCTTGAAAAAAAAAAAATTACAAAAAAGAAGGCCAAATGCTAACCATACTTAAATGACTCAGGTTGAGTTTTAACCCAAAGAAACAGTGAAGGGAAGGCGGAAGCACTACCATGCGGAGGGTTCTGGGAGGTGTAGTCGGAAGCAGTTCCACCCCAGACAGGCAGGGCTGTAGTCCCATACCCCTTTGGGATTTCTGGGAACTGTAGTCCAGAAGTTTCGTGCAATCAACACTTCCTATTCAGGCGTGCGGGGTGTTGCCCTCTCGGAGAGTCTCCGGAACCTGCCAAGTGACTAGCAAGAACTTCCGTTTCACGGGAGGTTGCGGCCATCACTTCTTTTGTGCAGTGGTGACTTGAATCCCAGTAACAGCTCCGCGCTTTCTTGGTCTAGGCAAGGGGCTAACAGTGGTCCCGGAAGAGAAGCGATGGTTGTGGGTGACAAGGATTAGAAGCATTTGCGTTTCCTTCTCGGCAGAAAATCCTAGCGTTTGCAGTGGAGTTGGTTGGGAGCGGGTCGGTATAGTACATGGCTTTTTTGAGGGATGGGCTTCCCCGGTGAACCCGCCTGCAATGCAGGAGACGCAGAAGAGACACGGGTTGGATACCTCGGTCGGGAAGATCCCCTGGAGGAGGACATGGCAACCCACTCCAGTATTCTTGCCTGGAAAATTCCGTGGACTGAGGAGCCTGGCAGGCTACAGTCCATGTGGTTGCAGAGTCGGACTTGATTGAAGCGACTGAGCACGGACTATACTAGTGACCACTAGCAAAAATTTGGACTTCCCGTAGCTCAAAGGTAAAGAATCTGCCTGCAATGCAGGAGACCGTGGTTGGATCCCCTGGAGAAGAGAATGGCAATCCACTGCAGTATTTCTGCCTAGAGAATCTCATGGACAGAGAAGCCTGGTGGGCTACAGTTCGTGGGGTCGCAAAGAGTCAGACAGGACTGAGTGATTAACACTTTCGTTTCACTTCACTTCTGGGTTCTGCATTCCCCCAGCCTCTCCTTGATTCAGTACGGCCACTTGCTAGTGTTATAACTTTGGGCAAGTTAATCACTGAATCAGTCGCCGGGGTATAATTATATAGTACTTACTCAGTGGGATAGTGGAAGGTAAATGAAGTTAATAATTTTAAAACACGTGGAATAGTAATGGCGCACAGAAAAAGCTGCTCGTTATGAATGCACAAAGTTCCAGCCAACAATAACCAATTATGTATGAAATGTTAATTTCCTGTGTTAAAAAGGCATCATATGTAAAAGTAAAAGACAGTCAACTGGGCTGAAAATATTGACCTATTTGACATATACTGGTATATATGCTAGAAAATGGATTAAAATCCTTAACATTGAATCTTAAGATAATGAAACCCCCATAGGAATATGGATATGACTACAAAGGATATGAATAGGCAAGTTTTTAAAAGAAGCAATTGTTATAGCAAGTAAATACATGAAAAATTAGATTGATTATCCAATAAATGAACATGTTTAATCAAGTTGCTTGACTGTGCTCTGGAATTGTATGAAATGTAATCCAGGCTCTAAGGGAAGTAGCTGACCTGTCCGAGGAAGGCAATGACATGGGGGTTCTGGAAAGTGTAGTCCAACAGCTCTGTATAGGTGGCCAACTGCCTCTGCAGAGAGGCATGGTGTGACCATTATCTCCTGGGGAATTCTGGGAGTGTAATCAAGAACTGTGGGTACACAGGGAACTCAATCTGGTGCTCTGTGACAACCTAAAAGAGGTGGGATTTGTTTTCTGTAGATAAGGGGCATGACATTACCTACCTAGTAAAATTGTTTGGAGAGTTAAATGAGATAGTCACAAATAAAAGGTTGAAAGGTTTCTTTAGTTAATGTATTTCCCGAGGAATGTTCAGTTTAGTTCAGTCACTCAGTCCTGTCCAACTCTTTGCAAACCCATGGACTGCAGCACACCAGTCTCCCCTGTCCATCACCAACTCCTGGAGCTTGCTCAAACATGACCATAGAGTCAGTGATGCCATCCAATCATATCCTCTGTTGTCCCCTTCTCCTCCTGACTTCAATCTTTCCCAGCATCAGGGTCTTTTCCAATGAGTCAGATCTTCGTATCAGGTGGCCAAAGTATTGAAATGAGCATCAGTCCTTCCAGTGAATATTCAGGACTGATTTCCTTTAGGATGGACTGGTTGGATCTCCTTGCAGTCCAAGATGTCTCAAGAGTCTTCTCCAACACCACAGTTGAAAAGCATCAATTCTTTGGTGCTCAGCTTTCTTTATGGTCCAACTCTCACATCCATACATGACTACTGGAAAAACCATAGCTTTGACTAGATGGACCTTTATCAGCAAAGTAATATCTCTGCTTTTTAATATGCTGTCAAGGTTGGCCATAGCTTTTCTTCCAAGGAACAAGCATCTTTTAATTTTATGGTTGCAATTACCATCTGCTGTGATTTTGGAGCCCAAGAAAATAGTCTCTCACTGTTTCCATTGTTTCCCCATCTATTTGCCATAAAGTGTTGGGACTGGATGCCATGATCTTAGTTTTCTGAATGTTGGGTTTTAAGCCAGCTTTTTCCACTCTCCTCTTTTACTTTCATCCAGAGGATCTTTAGTTCTTCTTTGCTTTCTGCCATAAGGGTGGTGTCATCTGAATATTTGAGATTATTGATACTTCTCCTAGAATCTTGATTCCAGATATTCAGTTACCTGAAAACTTGTATGAGTCCAGGAAGAGATCAGATTTCCACCTGCAGTACTACTAGTCCTCTGATCCCTTCAGGAATCTGGGCTATTCCTTGATTCCTTCTGGATTCATTTTCTGTCTCAGAAGTGGAGTTGGTATGTGTGTATGTGTCTCCAGGATAGTGTGTGTGACCAAGGGAGACAGAGTTCTGATTTCTCCCTGCTTCCTTTCCTTTCTTAGCCCTAACTTGAAGAGGGCTGTAGGAAGGAGAATTGAATGACTCCAGGTCCTAGCAGCAGAACCTTAGCCTGAGTAGGATTTAGCATCCTTCTTTTTGCCATATCATCTCTGTTCTCAGTGGAGAAGTTTATTTTAATAATTATTACACATTCTGCTACATGTTTAAATATTTGTTGAATAAAATAGGAGTGGGTAGGAGGAATACTTGGGCATAAATAATAGTGATAATAGCCATTTTAAGGGCTTGATACAAATAACCACATTTAATTCTCACAAAAGCCCAGGGAGGCGGGTTATCTGCCCATTTAAAAAGAAGGACATTGAGACTCAGCAAAATTTTCCTAGCTGAGGTCATCCAACTACTAAGAACCTGAGTTGGGTATTGAACCAAGGTATTTGCAGTGCCAACCTCATTTTGATTTGTTTGTTGTCTAGTCTGGAAGGAATAGTTTGTAAAAGACCAAGAAAGTTATGTAAATGATTGTGTTTTCAGTGAGCTTTCTCATGCATCTTCAGCTCTTTACTGTATTTTATTTCAAGTAATAGTAAGTTGATACTTTACTGAAATAATGGTTGGATAACTGAATAATGAAACTTTGTAGATAATTAAGAGACTATATAAAGCATAAAGAGAAATATTGAATTCTTAATAATCCCAGAGACAATTACGCTCTGAAAAGGCGAAGTTAATGCACTGTCTGCTGGAGAAAATACAGAATTGTGTAGTAGGGCGCTCTAGGTTTGGAAGCGTTTCGGCTCCAGGGAGGCAGGGCTACGAAATTCGTTCCGAGCGGGGATGCTGTGAAAATACAATCCACAAGCTCAGTATAGCAACCAGTCCTTTCGAAGGCTAGGACGTGCCTGGAAATTCTGGTTAGTGTAGTACGGGAATACCGTTGTTGAAGAACTTCCGCTCCAGGCGGTGGTTGTGTCCGTGCTCCTGTCGGGAATTCTGGGAAGCGTAGTCCGGGAGGTCTCTGTAGGCAGAGTCACTTCCGGCTCAGGTACGCGAGGCCGCGGCCTTCGTTCCTCTCGGAAAGGTGAGCCCTCCGTTTGCCGGTCCCCTCTTTCCGCGTCCACACTGACCTTTCTTCGCTTTCTTGTGGGCCAGTAGCGACCTGGGCCTCGGTCTGGTGGAAGGAATCGCCTGCGGCGCAGCGGGGATGGTGCGCGCTGTGACTAATCGTCCAGGAGCGGGACTGTTGGTGTATCCCCCGTTTAGGGGCCCCAGCCGGGGCCCTATGTCGCTGGGTTTGGTTTGTCTCCTGGGTTCTGTACTTTCCCAACCCGTTTCCTGACCACCAGCCCGTGATGACGCTTCCTAATAGTATGTTCCACGAGAGTCTTAACGTCTCTGCCTCTCTTTCCTCTTCTTTAAAGTTGGTATTAGTGTCTATCTGTGTATGCGTGCTCAGACGTGTCCAACTCTTTGCGACCCCATGAACTACAGCCCACCAGCCTCCCGTCCATGGAGTTTTCCAGGTGGGAATACTGGAGTGGGTTGCTGAGCCGTCCTCCCGGGGATCTTCCTGACACTGGGTTCTAAACCCGCGTCTCTTGCGTCTCCTGCCTTGGCAGGTGGATTCTATACCACTGCGCCATATGGGAAGCCGCAGTGTCAACCTAATAGGGGTAGTTTGAGAGTTAAATGAAAATATATAGGGAAAGACTTAGAACAGAGGCTAACCTGTGGTTGAAAACCACAAGGTCTCTTGTTACTAGTATTTTTTTAATTTCCCGAGGAGCGCTTGGTTTCCTAAAGGCTTCTGTGAACCCGGGTTGGGGTCAGAGCTCTTGGAGCAGTGTTCCTGGCCCTTCTCTGATCCCTGAAGGAATCAGAGCTGTACCTGGATTCCTAATGATTTTTAAATTTAAATTTTTGGAGAGGGTCACTTCTGCGCGAAGTCTGGGATGTGTACTGAGATTTATGCGGGAATGCTGATGGAGTTCCGATTTCTCTCGGGTTCCTTTCTGCTTTACAGCCTTGTCGTCTTGAAAAAGGCTGCAGTGAAAAGGGAATGCCCCTTTGGCCCCAGGCAGCAGAGCCTCATCTGAGTGGGACTTAGCTTCCTTCTTCCTCTTATGTCATCTCTTCGTAGGGGAGAAGACATTCATGTCACTCATGGACAAATTCTTCTGCTACAAAGGTGCCCTGATATTTGTTAAATAAATGCTAGAAGGGATGGGGGAGTGCTTGGGCATAGTTAATAATCACAGCCTGTACTTGCATGCTCAGTCGTGTCTGATGCTTTGCAACCCCAAAGTCTGTAGCTCGCCAGTCTGGAAATTTTCAGGCAAGAATATTGAAGGGGGTTGCCATTTCCTCCTCCAGGGGATCTTCCTGACCCAAGGATCGAAACCCCGTCTCCTGTGTCTCCTGCATTGGCAGGGGGATTTTTTACCACTGAACCACCTGGGAAGCTAATAGTGACAGTCTTTAAACATTATTCTCGGAGTTTTCTATGAATGAATGTACTTAATCCTTACAAGAGCGGATACTGTTATTCCCATGTTAAAGATGAGGAAACAGACACAGAGAGTATGATGCTTTCTTTTTTAAGTAATTTTATTAATTTGGTTGTGCCGGGTCTTAGTTGTGACATGTGGGATTTAGGTCCCTGTTCAGGGACTGAATCCTTGCCCCCTGTGTTGGAAGCATGGAGCCTTAGCCCCAGGCTACTAGGGAAGTTCTGAGCATGAGCTGTTTATTCTAGACCACACAGTAAGAGGCTTAACTGGGATTAGAATTTAGGTAGTTTCAAGACCCTGATGCTGGGAAAGATTGAGAGCAGGAGAAGAAGGGGGCAACAGAGTGTGAGATGATTGTATGGCGTCATCGACTCAGTGGACGTGAGTTTGAGCAAATTCCAGGAGATAATGAAGGACAGGGAAGCCTGGCATGCTGCAGCCCGTGGAGTCGCAAAGAGCTGGACAAGACTGAACAACTGAACAGCAACAAGAAGTTTCAATATGCTGCTTTATTTCTTAATGTGTTTAGTGTCACATTGAGAAGGCATGTTTGGATTTTTGTAGGGGCCATGAAAATTTTGAGTTTTTCATGATAGCTTCTCAGTCATCTGTGGTTTTCTGCTGGTGCTGCTAAGTCAGTCGTATCCGACTCTGTGCGACCCCGTAGATGGCAGCCCACCAGGCTCCTCTGTCCCTGGGATTCTCCAGGCAAGAACACTGGAGTGGGTTGCCATTGCCTTCTCCAATGCATGAAAGTGAAGTCTCTCAATTGTGTCCGACTCTTCGTGACCTCATGGACTACAGCCCAGCAGGCTCCTCCGTCCATGGGATTTTCCAGGCAAGAGTACTGGAGTGGGTTGCCATTGCCTTCTCCGCATCTGTGGTTTATTTGTGTTTTATTTGAAATAATATTGTAACTCATATTTTGATTATAAAATAATGCTTCCATATTATAGAGAATTAAGAAAAAACATGAAGTATAAGGATGTAGTACAGGATATAGAGATAACAATAGTAATATTTTAATGTTTTCCTGTTCTGTAGATTTATTTTTGGATTTTTACTTAAGTTTTACAAAATAGGTATGATAGGTTTTATTTTCCCATTAAATTTTTACAGTGGAAATTTACAAGCAGAGCCAAATGTAATAAGAATAAAATAATGAACCCTTGGAGAACCATCACCCAAATTCAACCCTTGTTATCATTTGTCAGTCTTGTATCGACACATCCTCCCTCCCGATTTTTGTTGTTCAGTATTTTAAAGCAAGTCTCCAACACTGAGTTAGTACAATAGTGATCGATTTTTGATTATAACTGCCCAAAACTGATTATGACACGTTGTTTATATGCAGAACCAAGAAAGGGAGATGTTAGCAGCTACTTGAAGGTGTTTATTTTTGCAGCTTGGAAAATGACACTCATTTGAGAAAGTGAGGGGACACGAGAGCATTGCGCTTTGGAGAGTGATGGTGGTAACATTCGTTTTCTGCTGTACAGTTTGACTTACCTATGTCTTAGGGCTCTTTTTTTTAAAAATATCTATTTATTTGGCTGCATTGGGTCTTAGTTGTGGCACTCAGGATCTTCATTGCGGCACGCCGGATCTCTTGTTGTGGGGCAGAGGTTCTCTGTAGCTGTGGCACACGGGCTCCAGAATGGATAGGCTCAGTAGTTGCCCTGCAGCGTTTGGGACCTTAGTTCTTCCACCAGAGATCAAACCTGGGTCCCGTGCATTGGAAACGTGGAGTCATAGCCATTGGACCACTCTTTGTATCTTGTCTCTTTTCCGTACACTGAAAATTCTGTTCCTGGGACCATGTCATAGTTTCCTCTGTGTGCCCAGCACATGGGACAAGACTGGCAAGGGTTTGAAGTTAGAGTAGCCACTCAACAGACTGTCAGCACCGAGGGTTTACAGTGCAAAAGTTGTGAAATTGGAATTAGGTGAAAACAGAAACAGAGAAGAAGTAACCCATGGGGACACTCCTTAATTGCCTTTAATATTGGCCAGTTATTGGCCACCATTTATTTCAGGTTATTGAAATGTTTCTGAACAATTCTTTTCATGATATAAAACAAGCTTCCTAAGAAACACATTGATAGAAATGATGATAGCAAACATTTATAGATTGTGTTTTATGACTAGGCAGTGTTTCCAGTGACTTACAGATACTACCTTATGTCTCAACAGTTACCCTCATTTTACAGAGGAGAGGCAGGTTTTTTAAAAACAGTCATCATACAGTAAAGTTGTCTGTTTTTCCCTTTCAGGGGTACAATTCTATTAATTTTGCCACACGTATAGATTTGTATTATCGCCCCCATCATCAACTACAGGACAGTGCCATCACCCCCAAAAAATTCTCCTATATTTCCTTAATAATTACCCCTCACTGAGTCTATAAGCACTGGAAACCACTATAACCCTGTAGTTTCATCTTTTTGAGAATGCCACTTAAATGAACTTGTACCATGTGTAACCCTTTAAGGTTGGTATCTTTCACTCAGATAATGCCTTTTTTTTTTTTTAATGGAAAATTTTATTTGGGCAAATTGAGGGTTATAACCCAGGAACAGCATCTCAGGGAGTTCTGAGAACCATTCCCAGCGTAATGCCTTTTATTTATTTATTTATTTCGTAATGCCTTTTACATTCATCCAAGTTGTTGTGTATATCAGTACTTTGTTTTTGTTGCTGGTTAATATTACGTTTATGGTTATACTAGTTTATTCACCCACTGAAGAAAATTTGGGATGTTTTTGTGCTGTGCTTAGTCACTCAGTCGTGTCCGGTTCTTTGTGACCCTGTCGACTGTGGCTCGCCAGGCTCCTCTGTCCATGGGATTCTCCAAGCAAGAATACTGGAGTGGGTTGCCATGCCCTCCTCCAGGGGATCTCCCCAACCCAGGGATCAAACCCAGGTCTCCCACATTGCAGGCGGATTCTTTACCGTCTGAGCCACCGGGGAAGCCCAAGAATACTGGTGTGGGTAACCTATCCCTTCTCCAGAGGAACTTCTGACCCAGGAATCGAACTGAGGTCTTCTGCATTGCAGATGGATTTTTTAACCAGCTGAGCTACCCAGCTTTTGGCAGTTAGGAGTAAGCTGTTATAAACACTTGTGTACAAGGTTTTGTTTTGTTTTGTTTGCTTATTTCTCTAGAATTTATAGCCAGGAATGGGACTGGTGGGTCATATAGAAAATGTATGTGTAACTTTGTAAGAAGCAGCCGAACTGTTCTCCAGGATATCTGCTGTTTCGAGTTCCCATTAATGATATACAAGAGTTCCAGGTGCTTCATTCACATCCTTGTCGGCACTTTGTGTTTTCTGTTGGTTTTTTAAAAAACTTTATTATTATATCATAATAAAGTGTTATCTTATTGTGACTTTAATTTACATTTCTCTAATGACTAATAATGTTCAGCAGATACATCTTTTCTTCAGCTTATTTATCTTCTTTACTAAAATGTTTATATGTTTTGCTATATTTTAAACTGAGTAACTGAGTTGTATTTTCCTCAGTGTTGATGTTTGAGAGTTATTTGTGTATTCTAAATATAAGGTCTTTGTCAGATGTCATTTGCAAATATTTCTTCTCAGACTGGCTTGTCTTTTCATCCTCTGAAGTGTATTTTGCAGAGCAAAAGTTTTAATTTTGATGAAATCTGATTTATCGGTGTTTTATGAGTTGTGCTTTTCACGTCTAAGAACTCTGCCTACCTCGAAGTCAGGAAGAGTTTCTCTTATGTTTTCTTCTGGAAGTCATGATATGTACTCTTTCATTCCTAATATTGGTAACTTTTTTAAAATCTCTCTTTTATTCTTTGTCATTCTTGCTAGAGTTTTTGTTACGGTAAGAAAAAAAAAGAATACTTTTGGTTCCATTGACTTGGCTCTATTACACATCTGTTTTCAATTTCAGAAAATGTTGATTTCTGCATTTACCTTTATTTTTTCCTTTCTTTTGTTTGCCTTGGGTTTATTTTGCTTCTCTTTTCTAGCATCTTAAGTGTAACCTAGAGGTTTTCTTCTAAGAAGTTGAGCACATCCCAAACAGGATAAACTCTAAACTAAAGACAAAGAAAGAAACCAAAAAGCATTACCCAGAGAAAAAATAATGCGTTATGTTTATGTTCTGGTTGTCATATAAAAAACTCTTAAGGACAAATCAGAACTTTTTGGCCAACCCAATATATACCCTGAAAACTGTCAGTGTTATATTTTTTGCTTCCAATGGCAAAATATATTTTAAAGAACTCAAGAGATAAGCCATCTTTCATGTTTTCCCAGATATTTACTGGTCTGTGACTCCTTCCTGATGATACATTTTTTTTTCCCCTTGTTGCCTTTGGAAGTTTTCCTTTACCAATCCTTATAAGGCAAGTAGGCTCCCTATGAATTCTGAGTTTATCAGAGAACATTTTCACGAAACTTCATCCCTAAATATTTTTCTAAACTGTTGTCTTTAGTATACAAGTCTGCTTTGACAGTTCTTTTTTTTCACTCCTTTAAAAGTATTGTGCTACTTCCTTCTGGCCTCGAGATTTCTAATGAAAAATCTGGAACCGTTTGAATCACTGTACCCCTGTGGCAGTGCATTGTTTTTCTCTGGCGTCTTTCAAGCACCATTATTGCCTGGGAGCTCTGTATAGAGGCAAGTCCTAGGATCCAGTTTCATACCAATTTAGCTAGAATTTTGTTGGTAGGGGTGGGACCAAGGTGCTTCCTTTTAATAGAGAACCCCAGGTGATGTTTATCTATTTTAAGGTTGGAAAAGTGCTTGCTGAACAGCTTCATTCAATTTTTTAACATTTATTGTTTAACCTACATACAGTAGAATTACTTTTAGTGTAAATCCTGTGAGTTTTGGCCATCGCATCACACTACAAGATTGTGCAGGAATGAAGATATTCCTTGTTTTAACTTTTGACAGCAGTGGAAATTGACAAAGTCACTTGGCACTACTTGTGACTCCAACAAAGTTACTTGTCCCTGAAATGACTTTACTTTCTTACACGTTTCATATTGCAGTCAGTTTTGGTGGGATGCTGAAGCCACCAGCTTTTTAGGAATATTCAAGAGGTGATATATGCCTACTGATAATTACTACCTAAAATAAATATACTTAGAAACAAACCAGGGCTAATGTGTGGCTTCTGTATATTTCATGGTGACAATGATGACACTAATAATAGCTAATCTTTATTGGGTGCTTATAATGAACCTCACTGGCTTTCTAATGCTCTGATGCTTATGTATTCTCCATGATAAACCTATTTTTATTTCCATTAGAAAAATTTATTTTGGGCCATGTCATGCTGCCCGTGGCATCTTAGTTCCTCAACAAGGGATTGAACCAGCACCCTGGACAGTGAAAGTGTGGATTCCTAACCACTGGACCACTACAGAATCCTTCCTGTTTTTATTTACATTTTACCGATGAAGAAACAGAAGCATTGAGGGGTTAATTAACTTGCAAAATTTTACTTTGCTAACTAGGTGCTCAGTCCTGTGACTCTTTGTGACCCTATGGACTGTAGCCCACCAGGCTCCTCTGTCTACGGGATTCTCCAGGCAAGAATACTTGAGTGGGTTGCCATGCCCTCCTCCAGGGGATTTTCCCAACCCAGGGACTGACACCTCTCCCACACCCTCCTTCATCGCCTGCTTGGACAAAGCATTGCTTCTATTAGAATGGCAAAGTGGGTTTTAGGGATTAATAAGATCGCAGCCAAACTTGTCAAAAGGTATCTTGGACCAGCTGAGTGTTAAAAGCTAAGAGGGCTAGGACTTCCCTGGCAGTCCAGTGTTACTACTTCTCCTTCCAATGCAGGGGGTGTGGGTTCAATCCCTGGTGGAGGAACTAATAAGATCCCACGTGCCTCACAGGCCAAAAAAACACAAAACAGAAGCAGTATTGTAACAAATTCAGTAAAGACTGAAGAAAAACCTAAGAGGGTGGAGAATGCAGGTGGGCAAACTACTGCCCATGGCTTATTTTTGTAAAGCTCCTCTCCCTCCCCAGCTGAGAATGGTTTTTACATTTAAAGGTTGTGAAAGGAACCTTATTCCACAGAGACACTATGTGGCCACAAAGCCTGTGATTAGCCCTCCCTCCCTTCTTTTGAGTTCTTTTTCTTCCACAGATGACTTGGAAGTTGCTTGAGAATAGTAAAGAAGATAAATAACAGTAAATGACTGTTGAGAATGGTAAATAACCTCGAGGAGTGAAGTCGCTCAGTCGTGTCCGACTCTTTGCGACCCCATGGACTCTAGCCTACCAGGCTCCTCTGTCCATGGGATTTTCCAGGCAATAGTCCTGGAGTGGATTGCCATTTCCTTCTCCAGGGGATCTTCCCAACCCAGGGCTCGAACCCAGGTCTCCCGCATTGTAGACAGATGCTTTACCGTCTGAGCCACCAGGGAAGTCGAGGAAGAACCCAAGAAGTCAAGCTCGTGGTTTCTGGATCCTCCTGTGGGTCCAGCACGGAGCCAGTGCTTCACCTAGATACAGTATCATCGTGGGCTCCTATAATCTTTACCATACCCACATGGGGAGAGGGATGTCCCGCTGGAATCTCCTCCAGCCTCAGGAGGAATGTTCACCAGCCATTAAGCTTCTCGGAAGGGTGGTCTCAAAGTCTAAACGAACATTATTGGGTTGGTGAAAAAGTTCTTTTGGGTTCCTCCCTAATATGATACAGAAAACGCGAATGAACATTTTGGCCACCTGCAATATTATCAGGGCAACAAATTATTAAGTGAAAAACCATAATCTCTGCTGCCCAGATTTCTTACAACCCCCATTTGAAGGACTGTTTTATATTGCAGAATAGTGCCTGCTTCTTCCCTGACGGCTCAGAGTGTAAAGCGTCTGCCTGCAATGCGGGAGACCCGGGTTCGATCCCTGGGTCAGGAAGATCCCCTGGAGAAGGCAATGGCACCCTACTCCAGTACTCTTGCTTGGAAAATCCCATGGACGGAGAAGCCTGGTAGACTACAGTCCATGGGGTTGCAAAGGGTCGGACACGACTGAGCGACTTCACTTCATTTTCACTTTCTCTGAAGCTACCAGATATCAATCTAAAACACTGGTGTATTTATAGCAGTTTTCCACTGCTCACCCATGTATCCTAACAGCAATCTTATGGTGTTTGTACTATTACAATCCTGGTGTTGAATGCAGCTTGCAGAAGTGAGCCTAGAGAGGTTGATTTAACCATGGTTAAAAAATCTATAGCAAATCTTTAACAGTGCCAATATAGAGCAGTTCCCAGGAGGTGCAGTGGTAAAGAATCCGCCTGCCAGTGCAGGAGATGCAAGAGATATGGGTTTGGTCCCTGGGTTGGGAAGATCCCCTGGAGAAGGAAATGGCAATCCACTCCAGTATTGTTGCCTGAGTCCATGGACTGAGGAACCTGGCGGGCTACAGTCCACCGGGTCACCAGGAGTCAGACGTGACTTAGCACACACACAAGGAATATAGAGCAAATGTGCAGCAAATATATAGCAATTAGAGGTTTTAAAAGCTAATTTTCCCCAGAGGTACTTTTAACAAGCACCTCTCCTCTCCCACTTAACTGTGTCTCCTTTTCCACGTTCCCCAGGTTCACAGTGCGAATCTGGGGAGGCTCGAGCTGTGTGAGGGCTGCAGGGTGTGGCGGTGCAGGCTGCCCCTCGCCGGTGGGCATCCTGCCGGGTTAGCCTAGGGATAGTTAGACCCCCGCCCACACCCTGCCTGTGAAGGTGTGTGTGGCTGCATCTGCCCAGGAGAAGGGACACCTTTTTCTGATTTGCACAGAGATGCGTTTCCCCCTCCCTCATGGCCTCTTTCTTGTTTTGTGTCTCTTCAGGTCTCTGCCTTTCCCCAGGAAAAGGACAAGAAGATGATGAAGTTCCAGGTGAGTTGGATTTTTTATTTCTGTCACTTAACAGGTAATTTCATTTCTCAGTGGATACCTTATTTCTCTTCCTTGCCAAGAGTAAAGAATGGCCGCATTTAATACCATTTGTGTGCCATGCTCTCTTGGTTCACTTTCTTTAAAATTTCCTTTCTCAGTTTTTATATATTACCATGTTTTTCACAACTAATAGTGTAAAAGAGAATGGAAATTTTTAAAATGGGAAGGCCCTCACATTATTACCCTGCCTACAAATCACTTGTTTTTTTATGTTTATTTTTCATGTGCATTCATAACTAGACTTGCAATAACAGATACAATTTAGAATTGTCTTTTTTTCACATAAGATTATAGCACTCAATTTTTGTCATCTATTATTTCAGTGAATTACTATACACTCTCCTCCTTTGAAAAAAAGTATTCCTCATTCACAACCTTTAACGTCTTGATGATTCTTGCAGTTTTACCAGACAGAATCATTTTCCCTATATTTAATCTTTACTCAGAGTAATTCTGAGAGAATTTTAATATTATTTGTCCAATGTTCTAGGGACTCAAAACTTAAAAAAAAAAATATTTTTTAGTAAGTTTTTAAAGTGGTACCCCACAGACTTTGTATAAAGATAGCTAAAGAGTAGTTTTGTCTAACAGAATCATACTGAGGCTGAACTCAGAAAAAGAGTGTTAGCAGTTTTCATTCAAAAAGATCTAGATTCTTTCTCTCCAGGACCTGAAAGCTTGCTTTGTGTGTGTCTGTGTCTGTTTGTGTACCTTTCTGTGTTATACCATTCATGAATTTATTAGAGCAGTACAGGTACTTAATTGTAAAATTTTAGTCATACTGTAAGTCATACAGACACTGTGTAGCAGAAACTATCACAACTTTGTAAAGAAACTATACTCCAAAAAAAAGACACAGGTAACTTTCCATGTGTAACTCTATTCACTGCTCTGAGAGGGACTGAATCATCTTCACCGTCAACATGAAAATAAGAGGTTCATGTAAGTTCAGATCCTGTTCAGGTTTCTACAGTAGGCACGTGTCTGGCCAATTCCAAAGTCTTTCTGGACCAAGAGTATCAGGCATACTGTTGGGGTGGAAAGAGACCCAAAGCAAAAACAAAAAACAAACCAAACCAGAGTTCTCATTCAGAGACCAAGACTTGAAGTTGTGATGTTTGAAGCTCCAGCCAGAACAAATGCAGTGTTGAGCAGGTCTTCATATAGAAATTTTAAATTTCCCTATTAGCAAATAAAAATTAAAAGATAACAAGGTAGGAAGAAAAGTCTTTATATCATATATAGAAGAAAAGGCCTTAGTGTCCCCAAGTGAATGAATGTTATTACAAAACAAGAAACAGAGATGACCAGTAAACATATGAAAAGAGAGGGATTGCTTATCAATTTTGTGAAAGTTTTTGAGATAACTAGTTTTGGCTTCCCAAATTGACTTCTGAGATTATCAAAGTTTTTTGGTTTTTGCTTTTAAGTATTCATGTCGGTTGTTGTCCAGAGTATGGAGGCTTAGAAATTTATACTTCCTTGGAAGCAGAATAAATTAAGAAAAATCTTTTTGGAGGAAACACTTGCCATTATGGTCTCAAAACTTTAAAGTTTGTTTTTCTTCAACATTACCATTTCTACTCTTTGTAATTTATCTTCAGGAGATAACCAGCAGAGTTCTAGGGACTAAGGTCTATATGGAAACAATCTTGCCACATTGCTAATAATATATACTCTGAAACTAAGTAACCATGCATTATTTATATCAGTTCACTATATTCTCAACCACCAATTCCTTGAATTACTTTGTAGCCCTGAAGTGAAATGTCAGCAGTGATGATGGTAATAGTAATCATAATAATAGTTAGCATTTATTAGATACTTGGGCTCCCGAAGAATCGATGCTTTTGAGCTGTGGTGTTGGAGAAGACTCTTGAGAGTCCCTTGGACTGCAAGGAGATCCAACCAGTCCATTCTAAAGATCAGCCCCGGGTGTTCTTTGGAAGGAGTGATGCTGAAGCTGAAACTCCAGTACTTTGGCCACCTCATGCGAAGAGTTGACTCATTGGAAAAGACTCTGATGCTGGGAGGGATTGGGGGCAGGAGGAGAAGGGGACGACAGAGGATGAGATGGCTGGATGGCATCACTGACTCGATGGACGTGAGTCTGAGTGAACTCCAGGAGTTGGTGATGGACAGGGAGGCCTGGCATGCTGCGGTTCATGGGGTCGCAGAGAGTTGGACACGACTGAGCGGCTGAACTGAACTGGGCTCCCCAGGTGGCTCTAGTGGTAAGGAACCCATCTGCCTGCTAATGTAGGAGATGTAAAGAGACGCGGTTTCGATCCCTGGGTTGGAAGATCTCCTGGAGGTCATGGCAACCCACTCCAGTGTTCTTGCCTGGAGAATTCCACAGACAGAAGAGCCTAGTGGGCTACAGTCCATAGTGTCACAAAGAGTCGGACACAACTGAAGCGACTTAGTATGCACACATTGGGTACATGCTATGTACCAGGCACTGTCCCTAAGTGTTTTACCTATAGTCACTCATTTTATTATTACCAGTACCCTAAGGTACAGTTACCAGCCTGCAAATGAACAGAGGATGAGGACTGGGTCCAGGGCCCCACAGCAGAATGAGGCCCCAGAGCTGTGTCCATAAACGCTGCACATCTGTATGGGGGCACAGAGAAGGGGCTCCATACTTGGATAGGAAGAGTGACTCATGCGCTCTAAGTCTGGCACATCAAATGAGCGGTATATGTATATAAAAAGAGGGAAAACAGACTCCATTGCACACTGTTGGAACTAAAGCTTTTCTAGCAGCCCATGCAATGCAGCAGAGCTCCGGGGACTTACCTACAGGGGTGCTGTCAAAAGGCAGCAGTTTAAAGTGCAAGGATTCCTTTTCCTGCAGCCTTTCTGGTGGATCGAATCAGCAGTGTGAAAGGCAAACAGAAGGCAGCTGCTGAAATGTGACTCGGTCCTTAGGAATCCGGAACCACCTCCCGTCCTTGACACTTTCTCGGGGCTTCCCTCTTCCATAAACATTGTGTGTGTGTGTGTGTGTTTGGTGTCATAGGAGCCAGTGTCCTTCAGGGACGTGGCTGTGGTCTTCACCGAGGAGGAGCTGGGGCTGCTGGACTCGGCTCAGAGGAAGCTGTACCAGGAAGTGATGCTGGAGAACTTCCGGAACCTGCTCTCAGTGGGTGAGCACAGCGCCTCGGGGACTCAGTGTCAGCCTCCTGGGATACCTTTGTGGGTGCAGTCATTTGAAGCTCTGGAACTCCTAAAATCATCCTCTCAGCTTAGGTACCTACAAGTCTTAGTAATCCCAGAGACAGAGACAGTGTGTTTCTGTCCAGGAAAAAAATTTGTCCCTTGAACTATTAATATGAATGGGGAGCTTGTGGTCCTGCCCCATAAAGTTGAGTTGCTGCAGCTTTTCAGATTTTCATGGTGCCAGTAACTGTAGCTGTGGTTTTTCTGAGGTATTTTCGTTTTTCTGCTTTAGTGACATATCTTCAAACATACAGAAAATTTGCAAAAGTATAGAACAAGAATACCCCTATCGCTTTTACCTATGGCTCAGTGGTAAAGCATCCGCCTATAATGCAGGAGACACAGGAGCTTAAGTTCGATCCCTAAATCAGGAAGATGCCCTGGAGGAGGAAATGGCAACCCACTCTTATATTCTTGCCTGAAAAATGCCATGGACAGAGGAGCCTGGCAGGCTACAGTCCATGGGTGACAAAGAGTCAGACAGGACTGAGCGCAGCACACACACCTAGAGTAATATTTCACCCCATTTACTTGATCATTTATGTGAATGCTCTTTTCTCATATGCATAATTTATATCTGAACCATTTGAGGGTAATTTACACATGCCACGGCTCTAATATGCCTACATGCTTCTGTGTGCAGGCCGAGTTCAGGAATCTGAGGACTACACTCTGACACCAGTGGCAAGCTAGGGGGTGCCCAGAGCCTCAAATAATTTACTAGAGGACTCTGAGGACTCACTAAAAGCTGTTATACCCAAAGCTACACTGTTATATGGAAAGGTTACAGAATAGGCCTTGGATGCTAGGAACTGTCCTTGCCACTGTGGTATCTTTGTTTTCTAGTCTCAGGGCTTAGAGCTAGGATTAGGGGTCTGTCTGGATGTGTACACCTGTATTCATGTACATACACATACATGCAAATATATATATATACACATATGAATATTTATTCAGTTTCATTCAAAGTAAGAGAGGTACTAATTCAAATCATACTGAAACACCATTTTTCATTCATGAGGTTAGCAAAAATTCAAAAACTTTTTTTTTTTTTTCTGTCTCTTGAAGGTTATGGGATCTTCATTCCCCAACCAGGGATTGAACCCAGGCCCCAGCAGTCAAAGCCCCAAGTCTTAACCACTGGACCGCTAGGGAAGTCCCCTAGAATTCAGCAACTTAACACTATTTTGGGGGGGCAAGGTTGTGGGGAATAAATGTTTTGACAGTAGGAATGCAACATGATACCACCCCTATGGAGAAGAATTTGACAGCGTCTAACAGAACTATTGGAGAAGGAAATGGCAACCCACTCCAATGTTCTTGCCTGGAGAATCCCAGGAACAGGGGAGCCTGGTGGGCTGCCGTCTATGGGGTCACACAGAGTCGGACACGACTGAAGTGACTTAGCAGGAACAGAACTATGGATTTACCCTTTCTCAGCAACTCACCTGTAGGAATTTTCCCTGAAGATAACCAAGTACAAAAGAGCATTAATAGTATACTTACTAGTTTGTGTAAGGGAAAAAAGGGAAAATAAGTAAATATATGTAAGCAACACAAGGATTAATCAGGAAATCATGAATTTAGTTTCTTATCAATGGTAAATTGTGATGGCATGGAAGGTATGTTTGAGAGAGTCACACTTGTCTGAGTAACACCTTTCTGTCTAGTTTGGACTTTTGAAAATATGTTAGGGGACTTCTCTGGTGCTCCAGTGGTCAAGACTCCACCTTCCAGTGCAGAAGATGCAGGTTCAGTCCCTGGTTGGGGAACTAAGATCCCACATGCCTCGTGACAAAAAAAAAAAACATAAAACAGAAGCAATACTGTAACAAATTCAGTAAAGACTTTTAAAAAATGATCCACATCAAAAAAGTCTTTTAAGAAAATATTTAGTTCAACACATTCTAAAAAGTAAATAAGAATGTGAAGTGATGATCATTGAAAAGAAAAATGAATTGTGTTTGAAAGGAATACCTTAACAGAAAACGGAAAAGAAAGGATTCGTGGAAGTAGCTACGGAATACAGTTTATAACTCTCTATACCTTTAGTTTTAGGTCTAGTTGGAGGAGGATGGGAGAATGAATTGCGACCCTCAACACTGCTTAGTGGATTTGTTTATTGCAGTGAACGGAATAAGCAACTCTACTGCAGGGGCCCAGGCAGTTCACTGGAGAAAGTAGTTTTTCAACAGATAGTGCTGAACACTTGGACTTCCGTATGCATATATTTGCATGCCTCCCACCTGCAAAATGAAAGATTAACTCAAAGTGGATGAAGGGCCTAATGTAAAATGCAGCAGTGTGAAACTTGTAGATGGAAACACAGGAGAAAATTTTCATGACCTTGGTTAGGCAAAGGTTTCTTAGATATGACTCCAAAAACATGAATCAGAAGAAGGAAAAAAAACCCCAAAAAACAAAAATATGATTCAGGAGGGGGAAAAAAAAAAAAACACCACAGGTTGGACTTGGTGAAAATTGAAAACTTTTGCTCTTCTCTCCTTTTTTACAGGAAATCAGCCCTTCAAACCAGAGCTTATATTCCAGCTGGAGAGAGAAGAGCGTTTGATGATGGAGACCCAGAGAGATGGGTGTTCAGGTGAGAACCATCCGGCAGTCACCCAGCAGCCAGAGAGCCCCTCCCAAAACACGAGTCAGAAGGGGTCAGGCCCTGAGGTGTCTGTACCCTCACTGCTCTAACTTCTCCTACCCTAGCTCACTTCTTCTGTCCCAGCTGCACTGGCCCGCTTGCTGCCCATCAGACCTGTCTCAGTGATGCTTCTGCTTCTGGTCACCTGGCTTGCTTTGCTGTGTGCCTTGAATGAGGGAGTCAGTTAATACATGCGTGGTCTTCACTGTCTTCAGTCCTCCCTGAGGCAGCCAACAGATATAGAGTAAACCATGTGATAGAGAGATACTCCAGAGTGTCGTTTGTCTTCATTTGAACGCCTGTCCTAATTCTGTGTAGGTGTCCTTTAGTATTCATGGATAGGTACTCCTTATTCCTAAAAGGTTAAGAATAGCCAGGCAACTAAAAGAAATATCAGAAATGATCAGTGCTAAAGGATAATCTGCCCTCCCATGCAGCAATTTCAGGTGAGACACTCTTGCGTTAACTTCCTCATTCAAATGCCCAGTTCTTTATCTTCTCATTCTGGTCTGTCTTCTTACTCTCCCATCCTCTAATATGTAACACTCTCTTGACCTAGCTACAGTTTCCTTTTTTTTTTTTTTTTTATTCAGTTTGTTTAAATTAAAAAAAAGTCAGTTCACCTGTTTCTCCCATCCCCAAACTGCTGCATCTTGCAACCAACCATCTGTTATCTGTGAGCTTTCTTGGTGTGTGTGTGTGTTGGGAGTGGTTTCAGATTCCACATATAATAGAGATCGAGCAGTATTTGTCTTTAAATACCTCCAAGGTCTACCTGTATTGTTGTAAATGACAAGATTTCATTTTTATTTATTATTGAATTTTATTTATCCATTTATCCATCAGTGGACACTAAGATTGTTCCTCTCTCTTGACTTTTATAAATAATTCTGCAGTGTACCTGTACAGCGTACATTTGTTGTTCAGTCATATCTGATTCTTTGCAACCCTGTGGGCTGTATCTTTTCAAGTTAGTGTTTTCTTTTTCTTCAGATAAACACCTAGAAGTAGAATTGCTGAATTATATAATTCTATTTTTAATTTTTTGAGGAACCTCCATAACGACTTCCATAGTGGCTGCACCAACTTATATTCCCACCAACAGTGTACAAGACTTCCCTTTTCTCTGCATCCTTGCCAGCGTTTGTCATCTCTCGTCTTAGAGCCTAGTGAGCCACAGTCCATTGGGTCGCAAAGAGTCAGACACAACTGAAGCGACTGAGCACACACGCACATCTTTCTGATAATAGCCATTCCAACAGATGAGAGTTGATAGCTCATTGTAATTTTGACTTGCATTTCCCTGGTGATTAATGTTGTTGAGCATCTTTTTATAAACCTGTTGGCCAGCTGTGTGTCTTCTTTGGGAAAATGTCTATTCAGGTCTTCTGCCCACTTTTTTTTAATTGAATAGTTTGTTTTTTGCTATTGAATTGTATGAGTTCTCTATGTAGTTTGGATATTAACCCCTTATCAAATACATGATTTACAAATATTTTCTCCCATTCAGTAAATTTGCTTTTTCATTTTGCTGTTGGATTCCTTTGCTGTGCAGAAGCTTCTTAGTTTGATGTAGTCCCACTTGTTTATTTTTGCTTTTGTTGCTTTTGATCATATGATTTTTATCCTTCATTTTGCTAATATTGGGTGTCACATGTAGTGATTTGAAGATGTTGAGCCATCCTTGCATTCCTAGAATAAGTCCTATGTGATTGTCTTGTACGATTTTTTAATGTGTGCTGAATTCAGAATATTTTGTTGAGGATTTTTGCATCATGTTCACAAGGGGGTACTGGGCTGTAATTTTCTTTTTAAAGTAGAACTTCTAAGCTGGACATTTATGTGAGTCCAAACATTCTAGTAATGTTTCTTGAGTCCTCAGACTCTGATGTCAAAAGCCATGGTCACAGCTGTGCTGCTGGAAATGCTCCTGGGTAGGAATGAGAGTCAATTGAAAATTTCAAAACAAATTACTTCATTTCTATGATTTTTCTGTTGTTATCTCAGTTCAGGTTCAAGGTCATACAGGCAATATACTCTTCAGAGAAAATGTCAGCAAACTTTTTCTCTGAAGGTCCAGATGGTAAATATTTTAGGTTTTGCTGACCATATTTGATCTCTGTCAAAGAGACCAAATGTTTTTTCTTACACCAGTTTAAAAAATGTAAAATCTGTTCTTGTTCCTAGGCTATACAAAAACGGAGCTAGGGCCATGGTGTGCTAGTCCCCCTGCCTGACAGTATCAGTAGGAATGTAATGTCATATTTTAAAGTACCTTATTATTTAGTATTTCCATATATTAACATGTTTATACCTTATATTCATGCAAAATTTTGAAAATATATATTCTTATTTTTAAAGTACTAATTTTTCTCCTTCATGGTACCTTGGGGAAATCCCTCCCAATATGAGTTTATAACTCTTTTTTTAAAAAAAATCATTGCTACATAATCCAATATGTGGCTGTAACATGCAGCAGTTAGCTATACGCTGCATGTTGCATGCAGCATACCAGGTCTTAGTTGCAGCGTGTGGGATCTAGTTCCCTCACCAGGGATGGAACCCAGGTCCCCCAGCATTGGGAGTGTGGAGTCCTAGCCACTGGACCACCGGGGAACTCCATTTCATCTTTAGGTGACAAAATGTTAGTATAATAACTGAAAGCCTTGCTTTTGAGAAACCGAAGACACCGCTAAGCATTCTTGTTTTTAAGTACTGCGGTGAGTACACATAGACATGCGATAGGCCCTGCAGCCAACGCATTGCCCCAGAGCCTGTTGCCACACGGTCGTCAGTGTCACCCTTTTTTTTTTTTTTTTTTTACCTTGTTTTAAAAGTTGGCGATAGGGTGGGGCTAAGAGTAAGATTTTGTGTGAGAAAAACTACACCATTTCAAAGGTTATTTTCAAAATTAAAAAGACACAGTCCACAAGATTCTTGTGACCTTTGCTTTTCTCACTGGCAAGTGATAACTGAGTGTAACCCTGCCTCTCATACAGCCTTCCAGCTGTGCAGTAAAATTGCCATCACCAGCTTCTTTCCCATACAAAGTAACTTACACATGCATGCCCTTTCAGTTCTGTGACTGAGAATGACTCAAGCTGTGATCTATTCATTAAATGCTTACTGAGCAGCTACTGTTCACTAGGCGTGTTCTAGGCAGTGAGGGCGGGACAGTGCACACAGCAAAGTGCGCTTCCTTGTGTGTGATACCCTCCAGCGTTTAGAGACAGGAAAACACAAGTAGCTAAGGAAGAATTATTGCATTTGAAGAAAATATTCACGTTATGAGAAAAAATCCCCTTTTACTGCCTTTTTCCCCTCACCTTGGATACTGAAAGAGAATTAATATTATGCCAGGTATTAGGAGAGTGCATGTTATTGCTTCAGCCCTGTTGGACCACTTGTTCTCTGGGAATAAGTATGGTTCTCACTAGGATGTGAATAATATGCTGCCTGCTGATAATCCGAGCTTTAATCACTAACAGACAAGCCATTTCCACCCAAACATGCCCATCTTCAACTCTTCCAGTGCCTCAGATTCCCTAAACGTTAAAGTACTTTATCAGCAAAATGACAAAGTCAGTGTTCAGTGAGTTTTGCTTGTTAAGTTGCCTCAAAGGACCATGAAACTTGCCTGTGCAAGTCTTTTTTGAAGGATCCTTGCTTTACAGTATTGTGTTGGTTTCTGCCAAATATAAACATGAATCAGCCATAGATATACCTATGTCCCTTCCCTCTTGACCCTCCCTCCCACCTCCCTTCTCATCCCACCCCTCTAGGTTGTTACAGAGCCCTGGTTTGAGTTTCTTGAGTCATAGAGCAAATTCCCATCTTGCCCGTGCAATTCTGTCACAGTGTTTCACATTTCACCTGCCCCATGGCCCTTGGCAATTGCAAAATATCTTTTAAAAGGAGTTAAAACTGGTTATGGCTTACAGTGACATAGGAGAACTCATTATTCTCATGAAAATGGACTCATTGGAGACAGGCCATACAAGACCTCAAGAATCGATTACAAGTCTCTGTTTACCTTCATCTGCATAGCATTTAACACATGATCTTGTGTGTGGCAAAACACATTTGTCCACTTGAAACTATATTCTTTCCAGTTTGAGACTACCCCCTTCTGTTTTTTCCTTGGAATCTCCAGGCAGCCCATGATAATGTGTGCATGGTTTAACTAGGCCTTTTGAACAGAGCCACCATCTTTGATGTCCAGGTTGCATTGCATAGCCGATTTTGAGGCATATGCATAGCCCAAATTCTGTGGATCCTACTTCTATTCCTGGTGTAGCCAAAGGTAAACGATATTCTAAGTATTGTCAGAGGTAGTAACAAACTTTCCTCCAGTTTATTGAAGTTTTATGTCATGATCTAAGTGCAGAATCTTGAAATCTCTGAGTAAAAGCATTCATTGTGCACATGTCTAAAATCTGTTTATTCTTATAGGAACCAAGAGTCCACATAATATGGAAAGTATTCAAGAAGTGGGATTAAGCTGCTTTTCCCCCAAAGCGCTTTCCACCTGGCAGTCCTGGCAACAAGGTGCAGGCAGGTTAACTGGGTGTCAAGATTCCATGAGAAACTTCCAAGAGAATATTTCTCAGTTGCAAAAACAAGATGATTCCCTCTGCCAGGTTTGGGGAGGAATACCAATTCAGATTTCTGAAGATGAGAACTATGTCTTGACTCACATAGGAGACGGTTCCAATGACATAAAAAGTCAAGAATTTCCCTCTTGGCGAGCCCACCATTCTTGGAGGAAAATGTACCTTACAGAGTCACGTAATTGTCAGTGTCGATGTCAGCAAGTTTCCACGGAAAATGATTTCTGTAAATCGGACAGCATCAGTTGGATCTCACATCACAGTGATAATCTGGGTGTACACAGAACAGGAAAAAACTCTAGCTGCCATGACTGTGGAGAAGATGTCATGAAGGTTTCATTGCTTAATCATATTCAAACAGGGCAAAAGCCCTATCCTGGGAATGAGTACAGAAAAGCCTTCAGCGATGACTCCAGCTCTGAAGTTCATCAGCAGTTAGACTTAGAAGGAAAGCCTCGTACATACAGTCCATGTGAAAAGGACTGTAGTTACAGGTCAGTTCTTCATATTCATCAGAGTGTTTGTAGAGGAGATCATTGTGTTTTTGAGAATTCACATCTGCAGTCGCATCAGAAAGGACACGCAAAAGAGAAGCCATTTAAATGTGAATACAGGGAGAGCATCAATCAGTGCTCCTCTCATAACACATATGAACTTATACCCGGAGGAGAGACGTCTGATAGATGCAGCATGTATGAGAAAGGCTTCAGTCATAGCTTAGACCTTAGTAGTATTGTTAGGGTCTACATCGAGGAGGAATCCCATGAATCTGAGGAGAAGGGGAATGTCTTTAATGAGAATTCTTGTCTTCAAGCCCATCAGAAAATCCACACTGAAGAGAAACGATACACAGACGTGGAGTGTGAGAAAGGTGTCATTGGTAGTTCAGATCTGAACATTCAGCACAGAGTTCACATGGAAGAGATTCCCTATAATTCTGAGGCATGTGCTAATGGCTTCAGTCTGGCCTCACATTTTCAAAACCATCAGATAGTCCACACTAGGGAACAACCCTATAAACGTTACACATGTGGTAACAGCTTCAGCCAAAGTTCGTATCTTCAAGGCCATCAGAAAACTCACATCGGAGAGAAACCTTACAAGGTGTGTGGGAATGGCTTCAACTGGAATTCGAAACTGAAAGATCATCAGAGAATCCACACTGGCGAGAGGCCGTACAAATGCAGCGCCTGTGGTAAAGGCTTCAGTCATAGATCTGTTCTTAACGTTCACCAGAGAGTCCACACGGGAGAGAAGCCTTATAAGTGTGAGGAGTGTGATAAGGGTTTCAGTCGGAGTTCATACCTTCAAGCCCATCAGAGAGTCCACACGGGAGAAAAACCATACAAATGTGGGGCATGTGGGAAGGGCTTCAGTCGTAATTCATACCTTCAGGGGCATCAGAGAGTCCACACCGGCGAGAAACCATACAAGTGCGAGGAGTGTGGGAAGGGCTTCAGTCGGAGTTCACACCTTCAAGGCCACCAAAGGGTTCACACGGGAGAAAAACCATTCAAGTGTGAGGAGTGTGGGAAGGGCTTCAGTTGGAGCTTTAATCTTCAAATTCATCAGAGGGTTCACACAGGAGAGAAACCCTATAAATGTGGAGAATGTGAGAAGGGCTTCAGCAAGGCCTCAACTCTTTTGGCCCATCAGAGAGTCCACACAGGAGAGAAACCCTACCAGTGTAATGAGTGTGGTAAGAGCTTCAGTCAGAGGTCTTACCTTCAGAGCCATCAGAGTGTCCACTCTGGAGAGAGACCGTACATCTGTGAGGTTTGTGGGAAGGGCTTCAGTCAGAGAGCATATCTTCAAGGCCACCAGAGAGTCCACACCAGAGTGAAGCCGTATAAATGTGAGATGTGTGGGAAGGGCTTCAGTCAGAGCTCACGCCTTGAAGCACATCAGAGGGTCCACACCGGAGGGAAACCCTACAAATGTGCAGTGTGCACAAAGGGTTTCAGTGAGAGTTCCCGTCTCCAAGCCCATCAGAGGGTCCATACAGAAGGGAGGCCCTATAAATGTGAACAGTGCGGCAAGGGCTTCAGTGGGTTTTCAAGTCTTCAGGCCCATCACAGAGTCCACACTGGGGAAAAACCATACAAGTGTGAAGCGTGTGGAAAGGGCTTCAGTCAGAGATCAAACCTCCAGGCTCATCAGAGAGTGCACACAGGAGAGAAACCCTACAAATGTGATGCGTGTGGTAAGGGTTTCCGTTGGAGTTCAGGTCTTCTAATTCATCAAAGAGTCCACAGTGATAAATTCTACACAAGTGAAGAGTATAGTAAGGCTTATCCTTCATCAGAGACTCCATATAGAAGCGAAGTTCTGTAATGTGGTGTTCCATTTTGTTCTGAAGTCTTCAAACAAGAGCTGAAATTTTCCACTCACTTGAGTTCTCATAGTAGAAAAAGAATTTCTTTCATGAAAATGTAATGTTTCTGCTCAACATCAACATTTACAGTAGTCCGTACAGCAGAGACTTATCTAATGAGAAGGGTTCCATATGGGATTTCATGAGAACGTGAATATCAGTCACTGCAGTGACTTTAATCAGCTCTTGTACTAGAGCTTAGAGAAGACATGAGTATGGTTAGCCACGTGGGAAGCCCTAATTTATACAGTGATGAGCATACCTAAATTCACGTCCACTGGAATGTAAGCTTATTAAGAGAACGGGTTTCATACATCGCTAAGTCTCCAACTCAATGTAGGTGCTTAGCACTTTTTTGCTAAATGACTAAAAGTATGTAAAAGTGTCATGTTTGAAATTTTTATTGAGCTGATTTCCCCCAAAAAAATAACTTAAAATGTATTTGGAGGAGGAATCCTGCAAGTCACCTTAATGTAAGCAAATAAGTAAACATAAACATAATTTGAAATGTAGAACGTGGGCAGTATTGCAATCTTAAATGACATGAATTTGGTTTAACCCCCTGGGATTGGTCCTCCCCATTTGTCCCTCATCAGCAGGGATGGGGTGAATTTCTTAGCATTTGGTCTCTTTCTCTACAGTGTGCTATCTGGTTAAGTTTAGCTCTGTGTGTGTGTGTACGAGTGTATACCTATGTGCACTTTAAAAGGACAGTACAAACTGGTAAAACAGTGTTTCTGGTTAACTTGGCAAAAATGGAATGCTGCATTTTACATAACTGAATTTTTACTCCTGCCCTGTGTGTTAAGACAGTTTTACTATAATATTTGCAAAGTGTCAGATATGGTTACTAACAGTAAATACTTTCTTAATAAATGTTCAAATTACAATATTTGGCTTTCTAGCTTCCATATTTCCATTAAAATCCTTTTGATCTGACTGGTTTCTATATAGCCTTTGTCCAATTCAGACCTCTTTAGCAGGATCTGTGACAAGTTTGGAGGATTTAATTTTGTCAAATTTTATATCACCATACTTTCCCCACTCATACAAAGAAAGGAAAATAAGTTGAAGTATAGTTGATTTACAGTGTTGTGTTAATTACTACTGTACAGCAAAGGAAATCAATTAAAATTTTCTTTTAAAATATTCTTTTCCATTGTGGTTTATCATAGGATTATTGAATATAGCTCTCTGTGCTATCCAGTAGGACCTTGTTGCTTATCCATTGTATATATAAAAGCTTGTGTCTGCTAAGCCAGCCTCCTACTCCATCCCTCCCCCAACCCTTGGCAACCACGTGTCTGTTCTCTGTGTCCATGATTCTCTTTCTGTTTCATAGATGTGTTCCTTTGTGTCATATTTTAGATTCCACGTGTAAGTGATATCATATGGTGTTCGTCTTTCTCTTTCTGACTTATTTCATTTAGTGCCGTAATCTCCAGTTGCATCATGTTGTCGCAAATGGCATGGTTTCATTCTTTTCTGTGGCCGAGTCACATTCCACTATATTTATGTGCTGCGTCTTCTTATCCATTCATCTGTCAATGGACATTTAGGTTGCTTTCCATTTCTTGGTTGGTGTGAATAGTGCTGCTCTGAACATATTAGGGCATGCATCTCTCTGAATTATAGTTTGGTCCGGATGTATGGCCAGGAATGGCATGGGTGGATCATATGGTAATTTTATTTTTAGTAAGGAAAGGAAAAATATTGAATTTTATAGACGTTTTTTCAAATGTATTGATTATTAGGATAAGACTTCCTTTTGCTTGCTAATCTATATCTTCAAGAACAATGCATTTTATTGGAGGAAGTAAAAAATACAAATTTGTCAGAGTTGTACAATATGTATCAAAATGTAAAGTATACATTTTTGTTGTTCAGTCGCTAAGTCCAGTCCGACTGTCTGCGACCCCATAGACTGCAGCACGCCAGGCTCCTCTTTCCTCCACTATCTCTCAGAGTGTGTTCAATTCATGTCCATTGAGTTGGTGATGCTAACTATCTCATCCTCTGCTGTCCCCTTCCCCCGTTGCCTTCAGTTTTTCCCAGCATTAGAATCTTTTCCAGTGAGTTGACTCTTCACATTAGATGGCCAAAGTATTGGAGCCTCAGCAACAGTCCTTCCAATGAATATTCAGGATTGATTTCTTTTAGGATTGACTGGTTTGATTTCCCTGCAGTCCAAAGTACTCTCAAGGGTCTTCTCCAGCACTGCAATTCGAAAGCATCAGTTCTTCAGTGCAGAGCCTTGTTTGGCAACACACTCCAGTATTCTTGCCTGGGGAATTCCATGATCAGAGGAGCCTGGTGGGCTATAGTCTGTGGGGCTGCAAAGAGTCTGACATGACTGAGCATGTGCACACACACACAGCCTTCTTTATGGTCCAGCTCTCACATCCGTACATGACTGTTGGGAAAACCGTAACTTTGACTAAATGGACCTTTGTCAGCAAAATGATGTCTCTGGTTTTTAATATGCTGTCTAGGTTTATCATAGCTTTCCTTCTGAGGAGCAAGTGTCTTTTAATTTCATGGCCACAGTCACCATCTGCAGTGATTTTGGAGCCCCCCAAAATAAAGTCTCTCACTGTTTCCATTGCTTCCCCACCTATTTGCCATAAAATGATGGGACCAGATGCCATGATCTCAGTTTTTTAATGTTGAATTTCAAGTCAGCTCTTTTACTCTCCTCTTTCACCCTCATCAAGAGACTCTTTAGTTCGTCTTCACTTTCTGTCGTTAGAGTGGTATCATCTACATAGCTGAGGTTGCTGATACTTCTGGCAATCCAGCTTGTGATTCATCCAGCCTGGCATTTCGCATTATGTACTCTGCATATAACTTAAATGTGCAGGGTGACAGTATATAGTTTATCATCCTCCTTTCCCAGTTCTGAACCAGTCAGTGTCTGGGGACCATGGAATAATAGTTTATGATAAAGTGGTTTTAAACAGGCTGTGTACATAAGGGTAATTATTAAAACTGCAAATTAATAAAGATAAATTTCTCAATGTTCTTATAATATGGTGCTATGGGAAATATAGAATCAATGTAATATGACAGAGAAAGCTCATGCATATTGTTTAGTAAAAAATGCAGATTGTACCTTCATAATATCCAGTTACCTTTGGTCTGTATACATATATGTTCAAATACATGCTTAATAGATAATCTGTGAAAGATTATTCACTATCATGTATACAGTGGTTTTCTGTGGCAAGCAGAATTTTAGCTTAGTCTTTTTTGTACTTTCTAAAATTCACAATTAATATTTTACCAAAGCAATAAAGTACTGAGACATTGTCCCTTATAGTTAAGAACTCATAATATGATTGCTCTATTTCTTTAGATGGCATTACAGCCAAAATTAAAGAATAAAACTCCTGAAGATAAAGTTCAGAGGTCTCTAGAGGATACAGATAGATTAGGTGTCAGCACCTTTAACTTCCTATAAAATTTCTTTAGGTCTCAAAGCCCATGCAGCCTTAAACAACCTGGTACAATTCAGACACAGTATAAATTGGTGCTCCGTAGTTTTTCTGTCAGATGTCAACCTGTTAGGTGAATGGGGTGACCAAGGCAGAGGCGTAACCTGGCTTCCAAGGTGCTAGATAGTTCAAGTTTCACAGTATCATCAGAAACTCAGGGCTTTAATGTGTTTCTTTAGTACTCTCACTTCCAAGGGAAGATCATGAGAGCTCGTGGTGGTTTTTTCACTCAGGATGCTTTTAGTTGTAGGTTAACAAACTAACCTACAGAGTTTCATTAACCTACAGAATTGCTTAAACGAAAATTTTTTCTCAGTTCATTTAAGTGAAAAGATACTGGTAAAGTAAGACTTAGGTGTGAGTCACTCAAGAGGGCTTTATGTTGCTCTTCTTTAATTCTCTTTTCTCTGGACTTCAGTTTCCTCACAAAGAGGCGGTATCACCTGCTTTTTTGTTCACAGCCTAGAGAAGAGAGTTTGTCTCATTATTAGTGTTACGTAGTCCTAGCTCCCCAAAACATATAAAGTCTCTGATCACTCCAATCCCCGCTCAAGAGTAAGACTAAACCAACTCAATGAAGAACATCCCTGGTCCCATAAACAGGGTAGCTTTCTCCTAGTGACAAGCCAGTAGCAGGCTGTGTAGGGAAAAGGAGGAGAACGTGGCTGGAGAACACTTCTGTAGCACAGGTGCATAGGGATAGCCAGAAGCTGAAGGTGGACAGGAACGTTGGGGAAAATCCTCCAGCACCCACCCTAAAACCAAGTAACATTAGAAAAATTTGAAGCAGTGTATGGAAGATAACTATTGTAAAAGCAGAATCCAATTTCAACTTAATTCTCAATGAGACTGATTCAACATCCCAGCAAAACAGGTGTGCCCAGTTCCAGCAAAAATACTGTTTACTTAAGTCTCTACTGTTTGGCACGTGGTACCTGGCATTCAAATCACGAATTACAAGATTTTTTTAAAAAGAACATACAACGCTCTGCTAAGAGACAGCAGACAAATCAGAACCTCACTTAGAGATGACCATATTTTAGAAATACCAAATAAAGAATTTTATATATTTCTGGTTGATGTGTCAAGGCTGTATATTGTCACCCTGCTTATTTAACTTACATGCAGAGTACATCATGAGAAACGCTGGGCTGGAAGAAACACAAGCTGCAATCAAGATTGCCGGGAGAAATATCAATCACCTCAGATATGCAGATGACACCACCCTTATGGCAGAAAGTGAAAAGGAACTAAAGAGCCTCTTGATGAAAGTGAAAGAGGAGAGCGAAAAAGTTGGCTTGAAGTTCAACATTCAGAAAACGAAGATCATGGCATCTGGTCCCATCACTGCATGGGCAATAGATGGGGAAACAGTAGAAACAGTGTCAGACTTTATTTTGGGGGGCTCCAAAATCACTGCAGATGGTGACTGCAGCCATGAAATTAGAAGACGCTTACTCCTTGGAAGAAAAGTTATGACCAACCTAGAGAGTATATTCAAAAGCAGAGACATTACTTTGCCGACTAAGGTCCGTCTAGTCAAGGCTATGGTTTTTCCAGTGGTCATGTATGGATGTGAGAGTTGGACTGTGAAGAAGGCTGAGCGCCAAAGAATTGATGGTTTTGAACTGTGGTGTTGGAGAAGACTCTTGAGAGTCCCTTGGACTGCAAGGAGATCCAACCAGTCCGTTCTGAAGGAGATCAACCCTGGGGTTTCTTTGGAAGGAATGATGCTAAAGCTGAAGGTCCAGTACTTTGGCCACCTCATGTGAAGAGCTGACTCATTGGAAAAGACTCTGATGCTGGGAGGGATTGGGGGCAGGAGGAGAAAGGGATGACCCAGGATGAGATGGCTGGATGGCATCACGGACTTGATGGACGTGAGTCTGGGTGAACTCTGGGAGATGGTGATGGACAGGGAGGCCTGGCGTGCTGCGATTCATGGGGTCGCAGAGAGTCGGACACGACTGAGCGACTGAACTGAACTGAACTGATGTGTTAAATGTTTTCATGAAAGGGGCAGACAATGTACATGAACAGATGGGGGAATTTCAGTGGAAATTAATAAATAATCAAATGGGAAATGCTAGTAAAGTGTTACAACAAAGGATTATTTTGAAGAACATGTAAGTGGCTAAAAACAGCTGAGAAAAATTCAGGGAACTTGAATAAAGGCCAATGAAAATAATCCAAACAAACAAAATGTGAAGGAAACAGAATAAAGTATCCAAGAACAGTGGGATAACTTTTTTGTGGCTTAATTTATGTGTAATTGGAAACCCAGGGGGAGAGGAAGGAGAGAATGAGAAGAAAAATATTTTAAGAGATAGTGGGTGAGAATTTTTTCTTAAATAATAAAAGACTTTACCCAATCCTAGAACTCTACAATACAAGAAGAATTTAAAAGCAAACAAACCTCTAAAAGTAGGCGCATTATTGCCAGTGTTCATATTGAAAATGAACACTGCAGAGGAAATATCGACAGAAAAAAAGCCACAGTGCATACAAAGAACAGAGATGAGGACAAGAGGAGACTTCTCATCAAAAACCATGCAAGCCCAAAGACAGTGGAGTAACATCTTTAACATTCTGAAACAAAATGCTGTGAATCAAATATTCCAAGTCTGATAAAAGAAAAAAAATATCTTCCAGAGAAGTATACCAAATATACTTCCAGAGAAGCATACCAATTTTTTTGTCTTTTTTCATAGTATAGTTGATTTACAACATTGGTCTACATCACTTTAAAAATATTTATGTATTTGGCTGGGCTGAGTCTTAGCTATGGCACACAGGATCTTTGTTGCTATGTGTGTACTGTTAGTTGTGGCGTGCATGTGGGATCTAGCTCCCTGACCGGGGATTAAACTTGGGCCTCCTGCATTGGGCATGAGAAGTCTTAGCCACAAAACAGTTGGGGAAGTCCCTGGATTGCATTATTTTTAATGGTGAATAACTGAAGCTTTCAGTGAAAAAAAAAAAAAGTGACTTTAAACAGTGAAGAAACTGGCTTAAACTCAACATTCAAAAAACTAAGATCATGGCATCTGGTCCCATCACTTCATGGCAAATAGATGGGGAAACAATGGAATCAGTGACAGACTTTATTTTCTTGGGCTCCAAAATCACTGCAGATGGTGACTGCAGCCATGAAATTAAAAGACACTTCCTTGGAAGAAAAGCTATGGCCAACGTAGACAACATATTAAAAAGTAGAGACATTACTTTGCCAACAAAGGTCCATCTAGTCAAAGCTATGATTTTCCCAGTAGTCATGTATGGGTGCAGAGAAAGCAATGGTAACCCACTCTAGTACTCTTGCCTGGAAAATCTCATGGATGGAGGAGCCTGGTTAGCTGCAGTCCATGGGGTTGTGAAGAGTCAGACACAACTGAGCGACTTCACTTTCACTTTTCATGTTCATGCATTGGAGAACGAAATGGCAGCCCACTCCAGTGTTCGTGCCTGGAGAATCCCAGGGACGGCAGAGCCTGATGGGCTGCTGTCTGCAGGGTCAAACAGAGTTGGACACGACTGAAGCGACTTAGCAGCAGCAGCAGCAGCAGCATGTATGGATGTGAGAGCTGGACCATAAAGAAAGCTTTATGGTCATAAAGAGTACCAAAGAATTGATGCTTCTGAACTGTGGTGTTGGAGAAGACTCTTGAGAGTCCCTTGGACTGCAAGATCAAACCAGTCAGTCCTAAAGAAAATTATTCCTGAATATTCATTGGAAGGACTGATGCTGAAGTGCCAATACTTTGGCCACCTGATGCGAAGAACTGACTCCTTAGAAAAGACTCTGATGCTGGGAAAGATTGAAGGCAGGAGGAGATGGTGATGACAGAGGATGAGACGGTTGGATGGCATCATGGACTCAATGGACATGAGTTTTGAGCAAGCTCTGGGAGTTGGTGATGGACAGGGAAGCCTAGCATGCTGCAGTCCATGGGGTCACAAAGAGTTGGACATGACTGAGTGACTGAACTGAACTGATTGAAGCTTTCACCCAAAGTTTGGAAAGAAGTGAAAGATTTCTACTCTCACCACCCACGTCAACATCATATAGGAGCTAAAAGCCAGTGCACCAAAGTGAGAAAAAGAAAAGATATACAGATAGAAGAGGGAGAAACAAAACTCTCTAATTGCAGAAGGCGGGATTATGTAGAAAAGCCCGAAGAATCAACAGGAAAACTAGTAGAAGTAGTGCGTGTAGCAAAGTCATAGGTCAATATACAAATATACAAAATCAGGACTTCCCTGGTGGTCCAGTAGTTAAGACTCCTTGCTTCCACTGCAGGGGGCTTGGGTTCAAAACTTGGGTGGAGAACTAAGATCCCACATCCTGCCTGCCTTGGACCATGGACCCCAAAAAAAAAAAAAAAACCCAAACATATAATCACTATACTTGAACTATTGGAAACTGAAAAGAGCAGGGACTTCCCTGATCATCCACTGGTTAAGAATCTGCCTTCCAAGATAGAAAACACAGAGTCAATCCCTGGTGGGGGTACTAAGATCTCACATGCTGCTTGGCAACTAAGCCGGCCTGCCACAACTACTGAACCCATGGGCTCTGAAGCCCACAGGCCACACTAGAGAGAAGCTCACGTGCTGCAGTGAAAAATCACTCATACTACAGCTAAGAGATTGGCACAAAAAGCACTACCAGTTAAGGGCTTCCTAGGTGGCACTAGTGGTAAAGAATCTGCCTGCGAATGCAGGGGATGCCAAGAGACGCAGTTTGATCTCTGGGTGAGGAAGACCCCCTAGAGTAGGAAATGGCAACCTGCTCCAGTATTCTTGCCTGGGAAATCCCATGGACAGAGGAGTCTGGTGGACTACGGTCCGTGGGCCACAGAGAGTCAGATAGCACTGATCAATTAAGCACAGAGCATAGTACCAATTACAGTAGTGCCAAGTATATAATTTGGTGGTTGGGATGGGGGTGTGTGTGATCTCTATGCTGCACAGTAAAATTACTGATGAAAGAATTAAGACTACTCAAGCAAATAAGGAGCTTGTTCCATAGCATGGAAGAGTCAGTGTTGGTAAGCCATTTATCCTAAGTTGATCTGTAAGTGCAACATGAACATGAACGTGAAAGTCACTCAGTTGTGTCCGACTCTTTGCAAGCCCATGGAATACACAGTCCATGGGATTCTCCAGGCCAGAATACTGGAGTGGGTAGCCTTTCCCATCTCCAGGGGATCTTCCCAACCCAGGAATCAAACCCAGGTCTCCCACATTGCAGGTGGATTCTTTACCAGCTGAGCCACAAGGGAAGCCCACGGTCCTGCTCAATATCCTAGCAGGAGATGTTGCAGAAATTGACAAGCTATTTTTAAAAATCTATGCAAAAAACAAACAAGAATAGCCTTAAAAATATAAAAAATGAAGAACAATATTTGAAGACTCATAATATCTGATCTCAAGACTTACCATAAAGTTACAGTTACTGTAAATCGAGACTGTGTAAATCAATAAACATATAGAATAGTAGGATGTTAAATAGAGTCCAAAAATAGAGCCACATATGTGGTCAATTGATATTTTTAAAAACATGCCAAGACAGTTCAATGAGAGAAATACTATATCATTGAAACGTGCAGGAATAATTAAACATCAATGTGCAAAAGAGTAAATATCAACCTATACAACACACTGTATAAAAAGTTTACTCAAAATGGATCTTCAATCAAACATTTAATCCTAAATAATAAAAAGTTCTTGAAGAAACTGGACAGTTTTTTTCATCACCTGTCAGCTTGAATAGGCAAGTTTTTAGTATGATCCATATAAGAAAATTTGATAAGTTGGGCTTCATCAAAATTTTAAACCTCAGCTTTTCAAAAGACATTTGTAAACATACAAAGAGAAGCTACAGACTGGGAGAAAATATTTGCAAAACATAACATTAAAAAAGGACTTGTATTCAACACCAAGAAAATAACCCATTAAAAATATATATATATATATGCAAAGTTTTGAACAGACACTTCACCAAAGAACATATATGGCTGAACTAAGGACATGATATTAGAATCAGCATCACTATCATCAAGGAAATTCAAGTTAAAACCCCAATGAGATGGAACTACACACTTACTAGAATGAAATATTTTTCTAGTGAAAAAAAAAGTGGACAATACAAAGATGCAGGAGGGTCACAAGACTTATGCAAAAATCATGCATTGAATGGACATATTTTGATATTGATAAAAAAAAAGTGTAAAACACTTGAAAGGATTTGGAACTTCAAGTAAGGACAGAGTAAATTAATATTGAGACTATTAATTTTGTTCAGTGTGATACTGGTATTACATGAGTACGTGCATGAGTGCATTTTTGCTTGGGTCCCACTCTCTGCAACCCCATGGACTGTAACACTCCAGGCTCCTCTGTCCATGGTATTTCCCGGGCAAGAATACTAGAGCAGTTTGCTATTTCCTGTTCCAGCGGCTCTTCCCGACTCAGGGATTGAACCCGTGTCTCCAGCTTCTGCAGGCAGATTATGTAGCACTGAGCCACCTGGATTGTGGTTATGCAAATAAATGTCCATATGTTTTTGAGAAATATATGAAAATATCTTAGGGAGAAGTGACAAGATGTCATGGATTTGTACTTATTTCAGTTATTAAAAAAAGGAAGGAAAAAAGATGAAGCACGTGGGGAAGCATGTCAATAATGTTTTATTTGTAAGATGCATTTATGCACATTTAACTTTTTTCTCCAGTGGTTCTTTTTTTTAAGTTTTCACTATAGATGATTTCATTCTTATATGCCATTGAAAAGTGGACAGGACAGCCTTTTTGGATTTTGTGGGATTTTTCAGTTTTGGTGGTAATCAGTTTTGTTGTATGGTTTTTCTAGACATGAGCCCCTATTTCACAGGATAAATCATGGCCTCTCTGATTTCAACTGAGTTGTGGAATAATAAGGCATATCATTAATTCATTGGATTTACTGTGCCAAGAGCAGGTTAGTAGTAGGTGATGTGATATCTCAAGATAAAAAAGAAATATTCTTAAGATTTTACATAGGATTTACCCTTTTAAGTATTGCAGTGTTTACTCCAGTGTAGCTTTCATTCACTTTTCAAGTGAGAAATTAAGACTAAGGAAATGCTGGAAGTTTTAAATACTTCTGCATTATAACCTAATGAACATTTGCCTTTTTGTGATTTCATAGTACTTCTGATGGTTGGATGACATCACCAACTCAATGGACATGTGTTTGAGCAAGCTCAGGGAGTTGGTGATGGACAGGGAAGCCTGGCATGCTGCAGTTCATGAGGTTGCAAAGAGGCGGCATGATAGCGACTGAACTGAACTGAATATTTCTGAATCAACAATTTACACCAGCTGACACTGGTAGGAGTTTCAGATGCATCCAGGTACACATGGAACAAAGAAGGCAAACCAGTCGAGGTAAGACTGAGATCTTGTGTCCCTTAAATTTTCCAGTGCAGTTCAGCCCAATCCTCTTTCAAGATCTCCATTTTTAACTCACACATCGCTCCCATTTAATGATTTTTATTTTCTTTCCGTAGTTCAAGCTTCACTTTTCTCTCCTATACAAGGTATTTTCTTGACAATAGCTTAGTATCAGTTCAGTTCAGTTCAGTTCAGTTCAGTCGCTCAGTCGTGTCTGACTCTTTGCGACCCCATGAATCGCAGCACGCCAGGCCTCCCTGTCCATCACCAACTCCCGGAGTTCACTCAGACTCTCGCCCATCGAGTCAGTGATGCCATCCAGCCATCTCATCCTGGGTCGTCCCCTTCTCCTCCTGCCCCCAATCCCTCCCAGCATCAGAGTCTTTTCCAGTGAGTCAACTCTTCGCATGAGGTGGCCAAAGTACTGGAGCTTCAGCTTTAGCATCATTCCTTCCAAAGAAATCCCAGGGTTGATCTCCTTCAGAACGGACTGGTTGGATCTCCTTGCAGTCCAAGGGACTCTCAAGAGTCTTCTCCAACACCACAGTTCAAAACCATCAATTCTTTGGTGCTCAGCCTTCTTCACAGTCCAACTCTCACATCCATACATGACCACTGGAAAAACCATAGCCTTGACTAGACGGACCTTAGTTGGCAAAGTAATGTCTCTGCTTTTGAATATACTCTCTAGGTTGGTCATAACTTTTCTTCCAAGGAGTAAGCGTCTTCTAATTTCATGGCTGCAGTCACCATCTGCAGTGATTTTGGAGCCCCCCAAAATAAAGTCTGACACTGTTTCTACTGTTTCCCCATCTATTTCCCATGAAGTGATGGGACCAGATGCCATGATCTTCGTTTTCTGAATGTTGAGCTTTAAGCCAACTTTTTCGCTCTCCTCTTTCACTTTACAAGAGGCTTTTTACTTCCTCTTCACTTTCTGCCATAAGGGTGGTGTCATCTGCATATCTGAGGTTATTGATATTTCTCCTGGCCATCTTGATTGCAGCTTGTGTTTCTTCCAGTCCAGCGTTTCTCATGGTGTACTCTGCATAGAAGTTAAATAAGCAGGGTGACAATATACAGCCTTGACGTACTCCTTTTCCTATTTGGAACCAGTCTGTTGTTCCATATCCAGTTCTAACTGTTGCTTCCTGACCTGCATACAGATTTCTCAAGAGGCAGGTTAGGTGGTCTGGTATTCCCATCTCTTTCAGAATTTTCCACAGTTTATTGTGATCCACACAGTCAAAGGCTTTTGCATAGTCAATAAAGCAGAAATAGATGTTTTTCTGGAACTCTCTTGCTTTTCCATGATCCAGCGGATGTTGGCAATTTGATCTCTGGTTCCTCTGCCTTTTCTAAAACCAGCTGGAACATCAGGGAGTTCACGGTTCACGTATTGCTGAAGCCTGGCTTAGAGAATTTTGAGCATTACTTTACTAGCATGTGAGATGAGTGCAACTGTGTGGTAGTTTGAGCATTCTTTGGCATTGCCTTTCTTTGGAATTGGAATGAAAACTGACCTTTTCCAGTCCTGTGGCCACTGCTGAGTTTTCCAAACTTGCTGGCATATTGAGTGCAGCACTTTCACAGCATCATCTTTCAGGATTTGAAACAGCTCAACTGGAATTCCATCTCTTCCACTAGCTTTGTTCGTAGTGATGCTTTCTAAGGCCCACTTGACTTCACATTTCAAGATGTCTGGCTCTAGATTAGTGATCACATCATCATGATTATCTGGGTCGTGAAGATCTTTTTTGTACAGTTCTTCCGTGTATTCTTGCCACCTCTTCTTAATATCTTCTGCTTCTGTTAGATCCAGACTATTTCTGTCCTTTATCGAGCCCATCTTTGCATGAAATGTTCCTTGGTATCTCTAATTTTCTTGAAGAGATCTCTAGTCTTTCCCATTCTGTTCCTTTCCTCTATTTCTTTGCATTGATCGCTGAAGAAGGCTTTCTTATCTCTTCTTGCTATTCTTTGGAACTCTGCATTCAGATGCTTATATCTTTCCTTTTCTCCTTTGCTTTTCACCTCTCTTCTTTTCACAGCTATTTTGTAAGGCCTCCTCAGATAGCCATTTTGCTTTTTTGCATTTCTTTTCCATGGGGATGGTCTTGATCCCTGTCTCCTGTACAGTGTCACGAACCTCATTCCATAGTTCATCAGGCACTCTGTCTATCAGATCTACACCCTTAAATCTATTTCTCACTTCCACTGTATAATCATAAGGGATTTGATTTAGGTCATACCTGAATGGTCTAGCGGTTTTCCCTACTTTCTTCAATTTAAGTCTGAATTTGGCAATAAGGAGTTCATGATCTGAGCCACAGTCAGCTCCCTGTCTTGTTTTTGCTGACTGTATAGAGCATCTCCATGTTTGGCTGCAAAGAATATAATCAATCTGATTTTGTTGTTGACCATCTGGTGATGTCCATGTGTAGAGTCTCCTCTTGTGTTGTTGGAAGAGGGTGTTTGCTATGACCAGTGCATTCTCTTGGCAAAACTCTATTAGTCTTTGCCCTGCTTCAGTCTGCATTCCAAGGCCAAATTTGCCTGTTATTCCAGGTGTTTCTTGACTTCCTACTTTTGCATTCCAGTCCTCTATAATGAAAAGGACATCTTTATTAGTATAGTTACATGAAAAAAGAGGGGGAAGTGATAAAAGGGAAAACTGGGCTCAGTCAGCAGCACAGAATTCATCCAAATTGAACCCACTTATTCATAACACCCGAGGGCTTCATGACAGTAAGCACTACCTTGCAGCCACTCTAGAAACTGGAAAAAGAAACTTCTGGCCAGGCAAGCTGTCAGTGGTGCTCAGTCCGCTAGAGCTCTTTGTTTTTTGGCCCCATTTGGGCTCCAGAACCATGTCTATCGAATATTTTCCCCTCTAGGACTCTGGGAAATTTAACCCAGATACTTAGAGTAGTATTACACGTTTCCGTCCTGGAAGATTGGGTTTTAGTCTTCGTTGCCCTAGGCCACTGTAGGAAGTGTTGTCCAATCGATCCTCTTAGCCACAAGCACTTGGCAGGACCATGGACAGCGGTCTCCCGCGGCATTCTGGGAAGCACCTCTCTGGAGTTCGGTACTCTCGGGCACTTCCGTCCAGAGGGCCCGAGCAGTGGATGTTGTCTCCTCCCGCATTCTGGGAAGTGTAGTCCTGGAACTCCGTGGTGTTCCAGGTACTTCCGTTCCCAAAGGGCTGTGATGGGGTATTCTGGGAAACATTGATCTAGGGCACCTAGTAGTTGCAGGCACTTCCGGCCCCGGCGGACGAGGTTGTGACTAACTCTTCCTTTGTAGTGATTGTCAGTTTCGCTTCCGGCAACTTTTCCGAATTTAAGAGTTGCTCTGCAGGCAGCAGCAACCCGGTTGTGGGTTTAAGGAGGAAAGAGGATGTTTGAGGTGTAAGGACATTTTTAGTTCAATTAGACGGAGTCGGCTAGAGTTTGGGGAGGTATCCTCACCCGGAGTTGGGCGCGGGACCCGGGTTGCCGTCCCTTCCATGCTCAGTTCCCCCAGCTCACCTCTCCCATCTGTCAGCCATTTTCTAGCAGTGTAATATTGGGTAAATTTTATAATCTCTCTATGCCTCTGTTTGCACATCTGTAAAATGGATTAATAGCAATTCTTTCCTAATAGCGTTGGAAGCCCCTCTGTGGTTCATTTGGGCCATGGTGATATTTTACAAACTCCGTTCCTTCCCCAGCCCTGACGTCATAAGAAGGACTTGCGCAGACGTGAAGGGAGCGGCCACTTCCATGCAATACTTTGACCACTTGAATCGAAGAACTGATTCATTTGAAAAGACCCTGATTCTGGGAAAGATTGAAGGCAGGAGGAGAAGGGGACGACAGAGGATGAGATGGTTGGATGGCATCACCAACTTGATGGACATGAGTTTGAGGAAGCTCTGCGAGTTGGTGATGGACAGGGAAGCCTGGCATGCTGCAGTCCATGGAGTTGCAAAGAGTCGGACTCCACTGAACTGAACTGAACTGAACTGGAGGGAGTGCTGACCCCTGGGCTCCTGCCCCAGGGCCCTATGTGAGTAGGACTTGGCATTCTTCTCCTGTAAAGATATTCGCATTATTTATTTGGTTGTGAGGGATGCCAGTAGTTACACCTTAGTTGTTAAGTTCCAGTCTAAGGGCCTTATAGAAATTACATTTAGGGTGACCATATGAAAAGTGTTATTTACTGTTTAGGGATAGTAATTTTTTAAAAAAATTACTTTAAAACTTTTATTAATCTATTTTAAAAATAAACCAATAGTAGAACTAGCTTTTATGAGAAAACAGTATTTCCAAAACCAAATTTAACAAGAAGAGTAGCAGTGTTTTCGGAGAGGGCAATGGCAACCCACTCCAGTACTCTTGCCTGCAAAACCCTATGGACGGAGGAGCCTGGTAGGCTGCAGTCCATGGGGTCCCTAAGAGTCGGACACAACTGAGCGACTTCACTTTCATTTTTCACTTTTATGCACTGGAGAAGGAAATGACAACCCACTCCAGTGTTCTTGCCTGGAAAATCCCAGTGACGGGGGCGCCTGGTGGGCTTCTGTCTATGGGGTCACACAGAGTCGGACACGACTAAAGCAACTTAGCATAGCAATGTTTTACATTTTTGCAAATCTCTTTATTTTTTATGAGAAAAATAGCTGGATTTTCATATCTTCTGTTACCTGTGGTGATATATTATTTTGGTTGAAGTAATGACGAAAACCCAGCCCCACAGTTATAATTAAGAAAGAAAAGACTGATAGACTTTACAGGTAATGTTCACCTTTGATACTGCACCCGAGTTCCGTATGTGATCGTTTCTTAAGGTCACTGCAGTGTACAACCCGAAACCATCTCAGAGTACCTTCTTACTCTATTCCGTTAAAATTCGTCGGTTTGTCCTGTACTTTTTTGAGTCTTTTTATCTATTCGTGGTTTTGTGAAATTATGCATCCCTCATTTGGAAAGTACTAAATGACTGAGTTTTGTAGATCTTTCAAATACATTGATTTCATAATACCTTTAAAAATCACATTTGTCAATACCATCACCCATCTCATCAGAAAAGTTCTATCTTTAAAGACCTGAAGTCTTTAAGCACTGGGAACCCGTCAAGCTCTTAGTGGTACGAATTTTCCAAAATTCTGATACTTTTTTTTTCTTTTTCTTTTGGACACAGTGCATGGCATGTGGGATTACCAGGGATTGAACCATGCACCCTGCAGTGGAAGTGTGGCGTCTTACCCACTGGGCCATCAGGGAAGTCCCTTATAGTTTCTTGAAAGCATAAGTTTTGTCATTGGCAACAGATGCTGACAGTAACTTTGAAGTGACAGTGCTCACTTCCAAAAGTTCTGCCAAATACCTGGATGTAACCAACTGTAGTTTCTCAGTTGTTCTTTTAAGAAAAGGGTGTTGTCCATAAACAAATGCCTAATTAACCTGAGTTACCAGGTAAAATAAATAACTTCTACTGTTTCATCAAGTGCATTCTTAAGCAAAACTATCACTGTTTTTTTCTGAGCGAACGGCAATTAAGAATACAATAACTGGGAATTCCCAGGTGGTCCACTAGGTAGGACTCCATGCTTTCACTGCTGAGCTTGGATTCAGTCCCTGGTTGGGGAACTAACATCCTGCAAGCCATGCAGCACAGTTTTTAAAAAGGAGAATACAATAACTGCTTACATATTTGGTACCACTGTTCTATGACCAAGGAGCCAGCAACTTTAGCCAACATTCTTATCTATCCATTCTACCTGTAATAGTTTGCATCTACCAGCCCCCAGACTGCCAGTCCATCCCCTTCCCACTGCCCACCCTCAGCCCAGCAACCACAAATCTGCCCTATGAGTCTGTTTGTGTTTTGTAGATACGTTCATATGTGCCATAGTTTAGAGTCCACGCATAAGTGGTATCATATGGTATTTGCCTTTCTCTTTCTGACTGACTTAGTATGATAATCTCTAATTGGATCCATGTTGTTGCATAAGGCACTACTTTTTATGGCTGAGTAGTATTCCATCGTATCTATATCATCTTTAGCCATTCATCTGTTGACAGGCATTTGCCTCTATGTTTTGGCTGTTGTGAATAGTGCTGCTATGAACATAGGGGTGTATGTATATTTTATTATGCTTTTGTCTGGGTATTTGTCCAGGAGTGGAGTTGCTGGATCATATGGTAAGTCGACTTTTTTCCTGAGGAACCTCCATACTGTTTTTCATAGTGGTTGCACCAACTTACATTCCTACCAAAAGTGTGGGAGGGTTCCCTTTTCTCCACACCCCCTCCAGCATTTGTTATTTGTAGGCTTTTTAATGATGGCCATTCTGACCAGCAAGAGGTGGTAACTCATCATAGTTTTGATTTGCATTTCTCTAATAATTAGTGATGTTGAGCATATTTTTCACGTACCTATTGGCCATCTGTATTTCTTTTCTGGAGAAATATCTCTTTAGGTCTGCCCATTTTTCAATTGGTTGTTTTTTGTTACCGAGTTGTAGACATATAATTATTGATAATACTTTCATGATCTAAGACACATTTTAGAAATAAACCAGCACTAAATGTGTGGCTCCTGTATGTATCACATGATGACTTTAATCATGATGATAATTATTAGTAGCTATGAAGTACTTACTAATAGGCTGAGACTCTAACGCTTTGGACGTATCAGTTTGCATAATCCTCATATGACCCACCATTACAGGTGAGGGAATAGAGGCACAGAGAGGTTCCTTGAAGAATGGCTTGTACTGAGGGTCACACAGCCAGGAAATGGCAGAGCCAGGAGTAAGTCTCAGCAGCCTGGTTGCATTGCCAGGCTCTTGGCCAGCACATTTGGCTTTCATTAGGATGTGAAGAAGACACACGTGCTGACAAAGCAAGAGACTTTATTGGGAAGGGATGCCCAGGTGAAGAGCAGGCAGCTCAGTCTCGGGTTTTATAGTAATTGAGTTAGTTTCCAGATTGTCTCTGGCCAATCATTCCAACTCAGGATCCTTCCTGGTGGTGCTCACATCGCTCAGCCAAGATGGATTCCAACCAGAAGGATTCTGGGAGGTTGGTAGGACATGTAGACTGGAGTCTCCTCTCTCCTTTTGACCTTTCTCCAAGTCTTCTGATTGGCGGCAGCTTGTTAGTTCTGCACTCCTTACCAGGACCTCCTGGTCCTGGTAACTCGTGCAAGTGGTTACTCTGATGCCTGGCCAGGGTGCGTGGTTTCAGTCAGTGGTTCCTCTAACAATACCAACCCCCAGCCGGTTGGTGACCCCTACCTTCCTTCCTACAATTTACTGTTTATATTAACATAACTAGTAAGTTTTATTGGCATGCCTTTATTATTCCAAAAGATTCCTGCCCAAGTAAATGGCTTGAGTTTTAGAGAAACTTCCAAAGCACCCATCAACTCTTCCATCTCGTTTAAAGAGAGCATCAACAATTTCAGCTGTAGTTTCTTCACCTTACAAAAATCGTTGCTGCTCCCACCAGTCCTGGACTACAGCATCATGACCGCCAAGCAATCCCATTCCTCTTCTGCACTGAAAAACCCGCCTTAAATCGAACTTCCAACTATCAGTAAATTCCAAACTTGTCTTCCGGGCTCTGTGCACACTGCCAAGGTGCTGAAGGTCTGTGGAGGCGTTCTCCCTTACCGCGGTAAGCAATAAACTACGTTTTTGTCTCATTAACAAATTTTGTTGCTAATATTTGGGGAGCCAGAATTTGAATAATGGAACTTATTTGAATTTGAATATGGAACTTTGTTCCATAAGTTCTGTGTTAGGCAGCCCAGCCTAGGTTACTTTTATATTTCCCATTTCTTAGTCTACCTTTTGTCTTCCCTAAAAAAATTGTTTTTTATTTTCGTAGCGCAAGCTTCGCTTTTCTCTTTTATACTGCCGCATTTTTTAAAAATCGCATTTACAGTTATTCAGAAATCTACCTGCTTGCATTATTTTCTCATGAGTTTTAAGAACTGAATAAAACAGAAAGGAATTTGACAGGTCCAGCACCTGCGACTTTAAATCCAAACCCTCTATAGTCAAAACCCAAGACAGCTGGTGGGAAGCAGAGGCGAACTTCATTCTAGGAAATGTAGTCCAGGAGTTGCGTGAAATCTGAGACGCTTCGTGGGGATTCTGGGAAGTGTAGTCAGGGAACTGTGTGTAGCCCAAGGCACTTCCGCTTTGGGAAGGCCAGGTTGGGGCCGAGATTGCTTCCCCGGGAGGTGAGTTAACCCAGCGGCCCTGCAATCCTTGCCGGCCGTGTGGGGCCAGCAGAGACCCGGTCCTCGCTCCTCGCTCCTGGGGCAGGGCATCCTCGGCGATCGGCGGGGAGCGGGAGGGGGCCGCGGCGCTCCCCTGGAGTCGCGAGTTGCAGGCGGGCTCGCGTCCTGCGTCGAGTTTGAGGGTCTCCCGCGCTCTCTGCTCCCCCAGCCCTCCTCGGGGAACCAGGGGCCAGCTCTGCCGCTTTCTTGGGCAAATTATTGAGCGGCTTGTTTAATCTTTCTGCCTATTTCCTCGGGTTAGTTCCTTCGCAGTGGTGGTCTTTTGAGGATTGAGATTATATTTGAAAAGATTAATAACAGTGCTGAGTACGGTAAGATGTTGGATGTTACCATAAAGTCCACTAAACACTCAGGCGCCCTGTTGTTTGGGAAGTTCCTGCGAGCCGGAATAGGGTCGGAGCTCCAGCTGCAGCCCCGTTGTCCTTTCCCGCGTCACTGACCGTGGGTTTGGTCCTGGATTCCTGGACTCTTTCTGGACACTTGTTTAGGAAGGAAAGTTGTTTTCAGCTGGATTCAGGGAAAAGTCCTCTGTGGTTTAGCCCAGACAGAGAAATTATAACAACAGCGGAGTCTGGCTGTTTCTCAAAAGCGGGTAAAGAGACCAGGTTGGTGGAAAGGAAAGTTTGCTTTATTTTGGATGCTGACAAGGAGGGGAACACCTGTCGGAAGACTGAGTACCCCCACCCTCAGTCAGTGGGCAAGAGCTTTTATAGACAGAGGGAGGAGGGGACCACCTGCAGTAACAGCGCAGGCAGCTGTGAGTCATCTTGAAACTGGTCGTCAGTGGTCTGACCACCATCATCTTAGTTGGTTTAGGTACAGCTGATCTTCAGTTCCCCAGGACTTTGGCCACCTCATGCGAAGAGCTGACTCACTGGAAAAGACCCTGATGCTGGGAGGGATTGGGGGCAGGAGGAGAAGGGGACGACCCAGGATGAGGTGGCTGGATGGCATCACTGACTCGATGGACGTGAGTCTGAGTGAACTCCGGGAGTTGGTGATGGTCAGGGAGGCCCGGCGTGCTGCAATTCATGGGGTCGCAGAGAGTCGGACACGACTGAGCGACTGAACTGAACTGAACCTTCAGTTCCAGGGTTGGCTTGTTCCCATTTCTTTGAGGCCAGTTCTTGGGATGGCAGCTTACGTCATGGCCACAGTCTGGTCATCGTGTAGTTAACTTGTCCCACCTGGTAGAAGTTTCAGTAGCTAGAAGACAGCTCACAGGATACGGCTCAGAATGTTATCTATAGCCGCTGAGAAGGAGCTAAAGGACCTTGACTGTGCTTAATGACCAAACTATTACCATTTGGTCTCCTTGGACTGTTTTCCCTTTTTTTCTACATCTTCTCACTTCTCTGATTAAATGTATTCTTTGACTAAAGTTTTTCCACAGACAGAAGGCAGGCTGAGACTATGTGGGGGAGGGACCACAGGACCCTGCTTCATTTCAAAATGATCCTGCTCACAGCTTAGCGCAGTGCCTGCAGCCCAGCCAGCCTTAATTGAAAAAAATGCCTAGTATTGTGTAACAACCCTGTGTCGTTAATTTAAATAAAACATGATTTCTTAATCTTAGGTTTTTATTAGTCATTGTTTACCTTCATGCATATTCTATAAGCTTAGTTGAGCGCCTCCAGCTTAACGACACATGCAAGTAGTTAAGCTTATTAAAGAGGAAAATTCCTTGACCATTTAACCTTCATTAACAGCACAAATCACCTGTGAGACCACTTGTCCGAATCAGACTTTTTTCTGAAAGTGAGGGAAACTCAAGAGCCATCATCTGTGAAGTCTGTTTCCTAAGATCCATCTTCTGTGAAGCAGATTCACAAAGGAAGTTTTATGAGTCTTAAGAGGACCTCCTTGTCGGAAGCTGCAGGAAACAGGGAGTTAGGGCACTGTTGTGTCCATTTGTTTACAAGCAGACTGGATTGAGGTACGGAGAGATTAACAGCCTGCTCAAGGTTTATGCGACTAGTAAGTAGAAAACAAGCAGAAAGGTTTGGATCCCAGGCATTTTGGCCCCATTAAGTTGTTGGTGCTGCCTCATTTCCTCTGACAGCCAGCCTCAGGAATACCCTGGGAGCTTATAAGAAACACTTAGGGTAGGGCTGTTTCCGGATTGTTCATGAACTCAGGCAGCTGGCCAAGGGGGCCCAGGGGAGGTGGTATCCAGCTCGGTTCTCACGGGGTTATGTCGTCACTGCAATTGCCGAGAGAAAGGGGACCCTCTTCCTGATCACATTTAGCCCCACGAGCACCAGCCATCCCGGCAGCTGTCTCACCGTGGCTTTCTTTCCCGTCCCCAGTTTTGCCTTCCCAGAACTCGGCCTTTCCCCAGAAGGAAGAGGGAGAAAAAAATGACCAAACTCCAGGTAAGTTGGATATGCCTTTCTGTTTCCTAAAATGACATCTCATTTCACAAAGACTGGACATGTTTTTCTCCTGCCCAGGAAAGGTAAGAAGGAACCAAAGGCACCTGAGGAACTGTGTGACGGGCCCTTGCTTTTTATTTCCAAATAATGGTATGGAAATATTTTTTTTTTTAAATACCTATTTGGCTGCATCAGGTCTTGGTTGCATCACGTGGGATATTTTGTTGCAGGACAGTCTCTAGTTGTGGCTCCCGGGCTTCAGTACTTGTGACCCATGGGCCTAACTATTTGCACCACGATATGTGGGATTTTAGTTCCCCCACCAGGGATCAAACTGGAGTCCCTTGCATTGCAAGGTAGATTCTTACCACTGGACCACTAGAGATGTCCCCAAAATTAATATTTTTAAAAAATAAAAAATAGCTCCCACATTATAAGCCTGTTTACAAGTCAGTTTTCATCTTGCCACACTCCTTTCCATTTGTATTTACATGTATAGTTTCGTGATTATAGTTTCAGTACCGTTTTGGATTTTTAAAATTTGATTGTATAGCACCTGTAACTTAAGTGGTCACGTCGCTTTCCATAATTTACGTGATATTTTACCCTGTTGTCCATATTTATGTGGCTAATGAATTTTACTGGGCTTCCCTGGTGACTCAGTGATAAAGAACCCACATGTAAGGCAGGAGACTTGGGTCCAACTCTTGGGTTGGGAAGATCCCCTGGAGAAGGAAACAGCAACCCACCCCAGTATTCTTGCCTGGAGAATCCCATGGACAGAGGAGCCTGGCAGGCAGCAGTCCATGGGGTTGCAAAGAGCTGGACACGACTTAGCAACTAGACAACAATGAATTTTACCATTTCAAAATGTTTGCAGTGACAGTTTTCCTACACATAACCTTTCTTCCCAAACAGGAATTCTGGGTGCTCTGCCATTTTCTTTCTAAAATTTTCAGAGCTCATTTTTCTCATGAGGAACCTCAAGTTTTGTGGCTAAAATGTCTAAAACATGGTTTGGTGTAACAGAATCCAACTGATACTGAACTCAGAGGAAATAGTTTTGTTTTCAGACAAAAAGAACTAGAGCTTTTTTTTTTTTTTTCTCCTTTAAGTAATCTATTTGGCTGTGCTGGGTCTTAGTTGCAGCATGTGGGATCTAATTCCTGACCAGGGATCAAACCCCAGCCCCCTGCATTGGGAGTGTGGAGTCTTAGCCACTGAACCACCAAGGAAGTTCCAAGAAGGACTAGATTCTGTAATTCTAAGTTACATATGTATGTACTATAGTTAAGTGTCTGTTTTATTCATTGCCATGTGAGTATATCTTAGAGGGACACACTTGAGTTTGGAAAGTCTAGTAGCAGGAGGGACTCACCAGGCATTTACTCTGTGGAGCAACTGTGTAAGGATATGTGTGTGTGCTCAGTCGCGTCCGACTCTTTGCGACCCCTGGACTGTAGCCCCCCAGGCTCCTCTGTCCATGAATTTTTCCAGGCAAGCATACCGGAGTGGGTTGCCATTTTCTTTTCCAGAGGATCTTCCCGACCCAGGGATTGAACCCAATTCTCCTGCATTGGCAGGTGGGTTCTTTACCATAGATGCCCTGTATAAAGATACAGCTGCAGTTTAACAAACAGATGTGTGAGCTTTCAGTTTCCTATTAAAATCCGCTCAGTCCCCAGCTGACACTAGAGTTTCCATTGCCCGGGCTAAGTCTTTTCAGGAGTTGGATGAGGGTAAATGGAGAGAGCCAGGAGAAGAGACTGCTCTATTCTGGGCCCTGAGGCTGAGTCGTATAGACACCTGGCAGGGCCAGTGGCTGAAGGACTCCAAAAATAACACTCCCCTCACGTCCTGCCTTTTCTTAGTGCCTGTCTCTTCTTTGCCAGATGGGCCAACTCGTTGTTTAATACATCAGTGCTCAGGGCTCCAGTCAGAACAAATGCAGAGATGAGAGAAGCCTTTAGGGAAACAGTCTCACTTGTTTATCTATGGCTCTGCTAACTCTCTTTTGGTGCTGCCTGCAGGCGGTGAACAGGCTTCTCAGTGCTGTGGCTTCTCTTGTGGAGCATGGCCTCTGGAGCTCGGGCTTAAGTAGTTATGGTGCAAGGGCCTACTTGCCCCGCCGCATGTGGAATCTTCCTGGAACAAGAATCGAAACTGGGTCCCCTGCATTGGCAGGCAGATTCTTTTTTTCTTTTTTAAAAAATATTTTGTGCTGTGCTCAATCGCTCAGTCATGTCTGCGTCTTTGCGGCCCTGTGGTATGTTACCTTATTTACTGGCCTTTGCTGCGCTGGGTCTTTGCTGCGCTGGGTCTTTGCTGCGTGCGGGCTTTCTCTAGCTGCGGAGAGCGAGGGCTGCACAGGCTTCTCACTGCGCTGACCTCTCTTGTTGCAGTGCAGGGGCTGTGGGCACGTGGGCTCAGTAGTTGTGGTGCCCGGGCTTAGTTGCCCAGAAGCATGTGGGATCCTCTCGGACCAGCGATGGAACTCCTGTCCCCTACCTTGGCGGGTGGTTTCTTTTTTCTTTTTTAACTGAAGGATAGTTGCTTTAGAGTATTGCATTTGGCAGGTGATTCTTAACCCCTGGGCCACCAGGGAAGTCCCCAGAGGTGCATATTTTTTGGTAGTGCAGTTGCCACTTCTTGGAACTTAACCTAAGGAAATAACCAGACAGGTTGGCTGAGATCCTTATGAAAATATGATTGTTTGTTTTTGCAGCATCTTCAATATTCTTAAATTTTTGTATCATTTATTTGGAATGATTAAATGTATTTTTCACTTGTGCGAAGTGCCAGGCAGACACAAATAATGATGATAGGAATAGTGGTGGCTGACATTTGTTGAGTACTTATTTAATGACACGTGTCAGATACTATCCTAAATCTTTTGCATATTCTCATTTAATCCCTTCAAGTACCCTATGGTGAGTTGCCTTAAAAAAAAAAAAAAGTAATTATTTATCTGGCAGCATTGGGTCTTAGTTGCAGCATGTGGGATCTAGTTCCCTGACCAGGGATTGAACCTGGGCCCCCTCTATTGGGAGTTCTGACTTAGCCCCTGGACCACTGGGGAAGTTCCTGATGATGTTCTTTTGTGCAGATGAGGAGACTGAGGGATTGAAAAGTTAGGTGACTCGTCCAAGACCAGAAAGTTAGAAGTGGAGCCATAGAGTGTGAACTGAAGCACTCAGTCTCCAAAACCTGTGTTCTTCCCCTCGGCACTGAATGCTGCTGCACTGATACCCACGCTCCTGAGACAGAATGAACTATATGCCTGCCTCTACTCGGGGTACTGAAGACTGGTTAGATGGGCAGGCATTGACAAAACTGTGGTACCACCCCCTCAGAGAAGGAGATGGGCACTGCTAAATACTATTGGGAGCCAATGAACTCAACATTTCCTACAAAATGTGGCACTTTCAAGTTGTAAAATGCATATATATACCATGATTGAAGGATGACAATTCTAGAGACGCGACTATACAAAGGGTGCCGTGTTGCGTGCACGGAAGGTTTTAGAAGTTTTCCTTTTCGTTCCTTCCTCCAGCATCCCCCTACTACCCCCGCGTCTCTAGTGTGACTGTGGAAGGGGAAGAGGAGACCGTCTCCTAAAAGGAGGTTCAGGTCACTTAGAATCTGGAACAGCTTCCCACGTGTCTCCTCCACCGTCTCCGTGCTGCCCTTCCCTCAAAGGTCGTAGGACTGAGGCTACATGTGTTTGGTGTCGTAGGAGGCATTGACCTTCAAGGATGTGGCTGTGACCTTCACCGAGGAGGAGCTGGGGCTGCTGGACTTGGCCCAGAGGAAGCTGTACCGAGACGTGATGCTGGAGAACTTCCGGAACCTGCTGTCCGTGGGTGAGGATGGCGCCCTGTGACTTGGCATCACCCCCGTAGGGTTCCCTACGTTGGCACTACGGACTTTTGGGGCCAGGTGATCTGTCGTGGAGACTGTCCTGAGCATTTTAGAATGTTTAGTAATGTCCCTGGCCCTCTGCCTGCTACTTCAAGACTTTGGGACTCCTCAGAGACCAGTTTTCCAGTCCCTTTGGAAAACACAGAGACAAAATGTTCCTGGTCTTTGTTCCAAGGTAAACATTAGCCTTTTGTAAATGAATTGTGTGAACAGTCGAGCTTGACTGCACCTGGCTCCTTATTTCATATTATAGCTTGCTTTTTTTAAATCCCAAATTTAACCCTCTCCTTGAAACTTCCCCAGGTGGTCCAGTGGTTAAGAATCCGCCTTCCAATGAAGGGGGTGCGGGTTCGATCCCTGGTTGGGGAGGTAAGATCCTACATGCCTTGCAGCCAAAAAAAAAAACCACCCACACAAAACCCTTTCCTATTATATCTTTTGTAAACTTGTGGGTCCTGATCCATTGGTGCATCATGAAATTAGTAAATTGTGTTAGCATTCTTACAGTAACGTAGAATAAAGTAGCACCATCAGAGCCCCTCGGCCAGAATGGTGCGCGTCGCAGCAGTAACTGCGGTGCTCGCGGTAAGGAGTGAGTCTACCAAGGATGTGATGGCCACGAGGCCCAGGCCGTGCTGGCTTTATTTCAGAGGGTTATGTGGGGTAGTCACTGAGGAGGCGGTATGTATTTCTCACAGTGGTCTGATGGAAAATGTTCATCATGGGATTGGAACCAGAATTGTTCAGTACTTTTTTCCTCCTCTTTTTTTCTCAGGGCACCAGTCCTCCAAGCCAGACATGATATCACAGTTGGAGAGAGAGGAGAAGTTCTGCACGATAGAGATCCAGCCCCAGAGAGGAGGGCGTTCAGGTGAGCACCGCGAGGCCGGGCCAGTACCCGGCGTCTGTGGAGCATCTGTATCTTCTCCACGCAGCAGCCAGAGAGGCCCTTTGAAACGCGCAGGCACCTCACAGTCCCGCGCTCCGGCCCCCCCCCCCCCCCCCCCCCCGCCCCGCCCCCCCCCCGCCCCCACTCCACTCGGAACACAGGCCGACGTGTTTAAGGGCCGGCTGGCCCAGCCGAGCCGCCTGCGCTCCCCTCCCGTCGCACCCCTCCCACGTCCTCTGTTCTCACATCCGAGGTTTATGTTTCTACACGAGGACCCTTTCCTCTGGCCAGAAGGCTGCTAGCCCGCAAACCTCCCACCCGCCATCCTCTGCTGAGAAGTTGTCTCACCCACGGCCTTCCCTGGCCACTCCTTTTAATTCATGGGTGGTTTTTTTTGGCTGCGCTGTGCAGCATGTGGGGTCTTGGTTTCCTGACCAGGGATGGAACCCGAGCTCCCTGCAGTGGAAGCAGAGTCTTAACCACTGGACCACCAGCGGAATCCCGAGATTCTGCATGACTTTTCTGATGAGTTTTCCTATTTCGGTGTTGGGATTTTTGACAAGGATTGCGTTGAATCTGTCGATCCCTCTGGGTAGCTCTGGCAAAGCAGTATTAAATCTCCCCATCTATGGACCAGCATTTTGTAGCTTTCAGTGTACAAGCCTTTCACCTCCTTGGTTCATTCCTAAGTATTTTATTCTTTTTGACGCTATTATAAATGGAATTTTTTTCTTTGTTTTCAAATTGTTCATTGAGGATAGAAATGCAACTAATTTGGGTGTTTTTAATTGCAGTATAGTTGAGTCACAATGTTGTATTTTCTGTTGTAAACAAAGTGATTGAGATACATATACACACATTCTTCCATTCTGTTTTCTACAGTGGCTAGAAATGCAACCTAATCTTTGTATGTTAACAACATACCCTGCTGCTTTGCTGAATTCACTTATTGGTTTTAGCAGTTTTTTCTATGTGGAATCCATATTCCCAGCCAGGCAGCCAGTCATCTTACCCTCTCTGCCCCTCTTTCCAGTACTTAAACAATTACATGGCCTCAGTGATGTTTTCTTCATTTCAAATGTGACATTTATAGAAACTAGATTTTGCAGCTGGGTCAGCAGGGAGGGTCTGTGTAGGAACAGAGAAGAAATTACAGAAATGAACCTTCTGCCATTCTAAGTTTAATTTGCGTAATTTGGTGTTACTCTTGTCTTTAGTATTATAAGAAGCACCTTGTGAATTCCCTGGTGGTCCACTAGTTAGGACTGCGTGCTTTCACTGCCAAGGGCCCAGTTCATTCCCTGGCCCGGGAACTAAGATCCCACGAACCTCGCAGTGCTACAAGAAAAAAAGCACCTTATGCAGTCAATCCTTCGAATAGTCCTGACCACCTGGGTGGTTATCTGTTTTTATGGGGTGAAACTTATGCCTTAGAAAATGTCACATAGCTTGTCAGTGGGTGAGTCAAGGCTTAAAGCCTGTTTGCTCTTAGTAGAGGCACTGACATAAAACCTGTTAGGACTTCCATGGACCCCTAAGCTGCCTGTTGCCATCTTCTGGCAAGTGCAGCATCTACTGCAGAAATGGAAGAATCTCAAATGCAGAACACAGAAAATTAGTTAATTCTAAAATCGTGAACGTGATTGAGATAATCATATACAAAAGCACCAGCCTGAGGGTTTACATGATAAAAATGAGTTCAGTTTTAACATCCATCTTTTTTTTTTTAAACCCCACCAGAGAATTTCCATCATCGTGTCTTCTGTTGGATTTCTTTCATCAGTGTCTTACAGTTTTCAGAGTACAGATCTTTTTCCTCCTTAAGTTTTTCATTCCTAGGTATTTTATTCTTTTTGATGCAGTGGTAAATGGGATTTTCCCCTTAATTCCTCTTTCTGATCTTTTGTTGTCAGTGTAGTAGGAATGCAAGAGATTTGTTGCATTAATTTTGTCTCCTGCAGCTTTACCGAATTCATTGGTGAACTCTAGTAGTTTTCTGGTTGCATCTTTAGGATTTTGTGTGTATGGCATGGAGTCATCCTAAGCCAGGTGGCTCCTTAGTGACCTTCTGTACCTGCATTTCCGCTTCTCCGGAAGTGTTAACCCAGGTGCAGTGAGTGGTGCTGGCCACGGGCAGACACCACCTCACTCAGCCGGAAGATAATCAAGGGCTGTCCTGACAGGCAGGCTTCTCGGGTGGCTCAGTGATAAAGAATCTGCCTGCTGAGCAGGAGATACGGGTTCAGTTCTTGGGTTGGGACGATCCCCTGGAAGAGGAAATGGCAACCCACTCCAGTATTCTTGCCTGGGAAATCCCATGGACAGAGGAGCCTAGCAGGCTATAGTCCATGGGGTCGCAAAGAGTCGGACACGATTAAGCAACTACACAACAATCCTATTGGCAGCAGCCTTGACCAGAAGGTCCATGTATTTCTCTGGGCAGCTAGTGTCATAGCAGAAGAACCTGCTGTCGCTTCAAGAACTAAGGTTTCTGATCATAGCCTCACTTATATCTACTCTTAATCAGGGAAGTAGGGCCCTGCCCAAGGAAGCGGATCCTGAATCAAGAAAAGCCTCCCGGTAGGCCCTTTCTAGAGCAGGTCGGGGGCATGGTTATGTAACTGACCGGCATTACCCAGCTGTGTGCCCCCATGGAGGCATCCACAGGCCCGAGGAGCATAATCACCCCAGAGAAAGAGGAGCCTTGTCAGGGCACAGACTGCTGTGAAGATGGCACTGACGGTGGATTCACTTGTAGGAACTGGTATCTGTTTGTCATTCAGACCAGGGGTCTGTTAACTTTTATTTAAGGCTAGGAGAAAATCTATTCTGAATTCCAGGCATTACCGCCTTAGCTGTTGCCTGGGGGATGCAAGTGAGGGTATAATCACAACGCTGGAGTAAAGAACAGGATTCATGCTTGCTTACAGCCTGGATCCGGCATCTCGGGCTGAGGCAGTTGTCTACCCTGGTGTCAGCTGCCTCAAGCCTGTATCACTGTGGTCGAAAGGTCCCCAGCGTACCTTCTAGTTTCCCAGAAGCGTCAGTGGACAAGCGCGCTTGGTGAGGCCCTTTCTGAAGGGGCTTGAGGGCTGCTTTTCTTCTTCCTGATTCCAAGTCAGAAGGTGGGAGAAAATTGGAAGCGTTAATTTGAGTCAGAGTTAGATATTTGAGGAAACTTTCAAATTCAGGATCCAGGCCGGTTTACAGATAAGTGAAGAGAGCTCCAAGACAATTAGCAGGAGTAGAATCTAATAGCCACCAAGGTAAAACCATGTTTTTTTCTTTATAATTACTCCCCACCCTTTTTTCTTTGACCAAAGATGATTGCAGTGAAGCTCATTTGTTTGTGTTAAACTTGGCCTGATTGTTTATCTAAGCACAGCAGGAAAGGTGACTGATCACATTAAATCTTTTCTAAGATTGCTTTCCTGGAAGCCTGAAAGCCAGGTACCAGCTCAGCTACTCCAAGCAGTTCCTTGAAGCTGTGTGGGCATGTCTAAATCTACACCCGTCTCTCAAATAGATATTCCAGCCAAGCCTGGGTAAACAATGGTATTTCAATTTGTGTCCTGTCACAAGGAGAGGCAGATTCTTACTGAATTTATGTGAACAGATATACTGTCTGGAAAATAAGGATAGTCACTGAGACTGCCTGGATTCTGGAAGGATCAGTTAAGGATAAAAAATAGATGTCTTGGGGCTAGATGTCCAATGGCTAAGACTCTGCTGTCCATGCCGGGGGCCTGAGTTCAATCCCTGATCAGGGAACGAGATCCCGCATGCTGCAAGAAAGAGCTCACAAGCTGCAAAGAAAACCTGGTGCAACCAAAGAAATGTTTTTTTTTAAAGGAGATGTCTCATCTTTGCTAACAAAAGTATATTTTACCAGATTGCTGCAAGTCATAGGTAACCTAAGAGAAAAGGTCTCTCTAAATCTGGAAAAACAAACATCAGAGCATCCTCCCCAGCCTCTGTTGTCCCATAATTAACACTTAATTCTGCTTGAATTTGTTTTTCCATTAATTCTTTCAACCTTGCCTGATGATTGAGGTCAACAGGGCAGCGATCCTCCCAAGAAGTTCGTAGGGTTTTCATGAGATTTCCCCAGTTGATGTGGGTGCCTCGATCACTGGAGACTGGAAGGTGCACCCCAAGCAGGAAACAATCCCTAGCAGTTTCTTTGCGCCATGAGGGCTCTGGTCTTGTGGCCGGGAAAGGCTGTACCACCTGGAAGACGTCCCGCCTAGGGACCCACAGTGAGGGGCCCTTGAATGAATCCCCACTGCTGCCGAGTATTCAGAGGATCTGCAAAGAGCAGGTCTGAGGCCTCTAGGGACAAAGATGGTTTTACTTTTTCTTTTAAATTTTTTTAAATTGAGGTAACTAACATTAGTTTCAGATGTACAACATAATGAATCAACATTTGTATACATGACAAAATGACTGAGTCTAGTTAACATCCATCACCACATAGAACTTTTTTTTCTTGTGATGAAAACTTTTAAGGTCTCCTGTCTTAAGTCTCCTCTCAGCGACTTTCAAATACGCAGTACAGTATTATAACAGTAGTCACCAGGCTGTACAGAGAGTTTTGACTTTCACGCACTTTAGGAGTTTTCCTTAACCGCACTGTGGCGAGTGAAGGAATGCAGACACCAACAGCGGGGTTCCCGGGAGCTGGAGAGGCCAGGCAGCCAGCTGGGGTTTTTCCTGGAGCCCTGACTATCCCTTGAATTTACAGCCATTGTTCATGCATCTCAGTCTGATTCAGGAGCTGGCTGTTGCCAGGTGACAAGGACGTCAGGGTGGCAGAAGACTGGCGTTGAGGGGTCGCTCTCTATAAAAGCGGCATGGACTTCATCCACACACACCACACTGTACGGATGCTGCCGCTGCCTTCGAGTAAAAGTCAGTGAGGGCGCTTCCCTGAGGCTCGGGTTCAGTCCTTTCGGTCTGAGCCTCAGTTCTGATGACAGACAATGTGTATGACATTTCAGGACACACAAACACAATTTCAGGAACACTTGCAACACGTACCACCAGTCCCCAGAAACGGCGAGAACGATAGTGAACTCAGTGGTTCTCCCGACGCTGTGCCTGTCTTTCTTCTTGACCCAGAACACCCTCGGATGTTCTGCTTGGGGATCTTGTTGCTGCTACTGATCTTATACGAGACAGAATTCAACGGAGTAAATATGAAGATCTAAATGGACTTATTCATCAATTCATGAAGCACCCCGGGCTTGTTATGAACAATAAGATACCCATTTCACCCTTAGGGCTCTGAAGCCATTTCAGGAACAGAGACCAAAATATTAGAACAAAGTAAAAAAACAAATATTAGAACAAAAGACACTCCCATTGCTTTTTCCCCTTAGGAGCCGTGAGCCAGGAACCATGGAAGACAGTGAAACATCTGTTACAAATCACAGCTCACCTTCATAGCACATAGTGTATAGGAATTGTATGTCCACTTTTTCAGAAGTGGTTTTTTGATGCTATATAAATGGAGTTAATTCCATTTTCTAATTACTTCTATTACATCTGAATATATTTTTGTATAGTTTTTTTTTCTTGTGCAACAAAAGTTTTGTTAAAGTGAAAACAGATAGAGAAAACTTCTGACACAGACCTCAGAAGGGAGCAGAAAGAGTGCCCCAGATTTTCATACCATCTTGTAGCCTGCGACATTCCTCTGTTCACCTATTCTAAACGCATTTTTGTATATTCCTAAAGACTTTTCTTTATGTAGATTCATAACCTTTGCAAATATATTCCTTTGCTTTCCTTCCCAGTCTGTATGCCTCTTGCTTCCTTCTGCCCGAATGCGGGTAGAGATTTTAGGGGAGTCCACATCCACGCAATATGGTTACTGAATCAGGCATACTAACAATCACTTCTGTTGGGGGCGGGGTGCTCCTCTGTTTTATTCATCTTTGTCCTCCTCTTATTCCTTTGGGTAAATCACTTGTGTTGGTGTCACCCTTCCGTGTCTCTCTTGGCTTCTAGCAGCTGTTTTTCAGTCCAGACCCTCCGTCTCTTCCTAGTCTGCATCCACCAAGGCACACCGCACTCTCAACTGATCCCAAATAGCACGTTTTTAAAAAAAAATTTTTTTTCCTACTCTCCTGCCATACTTTTTTAAATTTGGCTTTTTGTTCATTGATGTTCTCTTGGTTTCTGTAGACCTTTGTTTTTCGGAACTCTGATGAAGGCATTTTCCCTAGTCTCCAGTGGCTCACTGAATGTTTCCACGGCGGGAGCAAGGGCTTGGCGCTGCCTGGCCCACCATCTTGGTGATGCCATGCTCTCCTTAATTCCTTATTCTTTCCCTTTCAGGGGGCTGGAATCACGAGATGGGAACTGTTCAGGACACAGGAGTGAGGTGCCTTTCACGGGCAGAGCTTTCATGCTGGCAAATCAGGAGACACGTTGTGAGCAAATCAACCAGAAGCCAAGACTCTGTGATAAATACTCAAGAGATGAGTTCTCAGTCCCTCAAACAACATAATTCCCCTGCAGGAGTGTCCACTCAGGCTTCCATGGAAGGCAGCTATTTCATGACTCTTATAGAGGATCATTCTGATATTATTGAAAATCAAGAACTTCCAGCTGGGAGAGCTCCGAATTCCTGGAGTAAACTCTGTCTGAGCGAGACACAGAATTACCAGAGGGGTTGTCAGCTGACTTCCATAAAGAACAAGATCTGTATGTTTGCTCCATGTGTTGACTTTTTCCCACGTATCTCCCTCCACCACGATGACCACACGGTGCCGCAAAGAGAGAAGGCTCAGGGCATCAGAGAGTGTGGTAAAGACCTCCTCAAGGCATCACCACTAGCCCAGCGAAGCATCCTTGAGGCTGGACTGAAAGCCTACCCGTGCAGTGAGGATGAGAGAGGACTCGGTGACCGTGCCAGCCTGGAGCTTCATCAGCTGCTACACTTGGGTGGGAAGTCCCCGACCCACAGGACGCCCAAGAAGGACCCAGGTCACGGCTCAGCACACCCCACTCCGCTGGGCGCCCTCCCGGGGACGAAGCGCTACTGGTGCCGGGAGTGCGGGAAGGGCTTCAGCCAGAGCTCCAACCTGCAGACCCACCAGCGAGTCCACACTGGGGAGAAGCCCTACTCGTGCCACGAGTGCGGGAAGAGCTTCAACCAGACGTCGCACCTGTACGCCCACCTGCCCATTCACACCGGGGAGAAGCCGTACCGCTGCGAGAGCTGCGGCAAGGGCTTCAGCCGGAGCACCGACCTCAACATCCACTGCAGGGTCCACACCGGCGAGAAGCCCTACAAGTGCGCGGCGTGCGGCAAGGGCTTCACGCAGAGGTCCCACCTGCAGGCCCACGAGAGGATCCACACTGGCGAGAAGCCCTACAGGTGCGCGGACTGCGGCAAGCGCTTCAGCTGCAGCTCCAACCTTCACACACACCAGCGGGTGCACACGGAGGAGAAGCCCTACAAGTGTGAGGAGTGCGGCAAGCGCTTCAGCCTGAGCTTCAACCTGCACAGCCACCGCCGCGTGCACACGGGCGAGAAGCCCTACAAGTGCCAGGAGTGCGGCAAGGGCTTCAGCTCCGCCTCCAGCTTCCAGAGCCACCAGCGGGTGCACACGGGCGAGAAGCCCTTCCGCTGCAGCGAGTGCGGGAAGGGCTTCAGCCAGAGCTCCTACTTCCAGGCCCACCAGCGCGTGCACACCGGGGAGAAGCCCTACAAGTGCGAGGTGTGTGGCAAGCGCTTCAACTGGAGCCTGAACCTCCACAACCACCAGCGCGTGCACACGGGCGAGAAGCCCTACAAGTGCGAGGAGTGCGGCAAGGGCTTCAGCCAGGCCTCCAACCTCCAGGCCCACCAGAGCGTCCACACCGGGGAGAAGCCGTTCAAGTGCGCTGCGTGTCCGAAGCGGTTCAGCCAGGCCTCGCACCTGCAGGCGCATCAGAGAGTCCACACCGGGGAGAAACCCTTTAAGTGCGGCACCTGCGGCAAGGCCTTCAGCCAGAGGTCGAACCTTCAAGTCCATCAGATAATCCACACGGGCGAGAAGCCCTTCAAGTGCGAGGAGTGCGGGAAGGCGTTCAGCTGGAGCGCGGGGCTCAGCGCCCACCAGCGGGTGCACACGGGGGAGAAACCCTACACGTGCCAGCAGTGTGGCAAGGGCTTCAGCCAGGCCTCGCACTTCCACACGCACCAGAGGGTCCACACGGGGGAGAGGCCCTACATATGCGACGTATGTTGCAAGGGCTTCAGCCAGAGGTCGCATCTTGTCTACCACCAGAGGGTCCACGCGGGAGGGAATCTATAGGGGTGGGTGTGGAACCGGCCTCAGTGAGAGCCCACCTCTTCATCTCTGTTGGAAAAGTCCCGTCCCAGGGGTCACAGGCGGTTCCTGTGGGCCTCGGAAGCTCCGAGGCATCCTCGTGGGAAAGAAGCTGTAGAAAAGGCAGTGTTTGCAAGCTTCAGCTGGGAGGTGACCTCTTTGTAGAGAATGCATTCTATAAATAAGGTCAGTGGTTACACCAGAGCCCTGAATGCCCTCTCAAGATGGGACACGAGAAGAATCACTGCCCTTTTCGCAGGAGAGAAGGCTTATACATGAAGGTTTTATGGGCAGGGCTTGAACTAACTGAAGTACAGTGCAGACAGTCAATGCCAACTGCAGGGTGCCCTGCACTCAGGGCAGGTGTTCGTCGCCACGCCGTCTCTACCGTGTAGAACTGTGTGTGGCTTCTAATAGGTACCCAGCGATTACTGAACCAAGTGGAGAAAAACCCTCTAATCAGGACAAATACTTGAAAATTCTAGTCCGTCCCCGCCCCTAAATTTGTAACAACATACTCAAGAGGAATCCTGCAAGTTGCCTTAATAAAATTAATTTCAGGAAACATTCATCAACACACAGAGAATCACATTAATACTGCCACACACAACAGTACAGATTTGGACAAGGCTTGTGAATGGCCACCAGCCTCCATCCAGCTTCAGTCATATGTATAGAATTACCCACTGTGTGCAGTGTAATATTGAGTATCATTAGTTTGTATTTTATACACCAAAAAAGACGTATTAGTCTAATAACATTACAATTTATATGGTTGGAAATTTTGTACCCAACTTGTTTACGGTAGGGCTTTACTGTAACTGTTAAAAGTAGTCACTAGTGACAAAGAGTTTCTTAGTAAACTTGAATTGTTAATAATTGGTTTCTTTGCACTGTTTGCATTCAGGTCCTGGTCACAGTGTCTTTTCTGCGCATGACCCTTCGTCCACACTTCTTCAGGCAGTGTGTTTGGCAGAAACCAAGGGTATTGTTTGCCATGTTCCACCCAGTTGTTCCTTCCCTAAAAATGGGGTGGGGTAGACAAGAACGCTTTTGGATTTTGAGATTTCATCTACACGGCATTCTGTGTTCAAGGACTGAACGTCTTAGTAAAAGTGAACATTCACTGGTTAATATACGTCAAAATACTCTGACCTGGCAAATCCTAGCAGTAGGGGTTTTGCTTACACAAAGGAAGATTGTCTCACTCGTTCAAGGGGCCTCTCTGGTGGCCCAGAGGTCAAGAATCCACCTGCCGACACAGGAGATGCAGGTTCAATCCCTGAGTCAGGAAGATCTCCTGGAGAAGAAAATGGCAACCCACTCCAATATTCTTGCCTGGGAAATCCCAGGGGCAGAGGAGATGGGATCACAGAGTCGGATGCGGCTGAGCACGCAAGGAAAATTGTACATAAAGATGCTTATACTGATTTTAAAAGGTGGGGGGGGGACAAAATACTGACATAAATATATTCTAATAATACACAGCCATGGAAAATACGTTACAGGTTGTGATGACAGGAGAAGAAATGTTCCTGAGAAAACGAGGTGAGAGTCTCCCTGGTGTAGTCCAGGTCATTAAAGGATGTGTGTACCTAATGATGTGATCATGGGCACGGAGATGACAGGTGGAGAGGTGCTGACTAATATGCTACCCGCTTTACTCCAGCAGAGGCTGCGATGGATTTTCTTTACCTTTTTGAAAAATTTTACAGTGACCATTACCCATTTTACCAAAGCAAGTAGAACTGGGACAGCAAGATTACCGAATGAGAATCCCTTCCAGCTGAATGTTAATCGCTTTATCTCACAGCGTGTAAACCTGCGCCATGGATGTGCACAGAAGGGTGTTCACCGTTAGCGTCACTGGTAGCAGCACACGCTGCATTCATCAGCTGGATCTAACAAAACAGTCTGTGGCTTATCCACGCGGTGGAATATGATAACAGCGTCAAATGGGAAAAGGTAGATTCAGTTACTGACATTAGTAGGTATGCAGAATATCCTGAGGAGAGTGGGCAGAGACAAAGAGTTCTGTAGGAAATGTTTCACATAATGCCCTCCTTTTAAGGGTAACTGGATCATATATAATATCATACATATATGTCACAATAGAGAGAGATCACAGATACCTAAGGGCATTATTGTAAATTTTTAATTTTTTTGAAATTAAAGTGTTTTAGAGCATTTTAGTTCATTCTAAACACTCAGAAAAACAGAAATCTCATATATACTTTCTGAGTAATGTGATTACAAGCAAACCTATTTATCTAATAGCGGCCTGAGAACCCAGGGAGCCTTGGCCTGTCTACAAATCTGCATGTTCTCTAGCATGACCACATCACTAACTGGACAGGACAAGGCGCTCAGGGTCTGCTGAGAAAAACCAGCAGAAGCAGATTTGACTGTGGAAGTAACAATGTCAGTCAGTCTGTAGAAATAGTCACAAAAGCCTGCCCAGGATCAAGGGGAGGGGATATGGACCCCACCTGAGGTGAGGAATGCCAAAGAATTACCAAACATAACAAGACTATCACACATTGCTACAACACTTTCTAATCAACAGTTCATTCAGATTCCACAGTTACCCTATATATACACATACACACACATACACATATCTGTATGTATGTATCACATTTCCCCCTATTTCTGGATGTAATCTTAAGCTGTCTCATAACCTGCATTTGATTGTCATGTTCTTTAGGCTTTAAATCTGCATCAGTTCCACAGCCTTTCTTTACCTTCCCTGAAACTCGTCTTTTTGAAGAGCACAGGCTAGTTATTTTGTAGGATGTTCCTAACTGGGGCTCTGACTCCTCATAATTAGATTCACATTAAACATTTGTCACGTGAGTGTTATGAGTGATGCATAGTTCCCACCGTGGTAGAACAGGAAACAATGTATCTGTTACATTAATGATGGTGACTTTGGTCACTTGGATACACTGATACTAGATTTCTCCAGCTGTGAAATTGCCATTTGCCTTTGAAATTAATAACTAATCTGTGGGGAGATCTTTGGGACTGTGTAACAACCACCTCATCATAACCTTCACCTGCTAGTCTTTGCATTCATGAATATTCTTGGAATCAATTATTCCTGTGATGATGGCAAAGGATGAATTTCTTACGCCATCATCCCTTTTATATTTAGCAGTTGGCTGTCTGCGGTTAGAAGAGCTTTCCCTCCTCCCCCATGTCTCTCCCTCAGTATGAACCCTCGTTTTCCGGTGCAGTAGGATCCTGGGTTTATCTCACTGTGTGCTGCAGCCACAGACTCTCCAGAGCCCTGAGTCCTTGGAGTGGGGAAACCACTCATTGTTCTCATTGTTACTGGGGTAGCAGTCCTTTGTGTATATGTGTGTAAATGCTGACACCTTCCATTTCAAGTAAGTCTTTCCAGTCTTCCCCTATTCCATATCGACTTCTTTCTCCAGTAGTCAGAAATTGGCTCCCAGTCAGTCTGTTTGCTCATTTGTTCAGTCCTCCAAAATGCAGCTCTGCTGGAGAAGGGATAGTCTACCCACTCCAGTATTCCTGGGCTTCCCTGCGGCTCAGCTGGTAAAGAATCCTCCTGCAATATGGAAGACCTGGGTTCGATCCCTGGGTTGGGAAGATCCTCTGGAGAAGGGAAAGGCTACTCCAGTATTCTGGAGGATTCCATGGACTGTATAGTTCATAGGGTTGCAAAGAGTCAGACACAACTTTCCAAAACACAGCAAGTACCTTTAGAGTTCCTAAACAATGTCACTGCAAAAAAACACCCGATTGTGTGGCAAGGCAGATTCTTAACCACTGGACCACCAGGGAAGTCCCTCTTGAGAGATTTAAAGTGGGCTGTTTACCTCCTTGGAATTACACAGTAAATGCTTTTCAGTGTTCCATATTCTTCATGAAAGTCATCTTTAATTCAACAATTTATGAAAAGAATTTATACAATAGAGTGTTTAATATTGGTTCATCAGTTGTACAAGTATACCACACTAATCCAAGATGTTAATAATGCGGGAAATGGGTGAGGAGAAGGACAGGGAGACAGGGTTCATAGGGACTGTCTACTATCTGCCTCTTTTTCTTTGGTAAACATAAGCCTTCTCTTTTAAAAAATCCACAAAATCTATTAATTAAAAATATAATAACTGAAGTGAGTTTGCCAGATTACTAAAAGAGCAGAATGGGAAAAGATGATCAGTGGTCTTGAAGATGGATTAATAGATGATCAAATCTGAAGAGTGCAGAGAAAAAATAGCACAGAAAAATTGGAGAACCTCTGAAATCGGAGGGGCAATACAAAGGTCTAATGTGCATGTATTTACATTCCAAGAAGGAGGGGGACGGCGACTGAGGCACAAAGGAATTTGGAAAAATAAAGACCAAAATGTTGCCCAAACTTTACAGATTCAAGAAACCCAGGGTGAAATGAACTTAAATATGAAACAGAAACACAGAGAACAGACTTGTGGGTGCCAAGGGGGAGGGGGTTGGGGGAGGGATGGTGTGGGAGGTTGGGATTAGCAGATGCAGACTATTAGACATAGGATGGATAGACAACAAGGTCCATAAACTGTAATAGAACATGGAAAAGAATGTACAGTATACATACATATATGTGTATAACTGAGTCACAGCAGAAATGAACACATTATAAATCAACTAGACTTCAATATTTTTTTAAAAAGAGAAGCTCAGTGTACTCCCAATAGGAAAAACTGGCCTATATACATTGTAGTCAAACTGATGAAAAGATAAAAGTCAAATCATGAAAGCAGCTAAAGAAAAAATGATATTGCAGAGGAAAACAATGATTTAAACGACAGCTGACATTTGAAAAAAAAAAGTGCCACACAGAAAAGAAATCTAGGGCAGGAAAAAGAGGGGCAATATCTTTAAACTGCTGCAAGGAAAAAAAAAAATCAATCCTACCTTCAAAGAAAGCTTTCTTTCAGAATAAAGACAAAGTAAAGACATTCAGATAAAGGCAAGCAGAATTCACTGCCGGCAGAACCACACCATAGGAAATGCTCGAGGAGTTTTTCAGGATGAACACAAATGATGCTGGGGAAACATCTCCAGGAAGTGCAGGAGGACACCAGGAATGGCAAGGATGTGGATAAATGTAAAATATAATATTGTTTCTTAATTAATATACATATGACTTGATGTAAAATGTATAGTGTCTATTGATGTAATACACGTACAAATACACTATTTGCTTTAGATGAAATGACACAACAGTCACTAAGACAACGGAGGAAAGCTAGGAAGAATTTTGTAATCACTAAACTCCCTGTTAAATGATGCAGAAGTACAGCAAAAAAACCAGTAGATAATTGGAATGGAATCACTGAAATATCTTAAAGATACTGAATTAGTCCAAAAGATAGCAGGAATGAAAAACAGAGAAACAAAAATCAAGAGGAAAGTGAAAGAAAGTGAAAGTGAAGTTGCTCAGTCGTGTCCAACTCCTTGCGACCCCGTGGACAGTAGCCTACCAGTCCATGGGATTTTCCAGGCAAGAATACTGGAGTGGGCTGCCATTTCCTTCTCCAGGGGATCTTCCTGACCCAGGGATCGAACCCGGGTCTCCTGCATTGCAGACAGATGCTTTACCGTCTGAGCCACTAGAAGAGGAAAGATCATAAACAGTAAAAGAATAGCCCCAAATATAACCACATAAATATATTAAATCTTAAGTACACAAAGGCAAGGACTGAATGTATTAAAAAGTAACTATATGCTCTCTTCTAGAAATGTACCTGAAACATCAAGAGACAGACAGAAAGTACATATAATAGTTTTTACCTGCTAATTCTAACCTCCCACTCCATCCCTTCTCCACTCCCCTCCCCCTTGGCATCCAAAAAATCCATATGACTTTGCTCATAAGTGTGAGAAGGGTGGAGCATATGTTAATATTAGATGAAGTAGATTTCTTTTCAAAGATTCTTATAGAGCTAAAACAGGGAATTTTTTACAACAATATAAAGGTCAATACATGAGTAACAAAATTTTTTAATGATTATGGAACAAATCACAAAAAGTTTTAAAATACACAAAGCAAAACTTTAAAAACTAAGGAAACAATCCAGAAAACACAGAGGTAAAGATTTTAACCTCTCTCCCAGAAAATTAGTACAACTAGACAAAAATCAGTTGAGACAGATATTAACAATATTAACCACATCAATCTAAATAGATATTTATAGAACACGATACCCAAGAACAGGGCTTCCCAGGTGGCTTGGTGGTAAAGAACCCATCTGCCACTATAGGAGACACAGGTTCGGTCCCTGGGTCAGGAAGATCCCATGGAGAAGAGAATGGCAGGGGAAAAAAAAAGAAAAGGAAATGGCAGCCTTCTCCAGTATTCTTGTCTGGGAAATCCCATGGACAGAAGAGCCTGGCGAGCTACAGTCCCCAGGGTGGCAAAAGAGTCGGACAAAACTTAGTGACCAAGCCTGCACACAGAACAGCAGAATACCAGTGACTGTTAACTGGGAGTTTAACGGAATAATTTGGTGACAAAAAAAGAGAACTATTAATCTGGGCATGAATTAACTTAGTCATTTTACATAAAGACCAAATCTACATCCCTTTGGTAAGACATAATAACTTGTAGTTTAATAACGTTTCTTTCTTTTAAACCATTTTTGATGGTTAATCTTGACTATATATTCCTAGAATAACAGCAGAATGATTTTTTGGATAATGAATCTCGAAAGTTTCATAAGAGAAAGGAAAAAAGAGAAAGTGAAACAAACAAAAAAAGAGAGGGATCCAACTTCAGACAATTATACTGTAAAAGGCTGGGAAGAAAGTTTAGATGTAGGAAAAAGATTCAGACATAGACTCACTCAAAGGACATAATTCTGTTTGAGTTTAATTAATAAATCTTAAGCCTGGTGTGCTGCAGTTCATGGAGTCACAAAGAGCTGGACACAATTTAGCCGACTGAACAATAACACAGAAACAAAACAAGACCAAGGCTTTTTAATGATCGACTTTAAAAAAGCAGTTACTCAGATCAACCAGGAGAGGGGGCTGGTTGATCATTTTTGTTTGGGTGCTATTTTTGTACCTGTTGAGGCAGTGTTTTGCGTTAATGGGCTTGGTTTTGCCTTGCTGTATGTATCATGGTAACAAAGTGGCCTTGTCTGATGTTGATTTTCTGTACCACTGTTTATGTTAAAGAGACTCTGCCCTTCAGGACCTTCCTCCTCAGGCCAGATGCTCTATAGTCTAAGAATGTCTCCAAGTGATGGCAGCTAGACACAAAGCATGCCTACCACCTCAGAAGCCCACCAGGGCAAACAGAGTGAGGAAGGGAAAGAATTTTCTTGTTATTTAAGTCAGGGGCCCCCAGCCTCTGGAATCTGATGGTCTGAGGCGTAGCTGATGCATAATACATGTAAAGTGCTTGAATGATACTGAAACCATTTGCCCTCCTCTATCTCTGTCTGTGAAAAAACTCTTCCATGAATCTAGTCGCTGGTGCCAAAACAGGTTGGGGACCGCTGATTTAAATGCACACATATCTTCAATTTGCCTCTTGGCCCACAAAGTCTCTCTTATCTTCAGGTGGCTCAGTGGTAAAGAATCTGCTTGCCAATGCAGGAGTTGCAAGAGATGCAGGTTCGATCCCTGGGTCGGGAAGATCCCCTGAAGGAGGAAATGGCAACCCACTCCAGTATTCTTGCCTGGAGAATCCCAAGAACAGAGAAACCTGGTGGGCTACAGTCCGTGGGGTTGCAAAGAGTCAGACACGACTGAGCATGCACACACACACCTTTTCAGAAAATGTTTACCAATATTGGTCTCAGGAAGAAAAACCATTTCATTGTATCATTTCAATTGATACAGAAAAGGCATCTGACAAAATAAAATATCCAATAATGATAAAAAAAATCTCTGCGCAAACTAGGGAAAGAACTTCAACTTGATAAAAGACATGGAGAAAACCCAACAGGTGACATCATACTTAATAAAGACTGAAGGCTTTTCCCATGTGACGGGACAGAGCAAGAGCGTTCACTCTCACCACTTCTATTCAAAATTGTACTGGAAGTCTTAGCCAGTACACCAAAGCAAGGGACTGAAAGGTATCTAGATTGGCAAGGAAGAAATAACTATCTACCCAAGAAAATTCTAAGGAATCGACAAACACCTAGAATTTAGAAGCAGTATATCAAGGTCATTTAAGGCCAATAAATACAAAAACACAAATCAATTATATTTCAATATCCTGCCAAACTCCAAGAGATAGTGAAGGAGAAGGAAGCCTGGCGTGCTACAGTCCATGGGATCGCAAAGAGTCGGACATGACTGAATGACTGAACAACTTTTTGCCTGGAGAATCCCAGGGACAGAGGAACCTGTTGGGGCTATAGTCCGTGGGGTCTCAAAGAGTCCAATTTTCACTTCCCTAGTAATATATAATATTTCTATGCCCTAGCAATATACAAAATTTAAAAATAGTGCCATTTACAATCTCTCCAAAGAATGAAATATTAGGTTAAATCTAACAACATGTAGAGAATTTGCGTGCTAAACATTACAAAGTACTGATAGAAAGAAACCAAAAAACACCTAAATAATTGAAGAGATGTACAGTGTTCATGAATTAGAATACTCAACACAGTAAACATATCAATTATCCCCAAACTGATTTACAGATTTAATGCAACATGAATCAAATTTCTAGCAGCTTTTTTTTTTCTTTTTTTTGCATCAATGCAAAGCATGCAGGACCTTAGTTCCCCGACCAGGGATTGAACCCACACCCCCTGCAGTGGAAGCTCAGAGTCTTAGCCACTGGACCTCCAGCAAAGTCCTCCAGTAGCATTTTCTTAATACAGATTGTGTGCGTGTGTGTGTAGTTGCTCAGTGGGGTCTGACTCTTTGTGACCCCTGGACTGTAGCCCACAGGCTCCTCTCTGTCCATGGGATTCTCCAGGCAGGAATACTGGAGTGGGTTGCCATCCCTTTCTCCAGGGGATCTTCCCAACCCAGGACTGAACCCACATCTCCCATGTTTCCCACATTGCAGGTGGATCCCGTTGAGTCATCACACAAGCCCGTAGATGTGGATTAGCTCTAAAGCTTTTGCACAGCAAAGAAAGCCATAGACAAGATGAAAAGACAGTCCTCAGAATGGGGAGAAAATATTTGCAAGTGAAGCAACCGACAAAGGATTAATCTTCAAAATATACAAGCAGTTCGTGCAGCTCAATATCGAAAAGACAAACAATCAATCAAAAAATGGGCAGAAACTACCTGAACAGACTTTTCTCCAAAGAAAACACACAGATGGCCAATAAACAGATGAAAAGATGCTCAGCATCACTCAGTGTTAGCGAAGCTCCACATCACTATTAGAGAATGCAAACCAAAACTACACAAGGCGTCAGCTCACACCACTCAGGACGGCTGCCGTCAAAAAACCTGCAAATAAATGCTGGAGAGGACGTGGCGAAAAGGGAACCCTCTCGCACTGTCGGTGGGACTGTAAACGATAAAGCCGCTATGGAGACTGGTATGGAGGTTCATTTAAAAATCAAACTACCATATGACCCAGCAAAACCACTACTGGGCATATCCCCTGAGAAAACCATAACTGAAAAAGACACGTGCACCCCTGTTCATTGCAACACTACTGACAACATGGGAGCAATCCAAATGTCCATTGACAGATGGATGGATAAAGCAGCGGTGGTGCGGATATGCAATGGAATATTACTCAGCCATAACAAGGAATGAAATTGGGTCATTGGCAGTGATATAGAGGAACCCAGAGTCTGTCATACAGAGTGAAGTGAGAAAAACAAATATCATATATTAATGCATACATATGGAATCTAGAAAACTGGTACTGATGAGCAACAAAGATTAATAGCTGCAGAGCAGGAACAGAGACACAGATGTAGAGAACAGACATGGGCACACAGCCAGGGACGGAGAGGGCGGGACGAGCTGAGAGAGTGGCGCCGACGTGCATGTACCACTGTGTGTAAAACTGATGGGGGAGCTACTGGGCAGCACAGGGAGCTCGGCCCAGGGCCCTGTCACGACCTAGAGGGCTGGGAGGGAGGCTCAGGGGGGAGGAGACACAGGTATACTTAACTGATTCACATTCCTGGACAGCGGAAACTAGCATGATATCGCCAAGCAATTATATTCCAATTAAAAATAAATGAAATGTATATGGAAAAGCAACGAAACAGACAAATTATTATTTTAAAAGAGTAAACTAGAAGAAACACACTACCTGATGTTGAGAGATCCTCTAAAGCTACAGTGATCAAGAATGTCGTGATAGTGGAGGGGCAGACACACAGATTAGTGGAAAACAGAAAATTCAGAAATGTATGCATATAAATCTGGCAAACTGACAGAGGCAAGAGCAATTCAGTAGAGAAAGGGCAGTCTTTCAACAAATGATGTTTGGACAGCTGACCTCCAGTGCAGAGAAAGGATGAGCCTTAACCTAAATGTACAACTGATGCAAAAATTAGCAATGACTTGCAGATCTGACTACAAAATTATAAAATTTAAAAAATGAGGATATATGTATAATTGATTCACTTTGCTGTACACCTGAAACTAAAACACTATCAATCAACATACTCCAATATTCTTTTTTAAAAAGGGGGGAAATTTAAAAAAAGAAAACATAAGAGAAAATCTCTGGGATCTGAGATTAAGCAAAGAATTCTCAGACTTGACACCACAAGTACACTCTGTATAAAAACACATTCATAGATTTCAGTTCAGTCGCTCAGTCGTGTCCGACTCTTGTGACCCCATGAACCGCAGCTAAATATCAAATTTTAAAACTTATGTAAAAGACAACATTAAGAGAATGAAAAAAAACAAGCAATGGACAGGAAGAAAATATTTGCAAAACACATATTCAAACAATATTCTCTCCATAATATATAAAGAACTTTCAAAACTCAACAATAAGAACTTTAAAACTCAACAGTAACCAACAGCCCAATTGAAAAATGGGCAAAGAGACATCAATGTACACTTCACCAAAGCAGATATGATGATGACAAATAAGCACATGAAAATACATACAACATCATTAGCATACATACATACAATACATACAATCATCATTTCCTTAGCAGTTAAGGAAATTACAAGTTAAACCACAATTAGATTCCACTACACACCTTCCCTTGTGGCTCAGCTGGTAAAGAATCCGCCTGCAATGTGGGAGACATGGGTTCGATCCCTGGCTGGGTTGGGAAGATCCCCTGGAGAAGGGAAAGGCTACCAACTCCAGTATTCTGGCCTGGAGAATTCCATGGGCTGTACAGTCCGGGGTCACAAAGAGACGGACACGACTGAGTGACTTTCACTTTCACACACCGATTAGAATGCCTTAAATAAAAAATAGGAGCAATATACAAGCAGCTCATGAAGCTCAATACCAGAAAAACAAAACCGCCCCATCAAAAAGTGGGCAGAAGACCAAAACAGGTGTTTCTCCAAAGAAGATATACAGATGGCTAATAAACACACACAAAAAATGCTCAGTGTCACTCAGTATTAGAGAAATGCAAAACAAAATTACCACAAGGTTATCATTTCACACCCGTTGGAATGGCCATCATCAGAAGGTCTACAAACAATAAATGCTGGAGAGGGTGTGGAGAAAAGGGAACCCTCTTGTTGCACTGTTGGTGGGAATGCAAATTGATACAGCCACTATGGAGAACAGGATGGAGATTCCTTAAAAAACTAGGAATAAAACTATCATATGGCCTAGCAATCCCATTCCTGGGCATATACCCTGAGGAAACCATAACTGAAAAAGACACATGGCCCCAATGTTCATTGCAGCACTATTTCCAACAGCTAGGACATGAAAGCAACCTAAATGTCCATTGACAGATGAATGGATACAGAAGTTGTGGTACATATACACAATGAAATATTACTCAGTCAAAAAGGAATGCATTTGAGTCAGTTCTAATGAGGTGTGTGAACCTAGAGCCTGCTACCCTGAGTGAAGTAAGTCAGAAAGAGAAAACAAATATTGTATGTTAAGGCATATATATGGAACATAGAAAGATGGTACTGATGAACCCACTTTCAGGCCAGCAGTGGAGATGCAGACAGAGAGTAGACTTGTAGACACAGTGGGGGAATGACAGGGTAGGACAAATTGAGACAGTAGCATGGAAACATACAAGCTACCATATGCAAAATGGACAGCCGGTGGGGATTTGCTGTATGACTCTGTGACAACCTGATGGGGTGGGGTGGGGTGGGAGGTGGGAGGGAAGTAATAGAGGGAGGGGGCATATGTACACCTATGGCTGATTAATGTTGATGTATGGCAGAAACCAACAACATTGTAAAGCAATTATCCTCCAATTAAAAATAAATTTAAAAACAAAACAAAAATAGGAACAGTGTCAAATTGTCGTGAGGCCCCAAAGCAACTGGAATTCTCATCTATAACTCTGGAGGGGAGGAATGGAAAATGGTACAGACAAGAGAAGTGGGCAACAGAGGATGAGTTGGTTGGATGGTATCAGTGACTCAGTGGACATGATTTTGAGCAAATTCAGGGAGAGAGTGAAGGACAGGGAAGCCTGGCGTGCTGCAGTTCATGGGGTCTCAAAGAGTCGGACATGACTTCGCAACTAAATAACACTGGTGGGAATCAATTAGAAAAACTGCGACAAGTTTAAAAATACTCTAGAGTACTCTTCTCAGCGATCTTTCCTAGAGAAATGAAAATTTATGCTTATAGTAAAGGGCTTCCCTGGTGGCTCAGACGGTAAAGAATCTGCCTGCAATGCAGCAGACCTGGGTTTGAATCCTGGATTTGGAAGATCCTCTGGAGAATGGAATGGCTATCCACTCCAGTATTCTTGCCTGGAGGATTTTATGGACAGAGGAGCCTGGTGGGCTACAGTCCATGGGGTTGCAAAGAGTCCAACATGACTGAAAACCTGTACATGAATATTTATACCTGCCTTATTCATAATTGTCAGTAACTGGAAATAACCCAAATGCCCTTCAAAGGGTGGATGGATAAACTGCAGTATATCCGCACAATGAAATACCATTCAGCCATAAAAAGGAACCAACCATTGATATACACAACAACTCTGATGAATCTTAATTAAAAATTAAGATTACGTTGGCCACCTGATGCAAAGAACTGACTCATTGGAAAAGACGCTGATGCTGGGAAAGACTGAAGGCAGGAGGAGAAGGGGATGGCAGAGGACAAGATGGTTGGATGGCGTCACTGACTTGACAGACATGAGTTTGAGCAAGCTCCAGGAATTGGTGATGGACAGGGAAGCCTGGCATGCTGCAGTTCATGGGGTCGCAAAGAGTCGGACACGACTGAGTGACTGAACTGAACTTAATTTATTTATTCGTTTGACTGCACCGGGTCTTAGTTGCAGTATGCAGGAATCTCAGTTGCAACATATAAGATCTTTAGTCGCAGCATTTGAGGTCTAGTTCCCCCACCAGGGATGGACTCCAGGGCCCCTGCATTGTCTTAACCACTGGACCACTAAGGAAGTCCCTTAAAGGAATTATCTTAATTGAAAGAATCCAGTTACATAATGTTAAGCATTATATGATTTCACTTAAATGGCATTCTCTAAAAGACAATACCATAGGGTTAGAAAACATATCACTGGTTTTGAGGGTTTATCAACGTGACGAGGAGGAACCATAAAGGGATAGCATAAGGAAGTTTTTTGGCGGGAAGATACCATTTTGTATTCTGAGTGTGACGCTTACACGCATCTATACATGTGTTAAAATTCACAGCATTTGGGAACTCTCTGGTCCTCCAGTAGTTCAGACTCCACGCTTCCAGTGCAGGGTATGCAGGTTCGATCCCTGGTTATGGAACTAAGATTCCCACAAGCCATACAGAATGGCCAATAAATAAATAATCCACAGAATTAAACACCAAAATATTCTTTATTATTATAAAGTCATTTTTACTATAAAGTAAAATAGTGACTTTTAAATCAACTTTGGAGAAATAGACTATCTGAAGCACAAGTATTTTGGACATTTATTACATGTGTGGGGTGAAATGTATAACGACAGCACAAAGGACAGAAGGGAGAAACTAGAAGCGCATGGATGTGATGATCTGACATCACTCTTTAAGCAACGTAGCATTATTTTAAGGTAGATTATGACATTATGGGGTCGTACAGAGTCGGACATGACTGAAGCGACTTAGCGTCAGCAGCAGCATGACATTGTGTGGGCTTCCAAGGTGGCGCTAGTGGTAGAGAATCTGCCTGCCAATGCACGAGATGCAAGAGACATGGGTTTGATCCCTGGATCGGGAAGATCCCCTGGAGTAGGAAATGGCAACCCGCTCTAGTATTCTTGTCTGGAAAATTCCACTGACAGAGCAGTCTGGTGGGCTACAGTCCATGAGATCACAGAAGAATTGGACATGACTTAGTGACAAAACAACACCCCACCTATTAGAATGGATCAAATTAATAAGGAAGGAAGTTCTACTCAGGATGCACAACTGGAACTCACATAAAATTTAACAGCACTTTGGAAAATCATTCGATAGTTTATTATCAGAGTGACTAAAATGTACCCTAAGACCCAGCAATCTTACTCCTAGGCAGTGAGCCAAAAGAAATGAAAACATGCTTTCAAAAATCTGTATGCAATGTTTATAGCAGCTTTATTCATAAGTGCCAGCTGCTGAAAACAAACTGAAGGCTCCATCAGCTGGTTAATAGGTAAACAGCTGTGATAGATTCATATCATAAATTTATATCCATGCCATAACATGAAATAGAATCTTAAGAGGAATGAACTGATTAATGAACTGATTAATGACCTAATTAATTCTAATTAATTGATAAACATTAAATTAACAATATTGATGAACCTCAACTTTATGTTAAATCAGTAAGTCATACATGAGAACATAGTTATATGACACTTCAATTGTATGATTCAGTTCATGTGACATTATGAATCATAAAGTTGAGGTTTGTATCAAAAATAGTACAACTTACTGAGAGGGGGGGAAGTCTGGCTGTTTTTTTTTAAACCTTAATATACTATCTTTTCTGTGCCCCAGTGATTACCCTCTTGGGTGTTGATGTAGGACAAATTAATCCATGGAAGTACTTATATAGAAACGTTTGGCCAAAATGGTAGAGTTAAGGACTTTGGAAAGTCCACTCTACATTAAAAAAAAAAAAAATGAAAAAAAAAATTGGCACATATGGAATTGACTTTTTCCCAGAACTCTGGAAGTTAAACAAAGGGCTGCAGCAACCCAGGTGGATTTAGTCAAGAAAAATAGCTGAATCTCAGTCAGGAGAGGAAGGTCTGTGGTTTTTCCTTAGCTTAGGCCCACCTCCCACTCCCCAGCTCAGCAGTGGCCTTGGAAACTGAGGCCCTGTTCTTCCAATCCTGGAGGAAGCAGAGCAGACCTGGAGCTTTTCCCAAGCCTCCTTCCCAAGGAGTTATTATTGGGCCAATTGGTAGATTCCCTGGAAGGCCCACCCCATACAACATCCGTGCACCATGGTGGCCCAAAGCAGTTCAGTTGGGGACCATAATAAACTAATCACAAAGCTTAAAAGGGAAAGCTGAGGAGTGAGATGTCCCGTATGGGTTCCTGGTCAACCAAAATATAATGTGGGAGGCTGCAAATAAGAGTTTGTCTGGGGTCTTAAGAACTGCAAATTGGGAGATGCAGATTCAGGTAACCACACAAGTGTGTTCCAAAGAAGGGAGAGGCATGGACTTACAAAGACAAAAAGCTACGAAGGTTGTCAAAAGTTGCTGGCTGATTTGCAGCAACATGGATGCAACTAGAGATAGTCATACTAAGTGAATTTCAGAAAGAGAAGGACAGACTGCATAGTATCACTCATATATCACTTATATGGAATCTAAAATATAACAATTGAACCTATCTATGAAACAGAATGGGAGAAAATATTGGCAAATCATGTATCTGCTAGTATTTAGAACATACTCTGTACTATTACAACCCAATAATATAAAGTCAAATAACCCAGTTTTAAAATCAGAAGATTAGTTGTTAGGAAAAGGCAGATCAAAACCCACTTCACACCCACTCAGATAGCCAGAATTAAAAAATTAAAAAACCCACAAGCAACAAGTGTCGGCAAAGATGTGAAGAAATTGGAACCATCAAACATTGCTATCAGGATCGTAAAATGGTGCAACTGCTTTGGAAAACAGTCTGGCAGTTTCCCAAACATTTAAACATAGAGTTACTAGATGACCCAGTAATTCCACTTCTAAAGAGAAATATCCCAGACAAATGAAAACATATTCACACAAAAACGTGTATAGAGGTTTACAGTAGCATTATACACAGCAGCTAGAAGGTGGAAACGTCCAAATGGATGAGTAGATCAACAAAATGTACTATATCCATAAACAAAATACTATTCAGTCACAAAAAAGGATGGAGTAGTGATACATGTCATACATGGATAAACCTTGAAAACATTACACCATATCCTGCAAGCCAGTCACAAGAAGACTATATATTATAGGATCCCAATTTCATATGGGGTTTGGGGGTTTAATAATTAAAGGGTACAGTGTTGCTTTTGAGGTGATGAAAATGTTCTAAGATTAACTGCGGTGATAGGTGCACATATCCGTGAATATATTAAAAACTACTGAATGTCACATTTTAAATGGGTGTATTACACAGTACATGAATTATATCTCAATTAAGCAGTTATAAAAATTAGGCAAAAACAGTACTTTTCAAAATCACTTTTTCTATTATTGCAAATATTATCATGAATGCCTGTGTTTTCTTTTTTAAATTATGAAAGTATGATAACACATTTACCTGGAAGATACAAGTAACTTGGAAAATGCAGAATAAGGTTACATATAGTTCCACTGTACATAACTCAGCAACCAAACAACAACCAGCAATATATTACAATTATTTCTTATGTGGATAAATTAAGATATTTGGTTAGAGTTTCAATAGCAAACACTCAAAAATTAATAGAATGACTATACAGAGAACATATTAGACCTGAAAAGCACTATGAACTAATTTGACAGAATCAAGATTTATACAATTTTCACACAACAGTAGGATACAAATTCTAGTCAAGTTCCCATAAACTAGGAGACACCGTAACATATCCAGGAACATAAACACACGCAAAAATGTCATGGTTGAAAGGATGAATGCCTTTTTACTTTTTAAAGAGCACTGAAAACAACTGGCTTAGAGGAGGGATAAATCGGGAGTATGGGATTAAGAGAAGCACACTACCACATAGAAAATAGATAAACAGCACTATTTTCTGTATACTACATGGAACCATATTCAGTATCTTGTAATAAACTGTAACAGAGAAGAATTTTGAAAAAAGAATACAGATATATAAATATATGTGTAACTGAATCACTTTGCTATACATCTACGACACAATATTGTAAAATCAACTACACCTCAATAACAAGTAAATAAAATTCAAGTCAGAAAACTGGTTTGTAATGAAGTAGTAATGCAGAAATTTTTAAATTCCCTTTTACACTATTATTTGGGAAACAAAAATGAGAACAAACAAAAACTATAAATGAAACTATAAAAGGCAAATGCCTGGCACATTACAAGTACTAAATATTCGGTATCATCTTTCACACTTCCAGAAATCAGAAAAAACATGGCCATGCATTACAAAACGAGAGATGAGAAAGCAACTCACCTGGAACTTGGTTGTTTTCTCCTTCCTCTGGGGAAGGGCAGAGTCACGACAAGACAGAGCTAGAAAAAGACATGATGAGAGAAAGACAGGAAGCCCCTAGCCTGTTTGGCATCTTTGTGAAAATTACAAGAAGGTGCCCTCCCACAGACGTGGCCCCACAAGCCTTGGTGAGTCGCCTGTGGGCTGGGGTCCAGCTGCCACTGGTTCACCTCGGCTGAGCACTATCATAGTCAGCAGCTGGTCCTCAGAGCACCCAGGCCGGCTGTACTATCCTGAGAAACGTGGGTAGGGAGGCAATACAATTTTTTGTTGCTGGGGCCAAAATGCCTGAGTTCAAGTCACGGCCAGGCTACTCACTGGTCATGTGACTTGTGCTTACGTTAATTTGCCATCTGCAGGTTGAGGACTCCAACACAGCCTACCTCTCAGGGTAGCTGTGAGGATTCAACATGTGGGCAGGTGAAACGCTGTTCTCACGTTCCCTCAGGGACCCTTCCTTTCCTGGCCAGTGCATAGAAGCTGATGCTATGCTGTACGGTAAAGCCATCTTTGTCAAAGAGCTTGTCAGACACCTGAACACCAGGCTGTCATCTTTGAAAAGTGTAAAATTCTGAGTGGTACTTATTTGTTGCCTGGTTATTTTATATTCATAATTTAAAAAGAGAGGAACCAGGCTTCCCTGATGGCTCAGTGGTAAAGAACCAACCTGCAATGCAGGAGAAGTGGGTTCAATCCCTGAGTAGGAAAGATCCCCTAGAAGAAGGAAATGGCAACCCACTCCAGTATGCTTCCCCGGGAAATCCCATGGACAGAGGAGCCTGGTGGGTTACAGTCCAAAGAGTCACAAAAAAGTCAGACACATCTGAGTGACTAAACAACAACAACAAAAAAACCCCAAATCACTGCTGGTCAATTTTCTTCGTGAAGCCAGTCTCTGTTTCACTGTTTCTTTTAACTGCTTTTTGGGCCCCATCCCAGAGTATGTGATGGAGTCTTCCCTGACCAGGGAGTAAGCCTGCACCCCCTGCATTGGAAGGCAGAGTCTCAACCACTGGAACACCAGGGAAGTCCCTGTGAGTCTCTGTTTTAATAGCACTTGAGCAGCGATGACAAAAACCCAAGCCATGTAGTCATTTTGGAGGTTCTGTGAGCCTCAGGACCTTGGCACATTAAATTCTCAACAACTAATGAGGTCTGGGATGACCATTGCTGCAATTTAACAGATAGGAATGCTGAAATTCAAAGAGACCAAAATACCTGGGTGTTACAGCTGGCAAGTGGCAGTGGTTGGGACTGAATCCAGGTTTTTTGTTTTGGGGACCTGTAAAAAACCTCTTATGGAAATTTAAAAACATATATGGGCTTCCCTAGTAGCTCAGTGGTAAAGAACCCACCTGCCAATGCAGGAGACGCCGGTACGATCCCTGGGTCAGGAAAATTCCCTGGAGAACGAAATGTCAATTCACTCCAGTATTCTTGCCTGGAAAATTCCATGGACAGAGGAGCCTGGTGGACTAGAGTCTATGGGGTCGAAAAGAGTGGGACACAACTGAGCAGCTAAACTACAACTAAAGGGGTAGTTACTGAATCCACTTCTGACTCAAGAACCTGTGCTCTTCACCTCATCACCAGGCTGCTCTAAAGACAACTACAGACGAGACAGGGGGACGCTCATGGGATCATGAAAGGACAGTCCAGGAGTGGATTCGTTCCCTACGGCTGCTGTGGAAAATTAGTACAAACTCAGCTGCAAACAACACAGATGCATTTCTGGAGGTTGGAAGTTGGAAGCGAGTAAGGCGAATATCAAGGTGAGTGCAGGGTTGGTTCTTCCTTGAGGCTCTGCGGAAAGCTCCATCTCTCACCTCTTCCAGCTTCAGACGATGCATCCGGTCCCTTCTTTAAAGTGAGGTGCCTGCTATTTTCTGACAGCCGGCCCTCCTCTTCTAAGATGCTTGTGACTACATTGGGCCCACCTGGATCATCTGAGCTCCTCTCCCCATCTCCAGACATTAATTACACCTGCAAAGTCCCTCTTGCCACATAAGGGAACATATGTACAGGTTCTTGGGGGTCAGGACATCTTTAGGGGGCACTAACTCAGTCAACCACAAGGAGTAGAGGACAGACGCACAGAAAAGGGGAAAGCTCCTGCTGACATGGGACCTGCTTGCTGGAGAGTGTGACACGGGGAGGAGCATGGTTTCTGGAGCCGTGACTTTGAAGGCTTTTTGTGTTTTTGTTTTTGGCTGCACCACGCAGCAGGTCGAATCTTAGTTCCCCAACCAGGGATGGAACCGGCACCCCCTGCATTGGAAGGTGGTGCCTCAACCACTGGACCACCAGGTAAGTCCCTCTTTGAGGTTTTAATAGTAACTTGCTACTTCTCTGTGCTTCACCTGGGTAAAAGGAAGAAAATCATAACCTCCTCACTAGGTCTTCAGGAGGCATAACACAGTGACACTACATGAAACATGGATCTGTGGTAGGCACGTGGTAAGCATTTAGACGTGTTTCCTAGTCTTGTTCAGTCATGATCAACTCTGTGACCCCGTGGACTGTAACCCACCAGCTCCTCTGTCCATGGGATTCTCCAGGCAAGAATACTGGAGTGGGTCACCATGCCTTCCTGCAGGGGATCTTCCCCACCCAGGGATGGAACCTGCACCGCCTGCATCTCCTGCATCGTCAGGTGGATTCTTTACCGCTGAGCCATCAGGGGTGCCCATTCTTGCCGGCATCTATCCTTACTTGAAGGAGCATCCCCTCCCAACTCCTGATTTCCTCTCTCTGCCTCCAGGATCATCAGATGCCTTCTGCCTTGTATATGGGGGCCGCACAGAGATCTGGCAATTCTGGAGGTTTAGTTGGAAAAACTCATTGGACCAAATAAGGGTCAGGTCCGTCTGTGCTGTTTTGTCACAGTTTAGGGTCCCTCTAGAGGGGTTTCCTGGGCTTCTCTGGTGGCTCAGATGGTAAAGAAATCTGTGAGCAATGCAGGATACTTGGGTTCAATCCCTGGTCTGTAAAGATTCCGCATGCCAGAGAGCAACTAAGCCCGTACGCCACAGCTACTGAGCCTGTGCTCTAGAGCCCATGCTCTGCAAACAAGAGAAGCCACTACAATGAGAAGCCCAGGCACCACAACTAGAGAGTAGCCCCTACCCAACACCTAGAGAAAGCCCACCCAACAACAAAGTCAGCACAGCCAAAAATAAGCAAATAAAAATTTTTAAAGAGAGAGGAAGCTTGTGAGAATCTGACTTGGTGCTGCAGGCTGCCCTTGGCTTGCCTGGCCACCGTCCCCTCAACTCTGCGGAAAGTGTGTATGCCTCTTGTTGCTTGCATTAAAAGCATTTGTGCCTGCAGAAACTAACACAACATTGTAAATCAACTATACTCCAAGCAAAATGATCACTCCATGGGAAATTTCTGGCAGTCCAGTGGTTAGGACTCTGAGCTACCACTGGAGGGGGCACAGGTTTGATCCTGGTCAGGGAACTAAGACCCCACATGCCACATGGCAGGGCTGAAAAAACCCTATTAGCCCTCTGCCCCACCCCCCCACACAAAACATTCATGCCTAGATTATACAAAGTGGCATCTGTTTCTCTATTGAACCCTGACAAGTCAAGTACTGATCCTATGTATAGAATTTCTGTCCTCTTGTGCAGGCTCTGATGAGTGAGGTCTGAACTGTTATTAATAAACTCTTCACATATACATAGTTTTCTTTTCCTCGTGCACGTCTCATGAATGAAAAGGTATGAGTTTCACTTGAAGTCCTTAATATCTTTTTCATATGCACGGAGCCTCTTGTGGGTTCTGTGCATGTACGTGTGCTAAATTGCTTCAGTCGTGTTGGACTCTTTCAAGAGCCCATGGACTGTAGCCACCAAGTTCCTTTGTTCATGGGATTCTCCAGGCAAGAGTACTTGAGTAGGTTGCCATGCCCTCCTCCAGGGAATCTCCCTGACTCAGGGATTGAGCCCACTTCTCTTGCATCTCCTGCACTGGCAGGTGGGTTCTTTACCACTAGCACCACCGGGGAAGCTCACGGGTTCTGAGATGGACACAAAGATCTAAATTCCAAATCAACCCTTCCTCATCACCTTCATAGCTGTTTCATTCATTACACTTATAGGATTCATCTACTGAAAGAACCCTCAGATGAGTGTGAAAACTCAGCTCTATGCAATATCCTTTCCACACACACAGCACTTGGAGGGCTTCTCCTCCTCATGGACTCTAGTGAATATGAAGGAATTTGATCTCTCTGGAGCTCTTTCCACCCCTATTCACAGTAAATCCTCCATCCTGGGTGTAAACTAAGTAGACTTGAGGAATATCACTTAAAACTGAATTTGGGGAAATACTTCCCTGGTGTTCCAGTGGCTAAGACTCCACACTTCCAATGCAAGGGTCCTGGGTTCAACTCCTGGTCAGGGAAGTAGATTCCACGTGCCACACCTAAGACCTGGCATGTGTGTGTGTGTGCTAAGTTGCTTCAGTCATGTCCGACTCTTTGCGACCCAATGGAATATAGCCCAGCAGGCTCCTCTGTCTGTGGGATTTCTCAGGGAAGAACACTGGGATGGGTTGCCATCCCCTCCTCCAGGGGATCTTCCTGACCCAGGGATTGAACCCACATCTCATGTGGCTCCTGCACTGCAGGTGGATTCTTTACTGCTGAGCCACCTGGGAAGCCCTAAGACCTGTGTACTACACCTAAACAGGTGACTTCCTGCCACAAAAGATCAAATAGAATCCAAAGTCTTGCAGCATTATACCCCAAGTATCCAGTATACAAAAAAAATAAAAATAAAAAATCACTCATCATACCAAGAACCAGAACAATCAGAACTTGAATGAGAAAAAACAGTTAACAGACATCAATACCAATTCAGATGTTGGGATTATCTGAAAAAGATTTTGAATTAAGCACATAATCCTTTTTGTCTCAGCTAGTTCGAGTTGAGTTTCCTGTTTCTTGCAATTGAGAACATCCTAATGCCTATAAACTACCAGGAGCTCTAAGCAGCCTGCCTCAGGGTCTGGTGTTGGCCCTGGATTCTTCAGTAACATGAAACTTGAGATAGAATAAAGTATCCAGTGTCCTGGAAGGTAAGGCCCAGAAGAAACTGTGAGAACAAGGTTCTACTCTATAGCACAGGGAACTCTACTCAGTATCTTGTAATAATCTATAGGGGGAAAGAATCTGAAAAAGAATATACCAACATATACATGAATCACTTTGCTGACCACTTGAGAGTAATACAACATTGTAAATTAACTATACTTCAATAAAACAATAGTGGAAAGCCTCCAGTAAATGTATACCCAAGCAAACCATTCAACGAAGCAAACTTGAAAGCATCTGAGAAGTACAGAGTGGTGTTCAAAACACTCTGTGCCTTAATAGCTTAGTGCAGCATCTAGAATGCATGTTTTAATATGTTTCCCCCTTCTGTACACTCTTTGCCACAAAATTTTATGGAAAGAAAACCAACTTTCTCTGTTTCATTAAGTCTGGTCACCAAGGACCCAATACAAGAAAAAGAATGAAATTTACACTACATATGACTGAGGGTACACTGTCCAGAGAAAGTCTTAACTGGTAAGATGAAAACTTGGGTCCTTTTCTGCCTGTAAAGTGAAGCTAAGCAGGACAGAATGCAATGGAGAAAATCTAACATTCAGATTGCAGATTGCATGATTTTACGTATCTTTATTAAATGATCATTTCTTTGAATTAATCTGTAAGGCCTCCTCTAAGAATCCTTTTCCTAGTACAATTTATTGTGATTAACTGGGACTGAGTGCACTAAAATTTTCAAATATTTGTCCTACTAATAGTAGGTTTTCCTATCCTTCAAGTGATACAAATTCCAGGGCACCTGCTATGTTTGGCACTGGTGCCAGGTCATGGCTGTATAGCAGCAAACAGATTTCCTGCCCCTATGGAACCTACATTCTAGTGGACATGGATTTTGTTGTGTCCATCATTATACTTTTGCTAAAGTCCTGAGAGTACTTCTAATTCTAAAGCCTCACCTGTGTAGACTCTATTGAATGTGAAAATTCTGATTGAAACCCACTGCACCATCCTTATAGGGTTTTGCTGATGTATATTTTCTTGAAAATTGTGACATTTTGGTCCCTGTTGGATACACCAGTCATACTCATACAACAAGTAGGTCTTCTCATTGGAATTCAGATGACTGTAAAAAATATAGCTCCCTCTTGAATTCTTAAAATACAACATTTTTTAACTAGCCCCTGCTGTGTGGGTTTTCTGACCAAAATGTCACATCTAGGTTCTGAAGAAATTTTTATCACACTTATCGTGTGTACTGGACTGATCACTACTATGGACTCTGATGAATCTGAAGACAAGAAATCTTGCTAAGGCCCTTACCACAGTCAAAACATTTGTAGGGTTTCTCTCCTGTATGGACCCTCCAATGAAGATGGGAGGTGTGACTGAAGCTCTTCCCACACATGCTGCACATGCATAGGGTCTCTTTCCTGTGTGGATACTCAGATGAACGTGAAGGTATCAGTTCCAGATGAAGCCTTTCCCACATTCTTCACATTTCTAGGGTTTCTCCCCTGTATGGACTCTCTGATGGGCTTGAAGATGTGAGCTCCAACTGAAACTCTTCCCACACACATCACACATGTAGAGTTTCTCTCAGGTGTTGATCCACTGGTGGCCTTGAATATGTGAGCTCTGACTGAAGCCTTTCCCACATGTATCACGCCTATAGGGTTTCTCCCTTAAATGGACTTTCTGATGGGCCTGAAGATGGGAAATCTGACTGAAGTCCTTGCCACACATATCACATTTGTAGGGTTTCTCTCCTGTGTGGACTCTCTGATAGGTCTGAAGATGGAAATTCCAGCTGAAGTTCTTATCACATACATCACATTTGTAGGGTTTCTCCCCAGTGTGGATTCTGATGGGCTTAAAGGTTTGAGGCCTCACATACCTCACATTTATATGGTTTCTCTCCTGTGTGAACTTTTTGAAGGGGACCACAGCTCTGGCTGAACATCCTGTCACGTGTGTTCCATTTGGATGTTTTGAGGGTAGGCTGTTTGATGGGTTTGAAGTTGTGATATCTTATTGAAGCCTTTACCACACAGCTCACATTTCCAAGATTTCTCTTCAGTGTTGTCCACACAGCAACTGTTGAGGTCTAAGACATGACTGAAGCCCTTCCTATACTGGCCACATCTATACAGATCCACCCTGGGGTGAATGGGCTCATCAGAGGAAGGGAGGAGTTCTGATTGAAGCACTCAGCACACACCTGACATCTGTAGGGTTTCTCCCCTGGGTTGGCTCTCTGGTGGGTTTGCATATGTGAACTCTGACTTAAGCCCTTCCCACACTCACTACACATACGGGGCTCCTCTCCTACTTGCAGCTGCTGCTGAAGTTCAAGATCACAGCCAAGGTTGATGCCTTTTCCATTCTCATCAGAGGTCTGACCTTCTGAGTGGATGATGCTATGCTGGGATGTGTTCCTCACAAAGTCTTTTCCACAATTATTGTGGCCAGATGCCATCTTGCTTTTGTGTACTTCCTGATCACCATGGTGATGAGAGATCATTCTCATGACGCAATGATCACACAGCCACAGTTTATTTATGTCAATTTGCTGATACATACTCTGATAATTCTGACTCTCTCAGATTCATTTTCCTCCAGAAGTCTCAGGAGGTCTGAATTTGAGGTTCTTGATTGTTGACACTATTGGAACTCTTCCCTTGAAGCTTTTCCACACAGTTCTCATCTTCAGCAACCTCAGCAGATTCTGCTGCCCACACCCGACAGGAGGAATCAACTTGTTTTAGTAATTTGGACTTGTTGCTTTGCAGACCTATTATTGAGTCCTGAGTTCTGGTTAATTTATTTGTAACTTGTTCCCATATCTGCCTGCACATAAGGCCTTCATGCAAAATGTGTCTTAGTCCTACTTCTTGAAGAGTCTCTATTTCATTTTTATTCCTGTGTCCTAGAAGGATAAAAAATTCAGAGATGAAAGTGAGGACAAGTTCAGGGATATAAGATATTTCACAGGTCGACTGTGTTGGGAGATCCTATTCAACAAGTGGATTGTTCAGCTGGATTCTTAGTTTTATCATGTCTATGGAAACAAAGAAGTAATAATGAGACTCATTTAGAAGTATGCTGATGGGACTTCCCTTGTGGTCCAGTGGTTAAAACTCTGCATTCTCAACGCAGTGGGTATCAGTTCAATCTGTTGGTTGGGGAACTAAGACCCCACATGCTGCATGGCATGGCCTAAAAATAAATAAATGAATAAAATTAAAATTTTAAAAAAGAACTAATATGCCGAGGCTTATACATGAGGTCAAAATGAGAAATACAGCGCTACAGAGCATGGGATGTTCTCAGCAAAAGTGAAAAGGATATATTTGTAAAGGGAGACATCGCCTCTGTCCTGATAATGAACCCATGAGATAACAACTTTATTTTCCTTAATTTAGCCACTAAATGCACATGTTAATACATAAGCTGGGCTTCCCAGGTGGCACAGTGGTGATGAATCCTCCTGCCAGTGCAGGAAATGCAAGAGATGTGGGTTTGATCCCTGAGTTGGGAAAATCCCCTTGAGTAGGAAATGGCAACCCACTCCACTATTCTCACCTGGGAAATCCCATGGACAGAGGAGCTCAGAGGGCTACGTCCATGGGGTCACAAAGAGTTGGAGATGACTGAGCACAAGCACAATACATAAGCTAGATTTGACAGAGTTCTTCTTTATTTCAGTGATATCTGAATATATAATATTCAACTAATGAACATTATAACTGGGAAAAAAACTAGAAAACGTATTCCCTTAGCTGACACATCCTATGGCAGTAAAAAATCCTATGTTAATTATTGCTGCTAAATTTGACTGGATTTTCTGATAAGCCTGAATGGCTAATATTATCTTCCAGGTTTTGTAGATATGAACCAGCAAATACCAATAGGTCTGTGGCAGCCAGAAGAAATGATGAGTCCAGTCTGTAGTGACATAAAGTAAATCAGTTGCTGCCTATAGTCAGGCATGTGGGATAGGGATTAACTGGGGATGAGGGAACCTTTTTGGTCATTAAAATGGTTTACATCTAGACTGAGGCAGTGGTCACATGGGTATGTTTGGCAGAATTGATCAAATGCACTTATTATATGTAAATTACATGTAAATTTCACCTCAAAATGATATAAAAAGACACAATTAACAAAGCAAGACAAACCACAGAATGGAAAAAATTACTCCCAAAATGTATATATAACAAAGGACTTGAACTCAGAAAATATAAAGAACTCCTTAATAATAAAAACTAGAAGCCAAAATTTTAAATGGGCAAACAACTTCAGAAAGCTTTTCATAAGAGACATGACAATGGAGAAAATCCACAAGAAAGTATTCGACATCATGAGGGAAAAAGAAATCACAGTTGTGGTGAGATGTCATTCCATTCAGCTCAGTTCAGTCACTCAGTCCTGTCCGACTCTTTGTGACCCCATGAACTTCAGCATGCCAGGCTTCCCTGTCCATCACCAACTCCTGGAGCTTACTCAAACTCCAGTCCATTGCGTTGGTGATGCCATCCAACCATCTCATCCTCTGTTGTCCCCTTCTCCTCCCACCTTCAATCTTTCCCAGTATCTGGGTCTTTTCCAATGAGTCAGTTCTTTGCATCAGGTGGCCAAAGTATTGGAGTTTCAGCTTCAACATCAATCCTTCCAATGAATATTCAGGGCTGATTTCCTTTAGGATTGACAGGTTGGATATCCTTGCAGTACAAGGGGCTCTCAAGAGTGCTCTCCAACACCACAGTTCAAAAGCATTGATTCTTTGGTGCTCAGTTTTCTTTATAGTCCAACTCTCAAATCCATACCTACTCTCACAATCATAGCTTTGACTAGATGGACCTTTGATGGTAAAGTAATGTCTCTGCTTTTTAATATGCTGTCTAGGTTGGTCATAGCTTTTCTTCCAAGGAGCAAGTGTCTTTTAATTTCATGGCTGCAGTCACCATCTGCAGTGATTTTGGAGCCCAGGAAAATAGTCTGTCACTGTTTCCATTGTTTCCCCATCTATTTGCCATGAAGTGATGGGACTGGATGCCATGACCTTCGTTTTCTGAATGTTGAGTTTTAAGCCAACTTTTTCACTCTCCTCTTTCACTTTCATCAAGAGGCTCTTTAGTTCTTCTTCACTTTTGTCCAGCTCTTTGTGACTTCACAGACTATACTGTTTATGGAATTTTCCAAGCCAGAATACTGGAGTGGGTGACCTTTCCCTTCTCCAGGGGATCTTCTCAACCCAGGGATCAAACTCAGGTCTCTCACATTGCAAGCAGATTCTTTTCCAGCTGAGCCACAAGGGAAGCCTGTCATTTCATTAGAATGGCTTAAAGAAACAAGATCCATAATACCAAATGACAGAAAAGAAGAAGGGCACAATGAAAATTTCATGCACCACTGATGTGTTGTCAAATGGTACAGGTATTTTGGAAAATAGTTTATATTCACTTACCCTACAAATTCAGTCATTCCATTTCTAAATGTTTACCCAAAAGATATGAAAACACATCTCTAAGAAGGTCTGTGAGGCATGATCATGAGAGCAAAACAATTAAAAGCTACAAATAGGGACTTCCCTGGCAGTCCAGTGGTTAAAACTCCACGCTCCCTTGGCAGGAGGCTTGGGTTCAATCCCTAGTCAGGGAATTAAGATCCCGTATGCCACAAACTATGGCCAAAAAATAAATTAATGAATGAAATAAATAATATACAAATAAATCATGAAAATTTAAAAATAAATACATTAAAGCTACAAACAACTCAAATCTCTCTTAAAAGGACAAACTGTGATCTATTCATAAAATGGAATATGATAAAAAGGAATTGATTACTGACACCTGCAACAACACAGTTGAATCTCAAAAACATTATGCAGGGTCAAAGAAGTACAAGAGTACATACAGTATGATTTTGTTAAATATGTTTAATTTGAAAATAAATCTAATCATATGATGACAGATCAGAACAGGAGATGCTTCCCAGTCAAAGAAACTGACTTGAAAGAGACATGAGAGAACTTTGGGGGTATTGTAAGAGTTTTTATTTCTGTTTTGGATAGCAGGCTAATGCAATTACACAACTTTGAAAACAGGATATACAACTGTCATTGACCCAACACTTAAGATTTCTGTAGTTTTTGTAAGTAAATTATATTCCATTTTTAAAAGCCCTAAGCAAAAGTGTTATGAATCAAAACCAAGTTTATTCAGAGGTACAATAGTCTGTAGGCTTAACTGTGACTTCTGAATAGTTAAATAAAACACAGAAACCCTTCTGAGGTAATACATAAAAGAATGCTGAATCATAAAAAACTCAACTGATTATATTAAGTGAAAATATAAAATTTAAATCTGTACATAGACTATGATTCTAAGTAAATAAAGTATAGCTGACTTACAAGCAGTGTAGTAATTTGAGTTTTTCAAATTTTTTGATGTTTGAATTTCTGTACTATTATTTGTGAAATAAAGATGACCAAATAAAAAAATATATATAACTAAAAGCAAAAGCAAAAAATATAACCATATAAAGCAAGTACATGGCATACAAGGAATGTTTTCCTCCTTTATCCTTCCCATGGAAGAGAAAAAAGATAACAGAAGAGAAGAGAAAAAAAGAGAAAAACAAAACAAAACATGATAATAGAGAAAAGACTTGTGACTGTTAAAGGGGAGCTGGGTAGAAGAGGGATGCACTGAGTTTGGAATTTGCAGATGCAAACTATTATACATAAGATGGATAAACAACAAGGTCCTACTGTATAGTATGAGAACTATATTCAATACCCTGTGATAAACCATAATGGAAAAGAATTTGAACAAGAATGTATTTATATGCATAACGCAATCACTCTGCTGTACAGTGGAAATTAACACAACACTGTAAATCAATTATGCTTCAATTTTCAAAAACGTGCCTAATCTTTAAGAAAAGAGAATCTTTGTGGAAAGAGATGTAATTTTAAGAGATAAAACTCAACTCACCTGGAACTTGGTCATGCTCTGCCACCCATTCTGGGGAAAGTCGAGAGTCCTGGGAAGACATATTGGCAAAGGAGAAAGAAGCCTTGAGACACAGGTCCAAGCCCAAGTGGCTGCTTCGTGTGAATCACCAGACCCTCTGGCCCTTGGGCAGTGAACAGTCTGCTCAAGTCTAAGCAGCAGAGCTCATACAAGAGTCCCTTGGGGCTCCCGGGGTTCAGGGCCATCATTCTCATCCTGGGTATTGGGGGAGATGAAAGGCAGTGGGATGTACTGGCTATGAGACTGGAATCTGGGGCCAACAGGTCCCAGGTCAACCCTGGTACTCCTCCTGTGACGTAAGATACTGGTTTTCTGCCCTCAGTTCCTGACACAGGGCTCCTGAAACCCTCATAATTTCCTGAATGCTAGAAGTGTGTTTTCTTTTGCCTTCATTCCATTAAAGGAGTTTTTGTATAACATCAGATTTTAGAGACTGTTCAATGCTCTGTCTTAAGAAATTCGCCCTTATTTCTGACAAGTCCATAGTTCTGATTGGCTATGTCACTAAATAGTTTCTGGTCTTGTAATGATAGTTCACTGATATCAGCGTCTGGTTTTATAAAAGGTATAAACACAGTACTTGTGAATTTTCTCCAAGTAGCCAGAAGAGTCTCAATGGCACATCCCCCTCCGTTGTGACAACTGAAGTAAAAAAAAAATTTTTTTTTTTAAATACAACTGCTAGGTTTATTTTTTTATTTTTATTTTTTTTCATTTTAAACAGAAGTGCCATGGTTTGTCTCACTTAAATGAATACTGTAGTGGTCACAACAGATCTGTATTTATAAGGGTGCTTTGGGGATTAAGTGAGCAAGTCCAATAGCCCTGAATAGGCAAGTCCATCCAGATAGAAAGCCAATTAGTGGTTGCCAGGGGCTGGGAGGGGCAAGTGAGAGGTGATGGATCAGGGGCAGGGGTTTCTTCTGGGGGTGATGAAAATGTTCTGGAACTAGACAGTGGTGATGGTTGTACAATCCTGTGAAAATACTAAAACCCAGTAAGTTGTATATTTTGTAAGAAAAAGTATATGTGAATCTTATATGTGAATTACATCTCAAGTTAAAAAATAGGAGAAGAAAGGACTTCCCTGGTGGTCCAGTGGTTAAGACTCTGTGCTTTCACTGCAGAGGGCATAGGTTCAAACCCTGGTCAGGAAACTATAACCCCACAAGTCACAAGGAGCAGCCTAAAAAATATTTTTTTAATAAAAAATTTTTTTTTAATATGGGGAAAAAACAGCCTTGGCTCAGTGCCTGGCACATGACACAAGCTCTCAAGAAGTGATGATATGATTATTTTCCCCATATAATGGAAGAGAAAGCTGAGGATTCATGCAATTACTTTACTGATAATCACAGAGCTCATGAGACCTGACTGACATGAATCCAACTCTGATTCCAGGACTGGTCTCCAGGTCTCTAATCACACAGAAGGATGTCCTTGGGAGAAATGAAAGGGGAGTTGGAGAATATAGACTCTGCACATGGAATCAAAGAATGACAGAAGACACGCTTTCTCAGGCAAGGATTGGGCTGGACCGTCTCAGAGGTTCCTCTGAGCTGTAAAATCCTGAGGCTGTTCCTGATTGGGAGGAGAGAGGATAAACTGCATCTTCCAACTTTTTCCTCTGGGTTTCAGGAATCTGAGTCATCAACCTGGTTCCAACCCATCCAGGCTCTACATGACGGTGGTTAACACGCATGTATACCCCAGATGGGTTGGAACCAGGTTGATGAATGAGATTCCCAACAAAGATCTGTATAGTCAAAGCTATGGTTTTTCCAGTAGTCATGTATGGATATGAGGGTTGGATCATAAAGAAGGCTGAGTGCCGAAGAATTGACGCTTTTGAACAGTGGTGCTAGAGAACTCTTTCGAGAGTCCCTTGGACTGTCATGTTTGGATGTGAGAGTTGGACTGTGAAGAAAGCTGAGTGCCAAAGAATTGATGCTTTTGAACTGTGGTGTTGGAGAAGACTCTTGAGAGTCCCTGGGACTGCAAGGAGATCCAACCAGTCCATTCTGAAGGAGATCAGCCCTGGGATTTCTTTGGAAGGAATGATGCTAAAGCTGAAACTCCAGTACTTTGGCCACTTCATGCAGAGTTGACTTATTGGAAAAGACTCTGATGCTGGGAGGGATTGGGGGCAGGAGGAGAAGGGGACGACAGAGGATGAGATGGCTGGATGGCATCACTGACTCAATGCACGTGAGTTTGACTAAGCTCTGGGAATTGGTGATGGACAGGGAGGCCTGGCGTGCTGCTATTCATGGGGTCGCAAAGAGTCGGACACGACTGAGCGACTGAACTGAACTGAACTGGAATGGAATGGAAGGAGATCAAACCAGTCAATCCTAAAGAAAATCAATCCTGAATATTCATTGGAAGGACTGATGCTGAAGCTCCAATCCTTTGGCCACTTAATGTGAAGAGCTGACTCATTAGAAAAGACCCTGATGCTGGGAAAGATTGAAGGCAGGAGGAGAAGGGTGGATGTCATTGCCGACTCAGTGGACTTGAGTTTGAGCAAACTCCAGGAGATGGTGAAGGATAGGGAAGCCTAGCACGCTGCAGTCCATGGGGTCGCAAACATTCAGACACGACTGAGCAACTTTCACTTCACTTCACAATGCATATAAAGCTTGTAGAAGAGTACCTGGCATTCACTATGTTAACACATTATTATTACTCATTCATCAAAAAGTCTCATCCAACCTCCCATTTATTCTATAAACATTGGAACATTTGTCTGGTAGAAAAAACCTGCTCATGAGAGAAGGAAACTTGTTGCCCACCTGGCAGAAATGACACGGCAAGATAAAATTCCCTCACATTGGGACAATGTATCAGAATTCCTTGATCACTACCTCTCTCCTGTGAGTCCTCTTTGAGAAATCAGGGTCAGGAATGGAAAGATAGGAAGATATGGAAGAATGAAAAGTCACAGTTGTGTGTCTCAGGCCCAGGATAATTTATAGCGGACACCCCCAGGCCCCAGACAACCCCACCCCAGGGGTGAGACCCTCTTCTTCCTTTAAAGAAGGTCGGGGCTGTGAGTATCAAGGGAATCCACGGAAAACTCCTCTTTCTGCATAAGTTAGAGAAGAGCCAGTGGCTCTGCAGCTGGAGCTCAGAACACCCGGGGCCCACAGAGGCTTTCAAGGACCGAAAGCATCGCGGAAAGAAGAAACTGAACAATCGACCGCTTTTAGCAGGTGCCAGCGATCGGTTCTAAGCAGTTTCACATTTGCTTCACGTGAATCTCATCACATGCCAAAAAAGGAGGTACCACTATTAACTCCTCTTTACAGTAGTGAATCGGAGCAATCTGATAATTCTACGGAGAGTATATCCCTAAGAGATGGCAGAGCGTGCACAAGGTAAGGGAGGCGAGGAAAACCGAGGGGCTGAGACTCTCAAACTCGGAGACGCTACCCCGCTTCGCCCCCGCAAACAGGGTACCCGAGAACCTCACCAAACGCCAGACACAAAAACCGTCATCCTTGCCCTCCATTGCTTGTTTCCCGAGGGTGAAGGCGACGGCGGCAGCTGCGTATTCCACATCCAGACTGGATCAGAACAGACCCAGACTCTCTCTAGGTACTAACTCACCTCAGAAGATACTGAAGCCTCTCACTCCTGTAGCGGAAGTGCCAGCTGCCCTCGGACTACACTTCCCAGAATCCCATACCGGAACAAGGGCTATGGCCCCTTACCCTAGGGGGCGGAAGTGGCGCTGAATCCCCGGCGCACTGAATTACACTTCCCAGAATCCTCGGCAAAAGTAGCGAAACTTTAAAGCTCCTTCAGTTCACCGAGGTGCTGTTTTAGCTTGATCTTTCTTTTCCTTCCTGTCTTTTGGAGGGTTTTGGGTGTTGTTTTCATTACATTACTAATAAGTGTGACTGAAAAGTAAATGTAAGTGCATGAGAAAAGAAGGGCGAAGAAAAAATCTCAAGCTTGGTTTATTGTGTGTTTTTACTTGTACCTGGATGCACTTAGACCACTGACAATGTTTACTTGGCATGACCTAGTTATTCCAATATGTTAAAGACTCACCAGAAGGAAAAGTAACCTTTGATCAAGCCAGAAAACAAATAACAAACGTTTCCCACTTTTGTTGGCTTTTAATTGCTCCTTTTGAAAGCTGGAGTTTCTAGCAAATGAAAGAAGATCCATTAGCAAGAAGGGAGGGAAGTACTGTAATTTGAAAAAGAAAGGCCTAGAATACAGGCATACCTCGGAGATATTTTAGGTTAGATTCCAGACCACTGCAATAGAGCAAATTATGAAATAACGTGAGCCCCATGAATGTTCTAGTTTCCCAGTGCATATGTTATTACACTATAGTAGTCAAGGTATGCAATTACATATTAAAAAATAATGTATGTACCTTAATTTTAAAATGCTTTTGGGAAAATGGTACCAGAAGACTTGCTTGACACGGGTTTGTCACAAACTTCAATTTGTAAAATCATCATAAATAAAACCATCATAAACGCTACAGAATGTTTTTTCTCCAGGTTGGTCTAAATCATTGAGCCATGATGATTATTCAGAAAGTTGGTGTGAAAGTGGGGGTATCCTGCTCAGCTAAGCGTAACAAGTTCAACTCCTTTTTTTCAACTTTATGAGGTATAATTGATAAGTAAAATTTTAATATATGTGTTGAATTTATATATACTATGAAAGGATTCCCACAAATGAATTACTTAACACATCATCACATAGCTAACTCTTTGGGGGGCAGGGAGACCCTTTAATATCTATTCTTAGCAAATTTCAACTATACAATACTGCATTATCAACTATAGTCACCAAGCTATAGAATAGATCCTTAGCTCTTACTCATCTTCAAGCTGAAAGTTTGTACCCTTTTTATAATCTCTCCCCATTCCCAGGCAGCCATCATTATTATACTCACTGTCTCTAGTAAGTTTGACACTTTTTCCCCTTTGGATTCCACGTATAAGATAAAATGATACCATGCAATGTCTTTCTCTGTCTTGTTTCATTTAGTTTATGTCCTACAGTTTCATTCATGTTGTCACAAATATTTCTCCATATTTTTCCTGTGAACCAATGGTTAGAACAGTTTGATTCCAGTTTTTTTTTTTTAAAGAAACAATACTTCATGGGGGTTCTGTTTGTATCTCCTATTATCCTAACTGGAAGCTGCCAAGACACCCTTAAAAAGAACAAGATGAGAAAATGTCTTCTACCAAATACCAAGACTCATTGCAAAGCTATGCTGAAGTAGTGTGGTATTAGTAAAATTACTGAAAAATAGACCAATCAAAGGGAATTGAGAGTCAAGAAATCTATCTAATCATATTTAAACCACTGATTTTCTTCAAAAGTGGCACTGCAAAATAGTGGGGAATAAGGGAAATTTTCAGTAACTGGTATAGCTGCTGCTGCTGCTGCTGCTGCTAAGTTGTGTCAGTCGTGTCCGACTCTGTGCGACCCCATAGACGGCAGCCCACCAGGCTCTTCCGTCCCTGGGATTCTCCAGGCAAGACTGAATATTCAAATGGTGAATAATTAAATTATATGGGAGGAAATATAGACCTTTCTTTAAAGATTCTGTAAGTTGATTTTAGTTCTGTCACCTATCAAAAAATAAATAAAAAGGAGAGGGAGAGAGAAAAGGGAATGAGAGAACTGATAAGTTTGAATAAGGCCTGGAGTTTAGACAATGTTATATATCAATATTCAATTTTCCTGAGTGCTAAACATGTAGATATGTAAGTAAATTTCCTTGTTCTTACAATATATCAATACGTCTAAATACATAAGTACTTAGATGCAAAGGGTAAAAGGACTGGAATATACTCATGGTTAAGAAAATGTACCTGTCAATGTGATATTACTCAGCCATAAAAAGGAATGCATTTGTCACTTCTAATGAGGCAGAAGAACCTAGAGCCTATTATATAGAGAGAAGTAAGTCAGAAAGAGAAAGACAAATGTCATATATTAACACATGTATATGGAATCTAGAAAGATGGCTCTGATGAACCAATCTGAAAGGCAGCAGTGGAGATGCAGACAGAGAGAACAGACTTGTGGACACCGTGTGGGAAGGTGGGAAAAACTGAGAGAGTAGCACTGAAACATATGCATTGCCAGGTGTAAACTTAGACAGCTGGTGAAGCGTGCTACATGACACGGGAGCTCAAATCCAATGTTCCGCTGACAACCTAGAGGAGTGGGGTTGGAGGTGGGAGGGAGGTTCAAGAGGGAGGGGACATGTGTATACCTATAGCTGATTGATGTTGATATATGGCAGAAACCAACATAATATTGTAAAGCAGTTATCCTCCAATTAAACATACTTTTAAAAAGTATATGTCAATACGTGTGCACATACATACACATTCACATCCATTAAGAGAGTATGTTTCAAATATGTTAACTGGTGAATCTGAGTAAAGAGTGCCTGAAAGATTTCAGATAGTTTTTTACAATTTCTGGCATGTGTTAAATTATTTCAAAACAAGTTTAAAGAAACACAAAAAATTTACATGAAGCAATTAGAGATCAGTAAAAATAAATACCTACCTTTTCTTTTGAATGAGATCACACAAAAATCCCATGCTTTGTTTCTCCAGGTGAACGTTTTCTGGATATCTTCCAACATCCGTTAACAACAATTTGCACTAGATAAATAAATCATAAAATACTTTGGCAACCCAACTGATTATTTCTATGTTTGCTATTATAAACAATGATGCAGTGAACATTCCTTCATATACATCTGTGGCAGATACATGTTTTAAGTCATATTATCATATAAAATAGTCATATTATGAATTCTTGGCTATATGAAACTTTTAGTACTTTATTCATTTTCATAGTTTTACAGTATTAGTAAAAAAAACAATGGCCATTATAAATAAGTATAAAATGGGAAGTTGATGAAAAAATAACCCCAAGTCTTCCTTGACTCCCACCCTCCCACCAAAACACTAGCTAGTATATGGCAAATATCCTTTTCACACATTATCTTTAGGCATATATTCACTTTGTAGTGGTGGATGGTTTAGTTGCTAAGTTGTATCTGACTCTTGTGACCCCAAGGACTGTAGCCTGCCAGGCTCCTCTGTACATGGTGTTTTCCAGGCAAGATTACTGGAGTGGGTTGCCATTTCCTTCTCCAATATTCACTCTGAGAGATCATTTAAATCAAGTGGATCTTACCAAGAGGGTTACAACCTATTTTTTCCATGTTACTATCTATGGTTCTATGTCACCAACCATTTTAATGGACTTGCTAGAAAGAGCCACCTGAAGGAATCCCTTTCCATCTCAACATTTTATAGCAGCGGACCCCAACCTTATTGGCACCAGGGACTGGTTGTGTGGAAGACAATTTTTCAAAGGACCAGAGGTAGGAGGAATGGTTTTGGGATGATTCAAGTACATCCTTAGCTCCACCTCAGATCATCAGGCATTAGATCTTAGAGGTTGGAGACCCCTGCTTTATAGTTTATCACCAGCATGGACTCTCCAAAACCCTGAATCTGTGTATCCTGACAAGCCGTCAACAAGTTTCTCATTTTTAAAGATTCTTGCCAGTGTGGACTTTCTGATGGTATGTCAGCCGTGAACGGTGACTGAAGTCCTTACCGCATACGTCGCACTTGTAGGGTTTTTCTCCTGTGTGGACCCTCTGGTGGGCTTGAAGCCGAGAACTCTGACTGAAGCCCTTCCCACAATCCTCACATTTAAACAGTTTCTCCCGGGTGTGGACGCTCAGGTGGACTCGAAGATTGGAGGGGAGACTGAAGGCCTTCCCGCACTCCTCACACTTGTGGGGTTTCTCTCCTGTGTGGACCCTCTGGTGGTGGCGAAGGTTCAGGCTCCGCCCGAAGCCTTTCCCACACTCCTCACACTTGTAAGGCTTTTCGCCAGTGTGGCCCCTCTGGTGGTAAATAAACTGGGAACTGTATCGGAAGCCCTTCCCACACACATCGCATTTGTAGGGCTTCTCCCCGGTGTGGACCCTCTGATGGGACTGAAGACCCGAGGACTGGCTGAAGCCCTTCCCGCAGACAGCACACTTGTAGGGTTTCTCGCCTGTGTGGACCCGCTGATGGACGCGGAAGTCTATGGCCTGACTGAAGCTCTTGTCACACGCCTCACATTTGTAGGGCTTCTCTCCTGAGTGGACTCGCTGATGAGCATGAAGGTTGGACCTCCAGCTGAAGCCCTTCCCGCATGCCTCGCAGGTGTATGGTTTCTCTCCGGTGTGAATGACCTGGTGCAGCTTCAGGTTGGAACTGTAACTGAAGTCCTTGCCGCACACGTCACACCTGTAGGGCTTCTCCCCGGTGTGGACTCGCTGGTGGGTCTGGAGCTTGGAGGACTGGCTGAAGCCCTTCCCGCACGTCTCGCACTTGAACCGCTTCTCCCCGGTGTGGACGTTCTGGTGGACTTGGAGATTTGAAGCCTGACTGAAGCCCTTCCCACACTCCTTGCAGGTGTAGGGCTTCTCCCCTGTATGGACGCGGAAGTGGATGTGGAGGTCCGTGTTCCGGGTGAAGCCTTTGCCGCAGGCCTCACACCGGTAGGGTTTCTCTCCAGTGTGGACCCGCCGGTGGCAAATCAGAGGCGAGTTGTGACTGAACCCCTTGCCGCAGACGTCACACTTGTAGGGCTTCTCCCCGGTGTGGACCCTCTGGTGTATGTGGTAATGGGCGGCCTGTGTGAAGCCCTTCCCGCACTCCTCACACTTGTAGGGTTTCTCGCCCCTGTGGACCCGCTGGTGAACACGGAGGTTGACGCTCCAGCCGAAGCCCTTCCCGCACTCTTCACACTTGTAGGGCTTCTCTTCCGTGTGGACTCTCTGATGGCACTGAAAATTGGAACTCTGGCTGAAGCATTTACCGCACTCCTCGCATCTGTAGGGCTTCTCCCCTGTGTGTGTCCGGTAATGGATGATGAGGCCTGTGCTGCTACCAAAGGCCTTGCCACAACTGTCACACCTGTAGGACTTTTCTCCTGTGGGGTTAGAGTGATGGGGGTGAAAGGAGTTCTGATGGAAATAATCACCAGATTCAGGACAATTATTGACAATCCCTCCTGGGTGAATTTTCTGATGAGTCTGCAGATGGGAGCATTTTTCTCCAGGGTCAACCTTCTGATGAACTGGGAGCACTGCGCCATGACTGAAGCCCTCCCCACACACTCTACAGGGACGCGGTCTCTCTCCTTTGCAGGGTGTCTGTTTTGCGTCAGTTTTGCCAGGTTCGCTCAGTGGTGAATTCTTTGTGAAGCCTTCACATACATGCAGATGACTTTTCACATTCATCTGTTTATCTCTGCTTGGATTCTCTGACTCGCTCAGACACCTACTCCCACAAGAAGCCTGGGCTGTCAGAATCAAAAACTCCTGATTCTCAAGGCAACTGAAGTGATCTCCTTTATGATTCATTATATGGTTCTCATCTTCAGAAACTTGAAGAGAATCACCTTGCAGGAACCACGAACTCTTCCTTTGCAGAGTTAAATCATTTGCGGCCTGTTTCCAGATTTGCCAGCAGGACAGCTCTTCACATGAGAGGTATTGTAACATGACTTTTCCAAGAGTCTCCATCTCATTTGGGATCTTGCTGCCTAAAGAAAAGATGATATTCAGAGGTGAGGACAAGTAAATGCTTTGTTCAGAAATAACATGGCCCAGGGTTTCACACCTGGGCCATGGGATGAGGCCTTGATAATCCAGTGCAAGAGTCATGTCTGTACCACACCGTTTATCCTTGTTATTCTTTCCAAAACAAAGAAAGGGGTCAGCAAACTCTTAAGGAAACGTGATCCATTTAGAGCCACAGGTCTAACAGTTTGATAGGAGGGTGGTAGGTGTGAAACCAGGTGGCTGCAGCACAACTAAGACAACCCACACTCCAGACAAAAGCAACATCAATTAAAAGCCCCCTGCTTTTCCTTAGCAGCCTTACAATAAGTGGGCTTCTACCCAGTTAGGGTACAAAAGCTCAGAGTGCAGACACAAAACAGTACTTTAGGTCCTGGTAGCAATGATCTTCCAAGAGCAAATCTGGGAAGCGGTTGGGATAATAGCATCCATTGTTCTAAACCTGGGAGTGATTCAGGTCTCTGTGAAAAGCAGCAGGAAAGGGGAAAACTAACTTTGAACAGCTGAGAAAGAACTTGGGTGGAGGAAAGAAAGAGAGCAGAGTGCAGACTCTCAAAGGAAACCTCGAATGGGAGGAGAGGGGGTGTTCTATTCAACTTAGAAAGTTTTTGTCCAAGAAGCTGTGACGCTTGCCTTTTCTCTTATTCCCTTTGGGCTCTCTGCTTGAATGTCACTCTGTTGGGTGAGGCCTTCCTATCACCCAATGTAAAAATAATTCCTCCCCACTCCTCACATTTTCCATTCTTCCCATCTGTCTTACTCTGCTTCATGTTCCCCACAGCACTTACTGATTTACTAATACTCCCTAGTTTTTTCTTCCCTCTTAGACCCACTAGAATAACAGTCATAAGGAAGACATGCACTTTGCTTCCTTCACTGCTTTATCCCCACTGTAGCAGAATCCTTCGAATTGCTGACATGTTTTAGAGAACTGTGAAACCAATCCCACACCTTGTGACGCTGGGGAAAAAGAAAAGATTAAAAATATGAAAAGTGTATCAGAAGCAGTACGGGTACCACGACATGAAATGCCTGTTTCAGCTGTAGACACACACATAAATATGCACATGCCTTATATTCATGTTCGGTTGGGATGCAAAACACTTCTTATTGAGGATCACAGTTAAAAATGTATGGAAGGGGCTCCCCTGGTGGTCCAGTGATTAGGAATCCACTTGCCAATGCAGGGGACACGGGTTCGATCCCTGGTCTGGGAAGATTCCACGGGGCAACTAAACTCATGCACTACAACTACTTTGCTTGTACTCCAGAGCCTGCGAGTGGCACTTACGGAAGCCTGCAGACCTCGAGCCTGCGCACAAGAGAAGCCACCACAATGAAAAGTCCGCACACCACAACTAGAGAGCAGTCCCCGCTTGCCACAGTTAGAGAACGCCAATGCAACAACGAAGACCCAGCACAATAATTAATTAATTAATTAATTTTTAAAAATGTATGGAAGCCTCTGGCTTAAAAATGTTTAAGGGGGTGTCAAGTCCTGAATGATTAATTTCCTTAAATGGAAAGTTATAGTCAAGTTGGGACTGAACAAGTCCCAACAGTCATGTGTACACTTCTGGGTATGACAGGCTTGCTAACTCAACATCCTTAAGATGCCCATGCCCTAATCCCTGGAGCCTGCAGATATGTGAATGGACACAGCAACAAGGACTTTGGGTTTGACTGAATGAAGGATCCTGAGATGGGGAGGTTATCCTGGATTCTCCAGATGAGCCCAGAGTAAAGACAAGGGTCCTTGTAAGAGGGAGACAGGAAAGAACTCTCCCAGAGTTCTCTACACATCTCCCTCCAGTACCAATCTGTATCCTTTTTGCTATAATAAAATTGTAAATTGTACGTAGAGAGCTTTCCTGAGCTTGTCCTGAATTCTCCTAGCAAATTATTGTAGAAACGCCTGAATTTGTAGCCAGTTGGTCAGAAGTGAGGCCCTGGGAACCCCAGGCTGGTGTCTGAAGTCCTGGTGGGCAGTGCCCTTAGCCTGTGAGCTTTGCATGTTTGGTATCAGAACTCATTGCAACATGTAGAAGGCTTCTCATGTTGCCTGTGACATCAGCCTATTATGACACCAGGATACAAAGTATACTGAAAAATCTTAGATTTTCTGTAAAAATTCTATAGTTTTCTTTCCTAGGATGTGAATTACACTGGAAAATCTATTTAGGAATTCTGTCATTTTCTTTCCTAATCAGAACTCCTTAATATCCATGGGTTATGTCAATGCCCTTAGACTCCTGGAAATATCCAGTTTGAAACAATTACCATATATGTCATATGACTACTTCTAAGTAGCTAAGTGGCTACTCAGAAGTTCAGTGGGAAGTTGGCTGGAGGGATGAGGCAGTTCCTGTTCATAAGCAGCCGACTTGAAATTGTTACATGAGAAGTGATGAACTATAATGCCTGGCATCTTGGTATGGCTAGTGTTTGATAATTTAGTGATACATTCTGATAACTGTGAACAGCTTTTATCTTATAAGGTTACTGAGTATGTACTGTTACACATTGAAAAATGTTAAGAAATTAGAATTACATTAGAGGTTCATGGGGAGACAATGTTCCAAAATGATCCATTAAATCCTGAAACGTGGATGATGAAGAAGTTTAAAAAAAAACAAAAAACTACAAAAAACGTTTGAGAAAGGGTGGCAGAAAATGCTACCAGATTTCTTAAGAGAGACTTGGTCTATGGCACAAAGCTCAAGTGTGACAATATGGAGGCTCATGATTCCGGAGGTCCGGTGTGCAATGCAATAACACTGTAAATTAACTATACTTCAATCTAAAAAAAAAAAAAAAGAAAAGTGAGATCCTTTCCTGTGAGGCTCATGATTCTGGAGGTCTGGTGTGCAATGTAAAAACACTGTAAATTAACTATACTTTAATTTAAAAAAAGAAAAAGAAAAGCGAGATCCTTTCCTGTGAAGCAAGTACGTAATATTCCTGAACACATCAAACGTGAAGCAACACGTAGACCTGAGAAGGGAGACGGACAAACGGAGGCAGATCGGCAGTTCCCAGAATTCAGGGCCTGGTCCATCATGTTGGCAGATAAGCTTCTCTGCTTCATTCTTCAGGCAGAGGGAGAGTATATACACTTACATTCCCATGAACGTCTAACACATTTAAATGGGTAGAAGTGAGGAATGTGCAAATTAAAGAGAAAGGAAAGAAGCGGAGGGAAAGGAAAAGGAGATCAGAAAGTGAAGTGAACAAAGCAGATCTGAGCGAGGGCAGGAGAACCGAGGGCCACGGAGGGGCTGGGGATCCAGAGGATGAAGCGCACTTCATGGATGAGGAAGGCTGAGGTCACAGGTCAGGACTGTGAGGAGAGCTTCCTCACCCCTGCTCCAAACAACAGTAATTCTTGGAGTAATTTCTTCACCCAAGAATTATGTGCTGGGCATCTACCACGCAGAAGGACTGTTGGAGGCTTTGAACAGAGACAGCAAACACAACTGCCCAAATTCGTACTTTCACAGGGAGACAGATGATGAACAAGGAAATAAAGACAGGTTACTGGGTCAGGAGGTGGTCAGTGCTTAGACACAGATTAAGACAGGGTGAAGGCATGGAGAATGGGGAGAGGATGGGACAGTGAATGGGGCAGACACAGAAGGGCTGTCTGATGAGATGAGATTCGAGCAAAGACCTGAGCGAGTAAGGGAGTGGCTGGGGGCCTGGACACTGAGGCAGAGAGCAAGTCGAAGGGCAGGAAGCAGAAAAGAATACTCCAAAAAGGGCCAGGATGGCAGGGATGATGAAAGCAAGGGTCAACGGCCAGGCGATCAGAGAGGAACTTGGTGAGAAAGCCAGGTAGGGTCCTGCAGTCCACTGGAAGGTCTCAGAATGAGACGGGAGGCCTTGGAAGTTTTGAGCAGAGGAATGGCGTAATCTTACTCGCTTTCTAAAGACCCAGTCTGGCAACTATATGAGATTACAGGGGTGCAAGGGTGGAAGCATGGAGACCAGTGTGGAGGCTGCTGTCACAGGCAAGAGACGACGGCATGGATGTGGAAAGAAGCAGAGTAACTAATACCTGAAGGAACAGCTGAGTGGATCTCACTGGAATGCCCATTTCTTTGGGTTTCCCTCTCCAATGTCCACAGTTTTTCTTCTGTCTCCAACTGGGATACCATATCTGCTTTGAAGGGAAGATGGCCTAGGAAAAGCCAGATTTATATATATAAGGTGAACACACCGCTAAAAGAGATGTTTGTCCAAATTCTATAACTCTTGAGTGATATTTCAAAGACTTTTTGATCACGAACTGTAATAATAAATAAATTTAGGGAACTACACTCAATGTTTTGTAATAACCTACAAGGGAAAAGAAACTGAAAAAGAATACGTATATACAACTGCATCACTTTGCTATACGCCTGAAAGTAACACAACGCTGAATTAATGTATCAACTATACTTCAATTAAAACAAAAAAAAAGAAATGTCGTAACCTAGTTCATGACTATATATAGATAAAATCAGATTTAGCCAATGTCTGTTTTTATCATATTTCCCACATTCTCACACTACTTAATGCAAACGGTCATGGGTTTTGCTGCAATGTGAGTGGGTCTTGATAAGGAACTCTGACAGTTTCTATTCTTATTCTATTTTATAGAAAAAAAAATAATCCCAGTACAATAAACTAAGGTGACTCCATGATCCACCAAAATATCTGACAAAGTATAGAGCCTAAGCCACGCATCTCTAGTTCATCTAAAACAGGGTTTTTCAATCCGGCACTACTGATATTCTGGACTGGCTATTCTGTGTGGTGAGGGTTGCGTTGTGCTTTGGAGAAGGTTTAACCGCATTGCCAGCCACGAGATGCCGGTAGCACCCCTCCCTCAGCTGTGACAATCAAAACGGTCTCCAGACATCACTAAACATCCCCAGGGAGGCAAAATCACCCCTGGACAGAATTCTGCCCAAGTAAACAGGGATCAGAGAATCCTGAGAATTAGAAACGTCTGTCTTCCAGGTCAGGGAACCATTTCAAAAGGTCCAAGGTGGACAAGGAAATCACAATCCACTCCGGTATTCTTGCCTGGGAAATCCCATGGACAGAGGAGCCTGGTGGGCTATAGTCTGTGGGGGTCACAAAAGAGTTGGACACAACTTAGCAACTAAACCACAACAACAACAAAATAGTAACTATAAAACTAACCTTCGGTTAAAAAAAAAAAATTGGCTAAAAGGTCCAACCCTTCAAACAAAGAAGGATCAGAGACTCTCAAGGGGGATGAGGTTCAGGGTCAGAGGGCACCCGTCCTCACCCACTGAGACCAGGTTCCGGAAGTTCTCCACCATCACATCCTGGTACAGCTTCCTCTGGGCTGAGTCCAGCAACCCCAGCTCCTCCTCAGTGAAGACCACAGCGACATCCTTGAAGGTCACGGCCTCCTACAACATCAAACACGTGTCAACTCAATCTTACAACCTCCACTGAAAGGACAGCATGAAGCAGGATAAAGAAGATGAACCCCCAAAACGGTTACTGATTTGGAGGGACTCCAGGCAGTTTTCGGTCCCAACACCTGTCTCTTTCTCTCAGTGACAGTGTTGTCACCTCCCTACCACCCCACTCCATCACTGTTTTTAACGTCTGCAAAGGTCACGGGCCATCAGTAACCCTCCAGGACAGGTGCACAGCTTCTGGTCTGTACTTTACAGGCACGAGCCACATCCAGAAACTGCTGCATGCACAGCTGGTGAAGACATAGGCTAAGTTCACACTTCAAGGCTTTAATTACAGGATACTGGGCAAATTCCCTCACCTCTCACTATCTTAATTTCCTCTCTATAATGGTATCTAAATCACAAAGTGTTTGAAAGGATCACATTAATGAATACATGTAAATCACTTACACTGGTGCCTGGAACATAATAAGTGCTCCATAAATTTGAATAAGCAGTTTTATTATAATCTCTTTCATTTCATTTTGTTAAGGCAAATTCTTAACCACTGGATAGGGAGGCCTGGCGTGCTGCAGTTCATGGGGTCGCAAAGAGTCAGACACGACTGAGCGACTGAACTGAACTGAAAGCCTTAAAAAATGAAACAAAAAAAATTCAAGAATCTAAGTGAAATAAATAAATAGAAAGATTTATTAACATTTTCACACATTTAGTTATTAATGATCATTGTTTTCTTCATAAATCTACTTTCCTTTTTTTTGACATGTCTATTAATTTCCTTATTTATATTCAATTGGGTCTTAGTTTGTGTTGCTAATTTTGATAAGAATTAGATATTAAACCTTTATCTAATGCTTACACGTACACCTCACTGGACTTCCCTGGTGGTCCAGTGGTTAAGAATTTGCCTCCCAGTGCAGGGCACATGGGTTCGATCCCTGGTCTGGGAAGATTCCACATACCGTGGGGCAACTAAGCCCACACACCAGAAGTAGAGAGTAGCCCCCTCTTGCCACAACTAGAGAAAGCCAGTGTATAGCAACAAAGACCTAGCACAGCCAATAAATCAGTTACACAATAAAATTCTAAATAAATCAATAAGTATATCCCATCAGTTCTAATATTGCAAATATATAGTTGTGAGTGCCTATGAAAAAAGAAAATGAGAAAGAGAAAACAGCCAGTTTGTAAGGAGGGTAGCACTGTAAATTATGTTTGTCTATTTTAAGTTTCCCTAATTTTTTCAAAGATTGCTTTGTGAAGCAAAGATGATAAAACAAACAAAACAGACAGCCTAGCACACAACGTGCACTCAAGATGTGTTGTGTTCATTAAGCTTTCCAAGGAAGATTAGGGACAAAGATGTCCCTAATCTCTGAGAAATAAAATCCTTAGAAGACAGAAAGCAATGCCTTACTTACCTGAAACTCGGTCATTTTCTCATGTTCCTTCTGGGGAAAGTCAGAGTCCTGAGAAGGCATAACTGGGGAAGGACAAAGAAGCCATGAGATGCAGGCCATGGCTTTTATGACCCCATGTGGATCTTTGCAGAAAGTATGCACGAACACGCATGCTCCAGGGCAGATAGGCCCACATAGCGTGGTAAGCAGAGCTTGGAGTAGACTGCAGCTACTGAGAAGACTGTCAGCCAGACTGCAGCCAACGGACAAGGAACAACCTGCACAGCAACACACAGCATCCCTACTGTGAAGATTTCTGCTCCTACTGTACACAAAGCGAAAAGATGGCCTATGGAACGGGAGGAAATGTCTGCAAATGATGCCACCGACAAGGAGTTAATCTCCAAAATAGACAAACAGCCCATATAGCTTAATGTCAAAAATGCAAACAACAGGGGGACTTCCCTGGAGGTCCAGTGGTTAGGATTCCAGGCTCTCACTGCTGTGACCCAGGTTCAATCCTTGGTTGGGAAACCAAGATCCCTGCAAGCTGTGAGGTACAGCCCAAAATACAAAATAAAATAAAAATAAATTTCAAAAGAAAGCAAACAACCCAATCAAAAAACAGACAGAAGACCTAAATAGACATCTCCAAAGAAGACATACAGGTGGTTAAAAGGCACATGATAAGATGCTCATCATCACTAATTATTAGATGTAAATCAAAACTACAATGAGGTACCACTTCACAGTGGTCAGAATGTCCATCATTAAAAAGTCTACACACAATAAATGCTGGAGAGGGTGTAGAGGAAAGGAAACCCACTTACACTACTGGTGGCAATGTAACCTAGTGAAGCCACCTGGAAAACAATATGCAGATCCCTCAAAAAACTAAAAGCAGAGTTGCCATATAATCCAGCAATTCCACTCCTGGACATACACTCAGATAAAACTATAATTTGAAAAGATACATGCATCCCAATGTTCACAGCAGCACTATCCACAACAGCCAAGACATGGTAACCACCTAAATATCCATTGACAGATGTATGGATAAAGTACATGTTGTGTATACATATGCAAAGGAATATTACTCAGAAATTAAAAAGAACAAAACAATGCCATTTGCAGCAACATGGATGGGCCTAGAGATTATAATACTAAACGAAGCCCAAAAGAAAAAGGCAAATACTATATGACATTATTTAAATGTGGGATCTAAAGTATGACACACATCCATGAAACAGAAACAGACTCATAAAGAACAAACTATTGTTGGCCGCAGGGAGCGGGGAAGGGGGGGAGGAGGGAGGGGAGGGGGAGGGGGGAGAGAGGGAGGGAGGAGGGGAGAGCGGACAATAGGGGAGGGGAGCATTGGGAGTTTGGGATTAGTAGATGCAAACTATTATGTACAAAATGGGTAAACAAGGTCCTACTGTGTAGCACGGGGAACTGTATTCAATATTCGGGGATAATCATAATAAAAAGAATATAACTGAGTCAATATGCTATACAGCAGAAATTAACACAACCTTGTAAATCAACTATACTTCAAAACATTTTTCTTACATTTAAAACCTAAAGTAAATAAAATGTTTTCTATTTTAATATTTACTTATTTCAAAAACATATTTATGGTAGAAATACACACACACATATTAACAAGCATATTAAATATTCTCAGATATATTCAATAGATAACTGAACGTTTTCCTAGTGGCAATTTATTGAGTGAAGGAAACCTAATTAACTGAAAACAGATGACCCACCAAGAAAGACCTTTCATTAGTATGTACCTGCGGCTATGCTCTGAGGAGGCAGGAAGTCCTTCCCTTCCCCTCTTTCCGGATTCAGGACGGGCGATGAAAACGATGCGGTGGGACAGAATGACTGTGTTCGTCTCACGTTTCCTGTATAAACTGCAGCGGACATTCCGAGGCGCTAGCGCGGGGTGACTCAGTGCTTCCTGAAGAAAGAGATCAGTCAAAACTCGGAAGGAGCTGTCTCCGGACGGAAAGGCCACGCCATCGCTCCTGGGTATCTTCCCTGGGGCATTCAGTCAAAACGGTGCTCCTGGGAAGATTAACTGCATCAATAGCAAAAGCCTACCCTTGGTGCCACCAGTATTCGAAGCTGCTGACACGTATGATCTCACTTGAATCTAATCACAACCCTAACCAGTAGTGACCATATCTCTTGCAGTTTTACCGAGGATGAAAGTAGGGAAACGGATAATCAACAGCGCGTCATATATGGTACGGACAGAAGTTAGCAGCGCTGCTTGGCAAGCCAGGGAGGAGAGCAGGGGGATTCCGCACTTCTGCTCTCCTCTTTTTGGCTTTCGCCGGCGGCCACGACCTCTCCATACTAAGACAGCCGGCCAGGTAGTAACTAGTACCACGCTCAAACCAGAAAAGCTCGGGGGGGTCGAGGGGGCGCAGCGATAACTCACCTCCCAGACCGAAAGAAATGGTGGCGGCTGCGCTTTCCCGGAGCGGAAGAGCCTCTGACTACACAGAGCTCAGGAACTACACTTCCCAAAAGCCCTGGAGAACACGAGCAGCAGCCCCTCATTTCCGGAGAGATTTGGGGCGCGGGGCGGGGGTGGTGGTGGGTAGGGCGGCGAAATACATTTCCCAGGACCCCAAGTGGAGGAAGGGCCATGCCCGCCCCTTTGGAGCTTCAACCCGACTCTCTGGAGTTCTCGGCCAAAGATTTCCAGAAACTCCTTCATGCCATCCTGTTACTGCCAACCTAAAGCAGTTCTCTGACGCCAGCAGTGCTTTGCTTTATCTCATTGATAAAACATAACTAATATTTGAAGAGTCAGAATCTTAATAAAAAGAACTATAAGAAACATATCAATGCAGTAGGACTCTAACCACTCTACCAGAAAAAACAAATGGGGCCCGGGTGGGAGGTGGGGAGGATGATAGCTTTAAAATGTAGTTTTCACGTTTTTAGATATGAGTGAAAGACCCCGAAATGCAATGGGGGAAGATCATCGATTTCTACTATTGTTAACAGAAAAGTCAAATAATTCAGAACTTGGCTGCTGAGGACTAGACATGAAGTGGAAAGGCAAGTTTTGTAGCCTGTGGGATCAATTTCTCAATGCAATCAGGGCCTTTGTACTCAACCCTCAGAGTTACTGAATTTGAAAGATGAAAACATTGTTAATTAGCTGTTTAGTGGCCTCACTTGTGTCCAACTCTTGGCGACCCTATGCACTGCAGCCCACCAGGCTCCCCTGTCAAGGGGATCTCACAGGCAAGAATATTGGAGTGAGTTGCCATTCCCTTCTCCAGGGGCTTTTCCACCACCCAGGAATCAAACCCTGGTTTCCACCAGGGAAGCTCCTAGCTGTTAAGTCTTGGGCAGATACAATAAACTCACTTAAAGTAAAATTCTAAAAACCTGAAAGAAGAATTTTTCTTGTCCAAAGGACAACTAGACATGGAGTGGAAAGACAAATTTCGTAGACTGTGTGATCAATTTTTCGATGCAATCCGGGCCATTGTAATCAGAGAGTTACTGAATTTGAACTTTTCCTGTCCTTTTTCTTATAGCAATTTCATAAAAAAACCCAGTGCTTTCGGATCCTTTCACTAACCTGATATGCATGAAATTTTTCTAAGACACTAAGCTCTGTAGATCACAACAAACTGTAAATTTCTTAAAGAGACGGGAATACCAGACCACTTTACCTGCCTCCTGAGAAACCTGTATGCAGGTTCAGAAGCAACAGTTAGAACTGGACATGGAACAACGGACTGGCTCAAAATTGGGAAAGGAGTAGTCAAGGCTGTATATACTGTCACCCTGATTATTTAACTTATATGCAGAGGACATCATACAAAATGGCAGGCTGGATAAAGCACACGAGTTTGAGCAGGCTCTGGGAGTTGGTGATGGACAGGGAAGCCTGGCATGCTGCGGTCCACGGGGTTGCAAAGAGCTGAACAACGACTGAGCGACTGAACTGAATGACACTACTTTAATAATGCGAATAATGAGGCCAGGACAGAGTAAGTAACTAGCACAAAATTATACCCTAGCAAGTGGCAGAACTGACTGTAGTTGAGGGAGGCCAACTGAAGCCCCGGGAGACCTTCAAACCTGACGACCAGTCCCCAAGTTGAGGCTACAGGAACTTCTCTGAACTGGAGGCTCAGCAGAGAGGAACACAAACTCTGCAGCCGGCCGCGGTTTCTCTTACTCTCTCTGAGGACGAGGGTCAGAGACTCGCTGGCTCCACCACCAAGATTAGCCGGGCCCCGGGGACTGAAGACACTTTTACCCGAAGGGAAAGTGGGAGGCAGCCTATTCCTCCTACAGCGAAAGCACCGCCTATCTACTGGAGACAGCCCGTGGACCACTTCCCAGAATGCTCCAGCCGGGCATAACGGAAGTTCTCTGTGCCACACGGACCTCAGACTACACGTCCCAGAATGCCCTGGAGAAATGACGGCCACGGCCCCGCCCCCTGAAGTGGAAGTACTTCCGAATACCCTGAACTTCTAGGTACTGAATTCTTAAGGCCAGCGCGGAGTTTGGCGAAGTTGTTCCGTTTGGAGCTGCTTTCTTTCTTGAGAATCCCAATCATTCTAGTATTGAAAGCTGAGCATCACTTTAGCCACGTTCAAGGGGCTTGAGAGGAGGTCGGGGTAGGGAAGAGAAGTCGGTAGTAAAACCTCAAAGAACTGCCTATAGGAATAAGTAACGTAGGGTAATGGATCACCTTTGGTGGAGACTAAAACCAAACTCTAAATCACCTCAATTACTTGAAATCGGATTAGCGTGAATCTTTTCTGTTAGTATCTTCTAGCACTTAAGTCCCGGCTTCCCTGGTGGCTCAGATGGTAAAGAATCTGCCCGCAATGCGGGAGACCCAGGTTCGACCCCTGGATTGGGAAGATCCCCTGCAGAAGGAAATGGCAACCGACTCCAGTACTCTTGCCTAGAGAACTCCATAGACAGAGGAGCCTGGCGGGCTACAGTCAGTCCATGGGGTCCCAAAGAGTCGGACACGACTGAGCTACTGACACTCAAGCACTTCAGGGGAATAAATGACAATTCTCTCTAGGGAAGATAGCATTATCCAAGGTTTCAAATTATTCCTATAATTTAAAAATAATTAATATAGGGCAAAGTAGTCCTTGAAGAAAAAAGCATTATAAAATATACAAAGTTTATAAATTTCAAACTACCAAGAACGGGTTCACATACAATGTAAAGCAAACTTGGAAAAGCAAAACTGACAGAACCACAAGGAGGAAAATTCACTATCAGAATGGGAATTTTTAATACAGAATTAGGAAGAAATGTGGGCTTTTGAAAGCATATACTGATACATAAGCTAATTATTAAAATGAAAAAAAAAATAGCCCCTTGGTTATTTAAAAAATAACAAAAAATACGGTAAGTAGATATAAGTGAATGAAGAGATCTATGAAATAGAAAGCAAAGACTTCCCTGGATGGGGAACGAAGATCGCATATGCAGAGAAGTGTGGCAAAACAAACAAACGAACAAAAAACCACCAAATTTAAAAGGCAGTTGTTTTCCAGTCCTTGACTTAACTCACTAAACTATACAAATTACTTTGAGAGTTGGTGGCCTATTTTGATATCTACTCAAAACAAAATATACCATCTAATGCAATTTGAGGTAGCGTGGACTTTCATACTCATGAAGGTGTGGTCTAGGAAATGAATCTGAGAAACCTGCCTCTCACATGACATATACATACTCACTTTTGCTGAGTGAAGTTCTTTAACCAAACAAGTGTTAAACATCAGTGAAAAATGAACTAAGAACTAGGAAATAGTATTCAAATCTCAACAGGTTGTTCTCATCATGCTATGTTCTTTCCCTAAGCACATCTTTTCCTTAGGGAATCTTTGATAAATTCTACCTCCAAGACTTACATATATTGACTCTTTATCTTCAGGCTTGCCCAGTGTTACCTTGGTAAACAATTAAAACGCTCATTTTCTAAATTCCTTTCCCCTCATAGCTCAAGGTTCTTTGGGTTACAGTACCTGGAATGAACCAGTTACTTTCCTAATCAGACCAAGCAGTTGAAAGGACAAGCCAGTACTCTGGATTATCAGCCCAGTAAGAAACAGAACTAAGATGTATTCATTTCTACTGTTGGAATTAAAATAATCTTCTGGGCTGTATGGATTTATGCCTAAACTTCATTAGTTACAAAAATAAATAGTTGTACTAGCTGATATTCTGTATCTTTGAACACCCATATAAATTTCTTTTTATAATTGATTCCCAGAGTTCTATTCCTTAACTTGGGCTATATATACATTTTCTTAACTGTGAGCGATTAGTATGTTTAGTAACTTTCTATGTTTTACTACCTACAGTGCTATAAATATCACAGCATTTTACTGTAAAATTGATGCTTAATAAAAATTTTAAAATATGCAATCTAAAATGTGGCAACTCTGAAAATCCTGTCACTGTTTACATGAGGGTGAATATCTTTTACAGATGACAGGATGGATTAAAAAACACACGTTTAAACTGTGTGATGTCCCTAAACTACATCAGCCTGTTACATGCTTTTGTCCTGAGTCTTGGACATCATTTCTCTAGATCTGGTTTCATATGCCAAAATATACTAATAAATAAACTCCTACTGGACATTTATTTCACTTTTATAAAATTTAGCAGCATCCTTGATGTGCTACTCACCTTTTCTACTTGACTCTTAAGTTCCATTTCTATGATATTTGTATCATAGAAGTCACATCCCATATTTTGATATATATTTGCCAACTTCTCTTCAAAAAGCAATTTTTCAATTCATCGCTAGGAAAAGTGTGCAAGTCAGTCACTGAATCAATGTATCTGATGAAATGACCAACTTCCAACAAATAGGTTTTTTCCTTTTATTTCAGGCCAGGAAGGAGTAGTAATGGGGTAGAGAACTTGATGAAAGTAATCTACCTTATAAACAGCGTCTCTTCTTAACTTTGGAAGTCTTGATCAAAGTTAACACTAAGACCTTTGGAAGACTATGACATCAAAGCCTAGATGGAAATGTGGAGAATAAAAAACCAACAATCGATTCATTTACTAGAAATGTTTGTCCTTTGTCACTGTCATTAATAACTCTGACTTGAAAAAAGAATCAATAGTATGTTTTCTGTACTGCAAGATTAACAATCCATTTTTTCAGTAAGTCTATACTGTCACAACGGCTTCCTTGCAGCTCAGCTGGTACAGAATCCTCCTGCAATGTAGGAGACCTGGATTCAATCCCTGGGTTGGGAAGATCTCCTGGAGAAGGGAAAGGCTACCCATAGTATTCTGGCCTAGAGAATTGCAAAGAGTTGGACATGACTGAGCAACTTTCACTTCATTTCATACTGTCACAAAAAGTAACTGAATTTATACTGTATAAATCTGACAGAATACTAGACAAACTCCAAGATGGTATCTTAAGATACAACTGGAAGCAAGGCTAGGCAGACAAGAGGAGCTAATCAAAATGGGACAATGTCAAATACTGCACACTGCAGTACTGAGTGGTTTACTTATACTTTTAACTCTTTGTCTCTCTGAACTACTTTTAAGGCCACATTTAATTACCTGTTCTGAATAAAACTTATGAAATTTTGAGTGTGATAGCAATATAATTTATAAAACATTTTTCAATTACCTATATGTAACAAATATTGAGCACCTATGAAGTATTATGGGTTTCCTTTGTGGCTCAGCTGGTAAAGAATCCACCTGCAATGCAGGAGGCCTGGGTTCGATTTCTGGGTTGGGAAGATACCTTGGAGAAGGGAAAGGCTACCTACTCCAGTATCCTGGCCTGGAGAATTCCATGGACTGTATAGTCCATGGGGTCGCAGAGAGTCAGACATGACTGAGCAACTTTCACATGAAGTATTACTTGGCCATGATCAGACTATGCAAATTCAGAACAAAGTCTCTGCATTCTGGAGAGACTACTGGGCAACAAGAGTTCTAATGGGCATTACTTTTGACCCATCCATCATACTTTTGTACAAGGCCTGATAAAATCATACTAAGTCTTCTCCTCTGAGTAGTATTGAATAATAAGGTCAAAGTTGAACTGAAGCCCTTACTATACCCCTTATAAGGGATCTCCGTTATGTGGCCTTCTGACTACTGGGACATGTTGAGCTATGGTTAAAATGCTGACTTTTTAATGAAACAAATGATTTTTTTTTTTCTTTTGAACTTGACAACCAAGAATTCACATGACACTTGAGTTTTAAAAAAATCACTTTATAGAACTTTTCTCCTAAGTTGAATCTCTGTTGGTCTTACCACCCCTATGACTTTTATAGGATTTATCAGCAACATGGATTCTTTGATGAATTGTTAGATTGGAGCGCCAACTGAAGCTCTTACCACACATCTCACACTTGTAAGGTTTCTCCCCTGTGTGGACTCTCTGATGAGACTGAAGTTGTGAAGACCGACTGAAGACTTTACCACACACGTCACATCTGTAGGGCTTCTCTCCAGTGTGGACACTCTGATGAAGCTGAAGACTTGAGGCCTGACTGAAGTGCTTCCCACACTCCCCACACTTATATGGTTTCTCTCCTGTGTGGACCCTCTGATGCATGTCGAGGTTCAGGCTCCACTTGAAGCCCTTCCCACACTCCTCACATTTGTATGGCTTCTCTCCAGTGTGGACTTTTTGGTGGGCTTGAAGGTGTGAACTCCGACCAAAGCTCTTGCCACATTCTTCACATTTGAATGGCTTTTCTCCACTGTGGACTCTCTGATGGGCCAGGAGATTTGAGGCCTGCCTGAAGACTTTTCCACACTCCTCACAATTGTATGGTTTCTCTCCAGTGTGGATTCTGCAGTGAATTTTAAGATCTGCTCTACGACTGAATCCCTTCCCACACTCTTCGCATTTGTATGGTTTCTCACCAGTATGGATCAGCTGGTGGATCTGAAGTCGTGAACTCTGATTGAAGCCCTGCCCACACTCTTCACATTTGTAGGGTTTCTCTACGCTATGGGCCTTCTGATGGATTTGAAGATACGAACTCTGACTGAAGCCCTTCCCACACACTTCACATTTATAGGGTTTTTCTCCTGTGTGGACGACCAGATGAACTTGATAATGGGAGTTCCTCCTGAAGTTCTTCCCGCACTCCTCACATCTGTATGGTTTCTCCCCTGTGTGGACTCTCTGATGTGCCTGAAGGTTTGAACTCAGAGTAAAGCCTTTACCACACACATTACATACATATGACTTCTCTCCAGTGTGGATTCCCTGATGGGCCTGAAGACTTGAAGGCCGACTAAAGCCTTTCCCACATTCCTCACATTTGTAGGGTTTTTCTCCTGTGTGGACTCTCTGGTGAATGTACAGATTTGAGCTACAAATGAAGCCCTTCCCACACTCCTCACATTTGTACGGTTTCTCTCCTGTATGGACTCTCTGGTGGGACTGAAGGTGTGAATTCCGACTGAAGCTCTTACCACATGCATCACATATGAATGGTTTCTCCCCAGTGTGGACTCTCTGATGGTCCTGAAGGTGGGAGGCCTGACTGAAGGCTCTGCCACACTCCTCACAACTGTAAGGTTTCTCTCCCGTGTGGACTTTACCATGAACAGTAAGTGCTGACTGACGACTGAAGCCTTTCCCACATTCCTCACATGTGAATGGTTTCTTTATGCTGTGGACTTTCTGATGAGTTTGCAGTTGTGAGCTCTGACGGAATTCCTTTCCACACTCATCACACACACTGCATTTTTCTCCTATGTGAACTCTCCGATGAATATGAAGAACTGAGCTATAACGGAAGCCTTTTCCACACTCACTGCACACGTGAGATGTCTCTTTCGAGTGTAACTGCTGGTGAAGATCAAAGGTAGAAAGGCTGGTGAAGGTTCTTTTACACTGGTAAGGTTTTCGTCCTGTGTGAATCATACTATTCTGATCCAATGTGGAAACCTCCGTGCTGTCTTTTCTATCATCATTGTGGCAGTAAGACTTTTCATTCTTGTGTACTCCTCGATCACCAAGGTGGTATGAAATCTGACCAACACCGTCAACATCCTCTTCACACCGACACAGTTTACTTTGCGTGGAAATTTCCTGGTATCTATTCTGATAATTCTGTGACTCAGTCAAGGAACTTTTTCTCCAAGAATCGAGGGTTCTCAAAGATGCAAACCTTGGATTTCTAGTATCACCAGGATCACCCGCTTTCTCATTTAATATATAGTTCTCATCTTCAGAAATCTGAATAGATAGTCCTGCCCCAACCTGGTGCAGGGAATGACCTTGTTTGTGGAACTGACAACTATTTATCATGGAGTCTTGACATCTGGTTAAGTCATTCGCAATCTGTTGCCAGATTTGCCAGCAGGAAAGCTCTTCATGTAATCCTCTCTCTTGAACGGCCCTCAACTCACTTTGATTGTTTTCTTCTATAACGACAGAGAATTGAGAGACGTGGACAGGTGAAAGCTTTGTTTAAAGAGTCAAGATTTCACACTTAAGACACACTATGAGACTTTAATGAACCCCAGCATGGTTTGACTTATCTTTTTCCCCACAAATAAAGTTCTCAGGTTTATATATTGACAGCAACCAAGAGATGGTCCATTAAACTCCCAAATACTTAGAAGTAATGAAAACCATGTAAAACAAAATGCTATCTGACATACTATTTACAGCATCTTTCAAAAATTACATATCGCTTCTATCACAGTACAGTATCAAGACAGACAAGCATTTTGCTGTGCTCACAGGTTTCACAATGTTTGGCAGTTAAGTTAGTCAGGGCTTACGGAAGGCATGTATGGGTGAACCCCAGTTTGATTTCCAGGATGCTCAATAATTTTGAATTCTAGACTATCCCTGAATCAAGTCAGAGAAGCAAAAGAGCTTTCAGAAGGAAGGTGTCTGAAAGAGGAAAAGCACTGGAAAGTAGAGCGTGCTGAAAAGCTGCACAGGCAGCAGTACACCAAGGGGGTAGTGCCGAGAAGATTCAAGGTGCTCAGAGTCAGTGGGGGTGAAAAAAAGCACGAAAACCTATACAATACTCTGGCTTCTTAGTGCAGTAGGCAGCACATCAGTATGATAATCTGAAACCTATACACTGGATCCTTCTGAGGTAGCTATACAGCCTAATATGGCTCCACATCCCCCTAAAGTAGGAATCAACATTTACAGGCTAAGGAAGAATGATCTCTCAGCATCAAAAGGACTTCCCTGGTGGTCCAGTTCCCAATGCAAGGGTTCCAGGTTTGATCCCTGTTTGGGAACTAGATCTCACATGCTGTAACTAAGAGTTTACCTGTTGCAACTTAGAGATGCCACACACCACAGCTAAGACCTGGCACAGCCAAACACATAAATAAAGAAAACAAACTGGCTGCTTATTTTTTTAAAAAAATAACCACAGCATGGAAAAATTCTGGACATAAATACGTTGGCCTTTAACAAGAATGATTTCCAAAGTGAAGAAGGCAGTTTATGAGTGAGGTGGGAATAAATTCCATAGCTTATGATAAGTATTTAGAAAGACTGCTGCTGCTGCTGCTAAGTTGCTTCAGTCATGTCTGACTCTGTGCAACCCCACAGACTGCAGCCCACCAGGCTCCCCCATCCCTGGGATTCTCCAGGCAAGAACACTGGAGTGGGTTGCCATTTCCTTCTCCAATGCAGGAAAGTGAAAAGTGCAAGTGAAGTTGCTCAGTCGTACCCGACTTTGTGACCCCATGGACTGCAGCCTACCAGGCTCCTCCATCCATGGGATTTTCCAGGCAAGAGTACTGGAGTGGGTTGCCATTGTCATCTCCTTAGAAAGACTAGACACTGTCAAAGAATCATCAAAACAGTCAAGGCAAACATGATCTGAAATTCCTTCCAAAGGATATGTACAAACCGCCACACAAACAAAATGTTTGTAGAAGTAACAACCTAAGATCCATTTCTTGTTATTGAGGTGGGCTTGGGAGGAAGGAGATGGGACAGAGCTGGGAAAATCTTTTCAGGGCAAGACTAACTCACCAGTTAGCTATTTTCTGAGACCTTTCCCCCCCAGATATGATGGATAAGGAAATAGAATTTTTTTTTCCTTCTATGAAAAGCTACCTAAGTAGACATAAGAATTCTTCATTCAAAAAACAAATTTCTCCCCAAATGAATATGCTTGCTACTAATGGCTAAAGGAAAGTCACAGGAAAAGCATTCACTCAGTTTGGTTATAATTACAGGTTCTATGTGTGTGCCTGCTCAAGTTGATGAGGGTCAACTTGTACGGAAAGGCAAACACCCACATATACACCATAGGACCTGAGAAGTTAGAATTAGGCTGCTGCTGCTGCTAAGTTGCTTCAGTTGTATCCAACCCTTAGTGACCCCAGGGACTGCAGCCTACCAGGCTCCTCCATCCATGGGAGTTTCCAGGCAAGAGTACTGGAGTGGGTTCCCATTTCCTTCTCTGAGAATTAGGCTAGGAATTCGTTGGAAGACACAAAAACATTTCGCAATATCCCTATTCACTCAGATTTGTTCACCAGCCATTGGCTATTTAAGTGGTAGGCAAATTTCTCTATCCATTGACTCATCCATTTATTCAACAAATATTTAGAGTCCTTGTCATGTACCAAGGCTATTCTAAGCACTTAGGCTTGAAAGTTATAAATGGAACAGACCAAATTCCTCTACTCTGGGGACTTCCCTAGTGGTCCAGTGGCTAAGACTCCACACTGCCAATGCAGGTGGCCTGGGTTTGATCTCTAGTCAGGGAACTAGATCTCACATAGGGAATGAAGATTGAAAATCCAGCATGCCTCAACTAAGACTGGCACTGCAAAATAAAGAAATCAATATTAAAAAACAACAGTGACAAATTCCTCCATTCCTGGAATACCCTCCAGGGGAAGAGAGAGAAGTGACCAACAGGTAAACCAAAATGTATGTACATGAGTGAAGATCAGTGCTCAGAGATCACACAAGGCAGGGCAGAGAAAGAAAGAGAGGACTGGATTTTCTATAGGGTGGTCCAAGGACAGCCCTCTCTTCCTCTTGAAGGTGAGTGACCTGAGGTAAGTACATAGGCCTGAAGGATTACAGGTGAAAGAGCATTCCAGGCAGAGAGGACAAGGAGATACATCCTTCGCAGGTCTGAGACAGGAGGGAGGATGGAGATGGAAAAGACAGAGTCAGAAGGAGGAGAGGAGAGGTACTCAGGGAGGTGGTGGGGTCGAAAAGCAGACCATTAGAGGATTCCAGAAGTTGCTTTAAGTGGTTTTCATTCTAAGTAAAACAATCCATAAGAGAATTTTGAACAGACAACTAACACAATCTGACTTAAAGTTACAAAGGATCCCTTCGCCACTTCAAGAATGAACTGTAGGAGGGGAAAGGTGGGAGCAGGTGACCAGTACAGACCATGTAATACCCAGGGAAAGAGATGTCCCACTGGGACCAGGTGAGGGACAGCACAGGGCTGTCGAGAAGCACAATATATGGAGAGTTAACCATGACAGTGAACAACTGCTCGGTGCTTACCTAAATTTCTATCTGGGTCGCTGAATTCCTCATCCAAAGCCTCTTTTTTTTTTTCTCTCTCTCTCTTCTCTTTCTATATGTTTTGTATCTCTTTTGAAGAATGAGAACATGCAGAGTTGTAAGTTAAAATGAACAGGTCAGAGCTACAGTTTACTGGAAGTTTGAGTTTCCAACTGTATATTTAAGATACTGAAGAGCGAAGTCTGAACAGCAGAGAAGGACAAACTGTAAAATGGTTCTGATTATATTTCCATTATCAAGGCTAAGAGTTTTAAGAGATTTTGCCTTGATTATAGCAATAATAATTTACGTTTCAAAACTAGATACAGAAGGCCCTGTTTTTCAAACTTTGTATCATGACCCACTGAAGAAGTAGCACTTATTTCAAGACTCAGACACGTATGTAGGAATATGCATTACTAAAATGAAGGCTGAAAGACCTCTTTCTGACCAATGTCTATTTTCCTAAAATCTGTTCCCACTGGTTCTCAGACCACTCATGCATCAACCAGGGTTTTTGCTGCAACATGATCTATTCTTCCTAAGAAGCTTTTGATATCTTCTCTAATATTTGATTTCATTAAAAATGGCATGTTAGGCTTGCTAAGTTGGCTTTATAACCCACTAATGGGACTGCCACTAATGGGACATGAATGAAATCTGAAAAATAACAGACAAGGTACAGCAGGATACTGTTCATTTACTGTTCTTTGACCAAAAAAAGAAAAAGACCTGAAACACACTGTTTAGAAAGACCAGAGATAGCCTCTCATGTCCCACTGGAACTGGAAAAGTCTGGTCTCCAAACTCAAGAGAACCATTTCAAGAACCCCAGAGCCTTGAAACACCAAGGTCACAAGACACTTGCAGAGAAAGGCTGTCCTCACCTACTGAGACCAGGTTCCGGAAGTTCTCCACCATCACATCCTGGTACAGCTTTCTCTGGGCTGAGTCCAGTAACCCCAGCTCCTCCTCTGTGAAGGCCACAGCCACGTCCTTGAAGGTCACTGCCTCCTACAACAAACAATACCAGCTCAATCTTATAGCCAGCGTCCAGTGGAAGAGGGGCAGCACCAGGAAGGAGAGGAGGATGAAAAGAAGTTGCTCTGGCTCCTGTGCAATGTGTAGACTTCTCAGTCCCCTCCTTCCATCCTGCCAACATCACACTGACTTTCCTTAGCCTCACTGCAAGTGCAGCTATGAAGAAGGAAGCTTTGTGTATCTACCTGGTGTTCCCAGTGAACTCAGAAACAAACTCCCTAGAATTCTAACCGCTGCATCCTGAACTAAAAAGCCTTCACTTTTATTTCTGGCCATGCCTTGCAGCTTGTGGGATCTTAAGTTTCCTGACCAGGGATTGAACCCGGGCCATAGCAGTGGAAGTGCAGAGTCTTAACCACTGGACCACCAAGTGAAAGTCACTCAGTTGTGTCTGACTCTTTACGACCCCATGGACTATACAGTCCATGAAATTCTCTAGGCCAGAATGCTGGAGTGGGTAGCCTTTCCCTTCTCCAGGGGATCTTCCCAACCCAGGGACTGAACCCAGGTCTTCTGCACTGCAGGTGGATTCTTTACCAGCTGAGCCATAAAAGGAACTCCCCAAAACACTTCACTTTTTAGTTACAATCGTCGATTGTCCCAGCAACATTTACTAATTTAGGCCCGGCAGTATATGATGGCACCTGCCTCTCACTGAAGTAGGAACCAGGTGAGGAGGAGGGTCATATGAGGGAATTAACCAAAAGGCCATGCCAGGCCTCAGATGAAACCCCTCTTTCTTTCACTGTTTGTCCTTCTCTTATCTAATGGTATACTCTGACTCCAGAATCTTGGTTTTCTGGATAAGTCTGAATTGGTTCCTCATTTTTCACAACCCTTTTATTTAAAACAAAGATAAAACCAAGTACGTACCTCTTTAGACAATTGTTCTCAGGTGTCAATGCAGTGACAAGTGAAGTACCACCTGACTTTTAAAATTAAGGTCGTGGATTATTTTGATCAAAAGGAAAAAAAAAATACTGGGTTAGCCAAAAAGTTCATTTCAGATTTTCCATACCATCATACAGTAATATCTGAACAAACTTTTTGGCCAACCCAGTACAAGATGGAAAAACAAACAAACCAGTAAATAAAACACACACAGGGTCTGATTCAAGCACAGGAAGACAGAATCTCACTCTTGTCATAAGAAAACTAACAACAGTTATTTTTTCTGTGTGAAGAGGCAGTTTGACCCTGCTGTGCCATATTTGGCTATTTTACCAAAAAACATTCAAGGCACCACTTACAAAATATACCACTTCAATTTTGCATATCCAGTATGTCAAGGGCAAAAAGAGGCAATATTTTTCAGAATATATTTTTTGAGAAAAAAGTTAAATCAGGAACATCATCACTGTAATATTCTTAAAACAGTAAAAGTCCTAAACTAAAGGTCTATGAATAAAGAATAGGTTAAAAATAGGTATGTAAGAAAGCTAAGCCTCAAAGAATTGATGTTTTTGAACTGTTGAAGAAGGCTCTTGAGAGTCCTTTGGACTGCAAGGAGATCCAACCAGTCCATCCTAAAGGAAATCAGTCCTGAATATTCACTGGAAGGATTGACGCTGAAGCTGAAGCTCCAATACTATGGCCACCTGATGTGAAGAACTGACTCACTGGAAAAGACCCTGATGCTGGGAAAGACTGAGGCAGGAGGAGAAGGGGATGACAGAGGATGAGCTGGTTGATGGCATCACCAACTCGATGGACACGAATCTGAGCAAGCTCCAGGTGTTGGTGATGGACAGGGAAGCCTGGTGTCCTGTAGTCCATGGGGTCGCAAAGAGTCAGACACGACTGAGCAACTGAACTGAACTCAAGTTTTTGGGAACATGATAAACCAATTAAAAGTGAATGTTGACAGTGAAAGTGAAGTTGCTCAGTCGTGTCCGACTCTTTGCAACCCCATGGACTGTAGCTTATCAGGCTCCTCTGTCCATGGGATTTTCCAGGCAAGAGTGCTGGAGCGGATTGCTATTTCCTTCTCCAGGGGATCTTCCTGACCCAGGAATCGAACCCAGGTCTCCCATATTGCAGGCAGACGCTTTGCCGTCTGAGCCACCATGGAAGCCAAAAGTGAATGTTGCTGCTGCTGTTGCTAAGCCGCTTCAGTCGTGTCCGACTCTGGGCGACCCCATAGACGGCAGTCCACCAGGCTCCCCTGTCCCTGGGATTCTCCAGGCAAGAACACTGGAGTGGGTTGCCATTGCCTTCTCCAATGCATGAAAGTGAAAAGTGAAAGTGAAGTTGCTCAGTCGTGCCTGACTTCACAACCCCATGGACTGCAGCCTACCAGGCTCCTCCATCCATGGGATTTTCTAGGCAAGAGTACTGGAGTGGGTTGCCATTGCCTTCTCCAAAACTGAATGTTCAGTTCAGTTCAGTTCAGTCGCTCCGTCGTGTCTGACTCTTTGCGACCCCATGAATCGCAGCATGCCAGGCATCCCTGTCCATCACCAACTCCCAGAGTTCACTCAGACTCACGTCCTTCGAGTCAGTGATGCCATCCAGCCATCTCATCCTCTGTCATCCCCTTCTCCTCCTGCCCCAATCCCTCCCAGCATCAGAGTCTTTTCCAATGAGTCAACTCTTCGCATGAGGTAGCCAAAGTACTGGAGTTTCAGCTTCAGCATCATTCCCTCCAAAAAAATCCCAGGGCTGATCTCCTTGCAGTCCAAGGGACTCTCAAGCGTCTTCTCCAACACCACAGTTCAAAAGCATCAGTTCTTTGGCCCTCAAGTTTCTTCACACTCCAACTCTCACATCCATACATGACCACTGGAAAAACCATAGCCTTGACTAGACAGACCTTTGTTGGCAAAGTAATGTCTCTGCTTTTGAATATGCTATCTAGGTTGGTCCTAACTTTCCTTCCAAGGAGTAAGCGTCTTTTAATTTCATGGCTGCAGTCACCATCTGCAGTGATTTTGGAGCCCCAAAAAATAAAGTCTGATACTGTATCCACTGTTTCCCCATCTATTTCCCATGAAATCATGGGACCAGATGCCATGATCTTCGTTTTCTGAATGTGGAGCTTTAAGCCAACTTTTTCACTCTCCACTTTCACTTTCATCAAGAGGCTTTTTAGTTCCTCTTCACTTTCTGCCATAAGGGCAGAAACATAAGTGAATGTTAGGTAGCAGTAAATGAGAGAAGTTTTTAAACTGTATCTATGTTATAAATGAACTTCCCTGTAGCTCATATGGTAAAGAAGCTGCCTGCAACGCAGGAGCCCGGGGTTCGATTCCTGGTTTGGGAAGATCCTCTGGCAAAAGGAATGGCTACCTACTCCAGTATTCTTGCCCGGAGAATCCATGGACAGAGGGGCCTGGCAGGCTACAGTCCATGGGGTCACCAAGAATCAGACATGACTGAGCGACTAATATAACGACTACTATGTTTTAAATACAAATACACAGCTATGAATACATATGATGAAGAGATTACAGAAATATAAAAGCAGCTAATTTGTAAGCTGGAAAATATTAAAGTGGAAGATGTTCTTCGTGTCCCTTCATTTTTCTTTTACTTGTGAAATGAAAAATGACGAAATAAAACCAAAATTAAAACCAAAACTAATTACATAAGACAGGAATTTTTTAAAAAGCACACATGGCTCACGAAGGTCCTCACAGGCTTAGACTCTCCTTGGAAGAGAAAAACCCACAGGGAACTACAGTCAGTATTTTGTTATTACAAAATATTTCCCTGTAAGAGAAAAGAATCTGAATATATACATAGATACACACATATATATAACTGAATCATTTTGCTGTACCTGAAACTAACACATTGTAAATCAACTATGAAAGTGAAAGTGAAAGTCACTCAGTCGTGTCCGACTCTTTGGACTATACAGTCCGTGGAATTCTCTAGGCCAGAATAGTGGAGTGGGTAGCCTTCCCCTTCTCCAGGGGATCTTCCCAACCCAGGGATCAAACCCAGGTTTCCCACACTGCAGGTGGATTCTTTACCAGCTGAGCCACAAGGGAAGCCCAAGAATACTGGAGTGGGTAGCCTATTCCTTCTCCAGCGGATCTTCCAGACCCAGGAATTGAACCAGGGTCTCCTGCATTGCAGGTGGGTTCTTTACCAACTGAGCTATAACTGAAGTATAGGGAAGCTATACTTCAGTTAAAAACAAAGAAAGTATCAGGAAAGCTATACTTCAATTAAAAACAAAGAAAAATCCATGTAAAATCTCTGAGTACAAAAGTGGTATTTTTAACAGCAAAAGAGATAAGCTCTACTCACCATGAACATGTTCATCTTCTCTCTCCTTCCAGGGAAGTACAGAGTCCTAGAAGACAGAGGGGGAAAAGAGAAAGACGTCAATGCAAACTGGTTTACAAAAACATGACTAACCCAGGTGGGGCTCACTGTGAATCAGCAAGGCACTCAGTCCTCCAAGTGGCTGCAGCCGAGTGGGCTTGAGAGGGATCCTGCACGGATAGCAGATGCCTCCAAGACCCCTCTCACTAGCTGTTCAGGGAGCAACATGCCCACGTACACACTGGCCCCATCAGCGTGCTGTGGCTTCCACAGTGGTTGTTCTTATTCCAAGGTGTAATCAGAGACCATGTGAGTAAGAGCAGGCTTTGGAGTCAACACGCATGGGCTGAAATCCGGGCCATACCACTCAGTAGCAGTGTCATCTTCGGCAAATTATTAACATTTCTCCGCCTCAATTTTGTCATGAGCAAGTAGGGGAGAACAGGGGTATCCACCTCATGAGGCTGGCGTCAGGCAGAAAGCTCCAAGAACCCCGTCAGGATTTCTGATTTCTCAGCAAAAGCAGATGATACTGTACAATTTGAAATGATCTTATAGATGTGATTTCTAACAACAGAACACTGTCAAATACAGGCAGGTCCCAGGTTGTTGTCCCGAAATGGAAGTTTTTAGAGTTCTGCAAATCTCTGCCTGTATTCCTCATAATTTTGTTACCACAACATTAATATTTAACCTGAAATAGGCAACTTTTTATAAAAGATATAAAAATACACTGTTTCTTTTTAAGCAGGAAGTACCCTTTTGACAATTATGCATAGATGTAAAGAGAACTAATAAAAGCCTGGATTCTGCAACAATAATAAAAAACACCTTGACAGTCCATACCGAAAAATTCCATACAGGAATTATACATAAAGAAATGTTTAAGAAATAAATGGATGAGAAGAGAGAGCTCCTCCCCATTGTAGAACACAAACTAGTAACTGTAGAATGAAAGAGAAAATCATCAACGGGTGGTAACATTTGGAAAAATTTAGTGGGGAGTAAGACAGCCACATTGTTTCAAAATATTAATTGCAAAAAGGACAACAGTTACTTCGCAGACACCTTAACCAAGCACACAAAGCTGAAATCACCAGCTGGAACACACCCACAAACTGACATTTGCTTGGTATGATGCCTTAGAGGGCTGCCTCACCACTTCTGGGGCATCACTGTTAATAATGGGTAACCTGAATCCAATTATGAACAAATATCAGATAAACCAGGGCGTCCCTGGTCGCTCAGTGGTAAAGAATCCACCTGCCAGTGCAGGAGATGAGTTTGGTCCCTGGTCCAGGAAGACCCCACATGTTATGAAGCAACTAAACCCATGTGTCCCAACTGCGGAGCCTGTCTGTGCTCTAGAGCCCGTGAGCCGCAACTCCTGAGTCCTCGAGCTGCAATGACTGAAGCCCACGTGGCCTAGAGCCTATGCTCCACAACGAGAAGCCGCTGCAAGGAGAAGCCCGTGCACAACTAGAGGAACGCCCGTGCAGCAACGAAGACCCAGCACAGCCAAGAATGAATAAATAAATAAATTTATTTAAAAAATGATCATGTATAACCTGAACCTAATTATGAACAAAGGTCAGAGAAACCAAAAAAGAGGGCCCTCCCACAACATAATTTATCAATACTCTTCAAAAATATCAAAAGCCAAAAAGTCTGAGGAATCATTCTGGGCTAAGGAAGACTAATGAAACAAAAGCGAAGTGCAATGCATATAACTGGACTCCTTGAAAAAGAAAAGTGGCTCGCCAAGACTTTATTGGAACCAACAAGGACCGACTGTATAGCACAGGGAAATTATACTCAACATTTTGTAGTAACCTGTAAGGGAAAAGAATCTGAAAAATAAATGAATCACTGTGCTGTGAAATAAACATATTATAGATCAACTAGATTTCAATTTTAAACAAGATCTTAAAGAAAAGGCTAATAAAAAATGTAAATATGGGCTGTGCATTAGATAGTAGTGTGTTACCAATGTCATTAACCTCCTTTTGATCAACTGGCTCTGCAAACGAATAAATAAACAAGCATGATAAAGCCGTGAAAAACCACACTGCACTGAGAACTAGCAACAGAAATGGCTCAAACTTGCTGTTTTCAACTGATCAACAAGAACGGTGTTGAAATGAGAAAAAGACAAGCTGCTCCTTAACACAGACAAAAATAACCAAAGAAGTGGGACTTCCCTGGTAGTCCAGGGGTTGAGAATCCACCTTCCAATTTAGGGGATGTGGGCTGGACCCCTGGTCGGGGAACTAAGAGCCCACATGCTGTGGAGCCACTAAGCCTATTTGTCGAAACTAAGACCTGATGCAGCCACAAGTAAATAATATTAAAAAAACAAACAAACAAAAAACTGTCCTCTCAGCAAACAGAAGTGATGGACCACTTCATTAATAGTGACTCCAGTCCCATTTTGTTTCTTTCATCCACTAGATGCAAATCATTATGATATTCAGTAGTCAAATTGCATCTCCTTCTTGACACCATCCAATCCAGAACAAACCCTCACTGCCTAAAGCTCTCCCCAACTCAGTTAACACAAACCGAAACCGTAGAAGCAGCCATACCGCACGGCCTCCTTACCGGGACACCAGTGCTGCACAGGCGTCCTTGCTGCAGTAAGCTCAAACAAACTGAGCTCTTTGATTACAGGTATGTTCCTGGTGGCTGCTGCCTGGCGGTCACAAATGAGCAACTGAGCAAAACAGAAATAATTGGTGACTCCACATAAAGAGTATATGAGAATTCCTTATACTATTTTTGCAACTTTTCTGTTTGAAATTATTTTTATATTACTAATATTTTAATGAAAATAAAGTTATAGAAAACATATAACAGCATATCAACTATACTCCAATAAATATTTTAATAAATAAAACTTAAAAAGAGAAGCTAAGAAACAGTCATAGTAATAACAATAGTAATAATAGTAGTGGTTCATTGATGATGTCTATGGCAAAAATATCTAGTACAAATTAACAATAACTACCAGTTGATCTTCCCACTTTAGGCTCAAGTACTCTAGTTTACGAGGCTTTCCAGGTGGCTCAGTGGTAAAGAATCCACCTACCAAGCAGGAGACTCGGGTTTAATCCCTGGGTGAGAAAGATCCCCTAGAGAAGGAAAAGGCAACCCATTCCAGTACTCCTGCCTGGAAAATCTCATGGAGAGAGCTGCCTGGTGGGCTACAGTTCATGGGGTCCCAGAGAGTCAGACATAATTTAGCAACTAAACAGCAGCAACAGGACTCTAGCTTAAAAGATAGCAATGAATCTATCCCCAAAAGCCTGGAAGGGATATATCTTCACATCTAATACCCTTCCATTTTGATTCTACACTTGCTAGCTACCTTTTGCTCAAGTCAGGATTTTTTGCAAGGATTCCTGACAAGTGATAATCATTAGTGGGGTAATAAAATCCTCCAACTAAGTAAAGCTCTGCTTTATCCAGCTCAGCTTTATCTGCTACATCCAGCAATTTCCTCGGCCTCAGTTTCCAGACAAGATCCTTTCCTGAGCTTCTCATATTTTCATGTGCAGGGGAGTTACTACAAGATCTTGTTGGAATGCAGACTTCTGGGCCCCCTATGCAGAAATTCTAAATAAGAAGGTCCTGAATGGGGCTCAAGGCTGGGCCTTCCCACCCAAGTGATGCCAATGCTGCTGGTCTGTGGACCACAATTTGAGTAGCAAGGCAGTGTAACCTCAGTCTCAAAGAAAACAGACTCCACTAAACAGACACATAAACAAAGAGTAACCAGACAAAAAGGCACTAAAACATTAACAGCTGTTATCTTTACATCCTAAACTTATGGGTAATTAAAATTTTTCTTTACATCTGCATTTACCGTAATGACTGTTACTTCTGTAATATAAATATTATTTGAAATAAAATAAGTGACCCAGTTGAGAAAACTATCTTAAAATTGATGGACTAGGGAATTCCCTGGTGGTCCCTGGTTAGGACTCGGTACTTTCACTGCCATGGGCCCTGGTTCAATCCCTAGTCAGGGAACTAAGATCCAGCAAGCTGTGTGGTGAGGCCAAAGAAACCACACAAAAAAAACCACAACGAACAAAGAAAAAAACTTCATAGAATAACCTAAACCTTGCTCTCAAGGTCCCCACATTTAAGTCCCAACCTACTTTCGTGAGGAAACTCTAGTCAGTTCCCTATGCTCAACAAGAATATATCAAAGAGATTAGCAAACTAAGGTGTTGGACTCAGCCTGCCTGGGGTTACAACCGCAGCTCTGCTTTTTACTATTCAGGTGAGGATGGGCCAACAGGGTTGTGTTCCCTGGCTCCATCTCCTTCTCTCTAAAGCAGAGAAAACAGCAGTACCGATGCACAGAGCCAGTGCGATGGAAACGTGTTCATCAGCATAAAGCTTTTGGAATGGAACTTAAGTGACCAAGGCATAGTTACAATCATTACTCATGCCCATAGGTTCTACAGTTTATGCATCTTAAACAGAAGAATGCCAAGTTCTACTCCGCTGGGTCTCTGTTGCCTCTTCCTTCGAGTAGTGCTTTTTGAGAAGTCAAGGCTGGGGAAGGAAAGGAGGTTGTGAAATCCCAGGATTGTGTTTGCATCCCCTATATTTCACACCCTCTTGTACCAGCTAGAAGAAACCCTCCCTTTTCTAAACAAGCCGGGAGTCCAGGATAATTCGGCTCCCTGGGCTCTCAGAATCTCACTGTAAGAATCCAGGTGCTTCTGAATTACAGTAGCATTATTAACAATTATGCGTCAGACAACTGTTGACCTTTTGCTATCTCTTTTTTTCTCCAAATACTGTATTAAGAAACCATTGCTTTTATTTCTCTTTTACGGAACAGCAACGGAGGCACAAAAGGGTTAAGCAACTCAGCCAGTGTGACAGTATGAAGCCAGAGTTACCTTCATAAGTGGGAGGTCAGGTTAGAAGTGCAGAAAGCCGGGGAGACCCTCAAATCCCGAGAAGCACGACCTGAGCCCGCCCCATCCCGGGATGCTACCAAACGCCCAGCCCAGGGACACGAACATCATCACCCTTGGCCGTCAGACCTCTGCTTCTAGCTGCTGCTTCGCTTTCTCTCCAAATGAAAGGTCAGGAGATGCTGGCCCCAAGCGCATTTCGGGGGAGTTTGAATGGATCGTGAAAAGCGGACCTGAAACACCATCATCAAGCGAAAGATGGCTGCTACCTCGTCCTCCTGGGGCCGAAGGGCCTACGACTACCCGGAGCTCCTGGACTACACTTCCCAGAATTCCGCGGGGAAGACAGTCGCAGTCCAGCCTTACTATAGCTGCAGTAGACGAGCCTACACGGAGCTTTGGACTACACATGCCAGAATGCAAAGGGAGTGCGTGTGGGCCCTCCACACTACCGCCCTCTTGGACTACACTTCCCGCGAAGGTCAGAGCGGAAAACCGTCAAAGCCTCGCCCCCTGATGAGGAAGTGGCTAGTTCCCCTAGTTTTCACTTCCCTTAACCCCTAAGGTCTCAGGCAAATGTCTTGCCAGTCTACCGCGTCAGCCTTAGAACAGGGTTGCAAGCTTAGAAGCACTTTGGACATGTCCAAGGGCCTAAGTGACATAAATGCATTACCAGCCACAGAGGCTTCCTGGTAAACCCCAGAGTTTTACTGTTGAAATAAGAGAAGGAAACTGGGCTTTCTTTGGAATGGGCTATAGTCAAAAGTCAAAATACCTCAATACCTGAAATGTGACCAAACATGCTTTGTCCTTACTGGTTCCACACCGAGGGTCCTCTGTTGTAATTCTGTGTTCCCTCCTCACGCACATCTTTTCAACAGTAAAAGTGAAAGTCGCTCAATCCTGTCCGACTCTTTGCGACCCCATGGACTATACAGTCCGAGGAATTCTCCAGGCCAGAATACTGGAGTGGGTAGCCTTTCCCTTCTCTGGGGGATCTTCCCAACCCAGGTTTCCCACATTGCATTTTGTGGAATTTTGTGGATTCTTTACCAGCTGAGCCACACATGTAAAGAATCTGCCGGCAGTGCAGGAGATGGGGTCAATACTGGGTGGGAAAATCCCCTGGAAGAGGGCATGGCAACACACTCCAGTATTCTTGCCTGGAGAATTCCATGGACAGAGGAGCCTGTCAGGATACAGTCCACAGGGTCGCAGAGTCAGATTCCACTAAATGTATATCTACTTTGTTTCCAGCTACTGAATTTGCCCTCTCCATGTTATGTATTTAAAGTACAGCATAAAGATTCAATGGTTGAAACATCAATTTATCTGTGTATGCAAAACAATCAGATTTTTTTTTTTAATTTTGAAATTGGCTTCTGGGATCCTATCGTAATTTTTGATCTTTATATGCCTTATGACAATAGAGAACAATCATTATGAGGTGTTAACTACAAGGGATATTTAGTAGTAATTTTTTCAAATTCTATTGTAATTTCTTGCTTTGGTAGTACTAGTCAATGAAAAAACCATAACATGAAATTATAAAATGAAAAAAATACCACAAAATGCTCCTAACTAAGGAAAACCACTATGGAAGAGTATGCCTTTACACACGATCTTATGCATGTCTACATACATGCACACACATACATGCACACACACACAGATTCGATTATAATCTGAAGGTTACAATCTGTGACCTCTCAAAGCCCATATTGTGTATCTCTTGCCATTATATTTGCCATAATTTTAATGGCTTCAGATTAATATACAAATATAGCAAAACTCAAATTCCTACAGCTGTACACTTATTTCCATTAAAAAAATTCAGTGACATCATTGATGTGATGCTTATCTTTTTCGTATCTTAACCTCATAGTCAAAAGTATTCAATTATATGAATTTGAGATCAAAGAGATATATAACCTATATACTGATAAGTACTCCTTCCCCAAAACCATGCTTTACTGCTAACCAGTAGGTCAAAGGACATAAATGTCAATCTTGCCTCAATAATACATTTAATAATTTTATCAAATTCCTACAAGTTTCCTGGGTATTTTCTTCATGGATGTGTGTGAAGAATATGGCATAGCCTCTACCTGAGAAGTTTTGACAGAAGAAATGCTACAGTTCTTAGTAAACAAACATTTCAAAGTCTGGATAAAAATGCAGGGAATTAGAAATCAGTAAGTTCAAGGTCGACCAACAAAATTTTTTCTAGTGACAATTTTTGTGACATTTTCAAAATGTTACAGTAAATCCCACCTTAACATTGAGTGACTCACAAAAAAATCAATTGTAAAGTATGCAGTTACCTATTGTTGCAAAGTTAGTAACATTTTCAGTTTGTACTGTCAGGGAAAAAAATCACAAAACAGTTCAATTTTATATTAGACACCATCCTTGGAAAGCTAGACAGGGCCTCAGAAAATAACCCTACTTGAGAACAGAGGCTGTGGAAGGCAAGGAGCCAGCTGCAATAGGCTCATATCATATTAATACTGCAGATTACAATATCAAGCGGTTTTCTATACTTCAACAAATGATCACTTTCTGAATTAAATTTACTTGGTAGGTTTCCTCCCCTGAAACAATTTTCATATAGTGTACATTTCCCCCTTTTGGTTTATTTAACATACATGAGCTGAGCACACCTACAAGCAAGAGTCGATGTTAAGGTTGTGTAGATTCAGCATCCAAGTCCCTGCCCTCATGGAGCTCACATTCTCCTGGACATCAGTTTTGACAAGCCCATCCTTACACTTTCATTAAGGCAAGACCAAACTCTTCCTCTCTAAGTGCTATCTCCCTAAGTGGTATCTGACGAATGTCAAAGTTCTGAATGCAATCCTTACTGCACCAGTCAGAGGAGGTTTCTGCTGTGGTCTGGTGAACACTGGGATATGTTCAGCTACTGCTTCAACACGCAATACCTTCCCTCCTATGAGACCTGACACTTGCAAGAATTCAGGGTTGCACATGAGTTTTTTGAAATAATCATTTTGTGGAACTTCTTTCCTTTGACAGTTCCCTGATGTTCTTACCACTCTCATCACTTTCATATATCTCCAGTATGAAGTTTGTGATGACTTACAAGATTGGAGCGCCAACTGAAGCTCTTACCACACACCTCACACTTGTAAGGTTTCTCCCCTGTGTGGACTCGCCTGTGATACTGAAGCTGTGAAGACCGACTGAAGACTTTACCACACACGTCACATCTGTAGGGCTTCTCTCCAGTGTGGACACTCTGATGAAGCTGAAGACTTGAGGCCTGACTGAAGTGCTTCCCACACTCCCCACACTTATATGGTTTCTCTCCTGTGTGGACCCTCTGATGCATGTCGAGGTTCAGGCTCCACTTGAAGCCCTTCCCACACTCCTCACATTTGTATGGCTTCTCTCCAGTGTGGACTTTTTGGTGGGCTTGAAGGTGTGAACTCCGACTGAAGCTCTTGCCACACTTTTCACATTTGAATGGCTTTTCTCCACTGTGGACTCTCTGATGGGTCAGAAGATGAGAGGCCTGACTAAAGACTTTTCCACACTCCTCACAATTGTACGGTTTCTCTCCAGTGTGGACTCTGCAGTGAATTTTAAGATCTGCTCTACGACTGAATCCCTTCCCACACTCTTCGCATTTGTATGGTTTCCCACCAGTATGGATCAGCTGGTGGATCTGAAGTCGTGAACTCTGATTGAAGCCCTGCCCACACTCCTCGCACTTGTAGGGTTTCTCTATGCTGTGGGCCTTCTGATGGATTTTAAGATACGAACTCTGACGAAAGCCTTTCCCACATACCTCACATTTATAGGGTTTCTCTCCTGTGTGGACGACCAGATGAACTTGATAATGGATTTTCATCCTGAAGGTCTTCCCACACTCATCGCATCTGTATGGTTTCTCTCCTGTGTGGACTCCCTGATGGGCTTGAAAACTTGAACTGTAAATGAAGCCCTTACCACACACTTTACATACATATGGTTTCTCTCCGGTGTGAATTCTTCGATGGGCCTGAAATTGTGAAGGTTGAATGAAGCATTTACCGCACTCCTCACATTTATAAGGTTTCTCTCCTGTGTGGACCCTCTGGTGGATATGCAGATTTGAGCTACAAGTGAAACACTTGCCACACTCCTCACATTTGTATGGTTTCTCTCCAGTGTGGACCATACAATGACTGTTAAGTGCTGATCTGCGGCGGAAGTTCTTACCACATATATCGCATTTGAACGGCTTCTCCCCAGTGTGGATTCTCTGATGTTCCTGAAGATGTGAAGCATGAATGAAAGCCCTTCCACATTTGTCACAATTGTAAGGTTTCTCTCCCGTGTGTAATTTACAATGAACAGTAAGTGTTGATCTACGACTGAAGCCTTTCCCACACTGCTCACATCTGAATGGCTTCTCTACAGTGTGGACTTTCTGATGAATTTGCAACTGTGAACTCTGGCTGAATTCCTTGCCACACTCATCACACTTATAGCGTTTCTCTCCCGAGTGAACTCTCTGATGAATGCGAAGTGCTGAGCTGTAACAGAAGCTTTTTCCACACTCACAACATGTATGAGACTTCTCTCTGGAGTGAATTTGTTGATGAAGATCAAAGTTGGAGAGATCACCAAAAGATTTTGTACATTCATTACACTGAGAAGGTGTCTGGCCTGTGTGAATTACAGATAGTCCTGCCCCATTCTGGCTAGGTGAGTCACGTTGTTGGCGGAATTCAGAACGTTTTATCCTGGAGTCTTGCCACCTGGTTAAGTCACTTGCAATGTGTTTCCAGATCTGCCAGCAGGAAAGCTCTTCATGTGGTCCTACTTCTGAAATAGTCTCCATCTCACTTTGGATCTTTTCTTCTGCAAAGACACAAAATTCAGAGATGTGGACAACTGAAGGTTCTGTTCACTGTTTTCAAGATTTCACATTTGGGAGAGAGTATGAGACGTGAATGAATCCAGAGAATGTTCAGTTTATCTCTTCCTTTGTGTGTCATGTGCTCTGGTTTGCATGCCAACGGAAACCACGTGGTGGTCCAGGTCGCTCCTACCCACCACCACTAAGCGTAGCAAAACCCACTGGTGTGAGCTTCCTCCATGAGGTGCGAGTTAGATGTCAAAAATTTAACTTGAAAAATTGATAATTAGATTCAAACTGTTCACCTATAGACACTTTCTATTGGATTCAAAGGCAGTGTAGAATCTCAGATAGTAAACTTTATAGTTAGTAAATGATGCAGACAAAAAAGTTATATAGATAATAAAATATGAATCAACTAGAACTTTAAGGGAATGCAATAACTTTTTTTGTAAACAAAACTTGGAAGCAACTAAGATGCCCTTCAGCAGGTGAATGTATAAATAAAAAGTATGGTACTTCCACACAATGGAATATTATTCAGTGCTAACAAGAGATGTACTACCAAGCCAGAAAAAGATGTGGAGGAAATGTAAATACGTATTTCTAAGTTTCTAAATAGAAGCCAATCTGACAAGCATACATACTGTATAATTCCAACTATACGACATTCTGGAAAATCCAGTGCAGCCAAATAAAATAAAGTAAATAAAAATAAATATTTAAAAAGAAAAAAGAACCAGTATCATCATCAACAGGAAAGGGGTCGTCACATGAAATACCTGTGAAAGTGATACATATAAATCTCCAACACCTGAAATGCAGGTTTTGGTTATGACAAAGCATGCATTTCTTACCATGGTTCGTGTTTTACCAAACAAACAAACAAACAAAAAAAAAAACTCAACAACTGAGTCTAACTTCTTGAGTTACTTTGCTGCACAGCAGAAATTAGCACAACACTGTAAATCAACTATTCTTCAATTTAAATTAAAGAAAAAAAGGAAAGAAATTAAAATAGAAAGGAACTGGGAAAATTAACTAAATTTTAAAAACTAAAAGGAAGAAAAAAAAGAAAGTAATCAGATAGGCAATCATCAAAAGACAAAAAATGCTCTGCAGCCTCCTTCCTTCACTCTGGTTTTTACATGACCTATAATTATCCCCTTCACACTGAGAGAAATAGAGCTCTCCCGTCCCATCCATCAAACCTACACAGAGTCAACAAATATTTACAGATGCCTGCCACATACTGGGCTGCTCCGGGTACTCAAGACAGACAAAACTCCACACTCCTGGTGATCACACTCCAATGCAGAGAAAGGGGTGATAAACAAGCAAAGTCTGTGAGATCCAGTAAGATGCAGAATGAGGAGAGAAAAGGGAGGATAGAATTTTACACAGGGTGGTCAGAGAGGGCCTCTCTCATGATGTTGGAACTGAGCGGAGACCTGAAGGCAGAAAGGGAGGGAGCTGGAAGACCAGAGGTAGAAGAGTAGGTCTGGCGGAGTTAAGGGCTCATACGTGGAAGTATCTGCTGTGATCACAGTAACTGTCCCCCAAAGAACTCACATCCTGGTTTTCGGAGCCTAGACTATGTCAGATTATGTGGCAAAGGGGAATTAAGATTGCAGACAGGATTGAGGCTGCCGATTAGCTGACCTTAAAATGTAAGTCCATCCTCTACTTTGGGGTGGAGTGGGAGGCTCAATGCAATCAAAAGTCTCCTACGAAGCAGAAGTGTGATGCAGGAAAAAACCAGAAGAGGGACACGTGACAAGGGAGGACGGGGCAGAGAGAAGCGATGTCGCTAGCTGTGAAGCTTGAGGAAGGTGGCCACGAGCCACCGGAAAGGCAAAGACACAGATTCTCCCCCAGAACCTCCAAAGTGAAACCACACCACACCTCTGACCTCTGGAAGTGTAAGATGTTCAACATGTGTTGTGTTAAGCTATGGTGTTTGCAGTGATTTTTTCAGGCAGCTGCAGGTGATACAGCATCCCTGGCGAGTCTGAGCCTGGCGTGGTGTATGGCATGGGTGGGAGACAAAGAGTGAGAGGAAAGGAATCAGAGAGACAGTGCGGGACCATAAGCAGATCCTGGAGAACTGCAGAAGCCACTTTAAGAGGTTTAACTTTAAGAAAATATGAAGCTATAAAAGATTTGGAAGAGAGGAATGGCAGTCTTTCCTAAGCATCGCTCTTGGCTGCTACTTGGAAAACAGACTATAGGAGGGGCAGGGCAACCAGTACAAAGGTGTTAAAGAAGAGAAGTAAAAACACATGGGAGGGCTTCTCTAAGGACCCCCATCTGCCTGGTTCTTACCTGACTTTCCTTCTCTTTGGGTTGCTGTCTTCACCACCCAAAGCCTTTTTTCCTTTTCTAAGTGAAATATATCATGTCTGAAGGGGTGACACCCTGTGAACATGCAGAGTAACATTTTAAATGAACACACACTGTGTGGCTGATTCACGTTGACATGTGGTAGAAACCAACACAATACTGTAAAGCAATTATCCTTCAATTAAAAATGAATAAATTTAAAGTCAGAAAAACAGAAGAGAAAATGAATACACTAACAGTACAATTTACTGGAAATTAAGATTCCTGCATTTAATGTTGATCAATGAGTCAAAACGAGGGTAATTAAAATATTTTTAAGAAAACATGACCTATTTGAAAAAATATTGGAACTTCTTTGATGGTCTAGCAATTAGGACTCTGAGTTTCTATGCAGGAGGCACGGGTTTGATCTCTGATCAGGGAACTAAGATCCCTCATGGCCCAAGGTGCAGTCAAAAAGTTAAAAGGAAAACACAAAAAAAACCCCAAAATACCAATATTTCAAGACCTGGACACATAAATACAGTAAGTATTACAGAAACCAATTTCTCACCAGTGCCTATTTTAATTAAATCTCCCCTCACTGGTTCTTATATGACACACAATTGGCCAGAGTTTTTCCTGCAATGTATTCCATTCTTCCTGACGAATTCTGATATTTTTCTCTCTCATTTTGTTAAAAAGCTTTGGTATAAAAGTCAGGTCCCCAAATGCCATTTCAATACCCCAAAAGCCTTCCACATCTGAGACACAAAGCCAAACCAGGGAGATGACCTTGTCAGAAAAGGTGCCTGGGACCTCTCTGGTGGTCCAGTGACTAAGACTCTGCACTCCCAATGCAGGGGGCCTGGGTTTGATCCATGGTCAGGGAACTAGATTCCACATACCGCGACTAAGACTTGAAGCAGCCAAGTACATATTTTTTAAAAAAGAAAGGGTGCCTGTCCTCACCCACTGAGACCAGATTCCGGAAGTTCTCCAGCATCACATCCTGGTACAGCTTCTTCTGAGCCGAGTCCAGCAGCCCCAACTCCTCCTCCGTGAAGGTCACAGCCACATCCGTGAAGGTCACTGCCTCCTACAACAAACAATCTCAGCTCAATCTTACAACCAGTGTCCAGTGGAAGAGGGACAAAGCCAAGAAGAGGTGGACGCTGAGAAGATATTCTGGCTCCTGTGGAAATGTGTAGACTTCCCAGTCCCCCTCCTTCTGTCCAACACCATACACTGACTTTCCTCGGCCTCCTCGGAAGTGTGGCTATGGAAAAGAAAGGATGGGTGACATGTGAGTTCAGATTCTGAAGGACTTCAGTCAATCTGTACACTTCCCAGCCCTTCTTCTATCTTGCCGGTGCCACACACTGATTTTCCTCAGCCTCAGTGGCTTCCTCAGTGATTCTCCTTCCTCAGTGGCAACAGACTGACTGAAGTCCCTCAGAATCTGGACTCACTTCCTACTCACCCTCTCCACCTTCTTGGCACTTTCCCTTTTCAAGTAGCCACTGATTGTAAGATGGACATTACATGTGTCTGGTGTTATACCAACTTTTTTAAAAAATATATTTATTTATTTATTTGACTGAACCAGGTTTCAGTTGCGACATGCAAACTTTTAGTTGGGGTATGTGGGACCTAGTTCCCTGACCAGGGATTGAACTCAGGCCCCCTGCATTGGGAGTATGGAATCTTAGCCACTGGACCACCAGGAAGTTTCCCCAAATCTTTTTCACAAACTAAAATCCCACAAACCATGTGGTGCATCAAAAAAAAAAAAAAAAAAAAGAGAGAGAGACAGAGAAAGAAAGAAAGAAGAGCTGTGCCATGCTGTTATTTGGATATTCTACCTAAGAAACATCCAACACAACACAGATCAAATGTACTCTTTCTATATTGAATGCATAGTACATCAAGGACAATACCGACATTGTTTTCAGAACTGATTTGAGGGGAAAAGGTATCATGGAAGAAAGCTGTCACTTAAGTGTTGCCTAGAACAGTCAAATTTGTAAACCACCTAAATGTCTACAGGTGGAAAGTAGTCAAAAATAAAAAGGCGCCCCCCCCCAAAAAAAAGGTGTATCAATACAGTGGCAAATGTGAAGTACCCATTTTAAAAAAATATACAATATTAAAGGAACAAAGTCATAATTTAAAGTTAGATGTATACCATAAATACAAATACAGTTATAAATGCACATGAGGAAAAGACAAAGAGAAAATAAAAACAGTTAGTTTGCCAGTAGGGAAGTAATGAAATGGGAGAGTTATTCATTTCTAGTCATTTTTCTACTCCATAAAATATATAATAATCACATAAAATAAAAACAAACACAAAGAAAACTCAAGAAGGACAATGCAATGTCTCCCGTGTCTCCTGTTCTGCTTGAGTCATCCCGAAACAAACGTGTAACAATCTGAGCAATGAGATGGAACTTTAAAGTGAGAAAGGCAGGTGCTACTCACCTTGAATGTGGTCATGTTTCCTCCTGTGCCTAGGGATGGGCACAGTCCTGAGTTATACAGGTTCTAGGAGGTCAGAACTGTCTGAGGGAGTTCTGAGAGTCTGAGAAGGCAGAAAAAGACACGAAAGAGTAGCTTGGGTCACTGCTCATCCACACAGATGCTTCCTGTGAAAAGAGTGCATGAACGTTCACAGCAGCATTACTCATAATAACCTAGAACTGGAAACAACTGGAATGTTGGCCTATGTGTGAATGAACAAACTGTGGTATATTCATACAATGGAATATTATGCACAAATGAAAATGAATCCAGTACCGATTATGCTACAACATGGGTAAACCCTGCAAATGCTATGGAAAGCAAAAGAAGACAGACACAAAAGACTACATACTGTATGATTCTATTTGTATGAAATGTCTAGAATAGGCAAATCTATGGAGACAGAAAGTATGTTAGCGGTACCCGGGGTTTCTGGGGAGAGAATGGGGGTTAACTAAGGAATCCAACTGCAGAAATGAAAATGTTCCAAATTATTATGGTGATAGTTATACTGCTGAGCAAAGTTACTAAAAATCATTCATCTGTACACCTGAAATGGGTGAATTCTATGACACACATATTTCAGGCTGGTCAAAGTAAATGTTTCTTAATCTACATGTCATTTAGATTTTCAATATGTATTTATGGCTTGAGTCAATACTAATATTTATATATGAATGAATAAATAAATAAGTAGGGAAGGAGAAGCTTCTCTTTACAGTACAATGTAAATTAATAAACATATCTCCCTATTAAAAAACTTTATTAATTAAAAAAGGTTACAATGAAGAAATCTGACAGACATTACCTGAGCCTAGTAAACAAAGCTGAGTTTACTAATATAGGGATATACTGATATCCTCTGGCTCCAGCTATGTTGCAGTGACAAGGACACCTCACCACTTCTGTGGAATCCCTGCCAACAATGCATAATCTGAACTTAAAAATGGAAAACATCAGACGAACCCCAAATGAAGAACTTTCTCCAAAATAACTTGACTCTATACACCCCCCAAAACCTAGCCGGCATATTAAAAAGCAGAGACATTATGCTGCTGACAAAGGTCCATCTAGTCAAAGCTATGGTTTTTCAAGTAGTCATGTATGGATGTGAGAGTTGGACCATAAAGAAACCTGAGCATCAAAGAATTGATGCTTTTGAACTGTGGTGTTGGATAAGGCTCTTGAGAGTCTCTTGGACAGAAGGAGATCAAATCCATCAATCCTAAAGGAAATCAACCCTGAAAATTCACTGGAAGGACTGATGCTGAAGCTGAAGCTCCAATACTTTGGCCACCTGATGCGAAGAGCCGCCTCATTGGAAAAGACCCTCATGCTGGGAAAGATAGAAGGCAGGAGGAGAAAGGGACGACAGAGGATGAGATGGTTGATGGCATCGCTGACTTGATGGCATGAGTTTGAGCAAGCTCCAGGAGCTGGGGATGGACAGGGAAGCCTGGCATGCTGTCCATGGGGTCATAAAGTCAGACACGACTGAGCGACTGAACTGATACTCCTACAAAATATCAAGAACAAAAAAGACAAAGGTTGTAGAATCATTCCACATTAAAGAAGAACATTAAGAAAAGTATGAGAAAAATTCTGTAAAATGTTTATTAACAAAAAATACGACATAAGGCAAAAAATTGGACTTTGAACTGGGGAAAAACCAGTTATGAAGACTCTTAGTTAAAAAAAATAACAAAATACAAGACTGTGGATTATTCAATAGCACATTATCCAATATGCTATCTGGCATTACTTACTTATGACTAACTTAATAGACACTTGCTAGATAAAACACTATTCTTTAGTATAATATCTAACATTACAAGTATGTGACGCTAAAATTCTACAATCAATCTTTCTGAAATCCCTCTTACCAAGACACCTCCTGATTTCATGGTATGTGGGCTTCCTTCATGCAGAAAGTTAAGATAAGCTGTCATTGAATACAAGTAACTTCCTGGTGTTATTTGGATGATGGAGGTACAGAGCAGATGGGCAAAATGTAAACAATTGGTCAATTTGGGTAACAGGTATATGAGAGCTCCTTATACTATTTTTGCAACTTTTCCACAGTTTTAACATTATATAAAGATAAAATAGCCTTAAAAATAAAAAAACAGTCATAGGAATGGCAATAATGAAAACAGTAAGACTAATTATGAAATTATATGGAAGTTCATTAGTTTATTCTTTCTTATCGGGGTTTGGAAATTCCCATAGTTAAAACACATAAGGGGAAAACCATTGAGAATGGCGTGATTAAAAAAAAAATCTGTAAAATGTTTATAGACAAATATACAAAAAGAGCCACTAAGCAAAAACATATTAGAAGCTTAACAGTTGTTATCATTACACCCTGGATTAATGAGTAATAAAGAAATTTTTTCTCTCAAATTTCTTAATTCCTGAATGCTCCACAATAAGAGTCTGTAAGAATAAGAAATATTATTCACAACAAGGGAAACAAAATAGTTGACAATGACTTTAAAAACTCACGGGAAAGTCCAAACCCATCTATTTGATTTAAGGCCCTTCATGATCAATTCCTAACTATGATGCCTGATTCCACCTGGTTCCTAAGCCTTAAGGACTAAAAGACTATGAACTCAAGCTCTGGACTAACTGCCTGAATTTCAACCTCAATTAAGCCCCCTGACTTGGTGGGTGACTATGGGCACATAATTTACAGCACTCTGAGTATCAATCTCATTTTACAGAAGGGGGGAAAAAAGCAACATTTCTGTTCAGAGTCATAGTGTGGCACAATGTATTTATTTGTGTAAAGCCCTCATCATTGGCAAAGAAGACAATGGCACCCCACTCCAGTACTCTTGCCTGGAAAATCCCATGGACAGAGGAGCCTGGTAGGCTACAGTCCATGGGGTCGCAAAGAGTAGGACACAACTGAGCGAGTTCACTTTCATTTTTCACTTTCATGCATTGGAGAAGGAAATGGCAACCCACTCCAGTGTTCTTGCCTGGAGAATGCCAGGGACAGGGGAGCCTGGTGGGCTGCCGTCTATGGGGTCACACAGAATCGGACACAACTGACACGACTTAGCAGCAGCAGCAGCTCATCATTGGGGCTTCCCTGGTGTCTCAGAGGGTGAACAATCTGCCTGTAATGCAGAAGACCAGAATCGGATCCCTGGGTCAGGAAGATCCCCTGGAGAGAAGAGAAAGGCTACCCATTCCAGTATTCTTGCCTGGAGAATTTCATGGACGGGAGGCCGAAGGGCTATCGTCCATGGTGTCGCAAAGAGTTGGACAGGACTGAGCAACTAATACTTTCACTCACTGAAGTTAACGGTTAAGGGTTAATTGTTATCAATGCCCATGTCAAATTACACATCGGACACATTCTCTGATTGATGTAACCGTCATTGTAAGAGAAAAATATCAAGTCCTACTCACGTGGAGCTTTGCAGTTAGTAGCCCAGGAGTCACTCCTACCTCCTGTAGTTCTTTTTGAGGTCACACTGGGGAAAGAAAGAATGCTAGGAAATGCCAGGACAGAGCCCTCATCCTCGTTAAAAGTTAAAGCCTCCCGTCCCTCCGAGCAGTTTGGAACCTTCTCTTCCGAGTCCCAAGGGGTGCAGAATGACCCAGTGTCGCACAGAGATAGAAAGAAGGGTAAGGGTCACTGGAGGTGGATCTCTGATGCTAACCCGGGTACCTGATCATTCTTTGAGAAATTAACAGCAAGGAAAAATCACCATTCACTATTTGCCAGGAATCGGCTAAGACTTTTATTTGTATCGCCTCTTTCCAAAACAAAAAGTAATGGGTGTCTCAGGCGATAAAGAATCCTCCTGCAAAGCGGGAGATCTGGGTCCATCCCTGGATTGGGAAGATCCTCTGGAGGAGGGCATGCTAACAGTATTCTTGCCTGGAGAATCCCATGGACAGAGGAGCCTGGAGGGCTACAGTTCATGGGATGGCAGACACGACTGAGCGACTAAGCACACACACACAGCCACACAGACACAGACACAGACACAGACACAGACACACACACACAGAGACACACACACACACACACACACACACACACACGAGGCACAGGGAGATTAACTCCCCACATGAGGAAGTAGAAGCGCGCGTGGAAAGTTGAGAGGAGGAACGGGCTATCCCAAAGCCACGGAAACTCTTACTCTAGGAGATATGCGAGGGGAGCTGGTCCTCTCTCAGAGTCTCCAGAATACCCCAACCGCTCCGCCTAGGGGAACGCACACTAACGCATTTGCTCCTCCGCACCTGCACTCTCCGCCGAGGATTCTTTTCCCCTAAGTCGATTGCCAGGTAATTGCACATCCCATGCATGGATCCAGGAAATTTGGAAGGGCAAGCAAGACGCGGAACTGACAAGCCCGCCCCACGGAAGAGACACCAGCAACCTCACTCTGAACGGAAGTCCTAGGAGTTCGCGGGGCGTCTAGACTACACTTCCCACAATTCATCAGATTTCCCCTTCCTGAGCGGCAGTGCAAGTAACTAACAGTGTCAGAACTACACTTCCCCGAATGCCGAGGGACACTAACCAGAGTCTCACTTTCCAGGAAGAAGTGTTGAAACTCCAAGGAGCTCCTTGACTACACTTCCCCAAATTCCACAGCGGAAAGAATCCCACAGTCCCGAATCCCGGGGTGCTAATGAGGTTTCCTGCACGGAGTCTGTTACTTTCCTTGAGTTCCCCAGTGAAAATATTCCATAGACAAGACTTTCTGAAATCAAAATGTCTCCCAATTATGGCAGGAGTATTGTTGGACAAGGAACAAGTAGGGAGATACAATCTACAAGATATTAACTACTTAGGGGACACAAGGTGATTGAATGTAGGTTCATTTTAGTGTAATCTGATGTTACCAGGCTAAAGCTGTGAGGTAAAAGAATAGGCAAAGAGGAATGATTTGGGAGGGGCAATGAGGAAGGAAGAAGGTAGCAGTGCCAACTCCAGACCCTGTGGTACCACTGCTTAGGAAAAACAAGCTTGACAGGGCCAAAATGGAAGCTTGTCCTCATGGAAAAGTGCTCTTCCCTCACCTAAACTTTTCACTGAAGTTGATATGATCCCTACTTTGGATGTGAAAACACCAAATTTCAGAAAGTTAAGAAATTGTCTGCTATCTCAATGCAAGCATCATTGCTGAAGAGCTGGGCACCGGAGTCACTGTCCTTTCAAAAGCCTATGATTTAATGCCAGAGCACTGAGGAGGATTCTATTGGTGAGGGAGGATGTTTATATTAATATGAAATGTGCTATTTATTATATTAAATATTGATATTTTCTGGTTAAAATCTTTATTATAGGTAGTAATTTTAAAACCTATGTTCAGTTCAGTTCAGTTCAGTTGCTCAGTCGTGTCTGACTCTTTGTGACCCCATGAATCACAGCACGCCAGGCCTCCTTGTCCATCACCAACTCCCAGAGTTCACTCAAACTCATGTCCATTGAGTTGGTGATATCATCCAGCCATCTCATCCTCTGTCGTCCCCTTCTCCTCCTGCCCCCAATCCCCCTCAGCATCAGGGTCTTTTCCAATGAGTCAACTCTTCGTGTGAGGAGGCCAAAGTATTGAGGTTTCAGCTTCAGCATCAGTGCCTACAATGAACACCCAGGACTGATCTCCTTTAGAATGGACTGGTTGGATCTCCTTGCAGTCCAAGGGACTCTCAAGAGTCTTCTCCAACACCACAGGTCAAAAGCATCCATTCTTCGGTGCTCTGCTTTCTTCACAGTCCAACTCTCACATCCATACATGACCACTGGAAAACCATAGCCTTGACTAGACGGACCCTTGTTGGCAATGTCTCTGCTTTTCAATATGTTATCTAGGTTGGTCATAACTTTCCTTCCAAGGAGTAAACGTTTTTAAATTTCATGGCTGCAATCACCATCTGCAGTGATTTTGGAGCCCCCCAAAATAAAGTCTGACACTGTTTCCACTGTTTCCCCATCTATTTCCCATGAAGTGATGGGACCAGATGCCATGATCTTCGTTTTCTGAACGTGGAGCTTTAAGCCAACTTTTTCACTCTCCTCTTTCACTTTCATCAAGAGGCTTTTTAGTTCCTCTTCACTTTCTGCCATAAGGGTATTGTATCTGCATATCTGAGGTTATTGATATTTCTCCCAACAATCTTGATTCCAGCTTGTGCTTCTTCCAGCCCGGCGTTTCTCATGATTGTACTCTGCATATAAGTTAAATAAGCAGGGTGACAATATACAGCCTTGATGTACTCCTTTTCCTATTTGGAACCAGTCTGTTGTTCCATGTCCAGTTCTAACTGTTGCTTCCTGACTTGCATATAGATTTCTCAAGAGGCAGGTCAGGTGGTCTGGTATTCCCATCTCTTTCAGAATTTTCCAGTTTATTGTGATCCACACAGTCAAAGGCTTTGGCGTAGTCAATAAAGCAGAAATAGATGTTTTTCTGGAACTCCCTTGCTTTTTCCATGATCCAGCAGATGTTGGCAATTTGATCTCTGGTTCCTCTGCCTTTTCTAAAACCAGCTGGAACATCTGGAAGTTCATGGTTCACGTACTGCTGAAGCCTGGCTTGCAGAATTTTGAGCATTACTTTACTAGCATGTGAGATAAGTGCAATTGTGCGGTAGTTTGAGCATTCTTTGGCATTGCCTTTCTTTGGGATTGGAATGAAAACTGACCTTTTCCAGTCCTGTGGCCACTGCTAAGTTTTCCAAATTTGCTGGCATATTGAGTGCAGCACTTTCACGGCATCGTCTTCCAGGATTTGAAATGGCTCAACTGGAATTTCATCACCTCCACTAGCTTTGTTGGTAGTGATGCTTTCTAAGGCCCACTTGACTTCACATTCCAGGATGTCTGGCTCTAGGTGAGTGACCACACCATCGTGATTATCTGGGTCGTGAAGCTCTTTTTTGTACAGTTCTTCTGTGTATTCTTGCCACCGCTTCTTAATATCTTCTGCTTCTATTAGGTCCATACCATTTCTGTCCTTTATCAAGCCCATCTTTGCATAATATGTTCCCTTGGTATCTCTAATTTTCTTGAAGAGATCTCTGGTCTTTCCCATTCTGTTCTTTTCCTCTATTTCTTTGCATTGATCACTGAAGAAAGCTTTCTTATCTCTTCTTGCTATTCTCTGGAACTCTGCATTCAGATGCTTATATCTTTCCTTTTCTCCTTTGCTTTTCACCTCTCTTCTTTTCACAGCTATTTGTAAGGCCTCCCCAGACAGCCATTTTGCTTTTTTGCATTTCTTTTCCATGGGGATGGTCTTGATCCCTGTCTCCTGTACAGTGTCATGAACATCATTCCATAGTTCATTGGGCTCTCTGTCTATCAGATCTAGGCCCTTAAATCTATTTCTCACCTCCACTGTATAATCATAAGAGATTTGAGTTAGGTCATACCTGAATGGTCTAGTGGTTTTCTCTACTTTCTTCACTTTAAGTTTGAATTTGGCAATAAGGAGTTCATGATCTGAGCCAGTCAGCTCCCTGTCTTGTTTTTGCTGACTGTAGAGAGCATCTCCATGTTTGGCTGCAAAGAATATAATCAATCTGATTTCGGTGTTGACCATCTGGTGATGTCCATGTGTAGAGTCTTCTCTTGTGTTGTTGGAAGAGGGTGTTTGCTATGACCAGTGCGTTCTCTTGGCAAAACTCTATTAGCCTTTGCCCTGCTTCATTCCATATTCCAAGGCCAAATTTGTGTGTTGCCCCAGGTGTTTCTTGACTTCCTACTTTTCCATTCCAGTCCCCTATAATGAAAAGGACATCTTTTTTGGGTGTTAGTTCTAAAAGGTCTTGTAGGTCTTCATAGAACCGTTCAACTTCAGCTTCTTCAGTGTTACTGGTTGGGGCATAGACTTGGATTACCGTGATATTGAATGGTTTGCCTTGGAAACGAGCAGAGATCATTCTGTTGTTTTTGAGATTGCATCCAAGTACTGCATTTCGGACTCTTTTGTTGACCATGATGGCTACTGCATTTCTTCTGAGGGATTCCTGCCCACAGTAGTAGATATAATGGCCATCTGCATTAGATTCACCCATTCCAGTCCATTTTAGTTTGCTGATTCCTAGAATGTTGACATTCACTCTTGCCATCTCCTGTTTCACCACTTCCAATTTGCCTTGACTCATGGACCTAACATTCCAGGTTCCTATGCAATATTGCTCTTTACAGCATCAGACCTTGCTTCTGTCACCAGTCACACCCACAACTGCGTATTGTTTTTGCTTTGGCTCGATCCCTTCATTCTTTCTGGAGTAATTTTCCACTTATCTCCAGTAGCATATTGGGCATCTACCAACCTGGGAAGTTCCTCTTTCAGTATCCCATCATTTTGCCTTTTCATACTGTTCATGGGGTTCTCAAGGCAAGAATACTGGTTTGCCATTCCCTTCTCCAGTGGACCACATTCTGTCAGACCTCTCCACCATGACCCGCCCATCTTGAGTGGCCCCACACAGCGTGGCTTAGTTTCATTGAGTTAGACAAGATTGTGGTCCGTGTGATTAGATTGACTAGTTTTCTGTGATTATGGTTTCAGTGTGTCTGCCCTCTGATGCCTCTCGCAACACCTACCATCTTACTTGGGTTTCTCTTACCTTGGACGAGGGCTGTCTCCTCACAGCCCCCCTCCTGACCTTGAACGTGGAGTAGCTCCTCTCAGCCCTCCTATGCCCAAGAAAAACTTAAAAACACTTTAAGGTTGTATTATAGGGACTTCCCTGCTGAGTCACTGGTTAGAATTCCAGGCTTTCACTGCAGTGGCTTGGGGTCAATCCCTGGTTGAGATTAGAGATCCTACAAGTGTGGCAAGTTGAAAAACATACAAAGTTCAAAAGTGTATTATAACCTTCATGGGCCCAAGAGAATACAGTAATTTGGTTGATTCTTTATTGTATGTCTCATATGAGTTTGAATCACCAAAGTCAATGAGTCAGAAACTTTTGCAGTAGTTCAGTGGCTAATATTCCGGCTTCCACTGCAGGGGGGCCTGGGTTTGATCTGTGGTCCAGGAACTAGATCCCAGAAGCCCATAACTAAAGATTCTGCATGCCACAAGAGCAAGGATCCCACATGCCACCAATAAGACTTGGCACGGCCAAATAAATAAATATTAATTCAAATGGATCAGAGACTAAATGTAAAACCTGAAACTGTGAGAGTAGGAGAAAAAAGTGGGGGCAGAGAAACCTTCGTGACATTAAATTAGGCAGAGTTCTTATATCTGAAACCCAAAGCACAATCACAGAAGACAAAAACTGAACTTCATCAAAAATTTTAAAAACTTAAATGCTCTGCGAAAAATACTAATGGGGCAAAAACAAAAACCACACAGTGTGACTAAATATCTGCAAAACACATAACTGACAAAGGCCAAGTGTCCAGAACATATAAAGAACTCAAAAGCCAAGAACAAGAAAACATGTTCACCAAAGAAAATAGGTCTATGGTTATCAAACATTCATGTATAAAGATGCTCAACTTAGTCATTAGGGAAATGTAAATTAAGACCAACATGAGAAACCACTATAAAACTACTGAAATGCTAAAAACTAAAACCCTGATATGCACTCGTGGTGGAAGTGCAAAATGGCATATCCACTTTAGAAACACCTGTTTTTCACAAAGTTAGACATACTCTTACAACCCAACAATCCCACTCCTAAGTATTTACCAAAATAAAGAAAACCTGTGTTGATACACAAATACTGTCAGACAGATGTAGTTAATGCACCATATAGAAATCATCATACTTGCTTCCTCTGGAGGTGGAACTGACAAGAATGGTACACAAGAAAACATTTAGGTTTAATAGAAATGTGGTATATACTGATTTTGGTGATGATTACACAAGTAGATACATTTGTCAAAATTCATAAAGCTGTAAACTTGAGATTTATGCATGTGCTTGCATGCAAATTACATCTCAATAAGGAACTGTTAGCATACAAAATTGCTGGCCACACACAACCTGGTGATTCTGGACCCACTAATGGGTTATGACCTTCAGTTTGATAAGCACTAGTTCACAAAACCTGCAGGGTTGGGAAGATGACCCCAAGTGTCTAATCTAATCCTCCAAGCCTTGGAGAATTCCTCTGTTTACAAGCTTTTAGACAATTTTAGAGAGGAACTGAATAAAAATTTCAAAAGTGACTGTTCTCCCTTTAACTCATTTAACATTCCTGGACACCTGCAGTGTGGTAGGCATTGAAGAGGCAGAGTGGACTTGCTGTAAACAAAGCCCATGCCTTCTGGGAACTTCTGTTCTAGTGGAAGAGATTTGGGCATTTCTGTCTTAGTACTTTTGGTTCCCTCCAGATCGGACCCATCCTTCCCATGCCTCTCATCCATGTAGTTTCTGCTAAATGTCAAGGTTCTGAATGAAGCTCTCTGTCTCCACGCTCATGAGGCTTCTCTGCTGTGTGGTCACCCAACCACCATGACAGTTTGCGAGTTCTGGAGGAAATAAATGTTTTGTTTTCTATGACAGGACCATTTCAGCACGCATGTGAGGTATTAACACATGCAATTTCATAGAGATTCTCTGCTGTGTGTATTCTCTGATGAGGCAAAGTCCTTGTCACCCTCATCCCCAGCATGGATTCGCTGATGAATTGTAAGACTGGAGCTCCAACTGAAGCCTTTCCCACACTCTTCACATTTATATGGTTTTTCCCCTGTGTGGACTCTCTGATGGGCCTGGAGGTATGAGCTCCAACTGAAGACCTTACCACACTCCTCACACTTATATGGTTTCTCTCCAGTGTGAACCCTCTGGTGGGCTTGAAGGTATGATCTCTGTCTGAAGCGCTTACCACACACATCACATCGGTACGGTTTCTCTCCTGTGTGTACTCCACGATGAGCCAGAAAATTTGAGGCCCGACAGAAGCCTTTCCCACATTCCTCACACTGGTAGGGTTTCTCTCCAGTATGGCACCTCTGATGGGCCTGCAGCTGTGAGCCCACACTGAAGCCTTTCCCACACTCTGCACACTGATACGGTTTCTCACCAGTGTGGACTCTCTGATGCACTTGAAGGCTTGAGAACTGACTGAAGGCCTTCCCACATTTTTCACATTTATAGGGCTTCTCTCCTGTGTGGATTCGACAGTGTACGTTAAGATCTGAACTCCGGCTGAAGCCCTTCCCACATGTACCACATTTGTATGGTTTTTCTCCAGTGTGGCTTCTCTGATGGGCCAGAAGATTCGAGGCCTGACTGAAACCTTTCCCACACTCCTCACATTTATATGGTTTCTCTCCTGTATGGACTCTAAAATGAATGTTAAAATCTGAGCTACGACTAAAGCCCTTTCCGCATGCATCGCATTGATAGGGTTTCTCACCACTATGGCCTCTCTGATGGTCCAGAAGATTTGAGGCCCGGCAGAAGCCCTTCCCACACTCCTCACATTTGTAAGGTTTCTCTCCTGTGTGGCTTATCTGATGGGCTTGGAGGTGGGAACCCACACTGAAGCCTTTCCCACACTCTTCACACTTATATGGTTTCTCACCTGTGTGGATTCTACAATGGATGTTCAGGTGTGAGCTATAACTGAAGCCCCTGCCACACGCATCACATTTGTAAGGTTTCTCCCCAGTGTGGATTCGCTGATGAGCTTGTAGGCGTGAATGCCAACTGAAGCCCTTCCCACACTCTTCACATTGATAAGGTTTCTTTTCCGTGTGAACTCTCTGATGGACATGGAGATAGGAGCGCTTACTGTAGCCCAGCCCACATTCCTCACATTTATAGGGTTTCTCCAATGGGTGGGCTATTAGAGGAGCCTGAAAATGTGAGCTTTTTCTGATGTTCCTCTTACACTCCTCTAATCTGTGTGGATTCTCTCCAGCGGGGACTCTTTGATGTTGATGAAGATATGACCTCTGACTAAAACCTTTATGTGATGTATCATGATTGTTCAGTTTTGCTCTACTGTGGACTCTCTGATGGGCTTGAAGACTTGAAAACCGACGGAAGGTGTTTTCACATTTTTCACATTTATAGGGCTTCTCTCTTGTGGAGGCTGTCTGGTTCATTTGAAGGTGAGAGCCCCATATGAAACCCTTCCCACACTCCACCCCTTTATAAGGTTTTCCTCCAGTGTAGTCTCTGCGCTGAACTTGAAGATGTGAACTCTGACTGAAGTCTTTACTGAATTCATCTTTATAGAGTGTGTCACTTTGTTTTTCCAATTGAGAGCCAATTCCTTGAATAATTCCCATGGAATCTTGACACCTGGTTAATTCCTCTGTAACCTGTAGCCAGATTTTTGAGCAGAAAAATTCTTCGTGTGGCAGATACCTTAATCCAACTTCTTGAAGAGTCTCTATGCCATTTAGATTCTGATTTCCTAAGAGGATAAAGAAAATTAAAAGATGGGGCATATGAGTGCTTTGCTCAGAAATGCCAAGGTTATCAACTTAGGCCCACACCCTAAGGCCTTACGGGGACATGAAAAACTTCTATTTTCCTTCAGCATCATGTATCATTTGCATACCTCCAGACACCAAGAGGTGTTCCACCAGGCTCCCTTTCACTACACATTCGTGGGATCCATTTAGAATCATAATAAGTTTCATAGGTGAAATATAAATTAGAGATCTAGTAGCTATACAGCAAGAAAAATACATCCTAGGGAATGTTTACCAAGATGAGGCTGCATGTTACTCAAAGCCTTACTTTCCCTACTGCAACAAGTGTTCAATGAACAGCTTTCACATAATTGCACATCTGATCGAAATGCTCAAAAGCTCATGTAAGACCCTTACTAACAGATTATCAGAAGACATTCCCAAGCAGTGTTGAAAACTTTTGCTTTATTAGAAGTTTACTCCACCGGAAGGAGCTTTGGAGGCCCTGGTAGGTTGGAAAGATAGATGTTTAGGAGAAAATAATATATTACCTAAGGGCCTAAAGTTCAGAGTATAAGCAGAGAGACTGGTCTTTTGTCTCCTGCTGGGAAATATCCTTCAGGAAGACAATATGCAGAGAAGTTTACTATAATAACATACACTATTCTAAAACTTCACATCAATAAAATTCCTACAACTTCCATGGGGGGAAAAAAAAGACTGAAAAATTAAAAGATAACCTAATCTTTAAAACAGAGTAAGACCTTGCAAGGAGTAAATAAATAGGGTGGAATACAGATTTTAAAAGTCAGTATTGGACAGGAAGAGTTACATTCTCCTTGGAACTCTGTTTCACCAATTAGTCATACAGCTTGCTAGTAACTTCTTTAGAGGTGTCTTTTCAAATAACGCCTTATCGGTGATGCCTCTTTTATTACCAAACAATATATACTAAATTCTCCCTTTATTCCACATTCCTGGAAATCTCCATTAGCCTTACATTGTCTTGTTTTTACGTAGCACATATTCCCATCTGACATACTATATACATAGTATAGGACACAAAAAGTCCTTGATCTTTTTCATTTTATGTCTTCTCCTGCTTGAATGTAATACCCACAGGGACAAGTATTCTGTACTGTTCACATGCTTATCACCACTCCCAGAACTCTGTCTGATATGGTCAGGGTTTCAGAAGTACATGCTGGATGGATAAATAAATCCTAGTTTGATGTCTCTGTGACAGTTTGAGCCATGTTACAAAAGTAAAAGAGCTTTTGCAAGTAACTTACTCATCACAGGAAAGGAAGTGGAAACAGCTGGGAAGCTGAAAGGCTTCACTAGATGCAGGGCTAACCTAAGTGAATGCTGCTGGCAGAAAACCACGATAATCACAAAATCAGGGAATTTCCTGGTGGTCTAATTGTTAGGACACTGCGCTCTCATTGCCAAGGGCCCAGGTTGGATCCTTGGTCAGGGAACTAAGATCCCAGAAGCCACACAGTGTGAAAAAGAAAAAAAAAATCTTGGCAATAATCACTCGGAAGGCAAAAAAAAAAAAAAAGCATAGGGCATAAAGATGGCCATGGGGCATACAGATGGACTGTTTCTGAAATTCTTATACCCTTTTCCTGTATGGGTAAAGATTTTCCTTTTTCATTTAGGAGTCAATATTTAGACCCTTATGTTACCTCTGCCCTGTGAAAAAGTTGTTTCTAAAAAGTAGACTATAAAACTGATGGGCATAGGGGACATCACAAGCCACTTTCTATACTGGGATTTTATTCTGAATGAGAGATCTGAGCAGAGAAATGACAATGTTTGGATTTAAAAGAATCACTTGGAGTGGAGAATTGATTGTGAAAAAGCAAAGCAGAAGAGAGAGCATTACAAAGACTGTGGCAGTAATCCAGACTACTGACTTGGACCAGAGCCACAGCTGGAGAGGCGACGAGAAGGAGGACAGACTCAGAGTCATAGGACTCTCACCCGAGGAACAACAGCTCTGGGCTGCTGTCTTTATCATTTGCAGCTTTTCTTCTCTCTCTAATTGGGATGGAACATCTGGTGTGAAGGATTGATGCCCTGCAAAAAGGCAAGGACAAACATTTAAAATGAATGTATTAGAAAGCCCAAATTATGAAAAATTGTGGTTTACACTGTATCAACACTGACATCAAAATCAGTCTTTTCCAAGCTTTCAATTTTGACCCATTGGCAGAAATATATTTTATGCAAAACCGAGGATGTATAGTCATTGCTGTTGTTGTTTAGTTGCTAAGTCATATCCAACTCTTGAGATCGCATAGACTGTAGCCCATCAGGTTCCTCTGTCCATGGGACTTTCCAGGCAAGAATACTGCAGTAGGTTGCCATTTCCTTCTCCAGGAGATCTTCCCGACCAAGGATCGAACCCATATCTCCTGCATTGCAGGTGGATTCTTTACCACTGAGCCACTTGAGAAGCCTCCAGGATCTGTAGACTAAGTATAAATTACTGGAAGACATTATTGTCATTGCACCCTTTTCATCATTTCTCACACTATTCTCGCCAACAGGCCATAGTTTTTATCGCATCGTGCAGTTACTGCCAAGTGCTGTGATATTTTCTACCCTATTTTATTTCAGTTCCTTAAAGAATGACCCACTAATTGGAGATGATTACAATTTGAAAAGCCAAAAAGGTAGAGCAATCATGCGGACAATTTATAGTATGTTTACAAACACACTGGTCAGCAGAGAAAGAAAAATGCTATTTCTGTGGGACTTCCCTGGTGGGCCAGTGGTTATGAATCTGCCTTCATAACCAATGCAGGGGATGCGGGTTCAGTCCCTGGTCAAGGAACTAAGTTCCCACATGCCATGGGGCAACTAAGCCAATGCACTGCAGCTAGAGAACGTGCACTTCATTGAAAGATCCTGCAAGAAGCACCAAGATCCCGTGTGCCTCAACTAAGACCTGATGCGGCCATAAATAAACAAATATTAAAAGAAACTAACGAACAAAAAGCCCTGCGGTCTCTGCATCTCATGCTGATTAGAAAACCGAAATTCGGTTCAAGAGCTCCGAAGCTCTGCCTGTTCAAGGGCACATAAATATTGCAGGGGGTCTCTGTTCAGTCACAGAGGGCACCCATCCTCACCCACTGAGAGCAGGTTCTGGAAGTTCTCCAGCATCACCTCCTGGTACAGCTTCCTCTGGGCCAAGTCCAGCAGCCCCATCTCCTCCTCTGTGAAGATCACGGCCACATCCTTGAAGGTCACTGCCTCCTACAACATCAATCACACTCCTGATTCTCCCTGGAGGAAGGGTAACAACTGAGAAAAGTGGGCAGGATGTGTACAAAGTGGTTCCAGGTGCTGAGAGACCAGAGTCAATTTTACTGTTACATAATTGAATGTCCCCAATAACGCATTTATATTGTATATATTTTCCTTTTCATAATAAATGCTAAAAAGGACAACTTTTTATACAGATTTTTTTGCTTCCCTTCCGATTATTTCTTTAGGATAAGTTCCAAACAGTGAAAAATTACCATGTCAAAGAATAGGCAGCTTCAAAATTATTACGTACAACAGCAGATTTTCTTCTCAACTCTTCTCTTACTTTATCCTCCTCCAAGAGTATATCAGTTCAGTTCAGTCGCTCAGTTGTGTCCAATATTTTTTGACCCCATGAATCGCAGCACGCCAGACCTCCCTGTCCGTCACCAACTCCCAGAGTTCACTCAAACTCAAGTCCATCGAGTCGGTGATGCCATCCAGCCATCTCATCCTCTGTCATCCCCTTTTCCTCCTGCTCCCAATCCCTCCCAGCATCAGAGTCTTTTCCAATGAGTCAACTCTTCACATGAGGTGGCCAAAGTATTGGAGTTTCAGCTTTAGCATCATTCCTTTCAAAGAACTAGGGCTGATCTCCTTTAGAATGGACTGGTTGGATCTCCTTGCAGTCCAAGGGACTCTCAAGAGTCTTCTCCAATACCACAGTTCAAAAGCATCAATTCTTCAGTGCTCAGTTTTCTTCACAGTCCAACTCTCACATAAGTAGCCCCAATTCTCCATATCCCACACTTTGAATATAACCATATTTTTAAATCCTAAGCAAACTTATCAGCAAAAGAACAACTAACTTGATTATCTGTACTTATTTGATCATTAATAAGCTTATCATATTTTCACATATTTACTAGGTGTTTTTATTTTTCTTCTTCAGAACTTGGCCTGTTAATATTCTTTTTTTTAAATTTTTATTTTTTTTCAGCAACAGAGGTATCAATGGATTCACAGAGTAGCTTCCTTGTCTGAAGCAAGGTCCTGGAGCAAATCCTACTGTGTGTGTCCCATGGCAGGCAGGACATAGCCAATATATAGATATTTTTTAATTACCTTGGCCATACCACATGGCATGTGGGATCTTAGTTCCCCAACCAGCGACTGAAGCCACACCCCTCTGTAGTGGAAGCATAGAATATTTAACACTGGACCTCCAGGTAAGTCCCACCTGTTAATATTCTTTGCACATACTCCAATTGGGGTTTTATATTCAGATTCTGTAAAATTCCTATTGCAGATTTCAAGCTTCGGTTTTTTGAGCATGGTGATGGACAGGGAGGCCTGGCGTGCTGCAGTTCATGGGGTCGCAAAGAGTCAGACACGACTGAGCGACTGAACTGAACTGATTACACACATTTTTACCCACATTTGGCTACTGTTCTTGTACAGCACTGGGGACAGTATGGTTTCACATCCTCGGCACTGCTGACATTCGAGGCCAGATGATTCCTTGTTGAAGGGGGCTGCTGCGTGCACTGCAGGGTGTTTAGCAGCGCCCCTGGCTCTCATGTACTATATCAGTGACATCCCCCAAGTCACGACAGCAAAAATGTTTCCAGACGTGGCCTGAGGGCCCAATCGCTCATGACTAAGAATCACTTGCATACAGCATTATTGTAACAGCTTCTATTCTACTCTGATATGTGAAATTACAAAAAAGTGATAAAACAACAAAAATGAAACCATATGAAAATTGAAAACCAGTGATCCTCTGGCACTCTTCCTGGAAGAGGTTCTCAGATGCCTACTGCTCACTTCAAGTGCTCACTTCCGGGCTTCCCGAGAAACAGGAACAGGATGTGCTTGACCGCCGAGAAATGAGGCGACAGCTGAATGCCCAGAAGGGCAAGCCCGACTCACCTTGAACTTGGACATTCTGTCCTCCTCCTTCTGGGGAACTGCTGAGTCTTAGGAAGGCCTGATGGGAGAAGAAGGAAAAAAACTGTCAACGTCTGGTCAAGGATGTCACTGACCCACGTTGTTATTGTTCAGTTGCTAAGTTGTGTCTGACTCTTTTGAGAACCCATGGAATGCAGCCCACCACACTCCTCTGTCTATGGGATTTCCCAGGCAAGAATACTGGAGTGGGTTGCCATTTTCTTCTCCGGGGGATATTCCCCACCCAGGGATTGAACCCACAGGACAGCAGAAAATGGAGGGATTAACAATGTCTATCTGGTACAGCTATTGGCTTTGCTAAAATAATCAAATTGTATTCACAATTTCAGTCCAACTTATGTGGCAAAATGCACAGGCTAACGTAACATTTCACCATGTGAACAGAACTTATACTTTTAACTAAACCTGGAGTATAAAAACAAAACAATGCTCAGGATTGCTGTCAGAATTAAATGAGCAGGTGGAAAGCTCAAAGAACACTTCCAAGGCACCTTATTTCTCAGTAGCAGCAGAAAGCAGGTCATGTTCAGTAACGAAAAACCTGTCCTCATAAATAGTTTCTATCACTGGATCTTTCAGAGGCTGTTGCTTTGTCATACGAAAATCACCTTTAGCCTCTGATGTGTTATTCTTGCTTGGTTTATCATACTTAATTTGATGCCTTTGCAGTAATATTTAAGATTAAATTGATGATTTTTTCCCTGTGTAAGATATATATCATATAAAACTTTATATGTGAACCATTTTTTTAGGGTGTTGAGTTCATTAGATGCATTCATATTGTGAATCACCACCACTATCTGTCTCTAGAACTTCTCCACCACCAGGAACTGAAACTCTGTACTCATCAAACACTTAACTCTCCAGTGCCCATCCCCTTGGCCCCTGGTAACCACTATTCTACTTTCATAGTCGTAGTGTCAAATTTTTCACGACACTATGAACGACCACTTTTTCAAAGATATAAGACCTTGCTAATTTGACTTTGCTAACAGTGAAGTGAAGTGAAGTCGCTCAGTCGTGTCCGACTCTTTGCGACCTCATGGACTGTAGCCCACCAGGCTCCTCCCTCCATGGGATTCTCCAGGCAAGAGTACTGGAGTGGGGTGCCATTTTCCTTCTCCAGGGGATCTTCCTGACGCAGGGATCGAATCCTGGTCTCCCGCATTCCAGGCGGATGCTTTAACCTCTAAGCCACCAAGGGTAGGGCCTTAAAAAGACTCATATCACTGAGCTGAAGAAAAATTAACGGAACCCTATTATTTAACAGTAAGTTAATCAGTATGCCATTTTAATTAACAAGCTAATCATAGTAATGACAAAAACAATCCAAATGGCGATGTCTAACACTGCACAAGCACTGAGTATGTGCTAAGGACCTTGAGAAGCACTTGGCACACACTGCTCCGTTAGGTACCTCCCACACACCTGTGAAGAATCTAGTGTCGTACAAGCGGTGTGACCCTGGTCTGATCACCTCCGCCTCTGTGCCTCTCCTCAGCTACAACAGGAGAGAAAAAAAAAAGAGAATGTCAGTCCTAGGGTTACTGTGAGGGATGAATGAGCTAAATGCCCTTAGCACCGTACCTGGCATTTTAGAAAGTTCTCAGTAAATGATGATGGTCACGATTGTTGTTCCCACGTAACAGATGAGGAAGCCGAGGCTCGATGAGGTCAAGAGGCAGGGGAGGAACCTGAATCCACTCTCACAAAGGAGCTAATCTTCTAGATCTTGTACCTCTGTTGCTTCTAAGGGAAAAAAAAAAAACACAGATGGGAGTCTGAGGTCTCATGGAAAGAGAAATGAGAGCTTGAGAGCTGGGGACAGAAGACAGACATGGCAACTGGAAAAGGACTCTGAAGTCAGAGGATCTGCTTGAAGGAGGTGAGAACAGAGTCAGGAAGGGTGGAGGCTTTGGAATCAGACCACTGGTATTTGAATACTGACATCTCCAACATCCTACTACTTAGTCCCAAGGTCTGATCTGTAAATCAGGAACTAACTTGGTTATGATTAACCAGTGACCAACAGGAGAGTCAAGATTTTCACCGAGAGCCTAACCTAACAGCACTTCAAACTCACAGGGGAGTTTTAAAAAAATGGTCAGACTTTAAACAGAAAGCAACTTTTAAAAGCTGTATTTTTTAAATTGTTTTTTTTTTTAAACAAAACAAAAACAAAGAAATGCTCAGAACTTATTCACAACTAATTAAATCAGAAACTGTGGAGGAGGGCTGCTAACATCTGCATTCTTACCCCTCTCCTAGCACCCCAGCCTGTGATTTCATTGTCCAGTCAGGACACTGTACCAGGAAATGAACCCCAGGTAATATGACACGGAGTGGTAACCGTGATCACCGTGCAGTGGTTTCCAAGCTCTGGTCAGCTCTATTGTAAGGCCTAAAATTCCCAGTTCTACCCTGACACCTTTGAGCCTCACAGAGCCCAGAAGGCCTAACTCTTAGTTCCTCTGCTCTCTCCAGACATGACCTTTTCCCTGGGGAAGACTCCCCATCCACCTAGCTCGCCTGTGGGTTAACCATGGTTTTATTTATTCATTTATTGGTTGTACCTTGTGGCTTGCGGGATCTTAGTTCCCCAACTAGGGATCGAATCTGGGCCCCTGAAATGAAAGTGCTGGGCCTAAAGACTGAACGGCCAGGAGATTCCCTTAACCATGTTTTATTTTAATTCATTAATTAACTAATTTGTTTATTTGCCAGCCCCACATGGCATGTGGAATCTTAGTTCCCCAACCAGGGATCAAACACGTGTCCCCTGCAGTGGAAGTGTGGAGTCCTAACCACTGGACTGCCAAGAAGCCCCACCCCTTAACCATGTTTTTAGATTCTAGCTACTTAACATCTGTGATTCCTGACTTCTTCCTCAGTCTGTTGAATCACAGGGCCAGACTGTCAACCACAGTTAGTAACACATTCCCCACAAGCCAGCTTTCCAAGGCATGTGAGGGTCACAAGGGTCCATAACATGCTATGGAAAAAATTCCGACAAACTTTTTAGTCAATGTAAGATAACCTGCCCAACCACCGCCCCCTGCTCGCCTGTTCTTAGTGCCCCAAAGGGGGCTGTCACCACCTGTTTACTTCCCAGCACTATAGTCATAAGGACAGAGTCCTCTTGCTCTGCTCCGTGACTCCTGCGTGACAGGCCTCGTATGGCCCTGGGTGGCATGCTGTGTCTCTTTCTGGGGAAACTGTAAGTACAGAAAACCTTCTTTCTTGGTAACCTCCCCATGCTGTCATTCGATCACCTTTATCAATGAAGACCTGACACAGTTCACCCCACCAAATGATCAGATGTAGCCCACCTAGTTCTCAGCCTAACAGGTTTCGCCTCTGTGCCAGCTTCAAAACTGTTCAAGCAAGCCAACCACATCCTCCTGCCAGAACCAAGGGTTACCCTGCTGCTGCTGCTGCTGCTGCTAAGTCGCTTCAGTCGTGTCTGACTCTGTGTGACCCCACAGATGGCAGCCTGCCAGGCTCCCCCGTCCCTGGCATTCTCCAGGCAAGAACACTGGAGTGGGTTGCCATCCTACCCTCTGTTTAATACAGAGCCTGCCTCCCAGAGCCACTGCTGCTTCATTCTAGACCCAAGTGCAACCATGCATGGCCTTGCATGGCTGTATGTGATAAACTGCTGCCAACCTCATCTGCCCGGCACAGATATCTCATATTGTTTAGGACAGGGATTCCGCCTTCCTAAATAAGGTGAATAGGAAGTGACTGGAACACCATCACAATCATCCAGAAAGCTAAAAAAGAACACGTTAGTCCAGGGACTTCCCTGGTGGTCCAATGGTTAAGATTTTGCCTTCCACTGCAGGGGGTGTGGGTTCAATCTCTGGTCAGGGAGATTCCACATGCCTCATAGGCAAAAAGCCAGAACATAAAACAGAAACAATACTGTAAAAAAAAAAAAAAAAATTCAATAAACAAAAAACAAACCCACAGAAGCCCAGACTCATTGAAATGGTAAAAGGACTGGGTCTTTACAGTTTTTACCAACTTCCTTAGGTGACTCTAATATGGCGCAGGTTTGGGAACCACTGCAGTATTCTATTCTTACCTGAAATGCCTAATAGCCAGGAAGCCCAAGGCAGGGCTAGAACTGGCACTCAGGCCTCCTGATGACTAGCCTCCTGCTTCTCTCTGTTGTAAGATGCCCTCGAAGTTCTAAAGAGGTAAGAGTAATTTGTAAATGCCCTGGGAGGCAAATCCTCAGAGGAACAATGGAGGCTTCCATTTACACCAGTGGTGCCCAGCTGAAACATAATGCAAGTTACATGGGTAATTTAAATGTTTCTAGCAGACTCGTTGAAAAATGTAAAAAGAAGTGGCCTTTATTTTAACAATATATTTAATGCAACATACCCAAAATATTACTTCAACCTGCAACAGAGATATTTTACATTCTTTTTCAGTGTTTGAAATCTCTTGTGTATCCTACACTTAACAGCACGTCTCAGTTGGCACCAGCCATATCTGAAGAACAAAAGTCTCACGTGACCAATGGCTACCATAGTGAATGGTGCAGACTCAGGCCTTTTTAAAGCAATAGAGACCATATGATTATTCCTAGGAACTGCTGCTGCTGCTGCTAAGTCGCTTTAGTCATGTCCGACTCTGCGCGACCCCACAGACTGCAGCCAACCAGGCTCCCCCATCCCTGAGATTCTCCAGGCAAGAACACTGGAGTGGGTTGCCATTTCCTTCTCCAATGCATGAAAGTGAAAAGTGAAAGAGAAGTCACCCAGTCGTGTCCTATTCTTAGTGACCCCATGGACTGTGGCCTACCAGGCTGCTCCGTCCATGGGATTTACCAGGCAAGAGTACTGGAGTGGGGTGCCATTGCCTTCTCCGCCCCCGGGAACTGACTAAGTTCAAAAGAAAACCAATTCTGTTAGTTATCAGTTTCAACAAAGGTTATTATGGAAACGATTCATTTTTGCTCAACTGTATGGTCAAATTGAAGTAGCAAAAGAATAAAATGGGGGAGAAAAGAAAACCCTAAAATATTCTTGCACTTTTAAGAACTCACTGCATTTTTCACTCTGCATACTCTTCTGTAATAGAAAAAAAGTACAACTGTAGTCTATAACACATATAGGATGCATTACGTGCCAGGCACCATTTCAAGCACTTTCCACATCATATTTCTTTTAATCATCACGTGTCCAACTCTTTGTGCCCCCCTCAGCTGTAGCCCGCCAGGCTCCTCTGTCCATGGAATTTTCCAGGCAAGAATACCGGAGTGGGGTACCATTTCCTTCTCCAGAGGATCTTCCTGACCCAGGGATCGAACCCAGGTCTCCTGCATTAAAGGCATATTCTTTACCATCTGAGCCACTAGGGAAGCCTCCAAAATTTTAATTCTGTGGTTACCTGATGTGAGAAAACCGAGGCACAGAGAAGTTAAGCAAGCTGTGCTGGTCACAGAGTGCTGGAACAAGGAGGTCTGAAAGCCAGTTGCTGAGGTTTGACTCTGGCTCTGCCCCTTGCTGGGTCACCAGGTCATTTATTCAACTTCTTCGACTGTTTCTTCATTTTAATAATGACAATAATAATTATTGCACACAGAGCACTGGAAATGCACTGAAACAGAAGAGGTGCCCAACAAATGTTAGCTCTTCTCAGCATCCCCATCATGATCCTGACATTACAAAAAAAAGACGGAACACTAACATCGATTTGACAACAAACTTATGGTTACCAGGGGAAGGCAGAGGGACGAATTAGGAGTTTGGGATTAAAATATACACAGTTCTATACATAAAACAGATAATCAACAAGGACTCACTGTATAGCACAGGGAACTATGCTCAGTATTTTATAATAACCTTTAGGGAAAAGAATCCGAAAAGAGTATATATACATATGTACTGAATATATACATACATATATGCACATATATATAAATAACTGAATCACCATGCTGCATACCTGAAACTAACATGAAAGTAAAAGTCACTCAGTTGGGTCCAACTCTACTGGAGTGGGTACCCTTTCCCTTCTCCAGGGGATCTTCCCAACCCAGGGATCAAACACCAGGTCTCCCACATTGCAAGTGGATTCTTTACCAGCTGGGCCACAAGGGAAGTCCAGGAATACTAGAGTGGGCAGCCTATCCCTTCTCCAGCAGATCTTCCCGACCCAGGAATTGAACCAGGGTCCCCTGCATTGCAGGTGGATTCTTTACCAACTGAGTTATCCGGAAAGCTCGAAACTAACAATATTGTAAATTAACTATGCTTCCATTTTTTAAACAAATTGATTTGCTTCCAAGGAAATCTGTCTTACAGCATGACAATATTAGGCATGATGATACATCAACTTTTGTTTTTTAAGGTAAAAAGTGGATTTACTTAGAGAGAAACACACTTCACAGAGTGTGGGCCATCCCAGAAGGCAAGAGAGTTGATGATACATCAAACTCTGAATGCTTGGAAAAAGTTGGTGAATTCTACAGCTCGCCAAAGGAAAGTGAGGCACCAGACAAGGCATATGGCTATAGATTGCCGTTCTACTTTGTTCTCTAATTCCAGGCTATAGCCCCTCTGGACGACTGTTTGCATCACACTTACTCACTAAATAACTCCTCTATGCCGACCCTGTGCTGGACTCTCCAAAAAGAATAGGCCCAGGTCCATGAATCAGAGGTCCCTGTAGCCTAACAGGAGAAAAAGATGAAACTGAGAGTTACGTGCCCATGGCAAGTGCAACTCCAAAGAAGCACAGGAAATTTATCATTTTCCTTTCATAATTCCAACTCTTTCTAACTTTCTTATATAAAAAACATTCTCTTAGTGGCCAAGTGTGAAAAATCTTAAGAGTTGCTGTTAATACCTATGGACTGAATTCTGAGTCCCACCCCGATACTCACACATAGAAGTCCTAATCACCAGAACCTCAGAATGTGACTGCATTGGCAGACAAGGCATTTAAAGGGGTGATTAAGTTAAAATGAGGTCCTTAATAGTAGGGGCATGCGCACACACAAAGGGAAGACCTTGTGAGGACATGACAAGAAGGCAGCCATCTGCAAGCCACGGAGAGAGGCCTCAGAAGACACCAAATCTGCTGACAGACTCCTAGCTCCAGTTTTTGTTGTCTTGCCAGCCAGGCTGTGATATTTTGTACCAGTAGAAGCTGAAGCTCCAATACTTTGGCCATCTGATGCAAAGAGCTAACGCACTGGAAAAGACTGATGGCAGGAGGAGACGGGGACAACAAAGAATAAGGTGGCTGATGGCATCACCGACTGGATGGACATGAGTCTGAGCAAGCTCTGGGAGTTGGTGATGGACAGGGAAGCCTGGCATGCTGCAGTCCATGGGGTTGCAAAGAGTCGGACATGACTGAGCGACTGAACTGAGGCACTGTACTTCAGATACACTAACTTATTTATTCTCATCTAACCATGTCATGATCTTTAACTGCAGCTTACTTGTTTTTATGATATATCGCCCCCTGCTGCAACTCAGTAGTCCCTCTTGAATTTTTTTTCCCACTTTTACAAATAATACATGGATCTGTCATTTTAGGTGCCTCTTACATTCAGTAACGTGTCAGTGATGTGGCATGTTGCAATACATGGGGTTGCAAAGAGTCGGACCCAACTGAACGACGGAACAAGTTTTAGCAAACTAATATAGTCTCGGTATAATAATTAATGTTTAAGTTCTATTGACTCAACATCTGGGTTTGCTTTAAAATACTCAATGGGAAAAACCTGTGCATGGGAGAGAGCGCTGCAACGAGATCAGCAAGAACTGAAGCAGGATGACTGTTACACAGGAGTCATTATATTACACTTTGTGGGGCTTCCCCGGTGGCTCAGATGGTAAAGAATCTGCCAGCAATGAGAGAGACCTGGGTTCTATCCCTGGGTCGGAAAGATCCCCTGGAGAAGGGAAAGGCAACCCACTCTGGTATTCTTGCCTGGAGAATTCCAGGGACAGAGAGCCTGGCAGGTTGTCTGGAAATTTCCAGAATTAAGAGTTAAGGATATGAATAATCTGATAACAATTATATATAATATAGATAAATCCTTATAGAAAAGCTGCTAAACAGAAATGCACTTAAATGTTGATAGTCGTCTATATCTTATAGGTCTGTGTCCTATACACATCATACACATCCTATAAGTTATAACATATGTATCTACATGGGTAATTCTTAATGGTTTTGACTATGTCATAGCTCTACATTTTCTGAATTCTCTACAATGAATGTACATTTCTTCTATAATCAGTACACAAGCTTTAAATAATATTTAAAATAAGATTAAATGAGAATGCTTTCAAATTTTTACAAAGACGGCCAAACTCACTAACCCTGCTTTCAAATCCTCTCCAATAAAATTTCAACCTACCTGAACAAATTGATCCCAAAAGTCTCCTCTGCAGCCAGTTTCCTAATGGTTGACTATTTCGATAGACTGCTTTTCTATCTACGAAAGGCAAGTGAGTACTGAGAGGGTAAGAGGCAGGAAGGCCAGGGGTCTCCAAACAGGAAATAGCCTGCAAGTGTCGGATATTTTTATCTCTTAAGCGACAGGAGGCAACAAACTAGCGATATTTTTTTCCTTCTCTATACAAATTTAAAAGGTTTCTCTTAAAATACTGTGTTGCCATAATGACACCTGGTTTCACCTGAAGTTCAGTTCAGTTCAATTCAGTTGCTCAGTTGCTCAGTCGTGTCCGACTCTTTGCGACCCCATGAATCGCAGCACACCAGGCCTCCCTGTCCATCACCATCCCCCGGAGTTCACTCAGACTCACGTCCATGGAGTCCGTGATGCCATCCAGCCATCTCATCCTCGGTCGTCCCCTTCTCCTCCTGCCCCCAATCCCTCCCAGCATCAGTCTTTTCCAATGAGTCAACTCTTCGCATGAGGTGGCCAAAGTACTGGAGCTTCAGCTTTAGCATCATTCCTTCCAAAGAAATCCCAGGACTGATCTCCTTCAGAATGGACTGGTTGGATCTCCTTGCAGTCCAAGGGACTCTCAAGAGTCTTCTCCAACACTATTCTCAAACCTAGAGATAACCAATGCCTTTTTCTCATGGAAATGTTTGTCTTAAGCTATGCTAATGTACTATACATTTATCCCAAACTCTGTCTTCAAGTCCATTCCGCCTTTTGGCTCAGAACCTACTTGACAAACCAGTATGTTATACTCAGATACTGTTCCTCTAAATGAAATTATTTGTATGGTGATCTGCCCTTCTTCAAGATTCAAGTTAATCATGTTATGGCCCAGGATGAACCATTTGGTGCCAAGATTATCCCAAAATGCATCTTATGGGTGAGGGGCCTGGTGCCATTCTGAGTTTTAAGACATTCCTTTCTTTCATTAACAGACTGTTAGTGACTATATAACATCCAGCTGAAGACTAGCAGAGGGGTACTCTTTCTGCCCCCCTTCTGATGCTTATGTCAGAAGCTTTCTCTATCTCCTGTATACTTTAATAAAACTTTATTACACAAAAGCTTTGAGCGATCAAGCCTCGTCTCTGGCCCCGGATTGAATTCTTCTCCTCCGGGGGCCAAGAATCCCGGCGTCTTTGCGGGCATTCAACAACAACCTTTCAGTACCTGCCTTATACTCTTAGTATCCCTTTTTACAGAAAAGGAATCCAAGGAACAGAAAGAATAAATTCGCAACCAACGTTACCTCGCTAGGAAGTAACTAACGATGTGGAAGGTGCTGGAGGAGGCGGATTGGACAGCAAAGAGACCAGGAGACAGTCAAACTGTCGATTTCAGTCCGCCTACAACCCCAGGACTTGTGAACTCCCCCCAAACGCAGAGAAATCCAGCCGGTAATAGGAAGGCAAGCGGCCGCCCTCGCCCTTCCATCCCGCCCTCTGTCGCAAGTCTCGGCTGTTCTGCCCTGCTACCGAAGACCGAGTCCAGCCGATCCCAGGACCGGGTCAGAAAAGTTAAAAGAGACGGCAGGCTCCCAGGGAATCACTCACCTACCTGTGAGAACCGAAGGCCGCAATCGCAACCTCCTAAAGCGGAAATACCTTCAACTATTCGCAGCTCCTGGACTATTTCCCAGGATCCCCGAGAGGGGCAGGAGCTACTGCCCCGCCCCCTGACCAGAAGTGACGTTTTCGACATCGCAGGCCTGAATCGAATTTCCCAGAATCCACGAAAGCAGCGAGGTTCGTGTTTTTGCCCTCCGGTGGGCGAAACACCACCAGACACACACAGCGCTGGGTTATGCCTTTTTATTTTCCAGGACAGCGAAAAACTCCTCCGCGCTTTCCCGGAGCGGAAGTGCCGAATCACAGGACGCCTCCGAGACTACACGTCCCAGAATGCTGTCTGCCGCTGAGCTTCCCACCTGTCTGCAATTTTGGTTTTGAATTAGTAGGTGGAGTACGTGTAAGCCGTCGGGCGCTTGTAGAACTTGGCTTCCCCCCCCCCCCCCCCGTTGTTTCCTGACAGAAATTGGAAATATGTATAGAAAAGTAAATGGCAAATAATTGTAAAGACGTGTTATGTGTGAAGGAAAAATAGAGATCGTAAAAGGGACGGGCTGAGCTATAATGAACCATCTTCTTTACTACCTGGCCCTGTATTCAACCTTGGCCAAGAAAATGAGATGCAACCATTGAATGGGACATGAAACAGAAGCAGAAAAACGCTCCGCTTTTCTTTTCTTTGGTTTTCTTACATCGTTAGGGAATTGAAATATTACTTGTATTTTGAAAAAGTTATTCGTCTTCCAATTAAGAAATCACACCATATAATTCTTATTCCTTTTTAACCGGTTAATTGACGTGTAATTTTAAGGTACAACATATGTTGATTTGATGCATTAATGTGTTGCAATATGATAATCATCTTACTGTCAGCTAACACTTCTATCACCTCAACTAGTTTTCATGACTTTTTTTGGTTTCAGACAATTAGGGTCTAGTCCCTTAGAAACTTTGAAGTTTATAATACAGTATTATTGATTATATCACTATACTGTCCATTAGCTCTCCAGGACTTACCTCCTAATCCAAATTTGTACCCTTATAAAACAGTATCCCATTCACATCCGGCCCTCCAATCTGTAATAGCTATCAATCTACTCTGTATTTATGAATTCGCCTTTTTTAAGATTCCACATATGTGACAGATAATAAACAATATCTCTCTGTATGATTTAATCTCACTTTAGCATAATATCCACCGTTGCTGTTGCAAATGGGTCTTTCTTTTCTTTCTTATGGCTGAATAATTCCATTGTATATATGCCACAACGTCAACACTTAGGTTGTTTCCATACTGTGAATAATACTGAAAGAAACATGGGAGTGCACATACCTCTTCAAATAACTATTTTCATTTATTTTGAATATACAAGCAGAAGTAGAATTGCTATGTTAGTTGCTCAGTCCTGTCCAACTCTTTGTGATCCCATGAACTGCAGCCCGCCAGGCTCCTCTGTCCGTGGAATTTTTCAGGCAAGAATACTGGAGTGGGTAGCCATTCCCTTCTCCAGGGGATCTTCCCGACCCAGGAATTGGATCCGGGTCTCCTGCATTGGAGGCAGATTCTTTACCACCTGAGCTACTGGGTGGTAGCTCATTTTTGTAGCCATTTTTGTAGTAGAGTTTGGTATTAGGAAGTGGGATGTCTCTGGCTTCGTTCTTCTTTCTTCTGATTGCTTTGGCTATTACAGGTTTTTGTGGCTCCATACAAAATTTTATAATTTTTTTTATATCTGTGAAATATGCCATTGGAATTTTGATACAAGTTGCACTGAGTCTATAGATGGCTTTTGGGTAGTAGGAACATTTTAATGATATTAATCCTTCTGACCCAAGTACACAGGATATTTTTCTGCTTATTTGTATCTTCAATTTCTTCCATGAAGTCTTATCATTTTGGGTATACAGGTCTTTCATCTCCTTATTTAAATTTATTCCTAAGTATTTTTATTGTCTTTAGTGATATTGTGAATGGAATTATTTTACATATGTTACTGTATAAAAATAGCAACCGGTTTTTGTATGTTAATTTTGTATTATTCAACTTGACAGAAGGCACTGATGAGTTCTAACAGTTTTGATGTATAGTGTTTAGAAAATATATATGTATTTGTATATCTCTTTTGTTTGTATCTGCAAAGGCAATTTTATTTCTTCCTCTCTGACTTGGATGCCTTTTAATTTCTTTATACCTTGATTGCTCAGCTAGGACTTCCAGTACTCTGTGGAATAGAAGCAGTGAGAGTGGGCACCTTTGTTTTGTTTCTGTTTGTAAAGGAAAAGCTTTCAACCTTTCACCACTGAGTATGATGTTATCTCTGAGTTCGCTGTATATGGCTTCTATTATGTTGAGTTATGTTCCATTTATACCAATTTGTTGAGAGTTTTTATCGTGAAAGGATGTACTGTCAAATGCTTTTTCTTTATCTATTGAGATAGTCCTATGATTTTTATCTCTCATCCTGTTAAAGTGATGTAATGTGGTACATACTGCATATGTTGAATCATCCTTGTATCGGAGGATAAATTCCACTTGGTCCTAGTGTTGTTTAGTCGCTAGTGTTGTTTAGTCACTAAGTCATGTCTTTTGCGACACCATGGCCTATCGCCCGGCAGGCTCCTCTGTCCCTGGGATTTCCTGGGCAAGAATACTGGAGTGGGTCGCCATTTCTTTCTCCAACCCAGGGATCAAACCCATGTCTCCTGCATTGGCAGTCATATTCTTTACCACTGAGCCACCAGGGAAGTCCTGGTCCTAATATATGATCCTTTTAATACTCTGTTGAGTTCAATTTGTTGATATTTTGTTGAGAGTTTTTGCATCTATGTTTTTCAGAGATATTAGTCTTCAGTTTTCTTTTCTTGTATTCATCTTTGTGTGATGGGCTTGTTTCACTTAATGCAATGTTCTCTAGATACATCCGTGTTATAGCATGTGTCAGAATTTCTTCTTTTTAAGGGTAAGTTGACTCATTGGAAAAGACTCTGATGCTGGGAGGGATTGGGGGCAGAAGAAGAAGGGGACGACAGAGGATGAGATGGCTGGATGGCATCACTGACTTGATGGACGTCAGTCTGAGTGAACTCCGGGAGCTGGTGATGGACAGGGAGGCCTGGCGTGCTGCTATTCATGGGGTCGCAGAGAGTCGGTCACGACTGAGCAACTGAACTGAACTGGACTGAAGAGAGTATAAAATATCCAAATGATTTGCCAAATAAATAGCAAATCCTTTAACCCAAATCTTAAAGTTATTGGTCCATAAAGGTGCAACATTCCTCTCATTCATTGTTGAGAAGAGTAAGGCAACTTATCGTCACTCACCAAGATACACAGTCATAATATCACAGGGTTCTATGTTCATATAATCAGAATCACATATTTCCATCTCATGTAGTTTCTCACTTAATAAGCCTGTTCACACTTAATAAACCTATTTTAAGTAATCCACATTCACAATATCCATAAAATGCCCACATAATGAAAGCATGTCTTTCAAGGCATCACATTTTAAGTCATACGCATAGATAAAAACACACAATCTCGTAACTAAGGCCATAATCTCACAGGCCTCAAAGTGTGCATTATATTATATAATTCACACACAGTCACAAAAGCACTCAAACTTTTTAATGCTTATTTACAAAGAGTCTGGGGAGGGAAGTTTTATTAGGAGACCAAAATATGTGTTCAAACTTCATTTTCAAGGTGCCCAGACAGCTGGGGAAGGAAATGTTCCACTTCATCCTGGGGTCATGGAAAACTCACATGAGGGAAAGTCAGAGTTTACCACAGTTTCACCTAAGGTCAGCAGGTACAGTGCTGTTTTCACAAGTCCCACTGAAGAGGAATAAGGCTGGACTGAAATCTGATTTGATTTGGGTACAATGCGGGGCTGTGTTAGAACTTCATCAATAAACAGAAAATAAAAATAACAGTATTTCGTGATTCTTTAGGTATAGTAATAAGATGAGTTTCTTTGAATTAAACATTTCCTTTGACCAAAAATTAATGTTTATTTCTGATTTTAAAAGACTTTTTGGTAGGCCCCTAAAATCAACCCTGAATATTCACTGGAAAAACTGATGCTGAAGTTCCAATATTTTGATGTGAAGAGCCGACTCACTGGAAAAGAAAGACACTGATGTTGGGAAAGATTGAGGACAGGAGAAGGGGGCGACAGAGGATGAGATAGTTGGATGGCATCACGGACTCAATGGACATGAATTTGAGCAAACTCTAGGTGATAACGAAGGGCAGGGAAGCCTGAGGTGCTGCAGTTCATGGTGTCACAAAGAGTCGGGAAAAGCGACTAAACGAACAACAAAGAGTATTGTGGGCACTAGGCATTTTGCATACTGCGTCTAACGGATGAGTTGGCCCTGCTAGTGTATGTCTCTGGCAAAAGTCAGCCAGACGTAGCCTTTAACGGAAAGAAACGCAAGATATTGGGCAGGAGGAATTTCAGGGTGGGGTTGGAGGAGTGGGAAGGAAGTGTGCTTAACAAGTTTTATAATATCTCAAAATCTGAAACAAACCATCTTCACATTTACACTCTAGGAAACAAACCAAACAGAAACACAATTCCATACATGGTGGTTGTTTAGTCGCTAAGTCGTGTCTGACTCTTTGTGTCCTCAAGGACTGTAGCCTGCCAGGCTTCTCTGTCCATGGGATCTCCCAGGCAAGAAAACTGAAGCAGGTTGCCATTTCCTCCTTCAGGGGATCTTTCCCACTCAGGGATACAAGCCCATCTTCTGCATTGACTGGCGGATTCTTTACTGCTGAGCCACAAGGGAAGCCGCCATACATGGTTACAGACACACATTGCGGTCCCACAAAAACACAGAGAATGAAACGCCAACACACACAACCCCAGGGGTTCTTTCTTTAAAAACAAATGCACACTTAATGCCAGGTGTGCTTCTGGGGTACTCGGGATGCTGATGCTACCTGAGCAGGAATGGGGGTAGGGATGAGGGTCAAAAGACTGAAGTCCCAATACTCAGAGCTCATACCCAAGAAACCACCATACCCAAAACACCACCGTACCCGAGAGCCCGCCGTCTCCTCCTGCCGCAGGTTTGGGGCTCTGAAGTCCCCAGGATCCCACCCCGCCTTCTACAGACTGGACTCAGATTCCACTCGCTTTTTCTACGTACGCTAACCTCACCAGCAACCATCTTCCTTCCGAGGTCTAGCCATTCTCCACCGTGCGCCGACACAGTCCTGGCATCTGCGCATTCGAAGCGCCGAGCTCTCTCAGCGCCAGAAATGTTCCGGATGGACTGCGTTTCCCAGAAGCCACCGGGCTCGCATCAGCCTCGGGCCCTGGGTGCACTTCCGGTGGCGGAGGAGCTGTAGTCCTTACGTGTTAAGGAGATCCCATCCAAAAATAAAAACGGCACAGGCTTCCATGGTCTATTTCGGTAGCCGGACTGGAACCCCCTCTGGTGACAGGCGCTCAAGGCGAGGACGCTCCGGGCGCGGACAAGACGTGTCAGTCCTCGAGTGTAAGGCTCGTGTCTGCGTGAGCAGCAGAGATTTATGTACCTATTGAGAAACTCGTATGTGTAATCGTGTCTCCATGAAGTGTACGTTTGTGTGTCATTATTTAACTGGGTGATGGTGCTTATTTAAATGATGCGTGGCTTTTGGATGAGCGACAGTTGTGTGGCTGTGTGGATTGTTACTGGAACCCTTGTCTCTTGTCTCTGTCTCCCGTTGGGGTCTGTGGCAGATAAAGGAGGGAAACCAGAGTGTCAGCTTTAGAATGGAAGAATGGAGGATCCCGGCAAGAAGACACAGATTGGATCACGAGATCAGATTTTCTGAAGCTGAATACGGCCCCAAACAGGCTTTTGGGAAGATCTAATGACGTCCTAGGAGTGGGTTTCCTCCTGGGAGGGTCCCCTTTGAAAGTTTCGAGGGGCCAGCTGTGTTTCACAGCCACAGCATTTCCGAAACTCTGGCCCCAGAAGCCTGCTGTCAATTCCACAGACTCCACCCTAGACATCAGTGACCCCAGCCTCTCTCACACTGGGAGAGGTCAACGCTGTTCCAGCTGTTCACTCCCATCTGGTTGTTTATGGTGGACTGGATGAGAGGGGGCCGTGTTTTGTAAATGAATGTGCTCTCCAAGAAAATGCTGATGTCTCATGTTCACTTTCTCTTTTCCTAGTGCTGCATGTCTCTAAAAAGTAGGATCCTGAGAGAGGAAAGAATTTTTGTTAAACAACTAAAAAGTTTAAGTTAAGGTGAGTTTGTGTTTCCTCATTGGTAAAATACACTTTAATTTTAAAGGCATATGATCCTTCTTTCCCTGGGGATGAAATATACTGTCTGATAGTAACGTATCTGTAAGTCATAGGGCCATGTAGATTAAGCATCCTTGTCAGGGTCCCCAAGCCCTTCTGTCTCTAAATTATTTAACCTGTGGCCTAACGTCAGTCCTGTGATCATGTTAGTTTTTGTGGAAAAAGTGATGGGATGTCACTACTGTGGTTCCATTTTATCATATAAGACTCCATTGTAGCAGACTGGAGCTAGAGACTCGCCTTGTGGGCTTGATGAAGTAAGTGGCAATGTTGGAGAAGTTCCTGTTGCAAGAAACTGCAGGCGGTTTCTAGGACCTGAGGGTGTCCTCCAGCTGACAGCCATAAAAAATTTGGGGCCATCAGTCATCTAGCCACAAGGATATGAATTCTGCCAACAATCTGAATGAACTTGGAATTGAATTCTTCCCCAGTTGAGCCTCTGAATGAGAACACAGCCCAGCTGACACCTGTTTGTAACTTCCGAGACCAGCCTGAGGAAAGCACCCAGTGAAACTGTGTCCAGACTCCAAGTCCACAAAACACCGTGAGACAATAAATGTGTGTTGTGTTAAGATATATTTATGGTTAATTTGTTATGGCAGCAATTGAAAACCATTACTACAGGAAAGACTGTGAAGACTGGAAGACACTGAGGAGGAATAACAAACAGTCTGGGACTTCCCTGATGGTCCAGTTGCTAAGACTCTGTTCCTAATACAGGAGGCCCAGGTTCGATTCCGAGTCAGGGAACTAGATCCCACATGCCACAACTAAGTGTTAGCATGCCACAACTAAAGATCCCACATGCCGCAACTAAGACCCAGTGTAGCCAAAAAAATAAATATTATGGGGTGGGAAGAAATAATAGCCAAATGCAATGTGGGATCATGTATAGGATCCTGGAAAAGAAAAAGGACATTAATAGAGGGAAACTAGTGATATTTGAATAAGATATGCCATTGATAGTATCTACTATACCATTGTTAATTTCGTGGTTTTGATAATCATCCTAAGATGTCAACAGTAAGTTGAGGCATATACAGGAAACCCTCTATACTACTCTTGCAAATTTTCTCTAAGTCTAAAATAAGTGGAAATAAAAATGAACACCCCCCCCAAAAAAAGAGGAAAATTTTGGCTATCCCATGATCATGGAGATATTTTCCTGTTTCTTCTTCCAGAAACTTTATAGCTTTAGTTTTCACATTTAGGCATATGATCCATCTTGGATTTATATGTGTGTGTGGTAGGATCAGGGTTAAAACCATTTTTTCCATACAGCTATCCACTTGCTTTGGTACCATTTGTTGAAAAGACTATCCTTTCTGTTCCAATTTACAGTTAGACTTTTATTGTTAAAAAAAAAAAGTGGCTGTATATGTGCAAGTCTCTTTCTGGACTCTATTCTGTTGGTCTGTTTGTCAATCCTGTGTCAGTCCCACTGTTTAAATTACAGTAATTACATAACACATATGTCTTGATGACTGGCAATGTACACTCGACAACTTTGTTCTTCAAACTTGCCCTGACTGTTCTGGATTCTTAGCTGTGTGCTGTGCTTAGTTGCCCAGTCATGTCCAACTCTTTGCAACCCCATGGACTGTAGCCCGCCAGGCTCCTCTGTCCATGGGGATTCTCCAGGCAAGAATACTGGAGTGGGTTGCCATGTCCTCCTCCAGGGGATCTTTCCAACCCAGCAATCAAACCAGGTTTCCTGCATTGTAGGCGGATTCTTTACCTTCAGAGCCATTTCCATATAAATTTAGAATGAGTTTTATTAATGTTCTAAAAAAAAGCTCCTGATATTGTTTAGGGATACATTGAATCAATAGATCAATTTAGAGCAAATTGGTCATCTTAAAATTGATTCTTCCAGCTCATAAACGTAAAATAAGTTTCCATTTATTTAATTCTTCTTTCTTTCCTTAATGTTTTGCTTTCAGTCTATAAGTTGAAAACACTTCTTTTGTTAGGTTCATTTCAAAGTGTTTCATATTTTTCATATTTTTTATACTGTTGGGATTTTTAAAATTTCATTTTTAATAGCTTTGTTTTAATATAATTGTTTTATACTGTGACCTTTTACTCAACAAACTTGCTAATAAATTCATGTATTAATTCTAATAGTTTATAGAATTGAAAAAAAAGTTTTCTATGTACAAAATGATGTTATCTGCAAATAAAGATGGCTTTACCTCTTTCCTTCCAATCTTCATACGTTTCATTTCACTTTTTCCTCATATGGTATTAGAGAGGTCTTCTAGTAGAAAGTTAAATGGAAGTGGTAAAAGTGGACACCCTTGCCTTGTTCCTGAGCTCAGGGCAGTGGTCCATATTTCACCTCCCAGTTTTATTCTGCCAACCCCCTTTTATCAAATTAAAGAAGTTCACTTCCATTCCTAGTTTGAAGGATTTTTATCATGAACTGATGTTGAATATTATAAAATAGTTTTTCTGCATTTAATGAAGTAATTGAATAGTTTTTCTCCTTTGTTATTTTTTAAATAATTTTATGTGGTTTTATTTTTGGCGATGCTAGGTCTTCACAGGGCTGCACGGGCTTTTCTCTAGTTGCTACAAGTGGGGGCTACTCTTTGTTGTGGTGCACGGGCTTCTCACTGTGCTGGCTTCTCTTGTGGAGCACGGAGTTCCCTGATAGCTCAGTTGGTAAAGAATCTGCCTGCAATGCAGGAGTCCCTGGTTCGATTCCTGGGTCGTTTCAATTCCTGGGTCAGGAGACTCCTAGGTCAAACTTGGAGAAGGGATAGGCTATCGACCTCAGTATTCTTGGATTCCCTTGTGGCTCAGCTGATAAAGAATCTGCCCACAATGCAAGAGACCTGGGTTCAATCCCTGGGTTGGGACAATCCCCTGGAGAAGGGAAAGGCTACCCACTTCAGTATTCTGGCCTGGAGAAGTTCATGGGGTAGTAAAGAGTTGGACATGACTGAGAGACTTTTACTTTCACAGGGCTCTAGGGCACTGGGGCTCAGTACTTGTGGCTTCCAGGCTCTAGAGTTCAAGCTCAAGAGTTGTGGCATGCTGGCTTACCTGCTTCGCAGCATGTGGGATCTTCCTGTATCAGGGATGGAACCTGTGCCTCCTGTATTGGCAGGTGGATGGGTTCTTTACCACTGATCCACCAGGGAAACGCTGTCTTATTTAAAGTTGGAAGATTACATTGATGGCTTTTTGAAAATTAAGTGACTTTGCATTTCTAGAATAAACTCTTGCTCATGCATATCACTGGTCTCTTCTTGCTAATATTGTATTTAATATTCTTGCGTCTACGTTCATGAGAGAGATATACTGTAGTTTTCCTTTCCTATAATGTCCTTGTCAGGTTTTGATATCATAATTATGGACCTCATGACATGGTCCATTTTGAGGGTTTGTTTTCTAGAAAAGATAGTTTGGTTGGCATTTTTAATTCCTTAAGTGTTTGGAGAATTTGCCACTGAAACCTCTGGGCCTGACATTTCATGGGAAGGTCTTTAATACAGATTTAATTTCTTTAATAAATCTAACTATATTCAGATTTTCCATTTTTTATATCAGTTTTGATAAATTGTGTTTTCAAGAAAATTTTAAATTTCATCTACATTTTCAAGTTTATTGTCATAGAGTTCATAAAATTATGTTATCAATGTATCTGTTATCAAAATAATGTCTATAAATATGTAGTGATATCTCCTTTTATATTCCTGATATGGGCAATGTTTTTCTTGACAGTATACCAAGAGGTTTATTAATCTTATCTTTTCAATGAAATAGATTTTGGCTTTATTGATTTTTCTCTATTATATGTCTGGGGTTTTTTTATGCCATTTGTTTCCTTTAGTATGTTTTACTTTCTGTAGACTTAATTTGTTTTTCCTTTTCTAGCTTCCAGAGATAAATTATTGTTTTTTAACCATTCTACTTTATAAAACATACATTTATGTTTAGGGGAAGGGGATCAAAAGGTAAAAAGAAAGGGAAAACATAAGTGGGTAGTCATTATAAATGCTCATGATATCTATGGGAGAAAATAAATTATGGATTTACTTGGCATTGCAGTAATTTGACAAAGTATTTTCATAATAATTTGACTACCAGTTGATTTGCTATGGCTTCAGTACACCTAGCAGTTATCAGTGGTGATGAGATAATGAATGGTATTTATCTGCAGCGTTTGTGAATACTAAACAAAAACAAAAATATACATTTAAAGCTAAAAATGTCTTTTGGTCTTTTATTCTTTTGTTTTTTATAATTTACTTAATTCTTTTGGCTGCCCTGGGTCTTCATTGTTTTGAGTGGGCTTTCTCTAGTTGCAACAAGTCAGGGCTTCTCATTGCAGTGGCTTCCCTTGTTGCAGATCACAGGCTCTAGACACATGGGCTCAGTGGTTGCAGCTTGCGGGTCTAGAGCACAGGTTCAGTAGTTGTGGCGCACGGGCTCAGTTGCCCAGTGGCATGTGGAACCTTCCCAGACCAGGGATCAAATCCGTGTCTCCTGCTTTGGTAAGCAGATTCCTATCCAGTGGGCCACTAGGGAAGTCCTAAAAATGTCTTTGTAAGCATTGGTGTGATTGCATCTCATAAACTTTGTTATGCCATATTTCCATAATCATTTAGCTTGAAATATTTCCTAGCTTTTTTGCTCATTCATGCTTCCATCTAGGATTATTTTCTTTTTGCCTGATTTCTGTTCTTTAGTATTTCTTGTATTATGGATCTGTTGATACAAAATTCTCTCAGCTGACTTCCCTGGTGGCTTAGACAGTAAAGCATCTGCCTACAATGCAGGAGACCTGGGTTCAATCCCTGGGTCAGGACGATCTTCTGGAGAAGGAAATGGCAACCCACTCTAGTATTCTTTCCTGGAAAATCCCTTGGATGGAGGAACCTGGTAGGCTACAGTCCATGGAGTCACAAAGAGTTGGACACGACTGAGTGACTTCACTTTGTTAAAAAAAAAAAAAAATCATTATTTCACCTTCCTTTCTGAAAGATATCTTCTCTGGGTATAAGATTCAGAGTTCTCAGGGTTTTTCCTTTCAGCACTTTTTAAAGACATGATCCCGTTTTTCAGGCTGCTAAAGATTCTGTTGAGATATGGAATATTTTTCTTGTTTATTTATAACAGATGTCTTTTTTTTAAACTACATACTTTTAATATATGTTTTTCAGCTTTGTTTCTCAACAGTTTGGCCAAGATGTGCCTAGGTATGGATTCCATTATTTCAACTGGTTAGGTTTGCTGAGCTTTTTCATTTATATATCAAGATATTTCATGACAGTTGCACTGTTTTTGTCCATTATTTCTTCAAATAAATTTTCTGTTCTATTTTGTTTTAGGTGTTCATTTCTACATTTTGACAGTTTCTTATATTTCTCTTATGTTCAGCTCTGTTCTTCTCTCAGTATAAGATTATTGTTAATTTAACTTTATGTTAATTAAAACAGCTTTCTGCTATTAAATCATCCCGTACAATTTTAATTTTCAGTAATATATTTTAGAAGAAATTGAGTAGCCATCATGGTCAACAAAAGAGTCCGAAATGCAGTACTTGGATGCAGTCTCAAAATGACAGAATGATCTCTGTTCATTTCCAAGGCAAACCATTCAATATCACGGTAATCCAAGTCTATGCCCCAACCAGTAACACTGAAGAAGCTGAAGTTGAACGGCTCTATGAAGACCTACAAGACCTTTTAGAACTAACACCCAAAAAAAGATGTCCTTTTCATTATAGGGGACTGGAATGCAAAAGTAGGAAGTCAGGAAACACCTGGAATAACAGGAAAATTTGGCCTTGGAATACGGAATGAAGCAGGGCAAAGGCTAATAGAGTTTTGCCAAGAGAACGCACTGGTCATAGCAAACACCCTCTTCCAACAACACAAGAGAAGACTCTACACATGGACATCACCAGATGGTCAATACCAAAATCAGATTGATTATATTCTTTGCAGCCAAACATGGAGATGCTCTCTACAGTCAGCAAAAACAAGACTGGGAGCTGACTGTGGCTCAGATCATGAACTCCTTATTGCCAAATTCAGACTTAAACTGAAGAAAGTGGGGAAAACCACTAGACCATTCAGGTATGACCTAAATCAAATCCGTTATGATTATAGACTGGAAATGAGAAATAGATTTAAGGGACTAGATCTAATAGACAGAGTGCCTGATGGACTATGGACAGAAGTTTGTGACATTGTACAGGAGACAGGGATCAAGACCATCCCCATGGAAAAGAAATGCAAAAAAGCAAAATGGCTGTCTGAGGAGGCGTTACAAATAGCTGTGAAAAGAAGAGAAGTAAAAAGCAAAGGAGAAAAGGAAAGATATAAGCATCTGAATGCAGAGTTCCAAAGAATAGCAAGGAGAGATAAGAAAGCCTTCCTCAGTGATCAATGCAAATAAATAGAGGAAAGCAACAGAATGGGAAAGACTAGAGATCTCTTCAAGAAAATTAGAGATACTAAGGGAACATTTCATGCAAAGATGGGCTTGATAAAGGACAGAAATGGTATGGACCTAAAGAAGCAGAAGATATTAAGAAGAGGTGGCAAGAATACACAGAACTGTACAAAAAAGAGCTTCACGACCCAGATAATCACGATGGTGTGATCACTCACCTAGAGCCAGACATCATGGAATGTGAAGTCAAGTGGGCCTTAGAAAACATCACTATGAACAAAGCTAGTGGAGGTGATGGAATTCCAGTTGAGGTCTTTCAAATCCTGAAAGATGATGTTGTGAAAGTGCTGCACTCAATATGCCAGCAAATTTGGAAAACTCAGCAGTTTTCCAACAGGACTGGAAAAGGTGAGCTTTCATTCCAATCCCAATGAAAGGCAATGCCAAAGAATGCTCAAACTACTGTACAATTGCACTCATCTCACACGCTAGTAAAGTAATGCTCAAAATTCTGCAAGCCAGGCTTCAGCAATACATGAACCGTGAACTTCCAGATGTTCAAACTGGTTTTAGAAAAGGCAGAGGAACCGAGATCAAATTGCCAACATCCGCTGGATCATGGAAAAGGCAAGAGAGTTCCAGAAAACATCTATTTCTGCTTTATTGACTATGCCAACGCCTTTGACTGTGTGGATCACAATAAACTGTGGAAAATTCTGAAAGAGATGGGAATACCAGACCACCTGACCTGCCTCTTGAGAAATCTGTATGCAAGTCAGGAAGCAACAGTTAGAACTGGACATGAACAGACTGGTTCCAAATAGGAAAAGGAGTATGTCAAGGCTGTATATTGTCACCCTGCTGATTTAACTTATATGCAGAGTACATCATGAGAAACGCTGGGCTGGAAGAAGCACAAGCTGGAACCAAGATTGTTGGGAGAAATATCAATAACCTCAGATATGCAGATGACACCACCCTTATGGCAGAAAGTGAAGAGGAACTAAAAAGCCTCTTGATGAAAGTGAAAGAGGAGAGTGAAAAGGTTGGCTTAAAGCTCCACATTCAGAAAACGAAGATCATGGCATCTGGTCCCATCACTTCATGGGAAATAGATGGGGAAACAGTGGAAACTGTGTCAGACTTTATTTTGGGGGGCTCTAAAATCACTGCAGATGGTGACTGCAGCCATGAAATTAAAAGATGCTTACTCCTTGGAAGGAAAGTTATGACCAACCTAGACAGCATATTGAAAAGCAGAGACATTACTTTGCCAACAAATTCCATCTAGTCAAGGCTATGGTTTTTCCAGTGGTCATGTATGGATGTGAGAATTGGACTTGAAGAAAGATGAGCACTGAAGAACTGATGCTTTTGAACTGTGGTGTTGGAGAAGACTCTTGAGAGTCCCTTGAAATGCAAGGAGATCCAACTAGTCCATCCTGAAGAAGATCAGTCCTGGGTGTTCATTGGAAGGACTGATGCTGAAGCTGAAACTCCAGTATTTTGGCCACCTCATGTGAAGAGTGGACTCATTGGAAAAGACCCTGATGCTGGGAAGGACTGGGGGCAGGAGGAGAAGGGGACGACAGAGGATGAGATGGCTGGATGGCATCACCAACTCGATGGACATGAGTTTGAGTGAACTCCAGAAGTTGGTGATGGACAGGGAGGCCTGGCATGCTGTGATTCATGAGGTTGCAAAGAGTCAGACATGACTGAGCGACTGAACTGAACTGAACTGAATATATTTTTATAACTATAAAATATCCATGTGATTCTTTTTTTAAGAGCCTTAACCTCTATTGCGACTGAACTGAACTGAAGTGAATCTCTATTGATATACCCCATTTTGCATTCCATTTTTATCATCTTTTCCTCTCTTTTCTTTAGCATGTTAATCATAATATCTTCAAATCCTTGTCTGTTAGCTCCACTGACTGGATTATCTTTGGGTTTATTTCTATTGAGACTTTTCTTTCTTGATTATCAGTAACATTTTCCTGTTTCTTTGCATTTTCATTAAGTTTTATCATATACTGACATTGTGAATAACATATTCTTGACATTCTGAATTATGTTATCTTTCTTTAATAAGCCTATGTCAGGGTTTCTCAGCCTTAGCACTGTTTATATTTTTGACTAGAAAATTCTTTATTGTGGGGGGCTTTCCTGTGCATTGTAGGGTGGTTAGTAGCATCCCTGGTCTCTACCCACTAGATAGTAGCCTCCCTCCACACATTTTGACAACATAGTATGTCTCCAGACATTGCCACATGTGCCCTGAGGAGCAGGATCACCCCCAATTGAGAACCAGTGATCTGCCCAATCATTTTAAATATCTACTTCATTTTATTTTTTAATTTTGGCTGTGCTGGATCTTCATAGTGGCACAAGTCTCTCTAGTTGTGGTGCAAGGGGTTAGTTGCCCTGCAGCCTGTGGGGTCATAGTTTCCTTACCAGGGATTGAACCTGTGTTCCCTGCATTGGAAGGTGGACTTTTAACTGCTGGACCACCAGGAAATCCCCTTTACTTCATTTCCATTATATGAATGAATACACTTTATTTAATTAATTATCCATCTAAGTACTTTTAGACGTTTCTCCAGTTTTTTTTTTTTTTCATTTTAACTAGTGTCTGTCATCATATTCCTTTATACATTTCTAGGCACGTTTTACTGTTATTTTTTTTGATGAAGTCTCTGAAATGGCTTTCCATCATTAAATTATTCTTATGCATATTTTTTGTACAAGTCTCAATTGCAGTACGTTTTCATAGGTCTACAGGACAGCATGAGCATAAGGTTCTTATTTTCCTACAGCCTTATTAATACATGATGCATGTATTAATGTTCATGTACATGGTGCATGTAACTTTTAAAATCTGACAGTAGAATACCTGTGAAATGGTACTCTTCATTGGTTTAAAACATCTTTAGTAGGTCTTTTGGCAGGTGATATCTTAATTACCTGTGCTCAGATTTCATACAATGGAACAACAACAACAAAAAAAAAACTGGGTGTCAGAGACAACAGTTAAAAAAAAGTTGAGTTTATAGAAATGTGTTTCAAAACACATCACTTCTACTTACTGTTAATTATATGGGGGAATAGCTTTACTTCTTTGAGCTTCTATTTCCCCATCTGCTGAACTGAGTTAATAATTACATTTTAGGATTAAAAGTTAATGTGTATAGAGAAGCTATCACATAGAAGGTTACAAAAATCTATGTGTTGCTATACAGCTATAGTGAGCATAAATTTACCTCTGTCTTGTGGGTGCTGGGTGGGTTGGGAACAAGGGATGTGGGGGAGCACAGGAAATAATTCATGTCAGAAAGCAAAGTGAATCCTGATGGGAAAAACCCAGGTTTGTCACCCCACGGGACCTTGAGAGTCAAGTTCAGGCTTCACATGGGCAGGCAGTTTTACAGTAGTTAAGATTTTCAGATTGGTCTCTACTGTTTTCTGCCTTTTGTCTAGCAGAGTCCAGATCCACTGGGAGGCCATGAGCTTATTGAAGTTTTTGTTGTATGGCCTGGTCTCAACCCTGGCAGGTAGAGCTTGATTGGGGAGGATCTACTCATTGTGACTGGACAACCCAGGCTGGGTACATATGGTATGATCAGAATTAGAAATAGGCCAGAGGGGTGTGTCTGGAACTGGCTTCAGAGAGCCCCTGCTGTGTATCCATGCTTATGTGGCTTGTTTCCTAGGCATAAGAAAGGGTGCTTGGATTTGTCTGGGGTGTGTGTGTGTGTATGAGTTAGTCACTCAGTTATGTTAGACTCTTTGTGATCCCATGGACTGTAGACTGCCAGGCTCCTCTGGCCCTGGGATTTCCCAGGCAAGACTACTGAGTGGGTTGCCATTTCCTTCCCCAGGAGATCTTCCCAACCCAGGACTGAACCTGTCTCCTGCACTGCAGGCAAATTCTTTACCAGCCGAGCTATCAGGGAAGCCAGAATTGTCTGGACTGCTACTTATATCCCCTGACATGTGTTTATGTGTTCCGGAAGGGGAAGAGTGGCAAGGACGATGGGAAACAGGAATAAAGAAGAAAAAAGAAAGGCTCTCATAACTTAATTTTTGCAGTTCTGAGCTACGCTGGGTCTCAAAGCTTCTTTTTCCTTCCTCAGCTCTGGCTTCTCTGGACTCAGCTTCTGAGAATGATTGGCAGTTCTAAAATCATGGCCCCGGTAAGTGGATGACTCTGTTTCCTTCCTGAAATATTATAGTTTTTAATTCAAGTAATATTTTCATTCTTTAGCCCAAAATCTTCTTAGGGAAGCTGTATCTCTGAGCCAATTTTCACTTTTTCCCTTTACAGAGTATGATTTTGTCCTCTCTGTTTGCTCCCTTCTTTTGAACTGGTTTTTCAGTTTTTCATCAAATAATTCATGTATCTTGTATGTTCATTCTTCTCTTAGGGGCAGTGCTGGAGCAGTGAAGGGGTAGAGTACCTTGAAGGAAATATTTGAGCTTCCCTTGTTGGGTTTGTAGTTTAATTATATATAAAAATGGTGGTCCTCTTTGACCAGAAGAGAGAGAACTTTCTCCACTGTTTTCCAGGTAGATAAGAGGAGAGGTTGAGGGCAGTAGGAAAAGGGGCCGACAGAGGATGAGATGGTTGGATGGCATCACTGACTTAACAGACATGAGTTTGAACACAACTCCAGGAGATAGTGAAGGACAGGGAAGCCTGACATGCTGTAGTACATGGGGGTCAGAGTCAGATATGACTTAGGGACTGAACAACAACAAAGGGTGAATTTGGTTATCAATGGTCTCAGTTTCAGTGTGGGATGAGACCTCAGCTTTGAAAAGCTTTTAGGTTTGGGTTGAAATGGAGTTGGTCCCTTCCGAGAAAGAGAGAGAGGTGGGGTTCTGGCTAAGGAATCACTGAGAAATGAATAGGGTTCTGAGGTCCATTATGTGGTGGAAGAGAAATTCCTGGTCTTGAGTGATTCAGTATTATTCTGGATCATTCTATATTTGTGTATTCTTAACTCAAGAACCAGAAGTTCAATAAGAGATTGTAAAAAGGAAGATCATTGGGAACCACATCTGCTGGATAATACTAAACTTTGGGGAAGAGGTTAGGATTTTTGTCCAGCCAAAATACTATAATAGTATATATGTTGTTATTATTAATAACCTAACACTTTAAGAAAGATTAAACCTGATGTCTATGAAAAACCTGATGTTTATGAAAATGTAAACTTGTCAGAGTAAGGGAAATACTTATGATATAATCTGACATATAATGTACTTGTATCTTGACAATAATGGATGCCTTTCTCCAATTAGATAAAATTGTTTGGATTCTTCTTTAGTCAAGAATCCCCACATTGATTCTTCCCTGCTGGTCCAGTGGTTAAGACTCTGTGCTTCACTGCAGGGGGCAGGGCTTCCATCCCTGGTCGGGGAACTAAGATCCCATATGCTTAATGGCACAGCCAAAAAATAAAAAATAAAACATTAAAAAAAAGAATCCCCAAGTTTCAGAATAATAATTTGGGCTATAGTATAAATTATGTTATCTTACTAGCTGTAAATAGTATTATATCTGGCAAGTTGTTTAAATTTAGTTATTGATCTCTATTTAAAAGTGAAATCAAGATTGATGGTTTTGTAAAACTCAGCAGTGGCTACAGAACTGGAAAATGTCAGTTTTCATTCCAATCCCAAAGAAAGGCAAGGCCAAAGAATGCTCAAACTACAGCACAATTGCACTCATCTCACATGCTAGTAAAGTAATGCTCAAAATTCTCCAAGTGAAGTTTCAACAGTACATGAACTGAGACTTGCAGATGTTCAAGCTGGATTTAGAAAAGAAAGAGGAACAGAAGATCAAATTGCCAACATCCGTTGGATCATCGAAAAAGCAAGAAAGTTCTGGAAAAACATCTATTTCTGCTTTATTGACTAGGCCAAAGCCTTTGACTGTGTGGGTCACAATAAACTGTGGAAAATTCTGAAAGAGCTGGGAATACCAGACCACTTGACTTGCCTCTTGAGAAATCTGTATACAGGTCAAGAAGCAACAGTTAGAACCAGACATGGAACAACAGACTGGATCGAAATTGGGGAAGGAGTGCGTCAAGGTTGTATATTTTTTACCCTGCTTATTTAACTTCTATGCAGAGTACATCATGCGAAATGCCAGGCTGGATGAAGCACAAGCTAGAATCAAGACTGCTGGGAGAACTATCAATAACCTCAGATATGCAGATGACACCACCCTTATGGCAGAAAACAAAGAGGAACTCACGAGCCTCTTGATGAAAGTGAAAGAGGAGAGTGAAAAAGCTGGCTTAAAACTCAACATTCAAAAAACTAAGATCATCACCAGTCCAAGTTCGATGCATGAAACAGGGCACTCAAAGCCAGTGCACTAGGACAACCCTGAGGAATGGGATGGGGAGGGAGGTGGGAGGGTGGTTCAGGATGGGGGACACAGGTACAGCCATGGCTGCAATTTATGGCAAAAACCACCACAATATTGTAAAGTAATTAGCCTCAAATTAAAATAATTAATTAAAAAAAAAAAGAAAAACTAAGACCATGGCATCTGGTCCCATCACTTCATGGCAAATAGATGAGAAAACAATGGAAATAGTGAGAGACTTTTATTTTCTTGGGCTCCAAAATCATTGCATATGGTGACTGCAGCCATGAAATTAAAAGACACTTACTCTTTGGAAGGAAAGTTATGACCAACCTAGATAGCATATTAAAAAGCAGACATTACTTTGTCGACAAAGGTCCATCTAGTCAAGGCTGTGGTTTTTCCAGTAGTCATGTATGGATGTGAGAGTTGGACCATAAAGAAAGCTGAACATTTTTGAACTGTGGTGTTGGAGAAGACTCTTGAGAGTCCCTTGGACTGCAAGGACATCCAACCAGTCAATCCCAAAGGAAATCAGTCCTGAATATTCATTGGGAGGATTGATGCTGAAGCTGAAGCTCCAATACTTTGGCCATCTGATGCAAAGAACTGACTCAGTGGAAAAGACCTTGATGCTGGGAAAGATTTAAGGCAGGGGGAGAAGGGGACAACAGAGGATAAGATGGTTGGATGGCATCACCAACTCGATTGACATGAGTTTGAGCAAGCTCTGGGAGTTGGTGATGGATAGGGAAGCCTGGCGTGCTGCAGTCCATGGTGTCACAAAGAGTCAGACATGACTGAACAACTGAACTGAGGCACTGTACTTCAGATACACTAATTTATTTCTTCTCATCTAACCATGTCATGATCTTTAACTTCAGCTTACTTGTTTTTATGATATATCGCCCCCTGCTGCAACTCAATATTTCATCTTGAATTTTTTTCCCGCTTTTACAAATAATACATGGATCTGTCATTTCAGGTGCCTCTTACATTCAGTGATGTGTCCATAGACTTCTCTCAGGAGGAGTGGGAATGCCTAGATTCAGATCAGAAGAATTTGTACAAAGATGTGATGTTGGAGACTTATACTAACTTGGTATCACTGGGTAAGGACATCTGCCTGGAATAATGTAGAATCTGCTGTCTGGAATATCTACTTTTTTAACTGTATATTTTATGCTCTGTGCCAAGACACTCACAAAATTTCTGCTCCATATTCTCAAAGGACTATTTTGGGCTTTGTTAGATGGAAATGGGCTCCTCCATTCAGCACCTACATCTCCCCTATCCTTCATTTACTGTCCTACCTCCTTCTGATCCATCCTGTAGTTGCTTCCTTTTCTAAAGGACCAAAGGATTGAATCCTGGGATTTTTCTGCATAAATACCGGCAAAGAAGGCAAATTTCATATTATGTATATGTTCAGAATATCTATAAATATTCTATTTTAATTGCTGATTCATCTGTACAGAGAACAGGTAACAAAGAGTCTTGTTTTCTCTTTACTACAAATGAGACTTTGTAATTTTTTACATTGGTAGGGTGAATCAAGCTCATTAACTTTTTGAGTATTTTTTAAAAATTTATAGCAGTGGAAATGTTGGTTTTCAGTGATTTGATAGGTTCTATTCAGAAGTGTCTTTGTTCAGTTTTTAGAAAAAATTAGATCATTCTCTCCTCTCTTCTGGGATTCTAATTATACTTAGGTTAGATCTTTTGAGAACTTATCTCACAGTTCTGAGTCAATAAAGGGCTGCCCAGGTGGCGCTAGTGGCAAAGAAAGCTAAAGGAAAGCGAAGTCGCTCAGTCGTGTCTGACTCTTTGCGACCCCATGGACTGTAGCCTACCAGGCTCCTCTGTCCATGAGATTTTCCAGGCAATAGTACTGGAGTGGATTGCCATTTCCTTCTCCAGGAGATCTTCCCAACCCAGGGATTGAACCCAGGTCTCCCGGATTGTAGACAGATGCTTTACTGTCTGAGCCACCAGGGAAGTCCTTGATGAGACTGAACTTGCTTGCAAATGCAGGAGACATAAGACATGAGTTCGACCCCTAGGTCAGGAAGAGCCCCTGGAGGAAGGCATGGCAACCCACTCTATATTCTTGTCTGGAGAATCCCATGGACAGAGGAGTCTGGCAGGCTACAGATGAAGCAACTTAGCATGCATGCACCCACTGAGGCAATAAAATGTGAGAGATTAAGAGTCAGAGAGAGATAGTTGGTGATTGCCACATAATTTTCATAAACTAGGTCATTATTTTACTCAGCTGCCTTCTCCAGTGACCTTGACTTTAATCCTTACTGTGATTTTCATCCGTTACTTTTAATTCAGTATTTTATTCTTCGGTTAATTATGTAATACCGTATGATACAACTTGTTTTTCAGTAGTAGAAGAAATGCATATGTGAGCTTTAGAGTATGAAAATAAGTAAAATAAATGAGACAATATGTACTAAAGAAAAGCATCATGAAGACAGAATTAGGTGTTGGGATATAGAATAAAGGATATGAATATACTTACATTTAGCAGGGCCAGCCTTTCTGAGGAAGTGATTTCTAACCTGCCACACCTGGAGGTAGTCATTTATACAAGCCACCTAAGAGGATTCCTGAAAGGTAGAGCATTCATGTGAAGCCACAGGCAATGGGAAACATCACAATATGTTCTAGTAGCTGAAAAGAAGCAATGTGGTCAGATATAGGGGAACAAAGATGTCAAGGGCTTGAAATTAATTTGTAGAAATAAGACAGAGTCTTCTTATTTGTGGTTATATGCTTGGGTTTCATCCTAAGATAAAGACAGACCTTTGGAAAAATTACATAGAGATCCATCTGGTTGTGTTGTTGTTTAGTCATTAAGTCATGTCTGACTCTTTGTGACCCCATGGATTGCAACACATCAGGCTCCTCTGTCCTCCACTAGCTCTTGGAGTTTGCTCATGTCCATTGAATGTAACCATCTCATCCTCTGCTGCCCTCTTCTCCTGCCCTCAACCTTTCCCAGCATCAGGGTCTTTTCAAATGAGTCAGCTCTTCACATCAGGTGGCCCAAGTATTGGAGCTTTAGTTTCAGAATCAGTCCTTCCAATGAATAGTCAGGGTTAATTTCCTTTAGGATTGACTGGTTTGGTCTCCTTGCAGTCCAAGGGACTCTCAAAAGAGTCTTCTCCAGCACCACAATTTGAAAGCATCAATTATTTGGAGTTCAGCCTTCTTTATAGTCCAGTTCATATCCATACATGACTACTGGAAAAACCATATGATAGAAAATATTAAAATGTAATTGATCAAGACCTACTCATAGATTTTGATTCACTCAGTCTCAGTGGATATCTAAAGGGTAGTATATCCATGAGCTGATCATGCCTTCTTTGAACCATTACTATAAAACTTCTCACTGCCTCCTCCAGGTTGGTACATAGTCTTGAGGGTTTTAGCCCACTGCAGCTCCTTTTGCCTGGCAAAGCAATAAAGCTATTCTTTATAATAAAGAAAGAATAAAATAAAAAGGGGGGAGAGTAGTATATGTAAGAAATTCCTGTGATAATTCTGATCCACTAATCGAGAACTATTGATTTTTCTCTTTGCCTACTCACAAACATTACATTCTCATGTGAACTTTCACAATTTTCTGAGTCCGTCACACCTTTAAAAAACTTTATCACAGTAATTTAGAATTTTATGGCCTTTTACTTCTAATGGATTTACTTGTCAATTTTATCATTATTCTTACTATATTTCCCCTGTACCGGAAAAATAGCATTTATTCATTTTCTTGTTTTCTTTCAGACTTTGATTTCACAACTGAGAACAACAAATTATCTTCAGAAAAAAGAAGTTTTGAAGTAAATTCATACCATTGGGAGACAATCAAAAGTAAAACCTTCAACCTTATGGGGTTTATTTTTAGAAATGATTCACAGAACAGAAATGAATTTGAAGGACAACAGGCATCTCAAGTGGGACATTTTAGTCAAATGATGTTCCAAAAACATATATCTCTTCCTCTGCATCAGAGAATTCACACTAAAGAGAAGTCATATGAATGTAAGGGATGTAGGAAGGGCTTTAGGAAATATTCACATCTTACTGAAAGTCTGAAAGACCATAGTGGTGTGAGACCCTATGAATGCAGAGAATGTGGAAAGGCCTTCCTAGTTCTCCAGCATTTTATTAGACATAAAAAAAGTCACACTGATTTGAAGCCCTATGAATGTAATGGATGTGAGAAAGCCTTTAGATTTTATTCACAGCTTATTCAACATCAGATAATTCATACTGGTGTGAAACCCTACAAATGTAAGCAATGTGGAAAGGCCTTTAGACGTCCTTCTCACCTTACTGAACATCAGAACATTCATGTTGGTTTGAAACCCTACGAATGTAAGGAATGTGGGGAAACTTTTAGGTTGTACCGACATATGTGTCTCCATCAGAAAATTCATCATGGTGTGAAACCTTATATCTGTAAGGAATGTGGAAAGGCCTTTGGTCATCGTTCAAGTCTCTATCAACACAAGAAAATTCATTCTGGTGAGAAACCATATAAATGTAAACAGTGTGGAAAGGCCTTTGTTCGCAGCTATCTACTTACTGAACATCAGAGAAGTCATACTGGTGAAAAGCCTCATGAATGTAAGGAATGTGGAAAGGCCTTTAGTAGAGCCTCAAGCCTTCTTAAACATAAAAAGATTCATAGTAGTGAGAAACACTATTATTGTAAGGAATGTGGGAAGGCCTTCTGTAGAGGCTCTCAACTTACACAACATCAGAGAATTCATACTGGTGAGAAGCCCCATAAATGTAAAGAATGTGGGAAGACTTTTAAGCTCCATTCTTACCTTATTCAACATCAGATCATTCACAGTGACTTGAAACCATATGAATGTAAACAATGTGGGAAAGCCTTCAGTCGTGTCGGAGACCTTAAAACACACAAGTCAATTCATGCTGGGGAGAAACCTTATGAATGTAAGGAATGTGGAAAAACCTTTAGACTTAATTCTCAACTAATTTATCATCAGACAGTCCATACTGGCTTGAAACCATATATATGTAAAGAATGTAAAAAGGCCTTCCGTTCTATATCAGGTCTTTCTCAACATAAGAGAATTCATACTGGTGAAAAACCTTATGAATGTAAGGAATGTGGTAAGGCCTTTAATCGTAGCGAGCGACTTATTCAGCATCAGAGAATTCATACTGGTGTGAAGCCACATAAATGTAAGGAATGTGGGAAGGTCTTTACTCGTTGCTCTCAACTTATTCAACATCAAAGATTTCACATTGGCGAGAAACTCTTAATGTAATGAAAGTCAGAAAGCCTTTAGCCTTGGCACATCCTTTAATATTATCACTTTTCTACCACCTAACTATGTTATGCTAAAGATTATTATTTAACATAAATATAAATGCTTGGAAGGGTGTCTGGCTCAGAGTATTTGCTTACTATTAATAATCATTCTTTAATGATAATTACTAGTATTGTTATAAATTCACATGGAAGGAAGACCCTATGAGCATTTTAAAAATCATCCATATTTCATGTTTCATGTCAAAGCATTAATTTTGCACAAAATCCCATAGGCTGTATTAAACAGGAAATTTTTTTATTCAGAGCTCATCCCCCTAAAGATGAATAATGGGAAGAAACCCTATGCATTTGTTGAATGCTGAGTGTGTAGCTGTTGAAAAATTACAAAATGGCTTGAAGAAATTTTCTTACAGTAATTTCTGTAATATCGGTGACAGACAATTCACATTCTCTACAATTCATGGAAATTAAGAGACTTCAGTTGGGTAGCCAAAAGAGAGGTGTTGACTTGGCAAAGTTTTCCTCAGGTATTTGAAAAATTTCACATTTACATGAACGGTACAATGGTATAATGAAGGTTTGTTTGCCTTCCACCTAGATTCAGTGTATTGCCACTCTCTCTCCATCTAAGAATGTATATATATTCACAGCTATCATATTTATAACATATTGAACATATATACATATATATATATATGTTGTATACTATAGTATATCATAGTGCTGTGCTTTTTGAGTAAATGTTTCAGGTATCACCTCACCTCTAAAAAAAAATCAACATACAACTCAAAAATACAACTCCTAGATTTAAAGATTATCTTCTACATGACTATTAGGCCATTGTCGCCTAAAAGACATTAATACTAGACCGATAATCAGTCCATTTACAGATTTCTCCAATTATTTAAGAAATGTCTTTCAAAAGTGTTTGCTTTTTCTAAAAGCTCAAAACAAACTAAGGTCCTATATTTTACGATTCTGGCAATTGAGTCTGTTTTGGTCAAGAACTTATCATCCACCTATTTTGTGGGTCAAACTCTTTGAAGGCTCAGGAGAAATAACCCATATAATGTTGCCCATTCTAGATTTGTGCTAATTTTTCTTCAGATAGGCTTAACTTGTTTCTCTAACCTTCGCATTTACTGTGAACACTGTGTGTAGAGGCTTGATTGCTGCTAAGTCCCTTCAGTCATGTCCGACTCTGTGCAACCCCATAGACGGCAGCCCACCAGACTCCGCCGTCCCTGGGATTCTCCAGGCAAGAACACTGGAGTGGGTTGCCATTTCCTTCTCCAATGCATGCAAGTGAAAAGTGAAAGTGAAGTCGCTCAGTCGTGTCTGACTCTTCAAGACCCCATGGACTGCAGCCTACTAGGCTCCTCCATCCATGGGATTTTCCAGGCAAGAGTACTGGAGTGAGGTGCCATTGCCTTCTCCAGAGGCTTGATTAGGTATCAGATTAAACATTTTTGACAAGATAACTTCATAGACAATATTGTGTACTATTTTGTCAAATAACAGGGGGCACATAAGTGAAGCTAGCTTTAATCTCCTGATTCATGTATTGACCACCAGCTCTCTCCATTGCATCAGTACTTTTTCCTCTTTTTTTGCAGTTAAGAAGTAGTAATCCAAAAAGTCACATCAGCACTCCACTTGGAAATTTAAACAGTCTTGTATTTTAAACAAATTAAGACCAAAAAACTTTTTTATTTACTCATATATTTACCTTTTCACATGATCTTCATTCCTTCCCAATGATCTAAATTTCCATTATCAATTCCTTTCAGCTTGAAGAACTTAATTTCTTGGAGTACATGTCTGCTAATGACAAATTTTCATTGTTTCTTTTACTGAAATGCCTTTGTTCTTTATGGATTCTTTTCTTTGCTACTGAATTCTGGGTCTTGTATATTTTTCTGCTTCATTTCTGAAGACAAGTCATTTTTGTCTTCATGCTTCCAAGATTTTCTCATTACCTTCAGTTTTCAGCTGTTTATGTGCCTCAGTACAGTTTTCTTTGTGTTAATCCTTTTTGGATTAACAGGGTTGATTGATTTCCTTTAGGATTGAGTGGCTTGATCTCGTTGTCCAAGAGATTCTCAAGAGTCTTCTCCAGTACCAAAGTTCAAAAGCATCAATTCTTTGGCACATAGTCTTCTTTATGGTCCAACTTTCACATCCATATGTGACTACTGGAAAAACCACAGCTTGAACTATACAGACCTTTGTTGGCAAAGTGTATATGAGTCATCACCTATTAATTCTGTTTCTCTGGAGAACCCAGACTAATGCACACAAAAAAGAAAAAATCTCAGCTATGATGGAGCTCAGCAATTATGCCATCCACTGGATGTAACCTATGGAAATTGTTTGAAGGAACTCTTAGGGGAGGGGATCCAGCCAAATGATACTTAAATCACAACTAAGCTTTCAGGGAAAGGGAAATGAAGTGCACATCCAGGAGTGATGCTCCCGCACCTCTGACCTTCCAGTTCCTCTAAAGTCTCCAAGCACTTTCCCTTCTTGGTGTTGGTTTGCAAACTCAGGAGTTTCCAGGTAAAATTCAAAACTGACCCATGTACATGGAGGGCAACAGAATAGGCAGACCACTCCAGATTGTAGGTGGCAGTGTAAATAAGCAAGGGAACTTATGTAGGAGGTTTATCTTGGGCAACTGCAAGCTGTCTACAGAGAAGCCTTAACTGAGTTCAGTCACACTTACTGTCCAGATGGTCTCCACAACACAATATCTCAAGACTGCATCCTTGAAATGGCTCCTAGTATGAGAACATTGAGAAGACTGCACATTCCAAGGAAGGGGGTAGGAAGGAATCTCCAATTGCCAGGGTCCAGCTTTCAGGTCAACCAGTAGTCACGTCCTTTTGATGACCTCTTCCAATAGCCTCCATCTTTTAAAAGGCTGTCAGTGGGACCCTGCAGAGCCTTTTGTTGAGCACCTCTCAGTCCAGCACTAAGGTCCAAATAATACTAACCTGGAGGAGTTCCATGTTGTGAGACAACCCCGCAAATTAAGAACATCTATTTATCTGCCCATACCTTTTATTTCTTTGTCAAATTGTGCTCACATGGTGGGGGTCACATTTTCAGGAAGTCTGTATGAAGGAGAAATTTCTTTAACTTTGGTATTACAAAGCATCTTAACATACAGAATTTTGACACATTTTCTCCCTTTTTCTTGTAATTTTCTCCACAACTATTCATAACTATTCATGGACTGCGTGTTGCAGCCCATGGGGTCACAAAGAGTCGGACATGACTGAATGACTGAACTGAACTGATTCATAAACAGACATATTAGTGACAATCATTCTGCCACAAGTCATCATAAGACTCAATTTGTTGTTTAGTCACTAAGTTGTGTCTAACTCTTTTGCGACCCCATGGGCTGTAGCCTGCCATGCTCCCCTGTCCATGGGATTTCCCAGGTAAGAAAACTGGAGTGGGTAGCCATTCCCTTCTCAGGGGGCCTTCCCAACCCAGGGACTGAAACCACATGTCTTGCATTGGCAGGCAGATTCTTTACCACAGAGCCACCAAGGAAGATTCAATCTAAACCATATTAATACATGATAATTTACTATTTTTAAAAGAAATAGATGTAAATTTATAAATTTATATGGCAACTATGAGCGTGGTTATAGGAAAGGTTTATATTTTTCTGTTGGCTGACATCATGGAGATATATTATCTTTGAAATGATTAACTATTGCTCAGCCACCCCCATAAGGTAATACAGGGAAGCCACCTATGTTGTTGCTTATTTAACTTATATGCAGAGTACATCATGAGAAACACTGGGCTGGAAGAAGCACAAGCTGGAACCAAGATTGCCGGGAGAAATATCAATAACCTCAGATATGCAGATGACACCACCCTTATGACAGAAAGTGAGGAGGAACTAAAAGCCTCTTGATGAAAGTGAAAGAGGAGAGTGAAAAAGTTGGCTTAAAGCTCAACATTCAGGAAACTAAGATCATGGCATCTGGTCCCATCACTTCATGGGAAATAGATGGGGAAAGTGTCAGACTGTATTTCTTTGGGCTCCAAAATCACTGTAGATCGTGACTGCAGCCATGAAATTAAAAGACGCTTACTCCTTAGAAGGAAAGTTATGACCAACCTAGACAGCATATTAAGAAGCAGAGATATTACTTTGCCAAAAAAGGTCCATCTAGTTAAGGCTATGGTTTTTCCAGTGGTCATGTATGGATGTGAGAGTTGGACTGTGAAGAAAGCTGAGCGCCGAAGAATTGATGCTTTTGAACTATGGTGTTGGAGAAGACTCTTGAGAGTCTCTTGGACTGCAAGGAGATCCAACCAGTCCATCCTAAAGGAGATCAGTCCTGGATGTTCATTGGAAGGACTGATGCTAAGGCTGAAACTCCAATACTTTGGACACCTCATGCGAAGAGCTGACTCATTGGAAAAGACCCTGATGCTGGGAAGGATTGGGGGCAGGAGAAGGGGACGACAGAGGATGAGATGGCTGGATGGCATCACCGACTCGAGGCACATGAGTTTGGGTGAACTCCGGGAGTTGGTGATGGACAGGGAGGCCTGGCGTGCTGCGATTCATGGGGTCGCAAAGAGTCAGACATGACTGAGCGAATGAACTGACTGACCTAGGCTATTATGAGCCTGGTAGCTTATACTGTTTTCCCACAATTCTTCCTTTACCATCTGCCTTTGGCATGGCTCATCCCTGCCTCTGTTAATGTTGGGCTTGTCCACTTGACTTGTCTAATCAATAGAATGTGAACTGATCAGGATGGGTGTACAGACTTTAAAGATGCTTTGGCTCAGCATTTTGTGCTTCTGCCATGGACCGTGAAAAGAACATGCCCAAGAATCTGCTGGTCAAAATGAGACATCAGAAACAGAAGAGGAGAATAACCTTTGTGAGTTATTTAACCATGTGAGTTATTTAAAAAATCACCCCCTTCTAAGAAAGCAACTAGAGGTTTTCCACCTGGGGAGCGAGCAGAGAACTAGAAACTCAATATAGGAGAAAAGTGAGACAAATCTCTAATGTGATGGTGGTGGAGATCACAATCTCTCTCATGTCATATCTCTCATGTCAGGCACAAAGGGCAACCAGCCCAGAATGGATCATATTATATGACTCAATATACTTCCTCATTGCTTCAGTCATTTTGGTTCTTTTAATTTCTGATGAGTGTATCCTAACTGTGTTAAACAACTAAAACTCATGGATCATACTGGGAGCTGGAGATGCGAAGACAAAGCTGATTCCATCATAGCCATCAACCAGCTCCCCGTCTAGTGGAGGATAAATGCACACACGATGGGCTACGTGTTAAATCCTGTCCTAGAAATTGTGCAGATACTTTGTGAAACTGTACACACCTAATGCATCCAATGATGTATGAACAAGGAGTGAAGAGATAATGAAAAATTCAAATAGCCAACAGACAATCAGAAAACTGGAAATGCGAACCACAATCATTACAATCAGGTGCCACTGTATATCTACCACAGTAGCAAAATATGTACATATATTTTTAAACTGATGATGCCACATATTGTCAAGGATACAAACACACACTGCTGTTGGGCATGCCAGCTGGTATATTTGTTTGGAAATCTATTTAATACATAGGAGAACTAAACTTATTAAAGCTGAACATGGATATACCCATAAACAAATTCAAGCAATTCTATCTCCCAGTATGCACAGAAAGAAATGTGTATACTTTGAAAGACATGGCTAATTATACAGTCCTATAAGGCATTCTGACTTCCCAACACAGTATCTTCCAGAACACATACTGGAAGATTTTCAATTAGGGACTATGTTGGAATGCTCTTTTTATGTGGATCTTGGCTGGTACTATGAAGATTCCTTAAAGGAACTGTGCTGGATATTCAGTGAAATTGTTGTGTCCGTAAGTAGAAATTCAAAGACAAGAAAATCAACAGATTAAACTAGAAAAATGATTAAGGACCTCCAATTCAAAACAAAACAATCCAATACAGTAATGCAGTTTTAAAGAACAGGTAATCACAAAAAAAAAAAAATATATATATATATATATATATATATTCTAAAAGAAAATCATCATATAGTCTCACTCACAAGATGTAAAAATTCTAAATAAAATAGTGAAATCAAGTAGTGCATCCAACACACACACACACACACACACACACACACACCAATGGCTAACCTGAGTATACCTAGAAACAGGAGGAAGTCAAAGAGTCTGTCAGTATAAATAATTATCACAGTATAACAATTAAATACAACTGCAGGAAGAGATGATAAAATGGCATTTGATAAAACTCAGGAGCCATGCCTACTTAGACACAACAAAGATATTTACTCATAAGTAACAGAAAACATTAGAAGGCAACTGAAAGTACGATACTGTCTCCTGTCATAGCTAAACAATCAGACTTGGTGACTGAAATTTCCAACTTTATCGTCTCTTTTAGTTATGGTTGCACCTCCCAATGCAGTTTCACACCCTCAAGATGTTAATAAGTCATGAGAATTGGTATTGCCATAGTGAAGTTTGAGATACGCCAACTTAAACACAGTTGAACAATTTTCTTCACTACTCTTTAGTCTTTTGATAAGCTGATAAGGTACTTTAGGTAGTTCCTTAAGAGGGTATTTTAGAAGATGCTGCTTCATAAGCTTCTTTAATCAGAGAGTTAATTTCCTTTGTTCCTCAAGTACTGTTAAGCACTGGTGGCTTCTGAGACCTACAATTTCAGAAATGGTAGGATAAGGTGCTATCGCCGTATCGCCTAGTTAACATGCAAATATGGTACCCAGGAGGAGTAAAATACTAACTGGTGATGATATATTCTATTAAAACACTCAAAGTATTCTGCTTTGTGTTACATTTTATTATTACAATTATGTGGAATAATGCTGTCAACCACTAGACCATAAACGACTGAACAGAGATACCATGGATGGCCTATCTGCAAAAATGGACATAGAGGTGAGTGCAGATAAAAACAATGACCAAGATGAACCACAGACATTTGTCAGTCCAGTTCTGATGTAACTGATTTTTTGGAAATCAGTCATTTTTAAAGGGTCAAATTCTGAGTATATAAGCATTCTTTTATTTTATCATAACTAATATACTTTCATGCTGGCACTAAATCATAACAGCTACCCAGATGAAAATGAAGTCACCAATTTTGAGATGCATTCTGATTTACAAATACTAAATTCTTCTTAGAATTAAGTCATTGTATGTAATTTCCTACTCTAAAAGTCACACAAATCTAAGGTGAACTATCAGAATGAATTAAACTCATACTGATTCGTTTTTGTTTTTGTTTTTTTTGTCAGTTAGCCTATATTTCCATTTAAACCAGAAAATCTGGGGCTTGGATATTCCATAAAAATTATTTTCTATTGTGCAATCTTACATCTGGATTCTGCTTACTGGTATTTTAATTAAAAATTTTGCATTTACCTGGGTCAGGAAGTTCCCCTGGAGGAGAGCATGGCAACCCATTCTAGTACTCTTGCCTGGAGAATCTCCATGGACAGAGGAGCCTGTCGGGCTGCAGTCCACGAGTTCACAGAGTTGGATGTGACTGAAGCAACTGAACAGGCATGCATGCAAATTCAATTAATCTAGCTTTTGCTTTTTAGAGGCTATCTCCATTTAGTTTTGTTACTAGATATATGTTATCCAGAAGAGATAGCAAAAAATTTGTTTTTCCTCTTGAAATTGATACCTAAGAAGATGACAATTTCCAACTATTGTTTCTACGAAATAGATCTTGGAGCAATTTTTTTCAGTCTTTTCCTTTGCTTATTGATCCAAATATGCTTAAATACATTGTGTTGCCTTAAATTAAAAAAAATTCCATATCTCTAATTATATCTTTTCTTATTAATGATTCTACAATGTTGCCAACTTTCTTGACTTTTCCTTATTCAGATTTACCAAAGTCTGAAGTATTGTTATGCCCAGAGTCCGAGTCCCCAAAACTGAGAGAATAAGATGTCCACAGCAATGCAAAAGCATAAAGGGGTTTATTGCTAGCTCGAGTTAGGGCCCAGGTCTCATCCAGCACAGTGGAATCCAACAAGAGCCCCGAGCTCTGAATCACATCTACTTTTATACAGACGGTTCTTTGTTTGTTTCTGTAACAGCATAGCTGATTGGTTAAACTGTAAGCGCGCGCGGGACTTTTAAACCTCGCATCCCTATCTGGATTGGCTTGGGTCTGGCATGGGCGGGGCGCTACGGGGATTTTTCTGATTGGTCTAGCTACACTGCCTGTGGGAGTTCCCAGTGCCTCAGCTTTCCTAGAGACTAAACCTCAGGCCTAGCCTGCCCCTTAGAGCGTGTCCTGGCTCCAGTTTGGTCCTAACAGTATATACATCATACATATCTTATGAAGCATTAAGTATTCTGCTACTCTAATCATTGTCCGAGGAGTGAAGAATTTCTTATTCTAATTAAGTTACTTTGTAACTTGTCTCCTGTTTTAAAGTATGAATGTTGTCTCTCAACTGATAAAGGACAAAGTTTTCATTTTTAATTTCCAATCATTCGTTGACTGATACTTTTGTAAAATATAATGATAATGTTATGGCAATATCAAATTTCTATAAAAGTTTCCAAACATTTACTCTCACTTTCTGCATTTATCTCATGATTGACAGGCAATGATTTTATAGACTGGCAGAACATCTCTGGACAATAGCTGGAGTGGTACTTGTCTAAAGGCCTTCCTACAATTCTAATTCAAATGGCTTCTCATTAGGATAAATTCCCTGATGTATTTTAAGATGTTTACCATGATTACAAGTCTTCCCATACTCCTTAAATTCACAGGATTTCACAGCAGTATGAATTCTCTGATATGCAAGAACCAAACTAAATTTAAAATCTTCCCATATCCCTTTAAGAGTTTCTGATGAGCATAATTTTTCCAACACTTATGAGACTTTGTATTATGAATTAAAGATCTTTACACATTTCCTACATTTAAATGGCTTCACATTAGTATAGATGTTCAAAATCATACAGAAGTTGAAAGGCCTTTTCATAGTCCTCATTTTCAAAATATTCCTCACTAATATGAATTTTCTGATATCAGTTATCCATACACAGTTTAGGGTTTTGCACATTCCCTACATTCAAAAGGTTTCTCAAGAGTAAGACTTCTCACATTAAGTAAGTTGTCTATACACATACACAGACACATTCTTTCACATTTCTTCAGTCATAAAGTTTCACCAGCATCAGCTGCCCCATTTGAATAGGCTGTCCATATAAAGGCTTCCCCACACTCTTTATATTTGTATATTATTTGTTTGTATATAATTTGTATATTATTTGTATTTGTATTTGTATTTGTATCTTTATATTTGTATATTATTACATAATTCTTTCATGTTGAACATGGCTTATCCCACAAGTAAAGGTCTTCCCAAATTCCTTACATTGATAAGGTTTCTCACCAGTATGAAATCTCTGATGAACACTAAGTTGATAGTCATTACTGAAGACCTTCCCACAGTCTCTACATTCATAGTATTTCTCACCAGTATGAACTCTCTCATGTTTAACAAGGCTTGAACCCCAACTAAAGGCCTTCCCACATTCCTTACATTTAAAAGGTTTCTCACCAGTATGGATTTTCTGATGTTGCGTAAGGTGATAGCCACGACTAAAGGTCTTCCCACATTCTTTACATTCATAGGGTTTCTCACCAGTATGGATTCTCTCATGTTGAACCAGACTAGAGCCACAGTTAAAGGCCTTCCCACATGCCTTACATTTATAGGGTTTCTCACCAGTATGAAATATCTGATGTCGAGTAAGTTGATAGCCACTACCAAAGGTTTTTCCACATTCTTTACATTCATAAGATTTCTCACCAGAATGAACTCTCTCATGTTTAACGAGGCTTGAACCCCAACTGAAAGCCTTCCCACATTCCTTACATTCAAAAGGTTTCTCACCAGTATGGATTTTCTGATGTTGAGTAAGGTGATAGCCACGACTAAAGGCCTTTCCACATTCTTTACATTCATAGGGTTTCTCACCTGTATGGATTCTCTCATGTTGAACCAGACTAGAGCCACAGTTAAAGGTCTTCCCACATTCCTTACATTCATAGGGTTTCTTGCCAGTGTGAAATATCTGATGTCGAGTAAGTTGATAGCCCCAACAAAAAGCCCTTCCACAAATTTTACATACATAAGGTTTCTTACCAGTATGGATTTTATGGTGCTGAGTAAGTTGATAGCCACGACTGAAGGCCTTCCCACATTCTTTACATTTATAAGGTTTCTCACCTGTATGAATTATCTCATGTTTAGCAAGGCTTGAGCCCCAAAAAAAGGCCTTCCCACATTCTTTACATTCATAAGATTTCACACCAATATGAATTTTCTGATGTTGAGTAAGGTGATAGCCACGACTAAAGGCCTTCCCACATTCTTTACATTCATAGGGTTTCTCACCAGTATGAATTCTCTCATGTTTTACAAGGCTTGATCCCCAACTAAAGGTCTTCCCACATTCCTTACATTCATAAGGTTTCTCACCAGTATGAAATCTCTGATGCACAGTGAGTTGATAGGCACTTAAAAAGTCCTTCCCACATTCTTTACATTCAAAATGTTTTTTAGCCATATGAATTCTCTCATGTTGAACAAGTTTTGAGCCATGACTGTAAGCCTTCCCACATTCCTTACAAATGTAAGGTTTTTCTTGATTAGGAGTTCTTTGATGTGCAATAAGAGATTCATGCTTTTTGTAAGTGGGCATTTTTTCATAGCTGATTATCACTTGACTGAAGAATCTCTCTTGGTGTCCCTGGAGCCCCTTGAATCTGCTCTTACATTTCCAGTTATTTTTGAAAATGGATGCCTCGAGCTCAATGGTTTTACTTCTTTCCTTTATCTTCCACTGGGAAAAATTTATTTCAAAAATGTCCTTTTTTGAAAATGTATTTTTTGTCTCATATGTCGACTCCAAATCTGAAAGAAAACAAGAAAACCAAAACATTTTATTCCCTTTACCAGAAAAAAAAGTCCTTTATACTAGAAGTAAAGACACATTGAAAATAATACTCATAAGTAAACTGAATCAGGAGACTTAGTAAACTCCTAGGCACAAGCCTCTCTTCTGTTCAACAACAAATTCAGTTGTGACTTTTCAGCTCTTGTGATCTCATCATGTTCTCTCTTTTTTTTTTTTGCCTTAAAAAAAAATTTATTTCTTATTAAAGGATAATTGCTTTACAGAATTTTGTTGTTTTCTGTCATCATCACGTTCTGATCTGACAGTTTTCTGGAGGATTCCACAAAGGTCATTTTAACAAGTTCCTCATCATCTTCCTTTGTAAACAGTCTCTTAAACTAAAATGTGCCCTTCCACCAATCAAGTCACTAGGCAAAGAATATTAGGATCTGAATTTAGGGCTACTAAGGTGAGTGGAATTTGTGGTTCAAGGTTTATCAAAGGAGAAGCCATGAAAAGGAGCCCCAGGAACCTATGCAGGGCTTCTCCCTTGGATCTGTAACCAAATGTTATGCATTCACAGGGTGCCTGGGGTATTGACTACAATCAGAGATTCTAGAAGTTGCACACTGGAAGTCAGCCCAGTTCAAATGGAAAGACCTCAATGAACACTCCCAAGCATCTACTTTGAGGCCTCTCAAAGACCATATATTGAAAGTAAGAACCATACCCTGGAGCAATAGTTCTCAAACTTTCTGGTCTCAGTAGACTCTTATACTCTTCAATATTGTGAATCCCTTGCTTGCACATGTGTAAGTGTATCTGCAATACAAGTATACAAATCTAGTGTTTTTGCCTATTGGTGATTGTATAATACCTTGGTAAGCTAATAAATGTTGGATGAGTACTGTGGAAATAATTGTGGCAAGCAATTTTAATCAACATTAATTGGGCACAGGCCTAAACTGCACTGACTATTGCTATTTTATTTAATAATTTCTTATTGTTTTGTATACAATAACATTTGGATGTGAAGACTGTGTGTATATCCAGAAGGAAGCCAGTATTTAAACTGACCAACCTAATATTACAATTACTTTGAGATAACCAAATGTAAACTAAAAGGAGTGCACTTATGTACAACTTAGCCTCAATAAGTAGTTCAACAAATATGAATTGAGCTTCCATTATAATTACTTGGTATTTGAATGTTTTTGTTTAAGGCTCAACAGTGACAGTAAATGAACAGAAGTTTAACTTCCTTTTAGCTGTTTTTTTTTAAAAAAAGCATTGAGGACCCAAAAGAGCTTTTGTTTATGTAGGTTATATCTTTTGAAATTAACCATATTAGAAATTAAAACTGAGAAATTTAAAGTTATTAATTTATTTAAAAATGATAAATCATTATGAATTTTATGAAAAGTAACCATATTTGGAAGAAAAATTCCAAAACAAAAAATTAATGAATAACTTCTTAAAATATTTTGTAAGTCTCTTTAATATCTGGCTTAACAGAAGACAGCTGGATTCTTTTGCATTCAAACTGGCAATGCTACTTTGGTTGAAGAAATAGCACTGAAGAAAACAGCATATGAAGAAAATCCAGCCTCTAACAGATATGTAATTATAAAATAGCAGAATATTCTATGAGCTTGTTTAAGTAATAGTGGATGCTATTCTTTGATACAGTAAAACATGAGAAGTGATGGTTTCTTAAAAGGTTAGTTCCAAGGTGGAATATGCAACCATACTCATGAATTCTTCATATTATGTTACAGAATCCATTGCACTTTGGATGATTTTTTTTTTTACCCATGCATAATTCTGTAATATCATGCACTGGTCATTTGAAAAATACTGGTTCACTGAATTCTGCAGATATTTGAAATGCTGACGTATTTTATTACATAATATCAAAGAAAACCATAAGTTAAAAATATATCTACCTCATCAGAAAAATATTTACTGGGAAGCTGTAAACTCAAAATAATGGATATAAGCTTCACACAATTCTAATATTTATTTGAAAGTTTAAATTTTATCATTGGCAATAAATACTCTCAGTTGTTCTTAAAGTGACATGCTCATTTAGAAGAAAATGTTTTCCAACTACTCAAGGCTTCAACCATAGTCTGCCTGTCAGTCATTCTTTCAAGGAAAAAAAAAAGGGGGTGTTCCATGAAAAAAGCAGCTAGTTTAACTCATAATTCAAACATTGACACAGGCAATTTCCTGCAAGGTAACCACTTCACTTCAGTATACAGCAGAAGAGCTTAATGAAGATTTTCTGTCTCATCACACAGAATATTTTCAAAACGCATCCTCAAGGATCAGGATTTAATAAAATGAGGCCCAGAGCAGGATCTGAAGGTCAGCCAGCATGAGGATGGTCACAATGTAAAAGGGTTGTCTCATGTCAGGAGTCAGAATGCAAGCAAGGTAAGGACAAGTGTTCATGTGCCGAGTGACCTGGTTGTCAGCCCAAGGGGGTAAGAAAGGCAATCACACGATCAAGGTGGTGGTGGCAGTGGTAACAGAAGACTGGTTAGTCACAGAGAGTTTGATCAAATAAATACAGTCATCCCTTGGTAGTATCTCGGGGGATTGGTTCCAGAATTCACCTCAGGTACCCAAGGATGCAAAGTCCCATAGTTGGCCTTCCTTTTCCATGGATGTAGAAGCTGTGGAAACGGAGAGTCTACTGTATATTTCTTGAAAAAAATCTGCATATATGTGGACCTGCGTGGTTCAAACCCATGTTGTTCAAGGGTCAACTATAAATACATTAAGAATAATGGAACCCAGGTTTTTCATTGTCAGAAAAGGGAGTTAGAAATGGAAGGTGAATAAGCTGAAATAAAACCTGTAGTGTTGAAAAGGAACTGGAGACATCTGTGTGAACTCATGAGATAGATGTAAGTGTGTGTACATATATGCATGCATGCATATAAACATATTCTCTCCCTACTCTGTTCACTGAGAGGGCCTAGGGACAGCCATTCCCCAGCAGCAATGAGCAAATCTAGCACTCAGATTCTGGCTTCTAAATACCATACTCAACTAAAAGGAACCAGCGCACCTTGAAGAAAAGGCTGACTTTAGGGCTGGAACATGGAGTTATGTCAGAAAATAAGGAGGTGCTCTAAGTGTGGTGGAGACATGCCAAAGGACACAGAAGCTACTATTTAGAGGGTTCCCATGGATCACATCTGGGACCAGCTCATATATTTTGAGCTTCAAAATAAATAATGGGAAGAACAAATTACAATCTGCTGACTAGAAATCCAACATATGAATAAACAAAGTTTGAAGAGGAATACAACATTTAATAGCCTCAAAGTTCCTCCTCATAAAAGCCTCATTAAAGGGATTAATTTCCAAAATACACAAACAGCTCATACAACTCAATATCAATAAAGACAAACAACCCAATCAAAAAATGGGCACAAGATCTAAATAAACATTTCTCCAAAGAACACACACTGTTAGCCAACGAGCACATAAAAAAATGCTCTACATCACTAATTACTACAGAAATGCACAACAAAACTGCACTGAGGCACCCCTTCATACCAGTCAGAATGGCCATCATAAAAGTAAGTAACAAATGCTGGAGACAGTGTGGAGAAAAGGGAACCCTCATATACTGTTGGTGGGAATGTAAAATGTACAGTCACTATGGAGAACAAAAACAGAGGTTCCTTAAAAAAATAAAAATAGAGCAATTATTATTATTCAGTAATCCCACTCCTAGGCATACATATTGAAAAGACAAAAAACTCTAATTCAAAAAGATACATGTACCCCAGGTTCATAGCAGCATTATTTATAATAGCCAAGACATGGAAACAACCCAAACGCCCATCAACAGACAACTGGTTTAAGAGAATATGATATATATACACACAATGGAATATTACTCAGCCATAAAAAGGAATGAAATATTGCCATTTGTAGCAACATGGATGGCTCTAGAGAATATCATACTAAGTGAAGTAAGTCAAACAGAGGAAGACAAATATTATATGACATCACTTATATGTGGAATCTAAGAAATAATACAAATGAATCTATATACCAAACAAAAACAGACTCAGAGACATAGAAAAGAAACTTACGGTTACCAAAGGGGAAAGTCAGGGGAGGAAGAAATTAAGGGTATGGGATTAACAAAACTACTATACACAGAATAGAAAAACAATAAGCATTTACTGTATAGCACAGGGAACTATAGTCAGTATCCTGTAATAACCTATAATGGAATACAATCTGAAATATATATATATTCACATATGTATGTATAACTGAATCACTTTGCTATATACTTGAAACATAATATTATAAATTTTTATTCAAGAAATAAGGAATGTAAATCAAGAACAGATGAATGAATTCAGACTGAAACTAAACAATCCAAATTCCTAAGAAAACTACAACTGTATATTATCAAACCTGTGCTTATCTCCGGGACCAGCACACTCTCCTTTACTAACTCTACCCTTCTTAGAGTTCTTCCAATAAAGTTCCTTACCACCTTCAGGGCCTTTGCCCTTCAGTTCATTGCGACTAAAATGTTCCTCCCCCAGGTATTCATATAACCTGATCCTAGACTTCACATTTCTATTCAAAAATGCTTTCCCTGACCCCCTTATCTGAATTAGCTGTATCAGTTTAGTTCAGTTCAGTTGCTCAGTCATGTCCAACTCTTTCCAACACCATGAACTGCAGCATGCCAGGCCTCCCTGTCCATCACCAACTCCCAGAGTTCACTCACACTCACGTCCATCAAGTCGGTGGTGCCATCCAGCCATCTCATCCTCGGTCGTCCCCTTCTCCTCCTGCCCCCAATCCCTCCCAGCATCAGAGTCGTTTCCAATGAGTCAGCTCTTCGCATGAGGTGGCCAAAGTACTAGAGTTTCAGCTTTAGCGTCATTCCTTCCAAAGAAGACCCAGGACTGATCTCCTTTAGAATGGACTGGTTGAATCTCCTTGCAGTCCAAGGGACTCTCAAGAGTCTTCTCCAACATCTCCCATCATTTTCTGTTCTCTTATGCTGCCTGCCTCTCATGAATAACATGTTTCATTACATGATACTATTTATCTATTTATTTACTTATTTATGTTTCTCCCCAATGACACAAAGTACACAAGAATGAGCAAGTTTTATCAATCTTGTTCGTGATGGTATTAGTAGTGCCCAGTATGCAGCCTGGCTAGGAGTAGGAACTCCAAATACGTGGTGAACTGATGAACGAGTATGTATATTCATTCACATACACAAATGCAAAACAGCTGGAAAATAGCTATATCCAACATGTAAGTAAAATGGTTCCAATGGGAACAAAAAAGAATTCCTTGCTGAAATGGGAGGGAAATAGAAGAAGAGAAACAAGGAGTCTCAGAAATGAGATCAATATGAAGTTCCTCTGGTAGCTCAAACTGAGATCTCTATTTTCTCCCAGGTGTCAGGCCTTCACTCTACAGGCCTTGGTCCTTCATAACGAACTTCCAAACACCATCCCAGCTGTTCCCTTTCTCCTCCTGTGTGACCTGTGAGGGTGTTCCCTGGGCTGATGGCTCCCTCCTGCCTTTGCCTTCCTGGGATCTAACTTTTTGCACCTCCTCACATCCCCAACAATTATCCAGGGCTCTTCTCCTTGCTCCAATAATGCTGCTATATATGGCTTAGAAATGGAGTGTCTGGTTGCAGGAAAAGAAATCTCAAATGGTGCAGAGATTTGTTTCTTGGTTTTTTTTTTAATAATAAGTGCAAAACATTTGGTCTAATTTGCAATAAAGGTAAAAATAATATTGACAAAGACTCCAGAGAAGAGAGAAACAGTGGGAATGAAGAACATGAGATCATATAAAGTAGAAAAATGACCTTGTTTTAGGCTCATTCAGGTTCTGCCTCTTTTGAGCAAACAAAACACATAATGGTGGTTTTAAAACACAGATTCTAGAGCCAGACTTCTTAGGTGCAACTGTTGCTACTTTGTCCCCACCAGCTGTGTGACCTTGGGAGGTCATTTAAACTGTGTATGTGTCTCAGTAATCTCCTCTATAAAAAGGGTTAAAAATAGTACCTACCTCATGGGGATGTTATAAAAGTTAAAAACATTCATGTATTTGCTCTGCTTAGTACAGGGCCTGGTTTTTAGTAAGTATAATGTTAACTATTAATGTTATTATTGTTACTGTTGTTATTTTGCTAAGGTGAAAACAAGTTTTGTGAGACATTTCTAGGCTTTAACTCAGTGTAGGATTTAACTTTGTAAAGTGCAAAGTTCAGGTTGTAATTTTCAACTTCAAATATGTTGGAAGTAAAAGAACATGTTCACTTAGTATGCAATGAATTTCTGTTCATTCAGTCCACCACTCTATTAAAGTAGAGAGGTTCTTCTGAAAGCCACAGTGTATCAGGATTTTGTTTTTAGCTGCACTTCCCATATGTGGGTGAGAATATAACAAAGGGGAGCAACTTTTTAAGGGGAATAAAAATCACCAGGGACCATAAGTAAATACAGATGCTAGAGTAGGACCTGACAAGCTGCAATTTCTAACAAACCCTGGAAGCAGCTTATCATAGGTGTTTGTGTAACACTTAAAAATAAAAAAGTTAAAACCCCACGTAAACCAAATCATGGCTTCTAATCACTGAGAGAACAATCCACATTATTCCCCATAACCAACACCACAGCCTGTCACCTGGGCTCTTCCTGTCTCCCTCACTCACTTCTGGGTACTCTCTCTTTCAGTAACTCTGTTCTGGCTTTTCTATGGTCCCTCACATAAAAGAACCACATAGGCAATGGCACCCCACTCCAGTGCTCTTGCCTGGAAAATCCCATGGACAGAGGAGCCTGGTAGGCTGCAGTCCATGGAGTCGCTAAGAGTCGGACATGACTGAGCGACTTCACTTTCACTTTTCACTCTCATGCATTGGGGAAGGAAATGGCAACCCACTCCAGTGTTCTTGCCTGGAGAATCCCAGGGATGGGGGAGCCTGGTGGGCTGCCATCTATGCGGTCGCACAGAGTTGGACACGACTGAAGTGACTTAGCATAGCATAGCAAGACTAGCAAGGACAGAGATCACCTGTAGAAATGCTGACGTTAAACACAGTCTGAAATGTGGTTTCTCTGACAGTAGTTATGAAATAAACATATGCCCCATACTACAAATCCAGCTCCTTGGTCATTGAAGAGAGGCCACTGCAGAAAAGGCCAGAGGGTTGAAGCTCCTGAGGGATGGGATGATCAAGGTGCTCAATGAACCCATTTCTAAGCCAATGAATACCAAAGCATTATTTTGAGAACATGAAGGAGAAATTCACCTGATTTCTTCAAAAACAGCCCTGTAATTCCCAGTGGAGAAAGCTGATGTTGCAGATAGAAAAGTAAATTATTTCAGGCAGATGAGCTTACCCAGTGAGACCAAGTTGCTGTAGTTCTCCAACATCACATCCACATACAAGTCCCTCTGAGCAGGGTTCAGGAATTCCCACTCCTCCTGAGAGAAGTCAATGGCCACATCCCCGAATGTCACCAAGCCCTAAAACCAAAAACCCGCTCATTACTTGTGAAATTAAAGAAAGTGAAAAAATATTTCCAAGAGGAAAAAAGAGAGGAGTATGAAGGATAACTTATAAGAAGAGAAAAACATAGCAACCAAGTCAGCTGAAAGCCTGTGAAACAGATGGGTAGGAAAAAGTAAGGAAATTAGTTTGATTAAAGCAGAGTGTCTACATGTTCAAGAAGAAACCTGTTATCGCAAAACTTCCTGTATACTGTGAGATAACTCAGCTGTCCAGATCTGTCTGATATGCATAAAATAATCCCAGTTTCTCTTCTATTAAATAAAAAGTGTGTTGGGGGAAGGGACAGGGATGTTTCTGGGTGTGTATACATACATACAATCTGCTAGGTGCCCACTTCATAAATTCTTTATATATAGGAATTGCTACACGATCTCATCCCTTTAAAAAAATATGGAAAAAAAACCCCACTTTTCCCAAATGTATTATAAAATCTCTTATTTTAGAAAAATGATTTCCATTAAATTAAGGATTATCATTAAACCTCAAGTGAATCATTTTGTTAGATTATATCATAGGCATTTTCCTTTCTATAACTTATATTAATTTTTTACTGACGTATAGTTGATTTATAATATTGTGCTAGTTTCAGGTATATAGCACAGGGATTTCAGATTCTTTTCCCTTATAGATAATTATAAAATATTGAGTATAGTTCCCTGTGGTTAGCATTCTTTTCTTATTGTGATGAATTGGATACATAAAACATTTTTATTAGATGCAATTCAGTTCATCATATGAACGTACAAGATTAATAACTATTATACATTCAGAGTGAACAAAAATTTTAAAGATTTTCTTAATTCCAGGAGTCTGTTATCATCCAGTATTTAAGAATCCAGATCCTCTTCTTATGTGGTACCATCAACTATCCATCGCTTAACACATTGCTTGTTCTCGAGTTGGCAGATACGGATAGAAGATCAGACATGACACAGATGTCACAACCTGGTCAATAACAAAATGGACTTTGACACTGGTGTTTATTGATAAGGGAATCCCTGGAAAGAACCACTCACTCCCCACTCTAATCCTGAAAGTTTACAAAACATGTGATCTCATACAAACTGAAGCTGAAACTAAGAAATCCTATATTCTAAGTTATCTTTCAGGAAAACTCAGGTTTATGTAGAAGTTCCAAGTTTTCCTGTGTGACCCAAAGGAACCCTCATCACTAACTCATCACACCACAGACTTGTCATGGGAATGAGAAACCCTAATTAGGGAAACGGGGCAGCCCTGGCTGAACAAAGATTGAAGTAATAACAAAAGGCAAGACCTAAGACAGCCTGATATGGATCAGTGCCAGTTAAATACCAAAGCTCTACCAGAGAATACACAATTGAAACTCTTCCCATGGGTGACCATTCAGCTGGCTAAGGGCAGAGCACCCTGACCTGCTTCTTTGATGGCTACATATTAGCCTGAAAAAGGAAAACTATTGAGGGAACTTTATCCTTTTCTTTTTCTAGATAGAACATGAATTAATCGGCATCTTGGCTTGCAAAAGGAAAACTGTTTCTTTCCAAAGGTCTGAAGTCTTCATTCTCCCCTCTTTCCTCCTCTTTATATGAATCCTCTTCGTGCCTTTGAAAGATGATGAACTCAACCTACTGTTGGTTTTCCTAGTATATAAATAAAAGCGAACTGATTGTTCAGTATATTCCTTTGTGTTATTCTTGGACAGATGCTCAAATATTTCCCTCAGAGGACTCCATCCCTTCACTACTCTTGATGGAAGACTGAGCCACAGGAGACATTGAGTCAAGTGGTTGATAAATACGATGGTGCCGACTGGAAATGGCACAGAGGGCAGACGCTGGGCTATTTGGCATCACCCTTTACCGGAACAGGACGAACTGAGAAGGAGGTTCAAGGAAGGGGTTCTGTTAAGTAGAAAGCTTTAGGGTAATTCAGGAAAAGATCCACATGACCTAAACATCACACCATGTCAAGGAGAAAGACCAACTTACGTCAGTCATGGTTCTACAATCCCAGGAACTAATTAGTGCTCCATAGGGTTCCTCTATTGGTGAAACACAGAGTCCAGAAAAGCCAGAGCTGCAGAAGGAAAAAGAAGCTTTAGTCTAGGTGTGCTGAAGTGAGCCTGTCCTGACTTAAACAACTGAATAAAAAGACATCAACATAATAAGAATGATTAACTCTACGGGATATAATTTTTAACTTTCTTCTCTATACATTTCCTGGATTGGTGAATGTTTTCCAACAAACCTGTGTTAACTCTGTCATCAGAAAAATAAAAGTGAAAGTTGCTCAGTCCTGTCCAATTCTTTGGGACCCCATGGACTGTAGTCCGCCAGGCTCCTCTGTCCGTGGAATTCTCCAGGCACGAATACTGGAGTGGGTAGCTGTTCCATTCTCCAGGGGATCTTCCCAACCCAGGGATCAAACCTAGGTCTCCCACATTGCAGGCAGATTCGTTTCCACCTGAGCCACCAGGGAAGCCCAAGAATACTGGAGTGAGTAACCTATCCCTTCTCCAGGAAGTTTCCTGACCCAGGAGTCAAACTGGGGTCTCCTGAATTGCAGATGAATTCTTTACCAGCTGAGCTACCAGGGAAGCCCAATCAGAAAAATAAAGATATTTGCAAATGTAAAAAATTGAGTGATAGGGAATTCAGTCATGAAGAAAACTGAACCAACAGGCCCAACGCTGAAAATCAGTGGGTCTGAAACAAATGACATCTACCAGCTCCTCAACATCTTATAGCTGTAGCTTACTATAGTGAGACACTTCCACTGTCAAGATTCTCCTCTGAACGAACACAAATCATTTTTTTCCTTCGAAGTGAGAGCAAGGAAATCTACACACATAAACACAATATTTCCTACAGAGTAGATACTTAACAAATGTGGCGACACCATTCTCATTCTTCACTGAATAGTCCATTTAAAACATTTGGATATAATCCTTGAAAAATGTCTTCCAATGCATCTGAGGATTTGAACAATTTGCCATATGAACAGATGGCTACTGACTGAGGAGAAGGACAATAGGGGGTCTCTGGGGAGAGGGCTACATCAGCGTGGTGGGTCATTCACCAGAAGGCCCAGGACAGACACTACTAATGGAGATATTTAAGGTCAAGGAAAACTAAAATTCTCATGATTTAAAAACAAAGGTGGGACTTCCCTAGCAGTCCAGTGGTTAGGACTTCGCCTTCCAATCCAGGGAGTGTGAGCTCGATCCCTCCGCCAAAAAACCAAAACATGTAACAGGAGCAACGTTGAAACAAATTCAATGAAGACTTAAAAAAGAGACGCAGAGAAAGAGAAGAAACAAAGGGAACTATGAATTTAAAAAAGAAAGACAAATTCACCTGAACATGCAGCAACAAAAAATATGCAAGAATTATTTCCTACTTCTCAGGGTCATCTCAGAAACCCAGCAGCACCGGGGGTGCGGGAGGACGTGGGGATGAGGGGGGTCGGTAGGGGCGGCGGGAAGGGATGAGAAGAAATCGTGAGACACCAGCATTCCTTGGAACACAGATAGACCTACCTAAAAACAAACAAAACACTTTCGGGGTCACATCTGCCGTAGTCCACACACAAACAAACTGAATTAAAGGGGAAGCTGCAACTCAGCTGAGAGCAATTCTTGGGGACAGAGGTCTGGTTGCAGTGGTGCTGACACATGAAGCTGGCCCCGCAAAGAGGAGTCCTACACATCTTCCCAGGAGACTGTGATGAGGACGCTTCCAGATGTAAAACTGTAGAATCCTCATCTCAAGACTCGATCTGTGTCTTCTTGCCGGAAACACACATTCTAGGGCTTAAGACACGGCTACTTTTCTTGTGGTCCCTTAACTCCGGCAGCGACTAAGAGAATCTAGAGGGAACCTAGAGCGTCCCGCCAAAGCAATCCACACGTACTAACAAGACCGCGCACCTCACTTTGTCACACAGCCCCAATCTCGCACACCGTTAGGGAGACACACTCTGGCCCTGTCACGCCGTCTGTCACACACCATTTTTCTGACTCTCGCTCACACACCAGGCTTGAGGCTCCGGACAACACACAACCTGTCAGCCGCCGGGCCTTCTCACCTCGAGCGCCTCCCTCCCTCACTGCCATTTCTGACCGGGCGCTGGAGATGTCCGCAGAGCCGTCCCACCGTCCCTGGGGGCTGACCACTTGCTCCAACGCGACCGACTCACCGCGCAGAGACCAAAAATCTCGAAGACACCGGACAGGGACCCAGAGACTGGGGTTAGTTTAGGCCCAGAGGTTCATGGGAAATAAGAGCCAGAAAATCCTTAGAGGCTCCAGCGGAGCACTTCGAAGAGCTCTCCGTCAACTCGCCCCGCCCGGAGAGGATTTGTGCCGAAAGACGTCTGGGAAATGTAGTCCGGAGCCAGTGAATCCCCCGGAAGGTGGGAATTTGGACCTTCATCCCAGCATGCAACTTGGCTCCGCCTGTCACAGGCGCCTTTTCTAAAGCCAATCTGAATTTCTGATCTTTGCTGGAGAGAGAAGTTCCGAGTATTGGCCGAACCTAGTGGCTTCGTTGTCTTTGGCGTGGCTGAGGGAGAGTTAGGAAGTTGTCAGCGAACGTCGAGGAAGGCATTCTGAAGTCCAGGGCAGGTGGAGATGGGGGTTATGATAGCTTACTTTGAACGATGTCAGATTTGTGATCTCCGAAAAAGATTTAGTTTCAGGACTAGGGACCACGCTTGATCACTCAAGAGCTTTTGAGTAGCAGAGTTTTACTTAAGTATGAAAAGGGACAGAGAAAGCTTCTGACATAGACATCAGACAGGGGATGGAGAGTGCCCCCCTCGCTAGTCTTAGCAAGGGAGCTATATACTTTTTAAATTGGTTACTACAATAAATCAAAAGAATGTCTCAAGGTTGTAATGGTCTTACTAGGCCCACTCCCATACTTTACATTTTAAGATGACAGGATTAGTTCATTTCAGTTCAGTCGCTCAGTCGTGTCTGACTTATTGCAACCCTATGGACTGCAGCACACCAGGCCTCCCTGTCCATCACCGACTCCCGGAGTTTACTCAAACTCATGTCCATTGGGTTGATGATGCCACCCAACCATCTCATCCTCTGCGGTCCCCTTCTCCTCTTGCTTTCAATCTTTCCCAGCGTCAGGGTCTTTTCAAATGAGTCAGTTCTTTGCATCAGGTGGCAAAAGTGTTGGAGTTTCAGCTTCAACATCAGTCCTTCCAATGAATATTCAGGACTGATTTCCTTTAGGATAGACTGGTTGGATCTCCTTGCAGTCCAAGGGACTCTCAAAAGTCTTCTCCAACACCACAGTTCAAAAGCATCAATTCTTTGGCGCTCAGCTTTCTTTATAGTCCAATTCTCACATCCATACATGACTACTGGAAAAACTATAGCCTTGACTAGACCTTTGTTGGCAGAGTAATGTTTCTGCTTTTTAATATGCTGTCTATGTTGGTCATAACTTTGCTTCCAAGCAGCAAGCATCTTTTAATTTCATGGCTGAGTCACCATCTGCAGTGATTTTGGAGCCCCCCCCCCCCAAATAAAGTCTGTCACTGTTTCCACTGTTTCCCCATCTATTTGCCGTGAAGTGATGGGACCAGATGCCATGATCTTCGTTTTCTGAATGTGGAGCTTTAAGCCAACCTTTTCACTCTCCTCTTTCACTTTCATCAAGAGGCTTTTTAGTTCCTCTTCGTTTTCTGCCATAAGGGTGTTTTCATCTGCATATCTGAGGCTACTGATATTTCTCCTGGCAATCTTGAGTCCAGCCTGTGCGTCATCCGCCCAGCATTTTTCATGAGGTACTCTTCATATAAGTTAAACAAGCAGGGTGACAATATACAGCCTTGACACACTCCTTTCCCAACGTGGAACCAGTTTGTTGTTCCATATCCAGTTCTAACTGTTGCTTCCTGACCTGCATACAGATTTCTCAAGAGGCAGGTCAAGTGGTCTGGTATTCCCATCTGTTTCAGAATTTTCCACAGTTTGTTGTGACCCACACAGTCAAAGGCTTTGGCATAGTCAATAAAACAGAAATAGATGTTTTCCCGGAACTCTCTTGCTTTTTTGATGATCCAATGGATGTTTGCAATTTGATCTCTGGTTCCTCTGCCTTTTCTAAAACCAGCTGGAACATCTGAAAATTCATGGTTCACGTACTGTTGAAGCCTGGCTTGGAGAATTTTGAGCATTATTTTGCTAGCATGTGAGATGAGTGCACTAGTGTGGTAGTTCGAGCATTCTTTGGCATTGCCTTTCTTTGGGATTGGAATGAAAACTGACCTTTTCCAGTCCTGTGGCCACTGCTGAGTTTTCCAAATTTGCTGGCATATTGAGTACAGCACTTTCACAGCATCATCTTTCAGGATTTGAAATAGCTCAACTGGAATTCCATCACCTCCACTAGCCTTCCTAAGGCTCAGTTGACTTCACATTCCAAGATGTCTGGCTCTAGGTGAGTGATCACACCATCGTGATTATCTGAGTCATGAAGCTCTTTTTCGTATAGTTCTTCGTGTATTCTTGCCACTTCTTCTTAATATCTTCTGCTTCTGTTAGGTCCCTACCATTTCTGTCCTTTGTTATGCCCATCTTTGCATAATATGTTCCTTTGGCATCTCTAATTTTCTTGAAGAGATCTCTAGTCTTCCCATTCTATTGTGTTCCTCTATTTCTTTGCGTTGATCACTGAGGAAGGCTTTCTTATCTCTTCTTGCTATTCTTTGGAACTCTGCATTCAAATGGGTATATCTTTCCTTTTCTCCTTTGCCTTTCACTTCTCTTCTTTTCACAGCTATTTGTAAGGCCTCCCCAGACAAACATTTTGCCTGTTTGCATTTCTTTTTCTTGGGGATGGTCTTGATCTCTGCCTCCTGTACAATGTCACAAACCTCCATTCATAGTTCTCCAAGCACTCTATCAGATTGAATCCCTTGAATCTATTTGTCACTTCCACTGTATAATCATAAGGGATTTGATTTAGGTCATACCTGAATGGTCTAGTGGTTTCCCCTACTTTCTTCAATTTAAGTCTGAATTTGGCAATAAGGAGTTCATGATCTGAGCCACAGTCAGCTCCCAGTCTTGTTTTTGCTGACTGTATAGGGCTTCTCCATCTTTGGCTGCAAAGAATATAATCAGTCTGATCTCGGTATTGAGCGTCTGGTGATGTCCATGTGTAGAGTCTTCTCTTGTGTTGTTGGAAGAGGGTGTTTGCTATGACCAGTGTGTTCTCTTGGCAAAACTCTATTAGCCTTTGCCCTGCTTCCTTCTGTACTTCAAGACCAAATTTGCCTGTTACTCCAGGTGTTTCTTGACTTTCTACTTTTGCATTCCAGTCCCCTATAATGAAAAGGACATCTTTTGGGGATGTTAGTTCTAGAAGATCTTGTAGGTCTTCATAGAACCATTCAACTTCAGCTTCTTAAGCATTACTGGTCAGAGCATAGACTTGGATTACTGATATTGAATGGTTTGCCTTGGAAATGAACAGAGATATAATATATATTTTAAGATGACAGAATTAGTCAGAAGGTTCTCAAGAAGGAAAAATATGTCCACAAGCAGGATACATTGTTGTTATATTATCATTCCTACAGAGTTTAAGGGAAAACATATCCTTGAGCAAGATGAGTTGTTTTCTTGTGCAATCATCGGCTCTGGGCTTAAAGAACAAAATGTTTGTCCTTTTCTCCTCCTTGAGAACTCCAGACCCCTCTCTCCTCCTCTGGGACCCTGAACTTCTTGTCAACCTACCTAGGAATGATTCTCTCAGTTAGGGGGCTTAGGCCTCAGTGAGCTGAGGCATCTGGGGTAAAAGTCATGGAAATGACCCTGAGCTGGGCGACGACGAGCTTCCCTGGGTATGAGAGACTGGAGCAGGGTCTGGCAGTTGAAAAGATGAGTGTGTATCGCCTTAGGTGAGCTTGTGGATGCAATTCGACATCTGGAACACTGTGTAGAGTTGTTTATATCGATGGGATAGTTTCTGCAAATGTGAATCTCTGTTTCCTGGGCTTCCCTGGTGGCTCAGCTGGTAAAGAATCTCCCTGCAATGCGGGAGACCTGGGTTCGATCCCTGGGTTGGGAAGATCCCCTGGAGAAGGAAATGGCTACCCACTCCAGTGTTCTTGCCTGGAGAATTCCATGGACTGTATAGTCCATGGGGTCGCAAAGAGTTGGACATGACTGAGCAACTTTCACTTTCAAAGCAGTTTGTATTAGAGATTATATGCCATTGTTGGGAAACAACAATAAATGGTCATGAATGGATATTGTGACCATGGGGACCTGTGAGAAGGACAGAGACTTGAGGTCTGTGTCTTTGTGTATTTCTATTAATGTCAGTAAAACTGAACATGACAGTATTTGTGAGATGTTTTTTCTGACAGGTTTTTCTTTTGTGTGAGTACCATGGTGATTGTGAAAATGGGACACTGTCCAGCTGGAATTGAAAAACAGTACAATGTTATCTAACTTGGCATGTTAGTTTTTTAGTTTGATTATCTACCAACCACTATATGTGCCTGGGAATCGTGACTGTGTGTTTTGATAGTGAATGACGTGACTGAACAGGACAATAATCCAGTTTCATTACCTCAAAAATAGAATAGTGTCATATCATCTTGTTGGAGAATCAAATTTAATATGCAGAAAAAGACTTGAAATTTATCTACCAAAAGATTTGGATATTTTATAATGAATCAAAGATGTTTTATGGGAAAGAATGCAAATCAGCATAACCTTGAAAAATAAAAAAGAAATCAAAGTAATGGAATGGCTGAGGTAGGCTTCCACTCTTCTATGATGTTAAGGGAACTTGAGCAAATGACTTTGAAAACCCTGGACTAAAGAAATAAATTCCCACTGGTAGGGGCAGGTAGATTAGAGCAGAGCCCAGAATTAGGGAATCAGATGTCCTATCTTATGGGTCAGATAAGGGATGGAATCTGAGACGATGTAATTAGTCAGTCAGAAAATTACTTGTTTTATTTCCAAAAATGATTATTGCATTTAAAAATATTCTAAATATACAAAATCAAGTTTTTATTTCTTAGGCAGGACCTGTGCCAGTTGCAATGCTGAACCAAAATATCTATAGTTTCTTCTGTCAGACTTTTTTCTCTTATCTGAAATGGTAGATAAAAATAGATGAACAGTTAATGGGCATAGTATTAGGGGAGAAGATAAAACTCCTCTCCTATTGTAATTTCAGAATAAAATTCTAAGCATTCCCGAAAAAAAAAAAAAGGATTTTCTTTTCTGACCTTTTTTTGTTGGTTGGTTTGTTTCTCTTCCAAAAGTCTCTCTTTTGCTTCACCCTAATTGGTTTCCTGGGTGTTCACTGGAAGGACTGATGCTAAAGCTGAAACTCCAATACTTTGGCCACCTCATGCGAAGAGCTGACTCATTGGAAAAGGAGTCTGATGCTGGGAGGGATTGGGGGCAGGAGGAGAAGGGGACAACAGAGGATGAGATGGCTGGATGGTATCACTGACTCAATGGACATGAGTTTGAGTAAACTCCGGGAGTTGGTGATGGACAGGGAGGCCTGGTGTGCTGCAATTCATGGAGTCGCAGAGTCAGACACGACTGAGCGACTGAACTGAACTGAACTGAACTGAACTGAATTGGTTTCATCAAAATTTTCATTGTCATCAAAATTTTCACTGTCATCAAAATCAACAACATTGATTTCACTACATTGCTTTCACTGTTTTCATTTCACTGCAATAACAAATCCAGAAATGAAACATGCCCATCAGAAGAGGAATGGATAATTAGGTGTGGAGTACATATACAGTAGGACAGTGCACAGCAGTGAAAATTACTGAATTTAACAAATATGATGAGCAAAGCATTATATACATACAGTATAATTTCATTCATAAAACTTTAAAAAGAGGCAAAACAAGCAATATTTTGTGCACAAGTGGTACATAATAAAAAACAAACATTATAAATTCAGGAATGTGGAAACTACAGGAAGACAGGAAGATGAAGAGATAAGCTGATAAAAGGATTTAAAGTTACTTTGTGTTTTCTATTTCTTGGGTTGTACTTACACAATTATATACTTTTAAAATATATTCATTAGTTATAAAAAATTTATCTGTGCTGAAATTTTAAACTTTTTGATATAGAAACTGAAGGCAACTGTGTTTGTATGAGTGTATGAACAAGGGCAAAGTTTGCTGGCAACGGAATGAAACACCAACACTGCAGAGTGGTTTAAATCTTTATATTTTTAACACTTGCTTCTTACAGCTGCTTTATTTTATATCCCTTGCACAACAACCTACAGGGCAAGCTGCCAAGCACTATGATTCAGAGACTATTATACAGTGTGCAGGCGCAGGGCGAGATAACCTTTACCTTGACTTATTTACTGCAGCTAAGACTTTGTTTTGGGGAACTTCCTTATCAACTTAGAATCCGTTTTGTCCCAGGGTCTGTTCCTTTTGAGGAATCAGAGAAACATCCTTGTGTGCAAGAAATGTTCTTTTCCCACGGGAACAAATAGGATTCTTAGCTGAACATCTCATTTGCAAGAATGTTCAGCTCTGGTTGAGAGTCTCGTTTGCAAGCACTTCTCAACCTTTCTTAAACCTAGTTCCCTACACTGGGCAGAACATCTCATTTGCAAGAATGTTCAGCCCTGGTTGAGAGTCTCGTTTGCAAGCACTTCTCAACCTTCTTTATACTTTGTTCCCTACAAAAGTTATGTATGCCAGATTTTTAACAATATTCTATGCCTGTTAATAATGTCAAATACAGGACTTCCCTGGTGGTGTAGTGGATAAGAATCTGCTTGCCAATGCAGGGTACATGGGTTCGATACTTGGTCCAAGAAGAATCCACATGCTGTGGAGCAACTAAGCCCGTGTGCCACAACCACTGAGCCTGCGTGCCCTAGAGCCTGTGCAGCAAACAAGAGAAGCCACCGCAATGAGAAGCCAGTACACCACGTCCAGAGAGAAGCCCCTCCTCTGCACAACTAGAGACAGCCCATGCAAAGCAACAAAGACCGAGCACAGGCAAAAATTAAAAAATAATTTAATAAAAATTTTTAAAATGTAAAATACATACATACACCTCTTATTTACATGTATATGTGTCAGAAGAGACTGAGGGCTACTAAGAATCATTATAACAAGGCAATAGATGTCCAGGCGTTTTCATTTGATATGTTTATGCCCTACTTGAACTTTTGACAAAATCTATTTTAGGTACTTAAAGTATTGCCACTCATGCTTTCGGTGGTTCAGCTGTAAAGAATCCACCTGCCAGTGCAGGAGACGTGGGTTCGATCCCTGGGTCAGGAAGATCCCCTGGAGAAGGAGATGGCAGTGTTCTTGCCTGGGAAATCTCATGGACACAAGAACCTGGCAGGCTAGAGTCCATGAGGTTGCCAAGAGTTGGGCACAAATTAGTGACTAAACAACACCCATGATTTCATTTTTAATTTGCATGGTATGTCTTTTTCCACGCTTTCACTTTCAGCGTCTGTGTGTCTAAATTTAAATTGAATCTCTTGTAGATAAAATATAGTTGGATCTTTTTTTGTTTATTCTTTCAACAACTCTGTCTTTTGATAGGGAGGTTTAATCCATTGTTATCTAAAGTAATAATTAACAGGGAAGGACTTACTATTGTCATTTTGTTAATTGTTTTCTGTTTGTCTTACAGCTTTTTTGTCACTTTTCCCTTCTTGCTATATTCCTTTCTGTTTCCTTGATGTGTGTGTGTGTGTGTGTGTGTGTGTGGTCGGCTGTCTTTCTCATTTTCTTTTGTATATCTTCTATATGTGTATTCTTTCAGGTTACCATGATCTCACTGTGGATTACTTGGATTCATCCTATTTTGAGTCTATATGGCTTCTTGAATCTTGATGTCATTTATTTTCCTGGATTTGGGAAGTTTGGGGCCATTATTTTTTTCTTTTTTTTTTAATCCAGGTAACATTGGTTTATAACATTATGTTTCATGTGTATAACATTATATTTCTATTTCTGTATGCACTTAGGCCTCCTTACCACCAAAAATTTAGCTTCCATCCATGACTCTGCAGTTGACTGCCTGTGGGGAAGTAAAGATATTGAGTCATAGTCTCTGAACTGAGAAGAAACTTTGAGACTGGAATATTAAGCAGGCCACTACATAAAGTGCAATTTTAAAGTTCATTGTGGTTAACTTACATACAGTCAGGAAAGATCTGGTAGATGGATGATCCAGAAGCATTCACAGCTGCACTCCATGTCATCAAAAAGGGTGTGGGGTAATCTAAAGGGGTCAAAGCTAAAAATAGAATTTGACTACCAAGTAAAAAGGACACCCACACTGACAGGAATGGGGCATTTTTCCTCTCTCTGATGGGTCTCATGACCACTGACCATCGGCACCAGCAAAGCGTTCGACTATTTGCCTATCAGATGAAGGCAAGGGTAAAAATTGATAGAGAACTTTTCTGGTTTGGGTGCATTCCTTGTGAGGAGGCTAAGTTCAGTCACTCAGAAGGGGAAGATGGTAGGACTGTGAGTCTGAGAATGAGCTGACAAATGGAGTCAGTGTGGTCAAGCCAGACACCCCTTTTAACCACTTCACCTTCTCCCACCCACCAACCTACTCCTTCCCCTCTGGCAACCACCACTCTGTTATCCATGTCTACACATTTAGTTTGATTTGGCTTGTTCATTTATTTTGTTTTTTGATTCTTTTTTTTTTTATATTTATGCCACAATATGCATGAAGCCATATGTTGTTTGTCTTTCTCTGTCTGATTTTTTCACTTGGCATAATTCCCTCAAGGTCCGTCCATGCTGTCTCAAAGGGCAGGATTTCACCTTTTTATGGCTCAATAATATTCTTGTGTATCTGTGAATCTCCCACATCTTTATCCATTCATCCATTAGTGGGCATGTAGGTTGTTTCCATAATACTAAGATGAACATAGGGATGCATATATCATTTCTGTTTCTTTTCTAAGGTTTCTAATGTTCTTATCCCTTCATCCGATTTCCTACAGATTCCTCCATTTTAATTTCCAACCACTCTACTGAGTACTTCACCTCTGCTGTCATGTTTCTAAGTCCCAGTAGTCTTTTTGGTCTTCTATCATTCTTTTGATAGCATACTACCCTTGCCTTATGCATGTAATAGAGTTCCGTATCTCACCAACAATATTGCTTACAAACTGTAACATTTTAGCTTACTTCTTTAATATCCTTTTTCTCCCACATGATTTTCCCCTATCTGTTTGTCTTTGTCTTTGTTTCAGGATACAATATTTCTTCAAGTGCCTGCTGGTCCTTAGCTGATCCATTTTAAGGATGAGGCCTTAAAAAGCTAAATCAAATTATATGTAGTAGGGCAAGAATAGTATCAAGTAGGTCTTCCACTGGAATTATTAATAGCTCCCTGTCATATAGGATAATGCCAAGAGTCAATAAAAGTGATCCCTTTTTTCTTGGGTAGAGGAAAACATATTTGCTGCATTGGAAGACAATATGCAAAGAGAAAATACAAAAGCATACAGAAAACTAAACTAAATCACAAATCACATTGAAAAATAATACATTTTAGATGAGTCTACAGTTAAACTCAGTCACTGAATACTGAGTGCTTAAAAAGTGTTGAATGAATGGTAGCTGTTTGTAAAAGGACTATTTGGAGATTTTTGTTTTACCACAAATAACAAGGTAGGTTCTGAAGATTTGAGTGTCACACCTGATGAGCACAAAGGGGCTGAGAGCTGGAAAACAAGCAGCCAGGAATGCACTGACATTCACTAGTTGCAAGCTGGGGCTGACAAAGCAAGTCATATAAAGTGATAAGACGGAGGAGAGAGAATAAAAGGAAACAAATGAGCTCACCAGAAGCAGGACAGTGCGAATGGCAGAAGCCTCCTGGGATGCTCTGGGAGAGAGACTATTGTGGTAAATATACTGGACTCTCTGCTTATGTCTTTGCAGGAAGAGCACTATGGAACCACTGGCCCAACCCATGGGTACCAAACACAGCATATCAAGGAAAGGAAACAGGAAGGCGTAGATTGAGGTCAAAAATGAATCAGGCATTTTTGCAGAACACAATCCAAAATGTTGCTTTTCTGTTACATTTGCGGTAATTATCTGGTGAGTCAGTCTCACTGGCACAACAACATTTATCAGGAGATGAACAATCCAACAGAGGGAACAGGCGGGTTGAACAAATTTCGGAGCTTCAAGTTTGAGTTTTGCCCACCTGGAATTACTAGGGCTGATTGTGATAGCCTGGAAGCCATTCAAGAGGCAGGTGGTACAGAGGGAAACCCCCCGGGCCACTCTGTGAGTATAAAAGCTAACCTTACATTCAGCTTCTCCCAGGAAATGTTTCAAACCAAAAGCATCCAGTGTCTGAGGGATTCCCCTAGAGAAAAGGACCAGGGAGTTGGCTAAGGTCAACTGATTGAGAATTACATTTGTGGGCCTCTGACTGTGTTTTGTGAACAAGGTCAACATATAAAAATAAAGGAGTGAAAAATTCCCTAAGAGCCCAACTCCAGTCTGGAAGAGAAAGAGAATCCCCAATACCAACTCACCAGGAGCCATAATGTCAACATCCAGCAGCTTATTTTATTCAAAGCCAGATGGTCTAGAGGGAAAGATAAGATGTGTATTATTTTTCCTTCATGTGGCAAATTTTACCTTGATTCATATTTGTAAAATCTTACTTCAGATTTTTGGATATACATATATTGATTAAAACTATCTTGAAAGAATAAACTAGCTATTTTCCAAGTTGTAAATGATTTGCTAGCACTTTATGTGGTTTTTCCAGTAGTCATGAACAGATGTGAGAGTTGGACCATAAAGAAGGCTGAGCACCAAAGAATTGATGCTTTAAGACTGTGGTGTTGGAGAAGACTCTTGAGAGTCCCTTGGACTACAAGGAGATCAAGCCAGTCCATCCTAAAGGACATCAACCCTAAATAGTCATTGGAAGGATTGATGCTGAAGCTGAAGCTCCAATATTTTGGCCACCTGATGTGAAGAGCTGACTCACTGGAAAAGACTCTGATGCTGGGAAAAGTTGAAGGCAAAAGAATGGGGCAGCAGAGAGTGAGATGATTGGATGACATCATTGACTCAATGGACAGGAGTTTCAGCAAATTCTGGGAGATAGTGAAGGACGAGGGAGCCTGGAGTGCTGCAGTCCATGGCATTGCAGAGTCTCACACAACTTAGCAACTGAAGAACAGCAATGTGGCTATGTATTTAGGAATGATGTTTGTCTAAACACGGGCTACACAGTGGCAGAAAATGGGCAGTTATGGCACCAGTATGTCTTTTCTTTTTCCCATTCTGTGGTTTATAAATTTTAGATTAAATGCCAACTTCTGAACAATCTAGTTTTTTGGTTTCGCTTAAAAAATTAGAAAATGCTATAGTCATGGCCAGGCTTTTCCCATGAAAAATGGTAAATGGAGCTAGGTTTTGTCACCTCTATTGACTGGGAAGTCATCCTCTAATTCACTGTAGTCTCCATGAAATAAGCTTTATTTATTCACGTTAATGGCTTAACCTTGCAGGATTTTTTTTTTTTTTTGCCACATCGTGCAGCATGTGGTATCTTAGTTCCCCAACTGGGGATCAAACCTGTGGCCCCTGCATTGGAAGCACAGAATCTTAACCACTAGACCACCAAGGAAGTCCCTTAATCCTGTAGGATTTTGAACTGACAGTTTCCTTTTTATAGTAAAAGGCTTTAGGGAATAGAAAGACACAAGATACAGTTTAACAGATATCTATCTGAAAAATGTCACTGAGTTCCCAAAATAAACAAAATATAGAGAATTTGAGTAACATGCTCAGCCTGCCTGATTTGATAGATTTGAAGGAATAATTGTAAACTGTAAAAAAAATATTTAATTAACTTATGTATTTTGCTTAATTTTGCTTAGGACACTAGAGGGAACATAGCATGAAGATAAAAGAATAAATTAATAAAATAGAAATAAAAGTAACTATACTTGTTAAAAGTAGAAAAGATGTAAATGAGACTAATATTGGCAAATGTGGTCAAGAAAGATGATAATTTTGGAGAGAGACCTTTGATATTCTACACTTGTTGCTCCCCTGTATAGTATTTCAAGGATATATATTGACCCAATATCCATAATATTAGATAATAATATCCTAGGTGGGGATTTCCCTGGTGGTCCAGTGGCTAAGATTCCAGCTTCCAATGTAGGGGGCCCAGATTCCATCCTTGGTCAGGAAACAACATCTCACATCCAAAAGTAATTAAGAGTTCATATGCCACAGTTAAAAGATCCTGCATGTCATGTAAGAATTAAAGATTTTAAAATTAAAATAAATAAATAAATAAAAAGATCCTGCATGCTCTGTTTACAACAGCTAGGACATGGAAGCAACCTAGATGCCCATCAGCAGATGAATGGATAAGAGAGCTGTGGTACATATACACAATGAAACATTACTCAGCTGTTAAAAAGAATGCATTTGAGTCAGTTCTAATGAGGTGGATGAAACTGGAGCCTATTATACAGAGTGAAGTAAGTCAGGAAAAAAAACACCAATATAGTATATTAACAAATCTATATGGAATTTAGAAAGATGGTAACGATGACCCTATATGTGAGACAGCAAAAGAAACACAGATGTAAGGAACAGACTTTTGGACTCTGAGGGAAAGCAAGGGTGGGATGATTGGAGAGAATATCATGGAAAACGTATATTACCGTATGTGAAATAGATGATGAGTCCAAGTTCGATGCATGAAACGGCACTAAAAGCTGGTGCACTGGGACAACCTAGAGGGATGGAATAGGGAGGGAGGGGGGAGGGGAGTTCGGGACAGGGGGACACATGTGCACGGCTGATTCATGTCAATGTATGGCAAAAAACACCACAGTGTTGTAATTAGCCTCCAATTATAATAAATAAATTAATTTTTTAAATAGATAAATAAAATAAAATATAAAAAAGATCCTGTATGCCACAACTAAGACCCAGTGCAGCCAAATAAATAATAACATAAATTGTTGTTGTTTAGTTGCTAAGTTGAGTCCAATTCTTTTGTGACTCCATGGACTGTAAGCCCTTCAGGTTTCTCTGTCCATGGGATTTCCCAGGCCAGAATACTGGAGCAGGTTGCCATTTCCTACTCCAGGGGAATCTTCCTGACCCAGGAATTGAACCCATGTCTTCTGCGTTGCCAGGCAGATTCTTTACAGTGGTAAAGAGCTACCACGGAAGCCAAATCAAATAAATAAATTTTTTTTTAATCTCAAGTGATGTGACTTTGGAGGGGTTGATCCAGGAAAATTAAAAGCCTTGCTGAATTGAGAAAATTATGAAAACAGATGTAGGGTTACCAGCTCTGCCCAGATACTCTCTCCTTTCTTTCTCCACCAAACCCCAGGGTGAAAGGTGATGGAAGAAATCTCCCTACCAAGTTCTGCTTCATTAGGTTTTAAAGTGGAGTGCCTTGCAGGGAATTGGCAATGAATAGAGTGATCCCTGGGCTTTCCTGGTGGCTCAGTGGGTAAGGAATCTGCCTGCAATGCAAGGGACCTGAGTTCTATCCCTGAGTCAGGAAGATCCCCTGGAGAAGTTAATGGCAACCCACTCCTGTATTCTTGCCTGGTAAATCCCTTGGACAGAGAAGCCTGGTGGGCTACAGTCCATGGGGTTGCAAGAGTTGGACAGGACACAGCGACTAAGCTACTACTACCACCACCAGAGTGATCCAGTCATTCTGTGGAACTTGAGGCTTTCCAATCTACAGCCCTTTCCCTCTCTTCTGCTTACACTCAACAAGGGCACAAACTGGAGCCTTGTTGTGACCTTTCCACAAGAGAGATTACCAGACCGGAATGGAAAATAGATGCTCATAAACTAAAAGAGTTAAGGGAGGCAATGACACTTCTCTAACTGAAAAAAATGAACATACTTTGATTTTTTTAAAACCATGTTTAAAACGTTCTACATTTTCCAAAAATAAAAAAAAATCAGAAAGGATGGGAAAGGATTAAAAAAAACTAAAACTGAAACCAATGAACCCAATTGGACTTCAATGACTACCATAACTGCGCTGAGGAAAGAGGGAAAAGAAAACAAGACAATATTTGAACAGACACCCCCAGTCTTGAGTGAGGTAGGTGGTGGAAGAGAACAGCAAATTAACTGCAAACAAATCTGGAACTCCGTTTAGTAGGTGTGTTTTCTGTGGTTGAAGCAATTCTGAAACTATATTTTACTGCATCGAGAATGTGAATAAATGTGTTGATGCTGGGAGCCAGTGTTCGCATTGAGGTAGAAAAGACACATTCAGTAGCAATTCAATAGGAATATTGCAAGAAGAAAGGCAGAAATGCACCCATGGAGTTTGATCAGAGCCCCTTTTCATTCTAAACCTTTCTGGTTTGGAAAAGTAATTGTTCATGCTAAGCAGAAACTCTGGAAGTCATGAAGGGGAGGTATGTGACTGAAACGTGTGTGTCAAGTACATAAAAACAGGCGAGGATGGCAATGTTCTAAGTATAGTACTTCATGTGATACTTTAACTTACTAATTTCTCTTTTAAAATGGGCTTCCCTGATAACTCAGCTGGTAAAGAATCTGCCTGCAATGCAGGAGAATTCCTGGGTCAGGAAAATTCCCTGGAGAAGGGAATGGCTACCCACTCCAGTATCCTTGCCTGGAGAATTAAATCAAGGGAGGAAGGCAATGTTCTAAGTATAGTACTTTATGTAATAGTGTAACTTACTAATATTCTCTTTAAAAATAAATGTTGGGATTTTCCTGGCAGTCCAGTGGTTAAGACTCCGTGTTTCCACTTCAGGGGGCATGGGTTTGATCACTGGTTGGGAAACTGAGGTCCTTTAAGCTGTATGATGGGGAATAAAGAAATAAAAGAGGTGTTATTATCATCATCTGTTATAGATGAGGAAAACTTAATAAATTACCTGAAATTACAGGACAGTAATGTAGGAACCTTTGAATCCAAGCATGGCTTCTCCATGTCTCCTATCTCAACTCCTACTTTACAGCTAAAGCACAAAGCCGTCTCAGAAAAGGGGGAATTAAACAGCATCTTACTTTCAAAGGCTCATGCCTTTGGTAGTTCTGAGGAAGCAGCTGTTGTATTTGAAGGAAGCAGGGAGGGCTATAGATTAGCAGTACGACCTTAAAGTCCATTTTTACTGGGTTATGGTAAAAGGGAAAAAAAAAAAAAGGAAGAAAGGAAGGGAGGAAGGAGGAAGGGAGGAAGGAGGAGAGGTGTCATATTCAATTATTCCCATCAATCAATTTCCAAATATCCAGGAATAATGGCCCATGGGAAGACCTTCACGCCATTTCCGATTTCCAGTGCCAAGCACAGGATGCTGAAGGAACACACACACACTCCATCTCAGAGATGTCTTTGATAACTGGAACATCAGTTCTTAGCGGCTCAGATTTGGAGTCTCGTGCCTTTAAGCTAAGCCTCTTGTTCATTATGAAGCGGGATAATCAGCATTTTAGGTCAAGTTCCCGTGGAGCAGAGCCTGTGATGGAGAAGCTGTCAAGCTGCTTAACTGAGAGAACTCTCAGGAGAGAGGGAGGGCGGGAGGCAGGTGCCGCAGGAGAGAGGCTAAGCAAGCCTGTTCCCACAAGGGGGCCCTGGTGCACACACTGTTCAGTTCAGTTCAGTTAAGTCGCTCAGTCATGTCTGACTCTTTGTGACCCCATGGACTGCAGCACATCAGGCTTCCCTGTCCATCACCAACTCCCGGAGTTTACTCAAACTCACGTCCATCGAGTCGGTGATGCCATCCAACCATCCTCTGTCGTCCCCTTCTCCTGCCTTCAATCTTTCCCAGCATCAGGGCCTTTTCCAAGGAGTCGGTTCCTCACATCAAGTGGCCAAAAAGTATTGGAGTTTCAGCTTCAGCATCAGCCCTTCCAATGAATAGTCAGAACTGATGTCCTTTAGAATGGACTGGTTGGTTCTCCTTGCAGTCCAAGGGACTGTAGCACACTGTGGCACAGAGTTAACTCCTCACTGAGACCATAGGCTAGGTTTACAGACCCCACTCCTGTCAATCATTAATCGCTAGCCATTCAGGTGATAGCCTTGTTGGTCAGGCTGCTCTTTAATGAAGGGCAAAACTCCTGAGAGATATACAGGTAAGAAGCTTTAGTAGCCAACACACACAGCAACTGGGGACCAGCCAGATTTAAGGGAGTGCCCCCCCACACACACACTTCAATCTGCCTTGAAGGAGTACAGAGCCATGAACACCAGGGCAGATCCTGTGATAATTCCACAGAATCCCATGTGTTGTGGTGCATGAACACAAGTCATTAGGAACAAGTACAATGCAGAGAGGGGCTTCCAGGTGGCTCAGTGGTAAAAAGAACCCACCTGCCAATGCAGGAGATGTGGGTTTGATCCCTGGGTTGGGAAGATGCCCTGGAGGAGGAGACTGCAACCCACTCTGGTAATCTTGCCTGGAGAATTCCATGGACAGTAGAGCCTGGTGGGCTACATACAGTCCATGGGGTTGCAAAGAGTCAGACATGAGTTAGCGACTAAACAACAACAACACAGTGTGGAGATGGAAAACTAGACATGAGATAATGAGAATTAAAAATGTGGAATAAGAACACAGACATCCAGGGACTTTCCTGGTGGTCCAGAGGTTAGGACTTGGCATTTCCAATGCAGGGGGCCCGGGTTCAATATCTGGTTGAGGAACCGAGATCCCACAAGCCAAGCAGTGTGCTGAGAAAAAAACAGACATCCAGATATTTTGGAGTGAGCTTTCCTTTGTCAAAAAACAGCATTACATATAAGGGAAAGAAAGGAAGAGTGAGTTCAAGCAAGTGGTCGCATACTCAGACAGAAAAGACAGTCCCCAAGTAAGAAGGGTAATCAATTTAGATTTTTCCTTCTTCAGGCATTGGCCTTCAGCCAGCTGGGGGGAAGCAAGGTGGCAACCTTCTCCCTGCAGGCACCAAATGACTAATGTTAAAAATAATGGCATGTTCAAATCTAGAGTGGATGTATGTTTATGTATAACAATCACTTTGCTCTATGCCTGAAGTTAACACAACATTGTTGTTAAGGTAACATTGTAAATCAACTAGACTCTAATAAAAAAAGTTTTTTTAATAATAAATAAAATAGTCAAACTCAGAACAATAAATAAAATTGTTAGAAAAACCTTTTAAAAAGAAAGAAGTCTGTTTGGTTCCTTTTCTTTTCTTTTTACTTTATCTTGATATTCTGAGAGTTTGGGGCACTGCAGGGAAACCAGGTAGAGAATGAGATCCAGAGAATGACAGAAGGCAAAGATTCAAAAACATCTGAGCCCTGATAACATCATGGAGCCGCTTTAAATAAAAAAGGCATATAGCCTCCCTACCTTCTGGACTTGTTACATGTTACAATAAATCCACTTTGCTGAAGCCAAAAAACAATCATTCCATCATTTCTCATTCAATGGGCTCTTTGCCGGGCCCGGCCCTGGCACGTTTCATTTCCTCTCCAGCACCGAGGGCAGGGTGCGGTCTTATCTGGGCATGTGAGAGGGAACCATCCTGAATTAGAGCCCCAAACTCAGGGCTTCCTGTCCTAAAGTCATGGCTCATTTTGTGACTCGGGCTCAGTGACGACAATGTGGTCCATGAGTGGCTTTACATCTATGCTTGGCTCTGGGAAATAAATTCAGGAATACATCTCTCCTTGGACTTCCCGGCTGGCAGGTGCAATGAATAAGAATCCACTTGCCAGCACAGGGGACATGGGTTTGATCCCTAGTCCGGGAAGATTCCACACGCCTCTGGGCAACTAAGCTTGTGCATGTGCTGGCTGAGTCCATGTGCCTAGAGGCCTGCTCTACAACAAGAGCAGCCACCACAATGAGAAGCCCATGAACTGCAATGAAGAGCAGCCCCTGCTTTCAGCAGCTAGAGAAAGCCAGCACGCAGCAGCAAAGACCAAGTGCAACCAAAAAGAAAAATAACAAATGAATACATATATATTTTTAAAGGAATACATCTCTCCTTATAAGACTCAGAGTCAACAGTTGCATCTCTTCCCTATGGTCTAAGAAGAACTTGAAAAGAATAGGCTTTATGCCTTTTCCTCACACCACCCAAGGGGATAGCTCTTTATGGTTGTTTTTCTAAAGCTGATCTTGATCCCAGAGAAAACAAGAGAGAAAAAAAAAAAAAGAACCCACATTTTCTGTGTCAAAGCCAGACATTTATATATTTATTCTTCACAATATTCCTACAATGGAGGTCCTGTGGTCCCCAGTTTTAAAGAAAAGTTTTAAAAGGTTGGAAGGCAAGGAGAATTCTAGCAAGTCTAATCTTGAGAAAGTATGGACAAAAGAGGTCTCAGGAAGCCAAGAACAAAAAAGAAGATGGGGACTCTTTACCCCCTCGCAGTGTCTATGCTAAGGGCTTTGTACTTTCCTCCTCTCTAATAAGTTCTATCCTCTTGCTTAAAAAAAATAAAGAAGAGAAGAGTAACACAGTAAATGCCATAAACAGGCAAGAACTGGGACTTCCTTGACCATCCAGTGGCTAAGACGTCACCTCCCAGTGCCGGAGGTCTCGGGTTTAATTCCTGGTTGGGGAGCTAAGATCCCACATAACTTGGGGCCATAAAACTGAAACATAAAACAGAAAGAATATCGTAACAAATTCAATAAACACTTTTTAAATGGTCCACATTAAAAAAAAATCTAAAAAAACCTGCAAGCGCTAGTAGAGTCCTCACGAAGGTCATAGATTTCACTGTAATCTTCAGATTTAAGGTGACACACTGCTTCTTCCCAACTAAGAAAGCATAGTAGGACTCCAAGATAAAGTTCCAACACCAAAAGTCACTTTGGGGGACTTCTTCTAAAAGGAGAGAAAAGAAAAACATACTCACCAAGCAGCCCTCTGATATGTGCCTGGTGAGCCTGTCTCTGCCAGGGTTCATATCTCAGGGTGTGAGAAAGCACCCCAGTTATAGGTTAGAGACACCATGACCTCATTTCCCACTAGGACAGTCATTATAATGTCACTGGTAGCGGTGACATTGTCTGCCAGGAGAATTGATAATACCTCCGAGAAATGGCTGACTTTGGTTAAAAAAAAAATAACGACATGATCAATTACTAACGCTTGATGAGAAAAATCCAGGAAGACCGATGCACCATGCAGGAAACTTTCCTGTGATGCAAGGAGACAGACATGTCCCTAGGGTGGAGCAGAGGGGACGTGCGTGACTTGCACACAGACTGTGCAGCAACAGAATCAATGACAAACTCCCGTGTCCCCATGCTCACACTTTCTCCTGTGTTGATCGTCTCCACATCCAGCTCCACAGTCTTCTCCCTTCAACCCTCCAACTGAGCCGCTCTGGGTTCACTGCCTACCAGCCGGTGAGGCAAACCTGACTTTTTAGCACCCAGGAATCCCCTTTGCCTAATTGAAGCCTCTTGTTTTCCCACTGTTGGAAGAAAGTGATTGCTTTTAAAAATCCAATTGTAAGCCACCGACACTCTAATAAAATTTAAAAAAACAGATAAACAAAGGGCTTCCGTGGCGGCTCAGTGGTAAAGAATCCACCTGCCAATGCAGGGGACACAGGTTTAATCCCTGGTCCAGGAAGATTCCACATGCCTTGGAGCAACTAAGCCCGAGAGCCCCAGCTACAGAGCCTGCGTGCTGCAACTACTGTGGGCCTCATGCCTCGAACCCAGGGCTCCGCAATAAGAGAAGCCGCTGCAAGGAGAAGCCCGCGCGTGGCAATTAGAGAGTAGCCCCTGGCTGCCACAGCTAGAGAAAGCCCACCCAAAGCAACAAAAACCCACAGCAGCCAAAAATAAACAAATAAAATTATAAAAATTTTAAAAAAGAAGTAAAATTCTAGCTCTTGAGGTAAATGCCTGATGTCTAACTGATACACTGAATGTGGACAAATAAATCCCACTATCTGTCAGATATTTGTCTCTGTGTTGACTATAGAGCAGGAATTGGCACATTTATCCCATAAAGGACCAGACAGTAAGTGTTCAGGACAGGGTGTCTGTTGCAAATACTTGACGTGGCCACTGCAGTGGGACGGCAGCCATAGGCGAGGTCTAAACAAACAGTGGAGCTGTGTTCCCCTCACACTTGATTTAAAGACAGTGAAGTTCAAATCGTAATAATTTTCAACTCGTCACAAATCTGTTTATCTCTCGTTTAAAAAAAGTGACAACCATTTTTTTTTTTTTTCTTAGCTCATTAGCTGTACAAAACAGGTGGTGGGTCAGACTTGACCCAGGGTTTTTTGTTTGTTTTTTTTTTTTAAGTTTTTTTTTTGCTGTCCCACCTGGTTTGTGGGATCTTAGCTCTCCAATCAGGGACTGAACACACACCCTTGGCACTGGAAGCATGGAATCTTAACCACTGGACCGCCAAGGAAGTCCTGGGAACATAGTTTTCTGACCCTTGCTATCAATGAATATGGAGGAGGAAATGGCAACCCACCCCAGTATTCTTGCCTGGAGAATCCCATGGACAGAGGAGCCTGGGGGGCTACAGTCCATAGGGTGGCAAAGAGTCAGACACGACTGAGCAACTAACATACATCAATGAATAATCAAAGAGTCACAACGTCTGACCTAATGGACACTTTATTTGACAAAGAACACAGCCACAGAATAATCCAAATATAAAGGAACATAAAATCACACATTGTGATGAGTTGCAAGAACAAAAAGAAAAGGATTTCTGGAGAACTTGTGATGGGTAATCATGATATGTGAGTGTAGGGAAGGCTTGAAAGAGAAATTAGTGATTAAGCTGCTGTTCCAAAGATGAGAAAGAGTATTTCAGGGGAAGATATGGAGGGGAGAATTTCTGGCGTTGCAAAGACTTTGCAAGGGTAAAGTGCTTTGAGATTTTGAGAGGAACTGAAAGGTCAGAGGTGTGTGGGGGCACCACTTCGGGGCGTGCCCCTCATCTATCCTTCCATGAAAATTTAGTTCTAATGTAAGTGTCGTTTGGCTGGATATCCTCCCTGAACAGGCTTCCCAGGTGGCTCAGTGGTAAAGAATCTGCCTGCTAAACAGAAGAGATAGGAGACACAGGTTCAATTCCTAGGTCAGGAGGATCCCTTGGAGAAGAGAATGGCAACCAAAATTCTCGTCTGGAGAATCCCATGGACAGAGGAGCCTGGTGGGCTACAGTCCATGGTGTCACAAAGAGTCAGACACAACTGATCATGCGTGTAAGTATCTCCCTGAAGGGTTCCCACCAACAGTTTAGTTGGCTGACATCATTGCTGAGCTCCTCCACGACTAAAATTATCTTTCTTTTACCTTCATTGTAAAGGATATTTTGCCCAGTGTGGCCGTCAACGGTGACGTGCTGTCCAATAGCAATTTCCTTTTTTGATGACAGAATTGCAGTTTTGTTTGGTTTGGTTCGGTTGTTGTTATTACTGCTGGTTCTGTTTTTGTTTTGGCCATGCCATGCAGCATGCAGAATATTAGTTTCCCAACCAGGAACCCGTGCCTCCTGCAGTGGAAGTGTGGAGTCCTAAAACCAGTGGGCTGCCAGGGAATTCCCAAGGCTTGTTTTGAGTCATTAAGTTTCAGGGTGATTTCCTGTTGTTGTTGTTCAGTCCCACAGTCGTGTCTGACTCTTTGTGACCCCCTGGACTGCAGCACACCAGGCTTCCCTGTCCTTCATCATCTCCCTGAGCTTGCACGAACTCATGTCCATTGAGTCGGTGATGCCATCCAACCATCTCATCCTCTGTCGTCCCCTTCTCCTCCTGCCTTCAATCTTTTCCAGCATCAGGATCTTTTCCAATGAGTCAGTTCTTCGAATCAGGTGGCCAAAGTATCGGAGCCTCAGCTTCTTCAGCATCAGTCCTTCCAATGAATATTCAGGACTGATTTCCTCTAGGATTGACTGGTTTGACCTCCTTGCAGTCCAAGGGACTCTCAAGAGTCTTCTCCAACATCATAGTTAAAAGGCATCAATTTTTTTGATGCTCAGTCTTCTTTATGGTCCAACTCTCACATCCATACATGACTACTGGAAAAGCCATTAACTTTTACTATACAGACCTTAGTTGGCAAAGTAATGTCTCTGCTTTTTAATATGTTGTCTAGATTTGTCATAGCTTTTCTTCCAAGGAGCAAGCATCTTTTAATTTCAAGGCTTCAGTCACTGTCTGCAATGATTTTGGAGCCCAAGAAAATAAAGTCTTTCACTGTTTCCACTGTTATCCCTTCTATTTGCCATGAAGTGATAGGACCAGATGCCATGATCTTAGTTTTTTGAATGTTGAGTTTTGAGCCAGCTCTTTCACTGGCTTAAAAGCTTTTCCTTTTTTTATATAGATTTCCTATGTATCAAGAACAACTGAAACTTTCTCTCAGATGTATAATTGTCTGTGTGCATGCCTGTGTGCTCAATTGCTCAGTCATGTCCAACTCTTTGCAACCCTATGGACTGTAGCCCACCAGGCCCCTCGGTCCTTACATCCCCTCTATATCCTAGCACTCCCTACCTAGAAAAAAAGACTGAGGAAGCTGCCATATTGGATAGAAGTTTGGGAACCTTGTGTTGCAGGAGGACGGGGTGGATTAATGCTCCCTAGAGCTACTATCCACACTCATCACTCCTTAGGCACAGATTCCTCTGGGACCGAAGATTTGCACCTGCTTCTAAACCTGAGCACCCCTGGGTGAATCCTGTAGCTATCTCTGGGGAAATGATCCCATGACATGGTCTTGCCAAAATCAAGGATTTGGTCCACGTTGCTAAGAAATGATAATTCAGAGCACCCATTTTTCAGGTCTTTTATTTCTTTATTTTGACATAGCCCTCCTTGTCCTGTCATCTGGGATTGGTTATTGGGAAACAGGAACAACTAGAACATCCAACATTAAGGAATTTGTTGGTGCAGTTTTAACATCCAAACAATGATACATTGTTTAATAAAGTACTGAAGTACAAAATGTTTGAATGACGGGGGAAAGCCTGTGAATTTGATGCATATTAGGTGCATCAAACATGACCTGGGACTCTCTACTGCAGAGTGATGACAGTGTTGGTGCTTGGCTTAGTAGAACAAAGGGTATTTTTCCTGTCCTTTTATTTGTATTGTCTTCTCATTTTAATGAGCAGACATTGCTTTTTGTCATTACAAAATAAAAAGAAATACATTTTACAAAAACATTTATTGCTGTGGTTTTATTTATTTTTGGCCATGCTGGGGCTTCGTTGCTGCATGCAGGCTTTCTCTGGTTGCGGCGTGCAGGCTTCTGATTGCAGTGGCTTCTCTTGTTGTGGAGCACAGGCTCAGTAGTTGTGGTGCATGGGTTTAGTTGCCCTGCAGCATGTGGAATCTTCCCAGAGTAGGGATTGAACCCATGTCCCCAGCACTGGCAGATGGATTCTTTATCACTGGACCACCAGGGAAGTCCATTGGGATTTTAAATTGATCTCACAGATTTCACATTTTCTGATGCCACAATTCTTCGCAGTTTGACTTTTCTCGTCAATTCCTTTTGCTAATGCTTTTCAGTGAGGAGAAAAACAGTAAGGAGTGAAGTCTTTCAGTATATCAAGAAAGTATATCAAGAGTATATCAAGAAAGAGTAAGCATCTGAGAGGGTAGAAAGCAGCATAAAATCTCTCAAAACAAGTAAAATTATCCATTTGGACTTAGTAATACTGAGTTGATTTTAGTTTTTAAATATTCAAACAACAGAGTCCATGGTGTCACAAAGAGTCGAACATGACTGAGCAACTAATGCTTTCAACATTTCCAATACAGCAACTGGTAGTCACACTGACTAACAAGCATTTGAAACGTGACTGGTTTGACTAAGGAACTGAATATTAAATCTTATTTAATTTTAATGACTTTAATAGCCACAAATAGTTATCATGTTGTTCAGCAGAGACTAACATGTCCTCAAAGGATTAACCAGAGATTAATTTGGCATGACAGGCATGGCTTCATTAAGCCTTACTGTATTCACATCTTCTTTCAAGTCAGAATTTTTGTAAACTAGACTCTTATATGTAACGGCTAAGTCACTTCAGTCGTGTCCGACTCTGTGCGACCCCAGAGATGGCAGCCCACCAGGCTCCCCCGTCCCTGGGATTCTCCAGGCAAGAACACTGGAGTGGGTTGCCATTTCCTTCCCCAGTGCATGAAAGTGAAAGGTGAAAGTGAAGTCGCTCAGTTGTGTCCGACTCTTGGCGACACCATGGACTGCAGCCTACCAGGCTAGTGGTGCCATTGCCTTCTCTGTCTTATATGTAAAAATGCTGGTTTATTAGGGGTTTGCTTTCAGGCATTGTAATAATTATATCCAGATGAGTTGCAAAAAGACTGTAGTCGTTCCCCATGAGAGTTCTCATTCCCCCACATTCTCGACAATACTGTATACTACATTTGTTTTTGAAATTTGTTAAGAGACATCATTTTGCCAACAAAGGTCTGTACAGTCAAAGCTATGGTTTTTCCAGTGGTCATGTATGGATGTGAGAGCTGGGCAATAAAGAAGGCTGAGTGCCAAAGAATTGATGTTTTTGAATTGTGGTCCTGCAGAAGACTCTTGAGAGTTCATTTGACTGCAAGGAGATCAAACCAGTCAATCCTAAAGGAAATCAACACTGAATAGTCATTGGAAGGACTGATGCTGAAGCTGAGGCTCCAGTACTTTGGCCACCTGATGCGAAGAGCCGACTCATGGAAAAGACCTTGTTGCTGGGAAAGATTGAAGGCAAAAGGAGAAGAGGGCGGCAGAGGATGAGATGGTTAGACAGCATCACTGACTCAATGGACATGAATTTGAGCAAATTCTGAGAAATAGCAGAGGACAGAGGAGCCTGGCATGCTGCAGTCCACAGAGCTGCAAAAAGTCAGACATGACTCAGCAGGTAAACACCAACAAGTGAAGACATGGTAAGTCATTTGTTTCCATTATTAAACAATTGCCTCAGCTCGCAATGGTAAGCTTAACCAAAAGAGGGCACTAGAAGGACATTGCAGGTGGAGGAGGTAGGACTCTGGGAAGCTCCCTCATTCCCAGACCAACAAAACAATACATCAAGTCCTCATTTGTAGTAATTACCAATACCCATGGGTGTTAAGTGTCCTGTGATGGCCAATTTCTAGCTACCAATGTGGTATCACTGAAGGTGGAGCTGGAAAGAGATGTCCAGTGAACACCATGATACAGTTATCTCCACCCTACAGACACAACAGACATAATCTCAAGAGCATAGATAATAGTTAGGAAGTGATGTGTTGAGTATTTACTACCTTAGTTTTCTAAACATATTTCTTTTAAGTCTATGTAACTTTTAAATATAATCAGCCCTCCATATCATAGGTTAAGCATTCATGAATTTAACTAAGCATTAATTTAAAAAAAATTTTTTTTAAATTCCAAAAAGTTCCAAAAAGCAAAACTTGGATTTGCTTTGTTGTTGTTATGTGGTCACTATGTCATGTCAGACTTTTTCAACCCCATGGATTGTAGCCAGCCAGGCTCCTCTATCCACAGGTTTCTCCAGGCAAGAATACCGAAGTGGGCTGCCATTTCCTTCTCCAGACGATCGCCCCGACCCAGGGATCAAAACTGCGTCATTAGTTATTAGGTAAATAATATCTAATACAAGTAATCCACAGATGACAATGTGTAGGGAAGGATATGCACAGGCCACATGCAAATACTATGCCGTTTTATTAAAGGGACTTCAGCATCCTCAGCACTATCCATAGCGGGTCTCCAGCAGATACTGAGGGTCTACTGTAATGGTGAGGCAGGAGGTAGATGGGCCTCCCTAGGGTAGATACTTCAAAACAAGAATGGCAGGATAGAGAGCGGAGGCTGGGCCCTGCCCAGATAGAAGATAAGAGACCACATATTTCTCATTCTCCAAGTCAGGAGACCGCCCCAACTACACATGCACAGAGAGGCTCCTTGGCGGTCAAAAGGGGAATGATGCTAAGTGACGTTAACTACCCATAGGCCTCTTCACTGGAATCCATCTCGGCTAAGAGATGCATAGAGGGGAGGATCCTGAGATATACCAAATATGGACTCTGAACCAGACAAATCAAAATGGTTAGCCAAGGAAAACCAGAAGAAATGCTCCATATAAGTAATTCAAACTTCCATGAAGGTGAGACTCAGCAACTGAGTCTGCCCATGTGTCTATCCATGTATATTGTACTCATTTTTTCCTCCTAATAAATCCTTTGTTACACTACTTTCCATCATTGTGAGAATTCCTTTTCTGCAAAGCTCAAGGGCCAGGACCTTGTCACTGACCATTAGTCTAGTGGCTGGGATTCAGTGCTCTCACCTCCTGGACTGGACCTTGCTCTCTGGCCAGGAACCGAAGCCTTGCTTCAAGCCAGTGCAGGATGAGGCGCTCCAGATCAACGGTTGTGGTAACACGTTTCAATTTTTCTGAGCATCTGACTGTAGGAACCAGCTCCAGAACACCACCACACCCATCCAAAGCCATTCAATCTGTCCCTCGCCTGTCACAGTAACCCAGAGTCAAACACACACACTCCTGTTGGGACTCCAGGTGCTTGCGCCCCTGAAGGGACCTTCAGCCTACACTGGGCCTTCCGGAGCGCAAAGGTGCACAGGCACTCATATCGTCCAGCACCTGCTGGCTTCGGAACACTCACCCTTGGCACCCAAGACCAAGGATGGCCAGATCCGGCGCCTGCGCACTATGAGCCCCGACTACAACTCCCAGAAAACTCCGCGGCGAGGATGCCCCAGGGCCCTTAGGCTTCCGGTGTCTTCTGCTTTCCCGGCTCTGGACTACATTTCCCACAGCTCACAAGGCGCGAATGACAGGCGGTCTCGAAAGTCCCCTTAGAGCGGTCTTGTGGTTCTTGGGCTCCGGTTGTGAGCCGGTCCAGTGGAAACAGAAATAGATGTAGGGCGTGAAAGGGAGGACTTTGCTAACTCGGACCCCAGCCGGCGGTTGAGGGTAGCTGTCCAGGTGAACGCGAGCTGCGAGGGAGGTGATGGTGCGACAGACAAGAAGGGAGGGGTGGTCAAAACAGATGAGGGTGTTTCCTGGTTGCGTGTGATGCAGAGTCAGGTATGGGACAAGGTCGGAGTGTGCTTCCGTGATAGTGAGGGACAGGTGTGGTGTAAGAGCTGTGTGTGAACACTGTGCGCGTGGTAGGGCCAAAAGTGGGTCACACTGTATGAAAGGTGATATTGTATTTGCATGACTGTGCACACGACAGGGCTGAGATGTCCTGTGACATGGAATTGGGTGTGTGGGTGTGTGTAAGCAGGCATTTGTGCCTACGAAGTGGCCAGTTTGTTTTTGTAGCTGCATGTAAAATGCATTGTATGAGCTTCAATTAAGTTCAGTCGCTCAGTCGTGTCCCGCTCTTTGCGACCCCACGGACTGTGACACGCCAGGCTTCCCTGTCCTTCACCAACCCCCGGAGTCTGCTCAAACTTAGGTCTGTCAAGTTGGTGATGCCATCCAACCATCTCATCCTCTGTCATCCCCTTCTCCTCCTGCCTTCAATCTTTCCCAGCATCTGGGTCTTTTCTAATGAGTCAGTTATTCACATCAGGTGGCCAAAGTATTGGATCTTCAGCTTCAGCAGCAGTCCTTCCAATGAATATTCAAGACTGATTTCCTTTAGGATGGACTGGTTGGATCTCCTTGCAGTCCAAAGGGCTCTCAAGAGTCTTCTCCAACACCACAGCACAAAAATATCAATTCTTTGGCACTCAGCTTTCTTTATGATCCAACTTTCACATCCATACATGACTACTGGAAAAACCATAGCTTTGACAAGATGGACCTTTGTCAGCAATGTCTCTGCCTTTTAATATGCCGTCTAGGTTGGTCATAGCTTTTCTTCAAGGAGGAAGCGTCTTTTGATTTCATGGCTGCAGTCACCATCTGCAGTGATTTTGGAGCCCAAGAAAATAAAGTCTCTCACTGTCTCCATTGTTATCCCATCTATTTGCCATGAAATGATGGGCCTGGATGCCATAATCTTAGTTTTTTGAATGTTGAGTTTTAAGCCAACATTCATAAGCTTTGTATGAGCTTATCTGTTGCTTATGATGGAGTGGGAGTGTTTTTCTATGACCGTGTGACAAGGCCATATGTGTGCACCAGACAGAAGAGACAGGATGACAGGATTGGGATGAATCTGTGACTGTGGTGAAAGTGTGTGTGTGTGTTTGCGTGTAGCATGACAGGGCTAGAGTGTGACTGCTGTGTGGCCTGTGGCATATCTCTGTGATTCTGTGTTACATGTGTATGTATGCCCATCTATGCATGTGACATGTCAGTGTATGTCTCTGACTATGTGTGATGGGCATTGTGTATGTTTGCTGAGTGGGTTGTTTGTTGGGTGGGTTATTTAGTATGATGTTTGCTCTAACTTTCTTTTTTAAAAAAACACACACTCTTTAATCCAAAGAAATAAGTTCATTGTAATTATTAATTTGCTAAAAATCTTCATAATTATTATTATAATTTTCTGTTGATTGTTTTAATCAGATGTCTTTTCTGTGTCTACTAATACGACCGTAAAATTTTTCTTCTTTATTTTGATAACATGGCAGCATACCTTGATTTTTTAAAATGTTAAACCAACCTTCCTTTTTTGGAATAAGCCAAGGGAGGGCGTGATATAAGATCCTTTTTGTAAATTGCTGTGTAAGTGAAAGTGTTAGTTGATCAGCTGTATTTGACTCTTTGCAACCCCATGGACTGTAGCCCACCAGGTTCCTCTGTCCATGGAATTCCCCAGGCAAGAATACTGGAGTGGGCTGCCATTCCCTTCTCCAGGGGATCTTCCCAACCCAGGGATCAAATGTGTGTCTCCTGCTTTGCAGGCAGCAGATCTTTACTGTCTGAGCCATCAGGGAACCCCAAATTACTGTGTACCTCTCTTAATATTTTGTTAGTACCTTGATTTATATTGCTAGCATGTTCTGGGAAATTCAGGCTGAGAAATTAATATAAAATCGATCCCGGGCTTGGAGTGCCAGGGTGTTTGGAAAAATCATCAAGGAAATTCTCTGGAGGATTGTAACTTCCATTCATACATTGAAGAGCTTTTACAGACAACCTCAAATTTAATGTAAGGAAACAAGCCACTATGCATTACAGTAGCAAAAACAACAAACAATATACCAAGAAAATTAGGTATTAAACTTAAAATACCAGAATGAGTAACAGGAATTGGAGCCAAGCAAGTGAATTAATGAAGCATAAGCTAATTAAGGAGAAAACACTGAAAGGAAGGAAGGAAGGGACTTCCCTGGTGTTTCAGTGGCTAAGATTCCACTCTCCCAATGCCAGGGGGGCAGGTTTGATCACTGATCAGGAAACAAGATCCCACAGGTGGCAACTAAGACCTGTTGCAGCCAAATATATAATTTTTTTAAGCGGGGGTGGAGGGGGGAGAAGAAAGGTAACAGATGACATAACAAATTCCTAGAAAGATACAACTTAAAGAATTGACAAGAACAAATAGAAACTTGTAATAGGTAGTTAATCACTAATGATAATAGTGTCAGTAGTTTAGGATCTAAACTCTAATCATCACCAGGCTCAGATAATTGTGTAGAAGAGTTTAATTAGGGGAGCATTCAGACAGGTCTTAGGCGCTACTTCATTCATAGCCTCTCAGCCTCACCTGTGCCTGGGGCCTTTGGAAACTTGTTTCTCTTGATTCCCTGCTGTGGCAACCGTCCCTGCATGAATTCTGGTCAATTCTACACGGGTACAACCCAGGGTAGTGCCCAACCTCATGCCTGACCTCATGCCTGCACTGGGCACCTCTTGCCTCAAGGCATCTGGGCCTGTCTGGTTGCACTTTTATCTTGATCACACAAATAAAATAGATTCTCCAAAAGATTTTAATGGGTACTGTGCCTCAAACCTATAACTTCTTTGTGGGCAAAAGTTCATGTTTGTGAATATTTCTCTTTGTTGGCCCTTCATTATTGTTGCAGTTATTGTGTGAATGGGAGATAAATGACTGAGTTTCAAATCATTTAGCTCTTTAAAAATAGCCTGCAGAACTTAAGTGTCCAACAGATGAATAAACAAAGAAGATGCAGTATAAAACGAACTTATTTACAAAACAGAAATGGGGTCACATACTTAGAGAACAAACTTATGGTCACCAGGGGGAAGGGTAAGAGAAAGGGATAGTTAGGGAATTTAGGATTGACATGTACACACTGCTATATTTAAAATGGATAACCAAGGGACTTTCTTGATGGTCCAGTGGCTAAGACTCTGCACTGACCATTCAGGGGGCCCAGATTCGATCCCTGGTCAGGAAACTAGATCCCATGTGCCACAACTAAAAATCCCACATGCTGTAACTAAGATCTGGTGCAGCCAAATAAATAATAAATAAATAAACATTTAAAAATAATAATAAAATGGATAACTGACAGGACTGACTGCATAGCACAGGGAACTTTGCTCAATATTATGTGGCAGCCTGGACAGGAGGGGAGTTTGGGGAGAATGGACGCATGTGTATGTATGGCTGAGGTGCTTTGCTGCACACTTGAAAGTATCACAACATTGTTAACTGAATAAACTCCAATATAAAATAAAAAGTGTTTTTTAATGTTTTAAAAAAGAAGATGTGGAGTGTGTGTGTGTATATATATATATATATATATATATGAAAGTGAAAGTGAAAGTGAAGTCGCTCAGTCATGTCCGACTCTTTGTGACCCCATGGACTGTAGCCTACCAGCCTCCTCTGTCTGTGGAATTTTCCAGGCAAGAATACTGGAGTGGGTTGCCATTTCCTTCTCCAGTATATATATATTTCTACACACTCACACACAATGTAATCTTAAACATAAGAAAGAATGAAATGATGCCGCTTGCAACAAGACAGATGGACCTAGAGACGATCATACTAAGAGCAGTAAGTCAGACAGAGAAAGACAGGTATCTTATGATATCACATGTATAGAATCTAAAAGAAAGATACAAACGAAGTTATTTATAAAACAGAAATGGACTCACAAACATAGAAACAAACTTATGGTTCCCAAAGGGAGAAGAGAAGAAAGCAGGGATTTGGGATTAAAAGATACACACTAATATGCATAAAATAGATACACAACAAGGACCTACCGTATAGCACAGGGAACTATATTCAATAATAACCTCTAGTGGAAAAGAATCCCACTCAGAATATGTATGTGTTTGTATAACAGAATCACTTTGCTGAAAAACTGAAACTAACAAAACATTGTGAATCAATGATACTTCAATTTAAAAAGATAGCCTCCAGAGAGGGAGAGGGAGAGTCATACTCGGGAAAAGATTCATTGCCTACTCCAGGGTTTATATTTAGAAGTTAAGCAAAATGATATCTGCCACTTGCTTTTACTGGTTCAACAGTAGTAGGTAAATAGAGCAAAAGTGCCAGCAAATTTGGAAAACTCAGCAGCGGCCACAGGCCTGGAAAAGGTCAGTTTTCATTCCAATTCCAAAGAAAGGCAATGCCAAAGAATGCTCAAACTACTGCACAGTTGCACTCATCTCACACGCTAGTAAAGTAATGCTCAAAATTCTCCAAGCCAGGCTTCAGCAATACGTGAACCATGAACTTCCAGATGTTCCAGCTGGTTTTAGAAAAGGCAGAGGAACCAGAGATCAAATTGCCAACATCCGCTGGATCATGGAAAAAGCAAGAGAGTTCCAGAAAAACATCTATTTCTGCTCTCTCGACTATGCCAAAGCCTTTGACTGTGTGGATCACAATAAATTGTGAAAAATTCTGAAAGAGATGGGAATACCAGACTACCTGACCTGCCTCTTGAGAAACCTATATGCAGGTCAGGAAGCAACAGTTAGAACTGGACATGGAACAACAGACTGGTTCCAAATAGGAAAAGGAGTACGTCAAGGCTGTATATTGTCACCCTGCTTATTTAACTTCTAAGCAGAGTACATCATGAGAAATGCTGGGCTGGAAGAAGCACAAGCTGGAATCAAGATTGCCGGGAGAAATATCAATAACCTCAGATATGCAGATGATACCACCCTCATGGCAGAAAGTGAACAGGAACTAAAAGCCTCTTGATGAAAGTGAAAGAGAGAGTGAAAAGTTGGCTTAAAGCTCCACATTCAGAAAACAAAGATCATGGCATCTGGTCCCATCACTTCATGGGAAATAGATGGGGAAACAGTGGAAACAGTGTCAGACTTTATTTTGGGGGGCTCCAAAATCACTGCAGATGGTGACTGCAGCCATGAAATTAAAAGACGCTTACTCCTTGCAAGGAAAGTTATGACCAACCTAGATAGCATATTGAAAAGCAGAGACATTACTTTGCCAACAAAGGTCCGTCTAGTCAAGGCTATGGTTTTTCCTGTGGTCATGTATGGATGTGAGAGTTGGAGTGTGAAGAAAGTTGAGCGCCGAAGAATTGATGCTTTTGAACTGTGGTGTTGGAGAAGAAATCTTGAGAGTCCCTTGGACTGCAAGGAGATCCAACCAGTCCATTCTGAAGGAGATCAGCCCTAGGATTTCTTTGGAAGGAATGATGCTGAAGCTGAAACTCTAGTACTTTGGCCACCTCATGCGAAGAGCTGACTCATTGGAAACAACTCTGATGCTGGGAGGGATTGGGGGCAGGAGGAGAAAGGGACGACCAAGGATGAGATGGCTGGATGGCATCACCGACTCAATGGATGTGAGTTTGAGTGAACTCCGGGAGTTGGTGATGGACAGGGAGGCCTGGCGTGCTGCAGTTCTTGAGGTCGCAAAGAGTCAAACACGACTGAGTAACTGAACTGAACTGAACTGAACTGAACCATGAATTGGTCTTCCCCAGTGGCTCAGGGGTAAAGAATCCACCTGCAATGCAGGAGACACAGGTTCGATCCCTGGGTCAGAAAGATCCACTGGAGTAGGAGATGGCAACCCACTCCAATATTCTTGCCTAGGAAATCCCATGGACAAACAAGCCTGATGGGCTACAGTCCATGGGGCTGTAAGGAGTCGGACATGACTGAGCACAGCACACACACACACACACACACACACACACACACACAAAGGATCTTTTAAAAAAAATCCCTGTTGGTATCTGTGCTTTGGCCACGTTCCGTGTTTCATATTGCAATTCATAGTTTCTGCTAATTATTTACTATACCAGACTAGAAATACTGAATTCCAAATTTAAACCATATATGCTTTCACTTGGCCTAAATCGCTATATAATAACTAACATTGATTAGGGTGTTAGTAATCCACAAAGAATGTAGGTGGGTGGAAATAAAAGAGTATTACACAATAGTCTCTTAACTATATTATTACAGTAGTTGCTAATTATTGCTTTAGAAATTTCATCAGCATAAAAACTATTCTAAAAATTAATTACTTGTTATGTACATGTTGTTTTAAGGCGTTAAAATTTTTAAAAAATTAGTCCTATCTGACATCTATCACCTGGAGAAGGAAGTGGCAACCCATTCCAGTACTCTTGCCTTGAAAATTCCATGGACGGAGGAGCCTGGTAGGCTACAGTCCACAGGGTCGCAAAGAGTCAGACACGACTGAGCAACTTCAATGTCAATGTCAAAAATGACATCTATCAAGAAGGAAAAACAGGGAATTCCTTGGCAGTCCAGTGGTTAGGACTCGGTGCTTTCACTGCTGTAGCCCCAGGTTCAAACTGGTCAGGGAACTAAAATCCTGAAAAGTCACAAAAAAAGAAAAATAATCAGGGCCAGAACACGGAAAGCTATTACAAAACTAATTGGATCACTGAATACATTTTTGTGAAAAATAAGGTGGTGGGTTGGAGGGACTGTCCCAGGTGTTATTTCAGGTGAACGTAGATGAATCCAGATCCATTAATGATTGGTCTGAATTTATCTTCTACCTCCATTTAAACTATGAAGGAAAATTTTCAAGAAATAACTAGAAGAGGAGGAAAACAAAGAATCCTTTAATCTAACTTTTTTTGCATACTTAATTCAACCCAAGGACCTAGCCATGTAATTTGAATATTAGACTCAAATCTAAACTCTAGAAATTTGAATGTTTGGATATTAAATGCAAATTTAAATTCTTAAAAATTATTTGCTTTAAGTAAGAATGTTGGGACTTCCCTGGTAAATTCACCTTGCAATGCTGGAGATGACGGTTCAATCCCTAGCCAGGGAACTAAGATCCTACGTGCCTCAGAGCAACTAAGCCCGCTTGCAGCAACTACTGAGCCCTCAAGCCACAGCTAGAGAGCCTGTGTGCTGTAAGGAAAGATCCTGAATGATACAGCGATGATCCTGAATGCTGCAGCTAAGACCCAACACAGCTAGATTAATTAATTAAAATAATGTCATTTAATTAATTAAGATATGGACGTTTAACTTCCAAAAGACAGAAATGTTGTTTCACCAAATCCTTCCCATTGAGGAATAAATTATCAGATTCAGGTGAGTTTATTTCATCTCAAAGATTATTAAAATTCATCTTTATTTCAAGCTCTGGAGATGGAAAAAATATACTAAAAAGAGAATGAGTAGAGGATGGTAGTTGCTGTGATTTATCACTTAGATCTTTTTAGGGATGAAGAACTTGCTTCTCATCCTAGCAGGTTCATGAAGAAGCTGCTAAGAACCCACACACTAGAGCTTCCCAAAGTGGACTGAACCCTTCGTGGGGCTGAACCACAGCCCAGCTTTTCCCTCTGCCCAGCCCTGCCCCCTTGGCTTCCCTTCCATGGCTGTAGAGTCCCACAGTCTTGATCACTTGCCTCTCAAGGAGTCACCTCAGAAATTGACAGACAACCTGGATCACATGCTTGAAAACAAGAAAATGAGGGGAACAATCCACAACAGTTTGCAATGTTCAGAATTGGGATCGGATTTAGTATAAATACCAAAGAATTGAAAGAAAGGTCCCCAACTGATGGCTGTACACCCATATTCATTGCAGCCACATTCACAACAGCCAATAAGCGGAAGCAATCTATGTGCACATCAACAGATGGATGATTAAACAAAATGAAACAGATAAATACAACGGGCTATTACTCATCCTTAAAAAAAAAGGAAATTCTGACACATGCTATGACATGTGTCATGGATGAACGACAAGGTACATGGACTAACCGTGAGAACTACGTGAAATAAGCCAATTGTAACAAGACAAGCACTGTTTTATTTCATACAGAGTAGTCAGATTCATAGAAACACAAAGTTAAATGGCAAATGCCAGACTTTGGGAGGAGAGGGTAAGAGAAGATACTGTTTAATGGGTCTGAATTTTCAGTTTTGCAGCATAAAAAGGTCTAGAGATTGGCTGCACAACAATCTAGATATGTTTAACACTACTGAACTGTTTTAAAAAATTAAGGTCTGATCTGAAAAAGAAATACTGATGTAGCAGAGTCTATGTGAAATAAGAAAATACTGGCACACAATATACACAATTCAGCTTTGGGTAAGGCTGTGACTAAAGTCCCAGAAGAAAACTCCACAGTTCTGATCATGTATGTGAAGAACATTTATGCAGAATATAAAAACTGGCAGGGACTTCGCTGCTGGTCCAGTGGCTAAGACTCTGTACTCCCAAAGCAGAGAGACTGAACTCAGTTCCACTGAAATAAAACGAGGCAGGGTGGGGGATGGGGGGCGTGGTGGTTTCAGCGCTGGACAAACTAGTGGGAAAGTGCCGGAGACAGAGGGGAGGTAGGTCCAAGGGATGGTCCAGCACAATGACTTACTCCTGTGTTTGCAAGTGTTCTTTGCTGTGATCAGGCATCTGTGTTTGCTAATTTGGCTCCTGCCCCGCCATACACAGAGCCTGGGGGACAGGGGTACTATCTTCCTTAATGATGACATTTCGAAGGGATGGCTCCCAGGTCCCTGAGAAAGACATTCCTGGGCTGTAAAACTGGCAAGCAGCTGGGAGAGGATCTACCTACATTTTAAAGGAACCGGGAAAGAATCGGCAATGACAAGTTTTCTAAGGTAAATGCTCTAAGAAAAGGGAGGCTGGGGTCTCCTGTAGTCAGGAAGAAACCCCGTGTCGAGTTTAGTCAAGCTCAGGAAACCATCAAGGCTGTCCTGGTCACTGCCTCTGCCCGTCCATCTGTGGGCTCATGACTCTAGGTCTCTGCATGTGCCTGGTGCCCACCCTGTATGGCACAGTGAGTGGGTATGACCCCAGCAAGCAAAGCCTTCAAGCAGTGAGAAGCAAGGCGGATCAGGCAGTGAGGACCTGGGCTCTCTGTCACAGGCCCCACTGCCCATCTGGAAGTCCCCGTCTGCCCAATGTCTGAGCGTCCACGTGGGCGTGTCTGCATCCTTGGGCAACAGGGTATGTCTCTAATCATCTGCTTGTGTCTGTCCCCTCCAGTGTTTTGAAATTTATTCATTTAACAATCTAGGGATTTCCCTGGTGATCCACTGACTAAGACTCCACTCTACCAATGCAGAGAGCCTGGGTTTGATCCCTGGTCAGGGAATTAGACCCCATATGCAGCCATTAAAGATCCTGTGTGCCACAACTAAGACCCAGCACAGCCAAATTAGGAAGGAAAAAAAAAGAATCTGACTTGCAATTCAGGGGACATGGGTTCGATCCCTGGCCAGGAACTAAGACCCGACATCCCACAGAGCAGTTGTGCCATGACTAGAAAGTCTGTGTGCCACAACCAAAGATCCCACGTGATGCAACTAAGATCCAACACTGCCAGATAAATAAAGTATTTAAAACAATCTAATAAAAGTCTATCAAATACCTTCTGTGGGCACGTCCGGTTCCTCAGGTCTGGGTTGATTCGTCTGCACAGATTTGCATCAGTCCATACCGGGTGTGTCTGTTTTTCTGCATCCCATGAGTAACTGCCTCTCTGGGAAGCTCTGTCTCCCTGTCAGTTTGTCAGGTCGTTGATTCACTCATTCCTACATCATCACAAACATCCCCTGAGACCCCTGAGGAATTCACAGCCTGATGAAGGAGAAGGACATTAGCCTAACCCAGAGTGACCAAGGCTGGGAGACAGGGAGGTGCTTGAGGCCGAGGGTGGAGGGATGATTGTTGGGGCGGGGGTGCAGGTCAGGGAAGGCTTCAGGGAGGAGGTGACGTTTGCTTCTCTGGGTCTGGAGGCATCGTCCCCTACAGGTGGCATGTATCAGGGTAAAGGAAGAGAAGTTGGAGGCCACATGTGCCCACCTCAGACTAGGGCTAGGGGAGTGGGGTAGACAGCCCCCCAAACACAAATCCCCCAAAATGAAGGGTTACAAGGCCCCAGCCCCTCCTCTCTCAGACCCAGGAGTCAAGGCCCCAGCCCCTCCTCCCTTAGACCCAGTGTCCAGGCCCCCAGCCCTTCCTCCCTCAGACCCAGTGTCCAGGCCCCCATCATGATTATCTAGGAGGAGACTAGCCTAAGCAGGGGAGGGCGGGGGTGGAGGAATGCCAGCCTGCCTGGGTAGCCAGGATGCCTGGGGCTTGGCTTGGAGAACCAGCCAGGCAGAAGTCAGAGCAGGAGGAGCTGTCCTCCGTGTCTCCACTCAGGTCCACAACATGGCAGTGGGAGTCGCCAGAGTCATCCTGCTGGGCCTCTTTGGGCCTGTCCTCTGCCTGACCGATATCCAGACTTCTGAGTCCAGTGGTAAGAAGGGCAGTTGGGTGGGCGGAAGCAGGACTCTTCTGGGTCTGAGGGAGCAGAGAGAGTGGGGGCCAGATTCCGGGGACTCAGGGAAAAGTGAACTGGAGGCCCTGACTCCTGGTCTGGGGGAGGAGGGGCTGGGGCCTGGACCCCTGGGTCCGAGGGAGGAAGGGCTGGGGGCCTGGGCCCCTGGGTTTCAGGGAGGAGGGGCTGGGGGCCTGGACCTCTGGGTCTGGGGGAGGAGGGGCTGGGGCCTGGACCCCTGGGTCTGGGGGAGGAGGGGCTGGGGGCCTGGACCCCTGGGTCTGGGGGAGGAGGGGCTGGGGGCCTGGACCCCTGGGTCTGGGGGACGAGGGGCTGGGGGCCTGGACCCCTGGGTCTTGGTCAGGGAGACTGTGTCCTCTCCCTTCTCTTCCCCTCCTCTGGTCTTCCCACATCACTCACTTGCTCCACTATCTCTGGTTCACTACTCCAGCCTTTCTCATCCTCTTTGCCCATGTCCCCATTCATTCAAAGGTACTTCTTGGGAGGCATGGGGGCTCTTTCTAGAACTGGCAGGAAATCTTGACTCAGGCAACCTCTTCCCCTACAGGGACACAGTCATATCAGGATTGAAGTGGCTACAAATTTGAGATATTTGAGAGATGGGAAGGAGGCTATGCCTGCACACAACTTTGTGTGTGTGTGTGTGTGTGTGTATGTGCTCAGCCACAGAAAGAAGAGAGTTCTATTTCTGTGTGTGTCCATGGGTCAGCATGTGCTGTGGGTCTCTGTGCTTGTGTGTGTGTATCTACAGCAGGTTTTCGTGTCTGGGTATTTGAACAAATATTTTCATGGGTCTGTTCATCTCTGATCCTCACTTTTCTTTGTAAAAGAGATGTGAGTATAATTTTGCATCTCTGCTTCTCTTTGTGCATCTCTACGCCAGGTAGGCCTGTATTTCTCTCTGTGTACGTGTGTTTGGGTATTATGATGCGTGTCTGTCTCTCCGTGTATCTCTTGTGTGTCTCTGTAAATCTTGCATCTGAATGATTTTAAGTTGTCTGATTTTGTAGGTCTCTTTTTTTTATGTATCTCTCTTTGCCTAATTGTAGGCTTTGATTTTATTTGTGATTCTTGGGTCTGTATTTCTCTCTCTCCGGGTATGAGTTCCTGTGTTCCTGGGTCTGTGTGTTGTGACTGTTTCTGTATCCACACATATTTCTGTCTGAGAGTCTGAATTTTGTGTGTATAAGATACCTTGGTTTAGAGAGTTTCTATTGGAGGGTCTGGGTGGTACTTGTTTTGTGTGTGAATGTAGAACTCTACATGAACGCATACAGGGTCCTCTGTGTATATTTCTGATTGGCATGAACCTGCGTCAATTTTGTTATTTTGTGTTTACGTTAGTGTGTCAGTGTTCTGTCCAGGTACTGCAGGGACTGGCTGTGCGTGTGTGTTTGTAGCATGAGATTGCACACCCCGCTGCTAGTACTAGAGTGTTTGTTTTCCATCAGCAGCCTTTTAGTGCTACTGGATGTTGTGCATTTTGGGGGGAGAGGGGAAAGCAGAGCAGGAGTGAATTGCTTCCTCCTTTATCAAAATCTTAAAGGGCTTCCTGAAAGAGGGTGGAAATTTGAAACAGTCTGGGGGGAAAAACTGGACTGGCAGGTGCAGAGGCCAATACCCTTGCCAAGAGTCAGGCACAGTCATGAGCAGCCACACCAGCAGACCCTGCTTCTCTCAAGGCAACAAGGCCGGTCACCTCTCAGAGCAGAAGGGCCTGGTTGTCACCTTTAGGACGGAGCCCCAGGTGCCTGGCCCAGGCTCATCGCGGGCCTGCTCCTCTCACCGCACCCCTGCTCTCCCCAGGGTCCCAGGCCCGGCAGTGCTACAGCTTCCAACACATCTACTTCGGGCCCTTTGACCTCACTAATGTGAACTTCAGCAATGTCTCCTGTCCGCAGGGATGCTCTGAGGCTGTCTTGTCCCTGAACACTGGTGAGGGGCAGGAAACGCAGAATAAGAAAGGGGCGGGGGACGGGGCACGGGGACGGGGGTGCACATCAGCCAGGTGGGGGTGGGAAAGGGGGGACGGAGTAGGAGACAAAGGATGCAGAGGAGCTGGGTAGAGAGGAGAGGAAAGGCGGCGGCAGAGATGCGGAGGTGGAGGGAGGAGGAAGCCGGAGAGAAAGAGGGGATGAAGGGGTGGGAGGTGGGAGGAGGCGACCGTGTGGAAGAGCCAGGAAGGGGCGACGGAAGGGCAGACCCGGGAGAGAGAAAAGGAGGAGAAAAGGGCTGGTGGTGTGGGGCGGGGGGGCGCGGCGGGGAGGGATGTAGGGACAGCGGAGAGGGAAGCGAGGGAGGAAGAGAAGGGCAGGGCAGCAGGGAGAAGAGAAGCCAGGCTGAGAGGAGATGGAGGAGGAGAGGAGACAGGAGGGGGAGACTTGAGACGAGAGGGAGAGGAATGGGTGTGGGAGAGGAGGGCGGGCTGGAGAAGAGGCGGCGCCCCAGACTCCATCCCCTCGCCCCCAGGGTACCGCTCCTCAGTGACCTTGGTACAGAAGGGCTGCTGGGGAGGCCCGCTTACGGGCCAGATGCTGTCGGATGACAAGTCGCTGCCGCCTGACTACTCGGTGGTGCGCCGCTGTGCCACCGACCTGTGCAACGCGAACCTCCAGAGCCACGACTCCCTCCCCAATCTGAGCCCGGGTATGAGAGAGGGCGGGGCTGGGCGTGGGGCGGGACGGGCCCCGGCGTGCGGGGGCGTGGCCTCCGCCGGGCTCCTCCTCCCAGCGCGCTGGCAGTCCAGCCCTCCAGGCGCGCAAGGTGGGCGCCCTGCGCACGCCCCACGCCCGGACGGCGGACGGTGACCTGAGTGTGCCTCCACGCTCTCTTGGCAGCGCCCAACCCGCCGACGCTCAGCGGCACCGAATGCTACGCCTGCGTGGGGATCCATCCAGAGGACTGCACCCCGGAGAAGTCCCGGCGGGTCCAGTGTCACCAGGACCAGAGCGTCTGCTTCCAGGGCAATGGACGAATGACCCTTGGTGAGGGGCTGGGAGGGCCTGGGCAAGGGGCGTGGAGGCAGGGCAGAACTGACTGAGACCTGGCCCTGATCTGAGGGAGGAGGCGTGGCCCTGGTCTGGGGAGGAGGCGTGGCCCTGGTCTGCGGAGGAGGCGTGGCCCTGGCCTGGGGGAGGAGGCCTGGCCCTGGTCTGGGGAGGAGGCGTGACCCTGGTCTGGGGAGGAGGCTTAGTCCTGATCTAAAGAAGGAGGCATGGCTCTAGTCTAAGGAGAGGACTGGAAGGAAGTCCGAGGACCCAGTCCTGGCCTTGGCCTCTGAGGTGAAGGTTCAGCTGTGGCTGCCTCCTTCGGTCCTGACCCCTCCTCACCACCCCCCTCCCAGGCAATTTCTCAGCCCCTGTGTACGTCCGAACCTGCCAACGGCCCTCCTGCACCATCAAGGGCACCACCAGCCCCTGGACAAACATCGACTTGCAGGGCTCCTGCTGTGAGGGGGACCTCTGCAACAGGGACTCCCTGACCCAGCCCTTCACCAGCGCCTCGGACACCGCCGCTCCCCGGGTGCCCCATGTCACGGGCCTGCTCCTCATGGTCTCCCTGCTGGGTGGCGCTCTGGGAGGACCCCTTGGGCTCTCCTCATAGTCAGTCCCTCCAGCCTCTTCCTGAGTGGGATGCTGAGGGCAGGGCACACATAACCCCTTCTCATTGCTTCACTTCCTGGAATGTGGAAAATCAGAGTTACACACCTGTCTCTCTCTCCCTCCCTCCCTCCTGCTTCCCTACTGATGCCTAGCAGGCCTGGTCAGCAGGCCTGGAAGAAACTGGGCAAGGTCCCCAGCACCCCAGGGTGGGGAGCAATGGCCACATCCCACATAAAGAGCAAACCTGATCCCATGCTGAGCACCAAACAGGCCCAGCCTCCCCACAGCCCATTTCCTGTTGTGGGTTTCCTGGTCTGAGGCTCTCCCAGAACCTAACCAGCTCCAGCAGGGAGCTACAATGATGTCTTTATTAGTACCATCATGGGAGACTTGAAAGGCAGTATAACCAGCATATCCTAGACATTAGGAGTCCAGACCCTGAAGCCAGGCTGCATGAGTTCAAATCCCGCCTCTACCATTTAGCCTGTGGGTGACCTTGGGTGGTTACTTAACCTCGCTGAGACTATGTTTCCTCACCTGTTGGGCAGAGGTGAAAATAAAACCTACGATAATGACAAGACCTACTTCCCAGTGGTCGTGGTCAGACTTTAACAAGATGAACATGGAGTACCAAGGACAAAACTGCCACCCATTGCCATGGTCCTCACGTCACAGACGAGCGGATGTGATGCTTGCAAAGGCGCCTGATTGACCTCATGTATCTCAGGCGTGGGGAGCGTGACTCCAAGCCCTGTGAACCACTAGGCAACTCTGCCTCACAAACACATGAATGTTGACTGACTTGATAGAAAAACACTTGAGACCCCGCAATCCCACTATTGGGCATATACCCTGAGGAAACCATAACTGAAAAAGATCTGTGCCCCAGTGTTCACTGCAGCGCTATTTACAGTAGCCAAGATATGGAAGCAACCTAAATGCTCATTATAGATGAATGGATAAAGACGGTATTGCACATCTTTATCACTCATTCATAAAAAGGAACAAAATTGGGTCATTTGTAGTGATGTGGATTTGGGCTTCCCAGATGGCCAATGGTAAAGAACCAGCCTGCCAATTCAGGAGACTTAAGACACACAGGTTCGATCCCTGCATAGGGAAGATCCCCTGGAGGAGGGCTTGGCAACCCACTCTGGTATTCTTGCCTGGAGAATCCCATGGATGGAGGAGCCTGGCAGGCTGTGGCCCTTAGGGTCTCAAAGAGTCATACACAACTGAAGCGACTTAGCATGAATGAACCTAGAGTCTGTCATTCAGAGTGAAGTAAATCAGAAAGAGAAAAAAAAATCATATATTAACACATATATATGGAATGTAGGAAAATGGTACTGATGAACCTGTTTACAGGGCAGGAATAGAGGCAAAGATGTAGAGAATGGGCTTGGGGACTCAGGACAGGGAAGGGGAGGGTGGGACGAACTGAGAGAGTGGTATTAACTAGTGTCCATGTGTAAAACAGATAGCTACTGGGAAGCTGCTGTATAGTACAGGGAATTCAGCTTGGTGCTCCGTGGCTCAGAGGGGTGGGGTGGGAGATGGGGGGGGAGGGAGGCTCCAGAGGGAAGGGATATACGTATACATGTGGCTGATTCACTTTGTTAAACAGCAGAAACCAATACAACATTGTACAGCAATTCTACTCCAATGAAAAAAATCAAAATTAAAACAAACAAAACACTTGAAGCAAAGCTGAACCAGGTAAAACTCTCTAACCTATAGGGATCAGGGAAGATATCCCAAAGAGTGTAAACCTTAGGCAAACTCTTAAAGGATAAAGCGTGCGAGCTCAGTCATGTCTGACTCTGGGATCCCATGGACTGTAGCCTGCCAGGCTCCTCTGTCCATGGGATTTCCCAGGCAAGAATACTGGAGTGGGTTTCCATTTCCTTCCCCAGGGGTTCTTCCTGACCCAGGGATCCCACCGGCGTCTCCTGCATTGCAGGAGGATTCTTTAGCACTGAGCCACCTGGGAAGCCCAAAAGATAAAGAGGAACTGGCAAAAAGAAGTAGGAGGAAGGGCATTCTAGATGGAGGAGATAGCCTGGACAAAGATCTGGAGGTAGCAAGGGACTCAGCGTGTGTGGGACATTTACACAAGCTCGTGAACTTCATAGAAATGGAACACTCCAGCACATCTGTTTGCACACAGATTTTACAAAGTCCCTTCACATCATTTCCCCACAAACTGAATCCTCCCAGTGACCCAGTGAGGAAGCAAAAAGAAACCTCATGCCCATTTTGCAGAGAACTTGCCCAAGGCACAATGAGAGTAATTTTCAGAGTAAGTGATGTAGCAAGAGTGTATCCTCATATCTTCAGCTTCACCCCAACAGGCAGCCTTGTGGGGAGGAGGGCATCTCAGAAACACTCCTACACTCCTCTGAGGTCATGGGGAGAAGGGCTCTCAATGCCTGTACATCCTGACTTAGGCAGGGAAGCTGAATGTCATTATCTATTCATTCATCTTCTTTGCTGAGCACATTCTGAGTGCCACCTGATGGGAATAGTGACTCACTGGAAAAGACCCCGATGCTGGGAGAGATTGAGGGCAGGAGGAGAAGGGGGTGGCAGAGGATGAGATGGCTGGATGGCATCACCCACTCAATGGACATGAGTTTGAGCAAACTCTGAGAGACAGTGAAAGACAAGGAAGCCTGGTGTGCTGTAGTCCATGCAGTCGCAAAGAGTTGGATACGACTGAGCAACTGAACAGAACTGAACTGTGTGCCAGGCACCATTCTCACTGCTGGACATATAGCAGTGAGGAGAACAGGCAAACATCCCTACCTTCAAGGTAATGACTTTTCTCGTGCGGGGTGCAGAATTGGAATTTTATTACAAATGTGGTTTAAACCTGGGCTGGTCAGTCTGATGTGGACTTGTCTAGGTTAGGCTACAGTACCAGTCAGTCATTCAAATGCTAATCTCAGTGCTGCCTGGGAAGTATTTTTTAGATGTGATTAAAGTCTGTGATCAGTTGACTTTAAATTCAGTAGATTACTCTAAGATCATCTGGCTGGGCCTGATTCAATCAGTTCAAAGGCATCAAAAGCAGAGGTAAGGCTTCCCTGCAAAAGAAATCTACCTAGGTGAGACTTCTCTGGGGGCTCAGTGGTTCAGAATCCTCTTGCCAATGCAGGGGACGTGGTTCAATCCCTGGTCCAGGAAGATCCCACATGTGGCGGAGCAACTGAACCCATGCACTGCAACTTACCGAGCCCGTGCTCTGGAGCCCTCATCCCACAACTACTGAAGCCTTCATGCTTAAAGCCCATGCTCTGCAACAGGAGAAACCACTGCAATGAGAAGCCTGCGCACCAAAACTAGAGAGTAACCTCGACTGGCTGCGACTAGAGAAAGCCCATGCACAGCAACAAAGATTCAGCGTGACCGGAAACAATAAATGAGTAAATGAAGATTGCCGGGGTCCAGCCCCGGTGGATCCAGGGTGATTCGAAGGTGTGGACGGAGTTGGCGTCCTGGAAAACATGTATTTAATTTCAGATATAGAGGGAGATTAGAAACAGATAGTGTAGTAGGAGAATTAGTGGAGAAAAGAGGCTGAATAACTGGTTTACATGGAATCCCAATCACCACCTATGTAGGCCATAGGCGTCTTTCCATTCTCCCGAAGGAGAGGAGGCACTGAGGCCTCCCTGGTCCGATCTCAGAAGCCCAGGCAGAATTAGCAGGCTTGGTGAGTACCCACATTTCAGATGGGAATTCAGCCAGGAAAACGGGGAGCGAGGAAGAAACGACACGGGGGAATCAGTCTTTCCAGAAACTGATCCGATTTCTTTATTTTTCAGGTTTGTTTGTATACCTTTTTGTTATACATAGGGATGAATACAGAGTCACGCGGGGGTCAGCAGACCTGAATCTTGTCACAATCAGGTGCTTCATATAAAATCATACAAAGGTCTTATGAGGTTCATCATCTTTTAGCCATGAGGTCTGCTGACATTTTATGGCTCTTTCTGATACCGGTCAGTTAACCAGAAAACTTATTTTTCCAGGGGTGATTTTTTTCTTAAATCAGGCGCCACCCTCCAAATAAAGTTGCATTCCTATAGGGTGAGGGTGTAGTGAGTTACAATCAAGAAAGGAATTTACTTAACCTAAGGTTTAACAAGATTAATCTTAAAGGTTAATACTTATTTCTCCTATATGCTAGTTATATTTATTATAAGGGCAGGAATATGAAATTTTAGCAGCAAATTTTGGCTCAACAAATGTAAACCCTTCACCAATGTTCCCCTTAAGATCTATTTTGTCTTAAGATAGTGATAAAGTTACATAGCATAGTGATTATAGTGATTTATAACAAAGTACAGTGATCTATAACAAAAGAGAAGATTCATTAACTCAAAAGTCTAGTATTGCTAACATCAAAAACTACTATATTTCCTTTTCTATATTCCAAATACATTGATTAATATATTCCCAGGTGCCTAAGGATATGGAGGCCTGATGGCAATCATTGACTCATCAATGAGAAAAGCCCTATGCTAATACTCCAAACTCTCTGTGCTGTTTGTGGCTGAGAGGCTGTCACACAAGCTAGTCTGTCAGCAGAGAGGTTTGACCTGAGACATCCTTGTCACACCCAGGGCAGGGAATCAGCAGTAATTATTGGCAGGATAAATGAAAAAAACCCTTCACCAATATAATTCCTAATCATTCTACTAATACTATGCTAATGATCTTCTAACTTCTCAAAAGAGTCTGTTTTTAGAAAGTTTTAAAACATCCTGTGCCTCTCACAGTTGGGAGGCTGTAAACAATCACATGCGGCCGGACGAGCCTGATCAGGCAGGCCAGAGAACCTCCAGAGTTCATAAGTTGAAACACTCTTATCACGCCCAGGAATTTTTGTTAACTGGAGCTGCAAGTTAACTCCTTCTCTGAGAGAAATGGTTATGGGGGAGAGCTCCCCGTAAAGTACTCTGGTTTTGGGGTAGATGCTCGGGAACAGGGGGTTTCCTGAGGCTTGATCACGCCTTTGCGTATGCCAAGCTTCCTTCCTCATGGCCTTTGCCATGGGCGGAGTTCCTCACGCTGGCTCCCAACAGAAAATGTTTAAAAATTTTAAAAGCACACAAAGATTCTGGGGAGTGGTGGCATTCTCTCTATGTGTGTGGTGATTTCATGGGCATCCACAAATGTAATTTTTTTCAAAGAATTAATTTATTTTTATTGGAGGAAAATTACAATATTGTGATGGTTTTTGCCATACACCAACATGAATTGGCCACGGAGAAGGGGCACCCCACTCCAGTACTCTTGCCTGGAAAATCCCATGGGTTAGAGGAGCCTGGTAGGCTGCAGTCCATGGGCTCACTAAGAGTCAGGCACGACTGAGCGACTTCACTTTCACTTTTCACTTTCATGCACTGGAGAAGGAAATGGCAACCCACTCCAGTGTTCTTGCCTGGAGAATCCCAGTGATGGTGGAGCCTGATGGGCTGCCGTCTATGGGGTCTCACAGAGTCGGACACGACTGAAGTGACTTAGCAGCAGTAGCAGCAGCAGCATACATGTGTCCCCGCCATCCTGAACCCCCCCCCCACCTCCCCCATGAATGTAATTTGTCCAGAGTTCTTAGTCACTCATTCGTGTCTGGCTCTTCCGACCCCATGGACTGTAGCCCGCCAGGCTTCTCTATCTATGGGATTCTCCAGGCAAGAATACTGGAGTGGGTAGACATGCCCTCCTTCAGCGGATCTTCCCAACCCAGGGATTGAACCCAGATCTCCAGCATTGCAGGCAGATTCTTTTTGTAAAGAATCTGAGTTACCAGGGAAGCCCAAGAATACTGGAATGGGTAGTCTATCCCTTCTCTAGGGGATCTTCCCAACCCAGGAATCAAACTGGGGTTGCCTGCATTGCAGATGGATTCTTTGCCAGATGAGCTACCAGGGAAGCTCCTATTTGTCCAATATATATCTCTACTTGTATCTACTTTATGCATGTGTGGTATACTGCATTAAAAAAATACTAATGACAACAGTAAAGTCAGACCTAGAGCCCAAGACTCCCACATTGTGGCTCTTTAATCTTTGGTGACAGAGGTCAGGATACTGGCCATCTCTGGTGCATCAGTTGGAAGAGGAGACAGGAGAACCTCTTGAGATAATGGAGTTGCTCTATGACTTGCTTGAGGTGACAGTCACATGTCTACACACAGGCAGAACTGCATCAATCTGGACACTTAAGATGTGTGACCTTTCCAAAGCGTAAGCCATACCTCCACAAAAGGAAGCAAAATTAAAAGTATGACATATAATTGAATGATCTCATTCTGGGATTTGCATGAAAATAATATAGAAAGTGAGGAAATGGGTGGAGGCACTGATGAAATGCAATTAAGCATGAGTTGGTATTTGTTAGATGGGTACGTGGAGGCTTATTATACTCTTCTGTTCACTTCTGTTTGTTTGAAGTTTTCCATAATAATATACGTGTCTCTGTGTGTGTATACATGAACAGATAGATGGACAGAACAACTCCCATTTGAGTCCAGTGACCCAGGCACTCCCTCCCTTCAGAACTCAGATGCCTGCCTCCTCTCAATGGTCTACATGGTCCAGTGTCTGGATCCCGCTCCCATCGATCACCCTTCTCCTATGAGTCCCTTGCCCTCCTCAGGTTAATGCAAATGGGAGCCTAGGTCAGCACCAAGGATAGATCCACACACTGGGTCTCAGAACCACAGACAGCAACTCAGCTAATAAGTGGGACAAAGGACACGGCAATGAGGAAACGACATCCTTCCCACTTCCAGGAGGGTGTGGTACAGGGTGAGAGGGCAGAGTCAAAGGAGAGCCAATCAGTACTACTGAATGAGAGCAGTCCTTCAACCAATAGCCACTGAGCACCTCCTGCGCCCACCGCTGTTCTAAACGTTCGGGATGGCAAAATCCCTGTCCTGAACAACTTGAAAGAGAAGAAAACAGGGTCATTTAATAATCCTAAGGGCCATGATAAAGACATAGTAATGAGATGTGATACAGAGTTATTTATGAGGCAGGAGAGAACCATTTCTAAGTTGTATTTTGTTTTCTGGTATTTTTGTGGCGGGGAGAGGCGCTGTGGAATCTTAGTTCCCTGACCATGCCACTTGCATGGGAGGCTTGGAATCTTAATCACTGGACCACCTGGTAAGCCCCAAAGGGAAATGGATCTTTTTTTTTAGGTTGCACTGGACAGCACGCTGAACTTCCCCCACCAGGAATCAAACCCACAGCCCTTGTGGTGGAAGCACAGAATCTTAGCCACTGGACTACCAGGGAAGTCCAGGGACCATTTCTGAAGAAGTGGTCAAGGAAGAGACTATATTGAACAGAGAACTGGATGAAGTAAAGAAATGATCCAAGAGGAGACTGAAGATCAAAGCATGCAGGCAGAGAAAAGTAAGCACCAAGGTGTTGAGGCAGGAAACAGCACGGCATGTTTGAGGATCAGCAAGAAGGTCAGTGTGGTGGCGCAAAGTGAGTGGAAGGGAACGTGGCCATAGGGGTTTTAGTAAGATAGACAAGATAGGAATAGACATACAGAGAGAAAAAGATAAAGAGAGATGGGGAAATAGGAAAGACAAGCAGAGACTGAAACAGTAAAAGCAAGACCCAGAGGCAAAAAGAAATTAAGGACTTCCCTGGTGGTCCAGTGGTTAAGACTCTGCATTTCCAAAGCAGGGGGCACAGGATGGATCCTTGGTAGGGGAACTAAGCTCCCACATGTTGCACAGTGTTGCCAAAAAATAAAAATAAATTTTAAAAGAGACAAACAAAATAACACTAGCTATAATTTGTAAACTGCAATTTCTATTATCTATTGCATTACCTATTCACATATACATATTTATGGGCTTCCCTTGTGGCTCAGGTTCGGTCCCTGGGTTGGGAAGATCCCCTGGAGGAGGGCATGGCAATCCACTCCAGTATTGCTGCCTGGAGAATCCCCATGAACAGAGGAGCCTGGCAGGCTACAGTCCAGGGGGCTACAAAGAGAGAGCGTCACATGACTGAGTGACTAAGCACAGCACACAGCATATTCATATATACACACTTTTACGATGAAACACTTCAAACAGAAAAGTGAACAGAAAAGTGTAATATTTATTGTTTATTGTATAACGAACCACTTCAAAATTTGGTGTCTTCTTTTTGATAATTCATTGTATTTTTATTCTATTTTTAAAACGTATTTATTTTTAGTTGGAGGATAATTGTTTTCGTGTTGGTTTCTGCCATACATCAACAGGAATCGGCCATAGGTATATGTATGTTCCCTCCCTCTAGAAAGATGGTACTGATGAGCCTATCTGTGAATCTGCAGGGCGGCAATGAAAATGCAGACATACTTGTGGACTCCGGGGGGGGGGGCGGAGGGGAGGGGGCAGAATGAATTGAGAGAGTAGCAGAATTTAGTGCCTTAAAGCAAAAAGTTACTTCTCATGATTCTGGGGGTTGACAAGGCAATCCTGCTGATTCCTCTGGAATTTACCCATGCAACTGCAACAGATGGGGCTGGGCTGGGGCTGCGGCCAGGGTGCTTTGTTCCTCCTCTGCACGGCCGCTTCATGGGACAAGCTTGGGCTTCCTTACAGCATGGAGTCTTAGAGTTCCAGCTTTTCGTTCTCTTCAGAACTGGGCCAGACCTGGATCTGGCCCAGCGTCATTTCTGCTACATTTCTATGAGTCGAAGCAAGTCACAAGCCAGCAGATGGAAGGAGAAAGGACACAGAGTCTACCTGTTGGAGGGAGATGCCACCTGCCAGCACAAAGGAGGAGGAATTACTGGAGCCAGCTTGGGAGACAAAGTGCCACAGGGGCTTAACATATGCCAGGCCCTCTGTGTGTGTGTGTGTGTGTGTGTGTGTGTGTGTGTGTGTGTGTACTTAGTCGCTCAGTTGTGTCCCCATGGACTATATAGCCTGCCAGGCTCCTCTGTCCATACATTTCCCAGGCAAGAATACTGGAGTGGCTTGCCATTTTCTCCTCCATGGGATCTTCCCAACCCAGGAATGGAACCTGCATCTATGTCTTCGACTGGTAGGCAAACTCTTTACCACTGAGCCATGGGGAGCTGCACCTAATCCTCAAGCAACCTTGCGACACAGGGTATAATCACCCTAATTTCACAGGTCTCACAGCACACACAGCTAGGGACAGCAGAGCTAGACATGAACCTGGGCCTGTCTCTAAACAAGGCTGTATGTGTGTTATTCTGTTCCACCCAAAAAAGTCAGTAACAGTGGCCGTGTCAAGATTTAACCCAACTGACCCAAAGTCTCTAAACACCCAGATTGTGAGACTGATAGTTTAGTTGTTAAGTTGTGTCTGATTCTTTGCGAACTCTTTTGGACTCTAGCCTGCCAGGCTCCTCTGTCCATGGGATTTCCCAGGCAAGGATACTGGAGTGGGTTGCCACTTCCTTCTCCAGCGGATCTTTCTGACCCAGAGATCGAACCCTGGTCTGCTGCACTCCAGGCGGATTCTTTAAATATACATATATATGACTTAATAAAACAAATTGTTTTTAATTGGTAGGGAACACAGAAATACAAAGGATAGTATAAAAACGAAGAGGCATGCATTTGGAGACAAAGACCAGGAGACAGAAACTCAGAAGCAAGGCCAGTGAGTACAGAGAGAGAAAAGCAGATTCACAGAGACAAAGCAAAAGCAAGAGACAGATTGACAGAACCACAGGCTCTCCCTCTTTAGCCAGGAAGCTCCATGGGGCAGGGATTTTGTCTGTGTTGTTATTACTGTACCCCAAATGCTTACAGCAGTATCTGACACTCAGTAGGTATTCAACAGATGGATTGTTTAGTCCCTAAGTCGTGTCGCTAAGCCCGCCAGGCTCCTCTGTCCATGGGATTTCCTAGGCAAGAGTGGAGTGGGTTGCCATTTCCTTCTCCAGGGGATCTTCCTGACCCAGGGATCGAACTCTCCTCTCCTGCATTGCAGGCAGGTTCTTTCCCTGGTGGCTCAGATCGTAAAGAATCCGCCTGCAATGCAGGAGACCCAGGTTCCATCCCTGGACGATCCTCTGGAGAAGGGCATGGCTATCCACTCCAGTATTCTTGTCTGGAGAATTCCATGGATAGAAGAACCTGGCAGGCCATGGGGTTACAAAGAGTTGGACATGACTTTTTTTTTCCTTTACCGTCTGAGCCACCAGGGAAGCCTAACAGATGAACGTTATACTGGAAATGAGTTTGGGTAAGCTCCAGGTGTTGGTGATGGACAGGGAGGCCTGGCGTGCTGTAGTCCATGGGGTCGCAAAGAATCGGACACGACTGAGCGACTGAACTGAACTGAGACTGGAGAAACAGAGAACATGCAGTTCCCCCAAAATACCGCCAGGTGGCAGGATCCCCAGGCCCTGACGCCTCCTGATGTGTAAATCCAAAAGACAGCGGTTGGAGGATTTGACGCCACAGGCCTCAGACTTTCAGGATGTCTTCCCCCGGGGCTGAGCCCCGCCTTTCCCTGCACGAGCCCTGGGCGACGAGTGACCTTTCCGTCTGAGACAACCTCTTCACCCGCTCCACCACCCTGCCGAGTTAAACACCTCTTTGTCTTGGCCCCTTCCGGCTGCGCCCCAAGGCATGTGGGTCCTTTCCAGGCCCGGAGATGGGGCTGAGATGAAGGTGGGGCAGCTGGGAGGAGGCCAAGTGAAAGTCCTAAGGACTTGCAAATAAGTTCTAGTCTTCCCGGACCAGCGCTGCGGGATTGAGGCCCGCTCCGCCCTCAGACCCAGGGGTCCAGGCCCCAGCCCCTCCTCCCCCAGACCCAGGGGTCTAGGCCCCAGCCCCTCCTCCCGAAGACCCAGGAGTCCAGACCCCCAGCCCTTCCTCCCCCAGACCCAGGGGTCCAGGCCCCAGCCCCTCCTCCCCTCAAAGTCCCAGGCTGCAGCCCCACCCCCTCCTCAGGGCAGAGACCTCCTCTGGAGCTTCCCCTCCCTCTCTCTTCAGAGACCCCTCTCCCCCTGCACTCCCCGCTCCAGGACTGAGAACAAGGCTGAGTCACAGGAAGCACCAGGGCCCTGAGTCACCAACCCCCTCCCTGGGCTGCAGGGAGCTGGCTCTGGAGCTGCGTGTCCTACCAGCTGACCCCCACAGCCCAGAACTTCCCTGTGGAGGCAGGTGCCCTTCCCACTGAACCTCGGCCGCCCACCCTGGCATCTGCCCCGCCTGCCTTCTCTCCGCCTTTCTCTTTTGGTTTTGGTCTCTTTGGAGGCAAAATTCCCCTCTGCTCCACCTTCCAAGTCTTTGGTTCTGACTCCTGCTTTCTCCTCACCTTTGGGTCTTCTGTCTCCATCACTCTGAGTTTGTAAAAAGAAAATCCCCTCCCCCCACCTCCCACCTTCCCTCCCTCTGTTCCTTCTCTGTCTGTCTGTCTCTCTGCCTCCCTCTCCTCTGGCTACATTCAAGCTCTCATTATTGTCTCTCTTCCCTCAGTGTTTCACAGTTGCCCGCACGGGCGCACGGAGGCAGTGCAGGGCCTGCGGCTAGGGGCCCCATCTGTGGCTACCGACCCTCTCAGGCAGCTGCAGGCTGGGTGTCTCTGGCCTTTGGCCCCTGACTCGAGGCGGAGGTGGAACGGGGAGGGGGAGGCAAGGCCGTCCCCAGCTGTGTCCCTGAACAGGAGAGGGAAACTGAGGCAGAGATGAGCTTAGAGAGGTCCAGAGACACAGAGCTCTAGAGACAGAGAGAGGATGAGACAGACAGCAAGACACAGAGACCTGGAGTGGGGGTGGGGATCCTCTGAGGTTCAGTGGTTAGGACTCTGCGCTCTCCCTGTTGAGGACCTGGGTTCAATCCCTGGTTGGGGAACTAATACCCCACAAGTCACGTGGCACAACCGAAAAAGAAAAAGAGACAGAGCCCGGAAGACAGAGACACAGACAGTGGGAACACTGAGGAGGGGCATGGACGCAGAAGGACGAGGACAGGGAGAGAGAAAAACAGAAAAGCAGAGGGGTCGTCGGGGATCACCTATATATGGAGTCTTAAAAAACCGGCACAAACAAACTTACAAAACAGATACAGAGTCAGAGACACAGAAAACGAACTTATGGTCACCAAGGTAAAAGGAAAGTGAAGTTGCTCAGTCGCCTCCGACTCTTTGCGACCCCATGGACGGTAGCCTACCAGGCTCCTCCGTCCATGGGATTTTCCAGGCAAGAATACTGGAGCGGGTTGCCATTTCCTTCTCCAGGGGATCTTCCCCAGCCAGGGATCGAACTCTGGTCTCCCGCATTGCAGGCAAAAGGAGGTGGGATAAATTGGGAATTGGGGATGAACGGATACCCACTCCTGTATATAAAATAGAGAAACAAAAAGGACTTACTGTATAGCATAGGGAACTACATTCAAGATCTTGTAATAACCTATCCTGGAAAAGAATCTGAAAGAAAATGTACATTTACACACGCACACACATATATATAACTGAATTACTAGCTGTACACCAGAATCATTGGAAGTCAACTATACTTCATAAAAATGTTAAAAAGCAGGGAGACAGAGATGCTGAGAGACACAGAGACACCAAGAGAAGCAGAGTGAGAGAGAGAAACGGAACCACACAAATGCAGACTCAGAGGTACTCTGAGAGAGCGCGAGCCGGGAGAGACAGAGGGTCTTAGAACAGAGGAAAACAGAGACCGAGAAAGACAGCCGGAGACAGAGATAAAGAGGAACCCGGAGGCTTCCAGAGTGGGAGAGACAAGAGGAGTCGCGGAGAGGCCCCGCGGAAGCCGAGAGGGAGGAGAGGAGAAATGGAGGGCTGCAGGTGGGCGGCTGGGGCAGCGGGCTGCAGTCTTGTGACCGCCCAGAGGCGGCAGCGTGTCCTCCGAGCCGGCACACGCGTGCGTCTCCATCAGCCTCCCGCCGCGTCTCAGCCTCTCATCCCGAGTGGGAATCACACGCGCGGCACGGGGCAGCGCCCCAGCCTAGGTTGTGTTTTTGTCACCGGGTGTGTCTGAGTTTGCGGTTTGGTGCCTCTGGGCGTGTCTGTGTGGGTTGTGTTGGTGTGACGCCAGGCATGTCTGTGTGTGTCTCATTGCTCGGTGGCTGGCGGGTCCATGTTCCTGCTTGACATATGACTCTGGGGAAGGGAGAAGGGTTAAAGTCTTGGGTGTCCCTCCTCCCCACCCAGAGTGGTGTCCGTGGGTCCACGGGCCACACCCTGAGAGGGCTTTTGTGTCACCCCGCCAGCAAGTCCTCGTGTGTTGCTGCGGGAGGGCTTTGACCTGTGCCCAGCTGTCTCCAGCAGAGACCCCTGCGGGACTTGTATGCTGCTGCCTGTGGGCATGTGGCACACGCCGTGCGGCTGTCACTCTGGGAGTCATCATGCATCACTCTGCGCTGCATTTGCTATTCTGTACATCAGCACACGTGTTGTGTCTCTTCATAGGCTTTGTGTGTGTAAAAGTTGTGTCTCACTCAGCGGTGTGACACGGTGCTCTCCTTCAAGGTGTATGTCCATGTTGGGTGCCTCTCATCTCCCTGCCAAGGACGCAGCCCAGGGACCACTCTCAGAGTGTTGTGACCATGTGGCTGTGTGTTACACTGTACCGGAGGGTGTCCCCCGGTGCTGTGTGGGTGTTGGTGCCGGCCTAGGTGACGGGCGTGTCAGTGGGCCTCGTCCGCCGGTTCACGGGACAGTGTCTGTGCCGGGCAGACTGCATCAGCGCTTTTCATCATGATGTCTTGGCGTCGTGCCCTGTGTATGTGGTGTTGGTGTGGTCCCTGGTGTTGGAGTGTATCATGTGCATGGGTGTGGAATGTGCTGTCTGTCAGTCTGGGGCAACGGTTGGTGTTCTATTCCGCGTACGTGGCTCTTGGGCATCAGGGCCTATGTAGCCTGTGTGCCGGGCCTCCCTCCCCCGGGTACCATTCTGTTGTGTCCTGGGTGATGCAACGAAACAGCTCAGGACGTCTTACGGGGCGGGTGCCACCTGGGTTTCTGTGTGTGGCGCTGTGCCTGTGGGCCTTTCCCTACACGCATCCTTTCCTACTGTTCTCTGACTGTGTATTTGAACGGCAGCGTGTGCTCAGGGTATATTGTGTGTTGAGGTGAATCCGTGTGTGTTGTGAGTCATTCCGTGAGCATACGTGCTGCAGTCACTGTGCTAGGTGAGTGCTGACTGCGATGGGTGTGTCACTAAATGTGTGTCTGCATGTACTGGCTGCTGGTCCACGGATGTGTGATGGCTGCGTGCCTTGTTCGTACAGATATGCTGTGCGTGGCACTGGGGGATTGCTAAGTCAATACGGATTGCGTGTTTGTGGAACACTCGTATAGGTCGTGTTTGTGTAGCTACTGACGGGCATCATCCCACGTGCCGTGTCTGGGTGTGGCTGTTTGTGTCAGACGATGTTGTGCCAGTTTGGACTGTGATGTCTGTGCTTCCGTGTGGACAATATTTGGGTGGCCCTGGGTGCCGCGGGGACGCTGCCTGCTCGCTAAGTGCCGGCGTGTGTCACACCGTGTGTGTGTGGTGTCTGGGTGTGGCTATGGCTTTCAGGGCTTGTCGGGAGTTGTGAGTCACTCGTGTCAGTAGTGCTGTGTGCCCATGGGTGTGAGGTTCCGTCTCTGGCCATGCCATGGTTCAGGGTGTAGTGTTGCGTGGTGTCCGGGTGTGGCCCAGGGTAGGTGTGTATTATACGCTGCAGACCGCTGTGTGTCACAAAGCCCATTGTGTGTTGGTGTGTGTGTGTCTGAATCCACGTGGACGCACGCCTCTTCCTTGCTCTGCCCTAAGACACACCCCCGCCCCTCCTTAGTCTGAGAAGGGGGGTTGGGGAGCCTCCCCTCTGCCCGGGGGCCTCCCCAGCACCTCCCCGCCCTGCCCAGCAGTCACCACCTCCCAGAGGGCACAGACTCTGCTGCACCTCAAAGCACAAGCCCAGAGCAAGGGAGCAGAGCAGGCCGGGGGCCTCAAGCCACCGTGGCTGCCCTCTGTGTGCTGCGAGGTGGGGGACCCTGGGCAGGAAGCTGGCTGGGCCCCAAGACCCCGGGAGCCATGGGCGGGGAGCTGGTGCCGGGCCTGGGGGCCCTGCGGCGGCGAAAGCGCCTGCTGGAGCAGGAGAAGAGTCTGGCCGGCTGGACGCTGGCACTGGCAGGAACTGGCATTGGGCTCATGGTCCTGCATGCGGAGATGCTGTGGTTCGGGGGGTGCCCGGTGAGTGGAGGGTAGAGGCAGAGACTTCTAGTCTTGAAGGAGGAGGGGCTGGGGGCCAGGACTCCTGGGTCTGAGGGAGGAGGAGGCGCTGGGGGCTGAGACTGCAGGGTCAGAGGGAGGTGGGGCCGGGGACCCCCGGGTCTGAGAGTGGAGGAGGTTGAGCGCTGGACTCCTGGGACCCAGGGAGGGAAATGGTAGGGGGCCCCCTCTGCAGATGGAAGGGAAGAGGGGTGACAGGGTGTCAATTTGAAGATACTGCAGTCAGGCAGTTGGAGGTCCAAGGGGTGGCTGGTCAGATACTGGAGTCTCCTAAGAGCAGATTAGGGGAGGGGTAGCCCCAGGTTCAGTGAAGGGAGGGTGAGGAGAAAGGCTGACTTCTTCCACTAGGTGGAGGCTCCTTGGTCCTTATCTGAACTCAAATGTTTGCCCAGTATCTCAGAGGCAAAGGGCAGAGTTGGAAAAAACTGGCTGGGGTTGGGGGTGCTGGTTGGGGGGGAAGAAGTATCCCCCCAGCCCCGCTGCCAATTCCATCTCCATCATTGAGAAGCTCAGCTTCCTCAGAATTTATTTAGTCTGAGAAATAAGGGAGAAGTAGGTTTCTCGTAGGCTGGTCTCCTGGGTCCCGGGGAGGAGAGGCTGGGGGCCTGGGCTCCTGGGTTTGGAGGGGAGGGCGCCTTAGAGGATGTGCAGGGGCAGAGGCGCGGACTTGGAGGATAGTGTGAATAGGGAAGGAAAGGACAGGTGGGGCCGGGACAGGTCTGAGCAGGCTTCCAGCACATTCCAGCCCGGGTCCGGGCTGTGATGGGGGCAGATGAAGGACATGGGTCAGAACTGGCAGCTGGAGGACGGGACGGAATTGCTCAACAGGAAAGGAGGGGCTGCAGATCTGTCTGGGGTAAGGGGCGTGGAAGCGTGGAACTGGGCTCATCAGGGGGGCCCTGGATTTGAGGGTAAGGTGAGGGCATTCCCAGGGACAAGGCTCAGGCTTGGATTTGGGAGTGGGAGAGGCAGGCAGCTTTGAAGTGCCCAGGAGCCCCACAGAGGGTCGGGGCAGGCTGGCTTCCTCTGGGCGGGTGAGAGCAGCGGGCACTGAGGGGGTGGGGCCGCCGAAGCCCTGGCCAACAGGAAGCATGGCTCAGCTGACCCGCGCTCCCAGGCTTCAGCACCCCGCCCAGCAGGGGAGGTGAGGCTAAGGGGGCAGATGCGATGGGTCGGGGGTCTTTCCTTCACCATCCAGGCCCTCCGCCCTCTCACCTCCCCCTGCTTCCCTCCACCGCCCACCAGGCTGCTGCCTCCAGCAGGGCAACTCTGGCATCTGCTGCCTCCAGCAGGGCGACTCTGGCATCTGCTGCAGCTCTCTGGGGCCGTTTTGTCAACTGGAAACTGGGGGTGAGGGTTGAAATAGATGACCTGAAGGGTCCTCCTCAGCCCCCTTTCTATGACCGCCTTGACAATACCCATGCCCTCTCCCCACCTCCATCACAATCCATCGCAATCTATGAATTCATTCTGCAGGGATCCAGACACCTGCTGGTAGCAGGGAGGGGCTGGAGGAGAGGCGAGGCCCGCGCCCACTGAGACAGCGGAACATGACCGATGCAGCCGGGCAGGAGAGGGAGGGTGGTGAGGGGTACAGAGAGGCTACCCAGGTGGTGCTAGTAGTAAAGAACCCGCCTGCCAATGCAGGAGACATAAGAGACGCTGTTTTCATCCCTGAGTTGGGAAGGTCCCCTGGAGGAGGGCATGGCAGTCCACTCCAGTATTCTTGCCTGGAGAATCCCATGGACAGAGGAGCCTGGCGGGCTACAGTCCAAAGGGTCACAAAGGGTCGGACACGACTGAAGCGACTCAACACACGCACAAACACACAGAGGCAGAGATACACAGAAAGACGAAGACAGAGAGAGACCAAGGCAAAGATGCGGTGAGAGACAGCGTGCTACAGACAGAGAAGGGGGTGCAGGATTCGGGGCAAAAGGAATTGAAAGGAGAGAGGACCTCCAGAGAAGTAGACGATGGAGCTGGGAAAGGCTGGGTCAGGTGGGGCGCTGGTTGAGACAAACTAAAGAAAGGGACAGGGAGCTGGGGAGCCATAGAAGGATGAGGGGGTGGGGGAGGGCTAGGGACAACAGCACCATTGTTCAGGGAGGGGTGGGGGGGCAGACCCCCCGGGGCAGGAAACTGGCCCTTTTCCCCTGCACAGGGGCGGGGCCCTGGCTGGCAGGGAGAGCTGGCAGCGTTCTAGAAGAAACAGGTGCTGAGCTCATTGCGGGCGCCCAGGTGACCCTTTCTCCCAACACCACCTTCCAGGCAGGCACCCCCTCCCAGCCCCTCCTAGGGAATCCAGCAGTCCCATTCCCCTCTAAATCTCTCCCTTAAGAATTCTAGATTCCTCCAAGATATAGACGCACAAAGAGAGGGAAAAAAACTTCCCGTGGTTTCTGGAGGCCATGTGCTTCCGGCCAGATCTGCCCTGGGCTTGGAGCCAGGAGAGAGGGCAGGAGGTGGTGGGGGGGAAGGGACACACAGGGCAGGACTGGAGGCTTTTCTCAGAGCTGGGGCTGGGGTCTCAGGGACCCCAGGGAATGAGGGCAAGGGAGGGTGTCATTCATTCCTTGGGGACTGAGTGACAGTTTCTAGGCTCCTTAGGAATTGGGTTGCTGGGTGGGGGGAGACTTGAAGTTGCTTTCTAGGGCAGAGACCAGCTGGGGAGGAAGGGAAGAGGAGGGACACTCTTTAAAGGCTAAATGTCTGTTTCTAGACACCCCTCCGCCAACTGAGAACTATTTTTGATGGGGACCCGTAAGCGGCAGTTAGGAAGGAATGTGCATTTTGAGGTCTTCTCTCAGGGGTGTGGTCTTAGGCTGAGGAGGAGGATGAACCCTACGTCTAGGCCAGGGCTGTCCCCTTAGGAAGGAAGAGGGTGCTCTCCTTGGGGACCCGATGACAGTTCTGAGGCTTCCCCAGACCTGGAGGCATCAGGAGACAGCTGGACTGGGGGTGGGGTTAGGAGCCCAGGAATGAATGGGAAGGGAGAAGGGTTGGTGGTTTGGGAGGAGGGTAGAGGGGGCAGAGCCGGTGGAGACCTAGGATCTCACCCCTTTCTCTCTCCCTCCCAACAGTGGGTGCTCTACCTGTTCCTGGTTAAATGCTTGATCAGCATTTCCACGTTCCTGCTCCTCTCCCTTATCGTGGCCTTTCACGCCAAAGAGGTCCAGGTAGGGCAGGCCCCGCCCCCAGCCCCTTCTTGCTCCCCTCAGCCCCCACCACGCCCTGTCGGCTCACACTTTCCAGCCTGCTGGGCTGAGTAATGAGCTTCCTCCACCCTGAGATGCATCCACACCCTTATCTACCTGGAGGGGACGAACCGTGGACAACAGACAGAGCCTCCCAGAGCAGCCCTGACCTTCCTCCACCTGCTGCCCTCTGACTCACCTGGCAGGCACATCTGTAGGTGCTGAGAGTTCCTGCCCCCAGGGCTCTCTGTCCACTCTAGCTCCAGGCTGCCTCACACCAGGCCCAGCCTCCCAGATCTCCCTTCTTCAACCCTTGGGCCCCCACCTGTTCCAGTCCCAACAACTCAGATCCTAGTTATGTGCCTGAAGTCCTTCCCCACGCCTGAGCTCCACACCTCTGTGCCAATGACCCCCAGATCCAGGCGCCCTTCCCACCCAAGTCCCACCTCCCATCGCATGTCTCAATCCACACTGGGCTCCCCACCCCTTCCCCTCTCCTCCCATCTTCCACACCCCCAGATCCTGTTCCCTTCCGCCACAACCTTGGTGTATAAAATGAGGGATATTGGCCGAGTGTGGTATGCCCCTTGCAGAGACTGGCATACAAGACATGCTCAGTAAGAAGCACACCTTATCATTCATAGCAGTCATTTCAAGTAGTTAAGCGGCCTGCCCAGCTGCGCAGCTGCACCTGAGTGCCCTGGGCCTCAGTTTCCACATCTATAAAATGGGGGTAAGAATACCTTCAGTCTCACTGTCTTGTGACCATTCCAGGAGTCACAACACCAAAGGGGATAGCGCAATGCCGGGCACCCCCCAGATGCCCCGCATGTGTTGGCTATTGTCACTGTAATGGGATGATGCCAGTTACACTGCTGGGTCCCCAGAGACAGGAGTAAGCCTGGCTCCATGGGTGTGGAATGTAGGCTCCTGGGAGGAAGGCGTTTTTGTCTTGTTCACCCATATCCTCAACATATCTCAATGTCGGGCACACAGTAGGCACTCAATAAGTGTTCCTGGGCTGGAGGTTCTGGAAGTAGGCTGCGCGAGACACGGGAGTGAAGATGGAGAGATGTCTTCCTCGGGTCCTGCCGTGTCCCTTCCCCACCCTCCCCGGCCCCAGGCCCTGCGCTATCTGCCTCCCTCTGCGGCCCCGCGGGTGCGCCCCCCTTATCTCCTCGCGCAGGCTGGGGAGCGGGCGCCTGACCTTCGCGTGACTGCCTCCTTCTCGGTCCGTCCTCCTCCCCGCAGCTGTTCATGACGGACAACGGGCTCCGGGACTGGCGCGTGGCGCTGACCGGGCGGCAGGTGGCGCAGATCGTGCTGGAGCTGGTGGTGTGCGGGCTGCACCCGCCGCCGGTGCCGGGCCCGCCGTGCGTGCTGAGCTCGGGGTTCCCGAAGACCGCGGCCACGCAGTCCTGGCCCAGCTTCCTGGACCAGGGGGAGGCGCTGCTGTCGCTGGCCATGCTGCTGCGCCTGTACCTGGTGCCCCGAGCCCTGCTCCTGCGCAGCGGCGTCCTGCTCAACGCCTCCTACCGCAGCATCGGCGCGCTCAACCAGGTCCGCTTCCGCCACTGGTTCGTGGCCAAGCTGTACATGAACACGCACCCCGGCCGCCTGCTGCTCTGCCTCACGCTTGGCCTCTGGCTCACCACCGCCTGGGTGCTGTCGGTAGCCGAGAGGTGAGGGTGCCAGGGCGGGTGGGAATGGAGGGTACCTGGAGCCTCTGGAGGAGCCGCTTACAACCACGCTTGCCCTGCACGGTGGTGCAGATCAGGACTCCCCGGGACCAGCCCGCGGAGAAAGCTATCTGTCCACACTCTTATGCAGCAGGGTGGGAAGAACCAACAGACTAGCCCCAAAGCCTTTCGTCTGCTTGCAGCCTCCAGTCTCCCCCACCCCAACCCCCCAACACACATATACCCTAGGAAGCCCTGCCCTTCCTGCCTCAAATCTCTCCTGCTTCCAGAGTCCAGGTATAATGCAGGCACTGGGGCCTGGCTGGCCAAGGGTTGCACCTGCTTTGAAGGAAGGAGACTTTCTGCTTTTCCAAATTAGCTCACCTGCACTGGTAGGTGCTGCTAACCACCCCAGGGCTGCCCTGGAAGAAATTCCCAGCTGCCTGCTGGACTCTGACCTGATGCTGGAACTGTACCTCATCAGGGCCTGCACTTACCTTTGTTGTTGCTTTAGTCACCAAGTCCTGTCCGACTCTGCGACCCCATGGACTGTAGCCTGTCAGCCTCCTCTGTCCCTGGGGTTTCCCAGCAAGAATACTAGAGTCAGTTGCTATTTCCTTCTCCAGGGATCTTCCCAATCCAGAAATTGAACCCACGTCTCCTGCATCAGCAGATGGATTCTTTACCACTGAGCCACCAGGGAAGCCCCATTTATCTTACAGATAAAAGAAATTAGGGGTAATCTTAGCCAGTGGTTCTGGGACCAGCAGCATCTCCTGGATTCAGTTCAGTTGCTCAGTTGTGTCTGACTCTTTGCGACCCCATGGACTGCAACATGCCAGGCCTCTCTGTCCATCACCAACTCCTGGAGTTTACTCAAACTCATGTCCATTGAGTCTGTGATGCCATCCAACTGTCTCATCCTCTGTCGCCCCCTTCACCTCCTGCCCTCAATCTTTCCCAGCATCATGGTCTTTTCCAAAGAGTCAGTTCTTTGCATCAGGTGGCCAAAATATTGGAGTTTCAGCTTCAGCATCAGTCCTTCTAATGAATATTCAGGACTGATTTCTTTAGGATGGACTGGTTGGATCTCCTTACACTCCAAGGGACTCTCAAGAGTCTTCTCCAACACCACAGTTCAAAGCATCAATTTTTCGGCACTCAGCCTTCTTTGTAGTCCAACTCTCACATCCATACATGACTACTGGAAAAACCATAGCTTTAATTAGACGGACCTTTGCTGGCAAAGTAATGTCTTTGCTTTTTAGTATGCTCTCTATCTCCTGGGAACTGGTTGCAAATCCAAATTTGGAGGCCCCACCCATATCTATGGAATCCAAGACTCTAATGGGTGGGACTCAGCAATCTGCTTTTAACAGTTAATTCTGATGCTGGCTCAAGTTTGAGAACCTCTAGTTTAGTACATCGAGCAAAGGATTCTTGAGGGGAGGTGGAGAATGGGACCATCTGCCCTGAGATTTCTCCTCTCTGAGCTTCTGAGAGGCGGAAGTCCACAAACTGGAGTGTACTTTGGGCTGAAGTGGGGGGGTGGGGTGTTTAACGATACATTCAGTCCCCACCTCTGGGCACTAACTTAGTGGTTTTGAGGTTTCTGGGACCCTGGTGAATGATGCTTTCTATGCTCTGGGCTAACTATGGGTCAGAGTTAGACACATCCTGATTTTCAGTCCTTTCTATAACTGGACCTAAATATCCCCTTCCATGAAGGGTGGGGAAAGAAGAGAGTTCCCCCCGCCAAAGCCTTTTTAGAGTCCCACATTTTTAGTCCTGACAGAGCCACCTGTAGGCAACAGAGAATCTTTGTGGAAATCAGAAAACCCACCCTTTCTCTGGGTGGAGGCAGTTCCCTGCCAGGGACTGACAAGCGAACTTCAGGTTGGGTTTCCTCCCCCTTTCAATCCCTCAATCACATTAAATGCAGCAGCCCTGGTAGCCTAGCTGAAACCAAATGGTCTTTGGAATTGACAGGATCCAGGTTCAAAGCCCACAGTGATTGAGCATCTTGTCTAGGTCACACAGCAAAGAGGAGGCCAGACAGGCTTGCCAAAGCCAGGCAAGCTTTGAGTGCTTTTTTTGAGTGCTTTTTTTGAGTGTGGGTGAGTGCTAAGAAAAAGGGTATCAAACACCACAGGAACCCCAGAACTAACCCGCTCTTCCCCTATAGGCAGGCCGTGAATGCCACCGGGCACCTTTCGGACACACTGTGGCTGATCCCCATCACATTCCTGACCATTGGCTACGGTGATGTGGTGCCAGGCACCATGTGGGGCAAGATTGTCTGCCTCTGCACTGGGGTCATGGTGAGTACATCCACTCAGGGACTCCTGCACTGCACACTGCTCACCCCCCGGGCCCTAGGAAACCATGGAGCCAACTGAGGCACTCAGGGACACCCCAGGGAACTTGGGTGTCTGGAGCCCCACAGCCTCACTCCCTGTCCAGGACACAGTCGTTGTGGTTCAGATGCTAAGTCATGTCCAACTCTTTGCAACCCCATGGACTATAGCATGCCAGGCTCTTCTGTCCTCCACTGTCTCCCACAGTTTGCTCAAATTCATGTCCATTGAGTTGGTGATGCTATCTGACCATCTCATCCTCTGCTGTCTCCTTTTCCTATTGCCTAAAGGCTCTCCTAGCATCAGAGTCTTTTCCAATGAGTTGGCTCTTCCCATCCAGTGATCAAAAGTGTTGGAGCTTCAGCTTCAGCAAGAGTCCTTCCAATGAATATTCAGAGTTGATTTCCTTTAGGATTGACTGGTTTGATCTTGCTGTCCAAGGGGACTCTTGAGTCATCTCCGGCCCCACAGTTCAAAAGCATCAATTCTTTGGCACTCAGCCTTCTTAATGATCCAGCTCTCACATCTGTACACGACTGCTGGAAAAACCATAGCTCTGACTACATGGATCTTTGCTCAGAACACAGACACCAGCCCTATTTCCTTTGAAAATCCCAGGAATCCATCCCCTAAAGTCCTAGCTCTCTCTGGAATCTAGCACCCCAGACCTCATCCTCCTTGGGAACCTCCCAGCCCTTTTTCTCTTTTTCCTCCCAGAATTCAGGAATTCAGCCCTGAGTTCCTCCAAGGCTCAGCGTCTTGCTCTCTCCCCTCTTTACCCTCTCAATCATCCAGGACTCAGGGTACCTGGTTTCCCAGCGCCAGGTTCCTTCAGGACCCAGGGATCCAGTCTCCCAGTCTCCTTTAAGGCAATCGCATATAGATATCAGGAGCTTGCCTGTGGGCTCAGGCTGCTTGAGTTCAAATTCTATTTCTGCCACTTCCTAGCTGGGAGTCAGCCATATAATCTTTCTGGGCCTCAGTTTTCTCATCTATAAAATGGGGATGATGATATCAGTGTACTGCTCCTGAGAAGACTAAATGAATTAAACCATGTAAAGGGTCTTAAAAGGGCTTCCCAGGTGGCTCAGTGGGTAAAGAATCTGCCTGCAATGCAGGAGGCACAAGAGACACCAGTTCGATTCCTGGGTCAGGAAGATCCCCTGGAGAAGAGCATGGCAACCCACTCAGTATTCTTGCCTGAAGAATCCCATGGACAGAGGAGCCTGACAGGTTGCAAAAAGTTGGACATGACTGAAGTGACTGCGCATAGCACAGCGCAGCACACAAAGGTTCTCAAGCACAGGAAAGGCTCAGGAAATGGGCCAGGGGTGGCGATGGGGAAGCTGTTATTGTAGCTGTTCCAAGCACGTGGCTGTCTACTATCCTGGCTCCTGTGCCCTCAAGGATGAGACAGAGGGCTCCCTAAGCCGTAGACCCAAGCCTATTCCCCAGAGTCGGCCTCCCTCTGAATCTAGACACCCACCCCCTTCCCTTCATAGACCCAGCACCCAATGCCTTGGCCTCCACCTCCCTATGAGATCTGGCTCCCCTCAAGCTCAGGAATTCAAGCCAACAGCCCCCAGCCCTGATTTGTCCCAGGAAGGACATGCTGAACCCCCGAGTCCTGGGTCCACAGGTGATGCATGGGGTGGCAGGGAAATGCGGCTCCCATATACACACAGACACAGACACACACACACACACACACACACACAGAGTGGTGAGTCCCTGTGACTAGGAAAGAGGGGCAGGGATGCAGCCAGGGACACACTCTCAAAGGGTCAGGGGCCCTCGGGCTGCCTGGGACCTCCTCCTTCATTTGAGAAAGGGAGAAGCTGAGACAGAAAACTCTCTCATGGTGAGTTTTGCACTAGCTTTGCATTAGCGTTCACAGCCTACTCCCGGCCGAGAGGTTCCAGGGTGCAATAACGGCTAACTTTTATTGGGTCCGTACTCTGCCAGGCTCTGCTCTCAAGGTGCTAACTGACGGAATCCCTGGAGTAATTCTGTGAGGGCGTGCACATTTCACAGATAAGAAGCTCAGGCACTGTGAGATTAGATAACTTGCTCCAAGCTGGGCTTGGAACCCAAGCGGTCCCTGTAGCTAGTAAATTGTTCCGAGGGTCAAAAGCTGAAACATAATGAGATGGGGACAGACTTCAGATGAGTCATTCTAACTCCGGGGACAGTGAGCAGGTGGTACAGGGCAGTTGGGATTTGATGGGGCCTTGATGGATCAGAGGCCTCAAGAAGGAAAGGATGAGAGTGAGGGTTTGGGACAAGGTGCTCAGGCAGGTGAGGGATGAATTGCCTGAGAGGGAGGCTGGGCAGAGAAGGAGTGGCCTGGGCCTTAGCAGACCCTGAGAGCCGGGCTAAGAAGTCTGGGGCCATGGGAGCCCAGAAGGAGATTAGGGTGAGGGGGTCAGGGTCACAGCTGGGTCAGGATGGGGTGAAGGGGAGGCTAGAAATTGTCCAGGAGGGAGAAGATGTGGCCAGAGCTGGGCAGTGTCTGTAGGGGTGGGGAGGAGGGGGAAGAACACCCCCGGTGACCTGATGGCCAACTGGAACGTGGGGAGGCAGGGGTCCTGCAGGAGCGTGAGGTCTGCCCGTCACCCAGCACCAGCCCTTCTCCCCCGTCTCCAATCACACCCTTAACAAAACAGGACATGGTGAAGGTGTAAACACCATGCCCAGGAGCTGCACTCAGATGTGTGATTTTGATCGCAGCTCCACCTCTGGAACCTCTGAGACCTTGGTTCTCTCCCAGGGGGTTTGCTTGTTTGTCAACTAGGGGGGTGGTGCCTGCCAGCTGTGTCTGTTGGGAGGGTTCAGGAGAGAGAGGGAGTTGGTGGCACGCGGCTGGCCCTCGGAGCCCCAGGGCCCCTGTGTCATAACACCTGCTGTGCCTGCAGGGGGTCTGCTGCACAGCCCTGCTGGTGGCCGTGGTGGCCCGGAAGCTGGAGTTTAATAAGGCCGAGAAGCATGTGCACAACTTCATGATGGACATTCAGTATGCCAAAGAGGTGAGCGGGCCTCCAGCACCCAGAACACACCCTCAGAGCCAGGAGTCCAAGTCCCCAGCCCCTCCTCCCAGAGCCCTAGGGCGCCCTCTCCCCTGACCCTGTGCCCCCCACACCCAGATGAGGGAGTCGGCTGCCCGAGTGCTGCAGGAGTCGTGGATGTTGTACAAACACACACGCAGGAAGGAGTCTGGAGCCGCCCGCAAGCACCAGCGCCGGCTGCTGGCCGCCATCAACCGGTGAGGACCTCTGTGTGTGCACACGCCGTGTACAGCCCTGTCTGAGTCTACTCCTCTCTGCAGGGTGTGAGCGTGTGTGTGTGTCCGTGTGTGAGCATGAATGCATACCCAGGTCAGGATGCCCGCGTGTGGTCCCACTAAACAGATGCCCACCTGGACGTCACAGTGACTGTGTGTGTGTGATGGTCTCGTTTGCATGTTTCAGAGCCTGCGGGTCTGGCTACCTGGGTCTCTGTGTGGGGGGTGGGCTCATGGGTGCAGCCATTCCCTCCCGCCCCTTCAGTTCTCTGGCAACTTTTCCTCTTTATTCTCCATCTTTGTGAGTCTCTGCTCCCCTCATCCCACCCCTGTGCTAGGCTGCTCTGACCCCCCACCCCCTTCTGTTCGTTTAAACCCCCAGGTTCCGCCAGGTGCGGCTGAAACACAGAAAGCTCCGGGAGCAAGTGAACTCTATGGTGGACATCTCCAAGGTACTGGGAGCCCGTGAGAGGGGGTCTAGGAGAAGAGGGAGGTAGGGGGTGGCTGGTAAGAGCTCTGGGCCTGGAATCGGGGACGCTGGCACACAAGGGCACTCAAGGAAGCTCTTGTGGTTGAAGGGACAAACAAACGAATAAGTGAGTGGTGCAATAGAGTTTCTCGTGAAAGGTGCAGCTTCCTTTGAAGCTTAAGGAACTTGTGCAAAGAACTCCAGTGTTTGATGTGAAATTATTCCCATTGTCAAGTTCCCTACATGTGGGTAGATATAAAATTCCTTTCAACTATGACTCTTATACAACCATAAAACCAAAGCAAATTGACAAACGAGGTTCAAACGCAAAGGGCAAAGCAATAAAATGCGAATTAACAGCACCAACACACAGACGAGTGACATTGTTCCGGGAAAACTCAATCTGTGCTGCTGTTGTGAAGAGGAGGAAGGTGGCCAGGAGCGCTGGGCGGGCTTGCCTGGTCAAGGGCTTGCCCTCCTTCTGCTGGGTCTCCTTGATTCTGAAGTGCTCGGGGTCAGTGACGTCACGCCCCGCTGGCTTGGTTAGCAGCTCCTCTTGCTTATCCGGTAGCCTTTGCTTTTTTCTCATTAGTCCGTGACAACTCAAACAGTGGCCCTGGGCCCTGATGCCATGGTAAACACAGCCGCAGGTGCCGGGCCCCTAAACTGCACGGCAGTGGCCTAGATCTGCGGAATCGGCAGGTCGTGATTTCTAAGATTATCCACCTGGCCCCAAACGCGGAAGTCAAGAGTCTTCATAGAAAGCTCCCACGCCCTGAAGGACGAAGCTGTGAATCCTAGTTTGAGAAGGCAGAGAAGGGGCTCTGTGGGTTTTAAAGTCAGACAGCCATCAAGGTCACAAAGATTTAAGTGAGCGCCTACTACATTCTAGGGTCACCCTGATCCAGGCGCTGACTGGGCCATGTCAACTTATCTGCTCCAGGCCTGTTTCCTCAGCTGTTAAAAATGGAAACAGGATTCCCATTCCCGCACTTTTAGGAGGATTTTAAGCTGCATATGAGGATCACGGGGCCCAGTCGCTGGGCGGTGGCAGGTGGTTGATAAATGGTAACTGTTATCATTGAGGATAATCTCTCGGGCCTGTAAGGACTTAGGAAATGCTAGTTCCACTGCCTTACTCTGCAGGGCAGGGAGGGAGTCTCCCCCAGGCCCCTGATCCCTCTGACCTCTCTCTGCCCAGATGCACATGATCCTGTGTGACCTGCAGCTCCGTCTGAGCAGCTCTCACCAGGCTCTGGAGAAGCAGATTGATGCGCTAGCAGGGAGGCTGGACACCCTGAGCGAGCTGCTCAGTGCTGCGCTGGGGCCGCGGCAGCTTCCAGAACCAAGCCAGGAGGCCACGTAGCTGGTGAGGGGACTGGGACTCGGGCAGGAGAACCTCCTGGAGGAAGGGTGCCCTGTGGCCAGCACCCCATGTGGCTAAGGGGGAGGGGGCTGGAGGGGCTGGAGTTGAGGCCACGGGATCGCTTCTGCTCTGGCTCTGCCTGCGGGGAGGGTCACCAAGTTTGGGGCTGGACCGCCCCCCGCCCTCTTTCTTTGCTTGGTCTGTCTCTTCCTCTGGTGTCTGGCCTGCCTTTGTAGCCAACTCTCTGTTCGTCTCCCCAGGACCCATCCAGGAAGAACCAGGCTACCCTTCCCCAGGATTGAGGTCAAGGACATTCTCTCTGCTACTCCTGACCCAGCCGCACATATAAAGACCCCCCTAAGTGTGAGGACTGCTGGGGGCCCCACCTTGGATGGTGAATGCTGAAGGATGCCAGAGGGGATGCTGGATTAAGGAGGGAGGCCGTGGCCCACCCCCCACCAAGGCCCCAGATGGGAAGACGGTCCCCCCTGCCTCACATACCCTCGACAAAAACATCCTCACTCTGCTGCTGTAGATGGCCACCAGCTTTCAGTTGGATGTGGAGGTGCTTGGGGGCTGGGCCTCCTGGGTCCCAGAGGAGGAGAAAGAGGGGAGCAGGGACCCAGAGTCCAGGATCCAGGGCTGCCTCAGTGACCCGCCAGCTGGCCGGCAGAGCTGAAGGAATCAGGCCCGAGGCTGGGACGAGGCAGGAGGCAGCGCCCCCTGGTGGGAGAGCGAGGAGGACACTGTTTCTCCAGAGCTGCAGAGAATTATCTGGTGGGAGAAGGTCGGAGGGGCCAGGGTGCAGCCCACCAGTCTCTGCTCTTATACTTTGCAATAAATGTTAAACAAAGCCAGAAGAAGTTGTTGTTTCTTTCTAAACACATCCACACTCTAAACAGGCAGGTCAGCCAGTGAAAGGCCCTTTTCCTGTCTGAACCTGCTTGGGTGCTCACAGTCGCTACGGCTGTGTTTAACTCTTTGTGACCCTATGGACTATAGCCCGCCAGGCTCCTCTGTCCATGGGGATTCTCTGGGCAAGAACATTGCAGAGGGTTGCCGTGCCCTCCTCCCGGGGATCTTCCCCACCCAGGGATCAATGAGTCTCCTGCATTACAGGCGGATTCTTCACCTCCTGAACAGCTGAGGAAGCCCGCCTGAACCAGCTTTTGCAACTATAAAAGAGGCCTCCGAGAGTACCCTCCCAGGTCTGCAGGCTGGGGAGTCCTCAACACTGTCCCTACCCCTGCCCCAGCCCAGATCTTAGGCTAAGAGCAAGGGCTTTGAATTCAGACAGATTGGGGTTCAAACCTTGGCTCTGCCATCCACTGGCTGTGTGACTTTGGGCAAGTGGCTTCATCTCTCTGAACATTTCACTTCACCTGTGAGATGGGGTCACCTTCCCCCAGGGAGGGGCACAGAGGGTTGGGCATTTAGTAAGAATTCATGAGAGATAATCATTTTTATCAGTGCTACTGATCTTCAGACACAATCAGTACACGGCTGCTCTTTCCTCTGCCCCTCTCTACTCATGGCCCACCAGAACCCAAATGACAACTCATCCATCAGGAGAGTAACGGGAACTCCAAACCATCCCCTGTACTCATTTCTCGTATCTGCTAGGACTTGGCCAGGAAATGGGAAGGGGGCTGGCACTTATGGAGGTCCTCCTGTATGCCCAGCTGTGCGATCCCATTATGTAAGTCACCACCACCTCTGCCTGCCCCGCCCCACCCCCACTGTACAAATACAGAGACGAAGCTTCGAAAAGAGCAAGGCCCCAAGGGTCTGGCTTCACACCCAGTGCATCCTGAGACTGAGCCTGGCTTGAGGTGAGTCAGAGCCAGAGTGGCCTTGGACCCTGAACCTGGGTCTCACTTCCCACAGCCGCTGCCTTCCACTTTGAGATGCTGATTCATCCCCACTTCCCTTGACTTGTGGGGAAGCCCGGGCTGCGAGTCATCCTTCTCTGCTGAGCTATCTTTGGATTTCCCTGCAAGTCCGCAGCCAGCCCCACCCCTCAGCCCCCAGAGCTAAACTGGGGCTCGCACCACCCACTGCCCCTTCCTCTGGACACCAGCCCACCTGGAGGGCAGAGGAAACAGGAACACTTCAACACCCTCCCCTGCAGTAAGCCCTCTTCAGTGCTGCCAGATCCCTTAATGGGACCACCCTTTCCTAGTTCTACTTGGCTTCACTGGGCAAACTCTTTCCAACTCCTTTGGGCCCCAGCTTACATGTCTCCTCTGCCAGGAAGCCCTCTCTGTCGCTCCCACAGCCCCCTGAACCTGTCTCTATCACAGTAATATTTATTGTGCGAAGTCCCACATTAAATGCTTTATATAAATGATCTCATAAAATCTCTACAGAAGGAAGCAAGGTGGTATTACTGGTCCTGTTATACAGATGGGGAATCCGAGGCACAGAGATTAAGAACCCTACATGACCCCGCAGCAAGGAGATGGCGAAGCTAGGATTTGACCCAGATGGCCTGGCTCTGAAGGCCCAGAGCTTAGCCAATCAGCTCATTCATTTAGGGATCATTATAGCCTACTTTCCGAAGAAGGCGATGGCACCCCACTCCAGTACTCTTGCCTGGAAAATCCCATGGACAGAGGAGCCTGGTAGGCCGCAGTCCATGGGGTCACAAAGAGTCGGACAAGACTGAGCGACTTCACTTTCACTTTTCACTTTCATGCATTGGAGAAGGAAATGGCAACCCACTCCAGTGTTCTTGCCTGGAGAATCCCAGGGACGGGGGAGCCTGGTGGGCTGCCGTCTGTGGGGTTGCACAGAGTCGGACACGACTGAAGCGACTCAGCAGCAGCAGCAGCAGCAGCATTCCCTACTTTCATTTTTGCTCTCTATATTGTGTCTTCAGTGTCGAGGGCCTGCATATGCTGGGCCTCAGTGAGTTATCACTGAATGAACACACTCACTACCTGGGGTGGCCGGAAGTGCCGCACCTTCTATCACTTGTTGGTTTCTCCTGGGACAAGGTAGGAACTGGTGAGAAGGGGCTTTTTGCCTAAGGCACTAAGCGCGGGAGAGCACTGCTGTTCTGAATGCTCAGATCTGCCCCCTGCCACTCTGCCACCACTGACTGTGGGGCACGGGTCCCGACGCCCCCCCTTCCAGCAGTCTTTGCAAACCCCCTCACACCATGACCACTTCCTGAATGCCCTGCACCGGCGTGGGGGCTGCAGGCATGAATCAGCAGGCTCTGCTCCCGAGGGACTTGGTTTCACGATGATTCTGGCAACTTCCCCCTCCTGCTTCAGTTTTGCCTCCATGCCTGTAAGAGGACAGGGTGGGGAAAAGTGGGTCCAGAAAGGGCTGGGGGATTACTGGGGTTCAAGAGCCAGTCAGGGTTGGGGCCACCACCCAAGACATGACTGGGCCCTTCCCTTGCTCAAAAGCCTGCCATGGTTCCCACCTGTATTTCTGTCAAAGTCCAGCTCCTAGAGCTAGCCCTGCGGCATGTGGGATCCTAGTCCCCTGACTAGGGATGGAACCTGTGCTCCCAGCAATGGAAGTGCAGATTCTCACCCACTGGACTGCCAGGCAAGTCTCCACTCATTTTTTCTTTTATTGAGCTTTATTTTATATAAATGACACAAAGTTTAAAAGCAGCCTCAATAGATTTTTTTTACAAATGCATTCACCCGAGCAAATACCAGTCAGCTCAAGCTTGAAGTTTCCATGACCCTGAAAACTCTCTCTTCCCTTCCTCCTTGAGTTTCTTTCGCCCAATTGTGAACTTTGAAAAGGAACTCGCTGCACGCCCTGGTGTGTACCTTGCTTCCAGGAATCAGCCAGGGCTGCGTTCTTTTTCCCTACAGAATGGTGTTAAGACACCCACAGGCCTCACCTGGGGGGCTCTTCAGGCTGCGGCCCCACCCCTCCTCCAGCCTCCCTACCCCCTCCCTGTCACAGCAGATAATGATTCTGCACCCAATTCCATTGTTGTGGTTTGGGGTCTTTTTTTCCCCTCAAGCAATTCTCTGACATCACAATTCAGTTCAGTCCTGACACTGTCTTCCTGGGAACAGCATCAGATTCCACAGGTTAAGGGTTGGGTCCTGCAGGACTGCCCCCAACCCCTACCCCTTCAGATGCCAATTTCAAGTCCAGATTGTCACCTGTGTGTCTGACCATCTGGCTACAGATCCAACAGCCCCTTCCTTGGGTTCAATGAGTGACTCACAGAACTCAGAGACACAGTTTATTTACTAGATTATAGGTTTCTTATAAAATGATGTAATTGGGGAACAGCCAGATGGAAGAGAGGCACAGGGCAAGGGTTGGGGAAGGGGCAGGGAGTTTCCATGCCCTCTCTTGGCACCGCTCTCCCCAAATCTCCAAGTGTTCACCAACCTGGAAGTTCTCCAAGCCCTGTCCTTTGGGGGTTATTATGGAGGCTTCATTTCATAGCCATGACCGATTAAATCATCGAACTTTGGTGACTAATCCAACCTCCAACCCCTCTCCCCTTCCTGTAGATCTGGAAGTTCTAAACCTCTAATCACCCCTTGGGGCCCCTGGCACCCAGCCCCTATCCTCAGGTTACCGAGATGCTTCTCAAAGCCACCTCATTACAAAAGACACCCTTATTACTCTCTTCACTGGAAGTTCCAAAGGTTTTAGGAGCTCTGTGCCAGATTCCGGGATAAAGACCAAATCCATATTTATTATAAATCCAGTATCACAGCTGCTCCAGCCACAGGGCTCCTCTTCCTTCCCAAGGACTGTCGAAACTGGTCATCTCTCCTAGACTCTCCTGTCCTCTTTTCCCCATCCATGTAGAACAAATATCACCAGTATTTTTCCAGTTCTTTATGAGGGTCCATGAAGGAAGCCAAGTCATCTACATCAATACCAGACTGCAGACTAAAGACTTGTTTTTAGCTTTTCTGCTGTGTAGGACAGCTGCTAACATGTAAAAAGCAGGAGAGTGCTTTTGCAACTTGAAGCAATGTCTTTTCTTTCTTCTAACAGAATGAACTGGCCCTTCTTCTAGTCCAGCCAAGGGTGTACCCTGGCTGCACCCTTTCTCACTTCCTCAAGGGCCACAGTCCTAAGTTTCTTCCCTCATCCATTTTCCCTGCTATTGAAATAGAAGGGAAGGGGCAGGGGGCAACCTTTAAAATAATGACACTACCATAGGACATGACAAACTAGAACCAACTAGATCCAAGATGGCTGAAGATTCGACTTCCGGTAGACCCGAGTCTCATTATACACTCATTGTAATACGTTAGCTAAATGACACACCCACCAGCTCCATGACAGTTTCAGGGCCAACGATAAAAGGTCAAAACGTGGGCTGTGGTGCAATTCCTGGCAATCCCTGCCCCTTCCTAGAAATAGTTGGACTAATCCTCCCACTCATTAGCCTATGAAATTACAAAGTCCATAAAAAACTCACAACCCCAAAATTTCCAGGGCCTGTCGCCTTCTGAGACAGCCCACATTCTGGGTGTGTTTCTCTCTAGATAAATCTATTTCTTACCTGTCACGTTGTCTTTCACTGAATTCTTCCTGCAAGGGGACATCAAGAACCTGAGCTTCGTTAAGTGCTGAGGCCAGGTGTGTGATCTCAATTAAAAGACCATGGGTTCAAGTCCCAGTCTGGGTTTGGCCAGGTGTGAGTCCTGGCCCATGGGTTCAGGTTCCAGTTTGAGCGGCATGGTTTCACTGTCCCTCCAAGCAGCACACAAACATGCTGTCTTTCCTCCCATCTTAAAACTGGCCCCCCGGGACTTTAAGCACTTTACATCCTCCACTATCCTTAAAGCCCATCAGGTATTCACCACACTGCAAAGCAGCTGGAATTCAACTTGAGTCTTTATTCTCTATATTGTAAAACAACCTGCATGTAGAAATCCTTTCAAAGTTCTTACAGAACAAGCTCCTGATACATTCAACAGCAGGGAAGACTCTCACAGACCAAAGAGCTAAAGAAGGCAACACAGAAGACCTGCTGTCAGATTCCTATCAAGTTTAATTTCTATCAAGTTCAAGAGCAGCCACAACTCATCTGTAATGACTGGAATCAGAGCAGAGGCTGTTTCTGGAGTAGGGGAGCTGACAGGGAAACAGCCCATCAGAAATCTCTGGGGCTTCAGAAATGTTCTCTATCTTGACCTGGTTAGTGGTTACATGAGTACATATACATATTTGTAAAACTTTAATGACCCTTTTCTGCACTTGGGCACATTTAAGTTACACTGAGACAAAAACAGATAAAGAAAAATAAGTGCCTATAAACTTTTCCTTATAGATTCTCTGTTACGGTATTGAGAAGTTTCCACAACAGAGTGAGACCAAGACGGGAGGGAAGGGGACAGGACCCAACCTTTAAAAGAGTGATGCAGATCTTGATGATACAGTTAAAACTAGGCCCACGAGGCCCAAGATGACAGAAGACACAACTTCCCTAGACCCTCATTATACGCTCATTGTAATATATCAGCATATGCTAAGTGACATACCACACACGCCATGACCATTCTGAAGCTGACCATAGAAGGTCAAACAGTGGGTGGTGGCCCAATTCCTGGAAATTCTCGCTGTTACCCCAAAATAGTTGGAATAATACTCCCACTTGTTAGCTTATGAAATTATCCAACCCATAAAAACTAACCACCCCCACACCCACTGGCCACTCTTCTTTCTGAGATGGTCTCCTTTCTGCCTATGGAATGTGTCTCTCTCTCAATAAACTTACTTCCATTTTATACCATGGCTCACTCTTGAATTCTCTTCTGTGTGAAACCAAGGACCCTCACTTGGTGGCCCCTCCTAGGGACTCCTCTGAGGCCTGTGACATGGCCATCCTCTTCCAGACAATTCTCCTGCAAAAAGACTAGGGGATAAGACAGCCATGTTTTCTTCACGGTGGACTCACATCTACCTCCAGCTACTGCTCTGTTATCTCTGCTCTCCAGTTGATCACCAGCTTTTAGGAACTCTTCTTTCCCTTGGCCCTAGGTTATCACCTCTCCTGATGTTCCTGCTGCTTCTCTAGGACAGTGGTTCTTTCTCTGATTCCTAAACCAGGGCCCAGTCTCTGCTCAATCTGCCCCCTCAGTGTGGATGGTTTCAACAAATCCCCAGGCTTTAAATGCCGTCTATATATTAACAGCTCCAGAATTTAGCATGCTTGTATAGTTATTGATAAAATGACAGGACATCTGAAAGTCTGCTTAAAAGCTTAAAAAATAAAACAGAAACTCCAGGAGAAAGTGTACTTATAAAATTAGAAAGAAGAAAACAGAAGAAAAAAGATAAGTAAAATGGGCTGACTGGCCATACTGGGTGGTGGGTTGAGAGGAGTTCTTCATAGTGGAAAAACTTTTGTGTGTGTTTTTAAAACTCCACAATGAAAAGTCAGTAAAAAAATTCTGTATCTACAAATGCTGGCTTCTCTCTACTGTGACCACTTACTTGGACCAACGTGCACCTCAAAGCTTGGTCCCATCAAGGCTGCTCCTTCCCATCTTCAAAAAGCATCACTCTTCACCCAGTGGGTCAGGCCCAAACCTCCAGGACTTTTAAGTCATCCCTGATTCATGCTTCCTCTCACCCAACCCTCCTCCTGAGTCATCATCCTCTCTCGCCCAGGGAAGGGACAGTGGCTTCCTCATCTCCTGCTTCCACTGCTGCCCAGCTGCAGCCCACTCGCCTCATGGCAACCAGCACTGCTTTAACTTTTTTGAATGTACCTAACAGTCTCATAGTTCAGAAATGTAAAAGTCTTAAGAAAATGTACATCACAACACGCTGGGCCTTGCTTACAGCCCTCCAAAGGCTTCCTGTTTCACTTAGAAGTAAATTCAAAAGCCTTTACCATGGCCTACAAGGCCTCCTGTAACTTGACCCTCTCTATAGCTGTATCCCTAAATAAGCCTATCCCTACTTCACTATGCTTTAGCCACTCTGGCTGATAGTCCTTCAACTTGATAATCCTTGAACACCCAGGTCCGTTCTCACTTTGGGATCTTTAATCTGTTTTTCAGCATCTGCCTATGGTTCATCCCCTTACCATCTTTCAGGCCTCTGCTCAAATATCACCTTCTGAGAGGAGACTTCCCTGACCACCTGTCACTCTCTGTGAGCTCTGTCACTCTCAATTCCCTTATCCTGATTTTTCCTTACAAGCATTTTACCTGACATCATCCACCCCACCAGATCTGTTCCAGGAGGGCAGATGATCTGTCCTATCACTAAAGCAGTGGTCCCCAACCTTTTTGGCACCAGAGACCAGTTTCGTGGAAGACAATTTTTCCACAGATGGCATGGGGTGGTTTGGGAATGATTCAAGCGTCTTACATTTATTGCACACTTGACTTCCATTATTACATGAGCTCCAGCTCAGATCATCAGGCATTAGATCCTAGAGGTTGGGGACCCGTGCACTACAGGATCTCCACCCTACACCATGTCTAGCAGATGACTAGAGTTCTAGAGTTCATTCAATAGATATAAACAAATGAATGAAACTAAAAAAGTGCCTTGAGAAATGAACAGATCATTTGGCAAAGGGCTCTTAAAATTCCCAGTGCATGTACTCTTTGACCCAGCAATTCTACTTCAAATGAGGTACTCTGTTGATAATACTATCACCTACATGCAATCTGATGTACAGCAATATTCATTGTGATGAATGTTTGTAACAGCAAAAGTTCAGAAAGAACCTGAGTGTTTCTCAATAGGGAAATGGTTAAATCCTGCACATCCACATAACTGTATACCATCCTACTAATACCAAAGGCAGCTCTCTGGGTGCTTGATTGTGACTCACCGTTAGCTAGGCAGGCTGCCCATTGCCTGTGAAAAAATTGTGAGCTCACCCTAGAATGAAACAAGCTAGAGTTTGAATCCAGGCCTTGATGCCTCCTGGCTATGGGGGCTTCAGTAAGGCCCTTCTTCTCAGACTCATATTCTGCATGTGTTAAACAAGGAGGGGAGGTGGTTACAGTGGGCCCACAGTCCAATGCCAAACCTCTCCTTTTCCCTTAACTCAAATTTCCACCTCTAAGGGTTTCCCAGAGGTGAAACTGGCATGGAGGCTCCTCTGGCGTTGAGAAATTCAGGTAATAAAAACAGATGCAACCTAACAGATGAAGATGCTAAAAAGGGACACTGACAGACATAACACAAAGGTGTCCTGTCATGTGTATCTCTGCCAAACACCCACAGTTTTCTGGAGAATCCATAAACAACAGGACTCTCAACTCAGTCTGTGTGATGGTTTTCACCCAGACTGTAACAACCTGGAGAAATAATTCCACCTGCCACCTGTGCTGAGAAAAGGGCAGCAGGGATGAGGCCTGGAAGGGAGGGGAGCAGTTCAGACTCAGTCACTATCACTGTCATTGTAAACCACCAAAGAATAACATAGCGCCACTCTGCATGGGTGCTCAGTTCCTCAGTTGTGTCCCACTCTTTGGGATCCCATGCACTGTAGCCTGCCAGGCTCTTCTGTCCATAGGATTTTCCCCAGGTGAGCTTACTACAGTGTGTTGCTATTTCCTACTCCATGGGATCTTCCCAACCCAAGGATCAAACCTGTGTCTCCTGCATTGGTAGGTGGATTCTTATTCACTGTGCCACCAGGTAAGTCCACCTCCATTGTACCTTTTAGTTATTTGGCTGTACTGGGTCTTAGTCGTGGCACTCTGGACCTTTGCTCTTTATTGGGGCATTTGGAAACTTTAGTTGGGGCACATGAACTCTTAGTTGAGGCATGTGGGATCTAGTTCCCAAGCCCCTTGCATTGGGAGTGCAGTGAATTAGCCACTGGACCACCAGGGAAGTGGTGATCCATCACTTTTTTCTTTCTTTGGCCTTGCAAAGCTGGATGCAGGACCTTTGTTTCCCAAGCAGGGATCCATCCCATGCCCCCCTGCACTGGAAGCATGGAGTCTTAACCACTGGACCGCCAGGGAAGTCCTCCACTGTAGAAACAGACGAAAAGGCAGAAAGGGTTAAAGAACTTGGCCAGGCTCAAGTTCTCAGCTCCAATGCTTTGGTGTAACAGCAGCTCCAGGACACTAGGAAGCGGTGCGCTAGGAATGGAATATGGGAACCAGCGTGGAGAAGGACTTTTCTCGTGTACCCCATGGGCTGCTCGAATTTTGTCAAAAAGTACATGTATTCCCTGTCCAAATAGAATTTTTACATGAAAAAGGGTAAATTCTCCTCTCATCTATGTAGCTATGAATACATAGACACTTCTCTCTTCTCTTGAAGCATCTATCGTTCCCATGGGTAACCATCAGCTCCAGCTAAGCCGCGGAGCCCTTTGGACTGACTGCGCACGCACCCTCTGCAGACAGCGCTCTGCCTGGCACTCCTTTTTGGCGCGCAGTGGGCTCCACACGCAGGCGTTTGAATTTTGACCTTTAGCACTATTCCTCCACCGCGGCTCGCGAAGGGTTTAATACGTGGTCTTCTTCCCACCAGTCCGCGTCTCGTTTCCCTCGGGATCTGACCTGCCCATATCTGCTGCCTCATCTCTCACCCGTGGAACTCCAGGAGTCCAAGGCCGTCTGGCTGGACCTTTCTTCTCGGGTTCCCTCGCCTGGAGTGTCCTTGCCCGCCCTTCAAGACCCGCGCCCTTTCCTAAGTGATTTGATTCCCCAACTGTCTCTTTCCACAGGCCGGGATCCCTTCCAGCGTATGCGCCAGGTCTGATTCATCCCTGTGTTCTCAACACTCAGTCAGCCCAGGACACACAAATTCTCCCTTGCTGTCTCACCCCACAGCGTCTCGGCGACTCTGCTAAGAAAGAACTCAAACCTAAAGTCCTCGGCGCCACGCCCACCCCACCCCTCTCTGCAAGCCTACGCATGCTCCCTGCGACGCGCACGCGCACTAAAGCAGAACCGGCGAGCCCGTTGAGGCCAACCACCTCCATTGACGCATGCTCAGTCTGGCGCTCACGCTCGATTCTTGCGCGCCCAGCCAGCGGCGCATGCGTGGGGCCGGCAGCCCGCGAGACCTGATTTCAGTTTGGCCTCGCGATATTTCATCCAGCTGTTCCTCCCTCCGGCTGGCCTGCCTTCGGTGCTGCTTCCGGGATGCCCCGACCTGTCCTGGGTTGACCGGTACCGGTTCTCTTACTTCTCTCCTGCGACGCTCCTGGGCCCCCAGACCCCATTTACAGGCCGGTGGCTTCTGGTGGACCCTGCTCACCCCTACCCTACCCCATCTCGGAGAGCCCGCTGCGCCCCAGGAGCCAATCAGCAGCCGCCTTAGGTAAGAGGCCCGCGTGTCCGCTCGAGGCCGGCGCCCCTACCGGGGCGGGGCGCGGGGCGTGTTTCGGGGCCCGCCCCTTCCTCGACCGCTAACTGGTTGCCCCGGCTCCGGGCGGCTGTGTGTCACTGAGTACCCAGCTAAAGCGACCCATTAAATGCTGGCTGGGTTGGCGGGAGTTCGGTGGAGAGGAGACAGATGATATGTATATAGCAATTTCAGTTCTGGAGGACCATTAATAGTGAGGGCCTGTAAACTAGCGGCAAAGTACTGCGAAATCCCTTTAATAACGTGCAAAGAGAAATTTAAGTCCTGGGGACACTCGTAGAGGGCCTACAAACGGCTCCTTGACTTTTGTCTTGCAAATGACAACAGATACTGTGTAAATAGAAATTTAAGTTCTGGGGTTCACCCGTGGGAGGCTTCTAAACAGATTCATAATTATGAGGACGTGTCCTGAGTAAAACATTCTAGACTCAAGTTCCAGGGGAGACCCCGTATAAAGGACTGTACATATATATGTAATTGTTAGAGAGTCTTTTAGAAAAAGTGTGACTAGACTCAAGTACTGGGGTGGGGTTGCTTCATTATACCATAAGTACGGGGTTAGGAGTTGGGAGACTCCCCAGACAACTTGCAGATAGAGTCTTTGATTCTGGGAGATCCCCCAAAAGAGGTGTGTTAAGATATGCCTGAGTACTGAGGAGGTTCCTCAAAGAGCGTTAATTTAATTAGGCTCTTAATTTCTGGGGGGTCGCCTTAAGAGTCCTGTAAATAAACACAAATAGACTGGCTTTATTCTTTTGTGGTGGGGGGTAGAATCCCCAGAGGAGCCTAGAAACAATGTTGTGAGTCCCCAAAATGCTTGTAGGTGAACTCTTAAACTCTGGGGAACTTCCCTTCAGGGCTGTAGAATTGACTCAAATACTGCGTGAGTTCCCAGAATAACATGCATAGGAAGAGGGTCCTTATGGGACACCTTGCTGCTCAGGCAGAGTCCCCATTGAGACAAGAAGACAGACACTTCAGTGCTGGGAAGGTCTCCAGGATAAAGTGTAAACAGACCCTTAATTGCAAAGAGGGAGGAGTCCCAATTTCTGAGTGGACTCTCCAGGACTGTAAACAGTCATTTAAGTGCTGAATCAGTTTCCGTAAGCATCTTTAAACTGGCCTTGCCCTCCTTTGTCTCAGAAGGCAGTCTTCCACCTAGTTTGTGGCTGGGGAAGAGGTCATGTAAAGCAGTGGGAGAGGAGCTAGACAAAATTACTAGCTAGCAAAATTACTCCTGCATCCAGTAAACAGTTATTTCTGTTCTAGCGAAAGTGTCTCACACAGGGATCTCTTAATGTCACTGTGTAATGGGGTAGGAGGTGGCGCGATTCATAGATGATTTGAAGGCACCTAAGAGCTAAGCAAAGGTCAGCATACTTTTTCTGTAAAGGTCCAGAGGGTAGTTATTTTAGACTCGGCAGTCTGTCTCGACTGCTCTGCCATTGTATCAAGAAGCCAGCCGTAGACTGTTTATAAATTGATGGATGTGGCCGTATTTCAATAAAACTATTCCCCAAAACAGAAGGCAGACCAGCTGTCTCCCTGTGAGCTATAGCAGTTGGCCTCATAGTCCTGCCAAGAGACATACTCAGAGATTTCTCTGGAATGAGGTGTAAACAGCTGGATAAACTCCCTAGGGACCTATAAAAAAAGAAAAAGTGAAGTCACTCAGTCCTGTCTGACTCTTTGCGACCCCATGGACTGTAGCCTACCAGACTCCCCAGTCTGTGGGATTTTCCAGGCAAGAGAACTGGAGTGGGTTGCCATCTCCTTCTCCAGGGGATCTTCCCAACCCAGGGATCAAACCCAGGTCTCCTGCATTGCAGGCAGACGCTTTACCATCTGAGCCACCAGGGGTAGAGAGTGGGTCATTGAGGTAACCATATATTTTATAATGTCTTAGATTAAACCCTGGTGAGAGCTTGGAGTTTGAGGGATGGCAGACCATCAGAAATGGAAGGTAAACACACTGAAAGCAGAGGGACACCAGATGAAAATGGGTCCTTGAATATTGGAGCCCCCCCACCCCCCAAACACGTGCTATTGGCTTATCAGAAGAGTAGTTGTCAAACTGGAAACCATGTTACAAATATGTCTGGACAGGATTTGCTACACTTTGGGAAAGAATGTGTCCCATTTTGGGGGCTTCCCTGGTGCTTCAGTGATAAAGAATCCGCCTGCAATACAGGAGATGAGGGTTTAATCCCCAGGTCAGGAAGATCCCTGGAGAAGGAAATGGCAGTCCACTCCAGTATTCTTGCCTGGGAAACCCCAAGGACAGAGGAGCCTGGTGGGCTACAGTCCGTGGAGTCACGGAAGAGTCTGACACGACTGAGCGACTAAACAACAACAATATCCCATCTTTATGTGGCCCTCCTGCTATGTGTTATTATTTATGCTGAGCAAAGTGATTAGTAGTTGGGAATAGTTTTGGCTACAAGAGAAGGGGATATTATTTGTCTCTGCATCCAGAGATAGGCAATGTAAGGTTAATAGGGAATCTCTGAACCTCGTGTTTTGTTCTGTCATGCCTTCTTTCCATTCAGTTGCCTCAAAGGCCAAAATAGCTGCTTAAACGCCAGCCTCCAGACCCACATTCCTTTCAGCCAGGAGGAGAAGGGGACAAACGGCATGTGCCAGCATCTGTGAAGAAAAGCTTCCCAGCACTGCCAAAACACACTTCTACTGTCTTACTGTTGACCAGAAAGAATTTAGTCACGTGGCCACACCTAACTGTAGGCCAGCCTGAGAAGTGTATCCTGGGTAACCACGTACCCAGCTCAGAACTGTGGGTTCTATTTCTTTGAAAGAAGTGGAGAGTGGATGTTGGGAGCCCATTGGCAATCACTGCCGCAGCCACAGAGCTCTCTTGAAAGGAAGTGCTTTCTTATATTCCAGGGTAAGCCAGATGGAGTGAGGAGGGACTCTCTTCACCCTGGAATCAACCTCATTCTCCCCGCAGGTGACCATGTCTGAGTCTGGGCACAGTCAGCCAGGGCTCTATGGGATGGAGAGGCGGCGGCGCTGGAAGGAGCCAGGCCCTGGCGGCCCTCAGAATCTCTCCGGGCCCGGAGGTCGGGAGAGGGACTACATCGCACCCTGGGAAAGAGAGAGACGGGTGAGTGTCTGGGTCCAAGGGCGGCATTCATGCGTCCACTCATTCCGCAAAGCTTTATTAAGTGCCTGCCTTGTGCCAGGGATGTATCTGTGGACAAGACGAACGGTCCTCAGAGAACGATAAAGGGACTGTCTTAGATGAAGTGGTCAGAGGAGGCTTCTTTGAAGAGCTGACTCATGAGCAGAGACCTGAGGTGAGAGGACAAGCCCCGACAGAGTCTGAGTGAAGAGCCTTCAAAACAGGGAAACAGCCAATGTGAAGGCCCTGAGGCCTTTATCTGGTGGGTTCAAAGAGGAGCCTGGGGGCACCAGTGGCTGCAGTGGATGAAAAAGGGAGAGCAGTAGGAGATGAGGGAACACTGGGGCCAGGCCATGTGGGACCTGCTCGGCCTTGGGAAGCACTTTGGATCTCACTGAGTGGGATTGGCTTTGGAGTTGGAGCTGAGAGGTGCCAGAGCTCCTGTCTTCCAAAGTTGTGTAATCGTAGTGGCCATTTCTGTTTGCTGAGCAGTGTGCTGGCGCTCTGCAAAGTGCTTTCCGTCCTTTGGTTCTTTTTGAACTCCTGCAGCTGCCCTGTGAAGTGGAGCCTACATTTGACCTGATTTTCACTGAGGAGTTGAGTCTTAGAGGGGAAGGGACACCCCCACAGTCACAGGTCAATAGCCTTTGGAGCCAGGACTCGAACCCAAATCCAAGGGAGCCTAAGGCATAGCACCCTCACGCCCAGCCTAGAGACTGTCCTGTCCTGGGATTCAGGACTTGGGAACTTGGGCCGGGTCCCCGTCCCACCCTGCTCCTCTCACTGCCAGAACCACACTCCCAGGTTCTTTGTCCAGCGCCCTGCCCACCTCTGAGGGCTGTTTGTGGGGCGGTGGAAGAAGGTAACAGT